>NC_137156.1:25055562-27705562 GCF_951394435.1 Stenella coeruleoalba | reverse complement strand
AGAAACTACAATGTTTTTATTTTCCCAAGGGTTGTTTTCTACAGAGAAGTGCTTCACGAAACTGTAAGCACTTTGGTGGCGTGATTCAGAAAAGATCTGTAGCCTCGGCTGGGTCTTCACCACAAATCCCAGTACTCTTCCCAGAGATGTCAGTGGTTCATATCTGACTATGTGTGTGAGTTATTAAAACTGTTGCCCCCTGAAAGCTGGTGCTCACGGACCCAGTCCTGGAAGCTGGGTCAGGTACTCTTCACTGATGCTAAGCCTCCTCTCTGCCTTCCGAGGCACGAGATCCCACGTGGATTTGACCATGACTGACTTAAGGTCACTTGCAGATGATTAATAGACTTGGGGAAGAGCAAATCTTAAAAAAGGAGATAATAGCAACCTAACAATTATCCAGAAACAAAATGATAAAGTCAAAATCTAACAGCAAGCCTATGATTTTGTTTTGATCCCAATAATAACAGCTACAGTTGAAAACTATGCCTGCTCAAGACTTCATTGATGATGTTCTGGTAACCAACTGTTCTCCCAAAGTCTGTGTCCTTGTCATGCGTTCAGGAGCCGAGCAAATAACCAAGCGATGGTTGGTAGTCAGATGTTTTAGCAGAGGCTATGAGGAGCTTAATAAATGCTAGTTTTGTGTTGTGTTTTATGCATTTATTTATTTTTTAAATTTTTATTGGAGTATAGTTGACTTTTTTTTTAAACATCTTTATTGGGGTATAATTGCTTTACAGTGGTGTGTTAGTTTCTGCTGTATAACAAAGTGAATCAGTTATACATATGTTCCCATATGTCTTCCCTCTTGCGTCTCCCTCCCTCCCACCCTCCCTATCCCACCCCTCCAGGCTGTCACAAAGCACCGAGCCAATATCCCTGTGCCATGCGGCTGCTTCCCACTAGCTATCTACCTTACTACGTTTGTTAGTGTGTATATGTCCATGACTCTCTCTCGCCCTGTCACAGCTCACCCTTCCCCCTCCCCATATCCTCAAGTCCGTTCTCCAGTAGGTCTGCGTCTTTATTCCTGTCTTACCCCTAGGTTCTTCATGACATTTTTTTTTTTCTTAAATTCCATATATATGTGTTAGCATACGGTATTTGTCTTTTTCTTTCTGACTTACTTCACTCTGTATGACAGACTCTAGGTCTATCCACCTCATTACAAATAGCTCAATTTTGTTTCTTTTTATGGCTGAGTAATATTCCATTGTGTATATGTGCCGCATCTTCTTTATCCATTCATCCAATGATGGGCACTTAGGTTGTTTCCATCTCTGGGCTATTGTAAATAGAGCTGCAATGAACATTTTGGTACATGACTCTTTTTGAATTTTGGTTTTCTCAGGGTATATGCCCAGTAGTGGGATTGCTGGGTCATATGGTAGTTCTATTTGTAGTTTTTTAAGGACCCTCCATACTGTTCTCCATAGTGGCTGAACCAATTCACATTCCCACCAGCAGTGCAAGAGTGTTCCCTTTTCTCCACAGCCTCTCCAGCATTTATTGTTTCTAGATTTTTTGATGATGGCCATTCTGACTGGTGTGAGATGATATCTCATTGTAGTTTTGATTTGCATTTCTCTAATGATTAATGATGTTGAGCATTCTTTCATGTGTTTGTTGGCAGTCTGTATATCTTCTTTGGAGAAATGTCTATTTAGGTCTTCTGCCCATTTTTGGATTGGGTTGTTTGTTTTTTTGTTATTGAGCTGACTTTCAATGTCATGTTGGTTTCAGGTGTACAGCATAGTGATTCAGTTATACATACATATATACTCATTTTTTTTCAGATTATTTTCCCATATAGATTATTACAGAATATTGAGTAGAGTTCCCTGTGCTATACAGAAGGTCCTTGTTGTTTATCTATTTTATATATAGTATTGTGTGTATATGCTTGTTAATCCCAAACTCCTAATTTATCCCTCCCCACAACGTTTCCCCTTTGGTAACCAAATTTAAGTTTTTGAAGCGCAAATTTTAACAGCACTTAATAGGTTACTAATACTTTGCCTTGAACTGTATGTAAAAATTAAAACCTATGGAATTGAACTGTCAGCAAGCATTATTAAAGAATTCCATTTTTAAAAATCAATTAACTTATCAGGAGAACCATAGATCATACTCAGTAATCTTAACCATAACTGTATTAGCACTGAATTTGTGTATTAGCATGGTTTGCATAACAAGATATGTTTAATGTGTCTCTGTTTTATTTAAATACAATATGTGCATATTTCAAGACTATAGACCAAACTATAGCAATACGTCTATGGTAGAAAAGAGCAATGGACACACTAATTAACATTCATCTTATTTGCACTATTATTGCCAAAGCTAATCATTGTTTAATTCAAGTAGCTGTTCTCTCCAAAAATGCCAATCCGGTTGGGAAAAAAACCGAAGTTCTTAAGAAATACCCTGCAGTATAGAATATCCCAGGATTGGTTTAAAACATGCTAGAGACCTTTGTGAAGAAGACATATAGCTAGGTAAACTAGTATCTTTGAAAAAAAAGTTTAGAAAAAGAGCACAGGAACTTTAGGAAACAAAAAAGAGGAGAGTTTGGCGAATAAGGGAAGTGTGGGGTCAGAGGAAAGAAAAAGGAGTGAATTTCTCCATCAGATGCTTCTGAGAAGTTAACAGCGAAGAGAAAAGAGCCTTCTGCAATTAGATGGAGAGGAGTAGGAATTCAGGGCGAAGGGTGCATAGGGAGGGCGAAATCCAGATTGCTGCAGGTTAAGGACAGGAGAGATGGTCAGATGGCAGACACCAGCATTCGTTAGAAAAGCTCAGCAGTGTGGATGAGATGAGAAAAAGAATGACATATTTTATTAAGCCTTTATTGATGCTGTCCCCCCACATTGAGCTTGACTTTCTCCAAATCCTTTTACAGTTAATGAAGCAATGGCTTTATTATTTCAGAAAAATATTTCCAAGCTTGCCCGATCATAAAATTCACTGGGCACTTATTAAAAATATAAATTTCCAGGCTACACCTCGATGTAGTGAGTTGGAATCTCCAGTGACTGGACCTGGAAATGTGTGTTTTTATAAAAGAAACCCAGGTAATTCTCATGATTGGGTAACTTTGAGAAATACAGTATCAACACATTAAGTCATATCATAAGGTGGCCTTTTCTGCCAATTAATTAATATTTTAGGCTTTGCTTATCCAAGAATTATATATCCTTCTGCCTATAGTTTGTGCCTTATATTCTTTTGTATTCCATAGGACAATGATAAGGTCATGTTAAAACCAAAGTATGTAATAAAAGCATGTCTATTAGTGGCATTTCATCTTGTAGAAGCTTATATTATTCATCAGACCAGTCTGTCCATAATGAAAGTTTTTGAGCCTATCTCTATCACTGGTTGCTAATACATTCAGTGTCATAAGAACCATGTTGCTTCCTGATCGCTTTACATACTCTATGTGAAAATCTTCATTTGAATTATGCGGAAGGATTCTCAGAATGAACTAGAAGAGCAACCCTCTCAAAATCAGGTGTTGAAACTATTTTGCTAATGAGTCAATCCCCTAATCTGCTTATGGGAGAAAAATTTCCAAGTTTGGAAAGATGTTTTCTCTGTGTCATTCAGATGCACTGACTCTATTGACCAAATACCTTAGACAGTTATTCAATCATGCACAGCCCTCCTTCCCGGGTATCGGCTTGTTTATTCAGGTAGAGGAGGGTATTATTATTCTCAGCACATCTTTCCCTGGAGACAATATACAATACTCCATGATCTGTTTAGTTTTCATTCACTCCGAATATACTTGCTGAGCAACTATTATGTTCCAGGCATATTTCTAGGCACTCGGGATACAGCAAGAATATACAAAGGGCATGTGCTCGTGGAGCATGCCTGCTAGTGGGAGAGATAGATAGTAGATAAATAACCAAATTTGTAGACAGATGTCAGTGCACTGAAGGAACAAAAAGCAGGGGGTGAAGCAGAATGAACATGAAGGGCTTTTTGAGACGAGGCAGTCAGGGAAGACCGCTGCCTGCAGATCCCAGGATGAGTAGGGTCTGGCAGCCCTGAGGAACCCTGGGGAAGAGCAACCTGGCAGAATGGATGAAAGTACAGGTATCTCAGGCTGGAGGGCTGGACCTGGAGATGAGCATTGTAGAAGCAGGAGGGGTTGACGCCAGAAAGGTGAAGGGGTGAGAAGGCAAACTTAAGAAGTTTAGTCAATTACTATATTCCAAGTACTGTTTGAAGAATTTTATAGATACTAACATATTTAATACTTGCAATGATTCTTTGAGTAAGTGCTGCTGTTCTCCCTATTTTAATGATGAGGGGACAGAGAGAAGTTCATTTACTTGCTACAGGTGGGATCTGAACCCACTGCTGCAACTCGACTATTCTAATGGCCTTTAAACAAATTTTATTTTATTCATACTCCCTTCCCCATCCTACTCTTGCTTATAGAAAGGAATTGGGTATAATATATGTAAAGGAATAAGACATCTAGATATTGTTTACAAAATCTCATCCTCCTTATCAGCCCTCACTCTTACCAGGAAGGATTAAGAAGATGAAAGAAACTGGACTTTTGTGGTGCATCTCAAGGTCAAGTTTCAGGCTGTGGAAAAGTTATTTTCTTTCATTTTCCTTCTGCCTTTCCCCACTTATTTTCTATTTGATTACTGATCTGGGGTCCATGACCTAGGTACTCTACAGATAGAATTTATGTATCGATTTAGCCTTAAAGATACATAACTTCAGCACATTATTTCTGAGAGGACGTTATTATGGTCAGCTGGGCATGTGTCCTTCACCTACAGCCATTCCTTTGATCCCTTTTGGGGATGATCCATGCTTTTTGTCAGTCGAGTCCTGTAAGTGCAAATGAAAACATTTAGAGAAGCATCTACAGATGCAGCTGCCAGGAGCCTCTTATCCCATAAGCTTCCCACAGTTTATATTTTCAGAGAGAAAACAGAATTTACTCTGTGTGTATTTCTTATTGATTCAAATGTTACTTAGAAAAAAATCTCAAGTGTTTCATGCTCTTTCTTTAAAAATAACTAGAATCCATTCCCTAGAATAAAAATGTGGGAATATTATTAAGGACAGGGCGTTTCAGAGCGTGAGCTGGAGAAGGGTGGAGATGGTGACAAAGATCACACATTCTTCTACAACACATCATGCCAAGGAGGTAGAGGAAAGAATGTGAAAATGAAGTGTAAAAACAGCAGAGAATAGAGAATAGAACAAGAGAGGAACATTACTTTGTTCCTTAGTACTGTCAGGTGGGAAAAGAAGTGGAACGGGACGTGGGAGATTTGGCTTCAAATCCTGTTATGTTTCCTGACCAACAGTTTGACCTTAGACAAATCACTTAGTTGTATGGCTCACTATAGCTGTGACCACAGGCAAGTTCCTTTATCCCTGTCTGCCTTAGTTTTCCCGTCTGTCAGAAGGTAGTAATAATAGTATAGACCTCCAAGGGTTGTTGTAAGGATTAATTAGTTAATATAAGTCAAGCCTTAGCATAGAGTATGACAAATAGTAAACAATAAATGGCCATTATTATTACTATTACTAATGTCTCAAAGCCTCATTTTCTCATATAGAGGGATGGACTCTAATTTTATAAATATATGGTTCTTGCACAGTTTCTTCAAATCTAGAGAACTCCTTCATCTGAAGAACCCACTCTTCTCTTCCCTGCTCCCAGCAACTGGTTAGGTATATGAGTTCTTATATACTTGCTTATAGAATAAAGCTCAAACTCCTTAGCCATCCGTTCAGAAGCGTTGGGAATCCAGAGCTGTCTAGACATTCTTACTTCTAACCTCGACAACCTTCCTTCCAATCACATCTGTTCATCAGGAAGAGGGAGCCACCTGCCCTTTCTTACACGTACTGTGGGATATCCTAATACTTCTCCTCAGCTCAGCATCTCAAAATCTGTTCTAGCCATCATTCAAGGCTCAACCCGAATACCAACTCTTTGGGGAAAATAGTTTTTACTTTCCCACATGGAAGTAATCTCTTCCATTTTTAAACATTCCCAGTATTTATCTGTGTCTCTTTTATATGAATAGTTGTTTTCTACCTGGCGCGACAGCCAAGCAGGTGTTATGACTGTTTGCGACACATTAAAAATGACCCCAAATCCCTTGAATCTTTTCCCACTGAGAGGTGGGGTTTGTGTTCTGTCCCTTTGAAACCAGGTGGGCTCAGGGACTGCTTGACCCACAGAATACGTTGAAAGTGATCCAGCATCTTGCACCTGTTTTTATATCTGGACCTTAGGAGACTGGTAGACTCTTCTCTCTTGAATACTTGCTCGGGGGAAAGCCAGACACGGTGCAAGAGTTTTATTCTGTGGCCACCGTGCTGGGGAGGACATCCAGGCCCACTGCTGACAGCCCTGGCTGTGCGCTGCCTTTGGCGTCTCTTCCAAGTCTGCAGATACGTGGACACTCCAGCCCGTCCACCAGCTGAATACCATGGAGGCAAGTCTGTTGGCACCAGGCACAACAAACAATTGCCAGGCTGAGACTTACCTGATTCCCTACCAACAACATTGTGAGCTGTAAGAAAATGGTTTGTTTTAAGCCACCATACTTTGGAGAGTTTCGTTATGTAGCCATGAAGAATCACAACACATTTCTCCTGGGCTCTGAGATCTTTAACGTCAGAAACTCTGTCATACTCAGTTTGTATCTCTACAACCACCACTTAGCCCATGCACTTGTACGGGGTGGGATTCTTTGCCAGAAGCACCCCCAGATTCTCAAATGTGTGTTTCTAAGTCAGGGGTTTTCAACCTTGGCTGCACACTAGAAACAGAGAGATTTTAAAATCCTGGAGTAGGAGCCAGGCATCTGTGACATATAGATAGAGCCCTTCCTTTATAAAATGGAAAAAAGAATGGAGTAAAGTGGAAAAGTATACTTCTTTATGTTTGAGAGATGAGTAAATAGATGGACTAAGTATTTCAATTTGATATCATGGAGGTATGGAGTGTTTCTTCTGAATGAATAATTGGTGAAGAAGCTCATTTTCCCCTGAGCTGTGGCTTCCCTCATTACAGTGGGAGATGGGAATTGCATTTAAATCTAATAAATTTAAAGCTATCATTGGTACTATTTATGGACTACTTGTTATGCATGTGACCCTATTCTGAGTGGAGATGGAGGCTAGAGAAAATGTCTGAGACACTGACCCTGTCCTCAAAGCGCTTATCATGGAGTCTTACAAATTATGTTGAGAAAATATAACTATTGATAACATACATGATTGAATAAAAGTTATACTAGTTAGAATTTTTTTTTTTTTTTGCTAAATTGTGTGATGCAGAGTATTGAAGGAATTCAGAGGAAGGGAGATAAATGAAAGATAAAACTGACAAAGGAGTAAATAAGAGGCATAATTTGGCCAAGGAAGGGGAAAACCAGGCAGTGAGAAAAACATATGTGAAACCACAGAGACAAAATAAGTGTGGGATGTTTCCTTGTCTGAGGGCAGCAGAGACCAGTCTGGAGTGTGGGCATGCTGGGGAGAGGGGAGAAATGAGGTTGAGCAAGTTTAATGGCAGAAAATGATGAAAGATCTCTTAAAATCCTTCAAGTCATTTCTAAAAATACAGTTCTATTCTATGATTTGGAGTAGCACGTACACCACTCAATCCCTGGTTATTTAAGCAAAGGTAACACTTAGCACCAGCAAACTAGTCATATCCTAACATGTTTTTTTTTAACTTCCTCTGTTCAATCATTAACCTGACCTTTTGCCCCAAGGAGGTGACTCTTTCACGGGCACCACCTCTGCCTGAGCAGGGAACAGATGCAGAAAGCAATTGTCCCATTTGGGCAGTTGGTCATCAGTCATCAGTTTGCCTCTAGCAGAATATCTAAATATAGTACAAGGAAACAGCTTTCCCAAGCCTTCCAGATCTTGAACACCAGGACCATAGGAATCCAGGACAGAGGAGGGGAAAAGGATTCTATCCCTATGGAATCTCCCAGATGCTAAGGGAAAGATTGGGAAGTCTGTTCATATTTGAATGCATGTGCCTCAAACCCCAATTTTCTTTGACTAAAGAGCAATTGGGTTTTATACATCAGTTGTCCAACTGCTGCTAATACTTCCGGTATATGTCGCTATCATACCTGTAAGTAGACTTATGTATACTTGGTGTGTTTACATGTGCTAAAGTCCCTGTGTTTGGTAAAGACACAGCAATGAACAAACAGACAGGAGTTCTGCCCCCATGGAGCTCATATTCTATCAGAGGAATAAGGCATTTAGCAACAAACTAGTTACTTCTAAATCTGATAAGTTTTTAAAGAAATTCAGAGTATGAATACTGAGGTTTACCAAAATGAAGAGAATGCTCTGGTCACAACAACCCAAGAATCCTAGTCCATATTAGAGTTTATAAATATAAATAAACCAGTGTTCTGATTTGATGTCTCAACCTCATAAACGTGTTTTTGAAAGAGGGAACTGCCCACCATGCAGATGACATTGGAGGTAACGGGGGGCTTGGGAAGTGACCCCACCTCCCCCGTGGACCAACCTTTTCATTGCCACAGATTCATGAGCCCTTTCCCTAAATGGCTACACTTATTAAGAAGAAAACAGAGATAATGTGCTTTCGAAAACTGCCTCCAACAAGGGTTAAAACAGAAGTGTTTCTGGTCTAATCAGTTAATTTTAAAATTTAATTAATCAAAATCTACTTTTCTTCCAACATTTTGGTTGACTTTGGCTGAATCACGTCAAGGTATCCGTCCTCTGGGGAATGTCGGTGGTGACTGAATAATTCCAAGATTAAGAAAAGATGAACTTTTTTTCTTTCTATTAAAATTTAATAATCTTTTTGTAAAGCCATAGTGATCATGTAAAGAAGCTGGAGGGTTCTTTGCCTATGAACTTAATACTCTGCTGACATCCGGGTATTTGCAAAAATGACCAGGAAGGATTCATCTTTCAGGCTCCAGTTTTGCACGTTGCCTGTGAACATCATCGCTGAAGACATTGAAGGGTTGCCTCTTCATCTAGAGCAGAGTGCTCTCTCTTTCCAGAGACAGTACAGCCATTTGAGGAAGGGTTTCACTTGTCGCTAAAGTGTAATTTTAGCTAATTTAACCTAAAGGTTAGTGGAAAGAGTTACGATTATAAAACACATAGGTTTTTAAATGTTTAGAGACAATTTATAGATAGAGAACAATGCAAATCCTCAAAGTAAATATTAAACTTGGCTGCTGCCCTGAAACATACCTCTTTGACGTGGATCACATTAACCGTAATTTGGACCCCAAATTAACTTTCGAATTGGTCTGCGTGACCTTTGACCTCCCTCCTCTTCAGGCCATGCCCTCATCCACACCAGACTTGGTTGGCTTCCTTATGCACGAACGAGGGGAACATGTCCTTTCCCACTACTATGTTAGTTTCCTGTGGCTGCAGTAACAAATTGCCACACATTTAGTGGATTAAAAGAAAAGACGTTTATTCTCTTACAGCTCTAAAGGCCAGAAGTCAGAAATCAAGGTGTCAACAGACCCTCACTTCTTCTAGGGGTCCAGGAGAGGTCCTGTTCCTTGCGTCTTCCAGCTCATGGTGGCTGCTGGCTTTCGCTGGCTTGAGGCTGCATCCCGCCAATGCCTGCCCCCATCTTCACCCTGTCTTTTCCTCTTCCACGTCTCCTCCTCAATGTATGTTTCTCCTCCACGCCTCTTCATAAGAATGCTTGTCATGCCATGTAGGGATAGTCCAGGATTTTCTCCTTAAGATCCTTTACCTTAATCACACCTGCAAAAACCTTTGTTCCAAATTAAGTAACATTCAGAGGTCCCAGAGATTTATGTGGATATCTTCTGGGGGAATATTTTTCCATTATCACACCCACCACCAGGAGTTGATACTGCACCATGTACGTTAAGTCTATATTTCCTACAAGAATGCAATCTTCTAGATGATAGGGAATAATACATTTTTGAGTTCTTTATGGTGCCTTGAACTGTACTGAGCACATAACGGGGGGTTAATTCTTGTTAAATTGTAGTAAATACATAAAATTACATTAGATAACATATGGGAAAAAATTGACTTCGGGAGGAAAAAAAAAGTTGCACACGACCACGTGACCAAGAACAAGATGCCAGAATTGACCATCTAGCCCACTGCATCATCACCAACCCATTCTAGAAATGATGTACAGGGATGTTAAAACACACTCACAAAGCCAAACTGTCATTCTGGTCACGTTTCCTCTCCCAGTTCCCCAGCCACTGCCCCTCATTCTGGAGATGAACGTTTCTTCCCACTGAAATGTACCTTCTGCCCTGGGCTTCTCACTACTCTGTACCCCACCACCAGAACTTACCTAACCTGACTCTTAACTTTTTAGATCTCAATTAGCTCGTGTAATAAGCTAGTCTTTCAGAACATGTCATTGATCCCACTGATCAACCTCTTTAATAAGAGCTTCCAAGTAACATATGCCTTTTAACTGTGGCCAACTTGAAATAATGGTGCTCTAATGTTGAATTGAGGGCTCAGAGGCTCAATGGTGGTGGACTGTCTTAATGGGTTTCCTAAAATCACATGTCTAATAAATGGCAGAACTAGGGGCATGGCTCTATTGATGCCAAATCCCATCTTTTTTCCATTTTACTACAACTAATTCTAACCCATCAGCAGCTCAGAGGGTGCTATTAATCTTGTCCCAATATCTGACCATATTTGCCCCTATACTAGGGGATGACCCTCCTCCTAATTTGGGGGGCACTTAGTTTTTTCTGATTCAAATCCATTTTCTTATTCCTTTAGTGGATTTTTAAATGTGAACTGGACACATCCCCTTTTCTTTCCTTTGGCTTCTTGAGGATAGAGAAAAAGGAATGGGTTTGGCCTTCTGCATTAGTGGTGAGGACCATTATCACACATCCTCTTTTTTTTTTTTTTTTTTGCACAGTACGCGGGCCTCTCACTGCTGTGGCCTCTCCCGCTGCGGAGCACAGGCTCCAGACGCACAGGCTCAGCGGCCATGGCTCACGGGCCCAGCCGCTCCACGGCATGTGAGATCTTCCCAGACCGGGGCACGAACCCGTGTCCCCTGCATCGGCAGGCGGACTCTCAACCACTACGCCACCAGGGAAGCCCTATCACACATCCTCTTAATCTTAGAACTTGGGAGCACAAAAGGGAAACTTTAAAATTCATTTTATGACATTTTCCCCCTTCCAGTCATATAACTTTAAAAAGCCCCAACCAATTTATTTATTTTTTAAAAAAAGGAATAGAAAATTTCCTTCTGGACTTACTTTCCATGTGCTGAGTTTGAGCCTGGAGTACATTTCTTACTGCTGGAAATAGGGGGTTATAATGAAAATGCTGACACAACCTCACCCATAGAGGTGCTAGCAGGCATGGCTATCATAAATAATGTGGGAAATATTTTACACTTCAAGGCAATTACATGTTCAGCCATCTTGAGGGTAGCTGGCCCATGAAGGGTAAGGATTAGGTTTCTCTGACAAGCGTAAAAGACCCATGACTCATGAATGCCGGGAGGTACAAATGAATTACAAGAGCTGAGTGAAAGCCACATAATCACCTATCGTAGGTAAAAAATATTCTGTTTATTTGCAGGGGAGAAGGATGGCAACATCCAGCCAGGGCACTTCTGCCAGTTTAGGCTTTGACCCACAGGGCTGGAGGTGCTGAAAACTGGGCAATGCTATGGACTCAGCAAGCACTGCCACGTACACAAAGCAACTGATTTTTATTCTCGCTCTTTCCCTCATATAAATATGTTTTCAGTGGACAGTGAAGTGATGACTTATGTCTCCAGATGGGTGAGGGTGTCTGTGTGCCTGCAGATAGTAACGTGGCCCTGGGGGCACTGGAGATGGTGACAGAGCAGTCACTAACTCAGCTCTGCTCAGGCCGTTTGCTCACTAGCATGCCCTGTCTTGTCATTTGATTGCTACGTTCATTCCTTCCTCTGTAGCTGAGAATAACAGCAGTGGCTGTTCAGGTGCCTCTTCCCGGGGGCTATTCACCTGTAGGTTCGGGAAGTTGGCTTTGGCTTCTCTTCCTCGTTAAGAGCCTTAAACAAATCTGGTGGTAAAGAATTAGGACCTATCCGTTACAGATTCCCCTGTGTCTGGGTTAGGTACTCCATAACCGTCTCTAATCCCCCAACATATCACTTAGCACACTGTTTCCATTGCTTGTCAACTGAATGCATCTTCCCTTTAGACTGTAAGCTTCATAAAGACAGAAACTGTCTTATTTGGGGTTGTACTCCCCAAGCCTAGCCTAGTGCCTGGCATTATGGATTAATTAAATAAAGGAGTGAGTGGCCTCATGGGTTGAGCCATCTCATATGTCCAGTTTTTTTCTCAAACAATTATTGCGCCTGATCCGATGCAGGCATTGTGTCCTTGTGGTGTCGGTAAATCCTACTCCTTGCCCTAGAGGGGCTCTCATTTTAGTCATGAGCTTAACTGAGTGAATAATCACAAGAGAGTCTGACAAAGACTGTATAAGAATGGTACGGACCAGATAGAACGTTGGCAAGAAGGACGAATGACTGGTTTGGCAAATATTACTTATTAACTGAAGTAACTTATAATATTTGGCCTTATATCATTAGTTCTCGGTTAATTTATGTGTTCTTTCACCCCAAATAATCATTAGGTATATCTTCTACATCTTCATAACTTCTTCAATACCTAGAAAAGCGCTTGTTACAACTAGATAATTACTGAATAAGATATTGTGATGGGAGTAGACAGACTGGGAACATGATAATCACTTAGGACTGAATGCCAGTTTTGCTACATACTGGCTTGTGATCTTGAGTTAATTGTTAAACCTTTGTTAAACTTTTCTGAAGCATTAGTTTCCTAGTCTATAAAATGATACCTGTCCCACAGTTTTGAGAATTAGATAAATAGTAATTAAACTCTTGCTTTGTTGTTCAGTAAATGTTGTATTTAGTACTATGTTACTATGGGTTCAATAAATGTTTTTCTTTTTGGACCTAAGTAAATATTTGCCGGGTTGTTGATGGTCATGAGATAAATGACATGTTGAACTAAACATAGAGATGGTTGGAAATTGTGAATGTGGTGATTTCCTTGAACTAGACTGGTGTTGTAGCGCATTTAACAGTTTGGCAGTGCGTAGTTTAGGATGCATTATGTAATGGAAGAGAATTTGTTTAGATTCACTATTGGTAGGTTTATTTGAGTAACTGTGTTCATATCACTGTCTCAACCTGTTCACCTGCATCAGTTCATCAAACCTTTCCATTCAACTTATAATTTGAAAATCCACTAAAAGTGGTAGAAGCATAGCGGTAGTGGGAAGCAATCACCATCATTCATTACTTTATTTCCCGCATTTTTTTCCTTCACATGTGGGAAAGTATAGATAATGTCAAGGCAAAGAAGAGAGAGGTTTTATTTCATTGATCAAATTCTTTAGAGTTTCCGGTAGGATTTCAGCTGCAGTTTCCACTGCAGCTTCCATTCCTGATGGAAGAACAAACAAGAAATGGACATTCCACGTGTGTGTGTGTGTGTGTGTGTGTGTGTGTGTGTGTGTGTGTGAGACTGACAGTAGTCATACATATAGGGAAAATAAGGTCTAATGACCTTAACAACAAATGTTTTATTCTGTTTATCACCTTGGGTCACACAGTTTCTGAGACTTTTTACTCTGGACCATGTAGGCTAAAGCCAGAGTGTCTGATCCCTCATGAGATCCGTTTCATGTTCAAGCTTGTTCACTCTGAGAAAGAATAAGAGAGAGCCTTGGGACCACAAATTTATATTTATCATATTTAAAATGTTAACATGGAAGAGTGTCCTTGTTATACTATAATTTGATTAAATAATTGCCAAGTAGTTGCTTTGACATGCAGATTTCCAAAAGGTACTACTTTTGATAACAGAGTAAATTATCTGTAAATTTTCTGAATTAAATTATGTTAAACCCATCCTCTGCTGTCTGAGCTATGAGTAGATACATTTATAAATACTGTATTTAATTTTTGCTTAATAAAAATGTGAAAGTGAGCCACAATATCTCAGAGAGGGTCTCCTTAAATATTTGCAAGGCTGTATTAAGTAACATATTGAAGTACATGTATTACTGTGTATGTATACATTTTTCATCCCCAGACAAAGCCATGATTATTCAAGAGGTTTAAAATAACATGCACTAATTTATTATCACTGGTTATAAAGACTTTAGAAGGGTGCAGTGAACATTATGTTAGCATTGATGTGTCAATCTTTTAGTTGAAGAATGGAGCGTCTGAATCCCAGAACAGCCTTAATTAACAGAAAATAATTAGCATCATTTCCCCAGCAGAGAATATGAGGGTTTTTTTTAACAGAATCCATTGATTGATAATTAAGGAGGAGTTAGTTGTAATAAAACTCCCAGTATTGCAATTTCTAATTGGCCTTTCAGGACATTTTACAGTTACAGTTACTTTGTTCCAGGCATTTTTTGTCTTTTGAAGAGTTTTAATAAGAATCTTTCCTCTCCAAAGCCAAGGCTCTGCAGGTGACGAAGGAAAGGGACGCAGTGGCATACAGGCGTGCATTAGTGTCAGGTGGGCAGAGCTGGGGCTGGAGAGCTGTTCATTTCCTTTCAAGCTTTTGTGGACACCATGCTTTCCCGCTTCAGGGCTAAACTTGTTCATGGGACAAGTAGGGTTTGCCTGTGGGTGTCTCTCTGCAGGAAACATTCTGAAGTCTGGAACCATCTCCTCCCTGCAAATGATGCACAAATCTCTGATCATCTCTTTAAGCACTTAAAGCTTTTCCTGAAAACATAGGCTTGGTAAAGCCCCACCACCTCCAAATGACTCTTTTTTGTTAATTTCCTAACTTTCTCTGTGTCTGCTCTTTTGTATGCAGGACACAAAGAGGAACAAATTTGATGTGAATATTGTAGAAAAATTGGAAAATATAGCAGAATAAAGAATAAAATAAAAGTACATTCTACTGAATATACTTTTAGATAACTACTACAATTTTGGAGTATTTCCTTCTGCTCATTTCTTTTCTATGCATTTTTCTACATAATTGAGTTCATCTGTTTTTTAATGGAACATACATTTCTAAAACTTTAGTTTTTTAAATCCCTAAAACCTCTGAAGCTGTGCTAATTTTTTTTTTTTAACTGAACTGAAATAACTATTTGCTGCTCTGATTTGTTATTTGATGAGTCATTTGGTTGGGAGTAAGAATACTGCTTTCCTTTTATACAATATTTTTATATATGTTTGTCTTCAATTGCAATGTGAGGATGAAATTAGCCCTCACTTTCAAAGTATAGAGTGTAACTCAGAAAAATAAATTAAGCAAATTAGATAAAGTGTAGAAATTCATAACAAAAATTAGTAGATGTTTGTTACTTGTTTGAACAAAAAAACACAAAACAAAAAAACTTGTTTTGTGTTTTGGTGTAACACAAAAAAAGAACAAGCCATGGATCATTTTATTGACTTGTGAAAAGAAATAATCCTCCCATAGGAAGCAGCTCAAAAGAAAGAAAAAAAAGACTTTTGATAGTCTTTTTGAAGATATATCCATTCGTAGTTTACAACAAATGTTCAATTTAAAGAAAACAATAAAAGAATAGGAATTTTAAAAATCAGAAGAAAAATGCACTAAACAAACAAATGTAATAATATATTCACTTAACACATTTGGTTACATTTGCATTACATTCTATATATATTAACAAACTTACAGAAAATGTTAAGTGGGGCTTCCCTGGTGGCGCAGTGGTTGATAGTCCGCCTGCCGATGCAGGCGACACGCGTTCGTGCCCCGGTCCGGGAAGATCCCACATGCCGCAGAGCGGCTGTGCCCGTGAGCCATGGCCGCTGAGCCTGCGCGTCCGGAGCCTGTGCTCCGCAACGGGAGAGGCCACAACAGTGAGAGGGCCGCGTACCGCAAAAATAAAGAAAATGTTAAGTGAAAATTAGAAGATTTTTATATAATGGAATAGATGAGTACAATAGATGCTCAATATTTTTATTTTGATTAGTTCTGAAAAGAAAATACAGTTCAACAGAATATTGATTAGAATAAATTTGAGGCACCAAATATCACTAAAACTTTTAAATGTCCACTGAATTAAAGATTCATGCCTATTACTTGGGTCACATCCACTTACTTCTCTCAATCCCTTCATGAGAGTACTGAGGTCTTTTTTCTTCTACATATGAACAAATAGTCGATTACATCTTCCGAAGTACACACAATGGAACAGGGGGACATAGTTTGCTTTGGGGAAACATTTCTTGGAGGGGGCATTAGTAGTTGCCCTTTCGGGGCTATAGAGATATCTCAGTAATCTCCCTTTTCAGTATTAGCTTTGAGTTACACAACTTCCTGTTGAATCCACAGGATGAATTAATCACAAAAGTATCCCTATGTAATTGAATGAATTTACTGACCATCATTAAATGTGAACCAATTGTATTTTAGCAAGGACCTCTACCCCCAAATACCAGACCATTGTAGAGTCACTTCTATTGACATATTATTGGGGTCTCAGCTAACTTGCTATCTTCATTATCTAGAGTTAAGAAAATTAAAGCTTGAGTGATGGCTTTGCCATTTAGATTTGGAGGAAGCAAATAAGTTTATATTAAGAAAAATAACTATACAGTTTCTTTATTTTAACATCAGTATACATTAATATCTCATTTAAGGTATTCTTTAAAAATTACTCGTACAATGTGTGAGTATACACACACAGACACACACACACATGCATATGCACAATACATTACAGAACACTATTCAAACAACGTTGTGTTGTAAGTACAAGCCAACCCAATGAGATTGGCCAATTTAGAACATACAACTCACATATTAAGATTGACAAATTAGTATATTGTAACCTCTTTCAAGCCAGTGAATGCTAGATCCTACTATCTTGAGTTCTGAATGATCTGAAACCATGTTTTTATTCTCCTGTGGCTTCTTCTCTTTTTACCAGTTGTTTCAATTATGTCAGATATTTCGGACCCATAAGAGCTGACAAGATTTTGCATGTGATGATTCTTGACCTGCTGTACATTTTTAGGGTTAGTTTCCGCAGTATTAGAAAACCCCAAATCACAGTGATTTACACAAGACAGAATCTCATCTTTTCCTCCTGTGAAATTCTGGAGGTGTGCCATCCGGGGCTGATAACGTGCTCTGTTTCACAGTATCTTCAGGGACCTGGACCCTGTTCATATCACCATCCTGTCATCCCTACAGTGTGGTTTTCATCCTCCTGGACCAAGATGCTGGTGTCCCCCTTCTAGGTAGCAGGATAGGTAAAAGAATGAAGAATAAGAGGCAAACGATGCAGAGTTGACTTCTGAAAAGAAAGTGTACTCCCTGAAGCTACCAAAGACACCTCTGTTTATTTCCCATTAAACAACACTTAGTCCCATAGCCTCACGAAGTTGCAAGGGAGAGTGGGAAATACAACTCTTTATTCTAAGGGGCCCAGGTAAAAGTCCAATGTGGGGAAAAAGGAGAATGGTAAATGGGGCAACCAAATGTCAAGGAAACAAAGGAAAAGCCTTGTCTTAGATCAAGTTCCTTAAGAAAGAGAGCTCAAGACAGGTGTCTGTGACTCTATGATTAGCATAGCGAATGCTCTCAGGAGAAAGAGAGAAGAGATGAGATAGGATGATGGGAAGGGATGGAGCCACAGAAGAATGTGGTCTTATGCCAGTCTGATCCTGTAGGGAGTTCTGCAGCAAAAATTGATTAAAGTTCTGTCCCATCTAAGACAAGGCAAGGGGACTTTGGGAATTTTATCACAGTCACTCAATGGTCATGGGCCACTGCTTGTTTTTTCTCTCATTAATAACAAATGGATTAGCTTCCTCACATCTGGTGGTGCTCTAGGGCAGGGGAGGCAGGAAGATTGGGAAGCTGGGGTGCAGGCAGATGGAGATTCTTCTTTGTTCTTTGGAATTATAGTGTCTGAAGTCAGCAATTTGAGGTCACTTACTCCGTTACTTATTTGATTATATAATTTAGGAAAAAATCTATTTAGCATAGCATCTCCACACACCTACCTTAAGCATGAACAAATGGACAATCTGCTATAAGAATTCCCCAAACTGCTTCTGGCAAGAAGATTCTGAAACAGTTGACAGTTGATGATCCCTTGGGAAAAATAAATATACTTGGGTATACGAATTGCTTGGTAACTTTTCTTCTTTTTTTTTTTTTTAGCTTCTCTGCCTTATCTTTGATGCCCACTTAAAAGGAAGAACTCAAACGGGTTATAACTGTTAGAATTTTTCCCCCTCAAAACAAAACGAAAGAATAATCCTCTTGTCCAGAAGGCTGTCAAAAACCAGTATGAACATTTGGTGCAATCAATCTATTACAAACCAATTTTATAGCTATATAATGAGATCTAATTGCTGCTTTATTAGTCTGCCTAATATTAAAAGTGTCAGTAATTGCTTTTCATTTAAGTTGGTTTTCCAATTTAAATTGCATGTCCAATACATTACCATTAACTTATGTTACTTCTTTTATTTAATAGATCTTTTCTTCTCTTTCTAGTCCACACATAGGATTTCCTCTTCCTAACTAGTTGAAATGGGGAAAGGAGCGAAATGAGGATAAATGAGAATTTTATACAGTAAATGCTTATATTTCTGGGATGCTATAATAGATCTTTCATACTGTAAACCCCAGTGGGGTTTGGGTGGTGAGATGTCTATCTGGACCTTGATCCAACTGTAGGCAAAAGAAAAGCTGAGCGGGCTTCCCTGGTGGCGCAGTGGTTGAGAGTCCGCTTGCCGATGCGGGGACACGGGTTCGTGCCCCGGCCCGGGAAGATCCCACATGCCGCGGAGCGGCTGGGCCCGTGAGCCATGGCCGCTGAGCCTGCGCGTCAGGAGCCTGTGCTCCGCAACGGGAGAGGCCACAGCAGTGAGAGGCCCGTGTACCAAAAAAAAAAAAAAAAAAAAAAAAAAAAAAAAGAAAAGCTGAGCAAACAAATTGTTTTATCATGGAGTTTACAGAACGCTATTATTAACTGAAATAACTAGATTAGCCATGTCCAATTTCTTTCAATCATATTAATTAATAGATCAAGGTGATATTTAATGAGGTAACTCAGTGATTGACTATATGCCCCTCCCCCACCTTAATGTCTCCACATTCTTAAATTCTCTGCTCACTTCCTCCGAGAAGCTTTTTCAAATTCTTCACTTAAATCAGCGGTAGGTTTCATATAATCAATGCAGCAAAATTATAGATGGGTATGGATGGATGGATATATTTATTTATGTTTATATGTCTCAAGTACTAGGTTTTAAACTCCCAAGGGTAAGCAGCAATCTTTCCTGTTTTATTCAACATTTTATCCCCCAACTATTCAGTGAATGAATTAATTGGGAATAAAAGAACGGCTATGGATGATTTAAGAAGAACCAGAATGTATGAATAGTTAATTTCCCAGTTACAGCTGCTTAATTGTTATGTATCTTGGAGCAAGTCACTTCAGCTCTCTAGGAATCTGTTTGCTCACTTGTAAAATAAGGCAAGTAAACGAGGTTATTTCCAAGGCCTGATATAATTTTAACATCTGCCTGAGATGCTGACCGCAAATATATGGTCAGACTCATGTACCTGTGAAAAATAGGTCAGATTCAAGACTAAATTTTACAGTCAATATTGATGTACCATTTACTGTGACTTGAATGTAGTGGACATTGAAAAAATGAGTCTTCGCATGCTATATTCCAGAAGCGTAGCACTGTGCCTGGTAACTTTCGGTACTCAGTAAATTTTCTTGAAGTAATTAATTAAAGCAGGGACTAAATTTATATGTGGAATGAAGATTTTTTACATTGGAAGTCCAGAGTATACTCAAATTGCAGCATAACTGTACCTCAAATAGTGGTGACTGAAACCAGTATGAGTGTTTAGAAGATCAATATTTTTCATTTTTTTCTTATTCTGGTCTTCTAAATGTCTTTATCATTGGGGAAAAAAAAGCCACAGAAAAGAATCAAGGAAAGTTAAAACCTAAAACCAGACATCCAAGATAATTAGATTTATTTTCTCTTAACTCCGTCGTCAGCTGGGTGCTTGGAGTCTGTCAATGGGTAGAATGGAGGAAGAAAATGGAGATTTTCAAAAAGTTACTTGGCTTCCTGCAGGATTTTGAAAGCAACCACTTTGGGGCTTTTTCTCCTCTTTTTTCCCTGCCTGGTCTGGTGCTGTAACTCCATCCAGCACGCTGTGATGCTAGTAATTTGTTAAATATCGTGCAGATCCCCAGCTCTGAGTGAGGCTTTCTGTCTCGCACATGTTGGGTAGTAATTGGGGATTTGTCTTTTCCACGGGGAAATTTATCTGAGTAGTAAGGTTTGTGTCTCTTTTATGAAAGGATTGCTTTTTTTCCCCCCTGGATTGGCTGTTGTGATCTTAGGTTGATTTTTCAAGGGATGACCAGTGCCGGCCCAGTGTGGTGATTATGATTTTGAATGCTGATTATTTATTGCCTTGGGCAATAGATGCCAGATACCCACCTCCTAGAAAGGAGCATTTCAGGGACCACTAAGAAAGTGAAGTGTTGCCTTTTACATGCTCCCAACTGGAATAAATTAGTATTTTCTGTAATATTTATTAGACAAAATTAAATATATATATAATTGTTTGTTTAATGGTTGTCTTTCTTGCTAGAATTTAAGTTCCCTGAAAAGGCTAAGGCTTGTGAAGAATGCCATATGTGTCCAGATACTTGGAGAAAGAAAGAATTCACATCCTCTTCTTGGTTCAAATTTAAGCCTTCTTGCCTTGGCTTTGGGAGATTCTTAAAGAGGGAGGTCCTAACCCACATACCCCCCCAAAAGTAAAGCCAGAGGTAAAGGTTCATGTTAAAACTGATACCAGGGAGGTTTATCTGAAAAATGATACCAGGGAATAGAAGTTAAAGACAGGGAAAGAGTGGACTGGAGGAAGGAAGGAAAGCTAGTATAAGGATGCATCGCTGAATTGACCACTGCTGTGTATATCTCGTGCTCATTGCCCTGGGACCTTGTGAGCAGTAGGATAGAGTGCATGTCACATTTGTCAGTCTAGGATCAAAAGGAAAAAGCATTCATCACCTGCCATGCTCTGTTGGTAGAGAGTTGTCCCAAGTTTAAGTGCCCTGTAGTTGAGAATTGTGTATGTGCAAATGCCAAGCGAGTTCCACCAGGGGGTGTCCCGGAAGCACTGGCACAGGAGTGAGAGTCACATTGTCTGTATTAGAGATAAGCACTGTCAGTGTGCATCTAACAGAGTTTGCACAGAACCCTTGACTCGTCATGAGTGGATGTAAAGGTGAGGCTGAGAGAATGTGAGGTGATACAAAAGATCTGGTTTGATGACAATAGTTACTCTTTTCATGTAGACGAGTGTCATACCCACGTAGAGGCTGGACCACATACAGCCTCGAGACAAGTTCTTTTGTCTGTGTGGTGCACTCTGGGTTAGCCTGCTTGTATTCCACAAGAATAACCAGCAAAGTATTAATTCAATCCCATATCCCAGCTTGTTACGATGGTCTTGTCCATCAGCATGGGACTGGAATTCCCTAGTTCCATAACTTCTATGGATCCCAAAGTAGAGAGATGGTGCCCAATGATGTGCTGATTAATACTGAACAAACAGCTCCCCAGGGGGAAACGCAAGCCTTGATTTTCAGTGCTGCCAATTTTCATAGTGTAAAGAATGTCACCATGGCCAGTTTCAAGAAACCAGTGGGAGGTCACTTACTGAAAATTTGGAAGAGACATGCATAGTCTGCTCTTGAGAGTTAATACTAGCCAATGCCAGTGCACCAATGAGGGTGCCAGAGACGCAGTTAATTAGAGCAGGAGGGTCTATAGCAAAGTGGTTAAGATCATAGGGTTTAATACCTGAACGCAGGTTTGAATTCTTACACTATTACTTGGGCAACTTCAGCAAATTTCCTATCCTCTCCACGCCTCAACTGGGAATAACGTAAAATCAAAAATTACTTCTGTAAAATGATTCTTATATAGAAAAGGGGCAAAGAAAACTTTGGCTCAATTTATAGGAATATTAATAGTAAAGAATAATGCAATCAAGCTAAAATATAATTTTTCTATGGATCACCTACCGAGGACCTGGATATTATTTTGTTCTGAGGAAATTTTGGAAGCATGTATAGATGTGTCTGCAATATTTTTATCAAGCAAACAATAGAATAAAGAAAGGAAATAAAAGTTTATTTAATAATGAAACTATTTAGTGGCTACATTTGCATTTAAACAGTAGGAATACTAATTTTAGTGTATATATATATATGTATATTTATTTATTTATTAGTACTTTTACAAGAATACAGGTAATACTTTCTTCTGTTAAGAGAAGGAAACTATTTTACTATATAAACTTGATAAAGTTAGATTTTCTTTATAATCCCTTTCTCTATTGAGACTTTAATTCAGAATAGCCTCACAACACATAATTTGCCCTTAATTAGAGCAAATTGATGAGGTTTTATTATGTGGTATGCCAAAAAAATAGATGGTACATAGAGTCTATAGCCTTCTAACTGGGCAATTTTTTCCCAAATAATGATTCCAAAAATTATTTCAGCTCTAACAGTCTCATTCTCTCTGCCATGCGAGCAGGCACCTTATAACTTGTATACCTGGCTACAATTCCTCTCCTCTCCAGGCTGAGAATAAAAGATAAGAATTCAGTGTTTCCTACAGTCTAGCCCTAAACTGACATTTTGGCCCATTTCCCATGATGTGACCTGTCAAGTAATTCTCAAGATCATTACTTTCAGCTTTTGTGATTTTTTTTTTTCTGTTTTAACATGATACTTTAAAAATAGGCTAGAGGAAATGTACAGATTAACCAGAGAGAAAGAAAAATAAAGACTAAAGAAATAATAAAGAGCATGACATTTTTTTATCCTCTAAATTTACTAGCTGAAGAGTTGTGAAGTATCTAGGGGGATCTAATATCTATAGGAACCAATTTCTTTTGATTGATCTTTTTTAAGACACATGGCATGATACTCACTGGGGTACTAGGGTAAGGTTGGTAGGCATGTACAGTACTGGGGTAAGGCCTGGGAGTCCAATTCCTGGGTTCGCTGGCCTCATTTGCTCCAAATGCAGGGCGAGAGTATGAGGAAATGAGTTTGCCATCAATTAAAAAAAAAATCCCGTTTTTAATCTGAAAATCAAATGCAAGCTTATTTAGTCCATTTACGTATTCAAAAATGAAGACTTAGCAAAGATCCAAACACACTGTTTAATTGAAAAATTAAAACTGAATGTTGCTTTGAGTCAATCTTCAGCTTGTGGTAGTGCCTTCAGATATTTTGGAAATGATGTGGATTTCAGTATGGTACCATATACAGAAGTGAGCCAATATATCCTTTACTGTAATCAGTAAATAAACCATCTGATATTTCCATTTTACCAGTTTTCTTTCAATTTTTCAAAGAGGTTAGGGTGACCTACTCCTCCCAGCATGCATTCAACATGGACGATTACACATCCTGGAAAAGCGATCCTGAACACGCCTAATTTTGAGGAAGTCTGAGAAGTTTAATGGTGCACTTAAAAACTTAGAAATTCTTAAATAAAGTGAAAATAAGGTTACAAAGGCACTAATGGCCAGCCATATGCATTTAAAAAATGGTGAAACTAACAGTATTATTTAAATTCATGGGAATGTAGATATTGAAATGGGGGTTTTAGGTTTCTAAGGGGAAAAGAGATGCTTCTATTACTGGGTGTCTGTGGGAGTGGACTGTGTCTGTAGCAGACAGTTGACATTCCCTTAGTCCCAGTTTCTGTTCCAGAGTAAAACCATATTGAGTAAGTTGACCCTCTTACCTTAAAGGTTACTATTGCTTAACACACTGCAGATTTTTAACCTGGGGCCACAGCATGAGCTGGAAGAAGGATTTCCAAACCTGTGTCCAACAGCACAATCAGCTCCATTATGTGACTTGTTTCATGTTACATCCGCACGTTATTGGGTCCTGCTTCTGACACATTTGTTTGAAAGGGATTTGTGTGTTTGCTGGCCGTTTCCCCCCTCCGAGGAGATGTATGTTTCTGGGAAGTAGTTGTTGTTATTGTTGTCGTTTTCTTACTCTCTGAAACATGGATCAATTTGGGGAAGTTTATTTCCTGAGCACCAACATAGTTTTAAATTTGATTGCTGAAGGCCAATGAGTGTTTAGAATATTTAAAAATTCAGAGCCCTGCAGAGTGATTCCTTCTTTCGGAAAGGATGAGTTGCTTTGGGGGAAAGATTGGACTGGTGTAATCGACAAAGAGTTTTGTTCGTAAGTTTATGCAAGCATGTGTAGCATTATATTAAATTATCTATTTATACATCCGTTTCCCCCCTCTGGCTATGAGCTCCTTGACAGCCGAATCCATTGATCATGCATCTCTGTATCCTCTGCACTCATCGGGGACATAGTGGGTGCTCAATAAATGTGAGTAGACAAAGGAAATTTAAATTACTTGACCTTCCCTTAGAGCTCTCAGGAGTACGGCAGCACACATCTTCATGGAAGGTTTAATAAACTCCACGCCAATGTGCTATAGCAAGAATATTATCACTAAGCAAGGCTCCCTCTCATAAGCATCAACAAGTGGTTGCCAAACCCTGGAGCGCATAAAGAGATGCAGAAGCTGAAGCCCACAGTGCTAGAAAATCAGGGTGTGTGGCCTCTCAGAGAATGCTACTATTTTCCTGCCAAGAACGTAAGCTAGGAGTGGATTGAGGCATCCCCTTGTCCACATCTAATGTAAAAGATGATCTTGGGTCACTGGGGTGCCTGGAACTTACTTGAGAAGTAACTTCATTTATCGACTCACTGAGTAAACACATATTAGGTACTGGGCATTGTACTGGTGTTGGGCTGTACTTCATAGACCCGCAAGGCCTGTATTTGACCAGCTTCAAGGCCAAAGAAAGAGCTTGGAGTCAGTGACAGTGACATCAATCGTTTAATAGATGGAGGCGCTTACACATCTGAAGCAAGATCCTGGAGTGACACCCTGCCATGTGCATTGGATGGTGGGGCAGGGCACACGGCGGCAGCCTTCGCTCCCAGCGGCAGGGGGAGGTCACCAGTTACAGGGGGAAGTGATGACGGGTTGGCTCATCGGTTACCAAGGAAACCAGCAGAGGGACAGACCCCTCACCACCCCTTTGATAAGCGTAATGGGGAGTTCTGATCTAAAGCTAGAACAGTCATTAACTGGGGCCTGGGGCAAGTGTGTGGGAAGGTCAGTCATGTGCATAGGTAGGGCGTAGGTGAAGCAGGCCCTGATAGAGCAGGGGATGCACAGAGAGCAAAAGAACAGCCATCTTGGGTGGCCTGACCATACAGCTAGGTACTGGAGAAGACACAAAGAAAAATAAAGATGTGGCCCTTACCCTCAAGAGGTCACAGTTCAGGGCAAAACAGGTGAACTCTTTGGTTGCAATGTTATGCAAATAAACATTAATTAATGTTTTTACCAACACAAGTTGGGCATGACACATGATGCGCCTCAAGTTTGCATCAAGTCATAGAGCATATGGTGTTATTTATGCTCTTTTATTCAGTGCCTAAGATGCACTTGGCACTGTAGGTGTAGAAATGACGGTGTGGTGTTTGCATTCGAGGACTCACAGTGCAGTGATATTGTCAGAGTAAAACACCCAAGTAAAGGTCTACAAAACACTGATGTGGAAAGTAGTTGGAGCAAAGACAGGGTATGAAGAGAAGTGGGCATTAGATTGATTTCCTGTGGTTCCTAAACAAGGGGAAAGTTTAATTTAGTTCCAGTGACGTTTCATGTAGACAGAGAAAAAGGTCTGATTCTGCCAGTCACTGGCGGCATGATTTTAGGTAAGCTCCATCTCTCTGACTTTCACTTAAGCTAGAGGAGCTCTAAGGCAATCTGGAATTTGAATGATCGGCCAGAATACAGGTGCACAGCATAAAATAACTCTGGCACCATACAGAACTGAATGAAATAAAATCCTAACGTGAGGCTCAGATCTTAGAGTGAAGCCCAGACTCAGAATCTCAGGACATTCACGGTAATAATGAGCCACACTGAACAAACTTTAAATCTGAAAAGACCTGTTAATTCAAGTGCATTATTGCCCACAATTTCCTGATGAGATACTATTCAGGGGAAAACATAGGAAATGTTAGGATACCAAGTTCTGCAATTTTCATTAGATGTGAATCAACATTTAGTGATTTCTGTTAGAGGTTTTGGAAAGCAAGAGGATACCGATGTCTCTAACTTGTGTGGGAAATCCTATTTTCTAAACACGTGCCCTCGTATTTCCATTATAGGCACAACCTGGTAAACCGCTAGCATCATGTAAATATTAACATAAAGGTAATGGATCAGATGAGAAAAGAAAGTTAGCAGTGCCAAACCTAGGGCGTTTTTCCTCCCTGAGAATCGTCTGTTCCACTCTTGTGTGCTTCATGCAGTTTTCAGTTTTTGGAATTTTCCCCCTTGCTTAGAGCAATGAAGGTGGATTATGTAATACAAAAGGAGTCTGAGTGTTCTAACTAGCCTCCATTTCCTGTGCTCCACACCCCACATAAAAATGGTCCTGAGCTGCAGTGACTATCCTTTATCACTGGAAAAAAATTTGATCTATTCTTCATCTACGTAGTTAAAGTTTATGCCTTTTCTACCCTTTCATCAGAAAATAAGAAAAAAAATTAGTGGCTTTTTATTTTAGCAAGGTATTTGAAAATGTCTCCCACATTTCCCTGGCCTAGCGATGCTCTCCTAGCCCAGTAACTCTGGGAGCAGGACAAACCAGGGACTTGGAGGGCGGCTAGGGGGGATCTGCTCTCCGTGAAGCCCAGCTTACTCACTTTCTCTCATTAGTTGCTTCAAAATTGTGCCAAGGATTAGGTAAAGTTAACTCATTTCCCTTTCTCTCCTTCGTTAATATTTGGCCATCTCCAAATTATAAATATCATAGTTTATGATAGAATATTGGTAAGACTCATCAATGTTTGGGGGCCTTTAAATGAAAATTATGGTGTTTGGTTACCCCTGTCCTATAGGCTGTGAAGTTGAGAGCATGAGTGTGAAAAATACTTAATACTTCGCTCGCACTGATCTGTGCCCTGATTGTCACCCTCCTCAACCTCCCACGCCCCACCTGCCTTTTGAAAATCATTCACCTTGCAAGTTTCCGCTGGAACATATTCACTTAATTTATCCCAACGATAAATTTTCCAATCCCTGACATGTGCACATACTAACAGCATAGAATTTTTAACACCTTTTCAGTCAAATCTGTTTATGCCTAATGCCTCAGCCCAGCGCATCTAATTCTGTGAACGGGACAAGGGCAGGAAACTATGTTTTCCTAAGAAGACAGAAAAAGAAAGACGTAGAGAAACGTCTGTTTTCTTTACTCAGAACTTCAGTGTCTAACACACAGGAAGCAATCAGGCTAACTGAATGTAACAAGTGGAATTCAGCCTCAACGCCATGCATCAAAGATCCAGTAAATATTGTAATCTAGATACTGCTTTTTTCCTTCTTTCTCTTTGCCTTAGTAAATACGAGTAACAGAACCTTCTATAGGTGATAGAGAAATGATGCCATTTCTTTTTTTTTACTTATATATATATATATTTTTTTGGCTGCGTTGGGTCTTCGTTGCTGCACGCGGGCTTTCTCTAGGTGCGGCAAGCAGGGGCTACTCTTTGTTGCGGTGCGAGGGTTTCTCACTGTGGTGGCTTCTCTTGTTGCGGAGCACGGGCTCTAGGTGCTTGGGCTTCAGTAGTTGTGGCTCGCGGGCTCTAGAGCGCAGGCTCAGTAGTTGTGGTGCATGGGCTTAGTTGCTCCGTGGCATGTGGGATCTTCCTGGACTAGGGATCGAACCCGTGTCCCCTGCATTGGCAGGCAGATTCTTAACCACTGCGCTACGAGGGAAGTCCCCCGAATGATGCAATTTCTAAGACCTCACAATGAATTAATGAGGTTGCATTTTAAACCATGGCAGGATACTCACCCAAATGAACATTATCTATTTCCAAGTAGGAACCTTGGAGAGTTAATTTACCTTTACCCAAAGCAGGTTTGGAACTTTGCAAAATTGCTTTTACAGTCCTTTTTGAATACCTCCTCATGATTAGTCTTTATTTTTTGAGGTTGAATTAGATTTTTGGACCTTGTCATAATTTTGGGGGGAGCCAAGGTTGACAAAGGAAGTGAAAGCATAATCAGTGTATTGGCATTTTGGGCTATTTGGTGTACTATGCCTCAGGAGAATGGTGCTTTATACAAGTGTAAATTGCGTCCACTGGGGGAATAAGAAGAAGAAGAAGGCAACAGTTGGCTTGCTTCCTCTCTTCTTGAGAATTCCATTTTGTGTTGTGTGCTATGCATAGACCTATGTCTACAGAGTTAATTAACAATTGTTTTTCAAGATTTTAAAAAATTGGAACCAACACACACGCACACATGCACACGCACACACGCTCATGCACACGCACGCACATACACATGTGTACACACGCGCACACATGCGTGCACACGCACACACATGCACATACACAAAGATGTGCACAGCCTGTCCAGGTCTTACTCATCTAAGTCTGCTCTTCATAACCCCCAATGTGACATCTTGGAAAGAGCCCTGTTCTTGTAAGTCGTGGGCTGGACTCTAGAACCAGCCTTGCTATTTACTAGCTGTGAGACTTGAGGCAAGTGCCTGAGCCTCTGCTTACTATGTGCAGATGTGGTACATATATACAATGGAATATTACTCATCCATAAAAAAGAATGAAATAATGCCACTTACAGCAACATGGATGGACCTAGAGATGATCATACTAAGTGAAGAAAGTCAGAGAAAGACAAATACCATATGATATCACTTATATGTGGAATCTAAAATAATGTTACAAATGAACTTCTTTACAAAACAGAAATAGACTCACAGACCTAGAAAACAAACTTATGGTTACCAAAGGGGAAAGGGGGCAGGAGGGATAAATTAGGAGTTTGGGATTAACAGATACACACTACTATATATAAAATGCATAAACAACAAGGTCCTACTGTATAACAGGAGCTATATTCAATATCTTGTAAAAACCTATAATGGAAAAGAATCTGAAAAAGAATATATATATATATATATTATATATATATATTTATAACTGAATCACTTTGCTGTACACCTGAAACTAATACAACATTGTAAATCAACTCTAAAAAAATGTGCATCACTACACCCAGCCTACACTCCTCAAAGACTGGCTGGAGGATCACATGAGAAAGTGAATGTGAAGACACCACATACCCTGCAGAGCCCCGGGAAGCCACATGACAATGTAAAAGAGACACTATACTGATACCTCTCCCTGCCACACCTGTCCATGAAGCCCCTCCTGGCCCCTCCCTACAATCACCTGACCCAGAGAGAAGGCAAACATTCCTTTTTGACACTGACATTTTTACAAACTTTATTCTGACATAGTGTGTATAACTCTTTATAGCGCTAGTTATTTTTGATTGTTTGTTTATTTTGCTTCTTGGCTTTTGTGACAGAGAGTTTGAGCTTGAGATTAAAGACCATGCTGGAATCATATAAGTATCCCTGCTCATATCTTGGCACAGAGCAAGAGCTCAGTAAATGAATTTTGTAATTACATATAGAAATTAATTACCAATTCCAAGGAAATATACCCATTATCCTTTGCTATCATTCTTGGTGACTTTAACATTTGTGGAAGAGATGCTAATTATCCCCCAGTGACCTTTCTCTCTTTTTTCCCTTTAGTTATAGAAACCTTTGGGGTTTGGCTAGGCAAACAGCCAATCACCTGTAGACTCAATTGAGTGCTAGATGTGACCATATTGTCAAGATACGGTCAGTGATGGGTGAGCAGAAGTGATATACCAACTTCCTTAAGAGGAATCAGCTTGCCCTTAACTTTCTTTCCCCCATGGATATGATAATGATAATGAGCCAGCTTTGACCACGAGGTTGAAGGCTACATGCAGGTGCTGGAGCAACATGGCAGAATCCCTGGATTGCCAAATGATCTCATGAAGCACAGAAACCTACCTCCTTGGACATCCTGGGCTATTACGAGAGAAAGAAGAAACCTTGTATTTTATTGAACCCATGGTGTTTTGTGGTCCCTTTATTAGAGCAGCTTAAATTATACTGTCATAAGTACCCTTAGATCCTATAAGATCCATTTGTAGATGTCACCCAACACATTGGCCATCTGTTCTTTTGCGTCCTTGCTGCCATCAATCTTTTCAGAATCATACCTTAGATGTCTGTTGGCTTAGTCACCACTTATTCTTGTTCACACTGATAATTCAATTGCCTCTAAGATCTTATCTTCAGCATCCTACTGTAACTGCAATTCTTTGACTGCATCTAGATATCGAGTCCATTGACAAAGCTAAGTTCTCCCTATCAATTTTTTCTGATTCTCACTTCTTTACCTCAATAAGGTCTTGTGGTCATCTTTATTTTTTATTGAAGTACAGTTGATTTACCGTGTTATATTAGTTTCTAGTGTATAACAATGATTTGATATTTTTGTAGATTATACTCCATTTAAAGTTATTATAAAATATTGGTTATGTTCTCTGGGCTGTGCATTACATCCTTGTGTCTTATTTTATACTTAGTAGTTTGTACCTCTTAAACCCCTGCCCCTAACTTGCCCTTCACCACACCCCTCTCCTCACTGGTAACCACTAGAGTCTGTTCTCTATATCTGTGAGTCTGTTTTGTTATATTCATTCATTTGTTTTATTTTTTAGATTCCCTGAGTCTGTGATATCCCCCTCCTCTTCTGCGTCCTCCACTAGGGATGTGGGTCCTGACAGATCACCTCTCTTCCTTTCCCACCAGACTCCGTGTGGACCTTGCTTAATAGATTTAGTTGTAGAAGAACCATGCTGCTGTCTTCAGGTTGCTTTCAGTGAGAGTTATTCTACATGTAGATGTAGTTTTGATGCATTCATGGGGGGAGCTGAGCTCAGAGTCCTCTTACTCCCCCACCTCCCCACACATGCATCTTTTTTTTTTTAACATCTTTATTGGAGCATAATTGCTTTACAATGGTGTGTTCGTTTCTGCTTTATAACAAAGTGAATCAGCTATACATATACATATATCCCCACATCTCCTCCCTCTTGCGTCCCCCTCCCTCCCACCCTCCCTATCCCACCCCTTTAGGTGGTCACAAAGCACCGAGCTGATCTCCCTGTGCTATGCGTCTGCTTCCCACTACCTATCTATTTTACATTTGGTAGTGTATATATGTCCATGTCACTCTCTCACTTTGTCCCAGCTTACCCTTCCCCCTCCTCGTGTCCTCAAGTCCATTCTCTATGTCTGTGTCTTTATTCCTGTCCTCCCCCTAGGTTCTTCAGAACCATTTTCTTTTTTTTAGATTCCATGTATATGTGTTGGCATATGGTATTTCTTCTTCTCTTTCTGACTTACTTTGCTCTGTTTGACAGACTCTAGGTCCATCCACCCCGCTACAAATTTCATTTCTTTTTATGGCTGAGTAATATTCCATTGTATATATGTGCCACATCTTCTTTATCCATTCATCTGTTGATGGACATCTAGGTTGCTTCCATGTCCTGGTTATTGTAAATAGGGCTGCAACGAACATTGTGGTACATGACACTTTTTGAATTATGGTTTTCTCAGGGTATGTGTCCAGGAGTGGGATTGCTGGGTCATATGGTAGTTCTATTTTTAGTCTTTTAAGGAACCTCCATACTGTTCTCCATAGTGGCTGTATTGATTTACATTCCCACCAACAGTTCAAGAGAGTTCCCTTTTCTCCACACCCTCTCCAGCATTTACTGTTTGTAGATTCCCCCACATGCATCTTTAAAATCACTTCCTTACAGGTACTGTCACCTGGCAAAGCTTAAATCCTGAAGAAACCCAGACCCCCATACTTACACAGCTGGATATGGTTGGAGAACACACAAGATCACAAGACTGAGCTTATGCTTTTCATACCATTTTTTTTCTCTTTTCAACCCTCCAAATGCTACACCACAGTTCTTAGATAGAAACATTTCTTCAAAGTTCATTTAAGAAAAAAAGAAGAGGCCAGAAAGTCCCATATCTTTCCACGTTTGAAATGATCAAGACTGGCCCATGTCTGTACCGAAATGCAGCCTCTCTATTACTGTAAATAAGATGCGTCTGCATCCATCAAAGGCAGCCCCAGTCCTGTGCTTACAGTCCCACCCCATCCGTACATTCTTAGAGCCTTCCTTCTGGCACCCATCATCAATTTCACCCTCTCAACTGTATCTTATCCATCAACAAGTAACTTGCTATTTTATCTCCAACTTAAAAAACGTCTTTGTCTACATCTACCTCCAACTACCTCTCGTTTCTTTACTCCTCATTCACTACAAAACTTACTGAAAAAATTGTCTGTCACCACCATACACATTTCCTTACCTCACCCTTTCTTCTCAAGCCACTCCAATTAGGCTTCTTTCTCTACATCTCCACTGAGGCTGAGCTACTCAAGGTCACCAAAGGCATCTATGTTGCCAAACCAAGTAGCCTCTTCCCTCTTAATTTGACTCCCTCTCTGTAGCTTTCTAATCAGTTAACATTCCCTCCTTTTTAAAGCCCTTTGGTTTCTTTGATTCTGTGATGCTATACTTTCCTGGTCTGGCTCCTACCTCACCAACTGCTCCTTTTCCAGCTCTTTTGATGCCCCCTCCTCCTATACCCACCCAAATACTAGAGTGTTCAGACTATAACCAGAGCCTTCATTTTTCCAAATTCTTCGGTAATTTTGTATTTACTTTCACTGCCCTACTTCAATGCCTAAAACGGTACTGCACACATAGCAGGACCTCTATAAATATTTATAAAGTGAATGTGTACATTATCTGGCTTCTTAGAAAAGTGACAGTAAGTAATGACCTCTTCTGCTCCATACATCTACTTTCGGAATGTCTCTGGACTTTTGTCTACTTATGGCTTTCTCATATGTTGGAGTCTGATAATTGCTCTTTGGATAGGATGATTCAACAACTCTCTTGATATGAGCTTATATGATTGTACATAGAATAAAATAAACAATGAAACAACTGCCCATGTGTATATAGACAGAAACAATGAAGTGTTACATAGTTACTATCCAAATTTGATTCAACTAGACAACTAATATAGATAACTCAGTTTTTAAACTCATTTCCTTAGGCCCAGCTTTTATTTTATTTTTTTTGTAACTTGGATTATGTAAGCAACAATTCCATTTATAAGGTCCTTCTAACAGAACTGTAAACTCTAACTTCCATTTCACTCTATCGTGTTCCACCCTCTCCATCCTTCAACATGGAGGAAACACTTTGTTTGCAGAGTGCTGTGAGCTCAGGAATGAAAGATCTGGCAAGTCCATGGCATTATAAGTACAATGTGTTTAAAGTGGCCTAAGCTGTTTGCACAGGAAAATAACACATTCTAATCCATTTAAGGGCCTTTGTAAGTAGTCAGGTCTCCATCTCTTAATCTACCTCATTATGCCTAGGTAGTGAAACATATAGGGTTTTAGGTACCTACAATTACTGACTGATAAGGTACATTGACAACCAAAAGACAGGGTAGGCAATGATATTCTGAAGAAAGCATTTCCAGCCTATGATCACATGACACAGAGAGTGTTGGGTTGGGCTGGATGTATGATGAGACGGCACGTCTTCATGTACAATCTGGTCTAGGTTTGCCTAAATTGTACGTAAGACCAAGCCACCAGGGAAGTGTTGGCCATCACCATCCTCATTGAGTGTCAGGCATTAGTGATGTCCCAAGAAACTCAGGCCATAAAATTTGTTCTCCCAGGTGTTGATTATACACCCAGTAAGCTAATTTTTCTCAGATGTAGAACTCCCAAATAACTGCCCTAAATATTTTATGTCCAAGACTTCTCTAGGGTTTCTAGTATTCATCCTTATATGTTATAACTAATTAAAAATTAAAGCACCACTGACACTGTCCTCCCATAAGAATTGTAGCTCACTGTCTGATGACTGGGCTAGGATGCTGGCTCTGCAGTGACAGTCCTACCTGGTTGCATCCAGAGTACAGGCATGAAATAAAACAAACTTAGCTCTGCACATCCACCAGTTTACTGGACCTTCCATCTACAGATATATGCTCCGATCTTCTTTATAAATTTTAATGAGGTCAGTGTTCTTTAGGAGAAGCAAGAAAACTTTGGATATGACAGCTCTGTTTTGGGTCAATAATATTACCTCCTTGAGAAGAAATCTGTCAGGAACAATATGAGATTATTTACTGGTCATCTTGACCTTTCCCTTTATATTTTACTTTTGTACAATAATTTGTTACAATCCATTCGTCATGAAGTCAGCATAGACCACTGGTTACTTTTTTAAGGAAATATTTTAAGGTATTCATTAAAACTTTATTTGATAGTCATCAAGTATGGCCATCCAATGTTTGTTAGCTGGTTGTTATTACCTCTCATACATTTCATGGAATGTAGTCAATATTTAATTGAATCCTAAAGTTAGGTTTAAAATTTCCTACGTCTTGTCATCTGAAGAAATAATGAATCACATTTTATTGCAAATAGACATTTATAAGCCCTTGTGAATTGTTGTTTCATTTATTTGGTATCTCTTATAATTCAACATTCCTTTGAATTTTCTCCATATTCTCCAACTTTCAAGTGTTTTCGTACCAAATTGAGTACATAAATAAGATTGTAAACAAATGAATACAGTTAATTATAGTGTGTTTGTCTATTGGTTACAGTGAGACTGGGAGTGCCACTTCTTGGGGGGTAAACAACATTTAGTCTGAGTTATTTATTGTCTTGTGTATTTGAATGAAATGCAATGTAACATGATTCAGACTTTATTAAATCAAGCTAACTTCCCTCCTCTGCATACACGCGTATATGCACACACCTGTAGTAGTGTGCTAACACTTGAATGAGCAAATAAATGAAAATGTCCCGAACACTCTTAATAGCCAAGTTTTTCTTTTATATCTGTAATGTGGAATGGTATTGTTATATTAAGCTATTACAGAGTTCCCTTGCAGCTTGTTTTTGTCTCCAATATTATTGCCACTTCAATTTATAGTGCATTTAGCATAAGTGATTATATTATAAAAGAGAGCTATACTTTTAAAGCTATTATCTCATACTTAATTATCCTTTAATTAGGCTGGAAACCACTATAATATTATTAGTACAATTAAAAAGACATTAGATGAAATGTTTCAGATTTCTGCATTTAAATACATAAAATATTGTGGATGGGGTTTTCCTGTTGTTTTTTTTTTTGCATGCAGTGTGTTTTAGGGCATATAGAGATGACGTAGAAGAATATTAAATAGTTCATGTTTATTTTTTTTCCTTTTTTGGCCGTACTGTGTGTCATGAGGGATCTTAGTTCCCCGACCAGGGATTGGACCCGTGCCCCCTGCAGTGGAAGCGCAGCGTCTTAACCACTAGACCACCAGGGAAGTCCCTAGAAGTAGTTTGTGTTTATATTTCCTTACTGCTCACATCTCTTTGTAGTGGTGTCTTTTCCCTTTGTTGTATATGTTATCTGATTGACATTTTTACAGTTGGTGACAAAAGCCTAATGGCATCCATTAGATCAGAATTCTGTGTCTAAAAGAAAAGGGAAGGATAACAGAAAGGTATGATTGCTCCACCTAGCTTTTAATACCACCCCAAAATAGTATTCTCATATTAAGGAAATTTTAAGTCAACATAAACACAAGTGTTTAATAAGATGGATGTTGAACACAGAGCATGACATCTGTAGGCCACTGAACACTCACCATGCAAGTTTTATGAAAACAGAAAAAGTTAAGATTGCATCACTTCTCTTTGAAAGTTTTCACGTTAAAAATTTATGCGTCTCCAATGCTTCCTAGTTGTGTGTGTGTATTTAGAATTAAAACCTGACTTACTGTTAGTTATTGTAAATATTTCAAAAATTAGGTAATGACCACTTTGATTAACGACACCTGTCCAAGAGAATTATTTATTGTATTTGAAAATTGTTTTGAATCCTCTAAAGCTTTATAATTTTTTCAAAAACCTTTAAGAGCTCATAATTCCCTCTAAATTTAAAAGGGGGACTATATGATATAACTAAGGGGCTTACATGCTTCGATTAACATTTTCATCCACTTAAGGGGATGGGAAGAATGTTTTATGGATGCTAAGTTAGATACATTTTTTGGAAGGTTTTTGAAGTTAAAAAGTACATATTGTGTTTTTTTCTTAGCGAATTTGAAAAACATCTGTAAATGCACACATTTCTGATGGTTGATGTGTAAATCGTAAATCTGCTATAAAATATAATTTGACATTATCTAGAAGTGTTAAAGATATCTATATTACTATGACCCAGAAGAATTCCACTTCAAGATACACACACACACACACACACACACACACACACACACACACACATGCATATATGTAACATATAGCAATTTTTTTCTTAAAAAATTGTATCCAAATCACCTAGGGATCTTGTTAAAACTAAAATTCTAATTCAATAGGTTTGGGGCGGAGTTTGAAATTCTACAGTTATGACTATCTCCTGGGTGATACCTATGATGCTGGTCCGTGGACCAACTTTGAGTAGCCAGGGCCAGAGCAGTGGCGCTCAAAGTGTATTTCTCAGACCAGCAGCATCAGTGTCACCTGGGGACTTATTAGAAATTTAAATACTTGGGCCGCACCCCAGACCTACTGAATCAGAGACTGTGGGTGGACCCAGAGATTTGTGTTTTTGTGTTTAACATACTTTCCATGCAATTCTGATACATGTTAAAGTAAATCAGGGTACATATAAAAGAATACATAACGGCATTGTTCATAAAAGCCCCAAACTGGAAAAAAAGATGATTAGATAATTACATTATATATTTACACAATGGAATACAGTCAGCCTTCTGTATCTGCAAGGTTTGCATCTGTGGATTCAACCAGCTGCAGATTGGAAGTATTCAGAAAAAATGTCTAGAAAGTTCCTGAAAGTAAAATGAATCTGTCGTGTGACAGCAACTATTTACAGAGCATTTACATCGTATTAGGCATTATAAGTAATCTAGAGGTGATTTAAAGTATGTGAAAGGATGTGTATATGCAAACATCATGCTGTTTTATATATGGGACTTGAGCATCTGTGGATTTTGGTATCAGTGGGAGGTCCTGGAGCCGTACTACACAGCATACAAATAAACATACAATATGAGTGAATATTTGTGACCAGTATTGAGCATAAGAAGTAAAATATAAAACGATACTTGTACATGGTTCCACCTATATAAAATTCAAAAGCAGTTACCATATCTTTTAGGGAGGCCTACATCAGTGGTAAAACTATAAAGGCAACAAGAAAGTGGTAACCATAAAAGTCAGGGTAAGGATCACCTCCAGCTAAGGTGAAAGGGTTGTGATGTAATGACGGGGGATTCTGAAGGGCTGGCAGTGTAATGTCTTTTGACCTGAGTGGTGGTTATATTGGTAATTATATGAATAGTTACTTTGAAATCATTCATTCACTGTTAATTTATGTTTTATGCACTTTTAAAATTTTCAAAAATGTAAGAGAACGATAAAGCACATTTCTGTCAGATCTATTTTATAATAATGTTTTTCTTTGTTAATGACTGAAGAATTATTCTAGTGGGAATTATTGTCCACAAAAAGTTATTTCTAAAGTAGAAGTTCAGTCTAGTGTCTCACGGTGTAGCATTGAGGAAGTGTATTTATGGATTGGAAAAAGGTATATGTAACATCTTACTACATAATATATATTGTTTGATAGTGATTGATTACAGACTGGGGGTAGTTTCGTTCCCCTGTATGATTGTATGCTTGGTAAAAAACACAGAGCAGAGGCACAATTTACATATTGTCATGAGCACAGGATATTTGCCTGCACTGCTTCTCTTTTGCAGATGAGCTGTTCTTCCCTCTCCCATGTGGTTCTGGCAGGACTGCCATTCACAGTAAAGGCAGCCATTCTGCCCTTATCAAGGTAGTCATGTGATCCAGACCTGCCTGGCTAATCATGGGGCCCTGTTTTTCTGTCCACAATAATAAAGTTTAATGCAAGATTAGTTCTTCTTTTGGATGGGCTATAAGGATGCTGCAAGTAAAGAGTTTTTTCAATGTGTCAGGGGTAATGATTTTGGGGACCAATGCAAAATGAACACCTAATAGCCATTTTCTTTCCACTTGGAAGGAAGAGGCTTGATGATGCAGTTCACAGCAAAGGACACAAGAGTTAAATGCTGTTGGAAAAAGAAGTGTGGTTTCTTTTGTTTGTTTGATTTGAGCCCTTGGATCAAGCTATACTTCAGTCCTCTGGAGGAGCCAATAAATTATTGCTGTTTTTTGTTTTCTGTTGTTGCTTGAGCTACTTTTGAGTTCAGGTCCTAGTATTTACCATGTAAAGAATCTTGGTTAATTTATAAGCACAGTTTAAAATATTTTCATCATTCACAGTCTAAAATTGCTCAATTACTTTGTGTGCTTTGGCCCTTTGATCAATTGTTTGGAATGATAGAATTAACTCATAATTACTTGTGCTAATGAAGGTCCTAAAATGTGAGGTAGTTACTTCATGGATACATGGCCACCGTAAAGCTTTGCCGTGTATATCTGGTCACAGGGGTTGCTTTGTCAATGCTGATATAGAATTGGAAAGAGATTAAATTTAAAAAAGAAGACTTCGGAAGTCTTCAAAACTTTGGAAGTGTTGACTTCTCAGTCAAAAGTCAAAAGAGATTAAATTAAAAAAAAGACTTTGGAAGTCTTTAAACTTTGGAAATTTTGACTTCTCAGTTTCACAGCCTCGCTGAAAGGCTTATCTATGGCACAAGAAATGTGTGTACTGAGCCTATAGTGAAACCTAAGTGAGGCTACTAATGCCTCCATGGTTTCAGGCATGTTGTGAGGAAAGCTTCACCCAAAAGGGCTGTAAAGCAGGAATGGGACATTGAGCCACCCGGAAACTTTACACGACACAAATGCTTGGGTCTTAGCAAAAGAAATATTGATTTACTGGTCTGGGGTACGGCCAAGGCATCAGGATTTTTTAAAATATCCCCAAGTAGGGCTTCCCTGGTGGCGCAGTGGTTGAGAGTCCGCCTGCCGATGCAGGGGACACGGGTTCGTGCCCCGGTCCGGGAAGATCCCACATGCCGCGGAGCGGCTGGGCCCGTGAGCCATGGCCGCTGAGCCTGCGCGTCAGGAGCCTGTGCTCCGCGACGGGAGAGGCCACAACAGTGAGAGGCCCGCGTACGGCAAAAGAAATCCCCAAGTATTTCTATCATGTAGTCAAATTTGAGAGATGCTACATAAAGGAAGCTTTGCACCTACTCAATTCCTTAGCAAAGTCCCAACTCATAGGTTTTGAAGGACTGGGATAGTTTGTGTCAATAGAGAGAACGGAGGTGGTTTATAGTGAAGCAGCCAGCCATGTCTTCTGGGAAGATTTGGGGGTTGTGCTCACATTACACCCTCCCCCCGACATTGGCCTTGTGTTGCTTCTTGTGCCTCCCCTGAAGACTTGATCCTTGCAAGGTCCCCAGAGTACTCTTCAACTAGTCACAGGTAATCATTCCTGGACCTACGTTCATGTATAGCTTGCTTCTGAAATCACTCCCCATAGATTTCAACTGCCTTCCTTCAGAGCTCCTAATGCCTCTTTACTCATTAAAACAACAACAACAAATAATGGAAACCAAGAGAAAGCTACAATGGGAATCTTAGCCAAAGATTCAGGGACTCCCAATGGGCAGATGTGATTGGTTTGGAGTAAGCTTATCTGTAAAGATTTTAAAAACACTGTTTTACTGTCTTCCCTCTCCTCCGTATCCAATATCTATTGCTTCAAACTCAGGTAAGTTCCACACATAACTGTGGTAAGCATAGCTGGTATAACCATCTATTGGTAGGTTGGTGCCTAGGTAGATTTCAAAAGTTCCGTGGACCACCTCCTCCCCAGAAACAATTAGCAACACTTTAAATTGGTGGCTTTTGTTTGTGTAGAGAAGTAGATCATTAAAAAGTTTAGGTTATTAAAAGCGCCTATGACTACTCTCCTATTAAAGAATCACTTTAATACACTAATAATATAAACACCACCAGAAGTGGTACTGTTTTACTTTTCTCAATAAAAAAGGTAAAACAGTACTCCTAGCTGTTATCATCAAGGCTTTATAACAAGAATTTCTAGCGAGATAAAACTAGAAATTTACTTTTTTTTAATTGAAGTATAGTTGATTTATAATGTTGTGTTAATTCTGCTATACAGCAAAGTGATTCAGTTACACATATATATACATTCTTTTTTTAATATTGTTTTCCATTATGGTTTATTATAGGGTATTGAATATAGCTCCCTGTGCTGTACAGTAGGACCTTGTTTATCCATTCTATATATAATAGTTTGCATCCACTAACCCTGACCTCCCACTCCATCCATCTCCCAACCCCCTCCCCTTGGCAACCACAAGTTGATTCTCTATGTCTATGAGTCTGTTTCTGTTTCATAGATAAGTTAATTGGTGTCCTATTTTAGATTCCACATATAAGTGATATCATATGGTATTTGTTTTTCTCTTTCTGGCTTAACTTCACTTAATATGATAATCTCTAGTTGCATCCATGTTGCTGCAAATGGCATTATTTCATTCTTTCTTGTGGCTGAGTAGTATTCCATTGTATATAGGTACCACATCTTCTTTATCCACTCATCTGTCGATGGACATTTAGGTTGTTTCTGGAAACAACTTGGCTATTGTAATAGTGCTGTTAGGAACATAGGGGTGCTTGTATCTTTTTGAATTATGGTTTTGTCCAGATACATGGCCAGGAGTGGTATTGCTGGATCGTATGTTAATTCTATTTTTAGTTTTCTGAGGAACCTCCATACTGTTTTTCATAGTGGCTGCACCAACTTACATTCCCACCAACAGTGTAGGAGAGTTCCCTTTTCTCCAGCATTAGTTATTTGTAGACTTTTAAATGATGGCCATTCTGACCCGTGTGAGGTGGTACCTCATTGTAGTTTTGACTTGTATTTCTGTATTTCTCTAATAATTATTATCTGTATTTCTCTAATAATTAGCAATCTTGAGTGTCTTTTCATGTACTTATTGGCCATCCGTATGTCTTCTTTTGCGAAATGTCTATTTAGGTCCTCTGCCCATTTTTCAGTTGGGTTGTTTTTTTCTTGTTGTTGAGCTGTATGAGCTGTTTTTATATTTTGGAAATTAAGCCCTTGTCAGTTGCATAGTTTGCAAATATTTTCTCCCATTCTGTAGGTTGTATTTTCATTTTGTTTATGGTTTCCTTTGCTGTTCAAAAGCTTGTAAGTTTGATTAGGTCCCAATTATTTAGTTTTCTTTTTATAGAAACTTACTTTTAAAAAAAGATTGCTTCAGTTTAATCAATAGTCATTAATTGGCACCAACCAATAGCAGCACACTCTGCTGTGCTCCTGAGGAGACAGGGCTGTCCTGGTCTTTAGGAAACATTCAGTATTGTGAGAAAACTGTAAGTTTACTTCAGTTTAGCCATAATTCCTTCATTGTTTTGTTAGAACTCAAGTTTTTTAAGTTATAAAAAAGTATACTTTTAAAATAATCTAAATATAGCTATTCTTACCACTTCCTCTACTCCCATTACCTAGAAACAGCCAGTATGAACAATGCTATGTGTGTCAGACAAGTACAAGTACATACTGTGTGTATAATTTTTAACTCATGCAACCATATAATTCCGTTTGCTTTTCTCACTTAAAAATATATCTTGGATATTTTCCAGGTTAATAAAACTGCTATTAAAAGAGTATATAGTGTTATTTTCTGAAAGCATCAGGATCTCCTATAATGAGCTTCCCTTCTGTAAAATGGACATGGAAATAAGAGTCTTTGAATATCAAAGTGGGCTGCTTTCATTAAAGCAGGCCTTCTCTGTTTCTGTCACCTGCACCCATGCCCTCCCCCATCTTTCAATGCACCCCAGAAGAGGACTGAGCCCTGCTCTTGTTCACCCCGTGCAGTCCTTTCAGAAGACATTTGCCAGGCTCTGACGTTGCCTCACACGTATGTTTGCTTCAAATACAGATTTCATTCAGAAACCAACCTGTCAAGCGAGCTTGCACTGCATGTTTCCCATTGTGAGCAAAGACAAGTAGATTTAGCACTAAAATGTAACATCTGTGTCAATATGCGATGGTGTAGGTTTAAATCTGAGCACATTTGTTAGTTTTAATTCCAAGGCATCGCGCGCTTGAGCCCTCAAAAGAGGGATCTTCCTGGGATCACCAGATCCCTTCTTAGAAGTCAGCTCAAGGCATCTGCTGGAAAAGACCTCTCTTGGGTAGAAGCTACCTAGAGCTTCCTTGCTTGGCTTGCTCAGTGAGTCTTTTTACACCCAAAAACAGCACTGGGCTAAAGGCCTTTGAGAAAACAGTTAAAAGGGAGCTCTTTCTGTCTCCCATACCACAGATCCTTTCTCTGTGGCCCTGTGCTTTATATGAAACAAACGTTTAAGGTGAGTTTGGTACCCCCTTGCTGCCCCCAGGTTGAAAAGATTCTTCCTAGTTTGAGCCAGGATACCAGGAATGTGGAAAAGCCAGTGCAGTTTTAATTGGATTAAACTCCCTGTGTCCCTCTACCAGCAGCCTCCTGACTGGCAACTTTCTTGACAGCTTAACTAACAAGATAAGATGCAACAAAGGGGACGTGGCATCTAAAAGGGCCTCCCGCCTTACCTGGGGGGAACACACCTGGGCCAGCTGCGAGTGGCGATGGAATAACAGGGAACTGACAACAACCCTCACGCGGATACTGTCCCCACTTCCCAGGCTTTGTGCATTTCTGAGATGAAACTCACACCTGAAATTTTAGCTGCTCGAAGTGATTGGATTCAACAGGCGGCTCCCTAGCTTGTGGTAGAAACGCCAGAGGGGGAGCAAAGCCACTTCCCTGGTCTTTCATTCCCTCGGCCAAGAAAAATCATGATCTGTCCATCTGGCACATTTGCGAGGGGAAAAAGGGCAATACAAATTTTCCTTAATAAAATAATGCCGGCTGTTAGAGAGCAGCCTTGCCGATGTCTCTTGACGCCCTGCTCCCACGGGTCTGGTGGGCACGGGGCCAGGGTGCGGGCAAGTGCAATTGGAGACATTAGTTCCACCACCTTAGGTACGGTAGCAGAATAATATTTGATAAATGAAAGTAAATCCAAGCAGACACAATTTCCAAATAGTCTTTAGAAGTACCTGTCACTTCCAGACTCTCTTCCGAAGCGGAAGCCGTGGTGAGAGAATCCATTTTACTGCTCCTTCCAGACAGAAGGTTTCCGTGCGCCCTCAGAGAATTCAGTGTTTCCAGGAGAGTGACAATCTCATTTTCACGAGAATCGGGCACTCTCTGTGAAAGCTCCTTTCAGGAAGTTCTTACCCGAAACCAGAGAGGGTGGATGCTTGCACCCTCATTTAAGAAGCCCTAAGAGAGATGGTGACCCCCGAAGTAATGCCCCACACAAACAGAAGAGCTAAGACCTCAGATACCTTTCATGGGAAGATACCCACGTCATGCCATTATTAGAGCTAAAGTTTAAACCCAGATGCCCCTGAGAGGGGTGGCTGCTCTTCAGAATCCCCACCAGGGTGTACGGGGCTTCTATTTGATCCCATTCTAAGGGCAGGCTTTGATATTCTGGACAGGATCAAGAGGTAGGAATACAAGGGAAGATGTCGTCTGGTGATGCAAAGATGAACTGGATTTCTTGACTGTATTTTTCACTTACAGGTAATAGATCTGGTGATTTGGGGGAGTTTGAATCAAGAGTCCCAGTAAACAAAAAGTAGAGAAAGGGGAAGAAAACAAAGATATGAAAGTAAAATTAAAACGCCCTGGGGGGGGTCTCATTTGACATAATTAAGAGTAGCATAATACTCTGACTTTTCCATGGTTTAGGCTTACTGTACCCAATAATACTGAAGCCAATGACTGTTGTAGATGTGCTGGGAAACTTGATTGCATTAGAGTCAGAAGTGGTAGAGTGGAAAGGTGTCAGGATATCTGTGTTCCAGGCCTAGTGTAGTGTAATAGTTATGTGACCCAAGTTTCATCAGTTAAAATAGGGTAAGTACCTGCTCTGTCACTGGCACCATATTACAAACATCTGAATATTCCATCTAGGTCGATCCATCTAGACAGCTTCAGTTTGCTCATAGTACCTGCTTCTTATTGTGAGGACCAAATTTAATAATGTGGGAGAAGCAGTCAACCTTCCTCTCTCTCTCTCCCTCTCTCTCTCTCTTTCTTTATTTTTTTCTTTTTGTTTTTGTTGATAAATTCTCCAGTGTACCCCCTCTGTTCCTTAGTTTCCTCAGGTGTCACATGTGGATAATGGTAGTACCCAACCGTATAGGGTTGTTGTGAAGATTTAATAAAGAAATTCATTTTTTTTTAACATCTTTATTGGAGTATAATTGCTTTACAATGGTATGTTAGTTTCAGCTTCACAACAAAATGAATCAGTTATATATATACATATGTTCCCATATCTCTTCCCGCTTGCGTCTCCCTCCCTCCCACCCTCCCTATCCCACCCCTCCAGGCGGTCCCAAAGCACCGAGCTGATCTCCCTGTGCTATGCGGCTGCTTCCCACTAGCTATCTACCTTACGTTTGGTAGTGTATATATGTCCATGCCTCTTTATCGCTTTGTCACCGTTTACCCTTCCCCCTCCCCATAGCCTCAAGTCCATTCTCTAGTAAGTCTGTGTCTTTATTCCTGTTTCACCCCTAGGTTTTTCATGACATTTTTTTTTCTTAGATTCCATATATATGTGTTAGCATACGGTATTTTAATGTCTAAGGAAGGTACATGGCATGTTGTAAACAGCAATCAGTAATCAATTTTTATTAGGTGCTAACATTGCAGCTATTCGATGATGTCTAAACACATTGCGTCCTGGTAAGGACTGGGTCTGAGAATACAGGATTCTCTGCTGTCCCTTATTTTCTTGTTTGTCTTTAAGCAATAAGGAATTTGATCTTAAGATGAACTTCAACAGCAAAACACAGTAGGAAAAGCATAAATGAATGAGAAGCATCCCATTCCACTGAAGCACCTGGTGATACGGGTCATCCTGACACAAGTGATGGGCAGGAGGTAGTGGTCACCTTTTTCCTTTGGAAAACTTCTCCAACATAAGCCTCTGGACTGGCGCGCCACCATCTTAAGAAAACAAACCCAGACAGCTCTACCTTGGACTGCTGGAGGAGCTTCTTGCCAACAACTACGAATCAGGGGAAAAAATCCAAACAGAAAAAACCAACCAAACAAACAAACAAAATGAAAACAGCCCCCATCCCCTGAAAACCAAACCTGAAACAAGATTTGTTTCCCCACAGCTCTAAAGTCTAGAAATCCAGGCCTTAGTGGAAGGAGATGGAAGGGTAGTTTATGGTTATCTTACACTACAAACCTTTGAAAAATAAAATATGAAATGCTGGGATTCTGACTGATGGCAACTGATAGAAAGAAGAAAACGCTTAGAGTAGGTGTGAGTCTGTGAACCCATAGTGGGCGTGTGGATTGACTTCAGGGGTCTCTGACAGCTCTAAAATCATAAGCGAAATTTAGTTGGTGTATGCATGCATTTTTTGTAAAAAGGGTTTATAACTTTCATCTGATGTTCAAAGAGGTCTGAGACTTCAAAAGGGTAAGAGCCCTGGATTAGGGAACAGTACACTTAGGTTTATAAATAAGGATCATTATTGTTTTTATCTTCATCTTGCACAAGAAAGTTCCCAAAGTACCTGACAATAACTTGGCATCACGGCAAAAGAGCTGTTGATTCTCATTTTCTTGAGTGCCAGCAGAAACTGCAGGTATGGGAGGGGCCTGGGTCCCTGGCTTCCATGAGGAGTTCAGTTTGCTTTTCTGGTGTTGACGGGGCACAGGAGCTTCTGGCTCTGCCCTAGACTCTGTGCACATCATCCACCAGTGACCACAATTTTAGCCCGAAGGTGATCTGAGTTCTCAGAATGGCTCCCACTTCCGTTGGAGCCCTCTCTAATACTTGCTGAGGAAGCCATTCGCCTAAAGTTTCCTTTCAATTCATGTCTCAGACTTTACGTGGAGACACTGTGACTATCCCCTTCCATTGGTCCCAAGGAGGATGGGGTGAGACTGTGAATGACTCATCACAACCCATTTCCCTCCTGGAGACCCACTAAGAGCAAGTGAGAAAGGACGTATTTTATACAAAGTGTCTTATGTTTGACATAGTATGGGTAATCTTCCTTAAAATTAATATCTGTCATTAATGAAGCTTATGTTGGTGGTGGCAAGCATTATATAAGGCACTATACAGACATTTTTCCATTTAATCCCTATAACAACCCTATGTGATTGGTATAATTAGTTTGGTATAATTGGTAAATCAGTTTTCAGAAAGTGAGTCAGGGCCCAGAGAGGTTCAGTAACTGGTCCAAGGTAACACAGGTAGCAAATAACAGAGTTGAAATGCATGCCACAGTCTGTATAACTCCAAAGCCCAAGATTTTAACCACTATTCTGCCATAGTAAGTTATTTCTATTAGATTGTAAAGTAGAATTGTTTGGTTTTGAAAGGATCTTTTCTAAACCGCCTGCATGTTCCCCTGATTGAAGAAATAACTCCTCCTTCTGGACCTCTAAATTGTGAGTTACAAACCCAGTTACTGAAAGGTAGGAGACATGGGAATGAAGTAAGCTGAGTGGTACCTTGAAACTGGCTCTTTGTATCAGCTAGGATCACATTTAAAAATTAACAGACTAGATGAAAGACTACATCTTAAATAACTAAGACTTTGATTTTCACACTTAACAAGAAGCTTATAGGTGGACAATCCATGGCTGGTATAATTCAAATATGCCCTCAGAGACCAGCCTCGCGTCTTCCTGTTTCACCATCCTTAGCCTGTGGCTTCTGTCCTCGTGGTCATAAAATGATTGCTATGCTTCCAGCCATTGTGTTTATGTTCCAAGAAAGAAGGGCAAAAAGCAAACAGAGCACAGAGAGCATGCCAGCTAGGTCTGTCCCCAGACCCAGTCACATGGCCACACCCAGCCTGGGGAAACTGGGGAGGTGAGTACTGGTGCTGGGCACATCACCATTCAAAACAACAAAGAGGCTCTGTTAGTGAGGAAGCAGTGGAGTATAGTTGCTGGCCTGGCAACTACGGAAGCAGCAACACTTTGCAAAGGGAAGCAGCCTCAAGGCAATTGAGCAGAAGCTCCTGTTTTCTGCAGCCGCAAGTCAGGGCTGTCACATTGTTAGTTACATCACCTGGCACCACAAACCGTGGGATAAAGCCTACAGGGGACCTGCATATTTTATGGCCCCAGGTTGTGTGTTGTGTCAGATATAAAGGACTCACTAAAGAAACTGGGCTCAGTGCAATTCAATTACAAAAGCATGGGCTTGAATTTAGAAGACCTAAGTTCAAGTCCCTCATCTGCCATGTGCCACCTATATGAACTTAGGCAAGTCATCAACCTTAAGTTCTTCATGTGAAAGCGAGGGTGATAATATTACCTCAGTCATGCATTGCTGTGAGGTTTAAATGAGATGATGCGTGTAAAGAACCTTATGGCAAGTTGAGCATCAATATTACCTGTGATGATGATGGTTTTCATCTGAATAGCACTCAACTTGGTCACTCTAATTTGCTTTGTTACAGAGGTCACTTCATCTTGATAAACTTATGTTTAAGCCCTTGCTCAGCACGAAGCCTTGTGCTGGGCGCTGATGTTATAGAAAGTGTGATCTGCAGGCTTGCCATGGACATCCTTGGGGGTGCTCACGTCTCACAGTCTGTTCTCCCTTTCGGGTGTGCCGTCCCCATCTTCCCCTCCAGAATAATTCCTCTTTGGAACTCAGTATTCAACTCCAGAGCATCTTCTTCAGGGTCCTCCCTCCCCAAGTCCTCCTGGGACCTTCTACGCCATTGGCTTCCATGAAACTGCATTGTCCTAGTTCATCTCCGGTTTTTCTTCTTTTTTGTTTTTTTCATGTTGTCTCTTTCATGGACTCCTTTCCTTCCACTAGTGCCTGGAGTGTAGAGATTCCCTGGCTTGGGCTGGGTCTCAGCCACGACTCTTCTCAGCTGATAAACCCCATGGGTTAATCTCAGGCACATTCACGATTTCTTCTACTTCAGGATGCTGATGACTCGCTAATCTGTACGCAGGGGTCAGACCCGTGTCAGAGCTTCAGAACCGTGCATCCGATGGTTTGCTGAGCACATCTCCCGTGGCTATTCCAAACCACTGCAAATGAAAGCTATTCAAAAGGGAACTTCTGGGCTTCCCTGGTGGCGCGGTGGTTGCGAGTCCGCCTGCCGATGCCGGGGGCAGGGGTTCGTGCCCCGGTCCGGGAGGATCCCACGTGCCGCGGAGCGGCTGGGCCCGTGAGCCATGGCCGCTGGGCCTGCGCGTCCGGAGCCTGTGCTTCACAAAGGGAGAGGCCACAACGGTGAGAGGCCCGCGTACGGCAAAAAAAAAAAAAAAAAAAAAAGGGAACTCTTCCTCATCCTGTGGACTTGGTCCTACCTCTATGGTCTCAATTTTATCTGCCTACTATTGTTACTGTGTCCAGGCTTGCGATGGCCAATAAATCAGGAGACGAGGTGCTGGGGCAAGGACTAGCGACTTTATTCAGAAAGCTGGGAGGCCAGGGATATGGTGGACTAATGTCCTAGAGAACCATCTTGCCTGGGTTTGGATGCTGGTTTCTTTCATGGAACAAAGAGGAGGAGAGAGGAGGATGTAAAGTAAAAAGGCCATAAGTCGAGGCAAATAATTCCTGGTTTCAGCCGGACTCTGGGAGGGGATGTGTTCATTTCTTTTTTTTCCTGCGGCCATTCATAGGTGGGCCTGGTCAGGATGTTTCCTGTGAGCTAAACAAAGGTATTTTAGTTTTACATTCAGGCCTGGGGGGGCAGGGTTCCTGAGACGGGCCATTATGTTTACTTTAAGCTCTAGGCAACATCCCTTTAGTGATTAACTTGGAGCAAAAGCCATAGAAGACAAAGGTTAAAGTAAAAGAAACAGATCGAATAGGGAGTCAGATCTGTTCTTCCCTATTACTCTACCATCTACCCAGTCGTCTAAGCTAGGAACCACCTAGTCAGTCCTTGTCTTTTTCTATTTTTCTCCCACATCCAATCACTTGTTGTATGTTAGCTCTAACTTTTTTTTCTCTTCTTTGCCATAACCATCACTATTGATTTAGAAGCTCCGGCTTCTAAATCAATATTTTAACAGTTTCCTATTTCACTTCCAGTGTCATTCTGCTGATCGCAGCTGCCAAAATAAGGGTGACCCGACTAAAGTGAAATCGACCAAGTCCATCCTTCACTGAGAGCCCTTTGGCAGCCCCCTGTGATGTCCTCACACTGACCATTTCCACCGCTCACTTTCTACTGCAGAAACTCTACACTCAGGGCATCTGTGAGTTGCCCAGGGCCTCCTCCTGTGTGGGACCTCTCTGTTTTGTCCTGTGTGCATGTTTATGACCCTCAGCTCACAGCACCTGCATTCCTCGGTCTAGGGCTCAATCTACTGGGCTGTACTCAATATTCCCTACATATTTTTGTTGAATAGTTTAGATAGATTATTTTCCTCTTAGACAGTTAAAATATTTGGTCGCATGTTTAACACTCAAATGACTTCACTGAGGTCTAAGTTTATGAAGACTAGGTTTTTTTGTCCCTCAGATTCTGTAAACTTGGTGTATAACATTCCAAGGGAGAGCCAGGTAAGGACATGACAATTAGAAGCTTGATCAGAATTCCTGAGTATGTACTCGGCCTCCATCTGGATTTTTTTTCTCCCACTGATGTAGCAGAACCCATTAATATCAAGGGCTTGAGTGGTTAAAATTTGTCACTCTGCAAGACTGTGGGTAGGAAAAGTATGCCCTTTGGTGTTCACCTTCCTAAAAGGCACAGACACCCTCACGACGCACATGATGACATCACCCCTTTGCGCTTGTATAAACGGACTAGATTAAGGAGATTAAGAAGGGAGTGGGTCAGAGGTAAAAGTGATTGAGGGGCAGTGGAGGGGAGGACCCCTACCATCCTCTGAAAAGAGTCAGCACTCGTATCTTTACATGTATTTAGGGCAGAGAAGCAGGTAGATTTCTGAATCACAACCTCTGCTCTGGGCTCTGAGTTCAATTTTCAGCTGTGGCTCTAGCAGGAGAGTAAGGCTCGTAACCGTGTGGGGCTCTTGCTTTTCAGTCAAAGAGGATGGAGAACCGTAAGGCCCTTCTCACCAGAGGACACAAAAAAGCCTATGAAATGCCTTTGAAGATAGTGAGGGGGAAAATAATGCTACCTAAACTTCATGGTTAAGTGCATGACATATTAAACCACCCTCCTACGGGGCTGACATGCTAATGGATAGTTCCAGCTTTCATTTCAGGTTTTTAGATACCTATAGCGAAAGGATATGCATTCTATAGAGTATATAAGAATTTCAGGCTTACATATTACGTTTTCTAATTTTTAAAGAAGTTATCAGGATGTGTAGATATCTCTTTCCCTTAATAGAGATGTTCCTAGCCAGTTGTCAGTTCATTACAGCAGCCAATACAATCTGTTAAAAAATGCAAATCTATCTGTAGCATGTTCTGGTTTGAAACCCATCAGTATTTACAGGATGAGTTCCAAGCCTAACGAATAAAACCATTTACTTTTTTTTGTTTCTTTTTTAAGATTATATTCCTTTATAGGTTATTACAAGATATCGAATATAATTCCCTGTGCTATGCAGTAAGTCCTTGTTGCTTATCTAAAAACCGTCTGCTTTCTGGGCTCTAAGTATATATTTCCGTGCTTACTTCTCTCTCCCACCCAATTTTGTCTTCTGCATCACATACAAGTAATATATACACACATGCACAAAGGCACACACACAAACACAGGCACATGGGCACAGTCCCACACAAGAACACTCATATATACACATGGGCAAACATAAGATACACACGGGCATGCGTATAAGACACATGGACACATAAAAAAGGACATGCACGCAAGCAAGTACACAGGCACACTCATGGGTACACAGCACACAAACATGTGTATACATAGGGACACCAGAAATGCACACAGGTGCACACACGAGGACACATATGCATGCATGAATGCAGGCATGTGTTCACATACAGGCACACATACAAGAACACACATGGGTGCAAACACAGACATTCATGGGACTACATAGAAGGCACACACATGCAGATATGGACACCCGAGGATACACACACCCTACACTCTAGCTCACGCAGATTAATCCTTGTTCCTTCCTGTGTCTTACCCCCAGCAGTGGGATGGCCTTTTATTCGGTTCATTAGCTAATCAGGCTTCTTGCTTTTCCCAATGGCGCATGAATGCTACTCTCATTTTAGCTGATTTGCAAAAGCAACTGTATCTCATCCTCACCAAGCACACAGGAACCTTCATCACAGATATTAGTCGGGAAGCATCATTTGAATTTGCCATTGTTCAGAAATGCGTCTTTACAGAGCCTACACATTCCCCTAGATCAGGGGTGTCCAAAAGAAATACAATGAGAGCCACGGACTTAAGGCATGTGTGTCATTTAAAATTTTCTAGCAGCCATATTGAAAACAAAACAGAAAGAAAACGAGTAAAATACATTTTAGTAATGTATTTTATTTAATCTATTACAAAATGCTGTCATTTCAACATGTAATCACTATAAGTTATAAATGAAATTTTTTACATGATTTTTTGTGTGTACACTGGTCTTTGCAATTTAGTGTGTATTTTACACTTAGCACATCACAGTTTGGACCAACTGCATTTCAAATGTCAATAATCACACGTGGCTGGTGACTTCTACATTGGACTGTGCAGCAAAGACTGTCAATCTTCTCTGGATCAGATGGACCAGTTGAGAGACAGGCACTGATGGTGGGGAACCTTAGGGACTAACAGAGCTTCTCCTCCAACAGATCTTAATACAGAACCTAGGGCATGCCTTTTGCAAGCTTATATAATACCTTGTTTTTCCCTTTTTATTTTTCTTCTGCTTAATTTTTTAAAGTTATTTTAATGTATTTTGCCTTGCCACATTAAATGGCTTTTTATAAGCCATTTTAAGTTATTCTTTGTTTATTGTTGGTCTTATAATGAAACAAGTTTAAAAAAAATAGAAGACCGAGAAGATACTCATTCTCTTCCATAGTCCATGTTTGTCTCCCGGGAAGGCCATTCTGGGTCTCTTCTGCCCTCCCCCTGGCCAGGAGCTCCATGTTTGGTGCACTCAAGGGCCTGCTGTACAGTCCGTTCTGCAATACAACTAAGGATAGTACCATGGACGTGCGCCTAAAAATCACTGTGCTATGCAAAATCAAGCAGTGAAAACCACAGGACTTATAGGAAAAACAGGATTAGGGACACAACATTCCAAAACCTTGTTAAGTGACTCATTAACACAAAAATGATAGAAACCTAAAGAAAACAGCTGCATCGTTTTACACATGCAAAGTGGCCAAGAAATACATAAAAACTACAACAAATATGGCACTTGACCTTGAAAAAGACCTGGAGTTTGCTTGTGGAGGTGGTCTGGAGAGTTCAGCTTGTGAGTTAAGGTGAAGTGGAAAGAGACGGGCTATCTGGAGTCTGAGGAAAAGTTGTGACTCCAGAGGGTGATGTGTGTGGTTCAGGGCCCACTCCATGACCTGAGGGAGGGATGCTTGTTTAGATGTGTGTGTGTGTGTGTGTGTGTGTGTGTGTGTGTGTGTGTGTGTGTTTGGATATTTCTACACCACTCAGTTAATCTCAGTGCAGTTTTTTTGCACTCACCTAGTGTTTCTTGCAAACGAAATTTCACATAATCAGATATGAAATTCACATTATGTGCAAATCATTCCCTAATATGACAATCGTTGGAACAAATTCACCATTTTGAAAATAAGCATTATAGCATAACTGACTGTAGTTATTTCTTTGTTTTTTTTTTTTTTTTTTTTTTTTTGCGTTACGCGGGCCTCTCACTGTTGTGGCCTCTCCCATTGCGGAGCACAGGCTCCGGATGCGTAGGCTCAGCGGCCATGGCTCACGGGCCCAGCCGCTCCGCGGCATGTGGGATCTTCCCGGACCGGGGCACGAACCCGTGTCCCCTGCATCGGCAGGCGGACTCTCAACCACTGCGCCACCAGGGAAGCCCGACTGTAGTTATTTCTATGATTACCATATATGCATGTGTTTATTTATTATCTGGTCTAGACTGTGAATTCCTTGACGGTAAGAATCCTGTCTCATCTTTGTATCATCTGTCTCTCCCTGACACACAGAGAGTATTCAATGGATCATTCAAATTTTGTTAATCTAAGTTATATTTGACTGCCTCGTATTAAAGTTTGAATTCTTCTGGGGCAAATACCACACTGTCGTGTACATCTTCAAGCCATCTTTCTGTGTGAAACTTGCTAATTTCGGAATGGAGTGCGTCGAAGCGTGTGCAGTGGGTATACTCACCACCCTCTGCCGTTCCCTTATCTCTGGGAGACTTAGCCCGTCCTCAGAAAATGTCAACGGCTCGTCAATGGATCCAGTGTCTTCACAGAGCAGACTCAGGGGAGCCAAAGCAGGCTAAGGGAACAATGGTCGACACTGTTCTTCCTAGTAGTTTTCTGGTCCCTCCCCCAGCATGGAAACACTTATGGGGCTGCTTTCCAGACCAGGACCAAGCCCTCAACGGCCCAGTAGAAATGCTTCTGCTCGGGATCGAGGTAATAAAACTAGTGAAAACAGCACTCTTTTCCCATTGGCTAGGCTGGAATCATTCCTCATGCTGGGCACATGGGCGAGTGGAAATTCGAATAGAGAAATTAGAACATCAGGTCACTGACCCACACTGGAAACACCCACAAAGCCCAGTGTCCTTCCTACACAGGTAAATTGCATAGACAAACAGTAAAAGAGATGAAAAACCCAGCTGAATCCAGAAAAATCGCTTTATTTTGTTTGCATAATACCAAAACGTTTCTCCCTTTTTAATTTATGGTTTCGGAGTCTTACAGAGAATCTGAATATCCATGCGTGTGTCATTGCCCTCTACTGGATAAACTGGGTAATGTTGCTTCACTCCTGTCCCTATATTATATCAAATAATAACTCATACTTGCCTAGCATTTGATCTTTTTATTTGTCAAAATGTTTTTACACATAACATTTTAATTCATTCCGATAATAATGCTTTGAAATAATTAAGCTATTTTCACTCCCATTTTACAGATGAAAAAACTGAGGCAGAGAGGTAAATGTACTCACTGAACATAAACATTTCAGAGAAGCAAAATGCAAAGAACTGTGCTAGGCAATTTACAAAGATGAATAAGATGGAATCTGCTCTCTGGGAGCTTATGATATATTGCAGATAAGATTCATACACAAAGAACTAAAAGGAAAATAAAATTTGTGATCTATGAATAAATGAAACAAGGAGGTATTGGTTGCCCACTCTGTGCCAGGTGCTCGTATATGTTACTTTAGTTTTTCCTCTTAATGACCTTTTTGGTATGTATTAATATTATGTGTCCTGTTTTACAAAACAGGACAGAATTGAGGTTGTGCACACATAAGTCATTTGTCTGATGCCCACAGCAAAAAATACCAAGGGAAATAAGGAGAGAGCATTTGCCACTGGTGCAAAGTGAGCAAGGCTTCATGAAGGTGGTGGCATTCCATCTGGGGCTTGAACGATGGGCAGAAGGATGCAGATGTTCAAGGGAAGCTGTGCTCACAATTCGAGCAAACTGTGGGGCTCACTCGAGGGCAGCAGGTCCTGCAGACAGAGTGGAACTTGGGCTACAAAAAAAGGAGCTAGTCCTGATGCAGAATGTGTATCCGAAGGGAGTCTGCCAGGAGCAAGTGGGAAAGCCAGGGTCCTGGCTTCAGATCCGTGCTGGCAGGAGGTGGCGGTGCCCTCCTGTGGGAGCGCTGAGGCTGTGGTGATGGGGCCACCGTTTCTGCTGCTTATGGATGTGGTCACAGGTCAGTGGGAGGCTGGTGTGGGAAGCACAAGCAGACCATGCAGGGTGCACTCCTGGGAATCAGGAAGGAGTGTCACATTGCCAGGGAAAATCGGAAAATCATTCACTTTCACATTAGAAGTTGCTGAACTGTGGCACCTCCTCTTTCTTTAACAACCTGGACCAACAGCCTAAAAAGCGGCATGTGAAAAAATCAAATTGAAGACGCTGGAGCCAATGAAACAGGGCTCTTTTTGTCCTTTGACTGTTATGACAAGCCTCATTGAATAGAAGACGTGGGTGATTTTTGCCTAGAGTTTTCCTTTTATGCCCAACAATTTCGCAAGCCCTCCAGAGTAAACCCTCACCATCCTCCATGTATTCTGTTTCTGGTGGCTTCCCAGAGAGTCCCAGGGACAGAATAAATGATAGGAGCTGCAGAGAGTTATCAGAGCTTACAAGACCATGGCCCTGCTGCCAGAGGATGAAAAGGGTGAGGCCAGGCATTTGAAAGACACAGGAGATGCAGAAAAGCTAAGACAGATTACAGAAATGAGTCTAATCCTTTGTTTGCTAAAGGAAGAACTGGGTTAGAAATTTTTTTCCTCTGCAACTTTTCTGTTGTAACTCCTCCAAGCCCCTGAGATAGTAAAGTAAGCAAGAAAGAAAGATGAGAGAGACAGAGAGATACGTACATATGACAGACAGAGGCAGAGAGAGATAAACGAAGATAGCATAGAGACAAAAATGGAGTAATCATGACACTACTGTAACTTTTCTTAAAGCAATGGCCTCTTCCACTGCCTCCGTGTTTTTTTTTCTTTTTTTTCTTGAAGTATAGTTGATTTACAATGTGTTAATTTCTGCTGTACAGCAAAGTGACTCAGTTATACATATGTGTGTGTGTGTGTGTGTGTGTGTGTATATATATATGCACATTCTTTTTTATATTCTTTTCCATTATGCTTTATCCCAGGACATTGAATATAGTTCCCTGTGCTACACAGTAGGACCTTACTGTCCATCTATTCTATATGTAGTAGTTTGCATCTACTAATCTTAAATTCCAAGTACATCTCTCCCCCACCTCCCATCCCCCTTGGCAACCACAAGTCTGTTTTCTATGTTCATGAGTATGTTTCTGTTTCATAGAGAGGTTCATTTGTGTCATATTTTAGATTCCACATATAAGTGACATCATATGTATTTGTCTTTCTCTTTCTGACTTACTTCACTTAATATGATCACCTCTAGGTCCATCCATGTTGCTGTACATGGCATTATTTCATTCTTTTCTATGGTTGAGTAATATTCCATTGTATATATGAACCACATCTTCTTTATCCATTCTTTCATCGATGGACATTAAGATTGTTTCCATGTCTTTGCTATTGTAAATAGTGCTGCTATGAACATAGGAGTGTGTGTATCTTTTTTAAAAATTTTATTTAATTTTATTTTTTAAATTAATTTTTATTGGATTATAGTTGATTTACAATGTTGTGTTAGTTTCTGCTGTACAGCAAAGTGAGTCAGTTATACATATACATATATCCACTATTTTTTAGATTCTGTTCCCATATAGGTCATTACAGAGTATTGAGTAGAGTTCCCTGTGCTATCGCAGCAAGATCTTTTTTGACCCACCTCCTAGAGCAATGGAAATAAAAATAAACAAATGGGACCTAATTAAACTTAAAAGCTTTTGCACAACAAAGGAAATCATAAACAAAATGAAAAGACAACCCAAGAATGGAGGAAAAATTTGCAAACAAAGCAACTGACAAGGGATTAATCTCCAAAATATACAAATAGCCCATGCAGCACAATATCAAAAAAAAAAAAAACCAATCAAAAAATGGGCAGAAGATCTAAATAGACATTTCTCCAAAGAAGACTTACAGATGGCCAAGAGGCACATGAAAGGATGTTCAACATCACTAATTATTAGAGAAATGCAAATCAAAACTACAATGGGGTATCACCTCACACTGGTCAGAATGGCCATTATCAAAAAGTCTACAAACAATAAATGCTAAAGAGGGTGTGGAGAAAAGGGAACCCTCCTATACTGTTGGTGGGAATGTAAATTGGTACAGCCCCTATGGAGAACAGCCGCTATCCTACTCCTGGGCATATATCTGGAGAAAACTATAATTCGAAAAGAGTCATGTAACTGAATGTTCATAGCAGCACTATTTACAATAGCCAGGACATGGAAGCAACCTAAATGTCCATCGATGAAGGAATGGATAAAGAAGATGTGATATAAATATACAAAGGAATATTACTCAGCCATAAAAAAGAACAAAATAATGCCATTTGCAGTGACATGGATGGACCTAGAGATTATCATACTGAGTGAAATAAGTCAGATAGAGAAAGACAAGTATCCTATGATATTGCTTATATGTAGAATCTTAAAAAAATGGTACAACTGAACCTATTTACAAAACAGAAATAGAGTTACAAGTGTAAAAAACAAACTTATGGTTACCAAGGGGGAAAAAGGGAGAGGGGAGGAATAAATTGGGAGACTGGGATTGACAAATACACACTACTCTATGTAAAATAGATAACTAATAAGAACTTGCGTGTATTTCTTTGAATTATAGTTTTGTCTAGATATATGCCCAGGAGTGGGATTGCTGGATCATATGGTAATTCTATTTTTAGTTTTCTGAGGAACCTCCATTCTGTTTTCCACAGTGGCTGCACCAACTTACATTCCGACCAACAGTGTAGAAGGAAGGGTTCCCCCACTCACTCAGTCTTGACCATCAGTTAACACACCGGGCTAAGACAGTACATTCAGTTCTTTATTCCATGCATATTTATGGAACACACTTTCCACTTCTCCATTTATTTATTCTATTCTAAGAATCTATTGCGTATCAACTAGGTGCCAGAAACTGTCCTAGGAGTGGGGAAAACACAGGTAGATAAACAACCCCTTTTCCCTTAACCAGTCCAGAGCCTTTGTCTCTCTGCCTGCTGCACGTGTGAGATGTCTGACAAAAGGATTGCATTGCTTGGGTGTTGCCTCATCTTCAGGAGCGCTGGGACCTGGGAGCACTAGTGCAGCCACTCTACTGGAATGACCAGGGCAACTGACAACTGCAAGCCAGAGGATATTTTGTGACTCTTTGTCCTTCTTGTTAAAATCTATCCAAAGCTTTGAGTTTGGGAGAAGGAAACACGCCACTGGCATCAAAAACATGAAGGCAGCAGAGTCCCGGTTCTTGTCTCTCTGGGTGAGAAATAAACTTTTCTCATCTTCAGCTCACCACCACCATTCGCATCACTGCTGCCTTTATTGTTAGCCAGACCCATAGAGGGAATGCTGCTAAAATGAGTTTCGTTTCTTGTTCAGTTATTGACATGCCGAGCTTCCTCTCTCCATCCTGCCTGAGACATGTTTTGGAAGAGATGGGGCTTGAGCGAGTGGTCGACATTGAATTGGGAGGCAGCTGAGAGCTGCACTGTGGCCTCATATCATCAGGAAAGGCAAACTGAAGTGGATGGGGCTATGTTTATCCTTTAAAGTAGAAAAATAAACTAAGAGCAGCAGTCCTTTCCTGTTGGTGCCCTTCACCAGCAGTTTTGTCTTGCTTTCATAGAAGTGGTTCTCATCCTTCACAACATGGAAGATGTCTAAGCAGGATAAAGTTCCAGGGATGTCACAAAATGGGATATTTTCCTGTGGTTTGAGCATTTATCCAAAAAAATGTGGATGGAGAAGAGTTGGGCAATGATATAGAGCTAAAGCCAGCACTTCCAGAATTTGGGTGGGGGTTTCTTTTAAAAATCTACTGAAATTTACCAGAATTTCTTCTATCACCAAGCTCTCTACACAGACTGACTTCAAAATTGTCTATTCAATTAGTGCTTCCCAGATTTTGGATTTCAAGCATTTTTTAAAGGAAAAAAAAAGTCAATACATGAGGAACTGACACAGAGTACCAATTCTGAGTTTACTTTTCTAGGGAAAAAAAGAAGAGTTCACAAAATAGACACAGCTACTATCCACTGGCACCTGGTCATTTCCTGATGGACATTTAATATCTAAAAAGGAGGAAGGAAACAACTTCATAGAAATGGAGAGTCCCTTCAATTTAATCAATTTAGGTTTGGAAAAACTCACAACTTTGGCTTTGTGTTTTTCATTTTGCGAAGGAACCAGAGATGGATCACGGTAGACCAGCTCTAGATCAGCCTGCAGTAACCCCTGGCTTGACTTACGAGTTCCAGTAATCTGGAAGGAGGCTGTCCAGTGCTGGGAACAGGTCTACACAGGCCTTCCTAGATAGAACTGTGGCTCTAGAACAGGTAGAATCTTCGATAAGTTACTCTGAACCTCAGATTCCTCATCTATAAAATGGGATGCTGCGATTTGCCTTGGGAACAATTCTGCCTGTTCAGTCAGTCCGTGGGCTGAAGTACTAAGCAGAGGGCCTCGTCATAGGCCTACAATGAGATTAATTCCCTTATTTTCCTCCCTTTTTTTTTTTTTTTTTTACAAAAAGACCTGAACCTATTTCTATCCCCTAGGACACATGAAAGAACAACTTGTACTTAGGAGGTACCCAATAAAAGTTTGCTGAATTGAATTTGTATGTCTCACAATGTAGCATTTGTTACAAATTGCCTTATTAGTAATTGCCCCCTGTCTTATCTTCCTTTCAAATTCTATGCACCTTTTGGATTAAGGATGGTTCCGTCCATTTTACTACTATCACCCTCCTGCCATAGAGTCCGGGACAGTGCAGGTTACATCCTAAAGGCTCTGTAAGTACTTGAGAATCAGTCACTGGTTAAAACAGATGGGCTGCTCTTTTCTCTGGGTGCACTGAAAATCCCCAAGTAGTGTGTGTGTGTGTGTGTGTGTGTGTGTGTGTGTGTGTGTGTGCGTGTGCGCGCGTGCGCGCACATGTACTCGTTCTCATGGGTCTTTTATTTCTAGAAATCTCAGTCCACCTTGGAACTCCAGCGATAATTCTGAGTTTACAGACATTCAGCAAGGATGATCAGATTGCACTTTTGGAAAAACCTATTTCAAGTTTGATAGCTTATGTGCCAAGGGCAAGGGTTCTTTCTTTTGCTACTAGTAACTCAACAGGGGTGGCAGGCAGCAGCACTGCTTACGTGTTTGGTTTCTTCATTCTTCACCAGTGAAGCACCTTGTATAGGCGACTACATTTTACTTACTTAGTGGTGATCTGATTACCTTGATCTTAAGCATTTTAACCTTGTGCTATCCAGGCCCACAGAGAGTTGGACAAAATGAGAAGAGCCCGTGGAAATACATATCTAATTTTATATTGCAGTTGTATTGGTAATTGCAACTTAACCAGCTTTCCTGTTAGTTCTGGAGGGAAGTGAAATTATATGCAATAATACGATGTTTGGAGAAATGGATATGATGCATAACACAAGAGCCTTCCTTGATGAAATAGCTTGTACTAAGTACATATATGGAAGTCTAATAAATAAGTTATTAAGGATAATTTGTTCAATAGTCAGTAACAAAGTAACTGGGAAGGACCACCCAGGAGGAGTGTGCTTTGTCCCTACTTCCTTCTGAATTAAAATGGTGTCTTTCCTTTAGTGTGTCTTTGGTAGAACCAATCATGTCGATACTAGGAAATTCTCAAGGAATGATTCCATGGTACTGGCAATCTGAACTTGGTTACTAAGATCAGTATTTTCTTTTTTATCATCTTGAATACTGTAGTTTGATCAAGAGATTTTGAACAAACAACTCCAGTGATTGATAGCGCTGGTGTTGAATGATGTGAGTCCCATCAGGTTTTGGAAAGTGTCCTCCGTGACCCCCAGAAGAGTAATCAAGCTTTCTGTCATCCAGTTTGTTGCTCTGTGATATTTACTGAGTGTCTGTTGTGGCTGGTTCAGCATTATTCAACTCAAAGTCTTAGTCCTAGTGCCAATTCTTACTCAGCAGATGAGACAATCAAAATGCGAGTATGAAAGTGAAAAAAATATATAAATGGAAGCACCAGAATAAATCTGATGAATTCCTATTAACCTCTCACTCAGCTCACAGTATTGGGACCAAAGGACCTTTTAGAGGGAAGAGGACAGTTTTCCTTCATAAACATGCCATGAACCAGTCTAATTTGCTACTAACGATTTGTTATGCAGTTCTCATCTTTGAATTTATCTAAACCCTTCCTGCACCTATTTTTACCTTCAGCTCATATAAATAACTGGAATAATGAATTCCACATGTTACCTTATTTGCAGTTAAAGAACTTCCTTTCAAACTTCAAGAATGTTCTTCTAAATTTGCTCTCATGGGGTTGGGGAAAAAAGATATCTCTAATCATTATCGCCTCTTAATTTCTGTCACTGTCAGATTGCAGCTTCATCATCTTCAAAGTCTGCTTGCCATTGAAAACAACAATAACAACAATATTTTGTAGAAACTTTGCCTAAAAGACAGTGTTGTCTAAATGCTCAACTCAGCTATCACTTATGGAGTTGAAGCTGGTGGCCAGGGAAGAAGATGCAAAGTAGCACGAAATAGAGCTCCAGTTTTCCAGGCGTTCTCAGTTGAGTTAGAGAGACAGAGTATGAACTGATATTATAACACAAATACAGTTGAGTTTTGTAAGAGGTTATGGATGGCAACACAGGTGTGGAAGAAATGCTCTTGAGAGACGGGAATCTGTAAGAGCTGTAAAATTGAGGAGACACTTGAGTTTTAAAGGGAGGGGAAACCTTGTCTAAAAGATAACTTGTGAAAATCAATAAATACAGGGATTAAGAACATGGGGTTTGCAGTCAAAGAGAGCTGAATTTGACACATATTTCTGCTGCTTCATAGATGTGTAACCTTGGGCAAATTGCTTTACGTTTTAAAACCAACCTTTCCTCTGAAATAAAATGAAGCTGATGCTGCTGTTCTCTTCCTTCTAGTGTTACCGTGAGTTTCACCTCATGCACTGTGTTTAAAGCCTTTAGCATCATGCCTCACGCCCTGTGAGCATTTATGTGATGAACACCATCACCATCATTACCAGGGTGCCAAGGATATAATCATCCAGGTGGAGACCCAAGTTCTGGCTTCATTCTAAATCTTCAGAAAAGCATCCGGTTATTCTTTCCTCTTTCATGGTCCCCTCCAGCTCTGCACCATAACTTCTTGCCAGACCCCATGTCTAAATTCATGAAGTTTCCCTTGAGACTTTCCCATCTGCAACTACAGGTCAGTCTGAGTGAGATTTCAAACATTTTTGCAGTAGATATTCTGCCTTGTCTTTCCCGCTTATGCATCCAACTTAGTCCATGTCTGTTTCATCAGAGTTGTTGACATTGAGGTAGGAGGGGGTTGGAGAAGGACAATAGTAATAAGTCATGGGTGTAGATACAGACAGGCTGGCTAGATGCCGATCATCATAGCCTTACACTTCACCCTTTCTGTATTAGGAACCATTTATTGACTGAAGAATTAAAGATTTATGTCCAATCCTTTTGTATATTAAGTGCTTTACAACCGTCTTGGTGGTTTCTTAGACTGAAAGGTATTAATTATTCTAGGAGAATGAAATAAAAATATACAAAATAACTAGCTGCAGATACAAAATCAAAGGCACTGACTGGTCAGGCCTTGGGAGGATAAGTTAAGAGGTAAAGTAAAAGAGACTTGAATTCAGAGCCAAGAAACTGGAGTTCAGGTGTGGCTCCACCTCTGATTAGCTGTGAAAACAGAGCAAGTTCACTTTGCATTTTAGGACATTGGAGTGTCATGTCTATACTTCAAGAGTTAGAGTAGATGGTGTCTAAGATTCTTTCCATTTTTATCATTCTATGTGCATATAAGCTCATAATTCCTCCCTAAACACTCTAAACATTGAATATTACGGAATTGTGGTTGAGGATAAATTCCTAGCATGCATCTTGGAATTGATATCTATGACTTATATACAGTGTTACAATACATTATAATAAATATTAATAAATTTATTATTTATAAATTTAATATTTATTATAAATATTAATATTTTTGTATTGTATCTATGTATCACTTGATAGTTTTTACATATGTTATTTCATAATCAAAACAATACTTTGAGATGTGTTATGCAGGAATTGTTTTCTATTTTTCAAACAAAGACACTAAAGTGAAGAAAGTTAGATGATTCATCCCAAGCCACGCTGCGAACAACACACCACAGAGATGGAACTGAATTCCGTACCCTTTCCCCCAGTCCACACAATGGCTCAGATTTAAATAGAGAAGATAACTTTTTTATGGGTGTTAAGTAAGCTTAACAACTGTACAACCAAAACTTTACCCCAAGCATCAGCTCAATGAACCATAGTATCTAATGATGTTAAACAGAAGCTATGACAATGCACAGCTCTCAGGGGGATGGGGATCACTGTTCAGGCTGCTGCTTCGTAAGAACAAAAGGAAAAGATCTGATACTCGTATGTAACTTTATACTTTCCAAGTACACTCAAGTGTATTACTATACAGAGATTTTAAAAGAGAAATTAAGCAAAATATTATAGGTGGGAAACTGAAGCTTAGGAAAATACCATCAGATACAGAAAGCAATAGGGTCAGAGCAGATCAGTTTTCTGACTCCTAAACCCCAGCCTCCCTCCGCTATTTGGGGTGACCCACTGTCCCAGTTTGCCTGAACCTGATGGATTTCCCAGGACATGAAAATTTGTGTTAAAACTGTAAAATTTGCAGGCAAACTAGGATAAGTTGGTCACTCTACCACCACATGGCCTAAGTTCTGACACATACTGTCGAAATTCCGATTTTTACCAACAGGCAATCAATGGTTAAGTTAACAGGTCTCTGGGATGGTTAAGTGACCCATCTTGTTATCAAGCTGAAACAGGAATAATAATGATAATTGTGTAACCAAGATCTTGATTATGATACTAATCAAAACATTTGCCATAACAATGTCAATTATCATTAAACAGCATTTCCTTACTTACAGTATGGAACCAAGCCAACAATATAATAAGCCACCCACGATGGAGTGAGGGGATGTTGTTGCCTTTGTTCTGGAAAAGGACCACATAAAATAAACTCTATAGAATTATTTATAAACTGATGCAACAATTTGGTTATTTTTTTTAATGGTTAGGTCCTTTAAGTGCACTTCTGTTAATCCCCAAACGGAAAAGTGTCTTTCATCCAGAACAGGAATTGATTATAAAATGTCGTCATTTGAAGAAATGGTACTCTTTCCAGTCATAAATAGAAAACAACTGCCTACCGTTCTTACTATTGTTACTTCTTTTATGGTACTCTAAAGAGTGACCAAATTCTTTAAAACTACATTCAGATTGAGGATGTATTTTTGTTATAGTGGTCTCCCAACTCCGATGTCATTGGTGAATTTATTCCAGTACTGAGCCCTTTTTATCTCTGTCAACTTAGATTAAGTCGAATTAGTTCTCATTTCAATATTGACAAAGATTTTGTTTGACAGCAAGAGTGACCTCTGGTTTCCTCCCAAGGACAATCTTATCTATAGAACGAATCATAAACTCTCTGTGAGAGGAAGGCTGAGACATTGATGGTGTTTCTATTTAGACTGAGTCAGAGAACACAAGGAAAAGGGCTTAAAATCATGGCACAGGACAAACATGTTAGACAGAAGGAAGGACCACCTGGTTGAATGTTTGAGGAATTCTGGAATTTAATCCTGGAATTTATTTCTAATTTAATTCAAGGAATCTCCTTAAGTGGAAACTTTGAAGGAAATGCATAAAACTAGGTTGATTTGAGAGTAGTTCTTTTGGGGTGTCTTTTTTTTTTTTTTTTTTTTGGCCGCGCCGTGCGACAACATGTGGGATCTTCCCAGATCAGGGATCGAACCCGTGCCTCCTGCAGTGGAAACGAGAAGTCCTAACCACTGGCCCACCAGGGAATTCCCAATTTGAGGGTAGTTCTGTCCCCTGTTGTAATGAATAGCAAAGTTTGTTTGGAAGGCGAGCAGCGAAGTGGAGATAAAATACGGGAAGAGGAGAGAGTGGCCACATTTGTAAAGGTTATGATGTCATGAATCAATTTCTGTTTGGAATTGAGACTCCCAAAGCTGAAAGGCATCTCCAATCCAGCTTCTTTCAGTCAGGCTGCTGAATTTCTTAGCTTTTGTTTCTTTTATATGAAATCATTTTTCTTCTGAGTCCTTCAAACAATACAATACGTAAGTGAAAAGAATGACAGGTATTACCTAGCTGAATGTCTTTATCTTACAAATGAGGATTCTTAGGCTCAGAGATATTAAATGATTTGCCCAAAACTATGCAACTGGGAGTTTACAGAGTAGCCCAGAATACAGGCGTGTTGCCTCCTTTTCCCGTACCTTTTCTCTGGTCTCGTTGGAGACATTTAAGAGGTATTTTCCCCTATTTGGTAGTGTAAGTTCATACAAAGGATCATGACAGGTTGGTGAACTAAAGAGATGCTATATCATCTTGTGGCCTCAGTTTTCCTGTTCTAGATTGGAGTCCCAGGCAGTGTTCAACTCGACGGCCCCACATCTCTAAGTCCGCCAAGTTCTTATGCCTCCACCGATGTTCACGTCATTTCATCTGAACTCATGAGGGGACCACTTTGTTCTGCAGGGTGGTTCAGGAATAAAATGTGTACTCCAAAATAAGAACCAATACAAAGTGTGACTATAACATAATAAAATTGATTTCTAAAAGAGATATTCCAGAAGGTAGAGGTTTAAATAAATAGCATCCTCTATCCAGTCTCATGAAATTTGGCACATTTTTTTTTTTTTTTTTGAGTTCCATTTTGGAAGGAGTCTTCAGTTTCGGTTTTTTAGGCACATGCGGATGTTTAAGAATTACAGTGGTGCCTAAATTGTAACAAAGAAAATTGCTAGCCAGAGGATTACCCACTTTTTTGCAGATTTCTGCCTTGTTCATCTCTATCCTGTCATATAATATGAGCAATATATTTTTGTCTAATTTAATCAAATCAACTAGACTATAAGAGTTGACTCCAGACAGCTCCTCATAGAGAGTACAGTGGAAGATATTTGAAAGAATGTCCATAGGCTCTGAGAACATTTGCAGAGAGGAATGACAAATCTATTTGGAATAATAGGGGTACATTATTGGGATGCATGTATCAACTTCAGAGGGGTGCCTTTGGAGGGTGGCATTTTCTGATGTGAAGGTTCTGAGGTATTTGCTGAAACCTCCAACTGTAGTTGCTATGCAAGATAATTTACCATTTGTTTGCATTTAAATGTGACAGGTTTTTAAAGAGTTAGAAAACATGTTAACTTATCAATCTCCCCAGGCTCATTGGGATAGTTCTAACAGTGACTGCAAATGTAAGGTTTTATGAGATTTTCTTGTTTTCAATTGATTAGAACAATTCAAAGAAAGTCAGACTTTGATCTAAAATCAGTAAGCACAGGCTGTCTAGTTGGCCAAATATTTGTACTTTGAGATGGAGTAATATTCAGTTACTGCATCTGGATCCAGATATTCATAATGGCTGGGATAGGTGTATTTGATTAAAATAAAACTCATACGGGCACAGTGGTTAATAATCCACCTGCCAATGCAGGGAACACAGGTTCGATCCCTGATCCGGGAAGATCCCACATGCCGCGGAGCATCTAAGCCCGTGCGCCACAACTACTGAGTCTGCACTCTAGAGCCCATGCTCTGCAACTAGAGAAGCCACGACAATGAGAAGCCCGCGCACTGCAACGAAGAGTAGCCTCACTCACCGCAACTAGAGAAGGCCCGTGTGCAGCAACGAAGACCCAACACAGCCAAAAATAAAAACAAATAAATTTACTGGTGGCGCAGTGGTTGAGAGTCCGCCTGCCGATGCAGGGGACACGGGTTCGTGCACCGGTCCAGGAGGATCCCACATGCCGCGGAGCAGCTGGGTCCATGAGCCATGGCCGCTGGGCCTGCGCATCCGGAGCCTGTGCTCTGCAGCGGGGGAGGCCACAAAAACTCAGACAAATGAACTATTCTTTAATTAATAGTTAGTTAATAGGCAGAAATCATCCAACCTCTAGATTTAGATCTAGTATTTTTCAACAGGTGTATGTAGGTACTTGGGGAAAGCTAATTTCTCCGTGCAGAGCTGTCCAGGCTCTGCAAGATGTGTGGCATCCCTGACCACACACTAAAAACCGGAAAAACTCAGACAAAAGTGTGACAAACAAAAATGTTCCACACATTTCCAAATGCTCCTTGGGGACAGCAGAAGAAGTACTGCCTGTGGTTGAAAACGTCTGATTAAATAAAAAGTAATATAAAAGGTGAAAAAATAAAGCAGAATTTATTATTAGTTGGGTGGCCTAGAGTAAATGACTTATCCCTGGGCTTCAGTTTCTTCATGTGTGTCATGAGAATAAGAACAAGGAAGCTTGTAAGATTGTTGCTAATGTGATCAAAATGAATGAATGAAATAATGAATCTCAAGTTCCTAGTGAATCACCTCATGAATAGTAGGCAAACAGTATATAATTAATTAACTTCTATTGCTTCTTTCTCTTTCTAGTTTAACATTTTTCTTTCACAGGAAAGGCTGGACAACCAGAGCTGTTGTGGTAGATGTGTCTAGACATGATACAAAAGGCCTCAGAAAGTTGGTTTGGGCATGTACTCTCCAGAAATGAAGTATAGTTTCTAGAATAGATTTCTAGAATCTCACTTGGTTTCAACTTATGTGCATAGTTCACTTACATGAACATTTCATTTTCACCTCAATAATCAGTTTGTTGTGTTGCCCAGCAAATTCGTTTCCTATGAACAGGTTTTATCTGTTAAACTAGCTCATGACCAGCAGTAACCTCCAAGGAGTGGATGTAACTCTCAGCTTTTATCATTTCAGACAATGGCTTTTTGTGATATTAAAAAAAAAAAAATCAGATTGAGTAGGTTACCAGTCATTTTCTTGAAATTTTGGCTTCTGGAAAACCAACAGCCTTTGGTAGGCGTCCTCTCCAATTCTCACCTATGTTTGTTACTTAGAAGTATTGTATATGCTGGATTCGCTTCAATTCTGCATGTGTTTCTAAAGCACAGTGTACTGGAAATCCTGGAAGCATTTTTTCAGTGTTCTTTAGCTTGTTGTAACTATTTAACCTGAAAGAGTTTCCAAGAGAATCCAAAGTATATATAATCCCAGTGTCTGAGCTCTTCATTTTTCTTCAAATGCAGCTCCATAAAAAAGTCAAAATGGAATTCTGCACCTCACACAGGCTTCAGTGAGTGTCCCCTTAGAAATGAAAAGCGTTCCAGAGAAGAGAACATTTGCCACAAGACTCATTTCCAAGATTTAGTAAACAGTTATTGAAAACCCACTAGTGCTAGGCCAAGGCCGGGGAGACCAAGATGCAAAGCACAGAGAGCCTAAGGATGTAGATTAACAGTAGTAATAACAATGACTGCAGTAATAATGTTTATTGATTCAAATGTTTCAAGCAGTGTTCTGAGCACATGAAAAGTATGGACAAATGTCACTTGCACAATAATTCTGTGAGGGAGTTGCGTTATTGTTTTGTTATTGTTTCTACCTTACAAGGAGAAATTTGAGGCCCCAGGAAAGTTAAGCAACACATTTTATGTCCGGTCATACAACGAGTGAATGGTGGAGCCAGGATTTGAACACATGCAACCTGGCTCAAGACTTTAGCCCAGGGGAGAGCAGCATTCACTGACTAGAAAACCAGAGGGAAGGCTTCGCAGAAGAGCTGTCTTTGATGTTATGTCTCAAGGGATGAATGGATGATCTCCAGGCAGGTGAGACAGGGAATGGGATGCTTGGCAGATGGAACAGAATCTGAATAGGCTTAAAAGCTTTTTTAACACTAAGCATGTTGTGGCATGCTCAAAATGGATAATTTCACAAAGTTTTATACAGAGACTCATTTAACAGCCTGGGTGGAGTTTAAGGGGTGTGTCATACCCCAGAGCTAGTCACATTGGGAAGTCATTAACATCCCAGGGCCTAAAAGGGCAAAGGATGAGGTGGGGGAGAGACTGCCCAGGACCACGTAGAGTAGCTACGTGGAAACAGGAGCAGGACAGGGGCTGTTGGTAGAGAGATGCAGCCAACCCACTGCAAGCTAGCATGAGGGGAGCAGAGAATACATCTCAAATTCACCCTTTTCTCACTCTCTAAGCTCGTACCTATGCTCCCCATTGGCTGAAAACAGCTAGAAGCCATAGGGCAAATGAACCCATGGATGCTGTTAATAAGGGGCAGCCTCCCTGGATACAGAGCAGGATGGGAATAGTAGACAGTGCATCTGGAGGGACAAATGGACCATGTTCAGAACCCCAAACCAATACATAATATATTCCGAGTTGGGACATATTTTTGAATGGCTTTGGACATACTAAACCTTTGAATAATTTCTAAAGGTCATGTGTGCTGACTGACAGTGGAATACCTATCCCTTTTCCTAGAGAAAAAAGATCATAAACCCATAGTTATGTTTCATGGGAATCTGTTCCCAGATGTTTCTGAAACCTAATGCCACACAAATACAGTAGTAATTTAATACCAGCTCACATTGAGCAGGTTCAAAAGTAACTTTTCTCAATTGCCCCTAACTTAATTAATATTTTCATAATTAGCCAGGAGACTTCCTGAGTGAAGATGAGATTCTTGGCTACTTTTAGCTATTAGTGAATTATCTGAGCACAGAAACAGCCTTACGTTTCTTTCAGGCAGAAAAATAAAATAAGTTACTTTCATCTGCTTCTAATTCAAAAGTAGACAGAGTGAATTTGATTCGACATTATTAAAAAAAAAATCACCTTTTGTCTGAGATCATGCATGGAAAAATTCAACCCCAAAGGACAGAATTTCGGAACCTAATATGCAAGCAAAAAAGTGGGCTGAGTGAAAAGGAAGGAAGAATATTCTAGTTGAAATCTGTAAATAATATGAGCTTACCTATTAAAGTCCACTTTTGCAAAAAATCTTAGAAGAGGATTATACTGCTACCACCAAGAAAGATGGAAGTTCTACCCCTATAGAGAAGCTGAGTAGGGTTTGGATAATTTGACTATTGAATAATTATAAAAGCTAACATTTGTATTTGTCCAGACACTGTAGTAAGCATGCTTATTTAATCCTCTGTCTGCAAGGTAACTTTTATTATTATCCTCATTTTACATATAAGGAAACTAAGGTTTATGGAGATTACATGACCTTTCCAAGGTTCTATATCCAATAAATGACTTTGTTGAGGCACAAACTCAGGTCTTTTTGACCATAAAGGCTAGCATGTTTGTGTGAAGAGAAGGAGAGTAAATTGTGAAGTAACCCTACAATAAGCATACCAGTCCCTAATGATTTACATGCACTGATTAGAATTTCTAGTGAACTTGAAAAGATAGCTGATGACTTATCACCTCTGTGGATGGATATAGTGTCTTTCTTCACTTTGTTTCTGAACACCTTGCATTTCCTGATCAGAGCTCAGAACCACGGCTAGACTTTAGGGCTATTAAGATACCAAAATTAGGGCAAAACACAGAACACTTTTTAGGAAGAATATATGAGCAGCCATGATTAGCTCAAGGCTGACCTTGACCTCTGCTGTGTTTTGGAGAGAGATGCCTCAGGAACTTTGTACAGTAGGACTTGGCTTGTCCTGTAGGCTAAGAACATCAAAGGTTAGGGCTATTCCCTGGTATACCTGTTCTTAAAAAATGGCAATCTATCAACCAATACAGGTGATCTGTCAAACAGTACAGGTGAAAATATGTATTAAACTTAGTAGATTTAGGATCAGTCAATTAACACAGGTAAAATATATACTACATCTATCAGATTTTCAGACTAAATCATTTCTTGAGATTCGTGTATTTACTTTTTTTCATGTTGTCTAAAGTTAGGAATCTCATATATCTGCTGTTTTGAGATTAGGTAAATAAGCCTTGGGCATATAAAAAGCCCTCAAAATATGACTAGTTATTGAGTAATTGCATGAGGTAAATGTCTTCATGTTCACTTAATCCATATTTTTATGGTAATTGAACTTGATCAGCTTCCCAATCAGTTTTTATATTTATGTATTGAAAATCACTTATCAATATAGAAAAGATTTCTGTAAAGTGACATGTTAAGCCTGTCACATGTTAAGTCCTCTTCTTGGCTTCGAGATATATATGATTGCGATTGGTAATGGCACGTAGAGGTAAAGCAGCACTCTGAAGCAGCGGGGCTGTGGTACGTGGTTATTCACCCCACTCGTGTTGAAAGGGTCTGGGGGGCCAAGGGACAAGCTACAAAAGCTCTAACCTCACCAGCAACGCTGGTAGAGAGAGAAAGAGCATCTTTTCTCTCCCATTCCTAGCAGGTCATGTTCATAGCGTCTTCCTAGGTACCTGCACTGAGGCAGACCCCTCTCTGCCTCTCTGCAGAGTGTGAGGCAATTTGGAATGCAAGGGAATCATTTGACTCTGACACTGGGCCTGCTGCTCCGCCTTGGTGCTTCTTTATCATACTACTGGAATTCTTACCTTAGGGAATTTGCAAAAGCAGAGGCGTTATCTCCAGAAGAACCCTCACTAAAATGGACATTAGGTTACCAGGGAGGGAAAGATGGACCAGTGGTCTGTAAGTAAATATGAACTGTGCTTTTCAGGGTCATGAACGGTGCCTCAATGCCTGGATCTTGAGAGCAGGACAGAGTCTTTGCCTGGGGGCTTGAAGCTCTCTTGTTGGAGGCAAGGAGAATCTGTTTAGGGAGCTGAGGCTGGGATAGGATGAAGTCTCAGACCAAGGAACAAGGAGAGTGGCTGGGGTATGGGGGCTTGCCATGGGAGGATTAGAAAATAAAAAGGAAACAAATTCATAAAAGACCCAGGGATGTAACCAGACATGAGGACGATCCCAAAAGAACAGCTGAACCTCTTTTCCTGTTTTCCCAGTTTAGTTATTTATTTAATTATTTGGAGTATAGTTGATTTACAATGTCATATTAGTTTCAGGTGTACAGCACAGTGATTCAGTTATACACACACACACACACACACACACACACACACACACACACACACATATATATATTCAGATTCTTTTCCCTTATAAGTTATTACAAAATATTGAGTATACTTCCCTGTGCTCTAAGTTTACTTTTTTTTTTTTTTTTTTTTGCGGTACGCGGGACTCTTACTGTTGTGGCCTCTCCCATTGCGGAGCACAGGCTCCGGACGCGCAGGCTCAGCAGCCATGGCTCACGGGGCCAGCCGCTCCGCGGCATGTGGGATCTTCCCGGACCGGTGCACGAACCCGTGTCCCCTACATCGGCAGACGGACTCTCAACCACTGCGCCACCAGGGAAGCCCTCAGTTTACTTTTGATCAGCCCTGTCTGTAAGGGCAGCATGGCCTCTAGTAATTTATGACTACAAGTGTGTTACTTTTTTTTAAAACATCTTTATTGGAGTATAATTGCTTTACAATGGTGTGTTAGTTTCAGCTTTATAACAAGTGAATCAGTTATACATATACATATGTTCCCATATCTCTTCCCTCTTGCATCTCCCTCCCTCCCACCTTCCCTATCCCACCCCTCCAGGCAGTCACAAATCACCGAGCTGATCTCCCTGTGCTATGCGGCTGCTTCCCACTAGCTATCTACCTTACCTTTGGTAGTGTATATATGTCCATGCCTCTCTCTCGCTTTGTCACAGCTTACCCTTCCCCCCACCCCCATATCCTCAAGTGCATTTGTTATCAGGTCTGTGTCTTTATTCCTGTCTTACCCCTAGGTTCTTCATGACATTTTTTTTTCCTTAAATTCCATATATATGTGTTAGCATACGGTATTTGTCTTTCTCTTTCTGACTTACTTCACTCTGTATGACAGACTCTAGGTCTATCCACCTCATTATAAATAGCTCACTTTCGTTTCTTTTTATGACTAATATTCCATTGTATATATGTGCCACATCTTCTTTATCCATTCATCCTACGATGGACACTTAGGTTGTTTCCATCTGGGCTATTGTAAATAGAGCTGCAGTGAACATTTTGGTATATGACTCCTTTAGAATTATGCTTTTCTCAGGGTATATGCCCAGTAGTGGGATTGCTGGGTCATATGGTAGATCTATTTGTAGTTTTTTAAGGAACCTCCATACTGTTCTCCACAGTGGCTGTATCAATTTACATTCCCACCAACAGTACAAGAGGGTTCTCTTTTCTCCACACCCTCTCCAGCATTTATTGTTTCTAGATTTTTTGATGATGGCCATTCTGACTGGTGTGAGATGATATCTCACTGTAGTTTTGATTTGCATTTCTCTAATGATTAGTGATGTTGAGCATTCTTTCATGTGTTTGTTGGCAGTCTGTATATCTTCTTTGGAGAAATGTCTATTTAGGTCTTCTGCCCATTTTTGGATTGGGTTGTTTGTTTTTTTGTTATTGAGCTGTATGAGCTGCTTATAAATTTTGGAGATTAATCCTTTGTCAGTTGCTTCATTTGCTAATATTTTCTCCCATTCTGAGGATTGTCTTTTGGTCTTGTTTATGGTTTCCTTTGCTGTGCAAAAGTTTGAAGTTTCATTAGGTCCCATTTGTTTATTTTTGTTTTTATTTCCATTTCCCTAGGTGGGCCAAAAAGGATCTTGCTGTGATTTATGTCACAGAGTGTTCTGCCTGTGTTTTCCTCTAAGAGTTTGATAGTTTCTGGCCTTACATTTAGGTCTTTAATCCATTTTGAGCTTATTTTTGTGTATGGTGTTAGGGAGTGATCTAATCTCATACTTTTATATGTACCTGTCCAGTTTTCCCAGCACCACTTATTGAAGAGGCTGTCCTTTCTCCACTGTACATTCCTGCCTCCTTTATCAAAGATAATGTCACCATATGTGCGTGGGCTTATATCTGGGCTTTCTATCCTGTTCCATTGATCTATCTTTCTGTTTTTGTGCCAGTATCATACTATCTTGATTACTGTAGCTTTGTAGTATAGTCTGAAGTCAGGGAGCCTGATTCCTCCAGCTCCGTTTTTCGTTCTCAAGATTGCTTTGGCTATTCGGGGCCTTTTGTGTTTCCATACAAATTGTGAATTTTTTTGTTCTAGTTCTGTAAAAAATGCCAGTGGTAGTTTGATAGGGATTGCATTGAACCTGTAGTTCGCATTGGGTAGTAGAGTCATTTTCACAATGTTGATTCTTCCAATCCAAGAACATGGTATATCTCTCCATCTATTTGTATCATCTTTAATTGCTTTCATCAGTGTCTTATAATTTTCTGCATACAGGTCTTTTGTTCCTTAGGTAGGTTTTTTCCTAGATATTTTATTCTTTTTGTTGCAGTGGTAAATGGGAGTGTTTTCTTGATTTCACTTTCAGATTTTTCATCATTAGTGTATAGGAATGCCAGAGATTTCGGTGCATTAATTTTGTATCCTGCTACTTTACCAAATTCATTGATTAGCTCTAGTAGTTTTTTGTTAGCATCTTTAGGATTCTCTATGTATAGTATCATGTCATCTGCAAACAGTGACAGCTTTACTTCTTCTTTTCCGATTTGGATTCCTTTTATTTCCTTTTCTTCTCTGATTGCTGTGGCTAAAACTTCCAAAACTATGTTGAATAATAGTGGTGAGAGTGGGCAACCTTGTCTTGTTCCTGATCTTAGTGGAAATGCTTTCATTTTTTCACCATTGAGGACAATGTTTGCTGTGGGTTTTTCATATATGGCCTTTATTATGTTGAGGAAAGTTCCCTCTATGCCTACTTTCTGCAGGGTTTTTATCATAAATGGGTGTTGAATTTTGTCGAAAGCTTACTCTGCATCTATTGAGATGATCATATGGTTTTTCTCCTTCAGTTTGTTAATATGGTGTATCACGTTGTTGATTTGCGTATATTGAAGAATCCTTGCATTCCTGGAATAAACGCCACTTGATCATGATGTATGATCCATTTAATGTGCTGTTGTATTCTTTTTGCTGGTATTTTGTTGAGGATTTTTGCATCTATGTTCATCAGTGATATTGGCCTGTAGTTTTCTTTCTTTGTGACATCCTTGTCTGGTTTTGGTATGAGGGTGATGGTGGCCTCGTAGAATGAGTTGGGGAGTGTTCCTCCCTCTGCTATATTTTGGAAGAGTTTGAGAAGGATGGGTGTTAGCTCTTCTGTAAATGTTTGACAGAATTCGCCTGTGAAGCCATCTGGGCCTGGGCTTTTGTTTGTTGGAAGATTTTTAATCACAGTTTCAATTTCAGTGCTTGTGATTGGTCTGTTCATATTGTCTATTTCTTCCTGATTCAGTCTTGGCAGGTTGTGCATTTCTAAGAATTTGTCCATTTTTTTCCAGGTTGTCCATTTTATTGGCATAGAGTTGCTTGTAGTAATCTCTCATGATCTTTTGTATTTCTGCAGTGTCAGTTGTTACTTCTCCTTTCACATTTCTAATTCTATTGATTTGAGTCTTCTCCCTTTTTTTCTTGATGAGTCTGGCTAATGGTGTATCAATTTTGTTTATCTTCTCAAAGAACCGGCTTTTAGTTTTATTGATCTTTGCTATCATTTCCTCCATTTCTTTTTCATTTATTTCTGATCTGATTTTTATGATTTCTTTCCTTCTGCTAACTTTGGGTTTTTTTTGTTCTTCTTTCTCTAATTGCTTTAGGTGCAAGGTTAGGTTGTTTATTCGAGATGTTTCCTGTTTCTTAAGGTAGGATTGTATTGCTATAAACTTCCCTCTTAGAACTCCTTTTGCTGCATCCCATAGATTTTGGGTCATCGTGTCTCCATTGTCAGTTGTTTCTAGGTATTTTTTGATTTCCTCTTTGATGTGTTCAGTGATCACTTCATTATTAAGTAGTGTATTGTTTAGCCTCCATGTGTTTGTATTTTTTACAGATCTTTTCCTGTAATTGATATCTAGTCTCATAGCGTTGTGGTCAGAAAAGATACTTGATACAATTTCAATTTTCTTAAATTTACCAAGGCTTGATTTGTGACCCAAGGTATGATCTATCCTGGAGAATGTTCCATGAGCACTAGAGAAAAATGTGTGTTCTGTTGTTTTTGGATGGAATGTCCTATAAATATCAATTAAGTCCATCTTGTTTAATGTATCATTTAAAGCTTGTGTTTCCTTATTTATTTTCATTTTGGATGATCTGTCCATGGGTGAAAGTGGAGTGTTAAAGTCCCCTACTATGAATGTGTTACTGTCGATTTCCCCTTTTATGGCTGTTAGTATTTGCCTTATGTATTGAGGTGCTCCTATGTTGGGTGCATAAATATTTACAATTGTTATATCTTCTTCTTGGATCGATCCCTTGATCATTATGTAGTGTCCTTCTTTGTCTCTTCTAATAGTCTTTATTTTAAAGTCTATTTTGTCTGATATGAGAATTGCTACTCCAGCTTTCTTTTGGTTTCCATTTGCATGAAATATCTTTTTCCATCCCCTTACTTTCAGTCTGTAAGTGTCTGTAGGTCTGAAGTTGGTCTCTTGTAGACAGCAAATATATGGTTCTTGTTTTTGTATCCATTCCGCCAATCTGTGTCTTTTGGTGGGAGCATTTAGTCCACTTACATTTAAGGTAATTATCGATATGTGTGTTCCCATTCCCATTTTCTTAATTGTTTTGGGTTCGTTATTGTAGGTCTTTTCCTTCTCTTGTGTTTCTTGCCTAGAGAAGATCGTTTAGCAGTTGTTGTAGAGCTGGTTTGGTGGTGCTGAACTCTCTCAGCTTTTGCTTGTCTGTAAAGGTTTTAATTTCTCCATCAAATCTGAATAAGATCCTTGCTGGGTGGAGTAATCTTGGTTGCAGGTTTTTCTCCTTCAACACTTTCAATATGTCCTGCCACTCCCTTCTGGCTTGCAGAGTTTCTGCTGAAAGATCAGCTGTTAACCTTATGGGGATTCCCTTGTGTGATTTGTTGTTTTTCCCTTGCTGCTTTTAATATGTTTTCTTTGTATTTAATTTTTGACAGTTTGATTAATATGTGTCTTGGCGTATTTTTCCTTGGATTTATCCTGTATGGGACTCTCTGTGCTTCCTGGACTTGATTAACTATTTCCTTTCCCATATTAGGGAAGTTTTCAACTATAATCTCTTCAAATATTTTCTCAGTCCCTTTCTTTTTCTCTTCTTCTTCTGGAACCCCTATAATTCGAATGTTGGTGTGTTTAATGTTGTCCCAGAGGTCTCTGAGACTGTCCTCAGTTCTTTTCATCCTTTTTTCTTTATTCTGCTCTGCAGTAGTTATTTCCACTATTTTATCTTCCAGGTCACTTATCCGTTCTTCTGCCTCAGTTATTCTGCTACTGATCCCATCTAGAGTAATAATAAATAAATAAATGTCATTTATTGTGTTTTTATTATTTATTTTTATTATATTATTTATTTATTATTAATAATAAATAAATAAATGTCATTTATTGTGTTTTTCATCATTGTTTCATCTTTAGTTCTTCTAGGTTCTTGTTAAATGTTTCTTGCATTTTGTCTATTTCCAAGATTCTGGATCATCTTTACTATCATTATTGTGAATTATTTTTCAGGTAGACTGCCTATTTCCTCTTCATTTGTTAGGTCTGGTGGGTTTTTATCTTGCTCCTTCAACTGCTGTGTGTTTTCCTGTCTTCTCATTTTGCTTATCTTACTGTGTTTGGGGTCTCCTTTTTGCAGGCTGCAGGTTCGTAGTTCCTGTTGTTTTTGGTGTCTGTCCCCAGTGGCTAAGGTTGGTTCAGTGGGTTGTGTAGGCTTCCTGGTGGAGGGGACTAGTGCCTGTGTTCTGGTGGATGCGGCTGGATCCTGTCTTTCTGGTGGGCAGGTCCATGTCTGGTGGTGTGTGTTGGGGTGTCTGTGGACTTACTATGAATTTAGGCAGCCTTTCTGCTAATGGGTAGGGTTGTGTTCCTATCTTGCTAGTTGTTTGGGATAGGATGTCCAGCACTGTAGCTTGCTGGTTGTTGAGTGAAGCTGGGTGCTGGTGTTGAGATGGAGGTCTCTGGGAGATTTTCGCCGTTTGATGTTATGTGGAGCTGGGAGGTCTCTTGTGGACCAGTGTCCTGAAGTTGGCTCTCCCACCTCAGAGGCACAGCAGTGACTCCTGGCTGCAGCACCAAGAGCCTTTCATCCACAGGGCTCCTTAATTTGGGATGATTCGTTGTCTCTTCATGTATTCCACAGATGCAGGGTATATCAAGTTGATTGTGGAGCTTTAATCCGCTGCTTCTGCGGCAGCTGGGAGAGATTTCCGTTTCTCTTCTTTGTTCTCACAGCTCCCAGGGGCTCAGCTTTGGATTTGGCCCCGCCTCTGCGTGTCGGTCGCTGGCTCAGGCCCGGGGGGGAGGGAGGGGCACGGAGTGCGGGGCGGGCCTGCGGCGGCAGACGCCGGCGTGACGTTGCACGAGACTCAGGCGCGCCGTGCGTCCTCCCGGGGAAGTTGTCCCTGGATCCCGAGACACTGGCAGTGGCGGGCTGCACAGGCTCCCCGGAAGCGGGGTGTGGATAGTAACCTGTGCTCACACACAGGCCTCTTTGTGGCGGAAGCAGCAGCCTTAGCGTCTCATGCCCGTCTCTGGGGTCCGCGCTTTTAGCCGCAGCTCGCGCCCGTCTCTGGAGCTCCTTTAAGCAGCGCTCTGAATCCCCTCTCCTCGCGCACCAGGAAACAAAGAGGTAAGAAAAAGTCTCTTGCCTCTTCGGCAGGTCCAGACTTTTCCCCGGACTCCCTCCCGGCTAGCCGTGGCGCACTAACCCCCTGCAGGCTGTGTTCACGCCGCGAACCCCAGTCCTCTCCCGGCGCTCCGACCGAAGCCTGAGCCGCAGCTCCCAGCCCCGCCCGCCCCGGCGGGGGAGCAGACAAGCCTCTCGGGCTGGTGAGTGCCGGTCGGCCCTGATCCTCTGTGCAGGAATCTCCCTGCTTTGCCCCCCCGCACCCCTGTTGCTCTCCTCCGCGGCTCCGAAGCTTTCCCCCTGTGCCACCCGCAGTCTCCGCCCGCAAAGGGGCTTCCTAGTGTGTGGAAACTTTTCCTCCTTCACAGCTGCCTCCCACTGGTGCAGGTCCCGTCCCTATCCTTTTGTCTCTGTTTATTCTTTTGCCCTTCCCAGGTACGTGGGTGGGGGGGGGGGGGTTTCTTGCTTTTTGGGAGGTCTCAGTCTTCTGCCAGCGTTCAGTAGGTGTTCTGTAGGAGTTGTTCCACGTGTAGATGTATTTCTGGTGTATCTGTGGGGAGGAAGGTGATCTCTGCGTCTTACTCTTCCGCCATCTTCCCCAGCCCATCCTCAGGTGTGTTTCTTTATTCAGTGTTTTTCCGTAGAAGGAGGTTGAGGTTAAGAGATAAGAACTCAAGTGCTGTTTTGATCGTCAACTTTGGGGCTTTGAGTTTGATCTCTCTCTCTGCCTGAGCCTTTTAAAATTAAGGTTACATCTGCTCTACCTCACTAGTGCAATGTCAAAAAATGTGAAGTGCCTTTGAAAAGTATAAAATGTTAGATCAGTGTAAGGATAGGTATGAGAAAAACATTCTTCTTCAGAATCTCTTAATAGCATTTACTTAGGACTGTTTCATTACTATACATATATTTCTATTTTTATACAGATGCACATGTTATCTGCATATATACACACTTGAATACTGACCAACACATGCACTGAGTTTCCACTTTCTCCTCATTTTATAAATCGCTTATCAATTGATAGGGAAAAACACAGAAAAACATTACATAAGAGGTGGAGTAACAGTACATAGAAAAGTGTAAAGATAATGTATGAAGGTAAACTGGACAATAAAAGCATTTATAAAAATAAGGAACTGAAGCTTAATGGCCTTATAAGGTATTTGCTTTTGAGGTTTTAAAGCAGAGCGCTTAGGAGAGTTTCTCTTTATCACTTAACTGCCTAAAGAAGGTCTACATACATAATAATTTGGCCACTCTATGGATACCTTTTCTGTAGATGATAGGTCCTTTTGTTAAGTTAGTAGAAAAATTGCTTCGCCAACAAAATATGAGTAACCACTTCCATTTCCCCGCTGTAATCTCTTCCTTACTTCAGAGTCAGTGTATTATCAAATGTAGAATCAATGGTTCCCTTCGATGTAATTAGAGGGATAGCGGTTCAGCCCAGCTCATCCTAATTCTAGCCTGTCAGCTCTTGGGGCCCTGTACCTGTGTGTTATGAGCAATTTAGAAAACTTCCCTCAAAAATGAGACACTCATGTAAAATAACATGTGTGCAAGGAGTTTTTGTTTAAAAAGCTGAGGCAATTACAACTATGAGTATGGATTTTTTTTTTTTTTTTTTCGGTACGCGGGCCTCTCATTGCTGTGGCCTCTCCCGTTGCGGAGCACAGGCTCCGGACGCACAGGCTCAGCGGCCATGGCTCATGGGCCCAGCCGCTCCGCGGCATGTGGGATCTTCCCGGACCGGGGCACGAACCCGCGTCCTCTGCATCGGCAGGCAGACTCTCAACCACTGCGCCACCAGGGAAGCCCTGAGTATGGATATTTTGAGACTTAATTGAAATTAGAAATAGTTTGCTATAAATTTGGTATCTGAAGTTGTGCAAATACTAATATGCTTCTAGAGATGAAGCATTCAAATAAGAAAGCAAGTATCTAGGGAATGATGAGACTGATGGAGTAACAAGATAGGAGTTAAAAAAAGAAGTAGTAACTGTGCAATAGCTGACACCCCTGTAATGCAGAACCTAAGGCTAGGTATGTGTTTATGTGTACTTGTGTTGATAGAACTCTCTGAAGCAAAGCTCTTTTGGGGACCTGGGACCTGCAATGAAATAGCACTATGACCTGGGTAATGGGATTGTCCCTTTAACTGGTTAAGCTTATTCGACTTAAATATAATATAGATTGATGAAATATGATTATGACACTGTCTTTAAGACTGATTAGCTCTAAGTATGCATTGATTAGCTATGCATACGTATATGGTCAGTTGTGCGTACGGGTGAATTAGTCCTGTCTGTGCAGCTCTGCTTTGAATGCCAGGCAACTCTTCATAGGTGTCAGCACTCCAGCCTGCTGGCCCAATACACAGAGAGGGTCTAATGCCAGCAGGGCCCTTACCCAGACTGCATGCTAATACTACACAGCTGACACCTGCCGATGAAAGTGTTGTTCCTCCCCTGGTGGAAAAGAAAAAATTCAGTTCTTCAGGACACATAAGATTTCAGAGAAACTCTACATCCTTCTATGCCCTCCACAGGGACACTTTCCTGCTCAGAAGAGCAAGTGACAGTAATTTCCAATTCCTTTCCACGGCAGCAGTCCCTCCCTATTCTGCCCTAGTGGATCTTGGGAGCTAGAAAGTGACTGTGTTTTCTTCACTTATGTATAACTTTGTGTAAAAACGTGGTTATTCAGAGGAAGAAGAATCTGCTTGTAAATATATCCCTGAACTGTAAGGTACTTGTTTAGCATACTCTGCTAAAGTATATTTATCAATTTGTTACACTGTAGAACTTGAACAATTGCTTTAGGAAATTAAAGCTGGCATTCTGCCATACTATCACTATTCAGTGGTATCTTGCTCCTATGGTTAGGAAGTTTTGTGGTATGTTGGAGCTGGGTTTTGGCATAAGAAGACTTAGGTTCCACTATATATTCTTTTAAATTTTTATTTATTTATTTATTTTTATATTGGCATATAGTTGATTAACAATGTAGTGTTACTTTCAGGTATACAGCAAAGTGATTCAGTGATACATAAACATGTATCTATTCTTTTTCGAATTCTTTCCTCTTTTAGGTTATTACAGAGTAATGAGCTGAGTTCCCTGTGCTATACAGTCGGTTGGTTGTCTTATTTTAAGTATAGTAGTTTATTTACTTATTGGGCAAGTCATTTAACCTAAATTGGACTGTAGACTCATCAGGGATGTGGAAGTGATAAGAATACCTATATCATGAGTTCTCTTGGGAATCCAGGAGGTACTAGTGAATTTACTTTAATAGTTCTGAAGCCTTTCCAAGCAGCAAAAGTCATTCTCAAATGTCCTCATGTATGCCCTTGCCATATCCCTTAAATGTGTAATGTCAATCCAGTTTTGCACATTACTGAAGTTATCATACACGAAATAAAAATGTTTGTAGCTCCTGTGTTACTAATCAGAGATTGTCTAGAACCATTCAGTTCTTTTAACTTCAATTTTAACAACCTTTTTAAAAAGAAAAAACATTAAATATTGTGTTCCATGAGCAAACTATAAATGTCTTTGATGGTTCCATCTCAAGATATCCAACTGGCAGCAAATAATGAGTCTTCGGTAAATATGTTGCAAGGAAATTCTGGGAAGAGAGTAACCAGAGTATGTGGTCCTGACCCTGATTCCCTCTTATCTTCCTCTGCAGCAGAAGATATCCACCAGGGGAGGCAGGCTGGTAGACCCAGGAGAAGTTTTACATTTTAGTTCTAAGGAAAGAGCAGGTCCAGGATTTGGTTCTATGGGGAAAGGAGCCAGGTTACCAGTTGTAGAGAGGAAGTCATGTTTGTCCTTGAGGACAGACTAGATGTCCAGAATTCTGTACCTGCCAGAGTGGTCAGCTGACACGATTCCCTTCAGCAAATATTGCATGGGCCAAATTTCTATCATACTAGGAAGGCTCTCCCAGTCCAGCTGACCCTGGAGGGTATGGGGGACAATTATGAGGGTAGACTGAGTAGCTCCAAGCCCCTGAAATTAGGAGAGGGCTGCCACATGTTCCTAGGAGGTCCAGGAGCAGAAATCCTCTGCAGAGGGTGAACTGTTTGTCAACTTGTTCTCTGATGGTCAGTAAGGATGGACACGTCATTCTTTCCCTATTTTCTGGTTTTCCATTGTTCAAAAGACCTTGTAATTTAACTGGATGCCCAAGGTTTTTATACCATAATGGGGCAAAGACAAGTTACAACTCAAGGGCTCTGGCGATCTGAGAAGGGAAGACCTAGATAATTGTCTGAAATAGTCTGCCCTCAGTGAAGTAGAGACAATGAAAATGTCAATTGAGATATTTCATCAAAAAACAAGAGAGTTCTCAAGTGAGTAAAATTAGAGCACAAAAAGGGACTTCAGTTTTGAAATTAGGAAACATGGTCCATGACTTTAAAAATCCAAAAGATGAGTTGAAAAAGAAGACAGATGCCGTTGAAAACAGAAATGGTGAGTGGAAGGTCAACAGAATGAGCAGATTGGCTGACTTAGTCTCAGGCAGAATTAATAAAAGACACACATCCAGGATATTGCTGAATCTAAGGATAAAAAGATCATATCATAAATTCTCACTCAAAAAAGAAAATTCACTTACAAAGAGAAAGGGATCAGACTAGCATCAGACTTCTCTACAATTCTGGAAGCCCAACGATCATGACCAGCAGCAGCTACTTAGAACAAAAAGAGAGGAATGCAAACAAGGTGCTATTTATCTAAGGGAAAACTCACAAACATATTTTAAATAATCAAAATGGATTCATAACAGCAGCGTAAAAATGAAGAAAAGCGAAATTATTGACAAGCACCAAATGATGCAATACATAAGTTAACATAAAAGGTTAACGTCAAAACAAATTTATAATATATTTGCTAAATAATGATTTTTGAAACAGAAGAGGCATTCTGTTATGGGAGAAAATATAGCTAATAGCCTGGAACTAAAGTTTATCTCAACAGAATCCAAGAGTTTGGAGTAAAGATGGGACACAGAAAAATGACTTTGAAAATTATATTTCATTTTGCTGAGCTGCATCAAAATGAGAAAGGGTTGGAAGACTACCTCTCATATTCAAATCTAATAAATCTAATAATAGAGGAATAAAGGCTTAACATAATAGGAATGAGAAAATAATAACTATTCACTTTAAAAAGCATAGTAGAACTTCAAATTATTAAGTGGGACAAAGGGAATGAATAGGAAGTTAAGGCAGAAAAATATTAAGAAAAGGAAAACAGGAAATGATAAACCACAGTATACAAGAAATAGAACATTGAAGGAATAAATTATTCATTTAGTTATTTCACTAAATGTGAATGGGATGAAATCCTCTTCTCCTGTACAAGATTCAGGAAGGGTGGTCAATATGGACATACACATTTTGTTGAATGAATAAATTTATACGTGTAATTTCCTAGGTTTATCTCCCCAGATTAATTAATATGTCTACCATGCTATACAACCCCTTCTGTGAGTATAGCTAACTATTCTCTCATGAGTCATCTTAATAGCAGGGGATCCCTGTGTCTGCCCTCTGTGGTGAACCTTGCTGTCCATGGATGAGACTGTGGGCTGTGGGGTGCAGGGATCACATGGACTGTGGAGTCAGGGAGCCCTTGATCCCAATTCTGTCTCCGCTTTACGCTTGCTGTGTGGTTTTAGAAGAGGGACTTTACCTTAGTGAGAATCAGTCTCCTTACCTAGTGATGAAAATGTTGATTGTGGACCGTGGTTGTAAGGACTATATTTGTTAATGTATTTAGAATTTTTGGAAATTTCTGGCACATAACAGGCACTCTGTGAACATCAGCTCTTTTATTTTGTCCTCTTTATCTGTGTTCTAGGCTTACCTAATACATCTTCCCAAACACAATTCACAGAGTGGAGTAAATCATGTCGTCTAGGCTTAGCATAGCCAGGAAGAATATGGAAAGACAGAGGATCACAGAGACTCCAGAAATCTTCCCACACCTTGGGTTGTTGTGGCTTGGAGGATGCAAGGCATACCAGAAAGTGCACCTGTCTAAACAATGATTTCATACCAAATTGAAGGTGTCCAAAGGCAGAAGTTCCAATTCCGCAGTATCTATGCAAACTTCCTTTAAGGGTCACCTGGATAGTTTCTGTTTGGTAGTCAACTGGGTTCCATTTTTAAGCATAGCTTTGACAGTAACTTATATCTCATAGTTATGATATTCCTTAGATGCCATTACTTGTTAAGATCACTGAATAACTGAAGTTTATCCCTCTCCTTCCTTTCCTTTGAGGTGTCTTTTAAAATTGTCATTTTGATTAATCTTTAAAAAATCCTGTTTTGGAATTTTAGATTAGTTTATTTCAACAAATATTGAGTGGATGTTTCTTTCGCATTGGACCCTATTAAAAGGAGGATTTCAAAAGAAAACATGGACTCTGTATAAAACTCAGAACATAATGGGAACATAAGCAAGTAAATAAACCAATTCATTATAGAAGGTGCAAATATGTGTAGAGAGAGACCCGGGGTGCTAGGCGAACACGAATAAAAGCCTTTAGCTCAGACCTGGAGAGTTAGAGAGCAGGTGATCTGTGAGCCTTGTCTGAAGAAGGCTTAAATTCAGGAAGACAAAGTGAGTGGAGTGGAGCAGAGAGAGAGGAGGGGTAAAGAAGCGGGGCAAAGGCAGGGCAGGCATTGCCAGCAACAGAGGAGTGGAATAAAAGGCCAGGGGTTGTGGCTTTGAGGAGCTGTGAATGTTGACGAACAGGGAATCCTTACTAGAACCTCATTGAATTGACTATCCCGAAGGCCTCAGAGCCCAGGTTCCTTGACTCTTTAACCAGAAGAGTCTGTGATTCTGACTCCATCTGACAAAGTACCTGAAATTTTGCTTTTGGGGGACATGTTCCCCTGAAGAGAGAATATTAGAATCTCTGAAATGGGTAGAAGCACGTGCACCTTTGAATGCATCATGTTTTTTATTCTCCCCACTGAGAATCACTACAGTCAATGGACTTCTCAAGGACTCATGCCCCTCCATCTTCAAAAGCAATCACTGAATAGATGCATCTCCCCCCGTTGTATAGAGGTTGTCTTCTTAGGAGTCCATAGACTCTACCTCCATTCTCCTGGGTCCATTCTCCTGGCCACCTTCCAGTTCATAAAACCTCCACTCTGCTAGCACCGTACACTTTCCCCCATTTGGTTAAAAATCTTTACTGTCCAGGGCTTACTTATCACCTCCTGTAGGTTTACACTCTTGTTTTCCTTTGCCACATGTTCTCTGGCCTGAACCCCTACACTCCCGAGTCATGTGAAAACTCATTCATGGTCACAATAACAGATTTCAGGTTCTTAGATCAACTTCCTGGACTAAAGTAGCAAAATAGTTATTCAATTAGAATACTCAGTGGCCATAAAAAATCTCTCCTCCTTATTTTGAGGTGTCAAAGTTGGTTTATTTAAAAGTAAATTTTAAAAAGTTGGGGGAGGGGAGAAAAGAAAAGTGGATTTTGTTATACTGGTAATATTATCAAAATTATATATGCAGCTACTGTCATTTTTGTGCACAGAAAGTTTTCATTAAAATGTGTGTGCACGTGCGCACACACACACCCCAAAGCAAAAAAGCAAATAAACTCTTCTAGTATAAGGCAACATTCAAAGTAAAGAAACATCATGTGGGCTTTACAAACCATGCATGGATTATTTTTAAGAAGAAAAAAGTGGGCTTTTTAAAGTTAACAATTATAATCTTAATATATATCTAAATCTAATTATGTAATTCTTACAGCATTCATCTCTTTGTGGGAGGAACACACAATTTCTCTTTCTCTTACGTATTTCAGCAACTGTTCATATGCTCTGAAGCATCAGATGTCGTTATCAAATACAGTTTTTCATAAGACGAGTCAATTTCATCATAGTTGGGAAAAATAGTCTTGTTGTTTTGGTAGGGCCTGTCCCCCAGTTATTTCTTTCATCTCTTTAATGTGACTCCAGTTAAGTCTGCAAGGGTAAACCATTAGTGGTCTCTCCTGCAAAGCTCTAGAAGCAGCGTTGGTAAGTGCTTTTATTTTTCCACTGGGCTGTGTTGTTGTGATTTAATAAAATGGGAGATTTGTTCCTTTATTCATCCTGGCGACAGAGAACAGTCAACGGCACGGAAATTCCAACTCCAAGGGCCCTGTTTCTTCTTTCATAGGCTTCTATTTTTCCTGATTTCTCATCTTCCAGCATCCACATTTCTTTCCCTCTGAAAACCCCATTGTTTACTTTACAAACATGATCAGTCGGTAAATTCTTCAGCTTGATGGCAGACCAAGCTGCCCCTGAATGAGCAGGGCAGCTGCCCGCAACCCCATGAGGTGGAGGTGGCTATTACAGGGGACAGTTTTCATAGGACTCACAAGAGATTATAACTTTATAGATTGGCATGAGATCTGTAAAGCAATACTGATTCTCAGATGTTGGAATGAAGAACAAGGAGGTGCTGTGAGTAAGTCTAGATTGCAACCACTTTGATTGTAAGTCTTCTTAAACTCAGAGCCTCAGAACTCCCTCTTCACTCTGAGATTTATAGCGGTGGAGGTGAGGCTGATGGTGATTGCACTGATCTGTGATGAAACAAGATTTCAGGGGAGAATGAATCCTTATTAAAAGAAGGGATAGTCTAGGAATTGGGGAAATTTTCAAAGGCCTCTTCGCTTGTCACATAAATAAAAGAATGAATAAATAAATGAATAAGAAAAAAATCCAGGTTGAAGGGCAATTCAGTCAAGCTACCCTAACGTAGCCTGTATTTTTGTCTATTCTAATGTGTTTGCCCCGGAGCCAAAGAGCCAGCTGTGTTCTGCTGGGTGATGTATGAAGCAGAAAGAACACTGTCTAATCTTTATATCCAGTTGGGCCTGAAGTACCTTGAGATGGGGAGGAAGGTGGTACATCTCACTCCCGCTCAGGAATTATTATTCATGCGAGAATCACTCATCCGCTCTTCTGGTAGCCCTCCCTAATTCCATTAACCCCTCAACCACTAGTTGGTAAGCAGGACAGGCTTGTAATCTAATTAAAATCAACTGGTCACGTGCCAATTAAGGAGGGGCTTTCTGAGTTTTGTTTTATTTGGAGGGGGTGACTGTGTTTTATTTATTTTTATATTTCATCTTTGGCAGTAGGAGGTATCTTCTAACTCTCTTCCCATAAATTTCTTTCACTTTTAATTTGGAATAGTCACCTGTATTGGGGTTAAGTGCTTGTGCAAATAAAGGAATGTCACAAACTACTTACTTAGTGATCTCCTTAGGTAGAAATTCTCACTGGAAGCCTCCTCTACCTGGGCAATTTAGCTTAGTCGACATCGCTTGGTGTTTATGGGATTCCTAGAAGTTTTTGTTGAGATGTTTTACTTCCCCAATCACTTGACAAAACACCTACATAGAACCATTGAGCAATGATTTCAAAAATGAAATCAAGGGTCTTCGCTGGTGGCGCAGTGGTTGAGAGTCCGTCTGCCGATGCAGGGGACACGGGTTCGTGCCCCGGTCGGGGAGGATCCCACATGCCGCGGAGCGGCTGGGCCCATGAGCCATGGTCACTGAGCCTGTGCGTCCGGAGACTGTGCTCCGCAACGGGAGAGGCCACAACAGTGAGAGGCCCGCGTACCGCAAAAAAAAAAAAAAGAAATCAAGTGCACAAGAAATTGAACAGAGGGCTCCTTGCCTTTGACAAAGACCAAACTGAGAATAGGACATGGAATTATCTAGATCGTTATTAATCATTTTAATATTGCATTTACTTGAAAGTGGAGTACCTTGAAATAGTGTCTACAAGGAGTCTCTGTAGCATTTGTAGAGTTAAAAAAGAGAATGAGGGCGCATCTATATAGTGAAATAAATTAAAATTCCAGAACAGTTGTTACAGTGTACTCAGTCTGCTAAACCAATAAATAGGATTGCAGCACGTTTTTTTTTTTTCCTAACATCTTTATTGGGGTATAATTGCTTTACAATGGTGTGTTAGTTTCTGCTTTGTAACAAAGTGAATCAGTTATACATATATATATATCCCCATATCTCCTCCCTCTTGCGTCTCCCTCCCTCCCACCCTCCCTATCCCACCCCTCTAGGTGGTCACAAAGCACTGAGCTGATCTCCCTGTGCTATGCAGCTGCTTCCCACTAGCTATCTACTTTACATTTGGTAGTGTATATATGTCCCTGCCACTCTCTCACTTTGTCACAGCTTACCCTTCCCCCTCCCCATATCCTCAAGTCCATGTTCTAGTAGGTCTGTGTCTTTATTCCCGTCTTACCCCTAGGTTCTTCATGACCTTTTTTTTTTTCTCAGATTCCATATATATGTGTTAGCATATGGTATTTGTTTTTCTGTTTCTGACTTACTTCACTCTGTATGACAGACTCTAGGTCTATTCACCTCACTACAAATAACTCAATTTCGTTTCTTTTTATGGCTGAGTAATATTCCATTGTATATATGTGCCACATCTTCTTTATCCATTCATCTGCTGATGGACACTTAGGTTGCTTCCATGTCCTGGCTATTGTAAATAGAGCTGCAGTGAACATTTTGGTACCTGACTCTTTTTGAATTATGGTTTTCTCAGGGTATATGCCCAGTAGTGGGATGTTTGATCCAGTTGTGATGCAAGGTATTAAAGATTGCTTAAAATACTTAATAGGTGCTAAAAAGTCTGTAAATTTCATAGCCATCTGTAGATAAGAACTTGTGGGAACTCAGATGTTAAAAGTGATACATGGGTTTTAAAACTATGCTGCTACTTTCCAGCTCACCAGCTACCAGGAACATGGTGTGCCCGAACCACGCCGTCCACTGTCAGGAGGCAAATGGCAGGAAGGAAGAGTGGACCACTCCCACTTTTGTTAGGGATGCCACACACTACTAACTGCTTCTGGGGAATAGAAATGACAGATTCTTCAAGAGGAGTTGCTGTTCCAAATAGAATATATTGCTGCATTAGGAAATAAAATGGTACTCTTGACTAAGAGCATGAATTCTGTAGCCAAACAGACTTGGCTTATATCCCAGTTCCATCCCTGTGTGACCTTGGACCAGTAGCTTAACCTCTCTGTGCCCCTTTCATTATCTATAAAGTCACGATAGTAGTAGCACATATCTCATACAGTTATCACGTGGATTAAATGAGTTAATATTTCTAAGGAGCTTAGAACAGAGCTTCACACATAGTAGTGCTGTTTTTTAAACTTTTTACTTTGGAATAAGTAATGGCCTCAAGATCTGGACATATATTATTTTTGTTGTCACTGTTGCTGATTTTTTTTTTTTTTTTTGTGGTACGCTGGCCTCTCACTGTTGTGGCTTCTCCCGTTGCGGAGCACAGGCTCTGAATGCGCAGGCTCAGCGGCCATGGCTCACGGGCCCAGCCGCTCCGCGGCATGTGGGATCTTCCTGGACCGGGGCACGAACCCGTCTCCCCTGCATCGGCAGGCAGACTCTCAACCACTGCGCCACCAGGGAAGCCCTGTTGCTGATTTTTAAATAAATGTTTTGAATTATTAAACATTAAATAAATGTTTCCATATGCCCTTAGCTCAAGTTCCACCTCATTCGTAAAGGGGCCCGTCCATCCCTCACTGATCTCCTGTGTCTGTACTGGGAAGCGAATGAATATTTGCTGACACAACATGCTTGGAGTTGGATGTCTGTTATTATTTATCTATTTCACAATAAACCTGCAAAGTGGGTATGATTAGTTCCATTTGACAGTTGAGGAAACTGGAAAACCTAACTTCACCTCTTCTCTTAGTCTTAGTTTGAGCATCTACAAAATGGGGACAGCAATCCTTCCTTCTCAGGACATCCAACTAAAGTGACCCATATGACTTTACAGTTCTGAGACGGAAATATCACTGCACTGTATGACAAACGAGTCTAGCTTTCTTGAGTATCAAGTAAGCCAGAACAGTCACTATTTATGGAAGGTGCCTATAATAACTAGTATTTGGCCTTTCTGGCCCCCAACTGGTCAGAGTAGGTCAGGATGTAGTTACTTGCCAAGGGCTGCCATGGCATTCCTCTCAGGCAGCTCCCTCCTCCAGATGCAGCCCTGCAGTGATCCTAAGAGTAGCCCACAAAGGACTTCTGCCCTCCAGCAAACAAAGTTGGGTTGGGGAGGAGTAGGGTGATAACCATGAATTCTGTCCATCAAATATTTCCAGTCCTTCCCTCTACTGCATGGTGGGATTAGTACTTGTATCCTTGAGGCGAGGTGTGGCATGTGATTGCTTTCGACTGTGAAAATGGTAGTTGCCACAACCCAGGAAGGTCATAGAGATGAGAAAGAAAGAAATCTTGTTGGAGGCCACTCATCGTTGGGTGTTTTTTATGATAGCGTATCCTAACCTATCCTGACTGATATTAGTGGGAAATGCGTTCTTCAATGAGGTGTACTTGGAAGTTCTGTAACATTAAAGTAGCTGCTTTTGAGATTGGTCACTTCAAGTTGAGGAAGTGGTTGAGGATAGGGAAAAAGAAAAGAGAGAAGGTAGAAGATAAAATGTTCCATGACAACCAGCCAGGTGTTGTCATGGCCAGTCTAGCTTGAGAGAGGTTCCTGGTTCTTTGAGAGTCAATTGCCTTTGATACACGGCTGCATGCTTTTCCTGTAGAAGCCACCTACTCTCTTGATCTCCCCACACGCACACAGACCACTTTCTGTTAATATCAGAGTAATTCATTTGGAAAAATAAAGGCCATGTGGCAGGCAATGAGAGCAGAACAATGAAAAACTTTGATAAATCATTTCAATCTGGTCACAGCAAAAGAGAGACATGGGAAAGAATTGCTTCAAATCACTGTTGCCAAGAGGTCAACCTCAAGTAGTTACAGAACACTTAAGAGTGTTGAAGATTGTTTAAGATGTCCATAAATTGGGATGCTTGTTACCTCCCATTTTCTGTAGTGTATCAGACGTAGCCAAACTTTTAAATATACAAATGAATTTTTAAAAAGAGAAAAAGAAAGACAATGAAGAGAGAGAAAGAGAAGGGAAGGAGGGTGGAAGGAAAGGAAGGGAGGGAGGGAGGGGAGAAAATCCCCTTGGTGTCAGAAATGAAAAGGGAAGTTAAAGCCAAAACACAGATCTCATGACCTGATACCATCAGTGCCAAGAGGGATATCAGATATCAGGGCTCTAAGGAATTTAGCTTGAAAGCGTGGCCTCAGACCTGTGTGAAGAGGAGAATTTACATAAAGCCAGAACCCTTGAGTGATAGAACTAGAAAGATTCTCCCATCAACACAGGGGAGTGACCTAGCCGTTTTTCTGCCCTGGGCTATGAGTGGACAAAAAGTCTCCCAGGAGAAATTGAAAAACTAGGCTTGCATGCGCAAACTGTGGGTGTGGCCTCTAATTTTCGCTACATGAAAGCAACAGGACTTTCCTCAAGGGTATAAATTAATGTAAAACTGATGTTGGACCAGTGAAATTCCTGGAGTGCCAGCAAGAAACAAATGTGAAGTTCTCTGTAGCAAGACTTGCACAATTTCCAGCTATTAAGGTTAAAAAAACCGATTAAGGTGAGCTTGCAGTAAAAATTATAAACCACATGAGGGAATGATGGATCCTAAGACACTGAAGTAGTGGAAAAATCCAAAAGTGACTTTATTTATTTATTTATTTATATTTTTGGCTGCGTTGGGTCTTCGTGCGGGCTTTCTCTAGTTGCAGCGAGCAGGGGCTACTCTTCATTGCGGTGCGCGGGCTTCTCATTGCGGTGGCTTCTCTTGTTGCGGAGCATGGGCTCCAGGCCTGTGGGCTTCAGTAGTTGTGGCTCGCGGGCTCTAGAGCGCAAGCTCAGTAGCTGTGGCTCACAGGCTTAGTTGCTCCACGGCATGTGGTATCTTCCCGGACTAGGGCTCGAACCCGTGTCCCCTGCACTGGCAGACAGATTCTTAACCACTGCGCCACCAGGGAAGCCCCAAAAGTGACTTTAAATAAGGATGTTTTAAATAACTAAAAGAGCATGGAAGCCACAGGGAGGAAATTAAAAACCCCTTATGAACCAGAATAGGCATATTGGAGAAAAATCCAAATAGAACTTCTAGAAACAAAAAATAGTCATTGAAATTTTATGAAACCTAATTTGATGTGTTAAACATCTGGATTAGACTTAGCTAAAGGATTAATGAACAGAAAGACATATCTAAGGCAATTATTCCAAATGCAGCCTGGAAAGAAAAAGATACAACCAACGATGTAGAGGGTGAGACCTAAAAAGAGAAGATTCAGAGGAGAAGAAGCAGAGAAAAACGGTAGTGGTGATCCTAGGATATTTAACTGAATCAATGATGACTGAATATTTACTAAATTAGATGACAGCATGAACCTTCAGACTCAAGAAGCACAATGAGTACCAAGCAGGATAAAGAAAAATAAATCCACCTATTACTCATCTTGGGAAAACCACAAAACACCAAATATGAAGTGATGAATAGAACCTACAAAGGAACAACATTTATATGGAAAGTAGATTTCTCACCAGCAAAACAACAGCAAGAAGACAGTGGGAAGAATAGCTTCATAGAACTGAGTGAAAAAAAAAAGCAGCTTAGAAATTCACTTAGGCAAAGACTGGGAGGTTCCCATCCACGGAATGAGGCTGAATGAGATATTTTAAATTAGGTAGAAGGATATTAAACCCCGAAAGAGAGAGTGAGATGCAAGACACAATGATGAGCAGGAAATTGTGAGCCAGACAGAATCTTGCCTGGGATGTGAGGCTGGTGGATGGACAGGGCACTGGGTACGGGGGGAATCTGGGTCGGCCTCCATCTCTCAGAGGAGAGGGTTTGAGCAGGGAGAGCAGTGGGACCTCAGCTGTCCCCAGAGGACATCCTTCTTCAGTTTTCCAAAAGAGGTTTAATTTTGAAAGGTAAAATTTTAAGCCTTGATATGCAATAAACGCCAGAATGATTGTTTGCTGGAGGTCTCCATGCTCAGGCTTCTGACTTCCCTTTGAGCCAACCTGGTATGGGAGAAGGACACCATGTCACATGGGGTCCTGGACCAGTAAGACTTCGGATAACAAAGAAAACAGTCCTTAAAACAGCGTGCGACCTATCTTGGCTCTTCACCATTTCTGGCCAGTCTCAGGCACCAGTAACCTCTGGAACTTGGGTTGTTGGTCTTTCACCTGTTTGGTTTGGGTCACGCACTTACCCACACCTGGCTCCTGACCTTGCCTCACTCCCATCCCTGGTTTCACTATCCTCCTACTTACCTGCCTCACCCCCACTTTCTCCATCCCATTATTTCATTAATCTAACTAGAATTTATTGAGCACTTACTATGTACCACCTGCTGCCAACATGGCTTAGACCAGGGGTTGGTAAACTATAGCCCAGAGGCCAAGTTCAGTCTGGGTGCCTCCTTTTGTATATAAAGTTTTATTGGAATACAGTGATGCCCATTCATTTACATCTTGTCTGCGGCTGTTTTTGCACTAGAGACCATATGGACCACAAAGCCAAAAATTTTTACTGTCTGGCCCTCTACAGAAACAGTTTGTGACTTCTGGCTTAGGGGATCAAAGATATTATGCCTGGCTTAGTTTCCTGATCTGAATAATGAGGAGATAAATGTCCCCCTTGTGCAACATACAATATTCTTCTGTGTACAGAAAAGTGATTTTTTTTTTTTTTGCTGTACGCTGGCCTCTCACTGTTGCGGCCTCTCCCGTTGCGGAGCACAGGCTCCGGACGCACAGGCTCAGTGGCCATGGCTCACGGGCCCAGCCGCTCCGCGGCACGTGGGATCTTCCCGGACCGGGGCACGAACCCGTGTCCCCTGCCTCGGCGGGCGGACTCTCAACAACTGCGCCACCAGGGAAGCCCGAAAAGTGATATTTTAAAATAGGAAGTAACAGCAGCTATCATTTACTGAGAGCTCCTTGTGAGTCAGGTGTTTAGCTAAGCCCTTTATATGGATCATCTCATTGAATCCTCACAAGATAGCTGCCATCATGGTTCCATGTGACAAATGAAAAAATTGGGGCATCAGGAACTTAATTGACATGGCTGGAGTGACATGCCAGCAGCACAAAGCCTGGCTCTCCTCTGGGGAAGAGCCATTCTTAGCTCCCTTATCTGTATGGTGAGGACCCAGAAATCTCTCAGCAGGGTTGGAGTACGGACAGAATGCAAAAGCCAGTGTGAAGAGCTGGCACAGCACAGAGCCGTGACACCATAACACTAGACTGCTTTAGAATAATCATCTTGAAGGATTATTTCGCCGGAGCTACCCCACATATCCTTCAAATGTATTTGAACAACTGTTCACTCTGAATGTATTGATTCTTTATGAGTGCTTAGGTGTCCAGCCATATAAACGGAGGCTTAGAAATCTTATGTGAATGGTGTCAAATCATGTACTAACGCTGACGTGTCTGAATGTCACAAATTCAGCTACTTAACTCACCCTGTCCTGTGTGTCTTAACAAAGTACTGAAGGCTACACACTTTCGGTAGAATGCTCAATATTAAATGCTCCACTTTACGTGTTATACACATCTTAAAATGGCATATGCTGGGAAAGATACTTGGGGGGAGGGAAGGGCACAGGGAGGTAAATAACCACGCTAAACGATGACGAATCACTCTCTGCTTAAATGCTGTTGCATTAATTCAAGTGACATTTTGACAATAGCATGCTGTCAGTCCAATGGTTTGCCCTATACAACAACCTCTAATTATTACTAATTAAATAATTAATTATTCATAAGAGCACGTTCCATTAGCATAGCAGAGAGGTGTTGGAATATGAGTTATATGCGGTTTATGAATCTTCAGAAAATAGATTCTTTAATAAATTAATAAAGGGGCTCTGGGGTTTCATTAAAAGGTGGCTGGAGGGTGTGCTTGCCTGTTTCCAAGGAGACCACAGGTGGTTCGCTGCTTTTTTTTTTTAAGTTAAACTTGTTTGGGCTAGATGATTTTTTTTTTTTTCACCCTTTTCTCCCTGCTCTGTCCTCAGGCAGAGAACGGAACATTTTAATGAAACCCCTGTTGTCTTCATATCACTTTGATCCCCTTGTGTTCTCTCCAGTCTACACATTGGCCAGTTGGATGAAGGGCTTCACATTTTCCCCCCAGTATTAAAAACTGTGGCCTGCCCTCCATGAATAAACAACATTGCGGTGGAGACCAGCGAAGAGAAAGGCAGAGCAAACAAAGGGATGAAGGAAAATGCATAAATTCAAATGACACGGGCCTCATTTACCCACTTAATTACACTGACTCCTGACTCTGTTAGCCACTGCGATTATTTTTCCAGTTAAGCCTGATTTAAAGAACTTAGAGGAAAAGAGCTTCATCCATTTTTTTTCCCCTCCACAATCTCTTGGCCACATGGAGTTCCACAACTTCGTTATCTCCCCATAATAATGATCATGGTAATATTAATATCTTCCAGCACTGTTCACTAAATAGTGATAAAAATAGTAATATTAATGTTTTCTAACATTCATTTTTGATGCTCTGGGGCGCATTATAAATTCTGTCTTTGTTTAAGCAGTAGGGAACCCACAAAATATCATTACAGTTATCATTAGAACTCAAGGGCACAGTCCGGAATCTGAAGCCTAAGTAGGGCTATGTCAGCAAGCATTCCAGGGCCATGGAGAGAACAAAAAATGAATAAAATAGAATTTTTTGTACCGTTTCAACACTTGACCTATTTTGGAAGAGATGACTTTTTTCTTCTTTAATATATATACCTGCTGATTTATTCTCACAAAAGATAGAGAAACTTGTTTCTCTGAAAACAGCCACCATCATCCGTTCAGAGTCACTAGAACCCATTTATTTTTCTCCCACTTTTTCCCTTTCCCCTACAAACAGGAGGGGAATTGGATCCCCACCCAGCAACAATGGTCTGCTTTCTGTGGTCCAGGAGCCACACCTCTCCGTCCCTGGGTGGAACTTAGTCCAGGTGAGGGATGGCAGACAGAACAGGAACCCCTCCCAGGACTGAGCTGTTGAAGATCACACAGAAAATGCTGAGTACATCTTCCTTACTTGCGGAGCTTGCTGAGGGGAAACAAAGATTTCCCTGGAAACCTGTAAAGAAAATACTCTTTAGCAGTGGGCTGAATTTTCTGACATTCCCTTGTCACCTTCTCCATATGAAGAACCAGCTTCGAACTTTACAGTGGCCCTACCGCTCTGCTGATGGCTGTCAGCCACTAGGAGACAGGAAATCCCTCTGCACACCTGGGGGGTGGTGTTAGCTGACCCTTCCTTGGTCCCACACTATGTGACTTTCCTCTTCTTTTCCAGGTCCCTGCTTTGATGTTTTTTTTTTTTCTTTTGTTTTCGCTTATTAAGTTATTTCTCACCCTTTAAATTCTCTCCTTTCTCTTCCCAGCTCCTCCAAAACATACACTCTCTTCTCCTGTTCCCTCCTCTGCTTCACTCTCCCATCATTTTTCTGCCTGCTTGTTTTTCTGAAGCTGTCTGCTAAGTGGGCAGTTGTATTTTTTTTTTTTAATTTGGCAAAATATATAGATGGCACCATTAGCTTATAGCGTCTGGACTGGAACATACAATCAAGAGGGGTAAAATCATATCAAGCCATTAAAGTTAATTACTAACACAAACGGATGTTTACTAATACTTACGATAGGAATACGAATCATTTTAGGAAAATATTATCAACCCCATAGGCATCCAGGGCTCCACTCCCCTTTCTCAAAAATGAACTCAAGGAAGATTAAAGCCCTAATTAAACACATACTTTATTTCTGTATTTAGTTTTCACAAACGACATCCTTTTAATATAAATCTGACATTCTGGCATCACTCACATGCCCAGAAGAGTCAGATAATCAACAACAGTTTATAATAACACTGCAGCAGAATAATTAATAAAGTCTGAAGTTCAGTGAAAAGTGTTTCCCCAATAACACAATGAGGAGGTATTCATTTCCACATAAGATATTTAGAAGGTTCGAAGCTCTGAAAATTAGAGAAAGAAATTGTGTTTGAGGGTTTGCCGTAACTTTGCCCACTATCCAATTTGGTTTCCTATTTATCTTAACTCTTGTTCTTCTTTGTTTCCTGTTCCACATGATGAGATTTGCTCCTCAAATTTGCTGGCTTTCAAACGTACAAAGATCCTGTACCAAATTCAAGCCATGTTCACGTCAAGAGAAAACTGGCAGTGTTCTATCTAATGATTATTTGCATTCTTAAATATAGATAATTGCCCATTAGCTCCAGCTTTGTAAAGAGAAGGGAATAAGTGATCTCTTGAAATTCTTCCTAGGCTTCTCCAAGTCCACAGTAACCTACCAGCCTTATGGCAATGTCTGTGCAAGCCCACTGAATTACTGCATTTCTAGAAAATCAAAGCAAGACATCAGTAAATTTAATTTGTTCATACGAAGGGTTGAAAACGTGAAGTGAGCTTTTAGAGACACTGTCTTTACTTATCTAAGCTATCAATAGTTACTAATATTAATTAGGATTTATCATTATAGTCTTTCCATCCATTAAACCTTTACCAAGTGCTGTGAGGAAGGCTACATTCTGAATTTATTTGCGGACTTAGAAAACGAAAATGGAAGCAGAAATGAAAGCCTGCTGTCACTTAGAATGCTTGATTCAGAAGCATGTTTGAAACCTACACAGGATCTTAAGATTGGCCTTGAAATCTAGTCACCAATCTGCTCCTTAAAGCAGATTTATTTTGCTGCTCTCAAGGCTGCGAATTCTGTATATTCTGAAGACATAACAACAAATTCTGTTGTCTTCTGACTCCTGTGGAGCTGCAAGCAGAGAGTTGATGGGAAGCAAAACCCCAACGTTCGGATTTTCCCTCCTGCATGGTGTAAATGGGGTTGAATCATGGACCTTCTTCAACTCCTTCCCCCACCCCTCCCCCCTTCCTTTCTCCTGTTTCCTTCCCACAGATACACATGCTCATTGCTCCAGTAGAATGAGACAGTCTGGATGGCGTGGTCTTATTGTGCTTCTAGAATGTCCACGTTTAACATATTGTTGTACACATAGCAATACATTTTTGTTGTTGAATAAGTGGGTCAAATCAAGCCTATGGAACAATGCGGCACAAGTACATGTGGGTACGACAGAGGTTGTTAAGAAAACATCACCCTTGCCGAGGACAGAGGCAGCCAAAATTTTAAATCAAAAGCATTTTATTTCAGACTCCAGCATACTCATTTTTGCATTCTATTCTTCTTTGTGATTACTCCCGCACCCGCTCCCAGCTTCTAGGTTTTCTGGGTTTATAACTGGAACCTCTCCTACCATCACCCTTCATTCACCTCTCTCTGTCATGACCACGCCCCACTTTCCCTAAGATGACCTGACTTTTTGTTCCGTGCAATCATACACGTTCTAGATCACACCCCCCCCAGGAGCCTTCTCCAAGGCATTGACCTCTCTGGAAAAGATTATGTTTTACTCTTGTAATGAATCTTTTTATTTTTTTATTTTTTTTTTGTGGTACACGGGGCTCTCACTGTTGTGGCCTCTCCCGTTGCGGAGCACAGGCTCCGGACGCGCAGGCTCAGTGGCCACGGCTCACGGGCCCAGCCGCTCCGCGGCATGTGGGATCTTCCCGGACCGGGGCACGAACCCGTGTCCCCTGCATCGGCAGGCGGACTCTCAACCACTGCGCCACCAGGGAAGCCCACTAGAGTCTGATTTTAAAGAATGCTTTGTGGCTCAGATCTTTGCCATCCCACGGATGTACATATTTCTAATGGATCATATATATGTACCCTCTCAACACACACACACCCACACACACACACACAAACACGCTCACACTCCTATGCAGCCTGAGAATCCTTCTCAGCCCAGCATTCCGGGCAGCCACTTCCCATGGGTCAAAGTAGTCCTTGAAATGTATTTAGACTAAAGCAGAGTAGTGGAACCGTTGGCACTATACAGTCAGTGCTAGGACTTTAACATGGTCGTAAGGTGCTCGTAGGAGTAGGATCTCAGGCTCTCAGTAAAATATAGAAGAACTTGTTGATACCTTTTTGCTTTATCCCTTCCCTGTGGACCCCTCATTATGTATACGATTGCCTTGCAGCCTAAATGTGGATGGTCTAAAGATTTGACATCTTCTGAAGGTTTCTAGGTTCTAGGCTAATGATGAATCTCGCTCCAGCAGCTCTTGGTAATGTCTTTCTCCTTGGGGTCCTTGCTATGGTCACCTCTAGTCAAGGCTATTCTTGAGAACTGGGACAACTGGAGGACAAAATATATATTCTAAGCCCTCCCTAAATTTTTGGGAGGCAAAATCTCTACTTAGTAAAGAGTAAAAGCCAATGCAAAAGGATAGGTCTTGGCCTGAATATATCTTATAGTTTTGACTAGGTTACAACGAGGCTCAGTCAAAGACTTCCTCAGACTTGGTGACCTGCTAAGAAACCCCATTTTCTAACTGTTACCTGATGAAGCCTGGGAGGGCAAATTCATTGCTGACCTCAGGGCTAACCACGTGGCAGAGAATTACTGGTCTACTGGAAGGTCTAACCTCTGAGTCATACTTAGCATCAAGCCTTACAAACAGGGGCTAATTCCTTGTCTAGGATAATGCAGTGACTTGTAGACCATGATAGGGAGGTGGAAGGTTCACATGGTGTCTGTCAATGGACAGACTCTCTGAGGGATTGGGAGCCAGCCTCTGTATGAGGTGGTACTCCCAGGATGGCTTCTGGGCTTGTTCTGCCTCTAGTGTATTTCAGTGAATTTATATCACTAATTTCTCTAACTTTTGCTCTGTCTCTGTGTCTCTGGGCACTTCCAATGCTAGTCTTAGCATATGGGAAATTGAATTATGTGCAAGTATGAAAATGCAAGTGAGAGTCATGGATATTTCTGGGCCTTCTGCTTCTGGCTCAGACCTACAAATGGGAAAAGATGGGGATGTGAGCAGACTTACTAGAATGTTCTGGTTTCCAGTGCAGCTTCAGTCATGTTAGTACTGATGAATCAGTAAGTACTATGTTACCTCATCCTATAGCTACTGCCTTTTCTTCTCAAATATTTCTAGCTTTGCTGAATCTCATTTGAAATATACCCTGAAAATATGATTCAGATGCTAAAACTTGCAAACCCATCACTGCCCATTTGAGGAGAGAGATTAGATTAAATCAACATCAGAGCAAGTTCTCTCCAGCTACTTTATCCTCATGGGGCATCTCCTTATCATAAAAAAGGTTTATAGTTATGCTTCTCTTCCTATTATATAATATATGAAACATGAATATGATGTGTAAATCATATATAACATGAATTTACAAACCATGTATACCCATAAGCATGTACATGTATAAGGCACAGAATATGTATGTGTATTTAAAATCTGTCACACACCCATCCAGCACATGTACACACATCCATGGTGCAAGCACATTCACACATGTAAAATGGCACGTAACATGCATGTGTATAACGTGTATATGGATGCATTGTAAGGCATGTGCACATGGTATGCAATGTATGCATATATGTAGCATGTTTATGTGAGTACGTGAGCATATAACATATATAACATAAAGAATATACCATAGCGTATAATATCTACCTATATAGCACATATATCTAAAACATATAACATAGGTACCTATACTCTATGTTTTATTATATGCAAATACGTAATACATAAAACATAGGATATGTTTCAGAACATATACCTGAAACACACAAACATAATAATTTATAAAATATATGTATAATACATGTATAAATATGCTTTTCTTTCTATCCTAAATTGAAGATTCATATATATATAAAATATGACTTTACATCTAATTTAAATATTTAATAAAATGCCCTTTTTTAAAGAAGAAACAGAAAGCAATGGCTAATAAAATAACATGTATTTAAGTTTGGAAAATCTTGGGCATGAATATACTAGAAGCCATGATGCTGAATTTGATTTTTTTTTGCCCGCTTAAAATGACTAACTCTGGATTAAGAGCTGTAGAAAAGATCAGAAGCCACTGCCGTCAAGCTAAAGCCAGCATTAAACTACATAACAACAGACTAGATTTGTTCACGTATCATAAGAGGAAGAGGAAAACACCCTAACCGATGTAGGAATAGCATGCCAAGTGCATTACCAGATCTTTGCACACATGAGAATCCAGTGGGTTACGGAAAACATCGTTAAAGTATGTAGGATAACTCTTCATTGTGTCCACACATTGCAGGGTATTTACAACCCTGGATCTCATCCACTAAGTTCCAATACCACACCCAATCTTTGGTACAACCAAAATCACCCCTGCAAATTCCAAAGCATGCTCAGGGGTTGGATCTCTCTCAACAGCCACTCCTATAGGGAACGGACTAAATACTGCTTTTATCCAGAACTTCACTCTCCAGTTAGTGAATGTGAATGAGCACTATTGTCCTCTTTAAAACGCGTTTCTTTGAAATTCATAATCCTTTTCTGTCCACATGGAAAGCAATTTTATAAGTTTCCGTATGTCGAGGTTTCTTTAGCTTTCATCCATACGTGTAATAATATAGATGGGCCTGAAACATTTGGTTCATTTGGTCCACTCAGGACAGTCTAAAAATCTATGAGCAGTACAACACGTTCGCCCTACCATCCGGGAGATGGCTTGAGCAATAAGACTGCAGCCACACTCGTATGTATGTGCATTTTTAAAAGCAGCCTCAATAATTAACGTTCTTGTAGGATTCGGTCTCATTACTAATGCGGTTCACCATGGCCTGGTAAACATTTGTACATGAGGAAATTACATTAAAAATATATGAGGGGATTAAGGGGAAAAATTAACCAAAGCATAATCCATAATCTCAAGGATGTCAGGAAGGACCCATCTTTTAGCCTTGCTTGGTGATTTTGGGGTGAAAGTCAGAGAATAAGGGTGTATGAGTAAAAGACCTTTTTTTAAGGACTCATTTGCTCTCTCTAGAGGTCATGGACCAGATGTTACCAAAACCTCCAGAAATGGGGTTTGGGATGACCGTCCTGATGCAAAGCATCCTTACGATAACTCTGGCTAAATGACAGAAAGAGTGACTAAAACTTCGTGACTGGCATTTCTGTATCCGCCCCGGGGGACAAGTTACATTTAAATGCCTCGAGGTCATAGAGAAGCTACAGGTATGATTTGCATTTTGTTCTGAACAAAGTCTTAAGTACTCACAGTGTCATATGCCAAAAGAAGAAAACTCGGGGTCAGCACCACTGCTTACGGATTATCTTCCGTGACAGTGGATGGGGAGATGCTTGTTCTCTAGTTGACAGTGATTCTTTCACAATAACAGCAAGCATTTATCCATCACTTAGGACATACCAGACAATCTTCTAAGTACTTCACCTGTGCGAACCCGTCACCTCTGCGAACCTGTTTAATCTTCACAACAATCTTCTGTGGTACTATTATTATTTCCAAGTTTTATAGAAGGAACGGAAGTACAGGGAGGCTGTGTAACTTGCCCAAGCTCACACATTAATGAATGATAGAGCTAATCTGAATCTACGTAGCCTGGTTCCAGGGTGGTCTCTTTGAACCCATATGCCCTGCTGACGCTTTAACTTGTTCTTTCCTCTCCTTGAAATGCATCTGCTGTGTTTTAAGAATTAAAGAGAAAAATGGTGATTGGCCAATCTGGTTTTGATGCCTGATTGTAAAAAAATAACTGTAAGACTTGACAAGGATCTATCCCTAAGCTTCTCAATAAGCTTAATATATCTTTTCTTTTTAATATCATCTGATCGCCCATCCTATGAAATGCCTACCTTGCATAATGGCAGAGAAACTCATTCCAGTGCTTTCCAGGAAAACTAAGGCTAACTGGGTAATATCTTTGTGCTAAAGGCTACAGAAAGTATATTCTTCTGGTCACCAGATCAGCAGTTCTGTTTGCATCAAGTATCATCCTACCTATTGTTCTGGCTCCCAAAGATATTGGAAAGCTCAAGCCCAGCTCCCTACCTCCATCTTCTCTTTTTGTGCCCCATGCGCCCACCCCCTTCCCCCTTGACCAGCATTAACTTGGGACAGATTTCAGAAGAGATTTTCCAAAAGGCGGGGCGCGTTTGACACTCCGGGCCTTTCCTCACTGCACCCAGCTCCCTCCCCCTCCTTCTGTGTCCCTCCTGATGGAACACAACGCACCCCTCATCTCTTTATTGTGTGCTGTCCCGTTTCATTACTGCTGAAGGCTCTGAATGGACCTCTTGTGTGAGAGACAGTGGTCCTCATTTAATGCGATTATTTACAATAGGAAAGAGAGCTTTAAAAAGAGAGAACAGGAGCGACAGTTCTAGCGAGAGGCCTGACTGTGGAGCCATTCTTCTCTTAGGACTCTGGCACCCTCCACACCTTTTCCTGGCCCGTGGCCGAGCTCTCCGCCGCTGGAGAGGACCCTTGAGCTGGGTTAGTTTCCGTCTGACGCCACAGCGGCGGCCACAGTGGTGGGACTTGTTTCCACAGCGAGTGCTCTGATACATGAACAGCTCTGTCTTCTTTGATCAAGGGAGACCAGGGCATCCTGTCCCATGGATAGTGTTTTCGGATGATTAGTCTTTTCCTGGGCACACCCTCCGGGAGAACAGGACAGTAGCTATTGAGGAGAAGCTGAGGCCGGCTGCCTTGGCAGAGGGTAATAGAAGTGGAAGATGTGGTAGCCTAGACTCAGGACACGTCTTGGACCAGGCTGTGCTCTTGTGAGAGCTGGGAAACCCTGACCCCTCTGGGCCAGTGGATTAGGAAAAGTTGCTTTCTCTCACTGGACCTAGCCCCCCAGTCCCACGGTGGGGCTCACACTGCACAGAGGCAAGACATCACGGGGCAGCTTGAGTAGGTAACGCACCTCCATCAGCCATCTGTCTCCAGCCGACCTCAGCGGCGGTGTGGAGCCTGGGCGGGGAGTGGGACATCCACAGCCAGACTGCGGTGGGAGTTTGGATCTTGGGTTTACCATTTGGTAGCTAGGCAGCTCTGTTGTCTTGGGCAGGACATTTTGTTTTTCATTAGTCTATTTTTTAAATTATTTTACTTTATTTTTAAGTGGAGTATAGTTGATTTACAATGTTGTGTGAGTTTCAGGTGTATAGCAAAGTGATTTAGTTATAGAATATATATATTCTTCTTCAGATTCTTTTCCATTATAGTTTATCACTAGATATTGAATATAGTTCCCTGTGCTATACCGTAGGTCCCTGTTTTTAAATCTATTTTATGTATGGCAGTGTGTATCTGTTAATCCCACACTCCTAATTTATCCCTCCCTCCCTTGGGCAAGACCTTTAAATGCTCCATGTCTTGGTTTTCTTATCTGTGAAATTGTACGTTAGTAGTAGCATGTAATCAGAGGTCATTCTTAAGATGAGGTGAGAAAATTCATAGAAAGCGTGTAAAACAGTCCCCAGTGCAAGGAAAGTTCTCCCTAAATGTTGCGTGTTACTAATGTATGAATAGCAGAGTGTTAAGCTACCCTAGACCTTCGCAAAAACGGGACGTGCGTAGCACGGTCTCTAGGATTGCTAGCCTCATCCCTTCTGTAGATTGTCCTTTGACCCTAGGAATTCTCCCCATTGTTGAGTAAACAACTGTAATGATAATAATGCCTGACTTTTATGGTGCATTTATCATATTTCAGGTCCTGGGTTTAGTACTTTGTGTATATGATATTGTTTAGTCATCCCAACACCTTTCTAAAATCGGTTCCTCTTTTAACCCCATTTTTTAGATGAAGAGCCTTATACTCACAGAAGCTAAGCAACTTGTCCAAAGTCTAAAAGACAGCTAGAATTCAGGCGGCACTGGGGAAAAACCCCTTTCTCCAAGACCCCACTACTGTCTCCACTACTGAAATCTGCTTCAATCTGAAAAATTCATTGCTCGATCTTTTTTTTTTTTCCCTCTTTTCATGTCCTAAAATCACATATCTTTTCCTGTCCCTGCTCCTTCCTGGAAGCGGAGCTCATGACATTATGAGACTTGAAAGGCTGTACAAACTGTTTTGTACAATCGCCTTATTTACAGGTGAAATGGAAGTGGTAAACTTATAAATAAAAACATCCTGCCCACAAGGGCATGAGTTAAAAATAAAGCATAATGTATTGCCCACCCCAGACATGGGGCAAGTGAGTGGAGGACAAAGGGATCAATCACATCCACTCAAAAGCCCGCCAGGCTGGTGAGGATGGGGTGGGTTCTGGGGGTTGTTCCTGTGTTCTCAGAATCAAAGTGTTACAGCCCCGATCAGTTTTGTCTGTTTTGAAGTCTGGTTCTGTCCTGTCTACTGGCTAGTTTTGCATTCATTATTATTATTATTATTATTATTTTTAATGTAGATGGCTTTGCTAATAGGCTAATTATTTTCCTCATTCCTTTCCTGGACTGTTGTTTCATTTGTCTCCTCATTTTATTTATTCAATTTTCTTCAGATTGCACCGTTTGTTACTTGGCCTCAGGGAGCACTGGCTATTAAAACGACACTAATAATTTTAATTGACTTAAAATGATGTCAGAACAGCACAGCTGCTAAGAAATACAGGGCCTCCAAATAGGTGCTACAGCAGGAAGAAGGCATTAAACAAAGCCAGGTGCCGAAGGCTCTGAACCCCCCAACAGTAGAGTGTTACCAAAGAAGAGATGTTCTCATCAGAAGGCCCATGCTGCCCCATTAGAATGCAACTGCTACTCCAGCACACAGTATAGCAGAAACCGTAAGTTTCCAGAACAAATCCCTGGGGGCAGCGGCAGGCCATGAGGTGTTATTATTCACTGTATAAAAGTTCTTGTCATTGAATAGGCCATCAGCATATTTAAAATTTGCTTAAAAGAACTGTTCATATACAATTACTCAAGCATGTATCTTTGTCATAGCAGGAGAAGCATCATCTGTACCTCTGATCAACCCTATTCTAATGTCAGATCTCACAAATAGCTTTTAAACAGAAAAAAAAAAAAAAAAAGCAAAGGTGGTTGGATGACATCTGTTTCAGAAAAGTAGCTGAAACATAGGTACCTGAGAAGTAAGCGAAAAGATAATTGCCTTTCAAATGATATTGGGTGGGTGTCATAGCCTCAGTTTTCTCTTTTAAAATATGAGAGCACTAATACCTGCTTCAGCTAGCTGTGTGCGTAGAAAGAGATGATGCCTGAGAAATCATTTTGACAGTCACGACAAGACATGAAATAGTTGGGAGGATTTCCAAGGCTTTGGGGAAAGCCCCATCATGATTTAGTGTCAGCTCCCAGGAAGTGGAGTCCAGTGGAGTCATCACAGCACGCAGGAGATTGTAGCCACAAGACGATGGCGGCCATTTACTCTGCCTGAAGATCGGGCCAGAGAAAAGTATAGTCACACAACGTATTAGAAATCTCAGAGATTATTAAATCTAGAAATCTTAGAGATTATTAAATCTAACTCCTTTATTTCACGGTAGGAAAAAAAAAACACATCCAGAGAAAAGTAGTTACTTGCTGAAGGTCACCATCAAATTATAGACAGGCGCAATACTAGAACTCACATCTCGCAGTGATTCATCATGTGGTTTTCCCCTGCAATATCACTCTCATGTTTAGAAATAGTGTAACAGTCCCACTCCCCAGCACTCCCCACCCCCAATTTAATTTTAGTCAGGACTTACTATCTGACCTCCTTTGGAAGGAGTTGTACATCCATGTGCAGTGCCATGTGAATGAAGTATTAATTATTTCATTCAAAATACTAGCGCAATTGCATATTAGTCAAGTAAATAAAAGGTACCTAATCAAAGGTTATCATGTGCTTCCCAGTAGATATCTGATATCATAGAACTGCCATTCCTTGGGATTTAGGTTTTAGTCCTGACTGCTACTGTCTTCCAGTCTTAGCCATGGTGGAAAAGACCCCCCTTCTCCGTTCTAATACTCTGTAGTACATATAGTGTACCTCTGTTGGATCATATATTATCTCCATCAGGACAGCAGCTAGAGTTATCAATTATTATGTCTCTAGGAATCAGCACCATGCCTGTATACCTCATAGCTATCAAATAAAAATTTGAGGAACAAAAGAAAAATAAGTGAATGAACAGACTCAGGAGCTCTAGCCTACTGAGCTGGGATTGAGGCGGGACAGAAGCCATGGGAAGGTCATGGTCAGACAGAGATCTGGATCAGACTAAATCACTGGCTAGGCTGGGCTGAGGCTGGGGGATTGATCACACATGGCAGAATGGCAAGAAGGACTGGGGAGGCACAATCAAGCATCAGCAAATACAGACACTGAGAAAAGTCTTCTCCTGAAGGATGAGTACAAGAGATTTCTTTGGCTATTCTCCCTACTTTCAGTGTGTGTGAAATTTTCCCTAAGAAAAAGAGGTCATGTGTTTTTTTTGAGCAACTAGGCTTACAAAAAGAGTTTTAGAGCTGGAACAGCAAAATATGCTGAATTGGGGGGTTGGATCAACGCTGTGGCAGCACCAGGGAGAGCTCCCAACAGCTGTTGGCGCTTCTCTGGAAGCTGGCCATGGGGACGCAGTGGTATCTGGAGGAGCCGCTGAGGTCTCCCCCATAGGCTCTTGTGCCTGTGAATGCAGTCTTCACTGGAGCTCAGAGGCTCAGGCTTGCTAGGGTCAGCTCTGCTCCTCCACTCCAGGACTTCAGACTCATCTTTCATCCCCTGGAGCTTTGTAACCATCAGTATGACAACCATAGAAACTCTGGGCAAGCTAGGGGCTCAGGGGTGAAGTTTGGTTTCTCCTGAATTGGTCTTTCCTGCAGGACCTTCTTCATTAGAGTCTTCCCCACTGGGGCCCTTCCCAGCATCTCAAGAGCTGAGCTCTTGGTTAGAGCCTTGATAAGAGCTGGCTGCTGCTCCATGACTTTGGGAAGGTGATTCTGCCTCTGGGATCTCCATCTCATTATTTTAAAAATAAGGCATTTGAACCTGATCCGACATTTCAAAGGCAGACACAGCTAACTAATCTCACTATTCTTCATTGCTGAGTACAGATTTGATTTGAAAAAAAATCTCCTCAATGCAGTGTGACAGTTGGTAATATCTGGCAACTCCATCACATAATTTCTGAATTTCTTTTAAATGAACATGGTAAAATACTGACTGCCCAAGTTCTGACTTAGTATATTTTTCAGATTGGCCTCTGGTCCAAGATCAGGTGACTAAAATTAGACAATCTTCTCAGTACAAGAACTGATAACACCATGGTTCTTACATCCAAAATTGAATCCATGACATACAGTTTCTCAAAATTATCTACCTGTTCATATGTTCATTAAATGAATATGGCCTAACTCCTCTGTGCATTGTATTCTTCCATTTGCTAGATACATAAAAAGCTGAATTAGACAAACGCCTTGTCCCTTGAGAGTTTTCAGTCTATCAGAGGGAATGAAGGAAGTTATATGAATACTTAGAATATGAGGCAGGATGTGATAAATGAAAAAATTGAAGCACGATTAAATGTTTGGGAGTTTAGGGAAAAAATATTTCTCGTGGGTGTCAAGCATGAAAGAAAAAGGACACGAAGAAATCTATTAGAAGCTCTTCCGGTTTGGCTAAGATCTGGCTTTCGCAAATGACGACCAAGAGTCCACCATTAGTCAGGGAGAGTGATTTGATGGTCTACACCAAGCTTGGATATGTACTACTGACTTTCCTCCGTTTCCCATAAACTAAAAGGGACAAAGCTATGTGAATGACCTGTTGTGCAAGGTTACTTGCTACAGCTTGAATTTTATGGGAGTTGGCATTAGATTACAAAGGAAGCCATAACAATGAGATGCAGTGAAATGTGGTACATTTGTCTTGGCCTCTAATAGACACGCACTGTTGGAGGGGGTGGGCCTTTGGAAGCTGGGGGCGGGGTGACTATTTGTGCTCTTTCTGGAAATGAAGGGATTAGTGCCAGATTCAGTCTGATACTTTCGTAGCACACATGAAAACTTCTATCACTATAGTATTCAACAAACTTGACACTAACTTCATCCCGTCAGTGAAGGCACATACATGCAGAGAAATGAGATGTATTTCTTAATCAGCCATTTACAACTCGTAAGAAATCTTGAACCAGAAAGGACAATCCTTGATTTTCCAAGCTACCACAAAGTCATGATTTCTACAATTAAATAGTTTCCATTAACTTTCCATGCAGCCACCATCCCCCCGCCCACCATCGCCGACAGCTGACCCAAATCTTTCAAACGTTGCAGAAAACCTTGGCCTATGATCATTGATCAATCCACTTTGTAAAATACCTGGTAATCTTCACAAGCGTCGCAAGCAGTGTGCCAGAGCTAATTAGGTCTGTTGTTTTGACTTGCACTGTCTTAACCGCCTAGAAAGTTTGTTATAGGGTGTTTCAAAGGGGCCCCAGAAGAGCGCTATTAACAGGGTGATAGATGGTTGTGCTGAGCTGAAGGTCACTTAGGTGCAGTTTCAAATTGCTCTCTGTATGCAGTGAACAAAGTCAGACTTAACTCTCTAGCAGACTGCTTCTGTTTTCATTTTGTTTAAAAAAAAAAAAGTGGAAAAGTGCCATGTTAGCAATGTTTTGGATGTATTATGTATATAATTGCTCAAAATGTAATATCAATCCGTTCCCTTTAAAGTAAAAACTTTTCTTGCCAATAACGTCTCCATATATTGGAGATGGATATCACACTCAATTTTTATGTGCCTATGAAAGACATTCGCCCAAAATAGACACAAAAATATAATTTCATAAATGCAGAGGTATCTAAATAGATACAAACAGAGAAGAGCATTTACAGTGATAAAAGTACATGGATAGATAGCATCTTTTGTCAGAGATAATGAAGAATTCTGTATAATGCACCTGGTGCCTGCTTTCTGCACCTGCAGCCCACAGACTGAGCCAGAAAGATGCAAATGAACACAAGGAGGAATAATGGGTGTGGCAGAAGAAGAGTGTAAAAAATGCCTGATTTCATGCCTGCCCTCTAAGTAACTCTAGTTTCAATTTCTTTTCTTAACATACTTGACAATGCTGACATTTCTAGAAAAGCACATATAATTGGGCCTGAACTCATAAAATTAGTGTGTATAAAAGGAAGAGGCCAGTGTATTCTTAGCCTCTTGACATTTTCTACCACAGTCTCCATTCCCTATTGCTTTCTTCTTTTTACTTTGTTGCAATTTAATTTTATCCAATTCAGTAAGTATTTACTGAGTGTGTATTATGTGCCAGGCACTAGACTTGACAATAATATTCTAGAAATTTATAAGATAATGTCCCTGCCTCCAAAAAAACTCATAGCTGGGTGAAGAGACAGCGTTTACCTTACTGTACTATACTTAATAACATAAGACCTAATCCAGAAAAGGTTGGAAAATGGGAGGTGGGGATAGTGTTTAGGGTAAGTATTTCCAAATGAGCATATATATGAAACAGGGGTTCAGGGGTGAAAGGCACTTAGCTGGAGGAATAAGGGAGGAAAAAAGAATTCCAGAAAGGTGCAAAGTAGGGATAGAGCTAAGTTTCTGAGGGAAGTATATGTAGTCCACTGAGGCTGTAATGTAGATTTTAAGGCAACAGTCATCAAATAATGAACAGGGAGACAAATATGGGATCCAAAATATGAAGAGAAAAAATAATTTTAAAAAAGATAGTGAATGCTACCTTTCCTGTCATCTCTCTTTAAGACCTCCATCTTTAGTTTTCTGAAGACTATATTGGATTACATAAAGAAAAAGACAGAAAAATATTTTGTTTCATTTTGTATTGTTTTGTTTGGGGTATGGTAACAGAACCAAAGAAAGCCACAGGCCATTAGAGAGCCCCCTTGCAAAGTGTGGCAGTAATAGGGGTCCACAAACCAACGTATTAGAGCCGTAAAGGTAAGAGGCCAGACTCTTCCTTCTAGATTACATCTCATGTGGATAGTCATAGGTCACATTGACAGTTGAATGAATTATACATAAGGCTCACATCATTTTTAAGGATATTTAGATCATTTCTAATTATAACCAATTAAGAAAAATTGGGCATGGGCCACCTTTATTCATCTATTCAGATATGTGCTGAGCATCACACTGAGTCAGACATTGTTCTCAGATTGGGGGATGTGAACATGAATAAGACAGGTAAGGTGCCTGCTCTGATGGATCTGATAGTCAGATGGTGGGAGACTGATACCTAAAACTAAACAGACAGATGAACAAGGTTGTATCAGACGGTGGTGACATGATAATGGGTGAGTGGAACACAGTAGTGATCAGTTAAAGAGGGTGGTCAAGGTATGTCCTCTCTGAAGAGATGTTTGCACAGAAACTTGAACCAAGTGAAGGAACGAGAGGTATGAAGATCCGGGAGCCAAGTTTACCAGGAATAGGCAGTAGAAGTTGACAAGGCCATAATGTGGGAATGATTGCTTCGATGGTTGGGAAAAATACAAGAAAGTCATCATGGCTAGAGCGAAAGGAGCATGGGAAAGAGTGGGAGGGAATGAGGTCAGAGAAGTTGGAATGAAGCAAACCATATAGGCTTCGCGGGCCATGGTAAGAAATGTGAATTTTATTCTCAGTACAATGGCACCATTGGTTAGTTTTGAGTGGAGAGGTGACATGGTACCATTTGTGTGGTCCCTTTGTGATCAGCATTTGTGGCCACATCGACATGCATAGAATCCACACCTATCATTTGGGATCTACAGACTGTATTTAGCATGTTCAGGATAAAAACAATGCTTCTGTGAGAGTCTCCAATGATGACTACTATCACTTCCTTTTCTTTTAATTCTATCAATTTCCTTTCTTTCAGTGATGACTACTATCAATTCCTCTTCACATGCTGTTCCATGTCAAGGGAGTGAGCCCTGTTTTCCCTTCCCTTGAATTTAGGCTTAGTCACTTGCTTGACCAATATAGTGTGGCAGAAGTAACGATCTGGGACTTCAGATGCTAGGTCCTTAGATTCCTTAGTTTTCACCTGGATTTCTTGGAATGGTTCTTCTTGGAATATTCCCAGCCACCACACAGTGTGAAACCTAAGCTACATGGAGGAATCATGTGTAGGGCACCCCAGGTGACAGATCCAGGTGACCTCCCAGCCAACAGCTAACTCAGCCGCCAGGCATGAGAGAGTCATCCCAGATTTCCAGTCTAGTCCAGACTTGAGATGACTGTAGTCCCAGTCACAACATATGATTGTAGTTTCATGCGAATCCCCAAGCAAAAACCTCCCACGTGAGCGCACTCAATTTATAAAACTGTGGGAGATAACCAGTTGTCGTTTTCAAGCCACTAAGTTTGGGATGTTTTACAATGCAGCATTAGTTGAGCAAAACAGTCTCTTTTGCCAAAACTTTCACTCTCTATTCCAACCATTCTGTTGATGCCAAATCTGGTCCATTAAGTATCACTGGCCCCTCACTCTCTGTTTTTTTTTTTTGCTTTCCTTTTTCCTAAATTTCAGATTTGTTTCTTGTTTTGTTTTTGTTTTCATTTTGCAAAACAGAAGCAGGTGCAGTTCCCTCACATACACTTGGCTCAAATTCAAGAATGCAGCAGCCATACAGTTCTGGACGTTCCGGAGCTGAGCTCAATGATCTCTCCTAAGAGCCTGATCGAGCATTATCTTCCACGGCTCTTTCTGCTAATGCTTCCCCTCTTGTTCTTTTTGCAGTTTCAGGCATCTTTATTCCAGTATTTTATTGTTATTGTTAATCGAGCAAATGAGTTTCATCTTATCAGCAGGCAGTTCAGCTGGTGACTGCTTTCTTAGGTCAACGTGATTCTGTAGATATGTATATTACATCCAGGTTAGTTAGATATTCATGACTATAAAACATAGGACAGTTCATTGATTAACTGGTCATCAAAGAGTGAGAGCTCTTCCTCTTAACATGCCAAGATGACCCAAGTCTGATTAACTCATTTGTTATGCACATATTAACTTTAGCAGTAGTGTATACCTAATATTAGCACATTACTTACTGCTTAAGTATCTGGTAACAAAAACTGTGGTTTTTAAAATCTTATTCTGTGAACAAGTCAATGAGTTTATAGATAAGCATGGCTATGAATGTAGCTCTTTCCACATATATAAACACGAATAAAGGCAGGATTATGTAGAACAGAACAAAAATAAAATAAGACTCTTGACTTCATATAACATTAAGATTGTTTTAGAGAAAGGGGGGGCAAATAGAGGTGATATCCTGTGGAACCTTCCTGCCCATCAATTCTGGGAGGTAAAAGGCTGAAGCCAATCTTAAACTATGGAAACCATTTTGGCTTCGAGTTTCAATGACTTAGTTTAAGTAAACAATTAGCGCCAGTAGTCTGTTGGCTCAGCAATGAATATGGAAGTCAGTCCTAATAAATTATTTTCTATGATCTTTCTAATCTTACACAAAGTAACTCTTCATTGTCTAACTAGGTTTTTTTAAAAAAGGCTCTAAATAGCTATCAATTAACTTTCTATTTCCTGTTATAAAATGTGAACATTATGATAGACTTGAGTCAGCCACGGACTCAAGGGGGAAAATCACTCCTTTACATGGGGCATAAATGTAGCCTTTATATATTATTAATCATAACTACAATGGGACTAATCATATTCTGATACCAAGTTGAAATGAGGAATTAGAAGAGTTCTTTTCATTTTACGTCTTTGGAAATCTGGATACAACCCAGACGTTACCCAGAGGATGTCCTCTTTGAAGGCTTGGTTTTAGCAGAACGGATTCTGTGGAAGGGGCTTTCTGTGCTTAGTTGCACTCTGGTGTTGTTTCACATGTTGCTCTCGGAAATATTGAAGTTTCTTTTGAATTATTTTTCCTAATGATGAAAAACAGCTGAAATTAATGAACATTGTGAATTTAAATAGCATCACACCATTAGTCACCAATATCTCAATAGTAAAGCAGCATATAACCATTAACATTTAAAATGATGAACAAGCTGCTCAAGCGACATTGTTTTTACTGGACAAATTTATCAATTGGAGGTCGGCTTCCATTCTGTGCCTTGTCGATCCGTTTCATTTGGCTGCAAGATACTCCAACATATTTTGTTTTGAATAAGTGCTACTTTTTACAAAGTGATCTGTTTGGGAAGGAGGTGGCCAGAGGGAGAAGTGAGAAAATGGAGTTAACCTAATTACAGTATAATATTTTTCTTTTTAGTAATTTATATAGGATGTCTTGAAATGTCTCTTTTTGTAAGTATAATGTCTCTAAATGTAAGGAAAATGTAGGCTTTTCCTTTATCAGGATAAAGTGAGTGAGAATGCTAATTGATTTCAAGTGAAATTATTTGGGTTAATTCTCATTTTTTGATGTTTGAAGGAACAGTATTCCTATTCACATGTAAAATGGTACAAATCTGATATTGGTTAAGATTATTTTGGTCAGACCATCTAAGTTTTATGAACACGTTTTATGGGTCTTAGGGGCCTTCACAGGAAATGCAGAGACTAATGTTTTCCTGAGGCTTTGACCCATGGGAGTTGCTCTGTCTGCAGTTCCCTTCCTGCATTTGACACATCCAGACTCCACTGTCAGCATCAGCTCAGAAGCTACTTCCTCCATGAAGCCTTTCCTGATATGTTGAGATTTTCTACTACTGGGATCCCAGAGTCCCTGTAACATATCTCTAACTTTGTGCTCATCTGATATGATTTACATGTCTTTCTCCAACGCCATCTCCTTCTCTGACCAAAAAAGAAGAAAATTTTGACTATGTCTTCCCCAGTGTGGAGATCAGATCTTATTCTTCATTATAATACATGGATTCAGCACCTAGTATCTGGCCTGTGTAGACAAAAAGACTGGTTGGGAAAAAGCCAAATGGCTGTTCTTAAATGGAAGCCATTTCAGAAGAAGCAGCGTTCTCTTCCAAACATTACAGTTATGCTGAGAAAATACTGACGTTTCTTAGCTTTCAAACCAATCATTGATTTGGTTTTCTTATCTGTAGTGGTTAACTTTGGTCCACAAGATTAAGAGGTTTGAGTGCCCCATGAGAGAGGCATGAGAGTTTCCTAAAATGATAAGAATCATTCTTCCCTAAAGTTGAGGAAACAGAACAGTCCCAAACAGGTAACAGTACTTCTAGTTCTTTGATTACAGATGCATATAATCATACAAAATTATTTAAAATATGGAATGTTTTACCTAGTGTGTTGCAGGTTGACTGAGATGCTTGTTTAAAATGCAGAATCTGATTTATCAGGTCTTGGGTGGAGGTCAGCTACCTGCATTTTAAACAACTGTTCAGCTAATTCTGATGCCTTATAGACTTGGGCTTTGAAGAGACACTTCCAAAGATGCTGAACTCACTTCCTTTGGAAGCAGTTTTCACATATGTTTCTATGGAAGTTTGTGTGGTTTTCTTTCCTCTCCTCCACTTAGAATATAACATTATCAGGACAAATGCCTGGCCTTTTATTATACTTTCCTATTAACTCCATTGCATTGAATTCGGTGCTCTGCCCTCATGGTACATCAGGACAGGCATGGAAGAGACCTCATTTCTGCTCTCAGTTTATAGGAGGCTGGGAAAAGGGGTGAAATCGCAGGTGGCTACCGGGCCATAGAAGGCTTCACTTTTCTCAAGTGCTGTGTGAATATTTCTAGTTTTTAGTATCTGCTCATACCTACAGGGCACATAAAAGCAAGTCCTTGGGAGTCAGCAGACATTTGTGCCTCTTCCCCAGATGCCCCTACCTCAGTCAGCTCCTGGGGCTGTTGAACCCATATCAATCCACGGGCATCTGACCATCACTGTCCTGCTTACAGGCTGTCTGTGGCTCTCCCTGCCTCTAGGAATGAGTCTACATCCTGAACCAGACTTACAGGCTCCTCATAAGCTGCCTCCTCTCTTCCTTTCCAGCCACATCTATATCATCTACCTCGGACGCATGACTCTCTAGCTGATGGGACTTCTCGGAGTTTCCCTAATAACAGGTTCTTTCATAGTTTCCGAGTACATGTCACCTCCTGCCGAGAAGGCTGTCACAACTTTGACTTTCTGTGAATGCCTACTCAGTCTTCAGTTATCACCTCCAATGGGAAGCCGAGAGTGACAAAGCCAACTAGCCTTACATGTTTAATTTCTCTATTGGCATTTAATTTCATTTCATTGTTTTAACATTTAATCATTTAACAACCCTATGGGGCAGCTTCCCATTTTACAGTTGAGAAAGCAGAGGTACTGGGAGGTGAGGTAACTTGCCCAAATTCACACAACTAGTAACTGGAAGAGTTAGGATTCAGACTGATATATCCCATCTCTAGCTCCATGCTCTTAGCCTTACACCTTGACTAGATGGCGTTTTACTTGTGCACCTTCTTCACTAGAACACAGGAGCCATGTCTTAGTTTTCCCTGGATTCTACTTTCCGAGCAAACTGCCTCGTCCACAGTAGATGTTCAATTAACATGTAATTGGGTAAGTCTGTCACTGGATCATAGGCCTTTGCCTTGCCAAGGATTACAGGAGCAGCGGAAGCCACAGAAAAGACCAAATCGAACCAACCAGAGCCCATTAAGACCACCCACTTATAAACTATAGGGGCTACCTAGCGACTTTGATTTCTACATTAACAGAAAAGTTACTAATACAATGCAACATTGATTGACTTGCATCTGATTTCTAGAGACAGAGCTGTGAGTCAGGGGCGATTTAATCTTTCAGCCTCCTGTAGCTATTTCTGGATTTCTTTGTGGCGAGGGACATTAGATTCACCTCGTGTGGTATGGGGCAGTGATGGACAGTGATCAAAGTGCCGACGGTGTTTTGTGCTCAGAGGCCTCTGACTATCTCTCCTTCCTGTCAGTGTTCCCAGATAGCACAGGCCAGCTCAACTGGAGAACAACTGGGTCTTCTGAACTTTCAGCCTAATCTCAAAGGTGTCTTGTTAGTTGTTCCAGTGCCTGACAAATTTCAACCTTTCCCACGCACCAGCTCTTATGCTTTTGGGTTGGACAGACCTAGGTTTAAATGGCAGATTTACCACAAATGACTTTGGATAATACATCTGGCTGCTCTAAGCCATGGTTTCCTCCTCTCTGAAATGGGACTAATGGGAGTATTCACTTCATAGTGTCATTATGAGGATAATGTATATCAGGCATTACTGTATAAGGTCACATATCTAATTAAGCTGGGTCCAGAAAACAAATTCAGGTCGTCTGATCCCAGAGTTGGAACTCACAGCCATTAGCTTCTGAACAATGTTCTCAACTCGCTCAGTTATCTCCCTTCCTTAATTCTTCTACCCATTCAATCTCTGTCCTTTCACTGCTGAAATTCGTGAAAATAGAGTCCATCCTCACTGCTTTACATCGTGAACCATTTTTTCCTCTCACCACCTGCTGGACTCTGCCTTCTGTCACCACCACTCCATAGCCATTATGCTCTAGGTGGTGAATCATGACAGCTGATTATGTCGATCAGGAACTACTCTGTGAATATGCAATGTTCAGACTTCATTTGAATTTATTTCTTGCTCATCTCACAGTGCTAAGCGGTTTGGGGTTAGCAAGGTGGCTCTGCTCCATGCATTCATCTAGAAACCCAAGCTGATAGGGGCTTTCTTTGATCACTCAGGGCTTCCACTGGGGATATCTTCCTTTGGTCAGCCAAGAGAAAAGAGCAGGGTAGAGCCAGGGAAGGGTTCTGTGGACCAGTGGTGCATCACCTTCACTCCACATTCCATTGCTAGAACATCTAGAATAATCACGAGGCCAGAGAGGAGAGGACAATATGAACTTTGCTGAGCAGCCAGAAACTCTTTGCCACACTCACTGAAGGAAGTCAAGACTATTATTAACTGTAAATTTCTCCAACATCAGGGCAGTGTACCTTTCCAATCCTTTCTTGAACCATTTCTGTACTTTCCCACCATACTGTCTCTACCAGACTGTCCATTCTATCTAAATGCTCAAGATCACTTTCTTTCACACCAAAACCCTTGATGGCAAAGTACAGTATTACCTCTTTCACTGAGCCTTCTCTCATCTTCCCCTCTCAGAAGGAGAAGGACAAGGCAGACAGCAAACTGTTTCCACTTTAGATCATCTAAGGTCAAATCATAGAAGGTTAGCACAGGAAGAGGTCCCCAGCAATGCTTAGCCCAAAGTTTTCTTTGTATGAAAGAAGCTAAGACCAAGAGAGATAAAGGGATTGCCTAGGGACAAGCCATGAATAGAAACCAAGTCTGTTAGATTCCATTCCTGTCTCTATCCTCACATTATCTCCTGGTGGTGTAGGGCCAGCCTATGGGGTAGTTTTATTCATATATATTTTCAAACTTTTCCCAATTAACCCCCAAAGTATATTAAAAACAATGCTTTAAAAATAATGCCAATAAAAATCTTCTTTATATAGACTGACAGATTAAAAACATTTTTCCCAGTTCTGCTTCATGATCTTGTAAAGTTTGAAAATCTCTTAGTTTTTCCTAGCGATGCCTCAAATTTCAGTGAGAATGAATCAATCTCTATCTGTCTATATATATCTTAGCTCTTGGCAATTAAGTCTCGTGATAATTGTTTTTGTGCATTAGTCATAATCACTTTTTAAGCAGCAAAGCCTATTACTGTTACAGAGTGAGTTTCAGATGCCCTGCAGTTTGATTAATTTTGGGTAATGCAGCTGTGTGGGGTAAGAAGATTTTACAACGCCTATAAAATGTTGCCTCATGACATGTTCAGCAGTGAGTCTGTGGCACCATAGAGCAATTTCAGTGCTTTTCATTAAATACCCGACACCATTTACATTGTACAGTTTTTAAGCAAGAACCATCCTCCGAGATCAGGAGGGTCTGTTAATTGCAAGGCATGTGGGAATCCTGGAAGTGGTAGAAGGGTCTAGATATTTTTCTGGGAGCAAATGTAAAAACAACAAGCCAACAAACAGAAAACACTACACGCGAAGGAACTGTATTCGATCCATGTTGCTTTTAGCGGGTTCTCTGATCTTCCCACAACAAAAGATGAGATCTGACTTGCAGCAAATAGTGTGCCCCAAAACACAGTTTCCCATGAAAACAAATCAAGAAGAGAACAAGAAAATCATAGTGAGTGGTATACATTTCTTCTTGTTGTTTGAAATCATCTCTCTTAGCTTCAGCTACCTTTGGTATTGTTATTGTTATTACAGGTAAGAGAGCAGGTATAATAATTAAATCCATCATTGATTCATTCAAACAATTCATACATACTTATTTAGCCCCAATACATGCCAGGCAAATGGATAGAAGCTCAAGATAAAAGATGTGAGAAAATAGGATGAATTTTTTAAAATGGTTTCTGCCCCCTGCCCCCACCCCCCCGAGAGATCGCAGTGTTACAGTTTGAAGCTCTGACTTCTCACCCAAAGCTGAGGCCCACCTGATCATTTTTCACTTGGATGTTATAACACCTCCTTAAACTCAACCGATTCAAATCTAAATCATCATTCTTGTCTAAATCAGTTTTTATCCTTGACTAAAGAAAATTACTGTATCTTATAACAGCAAAGCACCACGCAAATGTTCGCTTTTCACTAGAATTATTCCCTACAGTGGTAATTACCAACCTAAGACACACAAATAATAAGATTTTGGATTCATCATCCTTCCAGTCCCCAAGTTCAGTCAAATAGCACAGCCTAAGCTCATCTTTTCTGGAAGGCTGTCCTCACCTCTCAAGGTCTTGCTACCTTCAGACGGTCTCCCCTTCTAATCCACTCACTATTCGTCACTGTGTTGTCCCTGTTTCTCAAGCACTGTGGTGTCATCCCAACTAGGTCACACACTCTTGGAATTCACAGCCTTCATCTTAAGCCTCTTTTCTCACCTGTGACGATGACTGGGTATAAGTGTGGATCTGAAACACGAGCTCAAACCCAGGTCTGGATGCTAACCAGCTCTGCAACCCAGTGAAATCCAAACAGCTTTCAAACTGGAGTTCCTTCTTCTGTGATGTGAATAAGAGAATAAGGCCCCACTCACAGAGTTGTATTGAGAACTAGAGAGAAAGTAGACTCTACTCAAAAGTAATTTGTAAATCTAGAGCCCACACAAATGTAAATTCGTAGTATTATTTGCCATAGTTTCAGCTCAGCACAATAAATATTAGGAGATTAATTGATTCACTGATGTGAAGTGAGTCTCCTAAATGTACTAAGAACATGGAACATTTAGTGCCAGTTGTTTGCTTATACATTTGGAGGATAAACCTGCGAAACCAGTCCTTCTGCTTTCCGAACAGTATGTTCCCCGGGCAGAAACATAGATCCACACCATCCTTAATCCCAACGCACCTCTCCTCATGTGTTCCACAGCAGGAAAACTTGTCCACCACATCTGTCTTCTCTCTCTCAGTGCACCTTCTCTCTCCAGACACTGGACTCTGTCAGTAAAATAAGCTGCCTGTCAAGGAAAAGAGCAAAGTGATAGGACAAGGAGCCAAGACCTCAACGTCAACGTCAACCTCAATGCCATGGATCACTCTTTCCAATCATATTATTCGTGCTGTATTTGTAAAGACATGAGAGACACAATATTGAACATCAAAGAATGACAGAGCCTTATATAAAGCTACTTTTAAAAATAAATGATGGTGATGATGATGATGATGATGGTCATGGAGGAGGTGTTTACTATGGCATCTAGATGGGAGAAGATTTTTATTTTTGACAAGGGTTTGCCCTGAGCTTCTCATAACATCGGAGAGGCAGTTAGGTCACCCATAAATGTTTGGCTTACTCCAAAGGCCAACCTGGTCCACAGGTGCAGATAGTTTTAATTTGGCCATTGCTGGTCAACTTAACTTTTTTTTTTAAAGACGAGGCAATAAACTAAGGTTTTTATTGTGAATGTTGAGCAATTCTCATGATTGGAGTGTTCTTCAAGACTCACCTAGCTGAATGGCTTCAAAACCTTAGCTGATGCACTTCTTTTTTCAAGTTCTGAAGGTCCCAGCCAAAGTGTTTACATTTATTGTGAGTAATTTTTATTTAATCTTTTTAAGAAGTAGACCAGTCTTGTAACCTAGTGATTTAGCTTTATTAAAGATAATTAAAAGGGATAAACCTCCTTCTGCCCAAATGATCTATGTAACCAATAAAAGTCACTCTGGAGCCGGATAATTATCTGGATAATTATCTCAACCCCTTTAACTCTGCTGTTCTGGGCTTATAGTAGGCATTGATTTGCTTTTGACTATGAAGACTTGACCCAATAATTCTTTTTTTTTTTCCCCCATGTTTAAATAGAAGTCTTCTTTTACTTTTAATTGTGGTATATTTGACAAAAGTTTTATATATTTAAGGTATACAATTGATGATTTGATATACATACACATTGTGAAATAATCACCACAATCAAGCTAATTAACGTGTGTGTGTGTGTGTGTGTGTGTGTGTGTAAGATCTACCCTCTTAGGAAATTTCAAGTATACAAAAAAGTACTCTTCACTATAGTCAGATTGTTGTACCTTGGATCTCTAGAACTTAATCATTTTGTAAAATTGAAACTTTGTATCCCTTGACCAATATTTCTCCTTCACCCCCTCCCCCCAGATCCTGGTAACCACCCTTCCACACTCTGCTTCTATGAGTTTGACTATTTTAGAATCCCACATATGGGGGGAATCCCACATATGTCAGAATCCCACAAATATGCAATATTTATATTTCTGTGTCTGGCTTATTTCACTTAGCATAATGCCCTACAGGTTCATTCACGTTGTTGTAAATGGCAGGATTTATTTCTTCTTTCAAGGCTGAATACTATTCCATTCTATATATATATAAAATCTAACCCCAAAATTCTAATAATTCAGAAAGTCAAATGCCTTGAGCACTCAAGACAAATATACTTTTTTAACTTTTGCTTATGTTAGAATCATAAAACCCTATAGAGAGTAAAAATTTCTCTAGTTTACCCAGCCCAAAATGATGTATAAAGACACCATACTGGCTTTGGTAATAATTTCTGTTGTCTTATATGCCAATGGATCAAAAGTTCTCTCTTACATCTATTCCCAAACCAGACTTAATAATGTTAAGTTGATACATTCTCAGGTTGATACATTTAAATTCTGACTTTTTCCCCATTGAAAAATATAAAGAGAAATGAGTTTTCAACTTTCACTTACATGCTAGAGACAGTAACCTAGAAGTTCATGATGACTCCTAATGCTTTGGTTCTTAAGGATGTAAAGAAGAGATGATATCTACTTCGCATTAAATTCGAGATGTAAGGTTAGGAGCTCCCTCCCTATTTCTAATGGGATATGAGGTGAATCCCTTAGAGTATCCAGTCTGTACATTAGACTTTAACTCCCTTCGAAGATGGTAGCAACTGATGTGAAAATTTAGTTTCCACAAAAAAACACTTGTTAGGAATAATCGTATCTTATTTTTCAATGGAATTTTTGAGGCATCATTTATATACAATAAAGCTCACAGGTTTTAAATGTTCAACTTGATGAGTACTGACAATTGATATACAACATTTTCATTCGCCTAGGAAGTTCCCTGTGTCCTTTTCAGGCAATTCGTAACGTTTCAGGGACAAGCATATTTTCATTTCTATTACCGCAGGGTATTTTGCCTGTTCCTGTACTCCATATAAATGGAATCCTACAGTATGGATACTTTACTTCTGAATTAAAATTTACAAAGCACTTTTACTTTCACTACTTCCATTAGATCCTTGGCGTGAGAGAAAGGTCCCAAGGTAAAAATTTTTAGGGATGGGACACCAAAGCTCAGACTCGCTTAATGTCACCCAGTAGAAGGCTTTCAAGGCAGAATTGAAGCTCGGTGTTCTGATTTTGGGTTCGGGACTCCTTCTGTTGAATTCTAGTGGATCCTGGAAAGATGTTTGGACTTGTCTTCATCATAACAACAACAGTGATAATAAAAATAAGCTACCTGAGTCTGAATGCCAGCATTGCCATTCCTGATGTGTGTGATTTCCAGTAAGTTATTTGATCCATTTCAGACTCAGTTACTTTATAAAGTAAGGATGGTAACAGCCTCATTCCTGGATCTGACACTCTTGTTTGTACTCCAAGACTCATATCTCTTCATGATTTCTGCTCGAGGTTCTATAAAACCTCAATACCAACAGGCAGAGTCAGAAACTAACTGTTGGGCTGTTACAACACTTGGTTTAAGTCTTTCTGATCACATTTTATTTCCATTTTTCTCTCTCTGCTAAATCATGAGCTCCTTGAAAATGGGATGCAGGTCTTCCTCACCACCATTTCTCAAGTGCTTCGCACACCATCTGGCCCAGAAGTGATGTACGCTCTGAACTTGTTACAGGTAGCCAGAAATAAAGACAGGCAAAGCTCCTTTGGAGAAAAATTTGGCCTCCAACTTTTACATCACCACTCAGACTTGTCTGAGTGGGTCTTACTAGATCTGATAAGAGGGTATGAAAAATATGATGAGATTATTTTCATGGTCATGCTAAAAATGTTAAATCGTACCATAAATCTCCAAGTCATCAAACCAATGTAGGAGAAGAGAGTCCACCTACCTGTTACAGTTAGATGCCTATACGGGTTAGGGAAGGACCACTTTGCCTAGTGCCCCCCTCCTCATGTGGCCACCTCCTAATTCCCTAGTGCTGCCTTGTGCCAGCCACCTATACCTAACTGCAGTGCTGCGGTGGTATTAAGGGAAACAATAATGTCTGCTAACGCTGTCAACACCTTGGCAATATCTGCCTTTCTTCAATTACTTTTGTTTACAAATTACTCCTAATTTTGTTCTTAAAAGCTAGTTAAGAACAAATGCTGCTAGGATTGATGGGAAGCTAACTGCATGATTAAGTAATTACGTTTTTAAAGCTTGCCTTACACTAGGACTAATGATATGTCACCCAGTAGCAGAAATTCCAGATAATGAATGCGAAATGTTTCTATGTACTTAGTTGCTTTTAAATCTCCCTTCACGCCAGAGCTGGTGCTATGCATGGGGTAGTGGGAGGAAGAAAAGGAGTGACAGCTCGGCCTCCCCAGCCTTTGTGTAGAAACACACACTCCCACCCAGGGCTCTTTTCTGCCATCGAAGATGCTTTATTTTTTGTAAAGCTGACGCTTTATTTCCGTGTAGGGCTGATTGTTCGGTTGGTTCACTGATGAAAATGCTACATCGTTTTGTTGAATAAAGAGCTGAATGAAGTTAACTAGCAGGGGACTGTCCTTTCCCTGCAGGGCCCAGACTGAGAGTGGATCTTTTGAGTATATAATAGAACAGAATTCGAGTCAGAGCTGAAGGGGCTCTGCCTCTCCTCCTCCAACTGGGGACTTTCACGGGTGAGGATTGGTGGAGTGGGTGTTGGGTGAGCAGGGTCCAAGGGATGGGAGGAAGGAGAAGTGAGGTCCCTTCATCTTTACACTTGGGATTCTTGGTCATTCGTAGGGGTCCTTGGCTTCTGGACTCCTGACAAGCATCAGTTCTCTTCTTTGGGCTGCAATCCTGCAGTTAAAGTCAGAACTCATTTTGTGGTGACGGGTAACGTTTCCTCAATGAATACATAGGTTCTCCAATAGTCCAGCCATTTTCTTTTCTAGATAAAGACAGTGGGAAAAAGTGTTATATATGTACGTGTGTATAATATATCAATGTTTTAATCTATTTTGTATATAATTGTGTCAACTATATATGCATATGCATTCATATATAATTTATATTTATGCATTATTTAATGTCTTTATATAGTGATATATAACACATGCATATAAAAAGCATAGCACAGTAAACGTTCAATCTGTTGCTATACTTATATGTATAATATAATTATAGTAACAAGTTACTATAATGCATGTCTCTATATCACACATAAACACATTGGTGTAAAACAGCTGTATATGTACACTATACCCATATAGACACATATGTACATATTGCATATCTACAGATATATTCTCAAAAATATATAATTCAACAACGTTAGAAAATGCTTCAGTTAATGGGGGTGCTCTAGTGTGATGAGTTATCATCCATTGGCTCACACTGAAAGGTGAGCAAAAATCAGTCCTTGCTTTAAATCTAGATTCATATTGGCCAGTTACTTCACCTTCTTAACATCTTCCTCAGACTCCTTTACTTTAAAATATGAATTATAAAAAAAAATACATGAATTATAGATACCAACCTTGAGGGGTTGCTGTGAGGAGTAAATGAGTTTACGTATGGAATTCATCCAGCGGTCTTGCACATAGTAGGTACTCATTAACTGTTCATTTTGTTTCCCAAAGAACTGCAATTTCTTTTCCTCAAACACTGAGTCATAGTGACCCCTAAGAGAAGCAACAGACTATGCAATTTTCCCTACTGGTGAGATTCAGACTAGTTATCTCTTACTGCCGAGTAATGACTGTAATAGACTGAGAAGATTTCCATTTAAATAAGTGGATGATTTTTTAGCTGACTCTGGAAATGTAAATGGACCCTAATGAACGAATGCCATAATCATTCTTCCTGTTTCTTCTTTATAGACGCATTCTTTCCTAAGGGTGAATGCATTCAGGGTACATAGGCTTGGATATGAATACACATATGCATATACATTTTCAAGGTACTAGCTTTAAGGGAGAAGGATATTCATTAACTAGGGCTGTACAGGCTCTTCAAGGACTTCTATTTGCACCAGAATAAGGTCTATATTCCTTAGTCTGACATTCAAGGCCTTCTGAACTGACCTCAACTATGTCTAATGAGATATTCCAATTTCCCTGAGCAACTAGTCCTCTCTCTTCTGAATTTCCAGAGGATTCATTCCCTGTACTAATCATTTGACATTTTATGGCTTTATTTAAAATTTTTTGTTACCTTCTCAGAGCAAGGAAACTAGCTATTGAATTTAGCCGATAATATACTGGGCATATACTCTAAGAAAACTGTAATTCAGAAAGACACATGCACCCCAATGTTCACTGCAGCACTATTTACAATAGCCAGGTTATGGAAGCAACCTAAATGCCCATCGACAGACAAATGGGTAAAGAAGATGTGATACATATATACAATGGAATATTACTCAGCCATAAAAAGGAACGAAATTGGCTCATTTGTTGAGATGTGGACGGATCTAGAGACTGTCATGCATAGTTAAGTAAGTCAGAAAGAGAAAAACAAATATCGTATATTAACGCATGTATGTGGAACCTAGAAAAATGGTACAGATGAACAGGTCTGCAGGGCAGAGAGAGAGACACAGATATAGAGAACAAACGTATGGACACCAAGGGGGGAAAGCGGGGTGGGGGTGGTGCTGGTGGTGGGATGAATTGGGAGATTGGGGTTGACATGTATACACTAATATGTATCAAATAGATAACTAATAAGAAACTCCTGTATAAAAAAATAAAATTAAATTTAAAAAAACATGCAGAATCTAGCAGAGAACCTAAAAAATATATATATATATATATATTTATTACTTAAAAACATATAATTTTTTCAGGATGTACTTTATCTGGCTTATGATAGAAAAATTTAAATATATGGCACAATATTAAAAAATTAAAATGACCTATGATTTCATCACAGAAAGATAACCCTTAATAGCACCATGAGATATATTGGTTAACATCCATCCAAGATTTTCCAAGTTTAAAAAACAATAGATCAGGGGCTTCCCTGGTGGCGCAGTGGTTGAGAGTCCGCCTGCCGATGCAGGGGACACGGGTTCGTGCCCCGGTCCGGGAAGATCCCACATGCCGCGGAGCGGCTGGGCCCGTGAGCCATGGCCGCTGGGCCTGCGCGTCCGGAGCCTGTGCTCCGCAACGGGAGAGGCCACAACAGTGAGAGGCCCGCGTACCGCTAAAAAAAAATAAAATAAAATAAAAAAATAATAGATCAGGCTCAGGTTATTTATTGAAATTGAGGGTCATGTTATGTATATATATTTCATATTCTGGATTATCATTAATATTTTGTTCATGCTTTTATAATTTTGCGAAATATTGTTTGGAAACTTTTTTTTTTTTTTTTTTTTTTTTGCGGTACGCGGGCCTCTCACTGCTGTGGCCTCTCCCGTTGCGGAGCACAGGCTCCGGACATGCAGGCTCAGCGGCCATGGCTCACGGGCTCCACGGCATGTGGGATCTTCCCGGACCGGGGCACGAACCCACGTCCCCTGCACCGGCAGGCGGACTCTAAACCACTGCACCACCAGGGAAGCCCTGGAAACATTTTTAATAACTATATAATAACCTTTAGGAAAGAGTACAATAGTTAATTTATCTCATCTATTTATTTTTATCACACTTTTATTCCTTTTATCTATAATGATGAGCTAAATCTCTTTAAATCCAAACCTTTGTTTTCAACTCTGATTCTACCCTGAGAATAGATTTTCTCCAAGTTGAACGTAAAGTTCTGAGACTCTTGACACATATAAACAAATTGTTTTCCAAAATACTTCTAACTATTTACACTGCTTCCAGCAATATTGAGTACCTCTGTCATGGCCACCTCAAAATTTTGGAGAGCATTGTTTGTTAAAAACATTTTTCACAGCATAACTCATTATAAATTTCATCTTTCCATTTACTATTAATGTAGAATATTTTCAAATTATGAGCTTTTCCAGTCAGGAAAAGAAATCTGAGTTAGCCTAAATTGGTTTATTTAAAATTAGCTTTATTTTTATTTGTCAATTATACCTCAATAAAGCTGGAAAAATAAATAGATAAGTAGATAGGTATGTAAAAATTAGCTACTCCCACCCCCCATCTGGTATTGGACTTTTTTTTTCTTTATTCCAGGAAAGTCAAAGTTTTCCTAAAATATATCTATCTTCTTGAACATGATCAGTGATTTCACTGTGAAGTTTCTAACTCTGGGGAGGTTGATTATTATTCAAGGATATTTAAAAGCAGTCTGTGGTCTCCTTTTGCTGGATGTCTTAGAGTACTCTCACTGTCCTTCCTGCCTCTGTCCCATCTAATTCTGGATGCACATCTTAGGATAGTAGATGTGACTGTTCATGACCTTTCACTCCTGGCCACTGCAGGCTAGGCATCATAGTCTCTCAAAGAGGGATCACAACAAAGGTCCTGATGGGGTTAAAAACAGAGGTTGCTGAGCACCTGAATCAGTGGGATCAAATCCAGGCTAAGTTATTGATGATACAACCCTATTCTCTGTTGTAAGAGAACTTGGGGGATGGGGGCAAATGTGGAGGGGAGCGACTGTGGACTTGTTAACATTTTACCATATCTTACCTGTTTAGCTGAGTCACTTTGTTTTATAGGTTTGGGTATGAGTTGGTGACTAAGATTTCTCAATTCATCCTACCTATGCTGTAGTTGGGGTTAATTCTTACATAAAACTGGTACGATGAAAAATTTGTGACTTCACCTATTCGTCTGTTTTCATGGGTGGATGAAAATGAATCAGGTACATATTTCTAATCACCATCATGCCCTGGGTCTATTTTAAGAAAATAACTTTTATATTAAAAAAACTTTGATATTTGGAGAATAACATCTCAATGGCAATCATATTTCTCAATCCAAAGTGTTGTTCCTTACAAGCAATAAATGAAATGGCCATTTTTCATAGTATAGATAGCCTACTTCACTATTTGCTTTTTTTTTTTTTAATTAAAAAGAACAAAGCAGAAATGATGGTTTGTTGATGTTTAATGGATTGGTAAAAAATAATTTTTGAGTTGCAATTCTGCTTTCAATTTCTAACACATTAACACCTAATTTCACTTTCATGTCCCAGGAACAATTACTACTGGGCAGGTTACTTAAGGTAGAAAATTACTTAAGGAGTCAGTTATAGTGATGCAATTTGAAATCCCTTAACCCAGCTCTACCTCCCTTGTGTATTTTCTCTCCTAGCCTGTAAGGCCACAGGGAAGGAAGATGCAAGGATTAGTTTTCACTCATGTTCCAGAATGTTGAGAGCTCCTCAAAGATAGTTACTTACGTTGTAGAATTCCATGGGGGCACCCCAAACAATGAAAAGTCCGCCTATCTATCTATCTGTCTATTTCTCTATCATCTACCAGTTTATTAATCTATCATCTCTATCTATTCTACTTATTTGTATTTCTAACCTGTTTTCCCATGTCTGCATTATTTTCAGTCTACGTTAGAGATAGTGTTTGAAATGTAAATAACCCTAGGAAAAGATACAGGTCGACAAAGTTTTGCTAAGGAAATGATGTCTCTCGGATCCTTTGGGGGAGACAGGTTTTCACGGGTGGACTCAAATCCCAGATGAGAGGCAGGTCAGTGGAAGAGAAAAGGACCAACTCACTCTGGTCTTTGTCAGTCTTCACCCACCTACCCCCACCACAGCTGAGTTAGAATATGTAAATGCCGAAAGAAAAAAATATGGCAAGTACGACCTCAGCTAAAATGAAGCTTACGAAGTGTTTGCCTTTCCTAACATCTGCATCAGCTCTACATACAAAGGGCAGCACCTTTGTGTTATTGAATAAACAGTTCTAATGCACCTTTTCCTCTCAGCTTTTCAAAGTTCAGATTGGGCTAAGGTCAAGGTGACCCTTGTTTGTTTGGGATCCACAATCATTCTTCTGGCTCAAAGAAAGGGCATTAGAAAAAAAGGCAGGAAAAGGTGTGTTCTTAGAACCAAGTGACTAGTTGGATGAGTCAAACTAATGCTTTTAAACTTGCTTAGCTTCAGGTGCCAGCACTTAAAAATAATGTTGAGGTAATAAAACAGGAAAGTGTTTGAGCATCTTGGGCAATATAGATTCATGGTGTTATTATAGTGAAAATTATACCCATTTTCCAGGGCATGTGTATTCTTCATTTTCAGCCCTCTAATGCAGTGGTCCTCAACCACTATTGGAATCAGAATCACCCGGGGGAGCTTTTAAGGCACGTCAATCCTGTATCCCACGCCCAGGGCCACTTAAATCCCCCAGGGCCACTTAAAGCCCCCTCCCAGGGGCCAGGGCGGAAATGCTCAGGTGATTCTGCGGTGAAGCCAGGGTTGAGGATGACAGTTTTAATGGCACAAAATGCCAGTGGTTTTGTAGCTCTGATTAAATTGGGGTGGGGATGGTCAAGAAGGGAGTGGTTTTCCCGAGGCATGACTCCCAGCTAGCTCTGGCTCTTAGCATAAAGGACATCTCTGAACTGAAATCAAGTAAAGTTAGTGTGAGTCCCATGTCATTTCTCTGGCCATTGTAAGTGACATTTCTGTGCCTGGTGTTTCAGTCCCAAGCATGTCACTGTTTTCATGTCATCACTCCATTCCATGCTGCAGAGATCACTCCTGTCAGCTCCCATTCATCTGGAAGGGTCAGGCCTACACTCACAACCTGAGGCTTTCCCCATGCTTCTGACAAGCCCTGTCACACAGCAGCTGTCACCAGGCCCCGCACACATTGGCTTCAGTCTGCTGCTACTTCAAACTACGGTCAGTTTATTGTTAGGATTTCAACTCTTCAACCAAACTGTCCGACACTAGAACTGGAAATCAATGGCAAAGTAAATCACTCAGGGGTAAGAGACGGTTGGACTTTTGGCCAAGTCACCCAGAGGTGATTTATAAGTCTTTCTTGGCTTTGCCAAATCCCCTCCAAGGCATCAAGCATATAAACACAGGGCTGATGGAGAACCTTTCAGGTAGTCTTGCAGAAATGTTCAGAAAATCACTTGGTTGTTTACTTTCCCAGGTAGGTAGTAAAACTGGAACTTGGGAAAGAGTCCAAGGGTTGGAACAGGAGCCATGCCTGGAGGCAGGTACACTGGCATCGCTTTCCAAGTCTTATTTCCCTACACTGGGGATGGGAGGAGTGGAGGGTATATAAGAAGGTAAGCAATGACTGTGCATTGTTTTTCTACTTAATCATCTGTATTTTCACGATGCCTATGGGAGGTGATATAAAGTGGAAATTAGGAAGTTAGTATGTATACTTACAGATGATAAGGGTACCATTTAATATCTTAACTGGAAATGACCTCATCTTGCATGGAAGTACCTGGGGAAGATTGGGACTCACTTTAAGAAAGATGCCAAGTGCTGCCTCTCACCACGTGCCCCCCAAATCACCCATCTTACAGCTTAGAGAAAGGTAGCAGCAGACAACTCACTCAACATCACTCTCAACTGAATCACTCAAAGGTAAGATAATTCTACCTCAAATCCTAGAGTTTAACAATATTCAGTTATCCATGAAGCAAGAATGGATAGTTCCCAAGGTTTACAGAATGTAGAAAATCACAATGGGAGTGACAGGAACACTTTATAGCATCTAAGATATTCAAGAATAAAAATCTTCTGTTGACTCTTGGTTTACTGCTGATCCAATAGGCAAATCCCATGAAGTCCACAGAATCTCCAGGGACATAGTAATACATGTGTAATACATGTATTATATTACATGTACATAATATATGTACATATATATGTAATATATGTACATATATACATATTTATTATATGTATTATATTACATGTGTAATACATGTGTACTCCCTGAGAGACTATCTTCAGTTCATGTGGATCAACCATTCATCTGCCTAATTCTTGGCAAATCGATTAGGAAAGTAAAAGCTACAAAGGTAATATATTAACAAAGCAAAATGTACTTGGAATAGAAAGTTGGAAAATTTATTATATATTTCCTTACTAATTTCCGTATGGGAAATCTTCTCTAAAATGACCATGAAAGTCAATGGGAGTATGTGATCTTATATATAACGTACTTTCTTAACTCATTTTTCAGGAAAAACACACCTTGAATGTCATGATCTTGATAAGCATGTAGTTACCATGTCAAAGAGGTGAACCTAGTAAAAGCCTGGATTTAAAGGGCGTAGCAAGTAGTGAGGTGCTAGCAAGTGCTAAGGAAGTAGTGAGGTTTTCGAAGAATGGATCAATGTCTTATTGCTTAGCTTAACGATCACATACATTACAATTCCCATTTTCCTAATGCTTGCTCCTTTCTCAACTAAGCAACCATTTTCAATGGCATTGTAGAGTCTGCACGTTCCAATGGTTGTGCACAAAAAAATGATGATCCATTGTGACAAATACACCAATTCCATGTCCTTCTTTTGGGGAATATGTTAAATTGAAATTTTAAATATCTGTAATAATAGAAAGCTGGAAATATAAAGGCTGGTTATTTAAACTTGATGAACACCAAGGCTCCAACACCCTCGGAGTATACACACCTGGCACAACAGGGTTTCTTGGCACAGAGACAGTTGACTCCTCCTGGCAATTCTTCATGTTCTCTGGGCAGACAAAGACTCCTTACCTGCCACACAGAGAGACACCTAAAAAAGTTCCTAACCAAGGGCCAAGGAGCTTCAAGAGCAAATACTTGAGTATTGTCTACCATTGGAGTTTAAATGTATGTACATGCCAGCCCATCTTAAGGGGATCGGGGCGGGGGCGGGGTGCTTGATGGAATCCAGACTGAAGTGGTGTAATAGAAAATTATTAGAAATAGCTTCACTCTTTTGCCGCAGGTGTCTGCAAGGTGGGTTAGACGCAGTAGCAGAGCCAGAAAGTGGCGACAGACAAGGGATTCAGGATATATACAGTAAGGGTCTGTTTCTGACCCTCCTTTACCCAGCCCCTTCCCTAGGAAGGATATACCCTACTAAGACTGGGTAGTGGAACAGACTGAAAGAACTGATTACTAGGGACCCTGGCACTTCTGCTGTGGGTACCTCTTCTGAAAGAGCTGTGCACTGGAAGAGGGTTATTTTTTCCCTTTCGCCCAAAGAAAAGGTGAGAACTAGAGACCTGAAGGCACCCAAAAGGTGGTAAGGAGCTCCTTCTAGTTCTAGGAGAAAGAGCAAGGGAGGGAAAGGAACAATGCTGACAAGCAAGTGAAGCAGCAGCAGAGTTCTAGTTTGGGCCCATCCCACTGGGGAAGCAGAAAAAGCGGGCATCTAAGCCTCAGAAGTCCATAGCAAGATGGCTTCAGGGAAGGCTTGCAACAGAGCTGCAGGGGGCACTGATGCTGTATGAGGCACCTCTCCTTCCCCTACCCCTCTTTTCCCCTTCATTGCCTAGAGATTGAAGACAGGAGATGCTGGGGGAAGCTGCTAATATTCTGTTACTGGGTTGATGGAAATGTTGAACAGCACACCTGTGGACAGACCATGAAAGTGACCTTCCCTTGGAATTTAGGGGGACCTAGAGAACACTTGTCTTAAACTGTTGGCAAAGAGAACTTCTACAGACCTAGCAAAAACACCTGCCATGTTTGATTAGCAGCTTATCTTCCAGTGTCCCTAAAATATACATAAACATTTCTTGAGTAAATAATATACAAGAGTGATGTCCCCCAATTAGACTCCCTAGACTGAGAACTACAGGTACCGTGCTTTTCGGGTCACTGTCTCTTCAGTCACCAGCCTGACGCCACGCACACAAGAATGCTCAATAAAGGTTTGTGGAAGGAATGAATAAATGAGTAGAACGGACGAATGAGTAGCCCACCAACTTATATGTAGAGTTAAGATCCCTAAAGTTACAGATGAAAATATACAATGTTTAGCACACAACTTTATGACATTATTCAGCATATGCATCACAGATCAAGGAATGCATTTGATTAATTTCAAAATTACACAAGTGTTTATGAATGGCATTCCCAGTAGCCACAGAGAATGTGTCCTGAATGCTTTACTAAGGAGCAGTTCCTTGTCACCAGCCAGGGCTAACACATGTAAGTGTATACAGGCTGTCTGTGTTCCCTGGAATTGTCAGTGGCTTGCTGGGAGCCTGTAAAGGATGGAAAACCAGAAATCCTTCAACCGCCTTCCTTCAACATTCCAAATCAAGTACACAATGCTTTAAAAATTGTTTCTACCCTTTGGGCATATTGGCCTAGAAATAAAAGCACTTAGTCTCTCCTTCCAGTTTTGTTTTACATTCTCAACAGTGAGAGTTACTCACAACGTAGGCTCCCAGTGGAGAGGAACTTGTGTGCACAGCACACATCAGTGGTTAAAAGATGACTTTGTTGTAAGGGGTGTGGGGTGAGGGATGCAGCGGGCTTGCAGTTGTTGGCTGTATTCTCTTCCAGATGTTCATCTCCCTATGTGTGCCAGGTCAGATATTCATTAGAGAAATTTAGAGAGAGGTCAGATGGCTGAGAGTCCAATATGGTAACCATGACCACATGTGACTACTGAGCACATGAAACATGGCTGATCTGAACAGAGATGTGCAGTAGGCTGAAAACACACACTGGATTTTTGAAGACTTAGTTTGAAAGGAAAGATACGTGTAAAATATTGATTATATGCTAAAATGATAATATTTCAGGGTAAACCAAATATATTATTAAAATAAACTTCACTTTTTTTTCAACATCTTTGGATGTGGCTTCAAGAAAATTTAATTACATATGTAACTCAAATTTCTGACTCACTGTATCTATACTGTGCTGATTTAGAGGGACCACCAGATCAGGAGATACGCATCTTAGTTATGTATACGTACTTATTTAGTTTCTTATTGAACTTATATGATGTGCCAGGAATTGGGCAAGAGGTGGATTTAATGGTGAGCAAAGCAAGTATGTGGATCACATGTGGCCTCTGGTGCCTCCAGGTCTACTTTCTCTCTTTCTCTCTCCTGCTACTGCAGAAAGTTCATTCCTTGCCATCTTTTTTTTTTTTTTTTTAACATCTTTATTGGGGTATAATTGCTTTACAATGGTGTGGTAGTTTCTGCTTTATAACAAAGTGAATCAGTTATACATATGTTCCCATATGTCTTCCCTCTTGCGTCTCCCTCCCTCCCACCCTCCCTATCCCACCCCTCCAGGCTGTCACAAAGCACCGAGCCAATATCCCTGTGCCATGCGACTGCTTCCCACTAGCTATCTACCTTACTACGTTTGTTAGTGTGTATATGCCCATGACTCTCTCTCGCCCTGTCACAGCTCACCCTTCCCCCTCCCCATATCCTCAAGTCCGTTCTCCAGTAGGTCTGCGTCTTTATTCCTGTCTTACCCCTAGGTTCTTCATGACATTTTTTTTTTCTTAAATTCCATATATATGTGTTAGCATACGGTATTTGTCTTTTTCTTTCTGACTTACTTCACTCTGTATGACAGACTCTAGGTCTATCCACCTCATTACAAATAGCTCAATTTCATTTCTTTTTATGGCTGAGTAATATTCCATTGTATATATGTGCCACATCTTCTTTATCCATTCATCCAATGATGGGCACTTAGGTTGTTTCCATCTCCGGGCTATTGTAAATAGAGCTGCAATGAACATTTTGGTACATGACTCTTTTTGAATTTTGGTTTTCTCAGGGTATATGCCCAGTAGTGGGATTGCTGGGTCATATGGTAGTTCTATTTGTAGTTTTTTAAGGAACCTCCATACTGTTCTCCATAGTGGCTGAACCAATTCACATTCCCACCAGCAGTGCAAGAGGGTTCCCTTTTCTCCACAGCCTCTCCAGCATTTATTGTTTCTAGATTTTTTGATGATGGCCATTCTGACTGGTGTGAGATGATATCTCATTGTAGTTTTGATTTGCATTTCTCTAATGATTAATGACGTTGAGCATTCTTTCATGTGTTTGTTGGCAGTCTGTATATCTTCTTTGGAGAAATGTCTATTTAGGTCTTCTGCCCATTTTTGTATTGGGTTGTTTGTTTTTTTGTTATTGAGCTGCATGAGCTGCTTGTAAATTTTGGAGGTTAATCCTTTGTCAGTTGCTTCATTTGCCAATATTTTCTCCCATTCTGAGGGCAGACTTTTGGTCTTGTTTCTGGTTTCCTTTGCTGTGCAAAAGCTTTGAAGTTTCATTAGGTCCCATTTGTTTATTTTTGTTTTTATTTCCATTACTCTAGGAGGTGGGTCAGAAAGGATCTTGCTGTGATTTATGTCATAGAGTGTTCTGCCTATGTTTTCCTCTAAGAGTTTTATAGTGTCTGGCCTTACATTTAGGTCTTTAATCCATTTTGAGCTTATTTTTGTGTATGGTGTTAGGGAGTGATCTAATCTCATACTTTTACATGTAGCTGTCCAGTTTTCCCAGCACCACTTATTGAAGAGGCTGTCCTTTCTCCACTGTACATTCCTGCCTCCTTTATCAAAGATAAGGTGTCCATATGTGCCTGGGTTTATCTCTGGGCTTTCTATCCTGTTCCATTGATCTATATTTCTGTTTTTGTGCCAGTACCATACTATCTTGATTACTGTAGCTTTGTAGTATAGTCTGAAGTCAGGGAGCCTGATTCCTCCAGCTCCTTTTTTCGTTCTCAAGATTGCTTTGGCTATTCGGGCTCTTCTGTGTTTCCATACAGATTGCAAAATCTTTTCTTCTAGTTCTGTGAAAAATGCCAGTGGTAGTTTGATAGGGATTGCATTGAATCTGTAGATTGCTTTGGGTAGTAGAGTCATTTTCACAATGTTGATTCTTCCAATCTAAGAACATAGTATATCTCTCCATCTATTTGTATCATCTTTAATTTCTTTCATCAGTGTCTTATAATTTTCTGCATACAGGTCTTCTGTCTCCTTAGGTAGGTTTATTCCTAGATATTTTATTCTTTTTGTTGCAATGGTAAATGGGAGTGTTTTCTTGATTTCACTTTCAGGTTTTTCATCATTAGTATATAGGAATGCCAGAGATTTCTGTGCATTAATTTTGTATCCTGCTACTTTACCAACTTCATTGATTAGCTCTAGTAGTTTTCTGGTAGCATCTTTAGGATTCTCTATGTATAGTATCATGTCATCTGAAAACAGTGACCACTTTACTTCTTCTTTTCCGATTTGGATTCCTTTTATTTCCTTTTCTTCTCTGATTGCTGTGGCTAAAACTTCCAAAACTATGTTGAGTAAGAGTGGTGAGAGTGGGGAACCTTGTCTTGTTCCTGATCTTAGTGGAAATGCTTTCAGTTTTTCACCATTGAGGATGATGTTTGCTGTGGGTTTTTCATATATGGCCTTTATTATGTTGAGGAAAGTTCCCTGTATGCCTACTTTCTGCAGGGTTTTTATCATAAATGGGTGTTGAATTTTGTCAAAAGCTTTCTCTGCATCTATTGAGATGATCATATGGTTTTTCTCCTTCAATTTGTTAATATGGTGTATCACGTTGATTGATTTGCGTATATTGAAGAATCCTTGCATTCCTGGAATAAACCCCACTTGATCATGGTGTATGATCCGTTTAATGTGCTGTTGGATTCTGTTTGCTAGTATTTTGTTGAGGATTTTTGCATCTATGTTCATCAGTGATAATTGGCCTGTAGTTTTCTTTCTTTGTGACATCCTTGTCTGGTTTTGGTATCAAGGTGATGGTGGCCTCGTAGAAGGAATTTGGGAGTGTTCCTCCCTCTGCTATATTTTGGAAGAGTTTGAGAAGGATAGGTGTTAGCTCTTCTTTAAATGTTTTATAGAATTCGCCTGTGAAGCCATCTGGTCCTGGGCTTATGTTTGTTGGAAGATTTTTTAATCACAGTTTCAATTTCAGTGCTTGTGATTGGTCTGTTCATATTTTCTGTTTCTTCCTGATTCGGTCTTGGCAGGTTGTGAATTTCTAAGAATTTGTCCATTTTTTCCAGATTGTCCATTTTATTGGCATAGAGTTGCTTGTAGTAATCTCTCATGATCTTTTGTATTTCTGCAGTGTCAGTTGTTACTTCTCCTTTTTCATTTCTAATTCTATTGATTTGAGTCTTTTCCCTTTTTTTCTTGATGAGTCTGGCTAGTGGTTTATCTATTTTGTTTATCTTCTCAAAGAAGCAGATTTTAGTTTTATTGATCTTTGCTGTTGTTTCCTTCATTTCTTTTTCATTTATTTCTGATCTGATTTTTATGATTTCTTTCCTTCTGCTAGCTTTGGGGTTTTTTTGTTCTTTCTCTAATTGCTTTAGGTGCAAGGTTAGGTTGTTTATTCTAGATGTTTCCTGCTTCTTAAGGTGGGCTTGTATTGCTATAAACTTCCCTCTTAGAACTGCTTTTGCTGCATCCCATAGGTTTTGGGTCGTCGTGTCTCCATTGTCATTTGTTTCTAGGTATTTTTTTATTTCCTCTTTGATTTCTTCAGTGATCACTTCGTTATTAAGTAGTGTATTGTTTAGCCTCCATGTGTTTGTATTTTTTACAGATCTTTTCCTGTAATTGATATCTAGTCTCATAGCGTTGTGGTCGGAAAAGATACTTGATACAATTTCAATTTTCTTAAATTTACCAAGGCTTGATTTGAGACCCAAGATATGATCTATCCTGGAGAATGTTCCATGAGCACTTGAGAAAAATGTGTATTCTGTTGTTTTTGGATGGAGTGTCCTATATATATTAAGTCCATCTTGTTTCATTTAAAGCTTGTGTTTCCTTATTTATTTTCATTTTGGATGATCTGTCCATGGGTGAAAGTGGGGTGTTAAAGTCCCCTACTATGAATGTGTTACTGTCGATTTCCCCTCTTATGGCTGTTAGTATTTGCCTTATGTATTGAGGTGCTCCTATGTTGGGTGCATAAATATTTACAAGTGTTATATCTTATTTTGGATCGATCCCTTGATCATTATGTAGTGTCCTTCTCTGTCTCTTTTAATAGTCCTTATTTTAAAGTCTATTTGTCTGATATGAGAATTGCTACTCCAGCTTTCTTTTGGTTTCCATTTGCATGGAATATCTTTTTCCATCCCCTTACTTTCAGTCTGTATGTGTCTCTAGGTCTGAAGTGGGTCTCTTGTAGACAGCATATATAAGGGTCTTGTTTTTGTATCCATTCAGACAATCTGTGTCTTTTGGTGGGAGCATTTGTCCATTTACATTTAAGGTAATTATCGATATGTATGTTCCTATTCCCATTTTCTTAATTGTTTTGGGTTCGTTATTATAGGTCTTTTCCTTCTCTTGTGTTTCTTGTCTAGAGAAGTTCCTTTAGCAGTTGTTGTAGAGCTGGTTTGGTGGTGCTGAACTCTCTCAGCTTTTGCTTGTCTGTAAAGGTTTTAATTTCTCCATCAAATCTGAATGAGATCCTTGCTGGGCAGAATAATCTTGGTTGCAGGTTTTTCTCCTTCATCACTTTCAGTATGCCCTGCTACTCCCTTCTGGCTTGTAGGGTTTCTGCTGAGAGATCAGCTGTTAACCTTATGGGGATTCCCTTGTGTGTTATTTGTTGTTTTTCCCTTGCTGCTATTAATATGCTTTCTTTGTATTTAATTTTTGACAGTTTGATTAATATGTGTCTTGGCGTATTTCTCGTTGGATTTATCCTGTATGGGACTCTCTGTGCTTCCTGGACTTGATTAACTATTTCCTTTCCCATATTAGGGAAGTTTTCAACTATAATCTCTTCAGATATTTTCTCAGTCCCTTTCTTTTTCTCTTCTTCTTCTGGAACCCCTATAATTCGAATGTTGGTGCGTTTAATGTTGTCCCAGAGGTCTCTGAGACTGTCCTCAGTTCTTTTCATTCTTTTTTCTGCACTGCAGTAGTTATTTCCACTATTTTATCTTCCAGGTTACTTATCTGTTCTTTTGCCTCAGTTATTCTGCTATTGATGCCATCTAGAGTACTTTTAATTTCATTTATTGTGTTGTTTATCATTGCTTGTTTCATCTTTATTTTTTCTAGGTCCTTGTTAACTGTTTGCATTTTGTCCATTCTATTTCCAAGATTTTGGATCATCCTTACTATCATTATTCTGAATTCTTTTTCAGGTAGACTGCCTATTTCCTCTTCATTTGTTAGGTCTGGTGCATTTTTATCTTGCTCCTTTATCTGCTGTGTGTTTTTCTGTCTTCTCATTTTGCTTATCTTACTGTGTTTGGGGTCTCCTTTTTGCAGGCTGCAGGTTCGTAGTTCCTGCTGTTTTTAATGTCTGTCTCCAGTGGCTAAGGTTTGTTCAGTGGGTTGTGTAGGGTTCCTGGTGGAGGGGACTAGTGCTTGTGTTGTGGTGGATGAGGCTGGATCTTGTCTCTCTAGTGGGCAGGTTCACGTCTGGTGGTGTGTTTTGGGGTGTCTGTGGCCTCATTATGATTTTAGGCAGCCTCTCTGCTAATGGGTGGGGTTGTGTTCCTGTCTTGCTAGTTGTTTGGCATAGGTTGTCCAGCACTGTGGCTTGCTGGTCGTTGATTGAAGCTGGGTGCTGGTGTTGAGATGGAGATCTCTGGGAGATTTTCGCCGTTTGATATTATGTGGAGCTGGGAGGTCTCTTGTTGACCAGTGTCCTGAAGTTGGCTCTCCTTCCTCAGAGGCAGAGCCCTGACTCCTGGCTGCAGCACCAAGAGCCTTTCATCCACACGGCTCAGAATAAAAGAAAAGGTAGAGAGAATTAGTAGAAGTATGAGGAAAGAAAGAAGGAAAGGAGGGAAGGAAGGAAGAAAGAAAGAAAGAAAAAGCAAAGAAGGAAAGAAGGGAGGGAGGAAGGAAGGAAGGAGGGAAAGAAGGAAAAAAGACAGAAAGAAGATACAGTAAAAATAAAAAAAGGGACGGATAGAACCTTAGGACAAATGTTGGAAGCAAAGCTATACAGACAAAATCTTTTACACAGAAGCATACACATACACCCTCACAAAAAGAGGTAAAGGGGGAAAAATCATAAATCTTGCTGTCAGAGACCACCTCCTCAATTTCGGATGATTCGTTGTCTAAAGGAGGAAAGGAAGGAAGGAAAGAAAGATAGAACGAAGGTAAAGTATAATAAAGTTATTAAAATTAATTATTAAGAAAAAAGTTTTTTTAAAAACCATGGATGGATAGAACCCTAGGACAAATGGTGGAAGCAAGACTATACAGACAAGATCTCACACAGAAGCATACACATACACATTCACAATAAGAGGAAAAGGGAAAAAAATCATAGATCTTGCTCCTAAAGTCCACTTCCTTAATTTGGGATGATTGGTTGTCTATTCAGGTATTCCACAGATGCAGGTATATCAAGTTGATTGTGGAGCTTTAATCTGCTGCTTCTGAGGCTGCTGGGAGAGATTTCCCTTTCTCTTCTTTGTTCTCACAGCTCCCAGGGGCTCAGCTTTGGATTTGGCCCTGCCACTATGTGTAGGTCGCTGGAGGGCGTCTGTTTTTTGCTCAGACTGGACGGGGTTTAAGCAGCTGCTGATTCGGGGGCTCTGGCGCACTCAGGCTGCGGGGGGGGAGAGGGGCACGGAGTGCGGGGCGGGCCTGCAGCGGCACAGGCCGGCGTGACGTTGCACCAGCCTGAGGCCCGCCGTGCGTTCTCCCAGGGAAGTTGTCCCTGGATCCCGGGAACCTGGCAGTGGCGGGCTGCACAGGCTCCGCGGAAGAGGGGTGTGGAGAGTGACCTGTGCTCGCACACAGGCCCCTTGGTGGCGGCAGCAGCCTTAGCGTCTCCCCCCGTCTCTGGGGTCCGCGCTTTCAGCCGCGGCTCGCGCCCGTCTCTGAAGTTCCTTTAAGCAGCGCTCTTAAACCCCTCTCCTCGCGCACCAGGAAACAAGGAGGGAAGAAAAAGTCTCTTGCCTCTTCAGCAGGTGCAGACTTTTCCCCGGACTCCCTCCTGGCTAGCCGTGGTGCACTAACCCCTTCAGGCTATGTTCAAGCCACCAACCCTGGTCCTCTCCCTGCGCTCCGTCGGAAACCCAAACCCGAGGCTCAGCTCGCAGCCCCGCCTGCCCTGGCGGGTGAGCAGACAAGCCTCTCAGGCTGGTGAGTGTCGGTCGGCACCGATCCTCTGTGCGGGAATCTCCCCGCTTTGCCCTCCGCACCCGTTGCTGTGCACTCCTCCGCAGCCCTGAAGCTCTCCCCTCCGCCTCCCGCAGTCTCCTCCCGCAAAGGGGCTTCCTAGTGTGTGAAAACGTTTCCTCCTTCACAGCTCCCTCCCACTGGTGCAGGTGCCGTCCCTATTCTTTTGTCTCTGTTTTTTCTTTTTTTTCTTTTGCCCTACCCAGGTACGTGGGGAGTTTCTTGCCTTTTGGGAGGTCTGAGGTCTTCTGCCAGCCTTCAGTAGGTGTTCTGTAGGAGTTGTTCCACGTGTAGATGTATTTCTGGTGTATCTGTGGGGAGGAAGGTGATCTCCGCGTCTTACTCTTCTGCCATCTTCAAGGTCCCTCCCCTTGCCATCTTTGACCTGCATCCAGGTGTCTGGTGGTAATCTCCCACTCCAGCCAGCAGTGAAATCATGTCATCTTCTAGGGTATAGCTCTGTCTTGACCTGGAGACAGACCCATAAAGATACTTTGGGGGCTTCCCTGGTGGTGCAGTGGTTAAGAACCCACCTGCCAATGCAGGGGACACAGGTTCAAGCCCTGGTCCGGGAAGATCCCACATGCCACAGAGCAACTAACCCCATACACCACAACTACTGAGCCTGCGCTCTAGAGCCCGCGAGCCACAACTACTGAAGCCCATGCACCTAGGGCCCGTGCTCCGCAACAAGAGAAGCCACTGTAATGAGAAGCCCATGCAGCACAATGAAGAGTAGCCCCCGCTCGCCGCAACTAGAGAAAGCCCACGCGCAACAACGTAGACCCAATGCAGCCAAAAATAAATAAAATTAAAAAAAAAATTTGGGACTTCCAGGAAGATGGCGGAAGAGTAAGACACGGAGATCACCTTCCTCCCCACAGATACACCAGAAATACATCTACACATGGAACAACTCCTACAGAACACCTACTGAATGATGGCAGAAGACCTCAGACCTCCCAAAAGGCAAGGAACCCCCCACATACATGGTTAGGGAAAAAGAAAAAACAATAAACAGAGACAAAAGGATAGGGACGGGTCCTGCACCAGCGGGAGAGAGCTGTGAAGGAGGAAAAGTGTCCACACACTAGGAAGCCCCTTCACGGGCGGAGACTGCGGGGGGCGGAGTGGGGGAACTTCGGGGCTGCGGAGGGCAAAGCAGAGAGATTCCCGCACAGAGGATCAGGGCCGACCGGCACTCACCAGCCGAGAGGCTTGTCTGCTCGCCCACCGGGGCAGGCGGGGCTGGGAGCTGAGGCTCCGGCTTCTGTCGGAGCACAGGGAGAGGACTGAGGTTGGCGGCGTGAACACAGCCTGCAGGGCGTTAGTGCACTGCAGCTAGCCAGGAGGGAGTCCGGGGAAAAGTCTGGACCTGCCGAAGAGGCAAGAGACTTTTTCTTCTCTCTTTGTTTCCTGGTGCGCGAGGAGAGGGGATTAAGAGTGCTGCTTAAAGGAGCTCCAGAGACGGGCGCGAGCCGCGGCTAAAAGTGCGGAGCCCAGAGACAGACATGAGACGCTAAGGCTGCTGCTGCCGCCACCAAGAGCCTGTGTGCGAACACAGGTCACTATCCACACCCCCTTCCGGGGAGCCTGTGCAGCCCGCCACTGCCAGGGTCCCAGGATCCAGGGACAACTCCCCCGGGAGAACGCACGGCGCGCCTCAGGCTGGTGCAACATCACGCCGGCCTCTGCCGCCACAGGCCCGCCCCGCACGCCGTGACCCTCCCTACCCGCCCCCGCCCCCCCCCCCCCCCCCCCCGGCCTCAGTAAGCCAGAGCCTCCGAATTAGCGGCTCCTTTAACCCCGTCCTGTCTGAGCAAAGAACAGACGCCCTCCGGCGACTTACACGTACAAATCCAAGCTGAGCCCCTGGGAGCTGTGAGAACAAAGAAGAGAAAGGGAAATCTCTCCCAGCAGCCTCAGAAGCAGCGGATTAAAGCTCCACAATCAACTTGATGTACCCTGCATCTGTGGAATACATGAAGAGACAACAAATCATCCCAAATTAAGGAGCCCTGTGGATGAAAGGCTCTTGGTGCTGCAGCCAGGAGTCAGTGCTGTGCCTCTGAGGAAGGAGAGCCAACTTCAGGACACTGGTCCACAAGAGGCCTCCCAGCTGCACATAATATCAAACGGCAAAAATCTCCCAGAGATCTCCATCTCAACGCCAGCACCCAGCTTCACTCAACGACCAGCAAGCTACAGTGCTGGACATCCTATGCCAAACAACTAGCAAGACAGGAACACAACCCCACCCATTAGCAAAGAGGCTGCCCAAAATCATAATAAGTCTACAGACACCCCAAAACACACCAACAGACGTGGACCTGCCCATCAGAAAGACAAGATCCAGCCTCATCCACCAGAACACAGGCACTAGTACCCTCCACCAGGAAGCCTACACAACCCACTGAACCAACCTTAGCCACTGGAGACAGACACAAAAAACAACAGGAACTACGAACCTTCAGCCTGCAAAAAGGAGACCCCAAACACAGTAAGATAAGCAAAATGAAAAGACAGAAAAACACACAGCAGATGAAGGAGCAAGATAAAAACCCACCAGACCTAACAAATGAAGAGGAAATAGGCAGTCTACCTGAAAAAGAATTCAGAATAATGATAGTAAAGATGATCCAAAATCTTGGAAATAGAATAGACAAAATGCAAGAATCAGTTATCAAGGACCTAGAAGAACTAAAGATGAACAACACAATAAATGAAATAAAAAATACTCTAGATGGGATCAATAGCAGAATAACTGAGGCAGAAGAACGGATAAGTGACCTGGAAGATAAAATAGTGGAAATAACTACTGCAGAGCAGAATGAAGAAAAAAGGATGAAAAGAACTGAGGACAGTCTCAGAGACCTCTGGGACAACATTAAACGCACCAACATTCGAATTATAGGGGTTCCAGAAGAAGAAGAGAAAAAGAAAGGGACTGAGAAAATATTTGAAGAGATTATAGTTGAAAACTTCCCTAATATGGGAAAGGAAATAGTTAATCAAGTCCAGGAAGCACAGAGAGTCCCATACAGGATAAATCCAACGAGAAATACGCCAAGACACATATTAATCAAACTGTCAAAAATTAAATACAAAGAAAACATATTAAAAGCAGCAAGGGAAAAACAACAAATAACACACAAGGGAATCCCCATAAGGTTAACAGCTGATCTCTCAACAGAAACTCTGCAAGCCAGAAGGGAGTGGCAGGACATATTGAAAGTGTTGAAGGAGAAAAACCTGCAACCAAGATTATTCTGCCCAGCAAGGATCTCATTCAGATTTGATGGAGAAATTAAAACCTTTACAGACAAGCAAAAGCTGAGAGAGTTCAGCACCACCAAACCAGCTTTACAACAAATGCTAAAGGAACTTCTCTAGACAAGAAACACAAGAGAAGGAAAAGACCTACAATAACGAACCCAAAACAATTTAGAAAATGGGAATAGGAACATACATATCGATAATTATCTTAAATGTAAATGGACTAAATGCAACCACCAAAAGACACAGATTGGCTGAATGGATACAGAAACAAGACCCTTATATATGCTGTCTACAAGAGACCCACTTCAGACCTAGAGACACATACAGACTGAAAGTAAGGGGATGGAAAAAGATATTCCATGCAAATGGAAACCAAAAGAAAGCTGGAGTAGCAATTCTCATATCAGACAAATAGACTTTAAAATAAGGACTATTAAAAGAGACAGAGAAGGACACTACATAATGATCAAGGGATCGATCCAAAATAAGATATAACACTTGTAAATATTTATGCACCCAACATAGGAGCACCTCAATACATAAGGCAAATACTGACAGCCATAAAAGGGGAAATCGACAGTAACACATTCATAGTAGGGGACTTTAACACCCCACTTTCACCAATGGACGGATCATCCAAAATGAAAATAAATAAGGTAACACAAGCTTTAAATGATACATTAAACAAGATGGACTTAATTGATATTTATAGGACATTCCATCCAAAAACAACAGAATACACATTTTTCTCTAGTGCTCATGGAACATTCTCCAGGATAGATCATATCTTGGGTCACAAATCAAGCCTTGGTAAATTTAAGAAAATTGAAATTGTATCAAGTATCTTTTCCGACCACAACGCTATGAGACTAGATATCAATTACAGGAAAAGATCTGTAAAAAATACAAACACATGGAGGCTAAACAATACACTACTTAATAACGAAGTGATCACTGAAGAAATCAAAGAGGAAATCAAAAAATACCTAGAAACAAATGACAATGGAGACACGACAACTCAAAATCTATGGGATGCAGCAAAAGCAGTTCTCAGAGGGAAGTTTATAGCAATACAATCCTACCTTAAGAAACAGGAAACATCTCGAATAAACAACCTAACCTTGCACCTAAAGCAATTAGAGAAAGAAGAACAAAAAAACCCCAAAGCTAGCAGAAGGAAAGAAATCATAAAAATCAGATCAGAAATAAATGAAAAAGAAATGAAGGAAACGATGGCAAAGATCAATAAAACTAAAAGGTGGTTCTTTGAAAGGATAAACAAAATTGATAAACCATTAGCGAGACTCATCAAGGAAAAGGAGAAGACTCAAATCAATAGAATTAGAAATGAAAAAGGAGAAGTAACAACTGACACTGCAGAAATACAAAAGATCATGAGAGATTACTACAAGCAACTCTATGCCAATAAAATGGACAACCTGGAAGAAATGGACAAATTCTTAGAAAGGCACAACCTGCCTAGACTGAATCAGGAAGAAATAGAAAATATGAACAGACCAATCACAAGCACTGAAATTGAAAGTGTGATTAAAAATCTTCCAACAAACATAAGCCCAGGACCAGATGGCTTCACAGGCGAATTCTATAAAACATTTAAAGAAGAGCTAACACCTATCCTTCTCAAACTCTTCCAAAATACAGCAGAGGGAGGAACACTCCCCAACTCATTCTACGAGGCCACCATCACCCTGATACGAAAACCAGACAAGGATGTCACAAAGAAAGAAAACTACAGGCCAATATCACTGATGAACATAGATGCAAAAATCCTCAACAAAATACTAGCAAACAGAATCCAACAGCACATTAAAAGGATCATACACCATGATCAAGTGGGGTTTATTCCAGGAATGCAAGGATTCTTCAATATATGCAAATCAATCAACGTGATACACCATATTAACAAATTGAAGGAGAAAAACCATATGATCATCTCAATAGATGCAGAGAAAGCTTTTGACAAAATTCAACACCCATTTATGATAAAAACCCTGCAGAAAGTAGGCATACAGGGAACTTTCCTCAACATAATAAAGGCCATATATGACAAACCCACAGCAAACATCGTCCTCAATGGTGAAAAACTGAAAGCATTTCCACTAAGATCAGGAACAAGACAAGGTTGCCCACTCTCACCACTCTTATTCAACATAGTTTTGGAAGTTTTAGCCACAGCAATCAGAGAAGAAAAGGAAATAAAAGGAATCCAAATCAGAAAAGAAGAAGTAAAGCTGTCACTCTTTGCAGATAACATGATACTATACATAGAGAATCCTAAAGATGCTACCAGAAATCTACTAGAGCTAATCAATGAAGTTGGTAAAGTAGCAGGATACAAAATTAATGCACAGAAATCTCTGGCATTCCTATACACTAAGGATGAAAAATCTGAAAGTGAAATCAAGAAAACACTCCCATTTACCATTGCAACAAAAAGAATAAAATATCTAGGAATAAACCTACCTAAGGAGACAAAAGACCTGTATGCAGAAAATTATAAGACACTGATGAAAGAAATTAAAGATGATACAAATAGATGGAGAGATATACCATGTTCTTGGATTGGAAGAATCAACATTGTGAAAATGACTCTACTACCCAAAGCAATCTACAGATTCAATGCAATCCCTATCAAACTACCACTGGCATTTTTCACAGAACTAGAACAAAAAAGTTCACAAAATGTATGGAAACACAAAAGACCCCGAATAGCCAAAGCAATCTTGAGAATGAAAAACAGAGGTGGAGGAATCAGGCTCCCTGACTTCAGACTATACTACAAAGCTACAGTAATCAAGACAGTACGGTACTGGCACAAAAACAGAAATATAGATCAATGGAACAGGATAGAATGCCCAGAGATAAACCCACGCACATATGGTCACCTTATCTTTGACAAAGGAGGCAGGAATGTACAGTGGAGAAAGGACAGCCTCTTCAATAAGTGGTGCTGGGAAAACTGGACAGCTACATGTAAAAGTATGAGATTAGATCACTCCCTAACACCATACACAAAAATAACCTGAAAATGGATTAAAGACCTAAATGTAAGGCCAGAAACTATCAAACTCTTAGAGGAAAACATAGGCAGGACACTCTATGACATAAATCACAGCAAGGTCCTTTTTGACCCACCTCCTAGAGAAATGGAAATAAAAACAAAAGTAAACAAATGCGACCTAATGAAACTTAAAAGCTTTTGCACAGCAAAGGAAACCATAAAGAAGACCAAAAGACAACCCTCAGAATGGGAGAAAATATTGGCAAATGAAGCAACTGACAAAGGATTAATCTCCAAAATTTATAAGCAGCTCATGCAGCTTAATAACAAAAAAACAAACAACCCAATCCAAAAATGGGCAGAAGACCTAAATAGACATTTCTCCAAAGAAGATATACAGACTGCCAACAAACACATGAAAGAATGCTCAACATCACTAATCATTAGAGAAATGCAAATCAAAACTACAATGAGATATCATCTCACACCAGTCAGAATGGCCATCATCAAAAAATCTAGAAACAATAAATGCTGGAGAGGATGTGGAGAAAAGGGAACCCTCTTACACTGTTGGTGGGAATGTAAATTGATACAGCCACTGTGGAGAATAGTATGGAGGTTCCTTAAAAAACTACAAATAGAACTACCATATGACCCAGCAATCCCACTACTGGGCATATACCCTGAGAAAACCAAAATTGAAAAAGAGTCATGTACCAAAATGTTCATTGCAGCTCTATTTACAATAGCCCAGAGATGGAAACAACCTAAGTGCCCATCATTGGATGAATGGATAAAGAAGATGTGCCACATATATACAATGGAATATTACTCAGCCATAAAAAGAAACGAAATTGAGCTAATTGTAATGAGGTGGATAGACCTAGAGTGTGTCATACAGAGTGAAGTCAGAAAGAGAGAGACAAATACCGTATGCTAACACATATATATGGAATTTAAGGGAAAAAATGTCATGAAAAACCTAGGGGTGAAACAGGTAATAAGACACAGACTTACTAGAGAATGGACTTGAGGATATGGGGAGGGGGAAGGGTAAACAGTGACAAAGCGAGAGAGAGGCATGGATATATATACACTACCAAACGTAAGGTAGATAGCTAGTGGGAAGCAGCCGCATAGCACAGGGAGATCAGCTCGGTGCTTTGTGACCGCCTGGAGGGGTGGGATAGGGAGGGTGGGAGGGAGGGAGATGCAAGCGGGAAGAGATATGGGAACATATGTAGATATATAACTGATTCATTTTGTTGTGAAGCTGAAACTAACATACCATTGTAAAGCAATTACACTCCAATAAAGATGTTAAAATGAAAAAAAATTTTTTTTTTAAAGCTACTTTGGACCCCTGATAGCACAGTTCTTTGTTTTTACCTTTGTTTTTACCTCTAAGTTCAATCTTCATGGAGTCTACCAGGGAAATAGAGACATTTACTGAATAATCTCACAACTTCAAAACGTGAATGCAAACTGGGTTAAGTGCTATGAAGGAAAAGTAGAAGCATTAGAGTGAGTCTGAAGATAAACTCTAAGGGATGAATATGAGGGGACCAGGCTCATGGGAGTTGGGAATGGGGAAAATGGGACTAGAGAAGAAAACTGTGGGTAGAGGAACGAATGTATTCAAAGGCTTGAGTTGAGAGAGAGCATGCTAATATCAAAGAATGGAAAGGAAGCCACTGTGGACAGAGAGTGACAGAGGAGGGACTCCTGAAGGTGGTTGGCCAGACAGGTAAGGGTCTTCCAGGTCCTAACTACACAAAGTGTCATCTGCAGACCACCAGTATCGGGTCACCAGGGCACTTAGCATCAATGCAGAATCTTGGCTGAGTCTGACGCAGAATCAGAATCAGCATTTTGAAAAGATCTCCAGGTGATTTGTACACACATTTAAGTTTGAGAGATATGGATCTAAAATTAATTAAAGATTTTTAATTAATGCTTAGAGCAATGGAAAGTCATTGAGGGATTTTTGAGATTGGTGGAGTCGTCAAATTTATATTTTTTTAAGGGTTGCCCTGGAAGTAATGTGGAAGAACAGACTGGGTGGGCAGAACAGAGTTACCAACTGCAGGGAGGATATTGGTGCGATAAGGCGAGATGATGGTAGCATGGACTAGAGTGGGCGTGGTTTTCGGAGAGAGAGTGCGTGCAGTGGAGAGACGTTTAGATTGCATCGCTACTGGGCCTCCTTGGGGGCGAATGGATACGATGGATGAGAGAGATGCCCAGGGTGAGTGCCAGACTTCCAGCTTTATGAGTGGGGACATTCTTCACCAACTAAGAAGTATAGAGTAGGTCAGATGTGGGGCTGCTTGTTTGGTAAACATAGTGAGTTTGGCTTTGGGTATATTGAGTTTGGAGTGTGAAAATATGAAGAGGATCACCTTCTTTTACACAAGCACACACACACATTCTCTCTGTCTCTTTCCCTCTCTCTCTTTGTCTTTCGGCCTTGTTCCTTCTGTAGAGTTGCCATGCTCCCTCTCAACTTGAGTGTTTGAACACATTCTTCCCTCTGCCTGGAAGTTTTTTTTTTGTTGTTGTTTTATCTCCATTTCTGTCCATTCCCACAACTCTTATTCACCTGGATTACTTGTATGTGTGTGTATATGTGTGTAAAGACAAGTTCTGAGTTGGCAACATTATCTATATTTGACTTTGGGGGGAATGGAATAAATTACCCAGGGAAAGATGGCAAGGATGCAAGTCTTCTTCTGACTCAGCTGTGAACCAGGCACATGAACTTCTAAAAGTTCACTAATCTGAACAAAAGAAGAGGGCTAATAACAAACGTCTTCCAGTGTTACGATGGAGTGAAAATAGGTGTATATAAAAATGCTTTGAGAAATATGAAGAATATTAAATTGTGTTAATGTTTTGAGACATCTTGCCCAAATACAGTGTAAAAAGATTTAAAATCAAGTTGCATATTATAGAGTCTCAGTTTTCTCAGTTATTGAAAGAAGTTAGAAAAAATTAGCTCTACAATTCCTTCCAGCTCGGTCTAGATACAAGTATGAAATATTTTCTCAATTCTGCAAAAGCACAGTTCTTTCCATTACCTTTGGTTGTATGGTACAGGGATTATCTAGCTTCCTGATCCTTTTGTGAAGATAGATGTTCAATATCTTATATTTTTCCTCCTCTTTAGTTGAAGTCCAGATTCAGGAAGTGGAATGATGATACTGCACATGCTGTTTAAAAGGAAATTATCATTTATTGAGTGTCTGCTGTGTGCTAAGTACTGTGAGAGGCAAAAGATGAGGCATGCTTATAACTTAATTAGGGAAATAAAGCATTAATGTATAAAATGATGCTACCAGAATAAAATAACAATAAATATGAAATACAGAAATGTCTTGGGGCAAAACATGATTATTGCCCTGATACTGGGAGCAGAGCTTTATCTCATGGTACACATACTAGGAGTGTTGAAATCAGAAAAGGGAGGCATTGTGGTCAACCAGAATAGTCTGGTTGAAAAAAGTAAGATGGTAAGAAGTGAGGAGAGTGTCTCCTGTGAAGGGAGTTGCGTATACAAGCCCAGAAATGGGAATGTATATGCATGTCTGCATGGTGTGAGAACGGAAGTCTAATTACAGAATCCATGTAGGGAAATAGTGAGGAATCAGGCTGAAAATCAACATTGCATATAAAATAGGGGCAGCATTAATACCAGGGTAAGCAGTTTGAATTAAGAGATATAAGGCAATTTCGTGTATTTGGAAAAAGTACTCCGAAACCTCAAGGTCTAAACTATAAAACTCAAGCAAAAACGTAGCTTGAATAAAATGATCCAAGCTATTCTTTGCATTTATAGTATCCGCTTTCTCTTTTTCAACTGAACAGAGCAGATAATATTCTTCATCTACGTTAGATGTGATATTAGTAAACTCAATACGATGAGTATGTAAGTGGGAGATAAACATATTACAGGACCCAGACACCTTGCAATTGTTTGGATTAACAATTTCCTGCAATCACCAGGTGTAAGAGGCTAGAGACAAGGAAGAGTGGGAAGTGTGGATTATATCAGCTCTACTGTAGTTCTGTAAGCTTGCCTTTGTGGAGAGAAAGCCCTAGAGAATAAGCAGGGGTTTCCTTTTAATGGAGAAATCTCTTGATGTGAAGGAGCATCTTGATCTTTCACAAAGATCTCATACTTCTACAGTATGATGTACCATTATCCTTCTATTATACCAAGGGATGTAAGACTCTTCCTGTGCAAACAAACATAAGTTGGCAGAAATCTTGTAGCAACAGTGTTCCATTTCTCCACATCTACCCCACCATCCTCTGTCATCATCATAGACCTATGACTGGAAGAAAACTATAGCAAAGTTTTCCTGTATTCACCTTTCCTAAAGCAAGCTACACTTAGCCAAATAACTGACTAGTCTTAAAAACAAACAAACAGACACTGTCTGGAGCCTCTATGATAATTTGTTTCCAGTGATTCATAATACTTGTAGCCTGGAAGTTTCTGTCAGTGCTTAGACTAAAATTCTTCTAAGGTATTTTACTTTTTACTTTTTTTCTGTCTCATTTAGATACCACCTTCCTTTCCAGCTTCTGTGTAAAGCCACTGTCTCAGTCTCCACTTTACAATTCACACTGGGAATCATAGGACCAGTTCAATTCGATGTATATATAAGTAAACACACTAGCTCTACACATGGTTCTGGGACCAAGAGGAAACCCCAGGATATATCTTTCTCCAGGGATTTGCAGTTTAGTTGGAGAGGCAAGACACTTACGCTCGAGTTGGTATTTGGAAGTCCCAGGCTGTCTTTTAGGCCAGAGAGAGAGCCTTAAGCCATGTGGTCTTCAAAAGATGAATGGCAGGCTGGAATGGTTGAGGAAGGCTTCATGGAAGAGCAGTGCCTTGGAGAGTAAAGAGTAGAGCCTGGAATCTAAAAAAATGATACAAATAAACTTATTTATAAAACAGAAATAGATTCAGACATAGAAAACAAACTTATGGTTACCAAAGGGGAAAAGGCCAGGGGGTGGGGGGGAAGGGAGGGATAAATTAGGAGTTTGGGATGAACAGATACACACTACTATATATAAAATAGATAAACAACAAGGATCTACTGTATAGCACAGGGAACTATATTCAGTATCTTGCAACAACCTATAATGGAAAAGATTCTGAAAAAGATTACATATATATATATATATATATATATATATATAAAAACTGAATCACTTTGCTGTTCACCTGAGACTAACACAACATTGCAAATCAACAATACATCAGATCTTCCTCCCCACAGATACACCAGAAATACATCTACACGTGGAACAACTCCTACGGAGCACCTACTGAACGCTGGCAGAAGACCTCAGACCTCCCAAAAGGCAAGGAACCCCCCACGTACCTGGTTAGGGCAAAAGAAAAAAATAAACAGAGACAAAAGGATAGGGACGGGTCCTGCATCAGTGGGAGGGAGCTGTGAAGGAGGAAAAGTGTCCACACACTAGGAAGACCCTTCATGGGCGGAGACTGTGGGTGGCGGAGTGGGGGAGCTTCGGAGCCGCAGAGGAGAGCAACAGGGGTGCAGAGGGCAAAGCAGAGAGATTCCAGCGCAGAGGATCGGGGCCAACTGGAACTCACCAGCCGAGAGGCTTGTCTGCTCTCCCGACGGGGTGGGCGGGGCTGGAAGCTGAGGCTCCGGCTTCTATCGGAGCGCCGGGAGAGGACTGAGGTTGGCGGCGTGAACACAGCCTGCAGGGCTGTAGTGCACAGCGGCTACCCGGGAGGGAGTCCGGGGAAAAGTCTGGACCTGCCGAGAGGCAAGAGGCTTTTTCTTACCTGTTTCCTGGTGCACGAGGAGAGGGGATTAAGAACACTGCTTAAGAGAGCTCCAGAGGCGGGCGCGAGCCGCGGCTAAAAGTGCGGAGCCCAGAGACAGACATGAGATGCTAAGGCCGCTGCTGCCGCCCCCAAGAAGCCAGTGTGCAAGCACAGGTCACTATCCACACCCCGCTTCCGGGGAGCCTGTACAGCCCGCCACTGCCAGAGTACCAGGATCCAGGGACAACTTCCCCGGAAGAACACACGGCGCGCCTCAGGCTCGTGCAACGTCACGCCGGCCTCTGCCGCCACAGGCCTGCCCCGCACTCCGTGACCCTCCCTACCCCCCCGCCCCCCCTCCCCGGCCTGAGTGAGCCAGAGCCTCCGAATCAGCGGCTCCTTTAACCCCGTCCTGTCTGAGCAAAGAACAGACGCCCTATGGCAACGTACACGCACAGGCGGGGCCAAATCCAAAGCTGAGCCCCTGGGAGCTGTGAGAACACAGAAGAGAAAGGGAAATCTCTCCCAGCAGCCTCAGAAGCAGCGGATTAAAGCTCCACAATCAACTTGATGTACCCTGCATCTGTGGAATACATGAAGAGACAACAAATCATCCCAAATTAAGGAGCCATGTGGATGAAAGGCTCTTGGTGCTGCAGCCAGGAGTCAGTGCTGTGCCTCTGAGGAAGGAGAGCCAACTTCAGGACACTGGTCCACAAGAGGCCTCCCAGCTGCACATAATATCAAACGGCGAAAATCTCCCAGAGATCTCCATCTCAACGCCAGCACCCAGCTTCACTCAACAACCAGCAAGCTACAGTGCTGGACATCCTATGCCAAACAACTAGCAAGACAGGAACACAACCCCACCCATTAGCAGAGAGGCTGCCCAAAATCATAATAAGTCTACAGACACCCCAAAACACACCACCAGACGTGGACCTGCCCACCAGAAAGACAAGATCCAGCCTCATCCACCAGAACACAGGCACTAGTACCCTCCACCAGGAAGCCTACACAACCCACTGAACCAACCTTAGCCACTGGGGACAGACATCAAAAACAACAGGAACTACGAACCTGAAGCCTGCAAAAGGGAGACCCCAAACACAGTAAGATAAGCAAAATGAAAAGACAGAAAAACACACAGCAGATGAAGGAGCAAGATAAAAACCCACCAGACCTAACAAATGAAGAGGAAATAGGCAGTCTACCTGAAAAAGAATTCAGAATAATGATAGTAAAGATGATCCAAAATCTTGGAAATAGAATAGGCAAAATTGCAAGAATCATTTAATAAGGACCTAGAAGAACTAAAGATGAAACAAACAATGATGAACAACACAATAAATGAAAAATACTCTACATGGGATCATTAGCAGAATAACTGAGGCAAAAGAACAGATAAGTGACCTGGAAGATAAAATAGTGGAAATAACTACTGCAGAGCAGAATAAAGAAAAAAGAATGAAGAGAACTGAGGACAGTCTCAGAGACCTCTGGGATAACATTAAACACACCAACATTCGAATTATAGGGGTTCCAGAAGAAGAAGAGAAAAAGAAAGGGACTGAGAAAATATTTGAAGAGATTATAGTTGAAAACTTCCCTAATATGGGAAAGGAAATAGTTAATCAAGTCCAGGAAGCACAGAGAGTCCCATACAGGATAAATCCAACGAGAAATACGCCAAGACACATATTAATCAAACTGTCAAAAATTAAATACAAAGAAAACATATTAAAAGCAGCAAGGGAAAAACAACAAATAACACACAAGGGAATCCCCGTAAGGTTAACAGCTGATCTTTCAGCAGAAACTCTGCAAACCAGAAGGGAGTGGCAGGACATATTGAAAGTGTTGAAGGAGAAAAACCTGCAGCCAAGACTACTCTACCCAGCAAGGATCTCATTCAGATTTGATGGAGAAATTAAAACCTTTACAGACAAGCAAAAGCTGAGAGAGTTCAGCACCACCAAACCAACTCTACAACAACTGCTAAAGGATTTTCTCTAGGCAAGAAACACAAAAGAAGGAAAAGACCTACAATAACGAACCCAAAACAATTAAGAAAATGGGAATGGGAACACACATATCGATAATTACCTTAAATGTAAATGGACTAAATGCTCCCACCAAAAGTAACAGATTGGCTGAATGGATACAAAAACAAGACCCATATATTTTCTGTCTACAAGAGACCCACTTCAGACCTAGAGACACTTACAGACTGAAAGTAAGGGGATGGAAAAAAGGTATTTCATGCAAATGGAAACCAAAAGAAAGCTGGAGTAGCAATTCTCATATCAGACAAAATAGACTTTAAAACAAAGACTATTAAAAGAGACAAGGACACTACATAATAATCAAGGGATCGATCCAAGAAGATATAACAATTGTAAATATTTATGCACCCAACATAGGAGCACCTCAATACATAAGGCAAATACTGACAGCCATAAAAGGGGAAATCGACAGTAACACATTCATAGTAGGGGACTTTAACACCCCACTTTCACCAATGGACAGATCATCCAAAATGAAAATAAATAAGGTAACACAAGCTTTAAATGATACATTAAACAAGATGGACTTAATTGATATTTATAGGACATTCCATCCAAAAACAACAGAATACACATTTTTCTCTAGTGCTCATGGAACATTCTCCAGGATAGATCATATCTTGGGTCACAAATCAAGCCTTGGTAAATTTAAGAAAATTGAAATTGTATCAAGTATCTTTTCCGACCACAACGCTATAAGACTAGATATTAATTACAGGAAACGATCTGTAAAAAATACAAACACATGGAGGCTAAACAATACACTACTTAATAACGAAGTGATCAATGAAGAAATCAAAGAGGAAATCAAAAAATACCTAGAAACAAATGACAATGGAGACACGACAACTCAAAATCTATGGGATGCAGCAAAAGCAGTTCTCAGAGGGAAGTTTATAGCAATACAATCCTACCTTAAGAAACAGGAAACATCTCGAATAAACAACCTAACCTTGCACCTAAAGCAATTAGAGAAAGAAGAACAAAAAAATCCCAAAGTTAGCAGAAGGAAAGAAGTCATAAAAATCAGATCAGAAAAAATGAAAAAGAAATGAAGGAAACAATAGCAAAGATCAATAAAACTAAAAGCTAGTTCTTTGAAAGGATAAACAAAATTGATAAACCATTAGCCAGACTCATCAAGAAAAAAAGGGAGAAGACTCAAATCAATAGAATTAGAAATGAAAAAGGAGAAGTAACAACTGACACTGCAGAAATACAAAAGATCATGAGAGATTACTACAAGCAACTCTATGCCAATAAAATGGACAACCTGGAAGAAATGGACAAATTCTTAGAAAGGCACAACCTGCCAAGACTGAATCAGGAAGAAATAGAAAATATGAACAGACCAATCACAAGCACTGAAATTGAAACTGTGATTAAAAAATCTTCCAACAAGCAAAAGCCCAGGACCAGATGGCTTCACAGGCGAATTCTATCAAACATTTAGAGAAGAGCTATCACCTATCCTTCTCAAACTCTTCCAAAATATAGCAGAGGGAGGAACACTCCCCAACTCATTCTACGAGGCCACCATCACCCTGGTACGAAAACCAGACAAGGATGTCACAAAGAAAGAAAACTACAGGCCAATATCACTGATGAACATAGATGCAAAAATCCTCAACAAAATACTAGCAAACAGAATCCAACAGCACATTGAACGGATCATACACCATGATCAAGTGGGGTTTATTCCAGGAATGCAAGGATTCTTCAATATACACAAATCTATCAATGTGATAAACCATATTAACAAATTGAAGGAGAAAAACCATATGATCATCTCAATAGATGCAGAGAAAGCTTTTGACAAAATTCAACACCCATTTATGATAAAAACCCTGCAGAAAGTAGGCATACAGGGACCTTTCCTCAACATAATAAAGGCCATATATGACAAACCCACAGCCAACATCATCCTCAATGGTGAAAAACTGAAAGCATTTCCACTAAGATCAGGAACAAGACAAGGTTGCCCACTCTCACCACTCTTATTCAACATAGTTTTGGAAGTTTTAGCCACAGCAATCAGAGAAGAAAAGGAAATAAAAGGAATCCAAATCGGAAAAGAAGAAGTAAAGCTGTCACTCTTTGCAGATAACATGATACTATACATAGAGAATCCTAAAGATGCTACCAGAACACTACTAGAGCTAATCAATGAAGTTGGTAAAGTAGCAGGATACAAAATTAATGCACAGAAATCTCTGGCATTCCTATACACTAAGGATATGAAAAATCTGAAAGTGAAATCAAGAAAACACTCCCATTTACCATTGCAACAAAAAGAATAAAATATCTAGGAATAAACCTACCTAAGGAGACAAAAGACCTGTATGCAGAAAATTATAAGACACTGATGAAAGAAATTAAAGATGATACAAATAGATGGAGAGATATACCATGTTCTTGGATTGGAAGAATCAACATTGTGAAAATGACTCTACTACCCAAAGCAATCTACAGATTCAATGCAATCCCTATCAAACTACCACTGGCATTTTTCACAGAACTAGAACAAAAAATTTCACAATTTGTATGGAAACACAAAAGACTCCGAATAGCCAAAGCAATCTTGAGAACGAAAAACGGAGCTGGAGGAATCAGGCTCCCTGACTTCAGACTATACTACAAAGCTACAGTAATCAAGACAGTATGGTACTGGCACAAAAACAGAAATATAGATCAATGGAACAGGATAGAATGCCCAGAGATAAACCCACACACATATGGTCACCTTATCTTTGACAAAGGAGGCAGGAATGTACAGTGGAGAAAGGACAGCCTCTTCAATAAGTGGTGCTGGGAAAACTGGACAGCTACATGTAAAAGTATGAGATTAGATCACTCCCTAACACCATACACAAAAGTAAGCTCAAAATGGATTAAAGACCTAAATGTAAGGCCAGAAACTATCAAACTCTTAGAGGAAAACACAGGCAGGACACTCTATGACATAAATCACAGCAAGGTCCTTTTGACCCACCTCCTAGAGAAATGGAAATAAAAACAAAAGTAAACGAATGAAACCTAATGAAACTGAAAAGCTTTTACAGAGCAAAGGAAACCATAAAGAAGACCAAAAGACAACCCTCAGAATGGGAGAAAATATTGGCAAATGAAGCAACTGACAAAGGATTAATCTCCAAAATTTATAAGCAGCTCATGCAGCTTAATAACAAAAAAACAAACAACCCAATCCAAAAATGGGCAGAAGACCTAAATAGACATTTCTCCAAAGAAGATATACAGACTGCCAACAAACACATGAAAGAATGCTCAACATCATTAATCATTAGAGAAATGCAAATCAAAACTACAATGAGATATCATCTCACACCAGTCAGAATGGCCATCATCAAAAAATCTAGAAACAATAAATGCTGGAGAGGGTGTGGAGAAAAGGGAACCCTCTTACACTGTTGGTGGGAATGTAAAATTGATACAGCCACTGTGGAGAACAGTATGGAGGTTCCTTAAAAAACTACAAATAGAACTACCATATGACCCAGCAATCCCACTACTGGGCATATACCCTGAGAAAACCATAATTCAAAAAGAGTTATGTACCAAAATGTTCATTGCAGCTCTATTTACAATAGCCCGGAGATGGAAACAACCTAAGTGTCCATCATCGGATGAATGGATAAAGAAGATGTGGCACATATATACAATGGAATATTACTCAGCCATAAAAAGAAACGAAATTGAGCTAATTGTAATGAGGTGGATAGACCTAGAGTGTGTCATACAGAGTGAAGTCAGAAAGAGAGAGACAAATACCGTATGCTAACACATATATATGGAATTTAAGAAAAAAAAATGTCATGAAAAACCTAGGGGTGAAACAGGAATAAAGACACAGACTTACTAGAGAATGGACTTGAGGCTATGGGGAGGGGGAAGGGTAAACGGTGACAAAGCGAGAGAGAGGCATGGACATATATACACTACCAAACGTAAGGTAGATAGCTAGTGGGAAGCAGCCGCATAGCACAGGGAGATCAGCTCGGTGCTTTGTGACCGCCTGGAGGGGTGGGATAGGGAGGGTGGGATAGGGAGGGTGGGAGGGAGGGAGACGCAAGCGGGAAGAGATATGGGAACATATGTAGATATATAACTGATTCATTTTGTTGTGAAGCTGAAACTAACATACCATTGTAAAGCAATTACACTCCAATAAAGATGTTAAAATGAAAAAAAAATACATCAATAAAAAATTTAAAAAAGCTCTTTAAAAATAAAAAAAATAAAGTTAGGCCTATAGTTTAATCTACAAAAATGTTTGTCAGGGTGTTGTTCATAATAAAATATTAGCTGGATATGTCCACTATTAAATAATCAAGTATATTAATTTTGATAAATTGTCATGATAGGATACTAAAAGTCATATTGAAGAACAGTATATATACCAATTATGTAAAATAGGACTGTAAAAATAAAAGCTGAAAATATATACTATGTAGATGAGATACTGATAGCAGCAATCTCTGGATAGTTGTGTTTTTGGTAGTAATTTATCGTGTGTGATCTATATTAACTTTCTTAAAATAAAAAAAGAAAAGAACGAGTAGAATCTGATTACACCAAGAAGAGCAAATAAAGTGATCAAGGTGAGGGTCAAGGGATGGCAGTGCAGTGACTGCTGACAGATAAAGTTCTGAAATGAACTTGCCTTTATTAGAACATTTCCATCCACCTGAAAGCAAACCTCCTCTCCTAGCTGCTTTGCTAAAGATGGCCAGACTGCCTTCTTAAGCTATACTCTCTTGGCAGTTAGAGCGAGCTCCACCTAGGATGAGATGAGAATGCATGTCCCTCCCCTCAGAGTGAGACCAGGTGCCAAAGAAACCAAAGTCAAAGAGGAGCTTTTCACCTTGACCCCCTTTGCTCCACCTCCCCATGCTTAGGACAAACACCACCCCCTCTGGGAACATCAAGAGTCCTCACATTTCCTGCATCTTACAGTCTTTCCAGTTTCTCCAAGCCTTTGATCTCTAACCTGTCCGTGACTATATCAATTTTAAAAAGAAGAAAAAAAATCAAAACCACAAAGATCCATTTTTTAAAATCCTGTTGTTCGGCTTGGTGCAGAAGTGAATGCTTTTCTCCTGCTGTGCTACTGTTTTACATTCTTTTCCCTCCTTCTACAAGAAGTGCCTGTTGTAAATTACGGAGCGCATGCACGCACCCGTACACGCACGCGCGCGCACACACACACACATCCCCAAATTTGGATTCTGCCCTTTCTAATTACAAATCACCACCTGTGGTAAAATTATTGAAAAACAGATGAGCTTTTCATTCCAGCAATAGCCTTAAAACAAGCAGCAGTTTCAACTGCCAGGGTGATGTATAGACAGCACAGAGGGCAGATGAGGGATTAATTAGGTCTGTCCTTGCACATTGCCAGGGGAGCACTTCTGTAGAGGTGATTGAAAACTAGAAAGAGTGGCATTAGTCTTCATTGTTGGTTAAAGGCAACAAAAATAAAGATGCAATTGAGTTGACAAAGCTTCCAGGTATGTGGCTGAGTCATTTGGAGGTGTCAAAATGATCAAACTATAATTAATTAGCTGAAGTGTTGTATTTAATCCCTCAACTTTAATGAAGAATTCTGCATCCGAGAACAAATAGCAAAGAAGGGACCATTGGTTTCTGATATTTGTTAGGTTTGGGGGGTTAGTCATTGGGGGAGAACCTAAGTTTTTCTCAGGCTGTAATGATCAACATCCCCTGCTTTTAATCTTATTGTCATTTCCCTTTCTCTTATAGAACAGTGATGTTGTTCTCCGCATTTTTATGAGGGGAGTAACCCTCCCTGCAGTCTGGGAAGTCTTTTTAAGGATGTCTGGAAGACTGAGTATGGGGGCCTTTGGCTTTTGAACACTTGCAGATTCCTTGTCCAATTTTCTTGCAAACAGTGGGTCTATTTTAGAGCATTAGGAAATGTAGCTTTGAGCCATAAAGTCACAAATGATCCCTAATTATAATCAGGAAACATTCATTGAATGCCTACTATGTGTGGGGTTTTGCTTCCTTATCTCAGAAAATACACACAGGACAAGCACATGATGTAAAATATTGCCTAGAAAGATAATGATTTTTTTTTCCTGTTGGTCTGTACATGTTTGGCCCACATTATTATTTTATATTCGTTTCTGAGCCCCAAGGGAGGCTCAGAGTCAACCAGCTCCAAGGGAAGTGAGTCAACCAGCTCCAAGGGAAGGCAGAACTGAAATATACTCATATTTAGCATGTTAATGAATTGGCTGTAAATTAGCAGATTTCCTTCCTACTATTATGTAGACTTTGTGTTTATTAGCTATAATTTAGTACCGGACAGCGGTTTTTAAACCTGTAGAGTGATTTCTTTTCTTTCTTATAAGTTATTACCCAAAAGACTTAGGAAAAGCACTAACCTTTTATAAAATGAAATAAACAGAGTTGAGGATGGAACAATCAGTAATATTTGAAAAAGCCATTCTTTTTCACTTTTCCACCTGCCAAATCATTAAAATATGCAGAAAACCCCTTAGAACAAGGATTGTTTCATGTCCTCTAATATGGATTTCATGTAAAAAGTGGCGTTTTTTGAAGGATCTATATTAAAACTGCTGTTTTAGTAAATTTTAAAATATATATCCCTATTTTAAAGGAAGGAATTATACTACATTGATAATTCTGCCTGGGACAAGTATTAACTCAAATATATTAATTAGTTCATGAAGCAGTTTGGATATTTTTTTCTCTATAAATATCTTCTTGCCTAGAGTAAGAAATCAGAAAGGAGTCCAGGGCTTCCCTGGTGGCGCAGTGGTTGAGAGTCCGCCTCCCGATGCAGGGGACACGGGTTCGTGCCCTGGTCCGGGAAGGTCCCACATGCTGCGGAGCGCCTGGGCTCGTGAACCATGGCCGCTGAGCCTGCGCGTCCGGAGCGTCCGGAGCCTGTGCTCCGCAGCGGGAGAGGCCACAACAGTGAGAGGCCCACATAGCGCAAAAACAAACAGAAAGGAGTCCCTTCTTTTCTCCCTCTCTTAACAAGTAAAATATAAAGTTATGAGTTTGTATCTGAAACCTGGAAATTTTCTGTTGAAGAAGAGGTATCGCCAGGAAAAGGTAGCTATTTGGTTCTTATTATTAAAGAAAGAAAAGTTTCTCATTGAGAGTGTTTCCAAAGAGAAGTCACCAGGAAGTTAAATACAGAGCCATCTTCCCCTTTCTATACTCTTCTTCCCATTCCTACACGTTAGCCTTGTTCCAGTGTTTAAGGTTTTTTGATCATGTGATCTGTCACAGAATTGTCTATTTACTTGTTCCTTTAATATTTGTACTTGAACGTTCACACCCACGTAATAATTATCTATCTTCGATATGAAGTCCCTTAGGGACAGGGATGGTGCTCATAAAAATTGTCAACTGAAAAATGCCACAAAGCAAGCAAAAGTTATCACTAAGATGTGAATGCAGGGCAGCGTTTTGTGACCATTCCATATACCATGGACCCTCTTCAGTGGTTTCCTTTGCTCATGTGACAAAAAACAAGCCCTGGGCCACAAGTGACCTCCTGCATTTAATGGTAAAGGCCCCTTAAACAATGAATGCAATTAACATATCACCACATCCTTTAACAGGATGACAGGTAATCATGAAGAGAATGCGTACTTCTGAATATCACCCAGGTACCTTCATTCCACATCTGTGATCTGCCGAAATACGGCACTAGACACTAAGCTGTTATTTAAACAAATAACCACTGTTGTTAATAACATCTTACACTTAAACACCACTTTATATGTTCCAAGTGCTTTCATAGACCATCACATCTCATCCTCAAAGCATCTCTGTAAGATAACTGATTACTCATGTTTTACAGATCCCTCAGAAACATCCCACACAATTTCTCTAGCTGCTGTATCAACGAGAGGCACGTGGCTCCTCTTCTGTCCACCTCTATTGAGAGGAAGTTTGGGAATAAACATCTTGCCTCATTGAAATCCCAAGTGCAACTTCCTTTTATAGTGGTGGTTAAAACTGTCGTTGGAGGTGAGAAGTATTTTGTGAATTCTTAAGGTGTCTACAACGTATGTTTTGATGCTCTTTTATTTTGAAGGATGAGTCTGTCTATGACTGTAACTTGTACATGGCTGAAAATACCAATAGAGGCATCTCTTCTTTGCTCAGGCAGAACTCTAACCATCCTTTGGGGCTCAAAGGGGTGCCTTTGCTTCAAAAAGGGACCTTGAACCGTTCTTTATCCGTTAGCAGCAAGATGCATACATATACTAGCACAGGTGGTGTCTGGACTGGGGAGGAGGTTGGGAAATGGTTATTTCTAGATTCCTTACAGGAAACTAGGACAAGGCATTGGAGAGGGATGACTGATCAATTAGTTCCAAATTCCAGAAAACCTCCTACAGGAGAACAGTCTTAACTCTGAGACCAGCGTGGTGCTTTTTAGTTGATGCTGAAATGATGAACACCCTGCATTCTCCTGTAAGGAATAACTAACTGGCAAATGAACAGGAGGGATGGAAACCTACAAGGATCTTTCAACAAATGGGTAGAAAATATTTTAATCCAGCCTATCTTTCTCATCACCTTCATCCCCCCTTTCTATCATCCTGTTTCCAGTTACCTTTTCCCAGACCACTAGCACAGGCAAAGTGGGGAAGTGTAAAGACATGAATTCCCCAATATATTATTTCTCAGTGACATCTGAGGCTGAGTCTTAATAAAAATGTGAGATTTAGGACAACTGTGAGTGTGCTGTTGAAGTGCACAGCACACAAGCAGAAAAAGACATGTCAGTAACATGTTTCTGTAGCTGACATGTAACAACACACAACTGAAAAGGCTTGGGCAAACTGCCAAAGCATCTGACAGTTACCTGGGAATCAGGGATCTTTGCAAGACCAGATCCAGAGCAGAGCCTGCTTTGGGCAAGTGCAGAGTGCCAGGCAGCCAGGCAGCTCTAAGTCCAGTTGAACCGGTTTCCTCCTCCAGCTCCGATGGTGTGGCTCTGCTTTTTAACTTCTTTTCCCCCCTGCGTCATGCAGTCTGTTATGCAATAATTTTCTTTTCTTATTTGCAGCACATTTCTGTTATGATCTTGACATATTCACTCATATTAGCATTTAAGCGCCAGTCAGTCTTAAGAGAACCCTGAATCTATCTATTGTCTCAGAGCTCTAGAAGTAGACGCCTTTGGTTGTGAGGCCAACATCCTTTATGTCTCTGATTTCCTCCTCCCAGACTCCGGCTCTGTTATGCTATGTCTCTGAGTTACCACTTCCTGTGACAGTGCTGTTCCTTTGTGGTTGAATTTCTGATACACCCTTTTTTTTCTGGATTTTTCTTGGAAATTGCTATATGATTTTCTTTCTTTTTTTTTTTTTTTTTTTTGCGGTACATGGGCCTCTCACTGCTGTGGCCTCTCCTGTTGCGGAGCACAGGCTCCGGACGCGCAGGCTCAGCGGCCATGGCTCACGGGCACAGCCGCTCCGTGGCATGTGGGATCTTCCCGGACCGGGGCACGAACCCGTGTCCCCTGCATCGGCAGGCGGACTCTCAACCACTGCGCCACCAGGGAAGCCCTGATTTTTTTTTTTTTTTAAATCAACAACTGAGCTGTATGTTGTTGCTGTGTGTTCTACCCGGAAAGCATCAAGATCAACAGACACGGAATCTCAAAAACTGTCAAATGAAAACAAACACCAATCCTCCAGTTCCTGTTTCCAAATCCCAAGGTACCGAGGAAGCCCAACATCTATATTGACAGCTCTCCACAGGGCTTAACAAGACAAGAGAGACAGCAATGGATAACTAGAAAGTTGGGTGAACACAACAGAAACTGCAGCCCCTTTGCATTCTGGGAAAATGCCAACTACTTACCTTCTGTTGGTGTGTTCTTCCCAACACAGGTAGAGGCAGGTAGAGTCTCTAGATCACTGGTTCTCAGCCCAGTTGATTCTCTCACCCCAGGGAACATTTGACAATATCTGGATACATTTTGGTTGTCACAACTGGAATATGCTGTTGGTATCTGGTGAGTAGAGACCGAGGGTTTTGCTAAACATCCTAAGATGCACAGAATGGACCCTACAACAAAGAATTATCCTTCTCAGAATGTCAGTAGTACTGAGGTGGAGAATCTCAGCTCCAGATCTATGGGTATGAAAATAAGAATTTAGGTAGTCAAGAGAGAACTTCATTTATCTTCCATAAGTATTTTTTCTTTTATCCATGCAATGTCAATTGATAAGTTATTGTAGTTAGCTATTTGGGTGCATATATTGGTATCTGGAGGAAATAGGAGAAGATGGGCTGGAAATGAACAAAAAAGCTGAGTCCAGAAAAGAGCTAAAACCATGAGTTATAAAGCCATCTCCACTGGCTCCAAAGCCACCCACTCAAGCTGAATTTCCCTCCAGTAGTCTCTCATTTAAAAAAAAAAGAAATCCAGTTTTGAAAATATCGTGAGTTTCTTTGTCCTAACTAAAGGTTTTCTCAAGCATATATCTTTTTAATAGATCTTTACTGGAGTATAATTGCTTCACTATACGGTGTTAGTTTCTGTTGCACAACAAAGTGAATCAGCCATATGCATACGCATGTCCCCATATCCCCTCCCTCTTGAGCCTCCCTCCCACCCTCCCTATCCCACCCCTCTAGGTCATTGCAAAGCACCGAGCTGATCTCCCTGTGCTATGCTGCTGCTTCCCACCAGCCAACTATTTTACAGTCAGTAGTGTATATATGTTGATGCTACTCTCACTTCGCCCCAGCTTTGCCCTCCCCCTGCATGTCCTCAAGTCCATTCTCTATATCTACCTCTTTATTACTGCCCTGCAACTAGGTTTATCGGTACTATTTTTTTTTTAGATTCCATATATATGCATTAGCATACAGTGTTTGTTTTTCTTTTTCTGACTTACTTCACTCTGTATGACAGACTTTTTTTTTCACCCTATCAGTCTTCACAATCCCTCACATTAAGTAGAATAAGCATCTTCACTTTATTCAGAAGTAAGGTGATGATAGACAGCTGTAGTTCACAGTTCGTAGTTCACTTTTTCTGATTATATAGCTCTGAAGAAAAGATAAGTTCAATTTTCAGGAACCCTGAAAAAGTGAGTGAATAAGCGATACCAACTATATAGGTTCTGGGGTGGAGGTGGGGCTGGTAGTGAAAGAGGTTAATTATTAATAAAATGTTTACTATTCATTAGGTATCTACCATGTATAGGCACTGTGCTAGGTTCTTTATTTATGTCCTTCGATCCATACTGTACTTGGAGGCAGATATTATCTCCCTTCGTCATGGGTGAGAGATCCGGGGCTCAGGAAGGGAAAGGAAGTCCCCTGCAGAAGGATGCACAGCTGGAAGGAGCCGAGACCGATTTCAGATCTTGCTTTGGTGACCTCCAAGCCTGTGTGTGGGTCCCACATCAGAGATCTCAGATGTGCCTCGGCTGGGGCTCAGGGAGGGGGCGACCCTGGCCCAATCGGGGAGTAAAAAGTTGTTTGCATATTAGAGCTCAGAGCTCTCACTATCACAGAGCTAGGAGGGGCTTCGGAGCTCTTTCTCCTAATCCCTTCATATTACAGATGAGGAAATAAGGTCCAGAGAGCAAATATGATGAGTATTTACACCCCACCCCCCAGAGCTTTGTCTTCCTACGTGTGCCATGATGGGTGCCCGGAAGCATGTCTGCCTATCCACACCGGAGCAGAAGTACTCAGCCAGCATCTTTGGCTGATGTCCCTGCTTTGCGTTTCAGGCAAGTGGAGCCTTTTCTCTGGAATTCCCTTGCTCTCTGCGAAGACAAAGCCTGGGTTTATTTCCCTTTAGGACACAGTGGGAAGCAGTCAGTTTTGTACGAGCAGCACAGACTTTGCGGCCTTGTCTTTTTCCTTCCTTCTTCTCAACCTGGCTGCGTAAAACTAAGTGCTAAATCATAATACCAGTGGGTTAGGATTAATTGTGATGTTTATTTTGGTACATTTGCCTGAGGACCCGATGTGTGTTTTTACAAATCTAACAAACAATTTTACCTAGAATACCAGACACTCTTCAGCTCCCATTAGCCACGGTTGGATTTGAACCACTGACCTCGAGGTGAGAGGCCACTCATCACATTACAGATGCCCCAGGCCATGGAGTTCACTCGCTTGCTGTTTCTTTAATGTAACTGCCAACAGCAAGATCAGCAGTGGGAATTCTCCCCAGTCCATAGATCCTAAGGTCTCAGAAATTCAGCCTTTGAGAGCTCTTCTTTTTGCCTTGGAGTTTGGACCTATTAACTAGCAACATTGCTAAGAGAAACTGCAGAGGGATAAAGGATGGCATACATCCCACACTGTTCTCCTGGAGGAGTAGGCTATCAGGTTATAACCATCTGATTTCCTGTGGATGGTTCAAGTCACCAATGCCCAGGTTAAAGGAAATATTCGAGAACATTAACGATTTGCTGGTACCAAGAGATGCGATGAACAGTTTAAATATACTGCCCCTCAATGGGAGGAAATGTATTTCTATTAAGGGACCAGCATTGTGCTGCGCTTGTTGGAATTTTTGCTTGTGCACAGGAATTTTGCTCCGGGTCTATGTCTGTCACTGAAATTGACAACTGCCTATGGCTCTGCACAATTGAAATGTAGATCTTAAATTTCACATCATTATCCAAATAAAATATATCTGCCAAGGGGGACTGGTATTACACAGTTAGAGAACTGTGATACCAGTTGCCTGATTAACAGATTGAGAGGAATAGAAGAATTTCTCACCTACTTTCCGGAGTGATGCTGGCTGGAGAGCTCCTGTTAAACGGACTAATTGATCAGGCTCCCTGTGCTAGGTACAGAGATGCCCAGCATCATGACTGGATGGAGGAGGTAGGGTTTCCTGGGATAGAAAATATCTGTAATGCAGGGAAGAAGGGATGGGGATCAAACCAGACATTTATGAATCCTGTCTTCTGAAAGGGAAAGATGGGAAACCATTAGCCCCTGAGTACATGGCCGCTTGCTCTTGGGCCTCAGATGTACTGAGCCATACTCAGAAGGAAGATACACACGTGAACTTCCTCTTCTCAAAGCCTCTTCATAAGATCCAACACCCTGCTAGTCCTGACTTTGCAGTATTCATGAAAAACATCATGGAATACTAAAAATGCATGTCTAATGTAATAAAACAAACAAAAAAAATCATTGGAGGGTGTGGTTTACTCTAAAAGATACGTTAGCCATCATTAACATGTGTGTTGTCTCTACTGTTTGCTCTGCGTTAATTAGGTCACTTGTTTTCTGACTTAGTGCCCAATTCTAAACTCTGATGGGTAGGTTAGTATCCAAAAGTCACATGAGCGTAACTCATAGGTTTAGATCACAGTGAGTTTGAGAATCTCAGATGTGTTTAGTTTTTCTTTTCTTCTTTTTTTCTTTTTTTTTTCGGTACGCGGGCCTCTCACTGTTGTGGCCTCTCGCGTTGCGGAGCACAGGCTCCGGCCGCGCGGGCTCAGCGGCCATGGCTCACGGGCCCAGCCGCTCCGCGGCATGTGGGATCTTCCCGGACCGGGGCACGACCCCGTGTCCCCTGCATCGGCAGCATCAGCAGGCGGACTTTCAACCACTGCGCCACCAGGGAAGCCCCTGTTTAGTTTTTCAGCTGGAAATAACTTTAGTGATCAGTATTGGTGCAGTTTCTTATTGTTCCAGATGAGAAAATTGGAGTCCAGGTGTTGAAATGACTTACCACCTAATGAGCTAATGACATTTATAATGAGCTGGCAATGACTGTTTTAATAGTTATCACCATGGCATCCAAGATTCATTCTGCCTTAGTGTAGCCTTGCAGAGAGTTTTCAGATGTATCATCTCATGAGAATTTTTATCAGTTTATAATCCCTTCTTATACTTACTGGTGTATTTATGACATGTCATTCAAAATAAGCAATATTGTTCTTACAATGGTGGTTAATGTCTCACTTTCCACTTTCTTTTTACTGGTGTACCACGGTTTAGATCTTGGTCTTGTGCACGGTAATGTGTTCCAATGGTTTAAAAATGTTAGACTGCAAATCCCAATCTGGCTTTTTTGGTAAATTACTGTGAGACAAGAAGCAACTCATTCCATCTTCCTGTGCTACTGCTTCTCGATAAGAAGTGGAATTTTTTTAGGTACTACTCTGAGTTGTGCTGAGTAGAAATGAGCAAACACTCCTTCCACCATGACTTTCAAGAAAAAGGCAAACCGGAATAAAGAATATTGCAGCTCAAACTAGCCCTTCTGAGTCTCAATTTCCTAATAGGAAAAAAAAAGAAAAGAACAATACCACTGTCTCAGGTTAATTTTCAGGATTAGATGAGAAATATATAAAGCAAAAGCACTTGACATTTTGACACCTAAGATACTTTAGTATCATTCCTGCCTTAGCAATCACTTCTACTTTTTCTGGATTTCAATGTACAGCTGACCCTTGAATAACTCTGCGGTAAGGGTGCTGAACTCCCACGAAGTTGAAAATCCACGTATAACTCTACAGTCAGCCTTCCTCAGTAGCCATGGCTTTGCATCCATGGATTGAACCAACCACGGATCGTGTAGTACTGTAATGGTATTGAGTGAAAAAAAATCCACAGCTAAGTGGTCCCATGCAGTTCAGTGCAGTTCAAACCCGTGTTATTCAAGGGTCAACTGAAATGCATTATCAATACCTTTACAGAAGATACTTCTCATAGTCTATCTTGTATTGCAGTTAGGGGTTAATCCCTTAATATCCTAAACAGATTGTAAATTCTTGGGGAGTCTAGAATTCCATCCTGTATACATTTGTTTCCTTACAGAATCAATCCTGATGCTTTACTCATATACATGTTCAGGACAATCTCTCTCTACTTACCAATGAACAGAAAGATAGATTCAAGCTAATTGAATAATAGTCCTTCTAGGTAACGACATTACAGATGAAAAATTAACTGAATGGTTCTACTTTGGATTACATTAACTGCAACATTGTGTATTAGTATCAACAATGGATGAGGCATTTTTCTCCACACCATACCTCATAGGCCATGGGGTAGATAAGGGTTTAGCAAATTATGGCCCATGGGCAGGCTGCCATCTGTTTTTTTTTTTTTAATTGGAGTAAAATTGCTTTACAATGTTGTGTTAGTTTCTGTTGTATGATGAAGTGAATCAGCTATAGGTATAACTATATCCCCTCCCTCTTGGACCTCCTTCACCCCCTTCCTCCCCCCACCCCCATCTAGGTCATCACAGAGCACTGAGCTGTGCTCTGTCTGCTATACAGCAGGTTCCCACTAGGCTATCTATTTTACTATCTATTTTACACATGGTAGTGTACTTATGTCAAACCTAATCTCCCAATTCGTCCCATCCTCCCCTTCCCCCCCGTGTCTGTTCTCTACGTCTATGTCTCTATTCCTGCCCTACAAATAGGTTCATCTGTACCATTTTCCCAGCTTCCACTTATATGCGTTAATATACAATATTCGTTTTTCTCTTTCTGGCTTACTTCACTCTGTATGACAGACTCTAGGTCCATCCACATCTCTACAAATGACCCAATTTCATTCCTTTTTATGGCTGAGTAATATTCCATTGTATATATGTATCACATCTTCTTTATCCATTCATCTATCATTGGACACTTAGGTTGTTTCCATGTCCTGGCTATTGTAAATAGTGCTGCAATGAACATTGGGGTACATTTGTCCTTCTGAATTATGGTTTTCTCAGGGTATATGGGATATACCAGTCGTGGGATTGTGGGGTCATATGGTAGTTCTATTTTTAGTTTTTTAAGGAAATTCCATACTGTTCTCCATAGTGACTGTATCAATTTACATTCCCACCAACAGTGCAAAAGGGTTCCCTTTTCTCCACACCCTCTCCAGCATTAATTGTTTGTAGATTTTTTGAAGTTTTATTAGAACACAACCACATCCATTTATTTACACATTATCTGTGGCTTCCTTTGCACTACAAGGGCAGAGGTGAGTAGTTCACACAGACATCATATGGCCTACAAAGCCTGAAATATTTACGACCTGGTCCTTTACTGAACAGCTTTGCTACCCCTGGGATGGACTAGATTAGACTACATAGACCGTGCTGTACTATCAGAGAGTTTCTTGCTGCCAAGAGGAAAAGAACTTATCAAAACAAACGTGAAGTCATACTTTAGCTTTTCGTTTTCTTGTGGCTCATTCAAATGAGGTAAGGTTAATGTTTATCAATGTGTTCTTTAAAGGTGACTGTAAAGTAAAATTATATATACATACATATATTGAAATTTATTGTTAGACATTCCAGTTTTTCTTTATGGCCAGCAAAGCTGTAAGGTAGAAGGAAGACATATCAAATCACCTTATGTATGTGTTTATATGTATGGCCCTTTCCACCAACTGTTCCGCAGTTATATTATACCAACGTGTCCATATGTACGTGCTGAAATCAGATAGAACTGAAAGTCTGAATTGCTTTCACCTGCCAGGATTCCATAAGACAGTCTTGTATTCCAGGAGCCACATCCCAGTTCCTGATATGCACAAGGCTCCATGGAAGGAGTTTGTTCAATAGGGCCAATAGAACAGATTTTGTACACAAGTATAGCCTTTGTTTCCTCTGGAAACTCACTGAGTGTCATTTTTATTGTTGCTCTCACCTTGGGGATTGTGTATTTCCCTGGAGAGTATTGGAAGGGTGGAGGCTACAAAGAGATAAGAGAAAACAGAGAAGGTGAGACAAGAGAGAGGAATCTAATCCCTGGGGTATTTTATTTACTTTGCTTTTTAAAAATAATGTTCCCCTGGTCTCTACTGAGATTCATCAGTACTTTTTGAAATCATAAAGTGTGTTACCCTGTTTGGGACCCAAAGAATTTTATAGTACATACATCTTCCCTGTGGGTCTTAGATTTAGTCTGATCCGTATTCATCATTCCTCTGAAGAACAAACAAAAACACAGTCCCCCTGGAAAGACAGAGAATCTCAAGCATGAGCTGGACTCCTTTTGTTCTTTTCCTCTTTCCTTCCCTTGAATCCATCACCCAGCTTTGTCAAAGTTAAATAACTAGTAAGCCACACGAAACAATAAAGCATCAGCCATTTGAAACTTCCATAGGGAAAGGAAAGTAGTAGGATTGAGAACAATATCAAAGTATTTTCCGGAGAACCTTAAAGATATTTTTGGTAAAGACATGCCAACAGGATGGAAGAGAAAAAACGGGCAAGGATGAACAAGAAAAACAAGCATGCAGATCAAGGATCTGAAGTAGTTATAGATTTACCAACTGAGTATCAGATTTGACAATACAATCATGTACATTTCCTTTGAAGGTTATTAAAAGTCAGAGAAAGAAAGAGAGAGAGAGAGACCTGACAAGGTACAAAGAGTGAAGAATTTGGCAACATACTTATTCGCCCTGCCAACAAATTAATTGAAACATGGAGGGAAGAGGATTCCAGAAAGACTAATTCCCTTTCCCTGATTGCGTCTGAACAGGAGTCATTTTCCTAGTTTGCTCACCTTGAATTGGACACTGTAAGACAGCTTGCATCATCCCCTACGCCTCCCCCATCCCTTACCACCCACCAACAGTTGTGTGAGAGACTGAACTGAACAGGCCTGGAATGATTCAAGAACTCATTTTGGTCCATCACCTTTTTTTTCATAATCCTTCGTTTACCATTTGATTTTCTAAGACATCCTGGGGAAATTGCCTATCCTTCCTTAATTGACTAATTTATGATTTTAATGAGCTGGATTTGCTCAAGGATTTAGTTTTAATTTTGACAATCTTCCATTACTGATGCTATATATATCCTTCCTCTCTTTTCTGGTGTGGAACCAGAAGCCCCGTGAGAACTATATCTAGTGCTTTCAAGGCAAGAGAAAGATGTTGTAGCTGGGACCCTCATCTTCCTCACAGCACAGACTAAACATGCCAACGTGGTCCAGAAACACAATCAGAATGCTAGGGTTGAAAGGAAACTAACTTCGTATAATTCAATTTATCAACCCAGTTCTTGTCATACCTTTGTTCACACATTCTTTCTGCCAAGATTAACTACCATGAGTATAACTCAGAATGACAGGAAGTGCAGTGGACGGGCACTCAGATAATCTGGGATCAAATCCTAACTCTGCCACTTAAAGTTATGGGATAGTTGGCATCACTTGAAATTTCTGAGCTTGAATTTCCTAATCTATAGATGGAGATAACAATACCTTTCCTATATATAGCATGGATGGTATGAAGAAACGAGTATAGAGGCAGTTTGTAAACTCCAGCTGAGATGCTATGTGAAAGCAAGGACTTCCATCTTATACAGCACCGGAGCACCGGCATGGCATACTGAACAAGGGAGTGGGCAAAGGGAGTCAGGGTTCTAGGTGGTGTCATGCCTTTCATACAGGATTCCATCCATAAACACAAGCTGCTCTCTTATTCAGACAGAAAGTGTCTTTTGTGCAACTTACTTGGAAGTGAGTGTAAGAGGGGAAGAGGGTCAGAAGAACTATAAAATTAAGTTCCATAATGTCTTACCTGATGATTCCAACCTTGATGCACCAGAAAATTCTGTTTTATTTTGCACCCCTTGGAAAAATAACTAGATCCTTCTCAATCTTATCTTTGAAAAATGTATCTTAGCTCCTACCTGACTTATTTTAAATATATTTAAGTATAGGGTTTACATTCGGCAAGAGTGTCCACAGTATGTAAAATTGCAGTATCTCCCACACAGGAGAAAGACTAAGAATATAGTCAGTGACACAGTCACGTAAAACTAAGGTAAATTCAGAGATTATGACACAATTTTCACAAAACTTCTCTTTAGAAAATTTTTCTAGAAATGCCAATTGGCTTTACACATAACCAATCAAAACATAAAAAATATGAAGGCTGGTGATAAAATTGAAAGAAGAACATTGAAGAACTGGCATGAACAGGGACATAAAATACATACGCACATTGCACAACTAACTAAAAGCATCTTTTGTTATCAGAACACTTGGGCCTCTGAATCCTTTATTTATCCCCAAATAAATGCTAGATAAGAGAAGCACTCTCTGTCTTATTCACAGCCTGATCTGTTCTACAAGCATTTAAATGAACTACTACCTTCTAGGACTCTGACTGGTCTGGCTTGATAATAAAGCTAACATCCAAAGTTGAACTTTAAGGCAGCTGTGAGGTTGACCCCACCATAGCAACAGGAAGCCTGCTTCCCAGGAAAAAGTCTGAAGGATAGGCAGTTAGAATTTTGGATACATGATCAAACCACCAAGGCACTTGAAATCAGCTAGGTACATTTATGGTTCCCTTTGTTCTGGAAGATTTGGAAATGTTTGATCAATACAGAACACTAAAACAAAACCCCAAGCACTCTGGGACAACTAAACTCACAAAGACTCTTCAACAGCAACATCTTCTAAAGGGAGACACCACTGGCACATCCACGTAACCTTGGCCTTTATTACGTCTTGAGTCTGTCACCACCAATGTAATTTCATTCTACTGCTTGTCTTAAGACACAATTTACAAACCCGTGAATCTAGTGGGGAGAATGCCCAGCTCACAGATGTGAGAAGGGAGTATTTCTTTAGTGAGTTTCAAATCAGGTGCTCCTAAAATTACAATTGCGTAGGCTCTCCCTCATCTCCAGTCAAGTCGCAAAGTGACAGTAATCTGATTGCAATGCCTTGTCTCAACCGAGCTGATTTTGAATTTGGACCCTGATAAGCCACAGGTAACAGCAAGCTCCTTAAATTAAAAAATGAGTCCATATATTTTTTAAGCACATGCAAATTCACAAAGGCGCTCAGAAGGCTCTATGTAATGGTTAGCTGAGAACTCTGTTTGCCTTTGCATCTCTTAATTGTATGAAGCTGGCTTCAAGTACAGTGGCATCAGTACAATGACCAATGAGGTCTAATCTCCAGCAACATCAACACATGCAATAAGGCATAGGAGTTCCATCAAGCAGTGGGCAGAGTCATTTTCCTGGGAATGGACATGCTAAAAAAAATGAATACCACGTGGTATGAGTTTAATTTACGCTGTATCAGGAAGCAACAGGGTAATAACGGGCTTCTGACCATAGTCTGAGCTCCCACTCATCGCCTTTCATGGGGACTTTTCTCTCATTAGGTTGCATCACCCTGAGAAGTAGGGATTTTTATTCCCATTTTAAAGATGAGGAAACAGTAGGTTAGAGAGGTTAGAGAAGATGTTCAAGCTTATCCAGCTTGTGGATGGTTAAGTTAGGGATCAAAATACAGAATAAAAGGATCAAATGTTCAGTGACCACTTTCATAGAAACTAGCTTTCCTGAGAAGATGATTAAAATTTCCTCCCATCTTCCTTTACCTTCATTTCATTTCAGATTTTCACTTTTCGCTCTCATTCACTTGAGTGTTCTGAATGCCAACTCTCTGTCTTTCCCTGTGCTGTGCTGGAGACTGAGAAGCCCAAGAAGAAAAAGAATACAGTCTTTGCTCCCCAAGGATTTCTTTTGGGGGGAATTCAAACATAGGAACTACTGGTAATATACAGAAGTCTGCTTATCCTCTGAAATCACAAACCAAATTCTTCCATATACCAAGAAAATAAGGTAAATTGCCTAACGATTGGGGGCATATGAAGGACATTTCTCCTTACTCTGTCCAGAGTTCAGTGGATGGCTTGACCGTCAAGTACCTCGAGCTTGAAAGAGCACAGACATAGCCACATGGAGATGAACCAGAGAGGGGATTTCTTCATATTTCCTGGCATAGGTGACCTCAAAAATTAACGCGACAGGCAGACCCTGGAGCCCAGCTCCCACTAGTAGTAAGTTAATGGCCCATAAAACTCTTCCATATGATAATTCCATAGAGGTATCATCAGAGAGGACTGTCTTAGATGAATAAAGACACATGCTCTTAGTTTTATCAAAAAAATTCTATACTCATCAAAGGTAGAAATAAAAGAGGAAACAAGTTATGTTCTGAGTCTTTGACATTGGACATCTCCAGCATTCTCTAGGAACAATTTGGTTGTGGTTTCCGGCGTGTGTACTATCAAACCCTGAATTAACTTTCATTCCCTATATGGTTCAGGCAGGGGGCGGGGGAAAAAGCTTTTGAAGAGGAGGATAGATGTTAGCATTACCAAGGCACCTCGGGTAACTTTAAGCTCTGTAAGGGTAGAACTATGCTGTTTTTGTTTTATCACTTCATCCTCAAAATAGAGCACAGTCCCAGACTCATGCAAGCTACATAATATACACTGGTTACATGAAGAAGCAATTTAATCTAATGTGACGATATTATTCCAATTTGTCATAGTAAAAACAACCCATTAATACACTGTTGTACTTTTAACGTCAGAAATCCTTTCAGGCAGATGAGAAACTGATCATGTTTATAGTTGAAAAAATAAAAGGTCATTAATAAATCAGTTGATGCTGGAATCAATTCCCTATGAAACTCTTCCATTTCTATACATAATGTAAATATTTATCATAATCCAACGTGAAATAAACCCCTTAACATTTTTTTTCATTTCTTTGAAGAACTGAACCCAGACTTGACTTTGTGTATTAATTAAAAGTGAGTTTTCAGGTCGGTTTATGTCAAAACCATGGCACCAGAAAATAGCTCTAACCTTGTCCCTCAGAGATTAATGCCACTAGGATTATTGTTTATTTTGATTAGAATGGATTTGTTATTAGAAACAATATTTTCTCTCACACCGATTGCATGCAACCACTCCCTTTGAGAGACAAAGTAAGTTGCTGTCAGGAAGACCCACGAGTTCCTATTTTCCTGCCTTTTCACCTCGCGATCATGGTAAACATTTTATTCATTTGTCCACTTCCACTATTGCATGTCTACTTTTACCATTTTCTAGCTGTTACTGCTGACAGTTCCTTTCTCCGGTGTGGGCTGCTGTTGTCCCTTGAAGCCTTTCTTCTTCTGGCTTCAGATTAAACTGGCTTTCTTCCTTCAGATACAACTTTATGTCAACCAGAACAATCAACAAAAGACTTCCGAAAGCTTGCTGTTACTCACCGAAACCTAACAGCTTGCTCATGCTACCTGCCAACGTTCTTAAAAACACACCACACACCCATGGCCATAAACCCACAGAAGCATTTTCACTGACAGATGAAATCCTAAAACATGGAAGCATCTTGAAAGCAAACGGCAATGAAACACTTTTCCGAACACTGGGAAGCTGGGTGGAGAAAGCAAGCAAGCCAGGGATTGGAATCCATTATGTGGCTGAGGCTTCTGTCTGGTCGATTTAAACAGATTGAAACCGAGGCCGTCGCACAGAACCGCCTCAGGTGAGGGTGCGCAGTGTTCCTGTGGGGTTATCACACCGGCCAGGCCTTGAAGGCAGAGCAAAGCCCTTCCACTGGGAAGTTCCTCCTAAGTGCTCGCACAGCATCCGCGGGATTATCCCTCCTCCCCACTCACACATCATCTGGCTTGAAACTTGCAGGCCCTCTGGCAAAGAAGAGAGAAACGTTCTATTCGAGCCCTCCTCCTTCCCCATCCTGTTTCCTAGCAGCCGCTGGCTGAGTCCTGCCCTTCTCCGCCAAGCACCAGGCTGGATTAGCTGCAAGCCAATAGCTGGGGGTCAGGATTAAGAGGCCAGCGTGCACTTTAATACAAGCTGCCTATAATTAATGGCATTATTAATAGCTTGACTGAAAAATTCATTAAAAAATCCATTAAAAATAAATACCCTTTTACAAAAGGCATTGCCTTGGGTAAGAAAAACAGAAAAAAAGATAAAGGAAAATTGATTGGTGGCTTTCAGTTCACAGAAAGACAGACCATAGTTCAAACTGATTAAAATTGAACATTTTTAGATTAAGCACCCTTGCCAAAACATTCTCTGTAGTTACCCAATATGAAAATATGATGATGGGCCATATATTTATATTTGTATGTAACAAGGGTTGGGGTATAAGACACACAGGTAGCTGCTTGAAATAACTTTCTCCAAGTGAACATTCTTGACCTTCAGTAGTAGAAAGTCCCTGAAATGCTGGGTAACTGTATCTGATTAACTCAGAGTCTCCAATGCAATGGGTTTGTTCAGAGGCAGTATATCCCCCACGGTCTCATGACATGTTTAGCGACCTGACTGTTTTTCTTCTCCTTTCTTCTCTCTCTCCCTCTCTATCTGCATTCATGCCATGGCTCTCCTCTTCTGTATATCTGGCTCGGTAACTTGGAATTGATCTTATTGAGTTTTGCCTCAGCCCAAGTAAACAGTGCTGAGGGTGATTGGAATGTCTGCGGTTCAGATGTTCGCTCAGAATAAAGTGGAGATGATGGAAAGGGGAAAGCCCAGTTGGGGAGGCAGTCTCACCCTGACTTCTCCTCTATAAAGATTTGTTTGTGTTGATACTAAAGCTGATCTTTTGGGTCAACTTTGCTCTGGGTCTAATCTGCTCATTGGTGTGAGATGAACATTGTCTTCCAAAGGTCCAGGCGACCATGCCCTCTCAGAAAAAGACCCCATTCATGAGAGTATTTGCTTGAAGAGAGCTTTTATTCACTTCACCTGTTATGTTGGGCCTATAGAGCACAAAGCCAAGTGGAGATTAGGCAATTATCTGGTTAATAGGATCAACAGAGACAAGAAGTTCATTCAATAGGCATTTCTGACTGCACACCACGCACAGCTCAGCCCTCCATGGGATGAGAGGAGCCGGGTGAGGAGGAAACATGCGGCTGCTTAGTTGTAACATGATAAAGGAAATGAGACATAAACACAGCCAGCAACTGACGTGCAATTTACAAACAAGGGCGGAATTGCATGGGATTCTATGCATTAAAGTCGGAATATAACAAGCTAAAAATTATAGGAAGTGGTTAAGCCAGGGTAAATTTCTTGGAAAAGGCAAATCAATGTCTATCTATGTTCAGAGATCTCCAGTTCGCCACTTTTAAACCTAATCATTTCCGACAGTGTAAGGCCTTTTGCCTTTTAAAATGCATTAAATCCCCTTTGTTGCTCCTGCACTAAGTTCCCGCAGTTTTTTACTGAAGATTATATTTAATTCCTGGAAATATTGAGAAACTTGTTTTTATCTGGGTTTCACAAAGTTACCCACAGATGTTATGTGAAAATTCTGGCACTGTTTCTGGCTCTTTCCCCTCCCTAATCTCCACTTGGTATTGCAATACTTACAGAGGTCTTCCAAGTCATCTGTGCAGTGTAGCACATATTCACTGAGCAGTGAGCTTCTCGATAAAGATACTGATTTTTAAAAATGCCCTTGCTCTGTCGATTGCCATTTTTGTTGCTAGTAAAATGTGGTCCTAATTAGCAAGGTGTTGAGTAACTTCCCAATTAGGAAGTGCTGGGCTGACCAGCATTTCCATTCTCTTTCCATAACTTAGACTCATGGGGAATTGTACGTGAAGTACAACATTTGCAATTCTGAGAGATCTGAACTTAAAAATGCATTCTTTCGGGTGAGGCTCTCTCGCTCACTACTCCTGGGAATCTTCAACTGATAGCTTTTCACCTCTATGCTAATGTGAAAACCTACACCACTGGTTGAAATTTTATAAATTATGGCAGTTGGCTATTTTGTTCATGTACACCAAACATATTTAACTAATATATTTTTGAAATGTCTACTTATGGAATCAAATGATTGTTTTGAGACACATTGGAGACAGGCTGTACTGGGCAATATAAACAGAAGGATGAGAAGGGAAGGGAGGGCCCAGGAGGAGAGAGGAATGAAACAGGATGGAAGGTGAAAGGCACGTAGGGGGATTATATCACTGTCTAGCTCCGTCACTTAGCACCTGGCAGCATCACTTAACACCTGGCAGGTCCTTCATCAGGTCAATTTGGGGTAGTAGGAAACATGGGTTTGGGAAAGGAATGTCTTGGCACTTAGGAAAATAAGGTCTAGAAAAGGCTGATGAGGTTATTAGTTCTATTTTTTTTTTTCAAATTCTGTAATTACAGATGTCTGGATTTGCTAGGATGGTTACCAAATTTCAAGCATTTGGTGACAAACCTTTATTAAAGAGGAATCAAATGACAGATGTAGGATGGAAGAAATGTACCCGAGGTGTGAAAAAAAAAAGGAGCAAAGATTAGGAAATGCAAGAAGAATTTTCAATAACACAACCATCAAGCCCTCCCATCTTCACCAAGATCAAACAAAAGCTAGTATGAGGGATTCAGACAGATCTCAGTTCAGATTCTATCATTCATTCATTCATCATTCCTTACAGCAGGGTAAAGTCTTTGAGGATGGAGTGTAAGAGTGATGATAATGAGAAGGCTTCCTCTAAAGTTATCCACATCTAAGGTCATTGGATGATAGCAAATACACTCAGAACTCTAAGCTGCATCGACAGTCAGATGGCAGCCGACGTCGAAGGCATGCTAAGAATCCAGCCAAGTACTGAGAATCATTGTTTTAAGTCTGGTGTTGATGGGGGTTGCCATCATTCTAAAAGACTGTTTTCTGAACTTAGTATAACAGATTGAATGAGTGTGAAGGGTGTTCATTCTAAAACCTGCTCAGTTTCATTTCAAAAAAAGCTGCCAGAAATGTTTCACGCACAACATGATAATTCTGACGCTCTCCTGTGTGACGTACTCTCACGGAATAATATGGGGAAATGGCTAAAAATCCTTCCCCACAGAAAAGTACATTAGAATGCAAATAAGGGAGAGTGCCTTTTCGTTAAGGATTTTTTGGAAAATTCTTTGTGACCAAAAGTTGTTTGGAAATTCTTTGTAAAACAAACACACACAAAGCCCTCCTACGTGTACACAGGGACTTTGCCATGTTGCCCACCGTATTCACATGGTGAAAACGGTGTTTGGCATAAAGTGCCGGCTCAGTAGATATTCACTGAATATGTGAATAAACACTGCAGTGCAGTAGGGCACCGGGGCTGGTAAGCACTTCTCTGTGACCTGTCAGAGTGCCTAGCTAGCAGAAAGCATTCAACTGCTTAATACAAATGGATGAATGAGCACTTGTTATAGGCAAGATAAGTGATCTTACGTGGTTTGTGAATCACCAAACCTGAATTATGTATTAAAATAAGGGAATGGGGAGGATGACACCACCAGTCTGACATGAAATGTGGGATTATTGGAAGATAAAATGGCTCTCTGCGTGGCACCATTCCATTAGAAAGCCTCTGATTCTCAGACAGTGAATCATATATTTTTCCATATTCGTCATCCCCTTCAAGGTTTACACTGGGTGTGTGTCGGGGGATGGGTACCTTCAGGGGAAAGTACCATGGTAAGGACTTTCTCATGCAGAGACTACACCCGCAGACTACTATACCCGCAGGGTATTGCCTACCTTGCACAAGGTTAGGGGTCTTGGTTGAGCCACTCTCCCCTAACTATATTCCCCTATGTTAATTCCTGGAATTCACATGGACTTGCTTTACTGTTTGCAATCTTTTATTTTCATGTTTTTGAATATCATGTATGCAGTTTTCCTTCTCGGCACAATTGTTATCAGACGTTGATCCTTCAGTATGAATTCATATCTAGTACTTAAAGGAAAGCTTTTGGAACTGGAAGGAGAAAAGAAAAAGTCGAGAGGGAGAGAGAAAGTATATGGACACAAGAAACCTGAGAGGAACACCATCGAAGGAAGGAAAAGTGCAGGATGGAGCAGCAAAAAGGCAGAACTCTGAGGCTCAGCATGTCCCTTCCGGTAGCAGGAAAAGTAAAAGACCCTTTGGTACATTGAAGAAACTAACCCCACTCCTCAACTCCAGGCATTCTTCAGTCTACTACTCTGAGTTTCTCTTTCTGACACCGAAATTAGTCCAAGTAAATACCTCATCCCTTCTTCAGTAGCTTGTGCTGAAAATTTCAGAGTGCCCTTCTGGGCACAGAGTCCTGGGCCCTTCACGATACCTCAACTCAAGGAGACCAGGCTGGAGGAAAGCAGGGGAAGGCTCTACCTGAAGCTGGGACTAGTTTCCCCTCCTGGTTGGCTCACCTCCAGGATAGGGTTTCTAAGGGACTGTTTACAACACAGTTCTTTTTCTCACTGACGTCTATCGTCTTAAGCCAGAGCATCAAGTCAGTCCTGGCTCTCAGCTGCACAGTCCCATGTACCTGGGCAATCTCTAGTGCTGAGTAGGCTTGGAGTAATTAAACCTGAACTGGGAATCCAGAGAGCTAATAGAAGAGAGAGAACTCTTGGCACCTTCCTAGGTCTTGCATTTAATAGGGGATATATCCAAAAGAGAAAAAACAAACTAACAGTAAAATGGCAGTATGTGGTGACTACCAAATGAACAAGGCAAACGCTGAGTGTGGTGAGAGGGGGCAAGTAGGAGTGGGGCTTGGAGGTTTGGGTTCCAGACCTGGTTTATTTTGATGGGTACACTTAAATGGATGCAGTAAAAATACATTTTTCTGAGAGTTGGGAAAATATTGCATATTTCAAAAGAGAACACATTTTGCTTCTATCTAGGTCAAAGTGTACTTCAAGAAGCTCTCCAGGAGCTATCCATATGCCTCTCTAAGTTCAGAATTTGGTTATTTATTTATTTTTGGGTGTGGCATGCGTCATGCGGGATCTTAGTTCCCGGACCAGAGATCGAATCTGTGCCCCCTGCAGTGGAAGCGTAGTCTTAACCGCTGGACCGCCAGGGAAGTCTCCAGAATTTGGTTATTTAAGATTTTGTTTAAAGTAGTTTTGGCTAGGACTAGGATATGGAAATCTCTGTTTTCAGAATTCTGTTGCAATAGGATGTGACAGGTAATCAGAGGTGGGAGAATCTGACTAGTGAACTTAAGGTTTAGTCAACCATGTCTTTTTTTTAAACTTCTTTTTATTGAAGTATAGTTGACTTACAATATTGTGTTAGTTTCAGGTATACAGCAACGTGATTCAGTTATATCTATATCTATCTATCTATATAGATAGATATAGATATATATATAGATATAGGTAGATATATACACACACAACATATATATATTTTTCAGATTCTTTTCCTTTGTAGGTTATTACAAGATGTTGACTATAGCTCCCTGTGCTATACAGTAAATCCTTGTTGTTTATCTATTTTATATGTGGTGGCGTGTATCTGTTAATCCCATGCTCCTAATTTATCCCTCACCCACTCCTTCCCCTTAGTCAACCATGTCTTCATGTGGAGCTGGGGATGAGGAAGGATGGAAGATGTTTTTAAAAGTCTGTGGAGCCTGATCTTTCCAATCATGGATAAGGACCAATATTAGACACCTTTGTGAATGAAATAACTCAGTACACGTGAAACAAAAGTGAGCTTTCTTTTTTTTCACAAATTGGGAGAATCAAGGCACATATTCATTGAGGACTCCCAGAAAATGAACAAAAGACACATGCCCAGTGACTTGGCAAGAGCTCTTAAGGAAACAAGAAAGAGCACCATCTCAACTTAAACATGCTGGGAAAGGGGAGGAGACCAAGAATGTTGACTTTCAAGTGAAATCAAGCCAGAGAACTTCAGAAATATGAATTAAATAAACACTTGCTTGAAGGAAGCTGATCTGAAGGGAGCATATGTTTTCTAATTATTTCAAAAGCGGTCATGAAGTTACTTTTGGAGAATATAGAGGACTACTACTTCTCAAAGTGTGAACTCTCCAGCTGGTGGTCCTAGGAAGATGGTCATACGGCACAGGATGTCAAGACTGGCTCCCAGAGTGAATAGATCTGCTAGGCTCTGTTTAGGCAGCATACCATTTAGCTGCCCGCTTTCCTCTCTGTAATTGACTCTGCTCTGCTCTGCACTTGTCAGGCAGACACATCAGTTCTGATAGCATGTGCCCTGCTCTGTATGCAAAAGATATCCATGAGTATTAACTAAGTTTGCAAGAGGAATTAGGAATCCGTAATAAATGCTTTAGCAAAGAGGCTTTGGGGACTAAAATTGTGTCTTCAGGCAAAATTCTCATAAACTAGACATCATTTTTGATTTACAGTTTATAGTATTTTCTTCACTGGATCCAATAGCCCCAGCTTGAGGGCTCCTGCCCCATGTGGCATGATTGACTGCCCAAGGTGGGAGGGTAGTTCTATCCATTGAAGTGAAGTCAATGAGATTAGAAATTCAGGAAAGCACAAAACAAGTAGAACTTTAGATTTTTTTTTTCTTGGTTTGTATTTTTAGTAGCTACAAAAAAAAAAAAAAAGAAAGAAAGAAAGAAAAGAAACTTTATCTACTAATCCACTCCCCCAGCAGGAAACCATTTCTAAAACCTGACTGCTATTTTAGAAAAGGTGGCCCTACTCTCTCTTTTGATATTAGGCACAAGATGCAGGCCATGATCGGGAAGGTGTGTTGTCCTACTTTTTACTGTGGACATCAGAGATTCATTTACCCAGAGTTTTCAAACATGGAAAAGAGAGGCCTTGAGTAAAGATGAGGCTAGATCTTCCAGATCACTCAACACTCCATCAGATCTTAAGGGTGAACAAATTAGAGGAAGAAATGAGACATAGTTAAACAAACTTGATTTAGCATCAGTTCTGCTCAGGGCACAGTGGTAGGCACATTGGCAAACTGTGTGTACATGGTAATATACTGGCATAGGGTGGAAAAAAGGTCAATATCTCATCAATCTCCAAAAGGGGATAACAATCATTAATTAATGAACACACGCAGAGGACAAGAAAGGAATTGTAAGTTTTACAAAAAATTTTACGTTTCCTTTGAGCCACATATATATTCAACATACAAGACCATCAGAATAATTAAAGACACAAGAATATACTTCTACAGAGCCATATAAGTGGATGCATAAATAGCTGATATACATATTTGGAGCTATCAATTTGGCAAATGAGTGCATGGGCACGTGTGATTTATAAGTTCCTCAGCAAGTGCTCATTTATTCAAGGAAACACATAGATGGTCGAAAGCATCTCTGAACATATTTTACCCAGTATGTTACACTGATCATTTTAAGGATATTGCTATTAAGCGATTTATAAGCTACTCATAGTTTATGAGTAGGTTCCAATTAATAACCTCCTTGTCCTTCTTTTCCGCACTTCTAAAGTTATTTATAATTGGCTAGAAACCATGGGAAAGTACATGGCTGTTTCCACAAAATGTTCTTGTGTATGTGTGTTATGTGAAAAAAAAAACAAAAAAGGTAATGAATGTGCTGAAAAATTATTCTGGAAAATTAAAAGCTCTTCCAAGAAACCAATAAATGGCAGGAGGAGAGATCCTTGGGAACTTTGAGATGTATGCTCCAATAGCCTGCATGAATGCAGACAGGCAGAACACAATAGTTCCATAAGGAAATTGTATAAGCCACCCATCCCCCCGAATCAAAAGCTGAAAATTTTTTTTATGGTACTTTGCACTAGGTTTTGAAAGGACTTATGTGACTTTAGAATATATACTGGTTCCAGATTATCAGCTCTGTTTCTGGATTTGAGTTTTCTCATCTCTTAAAAACTGTTCATGAATTCCTGGGACAATCCCTGTTCTCACGAAACGCAGGTTTTCCATAAAGTAGATATACCTATATCCCGACCAAAATTTAATTTCTATTTCTTCACAGAATACTTCCTGGAGAGAGGCTATTTTTTACTTTCCTTTTCTAACTGCACTTGAAACGACCAAGTATGAGACACTATGAATATTCATAAGCAATATTTACTATTTTGACAACTTCCTATGCTTTTACTTCTCTCAATGATGTCATGTCTTGTCTCAACCAAAGGGGCACAAGTATTCTTTATTTTAATAAAAAGCTTGATAATGTCGAGAAGAAAACCAACATATTCTGTGGCAAATCTGAGTAAATTAAATGTATGTCAACACAAAGTATAACACCAAGATTTCCAAAAATGTATAGGGCTAAAACTAATCAAAGTAAATAATAAAATCCAAGGGGAAAAAAGAAAAAAATTCTTACTTCTTATTTTCCACATCCTACAGTAATGATTCAAATGGATGCTATTGAAATCTGCCCACTGATTCATTTTGGTGTGAAATTGGGGTGGGAACATGCAAAAAATAAGAGATATTGGGTAAAGAACATAAAGCCTTGTGGGATGGCTGGGTTTCAGAATGGACACTTGGGCTTTGGTGTGTATTTGGGCTTAGAGTATATGAAAACTTTGGAAACAAATGCACATATTCACTTCCTAGCCCAAGAGAAACTGTCTCTAAGCAACTTATTTTCAAATCATTTTCTAACTCCATTGTTTTTTATGGGGGGCTAAAAAGAAGAACAAGAAAGTCTTGTTAGGTCATGCGGATGTACCAGACTCCTCTGTTCTTAGCCTGGTGGTCTCCTTTTCAGCAGAGAGTAGGAGATATCTTCCCTTCGTGCTGCATAAGGATGGGCTACACAAATAGACACTAAAACCCATGACTGTGTGCCTGTAGAGATCAGTTTCTCTCTGTTTCTTCCTGTAAATTTTACGATATAACTAGCAGAGTGAAGGTACAAGAATGAGGAGGGTTGTAAATAATAACATCAAGAGGAAATGTAGAAATTAGAAAAGTAGCCAAGGTTTCTGCTTTTATATCTGGATCTGGGTGAATCCTGTTCTCCTACAAACCCTCGCTGGATTCCTCGCTACCAATGTCCTCTGAATACCACCACAATTTAGAAACAAAAACAAAAACAACATACTTTGAAGATGTTTTTTTCTCCTTACTTAAGAACAACAACCCCCCCAAAAAACAAAAACAAAAACCCGAAAACCAAATTCGTCAAAATCTCAGGACTTTTCAAGAACCTATGGAACTTTCTTCTCCTGGAGTCCCAGTTGAGCCCTAAAATACAGACAGACAGTCGAAGATACAATTCTGGTCTTCCCAAGCTGGCTTTTAGACGAGTGTAGCAGCTGATTCTGTGAACTTGGCATCAATAAGGGAGGTGCCCTCCCTGTTTGTATTGTGTGTGTGTGTTAATCTACCACCCATGTCAAATTGCCTCAGCACTAAGTGTATTTGAAAGGTTCAGCTTGTGAGGTGGCTGAGGATTTGGGGGAAGGGTGGAAAAAGCTTGGCTTTTCTTATCTCATTCAAATTGGTTTGTCCATCTCTGTGACCATGTGTCTCACAAACATGAAGATGGGTGATCTCCTGGGGGACTTTTGGTACATTTCCCCCCTGTCAGTTGAGGATTATATCCTACAATCTGTCCCCTAGCGCTTTAAACACACCCATTTAAAATAACTCCAGTAACAGAATCTTTAATTGACTCAGGGGATGGTGGGGGGGCTTCCCAGTATGATTGTCGTTTTGGTTCAAAGGAGAAGAATGAAGTTGATTCTGTGCCTTGTGTCCGAGTAACAATATGTGAAAAGGTTCATTTAGTCCTTAATCCTTATGGAGGATCTGAAAAGAGCTGATCGTTTAACAGCTACTCGGTGTTCTGCTTTCGAGCTGTTTTCCTTATTTATGTCTTGGTTGTTAAAGCTCTAACCATTCCCTTTATTGTTCAGTGGAGAGAAAAAAAAGAAAGACAAATTGGTATTAGCAATTCACAAAAGCAGTGACTCCACACTTAAAAATGAAATCTACTAAAGTCTTGCAGGAGGAAAAGGTTTGGTTTGGCATATTTTGTGAGTCATTAGAGAACAGAGCCTCCTGCCTGACAACCGGTTTCTTGTGGAGAAATATGAAAAAATAAAAAAAGGGCGAAGGAAAACATCAGCTTTGAGCAAACTGATGCAAATAAAGTGAACTTGGCTTTACCCCAGCTGGGTCTGCCCTTATTTGGGCACAAATGAGTTTTGAAACAGGTATGGGATGCATTGGTCTAGGTATTCATAGCAGAAATACTGGGCAGTTTGGAATTTCCATCATGAAATGTTTTGGGGTATACACAGGTAAAGGTTTCCTTTTAATTTCCACCACATGCCCAATAGTAAGTCAAACTAAGAACATTTATTACAAAATTACAAAAGGGTAAGATTATGCAGCCAGTTACTGGTAAGCAAAATGATTAGTGTTTTCCTTTATTCTTAACAAACAGTGTTTGCGTGTCTCCATCTGTTCTCACCAGGTTGTACTGCTGTTTATGTCACCTGAGAAACTATCAGAGAACAATCTAAGCAAAAGTTCCCCAGGTTTCCTAGGATGGGGAAAAGTAGAGGCTTAAGGAAAGAATGTTAATAGAAATAATATTTCCTAATTTTCCCTGGAGTGGTGAGTGGCTCACCCACTCATATCAATGTGACCCCGAAGTTTAGTGTATGTGGGACACAGGTTGAAAAACTCAGTTTGGCTGGGACATGGCTTTTTCTTTACTATATTGGATCGTGATTTCAGATATGTGCATAAGGATTCATCCTGATACAGAGTAGTTCTGGAAGATGAATAAATGAATCAAATCAAAACAAACAGAAGGAGCATATTTAATTAAAGTAGCATAAAGTCCAACGAGACAAGGGCCATATCCAAGGCACACATATGAACAACCCCCAAATTAGAGCAAGAAATAGTGTCTAATATCTACTAAAATCCTGAGCTGATTCCTTCTTTACTTTTTTCCTATCTTTCCTTTTTTTAAATTTTTGAGAGAATCAAAGAATTTGGGATTCAGTATATCGAGATCATATTTCAAAGGAAATTGGACATCTAAGAAAACAAATTTACATATAAATGTAGCCCTTAAAATCAAATGAGCTAAAATAAATTCTCAATTGAAGAAATTCTAAGTTATTATTGAAGAAAGTTCTGGAAAGGCAGTTTTGAAAGGAGTCAGTGCTATAACCCACCTTGGAGATCCAGAGCTTGGCTGCATAACTGGAAATAAATACGCTCTTGGCAAGAGACAATTGGGTTTTCGCTAAAAATAAAACTTTCAACCTGAGATCTGAGCTAACTTCCATGACTGGCACTAATTCTAGGCCAGGGAGAGGGACAGTGAATATCTCAGCAGCTTTCAACCATGTAGCATTCCTATCCAGGAGATCCAAGGACTTCTGCTATACTCTTCATCTGTCTTGTGATCATTATGTACAGAATTTAACACAAGGAGCAAACCTCAAGAACGTTTCCAGCTCTCACTCTGAGCCTTGTTGGCATTATTGAAATAGGAACTACTCTTACTTGGTCAGTCAGCCAATTAGTTTTGTCTCGGTAATTACAAAAAATTAAAAAGCAGGCAACTTTCCTGATGCCTTTCCTTAAATGACCACACTGGTGTTTATTTCTGCATTGACCAGTATAGCTATCTTAACTTGGCAGTGGTATAATATTCTGTTGTAATTGTCAGTTCACAACCATTAAATCAAACAAACAAACAAACAAAAAACTGGGTGTGTTGGGTCAAGGTCTAGAGCAGGTATCATGCTGGTTGACACATCTTTTTGCACCTTGAAAAAGTAATGAAAACTAATCATTCTCCTGCTAATACTTGACCTAGCTTCCTTCATCTGTTTCACTGAATAACATTAACTTACTCCATGAAAAATGAGATTGCTTTACTCAGAATCATGAATAATATTTTCTACCTCAATACTGTGTTGTTGTTGTTGTTGTTATTATTATGCTACCTATAGATATTAAATCCTCAAATCAATAAATATATTAGAAGTCTACTATGTACAAAGCATGATAAAAGGGGCCATGTACAATTATAAAGAAAGCTAAGACACGGCTCTGCTTTTAGGGAAATTACAAAACCCTTCTATCATTCTATTAATATGAAAGACACTTTTTAGAAACTGAAGATGGACTTTGGAGAGGTAGACAATTAGGGACTTCAGATTTCAGCGTAAGATCAAACTGATCCAAAGTCACTATGACTCTATTTTAAAGAAAAATAAATGTTTTATTTTTTAAATTTTTATCCTAAATGTCTACGATGCTTAGGATTGATGGAAATCTTATCACATACTTGATATGTCTAGAGCAGATTTGGGTAGAACACTATCGACATGCATGTACAGAGAATTGAAACCTAAAGGATATTGCTTTAGAGAACTCATCTGAACTGATTTTTAAGGATTTGTTTAAAGTTTCTCTTAAAGGAAAGATAAGGGTGACTTTTGTCTGTTTGCCAAAGTGATCTGTACAGTTGGGGAGTTGCCATAAAGGAAATCTTTTATTTGCTTCTCAAAAAAAATGGGTTACACATATGGAAGTATTTTAAGGACAGCAAGTATTAGAACAGACCTTTGGGGGAGGCTGCCCAAATCCTCACTGACAACCGAAGGACCTGGCAGAAACCCCTAAGGCACAAATAGTACAGTAGAGAAAATTTTGCAGTCTCCATCATGAGACTTGTTCACCTCACACCTCTCCTACATCTGTTGACCTCTAGCGACTTTAGAACGGATCCCTACAAAATCAATGAGATCTCCCTGTTATTGTCTATAAAGGAAGGGGGGAACAGAAAGAACAGCTCTTTGATATGGCCCTAGGGAAAGGAGAGCCATCATCTTCAGGAATATTTTCATCCTAAAGAATTATCCCAGAGAGAGACCATGAGCATGGGCTACCCAACAAACACTCTTGAAGAAGATATTTCAGTGCCTAGAGATTCCTTTAGATGCCCCACCATGAAGGCCATCTGCTTACTACCTACTCCTCTGGCCCGCCATGGACCCTGGAACTCCAACTTAGGTGATTCATGGGATGAGATGCCAAACCTGAATTATATCCCCTCTATATATTCTGCGAAGACTTGTAAAAGACACTTTGTTGATCTGATAATAAAATCAGATAATAAAATCTTCCTGAAGGGAAGAACCAAGTGGCCATTTAGTCGTTCACTAAAGACCATGAGGAGTCTGTGATCTCAGTTCTTGGTGGCTGGAAATAAGGAAGGAAAATAAAGGTTGGAAATAATGTTGTTAATCAGCTGACCTTAAAATAGAGATTTTTCTGAATTACCTGATGGGGCTCAATGAAATCACAAGGGTCCTTAAAAGTGGAAGAGGAAGATGTACTACAGAAGAAGGGTCAGAGAGATGCAATGTGGCTGACAGTGAACATAAAGGTCTAGGAGTCAAGCTGGAAAAGGTAGGGAAATGGATTCTCCCCTAGAGCCTCCAGAGGAGGAATACACCCTGACAAATCTTGCTTTTAGTCCAGTGAGTCCTGTTTTGGACTTCTGCCCTCCAGAGCTATAAGATAATGAACTCGTATTCAGCCACTAAGTTCGTGGCAGCCCTAGAAAACTGATATAGCTGGTATATACAACACCTCCTCCTTCATCCATTTCCATTGGCTTTGTACCCAACCCACAGCTTCACTTTCCAGTCTGGTCTCCTATCAGCTCCTGACCTCAGACCCTGAAATTTGTTAAACACTGAAGGCCACCTCTCTTGAATTGCCCCAGTGAGCAACAATGAGAACCTTGTGACAATCCTAGGACCTATTTATTCTTTTAGGTGAAGTTCCAGGGGTCTAAGTTGGATGATTGGACACTAATAGCAGAACTCATAAGCATATAATGCTACATCAACTAAAGAATGTATTGTGAGTCAAGGTGAAAGAAAAATTTCATGCTTTGAAATATTCATAGCTTATTTAAGGCTGGAAAGGACTTATTTTTTTTTAAATTGAAGTATAATTGATATACAATGTCATATTAGTTTCAGGTATACATCATAGTGATGAGACATTTTTATATATTAAGAAATGGTCACCATGGTTAAGTCTAGCTACCATCTGTCACCATGCAAAGTTATCACAATATTACTGACTGTATTCCCTATGTTGTATATTACATTCTCATAACTTATTTATTTTATAATTGGAAGTTTGTACCTCTTAATCCCTTTCCCCTACTTCATCCACCCATCAATCCCCTTCCCCTGTGACAATCACTATATTGTTTTCTGTATCTATGAGTCTTTCTCTTTTGTTTGTTCATTTGTTTTGTTTTTAAGATTTCACATATAAGTGAAATCGCATGGCATTTGTCTTTGTCTGCCTGACTTATTTTACTTAGCATAATACCCTCTAGGTCTATCCATGTTGTCCAAATGGCAAGATTTCGTTCTTTTTATGGCTGAGTAGTATTTCATTATATATATATATATATATATATATACACATACATATATATGTATATATATATATACATAAAGAAATATATATATGTAAAAAATATATATATGTTTTACATATATATATATGTAAAACATCTTCTTTATCCATTCATCTATTTATGGACGCTTAGGTTGTTTCCATATCTTAGATATTGTAAATAATGCTGCAAGGAACAAAGGGATGCATATATTTTTCCTAGTTAGTGTTTTTGTTTCCTCCAGTTAAATTACCAGAAGTGGAATTGCTGGATTGTATGGTAGTTCTATTTTTAATTTTGAGGACACTCCATACTGTTTTTCATAGTGGTGTGCTAATTTACATTCCCACCAACAGTGAACAAGAGTTCCCTCTACTATACATCCTGGCCAAAAATTATTTGTTGTCTTCTTGATAATTGTCATTCTGACAGATGTGAGGTGTTATCTCATGGTGGTTTTGATTTACATTTCCCTGATGACTAGTGATGTTGGGCATCTTTTCCTGTGCCTGTTGGTCATCCATATGTCTTCTTTGGAAAAATATCTACACAGGTCCTCTGCCCATTTTTGATAACGTTGTTTGTTTTTTATGATATTAAGTTGTACAAATTTTTTATATTTTTTGGATATTAATCTCTTGTTGGATATACAGTTTGCAAATATCTTCTCCCATTCAGTAGGTTACCTTTTCCTTTTTTATGATGGTTTCCTCTGCTATGCAAAAGTTTTTAGTTTGATGTAGTCCATTTAAAAATTTTTGCTTTTATTGACCTTGCCCGAGGAGACATGTCCAAAAAATATTGCTAAGGCCAGTGTCAAAGAACTTGCTACCTATGTTTTCTTCTAGGTGTTTTATGGTTTCCAGTCTTAAATTTAAGTCTCTAATCAATTTTGAATTTATTTTTGTATATGGTATACAATAGTGGTCTATTTTAATTCTTTTGCATATATCTGTCCAGTTTTCCCAACATCATTTATTGAAAAGACTGGATATTCTTTCCTCCTTCGTCATAGATTAATTAACTGTAATTGCATGCATTTATTTCTGAGCTCTCTGATTTGTTCCATTGATCTGTCTGTTTTTGTGCCAGCACCATAGTGTTTGACTACTATAGCTTTGTAGTATAGTTTGAAATCAGGGAGTATGAAACCTCCAGCTTTGTTCTTCTTTCTCAAATTACTTTGGGATTTGGTGTCTTTTGTGGTTCCACACAAATTTTAGGATTATTTGTTCTAGTTATGTGAAAATGCCATTGGTATTTTGATAGGGACTGCACTGAATCTGCAGATTGCTTTGGGTAGCATGGACATCTTAACAATATTAATTCTTCCAATTCATGAGCACAGTATATCTTTCCATTTATTTGTGTCATCTTCAATTTCTTTCATCAAGTCTTACAGTTTTCAAAGTATAGGTCTTTCCCCTTCTTGGTTATATTTATTTCTAAGTATTTTATTCATTTGATACAATTCTATATGGGATTTTTTTCTTAATTTCTCTGATAGCTTATTATTACTGTATAGAGATGCAACCAATTTATGTATATTAATTTTATATCCTACAACTTTACTGAATTTATTAATTCAAATAGAGTTTATTTGGTGGGGTCTTTAGGATTTTCTGTATATAGTATCATGTCATCTGCAAATAGTGACAGTTTACTTCTTCTTTTCCAATTTGGATGCCTTTCATTTCTTTTTCTTGCCTAACAGCTGTGGCTAGAACTTCCAATACTATGTTGAATGAAAGTGGCAATAGTGGACATCCTTGTCTTATTTCTGATCTTAGGGGAAAACTTTCAGATTTTCATTGTAGATTATTATTTTAGCTGTGGGTTTGCCATATATGGCTTTTGTTATTTTCAGGTACAGTATCTCTATACCCAGTTTGTTGAGAGTTTTTATAATAAATGAATGTTGAATTTTGTCACATGCTTTTCCTGCATCTATTGAGATGATAATATGATTTTTTTATCCTTCGTTTTGTTGATGTGGTGTATCAAGCTGATTGATTTATGGATGTTGAACCATGCTTGCATCCCTGGAATAAATCCTACTTGATTATAGTGTATGATCTTTTTATCACATTCTTGAATTCAGTTTGCTTACATTTTGTTGTGGATATTTGTATCTATGTTCACCAGATATATTGATCTGTAATTTTCTTTTGTTATGGTGTTTTTATCTGATTTTGGTATCAAGGTAGAATATGGGCCTCATAAAATGACTTAGGAAGTGTTCCCTCCTCTTCAATTTTTTGGAAAAATTCGAGAAGGATAGGTATTAATTCTTTTTTAAATGTTTGGTAGAATTCACCTATAAGCCATCTAGTCCTAGACTTGTTTGTTGGAAATTTTGAAATTACTGATTCAGTTTCATTACTAGTGTTGGTATATTCAAATTTTCTACTTCATGATTCAGTCTTGGAAGATTGTGTTTCTAGGAATTTATCTATTTCTTCTAGGTTGTCCAATTTGTTACCATAAATTGTTTGTAGTAGTCTCTTATGATCCTTTATATTTCTGTGGTAGCAGTTGCAACTTCTTTTTCACTTCTGATTTTATTTGGGCCCTCTCTTTTTCTTGATGAGTCTGGTTAAAGGTTTATCAATTTTGTTTATCCTTTCAAAGAACCAGCTCTTAGTTTCATTGATCTTTTCATTGGTTTTTAATCTCTTTTTTATTTGTTTTATCTCTGATCTTTATTATTTTCTTCCTTCTACTAATTTTGCATTTGTTTGTTCTTCTTTTTCTAGTTCCTTTAGGTAAAGCTAGATTGTTTATTTGAAATTTTCCTTGTTTATTGAGATAGGCCTGAATCACTGTAAACTTTCCTCTTACAACTGCTTTTGCTGCATCCCATAGATTTCGGAGTGTTGTGTTTCCATTTTCATTTGTCTTCAGATTTTTTTTTATTTCCTCTTTGTTTTTTTTCATTGACCCATTGGTTGTTTAGTAGCATGTTTTTGGTCTTCATGTGTATGTGTTTTTCCCAGTTTTCTCCCTGTCGTTGATTTCTAGTTTCATACCATTGTGGTTGGAAAAGATGCTTGATATGATTTCAATATTCTTAAATTTATTGAGACTTGATTTTTGGCATAACATGTGATCTATCCTGGAGAATGTTTCATGCTCACTTGAAAAGAATGTGTATGCAGTTTTTGAATGGAATGTATATATCTATTAAGTTCATCTTTAAGGCTGATGTTCCCTTATTGATTTTCTGTCTGGATGATCTATTCATTGATGTAAGTGGAGTATTAAAGTCCCCTACTGTTATTGTGTTACCATCAATTTCTCCCTTTATGTTTGTTAATATTAGCTTTATATACTTAGGTGCTCCTACTTGAGTTCATAAATGTTTATGAATGATGTATCCTTGTATTGACCCTTTTATCATTATGTCTTTTGTGACAGTCTTTGTTTTAAAGTCTATTTTGTCTGAGTAATGCTACCCGTTTTATTTTCCATTTGTATGGGGTATCTTTTTTCATCCTTTCACTTTTAGCCAGTGTGTCTCTTTAGACCTGAAGTGATTTTCTTGTAAGCAGAATATGGATGGGTCTTGATTTTTATCTATTCTGCCACCTTATGTTTTTGGATTGGATAATTTAGCCCATTTACATTTAAAGTAATTATTCATAGGTATGTCATCATTTCCATTTTGTTAATTGTTTTATGGTTGTTTTTGTATTCTTCTCTGTCCCTTTCTTCTCTTGTTCTCTTCCCTTGTGGTTTGATGATTTTCTTTAGTGTAGTGTTTGGATTTCTTTCTCTTCATTTTTTGTGTATCTATTATAAACTTTTTGGTTTTTGGTTACCATGAGACTCATATATAACAATCTATATATAAAACTGACTATTTTAACTTGATAATCACTTAAGTGTGAAGACTCTAAAAGCACTATGTTTTTATCCACCCCCCATGTTTTATGCTTTTTATACCATATTTTATAAATTTTTACTTTGTGTATCCCTTAAATACTAATTGTAGATATAGTTGATTTTACTACTTTTCTCTTTTAACTTTCATACTAGCTTTATAAGTAGTTGACACACTACCTTTACTATATATTTGCTTTTACTGGTAAGTTTTTTTCTTTTATATGTTTTCTTATAAAGTTATGACCTTTTCTGTTCCTCTTAAAAAGTCTCTTTAACATTCTTGTAAGGTTAGGGGTGCTGAGCTCCTTTAATTTTTGCTTCTCTGTGAAACTCTTGGTCTCTCCTTCAATTCTGAATGATAACATTGTTGGATAAAGTATTCTTGGTTGAAAGATTTTTTTTTTCCTTTTCAGTGCTTTAATTATATCATACCACTTCCTTCTGGTCTGCAAAATTTCTGCTGAAAAAGCCACTGATAGTATTTTGTGAAAGTTCCCATATATGTAATCAGTTGTGTTTCTCTTGCTGCTTTTAAAATTCTCTTTATCTTTAACTTTTTGATATTTTAATTATAACATGTCTTGGTGTGGATTTCTTTGGTTTTATCATGTCTGAGATTCTCTGTGCTTCCTGGAACAGGATGTCTGTTTCCTTCCCCAGGTTACGAAAGTTTTCAGCCATTATTTCTTCAAAAACGTTTTCTGCCCTTTTCTTTCTTGTCCTCTGGGATCCATATAATGTGAATGTTAGTGTGTTTGATGTTGTCCCCTGAGGTCCTTTAAACTATTGTCATTTAAAAAAAATTTTTTTTCTTTTTGCTGTTCTGATTTTGTCATTCCCTCTACTCTGTCTTCCAGAGAACTGATTTGTTCTTCTGTATCATCTAATCTGCTATTGACTCCCTCTAGTGCATTTTTCATGTAAGATATTTTATTTTTCAGCTCTGATTGTTCTTACTTATATTTTAAAAACTTTTTAAGTTCTAACTGTGTTAATTCGTTCTTCTCCCGAATTTGGTGAGTATTTTTGTGACCATTGCTTTTAATTCTTTATCAGGTGTATTACTTATTTCTGTGTACTTATCTTTTCTCTCAAGTTTTGTCTTGGTTTTTCATTTGGAACATAGTTCTCTATTCATTTTGCTTGGCTCACTGGGTTTGTTTCTATGTGTTAAGCAAATGTCTTGAAGGAATGGACTTGTGTACGTGATGGTCCTTCTTGTCCAATCCTGCTCTTGCTTTTTGTTGTCTCTTGGATTTGAGCTGTCCATATCTATACCATCTGATTTATTCTTGATTCACCACTGTTGTTGATGGTGTGCTGAGACCCATCAGTGTTCCAATGGGAGAAATCTCATTTAGCACCTAGCTTCGGGCTGATTGAGTGCCAGACTCTCAGGCAGCAGCTTTTAAAATATGCAGATATATACTGTGCTTTGGGGCTACAAGAATAACCCCTGCTGGCATTCAGACCAGGAGATCTGGAGATGTCTCCTCGGTGACAGTTGCAAAAAAACTGGGGCTCCTTACAAGTGTATAAGCTCCTTTCTGGGGAATCTCATCAAGCTGTAGTAAGGCCAAGGGGCCGTGCAAGGATTATGTCATGCATGAGTCCCATGGAGCTCAGGAACACCAGCCCCCTTGATCACCAGGGCCAGGAGATCAAGTGGTGTCCTTGTGTGGATTGCCTGCACCCACTGGCTTTATGTAGGCAGCTGGAGTGTGTCATCAGCCTTGTTGGTTTTCTAAGCCAGATGTTTTGGGGGCTCATCTCTCTGGTGTAGAGCCCAGGGACTGGGGTGCCTGGTGTGGGGTGACAACCCCTCACTCCTCCTGGAGAATAACCCATCTGGTGAGATCCATCTCTATTGTGTGCTACCGCATGGGGAATGGGTGTTTTGGCAAGAACATTTTTCTGCCTTTCCTACTTATTTCAATGTGGTCCTTTTTATCCTTCTTGTGGAGCAGGTGTTCAGCTAATTCTCAGGTTCTTTTCAAAGGGAACTGACCCACGTGTAGCTGCATATTTGTTGGTTCCATGAGAGGAGGTAAGTTCAGGGTCTCCCTATGCCACCATCTTGAACCATCCTCCTGAAAAGGATTCTTTGGTTATTTGGTCTAATAGTCTCATTTCAAATCCTCAACTTTAAGGTGAGGAACTGGGCTCAGAGAGGTTACTTCACAAAGATCTCACATCCAGTTAATAGCAGAGCCAGATCTAGAACAAACTCTCCTGATTCTGAGTGCAAGGCACTAGTGCAAGGCACTTTCCTGGCCTTCACTCAACCTGAGTTTGATCTTATAAGTGAAGTCTTAGAAAACCTGGTGGAATGAAGTGTTTTTCTCCCCAGAATTCTGAAGATACAGTTTCCTTAATCCCGAAATTCCAGTCCAGTATTTATTCTCCTAACTTAGCATAATTAACTTGATTTTCCCCTGCTTCCTCCCTCACTCCCCATCGTTTGTAAACTCTGATTTACATCTGGACAGGAAACATACTCAAAATATACTCCTCAAGTGTTTACCCAACAATCCCCCAGGCAATACCAACAATGAAGAGCAAAAACTCATATATTTGTTATTGGTCGTGAATGTTTACTTTGTGACAGAATCCTAATCCACTCTCAAATAGTTACCAAATTCACTAGAACTCTTTACTGGAAGAATTTTAAGTTTTTAAATAATTCACCTTCACCCCAGGCCCACAAAATAAAGTCTGCCCCTGGTCTTTAACTAGAGTGGTCCACGCTTAAATAATTTTTTAAAATTTTCTCTTTTTAAGTGATCATTATCTTCAACCAAGTTGACACTTCAACCTTTACCTTCAAGCAATCAAGCACATAAAAACTCCCTCTTCCTGTTGCATATTTAGTTGAATTAAGCCTATAACTCTAAACCCTGAACTGGCTGCTACCTTATCTTACCTCATTTCCCCTACTCATAACCTGACGCCTCACTTACTGAATTTCTTCTAGTTCTTTGACTTCACTGCAGTAATTCAGGGAGTAATTTATTTGCTCTTACTGATTATTTTCTCCTGAAATATATCCATCTACTATTCATTTATTGCAGAGTGCATTTTCTGAAGACCACATGTCAGAAATGAGGCAATGTGCTGGAGTGGTCATGAGCAAAGCACAAAATCCATGAATTCATAGAATGTAGGATACAGTCAAATGAAATGGCAGTTTCAAAAGCACATAAAGTAGGTGTAACAATAAGGTAAGTACAGATCTGTTTGGGGGAAACACCTAAGCCTGCCTTTGTGGAGGAGGTCTGTTTGAGGGTGCAACCATGGCTGTCATCATCCCTGTATAGCCTGGGAGTGACCAGTATATAATACATACACACAATATATGTTAACAGAATTAATAAGAACAATCTGTGATGAAATGCCTCCTGAGACACAGAGTTACTATGATTCTTTTATTTGCAAATGACTTTGTATCATAAACATTTGTTGTCTGTCTAGATAGGGTTAATCAGAGAGTGGTAGAAATTACTTGGATACCTCCAGTTTGTAAATTTAAAAGCTTTTGAGTTATTTCCCCCACTGAATTATCTAAACTGCCTGTTCAACTGAGTAAATGTAATCACTCCAAGGGTGAATAAAAATTTTGGGGTTAGACATAACAGGCATTGAATCCTGACTTTGCTATTTATGCACATGTGACGTCTGGCAGGTTACTTAAACTCTATAACCTCCATTAAATGGGTTTAATGATGATATCTTATAAGAACTCAAAGTAGTAACATGCAAAGGATCTGAAACCACGACTGCTACATAGAGAATACTCAGTAAGTGTTAGTCCTCTTTGCATCTCATATCTTTGGTGATATATATTTAGCATAGAGTTTTAGAATAGCTGAAAGTAGATGGAATTATGCACAAATAATTGAATTTCTACTCAGCATTTGGCACAGTCAGTATCTAATACTAGAATGAAAAGAATCAAGAATTGGAGCTTGGTTAAGTACATGCCCTTCCTGTCCCTTAAATGCTGTAGCTCTCAAACAAACAACAGGAAAGAAAGGCAGGCAGAAGCAGGATCCTCCCTCCACTTATCTTATTCTATCTCCATATATAATGGACTATCTATATAATGTTCCTGGATTTTAAAAGGTAAATAGAGTTTTAAATAGCATAATGGTATCACTTGGAAATTCAATTAATTGGAAAGTTGTTGGTGTAGGGATATGTCGTAGAGACCTCTGGCTAATCATCAAACCCATCTTCTCTTCTTCCCAGGCTCACAGTGAGACTACAGTTTCCAGTCTCCCTTGCATCTAGGATTGGCCATGTGACTTAAGGTCTAAACAAAAGAATGTGATTATATGTGATGTATGCCACTTCCCAACCTGGCTCTTGAAATACTCCCATGCATGATTCTCCATATCTCTACATCTTCTAGGTGACTGGAAAGAATGAGTTCTTTGGATGAGCTCTTGTGGAGATGGCAGAAACACAGGTTGGAAGGTCCCTGCATTTCTGTTGGGAGAACTGTCCAAACAGGAGCATCCTACTGGATTACTGAGTGATAAATAACATATTATGCTATGCCACTGAGATCTGAAGGTGGCTCTTTTCAAGTACCCAGCATTATTCTTTTGTAACACATGACCTAAAAGATAAGGATTCAAATTTCTTTTCCTCTCTTTATTAGCATTTGGCCTCATTTTAAATAATGGCTTACAGTTTCAAGATTTTAGATAGACTGTTTAAGGGGAGATATCACTTCTTAGTTTTCTTATTATTCTCAGCACATAAACATAGTACCTAGAAGACAGTAGTCACTCAATACAAATTAGGTAAATGAAATAATTCAATAAGCAATTTTTATACTGAGAAGAGGCTCTTTGATATAGTGTTAATGTGCATAAACTCTCCAGCCTGGGTTCAAATCCTGGCTCAAATATTTAATGGCTGACTTGGGCCAAGTTACTTAACTTCTCTGTGTCTCATTTGTAAAATGAACATAAAAATAGAAACCTACCTTGAACTTATCCTCTACTGTTGTGGGAGTTAAGGAGTTAACAGATGTTACTTTCTTAAAATAGGTCTCAGATATAACAAGAAGTCAGAAGTATCATCCTATATTGAGTATTATTTGTGCCAGTGTTCTGGTATCATTACTTCACTAAAGACAAAGGGTGTGTGCTTCTTATAACCTACACCTGTATTTTGTGGTGATAAATTGGAATTCTATTGGAGTGTGTGCTTTATTGATAGTCATTTAGGCTGGGTATCTGAAACCAAGGACTAAGTGCAGGAATATTTTTTGGAAAAATTTCAATGAAAATGGAGCTTCAATCTTCAGAAAAGGAGTTTTATAAAGGCAAAAGCTATTAATGCACAGAAATCTCTAGCATTCCTACACTAATGATGAAAAATCTGAAAGTGAAATCAAGAAAACACTCCCATTTACCACTGCAACAAAAAGAATAAGATATCTAGGAATAAACCTACATAAGAAGACAAAAGACCTGTATGCAGAAAATTATAAGACACTGATGAAAGAAATTAAAGATGATACAAATAGATGGAGAGATATACCATGTTCTTGGATTGGAAGAATCAACATGGTGAAAATGACTCTACTACCCAAAGCAATCTACAGATTCAATGCAATCCCTATCAAACTACCACTGGCATTTTTCACAGAACTAGAACAAAAAAATTCACAATTTGTATGGAAACACAAACGAGCCCGAATAGCCAAAGCAATCTTGAGAACGAAAAACGGAGCTGGAGGAATCAGGCTCCCTGACTTCAGACTATACTACAAAGCTACAGTAATCAAGACAGTATGGTACTGGCACAAAAACAGAAAGATCAATGGAACAGGATAGAAAGCCCAGAGATAAACCCATGCACATATGGTCACCTTATCTTTGATAAAGGAGGCAGGAATGTACAGTGGAGAAAGGACAGCCTCTTCAATAAGTGGTGCTGGGAAAACTGGACAGCTACATGTAAAAGTATGAGGTTAGATCACTCCCTAACACCATACACAAAAACAAGCTCAAAATGGATTAACGACCTAAATGTAAGGCCAGAAACTATCAAACTCTTAGAGGAAAACATAGGCAGAACACTCTATGACATAAATCACAGCAAGATCCTTTCTGACCCACCTCCTAGAGAAATGGAAATAAAAACAAAAATAAACAAGTGGGATCTAATGAAACTTCAAAGCTTTTGCACAGCAAAGGAAACCATAAACAAGACCAAAAGACAACTCTCAGAATGGGAGAAAATATTGGCAAATGAAGCAACTGACAAAGGATTAATCTCCAAAATTTACAAGCAGCTCATGCAGCTCAATAACAACAAAACAAACAACCCAATCCAAAAATGGGCAGAAGACCTAAATAGACATTTCTCCAAAGAAGATATACAGACTGCCAAAAAACACATGAAAGAATGCTCAACATCATTAATCATTAGAGAAATGCAAATCAAAACTACAATGAGATATCATCTCACACCAGTCAGAATGGCCATCATCAAAAAATCTAGAAACAATAAATGCTGGAGAAGGTGTGGAGAAAAGGGAACACTCTTGCACTGCTGGTGGGAATGTGAATTGGTTCAGCCACTATGGAGAACAGTATGGAGGTTCCTTAAAAATCTACAAATAGAACTACCATATGACCCAGCAATCCCAGTACTGGGCATATACCCTGAGAAAACCATAATTCAAAGAGTCATGTACCAAAATGTTCATTGCAGCTCTATTTACAATAGCCCGGAGATGGAAACAACCTAAGTGTCCATCATCAGATGAATGGATAAAGAAGATGTGGTACATATGTACAATGGAATATTACTCAGCCATAAAAAGAAACGAAATTGAGCTATTTGTAATGAGGTGGATGGACTTAGAGTCTGTCATACAGAGTGAAGTAAGTCAGAAAGAGAAAGACAAATACCATTTGCTAACACATATATATGGAATTTAAGGAAAAAAATGTCATGAAGAACCTAAGGGTAAGACAGGAATAAAGACACAGACCTACTAGAGAATGGACTTGAGGATATGGGGAGGGGGAAGGGTAAGCTGTGACAAAGCGAGAGAGTGGCATGGACATATATACACTACCAAACGTAAAATAGATAGCTAGTGGGAAGCAGCTGCACAGCACAGAGAGATCAGCTCGGTGCTTTGTGACCACCTAGAGGGGTGGGAAAGGGAGGGTGGGAGGGAGGGAGATGCAAGATGGAAGAGATATGGGAACATATGTATATGTATAACTGACTCACTTTGTTATAAAGTAGAAACTAACACACCATTGTAACGCAATTATACTCCAATAAAGATGTAAAAAAAAAAAAAAAAGGCAAAAGCTACCAAGAAGCTGCAATAACATCTTTGCCTGAAATGACTGCTCTGATCTGGCTGGATGTTCATCTTATCAATCCTTGAAAGCTCAGTTCAAATGTTACCTCTTCCACAAAGCCTCTGTTGAAGGCTCCATAAGGAAATTATATGTTCCTCCTCTGTGCCTTTCATTTGAATTTTTTCTACTTTGAATTGCAGTTGTGTATGTGCTTTTGTTATCTCCCACATGGAAATAGAAGGTTCTTAAAGCCTGAGTCCATGGCTTACTCATTTTTGCATCCCTAAGTCCCCTCCTGATAGCAACCTTGTGATGAAAGCATGAAATACAATGAAAAATGAAACAAACTGGACATTTCTCATGCCTTCTAACTTTTAGGCTTTCCTGAATGAACATCAGAGCAGAGTAGCACATGGAATTTGGCGGAAGAGGCAACTCTGTAAGAAAAATTGCTCCCCTTGTTTTCAGGAAAAGATTGAGGGTGATTTTTAAAGTAGAACTTAGGGATAGTTTAAAAATAACCTCTGTATGATTTTTTTTTAAAAGGCAAAGCAAAAGGAAACGCTGAAGAGCCATTGCTGTAGGGACTCTGGGAGTAGCACTGACAGCCTCCAAGCCCTGGGAAGCAATTTAGAGGCATCCTTTTTGGACTCCGAGACGCACTTCCACAGTGGCTCGGGCTTCTGGTGCCCGGTCCCAGCTTCCAGACCAACAACAGGGATCGATGATTCGGATAAATGCATCCAGCTGATAACTGGCCCTTTGGGTCAGAATCCCCAGCCTGTTTCAAGGGTAAAGACACCTGCCCGTGAAGGGAGAGTCCCTTTCTCTTTGGCAGAGTCTCAGCTGCCCAGCTCAGGCGAGTTATGTCAACACTGAGAGTGGCATGGTCCGGAGTCCAGGAAGTCTGAGCTCTGTCTTTGAGCTAGCAGAGGGTCTGGCACAGATGAAATAGACAAAGACCCCTGACTGGCTCTGGACAAGGCATTTAACTTCTCCGGACGCCCAGTTCTCTCTTTAGGAGAAATGTGCAGGTTGACCCACATTCTTTTTCATCTGTATCACTTTTGAGGGTATCAGAGTGAAAGCTGATGTCCCTTCATAGTGAAAAGACAAAACGGTGTTATAACTCCCTCACTCTTTACCATCAGCACGAATCTGTGTGTGCAAGTATGCACACACATGCACACATGCACACAAACACATACACACGCTTGCCCTGGCATCATTTGTTCAAGCAATCTCAATTAAAAAAAATTTTCTTTTTAAAAATAACAGTTTACTGAATCTTCCTCTGAAAGTCTGACCTAATACTGCCTCTCCCCAGGTGACATTCTAACTATGTACTGGATCCCCACAGGTGCCTGGTCAGCTGACTTTGAGTGAGTGGCTTTTAAGGGCCGATTCTACAGATGAGATTATCGGGGCTGGCTGCAATACCGCCTCAGTAGAGATCTCATATAGCCCCGAGATTTGGAAGCCTTAGGAATGCCTGAGAAGCAATCTTTTTGAGGTCAAGCATCCAGTTAATTAGGAGACTCAGCTACGTCTTTAGCAACATTTGTTCATTCTGATCAACCCTTTTTCCTTGGGTTCAGAAATATCTGGTGGTGCCTAACCCATGTCTAGAATTCAAAGCCAAGCTTTTTCCCCTAGAGCACTGACGTCTTTACCAGCTACAGAAACTGGTGAGATCATGGGCGGTTCTTATTGGTAGTTTATTGAGGAGAGAGGGCTAATTAAAAAGCAAAGAAAGAGGGCTTCATCTCACACACACACATGCAAACGCGTGCCATCTCTGCCCTGTCCTGCTTTGCAGCACCCCCGTGCGGGCCCCCGTACACATTCGCGTCGCACGGAACAAATGGCCTATTTTCAATCAGCTGGAGTCAGCTGCCTCTCATGTGCCACTGCCTGGCTGCCCCCTCATTGTTCTTCGGGCCTCCAGCAGCAGGAGGCCCGGGACATGTGGAGCCACTCTCACCCTCTGGCCCGTCGTCCAGCCCCTTTCATCACACCACAGACAGACCCTTTCCAAGAACTTGAATGGGGAGCCACAACCTCCCCTCTGATCGCTCATTAATCTGCTCCTTCAGACATTCCTCTGCCTTTTGGCTGGTCTGCACCACCCCCCCTTGCCCCCCGCCCCCCCAGGAGGATAATGTTCAGAGTGGAATCGCTTCTTGTGAGCCGCAAGTACAATTCAAGAAGGCAGGCTGTCTAGTGGTATTGGACTGTTAAAGATACCTGAGGCCCCTAAATTTAAGCTGCTCTCTGGACCTGAAATGCCCTGAAATAGTCACTTTGGGAGGAACGGATGTGTATCCATTGGGGGGCTGCCATGAGCCAGGCTCTTAGGTGCCTGGTGATGCTAAAGGGAAGGAGACGTTTCACATTGCAGACTTGTCTTTAAGAAGCTGCCCTTAAAGAGACTTTGTAGAGTTTTTGCCTTTAAGAAGCTGCCTTTCTAGTTGGGAAGGTAAAACAAGACCATATGAAGAGGAAGTAAATTATGAATTTCAATGGAATACAGCAGCATCCGGGAGGGAAAGGTGAATTTCCAAGCTGAAGGCTCATGAAAATCTTGAATAAGGAAGTGGGATTCGATTTGAGCCTTTAAAGGATTGGCAAGGTCTACACAAACAGGGTAGCGAAAGGGCAGTGGTTTGAATAACAACCATGAGAAAGCACAGGGACTGCAGCTATGGGGTGACTGGGCAGAAGGTTGGGAAACAGGAATGGAGGGCGGGGGTTCAAGAGACCTTAATTTTCTTCTGTGATTGCCGTGGGACAAAGGTTCATTTGCCAGCTCTCTGCTATTTCTAAGATGAGGTGGGAACACTTCCCTTCAGTCTCTATGATGTTTGTGGGTGATGAAGATGCTGTCTGTAAAGCACTTAGAAATAGGCAGCCCGTTCCAAATAAGAAAGATATTTCCTGATTGTTTCAAACCAAGCCTTCTCTGTTTAATGCAGCAGCTTCTCACCTAAGCTGCTCCCTGGCTGTTCACCCGGCACTTTAGGAAGCAGCGGGGAATCTCCGCCAGGCCCCAGGCTACCATTTACCACAGTGAAGCAGCAATGGAATGGTCCCCCAGAGGCCTGACGGGGTCCTGTTCTCTGTGAGGTGTCCATTTGACTCCCATGGAAAGGACTGCCTCAATAGTTACAGTCAAGCACGTACAACGCAGGAGATGCTGAAGAGAGCGCAGTGCTTACCAATGGCCTTTTGTGTTTCACAGAACAGAGCGTGAGCATGTGGATGGGACATGTTGCTCGGGACCCAGAGGGCTCAGAGCTGGGGTCTCTCTGACGTAGGGAAAGCTCATGATGTAGAGTCCGTGTACCAAATACTACTCCAGCCACCAAATGTAGATCTCAATTTTGACTTTTCCGTGTGCCACATTGCCCGTGTGAAACTTTCAAGAAAAGGCAACATGGGTGTTATTTTTGAAGGGGCTGCGTACGTACACTCTCTGTCCTGTTCTATGTTGGGTGTGAGGCCACAGACTCATCTGAGCACTGAAGCCAAAGCAAAGCAATCGTATGCATTTGCCGTTATCTTTGAAAAAGAAATACATCTTAAAATGTGTTTTATAAGGTCATTTCCTTAACATCACCATCCCACCTTATTCCAAAAACCATGACATTTTTAACAATTTTCATGGGACCGAAGCTCAACTTTTGGTAGAGCCAGGGAACCAGTTTTATTCTCACTTCATGGACATGCACGTATTGCTTTAGCAGCTTTCCTGAAGGTCTGCTATCAGTGCATGTACACAGAGTAACAGTCTCTCTTTTTTACCTTTAGCTCTGGGAAATGCGAGTTTACAGGAGCTCTCGATAGGAAGAATTGAAGAATGAATAAAATATCTGTAGAGAGCTGCAGAGAACATTTCAAATAAAGGCATTAGGCAACTGTAAGGTAACTGAGCCCAGTTCTCCCACCAGTGGTCCAGGAAGGGCAGGTGCTGGACCCTGCTGGCCTCCCAGGCAGAAGATCCCCGTCTCCCTTCCTTGCCTCCTGGATTCTGGGGAGCAAAGGGACTCATTCCAAAGCGCCCCAGCAGAGTCAGTAGGCTGACGATGAGAAGCCTGCCCCTGACACACTCAGGTCTTAGAATGTGTAAATCTTGTTTCAGCTTATTGGGAAGAAGATAAGGGGCAAAGGAACGGAAGAATTATATGATACCAGCTTCAAAGTGATGAGACTCCCTGAACCGCCTCCCTTCTCATATCTGGGCTGACAGAACACTAGGGTCCCAAATTCAAGGACGGAGCAATCCTTTAGAGGTCTTCTTTACTGGCTTTCTCGTCTCTCCCATCCCTTTTCCCCACCAGCCCACAACACTAGAGAGAAGAATATTCAACTAACAAGCCTCTTTGTTCATTTCCCAGGCAGAGAGAAGGCCTCATTGTTGACACCGCTGATGCTTTCAGAGGTGAAGACTAGCTCAAATGTCAAACAAGGTTGAAAGGTCAGGTTGCATTTATCACTAATCTCAGTTTCCACCATCCAGTCCCTGTGCTTTCCTCCACCAATGTTTTGCCAAAGGAGGAGATTCTTCAAAAGCCACAGTACCACCTGGCAGATGCTGGAGCTTCTGAAATTGGGCTGAGTCAGACTGAACGCATCTCTTCTATGAGTTACCCTATCTGGGTTCTTGAAGAAAAACTTTTGGAGGTCACTACTAGTTTCCCAGAATTCCCAAATGGGCTTAATATGCCCTGAGGTATTTTGAAATCTCATGACCTCTTCTCAGGCAGTGCTTTTGAAACAAACCTCCGTGGCAACCCATCCATGGATCCTGGCTAGCAATAAAAAAGAGAGAGAGTGAGAGAGAGACAGAGACAGAAAGAGAAGGAAGAAGAGGAAGATGGAGAAGGGGAGGGGGAGGGGTAAGGGGAGTGGGGGAGGAAGAGGAAGAAATAAATACAGTGCAGAAAGAATATCAGAATACATTCATGTAAAGAGGGTGGGTATCGTTTAATGAAATGTGTTTCCTATATACGTGCGTGTAAGAATGGGTGTGTGTGTACTGGGTCATTCTTTAAAAATCTGTTTATTACTAAAAATCGCACTCAACTTTTTGAAAGCTGCAGCTCCGGGGTAAATAAAATGTCCCCAGGGAATCGCAGCATAAAAACAGGCCCCCCTGGCTCAGTGACACACTCCTACCGGCCCAGAGGGTACAATTTTGTACTCTCTTTGAGTTTATTCAACAAATCGCACCCCAATGCCCCCTAAACTTAATGACTGAATTATTTAATCACATGTGCTTTATCCACACGTACGCCAAAATCAAGTATCTTCACTCCTCCTAAGATTCCGTACATGGGAATACAAGCAATCCACGTTTAATGCCGTTGCTTTTTGAAGAGCTTGTTATTCCTTGTGATTAAAGTATTCGCACCAGGCTAGGCCTGAGCACCGGCTCTGGGCTAAGACTTCTCATATGGGTGAGGTGATCTCATTTAATTCCAGCCCATGCCGGGCTGCAGCTGAACCCAGCGTGAAGTTCTGAGGTGCCCAGCACGCTTTGCCGAATGGGTGGGGCCCACCCACCAGACATCTATTTACATGGAAGGCTGAGAAAACATCTGGGAAACAACACAACCCCGTAAAAAGGAGTTTGTCAAGACAAACGTGACCAAGGAACACAGCTTTAGTCATCTGAGTACACTATTGTCCTTCAGCCTTGCCTTTTGGCTAAAATAACAACTGAGTCATGTTTGAATCCAAAGAGACCAGATGGTATGGGAGGAACCAGGAAGAATAACAGCAACTGAAAAGAGTTGAACTCAAACTCTATGCAAACAGCAGTGCCCTGGCATCCTTTTAGCAGAGCATCCATAGGTGGGATATGAGGCATTTCCCCTCCCCTCCCCTCACATGCTCACATGGCTTTGGTACCATTAGAGTTCCCGTGCTTGGGCATCAGTATCAAGTCGGAATCTGTGGTGTCCGGAGGAAAACAGCAGTGTGCAGTGGACAAGGTGGTACCTAGAAGAAGTGGCAGTGGTATCTGGCGGGAGCAGTGGGTGATAACTGAATGAATGCTCAAGAGCACAGGTGAAACACCCTCTGAAAACTCCCAAGTTTTTTTTTCTTTCTTTCTTTTTTTTTTTTTTTTTTTTTTGCGGTACGCAGGCCTCTCACTGCTGTGGCCTCTCCCGTTGCGGAGCACAGGCTCCGGACGCGCAGGCTCAGCGGCCATGGCTCACGGGCCCAGCCGCTCCGCGGCATGTGGGATCTTCCCGGACCGGGGCACGAACCCACATCCCCTGCATCGTCAGGCGGACTCTCAACGACTGCGCCACCAGGGAAGCCCCCAAGTTTTTTTTAATTGAGGCGTAGTTGATGTACACTATTATATGTTTCAACATAGTCATTCACAATTGTTAAAGGTTATATTCAATTTATAGTTATTATAAAATATTGGCTACATTCCCAGTGCTGTACAGTATATCCTTGTAGCTTCTTTATTTAGAGTAGTTTGTATCTCTTAATCCCCTCCTCCTATGCTGCCTCTCCCCTTTTCCCACTGGTAACCACTAGTTTGTTCTCTATATATGTGAGTGCATTTCTTTTTCATTATATTCACTAGCTTGTGAAAACTCCCAAGTTTACTTTAAAATTGGGACTTTGGAATGTTGAGAGAAATCGAGAAATCTTGGTTACTCATATTTTTAGAGTAAGTATTAAATGGCAAGAAACGTATCATAAATCAAATGTTTCCTTCAAGTGTCCTTTGGAGAATACAACTTATCATATTTTAGCTACTTGTTTTTCTCAGTTACTAATAAGGACTACACAGCATGTTCAAGGAGATGCTCTACATAATTGAAAGCTAGATATAGACACACAGATCAGAGAATCTGGGTCACAAAGGAGAAAATGCCTCAGACATCCTGGACATGCACTAAGGAAGATGCATGGCTTCAGGCGAGCTCTGATAAGACGTTACTGAGGAAAGAAATATGAATTGATCATTTCCAGATTCATTAGTTTACAGCTGACTCCAAAGGCACAGAGGGTGTCAGAGCATTTGAAAATTAAAATGACCAAATATTAGTTTTTAAAGCTCTGGCTGCAAGGAATTTCTACAATGTAAGATATCAAAATGAGATATCTGGTTTGCTTGCTGAAGTGTTCTGTTTACAAACAGGTAATCTCTTGATATTAGATAATGTACTATTTTTAGTCATTTTTCCCCTAGTTTTACTTTTGTGTCATTTCCCAAGTTTAAGTGAGAAGAGCTTTCATCTCATTGGGGGTGGGCAAAATGCTGTGATTGTTTTTATTTTTTCACATATTTTTGTATTTTACGATCTTGTGACCTAAAATTATCAAACACTATAGCAGTTGGGACACATGGTACCTGGATATTAAGCTCATTTCCTGGTGTTACACTCTGGTTTTTGATACATTCTTTACGTGTAGAACAATGGCTACCAACTAGGAATGGACAACAAAATAAGCATGGTTTTCAGATTTTTCAGGTTGGGGAATGGCATACAGTAAGCTGAAGAAGAGAACTGCTCTTCTTGTTTACACACACAGAGAATGCAGCCAAAATGCAAGAGCATGCAGGCAAGCATCTTAAATATTAAATCCATCCCTGTTGAACATCATTTATTAAGTGACTACCATGTGCAGGACCCTGTGCTGAGTGTAATACAGGCAAACCTGGTTCAATACAGTTGTGTATTTGGGGCACTTGTGATCAGCATAGACCAAGTAAAACATACCAACCATTATTATAAGGCAGATTATGAGAAACTATGCAAAAGCTTTACAAGGGCTTGATATGTGGGTAGGAGAAGAACAGGGATAGTTTACAATAAGTAAAAGAAGAGTCAATAGAGGAGCCTAGGACCAAAAGAATTAAATGCTTCAGGGAGTTTAAAGGGAAGGAGGGGCTTCCCTGGTGGCACAGTGGTTAAGAATCTGCCTGCCAATGCAGGGGACACGGGCTCGAGCCCTGGTCCAGGAAGATCCCACATGCCATGGGGCAACTAAGCCCGTGCGCCACAGCTACTGAGTGTGTGCTCTAGAGCCCGCAAGCCACAACTACTGAGCCTGTGCGCCACAACTACTGAAGCCTGCGTGCCTAGAGCCCACGCTCCGCTACAAGAGAAGCCACCGACATGAGAAGCCCACGCACCGCAACGAAGAGTAGCCCCTGCTTGCCACAACTAGAGAAAGCACATGCACAGCAATGAAGACCCAATGCAGCCAAAATAAATAAATAAATAAATATATATATATTAAAAATATAGGGAAGGAAAACAAGAAATTTTTTTTTTGAGATTTACTCCATCCCCCTTTTACAGATGAGGAAACTGAGACATAAAGAGTTTAAATAACTTGCTTAGGTTCCTATAACCAGAAAATGGAGATCCAGAATTTAAATATGTTTATTTGACTATTAAAGTGTGAACCTTTAAGTAGCAATGAGGATCACGCAGGGGTTAACCAGTGAAAACTGCTGAGGATCAAGTCAGTATTTTTCTTTATCTTGGTCTAATAATTCTTACGATCCTGGAAGCTAGAGTAGGGGTAGTAACTAAAGGGTTTACGCAGGACTGGAAATAGCGTAAGTTCAGAAATTGAGAAATCTAGTGGTGGAATTGTTTTAAATGGAAGAAAAGCAAGAAAAAGTAAGATGACAAATTAAGTGAATGTGAGCTGTGGTTGGATCTTTCATAAGAGCAGTAACAAGTTTAATAGAGTGAGAGAGTAGAACAGACATATTCAGAGAGAACCATTTTAGAGTTTAAGGTCACATACGTGGAGTTGCAAAGTAGTGAGGTCTGACACACGGACATTCAGGCAGCATCTACTGAAACAGGCAGAAGTGAGGTTTCTGAGTTTGAATAATTGAAGTCAGGGCAATAGAAGTGATGCAATGAAAATCTACGTGATTCATTTAAAGATGAAAGATATCACTCTTGTACTGAACAAGCCAGGAAGTCTCCTATTTTTTCATGGAGCAGGCATTGGGTAAATTTGGGAAGCAAATTGGACATATGGAATTCTCCTTTTTCTAGTTTCAGCCGATGTACCCGATGACTGGATTGGAAGAATTGGAAAGAATAACAGCACCCATATTTGCATTGTTCTTCATCATTAAATTCTGAGTGACATATCCTATCGTTTTAGCTCACATGATTATTTTATATTTTTCATGGATATATGGGAGAAACTCAGGCACAAATAGAGAAATTCAGTCACACAGAAGCTGTACACCTTTAAAAAAACCCTCAGCCCAATTTAAACCTGACCCCATACCTCTTTGTGTTTGGACCTGCCAGGAGAGAAAAATTCTTAGAAATATATACTAACTCAGAAAAAAAATACTGAATACTTCCTTTGTACAAAGTATTGTGCTAACTACTTTATATTATATGATAGTTTCCAAAACCGTTTCCAATGATCACCACCTCCTGGTGTTAACACCCATGTTTCATTCCCTCCATTGTGAGAGTGGGCTGGATCTAGTGATCTACTTCTAGTGCATATAAGATGGCGAAAGTGGTGGAAAAGCATTTCCAAGATTAGGTTAGGAAAGGTCGGGACTCCTGTCTTGCTTGCCCTCTCTCTTGCCTCTCCCCTGCTCACTCTGAGGAATGAGATGCCATGTTGTGAGTGGCCCAGTGGAGGGACCCACATGGCAAGGAACTGGAAGTGGCTTCTGACAACATCCAATGAGTAACTTAGGCCATCATTCCCGCAATCTGCCAACAGTCAGTCACATGAGTGGGTTTAGAAGTAAATCCTTCCCCAACGGAGCCTTGAGATGATCACTGCCCCAGCCAACACCTTGACTGCAGCCTTGTTGAAGATTCTGAGTGAGGGAACACAGCTAAGCCATGCCTGGAGTTCTGACCCACAGAAACCAGGATATAATAAGTGTTGTTTTTAAGCCACTAAGTTTTGGAGGAAGGGGTCGTTTGTTACACAGACATAATAACTAATACACATGGTATATTTTGGTTAGCCTTCACAATAACACTATGTGGTAAGTATCATTATGTCTACTTTATAGGTGAGAAAACTGAGGTTTATAAGTCTTAAATGATTGCCCAAGATTACATAGTGAGTAGGTGGTAGAGCTATTAACCAAAAAATGTGACTTTGCTCCCTAACACAGTGCTGCACGTGACATAACTAGGAGTAGGTAGGATGGTTATAAAATGTACACTTATAGAAAATTCTTTTCCTGATTTTATGTGATTGTGTAGTCAGTCATGACACCAGTGCCCCAACAGGATTGAGGTAATTCATCTTAAAACAAACTATCATAACGCAGTTTTATGGTCCTCAGAAGTCTTCATCTCCATTAAACTTATTTTGGGGACTAAACTGAAATTTCTTTAGGAAGCCCAGAGGGTGTAGTAACCTTTTATTTCAAAAAGTGGTGGGAAATATGTCATCCAGTCATCCAATGACCTCTTGTGGATGAATCTAACTGGTGAAAAATGCAGCCCACTGCTAAATGCTTTCTAGAGTTTTGTCTTATACTGAATCTTTTTGACCTCAAAAACTCAATCCAAAATCTTAGCTCTTTTTCCGGTAACTCTCAAGATTCTTCTCTATGGTCTAATTTTACATACTCGCAGAAAAAATAGATTTGAAATTCCCTGTGAATTTCAGATGTGCTGAAATCTGCTTCCTTCTTCAAACCTTTTGCCCTGAAGTGTTTTCCTAAAAATCACCATTTCCTAAAAGCTACTGGCATGGAAAATTGCGCTTGTTATATTTCCTGTAAATATTTTTTTTTAGCAAATGTAAGAAAATAAAACAAACCTCAATTTATTATGAGAAGCAATGCCTTGCCTGTTGATGTCTGATAACCATAACATTAAGGTTTCTTCAAGAGATGATACAAGTTGATGTCAAACATGGAATATCTGTGTGAGAATGCGTGAGTGAGTGTTTATGTGTGAGTGTGTTTGTGAATGTATATGTGTAAGTGTGTGTGTGTGTGTGTGTGTGTGTGTGTATCCAGATGTGTATTAACACTCAGGTACCTGTGCAGATCTATGGCTATACTTACTACCTCTGTCACCTCTGCTTTTGACCAGTCCAGTTTCCCGATCACCTCCTCCTATTCTTTACACTTTCTCCCATATCCCCCATGAAATGATAACAAGAAAATGAAAGCTATAAGATAGATAGACCGTTCTCCTACAAACTCCATTTTAGAAAAATATAAATGAGGCTCAAAAAGAAGCAGCTAGTGCTGGATTGGGAAACAGAAGTAGCAATTGTCATTTATGGAGCCAAGCACTGTTCTGAAAGCTTCATCTGGAGGAACTCATGTACTCATCAAGACAGTATTACCAGGTGGCATTATTAGTTTCCCTATTTTGTAGATGAGGAAACCGAGGAACAGAATTGTGAGTAATCTTTAAAAGCCACACATGGTCTAAGGGATGGAGTCAAGATTGAAGGTCAGGATCTGAATGTATGAATACTAATCCCATGCTTATAACCTCTCCATTCAGAAACCATGCGAATATGGGGTTTTTTCCCACTATATCAATCCACTTTATGTAAATCTAGACAGATCTGTACTTTTTAGCCCCAGATGTTGACTGTCTGTGTTTAATCTTGAGAAGGATTCTGAAACACTGCCACATACTTCTTTTCTATATTTTATGGGTTCACAAAAGCATATTATGGATATACGAGCTTTTCTATAATACTAGCTAAAATGTCAATCCTAATACTTAACCCTAATCAACATAGTACAAATATAGCTTATGTGTTTCTACCAAGGACATATACGTATTTTACCTGTGATACCCCATAAACCCACAATCTACAAAGTCTAAAATTGTACTGTAAATGCCTTTGTAGAGTAATAAACACAATCATAGGTGGTGTAAATTTCCAATTTGAAGTCTCTGTATAACTCTGTATATAACAAAAGTCTGAGAACAATAAACATTATTTGGAGAAAAAAGATGATTTCAGTATGATGAAAGGTAACTTCATTCTATTAACATACAATATTACGCACATATCATTAAATCCTTTATTTGTGTTCCCCAAACTAACCTTTCTTCACATCTCCCAGAGTCATCCATATCTAGGCTACGACAAATATTTGTTATTTGATCCTAACATAATTTATACACTGGCATCTCAAAACACAAATTTCTATGCCGTAGAATTAAGTATGAGAATTTTTTTTTAAAACAATTTGATGAGGGTGGGAAAAGAGGCTGTGTATTACTCAAGAAGCCAAAGGAACATATGATAACACTATGTTTAGTTTAGGATCTACAAAGGGACACTGAATAACTCTTGTTAATCACATCACTATTAATAAAACTGATCCCAATTCTCTGACCAGAGACGGAAGACCAGAATTCATAGTCCTAGTAAGTTAATGTGAGTGGAGAAAAGAGGAAATCCTCTAAATCAGTAGCTGGCAAGTGTTTTCTTTACAGGGCCAGACAGTAAATATTTTAGTATTTGCAGGCCATCTGGTCTCTGATGTAACTACTCACCTCTGCCATTATAGTCAAAAACAGCCATAGACAATACATAAATGAACGGGCGTGGCTGTATTCCAACAAACTTTTTTTTTGCAAAAATAGGCTCTAGGCCATCTTGGGCTAGTTTACTTATCTTGCCTTAAGTTATAGGTTCACTATCCAATTCATTTCAACATGTATTAAATAAGTTCCCAAACTGTGTCACGTATTATGCGGAATATAAGAAAAAAATGTATGACAACTTTACCACATTCAATAATTTTATATGTTTTTTTGGATGGAGTATGATGCCTTGGGGGAAGAATTAGGTAAGAAGCAATTGTGAGATCACATGCAAAACAAAAGAGTTTATAAAGTATGCTCTCTTAACTTGACTGCTATAAGATCATAGATGTAAAAAATGGATGGGGTCCTCAAGTTCATCCCCCATTCATTCAGTCACTTATCAAATACTGAGGAGTGTTTGTGTGCAATGCACACTGGAAGGCTTAGGGTGACGATGAACACCTCACTGGCTAGCAGAATAGAGGTGAGCCCAAGATCAAAGGATATGACTTATCGTAAAGGCATCATGTGGTCCAGACCCTGCCTTCCTATAGGCTCATTATTTTTATTATTCCCATTTTGCAGTTGAGGAAGATCAGGTTCAGAGACTTTCGCAAAGTCACCTATTGAAGGAAGTTACTCCAGATTCTTAAAGAGAAAGACAATTTTCTCTTCCCCAGGCAGCCATCTCACACTTATCTTCCAGCTGGACTCTGGCTCTGTGAGTGGCTCTCATCTGCACTATCATAGTGCAGACCTATGAGTAAGGATGCTTAACCTTTTCTTACCTGCATCCTGAAATCGATGCTTTTTGTTCTGGAAATACTGGTCCCTTTGCTATTCATCTTTAGTTTTGCTGGTTGGTTTTTTTTTTTTAATTTTTATTTGAGTATAGTTGATTTATAATGTTATGTTAGTTTCAGGTGTACAGCAAAGTGAATCAGTTATACATATATCCACTCTTTTTTTTTTAGATTCTTTTCCCATATAGGCCATTACAGAGTATTTAATAGAGTTCTCTGTGCTACACAGCAGGTTCTTATTAGTTATCTATTTTATGTATGGTAGTGTGTGTATGTCAGTCCCAATCTCCCAGTTTATCCCTCTCCCCCGGTTGGGTCTTTTTAGTTGTGAAATTATTTACTAATTGATGGGGATCAGAATCTCCAAATGTTGTCCTCACGATCAACCCCACAGACCCGCTTCCTCACCTCTAACCCTGCATAAAGAGACACACACTGAATTGCCAATATCTCTAACGCTCCCTGGATTGGCTGGAGAAAGAGCCACCTGAACTCCCTAGTAAATTACCCTTTCTATACTTTTACTTCACACATTTACTTTGACTTTTAAGTCTGTGGTTTAAGAAAAGCCATATCTGCACACTTCTGATTTGCACTTTATTCATTTTTAGTGCCATTGAGTGATGTTTTAGTGTCATAGGAGAAAAAGGAATAAGTTAAAACCAGGCATAAAAGATGCACCCTGAAAATAACTATCAGCCCATTTTCTGGGTTCTAAACCCACTCTCCACTTCTTCCTCCTGGACTCTGATCAGTGACGGGTTTGTAAGCTGCTTGGGGGCCCTCATCAGCCACAACACAAACTAAAAGACAATCTGGCTACTTTTACTCATTGACTGAGAGGCATTTAGTTTTTAGTTGGACAGGTAGGAAGATGATAGGAAGCTCTAAAAACACTCGTCCAGCCTCAGAGCCACAACCTTGTGTCACCGGGAGGGAGCAGAGAGGAAATATCGCCATCAATCTGCCATCCAAAGCAGAAAATCCGGAAGGGCTGATACCTGCCTGGGAAACTCACTTCCAAGAAAGCCTTGGAGAAAGACCTTACCTCTACCTGAGGTCCCAACCCCACTTCTATCACAATAACCCCAAGGAAATATAAAAAGATGAAGAAGGACAGAGTTCACTCATTTAATATACTTTCCTCTCCTGAAAGTTCGATATCCTCTTTCTTGGGGCATGGAGGCCGGATATTCTTTTGGTCTTTGGTCTCATTCCGAGTGTGTGAGTGTTCACGAATATCAGAAACTACTTTGAAGAGAGTGGATGTGGAAAATAGCAAGATAATTCAAACTGCACCTCACACTATGTCAAAGCCTTAAACTGACCACATTCCCTTGTAGCATGGCTCAAGTGATAAAATGTAAAATTGAAGGAAATTTATAAAAACCCGTCTTCATGCCTGTATAATCACAACGCCAAATTAACACTGAATGATTAAGAAACAGAGTGTTTTTCACTTTTGGTTATTCTCAGCATATATCATTAGTTGTAATAAAGGGCAAAAGAAGTTGAAGAGAATCAGATAGTGATTTCATTCCAATCTTTAAAAAGAAAGAAGGGTTGGAATGAGAAGAGATTTTGATTTTTGTTTTTGTTTCAGTTTCTGAAACTCCTGTAATTATGTGCAATTACCTATTATGTCTGAAATTGGTTCTCGAAGACGTAGAACCTACTTTGTGTTCTTAAAAAAAAACTGTACAAGATATGCAATTTAAGAAGGGAACAGTTTGAGTGGGGAGAAAAATGAAGCTACAGCTGTAGGATTTTCTTACGCTTTTCATACCAAATCACAAGACCCATTAAATTATTTATCCTACAGGCAGGCGTTGTACTGCAAACGTTGAATACAATTGCAGATTCCACGAAAAGAAACGTGCGCATTTTAATGGCCTCTGATTTAAACAATCCTTAATTTCATTAGCCTTAACTTCTTTTCTTCAAGGAGTAAGAGTTCAGTTTTGGCACAGGGATGCGAATGACACTAATTTTTTTTTTCTTTCCTTAAAGAAGCAGGCTACTGAGTATTAAGCCACGTAGGAGCACATGTCCATACATACGTGCAAAGTACATACACATGTGCGGCGATCTGCAGTATGCCCCCAAAGAATTCACAGTGCACCTAGCATATTCTTGGCTCTTCATGAATGCATATAGATTGGCTTTACTCTATTTCACTTCCATTGTTTCTCCTGCTACTATGTTACAAATGAAGATATCCTCCAGGAGTCTGGCTTAAAAAGCAGATTCTTGTTCCCAGATGAAGAAAACATAAATTTACCAAAGGTTGGGTCACATGGGGGAAAGCTCTGTCTCAAGTCATAGTTTTGGGTTCATTTGAAAAATCTGGGTTTTGCCATCCTCTGTAATTAAAACTCTTCTGTCTTAAGATTTATCGGTGCAGTAGTGAACGCATTTTCAGAATGTTTCTCTGCAGCAGCTATTGGAAATCTCTAACTCTGCCTCGGGCAGGATGCCGTGGCTGCTGTATTTTTGGGGTCTATTCTCCCCATGATAAATGAGCTTAACTTCAAAGATAAGTTACAACAACTCTCTGGAGGGGAAACCCTTATTACTGTTAATATACGTTAGTCTCTATCACTGCATTTCAAATACTGTTGCATGGAAAAGGAACCATACAAGACTGTTTACATGTTCCTTTGTCAATAGAGTAAGGGTATGCATATGTAGAATTTAACTGAAATCTTGGGTAATTATTTCTTCCCTGAATTCTAGCTATTTTCTTTGTGTGTGGGGAAATGGGGATATTTAATTCTATACAATCCAATGACACCACCCGTGTGTGTGTGTGTGTGTGTGTGTGTGTGTGTGTGTCTGTGTGTGTGTGTGTGTGTGTGTGTGTGTGTGTCTGTGTGTGTATGAACAAAACTCAACCTTATGATGCTAAAAGTATTATTTTACTATCTGATGCAATCAGTATTATGCAGAATTGGCCCAATTCAGAGACTCCTTAAAGTGAGTTTTTTTTTTTATTTCATTCAAATGCTACATGATCTTTAAAACAATATGTGATTTTAATGCGATTTTGACTATTTCAGATTTCATAGTTTATTTCTTCCTTTCAGAGCCCTTCTTATTCCCATTTTTATACTCTAGCCCTTTCTCTAAAGCTATGTTTCCTGAAGTTGTTTCTGAATGAGCATCTGAAAGAAAAAGTGAAACTTGTAGTTTGGGGAGTCTGGGTTTCCCAGTTGCTGAGTTCACCCCTCTCCCACCGTGCCTCAGCGCTTCTGGGCACAGGGTGTTTGTCGTCCTGGCTAATGAATGTTTCTCCTCTTCCTGGGTTGTTAGCAACATCTAGATGGATGGGTGTGTGCGGAGTGGAGCCTGGCCCCTTCTCCTCTGAAAGGGTTAAAGTGAAAAGGGGGCTTGTTGAAACTGGGGAGTTGGGAGGGTGGGGGGAGGAGGGAAGGCAAAAGGAAAAAGAAAAGGTTAGTGTTTTCTGTCCATTAAAGAGAGTATTCTGTTCTGAAACCAAATTGGTCATGCATTCCAGAAGCGTTTCCTGGTAGAGCGGGGTCTGACCGGAGCACCTGCTTTGCTATATTGTACTAGGTCTGCGCTGCTCTCCTCCGGCCCCTTCCTTTATACGAAGGGGAATCTGTCACTTATTACAGACAGATTGCTCGTGGGCCCAGAACGGCTGTGCGCCACCGAGGGATAGGGAAACACTACGACAGCCTGCATCTCCAGCCAAGCCATCCTGCACACAGAGCTTTGTTTTTCCTCTCTTAAAAAATATTGACGTGAATTCCTAATGACATCACGTTGAAGTCCACCAACAAATGAAACCATCTGAACCCGGGGTACGGATGGGTTCATATCCCAAGCTAAAGAGTAAGAAATACAAAGAAAAGGTGGGAGTTAGGGGTTCAGCCTTTCCGGAGCTGGAAGAAAAGGGGGCGTCGTAGCTGGCGTGCATGCCGCAGGTGGAATCTGTTAGCTCCGTCACACTGGAGGTGAATCACAGGACTCGTTCTGTGGACGCTGGGAGGAATTCCCTGGTGTCCCAGCTGTGTTTTTCTGCGCCACACGAAGTACCTCTGTGGATTTATGTCCTGGACAACACCAGCACGGAGGAAGGACACCTTATCCAGAAATGATGTCATAGCCTTACTGCTGCATATTTCAACTGGTTATTTTTTTAAAGTAATGCTGCTTAAGAGACACACACATTGTGTATAATTTTTTTAATGCATGCTTTTTTAAGGGATTAGTTGGTTCTTTTCATCTAGTTATTTTTGTTTTCTTCTTCATTGAAGAAGTGCATAATGAACAGAAGAAGAAAACTAGGTTTTTTTTTTTTTTAATCATTGCATTCTTTTTAATGTGTGTACATCGAAGGAACTCACTGTGATAAAATCCAGTTGTGGAGAATACACATTGCCCTGTGGCTGTCTGTTCAGATTAATGAAAGGTGGCCTTTGTAACCAAATCTTCCAATCCCAGGGTCACCCTCTCTGGCCCTCTAGAACTGTCCTGCTGAACATGAGACAGAAAGACAACCCTTAAATATGTTGGACTTTGACATCTTGGCTAATGTCTCTGGATAGATGTTAATTACAAGAAAAAAATGATAGTAGAAATGTATATGGTATAGAAGATGTCTATTAAAACTCAATGGTTTTTTAATCTTAATTTTTTGTCAAAAGATTTGGTTAGGAAGAGCACAGGCAAAAACTTACGCAGAGCACCCCTACCCCCTTGTGGCAATGGCACTTGTAAAGTGGAAATTTCATCCTGTTTTAGAACTGTTGAGACTTTTGTACTCAGAAGCCCCTGACTTAGACCTTAAGGCACCGCCAATTCTGTTGAAGGTTGGAACATATAAAAAGATAGATGACTGCCCAGCTCTCAGGGAGAAGCGAACGGGTCTAAGAGATTTTGCTTTTTGACTATTTTGGTTTAAGTTGCAACACATTAAAATGTATATAGCATATTTAATCATTGGGCATCCTGGCTAAAGATAAAGACCTCACTATTTAGTTAACCTTAAATATTTGTTATCCTAATCAAAATAAATAAAAACTTCATAGTTTATAAAAAGTTATTATAACCATTAACTAACGTGATGCTTCCCATCACTCCAGAGGGTAGTTTGTAGTTGTTCTTGTTTTGCAGATGAAGAAACTAGAGCTCAGAAATACAAAGAGACTTGCCTAAGCTGACATCACACTCACCAGAACCATCACAGGGTAACACACTTGGTCAAGGAGAAAGCCATGAATTGCACCCACTTTTTCAAAAACTAAACCTGGGATTTTGTGGTGTATCACCTGTACTTCATAACCTAAAAATTTCCCGTCCATTTATGGCCTAAACTACACAATTTTGCACATTGAGCTCTTATACATTGTGCTCTACACCTTCTTCATCCACAAGGTCTTCATCTACTTCTCTGCCCAAATTCCTGCTCATCCTTGAAAACTCTGATGAAATGTCACCTCCTCCATAAAGCCTTTTCTGATTCTCATAAGCAGTCATTCATTTTCCCCTCTGTATTCTCTCTGCACTCCATTCATTCCTCGAATTTAGCAGTTACCATGTTATATTGGCATTACCATTTTTTTTGAATTTTTGAATTTTATTTATTTTTTATACAGCAGGTTCTTATTAGTTATCTATTTTATACATATTAGTGTATATATGTCAATCCCAATCTCCCAATTCATCCCACCGTTGGCATTACCATTTTAACTTATCTATATCTACCTTTAGCCTGTGAGTTCCTTCTGGGAGAGGTCTTATCTCATCAATGTCTGTGTCCCAACATTTACTATGGAACCTGGCACATAGTATCTGTCAGGAGATATTTGGGGCATATACCAGTTACCTAACATGGCTCTGGCTTCAATTTATTCATTCACGTAAGAATTCAGCAAATATTGAGTATTTGCTCTAGGGTAGGTGCTATGCTAGGTGCTGGGAATACAGAGGTTAAAAAGATAAAAGAAAGAAATAGCTTCTGACCTCAAGAAACTCACAGGATAACAGCAAAGACAGCAAGCAAATAAACATGATGGTGGGGATATGCACGATCATGGGCATAATTTTCTATGAATGGCAATTCTAAGGGTCAGGAGATAGCTGGGAGGATAAATTTATAAAGTTTCCTGGAAGAGATCATACCTGAGTAGTATTTCGAGTAGGCATCAACTGCACAGGGACTGTGAATGGAGCAAGGGGAGGTGCAGGAACAAGGGTTTGAGTAAGAAAATACATAGAGATTGTGAGAAAACACAGCACGTTCAAGGTATTTCAAGAAGTTAGGTATGGCCGTCATGGTATTAAGGAGGAAGACAGTGAATCATGAAGCTGGTGAAGGTGGCAGGAAGCCCACTATGAAATACTTTGAAAGTCCTACAAAAATATTATCCTAGAAATAAAAAGCAGTGAGGAGCTACTGAAGGATATTAAGGAGGTTGAGTGTTGTGATCACATTCGCTTTTTCTTTAAAGAAACTTCACATTGATAGAAGTGTGAAGAACACCAGAATGAGTCAGACTTGGAGGAGGAGATGCTGGTGAATTAAGGATAAAATTGGAGGCGAGGAAACCTTTGGGATGTTACACCGACTGAGGCAACAATCCAGGTAATAATTGATGAGGGAGAAAACTAAGAGCATAGCATGGGAGTTCTTAAACATATTTTTAAGATCTAATTTATATAGAGGAAGTTCCCGGGAAAAAATGCTAGCAGAAGAAATAAATATAGAGGGAAAAGTGAGAAAACAACAGAAGACCCACTCCCTCAAAATAAGCCTGAAAACCAAAGTTCCAAAGTTTCATCATTTAGATGAAAACTTAAGTACTAATAAACAGTAAATTAAACCCAGACAGATGACAAAGCCTTCAAAATATATATATATATATATATATATATATATGTATATATATATATATATATATATATATGTTTGGGATTTTCTTTTTTTTTTAAGTGTACTAATCAGTAAATTTTAATATATTCACAGAGTTGTACAATCATCCCCACTATCTAAACCCAGAACACTTTAGTCACCAAAAAAAAGAAATTCTATATCATCAGCAGTCACTCCCATTCCCCGCTCCTTCCAGCCCTGCAACCACTAACCTATTTTCTGTCTCTATGGGTTTGCTTATTCTTGGGATTTTCAAAGAGACAAGTGAAAGTATAACTTCCGTTTAAAAACACAAGAAACCTATCAAAACCTACCTATCAAAAATAGGTACAAATTAACTGAAAACAAATATGAAAGGGACCAACTGGAAATTTTGCAAGTTAAAAGTATAGTCATTGAACTAAAAAAATAAAATTCAATAAATGAAATAAATTCTGGATTCAAATAGTTAAAGAAAGCTTAAGTGACTGAAGTATTAGCACAGAACCCAGCACCAAGAGACTTCCACCAGCGTATAAAGTCCAAGAGTTTTTTGTTTAAGGAGGGTGAGAGTTTCTTACTTAAAAACCGACTAGTCCTGGGATTTCCCTGGTGGTGCAGTGGATTTCCCTGGTGGTGCAGTCCACCTACCAATGCAGCGGACGCAGGTTTGAGCCCTGGTCTGGGAAGATCCCACATGCCGCAGAGCAACTAAGCCCGTGTGCCACAACTACTGAGCCTGCGCTCTAGAGCTAATGAGCCACGATTTCTGAGCCCTCGTGCTGCAGCTACTGAAGTGCCCGTGCTAAATCAATCAATCAATCGATCAATAAAAACCGACTAGTCCTGACTAATGCTTTCCTATTTCAATAGTCCCTTCAGCTATCAATGCCCCCTCCACACGTCCACTCTAACCTCATTTCTAACCATCACTACACACTCCATCCAAATACCAGACCTGTGTCCAGGTATCCTAAGACCTGCTGTAAGTCTGCAGTCGCCCAATGCAGGAGAAGGCATCTGCTCCTCATGCTAAATATCAGGTTCAAAATATAAAGGCAATGGGCTCAATTAGGTTTTGGATTGGGAGGATTATTTTGAGGGAGAGAGGCGGAGTGGAACTGTTCTCCCTGATGTCCCTAAAATCACAGGGGGTAGGAGACTGACTTTACAAACGAAGAGTCTGTCGTTTTAGGGGGAAACATCTTCCTTCCTATCAATTATTTTATTTGATTCTCAGAGTAACACTATGAGATAGACAGGTTTGAAAATGTGCTCCAAAAGGGAACTATCACATAGACTTAGTTGTTCTATCAAAGTAAGGGTACAGATACCCAACAAATCAGTGACAGTGGTGCCTTGCATTTTATTTCATAAATTCATAGGACTTAATATTAGCCTGGATTCAACCATGAAGATATGAGGATTATATGGATATTATGATCTTACAAGCAATCACTAGGTTCCTTTTGAACGAAGAGATACTTGCAGGTTTAAGTTTTCCACCTAATGGAATTTTCGGGATTATTCAAGTATAATAATTTTCACAACCAATCTAATATTTTTATAGAATACTTGAGCAGTTCTTTAATTGATTGTTCCGGCTCTCTAGGGATAGCCTTTAAAATTAAGGAATGTCTTCATTAGACCTATACTGTATGGAAAAGTACAGAGAAAATGAAAACTGTCACTGCTGTTGATAAAGGTGATATTCACCACCTGTGAGATGGTGGGCTATATACGTTTCAGACTTAGTAGTGAAATGGTATTTATTAGCAAGGAGAGTCCCAGAGGGAGTCACAGGAATACTTGGAGGTCAGGACACTGACTTGCGCTAAAGAGTCAGGGACAGTTGAGGATACTAGAATTTGATGACCCCCTCTCTTTCTCCCACTTTCTGACCCAGCTGTTCACTAAAAGCAGTTTCCATCTGGCACAAGGCAAGTTGGGGGTCCCTTTTTAAGAGGATGATGCAATTGCCTAGAGCCACTTCCCACATTCCAGTAATGGGGTGCCTCTTCAGAAGCTCTGTGGTTATCAGCATGGTAACGATACCAGCTGAGCACCTACTTGGGAATCTGTTCTGACAAGTGTAATTATCAGAGTTTAGAAACTGTACCTGAAATGTGCAGGTGTAGAACTACTAACATTTATTTCATCTGTGGTTTACTGATATTTATTTAAGATACTGCTTCTCAAATTTGTTTTGAGTCTCGAAATGTTTTTCTGTGACACAGATTACTCTTCTATGGATCTAGTGGCAAATGGAAAAGAACACACTTTCGTGTACGTGGTAAGAGATGATCTTTACAGGCTACCTTCTCCTGATGCTTTATCCTATGTAGTTGTCACAGCAACTATATGAGGTTAGTACTCTCACCACACAGATTTACAACCAAAGAAACAGAGGCATAAGGAGTTTTAGTATCATGCAAAGTTACACAGCTAGTATATGACAGGCTTGGCTACAGACTCAAAACGCCTGATTCCATGATCACATTCTTAACTACTATGCTAATGGCCTCAGTTAATATTTCCTCATCGCTGCTTGTGCATTAAATACTCACCATGGTGGCCCATAGTACATGCTTGAATAGAGATCACCGTACACTCTGGGAAACGTTTATGGAGCCCATACCCTTCTGCAGAGCTCGTTGGCCACGTCATCACTAACTCTGGATACCATACGACTACCCAGGGTCTCAGTATCCTGATCTGAAAAGTGGCCCCAGAAAGAAGCAGTCCCTCCCCGGGAGGATAATGACATAGGGAATCAGGTTAGCTGGCCTCATAAGCTCTTCTCTGGGAGTGAGCCAGTTCCTTGTAGAAGCTGAATGGTTTTCTCAGGTGATACGGGCGACAAGAGCATCACCATTCCTGTGCCCTAAATGTTCACCTAGCATCCCAGAAGCCCCGACACTCGCCCATCCCAAGTGACACTCAGAGCCCCCTGCCCTCCCAGCATCTCATGGTTTATTGTGGTGAGATACGAGGTCCTCAGCAAGAGAGCTCACTCTTAGGTTGTGGCGTTTCGGGGGGAGAGTTTGGGGGTTCTTGGAACTTCTTAAAAGTTAAAAAAAACAGTCTAAGAGTAAAGCAAGTGCATGTTATGATCTGCTGGTTTTACTTTGTCTCTAACTTGCAGTTTTTAATATTGCAACATGTTTTATATTTTATTCATCTACTCATTCACAAAATAAGTCCTGAGAGTACTCCACGTGCATGGAGCTGTGACAGCAGACTCGAGATCTGGAGAGCTCCGATCTGCGGAACTGTCAGGGAGGGAAAACCTAATAAGCTGTTGTTTTGCAGAAGTTACTAAATCTCCAGTATACATTTTAACTCGCATTTTAAGAGAGGGAAGCAGCCTTACAGCTATAGGCAAACTACCAGGGGTTAGGCATGGCGGTAGGTCCTTTACATAGAGTTGGTCCTCACTTCCATATTATGAGATTGATATTATTTCTCCATTATTACCTATTATTTACAGATAAGGAAGTGAAAACTCAAAAATTAAGAAGGCAGGTACCAGTCACGCAGCTCAGGGAGTGTGAGAGGGCTGGCTACAGAAGTTCCTGCTCATGTCGAAAACCAGAGTCTCCCATCCATTCTAGTAATTCCGAGGATAGATTGTTTGTAATACTGGTTAGGAAGAGCCACTGAGGAAGTAGTAACCTTGAACCTTAAGCCACAAAATCTGGGACCATTAGAGAGAGACTTTAAGAGAATGAGCCGTCATGTTTTAAGTCCCTCTACACAGAGGGCATTTACTAGGAGTTAGCATTGCATAAAGTCTGAATTCTCTTCCCAGTCAGAACTCAAGAGATAAGGGGTGTCTGGAGGATAGATAGGTAGGTAGATAGATAGATAGATAGATAGATAGATAGATAGATAGATATAGATAATATATGGATAGATAGATGATAGATGGATAGATAATAGATAGATAGATGATTGATAGAAGATGATAGATAGATGATAGATAGAAGATGATAGATGGATAGATAGATGATAGATGATAGAAGATGATAGATGATAGATAGATAGATGATAGAAGATGACAGATAGATAGATGATAGATAGATAGATAGATAGATGATAGAAGATGATAGATAGATAGACAGATGCTGGTGTGAGAGGAGTGAGAAGCAAAGGAGGAGAGAGTCATCATTACGTTTAGAAAAAGAATTGGGTGTCTAAACCTGCAAGGGACTTTGGAGGTTTACTCACTGACTCTCACTGAATGTAACACACATTCTCCAGGACATGCCAGCCCAAGGATAAAAACGGAGCCTTTGTAGTTTTCTCTCTCTGGTTACCACTGGATCTGACAGAGAGAAACCACCAGCCCACTGTTTCTGGAAGGTATATAGATATCTCACCCTTAGTATCAGAAGTCTCCTTCAAGGACTTTTAGCTTCCACTGGCTCCAAGGAGCTCACCCTCTGTGAAGTCCCTGAGGTTGCCTCCCCTCCGCTACGCTTGCTCACCCCAAACCCTGGCTGCCGCCTGAGACTCCATCCCAGGCAGAGCTGCAAGAATGAGTGGTTACGCAGGGAGAGAGAGGTGAGTCTGGCAATTTTTACTGAAGCCACCATCCCCGGGAGTTGAGAGACTTCTAAGAAATGTATCTAGTTGTGCCCAAGATGGAACAGTGAGTTTCTTTAGTTTGTCTTTGACAAACAACTACATGTGTTTAGGGAGAAACTAAGGGTCATGAAGAATACCAGTATCAGAACAGAGATCAGAACCCTCAAAGTCAATGTTTACCAGGCCAGTGATGTTTGTCTATACTACAGTAGGCATTAACTTCCCAGGGGTAGGGCCTGCATCCTCTCCATCTTTGTATACCCAGGTGTCCAATACATATTGAACAGAATTAAACTTTCCAGACACTTTCTCTGAAGCCTGTCTCGCCAGTCAGTCATCAACATTGTACACCTTATTTCCAATAATAATCATTTTGTTGATTTTCACAGAGATGAGTGGGATCTCATTTATATCACTTGGCAAATGGTTTTCCAAAGCCTCATACTAGCATTGGGTACAGCATCTGGAACTCTGAGTGTCTTCTTGCAACTTTCCACCCATGGCAGCCTGAGGAACTGATGGCAGATCGGAGGGAGGAAAAGAAGAGGTGTGGCATGGATGTGCATGAGTCCACAATACCGCAAATTCTTCATCCCAAGACTCCCCAAGTCAGGGGTGGATACAGATGGGGAGGAAACAGGCTATATTCCACATAGGTTTTGTCAAAGTTCTAAGAGATAAGATCATCTAAGCAAGAAACCAAAAGCCAGCAACTCTGGAGAAAGGTTTTGGATTATCAGGCTGGTGGATACAACACCTTCTATAGAATGACATTTTATCTCCTCCTTCTTTATAGTGAGTGACTAGTTAGAAATAGGTGGAAAAATACAAGTCAACATCTGAACACAAGGGCTCGACTCCCTGGCTTTCCCACTACGTCCAGAAAAGCTGCCTCACTGGGGCTGAGAAGCTGCAATTGTATATTTGTGTGTATATAATATAGGGTGGCTACAAACAGCCCCCAAGTTGTACCCTGGACCAGTAGAGGAGGCAAGATTTTATTCCAAAGTTTGCTATTGTTCTTCTGGGATTCTAGGTTCTTTTTATAGCACTGGGCAGCTGGGAATCCCCAATATTACCCTAGTTAAAATTGTAAGCGAGATCTCTGTTTTTAAACTAGCCTGGTTAATGCTTGACAGGTGGCAGTGTTTGAAGGCCACCTTCTGAGAGTGGGTTTATGAGAGCACCCCAGGCACCCTCTGCAGAAGGGTTTGCGCTAAATTCACAATCACTTTGTTATTATTTTTTTCCTTTAGAGTCCGGTGTAGTTTACATCTGTTTGCCCCATGAGTCCACTCGTAAAACAAGAGTCGAATTAACAGTTTGTGAGGATTCTTAGGGACTTTATATGTTTGTGAAAATGAAACTAATTCAGCCTAACTCCAATATAACTGCTGCTGCATGCTGCGCACAGAGCCCTGCCACCCAGTGGGTTCCACTAACGGTTGTTGACTGACTGATAAACAAGTTCCAGGGTTCTAATTGGCCCAGGGCCTCCCTGGATGCTCTGGTGATATATTGCTTTGGGTGGAAGATCCAGCCTATATCACTCAAAAACAAGCCAAACAAAATTAAACAAAAAAGATTGCTTTGTATGGATAAAACAGATCTAATACTTGAGGCTCCACCAGCTCCTGACCCCCTCTCCTTCCTGGACAGCCCTGGGTTGGAGACCCATAGACAATGCACTTAGACCCAGTGAGGATGTGTTAATAACGTGAGCCCAGAGGAAGGACCTGGAGCCACCTGGGGAGTCAAGGGAGGGCAAGTTCAGTTCAAGGGAGAGCACTTGAACACCACAAACATTCATCAAACAACTTCAGGCCAGGCTAGACACTGGAGATGATGCGGAGATAAAAGGCACACTTCTAATTTCTCAGACGCTCCAAGTCCAGTGGGGTAAAAGGCAAACACATAGTTAGGAGACTGTGCCCTAAGTGCTTATTTGAGAGGTTACGTGTAGGGAAACGTCTTGGAGGGTCACCCTGTACACTGGGTGGTCATGGGGAATTGCAGGGAAGCTTTCCTTAGCTGAGCTTTGAGGAAGAAATAGAAAGGATCCTGGTGAAGATGCCAGGCGGCCCTAGCAAGAGAGGAAGAGGGTGGACGTAGGGGAAGGCCAAGAGGATGGGAATGGCTCCGTATCAACCAGCTTGTATATGCACTCATCATGCAGTTTGTAAAGGCCCTTCACAATACAATACCTTCGCAATACAGCCTTTCCCCAGTATCGGAACCACCTATCACGCTTGTGACAGAGAAGAACAAACCCGACTCCACACTGGATCTACCCTTTAGCTCTAACCCTTGTGCTCTGTGGCCTGTGCTTAGTCATGCTGGCTCTGCACCTTTCGTAAAAGAATGTTGCCTTGAGCCTGAAGTACAGGATAGCCCATTCTTAAGGCTCTGACCTTTAAGGGTATAACACTTTTCCATTAAAAAGTTGCAGGACAGAAAATAACCGTTGTCTTGTTGGAGGTTTATAGGAACATTGTGACCAGGCCTATGTGCACAGCTGCAAGAACGAAGGATTCCAGCACCAAGAAGTTTGCAGCTACCAGCCACACCCCTTCCCCTTTTGGTATAAAAGAAGCCTGAATTCTAACTCAGGTAGGATGGTCCTTTGGGACACTAGTCCACCATTTTCTCATTCTGCTGGCTTTCCAAATAAAGTCACTATTCCTTGTCCCAACACCTCATCAGTGATCCCCAGAGACTGGCACCCCACCAAATGAAGCAAAGTATCTGGAAAATTTCCCTTTGTAAGTCTTTGAACATGTAGACATAGAGTTCCAGGAAATTTCCACAAGCAAACCATCACATGCTAACGTGTGGAAGGCCCAGGTAGGGCTCATTACCAGGTAACCCTACCACTAGATAGAAGCAATCAGATGGGCCTGGATATTCTCTCTTTCTCCTGGGACCTTAACCAGAAGAAATGGGCTAACCAGGTCTCAGCAAAAAGGCAGGTTGTACTTTTAGATCAGCTTCCTTATTGAGGGGGTTGTAACTCATAGGGCTACATAAGAACTTTTTATATATAAGTTAGAATATCCACAAAATTATTTTGAAGCTAGAACATCTGAATCTGAAAGAAACCAGTCCAGTCTTAAAGAAACCAGGCAGTAGAACCATATAACTGTTATTTTTAAAAAAAAGATGTGACATGGGTCTTAGTGCCCTAGAATCGTACTTTAAGCTAAAGGTCCTATTAGGTGCACTGTTAGAGTCTACTGTTGGTAAGCATATTAATTGCCTGGAAGGCTTTTTGAACTAGTTTACAAAGCCAAGGGGTACTGGTCTAGCTGGAAAATTTCTGGTGTTAGCTTGCCCAGGGGGGCAGAATGAAGGACGTAGACTACCTGTCCTTCTGGGATTCTTTCTAAACCTATATGGAGCCAGAAAAGTCAAAATGAAAGCAAAATAAAAATAGCCAATTGCACACATTCCATTCGCATACCCTGATCCAGCGCCTCCAAGACATCAGCCAAAAAAGAGGCGACCGTGCAGTGCCTCCGTCCTAATATTCTTGCTCCAGCTCTTCAACGTGTTAAAAACAAACATCTCCCAAGTCAGCACAGAGTGGAGACCGCGATTGCTGTGCAGTAGTCATTCAGCGAAGAACCACATTAGCACTAATTATATCCTGGCTTGCTGTGGTGCAGCCAGTGTGACTTCACAGGGGAAAATGGCACCCGTGGCACTAGGGGGCATCATCTGACACATTTACAGACTATTAGCCAGCGCTAATGTCATTTCAAAGGACTTGTGTCCAAGTGGGGAGAGCACCCTAGGAGAGCCGCTCAGCTTGCATGATCTGTGAGTGAAGCTCTGGGCGCTCCCAGTGGAGAGGAAGGGCTTGCACTGGGCGGGTGGGGGGGGGGTGTGGGGGTGGGCGTCCATTCCTGACTAACCTTGCTCCCAAAATGTAGGTCACTCCAGGCAGGTGGTATCCTGAGGCATGTAAAAAGAAAACTTCTGGAAACTTCTTTTTACTTTGAGGGGGGCTGGGGGTTGTCTTGTCAGGAAGTGCCCTTGCCTCATTAACTCATAGAAGGATCTCAGTTCTTCCTCGAGGTGTCTGAGAGTAGTGGCCACGTGAAGGAAATGCTTCCTTCGTAAAAGTGGTAGTTTGTTTCCGTAACTGGGCGTTCAGAATCAAGGCCCTCAGCCTAGCAAATTTCTGTCAGAGGGAGATGGGCAGGTGGGCTCTGTGAACTAAAGGAGATGCTAGAGCAGTGGGGATTCAAAAAAGTTCATGGAATGTTGAGAACCTGGGCAGGAGAAGCTGTCACTCAGAGTACAGCGGCCCTGGGGAGTTGGTTAGAAATGCAGATCTCAGGCTCTACCCCAGCCCTCTAGGTCAGAGTCTATATTCTAATAAAATCATCAGGTGATTCCTGTGCATCTTAACATTTGAAAAGCACTGGTCTGGTCTATATCCTTGACTACAGGGATGCTTTATGAGAGAAGGGGTCACTTTTTAAAAAAAAAAAAAAAGAATTTCTATACTCAGAGCTGTTTCTTGGGCTCAGAACCAGGTCTCCACCAAACCTCTTCTCATATCAGCCTCATCCCCCCTTTCACCACTCTCTCCCTCGATGCCCTTCTCTACATCTTCTCTATGCCCACCCAGCTCATACATTCTGCCCTCCTGGCCATCTGGATCCTGCCAGGAGAATGCCCATCCTGCAGTTAGAGCAGTGGAAGTGGGGAAAGCACTCAGTTCAGATCAGAAGAACCAAATCCAAGCCTTGGTTCTGCAGAATCCTGAAAATAAGTCTCTTCATTTCTCTAATAACACCCATTTTCCTGGATGCAGAGGCCAAATGAAACAGTACATGTAAAGGAACATTATGAGCTATAAAGCATTAAAGCTATGCCTAAGGTCTTGCTCCCCAAGGGGCTATTTCTGAACACACGCTATTCATAAAGGGGCCAGCGCTGTAGTCTAAAGGTTAAGAGTGCGGACTCAGAGCAGATTGCTGGGGTTCAGATCCTAGAGTTGCCACTTGCTGGGTTGACCACATTTAACTCAGCTTCCTAGTTTGTAATAGAACCTACCTACTACTCTGATCAGGCTGTCATAACGAGTGGAAGAATTAATGTATATGGCTAGCCTAAACATGTCCTATAAACGTCAGCTGGATTACTGCTTGTCCATAAATGTTTGTAATCTCCATAAATATCAGCTATGATCACTGCTAAGTGTGGGTAGCTTGACATCTGGGGGTTTTATCTACATCCTCTGTAAGGGAAACACAGAGACATGCGATGAATGATCAGGGAAGAAACTCAGAGGCATTTCAGAGTGGACAGAAGAAAAGGAAAGAGAAACAGACAGATAAATAGAGACCCAGAGATACAGAGACTTTGAATAAGAGGTAGGCTTAAGTGAAAGGCAGCCCTGAGAAGATAAATTTTTTTCTAGAAAAATAAGCATCTGAAGGGTATCACTGCAAGCAAGTGATTATTTGCCATAGATCAGAGCAAACGTAGAGTAGAATCTTCCATCAGGTGATGGGCCACCTGCAATGACAGAATTGACACTGTGCGTGGAGGCTAATTCTACGTATTATATCAATAAGTCATTGTGCCATGTCCTTAAATAAGCCAACCCATGTTGATAAGAACATGGTTTTACGCAACACAACAAAATTATGGAAACGCATTGAAAGGTACTCACCTAACATCTCCAGAAAGAGCTCTATATGCCTCTGTTTAATACTATCACTCTCCTCTCTGTAGGGAAGGTTTTGCTTTCAGTACTAAGCCAGACCCTTGACCTTACGTCCTGACCGCATAGGAGACCACAAGGAATTCTGTAAAATCCTGCCGTGGCCCTTTTCCTGTGGCCAGGAATTCCTATTCCAGCCATGGCTCCAGGGCCACCTCTCATTCCAGCCATGGCTCCCAGCTCCCTACATCTGCTTTAAGTCACCGTCCTCCTTCCCAGAATCTTCTTCTGTCCGGTATCCTGGGAGGGAGTGTTTGATGTCTGCCTGGGTCATGATTTTTCCAGATAGCTTTGGACAGGATTGATAGGAAAGTGCCAGTGATGATGAGCAAGGCTAGTCCCAGGAGACTTCTCCACCCAGGGAATTTTAAGTGTTGTCCTTCCCTGTTTACAATCCAACCTTTCTCCTCACTTTGGAGGCTCCCGTCCCTTCCCTCCGTGTTCTCATTCTGTCCTATGTTGAGCATGGTACTCCATCATTGTACTCTATTCTACTTAGACTGGTCTGCCTTGGTGTCTGAATTCTACCCTAATGCATCCATTTCTTAATATAAATACCTCTCAGAGGAGTATCAGTAATTAAGCCATTAATAACCATTTGGGAGAGGTTGGTGAAAGGGGATCCAGCACCTTAAAATGTTTAAGATTTGACTGGATGGAGCAAAATTCTACAAGTTCTTATTGGAACAAGTGTCACTATGCCAGGAGAAAAGGTAAGTGGGCTCTAGTCAGGACTCAATCCTCAGGTGGCTGCATTTTGCAATAAATGAGGCATAATGAGGGGATTCTTAGAAAACTCCATTCTGCTTCAGTTATATTCAGGTGTTAATTACAGCAGCAAGATCATTGCCAGAGTCCTCTAAAATAATCTTACATATGAGATTTTGTGGATTTGTGTTTGAAGTATTTAACTCTTTCTTGAGTCCAAAGGGCTACACAGGTCCACCAAGAATTCAGTTAATAGCCTTGCCAACTGGAACCAGGGTGCTGGATCAAGTGTTACTAAAAAACTGTGCCTTGGATGCAAATCAAACCACAATGAGATATCACCTCACCTGTGTTAGAATGGCCATTATCAAGAAGAGAAGAGATGCACAATGTTGGTGAGAATGTGGAGAAAAGGGAACCCTTGTGCCCTGTTGGTGGGATCGTAAACTGTACAACCACTCTGAAAAACATTATGGAGCTTCCTCGAGAAATTACAAATCGAACTACTCTAAGATACAGCAATTCTGCTTCTGGGAATGTATCCAAAGAAACAGGAAACATTACGTCGAAGAGACATCTGCACACCCATGTTCATTTACAATAGCCAAGTTATGGAAACAATACAGCAGAAACGAATACAACATTGTAACGCAATTATACTCCAATAAAGATGTTAAAGGAAAAAAGAAAAGAAATAGACGAATGGATTAAAAAGATGTGAACTACAAGACGGAATATATACAATGGAATACTGTTCAGCATTAAGAAAGGGGGAGGGCTTCCCTGGTGGCGCAGTGGTTGAGAGTCCGCCTGCCGATGCAGGGGACACGGGTTCGTGTCTGGGAAGATCCTACATGCCGCGGAGCGGCTGGGCCCGTGAGCCATGGCCGCTGAGCCTGCGCGTCCAGAGCCTGTGCTCCGCAACGGGAGAGGCCACAACAGTGAGAGGCCCGCGTACCGCAAAAAAAAAAAAAAGGGGGGGGGGCAATACTGAAATCTGCCACAACGTGGATGAACTTTGTGGGCATTATATTAAGTGAAATTAAGTCAGACAGAAGAGTAGAAATAGTGTATGATCTTACTTACATGTGGACTCTAAAAACAACAGCAAAAAACTCACAGAAAGAAGATATGATTTGTGGTTACCAGAAGCAGGAGGTGGGGAGAGGAAAAATTGGATGAAGGTAGTCAAAAGGTATAAATGTTCAATCATAAGATAAACAAGTACTAAGGACGTAACATACAACATGATGACTATAGCTAACCCTGCTGTATGCTATATGTGAAAGTTAAGAGAGTAGATCTAAGAGTTCTCATCGCGAGGAAAAGAATTTTTTTTCTATTTCTTTAATTTTGTATCTATATGAGAAGATGGATGTTCGTTACTGTGCTCATCATTTCATGATGGACGTAAGTGAGATCATTACGCTGTACACCTGAGACTTATACAGTGCTGTAGGTCAATTCTATCTCAATAAAACTGGAAAAAATATGTGCTTTGCTAAGGAGTGATTTAGTAACATTTGCAGACACTGTTCCCACAGAAGTTCTGGGAGATAGTCTTGGATCTCCTGGTCCAAGGCATGCAGGAGTGAGCCCAGAGGAAGGCTACAGTCAGCTGATAAAAATGGTTGAGATTAATAATCATTTCTCTTCCCTCCATTTGTGAAAGGGCTTTCTCTGAGTGGATCGTATTTAGAGTATGGATTCATGATCTAAAAGAAAATAACAGAGGATGAAACTGTTCATCCATCCCTCCTCTTTGATTCTTCAACAATCTCCATCTCCACTGATTATGAGCACGTTCACACCTACATTTGGAGGCATCAGTGTGTTTTTCATTTCATTCAGGTGTGTCTTCTCTGTCTCTCTGCTACTCCCCTCTCTCTGACTCTCTTGAATTATTTAATGCTTTTCCCCAGTTAATCTAAATTAGAGTTGTTGTTTGTTGTTGTTGTTTTTTGGTGGAGGGGGGATGGCAGGAAACTAAAAATAGTCACTGAAGCCAGGATATATTACACCAACTGCTTTTGCCTCTGGTGGTGACTGGAGTTTTCTTTGTTGTCTTGTTTGATTGTTTCATTTATATGGCAGGTTAGACAGCAACAGACTTCTGTTATTGCCTTTTCTCAGTGGTGGATTTTTTAGGCTCAGATCCCCTGAGGCAGACACTCCCCAGCCACAGCTGGTGACAAAAGGTGCTGTTGCTCTCCGGACAAACACCTACTGGAGGCAGATCAACAGAGATGCTATTAAGTGGCATAGGGTGTCTCCATTTTTAACCGTTTAGGCTTTTGTTGAGAGGCAGAGAAAGAGAGAGAGAGGGAGAGAGAACACTGAGTAAGTTGCATCTTCTCCATTCTTTATGGACCACTTTTGCAGATGCTTGGTTATATGTTTCTTTATTCATGTCTTCTCACGTCCCCTCCTTGGAGGGGATATCTGCTGCTATTTTTCAATCCTCAGAAAAGATTTTTCAATCAAATCACAATAGAAATATGTTCAAGTGAAGAAGACATTTGTCGGGGGTGGGGCTTTTGCAACAGAGTGAGAGTATGAGGGTCAGAAATTCAATCCTTGGGGCTATTTTTAGAAGTTCTCCCAGGAAAGCTTTGGGTCCTCAGTTACTTTCTAACTTTCCATTACTCTTCTACTTAATGCACACACAGAGCATCATCCTTGGCATGAAACTGGGAATGAGGAGATTTATGGATGGAAAGGAAGGAAAACTTTGTAAAATTAAACAGATCAGATGGCTCTGGTGATACTTCAGGTGATAAATTAGCACTGCAAGTTGAGAAGAGACCCCCAAAGAATCTTGGTCATTAGAAAAGGGTTACCACCTTCCAATCTTGTCCCCTTCAGGGTCTCAACTGCCTTTTTTGTTCCCTTCTAGTCCATAGGGCTGAGAGCCAGAATAAAGAAACTCCAAATGTTCACTAAGTTTTTTGTTGGTTTGTCTTTTGCCAAGGACACTAAAAGCAAGGTAAGGAAAGGTAAGGTTACAGAATCTCACCTAGTGTTTTCAGAGCAAATTAAGACCAAGACAACTTTGAGCGCCTACTCATGCGCATGACTGAGGTGTACACTACCATACCCCAAAGGAGACATTTCACAACTTTTTTTTTTTTATTTTAAGGCCCCCCGGAGACAGGTACCTGAATTTTAAACCATAATACAGAGGATGGCAAAGGTCCTTAAGGAGATTACAAGAGAAAGGCAGGAGACTCTTGTAATAACAATGCCAGTCACCAGGTGACAAAGAGCCTTCATTAATCCCTAAAGAAGATCGAGGAGGCTGTGGTAGTTGGAGATGGCCTGAGTGTGGTCATAATATCACTGGGAATAAGAAATGAGTAGGATTTGGATAAGTATAATAGACAGAAGTATTATAGACAGAAGGAGCCCTTTTAATATGTCTCCCTCCTGAAACCACAAACTATGAGCTACCTTGGCTCCATCTTTTAGAAAATACCTTAAGTCCTGGCTGTTTTCTCTTCTGAATAAACCTAACAGGTGCCAATAAATATTCTGAACTCACCCTCTGAGCAGAGTGAAATGCTGGCGTTGTCAGACAGTAGAACGCCACAGTGAGAAAGGCCTTCCACATTCTGTGATTTCAATCACTTGTCTCTGGATTAGTCCGTAATGGGATTTTGCAACATTTTAAAACTGTGAATCCCTTTCCCAGAAACATAATCTCGAGAACCCCCTAAGCCATTTATTAATCATTTCACCATTGCTGCCTGGTACAGGGTAAGAAAATTTTACAAATAAAATATATTTCATTTAAGGACTGTATATAACTTAAAATCGTCTGATAAAGTACATTCCAATATCGTATTTAATAACATTTATGACATGTAAAAGTAAGTTTTACTTATTCCCATTTAATAAGTATGTACTGTTTCATTTACTCTTTTTTTCTTTTCCATTATGGTTTATTACAAGGTATTGAATCTAGTTCCCTGTGCTATATGGTAGGACCTTGTTTATTTTATATATAGTAGTTTGTATCTGCTAATCCCAAACTCCTAATTTATCCCTCCTCCACCCTCTTTCCCCTTTGGTAACCAAAAGTTTGTTTCATATGTCTGTGAGTCTGTTTCTGTTTTGTAAATAAGTTCATTTGTGCCTTATTTTAGATTCTGCATATAAGTGATATCATATGGTATTTGTCTTTCTCTGCCTGACTTACTTCACTTAGTATGATAATCTCCAGGTCCATCCATGTTGCTGCAAATGGCATTATTTCATTCTCTTTTATGGCTGAGTAGTATTCCACTGTGTATATATACCACATCCTCTTTATCCATTCATCTGTAGATGGACGTTTAGGTTGCTTCCATGACCCAGCTATTGTAAATAGTGCTGCTATGAACATTGAGGTGCATGTATCTTTTTGAATTAGAGTTTTCTCAGGATATATGCCCAGTAGTGGGATTGCTGGGTCGTATGGTAGTTCTATTTTTAGTTTTTTTAAAAAACCTCCATACTCTTCTCCACGATGGCTGTATCAATTTACATTTTCACCAACAGTGTAGGGGGGTTCCCTTTTCTCCACACCCTCTCCAGCATTTGTTATTTGTAGACCTTTTAATAATGGCCATTCTGACCAGTGTGAGGAGGTTAATTTACTATTTATTTATGTAAGACAAAACATTATTTGTGTACAAATTTTTTTTAATATATTAAATTTGGTTTGGGGGCCTTTGTATGAAGCCATGGATTAAAAATTAACTATGTTTTACAGCATTAAAACCCTTACAAATACTATTATAACCTCTTGTTTGGAATTTTGCACTTCATGCTAAAGTAATTATCTTTAAAACCTTTTTTTCTGTTGTGTTTATAAAGGAAAAGATAAGAGAAAATGTTTGGGGCTGCTACTTGCATTGTGTCTCTGAAAATAATATATCTTAGATATGGGTAGTCCTTGTTCCCAACAAATGAACAGCAAAACCAGCCATAATACATGCTACATTTCTAATATTTGTTTTGAAGGACTGGAGATAAAGTAATATAAGAACTCTGATCAGATGAGCGTATGTGGGTTCTGGGGAGCTTTTATAGAGAGCTAGCACAGTGTGCTGTTAAAAGAGGGACCCTAAGGCCAGGCACCTGAATTTAAACTCCCCTTCCCCACGTTCTAGCTGTGTGACCTTGAGTAAGTGACTTAACCTCTCTGTGCCTCAGTAGCCTCATCTGTAAATTTGAGATAACAGTAGTGCCCACCCTCTGTGATTACTAGGAGGATTTAGTGAATTAGAAGTTTTAGAGCAGCACTTGGCATATAGTGCATACCAGTATTAAAGATATTAGATAATCATTTATGTTCTTCTTGCTAATTTGTATTAAAATTAAAATACCAGTGGTATTTTTTAATGTCTATTATTTGTATAAATTATATCCTGATGTCTAAGAGTAAAAATGATTTTAAAATGTATAACTCTTTAAATAACAATGTTTTTTTTCTACTGGATGGCCAGCTGCAGGGCTGGGTCTCATGCATACTCAGAATCTCTCAGCCAGCATGCAGATTCTGTCCTTATTTGCAAATGTTCAAGCTCCTCCTTCTTTAAGGGAAAACATTTAGATAATTACTTTTTAACTGAAGTTGAAACTAACTTCATTGCCACATTTTAAAACAGGAGTTTCCTGGAACATGCTTCCAAACCCCATGATTTAGAAAAGCAGGTCGGCAATATCTCTAGATCTGAAGGCAGCTCAGAGACCCTTGGGAAAGCTTGATTTGATTTTCACTCAATATAGGGAAAAAGTCTCCACTCCTTTCAAGCCTACACACTGTCAGAGCTGCTTTGTACAGCTGTACAGGCTGTATACTGCACATCTCCAGGGCTCCTGAGCTGCTTCCTATGTGAACACTGCCACCAGAAGTGTGTAACTGGGAAGCCCTGAACACACCAGCCCCTGGGTAATCCTTTGCTCCATTAGGACCCATCTCGTCCCTCTGTCACGTGGCAATGCTCCTTCAAATACTTAGAGATAGTGATCATATTATTCCAAGTCTTCTCTTTTCCAAGTTAAGCATCATGACTTTCATCAATCCTGCTTCACTTGGCATGTTTCCAAATCCTAAATTTGTTCATTCAACACTTATGGAGTCATGACTGTGTCAGGGGCTTTGTTGATACTACGCTTAATAAGGTACAGCCTCTGCCCTCGAAGACCGTATAGTCCATGCCCCAGCGTGTTGACTACCCTTCTATTTTGCCCAGGACTCAACAGCATACTTGGTTGATGGAATTTGAATGGCATCTATCTTTCTTGATTGCCTTGGCCTCCTGCCAAGCTTGGTGAGTGCCCCAAATCACGTATTCTGTGCTTAGCCTCATTGCTCTCTGCCCAGGCTTTGGCAATTGGTATAGCCTACATTTGTCCCTGCTGAATTTTATCTTCTAAGATTTAGTCTATCAAGCCCCAGTTATCGATTTAAAAGTATTCAATATATTCACTGTCACTCTAGATGATACGGCACTTTAAGTCATCAATTAAAAATGTTGGACAGGGCAGTCAAGGAGGGAACCCTAGCACCCAGCACTAATCCCACCCAGTACCCACTGCCCTATGGCTCCTGCTGTTTGCATGCTGATTAGTTACTCATAAACAGTCAGTGGTCCTCAAACTCATCCACTGAAAGCCCGATGAAAAGCTCTCCTGAGAGGCTTTTCAAATGTTTTACTAAAGTCTCGCTTGTATGTTGATCACATTTCCCTAATTCTTAGTCTAAGGATCCTATCAAAGGAAGATTGAAGAAATTGCTTGTTTTTGGTGACCCCGTGTTGGTTCTTAACAATCACTACTGCATTCTCCAGAGATTCTTAATCCAGCCCCCTTAATAAAAAGTCCTAATTATTTTCGGGGGAGAAGCACTAGAACGAAGGACCCTCGTAGGTTGTTTGCAAAATCTTTCTTTATTCCTCTCAAAAATCATCCTGACAACTCCAGGTCGCCAATTCTTCTGGCATTTCTAAGTTTCCTCTAACATCAAGAATTACAGTTCCGCCATCTCACTGGCAGATCCTCTCTGCAGAGATAAAGGCCAGGTTAGAACTCTCCAAAGCTGACAGGAAGCATCCCTTGCCTCTGACAGGATCATCTTAGTTAATAATAATCACAATAATATTGTGCTCTGCATTTTATCCAGGGACACCTGAACAGCCGAATGCTTTATGAACATTATTTAATTAAGCCTTATGACGATCCCGGGAGGGGAACCGGGAAACTGAAAGATTGGCTTCACCTCCGCGCGGGTAAAGAGACGTGTCAAGAGGAGACAGGCTGGCAGGTTAAGCAGAGAAGAGGGACCGATGGCAGATGTGCACCGAAACCTTACTGACCAGCCACCAGCCTCATACCTGGAGGAAATTCTCCTCGTATCTGAATCCTTCCGAAATGCTCCTGTGGAGTTTGACATTTGTCACTCCAAAATAAGAAGTGTTCTATGCGATCCAATGTTCTAGGTGCGATTTTAAATTTACTAGAGAAAATGCTGATTAAACAGTGTTTATATTTGTTTCCTCTCTCTCTTGCTGCTCCCCCCCCTCCTTGGCCACCTCTCTGGGGCTCAAATCTGTCAGCAACAAGACTGACCGCGGCACAATCAAGTAAAGCAAATGCTCACGTTCATTGCCAATGCCAAGCCCAGACCCTATTCCTATCCCAGCGGTCAAGCTCCGGCCTGGAGAAAGCTATTCTAGAGTTTTCAAGGGCATTTCCGTTCTTGCCCAAGAGGACCGTGTGCCCGTACAGGCATATTGCCCGGGGCACAGGCTGGTGGCTGCTCTGCCCTGGGGAGCCAGGTTCTTTAAAGGACTCCCCTAATCACCGAAGAAAACAAAACAGAATAAACAGTTCAACCTCGTCTTTGTGAAACTCCCTTGAGAAATAAAGTCTGTGTGATGTTGGATAATGGGAAAAATAATTTGAAATTTACTATACTTAAATATAACGTGTAGGAACTGTTGTTTTTTTTTTTTTTAATCCTGGGGACTTCTAAATAAAATTTTAACCACTCTGAGAAGTATTCGCTGAGCTAAATGGTCTTAACACCCCACTACAAAATCAAGGGGCGTTGAGTTGAACTACATAAGTTGAGTGGAGGTCTCCTTCTCAGAGGAGCTTTACTGTCTGCTGTCCCAGTTCACCATCACCTAGCACTCACACACTGTGTCCCCTGGCCACGGCTTCCCTCTCCTGTACTGCATCTCACAATTCTGTCTCCCTGGACCAAATGATGCACCAGAAGAAAGCAAGGCATGAGCAACTGGTTACTGAGATAAACACCAAGTCACTTAGGTTACTCGGCACTCTTGTTAAAAGGTGCCATCACCACATTTTGTGGAAAATTCCCATAATTTTCATTTTCCTCTTTCCCCCAGGGAATAAAGCCCCTACAGCAGCCAGCGATGGGTTCAGTGTACTTAGAATTGCCCATGCCTGTTTCTCTATTACAGACTTCTCGTGCATATATTTGAACAAGGAGAGAGAAAACATGCATACATTTCAATATGCACGTAAAGGATCTATATCCTCTTCCTCTCCCCTTGTTTCCAACACCAATTGCCTCATTAATGAGGAGATGAAGTGCTCTTTTTGGAGAAAAGACTGATCTCATATACTGAGTGTCCAGAGACTGACCCAGTCTGCCACACATTCAGACCTCCGGGCAGTCAAGCGCTGCTTTGTTCCAACGCTTACTTCCATACGAAGTTCAGAGTCTCAGATTAAAGGAACCTTCTTCAGCCAAAAGAAAAGGCTCCACAGGCATGGCTGCCACGCTCCCCGTGTCTGCCCGACACTGGAGAAAGAATGAACTTGGGAGATTCAAAACGGGCTGCCAATTATATTTTTAAAAAGATGTTTTGCTGACATCTAGAGGCATTTGGGTAATAACACTTATTAATAATAATTCCTCACACTTATAGGGTGTCTTGCGTCGTATGATCTCCCAGCACTTTACACACATTAATTAATTACTCATCGCAGCACCCCTGTGAGGTAGAGTAGGCAAGCATTATTATGTGCAAAGGATTTATTGATCTTTCAAAGCAATATATAGCTGTTGCACGGAGGGGGAAACCATAGGAGCATGAATTAAGGATGGGAAAAAAAAAGAGGTACGGTGAATGTTAAAGAAAACAAATAAAACTAAGAATTACCCCCACTGTGCTCTTTAGTGAGGAATGATTATTTCACAAGTTCCGAGGGCCTGAACATCAACTAATTTGGTTGTTCGTAACTTAGGCAAAGGCTCATAGGAAACTGGAGGGAGGGAGTTATCAATAAAATATCCAAGCTTTTCTTTGCTACCCCATTTACAAAACTTCTTGCTAAGGGTTTTCCCCTGCCTGGGCATTCCTGGTGGTTGTTCAGGGGCTGTGACGGAAGGACAGCCCTTGGATTCACGAAGGAGACACTTTCTTTGTTTATGGTGGAGGTGGGAACTTGGAAGGGGGTGCAGAGAAGAGGAGAGAAGGAGAAACTCCAGCCAAGTTTCTATGCAAAAATACTCTTGGAGGCTGTGGAATTTAAACTATGTCCCTGAGTGTAGCTATATAAATTGACTATCTTTCGAACCCTCCTAGTCTTGGCTCAGCTGTTATTTTTTTGAAGTGGTAGCTATTCTAGGTTCTTATTTTAGGCATGATTCTTATTTATTTTCATGGCGCTAACACTTCTGAGACTCACTGTTCATTTCTAAGCTGAAAGGCAATATTCTACTTTAAAAGCAAAGCGCCAAGCAAACCACCAGCTTGGCAGACACCACGACAGGATAGAAGACTCACGAAATGCTTTATATTCTTCGTAGAAGTTATTGTACGCTTTGTTTTTATGAGGCTAACAGTAAGCTACCTTTAAAACAACTTATTTTGCTCAAAACTCTTGTACTCATTGGGTTTGAAAAAAGGTAACAGCAAAGTAAAGTGAACCTAAGCGAGCACAAATGGCTGTTGGGGACTTAGAGGTACTTATCTTCTGGAGTTGACACCAAAATTAAAAGTTACCAACTTGACCTTGACCTCCCTGGGCACTATTACTCTTCCCCCCACAATCCCAGGCACATCAAGAACCCACATCTGTCACCACAAACACTGCTACCTCATTTGCATATTCGAGGAAAATTAAACCCTAGACTTAGGCTCAAAGTTAGAGGAAAAGGAAATACTTAGACAAGCAGGGCCAAAGAGCAGATCTGATGCCTCGGCACCTGTCCTAGTGGGTCCCCTTCTTCTATTCTCTAGTAACTTGTTTTTTTTTTCTTTCACTTCATATTGCCATACTGACAGAAACTGTACTAATTCTAAATTTATTAGCTTAGAAGATATTCTATTTTTTAGACTTCATACATGACCAGTTTATTAGTCATTCATCCATTGGAAAGAAATCATTGGTCAATTTCCCTCCCAACATGTAGCTGGGACCAGGTGTCCTGGATCCAGTGGACTTTGATTTGAGGTGTTGGAGCCATTTGCACCTGTGGTTCACTTTGGTGAGAGGCAGGCTGAAGTGTTACTGGACATAAGACCTGTGGAGACTTGGGAGGGGGACTACTGGTTAGAGGGAAAGAGGTGTCTAGGGACAGGTACCCAGAAAACCATCACTCAAGATGTTGCCTGGCTCTGTCTCCATGACTCAATGAGGGAAGAAACCCCTTTCTCTCCCTCTTTCTTCTCCTCTCTCTGCCCTTAGCTTGGCCTGCTGTTCCCAGACATCACCTCTTTGCTACCATCCAACTATGCTTTGGGTCAAGGAGCCTTCAGAAGCTCACCAGGAAGCCCAAATACCACCAATCATCTTGCTTATCAGGGAAAATAATAAAGTTCCCAATTATGGGACAAAAAGACAATTTTGAAAGCCACTCCCTTCAAAAATTGGAGACAGCTTCATCATCAAATAGTGCTGAGAGTGGAGGCATCCAATATCCATCAGTATGGCACTAGGCTTCTTTTAGCTTCAGGACCCGGTTCAGCTTGTGGGTACTACCATTTATACGTCTATGATTTAAGAGAAGAATTTAGTATCGAGCTTTTAGTGTACTGTCTTTTCCTACAGATATGCAGCTACTTGCCTAGGACAGAAACAATTTATACCAGGTGAATATTAACAAATATGTGTTCCCCTCTTTTTTTTAAGGCTATATGCCTCCTGGGTGAAGAGGAAGTTGGATAGTTAAAACACTGTCATGCACTGGAAATACGTTCCCATGTGCAAAGCAGCCAGTGATATAAAAGAACATGTGTAGGAACTAAAAACCAAGGGTTTTACTAAGAAAGACTTATTTTTAGGACTCGCAGCCTTGGAGGGTCATTTCCAGTTCTGTATTCTTTGAAACAAAATTTTATTTCAATAAAACATTTGGAATGAGTTGAAGGCAGAACTCAGCAAGTTTCTCCCTCAGTTTGGCTGTCTCTCTCCCCACTTAGGACCCTCACTTCCTTTTGTTGATCGCAGCAGCAACCAGTTGGTTCTGTCATCCAACCATGAGTATGGACTGTCCTCTGGTTCAAAAGATTAAGACACACTCTTAACATAAGCATCTCTCCTTTGTCCAAAACTCTCCAGTGACTTCTTATCTCGTGTAGAATAAGAGCCAATTCACAGACATAGAAAAGAATCCTATAGTTACCAAAGGAGAAAAGGGGGTGGGGAAATTAGGAGTTTGGGATTAATATGTACACACGATTATATATAAAATAGATAATCAACAAGGACCTACTGTATAGCACAGGGAACTATATTCAATATTTTATAATAGTCTATAAGGGAAAAGAATCTGAAAAAGAATATATATATGTATACATATATATGAATCACTGTGCTGTACACCTGAAACTCCCACAACATTGTAAATCAACTATACTTCAATTTTTTTTTTAAAAAGTAAAAAAAAATAGAGTAAAAACATGCAAGCAATGAATAATAGTTTCGCCATGAGCCGTGACATTAAATAAGAAAAACAAGGTACTCTGATTTTATCCTAAACACTGGCCTGTTACCTTAGTATCAAAATAACTGTGGTATTTGAGTTTAGAGTCAATATTTTAGTATCTGAAAGCAAACAAACAAGCCAAAGTCCTTACCACAGCTAACAGGTTCCTGGCTGGTCTGTCCCCGTCATCCCTCTGACCTCAGCTCCTACACTCGCCCAGTCATTCACTCCACTCAGGCTTCCCTGCTGTTCCTAAAGCACTTGAGAAACGCACCTGCCTCAGGGCCTTTGCCCTTGCCATTTCTCCAATCTTCTGTTTCCCCGGATATCTACATAGCTCCTTCTCTCACTTCCTTCAGGTCTTGACTTAAGCGTCGCATTCCGAGGGGGGTCTTCCCTGGCCTTCAACCAATTTTTCAATGTTCCTTTCCCTTCCCAAACCCTGAAGGCTTCCCCTCCTCCAACTCTGCCATAGTTTTCCTCTTGGCGCTCTTATAAACCTGATATTGTTTACATCTGACTTCTTTGTCTTGTTTAGCATTGGTATCCCCCAAGTAAGACAGAAGCGTACACCATCAGGAATGGTTGCTTTGTTCACTGCTCTATCCTCAGGACCGAGAACAATATCTGGCACTGAGCAGGTGCTCAAGAGACGTGAGTTAAAGGAATCTTCGGGAAGTCCTGGGGATCAAAGGCAGAAATTCTTCACAGAAATCTGATGCGTAAATGTGGAGGCACCAGGCAGTGAGTTTAAGCACGCAGAGAGGTAACTTTCTTTAAGGTGGCCAGTTGAACAAGTGGAAATCACAGACCAAATTATGTCATCGAGACTTTAATGAAACGGCCACAAGTTCATTCAAGACCGCCCAGATGATTTCAAAAGCAATGTGGCAATGTGTGTCTGTTTCAGAGTGATAAATGCCTGTTCAACTGCTAATGTTGCTTTCAGAAATCTTGTGTAGCTTCAGTGAAGCTCATTTATAAACCTTAACTACTGTAGCTAATTTAACTCGCTAATTTCAGGCATCGTGTTGAATTAAAATCTGCATTTTATTGTGTATCATTTTGTGTACTGCTAACATTAATATGCATTTTGTAATGTGGAACCACAGATGTTTTAAATACATATTTAGGCTTTCAGAAGCGTTTGTGTTAACTAGGTTTCTTTTCTTCTGTACATTTTAGAGGCTGTCCTTCAGACCATACATCCACCAGGCAGGGCATGTGAAAACATGCTTAGTTCTGCATGGAGCCAGTCGGGAGGGACCCTGGGTCTGAAGGCCTGATGGGAAATCAGTAAACTCTTCCCTTCTCTCCTCTTACTGGAGTAGCAAGAAAATGTGGTTTTGGGGAAGGACGCTGAAAACCTTGCAGCTGGTGTCTACCTGTGACCCCTCAGACTAATGGGATGAGGGCATAAAGGAGCTGTGTTGCCAGAAAAAAGAAGGGAGCGTCACTGGCAAATGGTCTTCAAACAATATCATAGCTGGTCTGCAAGCCTTTTTTTTTTTTTTTGGCCGCATCCCACAGCAGGTAGGATCTTAGCTCCCCAACTACGGATCAAACTTGTGCCTCCTGCAATGGAAGTGCAGAGTCCTAACCAGTGGACCTCCAGGAAAGTCCCTGCAAGCATTCTTGAAGAACTATGTATTAAGGTCCTTTTCTTTGCTCCCATTTATTTTGATTTTTTAATTGCAGTCTAGTTGATTTACAATGCCGTGTTAGTTTCAGGTGTACAGCACAGTGATTCAGTTTTTTGTATATATTCCTTTTCAGATTCTTTTCCCTTGTAGATTACTACAAGATATTGAGTAGAGCTCCCTGTGCTATACAGTAGGCCCTTGTTGGTTATCTCTTTTATATATGGTCGTGTGTATATGTTAATCCTAAACTCCTAATTTATCCCTCCCTCCCCCTCTCCCCGTTGGTAACCATGTTTGTTTTCTCTGTCTGTGAGTCTATTTCTGTTTTGTAAGTAAGTTCATTTGTGTCATTTTTCTAATGATCTGCTCCCATTTAAACCTCATTACTGTCCTATAACCCTATGTATGTTGATAAGATGTTTTAGAACTCCCACCCATGTTTCATGTATGTTCATTCTTTCTCCCTTGCAGGCTTCTCAAATTCATGCCGGAATTTCATCTATGACCCTTGCCTCCAACCAATCCCCCGCAGACACATCTTTTCTTCCTGCCTTGAATCATCTGCTGCAGAAAACAGTGCTACATATGCAGAAATAATCTCAATAAATCATTGTTTATAAAAACAAAAATTTTTAGATGTCTGTATATGTGTGTGTGTGCCTACTTGCTCCTGGCCTCTATATAGAAACAGATATACTCATATCACGGCGAGGTTATCATATCCTCAGACTGGAGGTCAAGTTATTTTTCAGGCTGCTTCTACAACTATTAAACTACCTACTTTTTCAGGGAGGGGTCATATCTTTTCACGATTTATTTCCCCAACTGTGAGATTGCACATAGGCTTTTGATGCTTACTAGTAGGAAGGGCTTGTGTTATACCATCTGTAGACAGAAACTATTCTTAGAATAAATGTTGGAAAAGAATGGCTCTATTATTTGCAGGGAAGTGTATTTCCTCACTTTTACAACACAGAAAGGATGAAGAGTTGCATTCCCTTACCCTCTTTTCTTAAGCATAATTTGCATTTCCTTTGAATGAATATCTATAAAATACCTTTCAGGGACTGGACCAAGTTGTAGTAAAAGTAATGAATGCATGAAGGAAAGAATAATAGTAAATAAAAGCGTTCACAATAGACTTTGCTGGAAGACAGCAAGGGGTGATAGGAAGAGTATGGTGTTTGGTGAAACAAGCTGAGTTTAAATTTTAGGTCCACTACTTACAAACTGTGTGTCATCTTGAGTAAGTTGGCACTCACTCACTTTGACATGGGTACTACATACTCATTATACAGAGGAAGAAGGAAAGACTCAGAAGGTTTACAAAAGAAAAATATGTAAGTAAAGTACTTACCACATGGTAAAAGCTTGACAAATGTCACTCCCCCAAAATAACAATAAAAATCTTACCTGCAGTGACGAAGCCTTTGCTTTTCCCCGGGAAAGACCACAGCAGTGAGCACTTGTCAAAGACTCTGCCGTGGCGCCAACACTGAGATTTAGGTTCCCTGATTTTTTAACCCCAGTACAAAACCCAAACCCTTAAGCTCCCTTCATACTACAAAGGGCAGTTACACATTGAGTCATGTTTTAGATCTTTCTAAATAAACCCCATATATTCCTGAGACATCAACACTAAATGAGGTGTATTTTGTTTTGCAGAATCTGACTCGTAGGTAGTTGCCGATATTCCCAAGTTCATTTTCTGCAGCCAAGGACATTTCCCCTGAATTTGGTCTTTCCTTAAACAGTAAAGGAATAAGATATTCGGCCTTATAGATGTGAACCTTTTAGGTATCTTCTTATGTAAGGCTAAGACTGCCCTCTCATGAATGACTTTTTGCCCCATTCAGATAAAGTCCTGTTCTGATTCTCTGTAGCAATTCTGATATCCTTCCATCCCCAAATCAAAGTGGAAAAGAAGGGTGGATCAGTGCTGTTGGAGGACTTCCTGGTCAGGATGGGGCATTGAGAAGGACACCAGGAGAACATGGGAACTTAGGAGTTAGAAGCCCTACAACTCCTAGAGGATGGGAGCAGCCCCCAGTGCCTCAGAGGTCAATGCAGAGTCAAGGTCACAGCACACACGCTTACCAGCAGAAGATTGATGGGGATCGATGGTGGTGTGAGCGACTGCGAGACCGTGGTCAGCATCGGGGTAGGAAAAGGGTGAATTCTTTCTTGGTTCCATGTAAAATGGCCTTTTTTCTGAGAAGCATCCCATTAGAATCAACACTGGAATAAAAGAGAGGTCATAATTGTGGTTTTATGATTTTTATAGCAGCTAACAGTTGCTGAGTGCTTTATAGTTGACATAGTATTTTTCTAACGGTTTCTCACTTCTGAGCCTCACAAAAGCCTTGCAAGATTCTGAGGATCATTGTTTCACTTCACAGATGAGGAGACTGAAGGCTCAAAATTAAGTGAATTCATGGGAAGGTTGACATGGCCAGTAGGCATGATGCAGATGTCACCTGCGGACAACTTTGCAAGGCTGGGTGTATCATCTCCATGTTACTGATGAAGAGAGAGAATCTAAGCAAACCAACTGAAAACAGAGCAGACAAGCAGCAGATACTGAATCTGAGCCCTTCATTCCTAGCTCTAAGGCCCACAGCACAACACGCTGCCTCCCCACCAACATTCCCTTTCCCTCTTTAAGGTCTATTTAGTGTCTGTGCACCATCAGCCAATCCCAAAAGAGCTTTATAAAGATCATAAATGGGAAGAGGTAATTTAAGGTCCTTAGATGGATATCAAGTTGGGCTCCAAGAGGGGTGAAACACATGCAAAGGCCAAGAATCTGAGGCAGCTCCTGGTGAGCAATTTCTCATGGAAAACAATAAAGTGGAATCTGTCGGAAACACATGATAAATTGTCCACACAATTCAAAGGCATGGAACAAAAGGATATACATCCCTTACGAAAAATACCAGCAAGACCGAAAGGCACATATGTCAGAAGAGCTTTGGACTCACAGCCTCAGATGACCTCTCAAAACTCCTCTCCTTTGTGACTTCCTCTTAGCCATAAGTAAAATTCAGGCCTTGTGACAAATCTGAACAACAGGTGTTTACTGAGAGTCTCCTGTGTAAGAGGTGCATGGAAATTAAGGTCTGACCATTAGGAAAACTCACCTGTTTTTTATTTCCCCTTGAATCTCATCAGTGATCTCAAATCACTTGAAAGCATACTTTAAGCCATTTTTTAAAGCTTTCTAGTTCTTTTAAGGAAGAAATTTAATGAAAATCAACACAGGTTTATTAAGACCCTTCTCCAACAAAATTGAATGTGGATATCTATCTACCGACGTGTCTGTCCACGTACACACATACATATACATACATATGCATGTATAACTAAGACTTTCAAGATGATAATGGCCTTCACAAAAGTCGGTTTTGCAGAGAGCTAAGGAAACATCCTTACAAGCCAAAGGTTTAATTAAATTTGCTGTACAGCAGAAATTAATACAACATTGTAAATCAACTGTACTTCAATACAGAAATAAATTTTTAAAAATTGTATCAGTAAAAGGATAGGTTGCCTATATACAAATAATTCTGCAGTCCTCTTTCTTACCCAACCATGCACTCTGCATCACACAACTCTCCCTTTCTTTCCCCTGTTCTCCCGAGTCCCCTGTCTCCTCCTCTCTTTCCTTTTGCCTTTATTAGGGAGTCTTTGTCCTTTAGCCAGAAGCCAGCCTCCAGGCAATACCCCATGTTCTAAATAAAGCAGCCCTTTTGTCAATGGCAGTAATAATTACCTCTTTTGCAGCTGCCCCTGGTGTTGCATTTTTGTAACACAATTTGGCCTCTTTGGGCTCTGGTTAGTCTTATTTAACTTACTGCAGGGGTTCCCTGTTTGATCTCTAATTGATATAATTGACTGGGAATAATCGAGAAGGTTTTATGGATGTTTATTGATAGCTAATTTTCCTTCATCCATTGTTTAATTCGATAAGAGCATAACCTAATTTATTGTCACTCCAATAGGGATCCATTACCCTTTTGATAAATGCTTCTGGGGCTAACTTGTCAGTAACTGATTTCAAAGAGCTGTTTAGCCTACAGAGTCCATCATTAGTTAATGGCAGTTTAGAAAGCTAATGACGTTATAAATTACAATCAATAAGAACATGGAAATTACAGTAGTTGAGAGACATAACACTGTATTATTAAACAAACATTAGACCACACCTTTGCTTACTATACGTATGGAGGGTTTGCAAATCCATTTAATGATTCTCACAATTAACCCAGAAAGTCATGGATCAGGAGGAAAACTGTGGGACTCGGGATACTTATACTTTAAGGCCCATTTCAAAAAGATAGAGGAACTGTGCTATGTTCCTTGACAATGGAGAGAATCTACGGGACCAGCACACAAGCACAGACAGCACATGGCTCTCCACCTTTTCATGTCTTTAATCTGATCCTACCACACTTTCTCACAAATCATAACTTAGCAAAAGCAATACTTGAATCCATGAACACAGATGATGAACTGACTAACCCTTGGAATTTCCAGATAAAGTCATCCAACTTATTAAAAGCGCCTTGTTGGCCAGGAGCAATTTTCTACTTTCTACTTAGGAAAACTTCACTATAGTACTTTATGTAGCTATGTCCAATTTTATATATGCGTACACTTAATTTATATATATGTGTATATATATGTATGTATATGTATGTGTGTGTGAGAGTGTGTGTGTGTGTGTATATACACACACACACACATTTAATTTCTTCCCTAAATAGTGCCACCAGCCAGTCTGGTGGAACTGTTGGTGTTCAGAGTTGCATAGCATAGCTGTCTCTCTTAGTGGATCAGAGTTGATTCAGGACATCACACTGTCTCCATCCTTACTTGTACTGGTGGCCAGGTCTTGCTTACTGATTTCTTGATGGTTGAGACTTCAGCCTTCTTACTGGCATAGAACCTTAGTCTCTTTGCTTTGTTCTCTGGGTCTAATTTCTTTCTGGTGGTCACTCATCTTCCTCAACTGCTCATAGAGGAATAAATGCTGGTTCTTCCAATGACACATTCCACTTTTCCCCATCTATAGATTTTCAATCAGTTCTTCTTTGAGGAAAACCAAAATTGTTTGTCATCCCTTCCCTTGTTCTCAACTAATAAGGCAATGAGAATGGTGAGCCCAAGACAATGGTTGAGTCAAGCAGCAGGGTCTACCTTTTGGGACAACAGTGTTACTTTTCCAGTTTTCTTGGTTTTTTTTTGAAGTCTTAGTTGTACAAGGTAACATTAGAAAAACTAGTAAGGCACTATAGGTGGATAAGACACAGTTCAAAATCGAATCGTCAGAATGTAGAAAATTAAAGCACACATTCAGCAAAATGATTTGCAATAATCACATAAGATAAAGGGTGAAAACATCTCTCTTAATGAGAGATTCATTTCAAGAAAGGTAGACAAGATGAAGAGGCAGAGGGCTATGTACCAGATGGAGGAACAAGATAAAACCCTAGAAAAACAACTAAATGAAGGGGAGATAGGCAACCTTCCAGAAAAAGGATTCAGAATAATGATAGTGAAGATGATCCAGGACCTCGGAAAAAGAATGGAGGCAAAGACCGAGAAGATGCAAGAAATGTTTAACAAAGACCTAGAAGAATTAAAGAACAAATAAACAGAGATGAATAATACAATAACTGAAATGAAAAATACACTAGAAGGAATCAATAGCAGAATAACTGAGGCAGAAGAACGGATAAGTGACCTGGAAGGCAGAATGGTGGAATTCACTTCTGTGGAACAGAATAAAGAAAAAAGAATGAAAAGAAATGAAGACAGCCAAAGAGACCTCTGGGACAACATTAAACATAACAACATTCGCATTATAGGGGTCCCAGAAGAAGAGAGAGAGAAAGAAACTGAGAAAATATTTGAAGAGATTATAGTTGAAAACTTCCCTAACATGGGAAAGGAAATAGCCACCCAAGTCCAGAAAGCGCAGCAAGTCCCATACAGGATAAACCCAAGGAGAAACACGCCGAGACACATAGTAATCAAATTGGCAAAAATTAAAGACAAAGAAAAATTATTGAAAGCAGCAAGGGAAAAATAACATACAAGGGAACTCCCATAAGGTTAACAGCTGATTTCTCAGCAGAAACTCTACAAGCCAGAAGGGAGTGGCATGATATACTTAAAGTGATGAAAAGAGAGAACTTAAAACCAAGATTACTCTAGCCGGCAAGCATCTCATTCAGATTCGATGGAGAAATCAAAAGCTTTACAGACAAGCAAAAGCTAAGAGAATTCAGCATTACCAAACCAGCTCTACAACAAATGCTAAAGGAACTTCTCTAAGTGGGAAACACAAGAGAAGAAAAGGACCTACAAAAACAAACCCAAAACAATTAAGAAAATGGTCATAGGAACATACATATCAATAATTACCTTAACATGAATGGATTAAATGCTCCAATCAAAAGACACAGGCTCGCTGAATAGATACAAAAACAAGACCCATATATATGCTGTCTACAAGAGACCGACTTCAGACCTAGGGACACATACAGACTGAAAGTGAGGAGATGGAAAAAGATATTCCATGCAAATGGAAATCAGAAGAAAGCTGGAGTAGCTATACTCATATCAGATGAAATTGACTTTAAAGAAGGTTACAAGAGACAAGGAAGGACATTACATAATGATCAAGGGATCAATCCAAGAAGAAGATATAACAATTATAAATATATATGCACACAACATAGGAAACCTCAATACATAAGGCAACTGCTAACAGCTATAAAAGAGGAAATCAACAGTAACACAATAATACTGGGGACTTTTAACACCTCACTTACACCAATGGACAGATCATCCAAAAAGAAAACAAATAAGGAAACAGAAGCTTTAAATGACGCAACAGACCAGAAAGATTTAATTGATATTTATAGGACATTCCATCCAAAAACAGCAGATTACACTTTCTTCTCAAGTGTGCACGGAACATTCTCCAGGATACGTCACATCTTGGGTCACAGATCAAGCCTCAGTAAATTTTAGAAAATTGAAATCATATCAAGTATCTTTTCTGACCACAACGCTATGAGATTAGAAATGAATTACAGGGGAAAAAACATAAAAAACACAAACACATGGAGGCTAAACAATACATTACTAAACAACCAAGAGATCACTGAAGAAATCAAAGAGGAAATCAAAGATACCTAGGGACATGGGCTTCCCTGGTGGCGCAGTGGTTGAGAGTCTGCCTGCCGATGCAGGGGATATGGGTTCGTGCCCCGGTCTGGGACGATCCCACATGCCACGGAGCGGCTGGGCCCGTGAGCCATGGCCGCTGAGTCTGTGTGTCCAGAGCCTGTGCTCCGCAACGAGAGAGACCACAACAGTGAGAGGCCCGTGTACTGCAAAAAAAAAAAAAAAACAACAAAAACCTAGAGACAAATGGCAATGAAAGCACAACGATCCAAAAGCTATGGGATGCAGCAAAAGCAGTTCTAAGAGGGAAGTTTATAGTTATACAAGCCTACCTCAAGAAACAAGAAACATCTCAAGTAAACAATCTAACTTTACACCTAAAGGAACTAGAGAAAAGAACAAACAAAACCCAAAGTTAGCAGAAGGAAAGCAATCATAAAGATCAGAGCAGAAATTAATGAAATAAAAATAAAGAAAACAATAGGAAATATCAATAAAACTAAAAGCTGGTTCATTGGGAAGATAAACAAAATTGATAAACCATTAGCCAGACTCATCAAGAAAATGAGGGAGAGGACTCAAATCAATAAAATTAGAAATGAAAAAGGAGAATTTACAACAGACACCGCAGAAATACTGAGCATCCTAAGAGACTACTACAAGCAACTATGCCAATAAAATGGACAACCTGGAACAAATGGACAAATTCTTAGAAAGGTATAACCTTCCAAGTCTGAACTAGGAAGAAATAGAAAATATGAACAGACCAAACACAAGTAATGAAATTGAAACTGTGATTAAAAATCTTCCAACAAACAAAAGTCCAGGACCAGATGGCTTCACAGGTGAATTCTACCAAACATTTAGAGAAGAGCTAACACCCACCCTTCTCAAACTCTTCCAAAAAATTGCAGAGGAAGGAACATTCTCAAACTTATTCTATGAGGCCACAATCACCCTGATACCAAAACCAGACAAAGATACTACAAAAAAAGAAAACTACCGACCAATATCACTGATGAATATAGATACAAAAATCCTCAACAAAATACTAGCAAACAGAATCTAACAACACATTAAAAGGATCATACACCATGATCAAGTGGGATTCATCCCAGGGATGCAAGGATTCTTCAATATACGCAAATCAATCAATGTGATACACCATATTAACAAATTTAAGAATAAAAACCATATGATCATCTCAATAGATGCAGAAAAAGCTTCTGACAAATTCAACACCCATTTATGATAAAAACTCTCCAGAAAGTGGGCACAGAGGGAACCTACCTCACCATAATAAAGGCCATATACGACAAACCCACAGCAAACATCACTCTCAATGGTGAAAAACTGAAAGCATTTCCTCTAAGATCAGGAACCAGACAAGGATGTCCACTCTCACCACTCTTATTCAACATAGTTTTGGAAGTCCTAGCCATGGCAATCAGAGAAGAAAAAGAAATAAAAGGAATACACATTGGAAAAGAAGAAGTAAAACTGTCACTGTTTGCAGATGACATGATACTATAAATAGAGAATCCTAAAAATGCCACCAGAGAACTACTAGAGCTAATCAATGAATTTGGTAAAGTTTCAGGATACAAAATTAATGCACAGAAATCTCTTGCATTCCTATACACTAATGATGAAAAATCTGAAAGAGAAATTATGGAAACACTCCCATTTACCACTGCAACAAAAAGAATAAAATACCTAGGAATAAACCTACCTAAGGAGACAAAAGACCTGTATGCAGAAAACTATAAGACACTGATGAAAGAAATTAAAGATGATACCAACAGATGGAGAGATATACCATGTTCTTGGATTGGAAGAATCAATATTGTGAAAATGACTATACTACCCAAAGCAATCTACAGATTCAATGCAATCCCTATCAAATTACATTTTTGTAATCCCTATCAAATGGCATTTTTTATGGAATCAGAACAAATCATCTTAAAATTTGTATGGAGACACAAAAGACCCTGAATAGCCAAAGCAGCATTGAGGGGAAAAAAATGGAGCTGGAGGAATCAGACTCCCTGACTTCAGACTACACTACAAAGCCACAGTAATCAAGACAATATGGTACTGGCACAAAAACAGAAACACAGATCAATGGAACAAGATAGAAAGCCCAGAGATAAACCCACAAACCTATGGTCAACTAATCTACGCAAAGGAGGCAAAGATATACAATGGAGAAAAGACAGTCTCTTCAATAAGTGGTGCTGGGAAAACTGGACAGCTACATGTAAAAGAATGAAATCAGAACACTCCATAACACCATATACAAAAATAAACTCAATAAAAAAAAAGAAAAAAGTAATACTTTCTAGAGGAGAGAGGGGAATGAGCAGCTACTGTTTAATTTATATAGTTTCAGAGTGAGATGATGAAAAAGTTCTGAAGATAGTGGTGATGGTTGCATAGCAATATTAATGTACTTAATGCCACTGAACTATACACTTAAAAATGGTTAAAATAGTAAATTTTATCTTATATTAATTTTACCATAACACAAAAGTAACGTGTTCTAAAGCACTGTTTGCCTTCTCCATTTATATAATAGTTTTGATATATTAACATTCAATGATTAGAAATTTAATGTAGACAGAAAATTTACGGAAAGAAATTTTGTCTGGAGAAGGCTTAAACTACAGGTGATTATATCTGCGTCCATTCACCTATTCCATCCAAGTTTTTTTTTTTTGCGGTACGCGGGCCTCTCACTGTTGTGGCCTCTCCCGTTGCAGAGCACAGGCTCCGGACGCGCAGGCTCAGCGGCCATGGCTCACGGGCCCAGCCGCTCCGCGGCATGTGGGATCTTCCCAGACCGGGGCACGAACCCGTGTCCCCTGCATCAGAAGGCAGACTCTCAACCACTGCGCCAGCAGGGAAGCCCTATCTTTTTTTTTTTTTTTTTAATGAACCAGAGTCCATATTGACATCACTGTTTACTCTTGGTGTTGTATATTCTATGGATTTTGACCACTGTATGATGACACATATCCACCATTATAGTGTCATAAAGAGTATTTTCACTGCTGTAATTTCTTATAATTTTAAGAAATTATTATAATTAAGTTGCTATATTATTAATTATACATGATTTCTTAGTGTTGCACTAAGAAAGCTGAAATGGTAAATAATTATTGGCTCCAAAATATAAGGTCAACATCTAATAGCGAGGTTTATATTTAAAAATATAACAAACAATATTGCTCATTATTTGAAACATCTTCCTTATTCTATTCACGCACTAAAAAAATGTAAGCTCTGCAAGGGTACAAGTTTTTATCCATCTTGTTCACTGCAGTATCCTCAGCAGGTCGACATATTAGATGCTAACATATAATAGATGCTCAGGATGTAATTCTTAACCGTATTTGTGCAGTGATTTGTCTTGCAACAATGCTGATTTAAAGCAATATTCTACACTATCTCTTTCTACAGGACTGTATAATTCAATTTTTCATTTGTTTATTTGATATTTATTTAATACTTGGTATGTATCTCAATGGGGATACTATGGTGAGAAAACCTGAAACAGTCCTTGCTGTAATGGAGAATAATCATCTAATTAAGAATCTAGATATTAAGAAAATTACAAACAAATGAAAGAAAATAGCAAACTCCGTGGTAAGAACTATGAAAGCTAAGTACAAGGTTCTAGGGGAGTACCCATAGATGTGGGTCTCTGTGGCAACCCCAGAAACTGGAAGAGTCTGAATTACCTTAAATCCTGAAAAGCTAGACATTTATTTTTGTCTTTGGGGACAGCATTTAACTTGGCGTTCTGTCTACAGTAATTGATCAATAGGTATTTATTGAATGGAGTTATTTTCAAATTGATAATCCAAATATTTCACTCATTAATGAGAATAGTCAGTTAGCCAGAGTACAATCTTACTTAATAAATCCAGAAACAGGTACTTATTCTCATTTCTTTTTTTCCAAAAAAAAAAGAGAAAAAAATTAGATACACAATTCCCCTCATATATAACTCTGCATGGTGCAAAGTTAAATTCAAATCAAGGAGGAGTTATTTCCTGTACATTTCCTTAACACATAAATTTAATTAATGCTATTTCTATGGAAGGGGTGAGGGAACTCTATTCAATGCTCAAGTGTGAAGTGGGCCTCATGAGTCATGTCTACCATTACTATGCCTTAGATTTTCACTGAACCACTGCCTCAAAGAAACTCTTTTTAACACATTTTTACTGTACAAAGCAGGAATATACTATTGTGCATATTTTATATTTCTCTAAGGCTTAAAATTGAGTCATATCATACAGAATCTCCATTTAGGGTCAGAAGAAGTATTGGAAAAGGGAGGGGCGTCTCCACCAAAGACTTGTCTCTCCCTCCCTCTCCTGTTCTCTTAGCATCTCCACTCTGTCATTGGCAGCGTCAAAGTCATTTTCATAGAAACCATTTGTACTCTTTCAAAAATGGATTGTGATTTGGGGTTGGGCTAAACAGCAGAGCAGATGAAATCTTTAAGAATAAATAAAATATTCTAGATCCAGACCCATGGGCCATTAACAATAAGCAAGGAAGCACCATGCAAGTCCCAAGGAGGGAGCGGATCCAGGGAGACCCTACATCTGTCTTCTGTGAACCATTGGCTGCCCCTCCACTGTGAGCTCTTTGCTCCTCTGAAGACACAGCAGAGGGGTTAGCAGGTCAAGGGAACCGCTTGCAGATTGATTTCCTTGCTTCAATAGCTCCTTGACATGGCAAAGTTTGGCTCCATTCTCTTTTCCAATTGAAAATGGATACAGAAATGAAAAAAAAAACCCACCACACCCAACAATGAATTAATAATAGGTGCCAACTAGCTGCTAGGGCCATTATATTCATAATGCTCCCGATGCTGTGCCCATCGCCTGCAAGAGAGAATCTGTCCTTAAGCTGCTTATTTTCAAACTACATGTGAAGACAACAAATCGTATGGCATGTTGATCCAATAAGGCATAGCAAGAAAACTAAAGAATCAGCTGGGAGGGAGTGCAAAGAAATAGAAATTTAACAGCTAGCCAGCCTGAAATAAAGCAGGCGCGATTACAAGACACATGTACAATTCTCCATGGCCCCTAAAGTCTCTAGCGAAAAGGTAGAAATGAACTAATTTATTAGTAAAATCACATCAGGGGCAGTAATTTCATGTTAGTGAATTTACATGTAATAACATTAGGCTCCCTGCCTCCACTTCACCAGTGTGGCCCCGTCTGATGATGAATGAGGTGCCTAAAGAAAGATGATAGTTTGATTGTTTTCACAGCAAACAGATCAGCATTTTAATTTCTTGCCTCTGTGTTTATTGCTTATTTGGCCCTTTGCTCGGCTTGTAAAAACTTGGCTAAATGGAAATGAATAAATGTAATTACTGCGGGTGACAGTGGTAATCTGTGTGGGTTTTTCATATTGGCTTTGCCAGCGCTAATCTAATCACCGGAGAATATGTGTCACCTCGCAAATGCACTGACGGAAAGCAGAGTCCTCAGTCAGTGCCAAGTACACACAGACTGGGAAGCTCAGAGGCAGACGGCTGTCTGCACCCACTACTTGTTTCCCCACTGCTATGGAAGCAGAAGTTACCAAAGAATCCTGAGAAATAAATGTGTGTGTAGGAAATAGGTCCTCGTCTGGGGGAACCCAAAAGGAGGCTCATGGATGACCCTGAAGCCAAAACAAACACTAGCCAAGGTGGTAGCCAATGTCTTCCCAGTGTGGGGATGAGATGTCCAGGGCATAGGGTGAGCGGAAACTGCAATTTTCCATTTCTGCCTAATAGTAAATGGCTGGGAAGTCTAGCTAATAAGTGGCTTCATGTTTCAGGGTTTTGTTTTCCATCTATAAGACAGACATGGGACAAATCAGATTGCAGGAGGAGCGGTGGGGAGGGACCCAGGCAATCAGACTGGAGGAAGAAGGATGAAATGAGATAATGTAGGTTAAAGTGTCTTGTGAACTACAAAGCAAAGTTAAATGAAGCAGAAGAGGGTCCTCTGAAACTGACTTTATTATATATAAGATTTATTTTATCAGAGCAGCAGGGAAGAGAAGGATTATTCGGTAAATGGTAGTTGAATGGTTGCTTAGCATTTTGGAAAGAAAAATAAATCAAGACTTGTAACTCTGAATATTGGTCAAAAGTAATTCCAGATGGATAAAATAATTAAATATAAATATGAAAATCAAAATGTTAGGAAAACCAGATGAGGAATTTAATATTCACTGGATTTGGAGGATTTGAGAGAGGACACAACACAGAAAAACAGTAAAAGAAATCATGAAGGAAGAATAAACAAATTTGATGACATTAAAGTTACAAACTTCTGCAGTCAAAGTAAGGTAACCCAAATAAGAAAGCAAATAATATTTTCAGCAAATAAGACAAGGGCCAATAACTATGTTATTTAAAAGCTCCCAGATGTTTATTTTTAAGTAAAATAAGACCCCATAGACAATTGACAGAAAGGAAATAGATGAGAAGTGTCCACAAAGAAATACAACTAATAAATGCGTGAAGGCAAAAGTGTTCAAACTTGCCAAGAATCAGAGAAAAGCGAATTCAAACAAGTTAGCAAAAATGGATAATGCCTTGTGCTTTCAAGGTATGGAGAGACTGAAAATTTCTAAACTGGCAATGGCAGGTGAAGTTAGTATAAACTTTTTGGAAACCGAGAGACATAAAAGTTTCTAATTTGGACCTAGTAATTCCACTTCTGAGCATACAATTTAAATAATATTTTTTAAAAAGGAAGTGACTATATCTCTAAAAGTATGTATTTTTAAAAAAAAATTAGAAATAGTTAAGTGGTACAGTTTATTGTTCATCATTTAAATAATTAAATGAATTAGCTAGTCTTCCTGTACAAATAAAATTTTTGTGAATAAAAATTATGAAGATTTTAACAATGTGAAATTATTTGATAAGACAGCTAACTGAAAAAAAATTCTGCAAAATTGTCTTTTTCCAGAAGCCCCCATTGGACGTCTCAAATATCATAAGCCAGTATTAGGTCATATGCCCATTTCTAAGCCAATCATTGCAAGAAAAATACTATAACCATGATTGACTTAGAACAATCATTTTGGGGAATGGTTATTGGGCAATGCTAAGAGAATAAAGGAATGAGGACCACCAAAAGATATTCTTAGAGAAAAAAATAGGCACTAGACATGTATGGGGTAGGGGAAGAGGGTCATGGTATATAAGAAGGTAAAGGGAAATTACATGCATTTAGAAAATTGAAGAATTACGGGAATAACTCTGGTTTCTTAAGTGAGATATTAAAAAGTCTTTGTCCTAAACTTCAGAAAACAAAGTAAGAAAGAAGGAAAGAGAGAAAGGAAAGAAGAGATAAAAGAAAATGAGATGAAGGAAGGAAGGAATAAGAATAAAGAAAGAGAAAATCATTTCTACGGAGCCTCAATCTTAGAAGAAACCCTGGCATCCCCTTCTATGTAAAACAAAGACTTCCATCATCATACTTTCAACCTGAAGATGGTATCAGAAGTGTAAGGCCTCAGGCAATCTGCTAGGAAGATGGCTGAGAGGCTTAGAACTTTCTTGTGAAGCCTAAAAAGCATGACAAAACCAAAGTGAGACCCTCTCCAAGGAAGGCATGCAAGGTCTAATCTGACCCAAAGTGTAGTAGGTAGACCTCCACTCTTTTAAGATGTAGTATGTGAACTAAGCCATGGTGAGAGACAAGGAACTGGGAAGATGTAGCAGTCAACCAGACCTCTCATCAAAAAGCATCTTCACTCCAGAGAGTCAAACTTAAAAAAAAAAACAAAACCCACAACTCAACGAATATCGAGTCAGAGCTGCTAACCTCCAGAAATAGGACATCAGAGAACCAGGCAGTAGACATGATGTTCGTAAAATGCCTCTTGTTGGCAGTTTATTTGCTATTTGTGGAGAGGACGAGGACCCATCTCTAAATCCTTCCCCTAGCTCACATCTCTGGAGTGCATTGTGGTGAGTTTAAACAGGAAAGCACTTCACGTGTGGCGGTCACTGGGAGAAAGAGCCCAGATCCGGCAAGAGACGTACAAACCTTCTCTACTGCCTTCAGGGATGCCGTGGAGTCATCTTCTCTGGAAGGGAGTTTACAGTTATTTTTATAGAGTATCTATACAACTCTTTCCAGATCAGGGGAACATAGTCATTGAACCTTCCAAAAATTGGATTTTCTCATTCTTTAAGTCAGGGATTTGGATTCTCACCTTGTCTGAGAATCACAGAGATGGTTTGCCTCCGTTTATACCCAGGAAGCTGGAACCAGTGGTCCCAGGGGCAGGTATGTCACCAGCCTCCCAACTTCACAGCCACTGAGAGGAAATCAAGTGAATTCAGTGCCTCTGGTTTTGAATGTGAGCACTAAAGTACAAACATCGTCCGCTAGCTTGACAAAAAATAAAGATGGTGAAAGGTTTCTTTTATGTTCCAGGAAATTATTACATTTTAGTGAAGTGCTTAGAGGTATAATATGAGCTGGATAATTTTCACAGCATTTGATGTAGTGAATGTGGTGGGGCTCTTCCATGACACATAACCGGTATTAAGCCAACATTTATAAAATAAAAAATGAAACCAAGTTTCTCACCGGGAAAAATTAGTTTCCGTTCAGCAAGATGTCCTACGGCATCCTTATAATTTTTAGGTTTCAGTTTTCAGTACTAACTTTTACCACAAGGGATGACATTCAGAAAATAAAGAATCCTAGATGTCCCCTAAAAGGAAGTGTACCAAACGATTAGGAGAGTATCTGACCCCAAGTAAATCAATATTTAATTATAACCATTGGTCTGAACCTTCTTCTTGCCCTCTTCTTATTATAAAAACCCCAATATTGCTGTTTTCTTTATTCTTCCCTTTTGAGTAACTTTACAGATCAACCCTTTTCCTAATATTATACTTAGTACTAAGAAAATGGACTTTTGACATGTCTATGGAGAGCTACATAAATTAGTGCTATTAATATTAAATAATATTTAAGACATTGTGTAAAATAAATAGCAGTATAAAATATAATCCCTGCCCTTTAATAGCATGTAACTGAACAGGGAAATAAAACATATATGCTTATAAAAGTAACAAATAGGGCTTCCCTGGTGGCGCAGTGGTTGAGAGTCCGCCTGCCGATGCAGGGGATACGGGTTGGTGCCCCGGTCCGGGAAGATCCCACATGACGCGGAGCGGCTGGGCCCGTGAGCCATGGCCGCTGAGGCTGAGCGTCCGGAGCCTGTGCTCCGCAACGGGAGAGGCCACAACAGTGAGAGGCCCGCGTACCGCAAAAAAAAAAAAAAAAAGTAACAAATATATAAAACATTATGCTGATACTTCTAAAAATATGGTCTACAGGTGATCTGTATCAGATGCATTTAGTATGCTGTTAAAACAGATGTGCCTAGGTCCCATCACAGATTTACTGAGTCAGAAATTCATGGGAATAGGGCCTAAGAAGCTACATGTTACAGGCACTCCAAAGTTTGCACCTTTTTTTTTTTTTTTGTAGTATATGGAACTACCAGAAAATATTAAGAACTAGCAAGTTCTCTCAGCCAGCGGTAGAAGGGGGAGATTATATCCAGATGATCAGGAAAGGTGGCTGAGTATGTGAGATTTGAACTTGGTTTTGAATAATGAGCAGTATTTTGGCAGTGGTGGGAAGATAATACAAAAGATAGGGATGTAACATTAAAAAATGCTGATGGGGGAAAAATAGCCAACTGGTTCTGCTAAAGGTGAGGAGTGTTTGGAGAAAAATCTGGAAGGATAATTTAAAGAGCTTTTGAATGCCTAGCCAAGATCCCTAACATTTTCCAGTTTTTAAAAAAATAGTGAGGTAACTATTAATTATAAATAATGCAACTACACTACTAACATAAGATTACAGACATTTCTGAGTTGTGTGGGTAGAGATGGCCTTCACAGAGCATGCGCCATCTTGAGAACAAAAAATAAAATGAAAAATCCCTCAAAACCACCTTTTCTAAGAACCAGCCCCAGAGAAATCAGGAGCTTTGTGAGAACTACAAAAATAATTTCTCCTGCTCCTGTAACTGCCACAGTGACCAATTGATTCTCTGTTTTCTACTAACAATTCAGGGGCACTGATATATGGTGCAAGTCCTTCTTGCTCAAATGCATTTTCTTTCTTTTACAAGTGAAAAAAAGGGAGCACCGTGGAAAAATCTATTCTGATCCTGAAAGCTAAAACTCCTATCCACCAGTTGATGAGAACGAGAAACAAGCTGAAAAGTTAATTCTTGGAAAACTGGCAGAGTGAATTCACTTCCCACTCTGCATATGTGTTAATAGGTGGATTCCTACTACTGCATTCACCTGCCAAGGTGGACCTTGGCCTGAGCCACGGCCCCTTTCCGGCTGGTGGCAGCAGGAGAGTTAGGGAACGCAATTCACAATTAGGTGTCCAGCAGAGGGATGGTGCTGACAAACCCGGGTAAAATTACAACAAGCTCTTTGAAAGATGTGGCCCCTGGCTGGGGATGCCTCGCTAATTCTGTTGAAGGCTTTCTCCTCAGGAAGGAACAAAGCAAGATCTAGGTAAATGAAGGAGGAAGAGAGAAAAAATGGAACCGCAAGACACTGAAAGAACAAAAGAGAATGTGATGTTGAAACCTGGAGAATGCTCTGAGTCCTGAATTAATAGGACTAAAATTAAAAATAGATCTTGTGCAGTAAGTCCCAGTAGGATTTTTTGATACCACTGGAAGAAATATATATGGGGGGGTCGGGCTTAAATCTTTAAGAATATTTCTGCACAACTTTTTCCTCTTATCAACATGAAGCATGAGAACACTGGGACTCATGTCCCTCTAAGGGACATGGTACAAAACTAGAAGCCAACAATGGAAGTTTAAAGAAAGATAGAAATGAAGTAGAGTTCTTTACTACAGGCAAGAACTGAGGTTTACCAAAACAGATGGACTTAGTAAGAACAAGGGTAGGTGGGAAGGAGGTGGGTCAGGAGATTTCTTAGTAACTGGGGAAACACACCTGAGGGAAATGCAAGGAACACAGATAAAGAAACAGCTTCTTGGGCTCTCCATAGCAATGTCTTCGTCTGCAACTCTCACTGTACATACAGTTTCATCTTCTGCTGCCCTTTCCTCTCCCATATTCTCTTAAGACTTGAGACTTAAGATTTCTGAATGTAATTCTCATCCTCAGTACCAAGGACGGTGGGAACAATTACTCTCCCAGGAAAATGTTGTACAGTGGTTTTGCAGACATACTTGTGTTGAAGAGTGTTCTTCATCCTACTTAAAAAATATTTTGACATATATTTGATATATTGTGTAAATTTAAGATGTGCAGCATGTTAATTTGATACGTATGTATAGTGTAATGTGAATGCCATTGTAGCAATAATTAGCACCTCCATCAGGTTACATAATTATCATCTCTTTTTAGTGGTTGGGCATCATCATACTTTTTATTGAAACATGTTACCCACAAATGAGGCATGCTGAGAATAATCCTGTCTGTGGATTTTGTTCTGCACTTCTTTCTGCTGTTTTGTTCACCTACATATTTTAAGTGAACTTGCATCTTTCTTTTCACTTGAAGACTACATCTTCGTGGTTTAAAAAAAATTTTTTTTGAGCTTGCTCCCATTTTCTGTGTGATATGGTGTAGATAAGAGACTTGCAGATAGTCATTCTATCCTGAATATTAAAATACTAGAATCATTATTATATTTTGTCTACAGTATGTAAGTCAAGTAAAATGATTATTAAAATAATAGCTAATTGTTTTTTGATTTTACTGTGAGCCAGGAACTGTTTAGGTGCTTTTCATGCATTAAAGCATTTAATTATCAAAACAGAACTGGGACATAGATATAATAATTATCCTCATTTTACAGATGTGAAAACTGAATCATACAACAAAAACAATGAAGAAGAGATGAAGCAATAATTCTAACTGCTAAGTTCACAGTCTTTAAGTCTTAATAACTTCAAATGGTGTGTTTTTTTAACTTAAAAAATCTAAGTGGAATATATGTACCTACATACCCCAAACTCAGAGGCAACAAATACATAAAACTCTGATTTATGCAAAATGAACACTCTGTGTGTTCAAATGAAAGGGTTATAGAAAACAAACCCAACATATATGATCATGAGGGACTTAATAAAAAATAATCTGGAGGGACTGGGTGCTAAAGGCATGACAATGAGACTAAAAAGAATTACCAAAAAAGTGAAAGACCACGGTATTTTCAGCAGCTCTGGTCCAGTTGTATCCTCTGGGTGCTCATCCAGTAGGCAAACATTGGAAGGAAGGATTCATTCCAAAAATTCTTTGAATTGGAAAACTGGAAGGGAGTCCACTTTATAAAGGATATGAAAGTTAGTGGGCTCTCCTGCCTGAAATGCCTAGGAAAGATCCATTGTGAAAGGCTGGCCGTGGGAGTTCCGTGGAACTGAAACTGAGGAGGGTTGTTTTTGAAGTCTTTTATTCATTAGGGCCAATCACTTCCTGTCCATGCCCACTGCCCATCAATTGGTTACTTTGCTTTCATGTATGAGAAGATTTCTTATTTCTTATGCAAGAAATGACCCAGGGAATATACTCTTGCTTTGGTATTCTCTGTCCATTGACAATTGTCTCAAGCCTTCCTCCCTAAGGTTTCAATTACGGAAGATAGTGTTAACTTTTCATAGTCTTCAATTTAACATCTGCTCCTGCCAGGTTTATTTCATCCAGCCTGGGAGAAACAGCATAAATAACACTTCCCCTCTCTTCTGCTCCACCTGATGAAATGGGGTATAAAACACAGAATGGTGGCAAACAGGGAAACATATCAGAGCTTCTCTACCTGAGATCATGAAGACTATTAACAAAGACGTAAGTGGTAGAGAAAAGGATTATCAGATGGACTTGTTTTCCTCTGATGGGTTAGAGAGTGTTACATGTCATTATGTGACTATCATTAGCCCCCTAGTTTACAAGTATACTATAAAGACTACATAAAATGAAATAAGAAATAAAAATAGTAGGTAGGAATAATAGTAGATGCAAATAAATATGGCATGAAAAAGCAGAAACTATATAATATTTCATTAATCCTTACTCCTATTTCTATTAAATGTGGTAGGAAGTTTTAACACGTATCTTTTAGAGATGCATGGTAGCAGCCCCTTGGATGTCAGACAGAGGTCCATAGAAGGGACTCTTGCTGATTTTGCTGTCTAGACTAGGGCTTACATTGATCAGTTTATATAAAAATAATGAAAGAAGAACTGGCCAATAAAAACAGAATTAGCTAAAGAGAGGCTTCTCGACCCAAATGCAAGTCAAATGCCTGCAGCTCTGGGATGAGAATAGGTTACAGGTTATTTGATTTTTTGTTGTTGTTGTTTGTTTGCTTCCTGACCATAAGAATTAGAAGATTAGTTTGGGCATATCTTTTGATTTTTCACATCAATATTTTCCCCAAATATTATTTCTCAAACTGTTTTTGTTGAGACAACACAAAGGTTCTAGGCTATCTATTTCCTTTCGCTAGTGTATGTCTGAAAGGACAAGAAGTAAAGTGGAAGTTGTAAATTAAGACAGGGCACCTGACATTCTTTAGAAAATTTACTAGGTGGACTTTTTAAAGATCCTGTCTTTAAAAATGTGAGGAAAAGTTAATTTTTAGGTTAAGGAAGAGTTTTAACATTTTACCGAAATGATCATGTGTCTCTAGGTCTGGACTAATTTCCTACAATAAAAATGTCAAACCAGAAAAATCACACTCTCTTGTGAAATTCAAGTATACTCCTTCTTAAGCAGAGGCTATGATAAATGTAATTAAATGAGACTTAAATTGTTATGGAGGTTATAATAAAAGTATAAACACGACCCAGTGAATTCACCATAGCTATTTAAATACATCATTAGTAGGTCCTACATGTCACTACATATAAGACATCCATATAAAGTTTTGGTTTTCAGTAGGGGTGTTGTCCCCACAAGATGGAAAGCAAATACTTTGTGGAAGGTGACACTGGTGGAACGCGGGATAAATCCAAAATCCCGATACCTAGTATTGGTGGGATGGTCAGTCTAATGCATATCACCCACGGAATGGAAGAGAATCTAATACTCTACATTATTTTAAGGTAGATACTAAATACATAAAATTATAACAAGGTGAAAGCCGATCACCTTCTGTATAATCAAAAGATTATAAACCATCAGCTGATTTTTGTCACACACAAAATACAAAATGTCACACAGTAATTTCTCTAGATCAGTTACAGTTGGAAAAATTAATGAAAGTGATATCTTTTGTAATGGTATTCCAAAAATGACATGTCTAGGAATAAATCTATAAAAATAAATATAAGACTTTTCTGGGGAATATTATAAACTTTATTGAAAAATACTTCAAAAATCTAAATAAATGGAGGTATATGCTATGTTCATGAATACAAAGTCTCACTATCATGAGGTCAAATTTTCTCAAATTATGTACAAGTTCAATGACATTTTAGTCAAAATGCTAGAGTTTTGGGTTTTTTTTTTTTTAATAAAAAGAGAGAATTGACTAGATGCTTCTTGAATTTGAATGGAAGAGCAAAGCATTAGAAAAAAAAAAAAGCGCCAAACATTCCTGAAGAAGAACAAAGAAGACTAATGTATGGCACAAGGGGTGTATGACACACACTAACAATGAGAAACTATTGTAGTTTTGGCCCAGAGATAGCTAATACAATGACCAAGAAAACAGAAGCTGAGCCACAGAACAGGCCTAGGCACATTTGCCATCTTGACATGTGACAAAGCTCACATTGCCGGGTAAAGGGCTGGCTATTTAAAACAAGGTATGGGGGAAAATTATTTATTGGGAAAAAAATTAACTTTCTAGCTCACACTTACAAAAATCAATTCCACGTAAAGACATTTAGTCTCATTAAATTTAAGATTTACTATTTAACAAACAATACCATGAAGGCAACAATATACTTGGAATACATACAACAAAAGGACTAGTATAGAGAATACAGAAAGGATGTCTATGAATCAGTAAGAAAAAAATGGCTAATCACTAGAAGCAGGCATTTCACTTATAAGGAAATGCAATCAAACAATAAATACATAAAAAGAAATCAATCTCATTAGTTCTATCAAGTACAAATTAAAGCCAAATGCACTAGTATTTTACATCCTTTAAATTGGAAAACAAAGGAAAAGCATAGCAATGCATTAGTAAGGATTAATGCATTCAAAGTTCTCATCTTCCGCTGGTGGTCTTAAAGCCAACTACAACTTTCAACACGGAGAAATCACAAAAATATGATGTTGTAAAAAAAAAAAAAAAAGACAAGTCACAGAAAAATGTAGGCCATATAAAGTTGTTTGTATAAAAGTCAAAACTAGCAGAACTAAACAATATATCATCAAAAAATACACACAAATTTAGTAAAAAAAAAAAAATTAAAAACATGTAAATGATTAACACCAGATCAGGACTGTCATTCCCTGGAGAGGGTGAAGGTTCATGAGTGGTTAGTGTGGAGGAGATGGCTGTATTGCAACATACGGCAAGCTGGTAGTGTTTCGTTTCTTAAGCCAAGCGGTAGCGATACAGTGTTTATGTTATTATTATTTCTTAAGCTGAACATAAAAGTTAATGATGATTTATATATAATATATTTTACCCTTAAAAATTGTTCATATGTAGTAGAATTTCACATTGAATCTAAGACTCATTCTTTGCTGGGGCTAAGATAAGTTTAGAGATTTCAGGTAAACTCATTTATAAGGAGCACTGAGGAGATCCTTGGGAAGTAATGCAATCCTAAAGAAAAGGGGCCAGGTATGTTGCCTTTATTACTGGGAAAAACTAGAAAATAAGGATAATAATAAATTAAGGATCAGTCCTTAATTTTGCAGAGGGCTGGAGCCCTTGTTAGAGAGAGGAGTACCAAAAAGTGTTAGGATATCCACAGGTATCTCATTTAATGCTTGTAAGAACTCTTTAAGGTAGGTAGAATTTTCTCCATTGGGGCAAAACGGGCTTGTCTTGCATTCCACAAGGAGATGAACTCAAAGATGTAATTTGTCCTATGGTCACATCTTAGTCAACAGATCTTAGTTCTAATCCAGGTGCCCAGTACCTTTTCCCTTACCCTAGAATTTCTCAACTTCTGCACTATTGACATTTTGTGCTGGATATTTCTTTGTTGTGAGGTCTGTCCCATGCACTGTAGGATGTTAAGCTGCCTCTCTGGTCTCGACCCACTAGACACCAGTGGCACCTTGTCCCCCCACCTCTAGCTTGTGACAGCCAAAAATGTCTCCAGACATTACCAAATGTCCCTTGGACAGCAGAGACCCCCTTACCCCTCGCCCCTCACCCCTCAGTTGGCAATCACTGGCCTACACCATATTTCAAAGGAGACCATGATTTTAAACGTGTATGTGTACATCCTTATACATTCTTGTAACAGTGGGTTTCTAAAAGTAGTTCGCCTTATGAAGCTCTGAGCCTCCAGAGTCCACACCAAAATTACCTGTAGCACGTGCTTATCAATATTGAAAGTCTAAGCAAACGTGCATAGAGACACATATGGTGAGATATATGTACATCACAGCTATGAAAAGCAATACCAAATCACAACATTTTTAGATGCTGAGGTAGAAAGAGAGAGAGTCCTTTTTCTTTCTTGATTTCCATCTCAAAAATTTTAGATCAAATGAATCCAAAGCAGTTGTTGAAATAACTCCAGACAATACGAGGGCAACACTAAGGAAGTAAAAGTGGTGGCTGATGCATATATTTAATCAATCAGTAACTTTATTGTTTCTTGATTATTTGGTTTATTAGAGCAGTAATCTTTTTCATACCAATCTGGAGGATTCTCCTATCTATATCTGTGTCACCCATTAATTGATTCAAGGTGTCATAATTTGTTAACCTGCAAACTGGAAAATTTATTTACGTGATGCTCCATGAAAGGGGGGAATCAGGAGAACATATCTGGAAGTTGAGAATATAGTCTTTTATTTATTTAAAAATATGTTAGCCCCTATTTAATACCAGGGGCTATACTAGAGCTATACTAGATATAGGTAGAAATGTGATGAAGATATTTCAAGATTAATTCAATGCTGCTTAGGAAACAGTGTTCAGTCTATGGGTAGGAAAAATAGCAGAGTGAATTGGCTGGTTTTGTTCTGGAGGAAAACCTGCCTTCTTGGGAACTTACGATAGCATGCACGTGTTTTAAAGCCTAGAGGAAAAGAGACTTTAAAATCTGTTCATGATCTCCACCTCCACTGTGCTTAGTTAAGACTTCAGTTTTGTCATTAAAAACAGAGGAAGTATTACTCTTTTATCTAGTCTCCACAACAGACCAATTTTCATCCCACCAGAAGAAGTTTACAACTGAGAATGATATCAAACAACTAACAATACTTTCATGCAGTGACTTCTCTTCCTACGAAAACATATCTTCAGTATGCTTTATCTATATTTCTAATTTATCAGTGTACACACCCACCTGGGTATGCACACACATACAGAGTTTTCTGCAGGAGTCAGAAAGATAAACTAAGCCTCTTATCTGAGGTTTTAAAAATAATAATAATTACCTTTATTCCCAGCATAAACTCAAACCAATGTACCTATCTTATTCATAAGTGTGTAACTGTATTATCCACTTGACAAATTGGTAGTTTGTTACATAACCTTATTATCACCAACATGAATGTATGTCTTCCCCCTTAAAAACATCAACATTCGAAGAAAATGAGATAAGTTCCCCACTCTCTCAATCTTCTAAAGATTGAAAACCTAGTCATAATGTCGAAAATTATCATGGATTCTTAATTGACAGTAACTTTATTTGAGATGCATCTATTGATTTGGAAAACATACTTTTGAAAACTGTAGTTCTATGAATGAAGTCATGTTTTAAGTACATTTACATTTTATTTTTCCTAACATCTACATATATTTGAAATACAGTAACTATATGTGAAACATTTAGCTCATAGAAAATGCCTGGCGTGCAAAAGGAGTTCTCACTCTGAAGTTGTTTGTTTGTCAGTTAACACAAGATGGGGATTACTGAAAGAAATAAAGGACGCACAAGGAATTTTTCTCCCAGATCTTGGGAAACACAAAGCCAATCAGAGACGGAACCCACAGAGTCCTCAGAGACTCTCAAGGGTGTCAATTTCCTTGGCCATAAGCTTGGGACAATATGTGTCTTCAATACAAGGAAAGTTTGGTAAGTCAGATATTAATTGTTAACTAAAAATTGTCCCTTGCCATCTACCTCTACAGAGAAATAGCAGGAAAATTGATCTCCTTTGCCCTGTTAACACTTCTCTCTGCACCCTTTCCCCATCTCACTTTAGACCCAGGCATCCACTCCTCCCTTCCTAGGTGCCTTTGGAGTACCAGGTGCCAACTAAAAATTGTCACTTGCCATCCGTTTCTACAAGGATGAAGCCACTAGCCACTGCAATCACCGACCTTCGACACACCCTGAAAAGAGTTCCCGGTGGAGATCAGGAATGGGGCGCTCTGTGCTCTGAGAAAACTGGCAGAACAGGCCTTCACATAATTAGATATTTTCAGGAGAAGATTTTATAAGCCCAATTTCTTGCATCTTCTCACATCTAGAAAAGCACTAAAATTATTAACAGAGACATCTGCTCCTCATGACTAGCTGCGACCTTCTTGTGACCAGCAGCAAACAAGACCAAAGGTTGCAATGGAGCTGCACAAGCAGGCAGCCCAGACTCTCTTATACCTGTCACCGTGACATTGCACCTCTCCCTCAGATTAGACCTGTGGCCACATGGGGTGTGTTCCTTATGACCAGCTGACAGAGGAGAGAAAAAGTCAAGCTTGGTTCATGGATGAGTTGGGTCGGTATGTGGATGCAAACTGAAAACAGACTGCCTGCCAGGGGCGGCCTTATTGATGGAGGTGAGGGGAAATCTTTCTAATGGACTGTCCACCTTCCCATCTGCTTTTTGTGGATTCTAAGGGAATAGGGACCTTGTCTACCTCCTTGAACTCTGTATTCCAAGTACTTAGGAGTTTACTGGCAGAGAAAGAGGTACTCAATAAATACTTGTTGAACGAATGAGTCAACTCAACAATATTCATTAAGCACATATGCGAACCCAGGAATATCGTAAACATTTGGTGGCTTATTAATTAAGACTTTCATTGATTTTGTACCTGGCACGTCAACACAAAAACTAGGAAATGTGCAGAATCCGTTTTTGAAAAAAGCATTGGGTAGATCTTGAGTCTTTACTTGATTAGACAATTCATGCATAAATAACCAAGTTTGGAAAGGAAGCACAAGGAAGGTGTCCAGATACAGAAGCATGGGGAAAAGGTGTGGATATGATTTGACACTCTATTCTCCTCATATTTCCATAATTCTAAAACTTTTTTAAAAGTTTTTCATTTATTTTGAAGTAGATGCACATACTGCCCTTACACTTCTTTTGGAAGGAAAGTTACTTTTCCCAGTCATTATTCCGTTGGGTTATCCCAGTTTAACACAAGCATTTATAGATTTCTGCTGAAATGAATTGAATTTAGTTCAGTGAATGTGCAGAAAAGAAAATGCAACATGTAACTTAAATCAGATATTAGTCCGGGGGCTGATAAAATCCAATCAATTAGATTGTTTTATTTGTGGCAAATGTGTGCGATAGTTCATACCCTGCCCATAGGCTGTAATATGGAAAATGTGCACACACATACGTAGAATTCTGGTCCTTGCAAAGCTTCTGTTCAAAATTCCATATGTACAAATAAGACTCTGATCCAGCCATCACGCTGCTTGGTGTTTACCCAAATGAGTCGACAACTTACGTCCACACAAATACCTGCACAAAGATGTTTACAGCAGCTTTCTTAATCGTCGCCCAAAGTTAAAAACCACCAGGATGTCCTTCAGTAGGTGAATGGATAAATAAACATCCCAACTATGAAATATTATTCAACGCCAAAAAGAAATGAGCTTTCAAGATATGAAAAGACAGGAAGGAAACTTAAATGAATATTACCAAGTGAAAGAAGCCAATCTGAAAGGCTACATACTGTATGAAATCCAACTACATGACATTCTCAGAAAAGGCAACACTATGGACATAGTAAAAACATCAGTGGTTGCCAGGACTTAGAGCAGCAGAAGGGATGAACAGGCGGAACACAGAGGATCTTTAGGGCAGTGAAACTATTTTGCATGGCACTGTAATAGTGGATACTTGTTATCATAAATTTTTTAAAGTTCATACAGTGTACAACACCAAGAATGAATTCTAATACAAACTGTAGACTTCGAGTAGTAATGATGTGTCGATGTGGGTTCATCAATTGTAACAAATGTTCCACTCTGATGCAGGATGGTGGCAGGAGGGAAGGCTATGAATGTCTGGGGGCGGGGACTATATGGGAATGCACTGTGCTTTCAGCTCAATTTTTTCTAAAGCTAAAACCACTCTAAAATATAACATCTATTAAAATTTATAGAAAGAAAGTAAGCAAAAAAAAAAAAAGTAATTTACTATAGGGACACTTATGGTTCATGGGCAGGATGTTAGCTAGGCTTGATAAGGGGCTGGGCAGAAAACAAGAAAACTATTTGGAATGCAGGCAGGCATTCTCTTTTTTCCTTCCTCTTAGACCAATCCCTAGTCTATGCTTTTCTAAAAAAAAAAAACAAACTAGCATCTGTAACCCACACTGGTGGTTGCTTGCTCAGTGTCTATTCTCTGTATAGTTGTCTCTTCCCCATTACTAACAGAACTCCAGCATGCTCAGAGAAGCAATATGCCTAGCTTTCCCAGATACCTTTGCATCTTGGACATTGTCCAAGCTAATGAGATGTAAGCAGAAGCAGATATCACAGGGTGATGATCTCAGAAAGCTGTGAATGAAAAAAACTCTGATGGTGTGGACCTTTTTCCATTCTGCCTAGAATGAACCACCATGCAAGGAGATGGAGTACCTATCTTGTGGCCGAGAGGGTGACAGCCACATGCTAATGGTCGTGGAGCAGAAAACTAGAAGAATTATGGGTATTTGACCAGCCCAGGACTGCCTATCTCTGTACCTCTCATTAATTATGTGGAAAAAAATTTTTAAAGTAAGCCAAAGTACTTGGGTTTCTGTTTCATTCTTTCAACAAATCTCTAATTGATAAAACATCTACTAGCTCTTTCTTTCTGGGCAGATACACATTCTCCGTTGCTCTGGTCCCTGGAGAAAGATGGCTGCCCACGTATTTGCAGTTTATATTATCTCAGTTGGTGAGAATGGTCCAGACTGAACTAGAATCTCTCAGATTGCAAGTGAGCTTCATTAGAGAAAGAATCTGATGAGCCTGGCTGGTCCAAATAACTATGTGTAGGGGCAGGATAACATCTATAAATATGGCTGCCCGGGCCCTAACACTGAAGGATTTCAGAGAAAAGGGTTCAACATAAAGGAAGAAGATAGTCTAACTGTGTGAATTGCTATCACTTTATTTAGATTCAGTGAACTCAACCACAGCAGCTGACTCTCTGATCACTTCTGTTATGCGTGCGCAGATACAATTGTGCCTGATGATTTAAGTTCTCCTTAGCAGGGAGCATTTCTGGGTGGAAATAACTTTCCTGGAAGTTGAGTTGAGATCACAGATGTGTATAAGAGGGTCCCTGATCTGGCATCCATTTTTCAGAATTTCTGTGTGTGTGTGGGGGGGGGGTCATTTATACATAAGTGGGAGCCAAATTCAGTCAGGACACTGTGTATACCATCTGTACCACCTATATGCAAGGACTGGAATATACTAGCAATAGGAGACATGGTGTCTGTCATTTCATACTTATAATTTACCTACGGAGGCAGGGTATACACATAAAAGTAATTAATAAGGTAAATAAAGTTCCAGTTTCTCTGCCCCCAAAATATGATTTAGATCATAGTTGTTATAAGAGATCAGAGAAAAGAAAGAAGATGGTTGTCATTAAAATTTGTTTGAAAATGACAGATCAAGTTCGATCCCAAGGTGAAGCAGGTATTATAATTAGACAAAAGAAAACTATATGTGATGGTTCTCCATTCAACCGCAGAGTTAATGTCTGAGAAGACACATCTAAACACAGATGTATAAAGGAGTGACTTGCCAAAATCTTCTGTAACACAGAGTGGAATGGAATCCGGTAGTCTGCAACTATTTGACACCACTATAGTACCTGGGCATAGACCTGACAGCCTAAACTTCCTTACGGCCTACAAATCTGTTAAAGGAAGTGATGTCACATGTCAGATGCACTTCACAACCTCAGGGTCTCCTGGACTTATTCTGTGAGATATACTTTCTATCACTGGTGTTTACAGAAACATTATAGTACTGGCTACTCGACAGCTCATTTTAATATATTTTAAAGACACCTTCTTTTATAATCCAAAGACAATAATCCCAAGACTGTAGTAAAAATTTTGATAGAGATTCTGTGAGAATCATCACCTAAGACTTGCAACATCCTTCAGAATATTATATTCCCCATCCCTCAGTCATATTTAATTCACACATTCAGTCCATATTTGTTGTGTGCTTAATCAATACCAGGTGCAGTACTAGGCACTAGGGGTACAGAAGGGAATAAGACAGATAAGTGTCCCTCGCTTTACGGAATTTACAGAGTACTGAGGAAGACTGATGTTAAATAGTTCCAAATGTAAAAAATGCTACGAGAGAAAACATATACAGACTATGATGGAGTGACCTAAAGTTAACTCATGGAAGGAGAACAGTACCAAACATTTACACCCTTTCCCCATAATCCAAATTTAAAGTGTTAGATTATCAACCTTTGAAACTATCTCTGGAAGGATAAGATCCGAAAATGCTCAATTCCAAGAGCACTTCCACTTTTTGGAACGATAGCTTGGGCCTTTGCCAGTATCACACCAAAAATAAATAAATAAGCAACGGGATCCATCTATATGCAGCTGTATCGAAAATTGTATTCCATATGTGACAACATATTATTAAAAGAGCAAAATCATAGCTTCCAACTGCCTGTTGAGGTGCACAGCATCACTCTTTCCCCTGTAATGTTAGACTTTATTGCGTTTGTCGGCAGCATATTCTATTTTAATATTTGATAAATAGATACAGAACGAATTGTTTCAAGCTACAATCCTGTACTGCTTCAGCTGTTCACCTCCTTTCTGAAGCAAACTCTACCCTCAAACGAATATCCCCCCTCCAAAAAGGAAAATCAATTTTATATGACTGTGGAAATGTGTTTACTTTTCTACCCTCAGGATTAAAAAAGCTGAGAAATGATTAATAATAATTTGTCTAGAAAGATAACACAGGCATTTTAGGGGGGTAGTGATTTAGCATCTTTAATTTTCATCAGTTCTAACATTTTATCATTAAAACTGCATGAATATATAGAGAGAGAGAGATGAAAGAAAACAAGAAAGGTAGTATTACCTCCTGTCTCTTAGGCGGTATTTCCTATGTTTCAGATTTCTACGTGGTCTGACCCCATTTCAGTCAATTTTCCATAGCCTGCCTGTCTCACATCCGCTGAGAGAACACACCAGTGCTGTGTTTATGCTAATTTTATGCTCTCTGAGTTGTGTCTGTTATTCAAAGCAGTTGAAGCAGTTATTGCCAGTAATCTTATTTCTGTGGGAGCCCCGGGGCAGACGAGGCCTCAAAATCAGGCCTGCAGACTGAGGCAAAGCCATCACAGCCTGCTGGTAAATGGCAGTTCTTCCCCTCCGAATCTGATATCAGTTACTTCACAAACACAGTAATAAAATGAAACAAATCAGATTTTCAAGTAAATAAACCAGACTTCAGTGAGAAGCGACAATGGTCAGGGCAACAGGAGTTTAATAAGTGATACATAGGGGGAAATACAAAAGCACTACGCCTCTTCCTCTACCCTCTTTATTTTAAAGCAACCTCCCTAACACTGGAAACAGAAAGTTGCTTGAACCCAACAGCAAGAAGAGAGGAGGAGAATCAAGCAGAACCAGCAGTAAGGTCGATGTCGACTTTCTCTTTTCTAAAATCAAGCAACAGTATTGAAAACTGTATTATTTGCTATTGAAGTGTGGCTAGGGATGTGTAAACAAAAGATTCACAAAGACTAATGGACTTGTCTGTTCTCTTCACCCATAAAAACTAACAGCCTTTAAAAAACTCAACAAAATGGAAACAAAGGTAACCAGTGTAGTTTCCTGATGAAGGGATATTGGTTCTCCGGTTAACACAGGGTAACAGGAGCGTTCTGATGCAGCAAAAGTGGTGACCAAGGTCTCTTTGTCTCATTGAAGAATCGCAGACTCAGGGGATCATTCATTTCTGTCAACTTCTTGTTTCCAATAGGTTGTTAACTGTTCATTCTTGGCTACTTCCCCACTCCACCCGCCTCCACCGTTATCACTCACTGGTTATAAACAACTAAAACAGCTGCCCTGCAACAAAAAATAAAATGAGGAGTGTCTAAATCTACATTAGTAGTATGACAGAATTCTTCCAGAAACCACGTGCCTTCCGACACTGGCTTCCTTCATTCAGCATAATGGACTTGAGACCTTTTTTTTTCCTGAGCAGTATTCCTTTGTATGAATGTACAACGTAGTTTGTTCATTCACTGAAGGACATTTTTTTTTCCCCAATTTGGGGCATTTAAAGCTTTTTTTTTTAGATACATTTATTTATTTTTGGCTGCATTAGGTCTTCGCTGCTGCACGCAAGCGGGGGCTACTCTTCATTGTGGTGCACGGGCTTCTCATTGCAGTGGCTTCTCCTGTTGCGGAGCACGGGCTCTAGGCGTGCAGGATCAGTAGTTGTGGCTGGAAGGCTCTAGAGTGCAGGCTCAGTAGTTGCGATACACAGGCTTAGCTGCTCCGTAGCATGTGGGATCTTCCTGGGCCAGGGCTCGAACCCGTGTCCCCTGCATTGACAGGCGGATTCTTAACCACGGTGCCACCAGGGAAGTCCCCAGTTTGGGGCATTTATTAACAGAGTTGCTACACACATTCATGTACAGATTTTTGTGTGAACACTGTTTTCATTTCTTTAGGGTAATTATCCAGAAGGGCATTGGAGGATTGTATGGTAAATGTATGTTTATTTTTATAAGAAACTGCAAGCCATTTCCATAGTGGATGAACTACTTTTTATTTGCTCCAGAATGTATGAGATTTTTATTTCCTCCACATCTTCACCAGCACTTGATACTGTGCTAGTATTTTTTAAATTTTAGCTACCTAAATGGATGTATGCTGGGTTTAATTAGCATTTCACTAATGGCGAATGATACTGAACATCTTCTCACGAGTTTATTTACCATTTTTGTCCTTTGTCTGAAGTGTCTAAGCCCTTTGTTCAATTTTAAATTAGGTTGTTTGTTTTACTATTGCAGAGTTTGAGAGTTCCTTGGTGTATTCTGAATACAAGTCCTTTTTTGGATACGTGACATGCAAATATTTTTGTCAACCCGTAGTTGTCCTTTAATTATGTTACTAGAGTTTTTTATAGAGCAATTTTTAAAATGTTGGATGAAGTCCAATTTATCAATATTTTCTTTGATGAATTGTGATTTTATGTCATGTCTAAGAAATATTCCTCTAATCTAAGTCATTAAGACTTTCTCTTAAGTTTTCTTCCACAAATATTATAGGTTTACATTTCACTTTTCGGTCCATAATCCATTTTGAGTTACATTTTGTATAAAGTCAGTTTACTTTTTTCCACCTTTGGATGACCAATTATGCCAATATAATTTGTTGAAACCAGCTGGGTGTGGAGGAGTCTTCTTAAGGAGATTTCAAACAATAAATTCAATTTTATCAATTATTATAGGACAGGCAGGTTATCTTTTTTATCTTGGGTATGTTTTTTTCAATATTTTTCTGTTGTTCAGATTAGATAATTTCTACTGATATATGTGTATCTTCAAGTTCACTAACTCCTTTGTCATCTCCATTCTCCTGTGGAGCACTTTGAGTGAGTTTTATCTTGGTTATTGCATTTTTACAATACAATATTTAGGGAGGGACCAGGCTGCTAACTATGACAGTGACTTTTATGGGATCACTTGGAGAACTTGAAATACATGACCTCCTGGGTAACACTGAGGACTGGTGCCTGATTCATGCCACGGAGAGCTACAGTGGCATGTGTCAACATCAGAATTGGCTTGCATTTGCAAAGTCTGGCAAAGTATGCATCAGTACTTCCTATGGTCCAGAGGCTGGTCACATGGAAGAGAGAGCCAGCTTGGAGCTTTTTAGTTCTATTCTTCCAAGAGTGAATACATTTTAACAGAGAGTCTGTGTAGTGTGAATCTATGGAAAAGTAGGCACTGAAGAGGGAGTTGGGAGTCCCAGGGAACACATTACCCATGAGAAGAGAAATGTAATTAAGAGGAGGTTTCCCAAAGCAGAGGACTCTGAGGACCCAAGGAACATCCCTTTGTTAAGAACTGTGAAAGGTCTGAGATTTTGTTTTTTTGCAAGCTGGGGAGTTCACTTCCCACAGTTTCATGGATGCTGGCAGAGGATACAAGACTCCTGCATCAGAAACCAAGGGCTTTATCACTCACATCACTAGCAATACCCAGAAAAATCAGCATTTTCTTGCACTAGTTCCCTAAGCCCCAGGTTCTACAGGGAATTGCAGAAAGGGTCAAACGACACCTACCTGAGCAATGGGTTGCATTACAGAAGAGAAGCCCTGAGCTCAAGGAATCTAAATCTTTTATACTGGAAAGTACACATGACTATTTTTTTCTCTGGAGGGAGACCCTATTCCTATCTTCTGAGGCTGTACACTGTATAAACACCCTGAAAAAGATAGTCTAGAACAAAGGCAATCAGTGCCTCTACTCATGAGGTGTCCAGAAACAGAAGAGACCCACCAACAACTGTCCTCCAACATCACAAAAAAATCAGCTTTGAAAATCGGCTCAGAGAGAGTGGCCCAGGGAGGGTAAACGTCAACTTCCAATAATACCTGCCACTTGGCCAATATGTATTTTCTTGTCTTTTTTTTCAAAGTGCAACCCAGCAGCTAGAGCAGGAAGCGATGAGCAGAATAAGAAAGCAGAAGCCAAGCACACAAGGCAAACTGTCCACACGTACAAGTCAGCAGGAGGTGGGGAGACTCTTACTTGCCCATGAAGCTGAAGTGTTTACTGCTATGTTGAATGGAACACCTTTTCTTTTTAATAAAACTACATTTTTGTATCATAAAGTACACAGAACTATCTAGTATAAGTGGAAGGACAGGAAACTCATGTGGTCTGCTGAGTTTTCATCTAGTGGCAGGAGAAAGGTTTTCTCCAGCCTATAAAGTACAAAAAGGTGGTGAAAGAGAAATATGTGTTACATTTTGATTATTACCACTTGCCATGCTGTTCCGTTTATTGGTTACAATAATAATGATGACTACCCTTTATTGAATGTTTTCCCCCTACTGGCACGTTCTTTTTCTTTTGCATAGATTAACTAATTTATAAACAACCCGCATGGTGGTGGCCACTGTTATGCCCATTTAACAGAAGAAAAAAGTAAGGTATAGGGAAGTTAAGCAACTTGCCCAAGGTTGCAGAGCTCATAAGTTGTGAAGACTCAAACCCCAAAATCTGACTCCAGAGCCTCCCTTTCTAACCTGACTTATGGCACCTGCCTGTGTGAAGCTAAGCATATGTGTAAAAAAAAAAAAAAAAAAAAAAAAGGTGAAGAAGATGGGGAGGGAGAGATGCTGCTTTCTGGTTGAAATCTGTATATAATTTTAGAAATACACTAATGATGTTTGAAAGCCACCACTAAACCTTTGTGAGTGGATAAGCAGAAGGCATACTTATCATGGATTTTTAAATTATCCTTTTGCTTCTCTGTGGAGTTTAATGATTTAATCTATTTAGATTTTATTCTTTATCTCTAATACAAGGGTATTAAATGGGGGAGAATTCTTAAGTTCCTTACGATTCTTTAAGTCCAACCTATGCAGGCAAATAAGACCCCTATGACCTCAAAACTTTATAGGCAAAGGGACAGAAATGTACTTAGATAAATATGACAGAAATAGAGAAAGGGTGCAGCTACATAAAGAGATGGTATATGTAGATTATTTTGTAGAATGAGGAAGTTGGCACAGTTTCAAGAAAGAATAAAATGTACTTTAGTCAAGATATGATCTTGTGAGAGACGTTCAAGATGGCAGAGGAGTAAGACGTGGAGATCACCTTCCTCCCGACAAATACACCAGAAATACATCTACACGTGGAACAACTCCTACAGAACATCTACTGAACGCTGGCAGAAGACCTCAGACCTCCCAAAAGGCAAGAAACCCCCCACGTACCTGGGTAGGGCAAAAGAAAAGAGAATAAACAGAGACAAAAGGATAGGGACGGGACGTGCACCAGTGGGAGGGAGCCGTGAAGGAGGAAAAGTTTCCACACACTAGGAAGCCCCTTCGCGGGCGGAGACTGCAGGTGGCACAGGGGGAAAGCTTCGGAGCCGCGGAGAACACAGCAACAGGGGTGCGGAGGGCAAAGCGGAGAGATTCCCGCACAGAGGATCGGTGCCGACCGGCACTCACCAACCCGAGAGGCTTGTCTGCTCAACCGCTGGGGCGGGCGGGGCTGGGAGCTGAGGCTCGGACTTCGGTCGGAGCGCAGGGAGAGGACTGGGGTTGGCGGCGTGAACACAGTCTGAAGAGACTAGTGAGCCACAGCTAGCCGGGAGGGAGTCCAGGAAAAAGTCTGGACCTGCCTAAGAGGCAAGAGACCATTGTTGCGGGGTGCGCGAGGAGAGGGGATTCAGAGCACCGCCTAAACAAGCTCCAGAGACGGGCGCGAGCTGCGGCTATCATTGCGGACACCAGAGACGGGCGTGAGACGCTAAGGCTGCTGCTGCGGCCACCAAGAAGCCTGTGTGCAAGCCCAGGTCACTATCCACACCTCCCCTCCCAGGAGCCTGTGCAGCCTGCTACTGCCAGGGTCCCGTGAATCCAGGGACAACTTCCTCAAGAGAACACACGGCGTGCCTCAGGCTGGTACAACGTCATGCTGACCTCTGCCGCCGCAGGCTCACCCCGCATTCTGTACCCCCCTCCCTCCCGCCTGAATGAGCCAGAGCCCCCTAATCAGCTGCTCCTTTATCCCTGTCTTGTCCGAGTGGGAACAGACGCCCTCAGGCGACCTACACACAGAGGCGGGGCCAAATCCAAAGCTGAATGCCAGGAGCTGTGGGAACAAAGAAGAGAAAGGGAAATCTCTCCCACCAGCCTCAGGAGCAGCGGATTAAATCTCTATAATCAACTTGATGTACCCTGCATCTGTGGAATACCTGAATAGACAACGAATCATCCCAAAATTGAGGTGGTGGACTTCAGGAGCAACTGTAGATTGGGGTTTGCTTTCTGCATCTAATTTGCTTCTGGCTTTATGTTTATCTTAGTTTAGTATTTAGAGCTTATTATCATTGGGAGATTTGTTTACTGATTTGGTTGCTCTCTTCCTTTTTTTTTGTATATATATTTTTTCCTCTTACTCCTATTGTGAGTGTGTATGTGTGTGCTTCTTTGTGTGATTCTGTCTGTAGATATTTGCTTTTACCATTTGTCCTACGGTTCTGTCTGTTTTTTGGTTTTTTTATTAGTATAGCTTTTAGCGCTTGTTATGATTGATGGATTTGTTTATTGGCTTGGTTGCTCTCTACTTGCATTCTTTATTTTTTTTAATGACTTTTAAATCTTTAATAATTGTTTTAATAACTTTATTTTATTATTTATTTCTTTCTTTCCTTTTTTTCTCCCTTTTCTTCTGAGCCGTGTGGCTGACAGGGCCTTGGTGCTCCAGCCGGGTGTCAGCCCTGTGCCTCTGAGGTGGGAGAGCTGAATTCAGGACATTGGTCCACCAGAGACCTCCTGGCTCCATGTAATATCAAACAGAAGAAGCTCTCCCAGAGATCTCCATCTCAATGCCAAGACCCAGCTCCACTCAATGACCAGCAAGCTACAGTGCTGGACACCCTATGCCAAACAACTAGCAAGACAGGAACACAACCCCACCCACTAGCAGAGAGGCTGCCTAAAATCATAATAAGGCCACAGACACCACAAAACACAACACAAGACATGGACCTGCCCACCAGAAAGACAAGATCCAGCCTCATCCACCAGAACACAGACGCTACTCCCCTCCAGCAGGAAGACTACAGAACCCACTGAAACAACCTTAGCCACTGGGGGCAGACACGAAAAACAACGGGAACTACGAACCTGCAGCATGTGAAAAGGAGACCCCAAACACAGTAGGTCAAGCAAAATGAGAAGGAAAAGAAACACAGCAGATGAAGGAGCAAGGTAAAAACCCACCAGACCTAACAAATGAAGAGGAAATAGGCAGTCTACCTGAAAAAGAATTCAGAATAATGATAATAAAGATGATCCAAAATCTTGGAAATAGAATAGAGGAAATACAAGAAACGTTTAACAAGGACCTAGAAGAATTAAAGAGCAAACAAACAATCATGAACAACACAATAAGTCAAATTAAAAATTCTCTAGAAGGGATCAAGAGCAGAATAACTGAGGCAGAAGAACGGATAAGTGACCTGGAAGATAAAATAGTGGAAATAACTACTGCAGAGCAGAATAAAGAAAAAAGAATGAAGAGAACTGAGGACAGTCTCAAGGACCTCCGGGACAATATTAAACGCACCAACATTCGAATTATAGGGGTTCCAGAAGAAGAAGAGAAAAAGAAAGGGACTGAGAAAATATTTGAAGAGATTATAGTTGAAAACTTCCCTAATATGGGAAAGAAAATAGTTAATCAAGTACAGGAAGCACAGAGAGTCCCATACAGGATAAATCCAAGGAGGAACACCTCAAGACACATATTAATCAAACTATTAAAAATTAAATACAAAGATAAACATTAAAGGCAACAAGGGAAAAACAACATAAACATACAAGGGAATGCCCATAAGGTTAACAGCTGATCTTTCAGCAAAAACCCTGCAAGACAGAGGGCAGCGGCAGGACATATTTAAAGTGATGAAAGGGAAAAACTTACAACCAAGATTACTCTACTGAACATGGATCTCATTCAGATTCGATGGAGAAACTAAAACCTTCACAGACAAGCAAAAGCTGAGAGAATTCAGCACAACCAAACCAGCTTTACAACAAACGCTAAACGAACTTCTCTAGGCAGGAAACACAAAAGAAGGAAAAGACCTACAATAACAAATCCAAAACAATTAAGAAAATGGTAATAGGAACATACATATCGATAATTATCTTAAGTGTAAATGGATTAACTGCTCCAACCAAAAGACATAGACTGGCTGAATGGATACAAAAACAAGACCCATATATATGCTGTATACAAGAGACCCACTTCAGACCTAGGGACACAAACAGACTGAAAGTGAGGGGATGGAAAAAAATGTTCCATGCAAATGGAAATCAAAAGAAAGCTGTAGTAGCAATTCTCATATCAGACAAAATAGACTTTACAACAAAGACTATTACAAGAGACAAAGAAGGACACTACATAATGATCAAGGGATCAATCCAAGAAGAAGATAGAACAATTGTAAATATTTATGCACCCAATATAGAAGCACCTCAATACAGAAGGCAAACACTAACAGCCATAAAAGGGGAAATCAACAGGAACACATTCATAGTAGGGGACTTTAACACCCCACTTTCACCAATGGACAGATCATCCAAAATGAAAATAAATAAGGAAACACAAGCTTTAAATGATACATTAAACAAGATGGACTTAATTGATATTTATACGACATTCCATCCAAAAACAACAGAATACACTTTCTTCTCCAGTGCTCATGGAACATTCTCCAGGATAGATCATATCTTGGGTCACAAATCAAGCCTTGGTAAATGTAAGAAAATTGAAATCGTATCAAGTATCTTTTCTGACCACAACGCTATGAGACTAGCTATCAATTACAGGAAAAGATCTGTAAAAAATACAAACGCATGGAGGCTAAACAATACACTACATAAGAACCAAGAGATAACTGAAAAAATCAAAGAGGAAATTAAAAAATACCTAGAAACAAATGACAAGGAAAACATGATCACCCAAAACCTATGGGATGCAGCAAAAGCACTTCTAAGAGGGAATTTTATAGCAATACAATCCTACCTTAAGAAACAAGAAACATCTCAAATAAACAACCTAACCTTACACCTAAAGCAATTAGAGAAAGAAGAACAAAAAAACCCCCAAAGTTAGCAGAAGAAAAGAAATCATAAAGATCAGATCAGAAATAAATGAAAAAGAAATGGAGGAAACGATAGCAAAGATCAATAAAACTAAAAGCTGGTTCTTTAAGAAGATAAACAGAATTGGTAAACCATTAGCCAGACTCATCAAGAAAGAAAGGGAGAAGACTCAAATCAATAGAATTAGAAATGAAAAAGGAGAAGTAACAACTGACACTGCAGAAATACAAACGATCCTGAGAGATTACTACAAGCAACTCTATGCCAATAAAATGGACAACCTGGAAGAAATGGACAAATTCTTAGAAATGCACAACCTTCTGAGACTGAACCAGGAAGAAATAGAAAATGTGAACAGACCAATCACAAGCCCTGAAATTGAAACTCTGATTAAAAATCTTCCAACAAACAAAAGCCCAGGCAGGACCAGATGGCTTCACAGGTGAATTCTATCAAACATTGAAAGAAGAGCTAACACCTATCCTTCTCAAACTCTTCCAAAATATAGCAGAGGGCAGAACACTCCCAAACTCATTCTACGAGGCCACCATCACCCTCATACCAAAACCAGACAAAGATGTCACAAAAAAAGAAAACTGCAGACCAATATCACTGATGAACCTAGACGCAAAAATCCTCAACAAAATACGAGCAAACAGAATCCAACAGCACATTAAAAGGATCATACACCATGATCAAGTGGGGTTTATCCCAGGAATGCAAGGATTCTTCAACATACGCAAATCAATCAACGTGATACACCATATTAACAAATTGAAGGAGAAAAACCATATGATCATCTCAATAGATGCAGAGTAAGCTTTCGACAAAATTCAACACCGATTTATGATAAAAACCCTCCAGAAAGTAGGCATAGAGGGAACTTACCTCAACATAATGAAGGCCATATATGACAAGCCCACAGCAAACATCATCCTCGATGGTGAAAAAGTGAAACCCTTTCCACTAAACTCAGGAACAAGACAAGGTTGCCCACTCTCACCACTATTATTCAACATAGTTTTGGAAGTTTTAGCCACAGCAATCAGAGAAGAAAAAGAAATTAATGGAATCCTAATCGGAAAAGAAGAAGTAAAGCTGTCACTGTTTGCAGATGACATGACACCATACATAGAGAATCCTAAAGATGCTACCAGAAAACTACTAGAGCTAATCAATGAATTTGGTAAAGTAGCAGGATACAAAATTAATGCACAGAAATCTCTGGCATTCCTATACACTAAGGATGAAAAATCTGAAAGTGAAATCAAGAAAACACTCCCATTTACCATTGCAAGAAAAAGAATAAAATATCTAGGAATAAACCTACCTAAGGAACAAAAGACCTGTATGCAGAAAATTATAAGACACTGATGAAAGAAATTAAAGATGTTACAAATAGATGGAGAGATATACCATGTTCTTGAATTGGAAGAATCAACATTGTGAAAATGACTATACTTCGCAAAGCAATCCACAGATTCAGTGCACTTCCTGTCAAACTACCACAGGCATTTTTCACAGAACTAGAACAAAAATGTTCACAATTTTTATGGAAACACAAAAGACCCCGAATAGCCAAAGCAATCTTGAGAAAGAAAAACAGAGCTGGAGGAATCAGGCTCCTGGACTTCAAAATGTACTACAAAGGTACAGTAAGCAAGACAGTATGGTACTGGCACAAAAACAGAAATATAGATGTATGGAACAGGATAGTAAGCCCAGAGATAAACCCATCACATATGGTCACCTTATCTTTGATAAAGGAGGCAAGAATACACAATGGAGAAAAGACAGTCTCTTCAATAAATGGTGCTGGGAAAACAGGACAGTTACATGTAAAGGATGAAATTAGAACACTCCCTAACACCACACAAAAATAAACTCAAAATAGATTAAAGACCTAAACGTAAGGCCAGACACTATCAAACTCTTAGAGGAAAACATAGGCAGAACACTCTATGACATAAATCACAGCAAGATCCTTTATGACCCACCTCCTAGAGAAATGGCAATAAAAACAAAAATAAACAAATGGGACCTAATGAAACTTCAAAGCTTTTGCACAGCAAAGGAAACCATAAAGAAGACCAAAAGACAACCCTCAGAATGGGAGAAAATATTTGCAAATGAAGCAACTGACAAAGGATTAATCCCCAAAATTTACAAGCAGCTCATGCAGCTAAATATCAAAAAATCAAATAAGCCAATCCAAAAATGGGCAGAAGATCTAAATAGACATTTCTATAAGGAATATATACAGATTGCCAACAAACACATGAAAGAATGGTCAACATCATTAATCATTAGAGAAATGCAAATCAAAACTACAATGTGATATCATCTCACACCAGTCAGAACGGTCATTATCAAAACATTTACAAACAATAAATGCTGGAGAGGGTGTGGAGAAAAGGGAACCCTCATACACTGTTGGTGGGAATGTAAATTGATATAGCCACTATGGAGAACAGTATGGAGGTTCCTTAAAAAACTAAAAATAGAACTACCATACGACCCAGCAATCCCACTACTGGGCATATACCCTGAGAAAAGCATAATTCAAAAAGAGTCATGTACCACAATGTTCACTGCAGCACTATTTACAATAGCCAGGACATGGAAGCAACCTAAGGGTCCATCGACAGATGAATGGATAAAGAAGATGTGGCACATATATACAATGGAATATTACTCAGCCATAAAAAGAAACAAAATTGAGTTATTTGTAGTGAGGTGGATAGACCTAGAGTCTGTCACACAGAGTGAAGTAAGTCAGAAAGAGAAAAACAAATACCATATGCTAACACATATATATGGAACCAAAAAAAAAAAAGGTCATGAAGAACCTAGGGGCAAGACGGGAATAAAGATGCAGACCTACTAGAGAAAGGACTTGAGGACATGGAGAGGAGGAAGGGTAAGTTAGGACAAGTGAGAGAGTGGCATGGACATGTATACACTACCAAACATAAAATAGCTAGTGGGAAGCAGTTTCATAACACAGGGAGATCAGCTCGGTGCTTTGTGACCAGCTAGAAGTGGGGGATAGGGAGGGTGGGAGGGAGGGAGACACAAGAGGGAGGGGATATGGGGATATATGTATATGTATAACTGATTCACTTTGTTATAAAGCAGAAACTAACACACCATTGTAAAGCAATTATACTCCAATAAAGATGTTAAAAAAAATACTTCACATTGTATAATGTGGAATTAATAATAGACACTAATAAATAAGATTGTTTTTTTACAGTGGATCAGTGTAGATATTGTGATTTACGAAGCTTTTAAAATTCATTATTATGATTATTTCTCTTTATAGGGTATAAAATGGTACTGTACTTTTTAAGAATATACTTTCCTAAGGCTATTTATATGGCACTATATACGCAACAAAAATGCCCGTATTCAAAAGAAACTATAAACTATCTGTTATCCTACCAGAAAGGCAGCAAAATGAATATCAGGTGAATAATCATCATAATATTGTTTCTAAGATGTATGGCCTTTAGTTAACTTTACTGCCTTCCTCATCTGAAAAATGGAAATCAAACTATTTCATCACTGTGTTTTCTTCATTGGAAAATATGTTTATCACTACAAAGTGTAATTATTATTTTTACAATTATCAATACAAAGCATTTTTTTCAAGAAATCGATATACTTGTCAATTCTCCTTTAACTTGAATATTCTATTTCAAAAAACTTAATAAGTTTTCCAGTATTTATATAAACATTTAGAAAGAGTAACAAGGTAAAAGGAATCACGAGCAATCTAATTATTACCAGCAGCTGTAACCTGTTGCATGCAATGCAGCGACTACAATCTAAGCTACTTTAACCAAATGTTCAAGCATTTAAAACGCTTCTTTTCTCTGTTCTTGTGATTCAAAAGGAAATTACAGAGTGAAAGCCTTACGCAGGACACAAATGTGTTTTCTACCACATAGAAAAAAATCTTAATCCATCTCCAGGTAGCTTTGACACTTTTGAGTTATGAGTCCCCTTAGTTCTCAAAAATGAATTCTATCTCCTATAAGTGGAGATGTCAAGTATTTCACACCATGTGGTCTCTTTTTCTCTGCTCTATTATATATCACTTTTAAGAAGATGCCATTGCAGTTTGTCATACTGCACAGTGATTGGAATAAATTGTTATGGTGTTTCATGGGAGAATAATCTCCTTTCAACCAAACATGATCAATGAAAAGTTGAGATTTGGGCTGATGCTTTATTTGAAAATCACAATATACTTGATTTAAAAACCACAATTTCAAATAGCAAGTTGTCACAATTCATTTAGATGGTTCTATTATATACACATATACAATTTACAATGTGCTTCTTACAACAATATTTCATGAAGCGAGATATTCCTCTAATGAAAATGAAATCAAGGGACTTCCCTGGTGACGCAGTGCTTAAGAATCCACCTGCCAATGCAGGGGACACAGGTTCGAGCCCTGGTCCGGGAAGATGCCACACACAGCGGAACAACTAAGCCCGTGCGCCACAACTACTGAGCCTGCGTTCTAGAGCCCACGAGCCACAACTTCTGAGCCCTCGAGCCACAACTACTGAAGCCCGCGCACCTAGAGCCCGTGCTCTGCAACAAGAGAAGCCACCACAATGAGAAGCCCGCACACTGCAACGAAGAGTAGCCCCGGCTTGCCACAACTAGAGAAAGCCTGTGCATAGCAGTGAAGACCCAATGCAGCCAAACATAATTAATTAATTAATTAATTAATTAATTATTTAAAAAAGGGGTCAAGCTCTATTTCATTCTCAAGTTGCAATACATTGTGTCTTTTCCCCTAAATATATCCCTTAAATAAGCTTACTTATAGCCTTTGAGTGGTAAATGTACAAAGCTTCTTACAAAAGGTTCTGTGTATTATAAATGATGCTCCATTCTCTTTAATAGAATTTTCTTCATTCATACAATGGGAAAGGGGTGAAAGCAGAAAGAGGTTAGAAAATGCGGTGTAAGGAGAGAAAAATTACAAGAAAGAGAAATAAGACTTCCACAGTTTGTTTTCTTATAGAAAATGCAAACGACATGGGACAAAACCATGAGAGAATTTGTCTTCCTTTGTTTTAATTGAAATTAATTTTGGTTTCTTTTTCTGGTGGTCATTGGGTGGGGGAAGCTTAATGCTTTGTTCTATAGAATTGGAGAATTAATACTGTTCCTTTCTGGTTCCCTATAACATTGCCAAGTGTCTGATAATGAAAGTGTTTTGTATGGTGACTTTTTCTGTTTCCTCCCTCCTTCCTTAAAATAAAGTTTATTGCCTTTCCTGACCATAATAAAGGAGAAAAACATATATTATTGAATTTATTTTTTTTTTAAAAAAGAAACCCCAAATGTTGTATGTTCAACATACAACATATGTGAGCCTCCCCTCACATCGAGGCTTGGGAGGAATTTAGTGCTAAATAAATGCTGCCTCAAACCAGGCAAGATAAAACATAAATCACTGCATTAAAACCTCTAACAAGTCTATCTGCTTTTTGAAATGACTGGGAGATGAAAGCGAGGAGTCTCATTTAAGAAGGCCCAGCGGATCAGTTCTGCATTTATATAGCTGTTATCAAAAGCAATTCATTTGGAGATCAAATAGACTGACAGATAGGACAAGCAGGGGATCACCACTGCCTTCAGGCAGCCCAAAGCTGGGACGACTCCCCAGCACCATCACTAATATTGAGTCTAGTCAACGCTTGTGTTATTACCACTTCCATCCTCTGCCAACTGCACAGTAAAGCACACTTCTTCCATCCCATCTGAGCCAAGACACTGCAGAGGGAAGAGCAATGAGAATAACATTTCCCCAGCTGGGTCTGGTGGAAAACCCCTCTGCTGTACCACAATGAGAAGACTATGTTCATCCTAATTTTGGACGAGGGTGACCAAGGTGATGAGGAATAAAAGCAGGAAGTAGTAGAGGCTTGCCAAGGGACCTCAGGTTGCATGACCCCTCTGTGGTTGGCATATTCCCCAGGACCTCACCACGCTGCAGCTGGGTCCTCTTCAGCTGACTCTCCCACGGGGGAACAAGGGGGAGGCAAGCCAGTACAAAGTGAATTTGCGCAGGTGGGCACCTCCCAGGCTAGCGGCGGTGGGGAGGGGTGTTTATCAGTGCAGAGGCTGGGGTCTCTAGTCCTTTTTAAATAGAACTTACTGGATTTTTATCTGATTACAAGGTAACTTGTTAATGGTTGAAATTCTGAATAAAACAAAAACAAAGAAGAGAATGTAAAATACAAATAAAACCATCTTTCAGAGATAACTCTTGTTAACACGTGTACATATATATAAATATGGGCATAAGACAGACGTACAAATGTCTGTGAGATCATGCTCTATTTGCACCCTATATGTTTGACTTACTAGTGAAAAATAAGGATTTCTTATGCAATTATTACATGAAAACATAATTTTTAATGAATCAAAGTCTTTTAATTATATGGTTGTATCAATTTAATTATCTCATTTACTTAGTTTTTAATTTAATTATTTCTCTTTTGTCAGTAGTTTGGGGAATTGGTTGTTATTGTTTTGGCATAGAAGTGCAGTGTATATTCCAATGAATTATTTAGGTAAAACTTTTTTGAATCACTTAGACAAATGTATACATTTTATAGTCCTTTGATAATGATCAAATTGCCCTCTATAAAGTTTATACCAACTGAGAGCCACCCCACATGGGAACACTTATTAGGCAGTATTTTTGCCAATACCAAGAGTATTCCCATCTACTGGATATTACATATTCTTTACATATTTGCCAACTGGATAAATGAAATGTGGAGTCTCCCTGTTGTTTGAATTTGCATCATTTGATCACATTGAAATGAGCCTTTTTGTATGTTTATTTTTGTTTGTATTTTTTCTTTTGTAAACAGTATGTTTACCAGTTGAGTTATGGGTGGGGTTTGGCCACAGTCATCTTTTCCTAAATAATTTTAAGAGGCTTTTATTTATTAAGTATATTAATCTTCCTTTTCTTTGTTATAAATATTTTTATCCAGTGACCAGAGCTTTGAGGTAGCATTAAAATAAAGATCTAAAAGTGGTGTGATAGTGAAATAGACACATTACTGACTTTAAGGTATAGTATCTCTACCAAAGGTTTATGAAACATCATGTGATTATATAAACCTTAGGTTTTAAAACAGTACTACATGTGGTATATGCATAAAGTACTTGTTTTTAACTCACATTATCCAGGAGCAGATAAATGGGAAAAATATTATTGTAAGCTCCTCCTAAACTTGTTTTACACTTAAAACTTCAACCATTTTGGCATAGATTTGGGGGGAAAAGGGCTAGAAAGCTAGCCAATGCCATGAAAATGAACCCAGAATAACTTTCCTTCTGTAGTACTTAAGGAACTATTTGTTGATTGATCAATCAACACATATTTATTGAGCAACTATTCTCCTCCTCTTTGCCTAAGAGCATCATAAATATTTAGAAATATTTATTTACAAATGTGCTGAAAGCACAGATCTTGACTCAAGTCTGATTTAGGAAAACAGTTTTCCCATACTCATTCATTCAACATCCACATCCACTCTGTTACTAAGTCACTGTAGTAGGAGTGTGGTGGAGAACTCACAGATACAGGAGACATGGTCCCTGCTGTCACTATGTTTATAACCTGGTTGGGGAAACAGACATATTCTCTAAAATGTCAACAGCCACTCCTCACCTGGGTATGGCCTCGTATTGTAAGGAAGGCAGTGTAGACAATTCCCAGGCAAGGGAAAGCTCACTGGGGCATGAGAGACCAGAGGCAGACCTTGTCTGGGCCCCAAAGAATGTATAGGATGTGAACTGTGGAAGGAAAGGAAAGGAAAATCGCACGTATAAAGAAAAAGATAAATATTCTCTCTTGGCTTTCTTGAGCATTAAAACATACCACTTTTGCCTCAAGATCCAATAGGCCCCATTACTTTGATCTCTGTGTCTGTGGCCCCTTTCCTGAAGCTCCTATAACCCCATCCCAGCAGCACTGAGAGGGGGCCTTAGAAAGGACTGGACGGAAGTGGACAGGAGGGCTTCATTCTATGACCTCTCCATTCTCACTACAACAGGGACCATAAAGGTATGTGATGCTGGTGGTTACCACCATGCAGTACTCCATCCCCAGTTCCCAAATTATATGCTCAGCTGTATGGAGGGATAAGGTTTGTCATCATTATAGCTTTTCCTTCCTACAGAGCCAACCTCACCATAGACATAAATAACCAGAGAGAATATTATTTGTAGGAGGCTGAATAATGACCTCTCAAAAGCTATCCTCACCCTAATCCCTGGGACTGTGAATGTACCTTACATAGCAAAAGGGACTTCCAGATGTGATTAATTAAAGATCGGGTCATGAGGAGGTTAGCTAGGATTATCCAGATGGGCCCTAAATGTAATTGCAGGGGTCCTCAGAGAGGCAGGAGATCAGAAAAACATTAGATGTGAATCAAGAATCCGAAGTGAAGGACACTGGAGATGCATTTTGAAGATGGAAGAAGGTCCAAAGGACAAGGAATACAGGCAGCCATGAGGAGATGAAAAAGGCAAGGAAACAGATTCTCCCCTAGAATCCCAAGTAGGAATCAACCTTGAGAGCATTTTTATTTCAGCTCATTGAAACTGATTTCAGACTTCTGACATTGAAAACTTTAAGAGAATAAATTTGTGGTGTTTTTAAGGCAGGAAGTTTGTGGTAACAGCAACAATAGGACACTAATATCAATACGTTATTGGAGGGACCTCTCCTAGTATAGCCTTCTCCACTTACTGGAATTCAATCTTTAGATCTATTCCATTAAGCCATGCCTTGAGAAATCTGTTAAAGTGAAAATACCATAGGAGGTGTGATATAACTAACATTAAAACACTAGTGTGAATTATTCTATTAAACTATCTAGAAATTCCAGACAAAATGGGTCACTGGATAGGTAAGTTTGATGGAAGGATATAGAAATGATAGGTCCGGAGCTTGAAATACATATGGTATGAGCTGGTTTGAGTACCAAAGGTGTGGAGACTAAGATTGGAAGAAATAAAATAAGACAAAGGTCAGGGCAAACCCAAAATACACACGTTAATGATTCCACCATTTTGCCTTGAGTTAGTGCTGCTTTTATGCTCTTTACACATATAATCTGTGTCCATTTTTAAAACAAAGTACCCTATTTTAATTAATTAGTACACAAAAATACCAAAAAGGAGGAGTAGTTAGGAAACCAAATATATTTCGTTAAGCAGTCAAGGATTGTGGCTTCCAATACAATAATTCAAGTTAAAATTTCTACATTACCATATAAACTCTCTTCTTGTGCAGAAAATAGTGTGGCATTATTTTAAAATTCTAAACATAGCACCATCGATCTCAGGGGTCAGACCTCTGCCAGGTGGGAAACGAATGCACTGTTTAGCCCAATACTTAACTTACATTTTCCGATCTTAAATGCAATACTGTATCTAAACTGGGTTTTACCTTTTAACTAGAGGCATTTGTTTATGCAATATCAGCTGTGTTCTAGCACATCCCTAAGCCTCTGAAAAGCAAAACTCGGATGCCTTTATATTGATTACTTACAGCTGTATTAGGAAGAATGTTCTTAAAGCTTAACCACAAAGAAAGAAAAGGATAAGAATGCCATTTTCTCAGCTATCAAGTGTAATGCTTGCGTTGTGTCCTCACCTATTTTGGAAGCCTGAACTCTATCTGCCAAGTTTGACCAAGACAAGGAAATCACTTCCAGATACAGCTACAAGTTTATTTAGCTCAAAATCATTTCTCAAAAATAAAGTCTACAATACTAATAATATATTAGCGTATAAGGGATTACTACTTTATATTATTTATAATAGTAATGTATTAGGGTGACCAACTCATCCTGGTATGCCTGGAACTTCCTAGGGTTTTCTGGTTTTCGCGCTGAAAATCTTATATGCTGGAAACCCTCCAGTCTCAGGCAAATCAGAACAGGTGGTCCAAATACCGATATGTTCTTGACAAAATGTCATTTCAAAAATAGTTTACCCACTTAAATGAGCAAGTTAAAAGAAAATAGATTCAACATTTTTTAAAAAACGTACAACAGTACTTACAGTTTTCATTTAAATTTGTCAAGTGGAATTTGGATAAATAGAGTGTGTATTTTAAGTAGTCGTGGTATTTTCAATGTTCACTTTTGGTTCAAATTTTATGTTATTTTGAGAGCTTCTGGGAAGATGGCGGAAGAGTAAGACGCGGAGATCACCTGCCTCCCCACAGATACACCAGAAATACATCTACACGTGGAACAACTCCTACAAAACACCTGCTGAACGCTGGCAGAAGACCTCAGACCTCCCAAAAGGCAAGAACCACCCCCCCACCCCCACGTACCTGGGTAGGGCAAAAGAAAAAACAGAGACAAAAGGATAGGGACGGGACCTGCACCAGTGGGAGGCAACTGTGAAGGAGGAAAAGTTTCCACACACTAGGAAGCCCCTTCGCGGGCGGAGACTGCGGCTGCGGAGGGGGAAAGCTTTGGTGCTGCGGCGGAGAGCACAGCAACAGGGGTGCGGGGGGCAAAGCGGGGAGATTCCCGCACAGAGGATCAGGGCCGACCGGCACTCACCAGCCCGAGAGGCTTGTCTGCTCCCCCGCCGCGGCGGGCGGGGCTGGGAGCTGAGGCTCGGACTTCGGTCGGAGCACAGGGAGAGGGCTGGGGTTCGCGGCGTGAACACAGCCTGCAGGGGGTTAGTGCGCCACGGCTAGCCGGGAGGGAGTCCGGGGAAAAGACTGGACCTGCCGAAGAGGCAAGAGACTTTTTCTTACCTCCTTGTTTCCTGGTGCGTGAGGAGAGGGGATTCAGAGCGCTGCTTAAAGGAGCTCCAGAGATGGGCGCGAGCCGCGGCTAAAAGCGCGGACCCCAGAGACAGGCATGAGACGCTAAGGCTGCTGCTGCCGCCAACAAGAAGCCTGTGTGTGAGCACAGGTTACTATCCACACCCCGCTTCCGGGGAGCCTGTCCAGCCCGCCACTGCCAAGGTCTCGGGATCCAGACACAACTTCCCCAGGAGGACGCCCGGAGCGCCTCAGGCTCGTGCAACGTCACGCCGGCGTCTGCCGCCGCAGGCCCGCCCCGAACTCCGTGCCCCTCCCTCTCACCCCCACCCCCACCCCCACCCCCGGCCTGAGCCTGCGACCTACACGCAGAGGCGGGGCCAAATCCAAAGCTGAGCTCCTGGGAGCTGTGAGAACAAAGAAGAGAAAGGGAAATCTCTCCCAGCTGCCGCAGAAGCAGCGGATTAAAGCTCCACAATCAACTTGATATACCCTGCATCTGTGGAATACCTGAAGAGACAACGAATCATCCCAAATTAAGGAGGTGGACTTTGGGAGCAAGATTTATGATTTTTTCCCTTTTTCCTCTTTTTGTGAGTGTGTATGTGTATGCTTCTGTGTGAGATTATGTCTATATAGCTTTGCTTCCACCATTTGTCCTAGGGTTCTATCTGTCCGTTTTTTTTTTTTCATTTTAACATCTTATTGGAGTATAATTGCTTTACAATGGTATGTTAGTTTCAGCTTCACAACAAAATGAATCAGTTTTATATATACATATGTTCCCATATCTCTTCCCTCTTGCGTCTCCCTCCCTCCCACCCTCCCTATCCCACCCCTCCAGGCGGTCACAAATCACCGAGCTGATCTCCCTGTGCTATGCGGCTGCTTCCCACTAGCTATCTACCTTACGTTTGGTAGTGTATATATGTCCATGCCTCTCTCTCGCTTTGTCACCCTTTACCCTCCCCCCTCCCCATATCCTCAAGTCCATTCTCTAGTAAGTCTGTGTCTTTATTCCTGTTTCACCCCTAGGTTCTTCATGACATTTTTTTTTCTTAAATTCCATATATATGTGTTAGCATACGGTATTTGTCTCTCTCTTTCTGACTTACTTCACTCTGTATGACAGACTCTAGGTCTATCCACCTCACTACAAATAGCTCAATTTCGTTTCTTTTTATGGCTGAGTAATATTCCATTGTATATATGTGCCAGATCTTCTTTATCCATTCATCCGATGATGGACACTTAGGTTGCTTCCATCTCCAGGCTATTGTAAACAGAGCTGCAATGAACATTTTGGTACATGACAATTTTCGAATTATGGTTTTCTCAGGGTATATGCCTAGTGGTGATCCGTTTTTTTTTTTAGTGGTCCGTTTTTTTCTTAATAATTATTTTACTTTAATAACTTTATTATATTTTATCTTACTTTATTTTATTTTACTTTATCTTCTTTCTTTTTTTCCTTCCTTCCCTCCCTTCCTTCCTCCCTCCTTCCCTCCATCCCTCCTTTCTTTCTTTCTTTCTTTCTTCTTCTACTAATTCTTTCTTTCTACTTTTTCTCCCTTTTATTCTGAGCCATATGGATGAAATGCTCTTGGTGCTGCAGTCAGGAGTCAGTGCTCTGCCTCTGAGGTGGGAGAGCCAACTTCAGGACACTGGTCCACAAGAGACCTCCCAGCTCCACATAATATCAAACGGCGAAAATCTCCCAGAGATCTCCATCTCAACACCAGCACCCAGCTTCACTCAACGACCAGCAAGCTACAGTGCTGGACATCCTATGTCAAACAACTAGCAAGACAGGAACACAACCCCACCCATTAGCAGAGAGGCTGCCTAAAATCATAATAAGGCCACAGACACCCCAAAACATACCACCAGATGTGGACCTGCCCACCAGAAAGACAAGATCCAGCCTCATCCACCAGAACACAGGCACTAGTCCCCTCCACCAGGAGGCCTACACAACCCACTGAACCAACCTTAGCCACTGAGAACAGACACCAAAAACAACGGGAACTACGAACCTGAAGCCTGCAAAAAGGAGACCCCAAACACAGTAAGATAAGCAAAATGAGAAGACAGAAAAACACACAGCAGATGAAGGAGCAAGATAAAAACCCACCAGACCTAACAAATGAAGAGGAAATAGGCAGTCTACCTGAAAAATAATTCAGAATAATGATAGTAAAGATGATCCAAAATCTTGGAAATAGAATAGACAAAATGCAAGAAACATTTAACAAGGACCTAGAAGGACTAAAGATGAAACAAACAACGATGAACAACTCAATAAATGAAATGAAAAATACTCTAGATGGGATCAATAGCAGAATAACTGAGGCAAAAGAACGGATAAGTGACCTGGAAGATAAAATAGTGGAAATAACTACTGCAGAGTAGAATAAATAAAAAAGAATGAAAAGAACTGAGGACAGTCTCAGAGACCTCTGGGACAACATTAAACACACAAACATTCGAATTATAGGGGTTCCAGAAAAAGAAGAGAAAAAGAAAGGGGCTGAGAAAATATTTGAAGAGATTATAGTTGAAAACTTCCCTAATATGGGAAAGAAAATACTTAATCAAGTCCAGGAAGCACAGAGAGTCCCATACAGGGTAAATCCAAGGAGAAATATGCCAAGGCACATATTAATCAAACTGTCAAAAATTAAATACAAAGAAAACATATTAAAAGCAGCAAGGGAAAAACAACAAATAACACACAAGGGAATCCCCATAAAGTTAACAGCTGATCTTTCAGCAGAAACTCTGCAAGCCAGAAGGGACTGGCAGGACATATTTAAAGTGATGAAGGAGAAAAACCTGCAGCCAAGACTACTCTACCCAGTAAGGATCTCATTCAGATTTGATGGAGAAATTAAAACCTTTACAGACAAGCAAAAGCTGAGAGAGTTCAGCACCACCAAACCAGCTCTACAACAAATGCTAAAGGAACTTCTCTAGGCAAGAAACACAAGAGAAGGAAAAGACCTACAATAACAAACCCAAAACAATTAAGAAAATGGGAATAGGAACATACATATCGATAATTACCTTAAATGTAAATGGACTAAATGCTCCCACCAAAAGACACAGATTGGCTGAATGGATACAAAAACAAGACCCATGTATTTGCTGTCTACAAGAGACTCACTTCAGACCTAGAGACACTTACAGACTGAAAGTAAGGGGATGGAAAAAGATATTTCATGCAAATGGAAACCAAAAGAAAGCTGGAGTAGCAATTCTCATATCAGACAAAATAGACTTTAAAATAAAGACTATTAGAAGAGACAAAGAAGGACACTACATAATGATCAAGGGATCGATCCAAAATAAGATATAACAATTGTAAATATTTATGCACCCAACATAGGAGCACCTCAATACAGAAGGCAAATACTAACAGCCATAAAAGGGGAAATCGACAGTAACACATTCATAGTAGGGGACTTTAACACCCCACTTTCACCAATGGACAGATCATCCAAAATGAAAATAAATAAGGAAACACAAGCTTTAAATGATTCATTAAACAAGATGGACTTAATTGATATGTATAGGACATTCCATCCAAAAACAACAGAATACACATTTTTCTCAAGTGCTCATGGAACATTCTCCAGGATCATATCTTGGGTCACAAATCAAGCCTTGGTAAATTTAAGAAAATTGAAATTGTATCAAGTATCTTTTCTGACCACAACGCCATGAGACTAGATATCAATTACAGGAAAAGATCTGTAAAAAATACAAACACATGGAGGCTAAACAATACACTACTTAATAACGAAGTGATCAATGAAGAAATCAAAGAGGAAATCAAAAAATACCTAGAAACAAATGACAATGGAGACACGACAACTCAAAATCTATGGGATGCAGCAAAAGCAGTTCTCAGAGGGAAGTTTATAGCAATACAATCCTACCTTAAGAAACAGGAAACATCTCGAATAAACAACCTAACCTTGCACCTAAAGCAATTAGAGAAAGAGGAACAAAAAAATCCCAAAGTTAGCAGAAGGAAAGAAGTCATAAAAATCAGATCAGAAATAAATGAAAAAGAAATGAAGGAAACAATAGCAAAGATCAATAAAACTAAAAGCTAGTTCTTTGAAAGGATAAACAAAATTGATAAACCATTAGCCAGACTCATCAAGAAAAAAAGGGAGAAGACTCAAATCAATAGAATTAGAAATGAAAAAGGAGAAGTAACAACTGACACTGCAGAAATACAAAAGATCATGAGAGATTACTACAAGCAACTCTATGCCAATAAAATGGACAACCTGGAAGAAATGGACAAATTCTTAGAAAGGCACAACCTGCCAAGACTGAATCAGGAAGAAATAGAAAATATGAACAGACCAATCACAAGCACTGAAATTGAAACTGTGATTAAAAAATCTTCCAACAAGCAAAAGCCCAGGACCAGATGGCTTCACAGGCGAATTCTATCAAACATTTAGAGAAGAGCTATCACCTATCCTTCTCAAACTCTTCCAAAATACAGCAGAGGGAGGAACACTCCCCAACTCATTCTACGAGGCCACCATCACCCTGGTACGAAAACCAGACAAGGATGTCACAAAGAAAGAAAACTACAGGCCAATATCACTGATGAACATAGATGCAAAAATCCTCAACAAAATACGAGCAAACAGAATCCAACAGCACATTGAACGGATCATACACCATGATCAAGTCCGGTTTATTCCAGGAATGCAAGGATTCTTCAATATACACAAATCTATCAATGTGATAAACCATATTAACAAATTGAAGGAGAAAAACCATATGATCATCTCAATAGATGCAGAGAAAGCTTTTGACAAAATTCAACACCCATTTATGATAAAAACCCTGCAGAAAGTAGGCATACAGGGAACTTTCCTCAACATAATAAAGGCCATATATGACAAACCCACAGCCAACATCATCCTCAATGGTGAAAAACTGAAAGCATTTCCACTAAGATCAGGAAAAAGACAAGGTTGCCCACTCTTACCACTCTTATTCAACATAGTTTTGGAAGTTTTAGCCACAGCAATCAGAGAAGAAAAGGAAATAAACGGAATCCAAATCGGAAAAGAAGAATTAAAGCTGTCACTGTTTGTAGATGACATGATACTATACATAGAGAATCCCACAGATGGTACCAGAAAACTACTAGAGCTAATCAATGAATTTAGCAAAGTAGCAGGATACAAAATTAATCCACAGAAATCTCTTGCATTCCTACACACTAATGATGAAAAATCTGAAAGTGAAATCAAGAAAACACTCCCATTTACCACTGCAACAAAAAGAATAAAATATCTAGGAATAAACCTACCTAAGGAGACAAAAGACCTGTATGCAGAAAATTATAAGACACTGATGAAAGAAATTAAAGATGATACAAATAGATGGAGAGATATACCATGTTCTTGGATTGGAAGAATCAACATGGTGAAAATGACTCTACTACCCAAAGCAATCTACAGATTCAATGCAATCCCTATCAAACTACCACTGGCATTTTTCACAGAACTAGAACAAAAAAGTTCACAATTTGTATGGAAATACAAAAGACCCCAAATAGCCAAAGCAATCTTGAGAATGAAAAACGGAGCTGGAGGAATCAGGCTCCCTGACTTCAGACTATACTAGAAAGCTACAGTAATCAAGACAGTATGGTACTGGCACAAAAACAGAAAGATAGATCAATGGAACAGGATAGAAAGCCCAGAGATAAACCCACGCACATATGGTCACCTTATCTTTGATAAAGGTGGCAGGAATGTACAGTGGAGAAAGGACAGCCTCTTCAATAAGTGGTGCTGGGAAAACTGGACAGCTACATGTAAAAGTATGAGATTAGATCACTCCCTAACACCATATGCAAAAATAAGCTCATAAAATGGGCTTCCCTGGTGGCGCAGTGGTTGAGAGTCCGCCTGCCGATGCAGGGGACACGGGTTCGTGCCCCGGTCCGGGAAGATCCCACATGCCACAGAGTGGCTGGGCCCATGAGCCATGGCCGCTGAGCCTGTGCGTCCGGAGCCTGTGCTCTGCAACGGGAGAGGCCACAACAGTGAGAGGCCCGCGTACCGCAAAAAAAAAAAAAAAAGCTCAAAATGGATTAAATACCTAAATGTAAAGCCAGAAACTATCATACTCCTGGAGGAAAACATAGGCAGGACACTCTATGACATAAATCACAGCAAGATCCTTTCTGACCCACCTCCTAGGGAAATGGAAATAAAAACAAAAATAAACAAATGGGACCTAATGAAACTTCAAAGCGTTTGCACAGCAAAGGAAACCATAAACAAGACCAAAAGACAACCCTCACAATGGGAGAAAATATTTGCAAATGAAGCAACTGACAAAGTATTAATCTCCAAAATTTATAAGCAGCTCATGCAGCTCAATAACAAAAAAACAAACAACCCAATCCAAAAATGGGCAGAAGACCTAAATAGACATTTCTCCAAAGAAGATATACAGACTGCCAACAAACACATGAAAGAATGCTCAACATCACTAATCATTAGAGAAATGCAAATCAAAACTACAATGAGATATCATCTCACACCAGTCAGAATGGCCATCTCAAAAAATCTAGAAACAATAAATGCTGGAGAGGGTGTGGAGAAAAGGAAACCCGCTTGCACTGTTGGTCGGAATGTAAATTGATACAGCCACAATGGAGTACAGTATGGAAGTTCCTTTAAAAACTACAAATAGAACTACCATATGACCCGGCAATCCCACTACTGGGCATATACCCTGAGAAAACCATAATTCAAAAATTGTCATGTACCAAAATGTTCATTGCAGCTCTATTTACAATAGCCCGGAGATGGAAACAACCTAAGTGTCCATCATCGGATGAATGGATAAAGAAGATCTGGCACATATATACAATGGAATATTACTCAGCCATAAAAAGAAACGAAATTGAGCTATTTGTAATGAGGTGGATAGACCTAGAGTCTGTCATACAGAGTGAAGTAAGTCAGAAAGAGAGAGACAAATACCATATGCTAACACATATATATGGAATTTAAGGGAAAAAAATGTCATGAAGAACCTATGGGTAAGACAGGAATAAAGACACAGACCTGATAAAGAATGGACTTGAGGATATGGGGAGGGGGGAGGGTAAGGTGTGACAAAGCGAGAGAGAGGCATGGACATATATACACTACCAAACGTAAGGTAGATAGCTAGTGGGAAGCAGCCGCATAGCATAGGGAGATCAGCTCGGTGCTTTGTGACCGCCTGGAGGGGTGGGATAGGGAGGGTGGGAGGGAGGGAGACGCAAGAGGGAAGAGATATGGGAACATATGTATATATAAAACTGATTCATTTTGTTGTGAAGCTGAAACTAACATACCATTGTAAAGCAATTATACTCCAATAAAGATGTTAAAAAATTTTTGTTATTTTTATTTCAATAAACATGCAGTCAAAATTTGCTTTTTTTTCCACTAAGTTAATCACACTTAAGACCCCAAATCAAGATTTTTCTCTACACACAGTCAGACATCACCTGTCAAAATCCCAGACAAGCCCGTAATTGTGCACATACACCCAGAACGAAGCATCTATATTTCTAATGCAATTTCAAGCCAGTGTATCGGGTTTAAGATCTTTATTATCTATGAGACAGGACAGCATGTAGATAAATGTCCGGATGGTCCAAGCTTTCAAAGAATGTCGGCATTTATTCTGTTGATATGCATCCCTGCACAGCCACCATCCAGGACTGTGCATGACACAGCTAAATACAATTCTGTTTTCCCAATCCCCTACCTCTTCCCCTTTGCCCCCGAAATCTCCCCTCGTCTCTTCTCTGCTCCCTCCTTCAACTGTTCATTTTGAAGATATACTTTTCACTAGGATTAATACAGGGTTTGCATTTACAATTTTCATTTACCAAACAGAAAAGTATTTTACTAGAAGGGAATGGTATTAAGGAGAATGATTTTCCATGTGCCCTGAGGCCGGGCATAGGCAGGATTTGATTTGCTATGTTCGGCTGGAATCTGAATTGATACGCAGGGAGGAGAGGGGGTGTTTAATAAAATTTACATTTCATTTTCTCACTTGACATCAGTCTCCTGTCACACATGGAACTGATGGGGATGCTGCAAATAACTTTTTTCAGAATCTAGTTGGGGGGACAGACTGGGAAATGAGAAGACAGAAGGGAGAGAGGGAGACAAGTACAGTCTGGCTTGTTTCCATCTTGTGGTTCCAGGATGGGAACAAATCCATGGTGTCTGGAGGACCTGAGAGCCGGCATCCTCCACCCTGGAAGGAGCGAGCGCCAGTGGGACACCCAGAGAGGCACCAAGACTGACGCCATCCAGATGCCCACAGGGTAATCTACGGGTCGAGTGAGGGGTTTAAGCTTCTGGTGGACTGGAATTGATTCATGTCCACTGAAAAAGAGATGAGGAGACGTCCAAGAGACTGGAGCAAGGACAAGACAGAGGACTCGGCTCCCCTTTAGTTCAGGGAAACCGTAGTGTCCCTATAGCTGCGTAACAAATTACCGCAACTGAGTGACTTAAAACACTACCCACCATGGAATATCACTCAGTCTTAAAGAAGAGGGAAATCCTGCTGTCTGCAACAACACCGATGGTCCTAAAGTATATTATCTAAGTGAAATAAGCCAACACAGATAGATGAATAATATATGGTCTTGCTTATATGTGGATCTAAAATAGTCATACTCAGAAGCAGAAAGTAGAATAGTGATTGCCAGAGGCTGTGGGCGATGGGGAGGTGATGGTCAAGGGGCACAAAGTTTCAGTCATGCAAGATAAGTTCTGAAGGTCTACCATCCAGCATAGTGCCAACTGCTAACAATACCGTATTACCCTCAGTGGTCCCTCGGTATCTATAGGGGATTTGTTTCAGGAGCCCCTGCAGATACCAAAATTCGCAGATGCTCAAGTCCCTTACATAAAATAGCATAGTACAATTGCATATGTACTTATTGATACAATCTTCTGAGAGGGTCGATCCTATGTTAAGCGTTAAAAGATATAGTGATAATAATAAATGAGTCGTCATTTTGAGACTGAAATGAGGAATGATATAGAGCAATCAATTCAAATCCCAGTAAATTCTAGGAAGTCCTACAAATGTGTTAAACAGATCTTCCATCTCAGAACAGACCAGATTTATGGGCAGAATCTATTCTATTTTTGAATTGTTCCAAGCAAAGAAATTCCCAGTCTTTTGAGGCCTAAAGATAAAAATGGCTAGAAGAATACTTGTAAACACCCAAATCTATGTATTCAACCATTTAAACCTCATTTAACTTTATAAAAAAATGTTTTATCCCTTTTTAAAATATTAAGTTCTGGAAATGTGATTTGCCTCTCAAATATAACCGTAATTTGTCACAGTAATATAGTATAAGCTGAAATCAACAGTTCTACACTCATCAGAGTAATTCCTTCTGCTTATATCTCTTTCAAAATTGACACAATACATTGTAAGTTCTGGAAACAAAATATGGAACACATGCATGAATTTTAAATGACAGAATTAATTAAAATCCTTTACTGTTATTGACATGTACATGACATTTTATAGAAGCTTGGTTGATTAATATTTGCATGTAATTTACATTCAATTTCCCCATGCTCATTTTTGCATATAGTTTGCATACATTTCAATGTATAGTAATTTTATACTTTTGGAGTTAGACTGTTAGATGGAAGGGAGCCATTCAACTGAATAATCCTTGAAAGGGGACATCCCTGAGGTACTCAAGCCTCTCAGTACTCAGCAGCCTCTTTGGGCAATGAGATGGGCAAGTTTGCTTCAGGACACAACCTTGGTCAGATTGGCCCAGGCTCTCACTCTGAGAGACACACGAAGCTCTGTCAGAGTCTGGTACCTTCCCTGAACACACTCCCCAAAACTCAAGAGATGGTGGAAACTACCCTAGCTCCCATCATCCCTCTCAGCTTTAACATCCATAAATATTTACAAATAATTTTGAACTGTCTAGAATTTTAGTTTGTTCAGTATCTTGGAGGAAAGGAGTCCATCACACACAGAAAATCAGAAATGGGAGGCAAGAAGAGGTCCTTTGAAATTACACAGCAACAAGACATTTTAAAATTACTTATTTGAATAAAGGGTAAGGCTTGTTACTGCTGGGAAACACTTACTGGGTTCCCTATGTTAATGGTCTAAGTTTAGGGTTGACCTACAGTGGGGCTTTATTTAATCAGCTCATCTCCAAACAAAAAGGAACCAAGAACTCTTCTCTTTGCTTCCAGAATTTACCCAATTCTCCCATTTTTGGAGAATGAAAAAAAGAACTGCCTTAACTATGGGCTGGGGATTCTGGCTAGACTCTGAAATCCCATGACACATGCAAGAGCCCTGCAAGTTACTCTGGGTATTTCTGGCTGCCGTTCAGGCCCAAAGAGTCCATTCTGGGCCCAGGGATCCTAGGTTTTGCTAGGGTAAAATTAATAGGTCGATTATGGTTGCTCCCAGCCAGAGGCATAGGATCAAACTTGCCTTCAAAAAAGATCAGTGTTTAGCACATGGAGGATGGATAAGAAGATAGTAGAGACTGGGAGAAGGGTAAAGAAGGTGTAGAAATAAGAGCTGGTAGCTGACTTTTGGGGAAGGGTTAGATAGAAGAAGAAGTTGTGGGTGACTTCTAGATTTCTAGTCTGAATGTGGTCATGCCATGCACTGTATGAGGGCAAGCCTAAGGAGAAGCAGGTTTTAGGCCCTGTTAACATTGTAGGGGCTGTGGGATAACCTAGTGGAAGTTCTCAGTAGGCAGCTCGATAAACAATATAGAGCTCAGGAAAGACACCTGGGCTGGAATTGGAGGTGGTGAAAGGGAGAATGTACAGACAAACCCTTAGTGGGCAGTTTTCTACTCCTCAAAAGCCTTAACTTCTGAAATGTTTTTGTAGTGAAAGATCACAGCTCTCTGAGGACCCAGAGAATCCAACAGAGTGTCACAGAGAAGACCGCTTACCTCCTTCCAGGGGCAGCTTTAAGATCTGAGATGTCTGCGAGAAACCTAAAGAATGGACACAGGGGCTGAGAACTTCCCTGCCAGCTCATGGTAGAGTGAGACATACCTTCCCGCTGACGCCCTCAGATGATGACTTTCTGCCATTAACACCTCCTCCGGGGCTAATTCCAGGACATCGTTGTTTAAATTCTGCCATGGAAGAGTGTGTTTCCTTCCTCTGCTCCAATTCAAACAGAGGACAGCCCCTTCATCTTTCAGAGATTGGAAAATCCTGGTTTCGATTTAGGGAAAAGCTCAGAGCAAGTTCTTTCTAGATATTTTCTTCCCCTTTGCAGTCTTGGCTTTACTCCCTTGGTGCATAAGACCTTCTGGATCCACAGGCAAGGGCACAGGCTGCTTAAAGTATCAGTTAGTTTGGACACAGATGGGCCCTCTGCAAATGTGTGAATTGGGTGAAACTGCCTTTCATAGCCTTACTCAACTTATCAGCATAGCTAACCCTCTGCTCTGGTCTCCACCTGAAGCCCTAGCACACAGCCTAGAGAGGCTGCATATGATGTAATCTCTCCCATGCACTATCTTCTCCAAAAAGCAGTTAGTTCTCTAAAATTAAGTTAGCTGATAATCCACTTGGCCACTTGGTCACCTCTAGTCTCCCAATACAGTTTTTTTCCACTTGTAAATGTGACTCAGTTATTAACAGAAAGAACTATTGAAAAATATAACTGTGGTCCATGGACAATTTCCATACCCAAACTTGCTATTTTTATATTTTGTCCTTAACTAAAATCTCAGCAAAGCCCAAGAGAATCTCAATTTCCATGTGTCAGTACTCATGAGGTGCAAGCTTGGTATGTTTGCTCAACTGTGGGCTCCTAATAATGATTGAATTCAAGCCATGAAATAAAATCATCTTGTGAAAAACCAGGTGGTTGCCTGGTGGTTGGAAGGTAAGGCTGACAGACCAGGGAGCGGGGTCTTCTCCTGTCCTTCAAATATTCCCATAGGAAAAAGAAATGTTTTGCTTTAACACTGCAGAAATAGCTGTAGCAGACCAAACTTTCTCATGATCCCTTCTATAAGAGAAGCCCAAAGCTCTGTGGGTGATCATCCTAGAGGAAGCTTAATACCACCCCCTACTGGTATAAATCAGCATTACACCGTTATTAAAATTGGGAAATCAGAAAGATAAGCAGCTTAAGCTAAAAACAAGTAAAAAATTATCTAGTATTTGGGAACCTATTATTTGCCTGACATTGGACTAGGATTCGTGATAAATACAAAAGATGTATCAGATACCATTTCAATGTACATTCATTTATATGACTGTCTTCCGTTTTAAAGTTGAAGACAGAGAATTCAGAGTCCATATTCTCCTTTCTTAGTGTCCAGACTCCTCAGGCCTCATCTCCCCTACTCATCATGATCCAGATATATTTTGAACATTATGACTTTCAAACGCCCTCACTACTCCTTGATCACAGCTGCCCCTGAACGGCCTCTGGACGCACTGAATGGAGGCAGGATGCCTCGGCGGCACTGCAGGAGGCTGGCTTCTCCTGGGGCAGCCCCAGGCTACCATGCTCCTTGCCCAGGCGACTCCGGCCCTGCAATCGCTGCGTCTCTCGTCTGAGGTCTGGGCAGGGCAGCAGCAGCTGATCTTGGCCCGACAGCTGGTATCGGAGCACCTGCTCCTGGGCCTCCTTCCAGCTCCCAGTCTCCTGCAGGTACAGCTGCTGAGCAGGAGAGCCCAAAGCACACGTGTTCCCGTGTGATGTGACACTGGTAGTACCGGGAGCAGGCACAGCGGCCTCGGCCTCTTCTCGGCTGCCACCTTCCTCTTGGACTGCACGGCGGCTCACCTTCCTTCTGGACACACCATTCCGTGACTGATGGGGGAGCTGGTTCAGCTTGCCCAGCATGACCTTCATCCTCAAATCTGTGAGAGAAAAGGAGGAGGAGAAATAGACCTGGTCCTCAATCAGCTGATCGCACATTTTGCACATTTAGCATTCCTGAAAAGATATCTCCAGCTAATTAAGGACTGAGTTATATCACCTTATCGATTTCCAAATATCTTTGGGAATAAATACTTTTTCGAAAAAAAAAAGAAAAACACGATATCCTAAGCCCAACTGATAATTAATATTAACTGTCTAACACAAAGTTGATAATAACATCATAACTTTTATGATGTTAATAAGTCAATCAGGATTTTTCATTGTAAGCATGGCAGCTTAAATATGAAAATTAGGCCAGAGTCAGACCTTACCAAGTGGGTTAACTCACACTTGTATTTAGAAATGTGAGCTCTAAAAACAAGTCTTATTAATACTTTTGACTTTTAAGCCAAATTCATCATTTAAATATTTTTGATTTTACAAAAACATAAACATATGCAGAGATAAATATATAAAAAACATATCCATATGAGTGTGTATATATAATTTTTTTTTTAATAATGATCTTGGGGTCTTCTTATTTATTTTTTTTTATTTTATTTATTTTTGGCTGTGTTGGGTCTTCATTTCTGTGCGAGGGCTTTCTCTAGCTGTGGCAAGCGGGGGCCACTCTTCATCGCGGCGCGTGGGCCTCTCACTATCGCGGCCTCTCTTGTTGCGGAGCACAGGCTCCAGACGCGCAGGCTCAGTAGTTGTGGCTCACGGGCCTAATTGCTCCACGGCATGTGGGATCTTCCCGGACCGGGGCACGAACCCGTGTCCCCTGCATCGGCAGGCGGATTCTCAACCACTGCGCCACTAGGGAAGCCCAAATTATTGTTTTTAAACAAATTAAAGGAAATTCAAAATTATTCTATGTTAATGATACTCATCCTTTTACATTCCAGTATGTGTTCCTTGAAGAGAGAAAAGATAATCATTTAAAGTAACACTTATATAGCAATTATAGCAATTATCACATGCTGGCCACCAATTTATATATATATATATATATATATATATATATATATATATATATATATATATATATATAAAATTTAATCCTTACCAGCACTATGTGAAGTAAGTGCTATTATTATCTCCCTCTTAGAAGGGAGGCCATTGAGATACAGAGAGATTAAGTGACTTCTCAAGACAACATATAAAGGAATGGCAGATCTTACTTACATTACAGAGGTCAAGATTTGTGGCTCCCGGGTCTGTACTGTGAGAACCACACAATATACTGTGTAAAGTTAAGATGGCAGTGGGGAGTTAAGAAGAAAGTCTGGCTGGATACATGCAGGAGAGTAGGGCATGACATTTCCCATCCCTGCTTATCTCATATCTCACCACCAAATGCACAATGCGAACTGTCGGGAACCAGCTGCAAGCTGACACAGTCCTTGCAGCTTAAAGCACGGCAAAGTCCTGCTTAATTCTTGACAGGACCCGAAAGAGTTATTAGAGAAGATGTGAGTCTTAGCCCGTGAGGTTGCTTGCGATTTCTCTAACAATAGTTTGTACTCGGAATGCTTTGGTAGTCACAGTCTGCTCTCACGCATGTTTATATCCTGGTTCGCAGAATGTTTTGTACTATAATTTCAACATTAAGGAAATACTATCTGATGATTCGGTTTGGTCATTTTAATAAAAACACGTACTGTCTACTGCAATATATAAAAACAAGTTTGACGAGAAATGAAGTGTGTGTGTGCTTGTACACCACCCTCCTGACCCCGTCTCTCCTCAATCCCCTCCCCTGCTCTCAGGACCTGTTCCTCAGTCTAACAGCGACTGACAGTGAACTTTTTGTACGTGTATAGTTTTAAATACAAGGTAGATGGTAATTTATGAACCTGTGTATTATGCTCCTCTCTTAGTTTACTGAGACCCATCTTGGCTTGTGTTCGGAGACAGTCATCATGTCTATAATGTGGTATAAGAGACAGTATTGAGGCAAAGGGTAACAATTTCCCACCTCAATTTAATCTAACAATGAATGGGAGCTGAGGTGAGGAAGAAAGAAGGTAATAGCAACATAATATAAATCTGAGTACTCTCTCTCTCTATAAAATATATATAACACACTGTTAATTTGGAGCAGTAAAACAAGATAACGTAATCACGTTGTTTATATAGTTTTGATGATGTGTCAATTAATATTCTACGAAGCCCACATTATCCATATCTTCTCTCTCTTCTTCCACAGTCCTTTTGCCCAGCATGTATCTGCCATGGTCCTCTAACTATGGGATAATTCTCTTGCTTAGAGCTTTCAGGTTATCCTAGTCTCACTGATGGGATCTTCAAATCCTTCCAGAACTGTTCCTTGACAGCTCAAACTACATTGATTTGTGCCTCAATACTTGTTGGCTGGAGTTTCTCATTTGACTTGGGCAACTCTTTCTGTTACTGGACACCTTTCCTTGTATGATAGTCTCATCTTCCTCTTAGGACTTTGAGTTCCTTCAGGGAAGGAACTTTTTTTGCCGTTAACCTTGTCCCTCTGTTAAGCCCAATCCTATGCCAAGTATTGAGCTTGGTGTCATCTCTAATTACCGCTCCCACCAGAAGACAAGGATATAGTTTATCAAGATCAGCAAATAACCAAATAACAAGAATAATCAATTGTCATATAGAAGCAAAGTTTAAGAAGGAAAAAGGGCTTTGAATTTTTATCCCTTGGTACAACCAATACCATCTCATGTAAGGGGAATCAAACACTGCAAGTCACCTATTTTCAATCCATTGAAGGTATTGTTATCCTGGTTTTGAGAGACCGTCTTTGGAAATCTATTCTCCCTTGTTCTTCAGGTCTGCGTCTATTCATAAAAGACTAACACAAGTGTAGCTTTCCTCTGCAGGCCCAAAACCATTTAAAAATCTCCCATGAATTATTTACATGGCAGCTCCAATCAGCAACATAGCTGACAGACTCCCCAGCTGAAATGAGAGTGCACTGAGTAAAGGTGCAGAGGGGGGCTGGCCACTTCCCACTGTGAGGTTATAGACAGAACTAAGTCAGCACACATTATATGTCAGCACCGACATCAGAAGGAATCCGATCCTTTGATCTTGGACCTCCACAGGAAGCTTAGATCTCAGACAAATGAGATAAAAAAAAAATGAATTTATAGCAGATATGTGTCCTAAGGCATTCAGCTGAATATCTGGGTTTTAGGGAAGGAAGAATAGTGAGTATCAAATCATATGAAACGGCATGCCTCCTTTCCACCTCCACCTCATTGGTGAGTCCCCACTAAAATGGAAAGATAGCATTTCACATGGCTCCTCCACGTTAGCTCAGAGTCCCGTTTGTGGGTTTGATCAAGTTTCAGGAAGAATGGGGTAAAATATGGGAACACAGATCCTTTCTCTATGAAAAGGAAGACTCCATGGTTTTGGGTCCATCCAGGTTCATCCACAGTCAGCGAAACTTTTCCAGGTAATCTTGATCTCTTTTGGCTTCCAGAACTTTCTTGGGCAAGAAATATGCTGAGCTACGATTTTTAAAATTTGTGTGGGTAGTAGTCATTGGCTTCTTTTTATTTTTTTTCCTGCTTCCTTTTTGTTTCATTCACTAGTTTGTTGCATCTTTTAGATTCCACATATAAGTGATATCACAGTATTGGTGATATCAAAGACAGTATTTGCCTTTCTCTGACTTATTTCACTTATTGGTTTCTTTTGCAATGGGATAATTAACAATGAATCTCTCCTCTCCCCACCCCACGCCCACCCTTTATATTTTCATAGCATAGTCTCCATGTGCTGCGTTTAGTGTTGGATGACCTGGATTCAGTACAAAAGACCCAGTATAATGACCTCTGTTTTGAAGCCTAAATAGGATCTAAAGCAGCAAGATGGATGGCTGATCAGCCCGCACAAAGAATGGGCTCCACTTCGGTTTCTCATTTGTCAATAAGGGCACAGTCCTGCCCACATACTGAAGAAGACATATACATAATTAATAAAAAACATTAAATTATTCATTATTAATTGGTAAGTATTAATTAATATTAATGGATAAATATTATAAATACTATCACTAGTGTCCTTTCTAGATTATTAGTTCCTTTAAATGAAAAATTATTATTTATTTTTAATAAGCAAGGCATGGCAAATCAGGAAGTATGAAAATTTTTAGAAGGTAAAGAAAAAAATGCCTTTGATCCCACATATCATAAGTAATCTCCACTTTATTATGTTTGTAATACTCTAGCAATGGCTATGTTTTAGTAAACCTAATTTAACTCATTAATCTATCCACAGTTCACTTTGGTGTATTTTTTGAAGTGTGAATCTAGATTAATAAATGTTCTAAATAGTCAAATTTATAGCCCCATTTATAGACTAATGCTTGTGTTTTCCTTTATTTTTATTATCTCCATCACATGTTACATTTCTATATCTAATATCTATATCTATACCTAATTGAGATTATTTCTCATAATGTGCTTATATATTCTTGTGTCAGTATCACATTGTCTGAAGAAGAGTGACATAAATATTATCTCTCTGGTTGAGCTACCTTTTCCCACTGCCAAAAAAAACAATTTCCTGTAAAAAATTAGTTTTCTAGTATTGATCTATAGTTTCTGAAGAATTTTAGAATCATCTTATGCTGTTCTACTCCTGTATAAAATAATTGGAACTGTGTTAAACCAAAGCTAATATAGAAATAACTGAGGTCTTTGCAATATTAGTCAACCTAATTAGAAACATGTTGTAATTCCCTATGTATTCAAGTCTTCTCTTTAAACTATTCAATAAAATATAGCTTATTTTTTATATAAGTCCCATATATCTCTTGTTTAGATTTTTTTCTCCAAGGCAGCATATTCTTTGTCACTAACGTGTATTTCTTTGTCTTTCCTAACTGTATACCATTGGCTTATACAATATGATTTTTGCATAGACTGACATTATATTTGAGTAAGTTACTCAAGTTATTTATAAATTATAGCAGTTAGTGGTTGAATCTTTAAGTTACCATTAAATAATCATCTGTAAATCATCATATATCTTCTCCAAAATTGTCCTCTAAATTTTGTTTTATATCTGACTTTGTTTCTTCCTATTCCAAAATATATGTTATAAAATTATGGTAAGAATGAGCTCTGTGTTTTATCCTCATTTAAGTAGGAATTCTTCTAATATTCCGTTGTTAAAGGTAATATTGGATCTCGGTTGCAAGTAGCATTGGAACTCTCCATCTTATTTACCAGGCATCTTATTTATTCCTGGTTATTTCATTTTAAAGTTTCCTTAAGGAGTAAGTGATAGATTTTATTTATGTCTTTAAATTAGGAGATGTTCATACCTTTTTATTATATGGAATGGACATGCTATTTATTAATAACTTCCAAATATAGTTTTACTTCCTTGGGAACTTGGGACAATTTCTTGTTCTAAACTGTTTTGCTCTTCACTGTTTCCAGACATCTTGAGGCAAGCCCTCTCCTCTCCTCTCCCTGTCATTCCTATAGATTTGTACTTACAAAAAGGTAAATTGACAGTCTTTTTTATTTTACATTCACAACACACAGCATATACAGTCAGTAGAATTCAAACGTGGTAGAGATAAGAAATCCACTAAGTTAAAGTTTATGGTCACGCTTGCATGGTATGGAGCCCCTTTTCACACGTCAGTCTTTCATTCCCAATATTCGGGGCATGTATTTCACATACACACACACAATAGTGACCAGTAGCCAGACACAGATCAGGGTACGATTTGGAGAAGGTAGCACTGAGATCTCCAGCAGTAGCTGTCCTGCAAAGACAAAGGCAGTCCCCAGGAAACTGGGAGAGGAAACTCAGGTGGCCAGCAGACAGCATCGCCTGGAAGGAAGTTGTTGCTTTTTGCCCATTGTTAGGACCCAAAAGATGTGTGGCCATTGTCCTGTTGTTAATCTTATGAACCAGGATAAAATTTCTCCATCTCTTTCAGATGAGGTGAGTAGCCGTTCTTTTTTTGTCAGCAGTTGTAGGAACTGCTGGAATCTAGGGGTCTCTGGAAAGGGGAGAGGGAAAGGAGAAAGGCTCATTTCACCTCTACCTTCACCATTTACTCAACAATGGTGATCAATGGTCTCATGTCCTAACACCCTCTGGTAAATGTGCTGCTGGGATTAGAAGAGGTACAGAACTTAAACAGAAGAATCTGGACAAGATAAAAACAAATAATTATATTACATATAAAAGGTGTTAAATGAATAAAAGGGAGGTGTCACAAAAGTGGACAGAAAGCGACTATTCCTTCTAGATAAAAGATTTTGAAAAAAAGAGAAAAAGTATTTGATCTGGGATTGGAAAGAATGGAAACTTTAGATCTGTGGGTACATTATAGAAGGGTATCTTGAAACCGAGAGTCTTATTCTCTGTGTACAGGGAATACTGTCCTGGTGGGAAAAGAGAAAGAGTGAAGGAAGAACATCTATAAGGAGTGTGTTAACTGAGGCTGAACTGAAGATATATCTGGGAAATGGAGTGGGTGGGAGATGAAAACCAAGACACAACAGAGGTGGAATTGATAAAACCTAGCAAGCAAAGGGGCAGGGTGGTAGCGGGAGACTAGCAGTTAAAGGTAACTCTGAGGTGTCTAGCCTGGGAGATTTGGGGGATATTAACCAAATAAGGGGAATAAGGGAACAGGTGAGAAGGAATGGTACAAAACTGAGCTTCAGCAGAGCAAAGCAGGGCTGCTTCCCTGCTCTTCTGTGAACCTGAGTTTGTGCAAAGTACACAATTAAGCCCTTAGCAAATGGGATTTGAAACCGTGTGATATGATTTGGGAGCTGGAAGCACTAAACATGTAGCTTAGGATAATGGCATTCTTTCTCTGCTTTGGCATTCTCTCCCCTCTTCAGATTCTTCAAATACATATTGTTTGTTGTGACTGCTTTACACTTAATTGTTTATTGCCTGGAATTGTTCTTTCATTTTCCCCCCAATATTATTATTCTTGTGTCCCAATCATATTAGAAATTCATAAAGATAGGTAGCCAAATACCATCTCTTTGTAACTATACAGAGAGGACCTTATAAGGTACAAAAAAATTCAGGAAATAAATACTTCTTTAATATGTATTGGAAGATAAAATTTAAGTTCATTCATTGTGATTCCAGCAATCTCTCACCTAAATGTTACAAAGACGAGTAATCGCTTCTGCCAGGATTTCTCAACCTTGGAATTACTGACATCTTGAGCCAGATCATTTTTGTGGTGGGGGTGATCTCTTCTCACTAGATGCTAGGAGCATCCCCCTCCCCCAAGCTGTGACAACAAAAATGTCTCCAGACAATGTAAGGATCCGCTGGAGGTATGATGACCAAATGTCCCAATTTGTCTGAGACTGAGGGAGCTACTGAGACACAAGGCTTTCATTTTTAAAACTATGAAAGTTCTAGGAAAGCCAGGATGACTTGGTCACCCTACTTGGGAGACAAAATTGCCCCTAGTTAAGAACCATTGGCCTGTGGGAACAGAGAGCTGTCTTTATGTGACAAATTCCAAAAAACATTAAGTGCTACTATGGAGGTATGATTTCAGTATTTTTGGAACCCCAAAGAGGAAAATATTCATTTTCATTGAGGTGGGGAGGATTAGAGAAGATTTTATGAAAAAAAAGGGCATAGCAGCTGGTGTTGAAAAGCTTGAGGAGGTTTTAACAGGTGAGTGTGAGGATGGGGCAAGAAGATGAAACCCAGAGTGGGAGGAGGAAGACACGGTGGAGTCAGGTCTTGGAGGGCGTTGAGTCCTAAGTAACGAGAAAGACCAACAATAAGTAACACATACACAGCACATACAATACGCCAGGAATCTTTCCGCACTCTAGAGTGACATTAACTCAATCAGCATCACAACATCTGAGTGTGGGCAGAATTCTTAGGACAATCTTCCTGATGAGGAAACCGATAGGCACAGAGAGGACTGTGGACCTGCTGGAGGCCATGAAGTAAGTCAACAAGGGAATCAGGATTAAACCCAGTCTTGCTGACACCCGAGTTTCACGCTCTTAACTGTCACATTCTCCTGCCTTTCTAACTGAGGCTGGTAATTCATTAAATCTTCTGAGTAGCAAAGTGACAAAAGCAGATGTGAATTTTAAAAGCTAGCTCAGATGCTCCCTATGTCAAAAACCCCGGTAAACGTAAAACACAAGGGATACATGCTTTACTCCCTTCCCTCTTGCATACATACAATTTTTGCTAAAAGCCGTAACGTGATGAATTTACAGTCTGAATCTACTGGACGGTCAAAATGCTTGATTCCACCAGCTAAATATGTGATGGTGATGCTGTGTGTTTGCAGAGTGCTTATGAGAGAGACGGCCAATCGCTTGATCAGCAAATGCCACAAGTTTAAAAACACAGAAGGAAAAGGAAACTAGAGTGCCATGGTAATAATAAAATAAAACCTAATTTATTTAAAGCTAACAATAATTAGATGTTTTGTAGCTGGTAATAATCTCCAAAGAAAAGCAAGAGATGCCTCATTACTCCCCTTGGAAACAATGTTCTTAAGATTCGGACAAAGCTTAGAAGATAAGAAAACAAATCCGCTCTGATCCCCAGGGGAGGATTTGGATCACACATCTTTCTATTTCTAACTTGGATGTCCTAATAAAATGGCCTCTTTCATTCTTCCATCTCTTCAATCTAAACTCTTTCACAGGAGCCCTGTCCCTTGTTTCATTCCTGATAATTTATTAATAAGCTCCCACATAAAAAATGTCCCTTAATAAAACATCCAGGCATTGTGGACTGTGTAATGTAGTTAATTTAAGCCGGGAAACTGAGATTCATGTAAATGGCCATATTAGATTAGGGGAAAGATTAGCATCACTCCTGCTGTTTGCTGAAAAATGCAGTTGAATATGCCCTTCTTCACAGAGCTGGGTTCAGAGGACCATTTTCAAACACCTGTCCTGAATGTGCATGCCATAATATGGACAAGAAGCTTCTGGAAACCAAAGTCAAAGTGGTCTTAGATGGAATCTAGAAAGATTTCCTGCCCCCTTCTCTCTATCTTCATCCTTCACACCCCCACCCACTCACATTCCCTATTACTTTTTGATGCAGGTCCAGGAGGTGAATGGAGTATGGATGGCTAATTTGATGGGAAACTTAAAAAAAAAAAAAAAAAAAAAAACCCTCATTTACTCTGTGGGAAAAAATCCAAACAGGCAAACAAACTGATACACAGATACACACAGTCACCAGAGTTCTTTAAACTCATTAGAGGCAGAACAACTTCGGACTGCTATGGTTTGGTGAAACATCCACTCAGAACTGGTAAGATTTGGATTCCTTTTCGAGCAGAAAATATCATGATAATTGGCTATCATTTAGGGGAAAAAAAGGAATATTCTCCTGTTTAGAGCATATGTTTCAAAATATTTCAGATCCATGGAAGTTTCATGTTTTTCATACACCATACTTGTACTTGGCAAATGCATCTTGTATTCTGCCCATCGTTTTTGTAATTTCTGTGTCCTTAGAAGGACAAAACATTGGTCTGCAATAAATGCTTATCTTTTCTCTGCTTGGCAGCAACTCTAATGACAATTTAACAATATAACAAGCAAAATCATCTGGTATCATGCACAACGGAGGCAAATAATACCTTTTGCAAAAAGTACAACGAAACGACAAAGCAGAGCTTAACAAAGCTGACTTGTTTCTTGAGGGTTCTGCATTCAATCTATCTTGCATAGTTAGTATTTGGCAACTCCATTCTCTTCTTTCCCAGATTCAATTATGTTGCCAAACTGGCAGCTTTGCACTAGCTAAGGGAAAGATTATATGCCTATACTCTGGTTTTTCTTTCCTCTATATAACGAATTCAAATGTTAAACCCATAACCTTCTAGTAAGAAAAAATATATATAAATATCAACTTGGATAACTGGTTAGTAGCTGAGTGAATCAGCTGGACTTGTGTGTTCTTATGCTGGGGTGTAATTTCCTTGAGAAGAAGTAACAAAGGCTAAAGAAGGGGCTATAAACTAAACTGATTCAGAAACTGGCAGCCAGCGGGAGGCTACAGTTCACACACAATGGGTTTGTTTCTCTTGTGGGAATCATCCCATTGTCCAAGCTTACCTTCTGCCATCATGGTGCCTTCCTTTTCAGTCTCTACTTGTGATTCTTGGCGTTTGGGTGAGACGTGGCTATGATTCTTTTGATCATTAGTCTGGGATTCAGAAATCTCTTCACTTTTTATTTCTGTATTAATGAAAAAATACATTGGCTTTTTTTAGAATAAAGTGACATTTTTATTATACATGGGCCCTAAGTGTTAGGATATTTCCCTTCTCCGCTCCCCCAAAATTATTGTGATATACATGCAGTAGAATGCATTTAATAGTCTCAGAGCTTAAGGAATAATGAAATAAAATCCCATATACTGACCACAACATTGAGGTATAAAACTACCATCCAATATAGTTGCCACCACATGTGGTTACTGAACATGTGAAAAGTGACTAGTTCAAAAAGAGATGTCCTGTAAGTGTAAAATACACACCTGATTTTTCAAAAATGTAAGATATCTAATATTTTTATATCCATTACATGTTGAAGTATTATCTTGATATTTAAAGTTAAATGGCTGCTAGAAAATGACACTATGTGTCTCACTTTGGTGGTTCGTGTTATCTTTCTGTTGACCAGAGCTGCAATGTTACTAATACTTTTAAAAAACATTTTATTTTGAAATAATTATAGATTCACAGAAAGTGTCAAACGAAATGTACAGGGATGACCCATGCACCTTCACCCAGCCTTCTCTCTACTTCCAACAACTTGTATAACTGCAATATGACATCAAAACTAGGAAACTGGCATTGGTGCAATCCACAGAGTTCACACAGCTGTGTGCTTTTGACTGAAGACTTTATATCTTCAGTCTGCTCTTGACTAGAGTGATGCCTTCTCTCCTATTCATTTATTCATTAACTATATTAATAAAAATACCTTTACATTCTTCATGCCAGGCATTGTTCTAGGCACTGGAAAGCCAATGATAAGTATGAAAGACCAGGTCTGCCCTTATAGAGCTTTTATTCTAGTTTGGATGGCAGAAGAAAAAAAAATAAATTGTAATATGATGTCAGATAATGCCATGCCAAGACATATGATGATTTTCTGAAGGAAAGGCACTCTTGTGATTGAGTTTTGAGCTGAACTAGTTGATTTTTTTCACAGGACACCATTTTTACGTTGAAAGAACTTGAAAGAATGATTGAAAGACAAATTATGGTTATTCATACTTTGGTACCAGGGAGATTTTTTTTTTAAGTAAATGAAGTGAGCCTGTAACTTCAAAGAAACGATTGACAGTATTTGTTGCCAGTGATATAAGTCAAGCTCACATGGGAAATTTTAGAACTTTAGAAAAATTTTATCAACTACTGTAAGCTTCACAGATTTCTAATTCTGTTGCTATTAACGTGATTTTTAAAAAAAATTATAGAAGGAAATATATCAGCATTTTGTAGACCTGCATAACTCAGTGAAACAACGTTTCCTAAATGGCCAAAGCATAATGTTTGTTTTTGCATGCGCAAAATCTCTATTCAAAGTACAAGGTAGACTGGTGCATTTTCATGTAACAGAACACAAAAAGTACATTGAGATGTACCTTTAAGTAACTTCCTTTTGTCCAGTTTGGGTGCAGTATCAAAGAAGAATGTCTACAATATCTGTAAAGGTTATTAATATTCTTCCTTTTTCTACTATGTAGCTGAGTGAGGCTAGATTTTCTTCATATACTTCAGCCAAAGCAATACATTGCAACAGACTGAATGCAGAAGCTGCTAAGAGACTCCAGCTGACTTTTTTCAGGCAGACATTAAAGAGGTTTATAAAAAATGTCATTCTTTTCACTATATATTTTTAAAACATAGTTTTTAAATTAAAAATATGTTATATTAACATATAATGCATGTCTTATTTGTATTTTAAAATAAATTAATAAATAAGCTTTACATGTTCTCTCTTAACTTCTAATTTGGAAATACTGATAGATAGAACACACAGTGACAAAAGCTCTTTGGGGATTTTGATAATTACTGAAAGTGTGATGAGGTCCCGAGATCAAAATTTTGTAAAGTGCTGCTCTAGTCTGTACAACTGGATCAGAGAATCACTTTCTAGGAGGAAGATGGGGAACAGTATCCTCTCTGATTCTAAAGTAATAAATGCTAATTACAGCAATATGAAAAATACAGAAAGATATAAAGAGGGAAATAGAAATTACTCATACAGAACTGATTACTATGTATTTTTTCATGAAGTTCCTCCTAATCTCTTTATATTTTTTAAAAGAAAGTTAGAAGTCTGTGTCCAGTCAAGAAAATATGGAAATTAAATACAGGGAAATGTGTCCAAAGATATTGAAAGGTTGAAAAAGCAAAAAGAGGACACTGAGATAACTGATAATTTTAGTAACTGCAGGAAGAAGCGTCCTCTAGAGTTGGGTGAACAAAAGAGAAGAGATGGGGTGAGCAAGCTTAGAGGACAGTCCCTCCATGGCTGGGAGGTTTAGCTATAAAATGGAGGATGAGAATTAAATCACCTACTTCACAAACCATGAGATTAAAAATTATGAAAGGTCTTTACTTTCAAACCAGAAAGCACTATTCACATATACACACGTACACACACACACGCGCGCACACACAGATTTTTTAGATTTTAAAACAAAGACCAAAACCCGTGATGCAACAAATCACAGGCAACAAACCAGGATGAGATTCCATTCTTCCTGAGAAAAACAAGGGATCCTTGAGTTTTCTTTAAGTCTGTGAAGCCTGATGATGCCAGGGAGGGAGGGAGAGACCAGGCTGAAGCTTGGTTCAAACTAAAGAGCATCTAGTGGAGCTTCCATCCCTCAGCATCTCTCAGAAATCCAAGCATAGTGAGCTGTCTAGTGGTGGCACCAGGCTACCTCCTCTTTCCTTTCTTAATTTTTCACTTTCTCTCTTTGCCTCTCCTCATTTCACCTCTTTTATTCTCACTCTTCCTTATCACTTTGGTTTCCTAGTATCTCCTAATATCAAAGTGTTTCATCCATGTCTCCACCCACTGCCCCCCCCCCCCAAAAAAAAGAAAGAAAGAAAAAGATCAGCTTCTGGGAAAATGCCTAAAAACACAATTTCTATGCTCCTAGTGAAAAAAACAACAACAAAAAAAAACCACACCAAGCACTCTCTTCCTTCTTCTGAAAAAGCAGAGGACATTCCCCCTTTATTGAACTCTCCTTTTGGAGGGTCACATGGGCTGTAGGGCACAGTGTTTCAAAGAGTCAGATATGGAGAGAACCAAAGTTTGATCCTGGTGGTGAAACCTTGGGCAAGTCACTTAGCCTTTCTGGGCTTCATGCTCCACCCCTGAAACACAGATGTAGTACTTAGTACCTACTTCACAGAGTTGTTGTGAGAACTGAATGAATTCACATCTCTAAAGTACTTAGAAGCCTATCCATAGTGAGTATTCAAAAAATAAGAGCTGATATTATTATCGCTATTATTATTATTTAGAATTAGACAATCCTTGTTTCTATTGTATGAGTTGAGTAATTTGGCTCCATGTAGTTTGATATGTTACAGAGGCTCATAAAAATGTCTCTTTGGGGGAAGAAAAAGAATAGTTAATATATTGTACATGATGGCATTTCCTTCAGATATTTTTACTAAAAAAAAAAATTACATACTTCTGCTTTTGCTTTTCTTAAACCAACAGCATACGAGGCAGCACAGAGCCAGCCACGAGACCCCTGAGCACAGGGAAGCAGCCAGTATGATCGTGGGCCTCTCGGATGGAGTTGCAGGTAAGACAGCAAACAGCCTGGAGCGAGCTGTAAAATTGACCCCTGTTAAAAAAAAAAACCAAAAATAACAAAATAGTAACAATAGCATATTAATAAGATGCTAATATAAAATACTGTGGAAAAGATATGGTTACAATAGTACCTGGCACATAGTTGATTCAATAAATATTTATTGAATTAGATGATTCAATACATGAGTCAATAATAAATCCAAGACTCATATTTCTAAAGAATTTCAAGATTCCAACAATAATATATGATTGTTCTTTCCACTTCTGTCCATTATGATGGGGAATTCTTCCAATGCTGTCCTATTTTCAGACATTTTTTCTCTACCAGTGCAAAGCTGTAGCTTCACTCTCATGTTCCACTAATTAGAACAGAAGCACTCTGGACTCCAGATTGCGTGAAACTACTTGCTATGACATATGTATCTCATTTCAAATACAACCTGTAACACATCAAAACAAGGGCACAGGGACTCCTACTATGGAACCAAGAGAATTTCTAAGGTCCATAAGAATTCTGTTATCTGGAAAACTAGGGGTAGAGCAGGGATAGATGGATAGAGTCACCGTGGCTATGGACGAAGGGGCAGAATGGCCGTTCCCTTCAGGGAGGACATCTTTCTAAGAACTCGTCTCAAACTCCTCCCTGTTTTGTAGACTGAAAAATTTGGTTCTCACTCCATTAGTGTTTTTGAAGCAAGGTAGAAAAGAATCTAAAAAAGCAAGAAAACAAAGCAAACAAACAAACAAACCCTGTCTATACACACAAAAACCTGTACACACGTGTTTGTAGCACCTCAATAACCACCCAAACCTGGAAACAATCCAAATGTTCTTCAACAGATGAATGAATAAACCAACTGTGTTTTTTTCAGGCAATGGAGTATGACTCAGCCAAAGAGAGAAAGAGAAAAAGAAAAAGGAGTGGGGAAGAGGATGAGGAAGAGAGGGAAGGAGGATGGAGGGAGAGAGGGAGGGAGGAAACTATTAATAACCTGTAACTACTGAGATGAACATCCAAAGCATTATGCTGAGTGAGGAAAGCCCATCTCTAAGGGGTATACATAATATGATTCCATTCATATGACGTTTTAGAAAAGACAAAATTATACAGATGGAGAACAGATCAGTGGTTGCAGGGATTAGTGGGAGGATGTGAGGACAGAGGAACAGCATAAGGGAGACTTCTGGGAAATGTTCTGCATCCTGACTGTGGGGGTGATTGCATGAATCTATATATATCTTTGAATTCATAAAATGACCCCCTAAAAAATCATCATTTTTATTGTATGTTATTTCAAAAAATAAAAATTTAAAAACTTTGCCTATAATTTTGGGAATGATAGATATGTTCATCATCTTAACTGTGGGGATGGTTTCATGGAAGTATAGATTCATCAAAGTTTATCTAACTGTATGCTTTAAATATGTATAGCTTATCATATGTCAATTATATCTCAAGACAAAAATTTAAAGTCAAAAAAAAAAAAAACACTTGCCTGTGATCCTAAGTTAGCTATAACCAGTATTTTTGAGTAGGTCGTTCAAAACAAACAAACCCCAAATCTCTGCTTTCATCTGAATAATTCAGGCAAAAGCAGAGCTTGTATTTTCTCTACTCAAGGAAACACCGTGTTTTCTTTGCTGTGCTTTCCTTGGGCTGAACCTGACAATTTGATTGGAAGTCACAGTTAGAGCTCCAGTCTCTTGACTCCTGGCTGACTCGGTCCCAAAGCTACTATAACAAAATTATCTAGAAATGCTTCTCCTGTGGGTACATCTTATCCTTGAGCCATATTTGGCTTGTTTGTTATTAATTAGTTGCTTTTTATGGGCAACTGAATAAGCTAACTCTAGCCCAGAGACAGGGGTATGGATTTTACTAGGGATTTACAGAATTAAGAACAAAATTCTTTATTCTTTTATCCATTTTCCAATAACTGCTCAGTGATTGTTTACTTCACCACGTGGATAAGTTACTGTTCTCATTCTTAGGATACTTACAAGCCAATAAATGAAATAAGATACACATACAAATATTTTCCATACAAATCAGAATGTGACCCATGCCACCAGAATAATGCAAATCAATTGCCTTGGAAGGTTATTTTCTAGGAATATGATTGGGGAAAGCTTCCCAGAGGAGAGAGTATCTAGATGGGGCTCTGCAGGTTGAGCAAATAAAGACAGAAAAGAGAAAAAAAGCAATCGATGTTGAAAAAAGTACTGCCAGGAGATACTAGGAATCAGTGCAGGAAAGCATGTGAGGCAAATTCTGGCGGGCATTAAATGGCAAAAGCCAAAAGGCCCTTGACAACATTCTGAAGGCGATGAGGTGTCACAGATGGAAAAATTCTGACCTGGGAAGGGGCATGAGCCACCTGTGATATAGAAGATCAAGCCATGGAAGTGTTTAAAACACAAATAATGACAGAGAGGCTGAAGTCAGGCCTGAGGTTTATAAGCCTGGAGCAGTAACCTGAGTCTAAGGGTGAAGACCACCAGTTTTTAAATATTTTTAGCAGCAGAACATTATTTAAATGTAATCTTAGGCAGAATCTCAGTATACCCACTTATTCATAAACAAATATTTATTTGTTTTTGTTTTTTTTTTTTAACACCCTGAGGATGTAATGCTGAACTAAGCAGAATTCCTGTCCGTCCTGGGACTTAGGTTCTAATGGGGGACAGAGCAGGCAGGCAATAGACAAACAAGCAAATACACAGATACTCTGACGCTAGAGAGTGATGAGTGCCATGCAGAAGTCAGAGGATGGCTGGAGAGGGGAGCAGGGTTGAGACTGTGGTGTGGACAGAGTGAGGCAGAAAAGGGCTCTCTGAGGAGGTTACATTTGAAAAGAAACCTGGGTGAGCTGGTGAGCGAGCCACGAGAAGTTAGGGAGGAGGAATATTCCAGACTCGGAAACGGCCACTGCAGTTGAGTTTTTCTGGGTTGGGTGGCAGGGTGCATCCTGTCTCAACCCAGCGGCCCTGGAGAACCCCCTAAGAGTCCCATGGCTCCAGGAAATGGTTAGAGAAACCACAGCCTAGACCATGGTAATGACAATGCATGTGGAAAGGTTGGGTGGGAAGTCAGTAGAACAAACTTCACAGACACTCTGCCCTCTTGACAGTGTCTCAGGAAGTTCAGAAACAGATAAATGAGCTGGATTAGCCCACATGTTATAAAGACTTATGAGGATTCCATACATACTTGGCTAGACTTATGTAACTTCTCAGTTCCTCAACTTCTATATTTCCAAAATAGCATAGCGATTATAGTCAATGATACTGTATAATAAACTTCAAAGTTGCTAAGAGACTAGGTCTTAATTGTTCTCACCACAAAAAAGAATGATAATTATGTGATGTGATAATTATGCGATGCGATATAGGTGTTAGCTAACACTACAGGGATAATCATATGGCAATATATAAATATATCAAACCACCATGCTGTACACCTTAAACTTATACAGTGTTCTGTCAATTGTATCTCAGTAGAAAATAAATTATACATATGTATATGTATGTATATATATACATATACATATATCTTTAATGAACTAAGTCCTTAATTATAAGTCTTTGGTGTATCTACGGAGCTGAAGAAATGTATGTCTTTGTATGCAGTGATCAATGAAACATTGATTAAAGTGACATCTATTTCCACTTAAAAACATAAAGACATGGACAATGTTGGAAACTTTAGAAAGACAGATTGCCAACTTCCATGATCTAAATATAATCAGGAATCACATCTGCCATTATCTGCCATCTCTGGGCATTAAGCAGATGTTGAATTCTGTCCTTTTTCTTCAGTTTTAAGAAAAATAAATAAATAATGAGACAAAAAAATACTAAAATAGGAATAATGATGTGTTCCTCTCTCTAAGGGAGAAGAGGGAAAATAATGAAAATGACTGCAAGTCTTCTGCTTGATTCAGGGATGAAGCAAAAATTACAGTCCCATGAATCAAGGCTTGTCACAGCTGTTCTTTTGGAGCTTACTAAAAAGGAGAAATGTCATTGAGTGGCCTAGCAACGTGAGGATGAGAGCTGCTTTCCCAAATAATTCCAGCCTTAGACACTGATACACCTGGAAACGAGGAGTCCCTCTCAGGATCTGCACTGGTAATGAACAGGTGGCTATGGGGTCACAGAAGTGCAGGCCTTCTGATGTTTTCTATTTCTCCTCCATCTTTTCTCTTCTCACTTAAACAGAGCCTCACCTCATAGAGTCAGTCTTGAAAATTACGAAGAATAATTTAAGGAAAATTCTAAAGGAAAACTTCTCAAGACGATTCCTCATTTAGGGGACTTTACAAGCTGAAGGTGGAAATTAAAGGAAGCAGTAGTCCAGTAAATGTGAACACCAGAGCTGGCTCAAAATCGCACTGTCACCGAGAAGCTGCTGTCTACACTATAGTTTACATCCGGTTGTATAACTTATGCCTTAAAGTAAACTGGATGAAGTATTTAGTCTTAGTTAGCCACTGAGGAAACTGGAGGGCAATGGTCTTTTAAATATGCAGCAAATCGGGACCAAAGGATCCAGCTCTGCATGTGTTACCCTTCAAAATACATCCTTGGGAATCCCATGGTCAAGGCGCTGAACATTCTCCATGAATCTGTGCTTACATCAGGACAACGTCTTAGGTATTATAAGAATAGGTGCCCTATGCAATTAATACTACTACCTGACCCCAGATGGTATTCCCTTTGTGAAGAAAAATTGTCCAAAACTTGGAACTGAGAGAAAAATAATGATTACAGATCTTAACAATATCACACTGGAGCATTTTCAAACAAGCCCATCCAAGGTTTATCAAATTCTCTGGAACACACTTTTGTTTGACTTAATATTCAATATTCAGGGGTCCAGTCTTGTGAATTTGTAGAAGATTGGTAAGCTGCAAGTGATTTTCATCCAGTAAGAATGAAAGTGATATTTGTAGACATGCAACTCAAAGATTAGAGTTTGATTGCCCTGTATCCAATTTAGCAAACTGATTTCAAAGCAGTCCTTTCCAGGCTATAAACCTTGCCATCCTCCTGGTTCCCACATTAAAGAGTAAAGTAACTTGTTGACAAGTACTCATTATATATTTTCATGAGAGCCATATTTTTAACTTTTTGAAAAGTATACTGGTGGTTTGAATTTAAGTTTCATGAAGGAGAACTAACACCTGGCCTTAATTAAATATTTGTTGTTGGGCTTCAGACACCTCACATCAAAACATTTAATTTCCTTTGCCATTTCCAATATCTAAGCAGTTTAAATCCACTCATGATTGTTCTAGTGTATTTTTTAAAACTTTGCATTATCACAGCTGTGCATTAACTACTTTCCACAACTGCATGTCTTAAGTACCAGACTAATTTCCCTGACTCAAATTAATAACTGATTATAATTATCTACCTTTCAGTTCAAACGTGATGTTAGTATTTTTAGAACTCTTTCAGATGCTCTCTTAGGGGAGGAGGGTTTTTTTCTGGTAAATTACAATATTTAGATAACTTTTTTCAGGTGGTAATTCTGTGTCTCTATCAGAGTTCAATCCTTTATAAAAAGGATGTCCAAAACTGGACTCTCGCTACTCCTCTGTAGGGTGCAGCCTGGACTCTACCCATCATGGAAATGGGAGAGTAATATTTTTCATAAGCTCATCTGGCTTTGAAGTTTAAGTAACATATTATTTACTACAAAGTTATTGAATAGTATTACACTCTAATAAAGCAAAATTTGTCAAGAATACTTCCGAAGGGAGAAGGTTTCTCTTTAATGTTTTGTCAAGAAGAACTGGATCATATAAGCAATTTACACACACCTTATACCTACCCTTCTAAAGTACCAAGATTTTGAGTGGGTATAGTCACCATTTTAAAGGTGGGGGTGGGGCAGTGGATGAGGAGGGCAGGACTGAAAGATAAGATTTCATAATACTTGATACCCCAGGACTCTCCTTCTTATAAATTAAAATTCTTAAATTAATACCCAACCAAGTTCCATCAGATGTCATAGAAAAAAAATAGAACATTCAAAGTAAATTTTAATAACTAGAGGAAAATGTACATTTGGATTCTTGCTTACCATGATTCTCATGAGGCTTGATTCCTACATGTGTTCTTGCTTCTCACACCTTAACGATACAACCAAGGGGATTTTTTTCTCTAAACTACAATGACTTCTTATTCATGATAGAAGCTAGTCCCATTATAAAGGAGAAGGAGTTATATATTTTTTTTAAAAAGGAACAGATAATAAAAACACACTGTGCTGGAATTACCTGGAGGGAAAGTGACAGTAAAAATAAAGTGCCAATTTGACCCAGAGATCAAAACTGCCAAGTTGGAGAACCTCACATAACCATCTTGAGTTTCTGCCTGAGTACATCCTGCAAATAAACACAAAACCAAAAAGTGAATGTTAGTTACCTACACAAGAGCGATTTCTTCAAGTCTTCCCTGTAGAGAGGCAAATGGACAATATGGGAAAAAAAATTTAATTGAAGAGGTTACTAAATCCATCAGGCTTCTCTTAGACAAATCTTGGAACTAAATAATCCAAGATAGAATAATAACAACAAAAGCCAACATATATTGAAAGCTTACTATGCCAGACGTTGTGCTTTATATTCATCATTGTACATAAACTACACAACCCTATAAAATATACTATTACCAATATTCTAGAGATTAAGAAATAGACTCAGGAAAGGTTAAATTACGTGGTGAGAGGGTTATAGCTCACTTCTGCCTGTTTTCAAAGTTTGTATTCTTAGCCCTTATTATATACTGAATATTTAAATGTCTCTCAAGAAAGAAAGTCTATTCTCTTTCTAGGTGGTCAGTTTCTAGGCTCTGCCTCTCTTCTATTCAAGGGATCTGTGGTTTATGCGGTGACAGAGTTAGGCCAATAGATCAGGACCACAGCAATGCATCAAATCAGGAGTGATAAAAGCTACCCTGTACAGCAACTTGGATCGTCTGGGCTATGGTTTCCTTGAATAAAATGCAAAAAGGAAAGCTGACATCTTCTAACAATAGGCCATCCATTTATAAAGTAAAAGAAGGAAACTTAGCTCTGGATCCCATTCACAATGCCTTTAATTAGTCTTCTGACTCCACTATCCTCAAATTACTTTGCTAATTAACAGCTGCTCCATTTCACTCTGGAAATGTCACTATGATTGGTATGATGGACAATGAGATAGGAGAGTGGTCCTAAAGTTTAAAAATTGGTTTGAGATCTTTAAGGCTGAAAGGTATCATAAAGATAGAATATGCATAGTGTTCTATTTCTCAATTCAATTGCTCAATCCTTTTTGGGAAAACATTGTCTTTCTTCATCAATTTTTCAGAGCTAACTAAAATTTCCATTTTCAGAAACATCTTTTCCTTCATCTCTTCAGAGTCCTGAAATAAATAAAATGCCCAGAAAAAATGGAAATAAATAAGCCAAGACTGAAATAAATGATAGGCACCAAGACAAATGCCATTTATACTCTTTAAAACCTATATGCATCAAAATTATGGTCAATAAACTCTTGCAAACAGTGAACTGCAGAGTACAGATGTTCAACATGAAATCATTTGCTACAGTTTTCCCTTTGACAAACGTTCTTATTGTTCCCATCTTTGGAGGAATACAAAGCAGCATTTAATTGAAATGTGTCCGGCGAGCACAGTGAGTCTGCCTCATAGAACAGCCGCCAAACTGCCTAATGGAAAGTACTTTAGCTCCAAATCGGTTTGCTTTTGTATTAAATACAAGCTTGCCTCAGAGATCTCTACAAAGATTCCCATATATATCTACGATATTCTCAGCTTTGAAGCATATGTGCCCCAAAGCTGAGGCAGTTTGCTGCCAAGTACAGTACATGACTCTGGGGTTCATCATATCTCTGGAATGGTAATTGTAAAATAGACAAATGTCATTGACAGGCTCCCTGATCAAGCTGGTCCTGGCTGAGGGAACCTGGGAGGAGATGGGGTGTTGGGCTTCACATAAGATTGAAGTTGATGACATGCTTTATCAGGGAATGCTACTTGAATGTGCTTCTGTAAGGCATAGGGTTTCTAAAATACTTTTCACCCCCAAAACGATCCCTCTTACCCTTAGCTATCCACACTAGCAAACTGTTACATCATTAATGTTGAGAGTTTATTTTTTTAGTATTAAGAACACATTTTTTCTACAACTAGGATCTATAGCTAAATATCAAAGGATCTGAAGGACCCTAAAATAATTGTCTTTGCGTATATAAACCCATTTTTGGTTATAACCTCTTTTTTTTTTGAACTGAAGAGGATTTACTGAGACAAAAGAACATGAAGTTAAACTGCAGAACAAAAGATTTAGGCTAGACATATAGACCAGGTTTTGTTGTTGTTAATTTATTTTTCTGCAGGAAATACTTAGAATAAGTTAGGTAATCCATGCCAAATGGTTTTGCTTCCATTCTTTCTGAAGTTAAGGAGAAATATTTCATGATGTCTTCAAGAGATACTTTCAATCATTGAAATAGGGTGTTTGGTGATGTGGGCATTCTACAAAGAAGATGACACCAGATTCTTTTCCTATTTCATGACACTCACACACACGCACAAAAACGTGTGCATATAAGATGACCTCAGCCCATTCCTCATACGCTCTCATTGAATCTCCCAAAGAGAACAACAGAGAATATACTGATCCAGGGGAGTCAGTTGGCTTGAGCATGAGTTGGTGTTAATGGAGGAAAATAACAAACGGTTTCACGCCTCTTTCATTTTGCATGAGCCAATATGATTCTAAGCTAGACAGTGATGATATCCTTGGGATAACTGAGAGGAAACCAATGACGAATGGGGGGAGTATGTGTCAGGAGTGGGGCACAGTAAAGTATGGAGGCTGAGTAAGGTATAGTAGAGGAGTAGGTATGGGATACGATAAGGTATGGAGTGTGAGTAAGGAACTGGGTATGGGTAATGTATGCAGTATGGCAAGGTACATATTTTATAGGAGGCATGTGAATGAGCTTAGACTCAAAGCCAGGGTAGAGCAAGAAGTAACTGGAAGAGGGCAGACAGCAGAAGCAAGAAGAACTACAATCCTGCAGCCTGTGGAACAAAAACCACATTTACAGAAAGATAGACAAGACGAAAAGGCAGAGGGCTATGTACCAGATGAAGGAACAAGATAAAACCCCAGAAAAACAACTAAATGAAGTGGAGATAGGCAACCTTCCAGAAAAAGGATTCAGAATAATGAAGTGAAGATGATCCAGGACCTCGGAAAAAGAATGGAGGCAAAGATCAAGAAGATGCAAGAAATGTTTAACAAAGACCTACAAGAATTAACGAACAAACAAACAGAGATGAACAATACAATAACTGAAATGAAAAATACACTACAAGGAATCAATAGCAGAATAACTGAGGCAGAAGAACAGATAAGTGACCTGGAAGACAGAATAGTGGAATTCACTGCTGCTGAACAGAATAAAGAAAAAAGAATGAAAAGAAATGAAGACAGCCTAAAGACCTCTGGGACAACATTAAACACAACATTCGCATTACAGGGGTCCTAGAAGGAGAAGAGAGAGAAAAAGGACCCAAGAAAATAATTGAAGAGATTATAGTCGAAAACTTCCCTAACATGGGAAAGGAAATAGCCACCCAAGTCCAGGAAGTGCAAAGAGTCCCATACAGGAAAAACCCAAGGAGAAACACGCAGAGACATATAATAATCAAATTGGCAAAAATTAAAGACAAAGAAAAATTATTGAAAGCAGCAAGGGAAAAATGACAAATAATATACAAGGGAACTCCCATAAGGTTAACAGCTGATTTCTCAGCAGAAACTCTACAAGCCAGAAGGGAGTGGCATGATATACTTAAAGTGATGAAAGGGACGAACCTACAACCAAGATTACTCTACGCAGAAAGGATCACATTCAGATTTGATGGAGAAATCAAAAGCTTTACAGAAAAGTAAAAGCTAAGAGAACTCAGCACCACCAAACCAGCTCTACAACAAAGGCTAAAGGAACTTCTCTAAGTGGAAAACACAAGAGAAGGAAAGGACCTACAATAACAAATCCAAAACAATTAAGAAAATGGTAATAGGAACATACATATTGATAATTACCTTAAATGTGAATGGATTAAATGCTCCAACCAAAAGACACAGGCTCGCTGAACGGATACAAAAACAAGACCCATATATATGCTGTCTACAAGAGACCCACTTCAGACCTAGAGACACATACAGACTGAAACTGAGGGGATGGAAAAAGATATTCTATGCAAATGGAAATCAAAAGAAAGCTGGAGTAGCAATACTCATATCAGATAAAATAGACTTTAAAATAAAGAATGTTGCAAGAGACAAGGAAGGAGACTACATAATGATCAAGGGATCAATCCAAGAATAAGATATAACAATTGTGTATATATATATACCCAACATAGGAGCACCTCAATACATAAGGCAACTGCTAACAGCTATAAAAGAAGAAATTGACAGTAACACAATAAAAGTGGGAGACTTTAACACCTCACTTGCACCAATGGACAGATCATCCAAACAGAAAATTATAAGGAAACACAAGCTTTAAATGACACAGTAGACCAGATAGATTTAATTGATACTTATGGGACATTACATCCAAAATCGGCAGATTACACTTTCTTCTCAAGTGCACACGGAACCTTCTCCAGGATAGATCACATCTTGAGTCACAAGTCAAGCCTTGGTAAATATAAGAAAATTGAAATCATATCAAGCATCTTTTCTGACCATAGCACTATGAGATTAGAAATAAATTACAGGGAAAAAATTGTTAAAACACAAACACATGGAGGCTAAACAATATGTTACTAAAAAACCAAGAGATCACTGAAGAAATCAAAGAGGAAATAGAAAATACCTAGAGACAAATGACAATGGAAACACAATGATCCAAAACCTATGGGATGCAGCAAAAGCAGTTCTAAGAGGAGAGTTTATAGCAATACAAGCCTACCTCAAGAAACAAGAAACATCTCAAATAAACAATCTAACCTTACACCTAAAATGGACTAGAAAAGAAGAACAAACAAAACCCAAAGTTAGTAGAAGGAAAGCAATCATAAAGATCAGAGCAGAAATAAATGAAATAGAAACAAACAAAATAATAGCAAAGATCAATAAAACTGAAAGCTGATTCTTTGAGAAGATAAACAAAATTGATAAACCATTAGCCAGACTCATCAAGAAAAAGAGGGAGAGGACTCAAATCAATAAAATTAGAAATGGAAAAGGAGAAGTTACAACAGACACTGCAGAAATACAAAGCATCCTAAGACACTACTACAAGCAACTCTATGCCAATAAAATGGACAACCTGAAAGAAATAGACAAATTCTTAGAAAGGTATAACCTTCCAAGTCTGAACCAGGAAAAAATAGAAAATACGAGCAGACCAATCACAAGTAATGAATTGAAACTGATATTAAAAATCTTCCAACAAACAAAAGCCCAAGACCAGATGGCTTCACAGGCGAATTCTATCAAACATTTAGAGAAGAGCTAACACCCATCCTTCTCAAACTCTTCCAAAAAATTGCAGAGGGAGGAACACTCTCAAACTCATTCTATGAGGGCACCATCACCCCGATACCAAAACCAGACAAAGATACTACAAAGAAAGAAAATTACAGACCAATATCACTGATGAATATAGATGCAGAAATGCTCAACAAAATACTAGCAAGCAGAATCCAACAACACATTAAAAGGATCATACACCATGATCAAGTGGGATTTATCCCAGGGATGCAAGGATTCTTCAATGTACACAAATGAATCAATGTGATAAACCATATTAACAAACTGAAGAATAAAAACCATATGATCATCTCAATAAGATGCAGAAAAAGCTTGTGACAAAATTCAACACCCATTTATGATAAAAACTCTCCAGAAAGTGGGCATAGAGGGAACCTACCTCAACATAATAAAGGCCATATATGACAAACCCACAGCAAACATCATTCTCAATGGTGAAAAACTGAAAGCATTTCCTCTAAGATCAGGAACAAGACAAGGACGTCCACACTCGCCACTATTATTCAACATAGTTTTGGAAGATTTAGCCACAGCAATCAGACAAGAAAAAGAAATAAAAGGAATCCAAATCGGAAAAGAAGAAGTAAAACTGTCACTGTTTGCAGATGACATGATACCATACATAGAGAATCCTAAAAATGCCATCGGAAAACTACTAGAGCTAATCAATGAATTTGGTAAAGTTTCAGGATACAAAATTAATGTACAGAAATCTCTTGCATTCCTATACATTAACAATAAAAATCAGAAAGCGAAATTAAGGAAACAATCCCATTCACTACTGCAACAAAAGGAAAAAAATATCTAGGAATAAACCTACCTAAGGAGACAAAAGACCTGTATGCAGAAAACTATAAGACACTGATGAAAGAAATCAAAGATAACACAAACAGATGCAGAGATATACCATGTTCTTTGATTGGAAGAATCAACATTGTGAAAATGACTAGACTACCCAAAGCAATCTATAGATTCAATGCAATCCCTATCAAATTATCAATGGCATTTTTTACAGAACTAGAACAAAAAATCTTAAAATTTGTATGGAAACACAAAAGACCCTGAATAGCCAAAGCAATCTTGAGGGAAAAAAATAGAGCTGGAGGAATCAGATTCCCTGACTTCAGACTACACTACAAAGCTAGAGTAATCAAGACAACATGGTACTAGCAGAAAAACAGAAATATAGATCAATGGAATAGGATAGAAAGCCCAGAGATAAACCCATGCACTTATGGTCAACTAATCCATGACAAAGGAGGCAAGGATATACAATGGAGAAAAGACAGCATCTTCAATAAGTGATGCTGGGAAAATTGGACAGCTACACATAAAAGAATAAAATTAGAACACTCCCTAACACCATACACAAAAATAAACTCAAAATGGATTAAAGACCTAAATGTAAGACTGGACACTACAAAACCCTTAGAGGAAAACATAGGAAGAACACTCTTTGACATATATCACAGCAATATCTTTTTTGACCCACTGCCTAGGTTAATGGAAATAAAAACAAAAATAAACAAATGGGACCTAATGAAACTTAAAAGCTTTTGCACAGCAACGGAAACCATAAACAAGACAAAAAGACAACCCTCAGAATGGGAGAAATTATTTGCAAACAAAGCAACTGATAAAGTATTAATCTCCAGAATTTACAAGCAGCTCATGCAGCTCAGTATCAAAAAAACAAACAACCCAATAGAAAAATGGGCAGAAGACCTAAATAGATATTTCTCCAAAGAAGACATACAGATGGCCAAGAGGCATGTGAAAACATGCTCAACATCACTAATTATTAGAAATGCAAATCAAAACTACAGTGAGGTATCACCTCATACCGGTTAGAATGGGCTACATCAGAAAATCTACAAACAAGAAATGCTGGAAAGGGTGTGGAGAAAATGGAACCGTCTTGCACTGTTGGTAGGAATGTAAATTGATTCAGCCACTATGGAGAACAGCATGGAGATTTCTTTAAAAACTAAAAATACAATTACCATATGACCCAGCAATCCCACTACTGGGCATATACCCTGAGAAAACCATAATTCAAAAAGACACATGCACCCCAATGTTCATTGCAGCACTATTTACAATAGCCAGGAAGCAACCTAAATGCCCATCGACAGAAGTATGGATAAAGATGTGGTACATATATACAATGGAATATTACTCAGCCATAAAAAGGAACGAAATTGGGTCATTTGTAGAGATGTGGATGGACCTAGAGACTGCCATACAGAGTGAAGTAAGTCAGAAAGAGAAAAACAAATATCGTATATTAATGCATATATGTGGAATCTAGAAAAATGGTACAGATGAACCGGTTTGCAAGGCAGAAATAGAGACACAGATGTAGAGAACAAATGTATGAACACCAAGGGGGAATCGTGGGAAGGGGTGATGGTGGGATGAATTGGGAGGTTGGGATTGACATATATACACTAATATGTATAAAATAGATAGCTAATAAGAACCTGCTGTATAAAAAAATAAATAAAACTAAAAAAAAAAAGTTCTGAAATACGTTGCAGCATAGATGAATCTTGAGGACATTATGCTAGGTGAAATCAACCAGTCACAGAAGGACTAACACTGTATGATTTCATGTATATAAAGTATCTAAAATAGTAAAACTTATAGAAGCAAAGAACAGAATGGTGGTTTTTGATTTTCATATGCACAACTCCAGAAAAGTAAATGAAGCTAGCAGTGGTACTGGGACTGAACAGGAAGGTAATGGAGGACCAAGAAAGCTGGAGAGGAGAAAATGAGCTCTCAGGGCCTATTCTGGGCCAGGCGCTTTGCATTTGCCATCACATTTATTCTTTATAACATTGAGAGCCAGTGCTTGTTTCCCCATAGAAACCACATTGTACCTATGACTTGATACTGTACCAGAGAATCATCTGTACATGATTAGGGGGCCATGACCTTTTCCTTACACCATACTGAAGATACAGGTATGACAATAATACTCCTCACCATGTTGGCAGGGGTGGGGGTAGGTGGGCAGATGGTTTGTTAAACATTTCCTGCCAACCTAATGTTCCCTTTTGCAGACACTGGCATTGTAGACTGGTGGTGAAGGGGATTTCTTCCAAACTAACAAAGATACTGAGTATTAGCGGCTTTTGTTATAGATTCCCAACGGTAGCAAACATTTCTGTGCAGATGCAATTATAGCAGGTCTCCGAATGTCACAGGTACCTACCTCTCAGCATGGAATCTGATGTCCCTTCCAGAGAAACAGAAATGACCCAAGGCTCTGATGGGGGCCCCAACGACTCTACTCTCCGATTCTGGAAACAGGAAAAAAGGGGAAAAGTTGGACTCAGAAGAGAATTTTGTGAAGTTATCTGAAAAAGAAGAGGATTCACACAGAATCTTTTATAAAGCACACAATAAACAAAGGAAAAAAATAATAAATAAATATTTTCTTTCTCAGGTTAAGAAGAATATATCAAATTAGCTTACTGAGCAGAGAGAAGGGAGATTATTGCAAGAAAAGTTGGGGCAGGGCAGTGAAGAGGAGAAAGGAAAGTTAAGTTTACAGAAAAGGAGAGTGGCACGGTGTGCTGAGGGTTAATAAGGAAGGAAAGATTAAGACGACAAAGCAGGAGAGAGTTGGGTGAGTGCCAGGCTAGAGCAGAAGTGTGGACCTCAGGCCCATGGCCTTCAGCCCTCTGTAAGCACGTCAGGGGAGGCATTTCTAAAGTCAAGAGTGGAAAGCTGATTTGAGTATCATATTTCACTCTTCCCCCCTTGATATTAGTAAATATAGACAAGATAAAATAGAATCAGAGGGCATGGACACTGAAATTAGAATTGAGCACAGAAGCCTCTTGTTGATGCTGTACTTAACCACATACAGGAGAAATCATTTAAAATAACATAGAACTATAATGCAGATGTGATGGCATAAATTCCTTCATTAGCATATGAAATGACTTCTTCAGATATAGATCCAACACTTGGAGAAGGCGAGATTTCTGAGAAGATACATGAGACCTGCTGTAAGAATGTGCTTGAGGAGGGCTTCCCTCGTGGTGCAGTGGTTGAGAGTCTGCCTGCCGATGCAGGGGACACGGGGAAGATCCCACATGCCGCGAAGCGGCTGGGCCCATGAGCCATGGCCGCTGAACCTGCGCGTCCGGAGCCTGTGCTCCGCAATGGAAGAGGCCACAACAGTGAGAGGCCCGCGTACCGAAAAAAAAAAAAGAATTTGCTTGAGGAGAAAAAGTATCAGAATTCTATTTTTACCCTTGATCAAATTCTGGGCACTTATAGAAAGTGGAAGGAAAGCAGGCTGTGAAATGGAAGGAAAATAATGAAAGTAGTTAGATGTTCTAAGTGCACCAAATGTCACAGGGTGGGCACTCTGTACATGTGTATCTTGAAGATGATGCAATGTGAAACATGCGCCAGATACAACATGGTACCCGGCTCTGAATAAAGATTGTTACCTGGGCACAAGGTACCTGCTTATCCAGAAAAACGAGCTGTGGTTGTACTGTAAGTTCTTTTCCCACTTCTCCATCTGAAGGCTGGACTAGGACTGAAAGACCATAGGGCCGAATATATATCAAGTTCCCAGTTTCGAAATTGCTTGTATTTCTGGCACATGTTAAAAAAGAAAAGAATACATGCCTAAGATTACAGATATCATATCACTGCAGTAGCTTTTTTCCATAACACGTTATTACCAGTGAGAAGATTTGCATTTGCCTTTGTTTCTAGAAACTGAATAATACACTGTATAGCAAACATGACCTTATAACTAAAGAATAATTATATATTTACTTTATATGTTTGCTTTGCCATAGGAAAGAATGCACACTGGTTGGGGCGGGGGGGTGGGGAGGTGGGAGGAGAACATACTATGAACTTAGATTTTTATCACAATTTGTTAATATCAGCTCCAAAAAAGCCTTAGTGAGGCAACTTATCAGACTAAAATATTTAGAAGGTGGGGATGTGTTCTAAGTATGCTAGTAAACCAGCTCTCCCCCAAGAGGTGTTAGTGTTTTCCAATTTCCACAGTATAAATACATTCACCATGGCTAATTCTGTGGTACCAAGATGACGTCACCGAAAAGAACTGGAAAGAGATGCCTGGGAGCAACCTCCCACACCACTGTTTCACATGGAATAGCTCATTTAATCTCACAACCACCCTTTCATGTTCATTGTCTCCACAGGATGCTTGCACTAAATAGAATCGACAACTGTGGAATTCATTGATTAATTGATTTCAGTTGAATGAAGTCCTTAGGGAGAATAATATTTATAATTAATATATGCTGAGCACTTACACCCTGTACCAAGTACTAGTCTATGCTTTCCACCTATAAACTCATTGCATCTTTAAAGTGGCACTATGACATAGGTACTCTTATTTGCACATGAAGAAACTGAGGTCCAAAAAGGCTTCAGTATTTTTCCAAAGGTCTTACCAAGAGTAAGTGTATGACCAAGGTCCAGAGCTATACTGTTTTTCATCTCTTTTGAGCACATTAATTGCTGATGTGACTTAGCAATAAAATGGAATAATTATAAAATAAAATAGTTACATAATTCATGATACCTCAAAACATCTTTTTACCGGAGCTTTGGTATTTTGGAAGACCCAAGGCAGCGCTATTAAACGAATATTCTGGGTTATACACCTATTGTCCCATTAAGCCTATTGTGTATTACACATCAGAGGCATGCAATAGAGTTTTAGCAATTAAATGGATATATATAGACACCATATATCACACATATTACCCTAATATAGGGTAATAGATTACCGTCAAAACACCCTAGGTCAGGTCTAACAAGGCTTTGAGGTTTTTTTTAAATAGTATCCTACCCAGCCCTCAATTAAATGCTTGTGAGTCAACTACTTGGTCCCCTGATCTTTTTTTTTTTTTCTTATGTGAGGAGAAAAGGATATTTATTTTAACAGAGAGTGTATGTGAGGTAAAGGTGACAATTAGTCCTAAGAAGAGGAAACAGTGCAAGAACAAATACAGAGGATCACAAACTATGAAGTTTCTGTAGGGAGCAATTTCCCTCTCCCCTGAGAATCCTGGAAAATGGGGGATGGGGCATGTGTGGTCCTACGAATCCCTTTTGGTCATTTGCCAGCTAAAGCCCTGACCTCTGCTAGAATCACTCACTGGGAATTCCACACACACTAGTCTGATCATCATTTATTAGTTTGCTTAGCCTGAATGAGTAAGGCTCCTTTTTATTTAAAGAAAAAATTGAAATCATATTTTAAAACCCCATGTTATTCATTGCATCCTCTATGGCTCCTAGGTTACTGGAAAATTCTAACATTGTTATCACATACTATTTCTCCACTGGCCTATTTTTTTTTTTTTTTTTTTTTTTTTTGCGGTATGCGGGCCTCTCACTGCTGTGGCCTCTCCCGTTGCGGAGCACAGGCTCCGGATGCGCAGGCTCAGTGGCCATGGCTCACGGGCCCAGCCGCTCCGCGGCATGTGGGATCTTCCCGGACCGGGGCACGAACCCGTGTCCCCTGCATTGGCAGGCGGACTCCCAATCACTGCGCCACCAGGGAAGTGGCCTATTTCTTAAAAGCTTTCTGATGCAGGACAGGATGCAGGCTGGCCGTGTAGGTTAAAGAAACCAAAAGACTCCATCCAAGGTCCTGACATAAGTACGTTGATGTCTAGAGACGAAGGGATGGGAACCAACTACCTGAACACTTGCTAAAAGGCCCGTCCCTGACACACTTTAAAGTTTATTGTGAGCAAACATCTCTGATTAAATGTAAACAGCATCCCACTGGAGGTCAGAGACTTGCTGCTACAGCATATCCCAAGGTAATACCACTTTAAGCTCCACATAAACTCGTAGGCAGTTTCTAACCTAAAACCTGACCGTAGGTGGTACAGTTTTTTACGATATGTTATAATAGTGCAATAAATCTGTTAGCTTAAAATCGAATCTCCGTGGCCTTTTAGAGAAATCATCATTAAATGCAGGGTCTTGTTAATGATGCCATCGAAGTGAAATTGTTTAATCTGCTAAGGGGGTGAAAGGTCACCAAATGAATTTTTTATAATACATCAACTTGACACGCAATAGGGAAAACTGTAATAGATAAAAGCAAAGGAAAAGGGCACTGTCTTCTTCTGATAGGTCAATAGCAGCCAAGAGAGTCACTCATCCACTTTCCTTTCACGATGGGGCTCCTTTTGCATTTAATATGGACACCCAATTAATACCTCAGCACCACAGACAACCTCATTTTAGGTGACTTATAGCAATTTCTCCCCCTTCCCTGAAATGAAAGTGATCACAATACATCATAGCATTGTGCGAATTAACGTTAATTGATTCAAGTTACCAAGCAATGATGGGCCACTTATATAACCTAGGCGTTATTGGGTGCTAGAAGGGATGGAGGGAAGATTAGATTCCAGTGTCCGTTGCTGTGACGACGGGAATCACCTGACGCCTTGTTAGACAGTTGTAAGGTTCTATTGCTGGCCCCAGTGGGGTCGTCAGTAAACCGGAGTGATGTCCAAACATCATTATCCGCTGCTCCGATATTAAAGCAAAGGGATTAGCAACTTATTGCAAGCAACCTGGATTTGTCATTGTGCTGTCGTTATCCAATTTCCAACCGCTAATGTGACTGTAGCCTGCAGGCAGAAGGACCTACAGCCAAACTTTAAAAAATGGGGGAGGAAAGTTCCCTCCAATCCTCCCAGTTTAACCACTATTTCACAGCTTCCAATAGCCAGCCAGGTATGTGGAAGAATTTTTTTTTTTCCTTCAGTGCTTAAGTGCTAGCAAAAGAGAAAGACCAAGAAAATACAGAAATGTCTGAGTTCAGAGATCACTACTATTCATTCCAGCTCTTGCTTTTTAATCTGCCCGATCTGCAATGCTTCCCCTACAGAGGAGGGGATTGTTTCTATCTGCATAGCAAACTGAGCAAACAAATAAATAAATCATCTGATGAAGGCTAGCTCTGGGCAGTGAGGTGAGGGTGGGGCGTTTGGAGATACTTCCTCACTTCCTCTTCAGCCTTGGCCTCCTCAAAGTTACTAAGTCAGGTTCCTATAAAAGAGCTCCATGTTTTGATTACATTTTTTAGGGTATGCCATGAGGGAACTTAAATTTCAGAGGAGTTTGCAAGATTCTGTACCCTGGAAGAAGAAAGCAAATTCTCCACTCAGTTCAGTTTAACAAACAAATGTTAACCCTTCCACCATGTACAAATATTGTTTTAGGCACTATGAGATAGGCAAAGATAAATACAACACCATAACCTCGGTCCCTCAGGAATGTTCTTCCACAGAGTCCGTAAGGCAAGAATGACTTTCCTGGCTATCTTTCAGAGCTGACACACACCATTTTATTTATATTTCATAGTCCTAATGCTCCCTGTTAAACCTAGCCAAATGCCCTTAGCTGCCATCAACTCCTAAGAGAGAAAAAAATGTCTTATGATCTCATGGTTTCTTTCTGGCACCATAGCATAGTGATTCCAAACTTCGCACATTACAAGCATCCAATACATGTTACTATAGGAACACTATGACCAATCAGTACCCACCATGCACTTCCTCTGTTCTTAGGTCATTAAAATGCCTCTAGAAAGCCGCCACCTATCTTGGACTGGCCAACTTCAAGTTCTGATACACTCTTGAACTGGTGCACTTACTGCTGTGCTCTAATACTTGTTATTAAACTCTTATGGTTCTTTGGAAATTTTCATTTCAAACTGAGATTTGAGGAACCACAGGCGTAGGTTGCACTGTGCCATGAGAATATAAAGACACAAAATAAACATGGCACAGCCTCCAACGAGGTCAGCTCAGAGGTCAAAACCTAAGTATTTTAGTCAGAAAATTGTTCAAAATAATATTTTATAATAAATCTAGCATGAATATCTTATCTGGGATAATGTAAATTCTGAATACATTTTTTAAGATCATACACAAATATTCAAAATTTCCTGTCTGTGATGGAGTCCCCTAGCAGTCATAGTCTAACCAGGAAAAGAGAAATCACTCAAGATCTTTCTGATGGAAGAGATTTGTTACAGGATATTGGTTACACAGGAGTATTAGAATAGCAGAGAAGTCAAACTGGTTACATTTCACTATTTGCAACATGTATTTAACGATCACTTATAGTGCATGACACTGCTTAGGTACTCTTGGGAGTATAATAGTAAATTGAAGCCTTGACCAACGAATGAATATTATAAAGATAAAAATATACTAATTTTATGAAAAACTAGATTAATGGTTAAGCAGGTTCATATTGAATTAATGATTTCCTTGTAATAGATATAGAATAATGAGATTTAATACACCATATTCTTATTAGACAGTTGTGTAAATGTTTGTTTTCCCTATCTATTAATTTTTAAATCTCTAGATTTTCATATGAGCCATACAATTTTTTGGACATAATAACTGTTCAATTAATGTTTGGGAAATAAAAAACATTCAAATGTAAGTTTTCATGAGTCTTTATTATATTTAGCTACAACTTCACCACCCGTACACATAAATCTTAAATTGATTGTAAGGTAGTACGGTTCCGGTTCAATTTCAGAATTAGAAAATTGAATTTTCTAATACATGTGCATGTGGGTGGAAAACTACTGGATGCAGATAAGTCAACAGCAATAATGGATTAGAATTTTCCTCCTGCTTATAAGGAAGAGAGAAGGGAAAATGTAAACTGTAGAAGTAGAATCAAAGATTTAGTGGTCTGGGGCCATTTAGTATAAGAACAAGGGTCCCTAAGGGCATCACTGCAGTAACAGAGCTGTGAAATAAATGATAGTTTTAATGATGACATGAATCATCAATAAAAATGTGAAAGGTCTACATTATTTTCCATTTAATAAGGCTGGATAATATCTATTTCTTTTTAGTTTAAGAGATGAAGTCTTTTTTAAAATGTAGTGATAAAATAAACAATTTTTAATTAAATGGAAAGTTTACTTATGCAGAGCATCTCATTTTCCCGCAAAGCCACATATATAAAATACCATTATGATAATTTTGCCATCCACCTAACTCAACAAAGCAGTGAATTTGTATTGTAGGGAAAAAAAGAAATGGTGCAAAAACACTCTTTAATGGCAAAGTTGTGGTTTTGCCAGGAGGGAGGAAAGAGACAGGCTAGCAGTACGGGAATCCCTTCCCGGATGAATATTCTGCCAGTCTTGAGAAGAGCATCCTTCAGTGTTGACAGAAAGACCCTGTCCTTGCATACTCCAAATAGCTGTTTCCTAGAATGCAGGTGCCCAAGGGGCAGGGAGAGATTGCACAAGAGAAGATGTTAAATGAGCCTGAATGTCACCAAATGACTCATGTCACCAATTGTCTCTCCTAGTTTTCTTCTCTATTCCAAGTCAGCTTGATAAGGTGTGTCTTATACACAGTGAGGAAACTTAAAAAGCTACTAATGTGAAGGGTGCAAAACACACAGGTGTATACCGCCACAGAGCCATGCTCACATTCCCTATAACTGTTTTTAGGGTCCAAGGTTCATGGCAACGTCAGAAACAAAGAGTTTTATGTGAGATAGCGTATTAGTTTTCTATGGCTGTGAAACAAAACTCCACACACTCAGTGGCTTAAAATATCACAAATCTATGATCTTCAGGTTGTGGGTCAAGAGTTTAGACAGGCTTGGCTGGGAGTTCACTGCTTAAGTGGAGGCTCTCAGGAGAATCCACTTCCAAACTCATTCCAATTGTTGGTGGAATTCATTTCCTTGTGGCTGTGGAATGGAGGTCCCTGTTTCCCTGTGGGCTGTCAGCCAAGGTCCACTCTGTACTTACAAAGTGCATCTGATTTTTTTCTCATGTGGTGCCTTTCATCCTAAAAGCAGTGACACTTCAATTCCTTCTCACACTTGGAATCTCTCTGCCTTCCTCTTCTGCCACAGCAGGATAAAGCTCTCCTCTTTTAAGGGCTGTTGTGTGTAATTGTGCCACCTTGCTAGTCCTGGGTATTCTCTCCAACTTAAGGTCTGCTGTGCCACATAACACAGTGTCTTCATAGAAATTCTATCTGATCCTATTCATAGGTTCCCAGGATTAGGGCAGCACACTTTTGGGTGGTCATTTTAGAAATTCTCAACCACAAATAGCTTTAGCATTTCAATAGCTAAACTTCCATGAAAGATACAGATATATTTATGCTTACCAAATGACAAAGAATACTATTTAGAGGTGGGTTGTTTTTATGAAGCAGGAGAAAGAGAGGGAGAAGAAGAAAAGACAGGAGGGAAAGAAATTCAAAAGAGCAAAAATCAAATTTCTACTGCCAGGATTCCAGATAAAAGGCAGAATATAAAATAAGACCCTCGTGGGGAACCCCAAGTTTAAAAAGCAGAGGTTGAACATATGTTTATCTCTGTTCCCTCTACTCCACCGAAATTACTTAAAAGGAGAAAAATGAATAAAAATGGTGTAAATCAACATGGATAAAGAAGGCAGGAGAGGACAGAGCAACCAACAACAGAGGTTAACAAAGCTTTGGAAGACGGAAGACAGGTTCATGGAACAGACTTAGCCATGCAGAAGACACTTAAATCTAGATGCCTCTAGAGGAGGATAAAGACTGGGAGAGGCCAATGTGTTGTATATTATTTGGTTAAAACAATAGCACTCCAGTTCTCCCCACAAAGCAGAAAGTTGGTAGCTTTTTGAAAGCAGGTAGTACTCCCCTTGATAAGTAAATGTCTGATATGGCCTCAATTTGCTGAAATGCATGTAACGCCATTAAATTAACAAGAGTGAACCTTTAAAGAACATTGTAGATGTTTCCACAGAAAGGCCTATGTCCTCAGACTAATTTCTGCTGTCTAAAGGTCAATTCATTAGCTTGTCAATGGCTCTCCAGTGAGTTCAATGGAAGTCTGAGTTGACACTGATCGAAGTTGAAAGAAACAGGGCTGGCCCTGGGATCTGCCCCAGGCTTCAGGGTTGTTTACCATACTGTACAATTCTTAGGACCATGGGAAAACTTGCTGGTTCTCATTAAGTCCCTTAGGACATGGCATTTCTCATTCTGCAGAGAGTTATTCAGATATACTTAAGAAGCAGCCTTTCGTTAGCTTCAGAAGATTTTTTTTTTTTGCATATCTAGGAAACCTCTCTTAAAATACTAAAGAAACTGAGAGAGATGGGGACTATAACACATCCCAACAGAAAACTGATGCTACATGTCACCAATTGTCTGTCTGAGTTTTCTTCTCTATTCCAAGTCAGCTTGATAAGGTGTTCCTTATACAGAGTGAGGAAACTTAAAAAGCTACTAATGTGAAACTGTTGATACATGTTCAGCAGTTTCTTATCAAGTCAGAAATACATGAGTTAAAAATGAAAACATGATGGCTATGACAGATGGTGGGCAATAAAGGTGCTCTTTTCTCTGAAGCTCACGATAGGATGATATCCCACACACATATGTGTGCGTACCTACACTTGTGCTGGGTCCACTCTCTTTCCTGGGTTTCCTCTGCTTTATCTCCATTGCTTCTACTCTTTGACTTTGCTCTCCTTCTAGTTAAAAGCTAAATATTCACTGAGTCTTTTTTGTTGTTGTTGTTGTTTTGGGTTTTTTTTTTAATTTATTTTTTTTCTTATTAGTCATCCATTTTATACACTTCAGTGTATACATGTCAATCCCAATCGAGTCTTTTTTTATATAATATAAAAATCAGTCATTTTAGAAGGATGACCTATTAAGAAAGCTCAGTACTGTAAAATCTAAATAAAATTGAGCAATGAACTGGCTCTATTTCTCTCTAGTCACCCACACATAGAATATGCTCATGAGAACTCGGTGGAATCTAAATGAAACTGGACTAAAGGAAAGAAAATATATTTAAATGTAAGCTAAGATACATTAGCACCATCTTTTCTCAGATTCCTGATTTTTATATTATCATGCATAATATCATAATTACATTAATAACATGGTGAAGGTTTAGTGGTTAGTAAAAATATCTAAGATATAATAGATTCTGAGCGCTCATGCAACTAGGAGTATTTTTAAATTCTAAACTAACAATCCTCAAAGCCCTTCACATCAACCAGAATCCAGAAAAAAAATTGCTTGAGGTTTCTTTCCATATCTTCCGTACATACTAGTGTCCTGTAAGGAAGAGGAACACCAAAGACAGGTAAAGTATGCTACATAAACATTAGCAAAGCTTTCATTTGGATATGTTTCTCTACGTATAAAAAGGCAATCAATGTATTAGTTGAATATTCCTTAAAATGTGAAGGTGTGTCTTTTTGTTTTGCTTTTTACTTTATAGTGAATACCACATCCACTGGAGATGGTTGTATAGAAGTAATTAATACCCATTAAATATTAGTTGCTTATTTATTAGCACTACGACAAATACAGTGAAAGAGCAGCAAGAGAATAATCTAAAACAATATGAGCATTCTAAACTTTCACTGAGTAACATAGCTCAGAATCTAAATAATTTTTATCTATTTCAGGGACCCAACATCAACTATATCAACTCAAAACGTGCATAGGTTTGAGCTTATTTTTCCAGTGGTGATGACAAGCTTGCAGGGAATATCCATGTTTGAATCTCCTGAGTCCTCTATAACCCAGCAGCACGCATGTGTGAAACGGTTAGTTTATACACGTTTTCTAAGCATTATGGCAATTTCATATTGTCTCTCAGTTTGGAGTATCATTTCTGGTTCTTTCGTATCTGCTAAAAATTAGAGCTTGGGACTCTAACAGTCTTGACCTTGTGACAGATGTCTTAGATGAACTTGGGCTGGACAATTCATTTCTTGGGTAATACAATGTACAAAAAAATTGAGAGTCATTTATACTTGCCTCCTCCTATTGTGTACTTCATGTACTTCTTCATGTACTAAGCTCGGGGAAATATTCAGCTAAATTTACTTCTGAAGTGTGTAGTAAACATTGATCTGGTAAAGAACTTCAAAATACAAGCTTGTAGAGTCAGAAGAGCATAGCACAAAGGGTATTATGGATCCTACACAGGTCTGTGCCATAAACATAGTTGGCAGCAATCATGTTCTGCCTCATGCAATTTGACATCCTTTCAGGGCTTTATAATCCTAGGTTAAATAAAGCCCAATCAGGGTCACAGCTTTAGCTTAGTGAACTCCTGGGCATCCCTCCAAAATGTTCCTAAATATAAGTCTCTTCCCCAGTCCCTACAGGCAGTATTATTAACAACACCCTGAGTACTCAAGTCTTAGCTCATAGCTCTATGGAATTGTGATAGATAGTGTTTTTGTCCCATAAGGCAAAGATCATATCTGTTTCACCTTAGCAAACCCAGAATCTAGCCCACTGCTTAAATATGCGTTACATGATAAATGAATGAACAAGCACATTGAAAACAAGTTGCCTTAGAAAAATCTCTTCCTCCATGTTTTTCATTTTAAAGTACCAAAATAAAACATCTACATCTACCCAGGAAATAGAATAGCCATGAAGACTACAGATTTAATAAAGAATTTTTAAATTGAGAATTTAAGTCTATAAGTGGCTTTTGACATTTTTATTCTTATCTTAAAAAGCAGACAGGTTATGTGACTCAGTGTAAGTAGGCTGACATTTGCAATACGCTTCCAAGAAATCAGCTCTCATTTAGAAGTTATTATAATTAGTACTTACCCATAGCCAATGACTCCCTTTGACTGAGTCACCAGTAAGGCCCCAATAGTCATATTCAGAACATTCTCTAGTACTCCAGTCTGCTGAGCAGTGATAACCTGGTGAGCCAAAGTCTGTAATTTGTTACTTGATAAGGATGGAATTACTCCAGTGTTCCTTACTGCTGGCAGATCACCAATTTCAACGACCATCACTTTTGAGATAGTTTCCATAGTGGTGGGCGGTAGGACTCTATATGAGCTCATTTCCATCATGAGAAGTCTACGCTGACCAACTCTATCATGACTGGCACAAGTCACAGTTGGGCAATTGCGCTTTCTCTTCGCTCTACGGTCAGCCATGGCCTTTAAGGTTGCTTCATTACCAGGCATCTCATGAATAAATCTGATTTGGTCTTGGCTAACCTGCAAGAAGTCAGTTAGTCTTTCAAGGGTCATCATTTCCCAGCCTTTTTCTAGAACTGAAAACATCACAGTGAGGGCCAAATGAATGGAAACACCTGAGCGAATTTCAATGGGCTCCTCTCCTTGTAGGACAACATACAAGAGGTTATCCATGATGCTGAAATAGTTGGCGCCAATAGACCCATTCAGCAGTGAGGAAGTTGACTGAACCTGAGTAGGTGTAATGAATCTTTCCCCTAAGAAAACATTCGGGCTCTGGAGTTCATGGTAGAATACAGCCAAGAGGAGCTTGGAGGTACTTTTGTTCCCCAATAGAAAAAAACGCAAAACTTGAGGAGTCTGATCCACAAAGCAGACCTTGGTGATTTCCTTGGTGGGTAAAATGGAATAGAAAGCAGATACAGACCCTGAAGTGGAGCAGGGCGTATTGGCATTTACGCTACTGAAGGTGTCAACAAAACCACTAGTCACAGATACAACTGGATATAACTTTTGCATTGCCCAAGTGGCATCAGCACTGTCAAGAATTAAGATCACTTGGTCAGTCTGTTTGCAGATGTAGCCTTGCATCAGCGATCGGTATGTGCATTTCTGCTCTTCTCTAAATGTACCTATAAAATAAAGGAAAATAAACAAGTGACGTAAGAACCACAATCTCTCAAAGATGATTTACAATCCATCACTCTCACCATCATCAGTAACCTCAGGAAACATTTATTGAATATTCAAGTGTGAGAATGCAAAAAATTCTTGGGCAAAATATGGAAAGATACAGCTCTTTAATATAATTTAAATTTATATGTTACATAATATGCTATTTAAAGTTAATAATGGGCATAATAGCTAAGTGGTAAAAGAGCTGAATAAACAAAGTAATTAAGAAAAAGGAATAATCACTAAGGTCTACATAATGGAAAAAGGATAGGCGAGAAGAGGGTAATGATATTTGAGTCAATGGGAAAGAGGTAGATTGAGGGGGCGGGAACAGAGATTTTATGGAGGTATATTAAAATTGAAAAGGTATATTGTGACCAGATTGTGAAATAGTTTGGATGTCAGACTATATAATTTCCTCATACTTTTTCTCTAAACGTGAAGAATAAAGAAATACAACAGGAGGAGAAGAGGAAAGTAGTAATTTGGGGAGTGTTGACATTAAATAGAGCCCAAGTTGAGGATGACTGCAGCTAATGAAAACATTTAAAGAAACAGCATTATTCACTATTCCCACTATTCCTAATCTTCCTGTTTATGAACCTAGAGTACTTCCTGTTCTGAATTCAAAGGTATATGTTACCTTCCAACCAAAAAAAGTTCCTTTGACTTTAAATTAATAGTCACAAAATTGTCTTGTATTGTTTTCTACATATTTTAATTTTCCTTAGTGCATGTTCATCTAAGTAGCCTAAGGACTGGAACCAAAAAAAAATCAAATTATTACTATGTAGGATGTACTACATTTGAGCATGATCTAGCCTCCTTCTGCATCCTTCCTTCCATGTAATACGATAAGAAATCTGTGCCAAGCAAAAGTACAGTGAGGTATCACCTCACACCGGTCAGAATGGCCATCATTAAAAAGTCCACAAACAATAAATGCTGAAGAGGGCGTGGAGAAAAGGGAACCCTCCTACGTTGTTGGTGGGAATGTAAATTAGTGCAGCCACTATGGAAACAGTATGGAGGCTCCTTAAGAACTAAAAATAGATTTACCATATGATCCAGCAATCCCACTCCTGGCCATATATCCAGAGAAAACTGTAATTTGAAAAGATACATACACCCAATGTTCATAGCAGCACTATTCACAATAGCCAAGACATGGAAGCAACCTAAATGTCCATCGACAGATGAATGGATAAACATGTGGTATATATATATATACAATGGAATACTACTTAGCCAAAAAAAGAATGAAATAATGCCATTTGCAGCAACATGGATGGACCTAGAGATTATCATACTAAGTGAAGTAAGTCAGAGAAAGTCAAATATCATATGATATCACTTATATGTGGAATCTAAAATATGATACAAATAAATTTATTTACAAAACAGAAGCAGACTCAACAGACATAGAAAACAAACTTATCGTGACCAAAGGGGAAGAGGGGAGGGAGAAGGATAAATTAGGAGTTTGGGATTCACAGATACAAACTACTATATATAAAATAGATTAAAAAAGCAAGGTCCTACTGTACAGCACAGGGAACTATATTCAATATCTTGTAATAACCTATAATGAAAAAAATATATATATGTATAACTCAATCACTTTGCTGTACATCAGAAACTAACACAACATTATAAATCAACCATACTTCAATTTAAAAGAAGAGTGTCATAGGGCACTGAGGAAAGCTGGAAGAAGAAAAAAAAAATCTGTGCCAAAGCTGCCTATGGTGTCAACAAACTTAATTACCAAAATGCTACTTCAGGAGTAGGACACCTGAACCTCAAAAATAACAGCAACAAAAGGGTCAAAATTATAAAGAAAACTGTAAAATATTTCAAATGGAATGATAATGAAATTTTAGCATATCAAACTGTGGGATGTGGCAAAAACACTGCTTTGAAGGAAACTTATGTTAAATGCTTATATTACAAAAGAAGAATTGTCTAAAAGTGATGCCTTAGGTACTCCCTTACAAATTCAGAAAAAGAGCAAAGTAAACCAAGAGTAAGTAGAAAAAAAGGAAATGATAAACGTAACAGCAAACGTCAATGAAACAGACAACAAACAAACAAACAAGAAAAAACAGAGTAAGTGAACAAAGCTAAAATTTCGTTCTTGGACAATGTCAACCAATTGATTAACCCCCCGCTAGACTGATCAAGATATAAAGGAAGAAAACACATCACCAATTTCAGGGATGAAAGAAGGATTATGACTTCAGATCCTACAGGCAAAGATTAAGAGACTCTTACAAACAAACTTTATGCCAACAAGTTCAACAACTTCGATGAAATAGGCAGATTCCTTGAAAACTGACACAAAACAGAAAATTCTAATTGCTCTGTCTCTTAAATCACTTGAATTCATTAAATTAAATATGAAATTGTTAATCTAAGTAGAGATTTAATTATAAAATATTTTTTAAATGGTCACCTATACACAGTGTGTTTTTTCCCGGTGGTAATATGGAAACGTTAATGTGAAATCAAGAATTATCTTCCAAAGCATGGAACCAGTGTGAAGGGAATTAATTAATTGCACGATCTTAACAGCCATGGACATTTTGCTTTGAGACCCTGATACATCACTCGCTACTACAGGTGTATCATTTTCAAAGGAGACAGTAAGGTAGCCTTTCCTCGTGGATTATCCTCAAATCACACTAGTTCCTCTTTTCTAAACCTACTGCTCACTCTCCTTTTTACACATTTTTTTCAGCCATGCTGATGCCATTGATGAATCGTTCACGTTCCATCCGGTTTTATAGATCTCTGACTTTATTCTTCTTGCTTCTCATTCAGGAGTTATAAGGTCTTTCATAGTGACCTCTGTAGATTGCTAAATTCTTGGAACTGTACCTAAATAAAATACTTATTCTCTCAGTTGATATGATTCTCAATCATTCTCTGCTACTAACTAACTATATGTACTTTGATAAATTACATAAACACTAGGAACCAATGTCCTTAAGGTGTTATTTCTCAAGGCCTAAGGCTATATCTCATATTTAAATTACCATAGGGTTCAACATCCTACCTCAAACACAGTAGAAATTCCTTAATATGTATTAGTTGATTGACATGTAATGTCCTTTTCAAAACCCCTATTCTTCAAATAATTTTTATCTATTATTTCCAGGTGTCTAGTTATAAGATTATTATTCTATAGCTTGAATACAATTTAAACCAACTCATCACAAGAACAGAGTATACTACAGAAGGGCATTGTGAGAATTGCCCCTTGAATTAATGTTAATATTTGATAGTGTTCTGTGAGAGATCCAACTATTTCACATGAAACCGTAAGACTGAAATTATGGCTGATTATATTTATATGAATCTTCTGCTCTTGAATCACATAATTGATTTGTCCACACACAAAAACATTCTGTTATGACAAAGCATTTTTTTCTTGGCTGATTCATTCATTCATTAAACAAGTGGAGGAAGGGAGTGAAAGGTTGGATAAGCCTATGAATGAATCAGGAGAACAATGTGTCTTCTGCAGACAGTAAATAGAATGTGCTGGTGGATTTGCTGTAATGACTGAGGCAGCAGGGATACTAAGAAAACACACCGTATCCTTATATTCTGTAACAGTGGCACGGAAACTATCAGAGGGGTCCTCCTGATAAGACAAAACTTTCACACAGTTTTGTTAATGGGAGACTCTGACTTATTGCTTCAACAGGTCTTAGATGGCCAGAGGGTGGTCATCCCATGTTGTTGCAAATAATATATAATGGTTGCTTGGGAGAGCTTCAGATAGAGAAATATCTGACAGGAAGTCCATAGACTCATGGGAATGGGACCTGGAAGGTGTATGGGATAAAAGAGGGATTAGAATGCCAAGAGGAAGACTTGACCTCACTACAAAGATACCCTCAAGCTATAAGGTTGGTAATCCTTCCTTCTTTCCCTTTTTCTTTCCTCCCTCCCTCTCTTCCTTCCTCCTTCCCTAACTTCCTTTACCTAAAACTTTCTAATAGCAAGTTTAATTATCCATAGTTTATAGATAGAAAAATTGACTCACAGCAATTATGATTCACACAATTACTTAGTAACAGTCATGAGGAAGAGGAGGAAGAGAAAAACATATTTTTTAACTTCTACCTGTGCTTTTGGCAAAATAAAATGGAATCCAAATAATTTCATTTGGGGACTGTATTTAGATGTGGGGTCAGCTGTGATGATTAACCCTGTGGGAAGGGTGCTGTATAGTCAGGAGTTCTCTTAACACAGTCTATTGACAGGAACTCACGGAAAGGTTTTTGGTTATTTGTCAAGTCACATATTTGGCAAAAGTCCATTTGCTTCTTTTCTATTACCATTTGGCCTTTTTAATATTTTAGCATACTTTCCCTGAAGTATAACTGTATAGCCACTAATTTAACAAAGGCAATAGACTAAAGATTATCAGCAAGTCACATTATGTAGTTTTGTAGCCAAATGTGGAATCCTGGTGTTCATAAATAAGAAACTTTACTTTTATTTCTCCAAAACTTACCAATGACTAAGAGACGGTGGTTTATTGGTATCTTACCATCAATTTTCCTATTTCACCTTCAGAGTTAATCAATTCCAGTATTTTAATTTTGATGTGAGGCAAAAATCAAGCACAGGAAAGCAATGCCCTGGGATTCCAAAGCTGCTACATGGGTGCAGTTCTTCATTGTGGGAGAGAACTGACATTAACTCCTTAGGAGAGGGCTACGCACACCCAAGCACATGTCACGTCCCCTCTCCCAGACACAGCTGGCAGCACCCACGTGGACAGTCTGGCTTCCCTTCTAAATAGCGATCCAACTCTTCCTTCCCTGGGTTTCTCTTCCTCCTGCCTCTCTCCATTGGAGAAGGATGTAGTTTTCAGTAATGATTCTCTTTCTCACTTTTTTTTTGTCTTTTCTTTTCTGATTTCTCCAAATGGCCTTATCTGCCAGTCACAATTTTTGTGGTCTGCAATTCTGATCACTTTTAAATGAAACCCATGCTGGCTTTGGTAATCATAATGTCATTTACAATTTACCACTAAACACGTTTATTCAGTTAGTAGCACACTGGAGAAAGAGAACTCCATATGAACTCACCGTGAAAGGCCTAATCTGATTATTTCCTCATGAAAATCCAGGCAGGGGTGCTTGTTAAGAGGGGCTGAGAGAAGAAGGGTGAAAAAAAAAAAAAACCCACCAAGGTCTGGCCACAGCTGACTTTCATAATCAATGTGAATAGATAAAGTGACCCAGCCTGTCAGGGGCAGCCACCCAGTCGCCCCAGGGCATTCCTCTCCAGAAGGCAAGAGTGGACAGGACTTAATAAATGCTGAGTGACCGGTGAGTATTGGCTTGGCCTATGCTCTTTCATTCAAGATGGACAAGACCAGTGATAAAGTCCAGAAGCTCCTCTCTAAGTGGGGGAAATTAGATGAAGCAGGTTGTGTGTGTGTGTGCATGTGTGCATACGTGCACTTGTTTCTGTGTGTACTTTAACATCCTAAAATATCCTAGACATACAATATGCTCTGTCCGCCTTTCCCTAGATTGGAAACCATGGACCTAGAAACCAGAAAGGAGGAACGTTAGGTACTCCTGGTAAAGGAGGAAGCAGAGGAAAAGGTGGGTGGGTATGTATGTGAATGTGTGTGAGTGTGTGTGCACTCAGGTTGCTTCCAGGGTTCTAACAATTATTAACTTTGTGTCAATATTTGTCCTTCCTGTCTTGAAATGAGGATTTTCCACTTCATTTCACATTTGAAAAGAAAATATGCCAAAGGGGTCGTCTTTGCTAGGAAAAAAAATTAAAAGAAAAGGAAAAAGAAAAAATTTCTATCCCTTATTTAGAAAAATGGATCAGAAGGAAAGAAAGAAGTATTTTAAAAATAAATGTTTTGACTCAAAGGCACATGGATTCCTTCCATCTTCCCCATTTCAACAAAAGAGAAAAATGTATATGTTTGAAAATAGCAGATAGCAGATTTTGACAAAAGTATAGCAGATTTTGACAAAAACAAAATATATAATCATCCTCTTATTTTCAAGAAATGAAAAGAAATCATTTATAATTCTTTTCTGTCAAACAACATTTACACCTCATTGTTTCTAATTTAACAAATATAAATGGCCACAGATCAAATAAAGTGAAGACAAGCTGAATTTATTCCCATTTATATAGGTTGTCATAGACCTTCAGGCTATGAGGAATGAAACTCCAAAATCTGTGTTCCTAAATGTACAAATGGAGTAACTGAAATCTTGCAAAGAAATATTAAAGAAAATATGTATTTAGTCATATTAGCAATAATAGAGAAAAACTACCTTTTCGAATGGGGAATTCAAGCTAAAAACTATTTTTTAAAACCTCAAAACTAATGGGCATGTGTTATATTTGTAAAGTGAAGGTAAATTGAGGGTGATGTTCTTGTGCATAACAGATTCCACACCGATGACAAAAAACACAACCTTGCTAATTTGGAGTCTAGAATTATTGGTCTTAAAATATATCGAGTGACCATAATATGGTAGTTCTCGTCCTTGTAGAAGAGATAAGGTATATATGTTTGCACATATACCCATACACTCAGATAGTATTATAAGAAAATGTAATTTGAGAGACTTAAATTTCAATGAATTGGAAAATTTAATGTATTCCAAGTTCGGGTCATGGAGCTTCAAAATAAAGGCATTTCAAGGTTGGTTTTCACAAATTGCTAGGCAGTGGCACTCAGGGGCTGAGTCTCCTTGCATCATTCTCAGTGAGGAAGACACTGTAACAGCTGGTGGTTGGCGTGGCGAAGTGACTCCCCACGTTCAGGAGTCAAGAGAGGACAGAAATAAGCCATAATTGAAAAGAGTATAAAAAAGGAATGTACATATGTGTATAACTTTGCTGTACAGCAGAAATTAGCACAACATTGTAAATCAACTATACTTCAATTTAAAAAAATTAAAATTAATAAAAAGAGAGATGTCTGAGCATGAAGACAGCTCTAAATGACAAGATACTGCAGAGGTGCGAAAGGCTCTTAATGACGAATGCACATCTAGAGGGGTAATGGGCTAACAGACTTCAGGAGCTACAGATTCTGGGATCTGTGCCCATTTTTGAGCAATCTCACCAAAGTTCTTGAACTTGAGTCTATTTTCCGTGGGAATACATATTCAAACTAATGTGAGAAAAATGGAAAACCACATAAGACCAACCATTATATGAAGCAAGGATGCCTGTAAGGCCTTCTGTGAAAGGTCCTTATGTCCTTACTAAGTTCTCTTGGTGAATATTTTGAAATATTTGTTCCCTTTTATAAAAAGTGTTACTTTGATCAGGAGATGAAACTACTTTGAATGCAGTGGTAATGAAGATGAGGGAGAAGGTCAGATATGTATCAAATAGACCTTTCTTCTGAATCAACCATCTTTCCTTTCTCCTTTCTCAAACTAAAAAAAAAATCTTAATTTTGGTGATGAAAGTCCATTCAAATTAATTCTAGAGGACTACTTTATATGATTTCACTATGTTGAAATGTCATTGTCTATATTTTGCTTGAAATAAGTCTCATAGAAAATATTTTTGCAGTTTTGTTATTTTATTTTTGGCTGTGTTGGGTCTTCACTGCTGCACGCAGTCTTTCTCTAGTTGTGGCGAGCAGGGGCTTCTCTTGTTGCGGAGCACGGGCTCTAGGCACGCGAGCTTCAGTAGTTGTGGCACTCGGGCTCTAGAGCACAGGCTCAGTAGTTGTGGCGCATGGGCCTAGCTGCTCTGTGGCATGGGGGATCTTCCTGGACCAGAGATCGAACCCATGTCCCCTGCATTGGCAGGCAGACTCCTATCCACTGAGCCACCAGGGAAGCCCAATTTTTGTTATTTTGTTGTATCATGATTTCACCTGCAAACATCTACGGGTATGGTCTCAATTATGATTTTTATTCAGTGAATACTGCTCTGAAAACAGCCAATGTAAATCCAAGTTCAGGAAGCCCAGTTTTGGGGGCAAGAGATCAGGTTTTCCTGTTAGAGAAACCTGCATTGCGTCCTGGCTCTGCCACCTTCCAGCTGCAAAACCACAGGCAGGTTACATAAGTATCCTCTCTCTGACTCAGGTAACTCATCTGTAAAAGTGGGTGAGAGCAGTTCCCAATCCACAGGCTGATGAACAGCATTAAATGTGATGATGCACGTGCAGAGTCAGGAACAAACACTTGCTAATATATACAAGCTGTTACATTCGCCATAATTTAAAAAGGAGTATTTTTTTAAATACTTTTTGCACTCTCCTCTTGCTTTTTTTGGCACTATCCTTATCTCCAACTAATGACATTTGCCTCGTAGGAGTCTAAAACAGCATCTATAAGTGTTGCAAGCATTCACAATAAAGGATTTTGAAAGAGACAAGTTACAGGTGAAGAAAACACTAAAATGTGGGCATAAAATTCTGTGATTTTAGAAAATACAGGTCAGAAAGAAATACATGTATACACACATACATAGGTATGTGGGCACACACGTGTCTCTAAGCAGGACACCTATTTTTTTCCACTAATCAAAAAATAAATTAAAACCTGCAAAATTCAAGGTGATTTCCCTTTCATCTAATCTTCACTTGTCCCTTAAATACTCATATAAGTAGAGGACTACTTTATATGATTTCATATACTCTCCACCCCATTCCACCTTTTCTCGCCACCCTCCTATTTCATTTTTACTAGCAAACTTTGCCTGCCAGCTTTGAACAAAGTGACGTCCATGGGCTATATTAAAGGAAGGGACAGCCAACAGCCTTCTTTACAAATACAATTCGGGCACACTCTCTCCCCAGAATGATAAACTTATCCCCACTCCGGTCCTCGGCGTGAAGCTACAGCAGTAATTCTGTCGGATGCCAAAACTGAAATGGATGTAGCCATGCCATGCCCAGCTCTGAGCTGTGGCTGTAATGAGATTTGAATGGGAAACCCCGGACACAATAAATCCGCACCATATGTGACCGTTTCCTGTGTCAGTTCCTTTCTCATAACCAGGGGAGACTTTTTTTCCCCTCTCATGACCCCACACCACGACTCTGAAATCTTTCATGGCTGCTTATGGGCCGCAGGCTCTTTCCAGCAGTTGTATAAATAAATGAATTTGACAGCAAACATCATAACAGTTAGCAGTAATGTGTGTTCGCCACAAGTGCCTATACTGCTCAGTGGAGAAATGGCAGAGGAAACAGCTTGTTTTGTCACCTAAACAAAAGTAGTTTCATTTGACAAGTGGTGAAAGAATTAGTCAAATAAACTTGAAATCCACTGGGACTATTTTTGCCAACTCCTCCTGCCGGTGAAATGTTCCCAGCTTCTCAATGCCCATGACTCATGAGAGATAAATTCCCGCCCTTTATTCTGCGATAAAGATCTGGGCTGGGAATACCAAACCTTTGGCTGATATTTTGTATTAATCTGCTTTGCAAGGCAAGACTGTCATGTATGGGAACTCAAGTACAGCAGGGGGTTTTCAAGGAGGCTTGTGGCAGACAAACCAAGGACACTTCAGGTGGGAGGGAGAAGAGTGACAATAATGACCCAGCTCATTGATGACCTGTTGACAGCAAACTGAAGCCTCTGAGTGCTTCCTTTTCTTTCACATTCCCTTCATTCCAGAAAGAGAAATGTCTGCACCAGACAGTTGCTGAAAGAAAGGGGGTTAGCATTTTCCCTGTATCTCCACAGTCCCAGGAAAATGCAGTTGCCTCTATTCAGTGAATCTGTGGTCAATTTAGATAAACACCAAAACAGCACAGATTTTCCTACATGACATGGGTTGATTGTTTTTAAGTCCTTAAATTTTGCTGCTTCTTCACTGGCATCTCAATTCTAATCCAATTGTCCCAGCTGTGAAAGATGTCAGAGCACAGTGGTTATTCCTACAGTTGCTGGTTATTTATGGATTCTGGTGCAAACTGCGGTGGTTCAAATCTTGGTTCTGCTACTTACTCTCTGTGTAATATTAGGCAAGTAACAACTTCACTGTGCCCTCAGTTTCCTCCTTTGCAAAGTGGGAAGAAAAATGGAATGGTAACAAGCTCATAAGGCAGCTGTGACGATTAAACGTATTTTAAAAGGTTCAGAACAATGCCTGGGACATAATCAGTGGTATTATTATCATTATTATTATTCCAAACAAAGAAACTTAGACAATAGTCTCTTTAGAAACACTAGAGCTTTTCTCTGTAATAGCTTGATATTGGCAGTTAATCTGAGAAATGAAATTTGAAAACATAGCACCTTCAAGTAAATTACAATTAATTTCAAGGTATAGTACAACAGTACTTTAAATAAAAATATCATCTGGACCTTGAAAGTACTTTTTTACATGTAGGTTATTCTCACTCTTTTTAAGCGGTCCTCTTTATCATGGTCAAGAAACCTTTGCCTTTAGAATCTTCTCATATTCAACTGAAATATCACTGATTAGGAGGATGAAGGTTAAGGGCTATCACCAACTAAGGGATCCTAGTTCAGGTATATGTTTTGTTCTCTGTTTTTTATCTTTTTGAAATGTAATTATTAAAATGGCTTACTGAAGTGTTTTGCTATCTGATAATATGCAAAAAATGCCCTAAAATTCTAAAAGGTATGGATTATAATCAATATGAGCAGATATTTCCATGTATAGAGAGCCTGCTACCTGTATAATAGATTCCTAGTGTCTCTGTTTTAACTGACAGATCCACTTGAATATACATTTCTCTATATCTAGTCAAACTCTTCCTATGGAGAAAAGTCAGATATATTAATGAGTTGAAGTGTGTAAAAATAAAGGCACTCATTAAGTTTTGCTCTTAGAGCAGTAAGTACCAATAAAACTTAAAAGAGGTGAGTCAACGGAAGGCACAGAACCATTTGACTTTATAAAACAATGGTGAACCAGGAGGGGGCGAGGTGGGGTTGGTTTGATTTGGGGAGGGAGGTAGGTTTTGCTAGAAAACCAGATACACAAAGTGACATCATCCTGTGGTACAATGGGTTTAAGTGAGACTCCATCTATAGTAAAATGAACCGAAAACCCCATCTGTCACTGCTCCCTGTGACCAGGCTGCACTGCGACATCAGGAAACTTCTCAAAAACTGGCCTGCGAGAAAATGACTTGTCCCCTAGGCAATTTCACTGTTGAGGAATGTCATCTGATACAATGCCTCTCTTGCTCCTTCCAAATCCCTTTCCAAGGTCTGCTTCCAGGGTGCATATCCTGACTCACTTTAGGATCCCCAAAGGTGAAGGTACATGGCCCCCAGGGCTGCGTAAACAGAGCTGGGCAGCGTCCTCTTTGACTACCCAGCCACTTCCACCTCCTGTTACGGAGCAAATGAACACTGCACCTTGTAGTCTGATTTTCTGAGTTAAGGAGAAAATTGAGGGGACAGAGAAACTTAAAAGACCTGTAGGTTTAATCAAGCATTGTGAAGCTGTGAAAATAACTGCTCAGCTATTCTTCTTCATTTTCCAGGTATGTGTGTGAACACATGTAAGGCCGGGCTTACCTCGGGAAGTGACAGGCTTGTACTTCCCCATCCTCTCGTGGTTAAGTAGAATCATTAGTTAGCCGTTAGTCATTGAGCAGAGGTACCAAGTGTCCCTTTGGGGCTATGCAACTTAAGTGAAACAGCTGGCAAACCACAGGCCATAGGCCAAATCCAGCCCACTGGCTATTGTTGTAAATAAAGTTTTATTGGAACACAGCCCATACTCATTTGTTTATGCACTGTCAACTACAGTAACCTCTGATTTTGCACTGCAGTAGCAGACTTGAGTCATTGTAACGGAAACTCTATGGCCTGTGAAGTTGAAAATATTTACTATCTGGCCCTTTATAGAATATATTTGCCAACTCCTGCTCTAAAGAGTTCCAAGTTTGTCACTAAGACAGTGACCAGCAAAGTACAAGATGAAGGTTGATTTCTCAGACTGGGTCCCTGCCGACCAGAGACAAATAAGAAGTGTAAGCAAGAAATAAACCTTGGTGGGTTTTTTTTTGAGGTGCTGAGATTTGCAGAGTGTGTGCTATGGCATCCTAACCTAGCCTACCCTGATGGATACAGCATCTTTGCTCTTCTCATATGTATCCTTTTCTCTGAACATACATAATATATCCAGCTTTAGGGAAGCGAACAAAGAGCATAAAAGGACTTTTGTTGTTGTTCCTCAGGAGACAGGATGAGGACATGAAATGTTTGAATTCTCAGTTAACGTTTGGCCTAGAATTTTCTAAACATAAATATTCTTTACATAATTGATCCTGATATTTGCTTCCAATACCTGAGAATCAATCTTCTCTGTTAAAGCTCCTTGAAAAACTAGTCCCCTGGATCTCTGCAAATTTACTTTCTTTGCCATAAAATTTCCTCAATATACTGCACAGAGAAGGTTATTAACGTCAATGGGGGGAAAGATTTCCGTAAGCCCAGAACTGAAATGCTCGTGTCTTTCAGAATGAGTTCTTGCATTTGGGCTTTAGGAGTTTTAATATGGGTGAAAAAATGCATACAGATGGCCCAACTTGCTCATTTTGCTATATCTAGATCTTCTCCTTTGGAAGAATAAGAAAAGGTCCATTTGGGGGGCAGAAAACATGGTCCTTTTCAACTTCACAGAAGGACAAGTAGAGTGGACAGCCTGCTGCTCTTTGGAAGCAGGAAGTGATGGAGACACCTTGAGAGCATTGTGTTCCTAGTGTCAGACACTGAAAGGGGAGCCAAGGGGTATCTTGCCAAGAGAAGTGCTGTGATCAGATGGAGAGAGACACTGGTGTGAAATGTCGATTCCAAGTTATTTTCTTCCTATTCCTGGTAACCTTTGACAACAGACGGATCACTATGCACCTCAGTTTCCTTATCATGCATGCAAAACAATATACATGGATATTGACCTACAGTGAGATGGCATAAACGTTAACTGCGCTAATGTCTAGGAAACGTGGCAGGGGAAAACGGGTTGAGAGAGGAGGCAGCCACCCAAGCAATCTGCTCACTGAGGGCAATAAATAGGAGCCAGGAGGGAGAGTGGATGGGAAACATGATCAGGTTGACCAGACACTGTTCAGTCACTTGAACAAATAAGTTGTTAGGATTCTTACAAATAAGGCAACAGACCAGGGCCTTGCAGGTAAGCAACTTCCAAGTCATCTCTTAAATTCAATGTTTCCTTTTGAAAACGGGTGCAACACAATTCAGCAAGGTGAAAGTGTTTTAAGGACATTTTGGAATTCAACTTTGAGTAACAAAACATAGCTAGATTACTGAGATGCACAAGTGGCACCAAATAGTCAGACAGAAAAATAGTGCAAGTGAACTTATTTACAAAACAGAAACAGACTCACAGACACAGAAAACAAACTCATGGTTACCAAAGGGTGGTGGGGGTGAAGGGAAGGGAGGGATAAATTAGGAGTTTGGGATTAACACATGCAAACTACTATATATACAATAGATAAACAACAAGGATTTACTGTATAGCACAGGGAACTATATTCAATACCTTATAATAACCTCTGATGGAAAAGAATCAGAAGAAAATAGAATATAGATATACACACATATATAGGTCTATAACCGAATCACCTTACCACACACCTGAAATTAACACAATATTGTAAATCAACTTTACTTCAATAAAAAAAAAACAGAAATTTTCATCTCCCTTTAAATTCTACCCTTCCACTTGTTTACCCTATCTTGGAAAAAAAAAAAATTCAGACAGAATGGCTTATTTATAGCAAAGGCTTTACACAAAATGGGAGACAAAGTAGTGGCTGGAGCTATGAAAACAGGTACTTCAAAAAAGATCTACAAATGCTAACAAACACTATATACAAGCTTAACATGAAAAGGATAACAGATTAAGCAAAACTTTAGTTATACAAAACCATATATAAGATTTTTTTAACATCTTTATTGGAGTATAATTGCTTTACAATGGTGTGTTAGTTTCTGCTGTATAACAAAGTGAATCAGCTATACATGTACATATATCCCCATATCTCCCTCCCACCCTCCCTATCCCAACCTTCTAGTTGGTCGCAAAGCACCGAGCTGATCTCCCTGTGCTATGCGGCTGCTCCCCACTAGCTATCTATTTTACGTTTGGTAGTGTATATATGTCCATGCCACTCTCTCACTTTGTCCCAGTTTACCCTTCCCCCTCCCCATATCCTCAAGTCCATTCTCTACGTCTGTGTCTTTATTCCTGTCCTGACCCTAGGTTCATGAGAACCATTTTTTTTTTAGATTCCATATATATGTGTTAGCTTTTATAAGCAGTTGCATACTGTGGTTTGCATATAGGGATCCTTCGAGATAATCTCTTCAATTTGGATGAAGGCTGGTAGAGAATCAGGAAATCGATAGCCATCCTGAGCATTACCTTATCATCTTGGATTTTTGTAAATTCTGGGGGCAGGTGGGTGACGGAAAGAGAAAACAGGAAAAGAATCTCATTTTCTAGTTCCTTCATTGCACTGATTTAACGCTATTAAGCTTTTATCATTATCCTGATAGGATCTAGACCTTGGGAACATGATAGTGGACAATAAAAGGAGAGACACAGTGTTTGCCTCCATGGGACTGACTTAGTCACGTTTCTAGTAACAAATGTGCCTCCTCTTTTAGAGACAGTGAGCTCGTGAGCAGTTTGAGTACAGGTATCAGCCCCACTTCCTCTTGGTGTGTCTCCCTCCTTCCCATACACTCACATCTGTGCCTGATACACACACAGAGGGAAGAAACATCAAAACTTCCTGACCATGTACTATGCGCCAGGCCCTGTGAGAGTCATTCAACATGTCACATTTTATTTAATCGGCACGACAAACACAGAGGTATGTTTTTATGGCTTCCATTTTCCAAACAAGGAAACAAACCTGAAGTTGGGCTTGAAGGACTCTAAAATGGCAAAGCCAGACCTTAGCCAGCCTCAATCCCGGTGTCACTACCAGATGCACAGCTGCCAGGGGTCCCACCCACCCACCCTTCATCAGGCTGGCATGTGAGTAGAGACAAACTTTCCATTTCGTTAAACAGTTGAGATTTGGGGGTTATCTGTTAACTGGAGTTAATTGCTCTGCCCTACACAATGTTCATCTTATACCTAAGTAAATGAAGTCAATTTTAAAAGTGAATCGGTACACAGAGGCAAAGAACAAACAAGGTTAAGGTCCCAGTTGGTTTAGAAGGATTAGTAAGAGGAAAGGCCAAAGGCCCTGCCTCTCTGACCTAGACTATATCTACCATTTTAAAGAGGCTCCATTTCATAAGAGTAGTGGCTTTCCTGTTTAGAAGTTCACTGAGAATTGACTACAAAAGAGTTCTGCCCTCCTAGGTGATCTCCACTCAGTGGCCAGCTCAAAATTTATGCAGGAGCCCTTAGAGCCAGCTAAGGATTCAGAGCCTCACTAAGGTCTGGAATACAAGAGTTCCAGCAGCATCCTACACGCCAAGAAAGAAAGTCAAAAGCTACAGGCAGCTAGTTTGAACTTTCAAAAAAGTTTGGCAAAAGGGCAAGAACATATTTTTAATTCCTAAGGGATAGCTCATGTGCTTTCCGTTGGACCTGCTCTGTGTCAAAGGCCAATTTCCAACCATTACGATACTCTAAGTTAGTTACATGAATATTATGTTTAGACACATTCACACACTGGGTCAAAAGCAAAATTAGACCGTATCTGTCATTGGGGAGTTTATCCTTCCACCAACTACAAAATTCTCTTTGTTTGGATTCAAGGCTGATTTCCCCTAAAATACAGGATTTTCCAGATAAAACTAGCCACTGGTCTTTCAAGAATGGTTTTCCAGGTTAATAAGAGCTGTCTCCTGGGAAAATATTACACCCCATAATGCACCTGGTCAATCCTTTGGTGTCATTCACATTGTTAGGGGTAAGAGTGGGAGAATTCCTTCCTGTCCTCTGAGACAATCATTTTATGCCCCAAAGCTTCAACCTCATTATTCTTATCTTACGGCATAATTACAATGTTATTATTGGTCATAAAATTAACCAGATTTTCTTCTCTTTTCTGTTCCTCTTCAACATTTGACTCCCTGACCTTCCTCAGCTGAAAAGTCTATGGACTTATTATGCACTAAGTGTAGAAGTATTTCCTCTTATTTGTTTTAAATTTTCCCACTGTTCATTTCATTGAGAGCATACTTGTTCTCATATTGTGAAATGGGGTAGAGAAAAAAATAAAAGAAGAAGAATTTCCACTACTCCTTTGAAATGTGAAAATGTTTACTCTTGTCTCCCAGTGATTCTAAAACTTTTCACTTTTGTCATCTCACTATCCAGAGGTCCTACTCTGCGTTGACTTCACCCTGTAGGTCCATGGTTAACCTTATAATCCAAGCTTCTTTGCCAGTTGCTCCACTGTACTCTGTGCAAACTTCACCTCACTATTTTCCAAAGCAACTTCTTTGCCAAAATGGCCAAAAAGGTTTCACTCCAAAGGCTGGTGCCCATCTGTAGCAGTAGTTGCTAAAATACAGTCTTAGGAAAGGCAATGAGACCATGCAAAGAGTCATTAGAAAAAGTGTTGCGATAGATGAGTAGTCTGCTGGGATGAGGGGTGTACCTACGGTGGGTCTTCAACAAAATTTACTCTCAATACAAATACCACTACATCTGCTATGCAAACATCTTGCTCAATAGAACTTATGTGAACCAGAATTTCATGGAACCAGAATCTCAACCCTAGTCCACCCACTATCCAGAATTCTATCCAAATTCTGTTCTACCAATGCACATCCTTTTAAGCAGCTAAAAATATTTTCCTAATATTCTTTCCGTGCTAATCACTGGCTGGCAAAATGTATTCCATCATTTACTCTAAAGTTGAAAATTATAATCACTGGCTGATAAGAATCATTATAAATTGACTAAAATTGAAAGTGTTGTCCCAGATGGATGGCAGCTTTGGCTGACACCAACTAAATCTTACTTTCCTGAATTCAGAAAGGCAGTAAAGATGCAGGATGAAAAGCCTTTTGAACAACTGATTCATGCTCCTTCATAAAGATGGACTTTATATGTGAAGGGAGTTAGACTTGATAATCCTTAAAACCACACCAAAAGCTGGATTTCTTTGCAAAAAAACAGGGTGCCTTACGTCTGACCTCATCTTTTGATAATTTTCCTTTCCAACACTCTGCTCAGACCATTCACCCTCTTTGGGGCCTTGGACAAGGCAATCTCTCCACTCTTCTCCCAGCTTAGTCATGTGGCCCATTTCTACACCTTTTTTCACTTTTCTCACATGTTTCCCCCTCCATGAAGCCCACCTTGATCAGCCTATCCTCACACATGCTCTTGTTGTCTCTTATGATGCCTTGCATTTTAACATTTTGTCCATGGCATTTTTCACTTTCTAACCTAGTAGATACTTCACTTATCTTTTACGGAAATCACCTACTGTCTCTTGCCTCTGGAAAGTAAGCTTCATGAGGGCAAAGATCTTTGTCTCATCTTACACTTATGTACCCCAACTAACTGACATCTTAGTCCAAAGATCTTGCCATAACATGATGCTCTTTGTGTTTCCTGTAAAATGAGTAGTGGGTAGACTTATGAGTGAATAAATCAACCAAGGCTTGACTCTGTAATCATCAAAGTGACCCTGAAATTACTGTATTTTCATATTTTCAAACCATGTGGATTAATACCCAAAACATTTTTAATGAGAACATAGAAGAGGAGCTAAATTCTCAGACTGAATTCTACAATTACAGCCTCAAGGGCCATCCACTTGAATTAATCAAAAATGCCACTAATTAGCTAGACTTAAGCAAGGGCTGGTGTGAGGCAATGTGACTTTTTTATGTCACGTGTCACCTGGATTACATTTTCTTTCTGATATACAAGCCATTGGTCAGGATTTGACACTGTGGATTTATCTGATGAAGTGTGCAGAAGAGATTGGTTTGTTAATTTCTAAGCATGATCTAGAATCATTTTATGAGTGTTTCCACCTTTACTGAGCAAATCAATACTTCAGTGTTTCAAGTATATAATGGTATGTTTTATTAAACATAGTCCCATATTGGGAACAAGGGGATTTGGGTTCCTTTGTTTTGCCAAAATCCACCATTCTTAAACAAGTTGCCTTAGCTCTCAGAGCTTCAAATTTACCATCTTAAAAATGAGATTAGGCTAAATAAGTTATTGTTGAGATCCCTTTCAATGTTCACATCAAAAAGGATTTTATCACTTACACATCATGCTACTAGCCCCTCAAATGGCCGTACTCTGGCCCTTTCATTTCTCTGGTATCTTAGAAAGGAAACTCATCTCTCCAACCAAACCTCCTGCCTTACAAAAACAAATGAACAAGCAGGCAAACTCCTTGTGTTTATACTCCTGCTGTACCTATTCCTTTACCTCCTTGAAACTTTAGTCTTGGTTCTTCACCCTCTCCTCACTTCCTTCCATTTCTTACCTAATGGTACTTCTTCCTACTCCTTCCAGTAATCCCAACATCTCCTCCCTCATTCTTCTCCCATGTCTACATATAAAATCCCCATCCTTGACAAAGCTATGCATCTATTTCCATCACTTTTGCTCCTGGGAAGTTTAAGAATTCTGTAGAAAATCACATAATTAAAAAGAAACTTCCAGTTGCAAAATAAATGAGTTATGAAATGTACAATGTAGGGAATATAAATAACTAAGTAATATCTTTGTGGTGACATATTGTAACTAGACTTGTGGTGATGATTTTTGAAATGTACAGGGAAAAAAGTCACTATGTTGTAAAACAGGAACTAATAGAGTGTTGCAGGTCAATTATGCTTCAAAAATAAACACTCATAGAAAAAGAGGTTAGGTTTGTGGTTCCCAGAGGCCAGGTTGGAAGGAGGGGAATTGGATGAAAGTGGTCAAAAGGCACAAACTTTCAGTTACAAGATAAATAAGTACTAGGGATGTAACATACAACATGATAAATATAATTAACACTGCTGTATGTTATATATGAAAGTTTCTAAGAGAGTAAATACTAACAGTTCTCATCACAAGATAAAATTTTTTTCTATTTCTTGAATTTTGTATCTATTTGAGGTTACAGATGTTCATTAAACTTATTGTGCTAACAGTTTTTGATGTATGTAAGTCAGATCATTATGCTGTACATCTTAAAGTTATACAGTGCTATAGGTAGATTCTATCTCAATAAAACTGGAGGAAAAAATACAAATAAAAATTACAAGCATAAAACAAGAATAAAAGCTCACATAACTGAGAACTGTATCATTTGGTGCTATCACAAATATTTTATCTGCAACCTCAGTTGAGCCTTCAGTATTAACCAAGCCCTCTTCCATTCACCGCTAGTTAATTCCATTAACCAAGCCCTCTTCCATTCACCGCTAGTTAAAGTTCTCTTCTGTTCAAGGATTTAGTTGCCCCTACGCTCTCATATTAATGACCAAGTCACCGACTTCACAAATAAATCTGGGGACACGAGGAACTAATTTTCCTACATTTACTCCTAACATTTTCAAATATTCACTCTTCTTTTTCTTCTTCTCATCTGACTCAAAGAAATGGGTATCTTTCCTCTTTCCCAAGCTAACTTCTATATGGGCGACCTCAGCCCTGTCTCCTTCTCCTTGAAAGTCACAAATTAGCCTCATCAACTGCTGCTCGTTTCTTGGGTCTTCAAACCTCTTCCCCATTACCTGGAAGCATGTATAAGTTTCCCACCTTCCTTTCTTTCCGTTTACTCTCACATTCCTTGAAAAGACAGGTTTTCTTTTTATTTTGTTCTATTTATTAATTTTTCTCATCTTCTAGATGGGTCTCAATCCACTGAAATCTACATTTTGCCCAACTCACTCTATTGATACTATTCTCAGGGATGTTACTAGAAGCTTCAGTTCCAGTTCTAAGATCCAGTTGCTTTTTTCTGATTTAATCACAGTTGGCTTCATTATAGCACTTGTTGTTCTTCTTGAAATACTCTTTTGTCCTAATTCCTAGGACATCTTTATCTGCTATTCCTCTTACCCCTGTTTCTCCTCAACTGCTGTTGTTGTTTGGGGGGCCTCCTTCATCCAACCCTTTAAGGGATCGTATTCTTCAGGGTTCAGTTCTCTGTCCTCATCTCACAACACATATGCCCCCTGTTTGTATGCCCCTCACATATAAACAGAACGAGAGAGAGAGAGAGAGAGAGAGAGAGAGAGAGAGAGAGAGAGAGATTGATTGATTCATGTGCTAATGGACCCCAAACTCATCATCTCTCCTGAATGACAGAACTGAGTGTCAACTACCCTCTCTTTCAAGGCATTACACACACCTCAAACACACCCACTGTCCTGCAGCCCTTCTATGCCTCAATATGAACTACATGCTCGTTATCTTCTATGTAAGAATGATTAGAGCTAAGAAACCCAGAAGGTAACATCCCTTATCACATATGTAAGTTTATAGGGAGAGGTTCCTATAGAATAACTTCTAACATTGAAACCCTGACCGTATGCCCGAGACTGTGGGGAGTGGTTTTACAAGCATTGTGGTAAGTCTAACCATAACAATAAACCTAAAATGTCTATACAATTTTCATCTCCATCTAAAGATGTGGAGACAGAGTAAAGAGAAACTTGCTGAACAAATATGTGATAAAGACAGGACTCCCAACCAGCCCGCCTGGAGGCAGAGCTGCTCAGTGTGTGATGCTGCGTCCAGAAGTATATGCAGCTTCATGTAAGGCACCTGATGACCGTGGTACAGCCGTTCCCCCCTTTGCCCATTGAAAACCATCGCAATAATAATAATAATAGCAGGCTACCTGTATCGAGTGATTTTAATGTGATTCATACAGCTTTAAGTGCTTTATAAGCGTCAACTCATTGAATCTTCACAATGACTCTGTGGCATAGGTACTACTATTACTCTCCTTTTACAGATGAGGGAAATGAGGCATATATGGTTTAAGCATCTTTTCCATTTTTCAGTAGCTTGAGGAAAGTGAACACAAGGCAGTCTGTTCCAAAGCCCATGTCCTTGACCTCTATCCTACACTCTCCAGCTCTTTAAGCATTTTACTGTGTTTCTTAAAATAATATTGAGTGCTGGTTCCTATACATCCCTTCCTCCACTCGCACCATCACCAAAACACCTGACTTTATCCTAATAATTATAGCCCTGTGGTCACGACGCTTACTTGTATCTTTTCTCCCTCTCCCTGTTTTGGCTTGTTAATGTATAGCAATGTCTGCAAATGTTTTCTTTCTCAGTTCCCACAAAACCCTTCCATATTCAGTTTCATTCTGGATCATCTAATTTTATTGATTCTTTTTCACAAGCCACACACTCCCAATACCATAAAAAAATAAACAAGAAAAGCCAAAAAGTAAACACTTGATCCAATTACCATTCTCTCCATATAGCCTCCTAAGTTGATGGTGATCGTGTAACTTATTGTTCAAACCAAGACACTTTTGAGAGTGGATGTATTACAATTACACTGGAACAGCAGGTATGAACTTAGGTTGTCCTGGGCAAACCAAGAGGTATGGTCAAATCACTTCTGACACACAGAGGACAATTTAGCTACACAACCACATTGTGACTAAAAGAGATTTCCTAGCTAACAGCTTCCCCACTGGCAATGATATCATGTCTTCTTCCAATAGCACTGGCTACAGAAGAATCAGAATTCTGCTGGGGCCTTCGAATAACAACAAGCACAAAGAAAACAATCTTGCCAAAATTTTAAAACAAAAAATGAAGAATAAAAGAATAAGCCTTAAGGTTCTAAGTCTATTATAACCAATAGCAAGTAGACAGAACTGAATAAAAATGGACTTAAAAGTATTTAGTAATATTTCTTTAAATCAGCAGGGTTTAAAGAACAGAGACCTTACTTCTTAAAGTCTTTCCAACAAAATCCTCAGTTAAATCTTATTGAAAACACTCATTTCTTGTTAAATAAACATTATCTAATGAACAAAGGATTTTCACAAAATCCTTTCATATCTTGTTATTCTCAAGTATAAATTAAAGCTTTTAACTTGTCTTTATAATGCAACCTCAGTGTCAACCCTCTAACCTTTCTCCATAGTATTTAATACTGCTATTTCTGAAACATAAAGAACAGCCACGTTGCCAAAAAAAAAAAAATAGAAGAAGAAAAAGAAGATGAATAATATATGAAATGAAATCCTGACTTCGTAATTTATTAAATTGGTAATGATCAAGAAATAACTTTGACCTATTCAACCTATTTTCAGGGTTCATTGCTATAGTTCTTCAGATTAAAACAATGTTGCATTTACCTGTCTCAGAAATTGATACTCGAGAACATTTTTTCATAGATCGTGAAAATAACTGATGGCTATTTAATATCACTGGTTTAAAATAACAATATGGATATATGTGAATATCTCTGAGAAGTATATTAATTATAAATTTCTAGGTTTTGTAGAGACTTTAACGAGCCTGAAATTCTATTAGGTAACAGTGAATTCTAGAAAAGAAATCTTAATCCCTTCTCTTCCCTGCTCTACTATCTTGTATCTGTTGTACATCTGGATAAGAAAAGTAGAAGAAAAATGGCACAAGCCCAAAGTGAAATTTTGAAGTAAGAAACATTTGCCTTTGATGGCCTTCCTGGCCAGGAAGAAGAAAACCTCTCCTGCTTTTGGGCTCCCAAAACTGTTCTCTGTTCCTACAGAAGAAGAAAGAATCTGCCATTCTTATCTGAATTGTCATGAAAATTTGTTCTAACAAGTTGGCACCCCCAGTTTGCATTTATAAGTTTAACTTTTAAACTCTCTAGTGGATTTGAAAGTTTATCTTCATGCAAAGGAATGCAACAAGCTTTCAAGCAGTGCTGTGATTTTTAGAAAAGGGTCTTCCCCAGTCTGCAAACCCATAGCACTCTGAAGGTGGATCTGAATCCAGTTCTGCTTTAAGGATTTGGCAGTGATACAGACACTAAATTAGCCAAGGGTGCTTGTTGGTCTATAGCCCATAGACCCATTATTGATCCCCAGGAAAGGGACAAATGGGACTGAAGATTTTTAGAAGGTGAGTTCTCAGGAGCAGCACAGCCAGATTCACGAAAGCCATCATGAGCACCACCCAGCAAGGCAAAACTCTGTCCAAACTTTTTTGGATAAAAATCACCCAATCCAAGGACTGAGATACCCATCCTGTCCCCGTGCACTTTCCCCTGCACAACCCACTGTATATAGTCATCTCCTGGTCCAGATACCCTCCTATTTACTATCTCATTATAAAAAGTTTATTTTCAAGATCCAGAATCCAGAGAGAGACAAATCAACAGGATTTTTCTGCTCTAAACCCCCTCAAGTTTAAGATCAAACAGCTAAAGAGAGGATTAGCAAAACAGAAGTTAGAGGTGAAACATAAAACTGTAGCCCTGGAGAACTGTCAGGGGCAGCAAGAGAACCCCAGCTGGTGGGACACATGCTCCAAACACTGAGAGCCGTTGATGGTGGGAGATGAGGAAAAACCGATGACCGATCCTTGAAAACTATAACAGAGAAGAGAGGAAAACAATGCTTAGTCTCATAGGTTAAAAAATAATACTAGTAATAGTCCTCTTAATAAGCTGCTTTGCATGTGTGCCTAATCAAACATGCTATGAAATAAGTGTAATGCGTATCATGAAATTTGTGGTCAACACGCATTGCTTTGCAACTTGCCTGATTCCAATAATAAACACCCTCCCTTTCTGCCCTGAGTCTGACTTGAGCAGTCCCTTGTGAAAATCCCCTCAATATATTCTCTGCACCTATCATATTCAAAGCATTGTGTTTGACGCTCAAAGCACACCTTCTGTACTTTATAGAGCAGGGGTTCTCAATCTTGCCACAACTGACATGCTCGACTGGACAGTTCTTTGTTGTCGGGAGTGTCCTGGACATTGTAGGATGTTTAGCAGCATCCCTGGCCTCTACCCACTAGATGTCGGTAATTACACCTCCAAGCCCCCAGCTGTGACAACCAAAAATGTCTCCAGATATTGCCAAACGGCCCCTGGGGGTTAAGCATCCCGGTTGAGAAAACACTGCTGTAGAAAATTCTCTATATACCCTATCCTTAGGTTATTTACTTCTCATGTGGTGTAGTTGCCTCCTTACCAAACAAACACCTCAGCTAGAACTCTGCTTATAAACAACAGCAACAGCAAATATTCTCATTGAGCAGGAAGCCTAAATTCCAATTCCTGCATGTTCGTAAAAGGATATGTCTCTCACCTGGCTTTCATTTTTAAAAAGTCTTTTTTAAGAAGATGTAAACGCTAAATAAGTTGTTGTTGACCCTAAAATAATGTCTATGCATTTAATATCTACCTAGGAGACAGGAAGGCAGAAAAGGATCACATTGTACCAGTCAATTAAACTGTTCCATTTTTAAGGAATCAAAGCAATATATTAGAAAGAAAATGGTAAAAAGTAACTGTCTAAAGAGGTACTAGTTGTCAATTATTTGGGAATAATTAGTTCTGAGACCATAGCACATAAAGCTCCGAACAGTCATCTTACAAACATGGAGAGGATCACTTGCTTTTCGCCTTATAAAATATAGGACTTCTAGAAGTATAAAACACGTTACATTATATGGGATTTTTATCTAGTCATTCTTGTAGCCTCATAGGGAAGTAGAAAAATCAAATCTTTGAGCATTAAATCAAGTGTGTCACAGCATTTCTTATCATTTGGGATCTAACCAGTATGGTCAAAACGGCCAAAATAAAATTAGATTTTGAAAATACAAATGAATTAATTGCACTAAAAGAAATTTCAGCCCAAGTTTCTCATCCACATCTCAACAATGAGAATCAACACTATGTGAAACAATGGTCAGATGCTTTATAAGAAAGATTTAAATGTCCCTCAAAAGCATCAGATAATTACCTAAGCCAGAAGCAAGATGTTAGACTAGGCAGACTAATGATCTGATCTAAGATGGTAATTCCCATGGTTCCTGAGGAGTACAAACATCCATCATTTAATAAATATGTCGTTTCCATTGGACTCCAGACTGGGTGAAAAAAAAATCTCAGCAGTGAGAAAACTGTCCAAGTTTTCCTGGCATATCAATATGCACGTCCCTTAAAGCAAGGCTATTTCTAACATAACGCATTTCTAATCTTTCTTTCAGATTCTGTTATATTAATTAATGCCAGAATAAGCACCAGAGGGGAAAATCTACATAACTGGACAATAAAGTGATGGCTTCAAACAAGATCTCGCAATTCTGTTTGTTGAATAAAAGTATAGGAGAGTTTCCTTTTTGATAGTACTACTTTATTTCTTTTGTAAAAAGTATACTATAGCCTACTTTTCTAACTTTCCACCTCTCAGATAACTAGATCATGGCTTTTAAAACCCATGGTCTCCGGTTGTGATGCTCCTGGGAAGATACCACTTGACTGTAAGTAAGCAGCCGTTGGTTATACAATTACTTAAATCTTACTAACTGAGAGATTTTTTATGTTATTTTTTAAAATTACCATATGGTAATTATTTTCTTTTGCTGTAAGGGTCTATGGATTTCAACAATGTATGGATTTGTGTAACTTCCACAATTAGGATACAAAACAACTTGCTGATGCACCTAAAACCCCCTGTGCTACCCCATTATAAGACTATTCTCACCACACCCAGACCTCTGGCAATTGCTGACCTTTCACTGTCTTTACAGTTTTCCCATTTCCAGAATATCACATAGTTGAAATCATATAGTATGTAGCCTTTTCATACTGACTTCTCTCACTCCCACATGTCTTTGGGAATCATCCATCTTGCCTGTATCAGTATCAAAATGTATCAATAGTTTGTGCCTTTCTGTCTCTGAGTAGTATTCTACTGCATGGGTATATGACAGCTTGCTTATCCAGACCCCTCGTGAAGGACATTGGGTTGTTTACAGCTTCTATCTCCAATAAAGCTGCTCTGAACATTTTAATGTAATAGGAAAGAACAAATCTGATTCCATGTTAGACCTGGTCTATTGCCTGTGCTTAGAAATGCTGGCTCTGCACATTTTGTAAAAGAATGTTGCCTATAGCCTGAAATATAAAGGATAGCCTATACTCAGGTCTCTGACCTTTAGGAGTCCTTTCATATAGAGATAAAAAGTTGCAGAACAGAGAATAACATTTGTTTTATTGGAGGTTTATAGGATAATCCTGACCTGACCTAAGTGGACAGCTGCTAGAACAAAGGATCGGACACCAAGAAGTTTGCAACAACTAACCACACCTCTCCCTCACCTTGCCTTTAAAAGTGCTTTGCTGAAACCCTTCCAGGAGTTCAGGGCTTTTTGGGAATGAGCCACCCTTTCTCCCTGCATGGCCCTGCAATAAATCTTTCTCTGCTCCAAACTCCAACGTTTCAGTTTGTTTGGCCTCACTGTGTGTTGGGCGCACAAACTTGCACTTGCATTCGGTGGTAACAATATGTCTGCATGTTTTAGTGGGAACATAAGTTTTCATTTCTCTAGGGTAAATAACCAGAAAAAGGATTGCTGGGGCATATGTTAAGTATATGTATAACTTTGTAAGAAACTGTCAAACTGTTTTTCAGAGTATCTGTACAATTTTGCACTCCCACCAGCAATGTATGAGAGTTCCAGTTGTTTCCAACACTTGTTATTACAGGTTGACAGTTTTAATAAGAATTCTAGAATGACTTTATTTAAAAAATTTTTTTTAGCTTTTTAAAAAATTTTTTTATTTTATATTGGAGTACAGTTGATTAACAATGTTGTGTTAGTTTCAGGTGTACAACAAAGTGATTCAGTTATACATATACATGTATCTATCCTTTTTCAAATTCTTTTCCCAATTAGGTTGTTATGGAATATTGACTTCCCTGGTGGTCCAGTGGTTAGGACTGGGCACTTTCACTCACGGGGCCCAAGTTCAATCCCTGGCCCTGGTCGGGGAGCTAAGATCCTGTACACCACGTGGGGCAGCCAAAAAAAAAAAATCTTTATCAACTGTTATAATATGTTTTAGCACTCCAATTGGGAAATAGCATTATTTTCCAATAAAGTGTTTTGTAGAAAGTACTTTGATATCAAATATTTGAAACCATAATAAAATGTTTTATTCAATACTGTAATATCCTCTAAAATTGTATTATAAAATTGGTCAGGGGAGCTGTAATTGCTCTGAACTACTTACTTACTTCTTTTTGTATTTATGACAACTATAAAAATGTGCTGCATGCTTTTGGGGCTGCTGCAAGGACCAGAACCACACTCATCAGTTCAGCAAACAAATGTTCAGTGAGAGTTATTATCCTGGGAATGATTGTGAAGAGAACAGATTCGGCCTCTGTACTCGTGAGGCATATATATATATATATATATATATATATATATATATATATATATATATATATATGTATATATACACACACACACATACAATAATTCAATTATTGTGATTATTCAGTCACAGTATTATTCAGTCTAAAGATATGCATAGGGTATACTAGCTGGGGATGTTTTAGAACTTGGCCTTAGTTTGAACAATGCCTGGTACTCACTCTTAGGAAACATAAATAGAAAATGTCAAATGTGCTTTAATCCTGACTTTGTAGCAAATAATGAAATTCCCAAGTGTTCCTGAGACATTAGTACAAATTAAAACCTAAACTATAATACAAATTGTGATAACTGAACAAAAACCTCCAACATTGGAAGAAGCAGAACTATAATGCAAACAGAAAACCATGAACGGTGCTTTACAATATCAAACCTCTTTCGATAAATGGAGGGAACATATGAGTGTTATCGATAGCTAAAAGTCAATGCTCCTCTTTGGCTGAGGAATGTCACCAGTCCCCACAGGCCTTCCCCTCTTCTTTCTCTGAATGCTCTCTTGTCCAGATTCCCAGCTCTCATCTCATTAATAAGGATCATAGCAGGGTTCTTATTCTCTAAGTCCTCTGGATTGCTGACTCTGGATCATATCTGGAGCTTCGCAGTGGCAGACAATAGACCACGAAGGACTGGATTTGTCCCAATCTCAGACTCCTAACTCGCTACACCCCAGCCCCTCGGCTGGCTCATCCAGAGAGGGAATCAGACATGAAAAGCTCATTTGTGATTCACTAAGGAAAGGCTAATATCCCGAAACGTTCTTTCACATGCACTTAACATTACTCCCTTTGGTAACATGCAGCCATTACCTGAAAGCCGTGTGAAATTTGCAGGGAATTGAAAACCTCATGCTTATACAAAAGGCTGAGTCGTTTTCTAAGAGTTAGGCAAGTCATTCAGAGAGTTCAACTGCTAACAAGATTCCTCAGACATGAAGCCAAGGGAACATAATCAGTTTACCCTAATTGATTGCACACAGTTTTATTACAAAACTGATGGTTTTAAACCCCAGCCAATTAGTTTGTCAAAGAGAGGTTAAATTCTTGACTGGTTTATTCCAAGTACATTTAGGCAGGATTTACAATACAACCCGCCTTATCCAAGCAGCCGGAAATATACTTTTAACAAGTGAATTTAGGAAGGACTTCCTAGGAACCAAAAGGGAAAAAGAAATTCCACTAAAACGCTCAACTTAACTAACCAGGACATTAACTCTGGGTTTTTTTTTTTCACTCGATGTAATTCCTTTGCTATGTAGTTACCTAATTTTGAGATCTTTTAAAATATTTTTATGGTTGGTGTCACTGGTAATGCTGCATCTGAAAATATCAAATTAGAATTAAGTAACAATCAATCTATTTAGCCTGACATATTCATTCAGAGCCATTTCTTAACCTGGGTGAGTGATCACCCCCAGTCCTTCACAGATTTTGCCAACTGGTAATATGTGGCAGAGAGTTAAGTCTGCCTGAAGATTCTGGCATTTATTTCTGAGTGTACGCCTCATAGTCCAGGCCAGTCATTTAAAATAATCCTCATTATAACTATCTGGGTTTCAGGGATTCCCTGGAGGTCCAGTGGTTAGAACTCTGCACTTTCACTGCCGAGAGCCCGGGTTCAATTCCTGCTCCGGGAACTAAGATCCCGCAAGCCTTAGGGCATGGCCAATAAATAAATAAATATTTGGGTTTCCATTGCATTTTTAAGAAGAGGCCATTCATTAAAATTCTAATGGGATCAGGCAAAATCTTTTCCTAAAACTGAGCAGCTTGAGAAAAAAATCAATTAACCATTACTAAGTATCCATTCTGCATTCAGCCCTATGCCCCGTCAAGTAAAGTACAAAAGGAGGTCAGACATAGCTATAGGTGAGAAGCAGGACTCACCGTTTTAATGTCCAGGCCAGTGTTAAAATGTTACATTAGAGAAATTTTTACAAATCAATTGTTTCTTAAACTTAGATAAAGTATTTTACAGACCAGTGGTCAGCAAACATTTCCTGTAAGAGATCTGATAGTAAGTATTTTAGACTTCACAGGCAAAGAGGCCAAGTTGAGGATATTACATACCTACCTATATAATGAGAGAAAACAAATTTCCACAAACTTTTATAGATGAAATCCAAAACTTGTATCAGATTTACCTTATCTCAGACAATGTAGTTAGGCAGAAGTAATTGCCACATATTTTATCTTCTAAGACCTCAATGAATAACATGGAATGGACCAAACTTTCTCTGGGACTCAGAATGATCAGAAATTCATTTTTTGCTTGGAGTTGTCATCCATTAAATATTATTACTATAATTCTCCTGGAATTTGTGCTAGGTGATGAGGCCACAAAGAGAAATGGCCTCCTGCCCTCAAAGCACTAAAATTCAAGAGCAGAAAGACAAATGGACAAAGTACAGTAATGGTATGTAACGTGGCTGCAATAAAAGTATGTATACATAGTGTTACATAAACATTTGTTTAAAGTGCTACATAAACACAGAGGGAGGACTTAGGAATATGCTGTTGAAAGTTTCTCATCATAAAAATGTATATTTCTCCTCTTGTAATCTTAGCCAATAAGGATATTGGATCTTCAGAATATTTAATGAAGAATCCCTGTATCACTTCTGAATAACAATTCTGGTCTATTTTCACTGTATAGCTTTACAGACAGGCATTCCAGATAATCTGACTGAATTGAAAGGGACAAGGAGGACACCGTCAAGAGTATTTTATTTATATCTTTTCACTACATCTATCACAATAAATTTTCTTTTATTCTGACAATTAAGATTCTTTTTATTTGAAAGCTCCAGTTAATGGAGAATTGTTCCCTAGCCATCTCAAGAATTAAAATGAGAAATTACAACAACAAACAAGAAAACCCCAGATTATTCAATATAAATCCAAGCTAGAATAAAGAAGAGAGAAAACTTTAATATTATTTTTTTTATCTTTCAAACTAGTGTAATATACAATAGGCAATAAATACCAAAACCACACACATATTTTATAAATTCAGAAGGAAACCAAAGTCTTATGTCTCCTCTCTCCTGAGGAGGCTGGTGGTGAACTATGACCTAAAATGTGGCAACGTGGCTGATTGATGAAGGCTTAAAAGGCTCATAATCTTTTCCTCTTCAGATATCAGTTAGATGATGACTTCAGCATCTCCCTGTATTATACCAAAAGCTCCACCTTTGGTTTTTTTGTTTTTAATTTTTATTGGCGTATAGTTGCTTTACAATGCTGTATTAGTTTCTACAGTACAGCGAAGTGAATCAGCTATACGTATACATATATCCCCTCTTTTTTGGATTGCCTTCCCATTTAGGTCACCATAGAGCACTAAGTAGAATTCCCTGTGCTATACAGTAGGTTCTCATTAGTTACCTATTTATACATAGTATCAATAGTGTATATATGTAAATCCCAACCTCCCAGTTCATCCCACCTCCCCTTTTCCCCCTTGGTATCCATATGTCTATTCTCTACATCTGTGTCTCTATTTCTGCTTTGTAAATAAGATTGTCTATACCAATTTTTTCAGATTCCACATACATGCATTAATATATGATGTTTTTCTCTTTCTGATTTACTTCACTCTGTATGACACTCTCTAGGTCCATCCACGTCTCTACAAATGACCCAATTTCTTTCCTTTTTATCGCTGAGTAATATTTCATTGCATGTATGTACCACACAACCTTTAGTTTTCATTTCTGGAAGGCTTTTCTGGTAATAAACATAAATACAAGGGTTTAGAAGATGCTCTGCTGTTTCTGAGGGATGCAGGCTCTTCACATCTCTGCTCTGATGATCCTAGTTTGGAGGGTTCCTAGCACATTTCCAAAAAGTTATTTCTACCTTAGAGTCCTGCCAGTCCTGCTAATACAGACGAGAGGCGGTGGTAACCAGATGAGAAATGATACATCCTCTACCCTTCTTTGTTGTTCCCCTGACATTCACGTCAATCGAGCAATACCTGTAGAAAGGGATTTTACTCCACAATCCCTTCTAGTGTGAAGTCTATATTCTAGACAGATAGACACTCGTGAAATTGAGAGAATGATCCAGAAGCACATACTGTCCAAAGGTACAGAGGCCTCAAGCAACATGAAATGTTTAATTGTACTGTGGAGGGAAGTGGTGCCTGAAGAGGAGGGTGGGGTCTTGTGATGGAGGTTCCATCACAAAGTCCATCAGATGTTATGCTAATGAACTGAGATTTTACTCTGCAAAATAAAGGGAAGCCAGTTAACAGTTTTATGCTGATGCTTACATGATCAGATTTGCATTTTAGAAAGAGCACTTCTTCCTTGTGTAAATTGTAGAATTATAGAGGTTTAGAGTAGGGAAAGGGAGAACAATATTCACTGCTACAACTCAGATAAAGGCTTACTCTAAGGCAGTAGGGAGAAATGGAAGAGAGGATGAATTTAACAACCTTAATGGATTTGGCAAGCCTTTGTGACTGCATGAAGGAAGAGGTTGAGAGGGCAAAGCAGCCAAAGGTGACTACTAATTTGGGAGATTTAAGAGTAGGAGGGCTGAAGATAAGGCATTCTAACATAGATAGAATGGAGATATCACACAGATAGGTGAATATTCAGATCTGGAAAGAAGGGTGAGTCTGGAAGAGAAGTAGAGATTTGTGACCTAAGAGTCGACGGCCAGGTCATAGATAAGATCAGGAGGGGGAGAAGAGGAAAAGGAGAAGACTGTTAATGACAAAACTTTAAAGATCACTAACATTGGAGGGATAGGGGGAAAAGGACTCAGATGGAGCATATTAGGAGGCAACGGCTGGGGCAGTGGAGATTCCAAACTTTCTATTTTGAAAGGACTCAGACCAGCAATCAGGTCAGAAGGGGGTTTGAATATTCATTACAAGAATGAGGAAATTCAGTCGTGTGTACCCAAGAGTGGGGATGCTGCTGGACATTACATTTCCACCCCAGCCCCCGCTTTCAGTTACCCTACTACTGAGAGGCTGGAGAACCAGGGGAGCACGTTGTCTTGGAAACCAAAGCAGGATGCAATTTAAAGAATCAGGGAGCAGACTCAGAGTCAAATTCTGCAGAGACCATACAAAGAAGGAGAAAACGTCCAGTAATTTGCAGTTGCTGATGCTGGTCAGCCACAATGCAGCCGGAGAGACTGAATGAGACATAAGGAAGAGTCAGTCAGGGCACTTTTCCTTAAAGAGGTTTGACTATGAAGAGATGAAGAGGATATGGCAGGAGCCACAGTGGGATACAGGGTCAAAGGGCCTCAAGAATAGTTTGAAGACACAAGTAGATACCCTGTCTCAGAGCTGTTCCTCACAACCCACTGTGAAAGACTTGCAATGCCCATCGCACAGATTGATGGCTGCCCTTCTCCAGAAAACATCTCTCCCATAGGGCCCCATTTCCACCTAAAAGTCCACTATGAAAGATTCATTTAGTTGGACCTTAAAGGCTTTTTACCGGCAGCAATTTTCTATTAAAGTGCAAATACCCAAGTAACAACTGGAAATGAGGCCAGGATAGATGCTTGAAGTAGAGAAGGGAAGTGAGAAGGCAAACAGCAAAGAAAACCAGTGCCTGCCTCACAGCTTTGCTTGAGTTGGCCCTGAATTCAATCAGCAGTAATAACAGAAGATGGGCAGAGAACACTGAGTAATCACTGGTGCTGTTTAGCTGAAATTATCCTTTATGTCCTACATACAGAGAAGCATCATACATAGATTGTCAATTTCCAAGAATAAAAATTCAACTTAATAAACTTAATACTAATTTGGAGAAAAATTAAATCTATTAGGTGATATACACGGCACTTAAAAGTGTTAAATGCCCAGGGTCAAACATAGGAATTCATTGTAATTTCCCCTAACTACAATCACAGAAGTGAAATGAGGATGTGGGGAAATCTGACAGTGGTTACTAGGTGACTAGGTAGCAGAATATGCCTCCCCCCAAAAAACACCAGTTTGGCAGGCTGATTATTTTGAGCTGAAGATAATTTAGAAGTAAGCAGATACAAGAAAAGCCCTCTGCACTCCCCCTAAAAGCAGAATATAAATTTGCAAAGGTGTCTCCCCTCCCCTCTCTACCAGGAAGGACTGAAGTTAGTCATCTGACATGCTAGACCCTTATTAGCCCAGAGATAGTACCAGGGAAACCATATAACTCTTATCTACCATTAGTGTCTCCGTACATTTACCTTCCCACAATTTGCCACCTCTGGAAGCTCAAAGTCCCTTTCTTTTGCCTTGTCACTTTTCTTTGCAATTATTGTTCTTTGCTAAGATGCTCAAGGTCTAAGCTCAAGTTCGAACCACCCTTTTGAGTTACTCATCACTGAGTACTTCCATGTCCATGCACAATGTACACATTAATGAACTTCTGTTTGCTTTTCACTTGTTAATCTGTCTTTTGTTAGTCTAAGTTGTAGGACTCCAGCCAATGAAGTCCAATGGGTAGAATTTTTTCCTCCCCTACACATTCCTCTCTTGATATTTCTTCAACAGCTGGAACAACTCACTGATATTTGTGTCTGTTGTGTCTGCTGCTCTCCCCATGCCAAGTCTTGTTTTTTGGATCACGTTCTCTCATATACTGAAGGCAGGTCATTCACAATTTATGCATGCCCAACCTATTCACATCCCTATGTGCACAGAAGCAACTGAAAAAACACTTTTAATCTGTATCAGAGGTACCGCAGCCCCAAGAAGGACCTTCCTTTCTAATTCCAGTTGAATGTTCTTTCCCATCCCTATCAAGGACAGCTTCATACGTCATCTCTAATTATCACCTCACCCCAGGTTTGGTCTATATTGGTAGAAAATGTGTAGCCTAACTAGTAAAAGAACGAGAAGAACGAAGAAGAGGAGGAGCAGGTGGACTAGGTGGAAGGTGACTCATTAAACACCAGAAACTGTTCTCCATCTACTTGCCCAGCCCTTCCTTCAATATTGGGAGACTCTTCTCACCCTATACACATAATTCCATTCAGTTTCTTGGCCTTGGTTCCCATCTACACGATGAATCTTACATCTTTGACCTTTCCTGTGAACTACAGAGCTGTGCATCTAACCCCCTATTGGGCACCCCCTCTCGGAAGTCTAGCATACACCTCAAATTCAGTCTGTCTAAAATGGAATTCTTCTTCTTTTCCAAAGTTGCTCCTTCTCCAGGGTTCTCCTTCAGTAAATGGTATCACCAGCCACCCAGTTATTTTAGGAAGAACTCAGAAGTCATTCTTGACTCCTTTCTCTTCCTCGTCCAATCAATCAACAAGTCCAGCCATGTACGCCTCACAAATCTCACTTGAGTCCCTGTGTTTCTCATGTCATCATCCTGATCTGTGCTGCCTCATTGTCTATCCTTTGGACCTTTGCCACTGCACTGGACGCCCTGCTTCCTCTCTTGTCCCATCCAATCTGTTCTCTACAGGGCAGTCAGAAGACTCTTTTAAACATGCAAATCTGATCATGACCCTCCTTCCTTTTAAGTCCTTTATGAATGCCTCTTAACCCTTAGGATCAAGTCCAAAATCCTTAGCAGGGTTATAAAACATTCTGGGAACAGATCTCACACATCTCGACATCATCTTGGGCCACTCCCAGCCAGGATGGATTTCTTTTCATTCTCCGGTCCCTGTGCCTTTGCACATATTATCTTTCCATATCCTTTTTCTACAACTCTTCCCCTGGCAGACTCACTCACCTTCTAAATCTCTGCTTACATAGGCCTTGCTCCAGAAAGGCTTCTCCTAGAACAAGGGTTGACAAACCACGGTTGACAAATTTGCCTGTGGCTGTTTTGGTACAGCCCTCAAGCTAAGAACGGGTTTTAAATTTTTTAAAGAATTTCGAAAGAAGAAAAAGAAAAGGAGGAAGAGACAGATGAGGAGGAGGAGGAAAAACAGAAACCATCTATGATCATTAAAGGCTAAAAGAGTAACAACCTAGAATATCTCCTATCTGGCCCTTTACAGAAAAGGCCCCTGCCTTAGAGCATCAACCTAAGGTCCCCTACTATGTGCTCCCCTGGTGCCTGGACTTCCTCAGTCATCACTTAGGCTTTATTACAATTAGTTGTCTAATGTCTCTTTTTTGCACTGGACTCTAAGCTCAGCAAAGTTGGGTACCATGTTCATCTTTACCACACTATATCTCCAGTATGTAGTACATGGTAGAAACTTAGTAAACATTGTTGAATGAACTGCAACGAAAACGAAAATAAGTGAGAGCTTCATATTGCTGGGTCCACAGACAGGCCATGGAAGTACTTCTAAACGAGTATGACTAGGACAACCATCCTCTCAGTGCTCTCAGGACAATGATGATTTATGCTCGTTCTCCCAGAAAAAATATTAATAGCTCCCCCTCTACTCTCAGAAGTGTCCCTCTTTGGAGGAGTTAGGAGACTTGGAAAAAGTTCATAGGTCCAACTGCCTGTGAAGAGAGAAATTTCCCAAGATCACTGGAGCAGAAACCACAGTGGCTTTTGTAATCAAAGGGTGGAACTCTTTCCATGGAAGAGTTCAAATCATTGTAACACGTAGTATTCAGAAACCAGACTAATAGTAGAAAAATACTGTGTTTATGGAACATCATGATTAAAATAGACTTTTGCTTTACTGACCTGGAAGTCTGCCTATTATTTTTAACATAGTCATTGTGTGAAAACACATCCTTCATTGTAAATAACCAACTTTCAAAACTCAATCCACCTTGAGTTTGGAATGGCCAGTATAATTACTGTGAATAAATACTTTTATGACAAGCTCTTTTTTTGACATACACAGGTGACTCAATCTTTTTGTCTTTCAGTACAAGTGGGAAATCAGATATTCTAGCTAATTAATATTCAGGAATAATAAAATAAGTTATTTGGGGATACAAAACTTAAGAATTGAAGTAAACTTCAGAAATCATCTGATTTAACAGGCTGACTTTACAGATATGAATTTGGAGAACACAGGAAGCAAATGTTCCTGCTCTGTGTAAGGCTCCCTTGGAATCAGGCCTGTTTAAAATTTTCCGATAAATTTAAATTAAATTAAACATCATTAATAATCAAATTTATGCTGTATCTATTTCTTTAATGATTGTGACATCACTTTGGTATCTTCATGCCTGAGATTCATCTTCAAGAACAGAAGTCTATATTGTACTTTATGTGTACATGAATCTCACCTGTCTAAAGAAAGGCATGAGTCCTACATCTTTCTTAAATTCCCTTTTCACTTCTTCTCTACAGAGTGTTTTGCCACCATCGGTCTGAGCTGTAGGCCAAACTCATCAAACCTATGTCGATTATTCATACTATTGATTATAATGATAGTATTTACTGAATTTGTACAAGGCACTAGGCACTAAGCTTATGTGATTCACTTTCTTGTCACGACAACCAGATGAGGTAAGTGTTATTAAATTAAAAGGGAGAAAGGTGGGCCTAGGAGCAAATAACTTGCCCAGGATACAGAGCTGGTAAGTCATCCAGATGGGGCCTCAACTCATATCTCTATGAACTACCAGCCTGTAATAACAAATTCCTCCGGATGCTGTGTTGGATACCTGCGTGTACCATGTCAAGTCCTCTCCATCCCATCTCTTATTCCAACCACTGATGTGTGGCTCCCATTTCCATGCAAAAGAAAGCTGACAGTGCCTTGCCTTCTGCCCTTGGGCCTCTCTCATGCTGCCACATGAGATGAACCATTTAGCATTCATACCTCTGCAACCAGGAAGTGTTGGGTTTGGAGCTTTGACCAGTTGGAGACATGAACCAGTGTCTTCTCTTTTTGCCCATGGGCAGAATTGAGATACACTTCAAAAGGGTCCTCACAGGATCAAGCATCTCCTGTAGACATCTTGAGCTGCTTTCCCTCCTTTGTTTCACTACTTCTGTCCCCCATTCCTGCTCCCTGAGATCATCTCCCAAATAAATAAACTCTATGCAAATTTTGTCTCAGGCTCTGCTTTCAACAGCATCCAGGATGAGAGGAGGCCTTCTTCCCCACCATCAGACCATCTTGTTTCTCTCCTCCTGAGCTTTCTATCACGAATATGCAACAGCTAACATACTTTATCTGAAGAGGAAATCCTCTGTCTCTGATGGACCTGACTTCTTCATTTCCTGTGAATAGCAGAGCTATCTGCATCTGTAGGGTCTCAGGACCACATTGAGAATATTTGTCTACCTCTGCTGGAAACCCTTCTGATTAGTCAGGCTCCTTGAGCTGGAAACATAAGGATTTATAATGAAAAAGAATCACACAGTAAAAACAGAAAGAATGAAAAGAAAACAAACCAATAAAGAACCTATCCTATCATAATATTTGAGGTTCTGGTATTTGCTGGCTTTGGAGGGAGCTCAAAATAAATGAAAGAAATGTGTATTTTATTAAATGCTAATATTTAGAAGATGTAGGGGGGGAAGGAAAGATAAAGGCTTCCAATCATATTTGCAAATATGGGTCGTCTCCTAGCCCCTTCAAAATGGTTAGATGTTTTCCTTGCATCTGAGCCACCTCCGCAGTTTTGGAAGTAACACCTGGGACCAACGAGAAAATCATGCAAGGGGTAGCGAAGCTGCACGTGTATCCAGCCCACAGAGCTGGGCACCACACCGTGCTCTCAGACTGGACTGTAATACGATAACGAGCTCTTTCTAGCCAAGTTGCAGCTGCCCATCCGACTTCCTCCCCAGGAAGAGCCTATTGCTTCTGACCCCACATAGGTCTGCCTGTAATAAACTCTATCCTTCCCTTGCAACATCTGCTATTGTTAAAATGATCTCTGTTTGTCTTGAAGTACAAATAGGCCCCAAATTTCAAGAGTTCAGAATACACTGAACCGTAACAGCATAGCTTTTTCTTTTCCTTCTTGGTAAGAGCCTTATCCCTCTCTTGGGTTTTGGAATTCATTTTAAGAACAACAATGAAATAAAGTGGAGAGGAAGAAGTTTTGAGAGGGTCAGGAGGACTCTAGGGGGTCAGAAATGAAGAGCTGGCCCTGGCTTTTGTTTTTCCTATATTTGCCGGAATGCATGTTGATGGTCCATGTGAGCCATTTTCTGTATTCTTGTTTCCCCATACTAAACTTAAGACTTTGGGGCAAGAGAAGGAACTAATTTTATTACTAATTAGTACCCAAAGTGTTCTGCAATGTTCAAATTGACCAACTTTTAATTTTGCTTGAACGAGACAATTTCTTGTTCCTCATCATGAATGTACTTGTTTTCAAGAAGAGAAAATAGGGGAGCCTTAGTCCTGGCCTCAGATGTAGGGTCTTGGTGAAAAGCAAGACACTGAGGCCTGGTGGCACTAGATTCCCAGACTAGACTTGCCAGTAGGTAAACTGTCCTCACTCCTCTGAACCTCAATGGATAAAATAAGTGATTATTTCATAGTACAGTTAAAGTAGTAAATGAAATAATGCACATGAAATGCCTGTTAAGTGTGGTTAATAACTATTAGATGATCATGATTTTTCAGTATATGAGATTTTATCTTCCAGTGAGACTCAGAAAGTCTTCCAGTCCAGTTATCAGAGCTTCCTCAGATAGAGAGGAATCAGTTCCATATGCATCTCCAGCTGAGGGGTTAAAACAGATAAAATGCTTAGAAGAGTGCCTAGCAGGTTGTAAACACTTGATAAATGTTAGCTATTCATCACCATCATTATCTATGTATCATTAATAATGTACAATTATCCTTATTATTATAATCTGTTTACTGAGTGACCTGGACTCAGCAGGTGCAAAAGAGGAAATTTAGTCTTCCTAACCCATTCCCATTTAAACTCATGCTGTCAAATTACTTTTCTCAGATCCTGGATGAAACCCCAGGCAGATGACACAGCTTTTCTGATTACTTTCACATATGAAACATTCCAGTCCAATCCAATGCAATCTCAAATCCTTTTGAAACCTTCTTCCTTCCTTCAGCTTCAAAATCTGGGAAATCTGTGATGGGGAAAATATTGTTGGCTTTGCATTACTTCTCCCCCTTGATTCCTCTTCCTCCACTCACTACAAAGCCTCTGGTTTTCCAGAGGCTTTGTAGGCTCAGAGGGTTTGATACCCTCTGAGTATTGCAGATGTCTAAAACTGACTCTTTTTTGAGTCCTCCTGTGGGTTCCACAGAGACTTGCACTAAGGATCTGCGGTTGCCTGTCTGGCATGGGAGATGCCTGTTCCTGGTGGCTACTTATGACTTATCTGAAAGCCCCTGATGCCCAGTGTCCACCCCCACTTGAGGTCACCCCACACCTCTTGGGTGGGTCTCTGTTAAAATGGTACATGATACGCTCCCCTAACAAGTCCACCCACACCTGGAATACTGTGGGCCTGGCATCTTTGCTCAGCAAGCTAGGAAATGGAAACTTCTTCAGCACAAGGCACTTCGGCCAGTCTCTCACCAGGAGACTCTTCTTCAGTGTGTCAGACAACAGTCTCTGTCAACTTCTAGTGGTGCTTTAAAACCCAGCTCCTCTGGAGAGGAACATGACGGCAAGTACTAAGCTCTGCCTTCCTGTGAGCAGAGATGAGGAGTTCATTGCACACTGAGAATTATCTACAATACGGTCCTAGAACAGTTCCCTTCCACCTCCCAGTGAATTCTCCTCTTCCCGTATACCCGGAGGTACATGAAGGGCTAGAGAGTCAGAGGCTACACTAGGTTCTAGCCACTTCGTTTACAAGATCAACATAGATTATCTTAGTCTGCACTGTCCAACACAGTAGCCACTCACCACATGTGGCTATGTAAGTTTAAATTTTAATGAATCACAGTAAAACAAAATAAAATTCAGTTCCTCAATCTTCCCAGTCACTTTCAAACACTCAATACCCACACGTGGCTAGTGGCTACCATACTGAATAGCACAGATGTAGAAAATTTTCATCATTGCAGAAAGTTCCACAGACAGAGATGGAACTCTGGAGCCTCACCTTAGAAGGTGAAGGTTTTGTCAACTATTGTTTTGTTCTCAGGGCTTGGAGCTTCTCTTAAGGTCATAGTACAAGAGAAGATTCATATTTACCAGTTTTTTAGATAATCATTAAGTAGATCGATTTTGACATCTGGGTTCTGGACTAAGAGTGTGTTAAAGCAAATGAATACAAGACCATTTTTCATGATGCTAAAATCTTAGATAAAGCAGAAAAAAATTAATTGGGGTTCTTATGTTTAAGCCTCAAGTCTAAAACAATGTCTACTAAAAATAAAATAAAATTAACAAAAGGAACAAAAGTAACCCATATCACTATTTCTTCTCACCTGGATCACTGCAATAGAATGGCTAACTCATCTTTCTCTTATTCATTCCTGCAAACCTCCAGTTACTCTTCCAAAGTTTAAAAAATGCAAAGTAAATTGCATCAGTTTCCATTGCAAGTCGAATAAAATCTCATGTTCTTAAAATGTCCCATAAGCTCCTCAGGATCTGCCTCTTGTTCACCTGTGCAACCTCATCACAGGCTACTCATCTGCATGCAAGCCCACTATTATTCAGTCCCTGTGGCCTTCCTTCCTCCGAGGCTCTGCTCCTCCAGCCTCGGGATTTACACACAAACTGCTTTCTCTGCCTTGAAGGCTTTCCCCTCCACATATTACCTGGCCAACTCTTATTCAGTTTGGGTCTCAGTTTTAATATTACTTCCCAGAGCACTTACCACCACCACCACGACCACTGTGACGCACTTATGGCATGCCTGTTCTCTTCTTTATAGCGTTTATATGTAATCATATATTTAGTTGTCTATTTTATGTATAGATTTCTTATTGCTTACCTTTCCTAATATGATATGAGGATAGGAATCATGTCATTTTGTACACCAGCTTTTCTCCTGATACCTGGAATGCAGTAGCTGCCCACTAAATATCAGCTGGGTAAGTGAACGGATGAATAAATGAATGTGCACATCTTAACACTGACTTTCTTTTCTTTTTCTTTAATTTAATTTATATTTTATAGAGCAGGTTCTTATTAGTTATCTATTTTATACATATTAGTGTATATATGTCAATCCCAATCTCCCAATTCATCCCACTACCCTCCGCCCTTGTTTTCCCCCCTTGGTGTCCATATGTTTGTTCTCTACATCTGTGTCTCTATTTCTGCTTTGCAAACTGGTTCACCTGTACCATTTTTCTAGATTCCACATATATGCATTAATATACGATATTTGCTTTTCTCTTCCTGACTTACTTCATTCTGTATAACAGTCTCTAAGTCCATCCATGTCTCTAAAAATGATCCAACTTCATTCCTTTTTATGGCTGAGTAATATTCTGTCATATATATGTACCACATCTTCTTTATCTATTCATCTGTAGATGGGTATTTAGGTTGTTTCCATGACCTGGCTATTGTAAATAGTGCTGCAGTGAACATTGGGGTGCATGTGTCTTTTTGAATTATGGTTTTCTCTGGGTATATGCCCCGTAGTGGAATTGCTGGGTCATATGGTAATTCTATTTGTAGTTTTTTAAGGAACCTCCATACTGTTCTCCATAGTGGCTGTATCAATTTACATTCCCACCAATGTGCAAGAGGGTTCCCTTTTCTCCACCCCCAACACTGACTTTCTGAAGGAATAGCTCTAGCAGCAAAGGTAGCACTTTCAGCCTAGAAGGAAGGACACAGCATGGGTAGGGAAAGTGTTTGGGGGTCAGCAAGGCCCTGGGTGGACCAGTCCCTTAAATCACCTTGTACCTGCACCAGTTTCCTCCATCGACACACAAGACTGGCCCAACTTTTCCTCTCATTAGAGGACAACCCACCCCATCTTTGTCACAGCTCGTTGTTTTCCTTAAAACACCTCAGAACCCAGCAAGGAAGCAAAGAGTGAGAGCTTTCCCGCCTCTGGTGGGTAGTCCTACCTCTGTGCCCCTTGTCTCTGCAACAAACAGTAAAATGTTAAGCCTCGCTTATCTGCTTGCACACTTCCCAGTGAAGGCTCTCCTCAATGCCATGCATTCCCCAAAGTAGGGGCTTCAGTTTCTTTTCTTTCTTCCTTCTTCAGCAATCATTTGCTCTATTGTTTCACCTATCAGCTAATTCCAGACAATTTTCAGTTTTCTCTCTAGCTGTGCTTTATCTTTCAGTTTCTAATCCCAGAGATTCCCGCTGCCAGATGGATATTTGAATAGTTCCTCTCCCCTATAGTGGGCATCCCAAACTCACTAAAGACAAAGCTTAGGCCAACAACCTCTTCCTTCTTATTTCCCCATATCTACTGTTGGAACCTTTGTTCCGCAGGATATGCTGACTGTGGACAATACAGTAACTCTTGATTTCCTCTCATCAGTTCCCAACAGTCAGGAGTGGGCAAGCCCTTTCTTCTCCCTCTCTTTTGTATGTCTTTGATCTGTACCATCCTCTCCCTTCTGATGGCCATCAATCTCCTCCAGCTCCTCAATGCATTTCCTCTAAAGCTAAACAACTAAAACAGTGTCCTATCAGGTCTTTCCATTTGGCCCATGCTCCAACCCAATCTTCACCCTGCTTCCTGCAGCCTGACTGAAGTACAGCTTCCCATAGGCTCCTCCTCTATCCTGGACTCTTCAAAGCCCCCTCAACAGCTCATGAAGTAAATAAAGAAAAGTACTTCAGTCTGGCTTTCAAGGCTCTCCAAAACTACAGCTCTGTTCTCCCTTTTTCTCAACATGTCTCCCATTCTACAACCAAATGAAAATACCCCACACGTTGTGATGTCAGTGTCCTTTATTCATGCCTTGATAAGGGAAGTTTTTTCTCCTTCTGTCAAAGTCCCACCCATCCATTTTGCTCAGAGTACTATGTATGTATTTGCAGGTGCTTATCTTACATTGTTTCGAACTAAGGTCGAGTACTCGAATTATCATACTAAATTATTACACTAAATTATCTCCTTGAGGGTCAAAGATGAATCTCACTTATGCATAATTCCCCAGACAGCCTATATCCAAGAAAGGTCATGGTCATTAAGAAAAAAAAGCATGGGTTCAGACAGATTTGGGCATAAATCTTCACTTTATCACTTGACGTACGTCTTAAACAAAGCCCCTAAACTCTGTGAGCCTCAGTTTCATCATATTTAGAATGATAAAAATGAGACTTACTTCCCAAGTTACTGTAAAGGTATGATATATAAAGCACCTAACACGATGTCTGGCATGTAAGAAGCACCCAGTAAATGGAAACTACTGCAATAGAAGTAACTATCATTAAATTGTAATAGAGAATCGATATGTATTGGTTAAACTAAGCTAAAACTAGCATAGTAAATCTATTCTGCCTTCCAGAAGGTCATAATCAAATTGGGTAAAGAAGGCACCACCTCATTCTACTATAATTAATCATGCTGAGCAAAATGTAACATGAATGATGACATTCCAGTAAGAGCCAAGGCAGTCTGAGGAGGAAGACTTCACTTCCTCCTGGAGTGGAGAGGGCATCCCCTTGAAGGACGTGTAGATCCTCAGTAAACTCGTGAAAGATGGAATAGCCACAGGAATAGGCCTACTCTGAACAGTAAAGGTTACCCTCTATTACTTTTTCTTTAAAAAAAATATTGAAGCTTGTTTTAAACGAGACCTTAGTCACTTCATTAGTGTTTATTTCACTAATTACTGATTTCTTTTGTAATTAACTTTTTCTTAAAAGGGAGTTTAATACAGGGGGAAAAATACTGGCTGGAAAAGGAACTAAAAGTTTGGTCTGATAGGCTATACGATTGTAAAGGAGTCACTTTGTTCCTGGGACCTTTGTGATATCAGCTGCAAACAGTAAAATGCCAGATATGTTTTTGAGGAAAGAATCAGGTGATGAAACGCATTTTACAACAGATTCAAGAATGAGTTCACAACATGGATGGACCTAGAGATTATCATACTGAGTGAAGAAAGTCAGACAGAGAAAGACAAATATCACATGGTATCACTTATATGTGGAACCAAAAAAAGAAAATGATACAGATGAACTTATTTACAAAACAAAAACAGACTCACAGTCACAGAAAACAAACTTATGGTTACCAAAGGGGAAAGCAGGAGGAGGGATAAATTAGGAGTTTGGAGTTAACAGATACGCACTACTATACATAAAATAGATTAAAAAACAAGAACCTACTGTATAGCACAGGAAACTATATTCAACAACATACTGTAGTAACCTATAATGGAAAAAATCTAAAATATATATATTTCATGTATATATGAAACATATATAATATATATATATGTATATATATATATATATAAAACTGAATCCCTTTGCTGTACACCTGAAACTAACACAATATTATAAATCAATTATACTTCAATTTTTTTAGAAAAAGAGTGAGTTCATATGGAAGATCTAAATGGCCTTGGGAATTCCCTGGTGGTCCAGTGGTTAAGACTCCGCGCTCTCACTGCTGAGGGCCGGGGTTCAATCCCTGGTCAGGGAACAAAGTTACCACAAGCCGCTCACGTGCGTACGACATGGCCAATAAATAAATAATTTAAAAATAAATAAGAATTTAAAAAGATAAACAGCCTTTCTCCTTGTCCCGTAGGGAGACAATCTTTGTTAGCACCCAGCCTCCTGCAATATTCATTCCCCAGCACACATGACCCTGTGCGGAAGGGGAATATATATAGGAAATTTACAAGCCTTTCTAATTACTAGGTACTATCACACAAACCAGTGCCAGAGTTGATAGCTATAAAATGACTGACTATTCAAGAACAATTCATGTGTGAGTGGAACCATTTTGAGAGAGGTGGGAAAGTCAACTGTTGAGTATTTCAAATGGTGATGATAAACCTACCTCCAAAACCAGAAGTGAAAATTTAAAATGATATAAAAAATTGATGATGAGGTGTTATTTTAAATTTGTTTTGAGTGTGTGATCAAGAGTGATTTAGGTGATTCAGAATATTTTCTTTCCCCTTTCTTTTTCATTCCTGTCAAGAAGAGAAAGGGAAAGAAAATACCCTAATTGTCAAATCTGGACTTTCTAGATTAAAATATATGTATTCCGTATTATCCAGGTGGGCTCTGCTGGGGAGGGAGAAATTTCCCCCTCTACTTCTCTTGAGTTCTTTTGGCCAGACTAATAATAAAATTGACACAAGACAGATTAACAGCAGAAAGAGGAACAAATTTTAATTCATGTGCACAGAGGTCTCATAGAAATGGGACCTAAGAAGTGGCCAAAGCCAACAGCTTTTATATTTTTTTAGACATAGAAACAATAAATTTGAGAGGAATTGGCAGGACAAAAGAATTTAGGTTTGGGTGCCCAATTAGTAAGAAATGTAAGCAAAGTTTGGGCTTGGGTAATAAATTAGGAAAGAAGTAACAAGGTTTATTTATACAAGCTTCTTGGCCCTGAATTCCCTGTGCCTAGCGATAAGGGTGTCCCTTCTACCTCCACATGCATGAAGGGCACCTTTCACATGGGAGATTTATTTCCTCCTTTCAGGGAGACAGAGAAGAGGGTCAGAGTGTCCCTCTTGCATCGAACGTTTCTTAAGTAACTTTAATTCAAAATAATCGTATGCCATTAAGGCATATTTTGGGGTCGTCTACCCTGGGCCCCAACAGTTCTAATATAATCACAAGTGTCCTCAGAAGAGTGATGCTGAAAACGTTTGAAGGAAGAAGAGAAGACAAAGTGACTACAGAGGCAGAAAGAGTCATGCAGGGACCTGCAAACAGCAATGTTACTGAACTGAACTTGGGCCCCCTTGCCCGATGCACAGCTGAGTCAATCTACTGACACAGGTTGTGGAGAAGGAAAGTACAGCATTTATTGCAGGGCATCAAGCAAAGAGAATAGGCAGCTCATGATCAAAAGACCCAAATTCCTTGATGGCTTCCAGGAAAGGGTTTTTAAAGGCAACATTTGGGGTGAGGACTGCAGGGGGCATGACTTTCTTCTGATTGGCTGGTGGTGAGGTAACAGGGTGGTGTTTCAGAAATCTTCATCATCACCCTCTGATTCCAACCAGTCTGGTGTCTATGCTCAGCATGTATTCACCCTCCTCCACATGGGTGGGTGGGTGGGGTCTTAGTTTCAGCAGAACAACTCAAAGATGTGTATCAGATTGTTATGTATATCTCTTGAGGAGGAGTTAGGACTCTGTTTTATCACTGAAATATTGTTTCTTGACTGCTTTTCCTTTGTTTCTGTATTCCCTCACTTCCCTAATTAGTAACTGCTGGAGTCTGCTCTTTGAAACTCCAGAAAGGTGTAGGAGACTAAAGCCTTTTTCCTACAAGCAAGAAATTGGGGACCCAGAGGGGCCCTGCTAAGTTTCAACAAGATGCAAAATGAAGCAAAACATTCCAGTCACGCAATGAAAAAAATTATAAGACAGGTGCCAGCTATGAGGTTGTAGGGAGAAAAGGGTCAGCGAGAAGAAATGCTCCAGAAGCAGCTTTCATGCCCTGAGGTTCAGTGCTTCCTGGTTGGGGCCTTTGTTATGGGGGAGTTAGAGTAGGTCTTGGGAGAAGGGAAAGCAGCTCGAAACTAGTCAGGTTCCTGGAACACAGAGGCACTTCCTGTGACCTGTGTGCATTCCTGCTGTGGGAAGGACCCCGCCCTAGGCCAGAGAAGGTACATCACCCATTCACACGGTTGGCTTACCTGGAGGCAGTTACTAGGCAACCAGTGTGGGAAAACTAGCACGTACCCATCAGGAACAGGCATTTGGATCTTTTTTAAACAAGACTAAACAATTGCTCCTTCTTTTTCAAAACTCTTCTGTTTCTGTAGCTGTTTTCACGTTCAAGGCAAACAGAGAGCCAGTGGAGGCTTGGCAACTGAAACCTTGCCTCTGTTTTGTAGGAGATGTAACTCCAAGTGTCCTTTGGAAAAATGTCCCACCATGGATTCCATGACCCACATATTCCATTTGGAGAAATGGAGGGAAAGAGGAAGAAAAGGGGAAATACAAAGTAACAGAAGAAAAATGAAACAGGAGCACGAGAGCAGGAAAGTCTGAGAAAGAAAGAGAGAGACCATCCTGCGCTTGTGCGCGACTCTCTTTCGTATGGAATTAATGGTGGTTTAATGGGGTATGAAGGGCTGTTTTACTGGAAACAATGAGGAACAATTGTCTAGCTCACGTTTCATTTCACAGGTCATTACTGCATTAAGAAGTAAATCGACCAAGTCCGGTAAATAACAGTCTGCGTATTGCCGAGAGCTTCAACCCAACAATTTTAGCCATCGCCAACTAATATCTCTGTCATTTTAACCCTTGCAGGGGAGTGCTAGGGGGCTAAACAATTACAGACTTCACCCAGCTCTAGCAGGTGAGCATAATTCATTGCCCCTCCAGTCCCTCCTTTTGCAAAACCCAGGAGGCCATATTTTAGCACTGTTTTGTTGATGAACCAGCCAGAGCCCACTGCAGCTCTGGTGGCCTTGAAAAACAGCCCCCATTTTAGTGAGTCCTGCAGGCATCTTTAAACAGACTGCTTCCTCTGCAAAATTAATTGCTGCAAAATGCGGTGCTCCCTCATCTAAGCTTTTGCAAGTTCATACTCAGCTATTTGGGTGGGCCATTGATGTGTCTGAGAGAGCCAGGGAAAATGAGCCGCTTTCCCTTATTACAGAAGTTCACATTTGTGTCACCAAGCATCATCAGGCACTGGATATTCAGGAGTTCCTAATGCCTAGATTCTGGTTCCCTTAATTCAGGGGAAATTTGGTGACTGAGGCTGTATTTTGAAGTGATAGCATTGTAAATAAATATATCAAAGACAGTTTATAATAAAGTCATAGTTAAAACACATGTAATAAAATACATATTTAAATGCATATCAGTACACAAGCATACCTCATTTTATTACACTCTGCAAATACTGAGATTTTTTACAAATTGAAGGTTTGTGGCAACCCTGCGTTGAGCATGTCTGTCAGCACTATTTCCCCAACAGCATTGGCTCACCTCGTGTCACTGTCGTATTTGGGTAATTCTCACAATATTTCAATCCTTCCACCAGCATAAAAGATGACAACTCACTGAAGGTTCAGATTATATTCAGCAGTTTTTAGCAATAAGTAATTTTTAATGAAGGGATGTGCATGGTTTTTTAGATAAATGCTATTGCACACTTAACAGACTAGAGCATAATGTACACATAACTTTTATATGTACTGGGAAACCAAAAAATTTATGACTTGCTTTTTTGCGATACTCACTTTATTAGGCAGTCTGGAACCAAAACCGCGATATCTATGAGGTATGCCTATAAAGTATTTTTTGCTTCAAATTATAACAAAGATGAGACAAAAATCAGGCTAAGAATCATAATGTTACATAATCATATCAAATAAATCCAGTTCTACTGATAGTTTTTCCATCAAAACCTGATGTTCACCCTGGAGAGCAAATACGGAGACCTCCATATTTCTACAATACCTCTAAAATCAGATAAACCAGGTCTTCCTTCTTTCCTGAGAGAAAAGAAATCTTTCAGAGATAGCATCAGTATTCCAACTTACTATTTCTTGTTCTTCCCCCTTCCAAACTAAAACTAAGGCCTTACAAAGAACTACGGTAGGCTGAGTAATAACCTCCCAAAGATGTCCATGCCCTAATCCTGACCATGTGAATATGGACTTTGTTGGTGTAATTAAGTTTATGGATCTTAAAGTGGGGAGTTTATCTGGGTGAGCTCAATCTAATCCTATAAATTCTTAAAAGCAAAGAACTTTCTCTGGCTAGAATCAGAGAGATGCAGCAGAAGAGAAGGCAGGAGAAATTCAAAGCATGTGAAGGACACAAGCCACCCTTGCTGGCTTTGCAGGTGAAGCAGGTCACAGTCAGGGAGTGTGGGCAGCCCTAGAAGTTGAGCATGATTCCTCCAGTCTACAACCAGCAAGGGAATGGGAACCTCAGTCCTACAGTCACATAGAACTGAATCAGGCCAAGAACCTGAGCGAGATTAGAAGTAGATTCATCCATAAAAACTCCAGAAAGAAATGCAGTCCTGCTAATATCTAACTTTCAGCCTTGAGAGGCTCTAAGCAGAGAAACCAGCCAAGTATCCCAGACTTCTGACTTGCAGAACTGTGAGACAATACATGGGTGTTCTTTTAAGTCACTAAATTTATAGTAATTTGCTATGGCAGCAGCAGAAAACTGGTAAAATAACCAGTTAAGATGGATGCTCAAATGTTCAAGTCATCACCCCAGTCAGGCAGGATAAATGGAGGCAACAAAACAGTGGGCACTAGTACTTACTTAGTGCCTATCCCAAGCCAGGTGAGGGGCTGAAGAGTTTACAGGCATTGTGAGTTTTATAGCTCTAGGATCTGCTCCTTTGCCTCTAAAGTGCTCAAAGGAGAGAGAATATGGTCTAGATGTAGGGATGGGCTGGTTTCCACACAGGCCATGCTTAAGGAAAGTTGTGTCTCACCAACATCACCCAAAAGGGAAGAGACTATTATCCACAGGCACAGAAAAAAATCAGCTTCAAATCCCTTTCTCCATGGCAATTACTTTCAGGAACTTATATTCAATTTTTATTAACATTTTTCCTGTGAGGGAGTTAAGCAAATTGGAATTGGGTCCTACAGGGAGTCCGTAATTCCGTAGTAGACAGATTGGCTTCTAGGGCTAGGAAAATTTCTTTTCTTCTGCGTCCCTTTTCCTGACATGCTTTACATAATAACCAACTCATATTTCAGGATTCCCATTTGTTATATAAATGAGTTTTACTATCATTATTCTTATTAAAATAATAAGTAATACATATATATGATGTTTAAAAATGGAAACTTCCCTCTAAGCTGCAGCACTGAAGATCGGGATAGCAGAGGGTAAAGACAGGGAATTTTTTTCTTTTTCATTATATATGTTTTACTGTCTTGTTTATTCGTTCAACAAAAATTTTTAGGATAACTTCCTAAAAGTGGAGTTGTGGAGTCAGAGGTATAGGCCTTTAGATAGTTGCCAACACTACTGCTAAAATAATCGTATTAATAGTAAATAATAGTGGCAATGGTCATCACTGTCTTGGTAGTAGTGGTGGATACTTTTGTTGAGTTGCTCTCTTTTAATCCTTCCAATAAACGTATGAGTATATACTATTAATATCTCCACTTCCTAAATGAGGAAACGGAGGCTCAGAGAGAATAAGAAGCTTTCTTGGAGTTGCCCATCTAGTAAGTGGACACAATGCAGACAGCTCAACTCAGTATAAAAACTCTTAACCAACGCTCTGATTATGAGAGAAACCGTCTTTCTCTCTTTGTATGTTTTGTATGGCTTTTTGTATGCTTTTTGGCATTTGTATTTATTTCTCTGTGAAATGCACTTTAGAATCCTCTGAATATTTTTTGAATTGGTTTGTTCTTTTTTTTGTTCTTAAATATTAGTAAGAATTTTTTTGGTATATTAAGGAAATTAGCCCTTTTCTATATGAGTTGTATTTTTTCCCTAGTTTTTTAGTTTAGTTTTTAATATCCTTTGCAGAACTTTTTAATTTGAAAAGAGTCAAATTTATCAAATATTTACATATATGTCCTAGATTTTGATTCATGCTAAGAAAAATCTCCATAACTCTAAGGATATATAACCTCACCAAAATTTCCTGGTAATTATATATATTTTTTTCATCTTGAATCTGTATGAAATTTATTTTTATAAAGAGAAAGATATGAATTCCTAATTTTTTTCCCTGAGTGATTAGTCAAGTGCCTCAGTATCATTAATGAATAGTTTCTATTTTCCCATGATTTAAAATGTCATCTTTGTTATAAACTAAGTTCTTTAATGTATTTGGTTTCTATTTCTGACCTTTAAAAAAATTTTTGTTCCATCCACATATTTACTTCTAGGAGATTTTAATGATTGCATTCAGAATGTCACAAAATAGCATTAATTTTACACCTAGTGAGTGTGCAAATATATGGAGGAAAAAACTTTAAAGTAAATCAAAGAATCTTTCAGATCCATAATATTGAAATGAAAAGGTTTCAGTCATGAACTTGCTTAGCACCTATTGGTAAGGCACAAGTGCTTTATTTATCGGTGGGACTGCCCAAATGTTTCCTTCCATTAAAATGCGTGTGCACGCATACACACACACACACACACACACACACAATAATCAAACACATAGAAACCATCCATCTGTCTTAGGCATAAAACAAGCTAAAGTTTGAGCTTCTGCCTTCTAAATCTTTCAATAATTCTTGTACCAAAAGAATGAAAGCAGCATTGAAGGATTCCTCCATTATTAAAATTTTACGAATAAGACCACAGTTTACTATTCAATGAAGTCCTGGAAATAATCCAGGGGCAGAGGCTGGGGGAGGAAAGGCGAAAGAAAGACAAGAAAATGAAAAAGAGAAAGGAGAGAGCCAGTATATCATCATGGCAAAAAGTTAAGTAATTTCACTTAGTGACTGACATTCAAAAACAGCCCCTCTTGTGGAACACTGATGTTACTGCTTCTCATAAAACAAACCATAGATATGTGAATAGATTTCTCAATAAAGGATTATACCCTGAATAGTAAAATTCCCAGGCTCAGGAAACCTTGACACTTTATTTGGAGGACTGGATATTTAAACAGTAGTTTCTGCTAATGGCAGATAATCCCAGCTAGGCAAGCTTCTCTCTTTTACTGACCGAGTTATATGCCCAGAACCAATTAGGTGGTCTCCAGAATGGCTTCTAATTCTGTGGTTAGTTTCTAATTCTAGAAACCCAAGATGCATATGATGACCTATAAAAAGGACTTATAAAAGTGAAATTTATCAGAGACAAATACAGTCTAGCACATAGGTTTTAAAAACTCAGTTCTCTGTAATATTTATCCCTCCAGAACAAAGGAGGAAATACTCATCTGCATGTAGCTATTTAGGCCTTGAAAAATGACTAGTGCAACTGAAGAACTAAATTTTAAACTGTATAATTTATATAATTATATAATTTATAATTATAAATATATAATTTAAAGTGTAAAACTGATAATTTAGTTACAAAAAATGTTTAGGTATATTTGGAACAAATTGTACATGCATCTACTTTTCAATTGTAAAGTTTATGAAATCTAGATACAGATCAAATATTTCTTATGAAAATGTAGTTTCTGAATTGAGATATGCTGTAACTGTAAAATTCATGTGAAATTTTAAAGACTATGAAAAAAATACAAATATCTCAGTAATTTTGTACTGATTACATCTTCAAATAACTTCGAATATATTGGATTAAATAAAATATATTATTAATTAAATTTCATCTGTTTCTTTTTTCCCTTTTTTAACCTGGACACTAGAATATTTAAATTACACTTGTGGTTTGCATTATTATTTCTATTGGACAATGCTGTTCTGGATAGGCAATGCTCAGTTCTGGTTTCTACATTTTGGAAAAATCATCAACAATTGAAGAACATCAAAACAAGCCAGTTTAGAAAGTGAAAACCTGAAAAAAATCTGTCATATATTTCCTAACAGAAAAAAGTTTAGAATTTCTATGCTAGAAAAAGGTAACCGCTTTTGAATATGTAAAAAGATGCAATATGGAAAGAATTATTTATACTCTGTCACCAGAAAGCAGACTAGGTTAGTAGATAGAAATCATACAGGAAGATCCTAACAATTAAAATTATTCAAAATATATTAGGCAGTCTTGTAAGAGAATGAATTCCCACTTCCTGGGAAAGTTAACAATAGAGGCCATCCTCACATTGAATGGGAAGTGCAACTGATTGACCTTCAAGAAACCATCAAAATCAAAAATACTGTAATCTTATCATTTCGTTTCCAACTGGCATGTATTTCTGCAGGCTAATGGATTAATATGAGACAATATTCCCCAAAATGCATTCTGAACTACACTAATTCCAAGGAGTACTCATGCGTAGTGTGAAAATGTATTCTGTAGTCAAAAAGTTGGAGAAATACTGGATAACACAAAGTTGAACAGTTTTTGTTTTTGTTTTTAATTGCAGGACTTATCAGAACCTTTAACGTTTTAATTCATGTGATGAATCTCCAAAACGGGAATGGTCAGAGTTTTCAACATATATCTGGCCATGCATCACATTTTTCACAATCTCCTAAGATAAGTGAATGGGAAACACTCTTTAAAAATGCTAAAACAAATTGTACATTGAGTAAATCTACAAAACATTTTGTGAAACAGCTGATGGCAAACTTCAATTCTTGACTTTTTCTCTCATTTAGTCACCCATTTATTCATTTATTCCCTCACTCAGTAAACATATACTGGGCACATATTATGTTCCAAAGATTGTACTAAAAATTCAAAGATGTTTGCCTTCAAGGTACTCAGTCTGGTGAGAAGGCAGGCTTGTAAAGTGATGGCTGTAGAGCATGAGATGAGCTATAATGGAATTGAGTGATAGATGAAACAAGGACATAAAGAGAGAGTCTCAACTGCATGTGGGAGCCAGGGGCATTCCATAGGAGAGCTATTACATTGCAACGCACAGGAAGCCCTGCATCTCCTCCTTCTAAATACAATTCTTTACTTGCCTCTTTCATATATGCCTTCTTTTCTTATCTACCTTGATGTTCTTTCTAGGTTACTCCAACAGTACACAGTGCTTTGCTCTCACTGGGTACTCGATAACTATTTGCCTAGGTTGGAAAAAAAAACAAAACCCTACATTAAGTCACTGGGGGAAAAGGAGAAGCTACAGAAAAATTACCACAATACACTTTTGATCTCATGACCAAAGCTTCTTCTCCATACAACTCTATTGCCATCACACAACCTTCAGTGGTTAATCCTGGCAAAATGCTTTTCTTGGATGTGACAGAGTCCATTTAGTTTGTCCATGAAAACTAATATATATACACATATATACTAGAAGAAGAGGAAGAAGAGGAACTAAATGAGGTTTTTGTGTGATTGTTATTACATTGTTTCTTAAGAATGTCATAGTAATCGACAGTTATTTTTTTTAAACCTAAACATCTATTTCCTACCATGTAAAGTGGAAATATGTGAATTACTCGGTTAAATATATCTCTGTACAGCACCCCACCAGATGATTCAGACCACACGATGATAATTACCTAGAAGTGGTTACAAGCCCAGACTTTGGAGTCAGACAAATACAGATTTAAATCTTGGTTCTGCACATTCTAGCTGCGGGACCATGAAAAATTAGTTAACTTTTCTAAACCCTTATTCCCTCAAATGCTGAAAGGGATAATAATTCCTACATGTTAAGGTTGTTGTAGGGATAAATGGGAATGTTTATAAGCCACTTAGCATAATGCGTGGCACATGGAATATGCCAGATAAATGGTAACTATTATTATTGCTAGTTGGGGTGGATAATTGCTGGAATAATTGCACAGTTTCAGTTTGCTTTGTTCTTCGTAGATAGAGCTTTGTGTGTGAGAAAAGCTGATAGATCTAAGAGAGCTTACCTTGGACAATGTAGTGAAAGAAGCAAGAAAAAGTCGAAGGAGGGTACTGTGTACAGTACAGCACAGTGTTAAAAACACGAGTTCAGTCCTGAATCTTCTATTAATTAGTTGTATGACTTGGGCAAGTTGCCTATGTGTCTCATCAGCTTCCACATCGATAAAATAGAGGGGACAAGAATATTTATCTCCTAGGATAGATCCTGTCCATGGCATTAAATGAGATCATTCATCTGAAGGTCTTAGCACAGAGTCAGAAACATACTCAACAAGTATTAGCTGTTAATGGAAGGGCTGAAGAGCAAGAGAATCACAGAAATAGGATGTCTAGATTGAAGAAAGGAAAGGGAAATTGCTCCTGTAGATATGCCTCTTTACATCACCCTTTACAAGTCACATAGGAAAATCACTCCAATTCACAGTACGGATTATTTAAAAATGCAATCAAATATTGTTATGCCCTTCACTGCCTGGAGACCAGACAAGTCGTGGAAGAGGGAGAGACTAAGGTGGAAGAAAGGTGCTCTTTGGGTCTTACAAAGCATCCCCGGAAGCTTTATCCTCCTCTGCTCAGGATAAAAATCCCTGCAGTCACATATCCCAAAGGTTCTAATATTTTCTGAGACTCCACTGTGCCTTTATATTTTAATACCCTGACATCTGGAATCCTAAAAGTCTAATGTTTAACCATAAATATCTGCTGAGATTAAAGAGCTATATACCAAGTTTCAATCTTTGGGGCCTATAATTGCTTGGGAAAAGAGAATGGTATTTCCCCCTCTAGCTAGAAGAAAAGACCTCTACAAGCACATATATTGGCAGACAAATTTTCTAACAACCGTTTCCTCTCTCCATTCTGTCCTCTCATTTTCTCCCTCCCTCTCCTTCTCCCATTTTATAATACCATGTTGCTGTCATTCCCAGGGCAAATGGGAAAAAAGAGAAGCCTGGAAAACTTAAAGAAAAGACACATTTCAAGACCTAGCAACAAACAGTTGAAAACATGCTGGCTGCTCTCTGTTAGGCAGCTGAGCACACGTCTCCACACTGAGACTTGAGTTTCCCCATTATTCAGTTACAAACCACTTCATCACTCTATGTGCTCACAGTCAAATGCCAGCTTTATTTTCTTTTTCACCAACCTCATCTTTTATTTTTGATTTGAGGCTAGTCACTTTTAAGATCTCCATAATGGTTTACAACTTTCTTTCTCAAGAAGTGTCCAAGAAGTCACACGGTTTGAAAAATGTTTCTTACTCTTTCCTGGGAAAGAATGGGAAACTCTCACCTGCCCTGAAGGTGGATTTGGTCAGAAGTCCCAGTCAGACCACAGTACTTTGCTGGGCATGATGTTGAGGAAAGTGTGGGAAAAGCTTATCACGAGTTTATACTTTTAGTACAATGATTCAATATATAGTTTAAAAAATAAACTTAACATTGAACCCATTTTTATCCAGTGATATATTGTGAAAGTGATATGTTGAGGTCATTTAACTCACTTCAACACTAGGAAAAATAATCTGAATTTTTTAAAAAGGTTTAATATATTCTTATTATTAAAGACTTAATTTAGATTGTAAATACTCCTATGTCTTTTTAGTTAATGTTCTTTTCCCTTTCAGAAATATATCCAGTGTGTACATAAGCAAGTATGTTTATGTCTGCTGGTATTTGGCACAGAGAGCTTATTCTTGATTCTTCATGAGAAACTGAAACTGCCGGCTTTTTAAATTAAAAACATTAATTGTCTTCTTAACATCCTGTCTGTTTACTTCAAAGGGGGCGTATAACTCTATAACAGTGATTCTCAAACCTTAGCACAGCAGAATCACTTGAGGAGGACGTCTGTGTGTGTATGTGTACGTATGCGTGTGTGTGGGTGTGTATGTATGTGTGTATGTGTGTGTATTTGTGTGTTTGTGTGTGTGTTAAATACAAAGGCTTGGGCTTCACACACCTATCGACTCATGCAAACGAATGTTTAATGTCCTAGGTGATTCTGATAATAAGCCAGCTTTGGGAGCCACTGTCCTAAGCACATCAAATTTACCTCCTAAATTGAAGAAGCAGAAAAAGGGCAGGAGAACGAGGGGGTTTTATGCTTTGTTTGTTTGTTTCAAAATTTCCAGTCTATTGAGAACCAACACATTTAAAATATAATGCAAATTATCAGACAAATTAGACATACAAAATGAAAGCCCTAAGTTTTGTTCATTAGATCCAACAGATGTACAATTACTGTCAAGTAGCTCTGGTTTTACAGGTGACATTTCTGTCATCACCTCACTGTGGACCGGCGCAGTCTGTGGGCAGCACAGGGTGGTGGACCACTCATGGAGTCCTGCGTCTGTTGGGCCCCCTCAACCCCAGCTTTCTAACTACACTGCCTACTCCCAGCCGCTCTCACCATGATCCATTCACTCCACAGCAGCTTGTACGATCTTTTCAGGAAGTGAATAAAATCCTAGCACCATCTTCCAACCCCATCTTACTAAATCACTTTGGCCTATAAAGGGGCTAAGCCCTGACTACCTGCAACTACGCCCCCTCTCATTAACTATACATCACTCCTATGCGTCTCTTTTCCACCCACCCCTCAGACACATTGAGGCCATTCTGGTGTCAGAGCCCCTGCTCTGGCTGGTCCCTCTCCCCGGAAAGCTCCTCCGTCTGCTCAGAGGAGTGATTCCTCGCTCCTCATTCAGGCCTCAGTGAAATTGTAACTCTGTTTCTAATAGCAGCTCCCTTACACACACACACCACATCACACACTACATACATGCACACACACCTGAAGCTACCTCTCTAGTCCAAAACTCTGTTTTATTTTCTTCATACCTCTCATCACTATTGAAATATTTTTATTTATTTGTTTATAGATATAGATATATAGATATAATCTCCACTGGAACCTAAGTTTGATGAAGGCAGGAATGTTATTCACAACTATAGTTCCCATCCTTAGAAAGGCACTGGTAGACTACAGATGGTCAAATGCATTTGCTGAATGAGTGAAAATGTCAACTTCAGCACAGCGCGTGCAAAAGGTGCTCAAGGGATGCTAGCTTCCATTACACCCCCTTTCTACTTTCTATATCACGGCTAAGAAATTGTAAAATGCCATTGAAACCAAAGCTCTGATTTCCTTCAGTCTTCTCCCAATAACATCAGTAACCATATGTACAAAGTGGGCTGAGAGGTGATTCCATGCATTTGTAGACTGGGACAGACAGGAAATGAGTCAGAAGCCAGGGTGGAAAGCTCTAGTACTGATCTAGTCCTACCTAAATGGGATATTAATTTCAAGACTTTGTTTTTATAATTTTGGATTTTCAGATGATCAGATGCCTCCATCATCAAAAGAAATTCTCTCCAGAATAAAATGCAAATGGCTCTTAGAGGTTCTCCTGCCTGGGATTAGCGGCCTTGCACCCTGTTGCCATGCATGTTTCAAAGTTGGCTGCAAATGCGAACTTACAGATGAGTACAAAACAAAATTAACAGCTCACTTTTCCCCTGGCTACCCACCCTGCATTACACAGATAGCAAAACCCACTGGCACAGTGTTCCCCATAGCTGATCCACGTGGATAATTTTTGCTCCCAACACCAAAGCATATGACAATACATTGGGACCTGTGGATATCTGTCTGAATTTTGCATGTGAACTTATATGTGCAAATAAAATTTGTATTTTTCAAATTAAAATAAACCTCAAAGGCAATGGACTCCAAACTGTTTGTTAATAAAATGGAGAAAGGCCAAAAGGGTGTGTTAAACTCAACGCCATTTGGAATAAATATAAGAGCTGGTTCCAGAGGCCTCCATTTTCATCTTTGCTGGCTGCTTCCACTGTTTTATAGATGACCATAGATTATTGTCTTGAAGAGGAAAAATACAAAATAGACATTTATTCTCTTAAGATTAAATTTGTGCTTTTCTCCTCTACCATATTGTGGACAGAAACTGGAAAGTAGCATAAAACTATGGTTTAAAAAATGAGAAGGGACTTGAACTATGGAAGGAGGGATCTATTCCCATTTTGGAAGTCACAGGAAAACACTCCAATCCTGTTAGTACCCAGAAGGCACCATTTACTATGTACTGTCTCCTTCATGGCAAGAAGACACAGACTGTATTTGTAGTGCAATAAACAGTGGATTCTACTGTGGGAATCCTTACAGTTGGGACCTACAGCAACCTCATTTAAAATGTTATAAAGCTTTAAAACATCAGGAGTTTAAGGCAGTCCAGCCTACACACCTCCCAATATACCTTCAGCCTCCCACATGTATGCTCACAACTGTCCATGTGCTGAGAGTAAGTAGCATGTAATATTGTAATACCTATCAGAGTTTTACCATTGAATCATGTTTCATAACCAAGACAAAGAGTGGTGAAAAAATAAAATATACAGCTTTTCAACCAGGAGCAAATATGCTTGTGCCTAAACAGTATATTTATACCACATGGTAAGCACCGCCTAAGAATTCATTGACAGAATATTATTATTCACACCTGGAGTATTTGATGGACATTTTAGAGTTCCTGTTTGCAAGAGACATTTTCAATGTCACCCCATATCTTCCTGGCATTCACCTTCACATACCAAAGATGGCTGCTACAAAAACCTACCACTCCTTTCTGAGGAAGGTTTTTCCTTCCTCAGAAGGAAACCTTCCAGGAAACGTTTTTCCTGGCCTTGGGAAAGAGCATGATTGGCCTGTTCAGGGAAAGCCAAAGGGCTGGAGAGTTAGTGTACCCAGGAGCATCCCTCGGCCAATGAAGAGTAAGGTTTTGAAGTGTCAATATTTTAGCTTCTGCATGGCTTAGCTGGGACAACTGTGGGTCACGTCTCCAGGAGTCCCCACGTGGGGCATATTGAGTCTGAGATGCGAATTATACCTCCCAGTGGAGTCATTTGGTTATAACAGACTACAGTTCAGGGTGGAGTCTGGGCTGGAGATATAAATCCATCAGCAGTAAATGGTATTTCAACTTTGGACTTAGGAGCAAGATAGGAAGAAAAGATAGTCCTGGAATATTCAAAACTTCAAAAGAGAAAGGGAGACTAGAAAAGAAGTCTGAAAAGAGTCATACAATGAAGTAGGAAGAAAGTTGGGATGTACCTGCAGCAGTTTCCACCTGAACAAAAATGTAAACTCAGAGTTACGTTGTTTGTAGAAGCAGAAAGACGATGATCTCTCCAGGGGTCCAGTTATAAAAACTGATAGCCCGATGGGCTTGTAAAAGCAAGAAGAATAAGAAGGGATTTTGATCATAGCCCCCAGGGACAATTAGAAGATGGAGAAAAGGAAGGCAAAAAGAAGGCATGCCATCTAGTCTACCACCCTATCCAGAGTGAGGGCATTTAGCTCTGGTGGAAGAGAAGGATTCAGAATCCAGAGGAACTGCTTCCAAGGCAGACACTGCGAAACGCTGAGCACAGAGAGTGCTGCTTCAGGCCCAAGAGACCAACCTAGTGAGAGGACCATTCTCTTCACCTGTGCACAGGTGGTGTTGGGAGTCTGTACCTTTGACATGGACCACAGGCAATCTCATGGAGGGCAAAACAGTGCTATTGTGACATCCCTTAAGCATCCAACATTCCTGAGATAGAGGTGAGTTGAACAGCTTACTGGCACAGACGCCAACTCTATTGCTCAGTTCCTCTCCAGGATATGTTGTTCCCACTGGACCACACAGCCAAACCAGCTCCGTCCCATGCTTGTTCCCTCTACTGGAGACATTGAGTTCAGATAGAACTGACCTGTGTTGAAGAAGGATCCAGTCCATTCTGCTTCAATTTTAGGAAATACAGAAACTGGTGGAGGCAGACCCAGAGCTCTCCCATCCAGATCCTTAAAGAGATATTTTCTAGGACTTTCACAGTCAGATTCAGAGCAGACCAGTATTCCTAAATCTTTCCTGGGAAGATAGATAGAAAGCAACTCTCTCATTTCCATGATAAGCCACCAAAAGGAAACATATATTGGTAGTGCTGACGTTATGAAAAATAAATTCAATAAAATTTTATTATTACTAACGTGTTACCTAGATATGAAATAACACTCTATAGAAAATGTTATTTCCCAGTTATATGGTCAAGGGAAAAAGACAATTCTTATTAACCGAATATTCTGGATATCGAGTTATATAATCTTTACATAAATCACTAATTTTCTAAGATACAATAAAATGCCCCTAACTAATAATATTTATTAAACATGATGTGATCAATGCAATGTTCCAATGCAATGGAACTTTGGGGCCTTGCAGTATTTTAAGATTATCATTATAAATATCAATTATACTTGTACTGTATAAAAACAATGTAAAAAAAGATGGTCTCATGCAATAAATATCTATTGAAAACCTACTACTTGTACGTTGGGGAATACAATGGTGATAAACATAGGCATCAGAATTTAGAGTCAAGCAGGGTATATAAAGAAGTTATTGGTTATAAATAAATAAGTTATTATTATTCAATTATAACACTGAATTATAGAGAATTTATTTTATTTCCTCTCATCTAACATTTTTAGGTACCATTAGTAATAATATTAAATATTTATTGCATGCCAACCATGTGTCAGGTATTAATAGTACAAATAATCAAATGCTAATATCGTTTAGCTTTATAACTATTTCGTCCCATAGGTAAGAGTTGAACATAAAGAAGATTGGACAGTAGAAAAAAATGACAGAATAACACAAATTGTATACCTAATAATGTTTAGGTTCCAAAAACGGTTCAGGGATGGGCATCAAAAAGAGATTGGTGTTGGGCCAAACATATAAACTTTCTAATTAGGGTGCTTTTCCTGATTCTTTTATTCCAACTAAAGAAGTTTTCCCAATGTTATAGGAAAGTAAAAATAACCTATTTTCCCTGCTCTGACTTTCCCACTCCCTCTTACAGCAAAAAAAAAAAAACAAAAAAAAATTCCTTGTCTAGTTTTCAGATTCTTGAATAAAACTCTCAGATCATATGTTCAAGAACAGTAGTTACGCCTGGTCTGAGAGCAAATATCTGTCTAAGCCATATGGTTCATTCTAGGGATTCCTAACAGCAGACATGGTCTCCTTCCCCACCAGTGCCTGCACAAGGACACCCAAGCCTCCTGCTGAAAACTAGTGACACCATACTCCATGGAAGGTTCAAGAATCAGGGTCAATTTTTTCCATTGATTTAGAAAACATCCCAAAGAAGTACCTCTAATAAAGATGAAACAATTAAACAATATCAATAAAATTTGCAATCCATCACTTCTGCCGCTTTTGTCTGCCAGAGGACATCACGTGGTGGATTCCAGATTCAAGGAAGAGAGAAACAGTCTCTTTCTCTTCAGTGAGAGAGACTGCAAAAATTGTATCTCAAAGGGCACAAATATAGGAGGGTAAAGAATTGGGACCAATCAATCTACCATATTTTTCTAGAAGGACTTATTTCTATTCCCATTGATGATTTTATCCTTCTTTAAAAAACATGTTGAGGTATTTGGAGAATTACCAAACCCTTCATAAATATGGCTTACTATAAATACCAAAACCGGTACCTGGTTTGTAGAGGAGGAAAGTAGAACTTGTTTTTATCTTTGATCTTTAGCATCCTGGTCCTCTCTGCCGTTATTAGAGGCACGATCCCAGTGTTCTCTGCACTGGACAGAATGCAGACATCTAGATCATCGCTATAGCAACTCTTCACAAAACCAGAAAAGGTCACATCTGAAAAAAAATGTTTACGGTATTACAACATTATATCATGTAAACTACCAACCACAAATACAGACTATGCAACTAAATATTCTTATACTAATGTATGTCCAGGACTAAGTTTAAGCTACTGTCCAGGGTAGTTCCAGGAGTTTACATAAATCTTGACTTAAAATATCTTTAATTCTTGAAGACATGGACATTGTATACAAAGTAGAAGAGCATTCCAACACATTGACATCTTAAGAGCAATACTTTCCATCAAAGGTTTGATCAAAATCCAGTGAGGAGTGAGTACAATAGTACAAAAGAGAGCTGATAGAAGATTCTCTGCGTAGGTTGTAGTATAATTGGATTAAATCCTGGCTGCCCCACCAACTACTTGACAACTTCACTGAGGCACTATTTCCACGTATCAATTTCCTCCTCTGTGTGACAGGAAAAGTAACACGTACCTAAGAGGTTAGGCATATAATCAAATGAAATATTTCCCTGGGAAAGCTCTTCAACAAGTATAGAGCGGTGACTTTTTAAAGAAATCACTCACTGTCATTATAAACTACCATTGTGGTTATCAATGCCCAGTAGATGGTCAATTGGACAGCAAGCACCAGACGACACTGTACGCTTTTGTTGATATAATTTCAAAATGCTGTTAAAGCTTCTATGCACAGATGTATGACACTACATTGCTTGGAAACCCAAACATCCCACCTTGAAGTTTCATGATGCCTGAAATTAAATGGCCACTCCTCACTTTGTGCCATGGCTCCTGAGGCCACCGATTTGGTTCCGAGGTGAATACAGGCCACAAAATACCAACTCGACCCCCTCTGGGATTGGAAGGAGCTCGATCAGGTGATGTCACGTTGGCAGAACGAGGCTTAACTCTATCCTGAATGCAGTCAAAAGATGAGCTAGTGGCCACGATGACTGAATTCCTAACCACAATCTGTAGATTTTCACTATAACACTGTGGGGCAGAAGACACATAAACTACTGCCAAAAGGCCAATAGTATTGTCGACCAGAGTGAGGTTCTCTATTTCCATGCCATGCTCCACATGGAGCATGGCACCGTAGTCAAAGTTCTTGAAAGCCAAGAAGCCAGAGATACTGGTACAGTTGTCAAGTCCAGTCTCCTTATAGAGATGAAGGCCGTGAAGACTTGAGTGGGCCACGTTGTCAGACCAAAGGGCTTCAGGAGAGGAGCACCTGTAGCCTCGGATGTGAAAGCCAATTCTCTCGGATCCTGCCACAACGTTGCCATGGAGATGGATGTCCTTTGCCTGATTCACTTTGATTCCTGCCACCCAAATGGGAGACCAGGCTGACTGTGTCATCAGAACCACAAGGTTATTAGAGAGAGAATAGTCCTGACCCTCCAAATCAATGCCATGGCCAGCTGTGCTGAACACTACATTGTCATTTAAAACGATCCCCTGACTGGCAGCTGCACGAATGCCCCCACCACAGCTTTGGTGCAGAGTACAAGATATTATCCAGGATCCTGCCGACGTATCAGTGAGCTCGATGGAGGAATACAGTGGTGAGCCAAAGTTCTGAATTTCCACATTGAAAAGTTGAAGGATACCTGCAAGCAAAATGCATGTCATCAGGTACTTACTTCTTCCCTACAAAAGGCAGAAGGATGGGGCTTCCCTGGTGACGCAGTGGTTGAGAGTCCGCCTGCCGATGCAGGGGACACGGGTTCGTGCCCCGGTCTGGGAAGATCCCATATGCCGCGGAGCGTCTGGGCCCGTGAGCCATGGCTGCTGAGCCTGCGCGTCCGGAGCCTGCGCACCCGGAGCCTGTGCTCCGCAACGGGAGAGGCCACAACAGTGAGAGGCCCGCGTACCGCGAGGATAAAATGTCTTTCTCGCATAGATATTAGGATTAAATGAAACAAAGTAGGCATGGAAACCATCGTGGTTCCTAGTCCATAAGAAGCATCGAATACAGATTCTCTTTCCCTTCCCCAGGGATGATTTAAGAGCCCTGACCAGCAACCCAGAGGCTCAGGACTGAGCCAGCATTGCTGGTGGTTGGGCTCTGGCTTTGGTGCTCAGCTGTAAGAATCGGCCTTCTGTCCTGCTCTGGTGATGAGGTTCCAGCCTGGACTGCAGTTACCGTGGAAAGGGGCCCTGTCTTGCGCTCCCTCCCTAATTCTCTGTCTTCATAAACTGCAGGGTAGTTTTGGTTTTACACAACCACAACCGGGATTCAGCCTTTGTCTAGCCTTCCAGAGCAGGGTTCCTCCACCTCAACATGACTGACATTTTGGACCAGATAATCCTTTCTTGTGGGAGGCTGTCCTGTGCCTTATAGAATGTCGAGCAACTACCCGCTATATGCCAGAAGCTCCACAAAAGCTGTGACAAGCAAAAATGGCTCCAGATATTGTCAAATGTCCTTTGGCCAGGAGGGAAGAGCAAAATCACTTCTGTTGAGAACTGGCGGAGCTGGAGCTTATGGAGAGAGAGCTTGTTCTAGGAACCAGAAATCGCGAACTTCGGACGCACAGGCTCAGCGGCCATGGCCCACGGGCCCAGCCGCTCCGCGGCATGTGGGATCTTCCCGGACCGGGGCACGAACCCGCGTCCCCTGCATCGGCAGGCGGACCCTCAACCACTGCGCCACCAGGGAAGCCCTCGAACTTTTGTTTTAAGGTTCAAACATTGCTCTTTACTATACCGGTAAAGCAGATATACCCACAAAAAGTGTTCCGTGCTCAATATACTTGGGAAACCGTTAGGTCCTTTGCTCCAGGCTTTCTCAGAGCCTTTATTACATTCATGTACGCAGTGACTTTCTGAGATGGAGCTTTATTTGACTAGGAAACAACTTGGGAATCAATTTTAAGGAACCTAAGTTTAAGAAAAAGGTACTAATCAAATAACTTTGCAGCATTCCAGAAGAGCTAAAGCTTGAAAGAAATGAGAGAAATTTAACTGATCCCTAAAGCAGTCTAGAATATGGAAATCATTCTTATTTAAATTTACACTATTAATTTATAGCATGAGATGAGGCCTGCCATCAAATAGAGCATGCTACTGGGAAAGAGTAATAGAAATTCAGGAAAGAGATAAAATTCAAGTGGTCATTAAATCATCTATAATTTCAAAGCAGAGGAAATTTCACATCTGCTGAAGTTTTTTTTTTTTTTTTGAGGTAAAAATGTGCCTGTGTGCTGATAGCTAGTATATTATTTTAACATCACACTGATAATTAAGCACAGATTAGTACTGAAAATGCATAGCTTCTCAGAGCACAGAGAAGCATCTATTTCAAATATTTTGTTTTATAAATGAAAATTCCCACCGTTGGAATTTCTGAGTGTCCCAGATGCATAGCCTCCAATTGGTAGTGCTTAGTAACTTAAAATTTCAGTTACCTGAAAATTCTTCCACGCTGGACTTCCTGAAGGACCCCACAAGTAGTCTCCCCCCGCATGATGTATCACCCTGGATTTGTATGTTTCGGGTCAGAAGTCCAACCTCTGAAGCCAAACGAATGTGTCGGCCATCCTCCATGACGTGGACACTTCCTGGGGCAACGGGAGTTGGGAAAGGAAAAAATTTTTAAAGCCTATTTCGGAGATCGCCAGCTGGGGACCCAGCGAACCTGACAAATGAAAACACTCCTTTCCCCGCGGAAGTCCTCCTAACATTAAGGTCTGCTTTTCCTCGGGCGTCCTCCACAAACGTCGGCTGAGAAATGAAAAGCCCGTTCACTGGTCTCTCATTGGGATCAGAGTGAGCGTGTTTGAGCAAGAATTCATTTGTCCTCAATCACTATGGGTAGCGGGACAGGGATGTCAGGGAAGACCGGTTCAATTAGTGGGGTCCCCGGCCTCCTTCCTTCAATTCCTCAGTGTGAGATTCCCGCCTTTGGTTGTGCATTGTTCCTGAACCTCTTTGAGAGAGTGAGGAATCGCAGATCCACTGAGGCAGTGATAGGACTGAAGCAGCAGCGGCAACGCCCTCTCCTGGCGGGTCTGGAACTCGTCACTCCCAGAAAGAGCCTCCCCAGTCTTGCTGGTTTGTTCCACTGCCCACCCCACTTTGCATTGTACGTTGTGTATTATAGGCAAGGATTGCTAACGATGTCTCTTTTCCCCGCCACTCTTTAGAAACAAAATCATCCTTAAAGCCATGATTTAGAAATAGCTTTAGATACAGTCCTGCTGAAAGCATGTATTTCCCTCTCACATATCAGAGACAAGAAAGATATCCCCTAATCCCTTTATGTCCATGTTTTTTACTTATTAGCTATATTTCCTGGGTTAAATTTATTTATTAGGCTGAAGCGGGAAATATGGTTATTATTTATAATGCAATATATTTTAAGTGGGTATACTGTATTAAAATATTCAGTACTTTTTTTTTCAAGAAAAAGGTATTTGGTTTTTATTTATTTATTTATATTTTGGGGCAGTAGTAGTAGTCAATTGATACAATGAACTTCATGTCAGGAAGGACACATTCCTAAGTATGGAAAAAGGAGTCATTATTTACAATGACTACCACATTCTAAGTGGCTGTGTGATTCAGTATGCCAGGAAATGAACTGGAAACTCATCTCCCATGAGATTTATTCTGGCTCAGCCATGAAAATACCCGGTGACCTTGAACAAGGTTCTTAACCCTTCTGCTTGCTTCTAGGCTTGCCATTATAAATAAAAAGTTTAAAAATTCCCTCACATCAAAGATTTTTTTTAATTAGGCAATAAAATTAATGAAGGGATGGAGATAAAGCCTTCTAAGGATGAGCCTAGGGCAGCAGTAAAATATTATCCATCCCCTCTGAACGCCGATCAGATCCAAGGTCCCAAGGCAGGTTGCTGAACACGTTTTTCTTGGCTCATTCACTTCCCTTAACTAACAAACCAAAGCCTTACCGACGTGCCGGTGTCTGAGCCGTTCACGGATGCTAACATGGTGGCCCCTGACTTCTTTCACAGTGAGGACCTCTGCTTCGTGAGGTTCATATGAAGAGGAACTAAGGACAATCTTGTCTTGGGGTCGCCAATCCACTGTGTTCTCTACTATAATTCTGTAACAGCATAAAGATGGAATCAGGTACACTGGCAGTACAACACAGATGACCTACTAAACTCCAGGGAGAAGAGGAAATCCACTGCAGACAACAATTCCCACCAGGGAGAGTAAAGTAGAAATATCAAGTCAAGACAGAGAAAAAAGGTCTTTGCAAAAAAATTAATGCCAATGGAGTTCATCTTCTGGCTGATATGTATACAATACAGGGTTAACAAAGATATTCTGTGGCCATGAAGTACCAGACAAAGCAACAAGAAAGGGTAAAAGTTCCAGAGTTTAGTATATGCCGTCTACATATGGTTTCCTAAAATGGAAATCGTCTTCCTCAATTGGGAAACAGTTTGAATAATAAAGGTATTTCAGAAGGGATCTTTTCTCAAATTTTCTGAAGACCTCTAATACCATTTTCAGACAATTAATCATCATGCATTAAGGCTCATACCTTCGCGGTCAAGCAGAAACAGTGTGAATCCCAGAGGTTCCACTTAGTAGCTGTGTGACCTTGAGAGGTCACGTAACTCTTTTGAGTTTCATATCTTCATTTGAAAAGTGACGATATTTTGAGCTTCCCTTCCCCACTCTCTGTTATTGCAGGGACAAAGGTATGCATTCCCTGAGGGTGCTAAGTTCCAAGCATTGTGCTTTCATCACAATATGTAATAAGGGTTTTGTTCACTTTTGTTTTTTTAACTCACATTTAATAAAGTTTTTGTTCAATCGTTCCCTGCTGCCTAGCTTTTCCAGTGAATATATTTGCTTTATTCTCCATTTACAGTCATTACCAACTTCAATAGCATACGTTTATATTAATGGCCTGCCTCTTTTGCTCATGTCCACACTTTAGCAAGTGTTGACAATAGAGTCTCCTCTACCAGTAAAGGTTCATCCAGGCAGCAGGTCCACGTGAAGGCCATTCAACCGAGCAATATATATTGTCCGCTCTAAGCAACAGTATGCACCAGACACTATCGTAGGTGCTAGAGACATAATGGTAAATAAAACATATGGCCTTTGTGTTAAAAAATGACAACTTAGATTTTGACTAGCAGACACCCTTAAAGAGTCTATTGTGTGAGTGGGGAATTCACAGATGTTTTGTACATAATATTAATACCAAAAAAGAAAGAAAGAAATTAAAGGGGGTCATTCTTGGGCCAATGATATGAATCTGTTATGAACCAAAGATTGTAATTAATTTAAATCTGTGTGCCTGAGGTTAGACAGAGAATAAGAGAGAGTAAAAAAGAGAGAAAAAAAGACAATTGTGGATAGTTGCAATTTTAATTAAAGAATTTAGAGTCTTTGTAAGACAGGATTTGCTGATTTGCTATTATATCCTAGAAAAGAGAAAAAGGAATTATTGAAATTATTATCCCAAACTTTATATTAAAAACATAAATGAACTTAAGTCAACCTTTTTCATGAAGACTTCCCAAACTTTACAGATTCATAAACATTTCTCTCTCCTCTATACTCCTGAAGCCTTGAGATTCTATATCTCATAAGGACATACACAGATGGCAAGGGAGCATGACCCTATGTCCACACAGCAACAGTGGTAACTTGAGAAAATTTTGATCCTCATATCAATAGACTAAAAAGTTTTGCTACTCAAGTATCAGTATTCAGTATTCCTTAAATTCCAATATCCACTCTTCCTATTTGCAGTCTTTGACTCTTATGGTTGCCCTTCAACCGTTTCAAGAAATCCTAGCTTGGGCTTCCCTGGTGGCGCAGTGGTTGGGAGTCCACCTGCCGATGCAGGGGACACGGGTTCGTGCCCCGGTCCGGGGAGATCCCACATGCCGCGGAGCAGCTGGGCCTGTGAGCCATGGCCGCTGAGCCTGCGCGTCCGGAGCCTGTGCTCCGCAACGGGAGATGCCACAACAGTGAGAGGCCTGTGTACCGCAAAAAAAAAAAAAAAAAAAAAAATCCTAGCTTAAGGATTTGAATCCCAGCTTAAGGATTTGAATCCCAGCTCTATTTCATGTATCTGATTAATACTAATAAGAATCCTATAGCTACAGGGAAGAGGAGAGACCTGCTCGTTGTTCTCAGCAAAACACACCAAAACTAATAAATAAACAAAAAAATTAAGAGTGTTTGCAACACAACTGGACCTAAATAGAAACCATATGAGAAGAGAGAGGAAACAATAATCACTGAAGAAGTCTCCTGAAAGATAACTTTTGAAAAGTATAAAGAAAATATCAGCAGTTTCCATTATTCTGGCATTAAATTTTACCTAGTATAGGGAAAATATAATACTTTTGGTCAAAAGAACATAATTACAAAGAATGAAAAGAAATATACTTCCAAATTTGATTTAAAAGTTTTTACCACTGTGTATAAACCATTCATATAGAAACACCTATAACTTAAATGAATTTAACTAAACTTTGGGGAGGTCTTAATGATAATAGCTGCACTTGACCACAGTCTCAGAGTGTCCAGATGCCAAAATGTTTTCCTCCAAGGAATAAGAGTGGCCATAGACTTCTGAACTCTAGTAATACTGAGGCTTTTTTTTTTTTAAACTCCAGTTTAAACTTTCTTTTGTCAACTGCCGCTGAAATCTCCTGACACTCTCAGACCACACTGGACTATGTGAGGTGTTTAAGAAATCGAATCCTGTAATGATGCTGACGGTGACAACAAGAATAGCTGTCGTAGGTGTCAACTGTTTGTCTACCTGACCTCCTTTCTCCTTTGTTCCAGGAAATCCACCACATCTCTTCTGAGAACCGCTCTCCTCACCCACCACACTAAGTGGTCCTAGTGAGATCTGAGAATTGCAGTCTCACAAGCCTTTTACCAAAGGGTGAGCAAGGGATCCAACCTGTCTTTGTTGATCAAAATCCTTTTCCTTTTCCAGCTTTATGAGGTATAATCGAAAACTAAAATTGTAAGATATTTAAAGTGTAGAATATGATGATTTGATATACGTACCCATCGTGAAAGGATTTCCCCCATTGAACGAATTAATACATCTGTCACCTCACATATTCACCCCTTTCTTTTGTTGGGTAAGAACACTTAAGTTCTACTCTCTTAGCAAATTACACAGTACAGTGTTATCAACTGCAGTCACCTGGACTTTTGAATTGAAACTAAGGGGAAAGAGAAATGTCCTCCCTGGTGGTAAAGCTGGGAAGAGCCGACAGCTCTGGGTTCACGTGCACCCTATAGAACGTGGAAACCTTTTCAGCATAACTAAATGAGGTTGAAATATAGAAACAGGAGAGGTGGAGGGAGGGCCTGATGCAATCTCCCAAGTGATGAAGAAGGGTGGCTTTTACTTTTACTTTTGACTGAAAGAATCAGGATTCTTACAATACAATACAATAACTACGATAACTACCACGTCGTGAGGCTGACTTGGAGCCAGAAACCGGGCTAAGTTCTTTAACCACATTAATTTACTTAACCCTTATAACTACTCTATTAACCAGGCATTATTATTCTCATATTATAGAAAAAGAAACTGAGACTCAGAGAGAATACTTTACCCAAAATTACACATTTAGTTAATTGCATAACTAGAAGTATTTTAACCTGCCTGCCCTAAAAGTCCAAGCTCATTTTCATTGTAGAAATCTATTGCTCTCCTCCCTTCCTAACTCACATGTCTTTTCCTAGCATGGAGACAATGGGCAATCTGAGATTAGCACCCACTAGTTCCTTGGACCAGAAGGAATCATCTTCTTTTGGAGACTACAAAAGTGATCCTGAATTCCTGCTAATAAATGAATAAGGCCACCAGCTCTACGTTCTAACATTTGAACTATATTTTTATAGTATAATAATGAGGTTTGAATAATGAGCCAAAAAATGAGAGTAGTTTTTGAAATTAAATTCAAGGTTCTAATTTATTAGACAAGATGCCATTGAGTCAACAGGCTCAACAAGCTCTGATTTCCAGAAAAGATACATCAATCCAGCGTAGCAGGCATTTATTGGAACTCTTCCTTATGTTCTGTTGTGTACTAGATGCTAAGTAATATACCAAATCAATAAAAAACACCAATATTTTCCTCTCCTATAGAAGCTGCTTGGAAGAACAGGAAATACATACCTGAAGCAGTTCAGTATCAATCACTAAGAAGCGTATTTAAATTAAAATTATAAATCAGAAAATCACATGGAATAGTGATTCAGACAGTGGGAAAATCATTGTGTGTTGGAGGGGAGATTGAATGCCTTGTACGAGATGTGATGGAATCTTGAAGGATCAGTAGGAAGTGTAAAGGTAAAGAGGAGATGCAAGGGTACTTTTGACCCTCTAATTGCATATATCAAATATTTAGTAAGCCAGTACAGAAGCTGTTACAGAAAACCACGTGGAAGTGCCAAAGTGAGAACGTAGCAGAAAGCAGACAAACAAGAAATATTCCAAACAAATGTAGCCATAGAGCAGCCACTGTGGAAAATAGTACGGAAGTTCCTTAAAAACTAAAAATAGAGTTACCATATGATCCAGCAATCCCACTCCCAGGCATATATCCAGAAAAGACAAAGGCTCTAATTTGAAAAGATACATGCACCCCAATGTTCATAGCAGCACTGTTCACAACAGCCAAGACATGGAAACAACCCAAGTGTTCACTGACAGATGAATGGATAAAGGTGTGGTATGTATACACAATGGACTGTTACTCAGCCATAAAAAAATAATGAAATAATGCCATTTGCAGCAACATGGATGGGCCTAGAGATTATCATACTAAGTGAAGTTAGAGAAAGACAAATATTATGTGATATCACTTATATGTGACATCTAAAAGATAATACAAATGAACTTATTTACAAAAGAGAAACAGACATATAAAACAAACTTATGGTTACCAAAGGGGAAGGGGGGTGGGATAAATTGGCAACATGGGATTAACAGATGCATACTACCATATATAAAATAAACAACAAGGATTTACTGTATAGCACAGGGAACTACATTCAATATCTTGTAATAAACTATAATGAAAAAGAACAGGAAAAAACCCAAAGTATATCTGTAGAATACCACCATTGATTGGATATGGTAGATAATAAAATAGATATCATCAATGATAACCTTAGAATTAAAAGCCTAGGACCTGGAAAAAGTTGAGACAAGGAATGATTTGTTCTTCAGGTCAGAGTTATTTTCTTATAAATAACAGAATAAGTTAATAAACCACTTAAGAAACAGAAAAATACCAGGACAAAGAGGCCGGCCAAGGCTTTACGCACTTTCTTTAAAAAGTAAATGAGAGGGCTTCCCTGGTGGCGCAATGGTTGAGAGTCCACCAGCCGATGCAGGGGACACGGGTTCGTGCCCCAGTCCAGGAAGATCCCACATGCCGTGGAGCGGCTGGGCCCGTGAGCCATGGCCGCTGAGCCTGCACGTCCGGAGCCTGTGCTCCGCAACGGGAGAGGCCACAACAGTGAGAGGCCCGCGTACCGCAAAAAAAAAAAAAAAAAGTAAAAGAGATGAGATAAAAAAATGAGAGCCTTTGAGAAAGGTTCCCTATAAGCCTACTCTTTTCCCTGTTGTCCTCTTCTCACTAAATTATATCTCACTAAATTATATCACTCTTCACCCAGTTGTTCAAGTCAGTGACCTTTGAACTCTTCCCTTTTGCCCAGCCCACCAGCAAATAATGTTGGCTCTTCTTCAACATCTATTTAACCACTTCTTTCCTCTTCCATCATCCTACCCCAATCTAAGCCATCAGCATGTGTCTACCTGAAATACTGCAATGTTATTGCAATGTTTTTTTTAAATTTAATTTATTTTTTATATAGCAGGTTCTTATTAGTTATCTGTTTTATAGATATTAGTGTATATATGTCAATCCCAATCTCCCAATTCATCCCCTCTTGAATCTCCCAATTCATCCCACCCTTGGTGTCCATACATTTGTTCTCTACATCTGTGTCTCTGTTTCTGCCTTGCAAACTGGTTCCATCTGTACCATTTTTCTAGATTCCACATATATGCGTTAATCTACTATATTTGTTTTTCTCCTTCTGACTTACTTCACTCTGTATGACAGTCTCTAAGTCCATCCACATCTCTACAAATGACCCAATTTTGTTCCTTTTAATGGCTGAGTAATATTCCACTGTATATATGTACTACATCTTCTTCATCCATTTGTCTGTTGATAGGCATTTAGGTTGCTTCCATGACCTGGCTATTGTAAATAGTGCTGCAATGAACATTGGCAAAGCTTCAGTAATCAAGACGATATGGTACTGGCACAAAAACAGAAATATAGATCAATGGAACAGGACAGAAAGCCCAGAGCTAAACCCATGCACCTATGGTCAACTAATCTATGACAAAGGAGGCAAGGATATACAATGGAGAAAAGACAGTCTCTTCAATAAGTGGTACTGGGAAAACTGGACAGCTACATGTAGAAGAATGAAATTAGAACACTCCCTAACACCATACACAAAAATAAACTCAAAATGGATTAAAGACATAAATGTAAGACCAGACACTATAAAACTCTTAAAGGAAAACATAGGAAGAGCACTCTGACATAAATCACAGCAAGATCTTTTTTGACCCACCTCCTAGAGCAATGGAAATAAAAGCAAAAATAAACAAATGGGACCTAATGAAACTTAAAAGCTTTTGCACAGCAAAGGAAACTATAAACAAGATGAAAAGACAACCCTCAGATTGGGAGAAAATATTTGCAAATGAATCAATGGACAAAGGATTAATTTCCAAAATATATAAACAGCTCATGCAGCTCAATATTAAAAAAACAAACAATCCAATCCAAAAATAGGCAGAAGACCTAAATAGACATTTCTCCAAAGAAGACATACAGATGGCCAAGAAGCACATGAAAAGCTGCTCAATATCACTAATTATTAGAGAAATTCAAATCAAAACTACAATGAGGTATCAGCTCACACGGGTTAGAATGGGCATGATCAGAAAATTTAAAAACAACAACTGCTGGAGAGGGTGTGGAGTAAAGGGAACCCTCTTGCACTGTTGGTGGGAATGTAAATTGATATAGCCACTATGGAGAACAGTATGGAGGTTCCTTAAAAAACTAAAAATAGAACTACCATATGACCCAGCAATCCCACTACTGGGCATATACCCAGAGAAAACCACAATTCAAAAAGACACATATTGCAATGTTTTAACAGTTAATCTCTCTGCTTCCACCTTTGTCCTCCCAACAGTCAATTGTCCACACAGCATAAATCAGATTCAAACATAAATTGGACCATGTCTTGTTTAAAATCTTCCCAGACCAGGATAAAATCTGAAAACTTTATCATAGGATTCATCAAGTAACCACTTAACTTCAAAGAGCACATGGTCTCCCTAAAGAGACCCACAGTAAAATATACTTAATGGATACATACATACTTGTAATGGATAAAAAAATGAATTTCTTTTAATCTAGGTATAACCTCCTTGGACTTATCTGTAATCCAAAAATCCAACATTTTTATTCATCAGTCTCCCCAAAAGTCAACTGAAGCAAGCAACAGCAAGGAGTAATTTAATTTAGAGAGAAATTGATATAATAATATGTAACAAAAGAAACTTAATTCTTTTTTCAAATATCTGGCTAAGCTTACTTTGGTTGGTAGTGTAAGAAATGAGCCTAAGTTTATAAAGTTAAAGTTTATAAAGTCTAAGTTTATAGAATGAAAATTTTCCTCTGAAGATTTCACTGTAACATCCTTCATAAAATAAATACATTATATACAAATAAATTCAGATCTACAATTCTGGTAGAAAGAATTCTTGGTGAAAGTTCATAAAGGGGTCCAAGTAAAATCTGTCCCCATAACAGTATATTAGAAAGACTTACTAAACTGGCTTTTGATGGAAGAAAGATTGTAGATCAATGTTTAAAGAAACAGTTTGAATAAGGTCTGTAGTTCGGTTAACACTGTACTAATATCAACTTGCTGGATTTGATAAAGTCTATGGTTATGTAAGATACCACCAGGGAGTGCCAAGTCAAGGGTACATGGGAACTCTGTACTATTTTTGCAACTTCTTGTGAGTCTTAAATTATGTTACAAATTTTTAAAAGGTTAAAAAAAGAAATTATCCATAAAATGAATACACTGTGATAATTACATATCATTCATATAAACTCATTAAAGTACTCCTCATCAGGACTGATACTAAATAATTTTGGTTTTAATATGATTTTGTTTTTAATATTTGCAGTATGTAGAACACAAACAATGGAATCAGACCAACTGTGGTAAAAATTCAGCCTCAGGAATTCTAGCTTTATGACCTTGGAAATTTTACTTACCTTCTCCAGCCTCAGTTTTTATATCTGTAAAATGAAGATAATAATACCTAACTTATAGCACTCAGAGATTTAAGTGAGATCGTGTATATAAAATGCTTGGTAGATGCCTGACACAGAGTGAGCCCACATGATAAGAACTCAGTAAGTGGCAGCTAGTTAATTACTATCGCTAATTTTAATTAATAAAATTGAGTTTCTTTCAAAATAGCCTGTAGCTCAGATTCTGAATGAGGTTTTTAACACATTCTTATAAGAAAAATCCATTCATATGGCTCCTGCCAAATTCCAACTTGCTAACCTGATAATGATGAAAGATTCTTATTGATCCCTGTTGGAAATGCCTCCCTCACAAATCCTTTAGGGGATCAGAAAAGCACTTCAAACTCAACATGACCAAATCTGAGCTCATAATCATTTCCCCAAAGTTTAGTCCTCCTCTAGTGAATGGTGCCACCATCCATCTACGTAAACCAGAACCAAGAAAGCACCTCACGCCCGATTCATCCAAGAGATTCTATGTCCTGTCTGTACATCTGCCCACTTCTCTCCATTGCCACTTCAGCTCCTAACCACAAGTTACACTATCTCTTGCTTGCACCTCCTAAGTGATATCCCTAGATCCATTTTTGACTCCTCTTATAGTCTGCATTATAGCTAGAAATATTTTTTTAAGATATAAAAATGTGATTATCAGTGCTACCTCCCACCCATACTATCCCCTTAGAAACCTAAAACAGCTGCACAATGTTCAGGAGGCCAAACACAAAAATTCTTGACATCACCAATGAATATGGCCCTGACCCGTAACTACCCCTTGGAATCCTAACATCATGGCTTGGTCTGTTCTCTTTGTCAGCCATCCTGGCATTCTTTCAAGTCCCTCGTGTTCTCCATTCTTTCTCCCAGCACAGAATCACCTCTTGCGTCTCTGTTTCTCAATCACCTGTGCCGGGTCCTCCTCTATCAACTTCTAAAAAATAAGACTGGCCCCAATCTCATTTCCAGGCTCCAGTTTTCTCCTCTACCCATTGATAGTCTTCTTATCAATAACATCATTCACTTCCAGGATGACTCCCTGTCACTGTCTCCGTGAGCCCTAAGTTATGTGTTAAATTGCCTTCTTCACATCTCTACTTGGTGTCTCCAACTCAGCACATCCCTACTATCGTCCACCCTGACAAGCTTGTTCCTCTCCCAGTCTCTCCATCTCAGTGCGTGCTTCCACCACCCACCAGGTTGGTCAATCAAAAACCTGAAGGACTTCCCTCACCTCAACATTCAATTCATGAGCAAGTCCAGACAGCATCATTTCTTCTCTCGATCTCCACTCCCTCTACTCTTAGCCATTATGATTTTTGACCTCGACTGACCTCCTGATACCCCAGCTTCTGCTCTTGTCTCCATGATCCATCATCTACATAGCAGCCAGAGTGATTTTCAAAACCTATATCAGACTCCACCAATTCCCCTGCATAAAACCTTTCAGTAGTTTCCCTTTGACCTCTCACACCTAACAAGGTACCATGTGACTTGGCATCTGTCGTGTCATGCAACTCTACCTACTGCTCACTCTGGTCCAGCTAGAGAGACCACCTTTCTGTTCCCCGAGCCCCAAAGGCCACCTCAGAGACACAGCTGGATGTCCGTCCTTCACTGAGAACTCTTGTCCATTCTCACCAAACAGGAGGATCCCTCTTACCATTCATATCTCAGCTTAAATTTCCCTTCTCCAGAAGGATCTTCCTTGTCCATTCAATATAAAAGAGTACACCTGATACCCCCACCCCCAGCTATCTTGGATCATACCACCCTATTTATTTCCTTCTTCTTTTCTTTTTAACATCTTTACTGGAGTATAATTGCTTTACAATGGTGTGTTAGTTTCTGCTTTATAACAAAGTGAATCAGTTATACATATACATATGTCCCCATATCTCTTCCCTCTGTGTCTCCCTCCCTCTCACCCTCCCTATACCACCCCTCCAGGTGGTCACAAAGCACCGAGCTGATCTCCCTGTGCTATGCGGCTGCTTCCCACGAGCTATCTATTTTATGTTTGGTAGTGTATATGTCCATGTCACTCTCTCACTTTGTCCCAGCTTACCCTTCCCCCTCCCCGTATCCTCAAGTCCATTCTCTAGTAGGTCTGTGTCTTTATTCCCGTTTTGCCCCTAGGTTCTTCATGACCTTTTTTTTTTTTTTTTAGATTCCATATATATGTGTTAGCATACAGTATTTGTTTTTCTCTTTCTGACTTACTTCATTCTGTATGATAGACTCTAGGTCCATCCACCTCACTACAAATAACTCAATTTCTTTTTTTTTAATGTCTGAGTAATATTCCATTGTATATATGTGCCACATCTTCTTTATCCATTCATCTGTTGATGGACACTTACACTGCTTCCATGTCCTGGCTATTGTAAATAGAGCTGCAGTGAACATTTTGGTACATGACTCTTTTTGAATTATGGTTTTCTCAGGGTATATGCCTAGTTGTGGGATTGCTGGGTCGTATGGTAGCTCCATTTTTAGAAGAAAAAGTATCCTTATAGTCTTAATTTACTGTTTATTCCAAGAATGCAAGCTGAACTTTACTAAATGCATTTCTGTTTTGTATCAAACTGAACATTCTTAGTCTTTATATTTTTTGTTTAGGTAAATTATATTAATTATTTCATTTTGAACCATCCTTCACTTGAATAAATCATACTCTTTTTTTAAAAAATAAATTACTGGATTTCATTTGTTGCTATTTTATTTAGGATATGGCTTGGATGTTGCCTTAGTTTTCTTTTTTTGAGTTACCTTTAGCAGCTGTTTTATAAATTACTTTATCTTGCTTGCTAAAACAAATTGGAAAGCTTCACATATTTTCCTATGCTATGGAATAGATTGTACAACACAGTAAGTGTCTGATGACTAAGTGAATGGCTAGAAAAACATGACATAAATTTACTTGAGCCAAATGTATTCTTGGGAATAAATTTGTGATAACTTTGTCTTGCTGTTATTGGTTCTTTCAGTTTTATTCTTCTTTAGCTGATTATGATCATTTATATTTCTTTTTTTAAAATTTATTCATTTATTTATTTATTTTTGGCTGTGTTGGGTCTTTGTTGTTGTGCGCGGGCTTTCTCTAGTTGCGGCGAACGGGGGCTCCTCTTCGTTGTGGTGCATGGGCTTCTCACTGTGGTGGCTTCTCTTGTTGTGGAGCATGGGTTCTAGGCATGCCGGCTTCAGTAGTTGTGGTACGTGGGCTCAGTAGCTGTGGCTCACAGGCTCTAGAGCACAGGCTCAGTAGTTGTGGTGCATGGGCTTAGTTGCTCCGTGGCATGTGGGCTTTCCAGACCAGGGCTCGAACCTGTGTCCCCTGCATTGGCAGGTGGATTCTTAACCACTGCACCATGAGGGAAGTCCCAATCATTTATATTTCTATATATAATTTTTTAATTTCAGAATGACACTATATAGATATATACATTTTTAGATTACAATTTTAATCTCTTTGATATCTATTATAGTTGAATCCCCATTTCTGAATTACATTTTGTTCTCTTTGTATGGTTAGTTATTAGAGATTAAACCAGTACCTCTAAAAAAAATCAAGTCTATTAATTTCCTACTTTGTAATTCATCAATTTCTGCCTTTATCAGGTACGGATTGATTTCATTAGATTTGTTGGTTATTTTCTTTCTGATTTCTTACATTGACAACTTAGTTTATTTTGTACTTTCTTATTCAACAATGAAAGCATTTAATGTGATGACACGTACGGCCATCTCTCATGTAATACTCTCATTACTGTTATTTTCCAAGTAGCCTATTGATAAAGGTTTGATCTCCTCTTAGATACAAAAGTTATGTAGGAGAGCGTTTATCTTTTTTTTCTTCCATCTTGCAAGAGATTAAGGTTGTTGGCTAAACTTTTATTTTAATCTCCATGTTTATTTTATTGTGATTATATTGTATCAATATATAATTTCTGTTTATTAAAATTCATTAAGGTTTTTAATTATATATATTGGAGTAAAGATATATTATACATATATACAAATTAAATTGCCTTTATTATACTGGTTATATTTCTTAATATTTTCTTTATAATTTTAATCTAAAGGTTAAAAACTGAAAGAGGTAAGTAAATTTTATTACTTTCATTACTTTTGTTTCTGTTAATTTCCTCTCATATTTTTTACCGATTTACTTTATATATTTCTATATTATGTTATCTGGTATAAAACTTTCCTTACTACTGGGGTCTCACTGAAGATTGAAGTCTTTATTAATATAAAATGTATTTATTTTGATTTTTTACTTTTGTGAATAATTTTGAAGTCCTTGCTTCCATTTTATTTTTATTTTAAGGATTCATTTTGTCCAATATTTAACTAAACATTTTTCTGAACTTGTTTGTTTTCCTCTGATAAAAAAAGTTATGATTACATTTTTATTCATTACTAATTTTTTTCCTATATAGGGTCATTTTTTTTTTTTATATAGGGTCATTTTTAACAAGCATATTTTCTTTTTATAATTGGCAGATTTATTCTTACTTTCTTACTTTTATTGTCATTTTGTACCTTTTTTGTTGTTTTAGTTATCACTATTTCATGGTCTTCTCTGTATTTCACCCTTTATTTTATAGTTTCTTTCATTCTTTTTTCTCTCTGGTGATTGGGAAGGTATATGTCTTTATTTATTTATTTATTTATTTATTTATTTATTTATTTATTTATTTTGCGGTACGTGGACTTCTCACTGCTGTGGCCTCTCCTGTCGCGGAGCACAGGCTCCGGACACACAGGCTCAGTGGCCATGGCTCACAGGCCCAGCCACTCCACGGCATGTGGGATCCTCCTGGACCGGGGCACGAACCCACGTCCCCTGCATTGGCAGGCAGACTCCCAACCACTACGCCACCAGGGAAGACCTATATGTCCTATTTTTAATTCTGTTAGAATTAACTCATATTTACATATTTACATCCTATGGCTCTCTTATGTTCCATCTCCAGTTTCCTGTGGCTATAGTCCCCAATTTCAAACCTAGATTTTTATTTGAGAATTATAACCTGTGATGGTTAGTTTATGTGTCACCTTGGCTAGGCTATAGTAGCCAGGTATTCGATCAAACAGGAAGCTTACTATTGTTGTGAAGGTATTTTGCAAATGTGGTTAACATCTACAGTCAGGTGACTTTAAGTGAAGGAAATGGCCCTCAATAATGTGGGTGGGCCTCATCAATCAGTTGGAAGACCTTAAAGCAAAATTGAAGTTTCCCTGAAAAAGAAGAAATTCTACTTCAAGATTACAGTATCAGATCCTGCTCAAGTCTTTGCACCCTGCCAGCCTGCCCTACAAAATTTTGAACTTATAGCTCTCCTAAGCATATGAGCTAATTCCTTGAAACATCTCTCTTTATATATAACATATACTGTATATAATATATATATACACATACACATACATACACATATAATCTACTATTATATATATTTTATAGAAACAGAACCCTGACTAATACATTAACTTTCAGATTTTATATAGTTTCTTTTATAAGAGCAATTAGAATTTGTCTTATTTTAATAACCATAGTTACAGTATTATATTTAACTTATTCCAATGCTTGCCTTTGATATCTATACTTTGTCTACCTTTATACAATTCCTGAATTCTATTTGTATTCTTAAATTTTAGACTCAGTTTAATCTCTTTATTATAACACATTTTTGAATTTTTTTCAGTTCTTGCAAAGCAAAAGAAATCTTCTGTTTGCATTCACATGTGAACAGCATTTTAGCAGGGTCTATGTTTACAAGCCAGGCCTTTGCTTATAATCTTTTTTCCCCTGAACATTTCTAGATTTTGCACCACTATCTTCCTACATTTGATATTGCAGAAAATTCTAATGTTATCAAGCTTTATGTCCCTTTTTGTTTTTCTTTTACTTTTTCACTTTTTTTTCTTGTACTGTGAGGATATGTATCTATCATTATTCTCGATGTTATTCAAATTAAATAGAAATAATTCCAGGTCTGTTATGTGTATTTTAGTTAAGTTTTAGTTATTCTTTGTGTTGTCATTATTCTGGACTCATTAAAAAGAGCAGTTATCAAAATGCGCTTTTATTTTCTGTTCTCTATTTCTAATACCTTCTCTTTTATTATTTTTATCTCTTGATTTTGTCTTCTTCATTCATGTAGACTCCATCAATTTCTTCATGTTGCCTGCTCACTTTGACACAGTAGTGATTTCATTCTTTACTGCCTCCAATGCATTATTAAATTCTATTACTGCAATTTAAATTCCATAAGATACTTTATGTGCTTCATCTCACTCTTATTTCATTTCTATCTATCTCTTCACCACCTATCATTTCAATTCAGACATTGCGGTCCCTCCTTATATTTCATCTATTATCTCATAGAATTCATATTTTTAAAGATTTATTGGCAGCAGAAAACATGTATGATCTAAAATTTACTCCTTAAATAAATTATATCCCCCCTGCCTTTAGCTTGTTTTGTTCTTCCTCCATTATGTGACAGAGAATATTTTAAATTCCTTCTAGCCTTTTATTTTTCTATTTATTCATCCTTAACTTATGATCCTTAATCTAAAATTTAATTTCATATTGTAACAAAACCTCCAGCAGAAGCAAACCAAACCAAAAGCTACATCCCTAAGTTACTCTCATTCCTTACCTCTCATTGCCTGAGGCAATGTCAGCCCCAAGATGTGTCCAGGATTTCTTAGGATAAGCACTATGAAGCTGAAGTTTCCCAAACACCCCTGAAAATAAAAGGAGCAACAGTTGGATAGGAAAATCCTTCCAAGAAATTAAGGCCACATAAGCAAAACTCATTAGAGAGCTTATTGTGCAAGATACATGATATAGAAACTATATATGAAGATGTCCACCTTATCAGAAAAAGAACACTTAACATCTCACTTGGCTATGAAACATTTTTATTCTCTCAAAAGCTATAGAGAAATGAATGCTACACCACATCTAGTAATCCAAGAGCTGGGAAACAGACCACTCTAATGGTCTATTCCCAGCTAACTAGTTAGATTTCTACCAGTAAGTCACTCCAAACCATTTGCAATTCTGTTGGAAGTTAACTGGTTTTGATATTTTGTGTTATACAGTAGACTTTCCAAAGGCAAGGTAATTTTGTTTCCTGAGGAAAGAGATTTGCTGCTATTAGCTTTGTTTTCCATAGCTGGATCTCAGATATTTTTGTATTACAGATATCAAAGGATAAATCTCTAGCTCATTTGTTCAAAATATAATTTATTTCAGACTCATAAATTAAAGTCTTACCAGGGACATGCTTGATGCAGTCCAGTTTTATTCCTTCAGGTATTTCCTCTTACACATTTTATTGCCATTTAAAATCACATGAAGCAAAATTCCTCATATTCTAGTGATCTAAACATGTTTTGAGCATGAACCCAAGCAGTAACAAAATTATGATCATGCACACCTAACACATGTCTATTTGTTTGTAGATAAATAACCATACATACAAATGAATATATTCATACATGTTTGAATAAAAGTGCTAATATTTTCTTCCTGCACCCAAATGGATTGATTGTCTTCATACTCCTGGATTAGTGCACCCTCATTTTATTGCAAATCACTAATCTTGAAATCTAAAGATTTCACAAATTTTAGCAGAAAATGTGTAAGGGAAGTAAAAACCAGTAAGGTACAAATAATATGCCTTGGGTTTTCATCCAATGTGAACTAAAACAGCTCAGTTAATTAGAAACTAACCAAGTGTTTAAGTCAACATCCATGATTTTACCATACTCTAATTCAGCAAAAATTCAGAAGATAATAAAACTAAAATAAGGATTAGTGGAAATGGAAAAAATACTCCCACTTTTAGGACAGGACCTGGAATCAATCTTTCATAATAATAATATCATCATCATCATCAAAAAATTAATCACTATTAGTTAAGTAAGCTAGACAGGAAAGTAACATGGAATAATTTAGAGAAATTTCTACCTACAAAGATTTTAACAAAAACCAGTTTATTTCCTTCCATTTACCAGAAAGCAGATTTCCTGATCATTCCCAATCACCAAAGGTTAACTGTAAAATGACACCATTTCCTAGTTGTTTCAAGGAGATTATAATACTTGAAGAGATTAAAATATGTTATTTACTTATGAATCACCAAATTTTAAGCATGCAGTGACAAACATTTCATTCCTTTTTCAATTTAGTATCAGAGAAATTTTTAGAAACACTTGTTTGGCAATACAGCTGGCATGGGGATCAAGACAGGTACCCTCATATGCTCCTAACACAAAGTCCAGTTCAACGTGGCACTCCCTGGAACAGAGTGGACACCACAGGCAAAAAGAGTCCATGCTCCTGTTGTGATCCATCTAGCTTGTCAATTTGAAAAAAGTAAAATATTCCTTAACCTCATATTCTTAAAAAGATAAAATAAATAGCATATATGAAAAATCATTTGAAAACAATAAAGCACTATCAAAGTATTATACGGCAATGGCTATACTTTATGAAACCAGGTTACCAAACTTCAAACTATCCTAACATGATTGTTTTTACTGAGTCACTGAAATCTTATAAAACTAGGATTACCATACAAAGAGAATTTTAAAATGCTAGAAATCTATAAAAAGCCTCTTATACCTTTCCCTTAAAAGTAAGTTATTGAGTGGCCCTTACATCATAGTTATACAAGTCCAGTCCTAGTTTCTGTGCTCTTCTGTGCTTTAAAACAGGATTTGAATTGGGAGATTGGGATTAACCTGTATACACTGATGTGTATAAAATGGATGACTAATAATAAATAAATAAATAAATGAATAAATAAATAAACATTAAAAAAATAATAAAATAAAACAGGATTTGGTATTGTGGCAGTATCAAAGGAAGAAACTGCCAACAGTAAATGTTTCTTAGTAATCTATAGAGCTATCAGTTTAAAAAATATATCAATAACCACATAGTATTTAAAGTTGATAACACAGACTCTTCATCCAGCCTTTGGTGTGTGACCAATCTGGATATGAATCTAAGTTCTGACAGTATAAAACTGTGTGGCTTTCTGCATATTGTTCACCATCTCTGAGGCTTAGTTTTGACATCTGTAAAATGTATACTCCTTACAGGAGAGCTGGTAAGTGAAATAATAAATTCTCTAGAAGAGTGCCTGGAATTTAGTAGGTGTTCTATGAATGGTACTTCCCTATCAGAAACACACACACATTTCATTTTTAATAAAGCTGCACTTTACTCTTACCAATTGTTCCTGGATCAATACGAATTCCGATGAAACGGTCACAAAAGACTCCCTCTGAAGCTCTAAGGAGAATCAGGAGCTTTTTTTCTTTTTCTAAGGGATTTTCTAAAGTACCTGTTTACAAGAAAAGTATATCATGTAAATTAATTTGAAATTTAAGGAGGGAGAGGGAAATTGTGATGTAATTTTGAGAATGCAAAGTAGATGCTATAAAGTAGACTAGATGGAGAAAAGCCAGTGTTCATAGATGAAAAAAGAAAAGGTGGAAAAATGAGATGCAGTAAACTTCTCTGAGGGAGATTGGATTATTGTTCAGCAAATATTCACTCTTCTTAGGGCAGAGTATACTTTCCTGACCTATTAATACTGAGCCTGGACACATGACTTGTTTTGCCCAATGAAATTCAGGTAGAAGTGACAGTAATGCCAATTCTGAGTTGATGCTTTAAAATGCTTGGCAAGTTTCACCAGGTCACTTGCAATAATGTTCCCTGCCATGAAAGGAGAATTTCTTAAATAACCTCTAGGGCCTGGATGAAGAGACGTACACAGCAGACCCGAACAGAACCCATGAGCTGGAACCAAGTCAGATCAAGCCTGGCATCAATATTTGTTGTTGTGAGCCACTGAGACTTGGTGATTCTTTGTTACACAACATTATTACAGCAAAACCTGATTGATACACTGTCTACTGCTGGATCCCCACATTGCTCTACATGTATTTTAGCATTAAATCTTCACAACAGGGGCTTCCCGGGTGGCGCAGTTGTGGAGCGTCTGCCTGCCAATGCAGGGAACACAGGTTCGAGCGCTGGTCTGGGAAGATCCCACATGCCGCGGAGCAACTGGGCCTGTGAGCCACAATTACTGAGCCTGTGCATCTGGAGCCTGTGCTCCACAACAAAAGAGGCTGCGATAGTGAGAGGCCCGCGCACCGCAATGAAGAGTGGCCCCCGCTTGCCACAACTACAGAAAGCCCTCGCACAGAAACGAAGACCCAACACAGCCATAAATAAATAAATTTTAAAAAAAATACTGGGGCTTCCCTGGTGGCGCAGTGGTTGAGAGTCCGCCTGCCAATGCAGGAGACACGGGTTCGTGCCCCGGTCCGGGAGGATCCCACATGCCACGGAGCGGTTGGGCCTGTGAGCCATGGCCGCTGAGCCTGCGTGTCCCGAGCCTGTGCTCCACAACAGGAGAGGCCACAACAGTGAGAGGCCCGCATACCAAAAAAAAAAAAAAAAAATACTGATTACCATAAATCTACTGCACCCATTCCCCTGGCATTTAAAAAAAAAAATCTTCACAACACACTTGAGAAGTAAATATGATTCTTATCTCAGTGTTAAATATTCATACAGAATGAGGCTAAGGGGTTAAGGGACTCGTCCAAATTTATCCAACTAGTAAGTATCAGTCTGAATTTGAACAATGGTCTGTTTAGGCTGTGTTCTATTAAACAAGTAATAGGTTATTATCTAAGCCCAAATTCTTTTAGCAGTAAAAGGACACAACCTTCAAGCTGTGATACTCAAATAGCAGTTGGGAATTACTTTTGACCTTAATCTGCTGATGTAAACAGCAGACTTTGGTCACTTTCACAGTATGAGAATAATTTGGGGAAATTACTAAAATTGTGTTTCTGAGTATGGACCTGGCAAAGATTATTTTCTTCAGAAAATATATCTTAGAGTACATAAAATATTACAAAGCATTAGATTTTTTAAGAAGCAACTAGTGAGAAGATTGTTTCCAAACTATATACTGGATTGGAGAAGTTGACAAAACACATCTGCTATCAAACATGCCTTTCCACTTAGAAATTCCTGAAAACATAACCCAAAATGAGGTTGCCAAATATGGTAAAATGAGGTTGCCAAATATGGTAAAATGAGGTTGCCAAATATGGTAAAATGAAGTAAATGGAAACTTAAAATTGCCTGGTTGTGCTTTTGGCTAAGTGGTCTTTCAGGGGCATAAAATCATTTTCCCCAGTTGGCACCCCATATATATACCTGGTTAGCCAAAGGCTCGGTGTGAGTTTCCAGCTTGCTACATACCTAGCTCTAGAGTTCAGCCTGCACAACCATTGGTCTACAGGGACTGTTGAAAGTAAGACTCAGAGGGGTAAGTAAATTTCCCTGGAGTCACACAGTAGGCCGACGGGCATGCAAGGATTGGACCCCACAGCGTGTGCTTTCCCAATAAAACACTAAGGTACACAGAGGCTCCACGTAGGGAACGTCAATCCTCAGCTGAGTGACTAACACATCCTCTTAGCCAAAACAAAGATGTGCGAGAGCAGAAAGAAGGGATGTGGGAAGGAGGAGAATGTGAAGAAAATGTGCGTGGTATAGCTCTTATCTGGCCAGTAAGCCGTTTTCCAACTGTGATTTCATTTATTTCACGGAGGGTAGTTTAGATTCTTGGGGGGAAATGGTCTAGCACTAAACAGATACCAGAGAGAAAAAAAGTAGGACAGTTTTTGCCCTAGAGAAATGTACGCAGAGTCCCACGAAAAGAGTTCAGTGTTCCTCTAAAATCAGAGATTAAATCAATTATGCAACCCAAAACGGCAGCACATGTGGAGCTTTCACAGAAAGTCTGTGCAAAATTAGTCAGCCTGCCGTGATCTTTTGGTATCTGAAATGACCAAAGTTTGTATTCTTTTTTGTGATGTGGGGGAAGGGAAAGATGGAGAATAGGGACGGAGCAGAAAGAAGGCAAGAGTGACCTAAGAGAAGGAAACGGATACTATTTTAACATGAAAACGCAGTGCTTCTCAAATGTGTGAAAGCTGGTAAAGGGAAAGCCTTAAAGTCCGGACTCCTCATTTTATGCTCAAATCTAGCGCTCGAAGAAAGGTGAGGTGCTCTCACCAGCTTGGGCTTTGCCCCTAAATGAGAGGAGCCACCGCTAAGAGAAGGCTCATGGGATCATGCAGTTCTTCTCTGATTTCCCTTTTTAAAGCTGCTTCAAGCTGCTCTAAACTGTAACAAAAGGCATTTTCAACCTGGATGAATGCAGATACTCACAATGGAGGGGAAATCCTTGCCGTCATGCTGCCGAGACAAGCCAGGTGTTTTTGCATATGTGATTTCATTTAATTATCACAACCCTGTGAAGGATATTGTTGAGGCTCTCACAAGGAAACGGAGACAGAGAGAGGTTAAAAAACCTGTCAGAAATTACACAGCTAAAAAGTGGGGAAGCTGGGCTTAGACCTATAAGTCCCATCCGAGGACACATGGACGTAGCGGAATAGGAAAGAAGTAAACGGAAGTTGTCACAACTTAGGATGATGGTGGGCAACGGAGGGGAAACAGAATACGTTCCAGATGCTAAAATCACCTGGGGAGATGGAAGGAAAATAAGTTCTGGTATATAAAAGATAACGGTTATAATGATTTGAGGAATATGGTACAAATGGATTCCATGAACTTCAAAGGTAAGAAAAAGGTTAAAGGACTTTATACGATTTTATTAACTGAACTTCTTTGATGGAATCAAATATAAACCTAGTTTACATTTAAGTCCCCTCTTTTAGCACGACTCCCCACAGCTTGTGACTAAGCCAGCCCACCCTGAATTATTTACCTCCACCCTCCTGTGTGCCCGTGAGATTCCCCAGGTTTTTATATGCCTACTTTCACCCTGTCTAACTCCTAATCATCCCTCAAAACTTGGCTCCACTATAATTTATTTCTAAAAGCCTCCTATGACCTAGAGCTAGATGCCCCCTTTTGTGAATAAAAATGTCCGCACCTCTTGCTGCAGTAAGTCTTCTTCGAGGAACTTGTCCTAAAGAAATAGTATAGAACACGGGCAAGGGTTCATGCTCAAAGTTCTCCACTGCAGTGCTACCTATTTACAATAGCGGACATCGGAAAACTCCTTGAAATAGCAAATGATTGGGAACAGCTTTGTGCATTTAGAACCCCTTCCTTCCCCGCCACCTGCGCCCCGGTTTCCTTGCCACGCTTGAGAGCTGAGCCACCTAAACCGAGTCCCCAAACAAGAGCAAACCCAGCTCAGAGGCCACCTCCTCTGGGAGCCTTCCTTGTCAACTTCGTCTGTTTTAAGTAGCCCGCTGTGGGCTACCACACAGGGCATGCTTTACCTCAGTGCTTCAAGACTGTACTGTAAGTGTCTTTTATCAGACTGCCTCCTCTTTACAGTACACTCCCTGAGAGAAGGAGCTGTGTCTTTCCAGCAAAGTTCACATCTATTTTGTCCCCAAAATGGTGAACTAAGTAATTTTAACCAATCCTCTTGCAGAAAACAATTAAAAATAAAGAGGGATACTCCACAGTAAAAAAGACACTGATGTTATAAGAATAGTAAGTATGTATGTGCCTAGCATCATAGCTTCAGAATAAAGCAAAAATGAGCAGATATACCAAAAATAACAGTGGCAAATTAAATAAACAAGAAAATAGTAAGGATGCAACAGTTTTGACTAATATAATTAGCAAACAACATAATATGTGTAGATGCAAAACTAGACTCACAAAGAATACATATTCTTTTCAAGCTTGCATAAAACATTCACAAATATTGCTCATACGATGATCCTAAAGCAACTTCAAAGCATTTGCACAGCAAAGGAAACGATAAACAAGACCAAAAGACAACCCTCAGAATGGGAGAAAATATTGGCAAATGAAGCAACTGACTAAGGATTAATCTCCAAAATTATAAGCAGCTCATGCAGCTTAATAACAAAAAAACAAACAACCCAATCCAAAAATGGGCAGAAGACCTAAACAGACATTCCTCCAAAGAAGATATACAGACTGCCAACAAACACATGAAAGAATGCTCAACATCACTAATCATTAGAGAAATGCAAATCAAAACTACAATGAGATATCATCTCACACCAGTCAGAATGGCCATCATCAAAAAATCTAGAAACAATAAATGCTGGAGAGGGTGTGGAGAAAAGGGAACCCTCTTGCACTGTTGGTGGGAATGTAAATTGATATAGCCACTATGGAGAACAGTATGGAGGTTCCTTAAAAAACTAAAAATAGAACTACCATACGACCCAGCAATCCCACTACTGGGCATATACACTGAGAAAACCATAATTCAAAAAGAGTCATGTACCAAAATGTTCACTGCAGTTCTATTTACAATAGCCCAGAGATGGAAACAACCTATGTGTCCATCATCAGATGAATGGATAAAGAAGATGTGGCACATATATACAGTGGAATATTACTCAGCCATAAAAAGAAACAAAATTGAGCTATTTGTAATGAGGTGGATAGACCTAGAGTCTGTCATACAGAGTGAAGTAAGTCAGAAAGAGAGAGACAAATACCGTATGCTAACACATATATATGGAATTTAAGAAAAAAAAATGTCATGAAGAACCTAGGGGTAAGACAGGAATAAAGACACAGACCTACTACAGAATGGACTTGAGGATATGGGGAGGGGGAAGGGTAAGCTGTGACAAAGCGAGAGAGAGGCATGGACATATATACACTACCAAACGTAAGGTAGATAGCTAGTGGGAAGCAGCCGCATAGCACAGGGAGATCAGCTCGGTGCTTTGTGACCACTGGAGGGGTGGGATAGGGAGGGTGGGAGGGAAGGAGGGAGATGGAAGAGGGAAGAGATACGGGAACATATGTATATATATAACTGATTCATTTTGTTGTAAAGCAGAAACTAACACACCATTGTAAAGCAATTATACTCTAATAAAGATGTTAAAAAAAACCATATTGCATATACTCGTCTACCATAGTTCATCAAAATGTACAATTCATCTTGGGAAAGGTCTATAAACTGAATTGTATTAAATAAAGTTTTTCCAATTATCTAGAGATAACATTAAGAAAGTGAAAAAGGAAGCCACAGAGTGGGCAAAGGTATTTGTAACACATATAACCAACAAAAGGTACATTCCAACATGACCCAGCAATTCCACTACTGGGCATATACCCTGAAAAATATCATAATTCAAAAAGAGTTACGGGGCTTCCCTGGTGGTGCAGTGGTTGAGAGTCCGGCTGCCGATGCAGGGGACACGGGTTCGTGCCCCAGTCCGGGAAGATCCCACATGCCGCGGAGCGGCTGGTCCCATGAGCCATGGTTGCTGAGCCTGAGTGTCCGGAGCCTGTGCTCCGCAACGGGAGAGGCCACAACAGTGAGACACCTGCTCAAAATGTTCATTGCAATCTATAGATTCAATGCAATCCCTATCAAACTACCAATGGCATTTTTCACAGAACTAGAACAAAAAATTTCACAATTTGTATGGAAACACAAAAGACCCCGAATAGCCAAAGCAATCTTGAGAACGAAAAACGGAGCTGGAGGAATCAGGCTCCCTGACTTCAGACTATACTACAAAGCTACAGTAATCAAGACAGTATGGTACTGGCACAAAAACAGAAAGATAGATCAATGGAACAGGATAGAAAGCCCAGAGATAAACCCACGCACATATGGACACCTTATCTTTGATAAAGGTGGCAGAAATGTACAGTGGAGAAAGGACAGTCTCTTCAATAAGTGGTGCTGGGAAAACTGGACAGGTACATGTAAAAGTATGAGATTAGATCACTCCCTAACACCATACACAAAAATAAGCTCAAAATGGACTAAAGACCTAAATGTAAGGCCAGAAACTATCAAACTCTTAGAGGAAAACATAGGCAGAACACTCTATGACATAAATCACAGCAAGATCCTTTTTGACCCACCTCCTAGAGAAATGGAAATAAAAACAAAAAAAAAACAAATGGGACCTAATGAAACTTCAAAGCTTTTGCACAGCAAAGGAAACGATAAACAAGACCAAAAGACAACCCTCAGAATGGGAGAAAATATTGGCAAATGAAGCAACAGACAAAGGATTAATCTCCAAAATTTATAAGCAGCTCATGCAGCTCAATAACAAAAAAACAAACAACCCAATCCAAAAATGGGCAGAAGACCTAAATAGACATTTCTCCAAAGAAGATATACAGACAGCCAACAAACACATGAAAGAATGCTCAACATCATTAATCATTAGAGAAATGCAAATCAAAACTACAATGAGATATCGTCTCACACCAGTCAGAATGCCCATCATCAAAAACTCTAGAAACAATAAATGCTGGAGAGGGTGTGGAGAAAAGGGAACCCTCTTGCACTGTTGGTGGGAATGTGAATTGGTTCAGCCACTATGGAGAACAGTATGGAGGTTCCTTAAAAAACTAAAAATAGAACTACCATATGACCCAGCAATCCCACTACTGGGCATATACACTGAGAAAACCAAAATTCAAAAAGAGTCATGTACCAAAATGTTCATTGCAGCTCTATTTACAATAGCCCAGAGATGGAAACAACCTAGGTGCCCATCATCGGATGAATGGATAAAGAAGATGTGGTACATATATACAATGGAATATTACTCAGCCATAAAAAGAAACGAAATTGAGCTATTTGTAATGAGGTGGATAGACTTAGAGTCTGTCATACAGAGTGAAGTAAGTCAGAAAGAGAGAGACAAATACCGTATGCTAACACATATATATGGAATTTAAGAAAAAAAAATGTCATGAAGAACCTAGGGGTAAGACAGGAATAAAGACACAGACCTACTGGAGAACGGACTTGAGGATATGGGGAGGGGGAAGGGTGAGCTGTGACAGGGCGAGAGAGAGGCATGGACACATATATACTAACAAGTGTAAGGTAGATAGCTAGTGGGAAGCAGCCGCATGGCACAGGGATATTGACTCGGTGCTTTGTGACCGCCTGGAGGGGTGGGATAGAGAGAGTGAGAGGGAGGGAGACGCAAGAGGGAAGAGATATGGGAACATATGTATATGTATAACTGATTCACTTTGATATAAAGCAGAAACTAACACACCATTGTAAAGCAATTATACCCCAATAAAGATGTTAAAAAAAAAAATGTTCATTGCAGCTGTATTTACAATAGCCAGGACATGGAAGCAACCTAAGTGTCCATCATCGGATGAATGGATAAAGAAGTTGTGGCACATATATACAATGGAATATTACTCAGCCATAAAAAGAAACGAAATTGAGCTATTTGTAATGAGGTGGATAGACCTAGAGTCTGTCATACAGAGTGAAGTAAGTCAGAAAGAGAAAGACAAATACCGTATGCTAACACACATATATGGAATCTAAGAAAAAAAAATGTCATGAAGAACCTAGTGGTAAGATGGGAATAAAGACACAGACCTAGTAGAGAATGGACTTGAGGATATGGGGAGGGGGAAGGGTAAGCTGTGACAAAGTGAGAGAGTGGCATGGACATATATACACTACCAAACGTAAAATAGATAGCTAGTAGGAAGCAGCCGCATAGCACAGGGAGATCAGCTCGGTGCTTTGTGACCACCTAGAGGGGTGGGATAGGGAGGGTGAGAGGGAGGGAGACGCAAGAGGGAAGAGATATGGGAACATATGTATATGTATAACTGATTCACTTTGATATAAAGCAGAAACTAACACACCATTGTAAAGCAATTATACTCCAATAAAGATGTTAAAAAGAAAACCAATATTTGCTTTTTGTAATAATAATAGTAATTATTAATAAATGTTGCTTGATCTGGAAAAAAAGACTTCAACAAATCAATATAAAAAAGATAATTCATCATTTTAAAAGGGCAGGGCAGGAATAAAGATGTAGACATAGAGAGTAGACTTGAGGACACAGGATGGGAGGGGGAAGCTGGGGCGAAGTGAGAGTAGCAAAGACTTATATACACTACCGAATGTAAAATAGTTAGCTAGTGGGAAGCAGCAGCGTAGCACAGGGAGATCAGCTCGGTGCTTTGCGATGACCTAGAGGGGTGGGATAGGGAGGATGGGAGGGAGGCTCAAGAGGGAGGGTATATGGGGACATATGTATACATATGGCTGATTCACTTTGGTGTACAACAGAAACTAACACAGTATTGTGAAGCAATTATACTCCAATAAAGATCTATTTTTAAAAAAAAAATGGCAAGAGAACAGCTACTTCACAAAACAAGATACCAAATAGAAAATAAAAATTTTAAAAGTGCTCAAATCACATTAAATATTAGAGATATGCAAATTAAAACAACCATGAGATCCCACTACATACCCACTAGAATGGATTCTTATTTAGCTGAACTTGTACTTTTTACTTTGCAAACTTTTCTGAACGTGTGTGTCATACTTCATAATAAACTATTATGTTTCAAGGGCACTCATCAATACGTACTTGTTCATCAATAGAATGGGAACTCATCAAAATTATATTTGTTTTTCTGCTTCTCTAACGCATTAAATTCTTTTACAGCTTTAATGAGGTATAACTGATGTATTAAAAAAACTGCATATATTTAATAAATATTGACCAAAATTTTAGACTCATCTCCCTAATAAACTTTTTGTCGGGTCCTGTTCACTGAATCCAAAACAACAAATTGTGTTTCTAAATAATCTGTATTTCCCTCCAAGTTAACCTTGAAATTCCATAAATATCATGATTGCCCATAAAAGATAGGTTAAGAAATTACCCCCCAATATCAATTTTACACATTTTCTCCTGCCCTCAGAACTAAGTTATACATTGATGACTTTGGAAGCTGAGCTTCCAACTGAAGCATGACTATTTTTCTCATGTCTTGCTGTAGCTATTTTCTTCAGAGTAGAGCCTCCAGAACATTCTGGACAAATAGTGATAAATCAATTAAATTGTGAAGCCTGTTTTATTCTGAATTAGCCTTTAATTCCCAGTGTATACTTGACCCACTTAGCCCTAAAACACCCCTCCTCAACAAAATCAATCCCATGTGAAAAAAAAAAAAAACGGAGGGTGGAAGGGCTTTCAGCCCAATGAAATAAGACATGGTTCTAAGAATAACCAGTAGACATTATCAAATGATAATCTCCAGCCCCTCAGAGAGTGATTTTATTCAAGCTGACAAATTTCCATCATTGATGAGGAGGGCTCTCAATTTGTTAACAGTTGATAGAGATTAAAATAAAAGTTAATATATAACATATTCATTCACATATTTGCAACATGTATAAAAACCCTTATAATTTCATAAATAAGACTGAGCTAATTTACTTCTGTAAGCCTCAGTTTCTGTAACTTCATATAAAATAGGCACAGTAAAAGCATCCACTTTTAATTAGGCTTAAATAATTTAGTACATATTAAAGATACATGGCAGGGTCTGCATATAATACATGCTCTTAAAAATGTTGGCTCTTAGTAGTAATAGTGTAGACAGTAGTGGTAGTAACAATAGAGAAGTGAAACATTTTAAAATCAATGTTTAAATCTGGAAATTAAGAGAAAGAACGCAAGCTCTTCCTAGCAAGTAATGTCCTATCCCTAAGGTACTAGCAACTAGACATTTCAAAGGTAAACATATTAGGTGATCACTTACTTGAATGTCCAGACCAAGGAACTGCAGAAAACACAATTAAATTCCTCTTAAACTCAGATACTGTCATAAGAGTTTTCTAACCAAGAAAATAAAGTATTCATTCATTCATTCACTTGTTTGCTTAAAATTATCTAGCTTTTCCATGAAAAAATAATTAATATTTAACAATTTTTTATTTATCATATAATTAACTATTTAAACATTTTAAAATAATTAATAAATTTCTAAGGAATTTTATGTTATTGTGATAGAAGTTCAAGTGTCCAAAATATATTTGGGGAAATGCTGATTTAGAAAGTATTAAAATATTAAAGTAAAATGATTACTACAATTGTGTTTAGTAGAGACAAACCCAGCAAGATAGAAGGATTATTTCTTGTACCCGTGTTTTGCTTAAAAATACATATACATTTAAGAATAATGTGATACATGGGCCAGCTTCCAATCTTTCTTAACCAAACTTTTACAACATTTACTTCACTTGCCTTCCCTCTGGTTTCCCCCAAACCATCCACCCTTTCTTTACTTAGGATAAAGGTCAAGCTCCTTAATGTGACCCACGATGCTCTGCTTTCTCTGATTCGCAGCTCTATCTCACAAACCGTTCTCTCTCTTGCTAACAAAGCTTCAGTTACACTGGCCTTATTTTAGTTCCACAAATGTTCCAGCTTCCCAGTTTTGGGGACTTCAACGTGCTATTTCCATTGCCTGAAATGCTCTCTGGACATGACTTGCATCTCCATCTACCACTCCATTCTTTCTTCATCTTCCCTGCCCTCTCCCCCGAATCTTTCGCTTTCTCACACAGGGTGAGCAGAAGGTCTTTAGTAAAATAATATACCCACGTTGTACTATAAGAGGAGAGCAATATTTGCAGGAAAAAACTCTTGTTTTCAAAATGTGTCTGTGTGTTTATTTTGTAGGTGCTACACTCTAGATCCTAAAAGGCCTTAGTCAATCTACATGAAGGCTTGAGAGGTCTCGCAACTGCCCTCCTAGAACGGTACTAGAGCCAGGAATTTCCATGCACTTGACCACAGAGAGCACTGACTGGATGGAGAGGATCCTGGGGATAGGGCAGAGGGAAAAAAAGGGAAGACGAGATGAGATGAGAGCAAAAAGGGACCCTGGCACCCATCTGATGCTGTCTCTATACGGAGTTAATTTAATGGAAAAAATTAAAAAATGTTTCACACCAAAAAAAAGAAGAAGAATGTGGTATTTGTCAGAGAACTAATATCCATCTGAAAACAAACAGATATTTCTATGCCTGATCTAACTTTGAAATATGTGTTATTTAACTGTTGGCTACCAATCTTCTGAGGAACTCACAGAAGTGGAGTTTAGTGCTTCCTGAACCTGTAAAGAACAAAGGTTTTATGCTTTTGCCCTTACAGTTAAGTAAGTATGATATTTAAAAATCACATCCCTTTGATTTCACCTTTTTATTAACTAGTAGTTTGATTAGAGAACGGTCAGTATAAACAGAAACTGATTTGTTGACTGATGATCTATATTAGCTAACTTATAAACCATCTACTTTACAGATATCTATGTACACTTATATTTACACATTAAATTTGTGGTTAATTTGTATTATTTTTTAATCATAAACTTGAAAGAATATATTTTTGTTTGGTTTGTTTTTTTCTCTTAATATATTATTTTTAAACAAACATCACCACAGGATTCTCTCTGGCTACTCAATGAGTCTGACTACTGGGTATTGTGTCTTTAAGCTGGAGGATATGTTTTAATCTACACTTTTCTCTGGTTTGTCTCCTTCTTATTACTTAATCATCCAATGAGCCTTACAGAACTGTCAGTTTGGAAGGCAATAAACTGTGTATGGATTTTTCTTCTTCTTTAGGATTGAGAAAGTCCCAATCATGCAAGCAATGAAAGAAACTTCCATACACCTAGTACTTCATTTCCTGACAATCAAAGTCATGGGCTAATGATGACCTTAGGCTCCTGGCTACAAATGTGAGACAGGGCTGACAAATACACATCACTGGCTCTGCAAAACAATATGTGACAAGTTTTAGGATAAAAACCCAGTTCCTACCATAATTACTGAGTGACCAGGCAGCGCATCACGTGACTTGGCTCTGACAGGCTGAAGGAAAAATGCACTGCTGAGTCTGAAGGGACTCTGAAATGTGGGGCATGTGTTGTTTACTTAGGGATCAAGGAGACTTCTGTTAAGTTTTAAAGACACACATATATTATTACTGATTATCCCTCTCTGAAATCCTCCTACAAACTATCACAAGAGAATTTTTCATTTGCAATTTTAAAAGTATGCATAATATTAAAACACTTTCATTGAGTTGCACATTTGGATCAATAACATGTTAGTATCACTGATATCTAACATAACAAAGGATGCATATTAAAGCATGGAAATGATGTCTCAACTAAAAAAGGACACTGGTGAAAAGGATGAGTTCAGACAGCTATTCCTGTACAAAGAAATACAAACATTTAAAACACTCAACAAACCAATGCTTATTGAACAGGCTTTGAGTCAGGCATTTTTATTAGTTTTCCTCTCCTAGACAGGATAAAATTTAGATTTGTACAAGATCATCAATTTTTTCAATGTGTTTTTAGCCCCTGTTTATTGCTTTCATATAGGGAGAGGGGGGAAACATTGTGGTCATTTATACATTAACACTGTAAGCCCTTCCTCACAGATGTTGACATTTAGGTGTCAGTAGACTGGATGTATTACAAGAAAAAGGCATTGAGCTGAAAGACACACTTAGATGTGTCCATTCATTTATCAATAAACTAATCGGTCACACAGCACATTATCAGAAGCCTACTATGCACAAGGTATTAGGGTTACAAAATTCTGTAAAGAAGCCTATCATCTAATACAGAGAAGACATTCATGAAAACATACCATTTCATAATAGTAAAATGAATGCAGTAATGACAATACGAATGAAAGAATGGACCAGGAGAAAAGATACACTGAAACCTATTGAATGGAAAATACCCATAGTAAAGGTAGTCCTTGGGCAAAGGCTTGAAGGACAAATATTTGAAGTGACTAAAATAACCTCTAATCCTGGTCCTGCTCTTTACAAGCTATGAGACCTTGGAACCAATCAATAATCTCTTTGGATCTCAGTTCCATTATCCATACAATGATACAGATGATTCACATAATCTCTGAGGTCTGAGATATCACAGTTATAAATCCACTCTTGAGGAATTTTCCAGAAGTTGTATAATGAGTCGCTAAACTAGATTTATAATCCAGATTTCTAGAGTTCCCATATTCATGAAGGTCCTAAACTAATTTCTGTCTTCTTAAAGTCATATGCATGAGATTATCAAAAAGTAGCAATTTTCAGCACAATTTGGACTCACTCGCGTTCTTCATCGCTTTAGAAAACAACCCTGCATAGCTTAAAATCCATCCTACACTGTGAAACTCATGCCTACTTGTCACTAGTCTCCAGCTACCAAGGCAGCCTTTCTGCCTCACAATTATGTAAAGCACATGCCTGGCTCTGCCTCAGGACTTCTGCACCAGCTCTTCCTTCTGCCTGAAACCCTCTTGTTCAAATCTTTGTGAGTCTAGCTCTTTCTTGGCTCTACGGTCTGTAGTCACACTGATTCTTCAGAAAGGTGTTTACTGACTACCTAATCTGTGGTGCCAACACCTCTCTTCAGCTCACTCCTCCATTTAGTTTTCTTCAGAGCATGTACTGCCATCTAAAATTGTCTTCCCCATTTACTTTACTATTTCATTGTCTATTTCCCCAACAAAAGAGTGCATGCAGGAATCTTACCTGTCTTGCTCACTGCTGAATACTCAAGTCCCAGGAAGAATGCTTGGCACTGAGTTGGCATTCAATGAAAGAGAAAGTGAGAGAAGTGGGGAGGAAGGGGATGGAGACAGGGGCAAATCTATTTTCTCCTTAATATCTACTGTTTTGCTCCATTTTATCATCGAAAAGAAAGTTTGTTACTCATGAAAGCATAGAAAGGTTTGATGACATCACTCTTAATATATGACAACGGTTTATTTTCAAACATGAGATTGAATCTGTTCAATTGTACTTAAGGCTATATTTTAAGCCAAAAAATGAAGTTGTTAAAGTATAGGTAAATGGCATTAAGCTTATTAGAAGTTACTGTCTTTCATGTATTGTGTCGAATTTTTTTCTTTGTTCAAGAACCTACTGTGTAGCACAGGGAACTCTACTCGATGATCGGTGGTGACCTAAATGGGAAGGAAATCTAAAAAAGAGTGGATATATTTATACGTATGACTGATTCACTTTGCTGTGCAGCAGAAACTAACACAACATTGTAAAGCAACTATACTCCGATAAGAATTAATTTTATGTAAAATAGATAGCTAGTGGGAAGCAGCCACATAGCACAGGGAGATCAGCTCATGCTTTGTGACCACCTAGAGGGGTGGGATAGGGAGGGTGGGATGGAGATGCAAGAGGGTGGGGATGTGGGGATATATGTATATGTATAGCTGATTCACTTTGTTATACAGCAGCAACTAACACAACAATGTAAAGCAATTATACTCCAATAAAGATGTTTAAAAAAAAAGAATTAATTTTTAAAAAACATGATAGAAAAGTAACATTTTCTATCAAAACTATATTTGACAGCCATTATATTAAAAAAAAAAAGAATAAGATGGACAATTTCCTTTCCTGCTTTCTTTATTCTCTCCGCTGTATCTCATACTACTAACCACTCCCTCTTTCTTGCAAATTTCCTTTGTTTCAAGACATTATCTTCCTTTTCTTTTTTTTTTTTTTTTTTTTTTTTTTGGCGGTACGCGGGCCTCTCACTGTTGTGGCCTCTCCCGTTGCAGAGCACAGGCTCCGGATGTGCAGGCTCAGCGGCCATGGCTCACGGGCCTAAACGCTCCGCAGCATGTGGGATCTTCCCGGACCGGGGCTCGAACCCGTGTCCCCTGCATCGGCAGGCGGACTCTCAACCACTGCGCCACCAGGGAAGCCCGACCTCTTGGTTTTTTTAAAAAAAGTTAAATTTAAGGTCACACCTCTAAGTTCAATGCACTATATACAGATCGTGCAGAGTATGACTATGAAGAGATACAAATTAGTCCATGCTGAAAAAGACTTACCAGGGTACAGAATCATTTTCATAAATACATATAAAAGTCTTGTGAAGATAGAAGAGGACTGACTCTTCAGGTTTTCTGAGACACTTTTCAAAGTGATTCAAGGCACAAAATGTGCACTACTGTGAATACATACATGTGCCTCTAATACAGCCCATCAAATGTTTGGCTTCATGACTTACAAAACTAAATGTACTGAAATGAGATTCTGCTTCTTAGCTGAAAAACCACAGAAGCTATAAACATCATGTAGATAATTACTCCAAAATATGGAGATACAAATACAAGCACTTCATTTGAAAAAGCAAACACAAAAGATAGGTGTAAATTCAAAGTATTTAAATGCTTCCATTTTGAATAATTCAGTTAAGAACCTAAACAGGTTTGTTCCCAGAAGCTAATGCATCAATCACTAGTCTCCACTAAGGAAAATGAATTCTAAAAATTAACATGGTTTTCAATAATTCAAATTTCACTATTTATATAAAAACCTAGAGAGACCAATAATACCCAATAGCTTCAAAAGATAAGCTAAAGGGCTTCCCTGGTGGCGCAGTGGTTGAGAGTCCGCCTGCCGATGCAGAGGACACGGGTTCATGTCCCAGTCCGGGAAGATCCCACATGCCGTGGAGCGGCTGGGCCCGTGAGCCATGGCCGCTGAGCCTGCACATCCGGAGCCTGTGCTCTGCAACGGGAGAGGCCACAACAGTGAGAGGCCCGCGTACCGCAAAAAAAAAAAAAAAAAAAAAAGATAAGCTAAAGACTTTTTTGATGTAATCAATTTACCGATGTTTGTCCAGGTCTGTTTAATATATACGCAAGGAAAATACACTCACTCTATAATTTCTTATAAAATAGCAAGTAAGGAGTAGATGCAGGAGATGTAGAAGGGGAAAGAGAATTCAAAATGTCCTTCTCCTCAGTAACTTCCACTTCAGAGTCATCAAAAAGCAACCACTTCCCCTCATACTCCTTTAAGCTTTGCACCACATACGAAATTTTGTTTTCAAAACCACTCATGTTAATGCCTGTTTGGTCACTGGATTCCTTGTTTCTATCAGATTCATGGGTCTCATTAGTACTGTTAGTCTCAGAATTTCTATTTTCAGCAAATGCTGTACTGGCAACTTTATCAGGATTAGATGCTTTGTTGTATAACTCATAATCTGCTTTACTCTTTTGTCCTCCAAGAACTCCGATAGCGTCTACGTTTTTTTTGTTCAAAACTTTGCTTGGCTGGGTATTTCCACTGACTCTAATCGACACTTCTTCATTGTCATAATTTTCAACCACACCCCTGGCTTCCTCCTCATTCAATGGTTCTGGCTTACCTATTTCACACATTGGTCGTTCACAAAATTTTCCTTATCTAGTTCTAAACTGTTAAGGTCAGTGACTTTAACAGAAGCAGTATAATGCCCACTACTAATTGTAATGCCACTATGCATCACAACTGCAAATAATTCATAGCTGTCATTGGTTGGTTTTGTGCTCCGTTCTTCTAGTGACAGTTTAAGAGGTGTCAGTAAAGGAGTGTTGATCTTGGAAAGTCCACCACCGTAACAATCAAACACAAAGAATACTGAAATAAGTACTAATATTCAGGTGCTTCTGTGAAGGATATATGGCACCTCCCCCCTTAATTTTCTTTATTTTCTCCAAGCTACTAGCAGCAAAGCACTTCAAATGAATAGTTATAACTTCAGGCATTTTGTCAAACAAAAGACTTCGTTCAGCTTCAGTATAATGATGGCAATTTTCACAGAAATATTTATCTTCTCCTACAATCCTCTCCACTGAGGCAAACTCTGAAATTGCCCATCTCAGGGTCTTCATTTCTGTTTTTGGCTCTAGAGAAATTTCAGAACTCTCCTCTACTTTGGAAAGCTCATCTTCTTGCACTGGTACACTGATGTCTTGAAAATCTTCTCTTCTTTCTGTTAAACTTTCACATTCTAAGCAATGAGTCCTTAATACCAGCTGGCCTTGAAATAATTTCTCCACTAGCTCAAAAGCAATTTGCTCTGCACCTTTGTTTATGGGCTTAACTTCATTAACAGGCATAACATTATTCCCTGGAGATTCAAGTACACAACCATTAGCTGTATTATCATTCTCATACTTCCCCAAGTCCTCTTCAAGATCATATTCATTTTCTTTAGATTGTCCTTTGGATTCTTGGTTTGTTGTTATTTTACCCAGACTACAGAATTTAGAAATAATGCTGGGCTGCTTAGCTGCAGACTTTAACCAGTTTATTTTAACTCTTGATTTCTTTTGTGAGGGTCTTGCACTCTCATTTTCAGAAATGCACTTGGGGATTATTTTAGCAGGAATATCTAATGAATCAACTGTAGCTTTTCTTTTTGATCTGGTTTGTCTCTGGTTTTCTTCCAAAGACTGGTGTTCCTTAGAGACTTTAACTTTTTCCTTCATGTTACCAAATTCAGTGTCACTTTTTTCTTTTCCCATTTACTTCTGGCAATTTTTCTTTATAGTCTTCCGAATGCCTCATACTGTCCATCTCCATGCTGTTATTACCACTCATTTCCTCTTTCTACCTTAGTAGATAACTCTGCCACATTTTTTACGTCTTTCTTTAGGAGTTGGCATGTTTCTTGAATGTTTCCCAAAATCCACTGTAATACTTCCTGTGCATCACGCTGTAGATATCCTTCATACACAGGCTTGAGTTCCCTGAGTGTGTTAAGTAGTCGCCCTGGCTGAGTAGCCAGTTCACCAGTATATTTCTCTGGATTTAAGAGAAAACTAGCCTGAAGCTGTTCGACTGAAATGATCAAGGACTGTAAGCTGCATATTAGTTCATAACTTGCTGAAGAATCATCTTTGCAACTTCCCTTATCTTTTTGACTGGCTTCATCTTTTAGGGCTTCTTTCTTCCTTGAAATAATATTAAATAAGTGCTTCACTCCAGATCTAAAACCAGGACAAAAATATACTACCTGAAGTACACTATTAAGGTAACAAGTATTGCCGAGATTATTCAGTCCCACAAACGGTAACAAGTTTTCTCTCTTCTCACAGTTGATAGGTGAGGACTGTGCTGCAGGAACAACTTGATCAGTTTCAGACCCTCTATATTCAGAAGTTTTTTCTTCATTTTCTTGAGAATCTGTGAAATCCAAGGCTCTCTTGGTTTCCTTTTTCTGAAAAAACTTCAAGGAAAGTCTGTTTTTTTTTTGATGGACCACCTCTTGAAAGCCCATTACTTTCACTAGGTACGACACCGGGCGTTTTCTCTTCAAATCCCAAGGAGTTGAGAAGAATTAATTTATACAGGGACCTTGTAATCACCAATCATATCTAGAATATAACATTTTACCAGGTGCCGTATCTTCTGCTATACCATTTCTTGCTGCTGGCTGTCCTTATCACTGGGGGTTGTTACATCAAAAATGTTTCTCCCATAACTCTGGTCATGGCCCAGAGCGAGGTCCACGTTGGTGATGCCGAGGAGTCTAAGCGGGCTGAGGGCGGGTGCGACAGGTGAGCCCCGAGCCCGTGGGGGCCCACGACCCACGGAAAAGCTGTCCGGATTGCCCTCCCTGCAGGGGAGTGACCATTCGCTCTCAAGAGCGGGAACCCGGGCTGCCGCTCGGTCCTGCCAGGCGGAGGCACCGACTACATCCCCAAAGCGGCGACCGACCGCGTCCGCCCCCATCCCTGCCCCGGGACGGCAAAGAGCGCCAGAAACGGCTCCACTCGCCCGGCGCCGGAACCGCTGGGGTCTCAAGACATTATTTTCTTCTCATTTTCCATCTACCTTCATAGCTGTTTCTTTTCCGTTCTCCTTCCTGAACTCAGCTTCCTCCATTACCTTAAAAGGTTGGTTTTTGCCAAAATTTCAGCACTGGTCATTTTTTCTCTCTATCTCACAGCTTTGATTGCACATTTTGGCTGATGACCCATACACAGTTAGCACAGTCCTCTCTCCTGTGCTTTCTCATAAATCTATTTGCCCTCTACATGTTACCACTTACACATCCCACTGAAACCTCAACTTGACAAATGTGAATCTGTGTAATCAACAAACCACTGTACAGGCTCACTAAGTGGCTGATACTATTCAAGCACTTTAATAAATATTAATTCACTTAATTTTTATAAAACTCTATAAAATAAGCATGATTATTATTGCTCCCATTTTAGAAAGAGAAAGCTCATTAATTTACCAGAGTCACTCAACTAAAATGTGGTGGGAAGGAGGTTCTGTCCTGGCACCGCCGTGGACCCAAGATCTCCCAACCTGAACCCTAAGATGTATCCTAACCAACTCCCCTCCTCACATCAAAATTGCCACGCAGTTCTAGTGATTTTTTACCTCCTCAGTATTTCCCTAATTCATTCTTCCCCTTTAACTCCAGTGCCTTAGTTCAATCTTTTACAATTTCTTTTCTGAAACACCTCGTAGCCTTCTCGCTTTTCACTGTGCCCCTTCCAACACATGCCCCACACTGCCAAGAGTGATCACTCTAAGACCAGATCTAATCATGTCACGTCCCTGCTTAAAACCACCCAGTGACTGTGCACTGCCTTCATGATAAAACCCAGACTCCGTAACATAATGCATAAGGCCAAGAAGCTTCATCAGCTACCACCACTCTATAAATCCTACAGTCCAGGCCTACCCATTCCCTACAATTCTCTGAAGGTATAATGCTCATCCACAAATATGTGCCTCTTCCGATCTCTTCTTTTATCTTTAATCCCCCTCCGCATTGGAGGAGGTGACACTTCCAATTACGTTTTCATTTGTTTGTCTCCACGGCTTTATTGAGACATCTCTTGAAAGCTAGGTTCATGACTTCTATTTCTGTACATCAACCTCTCCTGTGGTACTTGGCACGTGGTAGGCAATGAGCAAAAAACATGACGAATGAAAGTATGGACAAACAAGTGAAATACCTTAAGCTTATCTTAAGTGTTTTATCAGACTAATGAAACAACCACTGAACAAAGAATGAAACTGAATTTGGCATTTGTGATGCAGCTGCAGCCCTCTAAGCAAAGCTTTGATCTTAAACTTCCTTTCTAACGCTAGCATTATGATTCCACTCTACTAAAAGTCAATGGATACCTTTTGCCAGCACCAGTTGCCTTAAAAGCAGGACCACCAAGAAATATAATTCCACAATGTTGGGACTTGGATCAAATGGCATCAGATAGCAGACAGACTCTGGCAGTGCTCTGTGCCAATGTCCACATCTATTAGATTTATTTGCTAACTAGTCTTATTATCTATTTCATGTTGGGATTTCTTTAGGGTGTGGTAGAATGGGACAGATGGGTTGAAAGTCTTCCTTCAGGCATCACACAGATAGGATTGGGCAGATGGGTTCCTTTCAGATAATCAGCCTTTAAGCCTGGAACACATGGACAAGCAGAGAGAAAAAGAACATACCATGTCTAGTAATAGATAAAAATATAGTTGGTAATGGACACAATTAAAAATAAGATTTGAAGTGTATAAATCAAAACTGGAAAGTGGCATTGTGTCACTTCCCTTCAAAGGTACAGATTTTCACAAGCAACAAGTTTGAATTATAGTAATAAGTGACCTCAGAAACCTAAAAAACTTACAAAAAAAGACCACTCTTAGCAATAGAAGATGCCAACCTGAAATAAGTTTTGTAGTAACAAGAACAAGGCTCAATTTTATTGAATATTTCTATCAGTTAACTGGATGAGAATTTTATAGAATATTAAACAAATGAGCAAGTGATATTAATCTGGGAGGAAAAAATCAGAAGCCAAAAGGATTTCCTCACTGTGGAAAGATGGATTGAAATAATTAAAAAAAGACATAAGTAAAGAATATTGCACTTAGGTCTCCCTAAAACCCAAGTGAAAACAAAATAATTCTTATACAAGTGTACAATGTAGAGATACGTATTTGAGGCAGCATATGCAAAAAGAGAAGGAATTAGAGTTGATGAAGTAGTTGGCATAATCAGCTGGATGAAGTTGAATCTTTGGCTGTTTTAAAAGAAAAACCGTATCTGTGGTGGAGAGCGCCCACTGACACTTCATTTCCAAACTCTGCCCTCCTTTGCTCACTGCCCCAGGACACAGCTGTCCTGGACACAGGACATCAGTGAATCTTCCTTTACTCAGAGTTCTGATTGGGTTTGGCTAAATGGTAGCATGAGCAGGAGATGAGGGAGGACAGAGAATAAGATGTGGGTATTTACTGCCAGAGGTCCTTCTGGGTACTGAGTGTGTCCCAGTCACACAAAAGTTCATGGTGCTGTCTGACAACCATCTTCAGGCATTCACCTCCATCTCTGATTCCAGTTAACAATCTCCTTCTCTTACTCCTTTAGGGAAAGGGATGATAAGGATACTCTCCTGTTTCTAGCCCTGGGGTTTGCCCCAGGCCTTTTGGATTTTTGTAAATGGTTCCTTCATTAAAATCTCCTCCAATTGCCCAAGTTAGTATGACATGTACTTCCCGCAGGCACCCTTACAGATAAATTAGCATTTATTAAACACCTATTATATGCCAGGCACTTAGTAGGAGCTGTTATACTTATGGTTTCAGCATCCCTCTGAGGTAGGTTCTATCATATGTTACAGATGAAGTGATGGAGGCATCCAGAGGCTGATTTATTTAAGGCCAAACATCAAGTAGGTAACCAGGTTGGATGTGACCCCAGGCTGCCTGACTTACAGCCCATGAATATAGCCCAATTCTGCTATATTCATTTCACTCTGTTCAGAATAAGTCATGACTTATGCTTATACTCTTAATCTGGAGAATAGTTCTTTCTCCCTGGCTTCATACTTTCAGAGGAATTAAACAAAACAAGTGTGTTTAGTGACAATTTCAGGAAGCATGAGGGATCTCATAACTCAGAAATGTGGAGGCAGTGCAAATTTGTAAAATCTTTCCGAAAAGCAATTTGACAATATGCATCCAGGACCTTAAAGCATGCACTTACCCTTAGGCCCATTAATTCCACTTATAAAAGTCTATCCTAAGAAAATAATCAGAGATGTAAATAACGACTTAAGTACTAAGATGTTCATTGCAGAGTAAGTTACAAGGACAAAGAAAACAAAAAAAATCAAAACCTGAAATAATCTTGAAGTTCAACAATAGAAAAAGAGTTAACTAAATTATTATGCAGGTATGTATATGTATAGACTCACATGGATGTGGAATATTAAAGCTATCAAAATTGTGTCTTGGAAATAGAATGAATTAAGGAAATTCTCATATTGTTAGTCTAGGATTCAGAAGATTATCAGACTGTATACTCTATGTTTTAGAGCACGTGTGTGCATGTACACATGCACGTGTAAGGAAAAAAATGATTTTAGGGCTACAAAACATTAACTGCATCTATCTTTACATTTGGGAGTATAAGTGATTACTTTATTTCTTCGGTATAACTTTCTACTTGCTTTTCTGTATTTTCCAGGTGGCACAATAGAAGCAAAAATAAAAATTATTTTAAAACATCAATAACTGTGATTAAAATGATATAACTATAATTATATAATCATAATAATAACTGTGATTAAAATAACTGCGATTTATATATGGCTAAAATAATAGGAACTGCATAACCTGAAAAAGAGAAGATTCAATAAAATGTAGATGAAGGGCTATCAAAAGAAAGAGTTTGACACTCGTCCTAAATAGATCAAACAGAAGAACCTGAACCAACAGAAATTAGAGGAAGATAGATAGACTTTGTCTATAAGAAGGGAAAGAATTCTAACAGACTTTTTAAAAGTGGGAACACGTTGTCTCAAAAGGTTTTGATTTTTCTGTCAGTGGAAGCATTCAAGAAGAGGTTTGACCAAAATTTTTCAGGAAGCTTCTTGCAGTGATTTAAACTTTGGACAGGTAGTTAGGCCTAGAAGTCTCTCCTTCCAGAGAGTCTAAAATTTGCATGCTACTGAACAACAATACCTAAACATTTCCTCACCATCAGAGATTGTTTCTTTGGGATAAGGTATTTTTGTTTCTGAAAATTCTCTTTTAATCTCCTCTGTGGGGGCAAAGTAGAATGCCTTTCTGAGTTCAAAAGTAGTTCCTTTAAGGGCAAGGGACATGTCTTCCCATCATTGTGTACAACAGTTTCAAGTACAGAGCCTACCTAGAGCAACTCGGGTTTTTATTTAAGTAAGCCAGTGTACCAGACCTGGTTAAAGACCACCCCAGATCCACTCCATCCTGCAACATCCCTCACTTCCCAGTGGGAGGACCCTCATCTCCTAGCACCATTGCATCTCCCACACTGTGCAAACAGCCCTGGTTCCTCGAGAGACTCACTCTCACTGCACAGCGATTTCTGCCCCAGTATAGCACGAGCGCACAGCTTAGCTTTCAGGTCTGTTCTCTGAAGGACGTGCACTAAGATAGCAACTGAAATTTTCCTGTGAGTTGGTTGATCAAAGGATAACCAATCCACCCTACAAGATCTTCTGAAAGAGTGAGCCACGGGTAAATTCTCACACAAAGAACTAAAGGGAGAATTGATGTGTGGCCTGAAGGAGGCAAAAAGAGCCCTGCAATGAGTATGAGGACCCTGGGACCAGATGGCAGCAGACAGCGGGTGGACAGGAGGGGGTGACCAACAAACATCACCTCTGTCTGTGTCCAAAGCTTGCCAGGGAGAAGCTTTACTAGCAAACTTCCTCCTTGGCTCAGTCCTCCCCAAACTCCCTCAAGCAACCCTGCTGGAGGACACCATCCTCTCCCAAGGCCTCTCCCTCCTCCCAATCCCGGTGCCCTTGCCTTTGACTCACCGACTTTCAGTTCCCCGCCTGCAATGAGCATGCACGCCAGGCTCAGAATGTTGCTTCTGTCCACAGGGAATTCTAGAGTCCCCATCACATAGAGGCCTCTGAGGGACGGAAGATCTGTATCCACAAGGACAGTCCTGTCTGCAGAAGGAAAAGAAATTGCTCAGACCCATAAACACAACGAGAATTACCTCCTCTCCTCCAGCGACCTGCACTGCGGTGCTCGAGGCAGTTCAGGAGCTGCTTCCCTTGCTGCCTGGGCCAGGACAGGGGCAGGAAGTGGAATAACAAATGGTTTTCCAAAGGCTAGGCTTTCATAAAGAGGCAGGGGAAACAAGAGGCATGATGCATACATTCTGCCATCGTTTTACAAACTGAGGGTCATGGCCAAAGGCATTGCTGATGCCCCAAACCCTGCCCCAAGCCTACTTTAGTGCAAATGTCCAGATGAACTGCACACCCTTTGTCCCCATCCCTCCAGTTTGGCTCTCATGTCTGAGAGGTAGACAACCATACAGACGACCTTGGCCTCTGAAGTCAGACTATCTGGATGTGAATTCCAGCTCTGCTACTGTCTGACTGCGTGGACCAACAATTTTACCCCTCTGTGCCTCAGTTTTCTAATCTGTGAAGTGAAGATGATAATAAAAATACTTGCTTCATTCATAAGGTTTTTGTGAGGATTAAATGAATCAATAGACCTAAAGGGCTGAACCATTCTCAATTCCCCAATCCCACCACGAAAAGCCCAGTGTCTGGTACATGCTCAATAAACACTGGAAATTTTCATTATTAGTACTGTTGTCCATTAGCTTGGCAAGCTTACAGAGCTCATGGGACAACTTAAAACTTATTCTTCATTTCCCCTTCCATAAAAGCAGTTTCCATACAACTTCAGGAGAAAGAAACATTGATTTTTGTTTGAAAGTAACAATAGAGTAATACATGAGTAAAAATTCACCTTTAAAACAGTAAATATTTCATGTGTGCCAAAGTATTAAGTGTTACTTTCTGAGGCTTGGTAGTAATTCAACCCAAATTAAAGATATCAAATAAACATTTCTGCTTACATCTTAAGGATCATAATCACTGACACATGCAAAGATTTTTAAGGAATTTTAAAAAAATTTATTTTGTTGAAGTATAGTTGATTTACAATGTTGTGTTAGTTTCTGGTGTACAGTAAAGTAATTCAGTTATACATATATATATATTCTTTTTCATATTCTTTTCCATTATAGGTTATTAGAAGATAATGAATATAGTTCCCTGTGCTATACAGTAGGTCCTTGTTGGTTATCCACTCTATATATAATAGTTTGCCTCTGCTAATCCCATACTCTCAGTCCTTCCTTCTCCCACCCCCTCTCCCTTGGCAACCACAAGTCTATTCTCTATGGCTGTGAGTCTGTTTCTGTTTCATAGTTAAGGAATTTTTAAACATAATCTCACTTCTCATTCCAAAAAACAATGCACCTGTTGTTCTTAAGGACCTGCTCACCCAAATTAACTTCTCAGGAGTTGTCTTTTCTGGTTCCTGCCTACTGCTCAAAGGATAAGACCACCACACCTTCCTATGGCAGAGAGTAGAGGGTTGTGAACCAATCATTTCCCTCTTCCTCCTGGTTCATAGTTAGACTACCTTTTCTAGCCTCCTCTACAATTAAATGAGCCATGTGACTGAGGTGTAGTCAATAAAATGTAGGCAGAATCGAAGTGTGACATCTCCGGACCTGGTCCCTAAATTCTCCTGCACGTATTCCCTCCCTCCCCTTGTGTCTCAGTTAAATAGTAGAACACAGGTTCTCATGGTGTGGGCATGGGTCAAACAGCATCTGCATCACCCACTCATTCATCAGAAGCAACCCAAGTTTTAGCTCTGCTGGTAAGCCATTCATGGTCTCACACTGGATCCACCACTCCCCTGTGAAAATCTCTCTTCTTACAACATAGCACTAAAACACATTATTGTAATTACATACATGATTATTGCTTGTAAGGAGGGAACTGTCACTGGGCTGGTCCTCAGTGTCATTATGTCTTTCTCTCCAACTGTTACTTCCTTAGGAGAAGAGAACATCCCTTTTTCAAAATCCCTAGTGCTTACTGTGACATCAAAGATAAAGCCGTTAAATAAACATTGCCCAGATCTGTTGAGTTTAGTTCCCGACACCCCTTAAAATTCAAGTTCATTAGTGACTGATACAAAATGAATTATCAGGCTAAACAGATGAAAATAAATTTGCATTTCACTTTCAATTTCATGTTTGCTCCTTTCCACACATTCAAACAAGAGTGAAATATCTAGAGAATGTTCTAGGTTTAACATATATTTTATAGATTCATGGCTTTATCATGACTTCAAAAGCAAGACAGAAATTATTTCAAGCAAACACTTTTCAATACAAGAGTTCTATACAAATAGCCTTTATCTCTGCCAACCTATGGTCCATTCTACCAGTGTTTGGCTGTTGAACCTGATTGTACAAAATAACTGAATTTCTTCAATAAAGGTTTTCTCTCATTCACAAAATACTTACACACAACACACACACACACACAAAAGCATGATATTAGGCCTCTTTTGAATATACTTCTCAGTTAAAATATGTCTATTACATGGAATTTAAAGTTTTCCCTTTGGTCTTTAGCACATTCCCCCTTCGTAGATGTTTTTCTTTCTTTCATTTATTTTTTCTACCGCGCCATGAAGCTTCCGGGATCTTGGTTCCCAGGCAGGAGGTCAGGCCCAAGCTCCTGTGGAAGGAGCTCTGAGTCCAAACCGCTGGACTAACAGAGAACCTCAGACCCCAGGGAATATCAATCAGAGTGAGGCCTCCCAGAGGTCTTCATCTCAGCACCAAGACCCAGCTCTATACAACTGCCTGCAAACTCCAGTGCTGGATGTCTCAAGCCAAACAACCAATAAAACAGGAATACAGCACCACCCATCAAAAAAAAAAAAAAAAAAAAGAAACAACAAAAAAATATGTTACATACGAAGGAGCAAGGTAAAAACCTACACGACCAAATAAATGAAGACAAAATAGGCAACCTACCAGAAAAACAATTCAGGGTAATGATAGTATAGATGATCCAAAATCTCGGAAACAGAATGGAGAAAATACAAGAAATATTTAACAAGGATCTAGAAGAACTAAAGACCAAACAAACAGTGATGAACAACACAATTACTAAAATTAAAAATACTCTAGAAGGAAGCCATAACAGAATAACTGAGGCAGAAGGATGGATAAGTGAGCTGGAAGATAAAATGGTGGAATAACTGCCAGGGAGCAGAATAAAGAAAAAAGAATGAAAAGAATTGAGGACAGTCTCAGAGACCTCTGGGACAACATTAAACACACCAACATTCGAATTATAGGGGTCGCAGAAGGAGAGAAAAAAAAGGGTCTGAGAAAATATTTGAAGAGATTATAGTTGAAAACTTCCCTAACATGGGAAAGGAAATAGTCGATCAAGTCCAGGAAGCACAGAGAGTCCCATACAGGATAAACCCAAAGAGAAACACGCCAAGACACATATTTATCAAACTATCAAAAATTAAATACGAAGAAAAAATATTAAAAGCAACAAGGGAAAAGCAACAAATAATATATAAGGGAATCCCCATAAGGTTAACATCTGATTTTCAGCAGAAACTCTGCAAGCCAGAAGGGATTGGCAGGACATACTTGAAGTGATGGAAGGGAAAAACCTACAACCAAGATTTCTCTACCCAGCAAGGATCTCATTCAGATTCAATGGAGAAATTAAAACCTTTACAGATAAGCAAAAGTTAACAGAATTCAGCACCACCAACCCAGCTTTACAACAAACGCTAAAGAAACTTCTCTAGGCAGGAAACACAAGAGAAGGAAAAGACCTACAAAAACAAACCCAAAACAATTAAGAAAATGGTAATAAGAACATACATTTCAATAATTACCTTACATGTAAATGGATTAAATGCTCCCACCAAAAGACATAGACTGGCTGAATGTATACAAAAATAAGACCCATATATATGCTGTCTACAAGAGACCCACTTCAGACCTAGGGACACATACAGACTGAAAGTGAGAGGAAGGAAAAAGATATTCCATGCAAATGGAAACCAAAAGAAAGCTGGAGTAGCAATTCTCATATCAGACAAAACAGACTTTATAACAAAGACTATTACAAGAGACAAAGAAGGACACTACATAATGATCAAGGGATCAATCCAAGAAGAAGACAGAACAATTGTAAATATTTATGCACCCAAAATAGGAGCACCTCAATACATAAGGCAAATGCTAACAGCCATAAAAGGGGAAATCGACAGTAACACATTCATAGTAGGGGACTTTTAACACCCCACTTTCACCAATGGACAGATCATCCAAAATGAAAATAAATAAGGAAACACAAGCTTTAAATGATACATTAAACAAGATGGACTTAATATATATAGGACACTCCATCGAAAAACAACAGAATACACATTTTTCTCAAGTGCTCATGGAACATTCTCCAGGATAGATCATATCTTGGGTCACAAGTCAAGCCTCGGTAATTTAAGAAAATTGAAATCATACCAAGTATCTTTTCCAACCACAATGCTATGAGACTAAATATCAATTACAGGAAAAAAAACTGTAAATCATACAAACCCATGGAGGTTAAACAATACTCTACTAAATAACCAAGAGATCACTGAAGAAATCAAACAGGAAGTCAAAAAATACCTAGAAAAAATAAACAATGAAAACATGATGGCCCAAAACCTATGGGATGCAGCAAAAGCAGTTATAACAGAGAAGTTTATAGCAATACAGTCCTACCTCAGGAAACAAGAAACATCTCAAATAAACAACATAACCTTACACTTAAAGCAATTAGAGAAAGAAGAACAAAAAAAACCCCAAAGTTAGCAGAAGGAAAGAAATCATAAAGATCAGATCAGAAATAAATGAAAAAGAAATGAAGGAAATGATAGCAAAGATCAATAAAACTAAAAGCTGGTTCTCTGAGAAGATAGACAAAAGTGATAAACCATTAGCCAGACTCATCAAGAAAAAAGCGAGAAGACTCAAATCAACAGAATCAGAAATGAAAAAGGAGAAGTAACAACTGACACTGCAGAAATACAAAGGATCATGAGAGATTACCACAAGCAACTCTATGCCAATAAAATGGACAACCTGGAAGAAATGGACAAATTCTTAGAAATGCACAACCTTCCAAGACTGAACCAGGAAGAAACAGAAAATAAAAACAGAGCAATCACAAGCACTGAAATTGAGACTCTGATTAAAAATCTTCCAACAAACAAAAGCCCAGGACCAGATGGCTTCACAAGCGAATTCTATCAAACATTTAGAGAAGATCTAACACCTATCCTTCTCAAAACCTTCCAAAATATAGCAGAGGGAGGAACACTCCCAAACTCATTCTACAAGGCCACCGTCACCCTGATACCAAAACCAGACAAAGATGTCACAAAAAAAGAAAAGTACAGGTCAATAGCACTGACGAACATAGATGCAAAAATCCTCAACAAAATACTAGCACATTAAAAGGATCATACACCATGATCAAGTGGGGTTTATTCCAGGAATGCAAGGATTCTTCAGTATATTCAAATCAGTCAATGTGATACACCATATTAACAAACTGAAGAAGAAAAACCATACGATCATTTCAATAGATGCAGAAAAATCTTTCGACAAAATTCAACACCCATTTGTGCTAAAAAAAAAAAACTTTCCAGAAAGTAGGCATAGAGGGAACTGACCTCAACATAATAAAGGCCATATATGACAAACCCACAGCCAACATTGTCCTCAATGGTGAAAAACTGAAACTATTTCCACTAAGATCAGGAAGACAAGGTTGCCCACTCTAACCACTATTATTCAAGGTAGTTTTGGAAGTTTCAGCCACAGTAATCAGAGACGAAAAAGAAATAGAAGGAATCCAAATCAGAAGAGAAGTAAAGCTGTCACTGTTTGCAAATGACATGATACTATACATAGAGAATCCTAAAGATGGTACCAGAAAACTACTAGAGCTAATCAATGAATTTGGTAAAGTAGCAGGATACAAAATTAATGCACAGAAATCTCTTGCATTCCTATAAACTAAGGATGAAAAATCTTAAAGAGAAATTAGGGAAACACTCCCTTTTACCATTGCAACAAAAAGAATAAAATACCTAGGAATAAACCTATCTAAGAAGACAAAAGACCTGTATGCAGAAAACTGTAAGACACTGATGAAAGAAATTAAGGATGATACGAAATTAAAGATGGAGAGATATACCATGTCCTTGGACTGGAAGAATCAACATTGTGAAAATGACTCTACTACCCAAAGTAATCCACAGATTCAATGCAATCCCTACCAATGGCATTTTTCACAGAACTAGAACAAAAAATTTCACAATTTGTATGGAAACACAAAAGACCCCGAATAGCCAAAGCATCATGAGAAAGAAAAACGGAGCTGGAGGAATCAGGCTCCCTGACTTCAGACTATACTACAAAGCTACAGTAATCAAGACAGTATGGTACAGGATAGAAAGCCCAGAGATAAACCCATGCACATATGGTCACCTTATCTTTGATAAAGCAGGCAAGAGTATACAATGGAGAAAAGACAGCCTCTTCAATAAGTTTTTCTGGGAAAACTGAGCAGCTGCATGTAAAAGAATTAAATTAGAACACTTCCTAAAACCATACACAAACATAAACTCAAAATGGATTAAAGACCTACATGTAAGGCCAGAAACTCTAAAACTCTTAGAGGAAAACATAGGCAGAACATTCTATGACATAAATCACAGCAACATCCTTTTGACCCATCTCCTAGAGAAATGGAAATAAAAACAAAAATTAAAAAATGGGACCAAACGAAACTTAAAAGCTTTTTGCACAGCAATGGAAACCATAAACAAGAGGAAAAGACAATCTTCAGAATGGGAAAAAATATTCGCAAACAAAGCAACTGACAAAGGATTAATCTTCAAAATATACAAGCAGCTCATGCAGCTCAAAATCAAAAAAACAAACAACCCTATCCAAAAATGGGCAGAACACCTATATAGACATTTCTCCAAAGAAGATATACAGATTGCCAACAAACTGATGAAAAGATGCTCAACATCACTAATCATTAGAGAAATGCAAATCAAAACGACAATGAGGTATCACCTCACACCGGTCAGAATGGCCATCATCAAAAAATCTACAAACAAGAAATGCTGGAGAGGTGTGAAGAAAAGGGAACCCTCTTGCACTGTTGGTAGGAACGTAAATTGATACAGCCACTATGGAGAACAGTACAGGGGCTCCTTGTAAAACTAAAAATAGAACTACCATATGACCCAGAAATCCCACGACTGGGCATATACCGTGAGAAAACCATAATTCAAAAAGAGTCATGTACCACAACATTCATTGCAACACTATTTACAATAGCCAGGACATGGAAGCAACCTAAGTGTCCATCAACAGATGAATGGATAAAGAAGATGTGGCACATATATACAATGGAATATTACTCAGCCATAAAAAGAAACGAAATTGAAATAGTTGTAGTAAAGTGGATGGACCTAGGGTCTGTCATACAGAGTGAAGTAAGCCAGAAAGAGAAAACAAATACTGTATGCTAACATATATATATATATATATATATATATATATATATATATATATATATATATATATGAAATCTAAAAAAAAAAAAAAAAGATTCTGATCAACCTAAGGGCAGGACAGGAATAAAGACACAGACATACAGAATGGACATGAGGACACGGTGAGCGGGAAGGGTAAGCTGGGACGAAGTGAGACAGTAGCATTGACATATATACAATACCAAATGGAAAATAGATAGCTAGTGGGAAGCAGCCGCATAGCACAGGGAGATCAGCTCGGTACTTTGTGACCACCTAGAGGGGTGGGATAGGGAGGGTGGGAGGGAAACACGAGAGGGAGGGGATATGGGGATATACGTATGCATATAGCTGATTCACTTTGTTATACAGCAGAAAGTAACACAACACTGTAACGCAATTATACTCCAATTAAGATGTTAAAAAAAAAAAAGATGAGTTAGACATGTCTCCCATCATCAGGTGAAGACAGACAAATAAATACAATGCAATATCCTTGAAATGATAATATACTTTTTCATTACATGGAGATTGACCTCATCTTCATTTTCATCGACTTCAAAACAGAAGTTCTGTCCAAGTGCCTATTATAAAAAAATTCTGTGAAAATGAAATAAACCTATTACCACTAAAGAATTTTGTAAAAGAATTCTCCTTGTATTACGGTAACAGAGATGACAGCTAGCATTGCAAGTGATGCAGGCAAAACACTTCCCCCTGACTTAGTATCTAGAGCAGATCAGGTCCAAATGGACCAACCCTCAGCTATAATGACAGCTTCTAGAGGATTTCTCTCTGTTCCAGGTGTGGAAAGTTAGGACCAATATGTCACATTGTCTAGGAGTAGCATGATTTCCATGAAGTTACTCAAGACGTTTCAGAAAAATCATTCAGAAGCAGTTATGCACACAACCCACTTAGAAACTTGAATGATAGACCACATCTAAGTTAACTGTGGCCCAGTGCTTTTCACCTTGCCTTGACTTGGCCAAGGCTCCTGCATCCTACTATGTCAGTGACCAATCTATCCTACTGAAGAGAATGAGCACTGGCATATGGGAGGAACCATCTGGAATTTCTGTTGCTCGATGGGAGGCTGATGGGGGAACATATCCGTAAAGAGACTCCAAAAAGAATTAATGAGTACCAGATGTAATTAAAGACTTCTTTCCCCCTCAAAGGAGCTCAGGACCAGCCATGGGGTGGTGACTCTTGGTCCAGAATTACACCCTCTTTCTACTTGTTCATCCATCAAACACTAAACATCCCACCATCTTTATTTTAGTGTTTTTTCCCATGCGGTGTTTGGGGGTTTTCTTCTCCCCTGAAATGGTTGTATTTTGACAATGAGAAGGATAAAGCTTTATAAATAATATCTGGAAAGTTAACACTCAGGAAAAATCACCTGACTTTCCCCACGTATCAAATGCAACTACAAAAATAAAAACAAAGAGGCATTAGTCTTCTATAAATGCATAGCTACACTTAAGACCAGAAATCCTGAGCCACATCAAAAGGCAGATGTCTCTGACAGAAGGCGAGGGCTTCTTTGTATCAGGAATGATCTACTATAGCTACAAAGCATGCCATATAATTTCAAAACTAGATTTAAACTCATTTTATTCCCCCAGCAAAGTCAGGGGATCAAGGTCACTATTGTGTAGCATTCCAAGGGTCTGACATTCATTTAAATCCTGTAGAAAAGAGATCAAGGGCAAAGGGCACAGATCCTGGGAATAATGATGGGGTCTCGCGAATAAGCACAATTTAGGGCAGGCAGACCCACTGCTTGTGTTATATTCACTGTATCAGGCCCATAACTTAGGTGGTGAAGACAGTTTCCACGACAACCCTGCTATTGTCAGGAACACAGCCTACACCAACTTTGGACATGTCTCTGACTTCTAGGGGAGAATGATGGCATGCAAGGGCAGAGCAGGACATACAAGGACTATTTGTAGGCTTATTATTTTCCTGTATCTTCCATAATTAATAAGCTTGTTTCTACATTCAGTCTTAGCTCCAATACTTTCCCATAAATATGTGAACCAGTGGAAAAATAAGTTTTAATGCCATTTCAATCACTATTAAGTGACCCAATCTTCCTTTTTAAAAAGAGAAGACTATTTTTAGCTCTAAAGTAACTATTTTAGATATTTAGATATACATATGTACACAGTCATTGGTAGTATTTTCTCTCCTTTGTAGTCATTTAGCTTTTGGTGACTCTAACGATTTATCCAAATATTCCATCTATCACGATATATGAGGATGGTTCATCCAAAAATATTACTTTTATAATAGAATGGAAATTGTCATACATAAAGAGTTCACAGGAATGAAAGGTTAACATGATTGAAAATGAAAGTCAAGTAGACTAATTTACAGAGATGTTGGTATTCATTTATAAAGAATTCATTGTCTTATAGAAAAATCAGAACAAAGAAGTGCTAGAAGATGATGCAGTCTTTCTATAACTATATTCTTTTCAAAGAGCTGCTAACTTTACAGCCTGCCTTTTTCATCAAATCCACACAGGTGGTTTCTTTATTCTACTCTATCATTTTTTTCAAACTGGTCTTAAATATAGGCAGAAGAGGCAGTTTTCAAAGTACCCAGAGGCACATGATTCAGGCCTGAAAGCCAGCTTCCTTACACCTTGAAGAAAAGCCATCTGCCTGCCTGGTGTGTGTGTCTTTGGGGTGGGGGTAGGGGGAGGCTGCTCTCTTCACTCTCACCTCCCGAGAAGAGTCCAATTTAAACTTCGGACAACAAATTCCCATCCCCTCCCCACACACACTCTCTCTGTTTCTTTCTCCATCACAGACAAACGTGCATAATTCCCACAGTAGAATCAACATGTTAAATTATGATATTTTAATTGATCAATAAAATGTTTAACATACAGTGTTTATCTTTTCCTCTAATCTATACCATCTGTTCTTCAAAAATATTTTGAATCTATTTAATAGGAAGGTTTTTAAGTAAAATTACCAACTGTATCAGGTCAATCCTCTAAAGCCCAAATTCTGAAAGGAACATACCAGAAGGTGCTACCATTTTTATAGAAATAGAAAAGAATTTGTGCCTTCTTTTATTCCAGCTTTCTTGGTTTGGTTTTGTTTTTAGTCTTGAGATGCTGTTATGCTGCAGTTCTCTCCATTAGGCTTCAAAGAATTCAGCGTGGCCAACTTGGTATTGCCTTTTTTTAATACAACTTTAATATTTAAAAAATTGATGTATAATTGACATGCAAAAAGCTGTACATATTTCATGTATACAACTTAATGAGTTTAGAAATAAGTATACACCCATGTAACATCACTACAATCTAGGCCATAAACCTATCTATTCTTTCCAAAAATTTCTTCCCACCCTTTTAATTAATCAACCTATTTACTTATTTGTTATTACTTTTGGATAAGAACACTTAACATAATATCTACCCTCTTAGCAAATTTTAAGTACAGAATATCGTATTGTTTGCTATAGGCACTTTGCTGTACCATATCTCTCTATGATTTATTCATCATGCATAACTGAACATTGCACCCTTTGACTAGTACCTCTTCGTTTCCCCATCTTCCCTGTCCCGGCAACCACTCAATTTAAAAAATGGGCAAAGGAACTGAATAGACATTTCCCCAAAGAAAACATAACAAATGTACCACAGGTATATGAAAATGTGCTCAACATCACTAATCATCAGGGAAATGCAAATTAGAACTACAAGATATCACCTCACAACCCTTAGTATGGCTTTTATCAAAAAGAAAAAAGAAAACACAGATAACAAGTGTTGGCAAGAAACTGGAGAAAATGGGACCTTAGTGCACTGTTGGTGGGAATATAAACTGGTACAGCCACAATGGAAAACAGTATGGAGGTTCCTCAAAAAATTAAAAATAGAACCACCATATGATCCAGAAATTCCACATCTGGGTATTTACCCAAAGGAAGTGAAAACAGGACCTCAGAGATATCTGCATGCCCATGGTCATTGGTTTTGCCACTTGAAACAAGGTCCATGGTGCTCTGATTGCTCAGGTGACTCGAGACTCAAAAAAACAAGCAACAGGATAACAACAGCAAAAACCTAGACCTTGCAATCCCCAGGAGACATAAAAGTGAAGAGCAGGCATTCTGATAAATTTGAGGTCAGATGTTTTATCCACATAATGAGGGCAGAGGCTTTATCCACATAATTCTGTTATCTCAATGTATCATTAATGAATCTGTACTAACCTGAAGTTTCATGATTAAATTCCTCTCCATCCCTTGCCGTACATGACACATTCATATTTGGAAAGGCATAAACTGATAAGTCTCAGGTGATCCAATTATTAAATTTTTACATGTGGCAGTTAGTGTTAAAGCCAAATGAGGCACCAAATTTATTTTATGTGGGTTTTTGTTTTGATTTGTTTCCTTAAGAAAAATAATGAAATCAGCTTGTAGTAAATAAATATATTTTCCCAATTTAATCCTGAAGAAAAAACATGAAGATCTATGAAATAAGTGATATAGCTCCATGTAGCAAACATTATATTCAATGAGTTTATTTCCCCTTCAGCTCTTTTTTGAAAACAAATCCTCTCTTTTTTTCTCTGCTTGACACTAGAGAGGGCAATGTGTCCAGAAAACTATGAGATTCTTAACTCTTCTTTAATGTTATTGGTTATTGTTTTCTCAAGCTTTCAATTATTTCTTCCAGCTGGAGGGAAAAACCCCTCCAAAACACTATTAAATTCCTTAAAAATAAAATGCTTGTATTCTATTTGTTTTAAAAATTATATGCATTATTTCATAAATGCATAATTGATGCTTAAAAGAGAACTTAGAATATAGTACCTGACTAATAAATATTGAGTAAATAACCTCTGTTCTACATTTTAACACATTGTATTCAAGTTCACAACTTCGGAGCAAACTAGTCTGTATTTTCCATTCCTAAGATCATGAAGTGCTTATGTTCTATATAAATATAAGAATTACTTCTGTAGAGGTGTTCACTGTCCTCAACATTTCCATTGTTATATATTTTAAAAATTCCCAAAGTCTTTAAGAATTTCTTTGTAAATTCCAATAAATTACATTTATTTAATGCTTGGGGTTTCCAAAATAACTTCCTTTCCCCTTGAGTTCAAATACATCCCAGAGACCATGAAGGTTCCTAAAACTTTTATTCACAATTCACATGTATTTCAACAATAATATCCAGACTTTACAACCCCTGCCATAAGTCCCAATACTCTAAAACATCTTCATACTGCTTGGCAAAGATACTGAAATCCCCATCCTTAGGTTTAATCGTTCTTTTTAATCCAGGGTGTCTAGAAATTCCCAAGAGAAGAATGATATATAAAGCAAAGCATTATCACTGACCAATAAGTTTATTCATTCACCCATTCATTCACTTAGCAAATATTATCAAGTGCTTTGTTGGATACTGGCATATGTAAAAGAAATGAATATAAATAAAATAAGGCTTCCCATTCCACAGAGAGAAGTAAATACTTTTATGAGATTGATCGGATGAGTTTTTGGTGGAAGGAAGAAGTAGATCTGAATCCTTTTTAGTATTTGCTTCTGATATGCACCAAAATAATCATGGCAAGACCCAGGCACTATTTCAAAGTAAGGAACATTGTGTCTGTTTCTCCCTTCTTTCTAGTGCCCATCCATCCCCGAGAACCCAATGCCTTCACTTGCTCATAACCCCCAATGGCTGGAATCCCCATGATGCCCCACCTACCTACCCTCCACACATATCCAGGGTCTAAGTAGTTCTACAGTCCCATTCACATCTCAACTATATCCCCATTCTCTCCAGGCTACAGTCACTGACACCTGACTAATAAAGAATTCGTGTAAGAAAAACATGTAGGCTAATCCATCTACTACTATTTGCCCAAGTGCAGCAGAATGCTCACCTGATTAGAATTCAGAGACCTAAATTTGAATCCCAAATAAGCCATTCCTTGGGAAAATTGCTTAGCTTCCCTGATTTTCTGTTCCCCACGTGCAAAATAAGAGAACTAATACTTCATGGAGATGACAGTAAGGATTAGGTGAAACATCACATATAAAAGTATTACAGTGGGGCTTCCCTGGTGGCGCAGTGGTTGAGAGTCCGCCTGCTGATGCAGTGGACGCGGGTTCGTGCCCCAGTCCGCGAGGATCCCACGTGCCGTGGAGCGGCTGGGCCCGTGAGCCATGGCCGTTGAGCCTGCGCTCCAGAGCCTGTGCTCCGCAACGGAGAGGCCACAACAGTGAGAGGCTCACACACCACAAAAAAAAAAAAAAAAAAAAAAAAAAAAAAAGTATTACAGTGCCTGCCCTTACCAGGCATAAAAGTATTAGCTATCATCTGTTTTTTACACCCAACATATATTTTTGAATGTTCGCTCTATGCCTGTCACTTCATTATTTGGTGAGCCAAAGAGACATAGGCCTGGCTCTCATGAAACTTAAGTTTTTGTGGAGGAAACAGACATCTAAATATAATCACACAGATAACTACATAGGCACAAACTGTGCTAAGTGGTAAGAAGGAAAAATGCAAAATATCATGGGGATAGAGCACCCTAGACAGAAAAAGTAGTATATATGAATAGCACAAAGTGGGGGAAAGCTCCATACACCCAGAAGACTGACAAATAGCAAGGGCACCTAGACTGAAGAAGCTGGAGGACAGTGGTGAGAGGCGGAGGTGGAAAGGCAGGCAGGTGAGCGGGTCAGGCAGGACTTTGAAGGCTACGTGACAAATTGGAAACATTCTCCTAAGAGTGACATAAAGCCAACAAAGAGTTCTAAGCAGGGAAATTACATAACCACTTTGTATTTTTAAAAGATCACTCTGGCTGCAGTGGAGAAGAATGGAGTTGATAAGGGAAAGACAAGCCAGAGGAGAATACCTAAGGGGCATCCTAGTGGTTCACCTGAGAGGTGGTGAAAGGAGAGATGATGAAAAGCAGGCAGATGGGAGAAATACTTAGGAACAGAATATACAAGATTGGTTGAAGTGTCAAGAAGAACTGTGCAGTCGGTAATGGGAGACGACATCATGGGCTCAATCCAAAAAGCTGGGGAGGAGCAAGGTGGCAGCTGGGAATGGCAGACTCGTGCAGGGAGGAGAGGAATAGAGGATGCTCTCCAGGGGTTTAGTTTGAGACACCTGTAAGTCATCTTAGTAGAGGTTTCAATTTGACAGTTGGACATATGGGTCTGATACTAGGAAAAAGAAAAAATATTTTCCTGGCTTTAAATACTGTCTATAGGTTGATGGCTATCAAATTTACATTCTCAGAAATACTGGGGAAGCAGAGACAGAACGAGGAGAGAAGAACTAGCATCAAGAAGTCGATGAGGGCTCAAGGGAATTTTTTAATCATAGGGACATGCAAAAAGATGCATAAATGCTGTTGGGAAGCATCCTGTAGCAGGGAAAGGTTGTAGACAGGGAAAGGAAACAACCTGGAGGGGAAGACCGGCATGTGATGCAGGGAACGCCAGGTGAGACTGACCTTTGAGAGAAGGTAAAACACTTTCTCTGTTAAAACAGAAGAGGAAGGTAGGGGCACATGCAATCTGTGTGCACTCATCTCCTTTCAAGAGGAAACTGAATATTTGTACAAATTGTACAAATTAAAACACCCTGCAAAGATTGCAAACTTGGGACACCCTTTCAGCTCACCTTTAAATCACATCATGTAAACATTAAAATCCACCTGACAATAACCAATCAGGGATGATCTCTATTACAAAACTTTTAGTATGGAATGAATCTATATATCTGGGCATTTGGTTTAGTTTCTCCCTAAGAAATTATATTCCCTCTACAACATCTGAATGGGGTTCTTTTAAAAGTAATTGAATTTATAGATTCATATGGGGGAAAAATGTTTGCAATGTTGTGTCTTCTTGTACTGGTGTGTCATAATTTATTCACCTAAGTTTTAAGGGTTTTTCTTTTTTTCATATGCCTTGTTAAGTTTACATCTAGGGTTTTTTTCCATAAAAATTAGAATCTTTTGTCTATTACCTTTTCTAATTGATGATTATTATGATATAAGAATGCTATTGCTCATTATATATTGGTGTGGTTTCAGCTGTTTTACTGACCTCTTTTGTTTAACAATATTTCATTTGAATTTCTTGTATTTTTCTAGTGAAAAATAATATGTTTACCAGTAATTGTTTTCCTCCTTCTTTCTCATGGTTATGCCCTTTATTATATTTTTTCTTGTCCTGTTGCATTGTCTGTCATCTCCAGTCATAGGAGCTGTTTTGCTCCTGACTCTAACAGAAAGTAATTAATCTTTCATGGTTATCTTTGAACTTTCCTGTGGATTTCTAATAAATACTTTATATCAGGTTAAGAAAAATTTCTTCTATTTCTAGCCTAATAATTTTGGGGTTGGTTGAGTAGGTAATGAAATCGATCAAATGCTTTCTCTTTCATAAGTTGGTAAGCCTTTGTGGGAAATCCTCTTGTTACTCCTACAGAATCCTCTTGTTATTACCAGGTAAACATTTTTCCTTTGGGTGGGGAGAAGATAAGTTTGACACACTGTGATCATTAGCTGTAACTTTTGCCCCTAAGTAATGCATAAAGATAGCTCTGTGCCCCATTCAAGAGGAAGACTGCATATTTTTCACACCAAGAAAAAAAAGCAGAAAATGGAATACTGTCAAAAAATCTTGCTTGAAATATTTGCTTAGATTTTATTTTTATTTTATTTAGATGCTTCTATGAAATAACTTGGAGAAATTTTACCTTCAGTGTCCCAAATATGCTGAGAAACTTGTGACTGGACACCATTATAAACCTATAATTTGTTTCAATGATTTACTCCTTCCTCAGCACTTCTTAACCCATCCTCTCTGCCCCACTGTCCTAGTATGTTTTTTTCTTCATACTCAAAGTTAGTTCCCCAAAATAAATAACACTTCCATCACTCACCCCCATGACTACATGGGCTCTGCAGCCTTGGATGTTTTAGGTCTTCAAGAGCCCATTCTTAGGTAGAGAGACAGAGTAATGTAGGTGAAAACTGGCACTGTATTTGATAAGGGGAGAAAGTTAAACTTTTTTGGCCGTTCTCTGGCTCTTCATATATTGAAAAGTGTGCCTTATTATTATAAAGAGATTCAAGTACAGTCTTGGGGAGAGAAAAGTGTTCTAATGTTGCCTTAATTAATTACATTAATAAATTTTTCCTGAAGTAGAAACATACTTGCATTCCTAGGATTAAACTCTATTTAATCATTATATATGATTCTTCTAAAGTACAGGTACATTTGATTTTCTAAAACTTCTCATCAATGTCAATTAGATTAGCACCTAATATTCTTTCTTTGTGCTCTCTTTGTCTAATTTTAGAATCAATTTTATAGCTTTGAGAATGAATTCAGAAGCTTTGTGTCTTCTTCAGGGCTCAAAAAGTGTTGATATTTTGGTGATTACATGTTCCTTGAAGGTATGTTTTGAAGTTTTTAAGAAGCATCCTGAGTGATTTCAGACATAGGTGGGCTATGGATTCCACTTTGGAAATCAATTGGCCCAGAGAAATTCTCCCACTCGTACAATAAGGTATAAAAAATATATATATATTTTTGCTGTAATAATGCTTATAAAAATTGGGGAAAAAAGTTAAGTTCATCAGTAAAATAGTAGTTCAATAAATCATGTTACATTTTTTCTCTGGAATAGTATGCAGTCATTTAGTAGGACGTAGTAGATTTCTTTTTACTGATACGTTATCTCCAAGATATATTGTTAATTTTTTTAAAGTCCATATGAATACTTAGGACATATTTTCATGCTGAATTGATTCAAAATGCAAATCATTAGTAGTTTACAACCTTCTCAGTTGATCTCATGCGCACTAAAGTTTAAGAACTTCTGCTCTCAATCTTGGTTTCCTTGTGCACAGACTGTGGTGCCAACATCACAGCATCTTTATAAGCTTCAGTGAGATAAAATGATATTAACACAATGCCCGGCACATAAAAGAACTGAACTCATTTTATCATCTTATTAAACAAATGAGTATATTATTACCAGTGGCATTACTATTAACACTATACTGTAATTACTGTTACTATTACTAAATGAAGGATCTAAATCTCTTTGATCTGTCATATGTTTCTGTAGCCTTATATTTACATAATGTATTCCTTTTTTTGGCTCAGAAAATTAAATTTGAATACTTCTGCTATTTCTTGCATCATTTCTTGCTGATAATATTTTATGGCCTTCTGATTTTAACCCAGCCTCTCTGACTACTAACATTCAAGTAATGTGGGACCTTGTGGCAAGGCCAGCACTTGGCACTGAAGTGCTGGAATGGTCCTTATTACGCAGTGTGATTTGGGTTTGCCTGTGATGGAATATGGTGGAATTTGGATGGGAGAAGAAAAGATACTAAAATCGTAGAGTTGCCAAAAATTGTGGCTAAAGTTTTCCTCTCTGAGTGGGGCTTGAATTAAGCATGCTATGGCAAAAACTATTTACCAATAAAATACTCTATTTTCCAAGTACCAACAAGTCTCTCCCTTTTCTTTGTTACCTGAAAGACCTTGGCACGAAGCTACATGCCCCTTTGGTCCTAGTTCTCCTTTTCCCTTGGGGAAAAAAGTCCACATTTCTCACACAGCTTAAGAGAAGAGACTCATAACCATACTTAATGTATAAAAGCTGTGATTTCCATGCAAACTGCTGCCTTCCCAGAAAAACAGAAAAGCCCTCTTTAGCAGTTTAAAACCCTTTAACTGTTTCCTTCCCTTTCCACTTGAACTACTGGGCTGCTCTGCCGGAAGCCTTCTCTGATGAATGAGATAATTTAAGAAGTGTGAGAAGCCTTTTTAATTCATTCAGACTCTTAAGATATCATTAAATACACACCAGGTACACACACCCGGAGCCAAAAAGACATACTGCACCACTCCAAAGATTCCCTCAGTTACAATGATTTCCTCACTAGTGCTACGATTCAGACCTGAACTAGTCAAACAGCAGCACTTGGGTCCCTTTGCAGTAGCCAGTGTCATAGCTCTAAGCAGGCGCTGATGTTTTCTCGTTTACCCTCTTCCTTTTATAGTTTCACCAAAAAAAGAAAACAAACAAAACCAGGTGCGTCCACGCTATGCAAATGAGAAAAGGTAACCTCTGAAACAATTTCCCAGCAAGCAGAAGATCCCCAAGCTGCTCTAGCTAACACCACAGGAGGTGTGTCATCCACCCAGGTGCTAAGCCAGGGCGGGCCTGCGGGCTGGGGAGGCAGTTAAGTCCCCAGAGAGCTCAGAGCTCCTGCTCAGCAAGCCACGCCAGGCCCAGCAGATCCTCAGGTGCTGACCCACGGGAGGAACATCAGGCTCCGGTGCAAGGTGCGGGGAGGAGCTTGAGCGAAGGCCACCAGCTCAGCAGGGGAGAAGGGAAAGCCACTGGGAACACAAGAGTTCGGAGAACTCCATTGGCAAAAGGAATGAGCCTGGGGCTTCCCTGGTGGCGCAGTGGTTGAGAGTCCGCCTGCCGATGCAGGGGACACGGATTCGTGCCCCAGTCCGGGAAGATCCCACATGCCGCGGAGCGGCTGGGCCCGTGAGCCATGGCCGCCGAGCCTGCGCGTCCGGAGCCTGTGCTCCGCAACGGGAGAGGCCACAGCAGTGAGAGGCCCACGTACCGCAAAAAAAAAAAAAAAAAAGAAGGAGCCTGCGCTCTCTTGCACAGAGCATCCTCTTAGCTGTGGGAAGCACAACTCACAGAGAGTAAGTTTCTGGCCCAAGGAACCTGAATAAATGCTGGCATTGAACGATTCCCAGGCCAGGTTCTGCGGCGGGCCACCAGGGCTCCCCAACAAGGTCAGCACCTGCTAGTCAGTTGCTAAGGTTCTTAGGGTCTCACCGCCCTCCACCCATCCCTAGTGTGCAAAGATTCTCAGAGTGACAGTAACAGCTCTCCCTTCAGCTTCCAAAACCCCTAGAAACACTTACGCAGGAACCGACTAGGCAGTACCTGCCTCTCACTCTCCTTCACTCACTCTAGCATTTATGGAGTCTCGGCTCCACGCCAAGTCTTGTGTTTTCCACTGGGATAAGTTGAATAAGATAGGGCCTCTGTCCTCAAGGCAACATAAACGTAAATAATAATTACAGAATAAGGAAATAGGATGGAAATAGGCCCAAGGTGTTGTAGGAACACAGAAGAAAGAGAACTACATCAAACGGGATTCAGGGACACTTTCTGGAAGAGGTGACACTAAGTTGAGTGTTCAAAGACAGAAAGTAGGAATTGTCAGAGGGTTAGGGTGGGAGAAGTGGGAAGGACGGGTGGGGCAAGTTCCAGGCAGAGAGAACGGCAAGTATAAATGAGCCGAGAGGAGAAAGCGCCGCCTCCGTCCGAAAACAGTAAGTAGACGCGTGCGACTGGTCGGCAGGGCGCACAGGGAAGAGCTGGGCAACGAGGCCAGATCACAAAGGACTCTGTGGTCCAAATCAATGACGTGGAGATTTACCCTAAAGGCCTTGGGGAGCCCCTGGGATATTCTACAATATTCTATACCCAAGACCAAGGCTTTCGGAAAATTGAAACTTGCTGCTTTTGACACTTAGGTTTTTCAGGTTTCCAAAAAGGTTAACCTATTCTCAAAACAAAATAGGTTCTGAAGTCAAATTTCTAATTTTATATGTTGTCACTTAATTTTTAAAACATCTGAAGTGATATACATATAGAATGATATGTACCATACACAGCACAGTCCAAATAAACAGGACTCTTACTATAGTTAGTAAACACTAATATGGTATTACAGCAACCACCCCAAGGCATCCAGCCTCACTATGCCAACAACAATCATTCCTGCTGACCCACTGCAAGTCCAGCAAGGATGCCATCAATATGAGTGGAAGAGAGTGTCCGGGATCCATCAGCATTCCATCCAGTTCACTGTTCATTCATTCATTTAACAAAAACACAGAGAGCACCTCCTCTGTTCCAGAGCTATCATGGACCATAGGAACACAAAGATGCGAAGCTCCTGTTGGTACTCATCGCGTGCTGGAAGACAGCAGGGTGACGCCCGCCTTTTGCACCTGTGAGCACAGCCCAGCCGATCCTGGCACAGTGCAGCAAGCTCACCACCTCTGTGCAAACCCTCCACACACTACTGCCGCCTGAGAAATGCAGTCAGAGGGGCTATCCGACTGTCCTTAAACCAGACAAAAACCCAGCTCAATCCAGGTAAGAGCAATGTTTTTTTATCCAGACACTAACTTGCCATCAGGCAATGTTATCATGTAAATAAAGTGAGGCAAACAGATGGCTTCAGACAGGATCCAGGGCTCACAAGGCATCACTGATGTGACAAATGCAAGAAAGTGAGGACAAGCCATTCGACACAGAGCAGGCCCTAGGAGTACACAGCAGCCTGACAAACAGGATCCTGGTCTTAACAACACATCTGTAGCAAAAAGCAGTCATATCTCACCTACAGGTTTTTGTTTATTAAATGCTATTAATTTTCAAATATGGGAATATACCTCTAAGAAACAGATATTCCTAACTTTCTCTTAAAATATGCTTTATGGTGGTGTATCTGTTTATATCACCATGACCCTTTAGATCACAGCCTTTGAAGGGCTCTATTCTGATCCCTCCCACATGATTAAATAGGGATAGTGTAATGAACTAAACACACTCAAGGAATCTGGAGGCCTAGATTTGAATCTGTGCTGTCTCCATGATCTCTAAACTCTTTCTTGGATACCCCTTTTGGGTCCCATTTTCCTCAGTTATAAAATGAGATATAATTGTGGCAGAGACCACTAGTTGTCTCCCAGTATCTTTTTTCTTTTCCCTTAGTCACAAGAACTCCAAGTTTTAGCTGAATACATTGTCACCTAGTCAAAAGATTACATTTCCCAGTCTCCTTTCCCATTAGTTATGGCCATTCGGGCAAGTTTTGGCCAATAAGATGTAAGAAGTGGTGTCAAGTGTGACTTAGAGGTGGAATCCTTCCTAATTCCTGCTGCCTAGAATGTGGTTGCAATGGCTAGAGCTCCAGCCGACATCTTGGACCACAGAGTAACTTTGGGAATGGAAACAGCACATAATGGAGCAAATAGAGTCCAAGTTCCTGACACCACAGAACAGACATAAGAGAGATAGAAATTTCTCTTTTTCAGGTCTTTGTTACTCACAGAAGACCTAATCTTACCTAATACAACTGATGCCTAACCTCATGGAGTGGTAGCAAATGTTAAGTGTGAGAGTACGTTGTACTCAGAGTGTTTCCCTAAAATCTTGGCGTCATGAGCTGCTCTGTGAATAAAAGGGTTACCTGGTTAAACATCCTGGAGAAACAGCACATACTATATCCCCCTGGAAATTACACAATCCATATTATCATATAAAGGGCTTTGAAAAGAACAGAAGCAAAGAAATTATTTTTCTGTTTAGTCCCAAATTTCCCAAACTCATTTGACGTCGTTATCTTTCTTACATGGGATGCTTATAAAGAGCTAATTTCATAGGAAACAATTTGAGAAATTCTGGGTAAACTTACCGTTAGTAATAGGTAACATCTACATGACTGTTTTAGCCTTACAGTATGGTTTACCTAATTAGATTCATGTCATTACAGTCCAGGTCCTCAGGTATATGCTTTCATAACTCTCTGTATGTTTTCTACAGCAATTCTTTTTATTTATTTATTTATTTTTGGCTGCATTGGGTCTTCATTGCTGCGCGCGGTCTTTCTCTAGTTGTGGTGAGCAGGGGCTATTCTTCATTACGGTGCACAGACTTCTCATTGCAGTAGCTTCTCTTGTTGACAGCATGGGCTCCAGGCATGAGGGTTTCAGTAGTTGTGGCTCATGGGCTTAGTTGCTCCACAGCATGTGGGATCTTCCCAGACCAGGGCTGGAACCCGTGTCCCCTGCATTGGCAGGTGGATTCTTAACCACTGCACCACCAGGGAAGTCTCTCTACAGCAATTCTTAATTTTATTAGTTTATAATGCTCACTTTGAAGAGGAGTTTTAACCACTTTCACTCCCTGGATAGTGTGAAGGCCAAGGACTCCTCAGGGCCCATGTAGATCCTAATGAACTGAATGTAGGAATCCGCCTTCTAAGGGAGCATTCCTGAATACACATAAGAAATTCTGAGAAACACTGACATAAGGGTAAAATAAGAGATTTTTAATGCGTTTTCAAGTAAGGGGGAAAAAGACAGAGTTACCAGCAAGACCCCATTACTGGGCTCAACTGGTCTGGATGTCCAAGACAGATAACTTACATGGCTGGAAACTGATGTTGGCTACTAGCTAGAGTTCATCTGGGCTGCCAAGCAGTGTGAAAAACACAGGGCCTCCATAGGATTTGGGGTTCCCATAGCCTGAGGGCTGCATCCCAAAAGGGAGCATCCCAAGAGCAAGAAAGACATCCAGGCAAAATGGTCTTCTTATGCAAGTGTTCTTGTGACCTAAGCCTGAAAGTCCCAGAACATCACTTCTACTATATTCTATTGGTCAAGCAAGTCAGGAAGGCAGACTCACATTCAAAAGAAAGGGAGTGAGCCCCCACTTCTCCAGGGGAGGAATAGCACACACTTACAGGGAGAGAAGGAATTTATGGCAGCATTTTTCAAAGAATATCTACAACAACAACAACATGGACGTTACGATAGTAATTAGAACCAGAACTAGATACCGTTATTTAATGTGCTAATAAAGAAGCATATATATTAGTATACCACAAATTTGGTTTTTAGTATTTTGATAGCTGGATCAATACAACTGGCTTCTTTTATCATCCTATTTTATTTTATGCATTAAAAATATTATTCTGAGAATGGATCTAGGCTTCACTAGACTGCCAAAGGGACCTAGGGCACACGAGAAGTTCAGAGCCCCTGGGTTGTGTGAAAGGGTGGTGACCCCCAAGGATCAACAGTGAACCACTGTGTTAGCCCCGCCCCTGCTGGCCGGGCTGTACCTCTCTTGGGCAAACTTCTTATCTTTAAAGCTCTACATATGAAGAGACTCCAAAAGCTCCCTCAAGAAAGTATAATCAATTCAAGAAATGCCAACTGTACCTAAACCAATAATTGGGAAATCATGAATGATTTAATTCAACATTCTGAGAATATCTGCATGGAAAACAAACCATAAAGTAAAGTGAAAAAGAAGTAATTCAATTAGAGCAAGTGAAAAAAGCCCTGCTTTAGATTAAGGGCCCCATGGGCAGCTGTTCCTTACTTGGCTCAAACTTCCCTGGCCCCAACCAGGAGGGTAAAATACATATGCAGTCACTCAGGTCCCCTTCTCTTGTAAGAAATGCCTGTGTCTCCTCAAAGAATATTAATTCCATGAGACAAATTTCTTAGGGGAACAACATGAGGTAAAATATAGGTTTCTGCATTAACGTCAAGGAAAAGTTTCATTAATTCTCAGCGAATCTGTTGCAGTGCAGATCACAGACTATGAGGTCGGTAAGAGCTTGAAAGGTGATTTCTTAGTAGGGTGACCAACTCGTGCTGGTGTGCCTTGAACTTTCCAGGTTTTATCACTAAAAGTCATGTGTCCCAGGAAACTCCTCAGTTCTGTATAAATCAGAGTAGTTGGTCACTCTATTTACTAATGACTTTAAAGAGATTAGCTCCTAAGGTCAACATCCCAAAATAAATATCAAAATCTCTGGATGCTGCTTTCAGTATTCTGAATTTGAAAGGACTTCACCAATGTACTCTGATGGACTACTACTGGCTGTTTAAAATATGACCTTCAAGGCTTCCCTGGTGGCGCAGTGGTTGAGAGTCCGCCTGCCAATGCAGGGGACACGGGTTTGTGCCCCAGTCCGGGAAAATCGCACATGCCGCAGAGCGGCTGGGCCCGTGAGCCATGGCCGCTGAGCCTGCGCGTCCAGAGCCTGTGCTCTGCAACAGGAGAGGCCACAACAGTGAGAGGCCCACGTACCGCAAAGAAAAAAAAAAAAAAGACCTTCAATATGACCTTCTGACCTCCAGAATTGAACTCATTGTAACAATTATATACAATCTTCTACATTTTTATAAAAAAATGTATTTATTGTGTTGATTTATATTTTTGTAATATTGTACCCCTTTAGGAAATGACAATGATATCTTAGAGAAGATAGCCTAAGTCTATTCTATTCTCCCAAACTGACTGAGCTATACAAATTGACCAGTTCTGTTGGACTAAGCCTATTATATGACCTATTTATTTAGAACATTTGGCAGTACTCTAGAAAGAGAGTGGCTAGGGACAACCGGGCCACCACCCTAGAAGTGCTGCGGTCTCACCAGGGAGTAATTGTTTTAAATTTTTTTAAATTTTCTTTCTTTTAACTTTCTCCCTTGTGGAGGAAAGGGAACCCTCATACACAGTTGGTGGGAAAGTAAATTGGTGAAGCCGCTGTGAAAAATAGTATGGAGGTTTCTCAAAAAACTAAAAATGGAACTACCATATGACCCAGCGATTCCACTCCTGGATATATATCCAAAAACAAAAAACAAAACCACTAATTTGAAAAGATACATGCACCCCAATGTTCATAGCAGCATTATTTACAATTACCAAGATATGGAGCAACCTAAGTGTCCATCAGCAGATGAATGGATAAAGATGTGGCATACACACACACACACACACACACACACACAACGGAATACTATTCAGCCATAAAAAAGAATGAAATTTTGCCATTTGCGGCAACATGGATGGACCTGGAGAACATTATGCTAAGTGAAATAAGTCAAAGGAAGATAAATACTATATGATATCACTTATATGTGGAATCTAAAAAATACAACAAACTAGTGAATACAATTTAAAAAAAAAGAAGCAGACTCATAGGTATAGAGAACAAACTAATGGTTACCAGTGGGGAGAGGGAAGAGGGGAGGGGTAATGTAGGGGTAGGGGAGTAAAAGATTCAAACTATTATGTACAAAAAAAGCTACAAGGATATATTTTATAACACAGGGAACATAGCCAAATATTTTATAATAACTATAAATGGAATATAACCTTAAAATAATATGGAGATCCTTAAGGCATTGATCTCTACCAGGGTTTTTACAGAGATCCAGTACAGATGTGTTAAACAATAAGCCAAGACAAGCATTAGATTCTGCATTTGATTTGCAGGAGCCTGCAGAGAGTATACAGTTTTCTCTCAGGCAGTTTCTAAACCACCACCCTCCTGGTCCTCCATGGAACGTTTACTATGAACCACCTCCACCAGCTCGGTATCACTTTTCTTGCCTTCTGTTGTCTGACTTCTCCTCCTGGTTTCATGATTGCTCCTTCTCTGGGTTCTCTTCCTGCCATTTAAATTAGAATTTCCTCCAAGATGTTGTCGCCTACCCCCTCCTTGCATCTCTCTATTGGCTCCCATGCTGGCTCTAACCCTAGTTCAATCTCCAAGGCTTCCTTAGTCAACTCTTCGAGGATTACCAAATCTAAATCCAGATTCCCAACTGGCTTCCTTCCCAAACTCCTGAGTCATCTTTTCAGCCTCATTCTCCTTTACCCTTCACAGTTAATAAAATGCCAGGTCGTGCCAATTCTCCTTTCTTATCAAGTTTATGACACATACTTGTATTTTTCCATAGCAACCACCAATGCATTTATTGCTACTAGGAATCTTATAGTTTGTACTGTGATGGTCCTAAGGAAAATAACACATAACTCCTTTAAAAATTAGTTTTAAACTGCACATGGAGAAAGAAGTTGTTATAGTAGCAAAGGAATCACACCTAAGTCAATGGAAGAAACGCACCAGAGGTGTTTTACAGGTATACCTGTTAGGTTCCTCTCAGGCTAGAACCCAAAGTTCCCAGAAGGGTCACACTTCTGGGAGACTGGAGTTAGGAGTTTGTAAAGTTATAAAAGTAGTCGTTCTCTAGGTGCAGTAAGTGCCAAAAATAAATCCTAGGTCTCCTACACACTTCACACTCCAATATCCCCCCACCCAAATTATGATCCGCAAGCCCTGGGGAAGTATGTGCCCTCCTAAAAAATTGCTATGATCCTAATACTAATGGACTATGACAATGAGTGTGTTTCCCAGGTGAGTAAGGACAGAAAAGAGTTTGAAAATCCGCTCAATTAGACTAAAACTCCAATTAGTTCCAGCAAGTTAGCAAGCCATAAAGAGTGTCAGGGTCTACATGTCTTGGGCCCCAAGAGAAGATGCTAAGTAAGTTCTAATTAGCCCAGAAACAAGCGCCATGACTGAGTCAAGCAGAGATTGACAAACTGAGATTAGAGAAAGGATATCAACTTATTTTAATATTTTTTTATTGTGTTCCTTTTGTCACTTGCAGGAAATGAAAATCTCTGCTGTGATTTTAATTGAAATTTACTTTTTATGGGGAAAACATATACAGTTGTAAAAATACTTTAAAAAAAAAATTCAACTGCTGGTTGTCTACCCCTGGCAAGGACATCCTATCACAGGTCTTGCTTGGTAGTTATGGCATTACTGCTATTCATTTGTAAAAACCCGTTTGAATCACAGTCATTGCAACTAAAAGGAACTCCCTAGCCTCCAGTGTGTCTCTCAAATGTAAACCTATTTTAGGGACACAAATCATCTAAAATATAACAAATAAAGCAAGAGTGTTTCTTCTTATAAATTTTAGAAGGCAATTTGCAACACTTGGGTTGAAAACAAGGAGACTGAAATCCCACTCTTATCCTTGATACAAAATGTCATATATGTTTGGGCAATGATAATAATGTGTTTCATAGGATTCTACAATTTAGAAAACACTTGCATTATCTTAGCTCATTTGAGTTGAGTGTCACTAAGTTCCCTACCAGCTCAACAATTCTATGTATCCATATTTTACATATATATAGATGTTTACTTAATACAATTAAATTCATGGAAAAACACCACAAACACAACAAATAAATTGTTCGACAATCATTCATTTCATCAAAGGAGTCCATATTGCAAAGGATTTTGCACTTAGATTGCCTTAAATAGTAAGCTTCTATGGTACATTCTTAAATATTGGATATATAAAAAGTCAGTTTAAGTTAAACATTTCAGAACTGTTTGGGGAGGCCTGTGGAAATACTTGCTCCAGGGAGCTTGGGATCCTGATGTTTCCTTCCCGTGGGAAGGACATGGCCTCAACACCCTTTACCATGAAGCAAGGTTTCCGGAGGTCTGTGCTCACCTCTAAGAAACTGCCTATTAGAAGGAGATTTATACAGTATCTAAAGGTCCTTTGATCTCTGTTTTCAGATTTTCTTTTTATTTGTTGATTTTTATTTGCTAATAATGCTGGTTAAAATTTCTGTGTCGAGTACCTCTTGAAATCATATTTGTTTGTTCTTCCCTTATATAATCGTAAAGAATAGCTTTCCCGGGCTTCCCTGGCGGCGCAGTGGTTGAGAGTCCGCCTACCGATGCAGGGGACACGAGTTTGTGCCCCGGCCCGGGAAGATCCCACATGCCGCGGAGCGGCTGGGCCCGTGAGCCATGGCCACTGTGCCTGCGCATCCAGAGCCTGTGCTCCACAACGGGAGAGGCCACAACGGTGAGAGGCCCGCGTACCGGAAAAAAAAAAAAAAAAAAAGAATAGCTTTCCCATTCATGTTCTAAATAAGGTAAAAGAATAATTGTTGACTGTTATCCTTGCAAACTTTTCATTTCTGCCCTGAAGGAAACAAAATGCTCAACGTATTCGTGCTCCACTTCTCCCCTCACCCCAAAGCACTCCTCTCTCTCTCCCAAGAAGAAGCTTCTGGTCACCCACATAGAGATTTGGACACAGGCTGCGGCCCAAACACTGTCATCCGTTGCCCATCTCAGGGTGAGAAATCCCAGATCAGGGCCCCAATTTTGTTCAAGGGTTGAAGAATCCCACTTTCAGGCAGTGAAGAGGCAATACCATAACACCTGGCATGGTAGGTAGTAGAGAATAAAGAAACTAAAATCCTCTGACCAGTCTGTCTCCTGGTGTGCTTCAATTTCTGACTCACGTAAGCCAACAGAATCTAAATAATGTCTGCCCAGAGAGGGGAGACAGCACAGATTGACCAGACCCTAGAACTCTCAAACCTTTTGAATTAAGTCAGGTACATCTGCTCTTACATACATGCACACACACTACACAATAAACGCACACACGGTGGTAGATTAAAGACAGCTGCAAGTTCTTTGCTCTTCTTCCCAATGAAAGTAGAGCCTAATTCTCCTCCTTTGTATCTGGGTTGGCTTTAGTGCCCTGCTTGACCAAGAGAATGTGATGGTCATGATATTCTGAGTCTGCTAAGGCTGGCTCGGAAGGTATGCAACTTTCACCCAGGTCTCTTGGACTGCTCACTCTTGGGGAACTCTGCTTTAGGATGTTCCTTCTTGGATTCCAGCTGCCACACTGTTAGAAAGCCCAAGAAGCCCCACAGAGAAACCCATGTGGAGAGGAACCGAGGCCTCTTAGCTGACTGCCCTGACTGAACTCCCAGCCAATAACCAGTGTCAACCATCAGCTGCATGAGTGAAGTCTCTTGGACCACTCAACCACGCTGGGCCTTTAGATGAGCCCAGCCACCATCGGCGGCAATGCATGAAAGACCCCAGCAAGAATACCCCAGCCTAGCCCTTCCTCACAAAACTGTGAACAAAATAAAACGTATGTTTTAAGCTATGAAGTTTCTAGGTGGTTTGTTAAATATTGATAGATTTCCAGAATACACACATTCCCGCAGTCACCATACTAATGCCATGCATCCTACAAAGGACCCCAGTAACTCAAGTTTAAATTAACTTCCCCTTCCCACTTGCTAGTAATCCAGAATAAATGGGGGTGATGGCTTGTGTGACTTTCTGTCCCATCCAAATGGGACAAGACCAGAATTTTGAAACTATTCAAGAGACAACACTGATATTTATGGTATTTGGTTTCTAACTGATTTTGCAGACCCAAATCTCTGCGTTACCTGTATCTTATCCTATATCAGTTATAATCTCGGGTAAGAAAAAAGTATATTAAGCTTGTAATGCTCTACTCTCAACATTTTGTAGAAATTCCTCCCCCAGAAAAATTATTTCCTGATTTATGGTCATCTTAACTCATATCTCCAACCTCAACGTCTTGCAATTTAACAAGGAAATACGTTAAACATTGTTGACTTTGAACATCCCAGGACTTTGATGAGCCTCACTGCCATTTAAAGTACCCGAGTACTGAAAATCAGAACAAACAGAAGAACTATTATGAAAAAAACCCCAGTACTTATCCATTCATCTCTTCAAATAAGGACAGTTCAAAGTAATATGGGAAAATGGAACACAGTGAATTCTACCACACATACATGCAAAAATAAAACCATGCTGGAGGCTATATGATATCATATCTGTACCCTTCAAAACAGAATCCTGCCACTTGGAATTATAACATATTTTCCTTTCATTAAAGCTGCTCTGCGTGAAAAGGGTGTCATCCTGTCATGGCTGAAACTCCTTCAGAGAAAGAACTGGAAGCATCAAATCCTCGCAGGTCAGTTCAGGACAAAACCTGGAGCACAAGTTAGCAGGATCATTTGTGAGGGTTTGCGATTTGCATGATTTATTAGATAGAACTTGTTCCCACTCTGTAAGATGTCTTGAATGCATTTAGACCAATTCTCCCAGTACTTAGGAGGCAAAGACAATCAGATATACTTGTTTGTGTGAAGCAAAGTTATCATAAACTAAACTACAAAAGCAAATTCTCCATGATGACTTCAGCTCACTCCATATAATACCACCAAGAAGAATTTACAGCTTTCAAAATCCAATGTCTATAAAGACAGAATGCCTCAAAGGAAAATGGTACCATACTTAAAATAGTGATATCTTTTATTAGTACAGTAAAGTCCTATTTTTATGGAATAGGATGGGTCTGAGGTCATTCCATAAAATTGATTTCCCAGAAAATGGAAATAGGCAATTTACCCTAAGAATTTTATTGAAAAATTATGCTAGTCTATTTGAATAATGATGGGAATGTTCTACACATTTCCTTTATTAATGAATTAAAATACACAAAACATCATAAAATTATATTAGAGGTTCAAAAGTATCACTTAAATCTTCTTTACCAGTCACTTTCATTTTGTAACATCAGCAGTTCCATTAAAATCGTATTATGTAAAAATGGGTTTTTACTGTAATAATAGTTATTACCTATTTAGCTCCCAAGGTTGGTGTGAAAATTAAATAATAAGCCATTGGAAAGCAAATACAAAGTGTTGCTAATACCAGAGGCCAAGAGGGGCAGGCAGATGGGAAAACGAAGGAAAAGAGCACCTGACACATTAAAAATCACAGCGTTCATCTATAATTCCATTATTGCCAACACTCCACGCAGCAGTCATGTGTGCTGATGTTATCTCATTTAATCCCCTCAACATGATGATATATTCATTTTAACCCTCATGTTATAGATGAAGGTCGGAAACGTTTAAAACGTGTCTAACGCCACACAGTTGGTAAATGTCAGAATCCAAATGTGAACACAGCTTTGCCCTCGTCAACAGGCCATCCTGTATCTCCTAAAACATTGCTCCCTCCCCAGTACACCCTTGTGTCTCGTAACTGACCTTCAGTTTCTTATCCCATCTATCAAGGTCCTCTTCAAATGCCTCTTCCTCCCTGAAGTCATCTCTCTTCATCTTGCCTGGGACAAGTGTTTGATTCTAAACACTTCTGGTGTTTATTACAGCTATTTGTTGTATTATTAAGTATTAGTATGTGTTTTATCAACCCAGCTAAGTTACTAGCTGTTTGAGATCACGGCTGTATCCCATTTGCCTCCGGAGCACCAGATCAGAGCACCTGGTGTGGTGACTGTTCAGTTATTTTTGGTTAAATTGAATTGGAAAGGAATGTTAACTTGAATTAAAACTATATTTGCTACCAGATGCAAAGCAGATACTTCTACCAACGGCTCATGGCACCAGATACCTCTTTGGGAAGTTTCTCCAGTTTCTCCACATGTATGTACCTAATGAGAATGTAGCAAGATTGAATTCCTCACGTAGAGTATCTGACATATGCTAGGTATTCAATAATTTTTTTTTAAATTCCAAGTGAAGGGAACAATGGGAACAGGAAGTAGAGAAGTATAAATTCAGTATAATATGGAGTCTGATTTGAGTGAATCAGAGCAAGTAGGAATGGTGAGTTTTTAAAAATATATATGTGGTAAAGAGTTAGGGCTCTGGAATCAAACTGTCTGCTTTCCTGGGCCAGCCTTTTTACTTATTAGCTGGGAGAAACTTGGGCAAATTACTTAACCTCTCTAGCTGGGAGAAACTTTGGCAAGTTACTTAACCTCTCTATGTCCCAAATTCCTCAGCTATAGAAAGGAAGATAACCACAGGATCCAAATCAAAGTAGTTGTGAGGAATGATCGAGAAGATCCATGTGGAACACTTAGCACAGTGCATGGCAGACACCCAGCACGCAAATTATAGTTGCTGTTACCATCATCGTCATCGTCAGGAACATCTTAATTCTTAGGACTCTGTTCAAAGGAAAAGGCATTACTTTCCACAGACCTGTAAAATCTGATAGCTGTACTGGGTCGATCCTGTGAAATCCAAAGATTCAGTTCTGGTGTGAAATGATGGATGCAGCATGGAGAACATGCGCTTCATTCGAGCAGTATTCGGTGTCTCTTTTGTGCCAGACTTGGGTGAACAAACTGACTTGTTTCAGAGGAGGCAGGGAGTGAAAGAAACCAGAACAGCCAGAAAGGTCAAGAAGGTAAAACCACATGTAGAAAGACGAGAGGAATTCAATCCCAAGGTCCATCAGAGGTCAAAATATCAGGGTTTGCCAAAAAAATCAAAACAGAAGAGTAAAGCCAGTACAGCGCCTACAAAAGACCCCCAAACTAGGGCTTCCCTCGTGGCGCGGTGGTTGAGAGTCCGCCTGCCGATGCAGGGGACACGGGTTCGTGCCCCGGTCCAGGAAGATCCCACATGCCGCGGAGCAGCTGGGCCCGTGAGCCATGGCCGCTGAGCCTGCGTGTCCGGAGCCTGTGCTCCGCAATGGGAGAGGCCACAACAGTGAGAGGCCCGCGTACCGCACAAAAAAAAAAAAAAAAAGAAAGACCCCAAACTAAACAGAACAGATTAAAACACTGGCAACTATAAGATAATTTTCTGGAATTAGGGCTTCTTTGAGGAGAGAGGCAGCAAGAAGTAAGGACTTCATTTATTATATATTACAAATCTGTTTTCATTCCCTTATTTTTCCAACTGAAAACTAAATAATGAACAATAATTGCAGATTTAAAAAATATGAACTTCTCTGATCTTTACAATAATACTGAAGGACCAAGTGGGAGATACTTCAGACATCCAGTATCTGTGCCCGCCCATCCCCCTGCCGCCTTTTTCCAGAGCACTGATCTGTGCTCTTTAAGAGCAGCTTCACGGAGAACTCGGGTCCATCTTACAAGCTGACCATGAACAAAGGAATGAAGGATGATGGAGAATGCCAGGGGCCCCAGCAACCAGGACACACAGTAGATACAGTCAATGCAGTGCCAAGCAAGATAGCTAAGATTGCTCCTCGCTCAGCATAAAGGTCCCAAGGATACAAAAAGTTTGGCAACCTTCAAAAGCGTCTCTTGCTTCCCGCATGCAGTGGGGGAAACAGTTTGCTCAGTGGGAAAAACCACAGCCCAGGGCCAATCCACTGGCTACATTCATCAAAAAGAAGGCTGAGGCAGAACAGATTTTTCCTTTCCATATAGGAATGACTCATGAGCTTGTTTATTCAAAAAGTTCCATCCTCCATGGAGAGAGGTGGATGATAGGGGGGTGGGATGATAATAATAGTTTAAGTTTGTACCGGTCAGCCCGCTCCCTCTGTCCTCACCTCTCTGTGCAGTTCCATGTGCACCCCACCAATGCCCAGAAGGTGGTCAGTACGTTTTAACCTTTCTGCCTTCATTTCCCATCGTAAATAAAGCAAACAACACCACCACTCTTTTCATTTACGTTAGTCCTTTTAGAAAGGAAATGTACTTGACTGGTTAAGAATAAGGACTTGGAGTCAGATCATCTGGTTCAAAATCCTGGTTGTGCTGAATTGCAAACTGTGTGGCCCTGGGCAAGCAACTTAACAGGCTTGGACCTCTGTTTCTCTGTCAGTAAAAATGGGAATGATAATATTACCTGTATTGCAGAGCTATTGTGAGGATTAAACTAGTTAATATATGGAGAACGATTCCCAAATATTGTTAGTTGTCAACAAATGTTTGATATTAGCATTATTATTATTTCACAGATGACCAAATATTCTTTTTCCAGTACTGATCTTCTTTTATTCAGTATTACTTTAAGAAGTTCAAATTAAACCATAAATGGAAATAGGTCCTAAGAAATATATCTGTTGTATGAAAAACATTTTCTTCTCGGGCTAGGGAAATTTTCTAGTAGTTTCAAGAATTCTCTCCTAAGAAAGAAGAATTTTGTAAATATGGTGTGTATTTCTGTACCTCTGAGGAATCACCTTTCCCTTCTTATGTAAACAAAAAGAGAGTTCTAGGTAGATGGATGATGGATAGATAGGTGATAGATTAGGTAGCTGATAGATTGATAGAATTTTATTTTTCTATTTGATTTATCCGTTCCTTTTCCATCATCTTTGAAAAATCAAGGCAACAGAAGACCTTGTCATTCTTCTCAGTCCTATATTTAAAAGATTCACAAAGGCAAAAGATAGGAGGCATTTGAAAATTGCTTCTTTCCATATACCCTGTGTCTTTCAAACATAAGGATACTAAAATTTTCTGTAAATCTGTTCTCTGACACATTAGAATTATCCAGCTAGTGGATTAGTCTAACTCCTTTTGGCATGGAGACTATTTATCCCACCTTTAATGAAGGTAGGCTGAACTATTTTTTCTGGTTTTTACTGGATTATGAAATTCCTCTCCTGTAATAACCCAAAAGAGAAAGTGGTAGACATAATTGCCTATTTATTTCCACGTTCTTTACTGTGTTGTTCAATATATTTAAATGACAGATAATCCCCAATTAGATTGGCCCAGTTCAGTCTGTCTGTGATTATTTACCCCATAGATTGTTTCACTCACTGGGTAAAATCAGGACGTCATCCCCAGGGCCTGGAATGGTACCGCTGTGTCCTCCCCAGCCCTTCTCCATGCCTTCCCATGCTTCGGGGAGGGACCATTTTAAAACTGACTCAGGTGCAGAGGAAGAAGCTAGAAAACAAAAGGAAGATAGCAAGGGTAACTATGAAAATCTGATTCACTATGATAACTAACAAATTCTATCCTTTATATTAGGATCCTGGTGACATTTTCACTTCCCAAAGAAGCTGCCTTTAGATATTTTATAATGTTCCATAAAAACATTTATCAGGCATAAAGCAGGTAATTATTCAATCCTTAGAAGATTACCTCCACTTCTAGGGAAAATATATTCTACTTTTGTTATTAAACTTTTGTGTTTTGCCTTTACTATAAATACTACAACATATGTTTATCACGAAACATTTGGAAAATGCAAATATAGAAAGAAAAAGAAAAATAATAATTGTCTACTATCTCACCACCTAGAGATAACCGCCATTAACCTTTTATTTGTATTTCCTTCCAGAATTTCTCAGCATTTTTACATAATTTAGATCCTATAACATGCAATTTTACATTCAGTTCTTATTTTACTTGACAGTTTTTCACATGCATTTTGTAATGTCATTAAAACTCCTTGTAAACATGATTTTAATGGTTACATAATATTCTATCACATGAAAAGCCCACAATTTATTTAATCCCTAATGTGTGGCATTTAGGCTTTGTCCACTCTCTTTTCAAATTATAGAGAATGCAGTGTTAAATATCTCTGTGAAAATCTGCCAGTAATCATGATTTCTTCTTAAAATAGAATCTTAGCAATGGAATCACTAAGTCAAAGGGTATGATTTTCTCACAACTCTTAATGTGTATTAAAGGCAGGGCAATCATCTGAACACCTCTCACTGCAATAATTTACATATAGTTCATAAGTTAAAACTGGTTTTTATTGATTCTGCCACTGATGATCAAATGGCATTTTCTTTTCAACCATCCCACTGGCCTCTTCAAGAAACTGTGGCAGAAATCTAATAATTTCCAGTGGGGACCATACCATGCAAATGTGAAATGTACCCACACATTCTTTTCTGGAACATGATCCCTGGTACAGAGTCAGAAGGGCAGAGAGATTGTCTCAAAAGACGAGGATGAAAAGATTCACAGATGACCAAACTCTCTTCTTCCAGTACAGATCTTCTTTTATTCAGCATTCACTTAAGAAGTTCAAGTTAAACCCTAAATGACATTAGGTTCTTTTAGGGGAAATATATTTGTTCTATGAAAAATATTTTCTTTTCCACCTAGGGAGATTTCCTAGGAGATTCAAGAACTCACATGATGAGGGAGGGAATCTCATCTATTACTTGCTAATTTCACAAGCATAAATAATGAGTGCCCTCTCCATCAGAACAGTCCTAAAAAACAGTGATGCAAAAAGAAATAAAATGTCATGCTTGCTCCCAAGGAGCAACTGGCATTGTGTAAGTATGTAAGTAAATACTGGAGGGATAGAACACTAAAGGGAGCACCTGACCAAGGGAGGGAGGGAGACCTTGCCAGGGGAGCCTTCCTGGAGAGAAGCATCTGAGATCTGAGCTGCACTGTAAAGGCTTGGGACCTACCCAGGTGAAGTGGGTGAGGGTGTGTGGTGAGAGTCTGCACTCCAGAGGGGTGAGCACGCGCGGTGGCAAGAAATGAGAGATCACATGGAAGAACTATAAGCAGTTTGGTGTTGCTGAGTCACAGAGCTGGAAAGAGGCAAGTGGTAGGGCTAGAGGAATAACCAGAGGTCAGAGTGGAAAGGGTGACAAAGATGGAGGAGCCAAGGGTAAGCCCTGGGTTTCCAGCAGGTGTGGTGTCAGATGGAGATGCCCATTAAGACAGACATCGACGAATTCAGTTTGGGCCATTTAGAGTTTGGGGTGTCTTTGAAGCCTCCGGGTGGAGATACACAGCAAGCAGGGGATGGCTGTGAATCTGAAGGATGGGAAAGAGCTCTAAGTCCAAGGGATAGATTTTGGCATTATCACCCTAGAGGCCGTATTTGAAAATCTGAGGATGGTTGTGAGAGCTCCAGGGGACTCCAGTGTGGAAAGACAAAATGCCTAAGGTCAGAACCACGGGGAACACCTGACTATTATGTCTGCCTGAACCCAACTCTCCAGTGGTCATGGTCTAATTAGGGCCCTGGGATAACTTAAAAGTACATGGATTGTGGTCAAGTAGAAATCCTAGGGATAGGGAGGGTGAGAGGGAGGGAGACACAAGAGGGAAGAGATATGGGAACATATGTATATGTATAACTGATTCACTTTATTATAAAGCAGAAACTAACACACCATTGTAAAGCAATTATACTCCAATAAAGATGTTAAAAAAAAAATGAAATCCTAGACAATTTAACACAAAATATACCCCACACCATGGAAGCCAGGCAATGTTTTGCAACAAACCCTACTCAGAAAGAGGCTTTAGAAATATTTTATACTTACTCAATATCCTGTAATAAACCATAGTGTGAAAGAATGTGAAAAAGAATATATATATGAATATAAAAAGTATATATATATATATATATATATATATGTATGTATAACTGAATCACTTTGCTGTACACCAGAAACTAACACAACACGGTAAATAAACTATAATTCAATTAAAATAAAATAAAAAATATAAATATTTTGGGCTTTCCTGGCGGCGCAGTGGTTGAGAGTCTGCCTGCCGATGCAGGGGACACGGGTTCGAGCCCCGGTCTGGGAAGATCCCACATGCCGTGAAGCGGCTGGGCCCGTGAGCCATGGCCGCTGAGCCTGCACGTCTGGAGCCTGTGCTCCGCAACGGGAGAGGCCACAACAGTGAGCGGCCCGCGTACCGCGAAAATAAATAAATAAATATTTTATAAACACCAATAATGCCTTTCTAAGTTTCCTCCCAGTTTTGTCTCCTTTTCAATACTATACCCTAAACACCCAGGTGGGGATAGGGTGGGAGTATTTGTTGAGGTGGCCACTAACACCATAAAGTCCAGAAAAAAGATGTTCTTACTTCCAGTGATATTTCAAACAGGCAATGACCAGTTTCTTTAAAACCCTACTCCAAGCTCCAAAAACCCTTAATTGCTTCAATTTTGTATCACAGATGTTGGAAACAAACATCCTTCAAGTCTGTCATCTTCACTCTCGTTTATGGGAATGTTTAAACTGTCTTTAATTGAACAAACTAAATCTTAAGGTAGCTATTCTAAGCAATGTTATGATGAATGAATTTGATCATTCTATACCATCCTGCCTTAAAATAAGAACCCTTAATGGACAAGGACATGTTTAGTCTCCTGCAGAATTATGAGATGTCTATACAGTTAAAATCAAGCTTCTAGATGACTATTTTTAATACAGAAAGAAGAGGGGAGGAAAAGAAGCCTAAAGAGTTAAAGCTATCGGAGGCATACGTGGAGAACCAGAAGAGAGGAATGTCTTGGAAAACTAAGAAATAGAGAATGTACAGAGAGTAGAAGTGATCTTGTTAATAGCAAATTTCCAATAAGAGAGGGAATAAGAAGTGGCTATTGAATGTGACAACTAGAGCATAGTGATCAAGATGAAGAGGGTCCCAGTGGAGTGATGGAGGTGGCAACCACTTGGATTACAGTAGATTGAGGAATGCACTGGAAGTAAGGAAGGGAAGACGCTGGGTCTGATCCTGCAAAAAGCTCATTAAGGAATGAATAGCCTTAAGATTTGAGACCTTCAACCTTTGATCTGTCTTCCCAATCGTTAAATACGCTAGACTTATCTTGAAACTGGAGTCCATGAATTTTGGTCAGGACCAACATTTGTGATGAGCCCTCACCTTGCTTTCCTCTCAAATTTGTCAGTCAACAACAGCCACCATTTGAGATGGTCTCCAACTTGGTACGTGAGCCAAGTATTCCTTCTCCACCTCAATCCTTCATCTACCCCAGCGTTCTATGGCTCCACATCAAGAGGAGGCTAGTATTTTGAGAAGTTTGAAGGAGTGATATAAACTACAGGAGGATTTAGGGTCCATGAATTTTGTTTTGATTTGATTTTTTAATTGAGAGGTGACAAAGAGTCATTTGCTGATAAAACAAAGTTCAGAAGATGTTAGAAGGGATGGGATGAGTTTAAACAGGAGAAAGGCTGACAGATCCAGAGACCAGAGAAAAGGAAAGAAACTTGATCTGTGGGGAAAGGGATGGCAAATTTACAAAGACAGTATCTGATCATCTGAATATTTTTATATGACTGTCAACAATATTTGCAACTAGCCCCCACTGAAAAGACAACATGGTTGAGGTAAAGCCTCTTCAGAAATATTTTTTGTGTTCCCCCAGTGTGGGTTGCTTCACCCTCCTCCTCTCTCCCATCTTTTATAACGCATCATGGACACCAAGAGGAAATCAATGGAGCCACAGTGTTGGAGGAGCATGAAAAACCTGCATTGGGGTCTTCAGAAACCTGGGTACCACCTTCACCCAAATTAGCATACATCCTTACCGCAAACCCACTAAGCACCCATACAACAACTTTCATCAGCACCACCTCCTCTGCTTCTTCCCAGCACTGGCCCACGTATACCCTAATTTCTGCTGCCTCTGGAGTATCCTGTCTACCAGGTCCCCATAATGACCAGCACAATCCTGTACACAGAATAAACCCTCAACTAACTAAGTAAGCTAAAAGGCCCTATAGCAGAACACCTCAACCCAAAATGTTTTTTCTGCATTACATATTCATTGTATCTCTGAATCGGTCAACATATAGATGGAACTCCATTATTTATTCCATTCTTGTTTTGTCAAAGAATTTTTGATATTGCAAAAATTGTACTATTTTTCATAGAGCTCTCCATTAAACAAAAGACATGTCATATTTAAATTTTGACATTATCACTTATACCCCACACGATAGAAATCAAGCAATGTCTTAGAACCATATTAATAATAAATATTTGAATATAATGAATGGTAATGTACTAGTTCTGTAACTCCCTGGGTCTTAGGAGTTTTCTGTCCCAACCTGTTATAAGATAGGAAAATTGGCTATATATATATAATTAATTTTAATCTAACTCATAAGTTAATATATGCCAAAAAGGTAATTTGAATACCTTAGGGTTTACATAGTATAACAGAAAGAACACTGGACTGAGTTGGAAATCTGAGTTCTCATCCAGGCTCAACCACTGATTACTGATGTGACTAAGTAAACTATTTAATGATTAGGCTTCCATGCCCTCATTTGTAAAATGAGGCAATTGGATAGGACAGCTTGTGAGGTTCCTTCCCTTATTAAAATTCTACAACTCTATGAAGCATCAGCTTTCTATTTATTCAGCATGTTGTAATTGACAGGCCAAGTGAAGCACCTCCCAGTTAAAACTGACCCCTGCTGAAAAGCCCTGGATTCCAGCCACCCACAGTGTCCTTCCAAAGAGTCCTTAATACAGAAATCTTCGCACTAAGTGCTGAGAGGCACGTCATGCTGACGAAAGCTGCCCAACCCGGGAATGGCCACCCACAGATGGTCCAGTATCCTCTGAGGGGGCCTGACATGAGAGCTCCCCCAACAGGTAGGTTCTCTACAAAAGAGGGGCTGACCCAACCGAACGTATCTCTTCTCGGGGGAATTTGAACACAGGACATCCAGAGAGGAGAGAGTTGTAAGATACTATTCTTTGGTAACAGTTATTTTAAAGGAAACATATTCCTTGATTATTTAGTCATTTGATGGACATTCCCCGGTGACCATAAGACCCCATGAAGTCAAAGACCATTCTATCTTGTTCACTGTTGTCACCTCCCACACCTCACATGAGAGGCATTCAACAAAGCATTTTGAGTCACCTAAAGGAAAAAAGTGATAAAGAACTAGGGACAGAAAGAGCAAAGGCTATGGCAGCTCAGAAACAGATATAAAAACAAAGAATCCCTTTCTTCTCGGTCCAATAAGCATGAAAAGGTCATCGTCGGTACTTCTAGTTTACATACAGTTTTAGTCCCATACCGTAACCTCATTTATTTATTAATTTAAATGGAGAAATTAGATCATTTTCTGATTAGCCCGGGCTCTTCTCTGACATAACACAAAAATGCCACTGGAAATCAAAGGAAAACTCAGCCTTTGAAAAGATTTATCCCGGCTGCAAATGTATAGTTAAACAGACTCCGGGTAAACAAAAACAAACAATGAAATACATTAGAAGGCGCTTATGAGTCATTTAGTCTTTGAGAGTTTAGCTTTTATGAGTTAGAAAGATTTCACAGAACCATCTGACTTATGGGGAGGATTTGTTTACCCTGATTTCCTGAAATTACTGGGAACAATTACAGTTTTAAGATACCCTGAATTTTTCTTTCCATTTGGTGGGGGCCTAATGGCTCATCTGCAGATCTGGACTCCTGTGTGCACATATGGTCCATAATTCATGAAATGTGCTTATTTACATGTTGTAATTCTTACTTTCCTATGTTTTGAAATGCACCAATTCTTATATCTTTCTTTGACATGCAGACGTATATTTTAGCTGTAGGGGTGACACAATAAGGAGTTGTCAGACATAAAAGCATTAGGGCTCATACTTGCCCTACAAACAGTATGATGGGAGGAATTTATAAAACGACTGGAGGACATTCTGCTGTACCAGGCAATTCTATTTGATGAGTTAATACTCACCTGAAATAGTTGGCGCCACACCTTCCCTCACCTGGAGAATTACTTGAACTTGGCCTTCACCTGAAACTGAACACAAAAAACCGTAACTTGGATGTGATACAAAGATTATCTTAATACAAAAGACATTCACGTTTGAGAACGATGGCTTTGTGCTAAATTCTCCCCAACCTAACTAAATTTTCAAAATAAAAAAATGAAGTCCTTGTTAATTAGTCTAACAATTGATTTCCAATACTTGATTTTGATTGGTTTTATTTGATTAAATTTAATTGCAGTGAGCTTTCCAAAAGAATTGGCACATAAATAATTAGGGAAAAAATTGTTTCACCATATGTTCTTTGGAGGCCAGTGTTGGTGAGCAGGACACCCCTCATATCCTATTTCTCCTCCATCAGTTTGAAGGCTCCGCTTTTAGAATTCATGTATTTTTCACCAGTAGAGTTCAGATCACCCATGAAATGTATTTGCTTTACCTTTATCCAAACAAATTGTCCTTTTAATGAAGCCTTTTCCCCACCCCGCTTTCTCCTCCCATCTTCCAAACCAACTGAGCACATTTAAAAGGCCTGGGGTTCATTAATTTTAAGCGTTCAATAAATTAGTGGAAATAATCAAAAGGCCTGATTCTTTCTGATAATGACAATTTGATGTCAGTATAAACCAGTAGATTAAGCTGGGAACATATGCTCCTTTGCCAAGAGAGGCTGCTGTAATTAAATAGTGAATTCATCTACAAGGTGCTCTCACGCCTGATTAATTAGTAATCAGGTGCGCGAACTCCACTCTTCAGTAACACCTTGTCTCTTAGTGGTTAATTACCTTTCTGCCTTATTCGATGCCATGGAGGCCAGCACCTCCCACCACTGAAGGACCCAATGATGCTGAAGGTTGCCGCCTTGGGGCCTTGGTCCCACCCATGCTCTCCTTTTGCCTCTCCCCGAAGCCCTAAACCCTTTCCTCTATCACAGAATGGAGTAGACGGAGGATCATTCTTTCTAATCACAAAGCATAAGCGTCAGAACATTACAAAGAAAATAATCCCCCAAAACACCCATGATGAGACCTCTCTGATTCTATTCTTATCTTGTTCATTATTCTCACTTAAAAATTTTCTGTAATAACCTATAATGGAGTATCATCTGCAGAAATACAGAATCACTACGCTGTATACCCGAAACTAAAATAATATTGTAAATCAACTACATTTCAATTTAAAATTTATTCCCATTATAAAATGCCTGAGTCTGTGGCTTTCTCCTTCCACTGTACACACTTTTTTGACCAGGTAGAATGGCCAACATGTTCTTTATGTGCTCTACTTTATCATCACTTCCAAAGCTTTACCTATATTGTTTCTTTATACTACTGCAAAATTTCACCCACTTTTCTAATTTAAATAATAAAAGTAATTAATAATAATAAAGCCACCAGCTTAACATCTCTTTTTTTCTATAATGTCTAACTCATCCACTTCTGCTCACACTGAACTATGCATTTTCTAAAGTTTAAAAGCATTTCTAAAACCACACAGTGATACTTATCCCAAGCTCTCTTTCAATTGAGCAAATACCACTGTGCATCAACTGTAGTGAATTTAGGATTGTCTCAGTCCTTAGCTCTGTCTTTAAATCTTTGAGGGAGGGACTTTTCTCCTGTACCTTAAGACACTAGACATTGTTGGACATGTAGATACTTAATTTTCATGGACCAATCAGAAATCCTAAATTTATACTGCTCTACTCTGTATGCCAGAACTCAACTGGCAATTTTGACAAATTAAACAAATGGAGGCAGGAATTAAGCCTTTTAAAGGAGGCAAAAGACAAAATGGTAAAAAAGATAGGTTCCATCAGAAAGAAAAGAGAAAGGGAATATGGCAAAATGACATCTAAAAACATGTAAAAGTCTGTAACAATAGAATACCCTTGTACAAGAGAATGGAATAAAATATTGTAATGGAATCAAACTCTAGGAAAGGTAAAATTTTTTAAAATTCCAAGAATCATTTGGAAAGGGAAGTCAGTTCATTTAAAGATGTTATAAAAATCATCCTGTACTCACTGATATAGAAAACACACTTATGGTTACCGAAGGTGGGGAGGAGGGATAAACTAGGAGTTTGGGATTAGCAGATACACACTACTATATATAAAATAGATAAACAACAAGGACCTACTGTACAGCACAGGGAACTATATTCAATGTCTTGTAATAAACCATAATAGAAAAGAATATGAAAAAGAATAACAAAACGTTGTAAATCAACTAGACTGAAACATCGTTTTTCCCACTATATAGAGGAGGGAATTTGAAGTAGAGGGAAAATAATCAATGTATCCAGAATCCCCTGGGTGAAAAGGATACTGCCAGCCAGTACGGTATCAGGAACTGTAGTTATGATGATTACATAGTCTTCATAGGCAGCAGTGATGATTACCCGGAAAACTGAAAAGGCGAGCCCTGGACATACCTGACCCCCAGTACAGGCTGTCCCACTTTTCTTCATCCATTAAAGTCCTTACCCAGGCCCTGTTCCTGGTAAACCAAGGCTCCCTGGAGCAGCGAGCACCTCGGCACCGGTGGCTTCTGATCTGGGTGGACTCTGACTTTGTTCAGCCTCTACACGTACACAAATGGCTCCCACCTCCAGAACAACCTCTTCCCCAAAGCAGACACTGAAACTAAAACATGCTTTGTTCACTTTATTAAAGCAGGTGTGTGAATATCATTCAATCTGAGAAGAGAAGCAGTTTCAGTATCACAGGAAATGGAGCAAGATCACCAAAAGCAGGAAAGATTAGAAAAGCCTGATTTCCTATACCACAGGCCCCCTGCAGGCTGGTTCTGAGCGTGGGAGCAGAGGGCTCTTTCTTCCCAAACACCGCTTCTAGGCGGAGAGAGACCGCAGAGACGGAGCGGGAAGTGCGTGGGTGAAATCCAACAGCCTGGATTTGAATCTTGGGTCTTCCAGGTCCTAGATGTGGGTACCGGACAAGTTCTGAACCTCACTCACTTCCTCTGAAAATGGGAATCATTGTACTGTCTTACATCATAGGGTGATTGGGAAGAAAAGATGGAAAATCCAGGTAACGTGCTTAGCATAGCATTTGGCTCAAATGAACAATACGTGTGAGTCATCATCAATACCGTTATTACGACAGGCTCATTATTCTAGGAGCCAGTTAACAAAACCCCAAAAATATGCTTTCACTCTTTTGACAGCTGCACCTAATCACAATAAGCCCTAGTATTCAGAGTTGTAAGCAACTTAACCAGATCCGCTGAAGTTTGCTAAGTGCTTTGACTCTATAAAAGCATAAATGCAGTGTCACTTCCAATTTGGAGAAATACCAAGAGGGATAAAAATCATTTGAGAATAAAGGTATTGACTCAGGAAGAGTTTAAGAGCCTAACACAAGCTGTGACATTGTACATATGCTTTCTCAGTGCTTATGATTTCTGATTTTGTATTTGTAATATGAGAATGGTTAATCTCCTTTGTTTATCAATGGAGCCTCACTGTCGTTGATCCTTCCAAGATTGTAAGAATATCTGGTTGGTCCTCAAAAAGAAAAGAAGCCTTTGGGTCAATTATAGCCAAATTATTCTGATGAATGCTACATGATTTAAGCTTGCTATAAACACAGACATCTAGGAGAAAGAGAGAAACGTGTAAGAAAATGGCTCCCGGTGAGAGAAAAGAGAGTTACTCATGTAGATCTGATTCTCATGCCTGCCAGAGTGATGTGTTGGCAAATTTTGTCCTCACGAGGGCCCCAGGGAAGAGAAAAATTAATTGATTCTCTCCCAGGGCAGGTCCCATTTTCTCTTGGAATTTTGGAGGGAGAGAGTACCTGCTTACCTAAAAAGAAAAACCAGCTGGTATCTTAGCAATAGATCCCTTGCCTGTTTTCTTCTTCACTCTATCCCCAGGCTCACTTTGCCATTGAGGACTGTACATGTATTAGGACCTCTTGCTCAGCTCACATTTATCTAGCATGAGTCAGCTACTAACTACACGTGGAGAGAACGGGAAACAGCAACCGCTTCTGTGTCTGTGAGTTCCTTCCAGTCTCACCTGACTCGTGCCTGCTCTCCCTCTCTTTCGGCCCTGGACCCAGTTCCAGTGCCATCTTCATGGGCCAGCTCTTGGGTTGGTCCTCTCTTTGCATTTTCATCTTCACCTGACCTGTCCCCGACCTCCACCTCTTCTCACACTCCTACACCCTCCTGCTCTGTTTCTCCCTCCCTGTTCAGTTCTTGCTCCCCAGAAATGAGCCTCATTCACTCAGCCACAGAGAAGGCTTTCTTGTCAACTGGACCCTGAGCAGCTAAAGCTTGATTCGCAGGACCACTCTCATCTGATTCCAGCCTCTCGGAGAGAGCCACTGAGTGACCTTGACCTCGTCACCCAGGATCTTTTCAAGACCTTCACAGAAATATGATATGAAAATCCTTCCAACACTTGTGAGTCTTCTATTATTCCCAATAACATTCATTCATAAAAAGGTGTAATTTTTTTAAAAGAACTTGATCAAGATGCTGAGCGATACATCTGCATTAACCAGTCCTGAGAGTTAGCTCAATTAAACCTTCTTAATTAACTCAGAGAACAATAACAACTGTTATTCTGACTCAGAGCAAGGTTTGCCATGCTTGCACAGGGCATATGTGATTCCTGGGCCCTGCATAGATCTACAGAACCAGAACTTCCGGGGGCGGGGGACCTGGGAGCAAGCATTCCAGCTGTTTGCCCATGAAGCACACTTAGAAAGCACTTCTTGAAGGAATTTTACAAACTTTTCCATACTCTACTCTTAAAAATGTGGTTTTTACTCACAGGTAAAAACCTGTGAGTAAAAGTTTCTCTTAGCAAGTGGCAGGTATTCTTAGCAAGTGAGGAAAGGAACCCAGGTTAAAAAAAAGAGAGAGAGAGAGAGATACTTATATTCACAATTCTTACTTTTCATCAATTATACCAAAAATTTGAAAACCAAACTATACTCCCAAAATATAAAATGTAATGTGATAATTTTAGTAGTATAAAAGTTTTATTTTAATAGTTATGAATGTTAATGTGTTTTAGAGAAAGCAAGTAGGTCATTAAACCCATGATTTTATGGATAATATTGCTTAAAAAAAAGACAGGTTTTAAAAATAAGGCAGTGTGGGAGTTGATTTAAGAAAAAAATCAAGTAAGTAATAGCACAGGAGGCATAAGGATGTGACAAAGTGTGAAGGCGGTACTCAAATATGTAAAGTTCAAGAAGCACAGAGGAGTTAACAAGTACAGCTTTTTCCTACAAACAGGAGAAAGAAGAACTGGTTTACAAGGGTGGGTAGGTACATAAGCTTAGATTAAAACAAGACAAAACAAAACACTAGTATACTAGAAAAAACACTGAAATAGAGTCAGAAAAGCCAAGTCAGGATACTGGTTATACCATCCATGACCTGTGTGAACGGAGGCCAGCCACCAGCATCGCTGAGAATTAGCTCCTTAATCTTGAGTGATTCCTTGAAAAAGTATCTGATTCTGATTCCTGAGTTTTCCTTCCTTCCTTCTTTCTTTCCTTTTCTCCATTTCTTCCTTCCTTCTTTCTTTCCTTTTCTCCATTTCTTCCTTCCTTCTCCTCTTGGAGAAGTTGCTTGTAATTGAGAGGCAAAATCCCTTTTCACATCCGCACCTCCTGTTCCGTTCTCTATATTTTTGCCATAAAGGTTTGTCATGCATTTCCCTGAAGTCAGCTCTCTATATTACCGGTACCAATCCTTGGGGATCTTTGGGGAATGAGTTTTCTATAAGAATGTAAATTAATTTATTAACTAGAATGCTATAGATTGCCTTAGAGGGCCTCGGCATGGGAATGGCTGCAGATTTTCAAAGGATTATGATTCTGCTCTGCTCATAAAATCCTCCCAAAGAGCTCTGGGGAGCCAGCTGAGTCCTCTCTCATTAGAACCTAACAAGATTCCTTCTCAAGGAGTTGCATGGGGTCTCCTAGACCAGCTGAAGAACAGAAGGGTCTAGGCAGCAGCCTGCTCCGTCCCAGTGCCTTAGTGCTTTGAGAAAAGAGAAACCTGGGCTGGATCCCTGCTCGCCTCACTGCCAACTTAGGAAAACGTGTCTTATTTTCAGGATCTCCCAAGTTAACAGCATCTTTTCTGAGCCTTCTGGGTGATGTGACTTGAGTTGTTTTTTGAGACAATAAAGTCCATCTGTCTTTCTATCCACAGCCCACTTGCCCTCATAGACAACAGCCCCGGCTTCTTGCCAAACAGCCTGCCTTTATCCTGGTGAGGGGGACATTTGGAAACAAGCACTGACCAGCCTGGCTAGACGTGTCTTTTTTTTTTTCAGTCTGATCAGAAGAAGGTGGTACACGAGAGCCTCCAAGCCTAGCAGGCGGACTTTCTCAGCTGCCGCCTCACACAATATCCCAGCTTGGCTGCATCTCTGCTGTGTGAACTCGGGCGGGGGGGCGAGTGTGAATGGCTCAGCATCTGATAGGAATTTATCACCCACCGGCTGCTGGTTGGGCAGGGGATAAAGCAAGGGGAAGGGGGCTGTGAGTGTTTAATGCACACTGCCACAACCCAACAGTTTTCCCTAAAGAGCCTCTTCCCAATATAAAAGAACAGGGTCAAAAGTAAGTTGACCCCGGACAGAATGTACAATTATTAGAAGAGAACTGTGCAGGAACAGCTGCTGGGACCCCACCGGTTCCGCATCAGGCTTCCAAGAGTCAGAATATGAATAATCAACTCAAGGGTGTTTTCTCCACCCCTCCTCACCCCCACCACCTCCCCCAGCCTTGTCCTCCTGTTTTGGGCAAGTCCTATTGCGTTTCTACAGGAAGAAGCATAGCCCTCCCTAGCAGCTGCAATAATTGTGTCCCTATTGTGATGAAGACCTCCTCCTGGCCACCCCCCTACAAGTGGCCATTGTCAGCGTGGAGTCAGTGATTACACGCTCCGCCTGATGCTTTGGGGGACCCAGCTGCCTAAGTGCTGACACACGAGTGTGCGGAAGGCCGGGGAGGGGGCCGGTGGAGGTGGAGGCAAGAGGTGGGGGGAGCCCACGGCTGTGAGATGGGACTCTGACATACCAGACCTTTTGCATAAGTCAAGCCCAGAACAAATGAGGCTTTATCAGGCCCCAGTGATGAGGGGGTCTCATCTCCCTTTGAAGTGGAGCAGAGCATGGGGCCTAGCAGCTTTTCCTCCTTTGGACCAAGCAAACATCTTGCTTTTGATACGCTGCATGCTCATTATCTCTGCCCCATTTAATGATTTTTGATTGAAGGGTGGCGGCTGGGACGCCGAGAAGATCGTTAGAGAGGCTCCATCCAGCCAAGCCCGCAAGAAAGGCTTTCCTTGTGCCCGGGCGTAAATTCGGAATTTCTTAACAGTATGCGCTTGTTCTTAGAGGCAGATAAGGGCAGAGCGTGAAATTCTTAATTAAGCAATAAATAGAGAGTGGGGTGTCAGCAGATGTAGCCGGTAGCCATGGCAACGGGAATCACATGGGCAAGAGAGCTGAGACTAGATGTAGGCCTCAGGCCTGGGCCTGACTGACAGCTGAAGAATCCTACAAAGCTTGTAAACCAGATTAATTAGCTGACTAATTATTTCATAGCGTGAATGTAACTAAAAAATAAAAATAGTTCACCACGAACTAAAACATCCCTGGGAAAAAAAAACAGGGACAGAGGCAGTGGGAAACTGGCTGTGTAAGTCAGAGACAGGAGTGCTAGTGAATCCAATCACAGAGACTGAAAAATGGGCTCTCTGGATTTGACTCCAAGTTTGACAATATGAAGGAACACTTGTTTTACAGTCAGACCCGTTTGCAAGCATGGTGTAGAAGTTGCAGTTCACCACTGCCGTTCATGATACCTTATCACACCAAATATTGCCCCTCCGGGATCCTACCACATAGAACCAATCTCCTTAAGAAAGATTCTTAAATGAGCAAGGTTATCTTATTCTGTGGGTAACAATTGCTTAAGTGATATTAAGTTTCAATCAGGGGGCCCATATATCATATACGCCATGTTATCATGAATCTGTTATCTTACAAAAGCTAGTCAAGGAAAGTAGAATGAGACTCTTTCAGACAAGTTATGACAGGTATATGGAATTCAAGGCACCTGAGATTGACCACCTTCCAGGAAAAAAGAAACATTCTAGAGAAATAATCTACTGAGAAAATGTGTAATAAAATAACACGGCATGCTAATCACACTTGAAGATGTTTGGGGGTTTTGTACCACAATTCCAAGAGATAAGTAAGTATTCTTAACCTCGCTGTACAGATGCAGCCACGGAGGCATGGAGAATTTATAATTCCATGCCCCAGGTAAAACAGCCAGCCAGCCACTGATTAAAACCCGAAGCCCTAAACTCTGGCCGTGAGCTTTCCAAAGAAGCTGCATTCTGTAAAGACATTGCTGAACAAAGACAAAACTTGCCTTGGTAAAGAAGAGAAAGGCAAGAGTCAAAAAATATTATATGTGCGGGACTTTTTCTTTGTCATGGGGACCAGTGAGAAGTTTTCTCCTGCACCACTGCCTGGCACCCCCACCCTTGTGGGTCAGTGGCCCATGATTATTGAGTGGGCAGCACACTCTAGTGGAGAGAGTCACAGCCAGGAGCCAGAATGCCTGGGTTCTGCTCTCTGCCATTCTCGGCTGGGTCAAAGACGAGTCAGGCATCTTAAATCACACAGCAAGGAGCTAAATGGAGGAAATGAAGATAATTGTGATTTTTTTAAAACTTCCTCTCTGGGGGGATGTGGTAGGGCTGCACACAAACAATACAAAAGACGGTCTGCTTAGAAGTGGTCAAGGAATGAGCGAAAGCCAGCCAACTGTCAGTGCAGCAAGACTCCAGATGGAAGGCCAGCAGGGAAAGGGGCAGTGTCCCCCCAGCCATGCCCACCCCCCAAAGCCTGACAGGAAACTCGGTGGACCTGGAGGAGGGTCAAGCAGTTTCCCTATAATAAAACGAACCTTCTGTATACACAACCTCCCCCTGGGTTTTTTGTTTTGTTTTGTTTTGTTTTTCATTCCAGGAATATGTCCACATAGACTGTGAGGGCTTTTCTTCTTGGATTAAATGTATTTTATGTAAATTATCCCAATCACAGAGACCTATAAAGCCCCATGGTCCAAAGAAAACAATTAAGTGAAAGTAACAAACTAATCAATACGTAACTGAACTCTACTGCTTGGAGGCTTTTTCAGGCGTCAGCCACAGCTACCTCACTGCTGTTGGGCTGTTGGTCTACGGACACCACGGTAGCCTCCTCATCAACTTCCTAGTGGTGGTGCAGATTTTACACAGAAGACATCCAAAGTCATACCCGATCCACACAACCCAATGTAGCTGCATGGGACACCACCACGGAAGACCAGTGTGAGCCTCGGTTCCTCCTGAAACCTCAAGTCCTCACTGTGCCAGCCCAGGAATGGGAACAGGCCTGGCGCTCGCCACCTACCTACTCCATTCAGACAGAGGATGGCGGAAGCACAGATGGCCATGAAAGCCGCTATTTGGAGGACCAGGAATCCTCTCCAAGGAGTCCGGGTATCCGACTTGCAACCCTCTGTGACTTCCTGTTCCTTGTCCAACTCATATTATTCAAAAGTGGAGATACCAAGGTATTCTGATACAAAGACTCTTTAATTAGTAAAAGCCATCTGCCTAATAAAAATGGCTTATACTGAAATATTCACCTAAGTCCTATATATGTACATATATAATACAGATGCACATCTACATAAGATATATATATATACTTATACAGATATGCATTTATACCATATGTGTAAATATAGTATAATACTATAACTTGCTGTTAATTCAATAAATAATGGGGGGGAAGGAAATCTTTAGCTGCATGACTTGCTTTTGTTTTCTTTATGCCACAAATGTTCCTTTATCGTGCTTGGTTTATGTGACTGTTGAAATTAGTTTACAGTTCCTGAACAAACCTGATCAATGGACAAGACAGGCTCCTCGGAAGCATGCTAACTAATAAAACAAGAGCAATTTGAAATTAAAATTTTGTTTCAGAATATACAGCAAATGAATAGCCATAGTTAAGGTTAACGGCAACTATTGGCTCTTACTTAATGGCTGTATGTGACTCTAGTGGTAAAACAGTCTCAGGGATCTCTGTCCAACCTGATTTTTTATAGTTTTAGGTTATATTTATGGATGAATCAAATCAGGAATAAAATCTGAATGGTACAATTCAGTGCAAATAAAATATAGAGTAATCCATTTGGCCAAGACTTTTTAAAAACCCGGGAAGCACCATCCTCTCCTCTCTGGTGCTATTAAAATGTAATCGCCCCAGGGCTCAAGTGTAATCAGACCCAGTTGACAAATGGCTATAGGCACAAGTGAGAGGGACAAAGAACTCAGGGCGCCTACCAGCTCCCCAAACCCTTAAGGCCAAGTCTGGCTTGTGGCAGAGACTGGGACTTGCCATGCTTGACATGGCCCTGATTTCAACCAGGATCTATTAAGACCAATTCATAACAAAATTGTCCTTTTAGAGACTCATTCTGTCAGATTCTCCTTCTTAGAGACCACACTGAGCTAAGGTTGGTAGAAGTGGACACCATGTACTCAGAGTGACCAATGCTGAAATAATATGGAAAAGAAATATGAGATTTCAGGAAGTCAAATATGAGATTTCAGGAAGTCCAGGAAGTCAAAAGAAATGTATGGCCCTGACCCACACATTGGGCTCCCGTGAAACATGCACAATAAGAAGGTAAGGAAATCCTTTTGGCCCCTGTTACTCTGCAATCACTGTAGGGTTTCTGGTTCTATAAAATGAGGCTCCTGGACCCTTCACTGATGCTGCCTCTGACACAAGACAAGACAGCCCATCCCCCAGTCCTCAGATAGCCTTCCATGCATCTCATTTTTCTGACCTCAGATTTCCTTCCAAGGCTTCTCACTTTCCACATTGACTACACTCTTCATCCTGCCTCTCTGTACCTTTGCTGTTCCTTGTATCTGTGATCACAACCAGCCATCCTGTCTTTACATGTCCAGTTGACTTTTCTACAAATGCAATATGGCCTTAACATGAATGAAAAATATGAATAGCAGTCAAAGTTTATTAAGCACTTGCTCTGGGTTAGACCCTCTGCTAAAGAATTTTACATGTTATCCTTGATTTAATTTCCTATCCTTTAGATAGGTCCTTTTATTATCCCATTTTACAGATAAGGAGGCTGAGGCTTAGAAAGGATACCTGCACGATGTCCCATAGCTAGTAAGTGCTAGAGCTGGGATTCAAATGCAGGCAGTCTGATTCAGAGCCCAGCCACTTAACCATAGCACGCAGCGGTCTCTTTCAGCTCCTCATCACTTCACAGCACCAATGTTTGGTATTCCAAAGGGAACGGTGGTTTCTGACTATGTGCTCAACATGCTCATCCAATTATACTTACCCAGATAGGTGAGTTGTCTCAACTGGCTGTGGAAGAACCAGTCACAGCCTTGGTCCCGACCAGGTGATGGAAGAGACGGAAGGGACCGCCCCACTTGACTCCCGCACCTTATGAGGATGTCAGGGTAAGGCCACAGGTCTGTGTGCACCAGCAGCAGGTAATTCCCAGGAGCAAAGTTCTCAAATGTCGCTGAGTACTTGAAGCGAGAGAAAAGTACAAAAGTGCTCATTGAGTGAGGAAGACTCTTCCCAGAAGAAGAGTTACAAAGAACTCAGATGGAGTGGTTTAGAAACAGGACTGTTCACACCGGCTACTTTTCTTGTGGGAAATGGGCTTACTTAAATCTACTCCATCATAAATTCATAACTAAAGCTACAAAAGCATACAGTGCGAGGACTGAAAACTGTAAGGTTCTTCTTGTTTAACAATCTCAATTAACAGAGGAGAAAACCAAAGTTCAGACAAGTGAAGTAACTCGTCCCAGGTCAAACAGCAAGAAGAGACAGAGACACATGTAGAATTCCTGTCCAGTTTTCCCCAAGACTCAAACAGGCAGGCAATGATAGGAGTGCCATCCATTTATAAGAGTAACAGTTAACACGGTTGAGCATTGGCTCAGGTATCATTCATATCAAGGCATCCAACCCTTGAAAGACTCTGGGGATTGTGACTAGTATTGCCTCCATTTTATAGACGAAGACACTGAGGCAGGTGGAGGTTCGGTAACTCTCCCTACATCACAAAGCAGGACAGTGCTGATCTGGGACAGAGACCCAGGTGTCCACCTCCAGAGTCACCATTCTACTGCCTTCACCTTCCCAGAATGTTCTCATGGGAACCTCAGGGAAAGGGGAGAGAGGTGTACATTCTTCCTGAGAGCTGTGGTGAGGGGATCAAATGGATTCTGCTTTGAATTCTTCAGATCTATGGCACACCTGCTTCCAGCTCCCTAAGACCTGCTCTTATGACCTTTAGGGAGAATGCGTGTGATGAGACGGGAAGAAAGAAATGTGTTAAAAGGAATAAAAGAAGCTTGAGGAAATCCACTGGATTGATTTTTCTGCAGAAAATGCACCTATTTTCCTTATGGTTTTTCCTACCTTCCCTCCCCCTAACCATCTGACTCCTTCAACCCAATCCAAACGAAAGGCTAGTGCCTTTCGTTTTCAGGTGCAAGTTAATCTTTGACCACAAGGTGGCAGTGTGCAATGTAAAAAATGCCTTGTGAAGCTATTTTCTCTCGGCTACAAACACTTCCCTGGGGTAAGTTGGTTCTTAACCCATGATATATAAGACTACAATTCTATAGCTTGTTTAGAAGCTGTTTTTATTTGTATTAATAAAGTTAAAATTTCAGGCAGAACCATTCTGTGTTCAAGGTGAGGTTTAAAGGGATTCTAAAATTTTCAAGTTTAAGATAAAAGACAATCATACCTCAAATTCAGGTTACATTCATCTGGTCAAAATGCTGCTGCAGTTTTCTTGATCAGCACCAGAAGATGCTAATACCTGCAAACTACTGCGTCACAGAAGGAAAGACGGGAACCCCCGGGGAATGGAATCTACCATCAAGTGGATGCCGGGGCTTACCTGCAGAGAGCTGTTGGTCCAAGGGCTCTCAAATCGCAGTGAGTAGGTCTCTTGATCCAAGAGCAGCGCCATCCAGCCATAAGGGTTGGACAGTGTGTCATGCACATAACTGACAGTGGTTGTCTTATTTCTGCTGTCCGTTATGGTTAAATCATAAGAAACTTTTGGGGCATTGGCTCTAGAGTGATTTAAAAAGAAAAAAAGCAGGTGGTAAGTTTTTTGTCCATCCTGGATCTAAGGCACTCCTCTCCCATCAGCTATAATTTATCTATTTTCTCCATGTTCGTCTCTCGTCCCAGTGTCTATAGAGGTTTTAGCGGTCGTGGTGTGTGTCAAAAAGCCCAGTGGGAAGGTGTCACTGGGCCATTTGTGCATCACACTGACCTGAAACACTCAGATCTTAGGCCACTAATCAATGCCATCTTAATGAGTTCATATAGGCCAGAACTATATATTATTATTTTAAAGAAATGTCCAAGGTCAGAATATTGCCATAGCCCGGGTTTATCAGCAGCAGAATGCGTATTACACAGTCACTAGTTATCCCTCTGGGGAGCAGTGGCTGAAGCCCAGAACCTCAGAGCCTACCTCCAACGGCCCAGCAGGAACAGCCTCAGTAAGCTTCCCCAGAACGCAGAGGGCCCTGGGTCCTCTCCTGTGGGCTTACACGATGCCCAGGGCTCACTCAGTGCCAGTGGGTTTGCGTTCTTGCTTGTTAACAAGGAATGCGACATCCTGAAGCTAGAGACATTTTGTCTTTTCTGGTGTCCTGCCCCTTGGCACTGGGACCTGCACATTATGGGCACTCAAACCATGTTTGTTACACAAACGAAGCCTGCAGGGAGGAGCTCTTCCCAAAAGCGATGCCAACTTCCCAATGTATAGAAAGCGTTTCTAGAAGAACAGCATTTTACCAAGTGAGGAAACTGAGACAGAGTATGGTAAAAGTAGTATGTGAACATCACAGGTAGAGCTAGAAAGTTTTAAATTTCTACAAAGTATTCTATGCAGCCCATTCCAGAAAGTGATTTTTAAGACTTCACTAGAAGATAAATAGATTTTGCCACCTGCTTAGACCCTAAAAGAAAAAGTGGACAGAAAAAAAATAAAGCAAAAGCTAAAAAAAAAATCAACACCCATTACGACCTTCCTTCCCCCTCTGGTTTAGTTTTGATGAGAATCTTTAACTGTGGCATGTTGCTACAGGCAGATAATTAAATTCTCAAAGTAAAGGGAAATGAGACAAAGGAGGATATTGGGTTTTCAAAGTGAGAGGTGATGTGAGCACATCGAAAGCCAATTTACAATCTAGTGGCATATTATAGAGAGGAGACTGGTTTTAGTGTTAAATGCTTGGGCACCGTTGTCAAATGGGTGTAAACTGGAAGTCTATAACTGCATGTGCACTAGGTGTATGAATTTGGGGGACTCACTGACCCTCTTTAAGCTTTAATTTCCTTTTTTTTTTTAATGGAGACAACAACAGTATGTATCTCCTATAGCAACTGTGAAACTTAAAGTGATAATCTACGTGAAGTATTCACTAAGTATTCACTAAGCCCAATAAGTCTACCTATAGCTCATTTAAGAAAGAACCTCAGATGTGCCTGGTTTGCCACGCTGTCTACTTATTTTACTGTCTAGAGTTTATCCAGGATACTTGGTCATTTAAAATCACACTCAAAACCTTTCATGGTGCAGAGCTTTAGCCCTGGCAATGTAGCACGTGATTCATATTTCTTGTAAGATTAAATGTGTTTGTTTCAGCCATTAATAAGTAAAATGAAAGGGATAAAAGAATGCTCAAGGCATTTGGAATAAAAGAACCACTCTTTCCCAGATGTCCCTACGTAGCATTCACCAAACCTTTAGAAATCTTGGGGTAGGGGGGCTTCTTCCTCTCTTTGGGCCTGGGATATGGAGGGCTTTTTTTGCATGTATATCAAGATTTAAATCGGAACTTAAGTAAATCCTGGACTCACATTCTTAGAATCAGAGTGGATATGAAGGTCATCTGTTCTAACATCCAATCTACTGTGGAAATTCCCTCCATATTTTATCTTGTTCCTTCTTCCAGCTTTGGGGAGTTCACATTCTCAAATTCCCCCTCCATTTATGAAAGTTATTTGTAAATTTTAATTTTAGACAAGCTTGAGAAAGCTTAATTTTCTCCCGTGTATTTTCTAGCCCTTTCTCCTCAATCGCTATGGCTTTCTCTTACTCTGACTGAAACCATGAGTCCCAGGGTCCCAGGAGATCAGCCAGCACAATTTGGCCCAACTAATATATTTACTAAGTGAAGATAGGTTACTGGGAAATAAATGTAAAACAAATGTGATAAGAAGAGATAAGTTGAAATACCAAAGAGGCAAGTGAGTTAGCCGCAGCAAGTACCGAGGTCAATACATCAGGTGGGATTCCCCACAGTCCAGAAAATGATTCCGAAAATTTCAGGTTCTGAAAGAGCAGCCCTTCAGCTTTCACAGAGACATATGGGCTCTGGAAAATGAATCACAAGACTGAATTCCAAGAAAGACTCACTGATAAATCAGAATTTCCATTTAGTAATTTGCAGTGAGAAATAAAACTGCCTTTCACATAGTGGGTATTCAACAAATGTTTGTTGAATGAATAAATGAGTGTTGAACGGACTAGAACACCCTAACTGGCTATTTAGTGCTGTTTGGTCCCAGGGAAGTCTACCCAGAAAACCACATGAGTGTCAGGAGATTTCTTGTAAACTTACTCATCAAAGGAGATAAGCATTTGATCGTGAGTTATCAGATCCTGATACAGTCAACCCCATTATCAGTAAGATATTCACCCAAAGGACTTATACACTTAAGTTTAGTGGTCAGAAAACCTCTCCTGGACATATACAAGCAATCTGCACTAACAGTGGGCCCTGGTTTAGGAAAATACTAAGATTTCCTTATGAACTTAGATTTCTTCTATCCTAGTTGAGTGCTCTCAATTAAACCACTTTTACATTAGGGTTTTGGTTTTTTTTTTAACTATAGGCCAAAGGAATTCTATTTGTTGAAATGCATCCATCTGTTCACAACTAATCACTCCAACCTGTACTTTGTCACTTACTTTGCCTGACCATCCTATATTTTATCACTCTTTTCTTAAGAGATAATGCATATTTCCAGAAATTCTTCTTCATTCCAGCAATGTGGCCCCAAGAATTCTCCCTGGTCACTTGGACTAGACTTAAATTATTTCTCAGATTTCTATCAGCATCACATTTATAAGTCAGTTTTAAGATCTAATTTCTCCTGATTCTGTTTCTATAGATTGTAATTTCACTTACTGAAGGAGCCATTTTTCAGGCCATACTCCCCAGTTTCAGAAGGCCCCTATAAACATGACCCTGTTTTCAAATATTGTAAAACCACTAAATGCTAACATTAATTCAGTTCTATTAATCTTCGGGACTTTTCCACCTTCTTTTTTTTTTTTTTGCGGTATGTGGGCCTCTCACTGCTGTGGCCTCTCCTGTTGCAGAGCACAGGCTCCGGACGTGCAGGCTCAACGGCCATGGCTCACGGGCCCAGCTGCTCCGCGGCACGTGGGATCTTCCCGGACCGGGGCACGAACCCGCATCCCCTGCATCGGCAGGCGGACTCTCAACCACTGCGCCACCAGGGAAGCCCTGCACCTTCTTTTTGATGCCCTTCTTCCAACAGTATCCAGTAATCTAATGCTAACTTGGTCAACCAGAGACCCAACCATAGTGCACTGTGATCCTAAACCATCCTTTCCTCTACCTTTTCCTCATTCGCTGCCCGACCCTACCAAGCCGCTCCATCCATCCTGACCAAGGCTCACGTGGGATGCAATTTCACAGGCACTCGAGGGCAGCATGAGCTTTCTTTAGGGAAATACAGGTAGAGAAGTAGGTTATCAAATATTCCTTTATCACAGTCGGTAGTGGAAAGGATCGTAGTGTGCGTTCTGAAAAGCAAATCAAAATGTGAAAGACCCATCTCCCAGTAGGCAAGATGCCTTTTGTTGACCATCACCCCAAGGGCCAAAAATTCTAGGTCAAATCAGCTCCCATCCTTCTAGGCCAAATGCCAGCAGTGACAGTGGTGAGCTCTTCTGAAAAGCACCCAAAGAACATCAAGAGTAGAAGAATACCGTGAAGAGAATTTACCAACCATAATTACTACAATTTTCGCTTGCCCTAAATAGCCACCAATCTCCCCTCTTTACTGTTAATGAAGCAAAGAAGCACACAAGTATTTCTAATTTGGAGAAGCCAAGGGAGCCTGCATGGGCCATTAGCAGCAGAAAGCTTCATTACCAGGGGAAGAAGTCTCTCCCTGAACTTCTCATGGTTTTATGTGCAAGAAATCAGGAGGCAACCAGTCCATCTGAAATGTTAACCCTTACCTCCGAGTCAGCAACGGCTCCTGTATATAATCAAAAAGACAAGAGGACTTCAAGACTTTCCTTTTCTATGAGGTAGCTTAATTTTTTTTTTAATCACCAAGCCTGTTTTTAATTAAGGGACATTTTCCTTTAGAAATATAGCAGTATCACTTGATAAAACTTCCCAACCTAAGTACCAATTTACAATACTAGTTGCATCAACAGTTATGTAATTTAGTGCCCAGATACTCTGCAGAACTGTTGAGTGTATCCTGCCCACAGAGGATTTCTCAGGCAATCAACAATACCAGTGAGAACAAACATTAACTCCCTGGTTTGTGTTTACCATTAGCTTACTTTTCCTGAGGGTCCACATCTCTGTGTATTAAGACAAACACTGCACTGAGCTCTAAATGCTCTAAATTCGGAGCAATTGTGAAATAAACCCTTTATAATTACACATCTCCTAAGCCAGACACATCATAAAAACGAGCCCCGAATGGTACTGCCAGCATTGCCTGGGTATTCATGCTTGCCGCTGTCACTCTCACCTTTTACTGCACAAAGAGGACAAAATCAAAATGTTGAGCACAGCCGACAAATTTTTGTGGCACGACTTTTCTTGAGCATCCTTTAAAAATACACTGGGCTCATAAGAAGTCTTTGTCAGAAGCTCACCACTGTCCTTCGTTTTGGAGAGTCTTATTTTTGCATAAGTAGCCCATCCTATACAGGTTGCTAACTGTGTATTCCCCTTGCCCCTATGGCTACTGGTGTAAATAAACCGCACCTCCCCATTGGTGAGCAATAATAATAAACAGAATTTTTTTTAATGAAAAAAAAAGTCCTGTCCAAGAACCACTATTCTCTCTGCTGATCTGCCATCGCCCAGTGATAACTGACATGTACCAGTAAGGGGTTTCCTGTATATACTACCCTTATTGATTGAGAAACAAATATTTCTCCTTCTGAGTAAGAAACCTAAGAGAAAAGAAATCTTAAACCCTCAGTCTTTCTTCCAAACTTTTAACAATTCTTAAATTCATGTAAAAAAATAGAAATGATAGGCAGAGAGGCAAGCCGTATGAATCCTTGCATTTCTGGCAGGTACACCCCACATCACTCCTCCATGACTTTGCAGATATATATTTCTGTTTATCTTTTTTCAGAGTTAGCTAAAGCAATAATAATTTATTGTAGAAAAGTCCCCAAATCAACCTAGCACCTCCCCAAAGGTATTGTCTAAAGTTTTTGCGACACACTTGGGATAATAATTCTTGCTTACTATACCTTAATCCTTGAAGAGGAGCAATAGATGTCTATTGTCCATCTGTCTATCCTTCACATACTATTGCATCTCTTTCTTGATCTGTGGAACACAGCTGGAATGGCTATCTCAGAACGTGAAAACACCACCCTTGGAGCTACACAACTCCAAGGTAGACAACTACTTGTCAGGAACATTGAAAAACAATTGTATGCATCTAGCAGGGAGTTAGACTATAAAGCCTACCTTCTCTTTTATATATATGCACACCTGGTGCTGGTGGGGCTGACAGACTCCCCCTCATGAGCTCACCATCAGCCCCTCTTCCCAACTCCGTATTCAGTGATATCAGGACAGATCGTGTGAGAGTATTTTCACCACGGAATTAAGCAAATGCTACAAATCAGGGTCTTTACTCTAGAAAGCTAGTTGTAAAACAGGTACCAGCACACCCCTGGACCCCTTTATTATTCATGAAATTTAATAACCATGGAGTATTGTTGATGATATTCCTCAGTTTGGGCTCCATTTTGATGTTTAGATCTTTTTCTATTTTAATGCTGTAACCTCTGCTGCCGAGAGCGGATAAAACTTCTTGGAATTTTCCTGTCTCACATGTGGTTTTTTTGAGAACTGAAAAGATACCATTAGTGATGCTATGCCTCTTTATCCCTAGGAAGGAGCGTTAGGTGATTATTAAAGGAAAAGCTTGGCCACAATTTCCATTTCAACTCTTCTTTACTTTTGCATTCATAGAGGCAGGGGGTGCCTTGTACTCTGAACACTGACACATTAAGAGCAGTTCCATAGGTAGACCCTGAGCGCAAGCACTACAGGGAAGGATATTCAGCAGGATCTAAGAATCAAGGTGATCAACAGCAACATTAGCCTTTTCTTTTCTAGGAGAAATAGGAAGAGAGAAACAGAAGCTTTGGGGCACAATGAATCATAAACTGTGTCCTGAAAGACTCCAGATTCCACGACTTTCTGGGATATTTCGTTGGATAAGTGCAATGTCATGTGGCTGTTGGAAAGTGTTCCCTATTTTTCAAGAATCGGATTAAGTTTCATTTGAGCAAACTTAATTCCCTTGCCAGGCATTTGCTTCTCAGAAACGTAATCATCTATAATATTTTATTCTATTAGTAGTAAGTTCATATGTTGTTTTGTCAATCATAAATGTAGAGACTTTTTTTTTTAAACTTCTTTATTGGAGTATAGTTGCTTTACAGTGTTGTGTTAGTTCCTGCTGTATAGCAAAGTGAATCAGCTATATGTATACATATATCCCCATATCCCCTCCCTCTTGCGGCTCCCTCTCACCCTCCCTATCCCACCCCTCTGGGTGGTTACAAAGCACCGAGCTGATCTCCCTGTGCTATGCAGCTGCTTCCCACTAGCTATCTATTTTACGTTTGGTAGTGTATATATGTCAATGCTACTCTCTCACTTCGCCTCAGCTTACCCTTCCCCCTTCCCGTGTCCTCAAGTCCATTATCTACATCTGCGTCTTTATTCCTGTCCTGCCCCTCGGTTCATCAGACCATTCATAAATGTAGAGACTTTTGAAAGACAACATTTACTGAGCACTTACTACATGCCAGACAACAACCCTGTGAGTTAAGTACCATTTGGCTCATTTTACTGATAGGAGAACTGAAGCAGAAAGAGGTGAAGTAACTTGTCCAGGAACATACCTAGGAAGTGGCGGAGGGAGGGTGGGCTATGATTTATGCCCACAAATGATTCTTAATTACCTCTCTATTCTTCAGCCTTTGAAAAATAATTTCAAACATATGCATATATCTTGACTTTCTTTTATGTACTTCCTATTAAAACTCAGAAGGACTGGTTGGCCAACCTACAACATCTTGTAAACTCTTTTAATTTCCCCCACATTCAATTCAGTACATAATTGGAAGACAGATCAAGGCTTGATTTACTAACATTTGAATAAATCTATGTCAACTGAAGGAGCTGTAGAGTGCTCTAAACCAAAAAACAAATAATTCCCAGATGGTAATTGTGAAAGTTCATTCTCATTCCCCCCATCACAATTCTATGCATCTATACCACCAGGAAAAGAAAAGGATTGCAAATGTATGCAAACTGCTGATTCGGTGGGTGGGGTAGGGGCAGAGTGGAGAAGAAATCAGCTGTTAAAATAAATCATCTGATCAACTGACAGCCCCGGGCAAGCAAAAGCCCAGAAGACATTATGAAAGGATATTCTTAAGTATTTGATGTTGCTAGGAATTTTAGAAACAAAGACTGAGGATAGTATTTTAATCCTGGATCTTCTAAAGAAAAGTTAAGGGCTGTGGACTCCTCATAAATATGTCCTAAGAGAGAAATGGACAATAAGGACACTACAGGACGATTTAGGAGAGTCCACAATTTCTTAAATGATATTCATTTATTCAATACTAATTTTATTGAGTCACTATATGTTCAACATGGTACTGGGCACCATAATACAAACAAACAGAAAACCCTATCCTTGCCCCACTTACCATGTATGAGGAGGGAGGGGCAATTTATAAAGCTATGTAGGAGCTATGAGTATTGGTTAGAGCAAGTATAGAGAGCCAGCACACAGCAGGGATACAAAAGCTGTACAGAAAGCTCGGGGAAGCTTACCAGAGAAAACAACCTTCATGTTGAGTTCATGGAAACTGAGCCTTATGGGCTGAAAAGCACAAAGAAGTTGAGTATGGCTGAGGCATAAAATGCAGGGAAGGGAGGGCAGAGCATTGAGAAATGATGCTAGAAGTACAAACAGGAGCAGGTCACGAAGTGCCCACAAGACATTACAAATGGCAGGCTTTCATCGGGAGGCACTGGGAAACCTTGACAAAGCTTCTACAAAGAAATGCATGGATGGCAAGACCAGATCCGATCTACAAAGCCTCAAAAAGTTTAAGAATGGCATCGCAGCAGGGTGGCAAGCTAAGAGGCTGTTGTGGTTATACAGGTGGGAGGCAGTGTCAACCTGGACTAGAGTAGCTGGGAAGGAGAGAAGTAGAAAAACTCAGGAGAGATTTTTTAGGAGATAAAATGGGCTGGACTTGGTAGGTGATTTCTGTGAGGAATAAGTAAGAAGATGAGTCAAGGATGACTCCCATCTCTGGTTTAGATATAACTGAATCAGCTGTCTGAACACCCAGAGATTCTGAACACCGAGGGAGGAATAGGTCCAAGGAATAAAGACCATACATTCAGTTTTGACAAGTTGAGTTTGAGATGGCTGTTGAATACTCTAGTGGAAATACTGAAAGCGTAGCTGCTCAACGGAAATGTAATACAAGCCATAAGTGCAGGCCGCAGATAGAATCTTAAATTTTACTGTAGCCACAATGAAAAATTTAAAAGAAACAGGTGAAATTAATTTTAATAATATATTTAACCCAATATATTCAAAACTTATCATTTCAACGTAAGCAATATAAACAAATCGTTGCGCTCTTACATTCTTTTTTTTCATACAAAGTCTTAGAAATAAGGTGTATAGTTGAAACTTATGGCACATCTCCATCTGGGCGAGCCACATTTCACGTGTTCAGTAGCCACCTGTGGCGAGTGACTTCAATACTGCGCAGGGCAGATTGGATAAATGGATCTGGAATTCAATAAAGCAATGTAGACTGGAGGAACAAAATCTAGAATCAACAGTGACTGTTAACTGAGGCTGTGGAATAATCCAGATCACTTGGGAAGAGCATGACGTGCAAGGAAAGCTTCTCACAGAACCCTAAGGAACACTAGCATTTAAGGGGCAGGGAGACGAACTTACAAAGGAGGTCTAGAAGGAGCTCACAGAAATCCACTGGTGAGATGATCCTCGTTGCAGGTAATTTATCTCTAGACATAAGAAATGTGGGATCAGTAAATCCAGGAACTATGTGAGGCACGTTGCCATTATGAGGCCTCTATGGGAAACGTGCCTGACATTTTTCTGAAATGAGGTCCTGACTTACACTGGTAGGGCTAATGCTTTCCAGTCTTATCAGGAAGGATGGGACTGGGAGAATGAGATTGGAAGCCAGGAAAGGAACGCTATGCTGAGTACCTGTGGCCCCTAAAGAAAGCACGTTTTTAGAGCTGGCAAGTGAGACAGAACTCACCCAAACCAAGCGTGTCATCATTTTAGCAAAACAGAAACTAGACTCTGCCTTGTAGAGGGTGGGAATCTTTCCTTCACCTAAATATTAAACATTATTACCAACTTCAAACATTTTTAAGCCTCAGTCAACCCAACTGCAAGGTCAAGTCAGAGGAAGGTACAAAACCGGAAATGCCACAATGTAAGCACCCATCACTCTTGGAAAGGTAGTGAGGGGAGGTCGCCAATGTCAAACAAGGAACTTATAGTGAACATGAACCAGAAGGGGCCTCCAAGGAGGAGATCACACTCCAAGCACTCGGTTGCTGGTTAGGGGGCAGAGGTGCCCCATTAAACAGCTGTGCAGCCCTCACGCCTTGCCCTCTGGGGACCTGGGCTGAGGGAGGCAGGAGGAGGCTAAGAGTTGAAAGGGAAGAGGGCAGGGTCCTTGTGCCACATCAGATCTCCATCAACATGCAACCCCAAAAGATGGGGACCGTGAGAGCTTTGTAAATCAACTCTTAGGGTGCGTGCTCCAGGGCAAATAGCACAACAAATTAATCCTTTCTCCATGAAATGCAGCAAAGTTTGTATCTACGCAGAATTCAAATTGCTCATTAGCTCTGACATGTTCCTAATGAGGTTATAATGCTCTGGGACAGAGATCAAGTCACTGAACACAAATAGCTGAGGATAGAATCCTGGAAAGCTCAAGTTAGAAAGACCTTAGGGCAGTGCTTCTAAACCTTGAGTATAAATCCCCTGTGGGTCCTGACTCAGAACGTCTGCGGTGAGTCTGAGATTCCCAAGTCTAATCCCAGGCCACACTGATGCACTCTGACTAGCAAGGCCTTCGAGATCATCTAACCCAACCACCTTACCCTAGAGATGAGGACATGAAGGCTAAGAGGCTCATAATTGGGAGTGTGCTAAGACTCCCCTGGGGCGAATTTGGGGTCATTGCGCACTTGTCCGCAGACCTGTGAATCAACCTGAAAATGTTTAAATAGAAGCCTAGGGAGTAGGGTGACCAACCATCCTGGTTTTCTCAAGACTGAAGGGGTTTCTGGGACACGAGGTTTTCTATTTTAAAACCAAGAAAATTACAAACAAACCAAGGCAAGTTTTTCAACCCTAGTAGGAGTCTTTTGAATCTATTTAGAATACAGTATCAGGATTATTATCTTTTTGACCTTGTCAGTCCCTGAGTGCTGGGATCATGACCTGCTGCCTAGGTAAGCACCTAATTATCCTGTCCGAAGATTCTCCAAGAGCAGATGTTCAGAGGATTCCACCTGCAGAGCCTTCTAATGCCACTAAACGCCTCTGTAAGACACAGTCTCCCAGTAGGTCTCCAAGTAAGGCATAAAAAAGGAATATCAACAACACAGAGAAATCAATATCATGCAAGCACAGAATGTTCTTTTTAACTACATAAATCTATTTTAATTTTCCTCATTTGGAAAAAACGCATATAAGAAATAAATCGCTAACTTCAATAAAGCTCAAAATGCTCACTAAAAACATCTTTGTTAAAATCACTAAAATGATAAAAATCAGGATGCATTCCTAAGGATGAAAAGAAAAGGCATGCTCTGTATAATCCAAATGGTTAGAAATGAAAATACATCCCTCCACATTGTTATTTTACTCGCTGGAATTGGGTCCACTAACATTAGATAGAATAATAAACAGTTTGGAAAGCAAAAGTGGAGCATTTTCAGATGCTTCAATGCTAGCAGGGTATTATATTACTAAGGTGTCTAAAACAGAATGTCAAGATACTGATGCCATATGCGTTCAGAATGCAGACTTAGTGCAATCCTGACCATATAGGCTCACTCTCTGGAGCTTACCTGTTTAAATAAGATGCCAGCATGATCTGGCTGAAGCACTTGACTTAATATTCATGCAGTTAGGACACAAAACAAAAGGAAAGAAGTGTGGCTAAATGTACATAATGCATTTGAAATAGGTAAAAGATAGAACCCTGGACACTCAGCAATCTTTACCTGGAAATTAAAGAGGGCAGAAGCAACCCTATTATGCATTATAAACAGCCCAGGTGCTGACTTAATGGTAGTTTGGGTAGCATAACCAAGGAGTCCTTGCTCCAATATTAATAGGAAATGTATTGTACAAATCCAATAGTTCATGAAATTAACAAGGAAAATGTACTGGGGTGAAGCAACTTTGCAAGTAATAGGGAGGCATCAGCAATTGCTTCCCCGGAGCATACTGAACACTTAAAAAGAGCTCAGGGGGAGTAGGTGTACATAAATGAGAATGGACATTACTGGAATTTTTAATAATCCTCTTAATTTAAATATATTTCAGATTCTCTGTTGGTTGCAAGTCTTTTCAAGAGGAAGCTATTAGCTCAAAATGCCAATAAGAGGTCAAGGGCTATGAGACCTGGTCCATTGTTATTGAAAGTTAGCTGCCATTTCAATCAGTCCAAAACTACCGTAAACTTATGATTTGACAGCTGTCAAAATTATCCCCACGTCACCTTTGTAGAACTAAATACTTCCAGAAGATTCCGGAAAACAATTTCGCTTCTATAAATATCAACAGCATGGATGATATATGCATGTGCATTGACAAGCCAAAATGTAGAGTTAATTCAACTTACAAACCAATAGACATACGATGGAAGAGAACATTTTCCTCACAGACACTTCCATGGACAAGCTGACTGAAGCTGGCCTTGACCAAACAAGAAGCTGGAAGGGTTTCCATAGAAGCAAGAACGTGACTTCTATTTTTCCCGGACAGAGACCCATCCAAGTCTTCCAAAATTGCTGCATGAGGAAATGGAAATGCTACCAAGTTTGGAGAGTTTGTAAACTTCAACTGGTTGGTCTTGACAGTAAATCCACCTATAAATTGGAAGAAAGACTGTGATGCAGTGACACCAAAGAATATGATCACAAATGGCAACTGAACTCACGGGGGTATTTTCAGTATTCTAAATTGCATATTTATACAGTTTTACAATCCACTCAATTTATTCAAGAAAAAAAAAATCCTAGGTGTTGACTATATGCCAGGCTCTGTGCTATGTACTGGAGAGAGAGGGAAACAGGAACAGTAGCGGCATTGCCCTCATGCAGCCTGTATTCTAGGGCAAGGATTCTCAACCGGGGATGGTTTGCCCTCCAGGGGACATTTGGCACCACCTGCAATCATTTTTGGCTGTCACAACTGGGTGGATGGCAGGGCTACGAGCATCTGGTGGGTAGAGGCAAGGATGAGGCTAAACGTTCTATAATGCACAGGACAGTTCCCACAAGAAAAAGTTATCCAGGGACTTCCCTGGAGGCCCAGTGGTTAAGACTCCGTGCTTCCACTGCAGGGGGTGCGGGTTCCATCCCTGGTCCGGGAACTAAGATCCCCCATGCTGCTCTGTGCAGCCAAAAAAAAAGTTATCCAACCCCAAATGCCATAGTGCCAAGGGTGAGAAATTGTGGTCTAGTGGGAAATGATGACACATAACATTAATTGACTAATTATTAAATGCTAAAATTGCTGTGGGTTAGTCTCTCCATCTTTCTGCTCTAGTTCTTCTACGGCAAACCAAACCCCACTTTTTATGAGATTTATACTTTAATCATTTACCCTCAAAAGTAATATTCAATCAATCACGTGGGTAGATAGTAATAGTAACATTTTTCAAATACTAGCTCTAGGGCTACACTTCTCAGCAGGGTTTCCCTCATGCCACCTCCATGTGATTCACTGTGATTCTGTTGCCAGTCCAGTTGCCCAGGAAGAAACGATGGCAGTGGTCTAATACTCACCTTCCTGTCATTAAAATTTAAAAATTCAGTACACATCTCTTAGTATATATGCTACCATATTACTATATTATATACTTTATAAAATATACCAAAAAAGGAAAATTTTAAAATAAAATATTGATACAAAGAGAGGCCCTAATGCTTTCATTCTCATCCCAGTAGAGTCCATGGACTGAATTGTCACACATTCAAGATGACACGATTCCACCTCTGGCAACTTCTGTAGTTCATCTAATACCACAAGCAGCTCTACAATTCAGTTATACTGGATTTCTTTGCAATTCCCCAATCATAACTTGCTCTTTGGAATTTTTTTTGCATATGCTGTTTCTAATACGTAGAAACTTTTCTCTGCCTATTCCTCCTTGCAAACTTCTCTTCACCTTTCTAAATCCTGCTCCAGGCACTCTATGATGAAATCTTACCTGACCCCTTACCTTGCTCCCCTCACTGACCTTGCTCAATCCTCTAGTACTGGACTTATCACACTATTACAATCGCTGGCTTAGACATTTATTTTTGTGTCTAGATGGAGAGACGCTGGAAGACAAGAACTATGTGTTTTTCATCTCTGCACTGCCCAGTTCCTTAAACTGAACCTGGACTAGACAATTTTTAAACAAATGAAGGAGATGGCTCCACCCAGACCATCCAGTGGGAAGAGATTAGAGCTCATAAGGAGCAGGGTGTTTTTTTTTCAGTGTCTTATGAATGATATGAAACAGTGAAGCTATTAAATGACTGAGGAATTATGATTTGAAGTGATTGCCATAAGGCATTTTTTATTCCCATTATTATTTCTACAATCTTAAACTCAGATGCCACCCAAGTAAAAACAATATTTGGCTCTGCCTGTGGCGGGGGGGGGGGGGGGGAGGGGGGTGGAAAAAAGCACAGTGGAAACTTGCTGATTATTCATTTAATTAAAAAAACAAACAATTATCTAAATTGGTGATTCAAACCACAAGAGCATGTTTACTTGAATCACTTGGTTTGTCTGTTTACAATGATGAAATCAACTAGATTGCTCTCCGCTTCTTTTCACCTTGGCCCATGAGTTCTCCAAGGTATTTCTCACTGCCTCTGAGATGTGGTTAACAAGTGGACAAGAATTCCTATGGTGCATACAACAAGTCTTGGGCTGTTGCAAACATAAAGTACCTGAACTCTGGCTCTTTCAGGAAAGCTTGCATGTGTGTTAGTTTATATCCATATGTCTATCCGTCCAGTTCCATTCATTGATTTAATCAATGAACCTACTGGGCATCAGGCTACTAGTTAACTAATGATAAAACTCTGAGCAAAAGAGATGTGATCAGATATAGAGAACAAACTGGTGGCTAGGTTGGGGCAAGATGGGGGAGGGGCTCAAGAGGGACAAACTAGTATGTATAAAATAAATAAGCTACAAGGATATATTGTAGAGCCCAGGGAATATAGCCAATATTTCATAATAATTTTAAATGGAGTATAATCCATAAAAATATTGAATCACTATGTTGTACACCTGAAACTAACTGTAAATCAACTCTACTTCAATAAAAGAGAGAGAGAAAGATGTGATCCCTGCCTTTATGAAGCTCAGAGTCCAGCAGAGACATGGCACCATAGTCATAGAGTGTGATAGGCACCATATAGGGAAAGACTGGGGAGCTGCAGGAGCCACATTGGGAGCACCTGGCCTCCTCTAGAATTTCTCTTAGGAGATTTGAGCAGCAGTTTCAACTAATGCAATCTTATAACTAAAAGAAACAATGAGTCACAATGGCTTTTGTCACTATTTATCACATTTATGTGAGTACTCGCCTTATTCACTATCTATCTTATCTACTCAACTTACCCTGTCCTCGGGAACAGCCTGAACAGGTCCTGATGGCCACACAGTCAGTGAGATCAAAATTCACAAAGGTTGTGTTAGACACTGTCAGTTCCCACCTTTTGGGAGTTTTGATCCCAGCTGACATACACAGGCTTCCCTGTGATTTAGAAGGGGGACAAAAGGGAAGAAAAATAAGGGGACTGGCCACATGAAATACAATTTTAATACATGAATAAAAACAATTAAGTGAGTAAAAAGACAAACTACAGACTGGGAAAAATGTCTGCAAATCAAATATATGACAAAGGATCACAATGAAATATGCTACACACCTGTTAGATGGCTAAATGAAAACATAGTGACCGTACCAAGTGCTGATGAGGAAAAGAAATAAATGAACCTCTCATACATTGCTGGTGGAAATGCAAAATGGTACAACCACTTTGGAAAATAGTTTGGCACTTTCTTACAAAATTAAACATACTCTTAACATTGACCTAACAACTCATCTCCTAAGTGTTTACCTTAGAGAAATGAAAACTTATGTTCATACAAAACCCTTACACAAATGGTTAAAACAGTTTTCTTTGTAGTCAATCACCAAATCTGGAAACAACTCAAATGTCCTTCAACAAATGAGTAGGTAAACCTGTGGTAGATCCCTATAGTGGAATACTGCCCCACAATAACAAGGAATAAAATACAAGTTAGATAAATACTAAAGGATTCGGGAATGAAAGAAGCCAGTCTCAAAAGGTTACATACTATCTTATTCCATTTATATGATTGTTGAAAAGAAAAAGCTATAGTGACAGAGAATACATCAGTGACCTCCGAGGGGTTAGACATGAGAAGAGGATGTGGCTACAGAAACGGAGTCAGAGGGAGGTTTTTTCAGGCTGATGCAACTGTTCTGTATCTTGATTGTGGTGTTGGTAGTTACAGAAATCTACACATAAGTTAAAATTTATAGAATTGTATATCAAAAAAGTCCATTTTACTGTATGTTACTATAAAAATAAATAGTAAAAAGTCTAAAAAGAAACAAAAACTGCTTCCAGGATTTTCCACAAAATCTCTTCAACAGACTCCATCTAATCAAGCTGTTAGTGCTTCACTGTTCTGCTGCTAAAGATAATTGTCTGTCGGAGGATCACCAGAAATTGTCAAGGGTCTCCAGCATGGAAGACTGTGATAAAAAGAAACAAACAGAAGAAAAGAAACCCAGTGGAGACAAAGCCAGTATAGAAATCAGAAAAAAACTTAAAAACTATCATTAATAACATCAGAGAAATAAGAATATCATGTGCATGAAACAAGAAGAAGCCTAAAAAGGAATATTTCGGAAAAGAAAAAGAGAACAAAAACAGGAGAGCAGTAATAATAAATTCAATAGAAAAAAATGAAATAACTTAGAAAGTAGGATAAAAAGGCAGTGGGGCAGTGGGAAATCAGAGAGAAAATTAAGATTAGATAAGTAATTTAGAGAGCCAATATCCAAATAATAACAATTTCAAGAAAAAGGAAAATATATAGGAGATAAGTATCAAAGAAATAAGTGAAGGAAACTTCCCAGAAGGATATGATTTTCCACAGTGAAAAGTCTGGCCCAGAGCCTAATACAGTGGTTAGAAGAAAAAGCCACACAGCAAGGTACACCATGTTGAAATTGCAAAATACCAGGGACAAGGGCGAGACCCTAAAAATTTCCAAAGAGGAAAAACTAATAGGTTACATATAAAAGGCCTAGAATCAGAGTATCTAAAAACTCATTTCTTTTTGCAAAGTGATTCAGCATATATATATGGTTTTTAAAATTATTTTCCATTATGGTTTATCACAGGATATTGAATATAGTTCTCTGTGCTATACAGTAAGACCTTGCTGTTTATCCATCCTATATATATATAATGGTTTGCACAGAGTATCTAAAAACTCTTTAACCTCAAGACTGGAAGCTAGGAGACAATGAAGAATTGCCTTCAAAACGTCAAGGCAAAATGAACTCCAACCTAGTAGTCTATAGCCACAACCTTCCAAGAAGGGGGTCTCCATTTGTAGGTCAAAATCTTTAACTTCCATAGACCCCCAGTTAGTTAAGAAAGTTACTGCAGGCTAATAAAATGAGAATTAAATCAGAAAGGAGGGAGACAGGGGAATCAGGAACAAGAGTTCCAATACTACAGAGACATGAAGAAAATCTCCAGAATGTTGGTCAAGAGAAATTCCAAGACCTAGCTATGAAACCCTTTTCTCACACTGCTGGTACAAGTTTAAATACTTGTAATTGTTGTTTGTCGTTTGGCATCGGCCACTGAAGCTGAAGGGATATACTCTGAGCCAGCAATTTTACAATCTGGCACATGTTCAACAGAAATGCATGCTTGTGAACACCAAGAGACATATACAAGATTGTTCATAACATCTTTCTCTGTAATAACCTAAAACTGGAAACAAGCAAATGTGCATCAAGAGCAACATAGCTTTAAAAAATTGTGATAGAGTCCATAAAGTTGAATACTACGTAACAATGGGAAGAATAAATGATTGCAACATATAAAAACATGGATGAATCTCACAGACATAATGTTATGCCAAAGAAGCCAGGCACAGAAGAGGTACACGATTTATGATTCCATTTATATAAAGATCAAAAACAGATTTGGAATTAACCTATGTTTGAGAAGTCTAAATAATGGTTTTCCTTTGGCTTGGGGGCTGGGGGTTGGGTTAACTGGGAGCAGGCATGAAGGGGTTTCAGAGGAGTTGGTGATGTGCTATTTCTAGACCTGGGTGGTATGCACGTGGTTTTTGCTTTATAAAAATTCATTGAGCTCTTCACTTGTGATTTGTGCACTTTTCCCCATAAACGTTATATTTCCATGAAACAATTTGTTTTAAAAGGTGGGACAATACTAGAGAAAAATAATGTATAAGATGGGAGGGTGAAGAAAGAAGTTAGAGAAGTTTAAGGTCCTTGCATGGCTCATGTAATTAAGTGCCGATGTAATTAAGACTTTGTGAAGACGAGCAGGTGTGTCACAAGTTTAAGTCCAACGTGAACAATCACAACAGAATGAATAATGTTCGAATGAGTAAATATAAAAAAGATATTATTCAATGCAGGACAAATCAAGTTCTGAAAGCAGAAAAAAAGAAACAGAGAAAACAGGTTGCAAACTGAAAGCACGAAATAAGATGGTGGAAATAAATGCAAATATGTGGGAGACATCAGCATGCAGATGGTAATAACTGAAACCACTAGAGAAAATGAGATTTCTCCCAGGGAGAGCAAGTATATGGAGAGAAGAAGGGGCCCTACGATAGAATTTAGACAAACAAAAAGATGAAAAGTCTAAACTGGGGAAGAGAAATCCACAAGTGAAGATGAGGAGTAACCCTGAGACAAATAGGAGAAAGAATGAAGCATCCCCAACAGCATCTGTCCGAAAAAGACTTTTTTTTAAAGTAGTATCATCTGCTTGAATTAATTACAATAACAACAAAAAGGCAACCATCCTACAGTTACTTCCAAAAGTAGGATGACCATAATTTACACCCAAATCAGGACATCCTGAAGAGTGTGAAAAGGGGTGCTAATTAGATGGAAGGCTAGGCCCGCACAACAAACAAAACCACACAGCCAATCTAGCATGTATAGTGATGGTTAGCGCACCTCCTTCTCTTGCATAATAAAGCCATCCTCATTGAAAATTATTCTACCCATCTCAGTAACAAGGTAATGCTGGGTATGAGGCATACACAAATATGCCTAAAGGAAAAAAAATCCTTTTTTCTTCCAGAGAAAACTTAGTTTTCTTCCAGAAACTAGTGTTTGTTTTAGAATAAGACTCACTGATAGAAACTAACACAATATTGTAAAGCAATTATACTCTAATAAAGATGTTAAAAAAATTTTTTTAATAAAAATAAATTTAAAAAGACTCACTGATAATTGTGTGTCACCAATTATACATGGGTGGAAGGTCTAAGAATAGTTAAGCCAAATTCTCTGAAAATTTTAATTCCTAAAGAAATGGCAGGTTTGAAAGAAAGAGGCTAAAATCAGATTTCCACAACCACAGAGAGGTTTGGCATCCTCCTTTTAAAAAAAAAAAAAACAATTAACACAGTTTTATACAGCAATAAAGTGGTTCCCAAATAAATCTGAGCAATGTTGTGTTAACTAAAGATTCATAAATATTTTTCTTGTTTGTTTTTAACTCTAGAACTTTGCGAAGATTTTAAAGTGTTAATATGCAATGTGAGTTTCAGGGGATGGGAGGGATGGTAAACAGCATATTCTGTATGTAATTAACCTAAGAATCTTTCTTTTTCTCAGAGTCTCTCTTGGGACCAGCCTTCAATGAAAAACACTTCAGAGAATACTGGAGTAGGCACTAATAAATGCTTATTGCCAAAGCCATCTTCCATATGTAATTAAACGAGTTTTAGACCAGGCATGGGAAGATATCCAGGTGGTCCTAGCTCCACAATACTGGGCATGATTTTGGGCTATCATTTGACTCCCCAAAGCCTCCATTTCTTTACCTGTAAATTCAGGAGTTCTAACTAGACCCACTCTTAGGTAATATTTACCTCTAAAGTTGCATGGTTTTATGATTTGGATGCCTAATCAAGATCTAGACCTTTCCTAGAACAAGCTGTTTAACATTTTCCATCCAGGGACTTTGGTTCTGCACTCACTTGTTAGAAGACTCAGAAGCCCTCAGTTGCATTATCTTGCTGGTGAATCACACTCCAGGGGTGAGATTATTTTTTGTTATCTCATGATAAGCACCCTTTTGTCATAATCTATCTCCTAACTTATGTCACTCTCCCATGAATTATGATGTCTATTTAGCATCAGTTAGGATGTTGTGACATTGATTTGCCAGGACAGTTATATACTCAGCTTGATGGGCATTTTATTTTTAGCATCTTCTCTATGGTTATTTCGGAGACATTTAAGGGCCTGGGTCAACCAGTATCACAGAATCTAAATCTGGGTCCCATGCTCTCTCGAAAACTATGCAACCTGAAAAGAAGAATAATCTCTCAAGGTGGTAATCCTTTCAGAGAAAAGGAAAAACTGGCAGGTATTTTCCCTCCTGAAAAGAATGGTTCAGAAGAGAAGTAATGAAGGAAGTTGGAGAATTAAATATAGGAAAATGTAGCTTAGTAAGAAAATGATTTTTTTACTCTTAATGTTTGTATCTATAGCTATGAAATAGTCAAGGGAAGTACTAAAGTCAATAATTATCATTTAAATATCAGTTGATCAAAGCATTCAGAAACAAACTAAAGAGAATGCTCTTTCCTTGGTCCCCAGAAGTACTCTAGGTCCCTTCCATTTATGATTATTCTGACAATGTGACACTAATATTCATGTAACTCCTTCAAGAAAAAGAACTTGGGGGACCCGTTATAGGTCTGAAGCCAATGGCAGCCATGGACTTCCCTTGAGAACTAGTACTTCTTATCCAGGAAGTCCTCTAAGGCTCACCTACATTCTGGGCCCCTGGCCATGCAGTGGCAGGGAAGTCATCTATAGGTTGATGTTTATCATGTAGAAACCCACACTGAGGCAAGTATTAGGGAATCACATAAGAAACCGTAGTATATTAAGCAAACAATGTAAATTATATCACCTTTTTCTCTGGGGCAGGGACCCTAAATAGAGTAAGAACTCTATGAACAAAATGTTGATGTCGAAACTTGGCAAACCACAGATGCACAAAGACAATTTGGAATCACCTCATAATCCTTGTGAAGTTAGAGTAAATGACCCTAAAATTATCAGGCTTATTATTGAATTGTATGGACAATAATGCTAAATGCAAACAAATAAGAGTTCTGCGAACCACTCAGGGCTTTTGTGATGTACATGGACACATAACATGGAAATCTTCTGTGTATTTGAATTTTATGATAAACATCACCACTGTTACGAATCAGAAGCTCCTCCAAATTTGACCAATTAAATACAAGATTTACTAAAGAATGCTATTTAAATTACATATCCTGGATTAGCAGGGGACCCAACACATGCGATTCTGTTTTGATGGACAACATAAAAGAATCACACGAAGGCACTTACCTTGGGGGCAAAATGAGCAAGTAATAAGCTGTCAGTAACTGAAGTATTTGCATCACTTTCCAAGATGTCAATTCCAAAATCTCTGCATGCATAAACCTGGAAGTTTTTCAGGTGAAGATTGCTACTTCTAAAAATCTATAAAACAACAGCATATATTATGTCAAAGGTCTGAGGCTTGGGTTTTCTTGCAGACTTCCTGTAGCTTCTTTAATTATTGATGAAGTATAAACAAGCATGCTATACCATATTTAAGCAGCTTTTGTCCATCAATATCTGTGCGGGCGTCCCAGAGTTGCCGTGAGGTCAGCACTAACTAGTCCCCTTTGGTAACATCCCCTCTATACTTTTCATTTCTCCTCCTAACAATTGATGCATTAAAAGGTCAATGTGGGGCTTCCCTGGTGGCGCAGTGGTTGAGAGTCCGCCTGCCGATGCAGGGGACATGGGTTCGTGCCCCGGTCCGAGAAGATCCCACATGCCGCGGAGCGGCTGGGCCCGTGAGCCATGGCTGCTGAGCCTGCGCGTCCGGAGCCTGTGCTCCACAACGGGAGAGACCACAACAGTGAGAGGCCCGCGCACCGCAAAAAAAAAAAAAGGTCAATGTGAATTCTTTACTTTAGTAAACTTGCAACTGTCAAGTAACACAAAATGAATGGAGAAAAACAGAGCATCCAAGAACTCCAGTACTTAACATTTTCCTCGGTGTTGTATATGTTTACTAATATTGTCAGAAAATTGTAAATATGAAATAAGTAATTCAGCATGACTACAGACTCAAAATATGTTATATGCATATATAATGATGACAGCTTGGGCTAGTGGCCCTAAACAAGGATCAAGTATTAACAAAATGAGCTTGTTAGAGTTGAATCACACTAGCCTGGGGGACAGAGCCCTTGGTTTTTACCTAGCACTCATATTAACTAATTATGTGATCTTGGGCAAGACATTTAACTTTTCCTAGGCCTCACCTCAACCACCCTGAAAATCAGGGTGCTGTTAGGACTACCAGTCAACCTTACACAGTGGCCTCTTTGTTTACTAAATAGGGTCATGCTTACGTTCGTGCCTTAAAGTGGGAGTTTCCTATTACTTAAGGCCAAGGAAGCCTTAATTTATCACAGTATGGTGCTTCTACTTGTCGATCAGTCTTTGTGCTTGAATTTTCAAGAACTGAATAGCTTGCATTTCCCACTATGTATGCGCTGACAGCTTTTATAAAATGATGGATCTTTGAAGACACGTTTATGTAAACAAAATGGGTAGGATCTGAACTGATAACTTGACAACAGTTGTTACCTAATTACAGGCATCAGCCCTTCTGCAAGGCATGAATTGCTTCCCTGCAAAAGAGGGATTTGTCACCTCTATATTTATAATGCTTGTGGGAAACAAAGTACTTTATCGAATTTAATGAGAAGAAAATACTTAATACAATAGGGATTCTTCCTGTTAGCTAACCCAATTTTGTATTTTGGGACTTTCCCAAATAGTTCTCCTTATGTTGGATAGGTGAAATAAATGCCTAACTTTCTTACTGTGACTTAATTATATGTTTTTATTCTATTTACTGAATGCCCTAGAGATATATTTCTTCATCTGTGTATCTTAGGCTCCCTATTTCTACGTGGCAGAGACCAAATGTATGTAATTTTCTCTGTGTAGCACCAAACAGTGACCCTGGATAATTTTTATATGGTGCTGGTAATAGTGAGCATACAAAGCTTTCTTATAAGACATCACTGAAATAATGAAAATTAAATGGATAACATGAACATTGTTTCCTTTCAAGGAAAATAGGAGAAAATTTGGCTCATTGATGAAGGTAAGAATGCCACCTTGAGCTGGAATTTTTGCGTTTCAGTGATGAACAGAACTTTTCCTTACAACTGAAACATGTCCTATTCAGGATATTAGGGTATCAAATGCACAACGTCTGGAGTCTGGATTCTGCACCTGGTTTTGCTGCTAACAAACTGTGTGACCTTTGGCAAATCCCTTTACTTTCTGAACCTTAATTTTTTCTCTCTAAATAGGCATGTGAGGGGAAGAACAGATGACCCCTATGATCTTTCTTGGTTGCAAATCTCTATGATTCTGTTGTTCCCTACTAGAGCTGCTGGAAAATCGCCATACAGGCAATGAACTAACCTTGGCTTGCTGACTAGGAATCTATTCATGCAACAACTATTTCACACACATCTATGATGCTGTTGGCTCCTTAAAGCTGTGAGAATATCGCAATGCTCCCCCAACAGCAAATCATCCCCCTTTAAGTAGAGATGCACAATAAATCACCACAAGAACAAAAAACTAAAGAAACGTACCTGGGCACCACCTGCACTTCCCCAAACCGTGAAATTTTGGAACAGGGTGGGACCAGTGCCATTATCCCAAGTTGGCTGAAACTTAGGGTATACAAGGAGGCCACACCTAGGAAGAAAGATAAAGAGTGAAATTCAGCCAATTTCTGCATTCCAAATGTCTCACTTTTTCTCATTGGAAAATATAAAACTAAAGGTACTGAATAAGGGAGTGTGAAGAGGAGACCTGCAAGCCTTCTCTCTGACTGTCATTGCCTATCCCTCAGTCTTTCCTTTCTGTCACCCTCTGTGACCTGCTCCTGGATCTCAACAAGACACAGATTGCCATGGTCCCATTCCATTCTCTCAGCCCTTCCAGATTCATCCCCTTCCAAGGAGCATGCATACCCCTGCCTAGCCCTTCAGAACACGAGCCTCACTCTTCCATCAGTCCCTTCTAGATCCATCCCTTTGCTGAAACAGCAGATACCAGCCCCTGTAATCCCTGCAACTTTTGTGCTTCTCCCTGAAATGCCTTAGCATTGTGGTATTTTGGATATCTTCTCCCCTCACATCCCAGGGCTGCTGAGAGCTGCTAGATAAAAAACTTCATAATCTTAATAATAATTTCATGACACATGTACTAATTCTAGCCTCAGCTTCAACATAGCGGAGCAATGGTGCTTAATCCTTATTCCACTCTCCTTATCATTTCCCATCATTGCAGTATTATTTCACTATTATTAACATAACTACTATCAGAATTATTTATATCGAGGAATTCCCCGGCAGTCCAGTGGTTAGGACTCCATACTTTCACTGTTGAGGGTGTGGGTTCAATCCTTGGTCGGGGAACTAAGATCTCACATGCTGCACTGCATGGCCAAAAAAATAATAATAATAAATAAATAAACTGTTTAGTAGAATTATTTATATCAATTATTGAGTTCCTACCATATTCGAGATGTTCTCTTAGGTGCGTTATAGAAGTCATCTCTAATTTTCACATCAAACTTTCACTAGAGATCTGTCCCTATTTCACAAATAAGGGATCTAACTCTTTAAAAAAAAAAAAAAAGGCAGTTTACTCAGACAAAGTCCAGATTTGAATCGGGGCCTGACTGATTCTGAAGTTCACATTTTTCCCATGTTCCCACCATGTTTCCCAGTCCTTGCTCTTAGCAGATGACCTTATCCTCTAAATAGCAAAGACTTTGAACGAGCCCCTCTCATCTCACAGTGTGCAAGTCACAGGCAAAGAGCCTCTTCCCCAAACTTCATCTCCCCACTCAGCTCCTGAGCTCAGGCACTCTGGCTTCCCAGGTTCCCCCAGTCTGTTGGGAGTTTAATTCATCTCTCTATTGAATTCTCCTCTGGCCACAAAAGGTGCCCTTTGTCCTATGCCCCTTCAAGTGACCTCTCTCTCTTTCCCTTCCCTTCACCACCAAATTTATGATCCAAGATGCTCACTCAGACACATCATCAAATCTCACACGGATGCCAAGCATTACACAACCCTCTCTGTGAGTGTTGTGCAAAAAAAATGTTAAACCATAATGCTTACACCCAAAATGTAGATGAACTTCCCCCAAGTTACCTCGTACAAGCATGTGCACTGTTCCGGGTAAAGGAAAGAAGTGGAGCTTGGGATGTTTGGTTGGTCACAAGGTGAAAAAAGTAGCCATAGCCAGCAGCACACACCCTGTTTCCCTATGGAAATTAAGGATAGTTAAATCATAGTCAGTCCATTACAATAAGGCTGCTGGAAAGAAACACTCTTCTATGTGCTCATTCTGCCTTTTCACTTACTTGCTGCCAAGGTATATTGATATACCTTGGGTCAAAAATACGCTCATTCCAATAAAGAAGATGTGGTGTGTGTATATAGAGATATATACACACACACACACACACACACACACACATACAATGGAATATTACCCAGCCATTGAAAAGAATGGAATAATGCCATCTGCAGCAGCATGGATGGGTGGACCTAGAGATTATCATACCAAGTGAAGTAAGTCAGACAGAGAAAGACAAACACCATGTGATATCACTTATATGTGGAATCTAAAATACAACACAAATGAACATATCTATGAAACAGAAACAGACTCACGGACATAGAGAACACACTTGTGGTTGCCAAGGGGTGGGGGAGCAGGAAGGATTAGGAATCTAGGATTAGCTGATGCAAACTATTATACATAAAATGGATAAACAACAAGGTCCTACTGTATAGCACAGAAAACTATATTCAATATCCTGTGATAAACCATAATGAAAAAGAATATACGTATGTGTAACTGAGTCACTGTGATGTACAGCAGAAATTAAACACAACATTGTAAATCTAAAAATATATATATATGCTCATTCCTCTTCCTCCAGGCAGTTCAATTTGACTGTACTTTGTCCACCTCAATAGCTGGACATTTAGCTTGTACATTTCCACAGTGAGAAGCTTACTTGTGTCACTTCATACAAGCTCTCCTCTTTAGTGTGTAAAAAATACTCGGGAGCAAAGTCGTCCCTAAAGCCAAGTCTCCACAGAGTGTTCTCTCTGATCCTTTGAACAGAAGAAAAAACTGAGATTATCTGCAACGGTCATTTAATATCAGTGTAGATGGTAAGGGATATGCACGTTGGGATGAGACACAGAAAAGGGTTAGAACTGAAAGAGGAAGTTCTGACCCACTCAAGGACAGAGCTCTTCCTCCCAGCCTTTCAGAGAGCTCAAGGAGTTTAGTATACCACACTGTGAGTAAGGATTAAGACCAAAGACCGCAATCACACCCTTTGAATCATAGCTGTTCTCTGTTTATCCTTAGGTTAGCAAACTCATTTCATCCCATAGCTTCAGCCATTCTAGACTAATATTCTATTGGCTTTAATTTTTAAATGAAAGGACTTTAGGTATTATTAAAGGCAGCCCTCTGAACCTGGGTGACCCACTGGCAGTCATTATATAGCAGTACTCCCTACAGAAGGGGATTTTAAAAAGTCTGTTCCTCTCTGGGAGTGCCACATGTTCCACATGCATGGGCGCACACACACACACACAAACACACACACATACGCACAAGCACACAGAAGCAAGCAAAGTCGGTATGGAAGAAAAACTGAAGTAGGATGTTTTAAAACAAACAGTACTCAACTCCTGGCTTATGTGAGAGAAGGTACCCCAGCACCTGGAGGCTGTCAGCCTCTGGAGAAGTATGAATGAGGGCCAGAGTTGACACTCAGACGGGAGACCTGGCCAGCAGGCAGCAGCTGGGACCTGGCCAGGGGAGCCAGCTCGTGCTGACACAACCACAGGTACTGTTTCCTGAACATCAGCCGGTAGTTCACTGTGGGCACTGAAGGCCCTCTCACCCTGGGTATCTGTAATCCACCAGCCATGCCTCCTCTTTCACTCCATTACAGAACGCCTTCTTTCTTCGTGCACTAGTGGCCCATTCGTTACTGCACTTCATTCTTTCGGATTCTAAGCATTTCTCCAATTTTCTGAGGCCACATAAAATGCCAATCACATGTCTTACCACATACTAAAAGTAACTTTTGGACATCATTGAATATGAAGCTGAATCACTATTCAAGATGTTAACATGACTTCAGGACACCTGGGACACACCTCTGGGACCCCAGTTATCTTGGGGTGGCAGAGTCTGGAGCTGTGGTTGTCAGCCAGGGATGATACTGTTCCCCAGAGAGCATCTGGAAATCTCTGGAGACCGTTTTCATTGTCACCCTCGGAGGGACAGGGGTTTTACTAGTATTAAGTGGATAGAGACCAGGGATGCTGTTATATAGAGGACAGCCTCTCACAAATGTGAGAGGCCCCAAATGTTAATATAAGCACGGTTAAAAAATAAAAAAAAAAAAGTCTAAAGTCTTCACTTGTTCTTGAAATAACCCATACCCACTTTCCAGTAACCCATCTCCACATTTTGATGGAAAGGCCAACCTAAATATAAAAACATGGTTAATTACAATAAGAATACTTTGACAGTTTTTACTGGGAGGGCATTTATATCTTTTTAAACAACCAAATCTGCCACTAGACACTCCCCCAAAGAACACTTACTGGCATTGCATCAGTCATCTCATTCTTCCCTCGTGCTAGAAAACAAGACGTGCACTTATGATCCTCAGTTTTGGAATAATCACTGCCATTGGGCTGGCAAATACAAGCATCCAACAGAAGCACCACATACAAGTGCCCTCACAGAAGCACAAGCAAGTAATATGGCTGTGTTTACGGACCTCCACCTTAAACAGAGCCGGCGTTGAGCGGCTGTGTCTCTACCACCCCCATGAGCCACGAGAAAGGCCATGAGTATATAAGAATTGAGGGTTAGGGAATGGGGGCTTCTGAAACACCCACCTTTTCTGCAAGTATACAAACAATAAGAAAGGTGCACTGGGACTTCCCCGGCGGTCCTGTGGTTAGGTCTCTGCACTTCTACTGCAGGGGGTTTGGGTTCAATCCCTGGTCAGGGCACTAAGATCCCACATGCCTTGCAGCACAGCCAAAAAAAAAAAGAAAGGTGCACTAGAGGCTAGAAATGATCATCTCACTTGGACATACATCTCTATTTCATTACCAACAAGATGCTAATTCATTACCATGACTCCACGAGGAAGGGAAAGATTCAAACATATGCAGAATATATTTCAAGGACTTCATCCTTACTCATCACCTTGGCCATACAGGTGCTCAGAGAGCATGTATTTTGACTGAATGAACAGATTTGTTGAATCATCTTCCGTGGTGTCAACAGTATTTTTGGAGCATCTGGGTGGTCATGTATAAATGCTTTCCAAGTGCATTTATAGTTGGGCAGGACATTGCAACTTCGGTCTTCTGTTAGCCAATAAGGCTCACTTTTCTTTTAAAAGAAGCACTTGAACAGTCAGATGACATTACTTTCCAGTTCTTTTTACTCTGCATTCCAGTTGGGTATGCTACAAACAATTTGTGAGCAGAAACCACATATGTATGCAGGCAGCCGGCGGCTTGTGGGGAAGGGTTTAAGGCAAGCAGGGAATTTTGTGTGGAAATCAATTCTTTGCGGAAGTCAATGTATTATGGACATTCAAGCAAGAGAAATTCCAGAGAGAAATTAACTGCCCAAGTAAGCCAGTTCCTTGTGGTGTGCATCTGTAGTCACTAAAAAAAAAGTGAGTTAACCCTTCAGGCAGCTCTTAAATATACATTAGCTATTGAGTGGAGAGAGCTAGAGAGCTGAAATCGGCCTTTAAACACAGAATTCCTTACAAAATTGATTCACAAACCAGAACAAATTCCCCTCAAATTAAATGGATGTTTTCAAAGGGCTGGTCTTCAGGGGGTTTCTGTTGGCTGTTCTAAACAGGGGTCTGGTCATGGGAAATGTCCAATGCCCACAGACACATGGGATATTCTGGAGCTCTGGGAGTGAACAGTCTCTCGCTGATGGAGAGCAAAGACCTTCCAGCCTGAGGTCAACATAGGTTATGTCTCCTGGAAAGACGAAGCCTCTGGACAGATAAGAAACACCCATAAAGGAGTCAGAGACTCAGATGCTGGAGTGCAGTGGGGAGACAGCCTGGAAATGAAGTGCTCCGGACACTGCAAGGTGATGCATGCAAAGCCTATCTAAGGAGTATACAAAGGATTTTCCAAGTTCCTTGTACATTCAGATGGGAATATCATGTTGAGTCCTCACTAGCAAGAAGGCACAAAGCTCAGGTTTTGCTTCTCAGAAAAATTGCCCTGGACCTGGCTCAGCAGCAGCCTGGGCAGGGAGGCAGGCAGACCACTTGTGGCTATGAAAACTAAAAAGGAATATCGCACTTGAAATCCCCTCATACCAAGCAGGGTTGAGGGTGAGTGAACTGTAAAGATGGCTTCCTGGGAGCCCAGGTGAATTCCATGCACTGGGCAGAGCATTTGGTCCTAGGCTCTGTGTCTGAGCATTCCAGGAACAATGTACAACCACAAATAACTACAGAGACTTAATTAAGGATCAGCTCCGTTTCTTCCTGCCTACCTGCCAGGCCAGAGATTTTAAGGTCAACTTCTGTATGTAGGAGAGAGGGTTTAGGCTATCTGGATTGGTTGCCCAGCCACTAGGATTAGGTCACCTTCAAGTCTAACTAAGGGCTTTCATTTACATAACAGTCTTGTCCCAATGTCCATTTCCAGGTTTTGCCATTGCTCTATGGCGATGGTTATGGTTATGTTACCATTGGGGGAAGCTGGCGGGAGGACACACAGGAACTCTCTGTTCTATTTTTGCAACTTCTGAGCCTAAAATTATTTCAAAATTGAAAGTTTAAAAGAGAAATAGCCTAATGAATCACAGTAATACAGTGGCTTTAAAAAAATGTTTTGCCAAACTGAAAGGAAACTGAAAAGCAAGGTGGGTAAAGGGGTCACAAAAACTGAGCACATGCAAGGCTTGGCTCGATCCTCTTAAGGGGCAGTCAGCTCTGAACCACTCACAGAGCAGAACATAAACGCCATGCCCCGTGAGACAGTTCCTCACAATATAAGGGATATCTCTCTCTTGAGCATCAGAACACCACTGGAAGAGGATAGGTTTCTGACACACACACACACACACACACACACACACACACACACACCCCTCACTACCACTGCCACCCTTATCATTGTTGTTGTAGCCTCCTTATTATCACTCTGGAATTAAAATACATTTCTAAAATATATTTTTCAAAGCACTCTGTGTATCATCCACATAGGACACACCTAATAAACACTAGCTTACTTTTTGCCCACTGACTGAAATGACCTTCGTTGGCACTAAGAGAAGTTCCTAATTTTTAGGTTCTGACACATACTACCAGTCACACCTATGTCCTTGGTTGTGGCACACTCCAGACAATAGACTATGAAAGAGACAGCACAGTGGAACCCCAGTGGCGCAGCTGCAAAATTGGAGAGGACTGTGCAAAATTTAACACTGAGAGGTGAATTCCACAGGATCTAAATGCTGACACAGATGAAACATCTTACTTGTCAGTCATCAAAATGATTGCGGGATCTTGGAATCTATTATTTATTTTCCTTTTTCTTCACCCTATTCTTTGATTATGGAATTATACCTACAGCCATTCATTAATTCATTATATTTCATTAATTTCATTAATGAAATATTTCATTAATTCATTAATTCTTACTAAGAATTTTTATATTTTTTTTATATTTTACATTAATTCTTACTAAGCAACTATTACGTTTCAGATGCTGTGCTAAGGTCTAAAAGTTAACAAGCGAATGAAAAGAGAACTACAGAATTTTAAGATCAACGAAGATGAAAATATCAGGAATTTACCTAATGAATATACTTAATGAATTTACATTACCAGCTTAAACTAAAATCTCATTCTCCAAACACATGCATTGTATTATTTTTCAATTTTGTAAAGTGGATATAAGAGGAAGAAAGTAAATGGATGGAAAGGGAAGGCATCTAACAGAGAACAAACAATTTGTTTTGGGCTCAAATTTTTCATTGCTTTCTAGGCACTGTTCTGCAGGTCAGTCTGCAAAGACTCAAGTGACCTGTAAGTTTGTAGGTGGCTCTCTGGTTCTCTGCACCTATATAGCCAGCTCATTTCTTTTGTTTTGTTTTGCTTGTTTGTTTTGTGTTAGTTTCAGGTGTACAGCAAAGTGATTCCGTTATATATACATTATATATATATATGTATGTGTATATATATATACATATATATATGTTCTTTTTCAGATTCTTTTCCATTATATGTTATTGCAAGATACTGAATATAGTTCTCTGTGCTATACAATAGGTCCTTGCTGTTTATTCACTTTATATATAGTAGCTGGTATCTGTTAATCCCAAACTCCTAATTTACCCCGCTCCCCCATTTCCCCCTTGGTAACCATAAGCTTGTTTTCTGTTTGGGAGTCTGTTTCTGTTTTGTAAGTAAGCTCTTCTGTATCATTTTTTTTAGATTCCACATATAAGTGATATCATATGGTATTTGTCTCTTTCTTTGACTTACTTCACCTTAGTATGATAATCTCTAGGTCCATCCTTGTTGCTGCAAATGGTACTGTTTCATTCTTTTTATGGCTGAGTAATATTCCATTATATATATTACATATATATATATATATATATATTACATATATATATATATACCACATCTTGTTTATCCATTCATCTGTTGATAGACACTTAGGTCACTTCCATGTCTTGGAAGCATTGCAAATAGTGCTGCTATGAACACTGGGGTGTACGTATCTTTTCAAACTAGATTATATGCCCAGGAGTGGGATTGCTGGGTCATATGGTAACTCTATTTTTAGTTTTTTAAGGAGCCTACATACTGTTCTCTGTGGTAACTGCTCGTCAGCTCATGTCTTACTAGTCAAGTAGTGGCCAGAACACCCACCCAGGAGGCAATGAGCTACCCAGTGAAGCAAAGCCAGGCAGCACCTCTGACACTCAACGTGGGATTTAGATGCATTCCAGCCTCCCGAAGGAAAATGACCTGGGCAACCCTGAGGGTCTCCTACTTCAGAGTAGTCAAGATTATGTTACCCAAGAAACTAGGCAAAAACATAACTCTTTAGTCCCCAAAGCTTGCTGGCATAATTGTGCAGCAAGCCCTGTGGTCACCAACAAGTTAAACGTCACTCTCATTGTTCTGCGTCTACAGGCTGGTTTCCTTCAATCCATGCACTGCTGCCTCCTGTCCTCACTGGCACATTAGCTGCCCCCGTTAGGCACCGAAAATAGTGTGTAAGCACTGTGCTTGGAATAAAGGTAATTCAGAGTCTGGCGGAGGGTTGAGGAGATAGCCATGACTTTTATTAGGGGTTATTCAGCTGGAGGTAATTAAAAACAGATGATCAGAGAGGGAGAAGTTCCTTCTCTCCGGTCCTCAGAAACTTGGCAGAACTGTCATGACACAGTAGGTACTCAAGAGCCAAGTCCCGAAGAGTGAGACCCTTAACCCTTCCATAGATGGTCCATGGGACAAAATTATTGGAAAAGGGGAAACTAAATGGCCTTCCCACTACTCTGATGCAATTCCTCATTCACGGATCTATGGTTAAACTACCAGAAAAATTAATTTCTTAAAGTGTTTAGAGAGAAATTTACCAAGAAGAAGTAATGTTAAGTTGTATTAAATAATGGGATGAAAAACCAAGGCCATCAGAGTGTATAGCTGACCCTTGAACAATGCAGGGGTTGGGAGTGCCAACCCTCTACACAGTCAAACATCCGCATATAATTTATAGTCCACCTTCCATATACATGATCCCTCGGTGTCCATGGTTCCATGTTCAAGGATTCAGCTAACTGTGGATAGTGTGGTAGTGTAATATTTACTATTGAAAGAAATCCAAGTGTAAGTGGACCCATGCAGTTCAAACCCGTGTTGTTCAAGGGTCAAATGTAATTCATTCATCCTGGAATGTAATGTGATCTCACACACCTCGTGACTCTGCTGACCCTCAGTTTTGAACACCCTTAAAGGGCAACAATATGACCACATTAGTATAGTAACATAGTGAAGATTTATTAAGTCATTATTATTGGAATCGAGACCAAATTCAGCAACCACAGCAGATGGCTCAGGAAGATATTTTAGTTTGCATTAATCTAAATGACCAGAAAATAATCAATATCTACTTTGTTTTGCTTTTTATAAATATTGCTTCAAAGTGTGTTCACAGGAATTCTGAGGGAAGTGATAGCATTTATCCTAAAGCACTGTTTAACCCAAAATCATAAGGTAGTTTCCTGTTACCACTGTGCAGCTAGTAGATGCTGCATTCCACCCCACTGATGCTGCCACTCTGGATAACTTCCGGAGTGAATTTCTGACCATCCTGGAAGCTGAAGATCTTACCTCTACAACATTGGTGGGATCGCGGATGTAGATACCAGACGGTGTCATCATTTCAGTACTGGAGAGTCCCTCGGCGCCAGAAACACTGATGATCACATTGTTTCTTATTATATTCCCCTGTTCTGACCAGTCTAATTTAAGAAAAGGGGATTCACCAACATAATTAAAATGTACTCAACTCAACGTTCTTATTTCTACTAATACACGTTATAGTTCTCTTCATGCATATACGTATATGTATATATATAAACATCTAGTGTGTTCAACAAATTTAAGATATCTAACATACTGCCAGCAGGCTTGTCTATAAAATGTATGACGACTTAAATGGATGGTAACAATTTTAAAACCAATTTACATATTTACCATTTTCTCTTCCAGGAATAACCTCCCAAGGGATATACCTTATCTCGGGGGGTGTACCTGAGAACAAAAGATCATGTTAGCTCAGCACGTTTCATGCCACCCAGGAAAATGAGAGATGCTGAAATACTATTTCTTTTTCTTGGTGTGGCTTGTTTTGATCTTGTGTTGTGTTTTTATCTATGAACCAGACAAACAGATTCAGATTATGTGAACTTTTTAGTTCTAGACTATCATGAATCAGAAGCTCATTTTAAATTAAAAAAATAATAACAAAGAGATAGATTTACCGTTTTACTTCTTAGGAAGAGTCTGACTGTCTTCGTAGTTAAATGTCACACACCCCTGTGTCAGGTCCAGCCCCATCCTTAGCTATTTGAATTGGCCACCAGCCATCTGCATGCCCTTCTCTTCCCCTGGAAGAGCAGGAATGTCCTGGAGGAACAGGCTGGACAAGACCTGAGACCCTCACAGTCAAACCAGAGTTTTGAAATAGAAGAGAATAAAAGAGCACGGGCCATGCTACACAGAGATCAGCCACTTATGTGGTATCCACACAGAGCAACCCCACAGACCCCCTTTCTTCTAGGTCTTTAGGTGTCTGGGCTTCCCATGTCACTTCATGAGTCTGAGTTTGCAAACTCATCTTGCATGGATGTACATTATCTAAAATGCACTGACAGATATTCTAATTCCATCACCTGTAATGCAGTCAAGAGCCTCCAATTCATGATATCCAAGTACTCAAGGCCAAATTCCTCCTGCAGGTTTTCTTCCTTGCCTAGTTAATTCCATATAATTGTTTCCTCCTAAAATAATATTGTTAGGGTACCTCCCTGAATTTCTGCTCCAGGTTTCAAAAAACTTTTCCCTTACAGCAACAAAAGTAAGAATAAGCAAAGTCAATCCTCCACATGTTAGTCTGACTGCCCTGTAGCTGTCCTTTTCCAATCAAAAGATTTTCCTTCACCTGATGACTTCTATTGTCCTTAGCCCTTTGCCTTTTCGAGCTTGAGTTAGTTTACATGATCCATAATTTCCCACTAAACAGTTTCCCTCTCGGTGTTAGAACCTTTCTAGCGTTTATCTTAACAGATCATTCCTAAATGAAACATACACATTTTCTCACTGATGATATCACAGAATTTATTTAAATAGAAAACACTATCTAACAAGTACAGTTAGAGTCTTACTTTCTGTGAAAACCTCTGATTTGCTTTTTTATTCCGATATAACCAAAGACCCGTTGTTCATTAATACATTCACTTCTTTCAACAAATATAACTCCAAATGCACTAGTTAAGGTGCTAAGTGTGAAGGGGACAATGTTCACATGAAATCTGGCGGTAAAACACATGATCAGAAACATGATATATAATTTTTAAATCAATAAGTAATGATTGTTGGTAAAAGAGTTCAGACAGATGGACTTGCCTTGGGAGTGTGGGGGAGACACTCTTACAGGAGGAGAATGAGTCATATGAGCAGAAGGAAAGAGCCGTGCAAAGGCCCTGATGCAGGAGAAAGTGTGGTCTTTGCAAAGAATTAAAATAAAATAGGTCTGTGCAGTTAGAGTACACAAGGAGAGGACAATAGCAGGATAAGTGTACCAAGGTTAATAAAGGCAAAATCACTAAGGGAGTCTTTTAAGCCACAGTAAGGATTTTGGATTGTATTCTAAGAGAAATAAGAAGTTTTTAAAGGGCTTTAAGGAGAGGAGTGACATGATGCAATCTGAGATTGTTAAGGATAATTCTAGGCATCGCAAGGGGAATGAACTTTAGGAAACAAAAGTGGATACAAGTGACCATTTAGAAGATTCTTGAAACACGGGCTTCTTCAGCAAGCCACAAGAGCAGCAAAGAATAGAATTCAACATTTTTAACTCCTTGTTCAACATCCAGGTTTGACACTCCATGAGACTGCACAAAAACCTATTTATGTGACTTTGAATTATTGTTAAAATTACTGACAATAAATTTTAAAATCTCCCATTATATATTTATTAACCTGAACTGAAATGCCATCTTTAAAAATCAGTTTCCTCAGAAACAGACTCAGAGACAGAGAACAGACTTGTGGTTGCCAAGGAAGGGGTGGAGGAAGGAAGGATTGGGAGTTTGGGATTAGCAGATGCAAACTATTATATAGGATGGATAAACAACAAGGTCCTACTGTATAGCACAGGGAATTATATTCAATATCCTGTGCGAAACCATAATGGAAAAGAATATGAATATATATATATATATATATACATATATATATAACTGAGTCATTGCTGTACAGAAGAAATTAACACAATGTTGTAAATCAACTATACCTTAATAAAATTTAAAAAAATAAAAATAAATAAAAAATAAAAATCAGTTTCCTATTGGTAAAGCTTAGTTAGCCAATAAGTAATTACTAAATTTAAAATTAGAATTTTTAACTATGGCCTATTTCTAATGACCACAGGCTAAAGATTTTACAAATTGGAAATTTAAATTCGGGGATGATTCCTTTTATAAAATGATGTGTCCTCCACCAGAATGCCAAAATTAAACAAGCTTGTTTCACTTACCCACCAGTAGTGTGTGGCCTAAAATATCATAGAACACGTTACTGTCCACCTTCAGGCCCAAGGTCCTGGACATGCTGAGGCCTCTGCTGAAAGATCGCCACACAGTACAGCCCTGCATGTAGGAACCTGAACAGCAAAGAGGAAGGTAAAAATTAGATGGGAATCTCGAAGGCTTCTCATATTCTGTTAATCATCTCCAAAGCAAGCTAGAATATAAGTAAGAACATTCTCCCACACAATATATAAAACTCAAGAAATAAGGAGTTGGCAGCATAAATCAAATCAAGGTACCTGGCAGCACAGACCAAGGTACCTCAAAGATACCAAAGATAAGCAGGGTGGAATCCAAGGACCACGTGTAGTAAAGAAAATCACCTGACAAAGAGACAGTATGGCCAAACCACAGAGGAATACGTGGCCATCAAGATTTCCAACTGGCCATCATCTTTGGTATCTACTCTAATCACAATATGGTGGACAGCAGCTCAAAAGATGTTAAGGACGATGTGAAGAGCACTGCTTATGGACCAACACTGATCTCTGAAAACTGCCTCTGGCATGAGGAGAGGTAGTCATTATTTCCTGAGCTATGAAGTAATTTTTTAATTCAAGTATAGTTGATTTACAATGTTGCAGGTATATGGCAAAGTTATTGAATATAACCACCGTTGAATACGGTGGTTTGTGAAACTGAAGGGGAAATACCCTCTACCATATTAAGAGACACTGACATTTTAGGAAAACCATTACACTGGCTCCATGGCATATTTTATGATCCCCAAATCATACATCATGTATGTGGACTGAATCAATCAATGAATAAATATTTACTGAGTATCAACTATATATTTCAGGAATTGTGCCTGTGCCAGAGACATAAAGATGAATAAAACTAAGTAAATTCTGAACTTGTGTATCTTGAGTCTGATGGAGGAAACTCACATTAAAATAATAAAAATGTATTATTTGGATAGTAAAATTATAAATCCTCAAAAAGTTTTGTATTATTTCCAGGTAGTGAGAGAGATTGTATCAATACCAAATGTCTGAAGTATTGGAAAAATGACTTTGGATTATGTAATAATTTGACTTTTAAACTGGAACTCTCAAGAAAATTCTCAACTATGATGTCCCCTAGACACAGAGACTGTAGATTCCTCTCGACCTTAGCTCCCCCAGTACCAGATGCCCTTACATCAGTCACCAATGAGTTAACCCGTTCATACCCACTCACGTAGGAAACACTGCCTGCTGCAGACTTTTCCCGACTCCCGACCTCCACCATAACGTCACTCCATCAGAATACGCCTGCCCATCTGAACAACCAGGAAGTACTAATGTGTTTACAGAGCTATCTATTGTGGGTGGAGGTCAGGGCTCGGTAAACTTTTAAAAGCAGCTTGCATGCAAAGATTCCAACACTCTCCAACTCCAGTAACAGGGGACAGCTGGCCATACAGGTCATGGGAGTCTGTAGGGCATGAACCAATAAAGGATTCTTTGGCAAGCATGCCAGAAGTCTCTAACCTCTGCGTTAATGGGTTTCCCCCTCCCAGGAAACACATTTGCATTTTAACAGAGACCTACAGGAGATAATGTATTAATTCAGTGGATTTCAAACTTTTGTTAAGCACCGACCCCTTTTTCAAATAAAACTTAATGTATATAAATAAATAAAAGTGCAGGTACTCTGAAGCAGAGGTTGAGGAGGCAGATTAAGTGAATTTTTGATGGGGGGGGTTGATTATGTTCATTGATAACTCATATGTGACTACTCCCCTCACTTCTACTGGAACTGGCCCACATCAAATATTCCTCAGCATCATAAGCACCATGAGACCGAAGAAACAGAGAGAAGGACACAAAGATACTGACGGTACTCATGAACTAGGGAAAGAGCCATGTGAGGAACCATCCTCCTATAGGGGCATAAAAAGAAATAAATAAGGTGGAAGAGATCTGGAAAATTAGGATAAATAGACATTCTTGGCATGCAGATGATTTGAAATAAGAAAAAAAAAATGCTACAGCTGTCTAGCCAGGATCTTGCTTTCAATGACCTCAAGGATTACTTTGTCATTACCTGTTGAAATCCTAGCACCTCTCAAGGCCCACCTGAACCTCCAATATGCCCTGATGTGCTTTGCCAGGCGTCAACCCCCAGAGCACCACCCTACCAAGGAAGGCAAAGCGTGCATATGTGGGTGTTGAGGTGCTGAGGTCTGGGGAGCATAACTGTGAAACGGCGTTGCTGTCCTCATCACTCAGCATCTGTGCCCAAGTTTCTCATCTCTGTATCTCAGATTCTGGCATTGGCATTTTGCCCTGGATGCTCCCACATCCCTCCAACTTTGATCTCAGAGCCTTTATCAGTACATCTGGTCATATTCTTCTTTTCTGATTCTGATCTTTTTTACCTACTTGTTCCCACCTGCCTTGGATGTCTCCTAATTCCTTCCTATCTCTTCAGGTCTGGCCAAGATCTGCACACTCTGCCCGCTCTATATCCCCTGGAAGAGTGCCTGGTTCTCAGCCATTCTCTCCCATTTTCCCAGCAGGAGATTCCTCTGCGTTAGGACATCCTCACGAAGTGCTTTCCGCTAGCCTTGAATGATGATTTACACTTTTCAATGTCAATCTGACTGCAGTCACAAAGCCAGTAAATCGTAGTGGCAGGATTCAGAACACGGAGTTGTGTGGTTCCCTCCACATCTGTTGTACCTATAGTGACATTTCTCAAAGGGTACTCCTTGGACTACTTGTTCCAGCATCAGAAGGATTGTTAAAAATTCAGATCTCGGGGGCTTCCCTGGTGGCGCAGTGGTTGAGAGTCCTCCTGCCGCCCCGGTCTGGGAAGATCCCGCATGCCGCGGAGCGGCTGGGCCCGTGAGCCATGGCCGCTGAGCCTGCGCACCTGGAGCCTGTGCTCCGCAACGGGAGAGGCCACAGCGGTGAGACGCCCGCGTACCGCAAAAAAAAAAAAAAAAAATGCAGATCTCTAGGCCCACTTTATATCAGAATTTGTCTCAGCAGGGTCTCTAAGTGAGAATTTTAATAAGCTCCCCAAGTGACTTTTTAGGCATGTTAAAGGTTGAGAATCACAGATCTAGGGTATAGTTATCCATCTCTGATCCCCACCATGTCCCCACATACCACCTACCAGGACCCCCTGCATGGAGAGCCTAGAATATGGAAGAGGAAGGAAAAATGAGACGTTATGCCTGGGCCTCCTTACCTCTCAGAGCTCCCACCACAGTCAGCGAGCTCACATGCTTACAGAAGGCTTGCCCCAAGTCCCGGAACTGCACTCCCTTCAACTGGACCCAGCTGGGCTCCTTTGGAAAAGACTGAATGACGACTCTGGCCCCCAGATCCCTGGATCCCAGCATCTTCTCACTCTTGAAATACAAACAGTTCTGCAAATCACCTGAAACACAGAACGAAGTCAAGGGGAGCAGAAGTATGTACAATATGCTTCGGGACAAATCTCCCAGTACGAAAAGAAAGGCACTGTTGGCACAAAGGGCAAACCATGATTGTTTATTTCGTTTAGTAATCTTACTTCCCTTTTACTTTGATTCTCCCCTTTGGATTACTAATTAAAACATCCAATAACTAGGACATGATGTTGCCTTCACTCTATTATTTCCAGAAGGCCCCAAATCATTCTCCTTAATTACTGTCACAAAGAGGATGACTAGAACCCACAAACCCAACCTAAATAGATGCTTATTTCAATCCAAAGGATCCCCCGGAGGGAGTGTGCAATCAAATGACCCTCTTGTGGCGGACAATTGTAGGGAAGAGATGTGAGCGCTGAACACAACCACGGCTCTTTTCAGTCTTGAGATGTCCAGTGGGGCTTTCCCGATATTTTGCCGCCTTATGGTTTGGAGGCACAGCAATCACGCCACTGAAGAAATGGCAGAGGGCTCCAGAGGAGTGACTGAGCAGCCCCCCACACCAGGGCCTCCTTCCCAGCAGAGCCCCTAGTGAGAACAGCAAACAGCATGAACATAGCACCACACGCAACTACCAAAGTGTTGTGACCTCAGGGTCCAGACGCTTTGTGTTGACACATGGCATTTGGTGGTGTGGACTGACCTCAGGATGGAGAAGAAATCATCTCCTGAATTAACTCTTTATTATCCAGGTTAATAAACCAAAGAAGAAATGTCACTAATACAAAATGATGGACCATTCAACAGTCATTTGCCACCACCCAAAGGATGAATATATGAGGTGAATAAAGAGGTGTTTTACATTTGTACACTTTGCCACAATTTTGATTATATATGACATTGATCCATAATGTTTTCCAGTGTCCAGGCCTCTTGTTATTGTATCTGGCTACCTTGTTCCCATACTTGAGCCCCACACAAAGAAGAGGTGAGTGACATATTATTTTTTTAATAAGGGTCTATGAATTTTGTTTTATTTTTAGAATTGCTTAGTAATGTTTAAAAGTTGTGGTGTAACTAGGGTTTTTTTCCATTAGGAGACAACAGATTTATACTGGTGTAAACCTAGAAGCATGGTCTCTCTTGCAGCATGATCAAATGCCATGATTTGTACGATATGATCTGAGAATACCTGTATGAGAATTACCGAGAGAGTTTGAATGGACTGCAGGTCCCAATTCAGCAGAATTGTTAAAGTTGGCAGTCACTGGATTCTAACCCACTGGATGCAAACATTTTTTTCAGAATGACACATGTATGAGCTAGATGACTAGAGGGGTGGAGAGTGGGATCCAGGTCCCTCTTACCCAACCACATCCCAACATTACACCCACAGGCATCTATACATAGGCATGACTCGAATCTTTAACCCCAGCCTTGACATTTCTTCCAGGCTCCAGACACTACCAGACATCTCTACTCACAGGCTGGCCTGGCATCTCAGCCCCGACATGTACAAAATTAAACTCATGATCTCCACCCTCCCACCCCCAAAACCTGTTCCTCTTCCCATCTCAATAAATAGCCCCCTCATCCATCCAGAGCTCATGCCTGGGAGTCATCCTTGACACCCACGCCATCCTGGACCAAAGTTGACAAATGATGTCTTCACGGCATGTGAAAGCCTCATAATCCACAGCCTGGGAAACCAAAGCATAACCTACTAAACTAACCATCCCTGAAATAGATGTTTAATAGGTACAGCAGTGTGATTCAGTGCCTGTTATTCTTCTAGAAGATAAATTGACTTTTTCAACCACTTACTTAAAGTATGTGGTAATTTCAGAAAACAAACTCTAAAAGTGGGGGTGGTGGAGGGAGGGAAGAGCCTTACAGGTCTAACCCATAAGAATGTGCTGCCTGTATCCCTGACCCTGTCATTAATCAGTTTTCCTGAGAATTTTAGAAGAGGCCTGGAATCAGTGTCAAGACTTCATTATAACCTCTAACCTGGAAATTTAAATCAACTCTCCAGATTTCATTATTTAACAGGAATATTTTTCCCCAGAAAAAGAATTACTTTCTCAAGCAGATGCTTTTGTCTACCTCTTTCACAAGAGGGTTGAAGGCAGGAGGGGAAATGATGACTTGTCAAGAGCACTGTGAAAACTACAGAATATTAGGAACATGCACTTGAAAGAAGTCAACCACACCACTTATCATTGGACAGTAAGAACGTTCTTTTTCACCCACTGGACTTCCCAACAAAATGCTTCTCTACCTTGTGAAGCGTTGGCCCTCTGGCATGAAGCAAGGAGCTGCACCCTCTCATCAGTGAGATTTCCCTGTATGGTAACACTCCTGCTGAGGAGAACCACCATGACCTTTAAAACATGGAGCTCTCCAGCCACCCAGTTCTCTGTGGAGTTGTGAGAATATCTGAAACAAAGAAAAAGAAAATGACACATCTGAAGGTATCACCCAAAATCTTTGTTGTTGCTGTTGTTGCATTATTTTTTTAAACATCTTTATAGGATTATAATTGCTTTACAATGGTGTGTTAGTTCCTGCTGTATAACAAAGTGAACCAGCTATATGTATACATATATCCCCACGTCCCCTCCCTTTTGCGTCTCCCTTCCACCCTCCCTATCCCACCCCTCTAGGTGGTCACAAAGCACCGAGCTGATCTCCCTGTGCTATGCGGCTGCTTCCCACTAGCTATCTATTTTACATTTGGTCGTGTATATATGTCAATGCTACTCTCTCACTTCGTCCCAGCTTCCCCTTCCCCTTCCCTGTGTCCTCAAGTCCATTCTCTACGTCTGCGTCTTTGTTCCTGTCCTACCCCTAGGTTCATCAGAACCTTTTTTTTTTAGATTCCATATATATGTGTTAGCATACAGTATTTGTTTTTCTCTTTCTGACTTACTTCGTTCTGCATGACAGACTCTAGGTCCATCCACCTCACTAAAAATAACTCAATTTCGTTTCTTTTTATGGCTGAGTAATATTCCATTGTATATATGTGCCACATCTTCTTTATCCATTCATCTGTTGATGGACACTTAGGTTGCTTCCATGTCCTGGCTATTGTAAATAGAGCTGCAATGAACATTGTAGTACATGACTCTTTTTGAATTATGGTTTTCTCTGGGTATATGCCCAGTAGTGGGATTGCTGGGTCATATGGTAGTTCTATTTTTAGTTTTTTAAGGAACCTCCATACTGTTCTCTGTAGTGGCTGTATCAATTTACATTCCCACCAACAGTGCAAGAGGATTCCCTTTTCTCCACACCCTCTCCAGCATTTATTGTTTGTAGAGTTTTTGATGATGGCCATTCTGACCGGTATCATTCCAAATCTTATTAGGAATAGTAAGCCACTAAATTAGCCTAATTCTCCATCTGGGGCTCTATTTCTTTAGAAAACTCAGATAAAGAAGAGTGAACTATCATCACAAGTATGTGAAAATTAGGAACTATGCTGACTATTGCACTGACCATCTACTGCAAGACGAAAGTTCTAGAGTCTTACCAGAGAAACTTATTTAAGAAGTCTTAATCTTCCAAATGTTTCATGCTTTGCAATCTTGTCAAAATGTCTACTATTATTTAATGTAAAAATGCATTATTGAAAGACAAAAAAATGTCAGACACCAACACAGTGAAGACCTCATCTTCTTCCATCTAAAAGGAGCCAAGGTGACATGCAGTACCTCAAGGGTGACCTCAGATGGAGGTCTGTATTCTGCACAGTCTCCACAATGACAGTCTCTTCCAAGGGCTTGGCACCTTCTGCACCCATCCCACTGATGACAATGACTTCATCCCCCGCGTGCCAGCCCACAGCATCTTCCAGAGCCAACACCGTGTCACCGGCATAGGCAGCTGCTCGAAGATGGGTGACCACGACTTCTGGGAGTGAACCTAAAGCAAATCCGAGGGAAACCTGCCTTTAGACATTTTTAAAACTTATTATGAACGTGATGTTATTCAGCCAAAAAAATCCTGTGAAAGAAGAATCTGGGAAAGCAAGTTCAGGCTCAATAGGCACCATGCCTTCACTTTTCTGGATATTGGGTTTTTTTGTCTGTCACACGGGGACAATAAAAGTAATCCAGGATAGAGAATGATATGGGGTGAAAAACACAGGAAGTGGAGTCAGACTAATTTTACAGCTGAATCACACTCTTGCCATCGTCTAACTATGTTTCTTTGGGCGATATACTTAAAGGTGGGTCTCAGTTTCCTCAGTTACAAAGCAGAAGCAGCAAAGCCTTCCCTCCTGGGGGTTTAGGACGATTCAATGACAAAATATCTGTGAAACAACTAGCGTGGACCTTGCCACATAACAGACCCTCAATATATTTTAGTCTGCTCTCTTCCCTCCTTGCATCACACTGTTTTGAGGATGAAATTTGTCACCTCTTTCTTCCAAGTAGACTCTCCAAGGTAGAAGTTCACCATGTATTTCTAAACTGAAGACTTCAACTCACTGTACAAATAGTAATAGTAGAGTTAAAAGTCAAAATTACCCTCAGAATGGTTGTCCTAAGTCTCAGGGTATTAAGTGATCCCCTTATACTGTAAGACAAGGTGTATCCGTTCAGGATGGCTCAGCAAAGCTGAACAAGGGGGAACGTGTGACTCTAGATACCTTGGTTTGTTTTAGGCTCCAGTGCAGCCGTCTGATCCTCCCCAAACCAGTACGCTGCTCCTTAACCAGTCTCGTAGTTTACTCTGGCCTTTTCCAGCAAGGGTCAAGGCAAAGATTTTTTTCCAGCCATTACCTGAAGCAATACCTCAGAAAACACAAGGCTTACTCCCAACTCCTCCTTTCCTCAGCACATTTCCTTCCTCCTTCGCAATAGATCATAATTTACCTCTAGCCCACAGCAACTTCCTGTCCTCCCTTGTTGCACTAAAGTAATAATACTTGAATCTCTAACTACAGAGGTGAGCAACAATAAATCATTTTCAAATTATTTTAAACTTCCCTCTTTATTTATTTGTCTATGTTGGGTGGCGGGGGCATTGTACCAGTAATGTTGTTCTAGGCTTAGGAAGGTCTCCGGGTTAATGATGTAATTTCCGAAGTTTACTTGGGCAATAATTTTATCTTAAAAAAAATTCCCAGAGTTCAAAATGTCTAATTATAGAGCAAGTGAAAATTAAGACATAAATCATCCCAAAAAGAAAATAATTTTATTTTTTTTCCTGGTTTGTATGTTTTAACCTTTGGGAACAATAAATGAAATAAAGTCTATTTTGATGTATATGCATATATATGTGAATTTCTATGATCTGTTCTTGAATGTCTGCACAGAAAAATCTCTAATATGCATAGAAAATGTTTGTCAAGCACAAAATTCTATTAAACGCTGTGATCAATGGTTCATCATACTCAGTCAATACTCAACAAACACCTGCTGTGCACCTATCAACAAGCAGCTACATGTGGCAGAACCAAGAATAGGCACAACAAAGATATTTTTTAGCTAATCATTCTTATAAATAATAGTCAAGTCAGAAGGAATGGAAAAAAATCACAGAGGATCTTTGAAGTGAATTTTTAACTATTAACATAAACTTAAGACCTTTCAAATGTTGACAGAGCCTCTAGAAAGCAGTAAAATTATCTCATAATTTATTCGCTCTCATTGCAAAAACAACACACCTCTACATGTCTGACTAAAACATCAACCTGAGTGTCTGACGCGTGCCAGCCTCATATTTGCAGCTACATAGCAGATACGGATATTTGGATGAGTTACCATCATCTCAAACTGGAGAAGGTCAAAATAAATTTAATAATCACCTGAGCTAGACCCTCTGAAACAGCTTTTATTCTTCTGACCATTATGCATCGTTCTTTTTTAATTACATCCCTTCTTTGTTCATTAACCTGCAGTATCTGCCTACAGTACTCAGTAACAAAGGCACAAATTCCCTTCTTGACTTTCAAGAGTCTCCTTAATCAGACTCCACTGTATGGTCTCTGACTCCTGAATAAACTCTCCATTCCAGGAAGCCTCTTTACTGTACTTCTTCTCATTTAACAGGATCATTCCTACCTCTACTCCTTTGCCTGTTCTATGCGTTCCACTTGGTGCCCAGTTTTCTTCCCCTCATCTGCTCTCCTAAAAACAGCTCAAGCCTCACCTCTTCTGTTGGATGTCAGGGAGCACTTCAGCCCATGCTGATGTCCACTGCCTCCTATAGACGCCACAGTGATGGGGGGGCGGTTCTTATTGAGTAAAAGGTCAGTGTGCATCTGGGACTAGGCACGCCACATGTCTGGCTGGATTGCGGGCCATTTAAGTGAGTTGCTTTGCATGGGAGAAGAAGTTCCACAAAGGAACAGATAGGAAAGGATGACAGAGATGGTACGGGGTCTGTCTCAGACATGGGCTCTCTCTCATGGACCTGTGACTGAACCTGAGGAAAGAACCTGCAGGAACTCTCCAGATGGATTTTGTACCTGCTGCTCCTCTGCCTGGGATTCCTTCATCAACTCACTCTGCCTCATTCTTCAGAATGATGTTCAACTTGGTCCTTCAGAGAAACCTCTGAGACCTCCAAACTAGGTCAAACCCTGTGGTTTGACCTCTATTACTGTCATTCTCCATCTCCCCTATTAAACATGGCAGAAGTTATACCTATACTTGCCCACCATCATAGTACCAATGCATATCACAGTGTCTTGTATATAATAAGTGTTCAATAAATATGTACTGACGAAGGAAAATCATGACGGAAACATGGAGAAGCAAGCACCCCAAAGTTTTGGCACCCAGATGGTCAGGTGGGACCCCAAGTGGCAACAGTGGTTGCCTTTGGTTCCATCATGGAGCACAACCCTCCCACACCTGAGGGTTGGACCACCTGGGCAGCAAGGAAAGTCTGCGCCCTTGGCACCCTGTGTTCAGTATTTTCATGGCAGGTACCCGAAACAAGGGCAGCAGGGCAGCCCCCAGCTGCCTTCCTGAAGGGAGCACAATGACCAAGAAAACCAAAATAAGAGGAAAATAGACTAACTGATGAAATTGTCATGAGAACACCTATAACAAGCAGGCAGGGATGTTGGTAAGGGCTGGAGGATCTGTGAGAGTTGGGGGAGGTGAGCAGGAATACTTTTGTTATCACTATTGACATATCCACAGGCTGAGAGTGTTCAGGGAGGCCTGAGGAGACTAGAGTGATGTAACCTATAGTCAGCACCATATATTTCATACTAAGTTATTCTGTAATTATTACAGTACCTATGTCTCTTGCCCCACCTTGAATGCAGGGCCACTGCCTCACGTCTCCTTTACAAATGTCACAATTTCTAACACAGCATTCAACTGGGTTCATGATTAGCATTCAACTCATAGGGAGTTAAATTATTCTGACTATTGCCATACGGACAATCATTTACAAACCCTCATCAGATATATACCTAAATGAGCATATGATATACAGCATGTAAAAAGCTGAAAAACAACACAAACATTATTGAGAATTTAGAATAAATCCAACCTATGCTAAGTAGTGTTACTCTGAAGTAAGAACTGTTGGTTTTCTGGGTTTTGCTTTGTTTTGTTTTCCTTTTGACAGATTGTATAGATTAGGAGGCTAAAATAGGCTAAAATAACGCTTCCAGGGCAAAATCACCCAGTAGGAGATGTCAGTGCCAAGTTCTGAAACTGGCTCTTCTGAATCCAGAACCACAGAACTGGACACCTAATGGAATTCTAGCCTCTGAAAGCAACTGTATATTAACTGTGCCCAATTAGCTTTGATACTCAAAACATTATAGCCTTTACTTTATAAATACTATTTAAAAGCCATACAAGGTGGATCGACTGACTTCTCTGATGAAAACAGCATCGTACACATTTCAAATGTGAGTCATTTCACTTCACAGAACTCTTCAGAAACCCAGCTCAGGTGTCTCCCTTCCTTTCTGTACCACAAATCAAAAAAAAAAAAAAAAAAAGAAAGAAAAACCATGTAAAAATACAGTTTAAAAAGCTCAGTATTTACGCATATGCTTACAAGAAAAAAAGATTATGCTCTTGACTCGTAATTCAATACAATGTTTAACCTCTTTGGGCTTTCAACTTTGACCTGTTAACCAACAAACTACTCATTTACTCCCACTAATGATTTCTACTCATAATTGCACTTCCTACAAATTATTGTTCAAGCATTTCAGTGCCATTCATCCATAATTACACAGGCCCAGAGAATCATCTTGCCAAATGGTCATGGAGAGAAAGAAAATCATCTTTGTGGGTTAACACACTTTAAAATCACTAATTATCCTCTGTTTGTTTTGTAGGACTTCAATCGTTCAATTTATTCCAAGTGAATAACTGCCAAGACCTTTCCAAATCAGTAAAGGGCAGGGGGAGGGGAAAAGGGGGGTGGGGGAGAGGGAGAGAGGGAGAGGAAGGAAGGCAGAGAGGGGAGGGAGGGAAAGAGGGAGGAAAGAATTATTTCATCAAAATCATGTTCACATCAGAACAGAAATATAAAGAAATTCACAAAAGAACTAGAAATATTTTTCTCAAATACATGTAAATTATTTCCCCTTATTTCTGCATGCAGCTTCACCATTATCCATAGCAAAACAATGAATGCTATCTTTCCTTTTGTGTAGATGAACATCTGTCAAGCACTGGCAAGACAGACGTAAAGGGAACAGAGTCACTGTCCTCCAGGGTCCATGAACAGTACAGGAAATAAACAAAAAAATCACAAATGCACTCTGTTAAGTGTTTAGGCAGAGGGACACCCAGGGTCCGCCAGTGAAGAGACATGGAACACCTCACACAGAGGCAGGGGTTGTTTCTGGGAATGCTTCCCAGAAGACGTGACAACCGAGCTGGGTCTTGAAGGATAAGCCACGGTGGAGCAGAGGACAAAATGGGCAGAGCCCTCCAGGCAAAGGCAACACTGTGTACAATGGTGTTGGCCAACATGACACACTCAAATAACTGCCATAGAGGTGGCACGGCCAGAATGCAGGTGTATGGCAGGGATGGGGACCTGACGAGGGTCAGTGGGAATGCACCTGGAAAGGTGAGCAGGCCCTGCCCTGGAAGGACCCCGCAGGCCCTCCCAAAGAGCTTAGAGTTTACTCCAAAAGTGGTTTGGAAACCACCAAAGAAATATTTCACATGACAACTAAGGAATCATACTGTTGTGAGACCAGCCACATTTTAAGTTCATAAGCTCACATATCAAACTGAGGGGAGAGAATCCTTAGAGAGAAACTGTATATACTGCACACTGGGGAGAACGAGAAAAGTCTGAGTCATGTCCTGAGCTGGGTAGGAGCCAGCCAGGGGGGAAGGAGGGAGCTTGATGTGCTCCAGGGACTGAATGGAGATGGGGGTTTCTGGAGCAGATGAGTAAGAAGCCATGGTGTGGCTGGGACAAATCATGCCGGACCCTCTTGGCCTGCTTTAAAGGAACTGAACCTTATTCAGAATAGTTACTTGATCAAATTTATGGTTTTAAGCGTCACACTGGATGTGGCATGAAGAGTAGATTGCAAGAAAGTGCATAAAAGAAAGAGGTGTATGTAGAAGCCTTCTGCAGTTTGTAGAAGGCTAATGTAGTAGATCAGACAAGAAGTTTTGGAGGTCTGAATAAGAGTAAGGCAGGGGATCTGGAGAGGAGTACAAAAATTTGAGGTACCTTTTGGGGAATCAAGAGGACTGGGTGATTGGCTCTAAAGGTAAGGGGAAAGAGGTTAATAATGCCTCACAGATCCAGAGCTGATGCAAGTCGGTAGACAACAGGGACATCTTGGGAAAAAGATAACAAATCCATTCAATAAATATTTATTGAGCACCTACTGTGTGCTATGTGCCATGTGCTGTTCTAGGTACTGGGAATACAGTAGTGAGAAAAACAGTCAAAAATCCCTGCCCTCATGTACTTTATATTCTAGTAGTATTCAGTTTTAGACATACTCGGTTTTAGATGACCATTTTAGACAGGTTACATGTTAGATACTAAAGAGAATATCCAAGTAAAAAGTTGAGTCTGAAGCTCAGAAGAGACGTCTGAGGCTCGATATATAAAGAAATATGTGCATAAAGGTTAACGCTGGGAATAAGTGGGGTTTCTTGAGAGAAAGTACATATTATAAATGAAGAATATTCAAGACCAAGCCCACAGGAACATCGTCATTCAAAGATTGGGCAGATGAAGAGGAATGTAAGGGGATCAGAAGAAGGAAGAAAACCAAAAAATTGAAGGTATGCATTTACCCATAATTAAAATAATGCAGTGGAAGGAAAGTTTTAGTTCTCCATACACCTGCTTGAGGACTCATTCCTCCCCCATCTCCTTGCTCTTTTTTGTAATGTTTAAGCTCTGGGCATCTGCCCAGCATTTCTTGTACTTGAGCCCTGTTTCCCACTGTTCATTTCATCCATCTGCCAATAGAAGGTAGAGTAGCAGGATATGAGCTTTGAGAGGAAAGGGGTGGAGAGAAAACACTGGCTTTCTACTGTTTCTCAGTTCCCCTCCCCCTGCCGGCAGCTGGCCCAGATTCTCTGATCATATACTACCCCTAACAACAGCAGAAGGTTATAAGTAACCAGAGGAATTAGGAAAGGGCTGACTACTGCTGCTTACTCCACCTCGCATCTAAGCTGGCTCTCTCTGCTCCCAGAACCCACACTGTGCCAGGCCATCGTGTCACCTCTGGGCCACAGAAGCCACTCTCAGGGCAGAGGGACTTAGCACCCTCTGTCACTAGTACTCAACAGGAAAAGACTGCTATAGTAGAGTCCAAATGGGATGAGAGCCCAGAGAGATGTGCCCCTGACATCTCATGTTGAAAATGGACCTGCTTCCCCACACAATTATTCGTATACACAGAGGTCAGCTGCTATACTCCCCTTAGCCTTAGACAGAAAAGTAAAACACACTTTTGAGGGCTCACATAGGCCCTTAACCATAGGTTTATCAGCATTTCTTTTTCTTAATTGAAGTATAGTTGATTTACAATATTGTTTTAGTTTCAGGTGTGCAGCACAGTGATTCAGTTATACATATATATCTATTCTTTTTCAGATTCTTTACCCTTATAGGTTATTACAAAATATTGAGTATAGTTCCCTGTGCTATACAGTAGGTCCTTGTTGTTTATCTATTTTATATATAGTAGTGTGTATATGTTAATCCCAACCATCTTTAAACAAATGTATTCCAAGTTACAAACAACCAACTTAGAAGGGAATTCTTTGCACCCAAACCATTTGTGAATCGGAGGTGATCCAATTTACTTTACTTCAGAAGAGAAGACTGTGACATTAGCGTTAACACAAGACTATCTGGCAAACCAAAGAGATGGAATGGAGGCATTCTGCGTGCACCATTTCCCTCTGCCCTTGAGAATCACTCGCTGTGATTTCTCCCTTGGATGAAGACAAACCCTGGCGGGGGAATCCCGTATGAGATTGGCTGTGTGTGTGCACTGCGAGCCTCCCGCATCCTTACTGGCCAATCTCCAGCGGTACTGATGGAGCCGTTCTCTAAATGGGCAGATCAGCTGGCTCCACACACAGCGGCTCAGCAAACATCTATGCCCTGCAATGAAAGACCTGGGCACCGCATCTGTCCCCAGTGCTAAGACGTCTGCCACTCTTTCGGCACAAAGGGTTAGACCAAGGCTAACCAAGGTTATTTGGATGGTGCAGTGAGCCCTACTATAACTGAAGGCCTTTTCTAGAGGTATGAAAGAAAGGCTAACTTTTTATTTTGACCAGTCTGAGCTTTACTGTTGCTACTATGATTTACAAGTGACTGAGAAGAATCAAAGGATAAAGTTCAAAATACCAAGGAAATCGTACATTGTGAGATAAGTGGAAACATCTGGAATGCTGTTCCTAGCTCCTGTGTGAATTTCAGGCCAGTTCAACAAATGCCATTCTTAGGCCCTATAGAACTGTGTGGAAATTTCGTTAGTTAGAGGGGCAAGATAAAGACTTCTGACTTGGTCAGAGATAAAGACTTCTGTAGAGTATCTTTAACATCCACTTCTATTCATTGTCAAAAAAATATATAAAAACTCAGACATATTTCTGACCAGACAGACAATTGTTCTGAGAATCATCGCTATGGATTATGCTGTGGAGTGGAGGTGACAGTGAAGAAAGAGCTATTTTTTAATGACATAATTTCTTTTAGAAAGGCATTAAATGTATAATGTTTAAAATAAAAATATAGACAAGCAAAAGAAGACAATAAAGGCATCCATGATCTTATTACAACAGGTTAATATATGTCTTTTCTGTCCTCCTTTTCCTGTATTCATATGTTGACAAGATTTCATATACATATAAACAAAAATGCTATAATTCTGTACATACCATTTTGTGAAATTTTCTTTACTTAATGGAGAAGGACCATTTTTCAATTGTATTATATACTATTTAATATCATTATAACATCATAGTATCCCACTTTAAAAATCTGTATTTTATATACTAATCCATTATTTCTTCATATTCAGTTTTTTCTCAATATTTTTCTTTCATAAACAGTGAAGCTGTAAACATTCTTGAGCGTAATTTTTATGCATATTCATGATCATCTCACTAGTATAAATTCCTAAAGGTGACACTGCCATATCGAGGCATATGCCTAGGTTTAACCTGTTGATATTATTACCAAATTGCCTTACAGAAAGACTGCACATACTCTATACACATTAGCAGTATATGTGAACGCCCATTCCTCAGACTTTCTACTACTCTTTTTAATATTGGTGAAGTTGATGGTTAAGGGAAAAAAAATCACTTTTGTTTTAATTTGCATTTCTGTAATTACTAATGACGCGAAGATAGGAGAAAACTCATTAGAATAAAAAAGAATCTCTCCCTCCTTGTGAGCACAGGATAACCCAAGCCCTCTCTACATGCAGTCATGTTGGTCATTTGCATTAATTATACTGATATGTCTGTTCACACCCATCGCCAGATTTTAAATTTGTTCTAAAAAGCTCTTTATTTATAAAAGACATTAATCTGTACCTGTATCAAATAAGAATTTAGTGTCTGATAAAGGTAACATTTAAAATTCCCAGGGAAATGTATTAGCTTCCTATTGCCGCTATAACAAATTACCACAAAATTAGTGTCTCAAAAAAACAATGCAAATGTACTGTCTCATGGTTCCAGATGTTAGAATTCTAATATTGGATTCACTGAGCTAAAATCAAGGTGTCGACAGGGCTGCTTCCTTCTGGAGGCTCTGAGAAGAAAATCTGTTTCCTCGTCTTTTTCAGCTTCTACTGGCCACCTGTATCCCTTGGCTTGAGGCTTGTGGCTTGTGGCCCCTCCTTCATCTTCAAACACTTCACTCCTCTCTCTGCTTCCACCATTGCATCTCCTTCTCCTCTGACTCCTCCTGTGTCCCTCTGATAAGGACCAATGTGATTACATCGGGCCCATCTGAAATCTTTAATTTAATCACACCTGCAAAGTGTCTTTTGCCAAACCTGCATGGGTTCCAGGAATTGGGGTGTGAACATATTTGGAGGCCATTTTTCCGCATACCATAATTGCACTGTTGCATCAATAGTGTTGAGAAAATTGACCAACCATTTGGAAAAAAAAATTAAATAACTAACTTATACACTATATCAAAATAAATTCTAGATGGACTAAAGAAGGGGTTGGCAAACATTTTCTAGAAAGGGCCAAACAATGAATAGATTTTGGTCTGCAGGCCAGGTTGTCTCTGTTGCAACTCAGCTCTGCCATGGCAGCATGAAGCAGCCATAGATGATACCTACACACATGGGCATGGCTGTGCTTCAGTAAAATTTCGTTTGCAAAAATAGGCAATGGGCCAGATTTGTCCCATGGGCCATCGTCTGCTGACCCTATATTAAAGACACTAATGTGAAAAAACAAAACAAAACAATAACAGTACCAGGAAACAAATAGATAAATTTTTATATAGTCTTTGTACAGGTGAGAATTTTCTAAACATGAAATCAAAGGAAGAAACCATAAAAGAAGACATTTGTAGATGTGCCATTATAGAAATCAGAAAATGCCATAAAAAATACTGAACATAAGGAACAAACTGGGGAAGAAGCAGGTTCTCTGTACCCCTATCAAGAATACTACAAAGGGAGCCAAAAGGAACAAAGCCCTACTTAGAATCCCAAAATAACCTGAAAGAATTAAAATTAGAAAGAATGCTCCAGAAACCTGGAAGGAGTATCTTCTGTTTATCTTTCTGCCACAGGTAAACACCAGCTATGTGTATGCAAAATAACAGAAAGCCCATGTGCATCATAAGCCTATGAAGAGGATGGAGTGAATACTAGTTAACTCCCCTTCCGGGCTCCAGTTTCATCATCTCTGAGATGAAAGTAACAATCCCAGTCGTTCCTACTTCACAGAGTTGTGAAAGTTAAATGAGAGGAAAGAATGGGAAGCAGCTTTGAAAATTATAAAGTGCCAGGATCTTGGTAAAACTCCAATTTTCACAAATACTGAATATAATGCCCAATCCAGTCATACTCCTTCTTCAGGACCAGGCTGAAAGCAATACCATTAATAATATTGCTTTGATGATACATGTGGAAGAATTCTCTTTGAAGGAAAAATCACATGCTCCTGCCTATGGAGCATTCCATTTACTTAACAAAGCTGAATTTCTTTTGGTACTCAAAAATGTAAAAATTGTAAAATCTAGACTACATTAACCATTTAATAAGCTAGAAGAAGGTTACTAAGGGCTTCCCTGGTGGCGCAGTGGTTAAGAGTCCGCCTGCCGATGCAGGGGACACGGGTTTGTGCCCCGGTCTGGGAAGATCCCACGTGCCGCGGGGCGGCTGGGCCCGTGAGCCATGGCCGCTGAGCCTGCTCGTCCGGAGCCTGTGCTCAGCAACGGAAGAGGCCACAACCGTTGAGAGGCCCGCATACCGCAAAAAAAAAAAAAAAAAAAAAAAGAAGGTTACTAAGACTGAAAAGCACCGCAGTGAGGGAGAAGTGAGGGTTGGAGAACACAGCAGGTGATGCAGGCAGAAACCTACATTAGAGAGGGTGCTATAGCCATGTTAGAAATTTTGGACTTTCCCAGGGACAACAGGAAGCCACTAAAGGTTTTGAGCAGAAGCGTGATGTGAACAGATCTGTGAAAAGATCACCCTGGCTCCAGGGTAAACAATGAATTGGAGAGGGAAGAAAATAGCAACTAAAAGATAAACTACAAAGCTTAAACAATAGTCCAGGCACAAGTTCATGGCATCATGAACTAAGGTAATAGTCATGGAAGTGGAGAGAAGTAAATGAGTTACCCAAGAATTAAAATCAAGACCTAGTGATGGACACAATACGGGGAACGATAGAGATGGGGGTATCAAGAATGACAACCATGTTTCCAGATGACAGATTACTGAAAAGCAATAAACACCATCCCAGCCTTCTTAGAATAGCGAGGCAGCTTCATCAAATCAAAACTGTAGGTATATAATTAATAATAATAATACTCACTGAGTAACTACTCAATGCCTGTCCTTGTGCTAAGTGCTTTACATGTTTTGTTTCATTTAAACCACCTAACAGCACCATGAGAAATGTTTTAGAATCATCTCTCCAACTTGTATATGGAAACTGAAACACTGAAGAGTTGACCTTTTCAAAGACCACCCGACAGTTAGTGGTAGAGATGGCGTTTGGAGCCAAGCAGCCTACTTCCAGAGTCCTCGCACCTAACACTCATCCAGAGGAAGATGAGTGAGTGCTCTGTGACTGAGCAAGGCCCAGTTCATCTGGAGAAGATGCAGAATGTCAGCCAAGATCCTCACGACCTAGAAGGAGAAAGTAAACTACAGAAACCTTCAAAGGAAGACATGGATCTCCCTTGGAAAGCTTTGTGTCAAGACAAGAGGCTTGCTACCTTCCTGGATTATGTGTCTAAGATGTGATACAGGGTCAGTTATAGAAAATGGGATCCACTTTAGTAAAGGTGATGTGTCAACTTGACTGGGCTTTGGGGTACCCAGAGAATTAGCCAAACATTATTCTAGCATGTCTGGAAGGTGTGTCTGGATGAGATTAACATGTGAATCCATAGACTTCAGTAAAGCAGACTGTCCTCTAATGTGGGTGGGCTTCATCCAGTAATCCATTCAAGACCTGAATAGTACAAAAAGCCTGAGTGAGCTGGAACTCCTGCCTAACTGCTGAGTTGAGACACTGGTCTCTTCCAGGCTTCAGATTTGGACTGAAACTCTGGCTCTTTGGTTTCAAGCCTGCTGGCTTTTGAAATGCAACTAACACTGGTTCTCAGGCCTTTGGACTCAGACTACAGCTACATACACATCAGCTCTCCTAGGTCTCAGCCTCTATAATCACATGAGCCATTTCCTTATAATAAGTTTCTTCATATGTATATATATCTATATGAATGTATATATAAATAGGTGAATTAGTGAATGAATAAGTCACTAGTCACTGTAGGCAGGGTGCTCTGGATAAACAGAACCAATGTGATATCTATATATCTGCATCTACATCCATCTATATACCTATCTATCTGTACGTATATATATGATATCACAATGGTTCTATTTATTTGGAGAACCCTGACTAATACAGAGACTTGTTCACTCATGACTAACACTGCCAAAAGGAAGTACAGAAAAACCTTTGGAACCATAAGGGCTTAGATAGGAAATTTAAGCCCTTATGTACTATCTTCATTACTTCATTCTATCAACAGTTAGAATTTTAGAAGGAAGTAGTTCACGGTTTTAAAACAAATCCATTTTTCTAATTTGAGAAATACCTTCCTAATTTATCTTTCATATGGTCTAAAGACTCTACTATACTACCAATATTTATAACATGCCAATGACTCTGCTTTTAAGTCCCAGGGGATGGAAAATTCACTAGGCCAAACAAAGGGGAGGTCTCTATCTTTACTCTCCTCCCATTACAAGGATAGGGAAAAGGGTCCAGGAGGCAGTTCTCTGGTTTCTGCCTCCTATTCAAGAAAGGCCTGGAATAGGTGGGCAAGACCAGCTCTCCCCTGAGCACTGGGGCAAGTGTGTTCTCCTCTCTTCTTGGACTGACTGGCTATGCTGGAGTTGTCTTCCATCAAGGGCAAAGTCCCCAGTGTCTTGTGTGGCCTTAGGGATAAGGAAGGAATGCAAGCTGTTGTCCATCCCCTTCATAGCTTAGTCAAGAATTAGTCACATGATACAGCATTGCTCACGAGAGGTTCTCTTTGGCTTGGGCCAAACTATAATATGCAATAGTGATGCCTTAGCTGGCCATTCCCTGGGATGTACTGATACATATTTACACAAGAGTGGCCAGTCCAGATCAAGATCCATGTGGTCCTGAATCCCCTAACTAAAAACTATCTTACAAAGCAACCTCATACTTTCAATAACACTTTCTAAATATAATTGAATCTAGAAAATATCACAATATTGTTAGACATTTTTTAATTCTAAATTTTCTATTAATTGTGTTTCTATCAATAGTGAATTTGGTTTTGCTTAGTGAAGTAATTGATTGGAATTTTTCTTATTTTCCTAGCCAAACTAAACAGGTTTGAAATATCCAGTAAAATTTTATTAATTTTCTCCAAATTAGTAAAAGTCAGATTGTCAAATATTTTAAAAGTAGACAAGCTATTGTTTTTACTTGCTCATTCTCTTATTCTGGTTGGATAACACACCTCTAATTTTAAGGAATCATCCTCTCTCAGTCTCAGACCATGTAGTTCTGGGGGGGTCTATCATACACTTGCTCCATCCCAGCCAGTAAGAGCACCACTTCCCCAGCCACGGTAGCAGCTTCAGTGATGGGCTTATGACCCAAACAGGGTCAAAGTTAATCCTGAGTCTTCTGCTTAAGCTTTTCATTCAGTTATTCACACAACATATACTTCTTGAAAGCCTACTGTGAGTCCAGCCACTGTTGTAGGGATTAGGATATTGTCAATTAAAAAAAAAAAAAAAAAAAAGAAAATCCCTGCCCTCATGGTACATACATTCTACTAAGGAAAACACTAGAATAAGTACAATAAATATCACAAATAAACTGTATATAATATGTTAGACAGTGTTAAAAGCCAAACGGGAAAAACAAAGGGGGTGTGAAATTTTGATGAGGGGAAATGTTGGAATTTGCTCAGAAATAGTCATTGGAAAAGAGCCCTTATTTCATCTGTAGCCACAGGGGCCTATTTCTACCTCTAGGAGTCAGATTGGTAAAGGAAGCCAGTTCAGGAGAAAGCAGAACCTAGAGCTGCAGAGAAACAAAGGCCTAATGACTTCATCGAAGCACCTGGACTCAGCTGTACCTCCAGTTGTTTTAGTTTTATGAGGCAATAAGTGCCCTTATTTTTTGTTCGAATTGGGTTTTCTGTCACTTGCCACCAAAAAAGACCTGACGAATGCCAAGATGTTCAGGTATATATAGAAACTTAAAGTGTCTTATAATGTGTTTCTAAGTGGGATTCCTGCTGTACTTGGATTATCGGATAGCTAGAACTCATTTCTAATTAGCATTATACATTTACATGTAAACACCTAAAATGCTAAGGACCTTAAAAACAGCATGTTCACTTTAAAGCATTTAAATGAGCTCCTTAAGGTGTGCTTTATACTCTGAATGGAAGGAACCCTTTCTAATCCATTGTTCCAAGGTCACTCTTGTCCAGATCAAGCAATTACAAATTCTAAGTTATCTCAGTTAAGAATCAATGAGATTTTACCAAATATGTTTCTTCTATTGCACATATAGAATAGTATTTTGGATTTTTTTTTTTGAAGCCTTGTTAGGCAACAGAGAAAATTTCTGCCTCACTTTTGTTGGTGGTGTTGGTTATATTTTCAGAGACACATAGTTAAGGACCAATCCGCAGGTGCTCTGAATAGAGAACCAGTCATTAGTCACTGGCCATCCTACATGCTGAGGGTTCCAAGTCCACCAGAACCACGCTCACCAGCATTAACTTGACTGAGTAATTACCATCTGCCCCAACATACCAGCTGACCAGAACTGCCGTGCTGGACTGAAGTGTGTTTGAATTTAAGATTACAGAAAGCAACAAATAGGTTTTTAATTTTTCTTATCCTTCTTCCTCTATTTCTCCTTTCACTTTGATCTTACTTTCTTCCCACCCCTAAATCAAATAAAACCACACACACACACACACACACAATAGCTGCTTTCCCTTTCAACCTAATATCCTTTTGCAGCACCCTTTCACATATGTAGCAAACTGCTGAGCATAGACTTCTAGTCCCCCAAACCCACCAAGAGGACCCAGGCCAGGGACAAAAGATGCTAAGCACCCACATTGTATGTGAGCCATAAACAGACAGGGAGTAGACATTTCCTTGGGGCTTTTTTTTTTTTTTTTTTTGCGGTACACGGGCCTCTCACTGCTGTGGCCTCTCCCGTTGAGGAGCACAGGCTCCAGACACGCAGGCTCAGCGGCCATGGCTCACGGTGGCTCACGGGCCTAGCCGCTCCGCAGCATGTGGGATATTCCCAGACCGGGGCACGAACCCATGTCCCCTGCATCAGCAGGGAAGCCCCCTTGGGGCTTATGTAAAGGAGGCTAACTAACTCCGCCATCTGAGCCATGCCTGGACAGACCCCAGCCCCCAGCTACATGATCAACCAAGAGAGGAAATTCAAAGAAGTTCTCAGAGATGGGGGTGAGTCATTAGCCTCAGTGAACAGCCATGGCCTTTTCCTCTCCTTCCCATACAGGGAGATCTGAGGCTACTTCTCTCCATTTAAGCAAAGAAAAAGGGCTTCAAATGTACCAGTCATACAGTTGCCTGCAAGAAAAGGAGACTGGCTTCTTTTTCCCAGGTTGGATGTCTGCATATGCAGCATATGTGTAGGCTACCCATGCTTATCTGAGCAGGGGAGAGGAGACTCAGAGAGAGAACAGAGGAAAGGGTGCTGAGAGGAACATCTCTGGTGTCTAAAGATTTGTAAGTTTCCTCTGGATCAAGTGGATTCTGGGGAAGGTAGCTTGACTTGAGCCAAATTTCTGGTGGAAGCTAAGGGGACTGCAAACCCAGGTGGGGCTTCCACACTGGAAAACAGTGGGAAGATTTCCTACAGGACTCCAGTGGTCGAGGAGAGAGAATCAGCAGTCAGCCAGTATTATCCAGAGAGGCAGCAATGCCCAGCAGAGGATACAACTGCATGGTTCAGTAAAAGGCTGGCCAACCTTCTTGCCTCATCTTTCTACCTGCCCATCACCCATCTCACATCTTCCACTTGCCGAGCACACGCCTCACCTCTTCTACCTGCCCCAGCACCAGCACCAAGAGACCACAAAATAAGAAGGATGGATCATATGGTAATTCTATTTTTAGTTTTCTGAGGAACCTCCATACTGTTTTCCATAGTGGCTGCACCAACTTACATTCCCACCAACAGTGTAGGAGGGATGTAAGCTATTATATATAGGATGGATAAACAACAAGGTCCTACTGTATAGCACAGGGAACTATATTCAATATCCTATGATAAACCATAAACCACAAGAAAAGAATATACAAAAAGAATGTGTGTGCATATATATATATATATATATACACATATATACACATACACACACACATATATATAGTGAATCACTGTACAGCAGAAATTAACACAGCATTGTAAATCAACTATATTTCAATTAAAAAAAGAAAAAAGATTAGCTACTTGAGTAATTTTTAGTCACTATTTTAACAAAAGAACTCTTTCTTCCAATGAAATATTACTTTAACACAAATTTATGCTAGAGATAAAAGCAATGAAGCAATTACTTGAGCAATTTAAACCTTTATAGCTTGATCCTCAAATACTTCATTGTTGGCAGAACCCCTGAAGTTCCCCCAGGAAACATTCAGATTTTGTGGAGCCCGGTAGGAAAACCACTGCCCAGGACACACGTATCAACTACATGCACACAATATTGTGCTTCCAGACAGCCTGATACCCTTTAGCAACAGAATATGAGTGTCCACAGACAGTACTCATAAAAAGCATGGAGTTTACATACAGATATTTGGTACTTTGGTACCTGATGTATTTAAACCTGCTTATTTTAACTCCTTTTTTCCTATTTATTCCTATAAAAGTCTCCTGTTCATAACATTATACTAGTGTTTTCCTCAACCACGTTCCCACATTCTCGCTTTTCCCAGAAACTTCCATTTATATTTAATGCCTGATCTTGTAATTTCTTGAAAAGGACAAAGACAGAAGTCCATTCAAGGCCAGAAGACGGCTTTTTCTCCTAAGAAACTGTCAGCCAAATTTCTCAGGGAGGAACTGGAAATGAAGTGAGAGACATTGATAAATTTCCCTTCTGAACAATCAATAAAAGCCCCACCATCCTGTTCAGACTCCCACTGTGGAAGCAAGGGCCGTAATTAGATTGTCAAAAATTCAACTTGCCCAAGCTGACAGCGACCCTCTCGAAAGTGACATGTGATTGGCACTCGGTCTGGGGTGGTGAACCTGTATTGGCAGACAGAGGGTAGGGAGCAAAAAGCAAGAGTGAAATTTCCTCATTGAAAACAGCCCCCCAAACCCCACACTGATGAAGAATCTGCGACCCTTTAGTCATATTAACATAGCAAAGTGTGCAGCTGACAACTTACTAAGCCATCTAATCTCCACCACAGATTCAGAACCCAGCCTGCCCCATCCACTCCCAAACCCAGAAAAAGAGGAATGTCATTCCTTCACGACCTCCAAAGCTAAAACCTCTCTCTTGCTGTGATGAAGAGGTAGACAAGAACATGAATAAGGAGAAAAATCTCCAGACACAGATGGACCCGTGCCAAATAGAAGTCCCTCCATCCTTCACCCCTGAAAGAAACTATGAGATCATAGGCACAGGGGACTCACTGCTTTGGGGGAAAAATATCATGAGAATAGCCATAACTAATAGTGCTGGAGTGTTAACCGTGTGCCAGATACTTTGGAGCAGTTCACAAGTGGTAAATCTATGAGGTAGGAACTATGTTTTCCTGGTTTTATAGAGATTGATTTGCCCAAGGTCTTAGTTGATGAATAGCAGAACTGGACTGATTTCTGACTCCAAAACTTATATAAACCACTAAAAATAGCGTTTCTCCACGTGTAGTCAGTGGGCCCCCTGAATCAAATCACCTGAGGGTTCCACTGAAATGCACATTCCTGGGCCCATGCCAAACCCACCAAGTCAGATTCTGGAAGTGAGGTCCAGAAACCTCTATTTTTAAAATCTTCCTGAGAAGAGCCTTCCATGCACTAAAGTCAGTGGATCTCCTCCCTATAGCATCCTGGGAAGCTGAGTGAATGTTGGGTCTTTAGGGACCTTCTGGGGGCAAAGCAGTGAATCAAGTTGCTCACTGTTTTGCATACTTGACAGCAAGAGAAAATTAGTTTTTCCCTAAAGCCCCAGTGTCACTAGACCCACCTCTGGCCCTGGGAAAAGGCCAGTGAAATTACGTAACGATTTCAACTGTGATATACCACCACGCCGCCAGAGGGGAAGACTGTTTGAGACCTCAGGTGGTGAGGGAGAGAGAAGGGAGAGGATTGATGGACCTCAGGCTGTGACTGGGATCCCCTGCCAGAGAAGGCAGAAGGGAAGCCCTCTCACCCAATGGCTAAGCTCTTTCCTACACACTATTTCTTTCAAATAGATGAGATGCGGCAGCATCACCTCAATGAGGAAAACAGCTTGATTTCGCCTGTGTTCAATGTGCAAGCTCTGTGGTTCATGAGAGATCCTACTCAGGCCTATATTGACAGGGCTGTGGGGAAACGGGTAAAACAGCCATTGATGACACCCTAGTCCTGGGAATACAGGAAAGGAGAGGTGGAGGGAGAGGAAGGAGAGGGAAAAAGAGGAGAGGAAGAGAGTTGGGAGAGGAGAGGTGGAGGGGAGAAGACAGAAACGAGGGAAGCAGGGGAGAGGAGGTGTCTGCGCTCTCAGTATCCAGTAACATCACCAGGATAAAGTAGCAACGCTTGTAACTTCCAGAATTCTCAGAACACATTAGAAGTTATCTACTTTGCTTTAATTGTCCCATCTTAATTATAAGCAGTGGTCCCAGGGATTTTCTTAACTTGACATCTGTTAAAACACAAAGGTTAGGAGCACAGGGTACATTTACAATACAAGCACATAAAGGTATATTTGTAAACTCTTTTGCTGATCCTTCATAATAGAATGTGAGGAGAAAAAGGGGCTGGAATGAAAGAAGCCGAGTAAAAGAATGAGGAGAGTTTCATTCTTCTTCAGGTGAATTTCCATTTCGAGCAAGAGCTGTGCCCTCTGCATCTCAGAGGACAGTGGCTCTCAAACCAGAGGATCCCTGTTGAGCTGCAGGATACTTCAGATGGTCTATGGGCTGGTTCAAACACTGATCTGTGCCCTCTTGTTCTCCAGCTGTGTTTTCTCAATGGTAAACAGCAGCACATTGGGTTAGTGACCTAACTGGCTGTTAGACTATAGCAAACACTTGAAGACCATCGCTGACCTGTGAATAGACAGAAGCCCCTCATGGATCCTGGGTTACAAGATCGATATAAGTGCTTGATGAGGGATACAGGAAGAAAAAGGTCCTCCTTAGAAGTAGAATACAAGAATCAATATTGTAGGTATTTTGAATTTCGGTCTAGATAATTGTGGGTTTTTTAATCCTTACAAAATGTATCCCCAGTGTGTATCACTCTGGCTGGTCCATGGTCAACACTTAATAAATGCTTGATGGGGCTTCCCTGGTGGCACAGTGGTTGAGAGTCCGCCTGCTGAGGCAGGGGACACGGGTTCGTGCCCCGGTCCGGGAAGATCCCACATGCCGCGGAGCGGCTGGGCCCGTGAGCCATGGCCGCTGAGCCTGCGCGTCCGGAGCCTGTGCTCCGCAACGGGAGAGGCCGCGACAGTGAGAGGCCCGCGTACCGCAAAAATTAAAAAAATAAATAAATGCTTGATGATAAGATCTCGCTTCCTCTCATAGTAAGCCAAAAAAGGCAAAAGAGGGCTTTTAGTAGACAATGATTGAGGGCCACAATTTGTGATGGACAGAGCCTTAATGGAGCAAGAAGTGTGACTCCTCAGCATAGCCACATGCCATGCCTAGAATAACTACTCTGTGATAGGCGGCAGGGTCTTATTTTGCTACGTCAGCACAGAAATTCCAATGTACAGAATGTCACATTTTCTGGAGATCGGGCTACTATCTGGTGCCCACATTTTTGATCTGACTTTGGCTCGTGCTATGTAATCAAATGTATATAAGCACCCGCTGAGAGACACTCCAAGCTCATCATGTTATACTTACATTTTCTAGTTGATACTAAGGATTATTCTCGCACGTTTAGTAATTTCCTGAATCTCAAGGAAAATAAATATGTCCATTTTGCAAAGTGGGATGAAGTTATCAAAAGGCAAACGAAATTGTAGCAGAAACACATTATAGTCTAATTCCTATTTTTTCCCAGGAATCCATAAACACCAACCCACCTGTAACAAAATTCTAGGTAGAACTCTAACTGAACCCTGTTCCCAGGGGGGTGAAAACAGCAACAACAACAACAAAGTGAAGTTGTCTCTGCTTTGGGCTGCCACCAGTGTACACAGCCATGGGTGTAGGCTAAGTAACAGTAAGTAACCATATTGGTTGGTTTTCACTAGGTTAAACTGCAGCTGCAAACACAAGTCTCAGTGGTTCATGACAACAAAGGCTTACTCCTCACACACATACATAGGAGCAGTATGCAGCTCTGCCCAAGCTTAAGGAGCTGCCCCTATCCCTATGGGGGATGGGCTATTCTCAAGCAGAAGGAAAAGAGAAAAATGACCAAAGTATCACAATGGCTCTCAAAACTTCTGCTTGGCAATGCAGTACATCAATTTCTGCTCACATTCCATTGACCAAAGCAAGTCCAAGGCTAAGCCCACTCTCAGTGGGACAGGGAAGTATGGTCCACCCATGGGGAGGCACTGAAAGTCACCTGACAGTGGGCAGAGGTGACAGAAAGGGGGGCAAATAACTGAGAACCACAGTACACTCTGCTGTGAGCATCATCACAGTCAATATTCCTTATTTAAGGAAACAGTGCTCATGCCATAATTGACTTTGTTGCCTCTGCGACTAACAGCCAAAGAGACGGAAGTAGTTTTATCATTTTCCCCATTGTCTGCACCTTGGCTAGACACACACAGCTCTACCTCAGTTCCTCTGGTCAACTGCCTCACTCACCATGCAGGGAAAGAGTTCCATTCCTCACAGCCAGGAACTTGACTCCATACGGGAAGAAGCGGGTAGAGTGGGAACTCCCGTAGAGTTTGATCTGAGCTTTGCCTTGGAAGGGCTTGTCCTCAGATCCAATCCTGAGCTCTCCACCATCAGAAACAAGGATGGAGTGTGCTCTGAGCTCGATGGGTCCTGGGTCCAGGAAAATCAGCTTTCCTCCTAATAGCCAAAGAGAAGACAGTCAGTCTCTGGGAGAATGAGGCTCACTTCCTTTTGACAGTTCCAATGTCTGATGAAATCCTCTTCGTTTATGTGCTTCTGCTGAAATTTAGACTCATTTTATCTTGCCTTCTCTTCTAGAAGCACAGTTGAGTGGATCAGACACCCAGAAGCAGAAGCACTATATTACTAATCTAGCTTAGGATAGCTATCACAATTCACAGCAGCTTTATTTGTAGTATTTTTAATGACAATAACCTAAATGCCTAGAAATTTAGGACTGGTTAAATAAGAAACGAGAAGGTCACCGTTTTTACCATGTAACAGCAGCTTAGAAAATTCAGGTTAAAAAAACTGGGAAACAGTAAATAGGAATAGAAGAAAATATGCCAAAATTATAAGAATTACAGTAAAAGGAAGTGTAATTAGGAGGCACTATGAAATTTTTAGCACTTTAGCTGACCAACATCTATTATCCTTTTCTTTGGATAATAGACACTGATTTCCACAAGGAACTGTTCTGCTCCATTGAATAGAGTTGAGTGGGACTGTCAAACATGGTGCCTTATCCTACTATCAACTGAGTCATGTACCCAGGCTTCAAAAGGAAATCTGGAGCAAGCAAATCTCCCTCCCCAGGCTGGAGAAAATAGCATGCCTTGGCCCCTTACCCACGTATATTTTCCTTCATAACGCTTAGCATCAGACATACCATATATTTACATGTTTACTGTCTGCCCTCCCGCCCCCCAGGAATGCATGCTTCATAAGGGCACTTATCTGCCTTGTCCACTTCTACATTCCCAGTGTCTAGAACAGTGACTGGCAGAAGGTTGGCACTCAATATATAATTGCTGAGTAAATGAATAAATGGTTATATCCTTTTAGAGTATCTGTTTTAAGTACCTGAATTTCCTTATAGACACACACGCACACACATACAAACACACACATACTCACTCCCATTTTCTCAGAAAGGATACTGTTATGACATTGAATCAGTAAGTCCACACATTGTCTCAATGAGCTAAAGGTAAGCCCAGAATGCAGGGGAGGCAAGTGGCAGAAGTGGCTCAAAAGGTAGATTCCACAGGAAGAAGGAGGGTCATGGTGAGGGCCAGTGAAGAGCAGAGACTCCATCTGCTAAACGGAGTCCTGAATCCAAGGTACCAAATCCTTGAGTTGGATTGTTGTTTTGTACTTAAACACGTGCTGGAGGAATGAGAGGGAGCGAAGAAAAAGGCCAAGACGAGTCGTTTCTGTTATCTCCATCTTAGTACAGAGATAGTGACCAATACAGATGGAGGCCACTCCTCCCCTGACCTTCTGTTCTAACATTCTCTTCAGCTTTCCTTGGCTCCTTTACCTTTGATCCTAAAGCCCGAGCCACACACCATCAATAACAGTCACAGAGTGTTTACTTGGATTCAACCTCTTAAAGTGCTCTTTCCTTTCAGCCACATTTTAGAACAACACGCCCCCGTGGGTATCCAGTTTCACCATCTATAAATTGTCCATGGCTAGAACTCTTCCCTCAGAGATTTGTGGTGAGATTTCTTGAAATGATGCTTATAGCTCCTGGTCCTGGGTCTGACCTAGTAGACACTGAATGCAGTGGTGTAAGAGCCCTACTAGACCACCTCCTTCCAACACCCCGCTCTCCGTCGTCCTGACGTCCCTTTTCAAATATGGCGTAGAGATCACAGTCTACGGTAATCGACCCAAGAAGCAACTCTCCTTTAGTGACCTAGAGGCTTGATGCTTGAGTGGCACCAGTCTGCTCACCAGACTTCCAAAGGGCCTGCTGGCAATTCTGACCTTAATTTTCCCTTCCATTGTCATCACGATGACAAGAATAATCATTAGAAATGCAATCGTATCACGCATCCTGCTGTGAACAAGAGGGAAGAAATGTGACCTGTGGTACAGGCCACCTTCTTGAGTTCACTAGAACTTTTTCACTCACAGCCATGTGTCATTAATGTCTCAACTAATTATCTTCAACTGGTGGACCATGGGCTGGGCAATGGGTCCCACCATTATGAACAGTCAGGAAATCTGAATCTGAACCGAGATGAACCAGTGATGGAGACAGGATATTGGATCAGGTTCCTGTCCCCTCTGCTACTGACCTCTGAATGACCCTCAGTAAGTCTCACAAAATTGCTGGGCCTCAGACTACTCAGTTTCCAAATCTGTCCCACTCACTGCTGAGGGATGGTCTGTTTGCCCCTTGGCGATGTGCAGAACAGAATTGTTCGTTCGGTTGCTGAGGCTCCTTCCAGCTCTAGAACATTTGGCATCTGCATCTGCAAAGATGCAGTCAAGTGTGCATTTGACACTGATGGAGACAGGGACCTCACGTTCTCTCGCCACCACGTACCCTGCAGAGAACTTTGAATATCACCACCTACCCTGCAGGGAACTTTGAATACCACTTGAGGAAGGGATTACCTGCATAGTCAGGAATTCAAACGAGATTATGGGGAAAGCAAGGGAGCTGACATGTCTTAAGCACCTACCATATGCCAGTACCTTTAGCTATGTTGTTTGAAAAGACCTTCCAAACAAGCCCAGGAGGTTGATGTCACGCTCCATATTTCAGAGCAGACAGTGAGCTGGGGGAGGCAGAGCGAGCATTAGAACCAGACCACCTGACAGAGGCACTCACGCTCTCTCCACTTTGCAAACCCTCCCAAGTAGCTTTTTCATTAATTAGGAAATTAATTTCCATTAAGTATTTCATTAATTTCATTATTTATCATAGTTACTTTTAAGGAAAAACACGTGTTAACTTAAGTAGCTTTGCCTATGGCTTGTTTATATGTGGTTTATTTTAATTTTGTTAATGTAGATATACCTCGCCTCATTCCGAAAAGGATTTGAGGCAGACTACAAGGATTAGTGGGTACATTTATAACCTGGGTTTTGTCCCTTATACCATCAAGCAAAATATTAAATACACTGAAGCAAACTGGTAGAAATCTGAAAATGTCATTTACTGACAGGAACTAATTATGACGCTAATGAAGGGAGAAAAGCTCAGCCCCAAAACATGAATGACCTGTGTTGTCAAGAATACTATAAATAGGACTAATTAGTTAATGCAGTAATCGCTCTTCCCTGCTAAAAAGCCTTTCCTCCTTACTTTATCAGTGGCAGGTACGTGTAAGAAATCTAGGGAAAGGAAGAGAGTTTGATGCGGAATTCAGCTAATTTTGGTTGATACGTGATAACCAAGGCGAAAGTTCCTTGGTGTGGAAGAACAGAAAGTTTATATACAGCAGGCTGCTTTAAAGGATAGTTATTTGAGTATGGGAGGGCAGTGGGAGGACTTTATTTCTGCACTTTATAGAGCTCAACCCCATTTCTGAAAGCTGAAATAAAGAGCAGGGCTGAAATCAGCCTTTGGCTGTGACCCTTACATTGCTTGTTATGATTGTTCATGAAAGCTGAGTATGTCCCACGAGTGACCTTGGGTAATTTTATAAAAATCAATCAACCATCATTATTGTTACTTCCCCTCCAAAATAAATAAATGAACACAACTTTTTACATGTAATCACTTCTTCCCATTAAACATCTCTTTTATTTCTTTTAAAGGGAAGTAAAAGAGACTTTTAGCAGCTAGCTAATGTTTGCAAAGTACATCAAAACCTGCTTTGGGCCAACCCTACAATTAGCCATCCTCTGTAATAACTGCAAAATGATTCTGTTGTATGTGTGTGTGTGTTTTAAAGAAAAACAAATACACAGTTCTAGCTATTTTCCCCCTTACAGAAAACATTTAGAGTATAAGTATTTTACCTTACAAGAATACTCCTCAAAAGAACTGGGTATACCTTCTATCCCAGTTTTTTCCCTCTAGTCTCTTTGGAACCCTCCCCAGCTGTGCCTTTTCCTGGCCACTCCACCAAAACTGGTCCTGTTGAGGTCACAAATGACAACCACATTGCTGAATCCAAGGCGGGATGCTCAGTGCTCACCTTTCCGGAGCAGCCAGCAGCATCTAACATACTTGTTCACTCCTTTCTTGATACTCCTTCCCCTCGCCCACCGAGCACTGTGCCCTCCTGGATGGCCTCCCACCTCCTGAGCCTTCCCTCCTGACCTCCTCTGCCTGATTCCTCCTGCTTGTCCCAACCACTGACACTTGGAATGTCACAAGACTCAGTCCCTTGATCACTTTTTTTCTCACCTTGTCTTAAAGTTTTAAACCCCATCATATGCTCATCGCTGATAACTCCCAGATTTAAATCCCTAAGGCCCACCTCCACCCTCAGCTCAAGGCTCATCGCCCCAACTGCTACTTGACATCTCCGCCTGGATGTCTCAAAGGTTTCCCAGCTTAGCACGTCCAAAAAGTGAGCTCTTCGTCTTGCCCCACAGTCCTTCCCTTTTCCATAAATGGCAACTCCATCCCCTCTTTGCTCAGTTTGAAAGTTTGAAAGTCCTTTGCTTTGTTTGAAAGAGTCAGCGTTCACTCTCTCTCACACCACAACCAAAGCTCCAGGGAATTTTGTGCATTCTTCCTTCAAAATATCCCTGTGATCCAACCCCTTCTCACCACCTCCACTCCTATCACTGGGGTCTAAGTCACCCTCATCTCATCCCCAGGTAACTCTAAAAGCCTCTTAACTCAGCTCTTTTCTTCTGCCCCTGTCCCCACCCCAGGGTCTACTCTTAAAACAACAGTCACTGTGATTTGTTTAATGTAAACTTTATCACATCACCTCTCTGCCGGAAATTCTCCACCGGTTCCCAACACACACAGAGTCAAAGCCCACCAAACTCTGCAGCGCTGGCCCTTCATGGCCCCCTCTCCCTCTGCTCTCCCCGGCTCACAATCCTCTGCCTCCGTGACCCTCTTAGTCCCCTGACTCACAGTCTTTGCCCTCACTGTGTGCAAGTCCCCCCAACCACCACCAAACCACAACCCAGCTTCCTGTCCACCTTCCCTGCTGCATTTTTCTCCATGCTGCTCAGAAAATCTAACAAAAAATACAACTTGCTGACTTGATTGTTTTCCTTATGGAAATAAACTCCATAAGAGCAAGAATTGTGGTCTATTTCATTCACAGCTGCAGCCCCTGTGCCTAGAACAGTGCCAGGCATACAGGGAGCTGGGAAAGTGGTCACTAAATACGTGTGGAATAAATAGAAGTTGAAGTTACAGAAGTGAATGAGGTCTCCCTAGACGGACACGTAGAGTGAGAACACAAGAGAGACAAGACTGTCAAATAGTATTTAAAGACTAGACTCAGGAGAGGAAGTAGAAAGATTTTTGCATGTGAGTCAAAGAAACAGGTGAATTAGGAGAAGAATCAGAAGGTTGGGGTGGGTTCCTGGAAGAGCTTTAAGAACTGGGGAAACTGGTAGATGATGATGGCAAATACTTAGTGTCATTTTGAGCAGGATCTGGGGGAAAAGGGTGCAGAGCAAGAGTGTACTTGGTTAGGACATACATGCCAGGTGATGAAATGAACTCGGGGGTAGTGACTTCCATTTTAAGCAGAGGGAAAGCCAGAGATGAACGAAGGCAAGATGCAGGCAGAGATCTGATGACCCCCAATTCATTAGATCAATCTGCATCACCAAACTAGATACTTCCTTTATTCAAAGCTTGAACCTAAATTTTCAGATGTAAGTTATCCAATTTACTTATCTATGTGGCTGAGCCTCCATTCAGCTTTTTGTGTCAACTCTGAATAATTCCTTAAAAAGTTTAGCATCCTGTATTTTGTTACCTTTCCAGTAATTCCCCAGGGGGAGCCTGTGGAATTCCCTCTCCCTGGAGAATTAGAGATGATCATCCCTTCAGGACGCACGGGTCCTGCTCTGCCTGGATTGAGAAGGGCAGACTCAGTGACTACACGGAGTTGGGGCGCTGTGCTACACCCTACTGTACCTACAGCACCGTGTTGCTGTGGAGGTGGGTGTCAGGAGAAGGTGAGGAAGAGAAGGCTAGCATTCAGGGAAGGCAGCCACAGCCCGGAGCCTGCGTTCTGATGGGGATGCACAGAGCTTCCTTTGTTGGTCAGATCCGGATTAGGCTTTTGCCTGATCCACTGGAGCAGAGCCTGGAAGCTTTGAGGTGGGCTTGTCCCCGGCCAGAGAGGCGGAAAATCAATTTGGCTGGCGAATGAGATCCCCCAAGAGCTCAGTGCACACTCCATAATCTTATCCACTACCAGCTCCGGAAATAAATGCCTGGGCCCTCACATATTCATGGGGGAGGTGAGGCATAAATCAGGCTTTAAGGATTGGGGCAGAGGCAATGGACTTTCTGGCTGGCTACTAATTAATCCAGCACAGAACACCTCAGCCTAGCAACCTAGGAGTGAGCCGCACACGCACAGGTTACTGTCGCTTTACTCAACTCTATTTTCATTTCAATTAAAACAGATATCAAATGCAATTCTCCCCTTTAGCCGATGCTGCTTATGCATCCCCCTGTTCTTCCTTTAATTAAAAAACATGCTTATTGCAATACTTGCCAGAATCACTTTAATGGTATTTTAATTGTAAGGTCTCTGCCTGATTAAAAAAAGAAAATATGAAGCAGAAAGTGTTTGCAAAACTGTTCTCAGGATGCAAGAAAAGAATCACACACCGCCCCGAATGGATGCCACGTACTAATTCCTTAATTAGCCTGGCACTGCTAGTCAAGTGGGCAACGTGGAGGAGAAAACATATCGGAAATAAAATCATTGACTCAGAGCCATGAACAATAGGGAGGAATCGTTTTCATCAGCTCGTATTTCCCTTGTAGGAGAGACAACTGCATCTAACTAAAAATACCATACTCAGGACAGGGCCAGTCAATGTGGCCAGACAGATTTTTTTCCACTGTTCTTTGGGAAAAGAGTAGCTGGGGCAAAGACACATACTAATCAAACTATCAAAAATTAAATACAAAGAAAACATATTAAAAGCAGCAAGGGAAAAATAACACACAAGGGAATCCCCATAAAGTTAACAGCTGATCTTTCAGCAGAAACTCTGCAAGCCAGAATAGAGTGGCAGGACATATTTAAAGTGATGAAGGAGAAAAACCCACAACCAAGATTACTCTACCCAGCAAGGATCTCATTCAGATTTGGTGGAGAAATTAAAACCTTTACAGACAAGCAAAAGCTGAGAGAGTTCAGCACCACCAAACCAGCTTTACAACAAATACTAAAGGAACTTCTCTAGGCAAGAAACACAAGAGAAGGAAAAGACCTACAATAACGAACCCAAAACAATTAAGAAAATGGGAATAGGAACATATATATCGATAATTACCTTAAATGTAAATGGATTAAATGCTCCCAGCAAAAGACACAGACTGGTTGAATGTATACAAAAACAAGACCCACATATATGCTGTCTACAAGAGACCCACTTCAGACCTAGGGACACATACAGACTGAAAGTGAGGGGATGGAAAAAGAGATTCCATGCAAATGTAAATCAGAAGAAAGCTGGAGTAGCAATTCTCATATCAGACAAAATAGACTTTAAAATAAAGACTATTACAAGAGACAAAGAAGGACACTACATAATGATCAAGGGATCAATCGAAGAAGAAGATATAACAATTGTAAATATTTATGCACCCAACATAGGAGCACCTCACTACATTAAGGCAAATACTAACAGCCATAAAAGGGGAAATCGACAGTAACAAAATCACAATAGGGGACTTTAACACCCCACTTTCACCAATGGACAGATCATCCAAAATGAAAATAAATAAGGAAACACAAGCTTTAAATGATACATTAAACAAGATGGACTTAATTGATATTTATAGGACATTCCATCCAAAAACAACAGAATACACATTTTTCTCAAGTGCTCATGGAACATTCTCCAGGATAGATCATATCTTGGGTCATAAATCTAGCCTTGGTAAATTTAAGAAAATTGAAATCGTATCAAGTATCTTTTCCGACCACAACGCTATGAAACTAGCTACCAACTACAGGAAAACATCTGTAAAAAACACAAACATATGGAAGTTAAACACTACACTACTTAATAATGAAGTGATCACTGAAGAAATCAAAGAGGAAATCAAAAAATACCTAGAAACAAATGACAATAGAGACACGATGACCCAAAATCTATGGCATGCAGCAAAAGCAGTTCTAAGAGGGAAGTTTATAGCAATACAATCCTACCTTAACAAACAGGAAACATCTCAAATAAACAACCTCACCTTGCACCTAAAGCAATTAGAGAAAGCAGAACAAAAAAACCCCAAAGTTAGTAGAAGGAAAGAAATCATAAAGATCAGATCAGAAATAAATGAAAAAGAAATGAAGGAAACGATAGCAAAGATCAATAAAACTAAAAGCTGCTTCTTTGAGAAGATAAACAAAATTGATAAACCATTAGCCAGACTCATCAAGAAAAAAAGGGAGAAGACTCAAATCAGCAGAATCAGAAATGAAAAAGGAGAAGTAACAACTGACACTGCAAAAATACAAAGGATCATGAGAGATTACTACAAGCAACTCTATGCCAATAAAATGGACAACCTGGAAGAAATGGAAAAATTCTTAGAAATGCACAACCTGCTGAGACTGAACCAGGAAGAAATAGAAAATATGAACAAACCAATCACAAGCACTGAAATTGAAACTGTGATTAAAAATCTTCCAACAAACAAAATCCCAGGAGCAGATGGCTTCGCAGGCGAATTCTAACAAACATTTAGAGAAGAGCTAACACCTATCCTTCTCAAACTCTTCCAAAATATAGCAGAGGGAGGAACACTCCCAAACTCATTCTACGAGGCCACCATCACCCTGATACCAAAATCAGACAAAGATGTCACAAAGAAAGAAAACTACAGGCAATATCACTGATGAACCTAGATGCAAAAATCCTCAACAAAATACTAGCAAACAGAATCCAACAGCACATTAAACGGATCATACATCATGATCAAGTGGGGCTTATTCCAGGAATGCAAGGATTCTTCAATATACGCAAATCAATCAATGTGATACGCCATATTATGAAAATGAAGGAGAAAAACCATATGATCATCTCAATAGATGCAGAGAAAGCTTTCGACAAAATTCAACACCCATTTATGATAAAAACCCTGCAGAAATTAGACATAGAGGGAACTTTCCTCAACATAATAAAGGCCATATATGACAAACCCACAGCCAACATTGTCCTCAATGGTGAAAAACTGAAACCATTTCCACTAAGATCAGGAACAAGACAAGGTTGCCCACTCTCACCACTCTTATTCAACATAGTTTTGGAAGTTTTAACCACAGCAATCAGAGAAGAAAAAGAAATAAAAGGAATCCAAATTGGAAAAGAGGAAGTAAAGCTGTCACTGTTTGCAGATGACATGATACTATACATAGAGAATCCTAAAGATGCTACCAGAAAAGTACTAGAGCTAATCAAAGAATTTGGTAAAGTAGCAGGATACAAAATTAATGCACAGAAATCTCTGGCATTCTTATACACTAATGATGAAAAATCTGAAAGTGAAATCAAGAAAACACTCCCATTTACCACTGCAACAAAAAGAATAAAATATCTAGGAATAAACCTACCTAAGGAGACAAAAGACCTGTATGCAGAAAATTATAAGACACTGTTGAAAGAAATTAAAGATGACACAAATAGCTGGAGAGATATACCATGTTCTTGAATTGGAAGAATCAACACTGTGAAAATGACTGTACTACCCAAAGCAATCTACAGATTCAATGCAATCCCTATCAAACTACCAATGTCATTTTTCACAGAACTAGAACAAAAAATTTCACAATTTGTATGGAAACACAAAAGACCCCAAACAGCCAAAGCAATATTCAGAAAGAAAAGCGGAGCTGGAGGAATCAGGCTCCCTGACTTCAGAGCATACTACAAAGCTACAGTAATCAAGATAGTATGGTACTGGCAGAAAAACAGAAATATAGATCAATGGAACAGGATAGAAAGCCCAGAGATAAACCCACACATATATGGTCACCTTATCTTTGATAAAGGAGGCAAGAAATTACAAGGGAGAAAAGACAGCCTCTTCAATAAATGGTGCTGGGAAAACTGGACAGCAACATGTAAAAGAAAGAAATTAAAACACTCCCTAACACCATACACAAAAATAAACTCAAAATGGATTAAACACCTAAATGTAAGGCCAGACAGTATCAAACTCTTAGAGGAAAACATAGGCAGAACACTCTACGACATAAATCACAGCAAGATCCTTTTTCACCCACCTCCTAGAGAAATGGAAATAAAAACAAAAATAAACAAATGGGACCTAATGAAACTTCAAAGTTTTTGCACAGCAAAGGAAACCATAAACAAGACCAAAAGACAACCCTCAGAATGGGAGAAAATATTTGCAAACGAAGCAACTGACAAAGGATTAATCTCCAAAATATACAAGCAGCTCATGCAGCTCAATACCAAAAAAACAAACAACCCAATCCAAAAATGGGCAGAAGACCTAAATAGACATTTCTCCAAAGAAGATAAACAGATTGCCAAGGAACACATGAAAGGATGCTCAACATCACTAATCATTAGAGAAATGCAAATCAAAACTACAATGAGGTATCACCTCACACCAGTCAGAATGGCCATCATCAAAAAATCTACAAACAAGAAATGCTGGAGAGGGTGTGCAGAAAAGGGAACCCTCTTGCACTGTTGGTGCAGCAGTTGGTGGGAATGTAAATTGATACAGCCACTACAGAGAACAGTATGGAGGTTCCTTAAAAAACTACAAATAGAACTACCATATGACCCAGCAATCCCACTACTGGGCATATACACTGAAAAAAACATAATTCAAAAAGAGTCATGTACCGCAATGTTCATTGAAGCACTATTTACAATAGCCAGGACATGGAAGCAACCTAAGTGTCCACTGACAGATGAATGGATAAAGAAGATGGGGCACATGTATACAATGGAATATTACTCAGCCATAAAAAGAAACGAAATTGAGTTATTTGTAGTGAGGTGGATGGACCTAGAGTCTGTCATGCACAGTGAAGTAAGTCAGAAAGAGAAAAACAAATACCGTATGCTAACACATATATATGGAATTTAAGAAAAAAAAAAAGGGTCATGAAGAACCTAGGGGTAAGTTGGGAATAAAGACACAGACCTACTAGAGAATGGACTTGAGGATATGGGGAGGGGGAAGGGTAAGTTGTGACAAAGTGAGAGAGTGGCATGGACATATATACATTACCAAACGTAAAATAGATAGCTAGTGGGAAGCAGCTGCATAGCACAGGGAGATCAGCTCAGTGCTTTGTGACCACCTAGAGGGGTGCGATAGGGAGAGTGGGAGGGAGGGAGACGCAAGAGGGAAGAGATATGGGAACATATGTATATGTATAACTGATTCACTTTGTTATAAGGCAGAAACTAACACACCATTGTAAAGCCATTATACTCCAATAAAGATGTTTAAAAAAAAAAAAAGAGAGAGAGAGTAGCTGGGCCAGCTTAATTGGTTTCCAGTCCTATATGGTTCCCTCTATTGTTTTAGGCCAGTAGTTCTCAAACTTGAGTCCATCAGAATCACCCAGAGGTCTTAAAACACAGATTGGTGGACCTTGCCCCCTCATAGTACATTTGCTATGGGGCCCAAAAATGTGCATTTCTAGCAAGCTCCCAGACGATGCTCTTGCTACTGATCAGGGAGCACACTTTGAGAACCACTGCTCTAGGTAAATGAAGCTTGTTCTAGATGTCCATAGTCCATAGTCTAAAACAGGTTGAAAAATACAAAGCTGGGTGCAGATTAATTCACTTTGTCATTCAACTAACATTTGCTGTTATTTCCAAGCCCTTCTGCTAGGTGCCACAATAAAAATGTTAAAAATACACTTTCAGAAGGTCACAGTGAAGTTTAGTTGCTCCAGGTGAATAGAAATACCCTGGTTTTAGTGAACTGGCCAACTTTACAGATAACCAAGAAAGAAGATAATGGTGATGACTCAGCCCTTTACTTTTTCTATAAACATAAAACTCATGAAGTTAACCTTATCAATGAATTAACTCTATGCTAATTACAAAGTATAAACATATTTGTGGAAGAGAAACACTTAAAGGAATTCAAAACACTGAGATGTAAATAAATGCCTTTTATTATAGCTACTGTTGTCAGTTACTACTTAACTAAACCTTGATTTCCTTTCTACCTCGAGAAAATCAAAACTTCCTTTTACCAACGAAGTTTGTGATATTTAAGTTCTGAAGCCCCTCAGCTGTTCCATGGATTCTTAGAAAGTCACTTAAGGCGTCAGAAAGAAAGGAGAAAACAGGGGGGAAGAAACTGTCTTCTCCAGGCAGGTAAAAATCTCCGTAACTACCAAGTTACCCACTGATTCAAATAATCTCCTTCTTTCTCTGTATCAAAGGTCAATTAGCATTGATCCAATCACACTTTTTTACCAGCCCTGCAACCTGATACGTTTCTCTGAGCAATCTGTTATTTAAAAGGTTCCAAATATAATTATTCTCTGAGTATTGTAACCATGATTCAGCTACAACATCATAATTTTAGAAATGAACAATAATAGTCGTTCATAGTACTTATTTAAAAAATGAGCGTACATCCTACCTTTACTTGACCCCCAGGAATATTACAGTACATGGGAAATGATAATAATGAAAAGCTGTCTTCAGTATATTTCAGTCTGCACAAGAATCCCAGATACATAAGCATCCCAGATTTCTAACTTCACTCCCAGTCTGGATAAACAGGATGTGAGAATCATTAATCAACAAATGAGGTAGAGAGGTAAGGAGAGACCAAGTCCTGAAGGACATTGTAAGCCATATCACGGTGTTTAGACTTGATGTTAAAGGCTAACAGGAAGTCCCAGAAGGGTTTTAAGGAAGGATGTTTGAAATATTTATCTTTTGTTACTGAAAATATTGTAGCTTCTGTGGTAGGAAAGGACTGGTCCCTTTCAATAGCATTTTTCATGTTACAACATCCAAGTTGTCAAGACATAAACTGTAAATTGTTTAATATCTATCTATCTGTCTGTCTGCCCATCTACTGAAAGCAAGTCCTTTCTCATAGCAGTGGCTTATCTTTCATTTAAGGCTAATCAAGTATGTCTGGGACTGTTCTCTGGAGGTAAATATTGTAAGTCATTGTCTGACTGGGAAAAATAAGGGGTTTCAGAGCCAAGTGTCCCCCCACATTAAAAAGCCTTTGTCTCTGATCTCCTGATACACAAATAGTAAATGAAATTGGTCACTGTCTGGACTAATCCACTAACATTTGAGGATACCAGGAAGGACTCTGATTACAGAGAAATTCACAACCAACATTAATCTGCCTCTTCCGGTCAGAAATTCAGTCATTCAACAATTATTTGAGTACCTACTATGTGCCTGGAAATATAATGATCCTGGCAATACAAAGGTGAGCAAAAACAGACCTGGCTCCTGCTTTCTTCAGCTTACTCGCCTCGATTGCACATTGCCAAAAGGTAAAGGGCAGAAAAAACACACCCTAATATTAAATTTGTAAAGAATTAACATAAAAGCAATTCATATAAAAGTTATATGATTTGTATATGAATGATATTAAAGTTCTTAGCCTATGAAAAATTCTATCAATGATCTACTTAGCTTTGGATATAAGCAAGGTCCCCACTCATAAAATAAGTAACACCAATTTGTCACCAAGAAAAGACTGACACCTAGAGATGCACAAAATTACGGGAGTTAAGGGTAGATTTCACAAAACTCAGGTAAATGTTTTCTGGTGCTGACTTCTCCATCTGGCTTCCACTTAAGATCACTGCACAGCCCAGGCCCTTCTCAGCACCATGCTTGAAACTATGGGAAGGAAGTTTACCAATTCCTTTACCACACTTCCCTCTCAGGGCTACAGATGAACAACATTAACAGCCGGTAGACATTTACACAAGCCACTCTCCTCCTGTAAAGGGAGGAAGTCACCACCATTTCCATTTTGTGCACTGATTTGAGGCCCAGATCCTTACCCAAAGCCACAGGAAAGTCCATGGGTGCCTCATATTTGAACTCAGGCCCCCTGTTTGCTGACCCAGCCCCAATCAGACAACCTTGTCACCTTGTCTGTACATAATCATCCCATTTCCTGCCTTGAAGGGTAGCTTTTAGCTGGAAGAAGAGTCAATTCACTCAATCTCCTTTTGCAGCCAACTTGCACATAAGTTGTTTTAAACTTACCCATTTGAAACAAATTTTGTCAGTTCACAAAACCCTCCCATGTTGACCAAGACATTCTATAGGTAGGAGAGGAAGAAAAAAAAATATTAACAGGGTATTGCATTTGTATCCAATGCCTTCAGATGGATTTCCTTTAAATCCAAGCTGCTCTCAGTGAAGTCTTAAAACTGCAGACACGGGGTAACCTGCCCCGTAACTCCCAGGGTCCTGATGCATGCACAGAGAGACCACACAGGATGTCCCAGGAAGCGCTGTTTCACAGCATTCCCAGGTCACTGCATTGTAAAGCATTATCTGAAGCATGCACCTACTGAAACTGAGGTCAGTTTGGTTCTAATTAGAAGGAACCAAGTGTACAAACCCTGGGATAAAAAGTCTGTGCTGAATACAGCACTTAATACCTCACTCCGAAATCCTCAAACCCTTGACTAAGATGAAGAAACCGTAGGAGACACACAGATGGCCAACAGGCACATGAAAAAATATTCAGCATCACTAATAATCAGGGAAATGTGAATCAAAACCACAATGAGATAATCACATCACACCTGTTAGAGAGGCTATTATCAAAAAGACAACAAATAACAAGAGCTGGCGAGGATGTGGGAAAAACGGGAACTCTCCTACACTGTTGGTGGGAATCTTAAGTTGGTGCAGCCACTGTGGAAAAGAGTATAGAAGTTCCTCAAAAAACTAAAAATAGAACTACCATATGATCCAGCAATTCCATTTCTGGGTATTTATCTGAAGAAAACAAAAACACTACTTCAAAAAGATATATGCACCCCTATGTTCATTGTAGTATTACTTACAATAGCCAAGGCATGGAAACAACCTAATGAATGGATAATTAAAATGTGGTGTATATATACGTGTGTATGTGTATACACACACACACACACACACACACACACACTGGAATATTGTTTAGTGATAAAATAGAATGAAATCTTTCCATTGCAACAGGGATGAAACTTGAGGGCATAAGACTAAGTGAAATAAGTCAGAAAAAGATAAATGCCATTTGATCTCACTTATATGTGGAAGATAAAGAAAAGAACAAAACAAAGAAACAAATAAAAAACAGACAAATCTAGCTCACAGATATTGAGACCAGATTGGTGGTTGACTGACATGGGTGGATGAGGGGTAGGCGAAATGGGTGAAGGGCGTCAAAAGGTACATACTTCTAGTTATAAAATGAACATGTCCTGGAGATGTGATGTACAGCATGGTGACTACAGCTAATAATACTGTATTGTATATTTGAAAGTAGCTAAGAGAGTGGATCTTGCAAGTTCCCAACACAAAGAAAAAAAATTTTGTACCTATCTATGGTGACTATTGTGGTGATTATTTTGCAATATATACAAATACCAAAACAGTATGTTATACACCTGAAATTTATATAATATGTCATTTATACCACAATAAAATTTTTTTTAATTTTTAAAAAAGAAACTCTACAATGAACCCAGTAGTTGGTCAAAAAAGATGGCTCATCTCAATAAACCAAGAATATGCATTGCTAGACTATAGAAATCACCAGTATAATAGACTAAAAAGATCTGAGTGTCCTCAGAACTGTGAAATAAAAGAAAGAGTTTGAAGAAAACGAGACCACGTTCCCAACTGCAGCAGAAAAACACACTTCCAGAGTCAAAATACCAAGGAGAATGAAGGCAACCTCATGGATAACTCTGCTACTTCCACCTCTGTATCCTTCCCTCTCTTGCTGTAGAAAAACACTTCAATATGCATTCTGAAGATAACAGAGGCAGAAGCCATCTGAGGTCTTTATTGCCCAGCTAATTCTTTGAGTAATCCAGTTTGCTTTGTATATAGAAACAGCCACTAGCTGTAAATAAAATTGCAACTTAGGGCTGACATGCAGCCATCTCTTCTGTTATCCCCTTCAATCCAAAAGAAACAACAACTAACATGAACTGAATGCTTGTGCTGGGCCAGACCCTGTACTAAGGGCTTTAGAAACATTCTTTCATTTAGTACTCAGAACATCCATAAGCGTTGGGTGATACATTGCAGTATGGCTACACAATAGCAAACAGTAAACGTTAGCAATTGCTGTCCCTGCTGCTATTACTAAAACAGGCCTTACTCTAAAGAGGAGAAACTTGAGGCTTACAAAGGCTGTGCAACTTGCCCAAGGTCACAAAGCCGGTAAGAAGCAGAGCCCAGATTCAGACTCAGTTCTTTCTGGCTCAAAAGCCTGCCAAGCATTTAACTGCTTTGGTATACACCAGTAGACCAAGAAATAGAAAATCACATGAAAGGAAGCCAGTGCACTATTAAACAGCACAAGTTTCTGCTCAAGCCTTGTAAAATGAAGGCACTGTAAGTAATAAGAAACTACAAAATGTCTTCCTCTTGAAAGCCCAATGCCAAGGGAAGAGGGGTTTCTAGAGTTCATCCTCCCTTTATTGACCCTTTATTATTGACCCTTTATTAGTCATCAGCTCTAGACCACTTCACATCAAGCCGCTTGACCACCAGGACAGAGAGTCACTGCTTCATTCAGAAAATATGGATGCTGCCCCAGCTACAGACCACAAGCCCAAGATCCTTGCCCAGAATCCATAATAGTGTACACAAGAGGGTAACGTTCTGTCTCTGTTATTATGGCTCATCATAATTACCTGGAATAAAATGATAAATTCAGCGATGCCTATGGCCGTTGGGCATCTTAACATAAAAGAATGAAAAATATAATTAACTAAATCAAGGCAATATGCCTATTTCCATCCCAGCTCATTAGTATTAATTGATGGGGTTAATTCTCTTTTGTGTTTAACGGTACCTCCTAAAAAATAATTAAAAAAAAAAAAGGAGAGAAGAAGGAATGGAGGGAAGAAATCGAAATGGTAAGTAGACAAAAGTTCTAGGCCTTTTGCTAATTAAGATGAAATCATAAGAGATATAGCTGAAGCTCTTATCAGTGTCACAAAATAGTGTGCCATTTTTTCCAAAAAGTTCAGGAATCAGTACATACAGCAGCATAAATAATGGTGAAAACTTAGTCTTTGGGTGCCATTTCTCAATTGCCTCAAAGAAATTTATAATCCTCCTTTCTACTATAAGTTTTACTTGTAAGAAAAAAAAGTGTGTTCTACTTTATAAACATAAGGAAGGCCCAGAGAGTTCAGAACTCTCAAGGGCCATATGTAGAACTGTTGGTTTTCCTGATGGAGGAGCCTGGTCCCTGTATATATTGGGATTCTGGTTTCCATGAATGGAAAAACTATGGAGGATGCAATATCTTCATAAGGTAGTTCCAAATGTAGTTCCTAGGTGATCTAGTTTCACTTCTATTTAGCACTAATCCTTTCAAAGTGTGTACATACTTCATGTGGAATGTTTTCTTCATAATACTGTGGAAATGGCTGAGAAAGTACTTCCACTATAATACTTTATACCTTGTACGTTAAAATCTTTTTATCTTTTCTTTTTTTTTTTTTGCGGTACACAGGCCTCTCGCCACTGTGCCCTCTCCCGTTGCGGAGCACAGGCTCCGGACGCGTAGGCCCAGTGGCCATGGTTCACATGCCCAGCCGCTCCACGGCATGCAGGATCCTCCCGGACCGGGGCACGAACCTGCGTCCCCCGCAGGCGGACTCTCAACTACTGCGCCACCAGGGAAGCCCCGTTAAAATCTTTTGAATAAATTATTTTTTGGCTTGAAATTTTTCATGACTTGTTTCATCCCATAGATGGTATTAAAAAATAAAGAAAATTTCACACAGCTATTTTTCTGATACCATGAATGGGTATGAAAAAGACAGACAGTAACAGATACTCAGAGAGTGAATTGCTGTTATTGATGATGATGATAACAATTCAATCTTATACTTGAATAGATTTTTATTGTCCTTCAAGTATCTTCACACCTATTATACACCAAGAGAAGACATTAGAGGTTGAGAGCTACACCATATCAACCAGATAGTTGAGAGCTGGGGTTCTTCCCCAGGGAAAGCCTTCTTCATATGTCTTTTAGAAACAAACAAACAAAAAATAACTTAGCAATGGATTTTATATTTCTAACTCATAAAGATATACTTTTTTATGTAGATGTGTAGATGTGTATACATGTGTATGTATGTGAATATATGTAAATTTATGTATTTATGTGTGTACATACGTATATAGATAGATATCAGTGAGCACAACTAAGGACAGTAAAAGCAAATTAGTTGAGAAAAGTGATATTTAAGAGAGGAAGAACTTCAAAATTATACTTCTTAAATTTCATCTGGGATCTGAATTCTGCACCATTTTACTTGTCCACCCATTCAAAAATCAACACATGTACTTTGAGCCCACATCATGAGTCAGGCACGGTCCTAGACACTGAAGAGACAGCAGTAAATAATTGATGGAAGTTCTTTGCCTTTTTGAGCTTATCCTAGCAGAGGAAATGAACTGTAAATAAACAAGTAAATTATAGTATCTCATGTAGTGATAAACGATATGAAGAAAAGTAAAGCAAAATAAATGGAGTCATAGGATTGCTATAATTTTAGAAAAGATGGCAAGTCCTCTCTAATAAGTTGACATTTTCTCAAAAAGAGAATGAAATAAGTGAGCTAGACACATGAATATCTGGAGGAAGAATATTCCAGGCAAAGGGCATTATGTGCAAAGGCCGTGAGGCAGGTGTGTCACTGGTATATTCACAGAAGAGCTGGAGCAGAGTGAATGAGGAAGGCAAGGTCAATGAAGGGATCAGAAGTTTAATAATGGTGTGAACCTTATTCCTAGTGAGATGAGAAGCCATTGGGGTAGGGGTGGTTGAGGAAAGAAGTAGTAAGATCTGACATATTTTAAAGGGCGTGGACAATAAACTATTGGGGCTTATTTTAGCATATAGCACAAAAGTCAAATACCAATGACTTAAACACATGAAGGCATATTTTTCTATCACAAAAAGTACTTCAGAGGTGGGCAGCCCCAGGTGCCATGCTAGTATGACAACTCGGAGAGTCCCGGGTTTCTTCCATTCTTCTGTTTCCTCATTCTGTTTTTTGGCCACACCAAGGGGCATGTGGGCTCTTAGTTCCCGTGCCCTTGCAGTGGAATCATGGATTCTTAACCACTGCACCTCCAGGGAATTCCCTATTTTCCCATTCTTAGCAAGTCAACTCATGGTCCAAGATGGCAGTTGAAAATGCAGCTATCACATTTACATTCCAGGAAGCAGGGAGGAGAAAGAAAGAGGGACAAATAGGGCATGGCTCCTACTAAGCCAGCTCTACTTTAAGAAATGTCCTAGATGTCCTGCACCACTCTTCCCCTTACATATCACTGGCCAGCTCTTAGCCACAGGCTATGTCTACCTACAAAGGAGATGAGGAAATATAGCATTTTACCTGGATACACTGCTGCCCCAAATAAAAACTGGGGTTCTTGGGCTTCCCTGGTGGCACAGTGGTTGAGAGTCCGCCTGCCGATGCAGGGGACACGGGTTCGTGCCCCAGTCCGGGAAAATCCCACATGCCGCAGAGCGGCTAGGCCCGTGAGCCATGGCCACTGAGCCTGTGCGTCCAGAGCCTGTGCTCCACAACGGGAGAGGCCACAACAGTGAGAGACTCACGTACCACAAAAAACAAAACAAAACAAAACAAAACTGGGGTTCTGCTACTAAAGAAGACAAAAAAATCAGAAACATGGGAACCAGTTAAGAAGTTGTTTGAAATGGTCCCAGCCAAAAGTTAGGTTGAATAGGACTAGGTTGGTACTAATGGGACACATGTTGAAGATTCAGCCAGGAAGATTCACTGATGGATTGGTCATGGAATATAAGAAGAAGAAAGATATCTAGGGTGCCACCAAGATTTTTGGCCTGAGCCACTGGCTATTAAGTGAGACGGGGAAATTCCTCCCACGTTGAATCTGTGTGTATATTGATGTCTACACGATCAAAACTTGTCTCAGGTACAAAGTACATGCTCTTCACCTCCTCTCCACTATCCAACTCTAATCTTACATCCTGGACACTCGGATTACTTCTGTCTACATTCTGCCTTACCTCCTACATCACGTGTTTTAGAACTAGACATTTTACTCTTTTATATTTGCTCCCTAATTACTTTTTCTTTAGTAGTAATGCACATTATTCATGTTAAGCATTATTCCTCACTTCTTGTGTCTCACACAGAGCTCCTGGGCCACTTAATAAGCATTCACAAGTCATCTGTTGAACCAAATTTCATCTGTGTCCTTTCCCAGTTCTCATGCTTTCTAGAACCTATGACCCATATCTCTGTGATTAAAATCTTACTTTCACTCTAGGCAACCCTGCTCCCTACCAACAACTCCTGTTTGTACAGAAACGGGTGTCCACCACTTATCCTCACGATCCTACCAATGGGGGGGATGCTTCACATAACAGACTTTCCCTCTCCATGGGATGAGGGTTAGCCCTTCTAAACCTAGTCACTTATTCTAAATAATGAGAGTGAAGTATTGCCTGAACAGGAACATTTAGGAATAACCACCACTGAAAGGTGACAGCTTGGGGCAAGTATCTGGGTTACTAGGATTTTGAAATCTCCAAGAGTGGAAGACAGGTATCCACATACCTCTGCCTTTCCCTTGCCCTCTCTTCTCCTCTGATGCCTCTTCTCCATCTTCAGTCTCTGGCCCTATCAACAAACACCATTCCTTGCTGCAACATTTACCTGGAACTACTAGGATATCCAGAGACTCAGATGGGCTGAGTTTGAGGACTTTTAGCTGCAAAACTTCTCCCAAATTGTATCAATATCAGGCAAAGACCCTTGAGCTCCTGAAGGGCATCCCATCCTCCAACAGGATTTGACTCCTGTGGCAAGAATCCTGGTTAAAGGCCTGTAAAGAGCATCTTTTCTCTGAGCTGAGACTTGAAGTCTGTAATTTTCTTTTGTCATTGCCAGTCCTTAGGTAGCTGCTAGCTGTCAATAAGTCAGTACTCCCCATAGCCACTGGCTACACACACACACAACCACCACAAAAAAGACAGGTCAGGAGCTCAAGCTCACAGGCCTTTTTCCTAAAGGGTACTAATTAATTGATTTGCCTGAAATCTTCTCCTTGCTACCAGAGGGGAAAAAAAATAAGCTTGCAGAATAAAGAATGTAAAATTCCTAATAAGTCCACCTGTAAGAGACAGGTAGTAACACTCCATCAGTTTATCCTCTGCAAAATATTTTATTCTCCCTCATATAGCCACAAGCTTACTTTAACAAGAACAAATGCTCCTGTAAATGTTAAATATATTTATAGTACAGAATTGTGTTTTAGTGCAGTTTTATAGATCTCTGTAACTAATCACACTTGCCAGTGAACAAGAGTCCCTTTGATAACCATTCGTTATTATCTGCCACTGAAGGAGGCAATGATTTTTATTCTCATTTAACAGATAAGGAAAGAAACTCATGAGGAGGTAGAAACAACTGACTTAGTCACTTGGTAATGAGGGAGAGGAGTTAAAATTTGAATTCTCAGTCTCTCCCCAATTCCCAGACCCTAGAGCTATGTGGCCGGTTTTGCAATAAGGAAGCCTATTTATATGACTTTCCACGGGACAAGGAAGTCAAAACCACAACAGGGTAAAAGCAGGAAGGCATTGCTTTCTTGGCAGAGAATTTCAAAGGCAGCAGCATTAACTGATTTCAGAGCCTTCTGCTATATCGTGAGTGCTGCCAGGGACAAGCATGAATACAAAGGACTTGAATAAAGAAGCATATTCTTGGAGAACACTGATCACCCTCTTGCATTTGAAAAATTAAAATAATCAAGCTCTGTGCTTTTAAGAGTCAAAAGAAAGGGCTTTCATTTTGAACCTTCTGACCACTTCTTCCTTTCATAGGGAAATCTCAATTTGGTCCGAGAATAAATTGTCAACCAAGGGCTGGAACTTATCCAAAAAGTTCCCCTTTCTTCTGCCCCTAAAATGATAAAATCATATATAATAATGCCACCCCCATCTCCAAACTCCGCAAACCTTTCACGTGCAGGAAGTTGAGGATGCTGGTGTTGGTGTCCAACAGGAGCAGCTGGCCTTTCTCTACCGTGACGTTGTCGCCCTCTTGTGGCAGTCGCTCGGGAAACCAGCTGTGAGCCCTGGACCACCTCCGGCAGAACTGAAAGGGAAAGTTGCCCTGGAAAACAGGTTTTGTTATTTTGTTTTATTTTGTTTTCAAGCAGGATAGTCTGGGTGATCCATCAGAACAGAAACTCCTTAAACTCAAATTAATTTAAATATAATTCTAAACATCTCCATAAAATTAGTCACCCTCGTACAACTAACTCAAAAAAGGGAAAATACGGAAGGGGCAAAGTCGTACTCAAAGTTCTTCTGTGTTCAGCCTCTGGAATTCTCCAGCAATATGCTGGTAATACTTTCTTACCTTTTTGCCCAAGAACAGGCCACCTTCTACCTAACAGATGGGGTCGATTCCATTTTTTATTTTTACAGACGTGTATTGAGTCTTGGACAAAAAGTCATAAATAGCCAGGAATAGAGAGAATTAACACATTCTGCTTGATGGGTGGCATTTTGCTTTACATAACTGGTACCACTTGTCACTGGCTCTACTGCCAAGTGTCCCTGTCTTATAGGAACATTCCTCTCTCCACGTGTTCAGATCCATCCTCCCACCCTGCCTCTTTTGATATTACTGATGCCTTTCCGTCTGTGTTTGGTGTATCCATGCTGGCAAAGTTTGTGCACAGGAAAAATGCCAGCTGACTTCAGATGACAACCCAAAACCTCTGAGGGAGGTGCCGGGAGTGGGACTGTGAGGCGCCTAGAGGAGGAAGCACCCTTGACCTCCCGCAGTCTCCCTCTCAGAGCTTTTGGCTTCCTGTTAATTTACAGTCACACTGAACTCACGTGGTTTTCAAACCAAGGATGTGAAAATCACAGAAAGCAGTACCTGGCTCATGCAAGAGGCAGAGAACAGGTTTAAATGTCCTGTGCAGCTATGGAACTGTAATTCTGATAAATGTAATGAAATCCTCTTGGACAAGGTGATTAGCTCAAGGTCATACAGATGACATGGGTATGCCTCTCTCCCAACAGTTCTTCTTCCCACACAGATTCCAACCTAATGCGAAGCCCCAGTTCCTATAAAACAACTGCCTAGAAAGTCCTCTTGTGAGATATTTGAGGCAGATGGGAGAAGATCGTGAAGAAGGGGAGGCATGTTTACAATACCAATAACTAAACCTCCACAGAGAACAATGCCCTGGAGTATTTCTGAGAGAGAAAATTCTGGACAAATGTGTTGCCAGAAGTCAGTAGATTTTCCAGGTGTACTGACCCCCAGCTCACTAGTCCTGAGTTATATACTGAACCCAATCACCAACAAGACTTGGGGATAAGGAAAAGCAGGATCTTTTCATTTTCTGCATCTACAAAGGAGAAATAACTCAGTGACTCATCCCAATTTAAGAGATGGAAAGGCATCAGGCACAGTGATAAGCAGTTCCAGCACCACAGGAAAAAAAGAACATGTGGTACCCAAGCATCATTGTGAGCTGTATGAACCGTGACCACAGGATGACCATCCAAACACTCAAAAAGTGGGAGAGAAGTTTACCTCTCCACCTATTTCACACTGAAGCTAAGCATGGGGAGGTAAAATTACAGAAGGGGCTCCTCATACGACTAGATATTCTACCTTCCTATAATCCTTTAATTCACTCCTGCAGAATCCACAAAGAAAAAGGGGGGCCAATAGGAGGAAACTGGAGTGGAATAAAGTGGTGAGAAGATGGAAAAGACCAAAAGATGGCGAAGACAACTCCAGAGAAGGTGAACCAGATTATCTGTAAGTCAGCCCTGAGTCACTAAGACATGTGAAAAAGCCTGGATTTCTAGAAGGTCAGAGGTGGAAAGAACTCCTATCCCTTTATTTTAAAGATGATGTTTCAGACAGGGTTTCTCAGCCTAGAGCTGTTTAAGGTGCAGATTCTCTCAATGCCACCAGGATGGAACCAAAAGCTCAGGAGGAGGGATCAGTTAGGAGACTGGAATTAACAAATACACACTACTATATATAAAACAAATAAACAACAAGGACCTACTATATAGCACAGGGAACTATATTCAGTATCTTGTAAAAACCTGTAATGGAAAAGAATCTGAAAAAGAATATATATATATATATATATATATATATATATATATCTCCAAATTACTTTGCTGTACACTTGAAACTAATACAACACAGTAAATCAACTATACTTCAATTTTTTTTAAAAAACTCTCAGTAGGTGGGACCAGGGATCTGTCATTTTAATCATCTCCTCAGTGGCACTTCTGCATCAAATTTTGAGGACCAATTCAAGGCAAGGGCTAGAGAAGAGGGAGATAGATCCAAAAAAGGAACTGGGAGGCTCCCTTCACACCAGGCCCTGAAGCTCAGGGAAGGCCAGCAAGGGTGTGTGGATGAGCCATGAGGAGGAGTGAAGAATTCAGCAGCTTCAGCAGCTTGACTTTTTCTGAGACGTGAGCCTCGTGTTCAGATCCAAGCCCAGCTACAGAACTACACAAAAAACCTGGGCTCATGACCCTCACAATGGAAAGATGTGGAACAACTAGACGATCAGGTAAAAGGAAGTCAGAGGAGGACCATTCCATGATGTCTTCCCGTAATTAACTTGAGAACCTTTCAAACCTCAAGGTTAGCACTGATACCTGTCATCTTAGCTCTGAGGGAACTTTAAAGACTTTCTCTCTGGCTCAGAAGCAGCTGTGTGTATCATTGGCTTCCTTCCCTGCGTTCTATCATCTTGGCCTGGCCAAAAAGCCTTTGAAAATTGCTATACTCAGGACCTTCAAGATGGCAGACGAGTAAGACATGGAGATCACCTTCCTTCCCACAAATACATCAAAAATACATCTACATGTGGAACAACTCCTACAGAACACCTATAGAATGCTGGCAGAAGACCTCAGACTTCCCAAAAGGCAAGAAACTCCCCATGCACCTGGGTACGGCAAAAGAAAAAACAGACACAAAGGAATATGGATGGGGGGGCTTCCCTGGTGGCACAGTGGTTGGGAGTCCTCCTGCCGATGCAGGGGACACGGGTTTGTGCCCCGGTGCAGGAAGATCCCACATGCCGCAGAGCAGCTAGGCCCGTGAGCCATGGCCACTGAGCCTGCATGTCCGGAGCCCGTGCACCATAGCGGGAGAGGCCACAACAGTGAGAGGCCCGCGTACCGCAAAAAAAAAAAAAAAAATGGATGGGACCTGCACCTCTGGGAGGGAGCTGTGAAGGAGGAAAGGTTTCCACATACTAGGGAGCCCCTTCACTGGTGGAAACGGGGTGGAGGTGGGGAGCTTCGGAGCCAAGGAGGAGAGCGCAGCAACAGGGGTGCAGAGAGCAGAGGCTTGTCTGCTCACCCTCTGGGGCAGGTGGGGGCTGGGAGCTGAGGCTCAAGCTTCAGAGGTCAGATCCCAGGGAGAGGACTGGGGTTGGCTGCATGAACACAGCCTGAAGGGGGCTAGTGCACCACAGGTAAATGAGAGGGATTCCAGGAAAAAGACTGGAACTGCCTAACAGGCAAGAGACCATTGTTTCTGGGTGCGCGAGGAGAGGAGATTCAGAGCGCCACCTAAATGGGCTCCAGAGATGGGCAGGAGCCATGGCTATCAGCGTGGACACCAGAGACGGGCATGAGACACTAAGGCTGCTGCTGCCGCCACCAAGAAGCCTGTGTGCGAGCACAGGTCACTATCCACACCTCCCCTCCCGGGAGCCTGTGCAGCCCGCCACTGCCAGGGTCCCGTGATCCAGGGACAACTTCCCCGGGAGAACACACGGTGCGCCTCAGGCTGTTGCAACATTACGCTGGCCTCTGCCACCACAGGCTCACCCCGTATTCCGTACCCCTCCCTGCCCCCGGCCTGAGTGAGGCAGAGCCCCCTAATCACCCACTCCTTTAACCCCCCCCGTCTGGGTGAAGAACAGATGCCAGAGGGTGATCTACACACAGAGGCGGGGCCAAATCCAAAGCTGAGCCCCGGGAGCTATGAGAACAAAGAAGAGAAAGGGAAATCTCTCCCAGCAGCCTCAGGAGCAGCGGATTAAAGCTCCACAATCAACTTGATGTACCCTGCATCTGTGGAATACATGAATAGACAATGAATCATCCCAAACTTGAGGCAGTGGACTTTGAGAGCAACTGTAGACGTGGGGTTTGCTGTATGCAACTGACTAGATTCCGATTTATATGTTTATCTTAGTTTAGTTTTTAGTGCTTGTTATCATTGGTGGATTTGTTTATTGGTTTGGTTGCTCTCTTTTTTTATTTTTATTTTTTATTACTTTTTTATTTTAACATATATTTTTTAATTTTTTATTTTAATAACTTTATTTCTTTTATTTTATTTTTCTTTCTTTCTTTTTTGTCTCCCTTTTCTTCTGAGCTGTGTGGCTAACAGGGTCTTGGTGCTCTAGTCAGGTGTCAGGCCTGGGACTCTGAGGAGGGAGAGCTGAGTTCAGGACATTGGTCCACCAGAGACCTCCCAGCCCAACGTAATATCAGTCAGCAAGAGCTCTCTCAGAGATCTCCAACTCAACACTAAGGCCCTGCTCAACTCAACAACCAGCAAGCTCCAGTGCTGGACACCCCATGCCAAACAACTACCAAGACAAGAACACAACGCTACCCATTAGCACAGAGGCTGCCTAAAATCATACTAAGTTCACAGACACCCCAAAACACACCACCAGAAGCAGTCCTTCCCACCAGAAAGACAAGATTCAGGCTCATCCACCAGAACACAGGGACCAGTCCCCTCTACCAGGACACCTACATAATCAACTGAACCAACCTTAGCCACTGAGGGCAGACACCAAAAACAATGGGAACTATGAACCTGCAGCCTGCGAAAAGGAGACCCCAAACACAGTAAGTTAAGCAAAATGAGAAGACAGAGAAATACACAGCAGATGAAGGAGCAAGGTAAAAACCCACCAGACCTAACATGAAGAGGAAATAGGCAGTCTACCTGAAAAAGAATTCAGAGCAATGATAGTAAAGATGATGCAAAATCTTGGAAATAGAATGGAAAAAATACAAGAAACATTTAACAGGGACCGAGAAGAACTGAAGAGCAAACAAACAATGATGAAAAACACAATAAATGAAATTAAAAATTCTCTAGAAGGAATCAATAGCAGAATAACTGAGGCAGAAGAACAGATAAGTGACCTGGAAGACAAAATAGTGGAAATAACTACCACAAAGCAGAATAAAGAAAAGGAATGAAAAGAATCGAGGACAGTCTCAGAGACCTCTGGGACAACATTAATTGCACCAACATTTGAATTATAGGGGTCCCAGAAGAAGAAGAGAAAAAGAAAGGGACTGAGAAAATATTTGAAGAGATTATAGTTGAAAACTTCCCTAATATGGGAAAGGAAATATTCAATCAAGTCCAGGAAGTGCAGAGAGTCCCATACAGGATAAATCCAGGGAGAAATATGCCAAAACACATACTAATCAAACTATCAAAAATTAAATACAAAGAAAAAATATTAAAATCAGCAAGGGAAAAACAACAAATAACACACAAGGGAATCCCCATAAGGTTAACAGCTGATCTTTCAGCAGAAACTGAAAGCCAGAAGAGAGTGGCAGGACATATTTACAGTGATGAAGGGAAAAACCTACAACCAAGATTACTCTACCCAGCAAGGATCTCATTCACATTCAACAGAGAAATTAAAACCTTTACAGACAAGCAAAAGCTAAGAGAATTCAGCACAACCAAACCAGCTTTACAACAACTGCTAAGGAATTTCTCTAGGCAGAGAAAACAAGAGAAGGAAAACACCCACAATAACAAACCCAAAACAATTAAGAAAATGGGAATAGGAAGATACATCTCAATAATTACCTTAAATGTAAATGGATTAAATGCTCCAACCAAAAGACATAGACTGGTTGAATGGATACAAAAACAAGACCCGTATAAATGCTGTCTACAAGACCCAGTTCAGAGCTAGGGACACATACAGACTGAAAGTGAGGGGATGGAAAAAGATATTCCATGCAAATGGAAACCAAAAGAAAGCTGGAGTAGCAATTCTCATATCAGACAAAATAGACTTTAAAATAAAGACTATTACAAGAGACAAAGAAGGACACTACATAATGATCAAGGGATCGATCTAAGAAGAAGATATAACAATTGTAAATATTTATGCACCCAAATAGGAGCACCTCAATACATAAGGCAAATACTAACAGCCATAAAAGGGGATATCAACAGTAACACATTCATAGTAGGGGACTTTAACACCCCACTTTCACCAATGGACCACCAAAATGAAAATAAATAAGGAAACACAAGCTTTAAATGATAAATTAAACAAGATGGACTTAATTGATATTTATAGGACAGTCCATCCAAAAACAACAGATACCCTTCCTTCTCAAGTGCTCATGGAACATTCTCCAGGATAGATCATACCTTGGGTCACAAATCAAGCCTTGGTAATTTAAGAAAATTGAAATCATATCAAGTATCTTTTCTGACTACAGTGCTATGAGACTAGATATCAATTACAGGAAAAAAACTGTAAAAAATACAAACCCATGGAGGCTAAACAATACACTACTAAATAACAAAGAGATCACTGAGGAAATCAAAGGGAAATCAAAAACTACCTAGAAATAAATGACAATGAAAACAAGATGGCCCAAAACCTATGGGATGCAGCAAAAGAAGTTCTAAGAGGGAAGTTTATAGCAATATAATCTTACCTCAAGAAACAAGAAAAATCCCAAGCAACCTAACCTTACACCTAAAGCAATTAGAGAAAGAAGAACAAAAAATACCCAAAGTCAGCAGAAGGAAAGAAATCATAAGGATCAGATCAGAAATAAATGAAAAAGAAATGAAGGAAATGATAGCAAAGATCAATAAAACTAAAAGTTGCTTCTTTGAGAACATAAACAAAATTCATAAACCATTAGCCAGACTCATCAAGAAAAAAAGAGAGAAGACTCAAATCAGCAGAATCAGAAATGAAAAAGGAGAAGTAACAACTGACACTGCAGAAATACAAAGGATCATGAGAGATTACTAAAAGCAACTCTATGCCAATAAAATGGACAACCTGGAAGAAATGGACAAATTCTTAGAAAAGCACAACCTTCTGAGACTGAACCAGGAAGAAATAGAAAATATAAGCAGACCAATCACAAGCACTAAAATTGAAACTGTGATTAAAAATCTTCCAACAAACAAAAGCCCAGGACTACATGGCTTCACAGGTGAATTCTATCAAACATTTAGAGAAAACCTAACACCCATCCTTCTCAAAACCTTCCAAAATGTAGCACAGCAAGGAACACTCCCAAACTCATTCTACAAGGCCACCATCACCCTGATACCAAAACCAGACAAAGATGTCACACACAAAAGAGAAAACGACAGGCCAGTATCACTGATGAACATAGATGTAAAAATCCTCAACAAAATACTAACAAACAAAATCCAGCAGAACATTCAAAGGATCATACACCATGATCAAGTGGGGTTTATCCCAGGAATGCAAGGATTCTTCAATATATGCAAATCAATCAATGTGATACACCATATTAACAAATTGAAGGAGAAATATCATATGATAATCTCAATAGATGCAGAAAAAGCTTTCAACAAAATTCAACACCCAATTGTGTTAAAAAAAAACTCTCCGGGCTTCCCTGGTGGCGCAGTGGTTGAGAATCTGCCTGCTAATGCAGAGGACACGGGTTCGAGCCCTGGTTTGGGAGGATCCCACATGCCACGGAGCAACTGGGTCCGTGAGCCACAACTACTGAGCCTGCGTGTCTGGAGCCTGTGCTCCGCAAGAGAGTCCGCGATAGTGAGAGGCCCGCACACCGCGATGAAGAGTGGCCCCTGCAAGCCACAACTAGAGATAGCCCTTGCACAGAAATGAAGACCCAACACAGCAAAAATAAATAAATAAATAAATAAATAATAAACTCCTACCCCCAACATCTTCTTTAAAAAAAAAAAAAAAAAACTCTCCAGAAAGTAGGCATGGGGGAACTGACCTCAACATAATAAAGGCCATGTATGACAAAAACACACTAACATCATTCTCAATGGGGAAAAACTGAAACCATTTCCACTAAAATCAGAACAAGACAAGGTTTCCCACTCTCATCACTATTATTCAACATAGTTTTGGAAGTTTTAGCCACAGCAATCAGAGAAGAAAAAGAAATAGAAGGTATCCAAATCTGAAAAGAAGAAGTAAAGCTGTCACTGTTTGCAGATGACATGATACTATACATAAAGAATCCTAAAGATCCCACCAGAAAACTGCTAGAGCTAATCAATGAATTTCGTAAAGTAGCAGGATACAACATTAATGCACAGAAATCTCTTGCATTCCCATATACTTATGATGAAAAATCTGAAAGAGAAATTAAGAAAACCCTCCCATTAACCACTGCAACAAAAAGAATAAAATACCTAGGAATAAACCTACCTAAGGAGACAAAAGACCTGTATGCAGAAAACTATAAGACACTGATGAAAGAAATTAAAATGACACAAACAGATGAAGAGATATACCATGTTCTTGGATCAGAAGAATCAACGTTGTGAAAATGACTATACTACCCAAAGCAATCTACAGATCCAATGCAATCCCTATCAAACTACCAATGGCATTTTTCACAGAACTAGAACAAAAAATTTCACAATTTGTATGGAAACACAAAAGACCCCAAACAGCCAAAGCAATATTCAGAAAGAAAAACGGACCTGGAGGAATCAGGCTCCCTGACTTCAGACCATACTACAAACCTACAGTAATCAAGATAGTATGGTACTGGCAGAAAAACAGAAATATAGATCAATGGAACAGGATAGAAAGCCCAGAGATAAACCCACACACATATGGTCACCTTATCTTTGATAAAGGAGGCAAGAATATACAAGGGAGAAAAGACAGCCTCTTCAATAAATGGTGCTGGGAAAACTGGACAGCAACATGTAAAAGAAAGAAATTAAAACACTCCCTAACACCATACACAAAAATAAACTCAAAATGGATTAAACACCTAAATGTAAGGCCAGACAGTATCAAACTCTTAGAGGAAAACATAGGCAGAACACTCTACGACATAAATCACAGCAAGATCCTTTTTCACCCACCTCCTAGAGAAATGGAAATAAAAACAAAAATAAACAAATGGGACCTAATGAAACTTCAAAGCTTTTGCACAGCAAAGGAAACCATAAACAAGACGAAAAGACAACCCTCAGAATGGGAGAAAATATTTGCAAACGAAGCAACTGACAAAGGATTAATCTCCAAAATATACAAGCAGCTCATGCAGCTCAATATCAAAAAAACAAACAACCCAATCCAAAAATGGGTAGAAGACCTAAATAGACATTTCTCCAAAGAAGATAAACAGATTGCCAATGAACACATGAAAGGATGCTCAACATCACTAATCATTAGAGAAATGCAAATCAAAACTACAATGAGGTATCACCTCACACTAGTCAGAATGGCCATCATCAAAAAATCTACAAACAAGAAATGCTGGAGAGGGTGTGTAGAAAAGGGAACCCTCTTGCACTGTTGGTGCAGCAGTTGGTGGGAATGTAAATTAATACAGCCACTACAGAGAACAGTATGGAGGTTCCTTAAAAAACTACAAATAGAACTACCATATGACCCAGCAATCCCACTACTGGGCATTAACACTGAAAAAAACATAATTCAAAAAGAGTTATGTACCGCAATGTTCACTGAAGCACTATTTACAATAGCCAGGACACGGAAGCAACTTAAGTGTCCACTGACAGATGAATGGATAAAGAAGATGGGGCACATATATACAATGGAATATTACTCAGGAATGAAATTGGAGTTATTTGTAGTCAGGTGGATGGACCGAGAGTCTGTCATACAGAGTGAAGTAAGTCAGAAAGAGAAAAACAAATACCATATGCTAACACATATATATGGAATCTAAAAAAAAAAAAAATGGCTCTGAAGAACCTAGTGGCAGGACAGGAATAAAGACGCAGACATAGAGAATGGACTTGAGGACATGGGTAGGGGGAAGGGTAAGCTTAGACGAAGTGAGAGAGTAGCATGGATATATATACACTACCAAATGTAAAATAGATAGCTAGTGGGAAGCAGCAGCATAGCACAGGGAGATTAGCTCATTGCTTTTTGACCACCTAGAGTGGTGGGATAGGGAGGGTGGGAGGGAGACGCAAGAGGGAGGGTAATGGGGGATATATGTATACATAAAGCTGATTCACTTTGTTATACAGCATCAACTAACACACCAATGTAAAGCAGTTATACTCCAATAAAGATGTAAAAAAAAGAACTATACTTAGCCCCAACCCAGCAGGTGGGAAGGTCAAATATTGTTATATCCTCTTTACAGCTGAGGAAACAGTGTCCTCTTTACAGCTGAGGAAACAAAGGCTCAAAGAGTTTAAAGGTTGTGCTAAAGGCCGTGGAGGTGAAGACAGCCTGGGCCCAGCCAAGCAAGTTCCTACCTCGGGTCTTCCCGCTCACATGGCCTCTCTTGGGATGCTCTCAGCCAAAATATCTGCAAGGCACACTCCCTTACTTCATTCAGGTCTCTGCTCAAACAACACTTCCTTCTATGTCTCCTTATTAAAATGCTATGTCCCATCACTCCTTCACCCTAATACTGCTTCATCCTTGTATTAGACCATATCATTCCTTGTGTATTTATCATCCATTGAACTTATTACTCAAATGAAAAACAGGGACTTTGTTTTGGTCATTGCTATATCCCCAACCCCCTAAAAAGTGTCTGACACATAGTTAAGTGGAAAATAAAAATTGATGAAATGATTTAAGTGAATCATCCACCTGCAAATTCCACACGCATTTATAGATATCGCACATACACATAAGCATACATGCCTTCTTTATACAATAGGTGAGCAAATAAGTGATAAGGTCTAAAATTACTTAAAAATGTTATGTTTCCTAGGTCTCTTGATCCATTGAGTTTGGCCCACATCCTTTCCCACTCCTTTCTGTGTTTTCAAACTCTATGTAAACTTAAAACCAAACAAGGGCAAATGTATCAAAATTAAAACCAGAGACTCAGATTCAATCTCCCTATGAAATCTTCCACTGATTTTTTCTTTCACCTTAAGTCTCTTTATTGAATGTGGTACTTTTCAAATGGTTATCAATGGTAAGCATTAAATTTCAAAAGATCTAAGCTTCCCTCTGCCCAAAGCTTTTCCTTATCATAATAAAGGTATCTTGAAATTATATTAAATGTATCAGTGATTCATGCCTATTACAAAACAGTGACTAAATACTAAAAGTAAAAAATTCCTAAACTTTTAGCAAAATTTTTTCCTAAAAAATTAATGCATCCTCAACTGTCCAACAGCACCTAGGGAAGGAGAAGAGTCAAATATCTCCATGATTTCAAGTTATCAGGGAATTCATGGTTACATGTGTGCCACCATAAGAATTGTAGCTCTACATTTTCATAGTTGACACAATGGTAGTATAATGCTATTCCACAGGCCTCCCAGAGCAATAACCCCATGAGACAGAGGAGGTGGCCCACTTTCCAACATCTTTATCCTTCAGTTCCTTCAATTTGATCCAATCAAGCAAACAAGAATGCTGACAGCATCACTAAAAAGACTTCTTGTCCATATATTCGAAAGCCTCTCAACTGATACCAATGTAATGTTTTGGTGCAAGCCATGCTCTGCATCACCAACTCAGCTCCCAGGTCAATGCAAGTTTCACTTTCACCAAATAACAGGTCTTTCCACCACAGTCCCCAAGGTGTTCAGCCTTTAGCTCTAGTTTTCTTCTTCCAGATAAACAAATCACTCATTCCCATTCTGCAGATGAAGAAAATCATCTCCCTATGGGCATATGGGGCTGGAGTAAAAATAGACTTGGGAACTATCCAGAACACGCCCTCATTTTTACCTTAGAACATACAGCCCCAAATAAACCAAAACAGAAACCAAAAAACAAAACAAAACACAAGCAAAAACTTTTCTGGCTCAGCGAGAAGCTTATGCAATTTGTTTTCTTCTTACAGCTTGTCAGCACTTCTCTGAACTTCAGGAATGTGCAGTGTCTGCAAATCTTACATGTCACCTTAAATGTACTTGCAGTACCACCAGAGTTATCTTGAAAGAAAGCACTGATCAGCAAGGTGGAACACCAGGCAAAGCAAAGACCTATTTGCAAGCATCTGCGTTAAGCCAGGGCTGTGGAGAAGGTAGAGTGTGGGGGTCTTTCTAGTCACAGTGCCTCCTAGATGACAAAGATAAGGAGGAACTATTTTGACACCTCCCCAGAATGCCTGCTTCAGCAAACAAGCCCTGGAAATAGGAAAAGCCGGGCTCCTGTCACCAACGCTCTCTCCACCCTTTACACTGCTCTGTTTTCTCCAAAGAACTTATCATCACCAAAACATTGTGTATTGTTTATAGTCAGTCAAGTCCCAGTGGAATGTAAGCTTCATGAGAGTTTCTTGGTTTTCTGCTGTATCCCAGTACCTACAACAATGCCTGGCCACATGGTCGGTACCCCCAAAAATGTGTTTGAATGAATAGTCAACACTTATGTGGGCTCATAATCACTATGCCATAATTCAAAGTATTGTTTTAATAACTAAAATAATTTGATATGACACTGCAATTTTTTTTACTTTTTTCAGTGCTCTTTTACATAGAAATGTTTTTAATTCTTATGAAACCAAATGTATTGATCTTTTTTTTGTAACATCCTCCATTCTTTTACACATAAGACTCCCTTCTTTCATTCTGACACAAATAGCACTTATATGTTCTTCTTGATTTGTAGGGTTTTATATTCGCATGTTAATGCTCAACTAATTTAGAATTTACGTTGGTGGGAAGTTTTCCATTTTTCCTTATTTTTTATCTTTGCTTTGTTCCCCCCCACCCCAAATATAATGAAATGTCTTCATACCATTTATTAAACAATAGAGTCTTGGCTATTTTCATAATTGTATTATAATGTTGGGTGATATTTAGCATGTTGGCCAGTTAAAATCCTAAACCTTTCCTGTATGAGCTAGTGCAAAGGTATTTCTTTTAGATACATGTAACTTCATCCTTGTTCTTAAGGTGCTCATGTTATCCCTGAAAAAAAGACAAATAGCCAGGTAATTAATATAAAGTGTGATTAATTCAATAATTAAAGGCATAAGCAAGGTACTATGTGAGTTCAGAAAATTAGATGGCTAACTCTGGTAGAGACCACCTTACAGATGAAAGCCTGTGCATTAATTACTTTTCTTTTTTTCAATCTGGACACTACACATGAATCAACACAGGCTGAGATTATTGCAGCTGATTATGAAACCCAAAAATGCTCATTGTAGGAAAAGTCAACCATCTACAAATCCAGGATTACGAATAGAGCCCCTGACCTCTAATCCAATAACTCCTTAGGGAACAAAAAGGAAATTAAATTAGTTTGGCATAATTTGTTCTTACCGGGCTCATGCTGGCTCTAAGTGATCACTTTCTTTTCTCGGTGACTACAAACCCTTCACGATGATGAGATAACATGAGAAAGTCCCCCTCTGTTGCCCGGCACATTGACTACTCAAGGAAATGTCAGTAACGCCTCCTGCCAGCCACACGGGCCCAATTCACATTTATGCTTTGTCCCTGTTAGAAAACCAGGCAGTTCACTAGCTTCTCTCTCCCTTCTGTGCACATCCTATACGCCATGATTTCTCTAAGAATATTGATGTTAGCTCAGTGCTTTATCCATGTAAGTTATTTTAGCACTCCTGAGCTTCAGGAACTAGTACAGTCTGCAAACAGAACAAATTTACAGAAACTTTCCTCATGTTCTCTTCCATTCAAAGCTTCAAATCTCCTCGGATAATGTCTCTTCTGAATTATAAGCCTGAAGATCATTCCACGACCCAGCGCCTCCAATGTCCCAGGCACAGTGCTAGACATTTGACTTCTGGTATCACTAATCCTCACAAGTGAAAAACTTATGCATTACCCTCTCTACTTTAAATTTTTTTAATGTGAAATTTTAAAATTTACTCATAATGACTAACATTTTTGAGTGCACTTAACAGTATAATACATATATACATTGTACTTATGTAATACATATGTACATACATATATACATTATCTGTATATGCATAACTGAATCACTTTGCTGTACAGCATAAATTAACACCACATTGTAAATCAACTATACCTCAATAAAATTTTCAAAAAACAGGTATTTTCTTAGTCATCACAGGCACTTTTCAGCCTCCTTGCCTGGAACTATGGAGCAGCTGGATCTCTGGATTCAACAAATATTTATTGAGCACAAAATAAAACAAATCCCTGATCTCAGGGAGCTTATACCTTAGGGAGATAAAGTTAAATAAATAAAACAAATAATGTGTTCTGAAAAGAAAAAGCAGGGGGAAGTGCAGCAGAAGTGTCAGAGTGGGAAGGGCTATTTCATATGGAGTGATCAGGGACCAGCCCCTCCGATAAAGGATCGGAGCAGAGGTGGATGGAGTGTGAGCCAGAGGTACTCTGAGAAATGAGATGTGTGAAATGCTGCAGGCTCAGCAAGGAGCCCAGAGAGGGCAGCCGGGCACAGAGGCAGGAAGGCTGCACAGCTCTTCAGTCTTCCTGTTGAAGCAGCAGGACATTCATTGACGTTTCTCACTGCCTGAAGACTTCAAGTTCTCCACATGTCATAGAGAAAAGGATCAAGTAAAATATTCAGTAGTCTATAACAGGGTCAGCAAACTACAGCCGAAATCTGACCCACCCATTGTATTGATAAATAAAGTTTTATTGGAACATCGGTTCAATCATTCACTTACATATTGCTGAATGCTGCTTTCCATTTGTGACAGGGACTCTATGGCCCACCAAAGCTAAAATATCCTACCTGGCTCTTTACAGGAAAAATTTGCTTACTCCTGGTATATTATAATTTATACAATCAGTATAAGAGTAAGAATTGATATTGTCCAAGTACCTATAATATGCTTAGTACACTACATCTACATTCCATCAATACTGAAATATATTCAAAATAGAACTTTCTACGATTAAAAATAAATAATTATAATACAACTACCTAAGAGTCTGCAGACTGGCAAGCAAAAGGTTATATATTGAAATACTGAAAACTGGTTCAATTCTCCTCATTTTCCAGTGAGCAATAAGCCAGGTCTCTGAAGGCTACACAAAGGCAGGTGGAAGTGATGGTGCGTGTGTGTGTGTGTGTGTGTGTGTGTGTGTGTGTGTCACCCAGGCGTGCACACATACACATATACAGTCAAATCGGAAAACTGACATATACACGCTAGCCTTTTCTGCAGAGCTGACACACTGCCATTTAACCAGCAAGCACAGAGCACGTTTTTCTGTTCCCAGTCACTAGTAAGAGACAAGGTTAACATTTTAAGTGATGGACTACAGCGTGTTATTTCCCCATGCAATGGACCCGTGACTGCACCGCCTTAGAAAACACTTAATTTCAGTGATTGAATACATGGGAGCTCACTTTCCCTGCTACGAACCTTTGACAGCTCCTCAGTTTCATGTACCAGGGGAACCTTTTTTTTTTCCTCCTTTTCTTTTTCCCTCCCCTTTATACCTGAAGGGAAGCAAAATGAATACGTGGTGGCAGAGAGAAAAAGAGGAAGCCTAGAGAATGAAAACTGGTTTGTAAGCATCAGTGTACTTTACAAAAGCCGTATTCACTGCCATCTGCTCTAATTACTTTTAATGTTTGGGCTACCATCTTCATACAGTAGAAATAATGATCTCCTCAAGGGCAAAAAAAAAATTTTTTTTACAGAAACAAACAAAAGTTGATTGCATTTAGCTCCCAGGCTAAAGAAGCATCAAGCTACTTTGCAGTGAACAATCAATTAGGAAAGTGGATAGGTCTCCAATGAACACAAACAAATTGGGTCTTCTTCATGGTTCCATCCCCCTTCCTCCTTTTCCCACGTCTTTGGAGGAATCATTCCCACAGCTCACAGAGGGCAAGGAGATGCCCAGCCACATTTCTAGGTCTGAGGTTACACCACACCAATTCCTTACATTTGGATCAGAACCAAAGCCAAGTCTTCTCCCCATCTTTGTGCTGGCATTAGACATGTCCAGTTTCAAGAAACACTGAATATAGAGATAGGTATTCTACCAAGAGTACAAATCCTCTCTCCTGGGGTAAGTTCCTCAGAGACCACCACAGACCTGAACCCCTCATTGGAAGCTAGAACTAAAACAGCCTCATTAAAGCCTTCAGGAATGGAAATGATCCAGAATGGGTCCCTTCCTTGGCACTCCAGGAGAACTCAGGACTCAGCAAAACATATGGAGTTCAGAAAAACATGGAACAGATGACTGCAATGCCAGCAGAACGCTGACTTTCACAAAGACTACCTAGGGATCTTCTCAAATCCCCAAATTCAAGCATACTACCTGTATTAAGAATTCTGAGATGCCCCCCAGGATTCCTGCCCCCTGGTGTACATGCCCTGGATACTCCCCTCCCCTGTAGTACAAACAGAGCTACTGAATATGATGGGATCTCACTCCCATAATTAGGTTACATCACGTGGCTATGGTGAAGGAATTTTCCAGCTATAATTAAGTTCAGAAATCAGTTGACTTCGGGTTAATCAAAAGGGGGATAGACATCTCTTATTTAGGTGAGCTCTTAAAAGAAAGATTCTTCCACTGACCTTGAAGGAGCAAACTGCCATGTTATGGAGAGGACTCAAGAGCAGCCTCTAGGACCCAAAATGGTCCCTGGCCAACAGCCAACAAGAAAATGAGGTCTTCATCCTACAGCTGACAGAAATTGACTTCGGCCAACAACTTGAATGAGACTGGAGGAAGACCCTGAGCTCCGATGAGGATGTAGCGAGGCTGACACCTAAACTTCAGCCTTCTAAGATGTTGAACAGAGACCCCAGCTACTCTGTGCCCAGACATCTCCTGCAGAACCTTGGAGATAATAAATGGGCATTGTCTTAAGTTGCTAGGATGGTGGTGCCGGACAGAAGGCCAGATGGTTCTCCCACTGCATAAGTGACTCCCAGCACACAGGAGAGGCAATACAGAATTTTTTTCATTTATGATGCCAAGAAGTTTAAATTAAACCTGATAGAGAACTCATTTGCTCAGGAAGAGTTAAGACTGCTAAAGAAAAACAGCAAATACCATACAACTGCTATGTCTTCACAACCTTTCTCTGTTTAGGCTGAAGAAATGCAAAACCTTCCTGACCCTGAACACAACCATGATGTGTGTCCTTTGGAAGATACTAAGAATTTTTGAAAGCCCAGATTCCAGCTTGACTTCTGAGAATAGTATTTGAATATAATTGGTATTAATAGCACTACTCTTTCGCTTGCATTCCTTCCAAGGAGAGATGTGAATCTGGCTTTTTTATTCCCTCACTTAAAAAAAAAAAAAAAAAAGCTATGCTCTGCAGGGGAAAACCAACCTCAGAAACCAGAGAAATCCAGCCTGTACCTGTATCTGGTATCTTCATTGGCCTTGACTAAATAAATTTTCTCTCATTCTTTAAGGGGAGAGATTAAGGTACTTTTTAGGAAGAACAAAGGAAATGTTAATTTAGGTTTTTAGATCCCCTGATATCAAAGTAGTGTCATGTTTTATCATTAAACATTCATGCATGTATTACGTGGTATTGTCTGATGATGCAAAAGATGATTTGTTTTAAGGCTAATACCACAAAATTATCAGTCCTACTTGGGAATGAGGAAGCCCAGAAAGGTTAAATGATGGGTTTCGGAGCTGGGACGCAATCTCAAGAATCTAGAATTTGGGGAAATTGCCTGTCCACTGCAGTGCAGATGCCTTTCTTGTATACACAGGTTGTGTTTATTAAATCATCACCATCCCCTCTGTGAACCTTCACTGGACATTTTCTATGGGCCAGGTGTTACAGGACCCTGCCCGGGACCCACAAATGCATAACTGAATTTGTAAGCTCTTAGAGCCCAGTTTCAAGTGCATTGTTCCCTTTCCTCTAAACGCATCTGCCACACACTGTCCCTTTTCGGCCAAACCCTGTTTATTGGCTCCAGATGCAATGAATCATCTACTGACTTGAGCGACATTAGAGGTAAACACCAAGGTTAAAATGTAGAGATAATTGAATAATACCAACTACCAGTAACAGCAGTCCAGGCAAAGGAGGAAATAGACCCGGAGATCTCAGATAGGGCAGTCTGATGGAAAACCTCCACTCTCAGGATCAAAACCACATGCTATTTTAACATGATGGAAAAAAAATCTCTGTTTTATTTTTCCAAATTTTCATATGCCAGTTATCAGTATGGGTAGGTGTGGCAAGCAGGCAGTGACATAATTTAAATGTCCCCATGACTGAAAATAAAACATCTAAAAATCAACTGAACTGCCATCTATTTAAGTATCTCAAAGCAGTGTGCTTTAAACTGTTTTTTAAATATATATGTGTAAGTTATTGCTTTGACTACTGATAAATAAAATTAATGAAATATATGCATTTCTTCCAACAAACTCTTCTTCAGAGAAAACCCCATAAAGCAAAAATTTTCCAAAGCCTTTCCAAAAATTCATAAAGCTCACTATACTTTCCAGATAGCAAAATGTACTTTAATCATTTGCTTTACAGTCACCTGGCATTCACTGTATACTATATACACTGTATACTATGCACATCATGTATAAACATGGGTATAACATATACCCATGTTTATACAAACACTTGAAAAACTTTCCTTATTGTGTCTTTAAAGGCAGAAAACTCAGAACCCTTAATGAATACTAAACAATCCACAGGCATAGTTATCACCCAAGAAGCTTGGAAGTTTAAAAGCCACAAAGACCCCCATGAAATGAGCCTTAAAGCAGCAGTACTCACTCTCTAGGGATCCAAGTCTAGACTAATTCAATAAGCAACATGGGAGAGCGATCAGAGGCCACAACATCTGACATAACACATGCAAAATGCCTTGCCATGGAATTCTCCCAACTTTGGGAAATTACCCTCTTGTTGAAAATCAGGAACTCAACTTGCTGAGGGTTAATTATTCACATAGCTCTGTTTTGCCTTAAGGAAATAGGAGCTTCTTCGTTCCCCATTTTCCCAATGGGAAGAAATATAGCTCCCAATAAGCCCCTCTATTACTTAGGGTTAATGAAAGCTTAGATATTTATTCTAACATCTCATTTCAAAAAGGTGAAATTAAGGGACTGCTACAAGACTACTTACTCAATGAATTGAGCAGGGGTAGAGTCAGGACAAAAGCCAGACGAAGTGATTTGTTCTTTCCACCAAAAGACGTGGCCTTTATTTTTAAGTTAACATAAGTGTAAGGAGCTCTTCTAAAATTTTCTTGATGGACCCGTCAACATGCATTCTGGCAGCTATGAGCCACATGAATGGATCCCATGGAAAAGCTGGTAAGCACATGGCACAGCTTCCCATTAGTCCCCATTTCCTACTTCTGGACAGCTCCTCCAGATGAAGTCTCCTTTGCCCAGGATCTATCCAAAGGCGTTTTTGTTGTTTTAGAAAGTTGAGGAAAAAAATCACTTCACCTCCTAATCAATCACATGAAGCAGAAAGAAATAACCTTTCCTTGTTACTCCCTCCTCTTTCCCATTATACTCAACTAAGTGGGGTGGGAAAGGTAGCTTTTAATCTGCAAGTCTTTACGTTTTTCATATGGGGCAGCCCAAAGCAAACCTAAACCATTGTTAGTTTAAAACATTTTTTAAACCTTCTGAACATACTGGGAACATTCATAGACAATGTAATGGACATAGATAATTGACACCTTGCCTAAATCCCCAAGAAACTGAGAAGATAAGAAGGTACCCAAAGGATATTTTGAGAATAGGAGGCAAAAGCAGAAAATAAATGAAGTTTAATTACTTTCTGCAAACTAAGCTAGAGATCTGGATTTTTAAAGATAGAACTTAAGCCAACATGATTTATATAAAAAACACTTATTTGTTTTTATGTAGGGGAAATCTTCATGACATTTGGGTTTGGCAATGATTTCTTCACTATGATATCAAAAGCACAACAACAACAAAAAAATAGATAAATTGGACTTGATCAAATTTAAAACCTTTGTGTATCAAAGGATGCTATCAACGGAGGGAAAACGCAACCTGTGTAATAGAAGAAAGTATTTTCAAATCATATATCTGATAAAGGATTAATATCCAGACTATATAAAGAAATTCTGAATTGCAACAACAACCAAAAAAACTCTATTAAAAATGGTCAATGGACCTGAATAAACATTTCTCCAAAGATCTATATAAATAGCTAATAAACATAGGAAAAGATGTTCAACATCACTAATCATTAGGAAAATGCAAATCAAAACCATGAGCTGTCACTTGACAGCCATTAGGATGGCTATTAGTTTAAAAAAAACACAAACAAAATAACAAGTATTGATGAGAATGTGGAGAATTAGAACCCTTGTGCCTTGCTGGTAGGAATGTCAAATGGTGCAGCCACTTTGGAAATGGTATGGCAGTTCCTCACAACATTAAACATTGGCGTACCATATAATTCTGACCATTCCAATATTGGGTTTATACCCAAAAGAACTGAAAGCAGGGACTCGAACAGATATTTGTATATCCATGTTCATAGCAGCATTATTTACAGGCCAAAAGTTGGAAGTAGCCCAAGCGTTCATCACAGATGAATGGACAAAGTATGGTATATCCATGCAATGGAAGATTATTCAACCTTAAAAAGGAAGGAAATTCTGACACATTACACCATGGATGAACCCTGAAGACATTATGCTAAGAGAAATAAGCCAGCTAAAAAAGGATAAATATTGTATGCTTCCACTTAGATGAAGTACCTATGTTGCCAAATTCACAGAGACAGAAAGTGGAATAGTGGTTGCCAGGGTCTAGGGGCAGGGAGAATGGGGAGTTAGTGCTTAATGGTTATGGAGTTTCAGTTTGGGAAGATGAAAATGTTCCAGAGATAGACAGCGGTGATGGCTACACAACAATGCCACTGAACTGCACAATTAAATATACTTAAAATGGTGAATTTTACATTATGCATATTTTACCACAATTTAAAAACTGGGGAGAAAAAGATATTTCTTCACTTCTAATAAGGAATTTTAGAGCCTCCTGTCTTCTCTTTTTCAGATGAGGATGCTGGATCTCAGAGAGGCTAAATGACTTTTTCAAGGTTCTAAAACCTGACGGAGGAATGTAAAACCAAAAATGAAGACAAGGCTCGGCATATAAGCTTGCCTTGCTGCTCTGTGGAGAGTGGGTTTGTCCCCTTGTTTTTGTGAGTGCATGTGCATGAGTGTGTACAGAAGCCCTCTGTGCTCTAGTCCCTGGTCACCTCTCCACTCCACTCGATAGCATACAGAAATCACCTGCAGCTCCCCAGACACACTCTGGTATTTCCCATCTCCAGCCTCCAGTCCCAGAGGTGACCTCTATTACCTGTGCCCAGAAGACCTTTCTACCCTATTCCACTGGGGAAACCCTTGCTCAGTCTTCAAAAGCCAGATCATCTCCCTTTCTCTGTGAAGCTTTAGCTAGTGTCCCCTCACCCTGAAACAGAGCTGTCTCTTTTTTCTGCTTGCACTGGGCTTTGGACTTATTGCTATAGTATTTATCTTCATAGTGTTTGGTATCTTGTGGTATTTTCTATCTCCACGCCCACCTCATCTAAGTCAAAGGAGACAAGATTCAAGGGAACCAATGGGAGAGCTTAACGGAAAAGGCACCAGCATTTGCTTCAGACCTGGAAAGTCTAAACAAGAGACTGTGGCTGGAGCTGCCCCGGCCCAGCAGCAGAGGGAAAAGATGGAGCTGGTCTGGGAGCAAGCTGCCTGTCACTACAGGAGGAACAAAGGTGACTGTAGATCCCACTGAAGGGAACGGATTGGGGGTGATAAAAAGGATTTTTCCCAAGAGGCAGCCTGAACTATTGGGGAGAGCGAAGTTCCCCACCCCTAAAACACTCAATGGGCCAGAAATGGGCCAGAATGGGTCAGAAAGAATTGTAGGCCAAGGACCTTAGTTGGAGGATTTCTGGTGAACCCACGAAAAAGCCCACGAGGAAGCTAAAAATGGTACCTCTGCCACCAGCAGTGCATTTGTTACCTTGTTGCTGTACCTGCCACATCTGATGTATAATTTTACCCCAATCCTCCCTCCCCCAGGCCAACTCCTACAAGAAGTGGGGAAGGGGATGGAGGGAAGAGAGAAATAACCACTCCCCCACCACAAGCTTCAAGCCATCTGGGGATGGGGAAGTCAATTTTTAAACTGATAAAATTTGTGGCTTTGAAATTACATTGAACTGAATTGGAGTTAGATGATTATTAGAGCCTATCAAGACTACTGCATTCAAAAGCAGGTCATAAGATAAGGATGAGGTTACAGGGGACCCTGGTCTGGGCGTTTCAAAGCCAAGAAGCTTGAGAGTAAGGATGCACCTGGGAGTGTGGGAAACTAGAAACAGCCAATGGCATTATCCTTTAAAACAACACAGTTATCAAGGGAAGGAGAGAACTCAACCCCTTTGTAAAAGGAGCCATAGCTTCAAAGGAAGATTAGGGAAAGGCTGAAGTTCTCTGGTTAAGATTAAACAGTTTCTATACTGAGGAAAATGAGCTAATGGAACAAGAGAAAAGAAAGGGGATCAATGATGACCTCGAATGGTGCCGAGATGGGAGACGGGGTGATTTACATACAACACTTAGGCAGGGATCAGCCCCTTCTCTGCTCATCCCACAAGCACTGGCAGTCCCCAAGCATCCATCCCCTTCTTTCTCATCTGCACATGCTTCCTGGATACTGTCACCACCTCCCTTAGCCTCTGTTATAACCTACCTTATGACAGCTTTCAAATTTGTATCTCAGACCCTGAACTCTCTCCTAAGCTCTGAATAGCCAGATAGCTCCACATGTATGTTACATGGAACAGTCAGCCGTAACAAGGGTAAAACTGCATTTCTTAGCCTCCCCTTCCTACAAACTCACTCACTCTGCCATCAACACTTAGTGATGCAGTATCCACCAAGGTGACAGTGTCCCCCAACTCCAGAAATATAGTCACCTGCAATTCCTCCTAACCCTTATGTCCCATGGCCAACAAGTCACCAAACGGTGTCCGTTCACCCCAGAAATGCCTCTTAGTTCAGGCTTTTCTTTGCCGTGTGTAGGGCAACAGGAGGTGCTCGTCGTTCGCCTGGATTTTCTGGAATAAAGGCTCCATGAGGGCAGAGAGCAGGTCTGTGTGTGCGCCTAGAGTTTAGCACAGTACTTGGTCCACAGCAGGTTTGTAATGAATCCTTGTTCATCAAATGAAGGCAGGCTGCACGAAGGACCACCATGGCGATGGCGGAGCTGGCCTCTCTGCTTCCACTCTGCTCGCAGCCCTCCCCCCTCCTCCTCCCCACAGGCACTGCCCATATTCAATATTCTCTTGCTAGAAAAGCTAACCTCATTAATTCATATTCTCTCCCTCTCTCTCTCCCTCGCTCACACACACACACACACACTCACAGTCACACACCTGGCCACACACCCCCTTAGAATACAGAGGTGTGAAACTGATTCCCAGTGCCTAGAAAATAAAGTACAAATTCAAATAAGTATATAACCCTCCGCCCAAGAATTGGTCTCCGCAGCCTCATCTCCCACTCCTTCCGACTCCTCCCCGGGATGTGCACCATCCTCAGGCTATACCAAGAGCCACACCACCTCCTAAACACGTCATGATCGTGCTGATGTGTAAGTCCCTTCTCTCCTGGGCAATGCCATCATCTCTCAAGGTCTGGCTCCACTTTAAATCTCCCTCGATGACTTTCTCAGTTCCTCTTTGAGAAACTATTCTTTCCTCGGTGCCTGCCCTGCATCCCGCTCCTACTACTTCTGCGGTCCAATTTACCTTGACATTTACGTTGCTAGAATGTGAGTTCCACAGGGCAGGGGCTGCACCGTAATCATCTGCATATCACAAGTCACCAGCACGGTACCTGGCACACAGTGGGCAGCTACCGAGTCAATTAGATCAAATTCGTGAATTAGACTGGCTATGTGAAACAGGCAGCAGCAAACAGCAGATTACAGCGCCACCGAAAACCCTTCTCTTGCCTGAAATTTTACAATTTCTTTGTCCTCTGTTAAAATAATTTAATGTTTTTAAAAGATTGCAGAATACATTCATCAAGGCGTAATCCAAACTACTGGTGCTGTGTCTGCCAGAAGAGTGCCTCCAGACCTGCTTCGATAAATTGATAGCACTTATTTGTAATTTGCAGCCCCCATTTGCATGCAAATAATTAATGCGCTGGAGTCCATAAAATTGATTTTTCTCTTAAGTTGAATATTCCACCTACAATCTTGTTAGGGTATCAATTAATGAAGTTTTACTATATTCAACCAATAAACATCTGTTGAGCCAGGTACTGCGGTAGGTCCCAAGGATAAAATGATACATAACATAATTCCCTGCTCTCAGGAAGCTCACCGTCTAGAAGAAACTGACATAAAAGCCAATCCTTATTATATCACACACGCTTGTTTCTTTTCTCACAAGGGCAAAATCTGGATGTTTACAAGAGAAGATAGAAAAGATAAAAGCTAAAAAAGTATACTTAGAAATATTTCTGATTATGATCCTGCTTGCAGAAAATATAATTACTTGGCTTTTAAAAAGAAATCATGCAAACTTTTGATACTCTGAACAAGAAAACCTACTCAACATGATCTCATGTTATTAAAGCCTTTACCTGGGAGTCAAATATTATCAAAATCTATAAACAATAACTGGACACACATCATTTTAGAGACTGTAACTACGTATTTTTCATTTCAAGAGGGTGGACTGTTCACTATTAATAACCTTTGTTCAGCATAGCAACATTTGTCCAAATCAGTCAGCTGCTTTAAAAACCTAAATAAAATTATGGGGGAAAAAATTCCCTTATCTTTTGGAAAATGGGAGAAGGCCACAGGGCTCATAAACCTCTGATTGGGACCCATGCTTGCCCCCAAGAGGCAACTGCCACAAATCTTCAGAAGAAACCCCTGATTCAACACCATCCCCGGACACACACTCCCCCTACATACTCGTCCACTCGTCCACCTACACTCCACATCTGCTCTAATTGGAGTCACACAAAAACCTCAGTGCAACCCAAGCTCAAATTCCTCAAGACAATTGTGGTCACTGAGTCCAATAAAAGAACCTTCGAGATAGCCACGCCTAGACCATCTCTGAGGCATCTGCCCTGGGTCCTTAGGCCTCCTGCACCAAAGCTGAAATTCAGGCGTTGCTTACATGGTGCCCAGGAAGCCTCTGCAAGATTCAGGAAGGAAACACAGTAAAGCCTGCTACTAACAAAACCCAGAATCAAAAGGGAGGCCAAGTTGATGTCAAATTTGTAATCAGCAACTCTATGATGAATTTGTTTTTCACAGACTTTAACACAGCAGGCCAGCCCACAATCACAGCTGCACAAGTAAACTGAGACCAGGTTAAAAAGTCTTTTTTGTTTTTCATTTAGTTTTCCAGTTCACCACAGTGGTGAGAACTGGCCAGACCACAAATAATGGGGGTGTAGCTCGTATTCATATTTTAATTCGAAACATTGTTATTGCGTAAAGGGAATCTCCTTTGACATTTGTATTCAGACAAGGCTGGAAACAGCATCTGAACTGGGATAATCATATCCCAGTGTGTTTCTCTCACTCAAAAGCTGAACCGTCTGCCTTAACACTTTCACAGACTCCTCCAGGCCCGCTTCAAACCGACAAAACACTCCTAAAACTCAAAGAAACATCACGACACCTTTGTAATAGGCCTATTTCCCAAGGGGGGGATAAAAGGACAAGGCAAATTAAGGGAAATGCAAAATATAAACTTGAAACCTACTGTCAATAAAACCCAAAACAAACTCGAAGCAGAGGTGAAAAAAGCAGGGGGAGGAAAAGCAATGTTCAATGGTCATCTTTCTTCTCCTTTTATTTGAGGAAGTTAAGCGTGCACAGCTCCTTACAAGCTGTCTTTGGCTACAATCACTATTAATGAGCTTTGACATTTGAAATTCAACTGAGCATGAGCTAACAGCTTCCAGCACTGCACCACCCATGAAGCCAACTGGAAATATTTTGCTAGGGCCTAACGGTGTGTTTATTGAAAAGACACAGCTTCCAAGAGAAAGTGTTTATAGCAGCCACTTTACCTGCTATCCCTGCCCTGTGATGTCTGTTTGGTTTCAGGGTTTGGGGGTCCCTCTTGAACTCATCCTCGTCACAGCTCTAATTGTTTTCAAGTCTAGCAGGAAAACATTAACGAAGCTCTTTGCTCTACAGCAACCTGGATAATAAGGACGGATCTGAGAACAAGGAGTTATGACAAAGGAGCAGGCCACAAAGAAAAAGAAGTCAGCCCTTTGGAAAGGCAAGATGACAATACTTGGTTATTGGCAATGCCATTAAAATGATCCTTTTCCAAAGACAGCACAGTGAGTAGACCAATGAGGCTGGAAAGATGGCCTGTGTTCTTCTTAGCTAAAATCTTGGTTCATTGAATGGAAGTGAATCCATCATTAACCAGTCAGTCATTTCCCCAAGAGAAAGGCCTAGAAGGAAGCTATTCCCTTTACTCCTCTCCAGAGAAGGCTTTGGGCGCACTGACTTGTTGAAGAAGGGAGGATAGGGACAAAGAGGGAATGAACTTGACCTCAAAGATGCTCACACACACCCCGATCCCACACAGAGTCTGTGCATTCAGTCTCCACCTTCATGCTGTATTCAAACAAAATGGAAGCATCCTTCTGGATCTCCTGCCAAAGTCCTAAGAGCACTGTCCCGTGTTCAGTGATCCTGTACATATTCTTGACCTCAAGCATACCAGGATGTCAATATCAGTATGAAATTCAGAACCTCCACCCTTTCCCTGAAGCCACCGTTATGCTGGAGAATTTAGGGGTATCCTTTCCTTGACGCATTCCCTGACCCAGCAAAGTGAAAGCAAAATTTCTAACCCAATCTGGAATGCCTCTGAGGAACGCAGACAGAATCTCAGCTACAAAGAAAAGGAAGTTCAGAATCTGTGACCTAGAAATCACATACAGTGTAAGGTTTCATTTACCAAACCAAGTTTGGCCACACCTACAACACCAAAAAGGGAAAGGCTTGAGGATGACACCAAATCTTGAAGGTAATTCAGAGGTTACAACCGGAGGCGGAGGAGGAAGTGGGAAAGGTGGGCTCTTTGTCCAAAGATATTTTCTCATTACTAGATTTTATTTTCATAGAAAAACCAAATATTATCAGACTCTAATTTCTTTTAAAATACCAAATATTATAGAATCTTTATATGTTCCCTTATTCTCATACATTACGTGACTTCTAAATTATTTCTAAAAGTTATACAATAGGCAGAATTTTTTAATAATATATATCAATTATTAATGCATCAGAATGTACTTTTGACAGTTATTACTTAACAAATGGCACATGGTTGCATTACCAATTCATTGTTCATCTTAGCATATTTCCAGTTATAAATGTGAGAGGGTGAAGTAAAAACTTAATGATAAACAGGAATAATTCTGTTTGGGGGGAATCTGTGTAACTATAATTACTTTGTGTCTTAAGTATTAAAAAAAAAAAAGAAGAAGCAGAAGTGTAAGTGACATAGAGCACCTGGTCCTCTAGGATCATGAGATTAGGTCTTCATGGTGGAAGGTACATCCCAGACCTCTCACAATCTCAGTCATGAAGACTAATGAGACACGGCTCGGGGGGGTGGGAGGGCAGGAGTAATTTCACAAGATTCACACACTGAACCTCATGCACTTCTTCAAGAAGTATCTTTCCAAGCTGCACTCAGAATTGTTTTACTTTGATTTTGCACATCTATCTACCAAAATTGTGTTATCTTGTCAGTCGGTGAAGAAGAGAGCAGAAGGACAGATTAGAAGGAAGTGGAGGCTGCTGACAGCAGCCCGCCTGACAGACGCCTGCAGTCTGAACAGCAAAGGAAGGGCAGGATGGGTCAGTACGGTCGTGGCCATTTGGCGAGGAGCACACACCTTCCTGCTACTTCAATACTACCTCTGGCGGAAGTGTTATTTCCAAAAAGCAAAATCACTGAGGTTTATGCTAATGATCCAGAAGCATCCAGAGAACATTTGATTCTGCTGCCTAGAGTCAGTCAAAAAGGCAGGAAAGCCTTTGCTCTGTTCCAGAAGATAACATCCAAAATAAACAAGGCTCGGTATTTTAAGGGCAATGGTTTGGTTGCCTGGAAAATTGACTCCTACATTATCCCTCATTCCTCTAAAAAGAGGATTCTGGTCCAGGATGAAATCTGGCAGTGTCATTTATTCAACAAATAGTGGGGCAGCACCTACTAATGCCAGGCACAGTGCTGGGTGCTTGAACTGCCTGCTCCCCAGGACATGTCATCTAACAGAAGATGGGTATCACAGCAGGTATCAGGTACAGCAGTGGGTACAGGGGATGTCAGGGCACCACAAGAAAGCACCAGCCACAGGACCAGAAAGCCCTCCAGGGATGGGGCAATGCATGTGCACAGCACAGTCCCAGACTCAGTGGCTTCCTCACTCACTCAGATCCCCCCATTTGGGGAGGACTTTCAGTTGACCTGAATTTGGAAAATATCAAAATAAAAACCAAACCAACTAACACTTCAGGGCTGAAGGCATGAGGCTTGGAGGAATGACAATTACAACAACGATGATGGTAAACACTGATTGAACATTCATCAGACACGGGGCACTGCACTAAGACCTGCGCTGTCATAACCCTATTTGAACCTCACAACCACTGTCTGAGGCATCTATCTTATCAGTCCCATTTACAGATGGGAAAACTGACACTTGCAGAGGCTAAGAAGGATGCCCAAGGACAAAACACTGGCAAGTGATGGGGCCAGGGCTCACTGCTCTGTTTCCAGACACAGACACCTGTGCCCTAAAGAACAATCTAGGGCAATATAAAAACTGTCTCAATAATAGTAAAGTTTTCAGAAATCTGAAATTATGGGAAAAATATAACCCCGGGAACAGAAAGAGTTCCACCAATCAAAAGTTGTAAGCAATCACTTTTCTCCCATCATGGAGGAGAAGTTCTTTTTCTTTAGCCCTTTTTTCCTGAACATGTGGACTTTCAGTATTTCTGACTCTGCAGAACACCCTCGGGTCCCCAAATGTCAGCGATCGTTTTATCTTATCAGTTGAAAAAAAAAAAGGGTTTTGAGGTAGCAACACGCATTCAAATTCCAACTTCACCACTTACTCACTGAGTTACCTTGGCAGTCATATAATTTCCTTGAAGTTCAGTCCCTCAACCATAAAATGGAGATTCTTCAAGGGCCATTATAGTTATATATAATAATATATTGTTAACAAACATATATGAAGACCAACTCAGTGCCTGACACATAACAGGTGCTTACTTCTTGCTTTTCTCACACTTTTCCTTAAACAAAAACAAAGAGAAGATATATATTTCTTAAGTTCAGTTGTTGCATCACCACTTATGGCAAAAAAAAAGTAGAATCAACTTTCTTGGATGATGAAAATGTTCTATACCTTGATTTTGAGTGTGGGATTCATAGTGTATACATATGTCAATGAACCATACACTTAAGACCTGTGCATTTTTGTTCTATGTAATTTATTTGTCAATAAAAGACAAACTCTTGACAAATAAACTTTAATTTTAAATTTAGTATTTCAAGTATATTAATTCTATGAGCAAGCCAAATTATACAGCATACATTCTATGGTGCCAAGCTAGAACCTGTTAAAAGCCAAAAAAATACACACTACATATTTTTCAGCTAGCCCTAAAATTTTATTCCTCCGCCTTGCCCCTACTTTAATCAATCTTGTGGAAATTTACAGGAACTACCAATTCATTGCTCTATTCTTTAAGTGCCACGTTATTTCCAACCACCACCTCCATACACCAACGGAATCCACACTGATACAGGACCTGTAAGAGGTGAGTAGCGCTTTAGTACTTTCAGAGGGTTTTCACATCTGTAGACGCATCTAAATTTCAAAATCTTTGCAGGAAGATGCTGTGAAGCACTAGTGCCATCATGTACATGAAGACAGTGATGGCTCTGAGAAATCGAGCCATGAATCCGGGACCTCTTAGTAAGGTGGTCTTGGCAGAGACTAGAACCTACATCTTCCAGCGTCAAGACTCATCTCTTTCCATTACTCTGAGGAAAGGATGGCAAAACAAGTCTTCCAACCTGTGCCAACTAAAGATGACCCCTCCCAGTACTGGCTACTGAGAACCAATATCGTAAAGCCAGGAAGTCACATCCTTAAACTCCTCTGGCCTTAGGAAAGGATGGATTCTGCCTAAAGCCTATTTCTCCACTCTTCCCAGAGTTGCTTTTGGAGACCAATATTTTTATAACCAACATGATTCTTCTCAAAGGAGAGCATTAATGCCACGGATCCAGCCCAGCCTTCAGGCCATTTGCCCTGGAACCATCTTACCTTCTACAAACACTCTATGAGGGAAGAAAAAAACTAAATTTTTCCAGGTCAAATAAAAAGAAAAATTCATAATTAAAGCCATGGTCTTTTAGACCAAAAAACTCAGTTCTCCCTTCTTTTCTTTTCTCCCTGCAAAATGTATTTCAAGACTAAAAGAGCCAATTAAAAATTCTATTATCATGAAGTAGAATTCTGTGGATGCAGCAATACTGAGCAAAAGCAATTATATTCCTGCCTTTCCAAAAATGTATAAAACCTACGCCTACAGGTGTGTGTGTGTGTGTGTGTGTGTGTGTGTGTGTGTGTGTGTGTGTGTGTGTGTGTGTGTGTAGGAAGGCAAGAGAGTTATTACAGAATTGAATTCACATATCTACAACAAATCAATTAATAATACCATATTATAATGACATATTTTCCATTATCTAGAGGAATTTCATTTTATTTGTTTTGTACCTTCTACACTTGAATTATTATTTCACAGACAAAGTGGGGGGCTAATTAAAGCCTTTAATTTCACCTCTCCAAGACATTTTTTTAAAAGGCTTAACAATCCTAATCAGACCATTAGAAAAGTGCAAGAGAAAAACGAAGGATCTATGGCTACATCCGTTAAATTCTCCCGAATAGCTCAAGGCCTGTGTTAATTTAAAAAAAAAATGGGAGAAGGAAGGGAGAGAGAGAGAGTGCGGAAGAAAGAAAATAAAGGGAAAGAGAGCAAGAAAAAGAGGGAGGAAGAAAGGAAAGAAAGAGAGAGGGAGGGAGGGAGGGAAGGAGGGAGAGAAGGAAAGAAAGGAGAGAAAAGGAAGGAAAGCAAAGGGAACAAGCCATCTCACTTATCCATCCACGCATCTCACAGCCGCTTTTATTGTTATTTATTTATTTCTTCCCCTTTGAAGCCAGATCCTTTTTTCTCATTTACTCCGACAGAGACTGTCCTCCTGGATTGACCTTTTATTCTTTCCTTTTCCTTCACCCCTCAGGGTTATTGCCCTCGTGCCAGTAACTAGATAACATACTCTATCAAAGATTTTTTTAAAACTCATTGGGCAGGCACTAGGGCTGTTAGTGGCATCAATCGTGGGCTGACACGGGTCGGGGTCAACCATTTATCTCTGCGCGTAGCCTGTGGTTACCGGGCAGCCATCTTGACTTGCAGATGTCACCTCCCCAGCCTGATAACATCTGCTTCTGAGTCGTTTACTTCCCTTGTTTGGCCTGTTTCTTTGTTTTATTCCACTGGACATCTTTTCATACAAAACCTAGGTAGGAATGAGTGAAGCCCCTCCCTTTTTTCAGAGCCTTTTCAAATTCCAGAGCCAGGGAAACAGTTATGGGCTGGGAAAAGAATCTGGCTTTCGGGCCAAATTTTTCAAAATAAAACTGAAACACTTTTGTTCCTTAGGAAATTCAGCCATGCCCTTGAAGTTAAACTAAACTCACAGAGTGTTGCTCTAATTCCACTAGAATGAAATTTTAGTAAAAGATTTCTTTCAACTCAAATTTATTTTCCATGCTACTCCATCCTTTTCTCATCTTGTCTTCTCCTCACAGCCCCGGACCCATACCATTTGCTATCATTTTGGTAACTTATTCAGCAGGCAGCATCATAGTGAAAAGAAGTTTCACATGAGACAGACTGCACTTCTAAATCCCAGCTCCAACATTTTAGCCATGAGGCCTTGGACAAGTCTCTCAACCTTCAGAAGCATCCACTTCCTGATCTATAAAATGGAGCTAATAATATCTACTCATAGTGCTGTGAAAATAATGTACACAAAATAGTCATATGCCTTGTGCCCGTCACATATAAAAACTCAATGTACATGAGCTACTATTTATTTCCTTAAAGTTAATAAATAGTCACTTAGCTGCTCAGGCAATGGAATTTGGTGGATACCAAGCATGGCTCAGCCCATACACGAAAATCATCATCACCACCTATTTTTCTACCATTATAACCATTTATTTGAGTCTCTAAGAATTGTTATAAAATGCAAACATACCTGGAGAGTTTTGGATTTTATGAACTTAAACCTTAAATAGGAGTTGAAGTTGATTAAGAATGGAAGACAGAAATTTTTTTAAAAAAGAAAAAAGAGACGCTCAAAGGGAAACTTTATATATAGATATAATTTTTAATCTAAACACCCTTATGTTCCTATAAAATTGAATAAATGTGAAACGTAGTCATCCTTTTCACAGCATTTTGTACTCTGTGTAAAATACTAAACTACGAGAGATTCCCAGGTTAAAACTTACCTTCATCCTCAAAATTCCCACTAGCAGATTACCCTTTCAAAATTAACCCATATAAAATAGTCTTCCATTCAAACTTAAAAAACAAAAGTAAGTTGATAGCTGTTGAAGGTGGGAGATGGGTACATGGAGTTTATTACGTTATTCTCTCCACTTTAGTATATTTGAAACTGTCTATTTAAAAAGTTAAAGTAGGGGCTTCCCTGGTGGCACAGTGGTTGAGAGTCCGCCTGCCGATGCAGGAGACACGGGTTCAAGCCCTGGTCCGGGAAGATCCCACATGCCACGGAGCAACTAAGCCCATGCGCCACAACTACTGAAGCCGCGCACCTAGAGCCCGTGCTCCACAACAAAAGAAGCCACCGCAATGAGAAGCCTACGCACCACAACGAAGAGTAGCCCCCGCTCGCTGCAACCAGAGAAAAGCCCGCGTGCAGTAACGAAGACCCAACGCAGCCAAAAATTTTTTAAATAAATAAATTTTTTTAAATAAATAAAAAGTTAAAGAAAAAAATGGGCCCCAATAAATATATTACCTTCTATAGGCCAACTGCACTGCTCCTCCCAATTGTACCATTGAAGTGTGTGATACACAGTAAATAATACGGTCAGTTTTCCACGGTGCTGATACTGAAAGGAATGGTTTCTTAGGATGGAACAAAGAAGTCTTAAAAATTGTCTTTAAAAAGTCATAAAATTTATGGATAGGTGTATAGTCATAGACGTGAATACATCACCCTCACGCATTGCCGACATTGAACCTATGACCCTTCCAAGTTTATTCATCCAACATACAGAACATGTTTTTTAATTACTTCACCAAACTACCATACGTCTACACTCAGTGCCTGTAGACACTGAACTCAGGAGTGGCCGTCTCTAAACTCTCCAGCTTGAAGGTTATGAGGTAGAGGAGCTGGGGAAGCATTAACGGCTCATGACATCCCTGGCCAATATTCCCTTGGCCAGGATCAAAGCAACTGGATGCTGAAATTGTAGAGAATCTTTTTTGGTCTCTTTTTATTATCTCTTTTTACATTTTCTGCTCTAAGCAGGTATTCTTTTTGCAGAAGATAAAAAGGTGTTTTGTCTTGTTTTGTTTTGTATACTAAAGCACTTAAATGGAGAGTTCAAAACAGTAGGAAGAGAGAAGCTGGAATTACCGGGCAATATGATACTGGCAGATACTAAAAATTATGACACTTGTGTGTCTCCTACAACAGCACCTCCATCCCTAACCTTACAAGACACATTGCCTCATTTCCCAGAAAATTTTAAAAGGAAAATTAAGCTGAATATTCTGGAACTACGGACCTAGTCTCCAATCACTTCACTAATATAATACAGCAAAGGAACTTACGAGGTTCTCTCTGTACTGCAAAGATTAGTAATTTCTACAAAATATTGCTCACATTATCAAGATTTAATGAAACAGTTCAGAAAGATATTGTGAAAATCACCTGTCAAGCAGATCTCTATTTCTGCAACCCTCAGAAAAACCCAGCTGGCAAATGGCCAAACTATTATGTTTGTGGAGGCCAGATGCCTTCCTCTGTAAATGGAAGGCCTTTCTGAGTAAATCACCCTTTGTACAACTTATTTCTTTGGTAAGAGTATGACACTTCTGTCTTTCCCAATGTCTCCAGTCTCAATAACAGTTTCTAAAAGCTTCACAATGAAAGTTTTCAGACGTGATTTCCATCTGGTGACCATCAGCTTTAATGATGTTCACTCATGTATTCATCCAACAAAACTTTATTCCTATAGAGTTCCTAGAATTCCTACAGTTATGAATATCAAGCCTCAGACTGCAAATTGCTACCCCACCGGCATAAATGAGCACACATCCACACACGGGCACGTCCACTGAAATCACTGGCAGAGCAGAAGGGTAGAGGAAGCAGAAAATCTCGCTGGAAGGACCTAGAACACAAGTGGTAGGACAGTGCCCACAAGAAGGCAGGGGCTGAAGGGGCTGTGGTGGGTAAGGGAGCACAGCTAGACCCATGCCGCTAGCAGAGGTTGGAGCTCGGGAAGTACATTTTCATATACTTGTACTTTCTCCACTACCCAGAGATCCACTTCCACAAATTTATATTATAACTTCACATACTTATTTTGGAATTGTTCACAAAAGAGAACAGGTTTCCTTTCTTCTTCTCTTGAAAGCTTTTTTCCAAAGAACATTATTAATTTAGTAATATTGCTAAATGACTATTCTATTGTTATTAAAATTACTATTTTAATAACAATACAGGCTCTGGAATTCTTCTGTCTTTGAGTCCCTGCTCTGCCACTTACCTGCTGTGGGTCCTGAAACAAGCTACTGAACCTCTCTGAGCCTTTATGGATCCGTAAATTGGAGATGATAGGGACTTCCCTGGTGGTCCAGTGGTTAAGACTCTGCACTCTCAATGCAAGGGGAATGGGTTCGATCCCCGGTTGGGGAACTAAGATGTCGCATGCTGCACGGCGCAGCCAAAAAAAGGAAATGATAATAGTAATCACGTCAGAGCTCTATTCTGAGGGTTGAATGCGAAGCTCAAGTAAAGGGCTTCACTCAGTACCCAAGAAGAAGAAGTCACTATTCAGCCAACGTTATGTCCTTCCCTTAGTAATAGCAGTGTTTCTTTCCAGGAAAATACAGAATATACTTCCCTAGATGGTATCATATCTACTACTGAAATACCCTATTATGTTTTTCCTTCCATTTTCCTCAGTCTTCCCAAAACAGCAAGTATACACTTGGTTGTTCCATTTTAATGTTTGAAAACCATAGATTTATCCAGATGAAGTGATGAATTCTGTGAGCAGAAGGGATTCAGCAAAGGAACGAAGAATCACCTTCTGAGGCTGTGGCCCCTGGATTGGAGGGGGAACAATGTGAAGATGAATTTAAATGCTGGAATGGCTCTGCAAGAGAACTACACAATCTCCTTTTCAAGAAGCTACCAGTACAGGACAGTTTTATAACAATTTTACCAAGCCGAGGAACCGGGAATTGTTCCCCATGCGTTTTCTAGGCCCCCTCAAGGCCTGGGTGCTGAAGGCTTCAATCAATGTGAGGCTAGAGGATGTGAGCTGTAGCCCAGATTTCATGCCACATAGCAGAGTGAGGCTTTCTTCCAGGAGTCTTTTCCATTGTTAACGTGTAAGAAACATTAATGAATTCCTATCTCAAATGTGCAGAAGCCTCGCACAAAGAGAGAAGCAAGCCTGTCCTCTCCCTGCACTCTCCTAGCTCTGGATTAAGAAGGTACAACTTTCAGGGCTGCTGGGACAAGGGTCCCAATTCAAACCTTCAGTCTCTGCCCCCATTAAAATTTAAAACCAGATTCAACCCATTATAGAGTGGCACCAGAGGACTGCAATTTTATCCAGCATGATTTTTATTAGCCCTGCAATTTCTTAATGGGCTCCCCCGAGGGCTGGCTGGTAGAATCCTGCACTACCTGTCCAGATTTGCTACAGGCAGCTTAATAAACATGGCATCTGTCCTGTGACAATTGTCATAACCTCCGACCAGGGTGCAGAAGACAGAGCTAAAGGTTAGCAAAACCACCATTCAGGTGGCAGGGTGGGGAGGACGCTGGAAATTGTCATCTGAAGAAAACTACTGCTCCCTGCGTCTGCGGCTCCTCCAGCCCGGCCAGCGTTCCCAGGAGCCAAGCCGGCAGCTCGCCGCCTCCTGCAATCAGCATGTTTTACACATCTCATCAGTGTCACCACTCCTGACATCTCATTATGCACCAGAGGTGGAAGTGGACAGGTATGGAACACCCGAACTTTTCCTTTTCTTATTATTTCTGCAGCTCACCATGAAGCTGGGAGTTAATTAAGTCCTGTGGGACAATCAGTGTCTTTTTTGCTAGGTTAAATTACATTATATACAGATGCAAAAAAGAGAAGAAAAAAATAATCCCTCAACTCTTTCCTGGTTAATAGAGTACGTTAGAAATATGATGATTCCAAACTAGAAGGTGAAGTCGAAGGCTCCTTAGCATACAACGTTTCTAATGAAGTCATATGATGAATCCACCAGGGATCTCCTTCCTTAAGGATCTCAAAGCACTTTCAAAAACACTTTTAAAGAACTCCTTGCCTCAACTCTGAGAGAAAGTTGACTGGGGGGATGATAGTCAATCCTATATTATAGGTAGGAAAATTCCCTCAATCAGACTGGAGGAGAAAACTTCCTTTGGATTTGTAAAATCCTAGACTGAGAAGAAACCTTCAGAGGTGACACAGGATCAGAGAATGTGAGGACGGGACCTTTCCTGAAAATGATCTAGTCCAAAATTTCCCAAAATGTTCCCCAGGCAGCCAATGGGTATTGCATGGAAGCAGGAAATAAGTAAGATTCTTGTGAGCACAGAGGTCTGGGAAGAGCTGAGTTCAACAGAATGAAACTACCTTCCCCTTAATGTGGACTTCGTGAGTGAGTCTGCAGCATTTCCCAAACTTATTTGACCCCAGACCGTTTTTTCTAACGGGCCATTCTTTGTTACTAATTGTCCACAGAACCCACCTTGGAAGATGCTGCATTGGTCCCATTGCTCATTACAGATGAAGAAACTGAGGTTCTCCCAAGGACTTGCCCAGAATCACACAGGTAGGTGATACCCAAGCTGGGAGGTAGGACCCAGGTCATCCACTCTCAGACCGACCACTGTCCCACACTGCCTCTCTGTCACTCACAGCACAGAATCACCTGTGCTTTCCTGTCCCTCAACGAGACATGGGGTGTCTCTCCATATTACCTTCAGCACACCCATCCTCAACCCTCTCTCAGCTGCAGCTTTCTGATGCCTCCTTTCCTGGGCTCCTGCCTCAACACTGCCCTGCATCCACTTGCATCTGAGCTGTCAGTACCAACCTGGCGTCGGGCCACACTTCAGCCAGCGGTTCTGACTCTGATACCAGCCCTAAGGGATATTTCATGAGATAAAGTGGCAGCTATGAAATTTACAAAGACTCAAACGCCCTACATTTTCTCCTGGATTAAATCCACACTCCTTAGTTTCACACTCAAGACAGCTTATGTTTCCCAACCTTTGTTTCCAGTGACTCCCTTCCCCATTAATTCCTTTCAAACTTTACACTCCAGCCAAATACAATTACTTATATAAAAACCATGTTTTCCCACTTCTGGGATTCTGTAACACTCGTCTCTTCACTAGTATACATTTTCTCCTTATCTCCCCTTATCCTTCAAATCCTCATAAATTTAGGCCCAGATAAAATGACACACCTTCCAGGGAATTTGTAGGTAATGATTTTTCCATCCAGAAGATTGCTTGGCCTTCACTGATTTCCACAGTAAAATACGAATACCTTTATTATCCCATTTATTACATTTTGCTTATACTACAGCTATTGGGGTTTTTATATCTCCCCTACTGAAGAGAACATTCCACACAGTAGGGGTTATTCATCTGTAGAATTAACCCAACCCTTTCAAAGTTTACCGAATTATTTTATCCAAGCCCTTCATAGTTGCAAAGTCTTCTTTGAAAAGGGAACTAAGATCCCGCACGCTGCGTGGTATGGCCAAAAAAAAAAAGGCTGGCACCCTGAGAGTGATCTGTAAATGATATTTGAGAAGGGTTGAGGACAATAATCTTACTTTCCCAGTGTAAAAGTACCTTGCCCTCTCTGCTGGCCATACTGCTGTATTTGCTCGCTGTCTTAGTAAAGTCATCATGTGGTGTCCAATGCATACTCATTGGTGTCAAGCAGAAACAGAACAAAATATATTTGCTTCTGCTTGGCCATGCATACTTTTCCCCTCTGGGAAGTAAAGAAGTTAAACGGCAGTGCCTTCAAGCGACTGGTACTGGAGCCATGAGCCCAACAGTCCAGGCCCTTGCTTTTGACATTAATTCATGGAGGGGCCTTGGTCAGTTGACTCTGTCTACTCCACCCCGTGTATATATAGGTATTCATTACAAAGGGACACTGGGAGGATTAATTAATATTTGCCAGCATTTAGGAAGACCCATTATGAGAAACAAACACTATAACAGACCATTTCTTTCCCTAGATTGCTCTTTTCTTTGTTGTTAGAAGAAGGTTAGAACTGAATGATGAGCCATCCCCTTTGGGAGCTGGTACATCATAAAAACGACTACTGTCATTTTGAATCAGGAAGATGCACATCACAAAAGAAACACATAACTGGTTTTGAGGTCCTGCAGGCTACTGAAGGTATGTGTGTTTTATGTAGTCGTTATGCTTTCTCATTTGCTTGTTTATTTGTTTGTTTCTTAAAGCAAACACTCTACGGAATTCTAAGGGAGGTTTACCAAACTCTTTGTTTCCTTTTCACTTGGCCAGATCCCTTATTGGTGCCTTGTTCTCACCCCCATCAAAACTCCATGCAACAGCAATGCCTTAGATTATCACAAAGGACCAGTGAGGAGAATCAGAGGAAGAGGCCTTAGTTTAGAGCCATAAAGACAAAAGTGAAGCCATTATGGTCAAGTGTTGGCTGACCTTCCAATGTCTATTCCCCTTCATCAGTAGCCCTAAGATTTTCCTTCCAGGCATCACTGCTGTCATATTCTCACCCAGGTGCTGGGGGCTGGGATTGACTCTGTTCCAAGGTCCGCAATAATTGGCCAAAAGCAGCCAGCAGATCCTATCACCCTGAGCACAAGGCAGTATGGTCACGTACAATGACTCAGTTTGGACCAATGAGTCATGAAGAGACATTTGTTGAGGGCTTTTGGAAAAGAAACTTCCTCCTTCTGAAACCACGCCCATAAAAGACCCCTTTATTCACACGCAATGTAGCTAGGGGAGCAAGTAGCCCTGGGCGCTACTGGCAACCATCTTTTGCCCACAGAGGAGGCAGCCTTAGGTTGAATCTGACCCCACAGAAGGCAGGGCAGAGACATGGGAAGAGCTATCTCATGAGTGAGGACAGAACTATTGAGTCAGGCCATGCCTATGACTCCTGACTGAGCTTTTCTGTCCCATGAGCCATTCTGTGAGTCACTTTATTAAGTCTACTTGAGTCGTGTTCTTTTTCCCTTGTGATTGAAATCTTCGTAATAAGATTTTTTAAATAAAATTTAAAGAAAGAAACGAAAGAGCATAAGTGTAATGGAAAAACACCTATACATAGATTCTACAGGGCTATGGATATGGATAGAGACTACAGTATAAATATATGCTCTGTTGGAACAAACTTTCTTTGTACATAATGTTCCAGAGTGATTCTTAGGAGGAAATAAACAGAGATTCAGCACAGGTAGAGATACCAGAAATAGCCACATCGATCCCCCAAACTCCCACAGTTTGCAACAACACTGCAAAAGAAGATGATTAATTTCTCAGCACTAGAAAATTCCACAGAGGATCTTCCGGGCATCAGGGTGAGAATGGAAGCACACCACCAATGAAGGGGGAGGAAAGTGGGAATTCAGAGTCTGGTAAGGAGACTGGCTTTACCCCGCTAACTCCCATCAGGCCATAAGTTCTGCCTAATGGCCCCATCTCATAGTCCAGCTTGTCGTCCCTGCCACCAAGAACACAAACCAGGACATCATTCCATGTGGAATCACAGAGAAGAATTAAAGGCATCATGTGGAATGCGGTGAATCAGCCACCAGGCTAAAGGTTAGATGGGGTCATTAGTCTATAGCTAGGACTGGCTAGATGACATGCAGTAACGAACAACCCCAAATCCTCATGGGCACAACACAAAGTCCACTACAAATGTTGGCAAGTCTCCAGGATGGAATAGCTCTCCTCTATAAGCTGACACCACACTCTGGACCATTTAGTCATCACAGCAAAGGAAAAGAGAGGGCTGGAGAGTCGAGCCCAAGACATGAAGTGTTTCTATCCACACGCTAAGCAAGTGACATGGCCCATCACACTTCAAAAAGGGGTGGGAGTGTGCCAAGCTTCCTAGGGCTCAAAACAGATGAGAACTGGATAGTGGAGGAGACTACCACACAGGGAACTAACTGCAGAGCTGCTGTACGTTCTTAGTTAAAAGATACAGTTCTGGAAAATCAGTTAAATATCCATTCATCTTGGGAGGTGACTAGCACTTAATTGTTATGCACTTAGGCTTAACGACCAGCTCAACTCTGCTTCCAAAAGCATCTCCCTCCAAAGGCACACACCCCTGAAGACAAACACTGAATAAAAGAGGTGGTTTAAAGGGAAGAAAAGGAAGAGGAGAGAGAAAAGAAGAAAAAGGAAAAGAGGAGAGGGGAAGAAAGTGATGGGAGGGGAAGGGAAGGGAAGGGAAAAGGAAGGAGAAGGGAGAAAAGAAAGAAAAAGAAAAGGAAAGAAGAAAAACCAAAAGGAGAAGAAAGGAAAGGAGAGAAAACAAAAGAGAAAAAGTGTTTGGGGATTTCAGTAATACAAGAAAAAAAATCGATTAGGGAATAGAAAGTAGTTTCAAATTAGCCTCTAACTAGCTATACACATTATAAAGAAAATGTAAAATTTGTTGCATCACTGTATTGCACCGATTTTCTAGGAGAAGCTCCTTAAACAGAAAGTAGGGATTCAGTTAAGCAGTGGGGTTTTGCTCTTTTAACAGCCAAATATCAGGGGCATGAAAGCTAGTTTGTAGTCAGTAGAAGAATGAATAGAGTGAGAGACCTGCAGAGACTTGGTCTTGTCAAATCAAGTAACATTCTTGAAGACTCCAGCTTGAATCAAAGCACCTTTAACATAAGAAACCATCCCTAGCGCCAATGATAGTGAGGTAGTGAGTATGGGCACAAGGAAGGGGCTGGCTGCCCACCACAATACTTACCTGCATCCCTCCTTTCCCTTCCTACTTGTGATCTGTATCAGCTGCCTACATTTACTCACCACTCACTCATTCCTTAACCCCTCAAAATCTGGTTTTCCTCCCCAACAATACTGTCCTGCAGCCTCAAGCATCACTAAGGACCTCCTGATCACATTACCTTTTGATGTGTCTCATCACCCCTTCCTTCAATCTCTCCCCTCCCCTGGCTTCCACGACACTGCAGTAAGAGTTTTCAAAGATACTTTCAGCAACAGAAACCTCCTTTCAAATGAGATCTTGCTTGGAACTCCTACTGACTGCCATAGCTTTATAGTAGACTTGAAATCGGGCAGAGTAAGTCATCAAAGTTTGTTCTTTTTAAAGGTAGATTTTGCTATTCATTACATTTCCATAGAAATTTTTAATCAGCCTGGAAACTGCTACCAAAAGATAAAGTTGGGTTGTTTTATTGGAATTGCATTGTCTCTAAATATTACTTAGGACTGACATCTCAACAGTATTGAAAACTCCAATAATGGATCTCTTAATGTTTCCTCTGATTTGGATTCATTAAGCTTTTTGGATCTATGGGATTGTATTTTTCATCAAATCTGAAAAAATGTTGGCCATTATCTCATTAAATATTTTCTTATCCCTCCTACCTCCTCTTCCATTTCCATACCTACCTACATAAGCAACCCTGAGCCCCAGCCTCCGATGGCTCCCACAGGGAGACTGCTTCTCTCTGCCTGAGGTCTCTTTCCCTGGAATACTGTTCTCAGACAGAAAGTTGCTCTCCTTGTGTGTTTCCCTTCTCTCAAGGATCACAGCCTTGTGCCGTCTATTATCCAAAGCCTGAAATATATTCCAACTGGTTTCACAGTTGTGTACAGCAGGAGGGTTAAGTCTAAAATCATCACTCTCTCGTGGCCAAAACCAGAAGTCTGTCCATTCACATTTAAGAGCAACGCAGTAAACATCTAAGTGGACGATCTGTATAAGCGGGATGTCATGAGGCTTCCAAATGTCCAAATCTGTGGGTCTTTACTCAGGTTTAATTGCTCCAGAAAAGTATCTTTTAGTGTTCTTTCTGGAAAGAATAGAACATGAATTGCCAGGATGCTGGAGCTGGGGGCAAAGGACAGAATTTCATGCGGGGTCGGGGAAGGCTGACCTCTCTTCAAAGAGTAACCAGATCTTCCAATCATCTTCGAGATTCTCCATCCCCTCCTCCCCCGTGCTTGATATCAGGCACCTAATTAATCAATCTGTCCATAAATTATGCCCCTGCTTCCTGGAGGAAGGAGTAGGAAAGAGATGTCTGCTTGGGTCCACCAGTAGCAAGGTCCTGGGCTCCAGACACGCTTTATCGAGGATTTCAAGCAACCCCTTCCTGCCTCATGACCGTTTCCTGGTACCTAAATTTCTCTAAATCCAAAGCTCTTCTAGGGCCCAGTAGAGCAAACTGTCTTGCTTTTTATCTAAATGTCCCTTCGCAGGAACTTATTTTGGCTTTCCTCCTCCCCATGAAGTCCTCCGCATTCTCCCATATACTTTCCATCTTCACATAATGCTGTGCATGTGCTACAAAAATCTCATTTTATCAAAAAGGGAGGTTTATGCCTCTGTTTCTTGTCCTCCTTTTATTATATCTACTTGAAACAGGAGGTTCCTGCCTCAGTTTGGTTAAGAGTTCATTGTTAACTACGTTAAGCTTCACAGCCATATTTTCACCCATTTTTACTCCGGTTTTACTTCCGGTTTTGCTATTTTCAGGTTCTTTGTTCATTACTGTTTCTTGTTTCTCATATCATCTTCATCCTTGGATTCATTTTATGGTTTGCCAGAGCACGTGATTTTTCAGAGAGTGCACAGGGGTGATAAACGTTCTGAATTTTGTATAGCGTACATGTCTTTATTTTGTTTCTGTTCCAGATAGTATTTGATGGGGTATAGGATTCCAGGTTTAAAATCATCTCCCAGATAACTTTAATAGCACTGTTTCCAACTTCTTTTTCCACTGATATGGCAGATCAGATGTTCAGAGAAACCTCTTCAAGTTATCACAACTGAAATTGCTAGGTGAAACATCTGGATGAGTGGAGGGAAAGTAAAGGGATTCCTTCGAGGCAGAAATGAGGAGAATGCTGTTTTCCCTGCCCTTTTCTTCCTTCTTTCCCTGAGTCTGTCCTGGAGTTTCAGAGTTGCCTTGGGTTTGGCCAAGTTTAACAAAGACCCTAATACTCACAAAGGACCATACCCATCTCCTGTCCCCAAGCAAATAATCCCCTTTTTGTTTTGTGAGCTGCTCTTAAGACTTTGTCTTGAGAGCCACAGAGCCACCACTCTGAGTACACAGGGACAGAGAAAAAGAAAGGGAGAGGGAAAAGGAAGGGAAATGGCCCTTGTAGTTCTCCCAAGCAATCCTTTCTTCAGTTACCCTGATACCTGCCCTATATGACTCTCAAGTTTGGAATTTCTCCTGGAGCTCCACTGAAAAGTATAGCTGACTCTTTCTATCCATTTTCTCTAAATTGGCTTTGCCTTGTGTTTATTCTGCTGTGATTTCTCTACCCATCCAACCCAATCCACTCTTTATCCTTCAGAAATCCCTCAAAACCTCTGGCTGTCTTATGGCACCTTATTGTGTTCTCTAGCACTCTTAGATTTTTGCTTTTTCTAATATGTTTTCTCTTGTTTCATGTACCACGGCGATACACAGTAGGTATAATCAATGTCTTCTGAAGAACAGACAAATGTACCTGTGCTAAAATGGAAAGATGACCATGATGCATTCACTCATTCATGAATCCATTCGTCCATTCAATAATTTTTAACAGGATCTGCTGTGCATTAGGCATAGTTCTAAGCTTTGGGAAACAGCAGTGACAAAACAAAATTCTTCTTTTCAAGGAGCTGATACCCTAGAGTATCAATAGGTTTTTTAAAAATACAAGTTGAACAGTATTAATGACACAATAACATCTTTGTGTGCAAATGAGTGTACGTACACCAGGGTGTGTGAATGTGTGTGTGTGTCTCCTTTCAGATATACTCTTCAGGGGATGGAATAGGAGAAGCAACATATGAGAAGGCTTCTTTTAACTGCCTTTATTTGTATTTCTGTATTGTTCATTTGTACAACTGATTCAGGCTCTGTTCTAGGCAGTTGGGATACACCATCAAACAAAGCAGGTAAGCATTTCTGCCTTCCTGGAGATCATGTTCTAGCAAGAAAAGTCAGATGCAAAACAATAAAAATAATAAATTAGTATCTGGGGCTTCCCTGGTGGTGCAGTGGTTGGGAGTCCGCCTGCCGATACAGGGGAGACGGGTTCGTGCCCCGGTCCAGGAGGATCCCACATGCCGCGGAGCGGCTGGGCCCGTGAGCCATGGCCGCTGAGCCTGTGCGTCTGGAGCCTGTGCTCCGCAGCGGGAGAGGCCACAACAGTGAGAGGTCCACGTACGGCAAATAAATAAATAAATAAATAAATTAGTATCTTACATAATATATTAGCAGGTGATAAGGACTATGGAAAAAATAAAGCAGACTAAGGAAAACTGTAGGTATGATATATGGAGTGAGCAGCACTGGGTTGTAACTTTGTGGTAAAAGTAGGCTTCATTGAGGAAGTAACATTTCAGCAAAAAGCTAAAACAGAGGGCTGTACTTGAAAAGGGATGGAGAAAGATGCTCAACATTGCTAATTATTAGAGAAACACAAATCAAAACTACAATGAGGTATCACCTCACACCAGTCAGAATGGCCATCATCAAAAAGTCTACAAATAATACATGCTGAAGAGGGTATGGAGAATGGAGGAACACTTCTACACTGTTGGTGGGAATGAAAATTGGTGCAGCCACTATGGAGAACAGTATGGAGGCTCCTTAAGAACTAAAAATAGTAGAGTTGTCATATGATCCAGTGACCCCACTCCTAGGCATATATCTGGAAAAGATGAAACTCGAATTTGAAAAGACACATGCACCTCAATGTTCACAGCAGCACTATTCACAATAGCCAAAACATGGAAGCAACCTAAATGTCCATCGACAAATACCACTTATATGTGGAATCTAAAACCTAACACAAATGAACTTGTTTACAAAACAGAAACAGACTCACAGACATAGAAAACAAACTTACGGTTACCAAAGGGGAAGGGGGGAGAGAGAAGGATAAATTAGGAGCTTGGGATTCACAGATACACACTACTATATATAAAATAGATAAATAACAAGGATTTACAGGGAACTATATTATCTTGTAATAACCTATAATGGAAAAGAATCTGAAAAAGAATATATATATACATATATATGTGTGTGTGTGTGTGTGTGTGTGTGTGTGTGTATAATCAAATCATTTTGCTGTACACCTGAAACTAACACAATATTGTAAATCAACTCTACTTCAATTCAAAACAGAAAAAGAGACAGTATTTTAAGCAGAAGACAGTATTTTAAGGAGGAGACAGTATTTTAAGCAGGAGGGAGAACAGATGCAAAAGTTTCAGTGTGGAAGTGAGCCTGGCGTGTTCCAGGAACAGCAGGGAGCTGCTGGGCCTGGACAGACCAGGTACAGGTGACAGAAACAAGAGGTGAAGCCAAAGAGGAGTTGGAGGTGGGAAGCTGGTGCAGAGAATGGCCCTTTAGATAAGTGTAAGGACTTGCTTTTATTGAGAGAGAATTTGGGAGCCACGGAAAGGTTTTGAGAGGAGTGTAATTACCTGACATATTTGGAAAGGGTCACTGGGGCTCCATTAGAATAGACTGAAAGGGGAGGCAGAGGGAGAGGCAGGGAGACCAGCTCTGTAATCATCAGTAGATGATGGCGGAGGCGACAGCCGTAGACTTGCTACAAAGCAGTCGGATGAAAGGTACAGACAACAGAATTTCCTGATGGGTCTGACATGGGATTCGGAAGATCAAGGATGCCTCCACAGCCTGAGCAACTGAAAAGCTGCCATCAACTCAGTTCAGGACTATGGTGGGGGGAAGAGGCGCTAGGGGAGAGCAGCAGTGGAGATCAGGAGTTCAACTCAGAACCTGTTAGACTTGAGATGCCATTTCGGTATCCAAGTGAAGATGCCAGGAGGCAATGAAGTTTGGGAATCGAAAGTTCAGGAAAGAGTTCTGGGTTGGAGATTACAATTCTGGAATCAAGAGCATGGATATATAGATATAGATATATAGATATAGATATATAGATATACTTCAAACATCTGAAAAGACCATTGGGAAAATTGACCGATAATTTTCCCACCTCCCACATTGAATTTTCAATCTCTCTGAACACTTTGCCGAACACAAGTTATCGAGTGCTGACTATTGCATGTGTCCCCTCCCCTCCACTCCCTCTGCCACTTCCCTCCTTCGATTACCTCTCACCCATCTCCCCTCCGTTTCCCAGGGCGTCCCACACCCAGCTACCAGACCAATGTGACTAAAGCACACCTGGGATCTTGCAGTAACTCCTTGAGGACTACTTGTCACCTGATGAATTAAAGGACAAAACGCTGAACCTGCCATCACAATCTCATCCTAGCCCATCTTTACAAACCTACGACTCACTAGTCCCCTTCATATACACCATGCTCTTCACACTATTCCTGTGGGTTCTTGCCTCAGTGCCTTGTGTATCCTCGTTTCGCCACCGAAAATACCTTTCCTCTGCATCCCCGCCTGCCTGAACCCTGCCCATCATTCCTGGCATAATACAAATGCTGCCTACTTACCTTCAGTTGACTGCCCCATCTGAAGGTAACCTTCCCCACTCTGACCCTCCACTCTAGGGTAAGGGGAAGAGCATGGCATGGGCAACAGTTCCCAAAGTGAGGGCAGCAGGACAGATACCAGCCCCCAAAGAAATTCTGGGAATAAAGGGCTCTGTGGACAAACAGGTTCAGGTAATACTCCACACTACAGCCCTCTCCTAGAATTTTACATTATATATTCACATACTGAATGCTCTCAATAAACATATATATATATATATATATTTAATCCACCTTTCATAAATGTATTTGAGTTTGGAACCCTTTTATCCCAGAATACTTAACATTCCATGGAACTAGTGTTCCAAGGTTCTCACATAGTACTTGGACCTAGAGACCAGAACTCTAGCCCTGATAAAGCATCTGGCAGTGTTGGTTCTTCCCAGGCCCAGAAAAGGCAATTGTGTACCTAAGGTCCCCAGACTTCCCAACATCTATGGGACAACCATATATCCCAGGACTGGAGTTTCCTAGGCACTGACATTAGTCTAGTAGGTTTAGACACATGCCCCTCTGGTTCCTAAAGATTAATTGGCTTATTTCCTCCACAATGACTTATGGCTGCATGGGTTATGATGCCAAATTACAGCTGTGTGATTTATCAGATCACCTCTCTTTATGGACCTCAGTTAACTCATCCCTTGCTGAGTCACTGATCAGATGGTGTCCAACATTACATCCAACTGTGATGAACTGACTCTTCATGTCCTTCTTTGAACCTCACCTACCTCCATACATGACCTGTCTTCCCTATTGCCCCCTAAAGAGGGGTCTCTTTCCACATTTTTTTTTCTCTTTCATAGTAGAGGACCTTGAACATGATTGGAACTCAATAAATACATGCTGTGTAAACATTTAAAGATGACAGACTTTTAAGGCCCTCAAAAAACTCAAAATTAGTCTTTGAGATGATGGGAAATTCAATGAAATCTAAGAAGTGAAATGATCTGGTCAAAGCAGCAAGCACTATGGAGAAAGGATCCTGTATCATTTTCTAGCACTGAGACTAGCAAATGAGCATGGACAAGAACAACCAACACTGGACATTTACTGTGTGTGACGTGCAGTTCACAGCGGCTCACATGCTAGAATTCTCATACCAACCCTATTTGCGGGGGTGGGGTACCATTTTTCTCCCCACTTTACAGATGAGAAAACTGATGCACAGAGGGGCTAAGTTGCCTGAAGTCCCCCAGGGGGCAACTGATGTATTCCATTCCCAGCAGTCCAGCTCAAAGCCCCTAACCCCTGTGCTACCTGCCTCTTCCTTCCTGTCACCGGCATTTGCTCAGAGGTGCACCCTAACAACCCAGCTTATTATTCCCCAGGTGGAAACTGAAGCCTGGAAAGCCTTAAAGAATGCTCAGTGTCCCGCAGCTGGCCTTCAGCCCACAGCTCTCTTTCTACAGTTCAATGCTGATTCAGCAGCCTCACTCACTACAGTAAACATCACTGCCAGCCAACTGCTGAGAAGGGGCACGGGCATGAAGAGGAGGCTGTGATTAGGGGACCATAGTGCTGCAGATAAAGAATTAAAGCTATCAATACACTGAAAGGAAGAGGTGAATTTGGCAGGGGGGGACACAATGAAGGAAGAAGCAACAGCCCTGTGCAACAACCTGAAGGTTTGGGAAAGGGGTGTGAAAAGCCTAGGAGGTAACAGGATGGACAGGGAGACCCCGGGGGACGGGGGGTGGAAAGGCAGACAGGGAACAGCTTAGAAAGGACAGAAAAATCACATTATTTGTAACTGCACGTTTTTTCAGCACCAGCCCAAAAGTTATAAAAAAACAGGCCTCACGAACCCAGGAGGTACAGTTTGGGATTGCAAAGGTTTCATCGGAGCAGCATTCATGAGAGGATCTCCGATAGCGTGTGTTACTTAATAGGTGCTCAATAAATGTTTGTTCCAATAAAAGAGACAAAAGAAGGAGATCTGAGGATCGCTTTCATAAAGAGAAAGACACCTAAGGGAGTAGGTGCTCAATAAATATTATTTTTTAGCTGTGTACCATGAGAAGCCTGGAGAGTTGTAAAAGATTATCTGATACATTTCCAAACAGCCCTTTGTCTCTGATTTCAATTTTCGAAAATTTCCTGGGAGGCTGTGGAATCTCCCACAAGGGACTTTTAAGGACACATTCTTACAAAACCCACTTGGAGGGGTGGCTAAGATGCTTTAAAAATGGATGGGTGAGGTAGGGAGGCTGGTCCAGATGACCCCGCAGACTTTTCGGGATGGACCAGGAGACACTGCCATCCCACCAACTGAGGATGGCTGAGTGATTTGGAAACCTTCCAGAAGGGCCTGGTTAAATTGTAGGCCATTTATTTCATGGAGAAATAAACCACTGAGAGCTTCCTTCAAACATGCTCGTGGAAAGCAGGACAAAATGCTGAGATTATCTGTTCAGAATGTGCTTTAAAAGAGCCCAGGCAGCACTCATTTATTTTTGAGAAAATATATGATTAACCATAGTTAACTATGAATTCAGATGCTGTGCATTAGACCAGCTCCTCAAAGTTTGAGAGCATTTAATATTATATATCGCTGCCATTTGGGCTAAATTGTTTTTTTAATGTACACAATATTACAAATTTAATTTGAGCTGTTTGAATCAGTCTGTAAAAAAGATTTGATTATACCTGAGTGTTCTGGCCCCAGCTTTTCTGTATCTCAGTAATCTTGGCGGTAATTGGCTGATTAGGCGTCTCACACTCCATCTTTGCCTCAGTTTCCATGGTAATGGTACAGGAGCTATTATAGATGAGAACTTCATCTCTTTCCACTTTAGGGCTGAAACGAGAGGGGAGGTTAAATGGGGTGTCATCAATCTTAATGAAATGCAATTATTTTTACTCTTATTAATCATTGCAAGCCATTAGCTTGTGGCAACCACAGGCCACCATTTGTCAAATTTTGCAAATTTCTGTAATTTTGTTTCCATTCTTTTATTGTTTATTTGTTTTCCCTTTATCTGCACACCCTGCAATGAAAATGCACATGGTAAATATCTTTCACTGAGGCCTTTCTCTTTTCCAGCTCTATCAGGAACATTAGCAAAAGCTTCTCCAAACCCAACCAAAGAAGCAATACACAGATAATACTTCCAGTTCCAAAAATGGAAGCAAATGTTAGGAAAAAAATTTTTTTTTCTTTTCCCCTTCCCTCTTCCTGTTCTTACATTCAGTGATGGGGGAGTGAATTGCCTGAATCCCCCCAGGGCAGATGGAGAAATTGGAAAACCCACACAACTGGCTAACTGGTCCCTAATTCCAACTGTGAAAAAATGAGCTCATTTAGGCTTTCAATTCCCTCTCCCCAGCTGATGGCAATGAGGCTCTGTTGCTAGCAGTGGAACATTAACTTAGTAAATTAATTAAACTTACTTAACCGCCCAGACTAAGGAGATTCGATATATGTGCCAGTTACACTACCAGCCACTTGCTTTAAAAGTCCTCTTGCTTTAAGGAGAGAAACCAGACTGGATTTAAAATGAAAAACTGCAGTGCAGCATTACAGAAAGTCTACAAATATGTGGTCCAGAGGAGAGGAGAGCATGGAGTTTGCAGGGCATGGCCCCGAACAGGTGTGATATTTACTCAAGAATAATCCTGGCTTTAGGCATTGTTGCACCCAGCTCCAAGATTATTAGTTATAATAATGCACGATGTTTTACACTTTTTAACAGTTTCATACGTATGATCTCATTTCAGCCGGTAAATTAGGTAGAGGCATAAAAAATGTAACTCAAAGAGATTGGTGATTTGCATAAAGTCAAACACAAAAATAAGGCAACTCCGAGATGAGAATCCAAGGGGTCCCGTCTCCTAGAGCAATACTCCCAAGTTTTGAGATGCTGATGGGACATCACCACGAAGTTGGCATATCCCACGGGAAGACCAGGACTGGTGATGAAAAGGGCAAAAGATCACTGCTTGAGAAACTATAACTCATGTCCAACTAGAACATCTTTTTTCAAATCAATGTCGAAATGGTTTCTCCCACACTTTGCTAGAAATAATGAGCAGGATAACTATCACATCTACGTCATCTCCTCGTCTTCATGCTAAAACATTCCCAGCTCCGTATCCACCCAGGACATGACTTCCATACTCACTGTCTTCTACACCTACTGTAGATTGGCAATATGTTAATATTGTGCAGCCCAGTTTGGCTGACCATTGAGGCTGTGGTCTCCCTTTATCGAAGCCCTCCCCACCATGGCACCTAATACTGTGTTCATTTTGTAGCCCCTAAGCTTAAATTAAGATGGTGGTGAACTCAAAGTCTCAGAGCCACAATTACCTGAGGATTCACCATGCTGCATGTGTTCAGCCGATTTTCTGAGAAGCATTATAATGCAAAAGAGAGGCTTGAAAGCCAGCCAGCTAGATTTGAATCCCCGAGCAGATATTTACCATCCATCTGACATTGTTGAAGACATGACTCTCTAAGCTTTTTTTCCCACGTTTATAAAATGAAGTTACTAATCATAAAGATACTCTTTTAAAGAGGTGTTTGGGGGATGGAGCAAAATGAAGCCTACAAAAGGACCTGCCCAGAATCTGGTGCAAGGAAGTGTCCGATAAAGTCAGTTCTTGTTATAGTTTTAGGTGGTAGTGACATAGGTGGTATTATTGTTGAAATGTCAATGTGGGAATTTACATTCATTGTTGTTACGGGTCGTCTCACTGATGTGGACCCATTGCTCAAATACATTTTGAATCTGAGCCTGTAATGTAGCTACACAACCATTTAGCTGAGCCATCATCCAGGGGTAGACAAAGCCACAGGATAAACACAGCATTTGCTCCTGGAGTGTCACTTGCATGCAAAGATTCAGAAAAGCAAAGCAAAGTAATTTAACTTTCAAATTAAAATGTAATATTTAGATACCTATGGAAATATGATGAAGTAGAATGCAAAATTCACATGGACTTTTCAAATAAAACACCTGACTTCAAAGCAACTTGATTCTGTGACAGGGTACCTTGGGCTTTGCAGCTAGAACCTTTCTTTTGCTACTGGGGGGCGGGGGGTAGGAGGGTTGCTAGAATAGTTTAAGAAGCTCTCCATCACCATTGCCATCATAAATCTCTTATAAAGCCATCAGAAAGGAAATGAAGTTGGTTTTCCACACCATCTCGTTCCTTGTGAATCGGTTCCCAGATTGCTACTCCCATTTCTGAAGGCTCACAAGCCATCTGATTAATAATTCATTCTGGAATTTTGTCAGGGATAATGTAAACTTAGTTGTCTACCTTTCCAGAATTCCCTTTTTTTGCTTCTTAGGCAGGGAAAGAATATTTGCCTGTCACCTCTCTGTTCTGTGCTCCCCTCTCATGTTCATTTCCAACTGTGGATCTTCACTCATATGAGCAGGGTTTTTATACTCACTATATGATGATCTGGGATACTGACTTGAACTCAAGGGAAGGAGTGACCTTTACAACCTTTCTTGATCATGGGCTTCCACCTCCTAACCAGACTTCTTCTGCCCCTTCTAGGTTCTTCGTCAGCAAAGGTTAGAGTAAAATGAGGTAAGTCACCCTGCCCTCTTTTCATCTGCCTGTAGCAATGCCCACCAGCTCACAGTGGATTGTTCCATTTTGCTAGTGACTCCAGAAACACAATATATATCACCTGCCATTGGAAGGTCACTCCAGCTGACCAAATCCTGAACAAATTAAACAAAGTCTGTTTCTTCAGTAAGTGCTCTAACAGCTGGTCCCCCAGTAGAAGACCCTGCTGATATGTGTCGATGCTGTAACAAGGGTCGCTGTGGCTTTCCAGGCCGTTCCCGGAGGAGACAGTCTGTTCCCCGCAGTCGTAGGCACACGACAGAAGAAGCAGATGTCACAGTGGGGCCACTGATCTTCCCAGGAAAGACTAGTGACCATGGTACAGAAGGTCCTTCCCACCTCTGTGATGTCAGGCGTAGGCCTGGGCACCACGGCATCCCTGACTCTGCCTTGCATTGTCCTGTGTTTCCAGGCTGCTTCCCACCCTGTGTGCCCTGCTTCCTGATACAAGAAGAAAGTGAAAACAAATCATGTTATTTTTGCTCTGAAAGAGTTAAAACCCTTTTCTGCTGGCTTAGGCTTTTTCACAACCTTTAGCTCATATTTCTTTTCTTTTTTGGCCCTGATTATATGACTAGAAATTTTTTTCATTAAAAAGCCATCATCAAGATGAGCAGAGACACCAGGATGTCAAAAATGGACTAACATTTGCAAAATTTCAAAGTTTCTTAATATTACTATGTCATGTTTTCTTCCACAACCATCCTACAAATTAAGGAGCACAGTTGGCCGGTTTTAACTATAGACATATGTGTACACAGAGAAATACATAGATACAGATGATATGGATGTGCGTGCACACACGCATGCACACAAATACTTATTTTGAGGGAATGTGGTAAGAATATTTGGCCCAAATGGTGGGAGAGAGAGTTCTAGAACCTAACTTTCCTGAGTCCCAATCTATTGCTCTTTCAGTCGGTCCAACCAGATCCAAAAGTAAGCAGATAGTCTCCTTGGATGCACTCTCTATGGTAGGCAGTAAAAACCATGCCATCATTCTGTCTCCCTCACTTAGCCTGAAATTGCTTCCCATGTCTCAAATCTCCTGGACCCGCACAGCCCAGCCAAGGCTCTGTTACTGATGCCAACAATACAGCATCATGCTGAGTACACTGTGAGTCAGAAGCCTTGGGTTCCAGTCCTGATACTGCCGGGGCTTGACTGTGACTTTAAAAAGATACTTAGTCTGTTCTTAGAATAGAATCCAAACTCCTTACTATGGCCTTTGAGGCCTTAATACATCCCCGAGCTCTTCTCGAGCCACTTTTCCTCCTTCTAACCCTACTCCTGCCCTTCTGACCTCTGACAGTTCATGAAACTTGATGGGTCCTTTGCACTTGCTGCCCCCACTGCCTGACTCTCCATAATGACACTTGTCCTTAGCTCAGCTTAAAAGGCACTTCTTCAGAGAAACCTCCTCTGAGCTGATCCAGTGATCCCACACCTGGGCATATATCTAGAGAAAACTATAATTCAAAAAGATACATGCACTCCAGGAGAGGGGTGGGGGTGGGTTGAATTGGTAGATTGGGATTGACATATATACACTAATATGTATAAAATGGATAACTAATAAGAACCTGCTGTATAAAAAAATAAATAAAATAAAATTCAAAAAAAATGTAAAAAAATATAAAAATAAATAAATGAGTATCTTTCCCTTGGGGAAAAAAAAAAAAAGATACATGCACTCCAATGTTCACTGCAGCACTATTTACAATAGCCAAGATATGGAAGTAACCTAAATGTCCATTGACAGATGAATGGATAAAGAAGATGTGAGATATATACACATACATACACACACACACACACACACACACACACACACACACACAGTGGAATATTACTCAGCCATAAAAAAGAATGAAATAATGCCATTTGTAGCAACACAGATGGACCTAGAGATTATCATACTAAGTGAAGTAAGCCCGACAGAGAAAGACAAATATCATTTGATATCACTACCTACTATGTAGCACAGGGAACTATATTCAGTATCTTGTAATAATCTAAAAGGGAAAAGAATCTGAAAAAGAACATATATATATATATATATATATATATATATATATAAATAATATATTTGTATAACTGAATCACTTTGCTGTACACCTGAAACTAATACAACATTGTAAATCAACTATACTGCAATTTAAAAAATAATAACAAAAAATGAAATAAAAAAATTTTTAAAAGCAGCCTCCATTGTTTTTTATCACTTTATAGCCCTTATCAGAACATGTGATCATCTTGTTTATTGTCTGGCCTCCTCCACTACTCTTAAGGACAGGGACTTTGCATCTCATTCACCATTGAGTCACCAGCTCCTGGCACAGTACCTGGAACATAATAAACACTTGGTAACTACTGGATGGATGGATGGACAAACTGGGCATATATTTGCCACAGATACGAATGTCTGTCTTTGCCAAATGACATCAAATCCATAGTGGTAGTGCCTGGCAGGGGGTTAAACCATTTAATGGAAATGGGTTCTTTGCAAAGACCCTGGAAAGTAGTTCTCTGCGTTCACAAGCACAATCTTAAGAGGAACCAAGGTAAGCTATTTAGCACATGATATTCCTAGCACCCCATGTAAAATTTATATTGTGTTTTCTGGTTATTAAATTAGTACATGTTCACTAAAAAAATTACATAAAAACACAATGAAGAAAACAAATATGATCAGTCCTCCAGCCCCCTAGGGATAGGCACTATCAGCATTTTAGAATACATCCTTCCAGTCTTTTTCCCAATCACCTGTTGTGTGACACATGTACATGTACTATAAACACCATCAGGACTTCATTGAGGCACTATTTTGTGACCTGTACTCCTCAGTATAGGAGTACAATATACTCCTCAGTATATTGTAAGCATTTCCTTCTTTGGTTAAATGTTCTACACCATGGTTTTTCAAGGTTCTTAGTATATTATCACTTGGATTCATTCTTTATTACTAAACGCTTACTTCATTTCAACTGTTTTTGTTAATATACCTAAAGCATTGAAGACTATAGTTCTTCATAAATGTTGGATATTTCTAACTGCTTTCTTAAAATCCTGGAAGTAAAATCGCTGGATCAAAGTATGAAGAATTAATAAATGAAAAAGAAATGAAGAAAACAATTGCAAAGATCAATAAAACTAAAAGCTGGTTCTTTGAGAAGATAAACGAAATTGATAAACCATTAGCCAGACTCATCAAGAAAAAAAAGAAGACTCAAATCAATAGAATTAGAAATGAAAATGGAGAAGTAACAACTAACACTGCAGAAATACAAAGGATCATGAGAGATTACTACAAGCAACTCTATGCCAATAAAATGGACAACCTGGAAGAAATGGACAAATTCTTAGAAAGGCACAACCTTCAGAGACTGAACCAGGAAGAAATAGAAAATATAAGCAGACCAATCACAAGCACTGAAATTGAAACTGTGATTAAAAATCTTCCAACAAACAAAAGCCCAGGACCACATGGCTTCACAGGTGAATTCTATCAAACATTTAGAGAAGAGCTAACACCCATGCTTCTCAAAATCTTCCAAAAATAGCAGAGGGAGGAACACTCCCAAACTCATTCTACAAGGCCACCATCACCCTGATACCAAAACCAGACAAAGATGTCACAAAGAAAGAAAACTACAGTCCAGTATCACTGATGAACATAGATGCAAAAATCCTCAACAAAATACTAGCAAACAGAATCCAACAGCACATTAAAAGGATCATACACCATGATCAAGTAGGGTTTATCCCAGGGATGCAAGGATTCTTCAATATACGCAAATCAATCAATGTGATAAACCATGTTAACAAATTGAAGGAGAAAAACTATATAACCATCTCAATAGATGCAGAAAAACTTTCGACAAAATTCAACACCCATTTATGATAAAAACCCTCTAGAAAGTAGACATAGAGGGAACTTACCTCAACATGATAAAGACCATATATGCCAAACACACAGCCAACATCAATCTCAATGGTGAAAAACTGAAACCATTTCTACTAAGATCAGGAACAAGACAAGGTTGTCCACTCTCACCACTATTATTCAACATAGTTTTGCAAGTTTTAGCCACAGCAATCAGAGACGAAAAAGAAACAGAGGGAATCCAAATCAGAAAAGAAGAAATAAAACTGTCACTGTTTGCAGATGACATGATACTATACATAGAGAACCCTAAAGATGCTACCAGAAAACTACTAGAGCTAATCAATGAATTTGGTAAAGTAGCAGAACACAAAATTAATGCACAAAAATCTCTTGCATTCCTATATACTTATGATGAAAAATCTGAAAGAGAAATTAAGGAAACACTCTCATTTACCACTGCAACAAAAAGAATAAAATACCTAGGAATAAACCTACTTAAGGAGACAAAAGACCTGTATGCAGAAAACTATAAGACACTGATGAAAGAAATTAAAGATGATAAAACAGATGGAGAGATATACCATGTTCTTGGATTGGAAGAATCAACATTGTGAAAATGACAATACTTCGCAAAGCAATCTAGAGATTCAATGTAATCCCTATCAAACTACCAATGGCATTTTTCACAGAACTAGAACAAAAACTTTCACAATTTGTATGGAATAGCCAAAGCAATCTTGAGAAAGAAAAACAGAGCTGGAGGAATCAGGCTCCCTGACTTCAGACCATACTACAAAGCTACAGTAATCAAGACAGTAAGGTACTGGCACAAAAACATAACTATAGATCAATGGAACAGGACAGAAAGCCCAGAGATAAACCCATGCACCTATGGTCATCTTACCTTTGATAAAGGGGGAAAGAATATAAAACACAGAAAAGACAGCCCCTTCAGTAAGTGGTGCTGGGAAATCTGAACAGCTACATGTAAAAGAATGAAATTAGAACACTCCCTAACACCCTACACTAAAATAAACTCAAAATGGATTAAAGACCTAAATGTAAGGCCAGACACTATCAAACTCTTAGAGGAAAACATAGGCAGAAAACTCTATGACATAAATCACAGCAAGATCCTTTTCAACCCACCTCCTAGAGAAATGGAAATAAAAACAAAAATAAACAAATAGGACCTAATGAAACTTAAAAGCTTTTGCACAGCAAAGAAAACCACAAACAAGACAAAAAGACAACCCTCAGAATGGGAGAAAATATTCGCAAATGAAGCAACTGACAAAGGATTAATCTCCAAAATTTACAAGCAGCTCATGCAGCTCAATATCAAAAAAACACACAACCCAATCCAAAAATGGGCAGGAGACCTAAATAGACATTTCTCCAAAGAAGATAAAAAGATTGACAACAAACACATGAAAGGATGTTCAACATCACTAACATTAGAGAAATGCAAATCAAAACTACAATGAGATATCATCTCACACCAGTCAGAATGGCCATCATCAAAAAATCCACAAACAAGAAATGCTGGAGAGGGTGTGGAGAAAAGAATCCTCTTGCACTGTCGGTGGGAATGTAAATTGATACAGCCACTATGGAGAACAGTATGGAGGATCCTTAAAAAACTAAAAATAGAACTACCAAATGACCCAGCAATCCCATTACTGGGCACACATCCTGAGAAAACCATAATTCAAAAAGAGTCATGTACCACAATGTTCACTGCAGCACTATTTACAATTGCTAGGACATGGAAGCAACCTAAGTGTCCACTGACAGATGAATGGATAAAGAAAATGTGGCACATATATAAACTGGAATATTACTCAGCCATAAAAAGAAACAAAATTGAGTTATTTGTAGTGAGGTGGATGGACCTAGAGTCTGTCATACAGAGCAAACTAAGTCAGAAAGAGAAACCAAATACCATATGCTTACACATATATATGGAATCTAAAAAAAAAAAAAAAAAAAAAAGATTCTGAAGAACCTAGTGGCAGGACAAGAATAAAGACGCAGATGTGGAGAACGGACTTGAGGACACAGGGAGGGGGAAGGGTAAGCTGGCACAAAGTGAGAGAGTGGCATGGACATATATACACTACCAAATGTAAAACAGATAGCTAGTGGGAAGCAGCCGCATAGCACAGGGAGATCAGCTCGGTGCTTTGTGACCACCTAGAGGGGTGGGATAGGGAGGGTGGGAGGAGATGCAAGAGGGAGGAGATATGGGGATATATGTATATGTATAGCTGATTCACTTTGTTATAAAGCAGAAACTAACACACCATTGTAAAGCAATTATGCTCCAATAAAGATGTTAAAAAGTAAAACAGAGGCTGTCTTAGGACATCAGAAATTCTGACTGCCATGGAAAGGGCTGGTTCTCACTTTTCCTCTGGGTAGTTGGTCTTGTTTAGTTTTATTTTTTAATGGGGAAAGAGGCCTTCATTAAATACAAGGATGTAACCACTCTATCTAGATAAGAAATAAAGAAGGACGCAGGGCCACATTCAGCACTGAAATATCACACTTCACAGTAAGGAAGCTGCTTGCAGAAATGAAGGTCATCTAGAGCAACCGACAGGGCCACACTTTTTTTTAAATGTGTTTAGAAAAGGGGATTTTTACCTGGAAAGTTGTGGTATTTATTTGTTTGCTTTTTAAGTTCAAAAACTTATAAGCCTATGGCTTTTAAATCCTAGATCTACAGTCCTTCGGCCCATGCATGCCCCTTTCTTCTGAATAAACATTGCACAATCTGCTGGATTTCTCTATGACTTTTTCTCATACTTGTGAATCTGTTTGGAAAGAAAAGAAAAAGGAAACGGGAAAAGAGCCTTCTGTTTTTCATAATGTCTAATCTTTTTCCCCCATTGGCATTCACCAGATGTTGCTCTGGATTGGAAGATAAATATTAAAATCTAAGCAAGAACAAAGCAGACTGTTTACTGGGCAGATTTTTCAGATGTTCTCTTGAACACTTGAAAAGACAGGAGACTCTTTGATATGCAGGCTGGCTGGAATCCACAATGGAACAGTCTCTCCAACAAGAGGGTTGGCCCTAGGGCTGTGTCCACGCAGCCTGCAGTTCCTGAGAATTCCATTAATCCACTGGCTGTGCATTAGTGGGGAAGGTCAGGGAGGGAGAGGACTGGGTTACCTGATGAAGAGGCCTGAGAAAGATGGAAAGACAGACTCTGTCCAACGATCTTGTGCACAGATGCATCGGGAACTCTCTTCACAGGTGTAGAAATAAGGCCATGATTCGGGCAGGCTCTCTGTCCCCACAGCGACAGTCAAATCACACTGCACGTAGCTGCAGCCAGAGGTCTCACAGTTCTCCTCCTCAGGTCTCAGGCCACACAGGAAAGCCAAGGACACTGCATGAAACGGTCAACGTTGGGTTAGGTAATAACCACAGAAAGAACTAAAGGCCTTACTTTGTTACATCAACCAAGCCCATGTGTTTTTCCTTGACCAATAGGAAAATAAACTTATTCATTTACTCTTCTTAAAAGTGTACTATGTGTACATAGTTCATACAGAAGATACAAATCATGTTTTTGTAAAATATGAATCACCTAGTCAGAAAACTCATGTGAATGTACCATAAATCCAGCCAACATAAGCCAATACCGTCAAGATGCTCTCCAGTCTATGTGCTCCTGGCCAAGTCTACCCACTTCCTCCTCATTCTCAGAAACAACACTTGCATTTTTTAAATAGCTTTCTCACATGGGTTTGTATCCTAAACAGGAGATTGTTGAATTTTACTTCTTTTTGAACTTTAGAAAATAGACGACATGGCATAATATCCTTAGACCTGCTTTCTTCACTCGATATTATGTTTCTAAGATTTAGCCCTATTATTGCATGTAACTGTTGTTCAAACATTTTCACTGCTGTTCAACACTGCATTCTGTGAAAGTACTACAATATATTTACCTATTCTGTCACCAATGGACTTTTGGGTAATTCCCAGGTTTTGCTACTACAAACATGTATGGAATTTTCTCTAGGGTATATACCTCTAAGAAAATTGTCTACTCATAGGGTAGGTGCAAGTTCAGCCTTACAAGACAGTGCCATGTTGTTTCCAAAGTGGTTGTGTCATTTCACGTTCCTACCACCTATATTTATGACTTCCCAGTAACCCACATAATTGTCAGCACTTGGGATTATCAGACTCTTAATTTTGGCCAGTCCAGTGAGTATACAACAGCATCTCATTGTGGCCTTATTTTGAATTTTCATCATTACTTTTTAGGTTGAGCAAGTTTTTATATGTTTAGTAGTAACGTCTTTTCCCTTCTATGAAATTCCCATTTCTGTCATTTGCCTTTTTTTCTAGTGGAATGCTTGTCTTTTCCTTATTGATTTGTGAGTTTTATATTCTGGGTACTAATCCTACAGAGGTTATATGCTTACTAATACCTTCTCCAGATTTGTGGCTAGACTTTTCATTCTCTTTATGGGATCTCTTGATTAACAGAAGTTCTTGATTCTCATAGAGTTATGACTATTAACATTTCATAAAGAAGAATAGCAATGATTTGAAGCCCTCTGACCCTGAGCCCATTTCTTTCCAGGTCATGAGAAACGATGTAAAAAGCATCACCAAGCCAGACTGGCAATAACCTTTAACAGGAGGATGAACAAATCTCTACATGAGATGGTTTGGGAGCATCTCTGCCTGAAAACCTTAATAAAATAGAAAAGAAAAATTTCCTCTAGCCTTCTACCTCTGCAGCTAGCTTGTTCATGCAGGTACGTAACACATGTTATCAAGGGCTATGAGCTTGAAGCTAAGAGGCCTGCCTACATCACAGGGCTGCATGCAGCAAGGGATAAGACAAGTACATGAGAGGGTTTGCCGTTATTCAATCACACACAAATAGTATTATTATTGCTGGTATATTCCAAAGCACCTAACACATAGTAGGTTCTGTGACTGTGTTCCCAAAGAATTACAGCAATTAAAATGCCTGGAAAGTAAGAGTCTTGTATGGATAGAGGAAACATGAGAACTTTCCAGTTAGTAAGCCCTGGGGCAAATAAAAACAGGCTTAACACCTATAAAATAATGAACTCATTATGGGTGATTAGGTGGATGCAAATTGACAAGGTGGATTATGAAAAGTGCCCAGTGTTGGGGATCAGAATCCATGGATTTTACTCAAGGTTCTGCCACAAAATAGCTGTGCGACCTTAATCCCTTTAGCTTTTCATGCCTCATGGAAAAGTCAAAGTTTCCATGAAGAAGTCATGTGGTATAACTCAAGATATAAATGCAGGAAACCAAAAGATCAAAGATCTTGCTGATTTTAAACAAATACAGGGTATTAGACTGACAAGATGCTTTAGCAACCTATCATACGAAGAAAGAAAATTCTTCTTTTGTTAGAAGTACAATTTGGGGGAAAAGTAAAGATGATGACCCCAAAAGCAGCAACAGGACATTTTTTTTTTAACAGGACATTTTTAGAGCTCTACATTTCTTAACTTTTATTGAAGTATAGTTGATTTACAATATTATGTTAGTTTCAGGTGTACAGCATAGTGACTGCATATTTTTACAGATTATACTCAAGGAGCTCAGAAGAGAAATACTAAAATGTTTACTTGCTGTGAAGTTTCTGATAGAGTAGGTCCCAAGGATTCGCACTGTTAACAAAATCCCAGGTGCTGCTACTGTTGCTGCTCCGGTAATAATATTTTTTCAGTAATTCTCAATAATAATATCATTGAGAAGCACTGTGTTAGAAGGACTGAAATTATTCAGCTTTCCCAAGGGCTGCCAGCTGATTAAGGTTGAAAAAAGTAGAGTGGGGAGCATTAGTAGGTAAAAGGATAGATTTCCCTGAGAAAGACAACTGTGAAACACTTGTATGGGTCGCTGCTGTGAAAGTGCCCGCTAAAAAGTCTTTTAAAATATAAGAGATTCTTAACTAAATTGGTTCTGTGCAATCCTATCTGAAAGTAGGGGAATTATTTAGTAGTTTTTAATAATTTATGAGACACACTCCTTTGACAATTCGATGTACACTGTAGACCTACTTCCTACAAAAAAAAATACACAATCATATTCTCAAAATGTCTTATCCAATTTCAGGGATACACAGAATCCCCAACTCCCATCCTGGATCTTAAGTAAGAAACCAGTAGAGTGACAAAGGATTAATCACCAAAATACACAAGCATCTCATGCAGCTCAATATCAAAAAAAACAAACAACCCAATCCAAAAATGGGCAGAAGACCTAAACAGACATTTCTCCAAAGAAGATATACAGACTGCCAACAAACACATGAAAGAATGCTCAACATCACTAATCATTAGAGAAATGCAAATCAAAACTACAAATGAGGTATCACCTCACACCAGTCAGAATGGTCATCATCAAAAAATCTAGAAACAATAAATGCTGGAGAGATGTGGAGAAAAGGGAACGCTCTTGCACTGCTGGTGGGAATGTAAATTGATACATCCACTATGGAGAACAGCATGGAGGTTCCTTAAAAAACTACAAATAGAACTACCATATGACCCAGCAATCCCACTACTGGACATATACCCTGAAAAAACCATAATTCAAAAAGAGTCATGTACCACAATGTTCATTGCAGCACTATTTACAATAGCTAGGACATGGAAGCAACCTAAATGCCCACTGATAGATGAATGGATAAAGAAGATGTGGCACATGTATACAATGGAATATTACTCAGCCATAAAAAGAAACAAAATTGAGTTATTTGTAGTGAGGTGGATGGACCTAGAGTCTGTCATACAGAGTGAAGTAAGTCAGAAAGAGAAAAACAAATACCATATGCTAACACATATATATGGAATCTTAAAAAAAAAAAACGGTTCTGACAAACCTAGAGGCAGGACAGGAATAAAGACGCAGACATAGAGAATGGACTTGTGGACACGGGGAGGGGGAAGTATAAGCTGGGACAAAGTGAGAGAGTGACATGGACATATATACACTACCAAATGTAAAACAGATAGCTAGTGGGAAGCAGCCCCATAGCACAGGGAGATCAGCTCCGTGCTTTGTGACCACCTAGAGGGGTAGGATAGGGAGGGTGGGAGGGAGATGCAAGAGGGAGGGGATATGGGGTATGTGTATACATATGGCTGATTCACTTTGTTGTGCAGCAGAAGCTAACACAACGTTGTAACGCAATTATACTCCAATAAAGATGTTAAAAAAAAAAGAAACCAGTGGAGTTGGATTCCACCAGTTCCTCTCCATCTTTATAGACACTACTTAAAAGTCTTTTAAAAGACTTTTTTTATTTTGAATTTTATTTCATTTATTTTTTATACAGAAGGCTCTGATTAACTATTTTATACATATTAGTGTATTTATGTCACCCAATCTCCCAATTCTTTTTTAATGAAAGAGGAAGATAAATTATCCATTTCCCCAGAGTAAATGAGCGGCCCTTGTACAATCAATGAGTGTTTGCTGACACCTAGTGACAATGGTAAAAGTTACAGCGCCTCACTCATGTTTTCCTCTTCTAAAAATCAAGGAATTTTGAGAATTCTTTTTCTAAATTTAATCAAATCTTTTAAAATATAATAATTTATTTTATTCCTCTCCTATGAGTTATAAAACTCCCAATAACACAATTTACCTGACCCTGAAACTTCATTGGTTTTTAGTTTGTACTTCTGGTTGAAACTAGATGTCTTGAAATAATAGCAAAGAGTTGATTAATTTAAATAGTGTATACGTGAAAGCCCCCCGCCCCCTCCAAAAAAACTGTAGCAGTATTTGTTAAATATTAGGACCTAGAAATGGGGAGTCGGTTTTACGTTTCCACCATTTCCCAATTCCCGTATTTATTCTTTCATCGAACATTAATTTTGCACGTCCCCTAAGCCAGGACAGTTCTAGGCACAGGAGTTAGAACAGAGGAAGAAACAGACATATTAACTTCAACTTTCTACCATATCCTAAATTTCCTATTGTGGAATCTTAAGTAGAACAGATCTCTCATCTGTGATGTTCTGCTCATATACATGAGGTCATAGGACACTCGATTTCCACTATCGTAAGCAAGGATTCTTTCTCCTCTTCCCTCCTTTCCTCCTCCTCTCCTTCCTCCCAATCCCCACAGCCACCACCACCACTCCTCCTTCTGGTCTAAGACCATCCAATGTAACTGCCATCACAACAGTATTAGCCATCATGGAATTTTTGTCCAAGCTCAGAAGTGATGCTTTTATCACTGTAAATCTTTCACCAACATTCAAGTTGCAGACACAGAAATTAGGAATATAACTTAAAGCATTTTACAGAGAACATGAGTACAAATTATTTTTAAGTGCACAGGTATAAGATCTATGATTATGCAAACCAAATAACCACCTGGCTTAGCTGACCCTGTAGTGATAATAGTAATTTCATCCCTGAGACTTTTTTTTCTGAAGCTCAGTAGGTTATAACCATGTGTTGTGAGCCCCATCATAGAAATATCAAAGCTTTGCACATTCCATTCTAAACCCTCCACCCCACAAAGACATGGCTTCCCGTGCCACAATTTATGTGATGGCTACAAAGCTTACAACAGTGAGAGATCGTGGTGTTTTACTGAGTAAGGGCTCAGGTAATTATCTGGACTTTACAGAATAGAAGGATAATGTTAATGTTGGCCTTTTTTTCCTATAATAAGATTCAAGACCTGAGCACACTAATATGCAAGAGCTCTCCAGCAGAATGATCTAATCCCTTCACTAGGACCTCCAGAAGGCAGACATTTTCAGCAGCCCCACCTCAGAACAAGACAAAATTGTTTTCTCCACGATGCCTAGGCTGTCACTGAAACTAGTATTCACCACTCAGAACTACTTTCTCCATCTTCATATGACTGCCGTCAAGAACACAGACCTACTAGAGAATGGACTTGAGGATATGGGGAGGGGGAAGGGTAAGCTGTGACAAAGTGAGAGAGTGGCAGGGACATATATACACTACCAAACGTAAGGTAGATAGCTAGTGGGAAGCAGCTGCATAGCACAGGGAGATCAGCTCGGTGCTCTGTGACCACCTAGGGGGTGGGATAGGGAGGGTGGGAGGGAGGGAGATGCAAGAGGGAAGAGATATGGGAACATATGTTTATGTATAACTGATTCACTTTGTTATAAAGCAGAAACTAACACACCACTGTAAAGCCATTATACTCCAATAAAGATGTTTAAAAAAAAAGAACATAGGTGATAAATGTTTTGTTGTCATTAACATGACAAAAGCTGTTATGACTCATCTTAACAGGTGGTCCCCAATTCTAACTACCATTTTAGATGGGGATCAGTGTATTTCCCCCCCCCCAGGAACACATAGAAAAATTTAAAGTCAATACAGCATTAATTATCAAAAAAATGGAGTTAACCAAAGTATGTCATTTCCATATATACTCTTTAAAAAACGAATATGGCATTTTTCCTGACCATCCAGGGGCAGAACCAGGCAGCTGAAGGCAGACACTGTCGCGTTAGCCAAGACTTGGCAGGGAGCACCACACACGGCAGCTGAGATGTTCTCAGGAGAAAATCCTGCTCCAAACACATGCACGAGCCTTCCACCCAGGCAGCCTTTAAAGACAAAATGATGAGTTCACCATCATAGAGGCAAATCTTTCTTTACTCAGAATTCAAACCCATGCTTTCCTGCTCCCCTTCATTCTTTCTATGCCCTCCTGAGTCCACACACTGGCCTTAGATTCCCTGTTTTCTCAGTTTCTTCTCACTAAGCTCTGGCCTCCAAAGCCTGGAGCCCTTATTCTGTCAAACCCCAATAATTCAACAACCTATAAAACGTGTAAAAATTCCTATGTAGAAAAATAATGCTTATTTATCGTTCTTAAACTTTTTATACAGAAGAGTATAAAGTGAAAGAAAAACTTCCCCTAACTACTTATCTCACTCCCCAGAAGTAGCCATGTATAGAATTTCTTGTGAATTCTTCTTGAATTTTCTAAGCATATAGGTTTTTTTATACAAAGGGGTCATTCTATACATAATATTCTACAACTTTTTTTAAAAATTAGAAGTGTAGCATAAACATTTTTCCAAGTCTATATATACAGATCTAGCTCATCATTTTTATTTTTTATTTATTTTTTTTGCAGTATGCGGGCCTCTTACTGTTGTGGCCTCTCCCGCTGCGGAGCACAGGCTCCGGACGCACAGGCTCAGCGGCCATGGCTCACCGGCCCAGCCGCTCCGCGGCATGTGGGATCTTCCCGGACCGGGGCACAAACCCGTGTCCCCTGCATCGACAGACGGACTCTCAACCACTGTGCCACCAGGGAAGCCCCCTAGCTCATCATTTTAATAGCCACTTAGAATTCCATCATATGATTATTCCATAATTTATTGAGCAATCTTCCTATTGATTGATAGTTCCATAATTTCTCCTCTTTTTCTGCAATTAAGGATGGTGCAATGAACTATATACACTTATATGAGTAAAACTGGTGCAACTTCTTAGAAGTGGAATTGCTAGGTCAAAGGAAAAGTAAATTTTTAATTTTGACGAATACTGCCAAATTTCTCTCCAAAATAATGTTGCCCCAGTTTATACTCCTACCTGCTGTGTAAGAAGAGTGCCTGTTTGATGGGTAAAATCATGTCAGTTCTTAACAGACAACATGTTTTGCTTCAGTCTGAAAATCAATAAAGGAAAATGTCAGCTGACATCTGAAAATGTCAGATGTGCAGAGACCTCTAGTCTACATTGAGATAGAGGTCTAGTTTCTCCTGCCTTCAATGTCAAATCTAGGTGGTATTTACACAGCTACCTGACAAACTTTTTGCTTGGGTGCATTCTTACCCCTCCTCTCTCACCATAAAAGTCATGGATTCCTAGAGAGTTGAAAGGGGAACAAGGGAGCATCCAGCCCCAAACCCTTTATCAAATAAGAAATCTGAGGCTTAAAAAAGTTACCCAGCTAAGATAGTGACAGACTCAGGACCAAACCCCAATCCCCGTAGCATCCCGCCCAGCTGAGGCCAGACATATTTGTTCCAAGAAATGGCTTGGTTCGTACTTCATCAGTCTAGGATCCTGCTCCCATAATTACTTCTAACCTTTCTGCATCACAATCACATTTGAGCTATCTCAAGTGTAGTAAGACATTAAGGGGACAGAAACCCAAACCATCACTGGAAGAAAAGGCAAGGCAAATATCAATACATCTAAAAGAAGAAAAAGTTCAACCAATGAAATCATACTGTGCAATTGGCTTATTATTGGTGGAGTATGAATTCATCTGTGAAATAGTACAAAATGATAAAAATTAATCATATTTAATAAGTTTAAAACAATTCAAATTGGCAGATAGGTTTAAAAATAAATGAAGGCATTTATGTTCTACTTAAATGATCAAATTATGAGCTCTTACAAACGGTATTACTTAAAGCACAAATTAAAGCGGGTTAATGTATCAAATTAAAATACAATCAAACACTTAGAGAATATGCACAATCTCCTCGATAAAAAACAAAGCCTCATAAATGGAGCATGACAAAGTTTTAGGAGGAAGCTGGGGCTGTTAAGAGGAAAACCGGCTTCTCTCTCCTTCTGTCATTCAGACTGACGTTGATTTCCTACCTCACAGAGTAGGGACAGGAGCTACTGATCCACTTATATAAAGAAAGCTCTTCTGCCTCATCTGCCTGACTTACCGAAGTTCTCGGTCACTGCTGTAACGGTCACTCTGGATGTGAACACCAGGATAGATGAGGCCCACCCTCTCAGGTGGTCATAACCTCTGACTTGGTACTCCCCGACAGGAAGGGATGGGACCACACACTGGAGAAGAGTACGGTTGCCAGAGACACCCACACAGGGGAACATCCCAATAAAAATGTCAACGTTCGCAGCTCCTGAGATCCCGGCCACTGAAAACGTTAAGACGTCATCAGTCTGAGAAACTGAGAGCAATTCGGGGGTGAAGGCGTCGCTGTAACCAATGACGCCCACCTGGTAAGAAAGTCCATCTACCTCTATGACCAGGGCAACGGAGCCATTCCCTGCAGGAACAGCGCACTGGATGAGCTCAGAGCTGAGGTTCACAGTCAGGCAGGCCTGCTGGCCAATGTAGACTAAAGTGGAGTTCCGTCCCCTCAGGGCTGTACCCTCCAAGGTCAAGAGGCTTCCACCATGGAGGCTGAAATTCTTGGGGAAATAATGAAACACTTGAGGCAAAATGTGGAAGTGTCTGTAAACGTGACCAGAACAAGCATACCCATATCTCGTATGAAGAACCGACAGGTAGTGGGGTCCTGGGGCCAAGCCACTGATACAACACGCCACGTGGGTTGTATTAAAGGAAGTCACAGTGCAAGGAAGGCGATCATCCACAAACACCATTGGCTCATCAGCCGCGGTACCTAACCTCTGACCCCTAATCAGCACTGTGGTCAGAGACCCACTGATGCTTGTGGTCCAGGCGTCCATGACAGGAGTTGTCTCTTCACACAAGAAAAGAGTGCAATTCCCCTGACAGGCGCTGGGCAGCCCATTAACCAGGACAGTAACATTCAGGGTGAAGGAAGCGCCAGGCACGGGGTTACCCACCGGGGTAATCCGACAGAGGACCGCCTGGTCCCCCAAACTCAAAATCACACAAGTGAAAGGACCTGAAATGTCAACCTGAACTGACCTCCTGCTGGAATTAAGAGCCAAGCCCCTCACCGTGAGTACTGTCCCTCCACAAGTGGACCCAAGTGTTGGGGAAATGGCTGTTATCTGAGGCAACACCACAAATTGCTGGGGCACCGCAGACATGTCAGCAAACCCCATCTGCCTCTGACGTACTTGGAGAGGATAGATGCCCACCTCCAAACTGTGAAGAGGAAAAGCGCACCCAGACAGGCTTGTGTTGCTACTGGGAGACTGGGTCTCAACATCACAGCTCAAGTTCCCCAGAAGGACCTCTGAGTTGGAGAGATTCTGCCCTTCCACGTAGAGCCTCAGGCTGTGATTTGTGATTTCTCCTCGCGTGGCTGTGACCACCGGGGTTGCTGCCATTTCATATGTGAAGATGAAGCCCTTCCCCACCAGGCTTGGCAAAGGTTGGTGGGGGAAGGGCCGGCTGCCAGCCCAGACCTCCACAGGGGCTGGGGCACCAGGAGGCAGGGGGGCTGGCGGGGTCTCACACCAGACGTTCGTCTCCGTTGAGTTCACAATGTCACAGGACCGATTGCCCACGAGCACCCAAACCAAAGCTGGGTCGCTGCTGAACCCTCTTCCTGAGATGCTGAGGATGGTTCCACCTAAAGCACAAATATTGAGAATAAAACTGAAAAGCTGATATTTCAGAACTAGGAACTCACAGCCCCTGTGTGAGCCCCAGCAGGACCAAGTAAAAGGTGGGGTAAGTGTTAGTGAAAGTATCTCACCTCACCCATCAATGTTGATGTGTGATCATTTTGGCAGGAGTCAGATGCGCTAAATTTCACATGATAGTAAAACAATATAAATTGTCCTATAAGAGCAATGTTTATACTATTTAAGACAAAATTTCCAAGTATGTTTATAGATCCTTAGAAACCTCCATCAACTTGGACACTAATGAAAAATCAAATTTCTTGAAGTGCTCTTGTCATCTGCTATATTATCTTAACATGTCAGTCTATATGATTCTACAAATTATTATGTAGAAAGAGGATATGTATATTTCATATACATATGTATACAACATATACATAATGAAAAATCAAATTCTTTAGTCTTCTTGTCATCTGTTGTATTATCTGCCCTAATATTCCGTATTATTCTCTATGTTATTATGTAGTATATATGTATACTGTTCTATATATATTAAACTTACTAATGAAAAATCTAATTTGTTGAAGTCTTCTACTTATCTTCTATATTATTCTATGTAATATTCCAGTATTCCATATATTATGTAGTCGTGTGTGTGTGTATATGACATATCAAGAAGAACTGAAACATTGAAGCATGCTTGTAATTTTGCTGCTGTATTCATAGACATCGTCTCACTTTCTAGTTGAGGCACAATCAAATCCCATCTTCAGGACAGGGATGGGGGCAACGTACCCCTTATCATTACCAAATCAGTGGTATAGCCAAGCAGCTTTAAAAAGGATTATACTATGTTCAAGAAGGAGAATGTACCTACTGTATAGCACAGGGAACTACTCAATACCCTGCAATGGCCTATATGGGAAAAGAATCTTAAAAAGAGTGGATATATGTATGTGTATAACTAATTCACTTTGATATACACCTGAAACTAACACAACATTGTAAATCAACTATACCCCAATCAAAAAAAAATTTTTAAAGGATAATGTGTTATTCCATCCACTATCACAATGATTATCACAGGCAAATACATAGCTTTCAGTTTTTTCTGAAAATGAGTAGTTTTCTAGATTTCTCTATTTGTCCTGTCCTGACATCTCCCATGTTGACATTTGTGTTTCTGACTCTGTCTCGTCCTTCATCTACATCCCTAGAGCAAGCGAAGACATCAAAGACTCATGCCTCTTGCCCTTGCCCATGCAGTATCAAAACGGCTAACTCAGGAAGCTCTTCTCTCGTTTACTACTGTTGTTTTTTTAATCGAAATATAGTTTATCTACAATATTGTGTTCATTTCTGATGTACAGCAAAGTGATTCAGTGATATGTACTCGAGATGCGCCACTTTTTAGATGTTCCAGCCTCCTTCCATTAGGAAAAAAGAAAACCAGGCACATCTCCTTTAAAGAATTAAAAATTCTTTAATTTCCTGAACTCACTGGGCTAAGGGATCCTGAGTTTTCACACCTTCCAAAGTACATCACTCAGTTCCCAGTGCAGGGGAAAGCACCTCTCCCTGCAGCCCCTTCTCTGGTCTCACCAGGAACAAACTCTGAATATCCAGGGAGTAGACTTGCTGAATAAATAATACCAGTCAGGTCAAAGCCACTCACCCAGAACGGACCCACAGCAAGGCTGGATGCTGAAGACTTCTGTGATGTACTGGATGTGAAGATCCACACTATAGAAAATGGGGAGATGGTCATGAAATAACTGAGAGTCAGAAAAAAAAGAGAAAAGAAGGCACGAGACAGCCGAGATGTATGTATTGGGGGGAGAAGAAGAAAGAAAGGGGGCTGTGATGGAGAGCACAGGTGAGGGGCACAGTCCACCAGAGAAGGAAGGAAACGTGAAGAAGAGAAGCTAAGTGGGATATTTTCCTGCTCCAATATCAAGTGGGCACATCAGCCTCATAGAGTTTAGCTACTTTCTGGAATGAAGTAAGGGAACTTCTGGAGAAATACTGGGCAAGGGGACTTCAGGGTAAAGAGGACTGAGCACGGCCTGTGCAGTAATTGAAGCCATTTATTCAAAGCCCAAGACACTGTTATTATTAAAGGTCTTAGTGAAATCACAATCTCTTATTAAGCGCAGACTCTTCCTCCTTACATAGAGATGCCCATCCCATCTCACCCCAACCCAACTGAGAGACATGACATCTTAGTTCCAGAAAGTTCTCCTTTCCCCAACTAGTAAGCCAAAAACTGGTCTTGAGAGTGAACTGTCCTGTAGGGTCTCCAAGATTTGTTCAAATTTTAGGGTTCTCATATGTTTATCCTTCTTCAGAAGAAGAAGAAAAAATAAAGACCTAACTCAAAACTAGAATTCCTCAACTGAATCGCTAGACCATCAACAGACTTAAAATGAATGGCAAGGGTCCACCTCACCCTTGTGCATGAATGTGGGCCCCATTGATGGAGACTGAGATTCCATGGAGCCCAGCAGGCAGCGGGGGCAGCACCACCTCCAGGCCCTGAGCTGCCTGCGCTCGGACCCGAGCTCTGGTGTCCCCAATGTGGACTTGGGCATCCAAATCCGTGTGGTTCATTGGCAGCACCATTCCAATGGAAAGGGTCTCACCTCCTGTGTTGAAAAGAATCCATTAGCCCCTGTGAAGTGGATTTGTGGTCTCAACCGTTTATTCAATTCTAAGATTAGCTTTTGAGATTAAACACGTGGCTAGCCCTGTGCATAATACTCTGATTAAGAGTTTTAATGCCGGGAATTCCCTGGCAGTCCAGTGGTTAGAACTTGGCACTTTCACTGCTGGAACCAGGTTTGATCGTTGGTCAGGGAACTAAGATCCTGCAAGCCGTGCAGTGTGGCCAAAACAAATAAAAATAATTTGAAAAAGCTTTTAATGCCAACCTAATTTTTATCATGAAACTTACAACTCATTTAATAGAGCTACAGCCTATAACTTCAAGGGCATAGAAAGAAAAAATTGTCAGGACAATTGTACACAAGAGGCATTAATTCATATCCATACAGAGGCAAATCAAGTAGCTATGATGGTCTTCATAACCAGAAAATAACACCCCATGTCCTTTTTGTAGCCTCTACTTTTCTGAAGATAGAAGTCTAAAGCTCTGTCTTGATTATGCGCCGAGCCCTGTAGCAATGCTATACATGAGCGCAGTCATTCGCAGTTACAGAGCCCTTTCACCCACATTATCCCATTTGACCCTCACACTGTCCTGATAACATATGCATGGCAGTTAGCAGGATTGGCATTTTGCTTTTGAGGAAACTAAGGCTCAGTAGCCCAGGTCTCAGAGCTGATTAATGGAAATGTGAGGGCCTGAGTCCAGTCTTGTATCTCAATGCCTTTTTAGTTTACTAGCAACTCTACTAAAATGCCATGTATACTACAGACACTTCATTTTATCTCATATATGTATTGAGTATCAAGAGGAACAGATATGGCTATCAGATGTTAAATGAAGTTTCGCAGGGTATGTAAAGCAGATAGGCTCTAAAAGGTTATAGAAAATCTGCTTATTGGGGCTATATTTAAAACAATTAGGTGTGTGAATTTGAATTTGGCACTGGCGGACTTTTCAGCTAATGGATCCCAGCCTGCTGTGAAGAAGGAAACCACATGGGGCCAATGTAGAGAGGCCATCTTTGGCCCATTTATACAACACCCAGTATCTGGCAGAATAATGGTGCTCACTTCAATAAAGCATTTATTGAGTGCTACTCTGTGTTAGTTCCTGGGCTATGTACTTTTACCTATTGATACTTTATCTCCATTTTTCCCAATAACGTTGAAAGACTTATTCCTACCTAACAGTTGGAGAAGCTAAAGATAAAGGAAGTTAAGTATTGTGCCCAAGGAGTGGTTGAGCTGGAATTCATTCAGGTCGGGCGCTGACAGCAGAAATCACACTAATGGTCTCTCACATCAAATCCTTCCTCCTCCTTCCCTGCCCCTCTTCTTTTCTCTTTGATTTCTTCTTGGCTCTACTGTCATCATCAGCATCAGCATCTCCTGGATGGAGATACGTAGCCCTCCAAGTTTCAAAATAAACTTTCCCAACAGGGCACCACTCACTGTGGGTTTTATAACAAGTTCTTCTTTATTCTGCCTGTAGAAAGATCTCATTGCAAGTGTAAATCCTGCAAATAATGCATCATGTTGTATATATCAATAACATGATCTCCTTGGGCTCTTGGTCAATTGTCAAGCTAATCTGAGATGCCTTTGAGGCACTGATGCAATGTATTTATTCTTTTCATTATAGGTGGGAAATTTTATTAAGAGCCAAAATCACTGAAATCTGAATAGAACATGGAGCTCCCTCCTCCCTTTTCTACTTCGTTGGGAAGAATCTATACCACTAAGGAATTTTACACACTTTGGTCGCCTCAGGCAGCAAATTCTTCTTCTGCACTATCTGAGCTGAATAATATTGAGAAGCTAAAGGACACCTCCCTTTATGTACTCTTGAGCAATGGAAAATGAAAATAGTACCAGAAAAATTGAGTCCAGGCTGTTTCTTTAGGAAATTTGATGGTCTTGTATAATAAACCCTTAGACATGTCTGCCATAAACTCTGTCAACTGGCACCCAATTAACCAGAACACAGTGCTACCTGCTACTTTTCCAAATCTATATGTTATGACATGATAATAAATTGTCATAATTCCATCCAGTCATATCATCTGAATCATCAAAGAAAGATTAAATCATTTCATGTAGTTGGATGCTAAATAATACACTCTTTATATATATGTCTCTCAAGGAACAAGTTAATCAGAATATACTATTTTCTAATCATATCTAATAACTGCTATAAAAGGACCTGCTGCCCCAAATGCTATTTTACAATAAACTGTAAGTGGCTGCGTGCCTGGAATCTGCAACCAGACTGCCTGAGTTCAAATCCCCACTCTGGTACTTACTACCAGGTTGTTAGTACCAAGTAACATCTTAAACAAGTAACTTATTCTCTCTGTTCTTTAGTTTCCTAATCTGTAAACTGAGGCTAATAATTCTATAAATTAATGACAAAGATTAATGTCTACTATATGTCTGTGCTATTACTATTGGCACATAGTAGGTACACAATACATATTTACTGAATTTTTAACTTCGAATTCCCATGTCATTTTCAGGATAGAAATGGTCCCAATTTTACAGAGAGAAAAATAGATATAAGGAAATTTATTCAATGATGGCTAAGAGGACAAAATCAGTCTCCAGGTTTTCAGAAAAATAACTTCCATCCAAAATATAATACTATCTTCAATAAAATTAATAGGCCATTGTTTTGCCTTTTTATACGATCAGTGCTGTAAGCTAAAAAGATCCTACAGGATCAGGTAGTTTACCTGCTATGCTGCTTCTGTTTCTGCTGAGAGACACAATTACTGGATTTAAAGAGGAGACGTAAGTAAATGCCTTGGGAAGAACCACAGAATGGTCCCCTCTGATCACAGTCACATTCACTGTAGGTCCATCTTCCCCCTGAAAAATTAATTTTTAAAATCAAAACTCTGGGGACTCCCCTGGTGGTCCAGTGGTAAAGAATCCACCTTCCAATGCAGGGGACGCGGGTTCAAACCCTGGTCGGAGAACTAAGATCCCACATGCCACGGCACAACTAAGCCCACGCGCCACAACTATTGAGCTCTTGCATCTCAACGAGCGAGCCCATATGCTGCAAACTACAGAGCCCACTCACCCTGGAGCCCTTGCGCCACAACTACAGAGAGAAAACCCACATGCCACAACTAGAGAGAAGCCCGGGTGCCGCAACGAAGAGACCACACACCATAACAAAAGGTCCCACATGCCTCAACGAAGATCCCGTGTGCCACAACTAAGACCCGACACAGCCAAAAAATTAAGGAAAATAAATAGTTTTTAAAAAATAAAAACTCTGTAAATAAGACTGAGTTGAGCAAAGTCCATACAGAATTAGTTTAAAGGGTTAATTTCAAGAAAATTGTTTTTAAAGACTATATTTGCTACTTTGAAGTCTCTCTCTGTGCCTGTGTCTCTCTCTGTCTCTGTCTCTCTCACATGCACACACACTCACAGTGACAAGTGCTTAGAATAGGCAAGTGCAGCATCCAACAGATTAAAGAGTAAAGAAGAATGATTTGCAATTAACACACCAATTGGCTCTGCAAAAAAAATGCAATTTCAAATAAACATCTATATCTAGCTAAACTACCCATCAAGTGTGAGAGTACTTTGAGATATTTAAGTACTAAGAAAACTTCCCTCCCACATTTTCTTTCTTGGGGTATTTCTTAAGGCTATTATCTTATAAAATAAGCAATAACCAAAAAAAGAGAAAAAATACTCCAAGAAACAGTGAAGCTACTCAGGAGAGCAGTCAAGGGAAATACTAGGATGAAACCTATAGAATAAATCTAGAAAACACAAGTTAGATTGAAGCAGAAGAAGAGGGAGCTTCAAGAAAAAAGAGCAACTGATATAATGAAATATTTTTTATAGAGGATTTTTATAATAAGGAAGACATGTAAAAAAAAAAACTCTAGGGACTTCCCTGGTGGCACGGTGGTTAAGAATCCGCCTGCCAATGCAGGGGACACAGGTTTGAGCCCTGGTCCAGGAAAATCCCACATGCCGCGGAGCAACTAAGCCCATACGCCACAGCTACTGAGCCCGCGTGCCACAACTACTAAGGCCCACACGCCTAGAGCCCGTGCTCCGCAACAAGAGAAGCCACCACAATGAGAAGCCCACACACCACAACGAAGAATAGCCCCCACTCACCGCAACTAAAGAAAGCCCACGCACAGCAACGAAGACCCAACACAGCCCCAAAAAAAACAAATAAATAAATTTATGAAGTAAAAAACTCTAAGAAAAAGACAAACTATAAAAAATATATATTGCCTGATTCTGTCAGTATCATTCAAATAGTTTAATAATGTAAATATGGTTTATTGATTTAACCAAAAAATGACACTGTAACTATATTCAAAGGAATTTAAAGTGGTTGTTTCAGAAAGGGGGACTGAAGAATGGGGAAGTGGGTACGAGAGAGTATGATTGTCTTACTATTTTCTTTTGAACTTTGCATGTATTGCTTTGTTCAATTAAAAGTTGGCTTTCCTAATTTTTATTCTCTCTAGTAAAAGAAATTCAAACAGTACAAATTTTACCCACTAAAATAGTAAATATAGCTAAAGTGCTGATACTCAATGTTGGCCAAGGCACCAGAAATCAGACACCCACACAGCGATGGTGAGAGTATTATTTAAAAAGAGTTTCAGACAACTGGATATCCATGTCAAAAGCTTTATACCTCTGTGCTGCTGTTGTTGGCACATAGTAAGTACACAGGAAATTTTGGAAATTATCTAAATGTCCAATAATGGGAAATATACAAATTACAACACAAACATATTAGAATTGCATGCAGTTTATATATAAAAGCTAACATTTCATAATATTTGAATAACTGGATGAGATAAAAATATGGGACCAGAGATCAAAGATTACTCTGAACCCTCTCTTCTTCCAGAGATCTTTATTGTTCAGCAGACAGCCTTCTTTGGGGGTCATGGATGTGCTAGGAATCTTGATGGCACTGAAGTGAACTCTGAATAGGAAGTTCAATTTCAGCTGTGAGCATGACTCTCACCCACAGCACCAGGGAAGGGTCTGGACCAAAAACTCTTATGCCATCTATGGGATAGCACCAGCTGAAGAGGGATGGGAAAGCTAAGGGACTTGTTTTTAAGAAACAAGGGAAGCAGTAGGGACTAACTAGGAAGCTATTTCATAGGAACCAGACATTCTAGAGGATTCCAAGTTCCACCAGTCACATCCATGCCAGAAAACAAAATTGCTAATGAAAACTAAGTTATTTGTTTACTTGAGAAAGAAGCGAGATTCTAAGATATATGTCTTGCAAACCAACACTCAGAATGTGCACTAGGTAAATATATTTATTCTGTGGCACTAATACTCATTAAGAGTATGGACTGGGACTGCCTGGTTGTCTTCTTTTAAAAGAAATTAACTGATGCTAATTACAAGCCCCATTGGCGGGGTCAGCTTCCCAGTTCATAACAGAAGTGCTTCCATGTAAGCAACATAAGCATGCTCTCATGATGAAAACGTCATGTCAGTTACTTAGTTCTAAGGAACGATTCACTGAGAACCTTACACTACACGTTAACAATGGTCACTCACTCAGAGAGGAAATGCCAAAAGATTCCACTTACCTTGGGTGGAACTTTGCATTGAATTCTTCGTGAATTGCTTGTGGTGACATTAATGGCACAAAACTGGGATCCAAATAAAACCAGGCTAACATCTTCCAAACTAGAGCCTTGGATGGTGGCCCAGAGCCCTCCTGTACAAAAGCAGCATTTTCAGATAGGACACACAGCCGTACAGACAGACAACAATTAATTATCCACAAGAGAAATAAATGAAATCAAAATATGAAACTCCTTAGTCAAAACACAAGGCATGTTCAAACTGAAGAAAAAGACTAAAGTTAAAAATATAAACTACTAAATGAGATGGGAGATACAGTGACTGAAGGGCAGAGAGGAGGAGATATTTAAGACTAAAACATAGAGATAAAACACAGACGTGGAACAGAGAAGTAGAGTATCAATAGATGGTCTCTGGAAACTGCTTCTGCTCCAGATTTCTGAACATCATCCCTGCCAATTCGATAAAACATACTCTCTTCCCAAGAAACCAGTATAAGAGAGCAAGTATAAGACAGTAGATAGAGCAGGGGGCCCAGAGTCAGGGCTATAGACTGCTCTACCACTTAGAGCAGGTCATTTGCATTATTGTCCCTGAGTTCACTGGTCCTCGTCTCCCTCAACTTTTTTTTTTTTTGGCCATGCCACTCGGCTTGCAGGATCTTAGCTCCCTGACCAGGGATTGAACCCGGCCCTCAGCAGTGAAAGCTCAGAGTCCTAACCACCGGACCACCAGGGAATTCCCTCTCCCTCATCTTTAAATGACAGCCTTAACCCTTCCAGCTTTGTGATTCGATACCACACAGACTATGTTCTGGTCTCCATAATGATATAGAAGGGACTGTCATTGTCACCAAGTGCTGCCAGGATTTCTGTACTGACCACTGAGGAGGAGCAACCACAGAAACCCCCATCTCCTCACCACAAACGTCAGTAAGAGAAGGAATGGCACCAATCGCACTGATACCACGGCACACAATACCATTTGGAGGACCAGCCCTTGATCCAGCTGATGGACAGGAAGCCCACTTATTGTTGATCAGCAATGATTCTGGTCTGCCATCTTTCCAGAAAGGGACATAAAAGAGGCAGTGAAGCCACCAAATAGAGACACATATCCCATGCCAGTGGGGAGAGGCCACAGAAGCAAGGTTGTCATTCCCCAATGTGTCAGGGTGAGAAAGGAAATTTATACAACCTGATGAAACTCTCGCAGGAGCATGTGACTAAGTGGAATGTTATCCTGAAGTTAAATATATAAACATGCCCTTAAGATTCAGGACAAGACTACAATAAACTTCTAAGTTAAAGAATAACATTGAGGAAGAGCCAACATACATTAGCAACATAAAAGATACAATATCTGGAAACAATCTTGACAAGAACAATTCAAGAGTATGAAGAAATGTGAAGAAAGCTTTGAAATGCTGCTGACAAACGTAACAGATGAGTTAAAACTTAAATAAGAAAACTAAAGTAAATGTACGGAAAGAGTGAACATTGTAAGGTGGCATATCTTTCTTTTTTTTTCTTTTTGAATTTTATTTTATTTATTTTTTATACAGCAGGTTATTAGTTATCTATTTTATACATATTAGTGTATACATGTCAATCCCAATCGCCCAATTCATACCACCACCACCACCACCACCCCACCTGCCACTTTCCCTCTTGGTGTCCATATGTTTGTTCTCTACATCTGTGTCTCTATTTCTGCCCTGCAAACTGGTTCATCTGTACCATTTTTTTAGATTCCACATATATGCGTTAATATACTATATTTGTTTTTCTCTTTCTGACTTACTTCACTCTGTATGACACTCTCTAGATCCATCCACGTCTCTATAAATGACCCAATTTCGTTCTTTTTTATGACTAATATTCCATTGTATATATTCCATTGTATATATTCCATTGTATAAACTTCTTTATCCATTCATCTGTCAATGGGCATTTAGGTTGCTTCCATGACCTGGCTATTGTAAATAGTGTTGCAATTAACACTGGGGTGCATGTGTCTTTCTGAATTATCGCTTTCTCTGGGTATATGCCCAGTAGTGGGGTTCCTGGGTCATAGGGTAGTTCTATTTTTAGTTTTTTAAGGAACCTCCATGCTGTTCTCCATAGTGGCTTATCAATTTACATTCCCACCAACAGTGCAACAGGGTTCCCTTTTCTCCACACCCTCTCCAGCATTTCTTGTTTGTAGATTTTCTGACGATGCCCTTTCTAACTGGTATGAGGTGATACCTCATTGTACTTTTGATTTGCATTTCTCTAATAATTAGTGATGTTGAGCAACCTGTCGTGTGCTTCTTGGCCACTGTATGTCTTCTTTGCAGAAATGTCTATTTAGGTCTTCTGCTCATTTTTTGATTAGGTTGTTTGTTTTTTTTACTATTGAGCTGCATAAGCTGTTTATATATTTTGGAGATTAGTCCTTTGTCCGTTGATTTGTTTGCAAATATTTTCTCCCATTCTGAGGGTTGTCTTTTTATTTTTGTTTTTATTTCCATTACTCTAGGAAGTGGATCAAAAAAAGATCTTGCTGTGATTTATGTCAAAGAGTGTTCTTCCTATGTTTTCCTCTAAGAGTTTTATAGTGTCCAGTCTTGCATTTAGGTCTCTACTCCATTTTGAGTTTATTTTTGTGTATGGTGTTAGGAAGTGTGCTAATTTCATTCTTTTACATGTAGCTATCCAGTTTTCCCAGCACAACTTATTGAAGGGCTATCTTTTCTGCACTGTATATCCTTGCCTCCTCTGTCATAGATTAGTTGACCATAGGTGCGTGGGTTTATCTCTAGGCTTTCTATCCTGTTCCATTGATCTATATTTCTGTTTTTGAGCCAGTACCATACTGTCTTGATTACTGTAGCTTTGTAGTATAGTCTGAAGTCAGGGAGTCTGATTCCTCCAGCTCCATTTTTTTCCCTCAAGACTGCTTTGGCTATTTGGGGTCTTTTGTGTCTCCACACAAATTTTAAGATGATTTTGTTCTAGTTCTGTAAAAAACGCCACTGGTAATTTGATAAGGATTGCACTGAGTCTGTAGATTGCTTTGGGTAGTACTGTCATTTTCACAATATTGATTCTTCCAATCCAAGAACATGGTATATCTCTCCATCTGTTTGTGTCATCTTTGATTTCTTTCATCAGTGTCTTATAGTTTTCTGCATACAGGTCTTTTGTCCCCTTAGGTAGGTTTACTCCTAGGTATTTTATTCTTTTTGTTGTAATGGTAAATGGGGTTGCTTCCTTAATTTCTCTTTCTGATCTTTTGTTGTTAGTGTATAGGAATGCAAGAGATTTCTGTGCATTAATTTTGTATCCTGCAACTTTACCAAATTCATTGATTAGCTGTAGTAGTTTTCTGGTGGCATCTTTAGGATTCTCTATGTATAGTATCATGTCATCTGCAAACAGTGACAGTTTTACTTCTTCTTTTCCAATTTATATTCCTTTTATTTCTTTTTCTTCTCTGATTGCCGTGGCTAGGACTTCCCAAACTATGTTGAATAATAGTCATAAGAGTAGACAACCTTGTCTTGTTCCTGATCTTAGAGGAAATGCTTTCAGTTTTTCACCATTGAGAATGATGTTTGCTGTGGGTTTGTCATATATGGCCTTTATTATGTTGAGGTAGGTTCCCGCTATGCCCACTTTCTGGAGAGTTTTTATCATAAATTGGTGTTGAATTTTGTCAAAAGCTTTTTCTGCATCTATTGAGATGATCATATGGTTTTTATTCTTCAGTTTGTTAATATGGTGTATCACATTGATTGATTTGCGTATACTGAAGAATCCTTGCATCCCTGGGATAAATCCCACTTGATCATGGTGTATGATCCTTTTAATATGTTGTTGGATTCTGTTTGCTAGTATTTTGTTGAGGATTTTTGCATCTATACTCATCAGTGATACTGGTCCGTAATTTTTTTTGTAGAATCTTTGTCTAGTTTTGGTATCAGGATGATGAGTTAGAATGAGTTTGGGAGTGTTCCTTCCTCTGCGATTTTTTGGAAGGGTTTGAGAAGGATGGGTGTTAGCTCTTCTCTAAATGTTTGATAGAATTCACCTGTGAAGCCATCTGGTCCTGGACTTCTGTTTGTTGGAAGGTTTTTAATCACAATTTCAATTTCATTACTTGTGATTGGTCTGTTCATATTTTCTATTCCTTCCTGGTTCAGTCTTGGAAGGTTACACCTTTCTAAGAATTTGTCCATTTCTTCCAGGTTGTCTATTTTATTGGCATAGAGTTGCTCATAGTAGTCTCTTACGAAACTTTGTATTTCTGCGATGTCTGTTGTAACTTCTTTTTCATTTCTAATTTTATTGATTTGAGTCCTCTCCTTCTTTTTCTTGATAAGTCTGGCTAAAGGTTTGTCAATTTTGTTTATCTTCTCAAAGAACCAGCTTTTGGTTTTATTGATCTTTGCTATTGTTTTGTTTCTATTCCACTTATTTCTGCTCTGATCTTTATGATTTCTTTCCTTCTACTAACTTTGGGTTTTGTTTGTTCTTCTTTCTCTAGTTCCTTTGGGTGTCAGGTTAGATTGTTTATTTGAGATTTTTCTTGTTTCTTGAGGTAGGCTTGTATTGCTATAAACTTCCCTCTTAGAACTGCTTTTGCTGCCTCCCATAGGTTTTTGGATCGTCGTGTTTTCGTTGTCATTTGTCTCTAGGTATTTTTTGATTTCCTCTTTGATTTCTTCAGTGATCTCTTGGTTATTTAGTAACGTATTGTTTAGCCTCCATGTGTTTGTGTTTTTTACGTTTTTTTCCCTGTAATTCATTTCTAATCCCATAGCATTGTGGTCGGAAAAGATGCTTGATATGACTTCAATCTTCTTAAATTTACCGAGGCTTGATTTGTGACCCAAGATGTGATCTATCCTGGAGAATGTTCTGTGTGCACTTGAGAAGAAAGTGTAATCTGCTGTTTTTGGATGGAATGTCCTATAAATATCAATTAAATCTATCTGGTCTATTGTGTCATTCAAAGCTTGTGTTTCCTTATTAATTTTCTGTCTGGATGATCTGTCCATTGGTGGAAGTGAGGTGTTAAAGTCCCCCACTATTATTGTGTTACTGTTGATTTCCTCTTTTACAGCTGTTAGCAGTTGCCTTATGTATTGAGATGCTCCTATGTTGGGTGCATATATATTTGTTATATCTTCTTCTTGGATTGATCCCTTGATCATTACATAGTGTCATTCCTTTTCTCTTGTAACATTCTTTAAGTCTATTTTATCTGATATGAGTATTGCTGCTCCAGCTTTCTTCTGATTTCCATTTGCATGGAATATTTTTTCTATCCCCTCACTTTCAGTCTGTCTGTGTCTCTAGGTCTGAAGTGGGTCTCTTGTAGACAGCATATATATGGGTCTTGTTTTTGTATCCATTCAGCAAGCCTGTGTCTTTTGCTTGGAGCATTTAATGCATTCATGTTTAAGGTAATTATCGATATGTATGTTCCTATTACCATTTTCTTAATTGTTATGGGTTTGTTTTTATAGGTCCTTTTCTTCTCTTGTGTTTCCCACTTAGAGAAGTTCCTTTAGGATTTGTTGTAGAGATGGTTTGGTGGTGCTGAATTCTCTTAGCTTTTGCTTGTCTGTAAAGCTTTTGATTTTTCCGTCAAATCTGAATGAGATCCTTGCCACGTAGAGTAATCTTGGTTTTAGTTTCTTCCCTTTCATCACTTTACATATATCGTGCCACTCCCTTCTGACTTGTTGAGTTTCTGCTGAGAAATCACCTGTTAACCTTTTGGGAGTTCCCTTGTATGTTGTCGTTTTTCCCTTGCTGCTTTCAGTAATTTTTCTTTGTCTTATTTTTGCCAATTTGATTACTATGTGTCTCAGCATGTTTCTCCTTGGGTTTATCCTGCCTGGGATTCTCTGTGCTTCCTGGACGTAGGTGGCTATTTCCTTTCCCATGTTAGGGAATTTTTCGACTATAATCTCTTCAAATATTTTCTCGGGTCCTTTCTCTCTCTCTTCTCCTTCCTAGACCCCTATAATGCGAATGTTGTTGTGTTTAATGCTGTCCCAGAGGTCTCTTAGGCTGTCTTCATTTCTTTTCATGCTTTTTTCTTTATTCTGTTCCATGGCAGTGAATTACACCATTCTGTCTTCCAGGTAACTTATCCGTTCTTCTGCCTCAGTTACTCTGCTACTGATTCCTTCTAGTGTATTTTTCATTTCAGTTATTGTATTGTTCATCTCTGTTTGTTTGTTCTTTAATTCTTCTAGGTGTTTGTTAATTCTTCTAGTTCTTTGTTAAACATTTCTTGCATCTTCTCGGTCTTTGCCTCCATTCTTTTTCCGAGGTCCTGGATCATCTTCACTATCATTATTCTGAATTCTTTTTCTGGAAGGTTGCCTATCTCCACTTCATTTAGTTATTTTTCTGGGGTTTTATCTTGTTCCTTCATCTGGTACAAAGTCCTCTGCCTTTTCATTTTGTCTGTCTTTCTGTGAATGTGGTTTCTCCTTCCACAGGCTGCAGAATTGTAGTTCTTCTTGCTTCTGCTGTCTGCCCTCTTGTGGATGAGGCTACCTAAGATGCCTGTGGCATACCTTTCTAAGTTAAACTAAAGCATCAATACAATCATGATAAAAATACAAAAAAAATTTTAATTTAAATTAGACATGCTGATTTTAAAATTCAATGAAAAATAAACAATAGCCAGAAAACAAAATTTCAAAAATAAGAGTGAAGGTCTTCTGCCAGACATTAAAATACCTTACAAAACAGTTATAATTGGAGAGATCAGGTGGCAGAGTAGGATGATGCAGAGCTCACCTCCCCCAACAAACACATCAAAATACATCTACATGTGGAGCAACTCACTGCAAACAACCTGGATGCTGGCAAAAAGGTTCTTCTACAACCAAGGCTGTAAGAAAATCCTCACAGAGTTGGGTGGGAAGGGAGGAGAAGCAATCAGCTCAGGACCCACACCCCTAGCAGGGGACACAGAAGAAAAGGGGGATATCTCAGGCTCGGGGACCCTCCCTGGGGAGTGAGGGGTTTGAGCCACATATTGGGCACCCCAACCCTAGGGCTCAACACCAGGAAGATGAGTCCTGAATTGTGTCCCCCTCAAAATTCATATGTTGTAGTCCTGGCCCCTTGTACCTCAGAATGTGACCTTTTTTGGGAATAGGGTCATTACAGATGTACTTAGCTAAGACAAGGTCATATTGGAGTAGGGTGGGTCCTTAATTCAATATGACTAGTGTCCTTAGGAAAGGAAAATTTGGGCACATAAAAGACACAGGGAGAACACCATGTGAAGATAATGGCAGAGATCAGGGTGATGCTTCTACAACCCAAGGAATGCCAAAGATTGCCAGCAGACTACCAGAATCTTGGGGAGAGGCATGAAACAAATTCTTTCTCACAGGTTGTTGCAGAAGGAATCACCTCCACTGACATCTTGATACCAGACTTATAGCCTCCAGAACTGTGAGACAATAAACTTCTGTTATTTAAGCCATCTAGTTTGCAGTACCTCGTTAAGCAGCCCTAGAAAACTAATACAGACCCCTAACCCACACTATATACGAAAATTAACTAAAAATGAATCATACATCTAAATGCAAGAGCTAAAGCTATAAAACTCTTAGAAGAAAATATAGGCATAAATCTTGTGACATTGGATTAGGCAATCGTTTCTTAGATAGGACACCAAGGAACAAGCAACAACAATAAAATGATAAATATATATTTCTAAGAGATATTGCCCTAGTCCAACCCAACATTCTCTCTCCCCTGGATGGCTTCAGTAGCCTCCATCCTTGCCTCCCTACAGTATCTCCTCACACAGCAGCCTAAGTCAGATCATGTTGCTTTTGCACTTAAACTTTTCCAATGGCACCTGTCTTGCTCAGAATTAAAGCCAACATCCTTTCAGACTTCCCTGGCAGTCCAGTGGTTAGGGCTCTGAGCTTCCACTGCAGGGGGCGCAGGTTGAATCCCTAGTCAGGGAGCTAAGATCCCACGTGCCACACGGCATGGCCAAAAAACAACAACAACAAAAACCCAATATCCTTTCACAGCCTCTAAAGCCATATGATCTGCTCCCAGTCATCTCCTACCACCCCCCTCACTCAATTTATTCCAGCCACAGAAACCTCCTTGGTTGGAACAAGCTGAGCTCATTCTGACTTAAGATTTTATCATTTGGTGTTCCCTCTGCCTAGAATCTCCTCCAAGATTTCCCCAAGACTCATTCCTTCACTTCCTCCCTGTCTCCACCCTCCAGTGACATCCTTGTCATTTCTCCAGTGCCAGTGACCATCCTATCACAACCACCACTCCCTCTGTCACTATTCCCCTGCTTTATTTTTCTCTTACACACTTACCTCCAGGAGAGCAGGGACTTTGTTTCAATTTATTGTATGCTCAACATTCATAGTGACTGGCACATAGTAAGAGCTAAATAAATTGTTGTCATTATTATTGTTGATAATAATTAAAAGTTGGAGAGGCAGTGACAATGCCATTCCCATTTGAAAGCTGAAGTGCCTCACAAGCGTCCACACCTTAGGACCTAACACACAGAAATGAACCAATTTTTTTTTTAATCCTTTTAAGGGCACTTGGCATATGGGCAAGTGGTGATTTGGAATATTACTGATCACATTATTACACATATTCATTACATACTCAACTGTTCTGTAAATTCCTTGTTGGTAGGACTCAGCCTGGTTCTCTTTAAATCCCCAATAGCGGTGTTGCTCAAACTGCCCTATTCATAGAAATTGCCTGAGGATCCTGTGAACATGCAGATTGATTAGGAGGTGAGAGATGGGGCCTGAGACTGCATTTCTAACAAACTCCCGGATGATGGAGATACCGCTGGTCCAGAACCACACTTTGAGAACCAAGGTCTTCAGCACCTGGCACAGGGCTTTCCGCAGGGTGGCTCAGTCAGTGTTGAGTGATGGATGGATGGATGGACTGAATGATACTGGTTGGTACTAGGTAGGTGGCAGGGTGGAGGAAGGGTTCAGAGGGAAAGTTTAAATCCAGTAATAAAGTAGCAGCTAGAATCTCTCTCTCCTTCCGTTTCCCCTCAGTCATACCAGAGATTAATTTGGACCCACCCAACATTATCCCTTCTCTGAGTTTTCCATCTTTCACTAAAATACAGAGGGGTGGTGTACAGTCCTCCTAGACAAACCCTTCACCATGTATTGTTGGTATAGCATACCCTGACAGGGTAACCAACTCAACTCAGTTTGTCTGGGATTTTCCAAGTTTTAGCACTTAGAGTTCCATGTCCCAATTTTAACACTGAAAGTCTTGCATCCTGGGAAACCCCTCAGTCCCAGGAAACTGGGACAGTTGGCCAGTCTGCCTGTGTGAGTCACTCTGTGTAGAGGACAAAGCTGATTGAGTCACCTGTCTGCCCTGGAGGTACCTGCAGTCCAGTGGGGGAGTCGAGTGAGGAAGGAAGGTGTGGCCTGAACTGCAAAGATAACTTTATAGGAAGATCAAAGCCACTTATACATCTGGTGGGAAGACTCAAACCAATAGTTATTGGGTTAATATAGAGTGTGATCTTTCACTCTGAGCACCACAGACAATCTGGCTCCCTCCTTAAATCACTGAGAAATAAGGGCAAGCTTGTTCGGTTTTATGTGCAGAGAAGAAAAAAGCAGCCCTCTTGATTTACTCTATAAGGCCAAGTAAATTCAGAAATCAACTGTTCCTTTGAACAATGAATTTGTAGCCAGGAAACACTACTTTAATAAGTGTTCTAAGCCACGAATCTTTGGCCAACAGAATAAACAATGACAAAAATCCAAGGCATTAAGGAAAAATTTTTATGCTCTAAAAATCATATATTAACATATAAAGCATGAGTGTTCCTGAGATTCTTGCAGTCTGGCTGGGTTGTTTTAAACAGGCTGTGTCCCTCAGAAAGCCTGGGGAGAGCCTTGGTTGCCATGGCACTAAGACCCAATGCACAGGGCTGATGCTGGCAAGCCCTGCTGACCTCTCCATACCCCACTACTCAAATGGTAGTTGGCTTTGACTGCTAGCCAAGTATCCGAGTGTACGTCATTTTACAAACATTTGTGAAACACCCATTAAGTTCCTAGTGGGCCAGGCCTGTACTTCACATTTGCAAATGCTTTTAATTTTCAAGGGACTTTCCCACCTGTTGGCTCATTTTAATCTCACTCAAAACTAAGAGGTCTAAGCATTGTTCAGCCCATTGCATGGGTAAGACAGCATGCTGAGGTAGAAGCAGCAGGAGCCTTGGCATCCCACAATCCTGGTTTGCATCCTAGCTCCACCTCTTTCCATCAGGAAGCCTTGGGGAAGTCACTCTTCTCTTAGAAATACTATTATCTCATCTGAAAAAATGTGGATAATAATTCCACCTTTCCAGCGGCTGTAAGCATTTAGGGTGTGCGACTACCTAGAACAGGTACTCAGTAAACGATCCTGTGCCCATCCTCATCACTGTTAGGAAACTAAGTCCCACAGAAGTATCTGAAACTTCTAAGGTCACACTTCTGATTTTGGCAGGCTGAAAACCCAGGCACATGTCCTAACTCCCCCTCCTAGTGTCATTTCCATTTGATCAGATTGTCCCAATGACTCAATGATTGACCCAGTGATGCCTGACGCCATCAGCCAAACTATGGTCCTTTAGGTGGCAAGTGAGTTCATTTAAGGGCTCAAATGTCTATTACTCATTGGAAGAAATGCTGATGGCAGAAAACAGAAAGCTGTGAATCACAGTGGCTACAGAATTTATTCCACGGCAGGACTAGATTCCTGCAGATGGGCAAGAATGCTAGCTTCAGAGGGTCAGATGCAAGGCAGGTGCCCCCGGATTACCAATGTCTGCAGCTCTGGAAGGCTCCACAGCATCCAGTCTGGGCTCCACGTTTAGGAAGAGGCCTCCTCCACTGGCATTGATGGCAAGACCAGAGGGTCTCACCAACACTGAAATCTGATGCACTCCAACGGGCAGCAGGCCTGTCTGACACACCACATTCGTTTGGTTTGAGAAAATAACTTTGCAACTTGTTTTGTTCACTGTAACCTGCAAGGCCTCGGAGTCACCAGAGAAACCACTTCCAGTAATATAGACCAGTAGGTCAATGTCATCTTAAAAGAAGAAAGAAATTAAAAGAAAGAAATCATTTCTCAGTGATATCACTCCATTTACAAGAACTCTATCAAATGTTCATTCCCTCTCACCTTCCTCTCCCAAAATTCAAGGAATTAAATGCTGACTCATGTATTGGAATCTATATTGATTTTAATAGCGTAGAGCCCTCATCTTAAACTTTCTCAAACTAGTGATGAGAAATCACTAGTCAACAAAAAATGGGGAAAAAAATAAAAATAAAGAAAATTTCAAAACAAGGGAGAAAGAGAATACAACATTTTTTTTTTTTTTTGTGGTACGCGGGCCTCTCACTGTTGTGGCCTCTCCCTTTGCGGAGCACAGGCTCCGGACGCACAGGCTCAGCGGCCATGGCTCACGGGCCCAGCCGCTCCGTGGCATGTGGGATCTTCCCGGACCGGGGCACGAACCTGTGTCCCCTGCATCGGCAGGCAGACTCTCAACCACTGTGCCACCAGACTCTCAACCACTGTGCCACCAGGAATGATGACATTTTAAGTCATCAAAAATCCACCATTTCAGGACTTCCCTGGCAGTCCAGTGGTTAAGACTCTGCACTTCCACTGCAGGAGGCACAGGTTCGAACCCTGGTCAGGGAACTAAGATCCCACGTGCCACACGACGCAGCCAAGAAATTAAAAAAAAAAAAAAATCCACAATTTCAAATCATAACCATTTCATTTAGATTGGCTAAAAAATTCACCTTCTGCTGCATCACTCAACATCCACCCCATGAACGGACACACCTTCTACCCACACATCACCAGGTACACGGCCTCCAACAAGTCACTCTCAGTCTAAAGTTCACGCACAGAAATAGACCCACAGACATAGAAGACAAACTTATGGTTATCAGAGGGGAAAGAGGTGGGGGAGGGACAAATTAGGAGGTTGGGATTAACATATACACACTACTATATATAAAACAGATAAGGACCTAACGTATAGCACAGGGAGCTATACTCAATATTTGTAATAACCTATAAGGGAAAAGAATCTGAAAAAGCATATATATATATATATATATATATATATATATAGTTATATATATATATATATTCAGTTATATATATATATAACTATATATATATTATATATATAGTTATATATATAGTTATATATATATAATATATAATATTATAATATATATAATATATATTATATATAATATATATTATATATATTATAATATATATAATATATATAATATATATTATATATATTATATATATATTATATATTATATAATATATAATATATATTATATATTATATATTATATATTATAATATATATTATATATAATATATATAATATATTATATATTATATATATATTATATATATTATATATTATATATATTATATATATATAATATATATATTATATATATTAATATATATTATTATATAGTATATATATAATATATAATTATTATTATATATTATATATATTATATATATTATATATAATATATAATATATAATATATTAATATATGTTATATATATAATTAGATATTATATTTTATTATATAATATATTATATATTATATAATATATTAATATATTATATAATATATAATATATTATATATATTATATAATATTATATAATATTATATATATTTATATATATATATATATATATATATATATATATATATAACTGAATCCCTGTACTGAAACTAACATGACATGGTAAATCAATTATACTTCAAAAAAAAAAATAAAAAATAAAGTTCACGCCCATCTCAATGCCAAGTGCACATCATACCGAGGGCATACCACACAGAGTGGACCCGGGGAGTTGACCCTTCAAGGTATTGGAAGGAACAGGAACCTGAACAATAAGCTGGTATGTCATTCACTCGCACAACCACCTAGAAAAGACAAAAGCATTAAAAGCAAACGTACATGTTTCATATGCTCCAGCGTATTAATAAAGTACTTGTAAAGTTTGCCCAAATTAAAATGTGTTAATGATTTACTTATTCTCTTTTTTTTCCTTCTATTTTCCAGTAATAGACCCTAAATTGTAAAGCATGACTCCAAACATGTTAGGCTTTTTTAAAACGATGGTAAATAAGCGGAAACCTAACATTTTTGCAATTAAATATGTTCAATCTGGAGTAAATTCCCTCTCTGTCACATAGAAGTAAATTCAAACTGAGTGAGAACTTTTTATCACTTTATATTTTCAACTGAGTACCTACTTCCTGTGAAAAGCCCTGTCTTTGCTGGTAAATGCCAGTGAAGTAGGCACCTCTGTTCTACCATTGCTACATGGATGTGTAACTGAAGATCAGAGTGTATTTGGACATTTGGCTTGGGGTCTTTTTTATCCTAAAATGGGAGGTCCCCAAGAATACATTATATGTCTTTTCCTCTCACTGGGACTAAGGTTAATCTAATAGAACTCTACAATACTTGGAGATAAGAAAGGCGAAAAAGATTGAACTCTGAATCTCTACATATAAAATAAGGATTAAAAAGCACACACACTATATTTATGATAGTGTTTGCTTATAAGGGAAGGGGTACTGGGATGGCATGAAGGCACAGGTGATAAGAAATTCTTCATCTGTAGTGTTTCACGTTATTCATAAAGACCAAAAATAAAATAAAATAAATACATCAAATGTTGGCAATTGTTAATCCTCATTTGGGTACCCAGGTGTTGGTTATATTATTCTTTATAGTTTTGCATTTCAAAATTGTCTCTAATTAAAACCAGATGACTTATAACAAGAGTATGGGCAGATGGGAAATAGCAAAGGACATTTTAAGAGAAAAGGGGTTGACTTAGCTCATTTACTTTCCAAGGCCACTGTGTGGAGGTATAAGTCATATGTAGCTAGAGAGGTTCTCTATTTTTGGTACCATAGTAGCATCAATAATTATAATAACAGGATGCTGTATTTACAAAGCACTTATATTTTCAGCGTACTCTCCATACCCTGTGGAGGTAGAAAAGCACGGCCACAGCTCTCTCTGTTTTGCGAATTAGAAAGCTGACCTTTAGGATTGGTCCACATTACAAATCAGGAGGGGCTGCAGTAGACCTGAAACTAGTATTTCACTTTGGGTGGCCCATCCGCTCTCACCTGAGTGTACTGGTTGGCAGTGACCAACATGTCTCCAAATATGGGTCCAAGGAAGACTCCACCATCATATACCACACGAGTGGTTACAGCAGGGCTAACTCCCGTTAGGTTTTCATCAGATACCTAAGATGGTTACAGTTCTGGTGAATTCTGCCATGGAATCAAGTCTAATCTTGCTTAAAACAAATAACAAAGGGTGTTTTCACATTCTGTTTAAGATAATCAGATAGCTACAAAGTGAAAATGGAGAGACAGGGGCTTGAAATCTAGTAACCTAATAGTAAGTAATGGCTAATGAAAGCCCCAGTAGACTAGAAGAATATTTATATGCAAGTAGAGTTACCCAAAAAAATGCACACTATACTGATCTTCTAAGTCTTGAGATATTTTGTTTCCATGTGCTTTTCTATTTTACAAGTTTTCAATCCAAAATATTAAAATAAAATGTCTGGAAACAAGTGCCATGAGATGACTCCTATCCTTCCTCCATCTCCACCCAAGGATTTTTTTTGAAAACCAGATGACCTGCAATACCAAACAACAAGAATAAAATTTCATCTCGGGTTTCACTTCATAAAACCAAATGCTAGATGATCATTAGATTATTTTTTAAAACCCTAAATATGCAAGAGCATCTGGTTTTGTCATTATCCAAAGACAGCAAATCCTTTCCTAAACTTCCTTCTGCTGTGCCATCTGCCTCCATGATAATCTAAGTCAATCACATCTGCTTAAATTATGCAATAACAGATGTGGAATTATTGTATGCTGGACACTGACCAACAACTTCTCTACCTACATCAAGTTAGAAAAGGTGATGTTGGGTTTAAACTGCTTTATCAGGAATATGAGATATAAAATACGTCTTGAAAACTTTCAGAAAGATCATTGAACCCCTTTACTTGAATATTCCAACAAAATTCACAAATCATGACAGTTTTCATTCATATAATTCTGATTTTTTTTCACAAAATTGCTCCAGAGCACTAAATCCACAAAACCAAAAGGGATACCATACATACCCTTATAAAGCTGGGCAAGTCCCCAACCTGGTTGGACCAGGAGAGAGTCCACACATGTTCATAGCAAGACTTTAGATCCTCCGTCACAGTGAAGTCACTGACATTAAGGTACCTAGATGTGAAGTCATCAGCGTTGGTTTGTAAGAGCTTTTGGAGGTGACTAGCTGAGATGTGCACAGGGACAGCTGTGGGAGAAGGTCATGATATAAAACGTACAGGACACTAATTAGTCCACCTTGCAGCATCTCATCATCAAAACAGCAGAGAATACACATCAGAATGCCTACTACACATGCAGAGACCATCAAGTTCAAGAAAATCCTCAGTCCAGTTAAGCCATTTTTAGGGCAAATATAAGTAGGTGCTCACTTTTTATATCATGGTCCCTTTAATCAGCATCACATCTCTCAAGCAGAGAACACAATCGCATCAGACAAACCTATCTCAACTGTCAACTCAAAATGTAAATTCCAGACACCCTGGTAATCCCTGAAAGTCTAATTAAATATTGGGTTTTCCCCAGAAAAATTTAGCTGGCCCTGTGAACAGGGAAAAGTTGGCCAGCCACCTTTCACAAGGAGTAGGGAAGGCACAAAGCAGCTGACACCCATAAAAACTTAGCCAACCAAGCTGAGGAATGTTGGCATTGAACTTCGGTTTCTCCATTACAATTTGCTTTAAGTCCAACCACCTGCTTCCCCATCTCACATCCCCGCAGAGAAATAACAGCACTTTGGGCTTAAGCCTTGCTGTGTTTGAACGCTGTTTCATGCTTTACCAAAAGTTTCCATTTCCTTAGGTATCCCAACATCTCTGTGAGGCGGGTCATCTAAATATCCTAATACCTCCTTGGGAGATGAAGAAAATGAAACCCAGTGTGATTCAGAAGCCTGTCAACCAAGTGAGAGGGGTTTAGATTAAAACCCAGGTTGCCTTCTACCTACTCAAGAGCTTTCCTTTTGAATCTCACACTGCCCTGGAGTGTTGGTGAAATACCACTGTATTTCCAAAATGCAAACAAAATTCTCATCTTTTTTGAAAAGATTTTATATGCCATTTGAGGGCCATTTCAAATGGCCAGGTGAAGGCTGGCTTTCCCCCCAGTTGTTCTACAGGCAGTGATGTAAGGAATATCAGCAACAGGATATGACAGCAGGAAAAGTCTCTCTACAGACAGGCTGCAGCTTTCTCATTAGTGAGAAGGGAAACAGCACAGTAGTGGGCTTCATAGAGGCAGGGCTCTGATGAACTTATTCACCCACTTATCAGACTCCAATAGCCCAGGGGCCATCAACTTTTCCTAATTTGCCCTACTAGAGTAAAAACTCCACTCCATTCCTCCAGCCAAGAAGATTCTTTGCAAGTCCAGCATCTTTCTGCTTGAGGACAGAAGACTCCTGGACCATTTGCCAATTTTTTTTTTTTTTTTTGAGGTACGCGGGCCTCTCACTGCTGTGGCCTCTCCCGTTGCGGAGCACAGGCTCCAGACGCGCAGGCTCAGTGGCCATGGCTCATGGGCCCAGCCGCTCTGCGGCATGTGGGATCTTCCCGGACCGGGGCATGAACCCGTGTCCCCTGCATTGGCAGGCGGACTCTCAACCACTGCGCCACCAGGGAAGCCCATGTGCCAATTTTTATACAGCCATTCTTGAGTTCTCCTGAGCCTCCTTTCTGATTCCCCTATGTTTTTACCAAATAAATAACATATTATAATCACGTCTAATCCTGTCCTTTGTGAGATGTGTATGTACTTGAAGATTTAGAAACTGTTCTACCCTCATCGCAGCTGAAAGCTCTTTCTACATGTGTTATGATTCCTAAAATCCTCAATATCATGTGGTGTCACTGTGGAGTTTAATTTGGAAGGGCCGTGGCTACCATGGATTTTGGCCTAGGAAACTCCAGAGAGAAGAAGACCGAACTGAGAAGCAAAGACTGAAGTTCATACCTGGACCCTGCCATCAACTATTTTTATGAGCTTTGGGCAAGCCTGAGTATAGTGGGCTGAATGGTGGCCCTCAAAAAGATATGTCACTGCCCTGATCCCAGGAAACTATGAACATTACTTTATAAAGCAAAAGATGTGGTTAAGGATCTTGAGAAGAGGAGTTCATCCTGGATTATCCAGATGGGCCCTAAACGCACTCATACACAGACGAGGAAGAGACAGTGTGACCAGGGAGGCAGGGTTGGAGTGATGCGCCCGCAGCCAAGGGATGCTGGCAGCCACCAGATGCTGCGAGAGGCAGGGAACAGATCCTCCCCTAGAGCTTGAGGAGGGAGAGTGGCCCTGACAACAACTTGACTGTGGACTCTGACCTCCAGAACTGGAAGAGAATAAATTTCTGTCGTTTTAAGCCACCAAGGTTGTATAATTTGCTATGACAGCCCCAGGAAGCTAATCCACTCAGTTTCCACATCTACAAAACTGAAAGATTGGGATATTAACAATGATATGCTGTTGTTATTGTCCAGATCTTTAACTGGAAAACAAAATAACTTTAAGACTGTCACCCTGCCTGGCAGGATGTTGTCAAATGAGAAACACTGCACTCCCAATGGCCCCTTTACCAGGAATCACTGTGTGAGAAAGCTGGATGCGAAAGTGTCCTCCTAAAGGTGGACTTGCCCTCTGTAGTCTCTGTGTTGTCACCTGGACCAACCCGGATCCTTCTTCTGCTCCTTCAGTGGGCACAGAGCTGTGACATACCAGAAGCAAAGCATTAGCCATGGGGACCCTCCAGCAGCTGCTCCAGACAGAACATAGCTCCATCTCAAAGACCAACGGTCTCCCACGTTTCCAGACCATGAGCTCAAGCTCCCAAGTACTGGGCACCCCTCTCCCATCACAGCAGAGGAAATGTAAGGTAAATATGAGGGTTCTTTAGGGCATTCCACAGTTCCCCTCTATTGATCCTGGAAGCACAGGGATGCAGAGCAAAGAGTGATGACTCTGGTCCTCACAGCTCTGGTCCTGATGCAAAGTGGAAGGAGAACCCATTTGCACAGTCAGATGAAAACTTGGGCCCTAGTCCACAGATCCTCTGCACTCAGTATCCCCAGCAGAAACAGGCCACTCCATCTAGTGCAGTCCTTATCCAGCACCTGTATGCAAACACACTGCCTGACTAATCCTGCTTTTAATACAATAAATAAGTCAAATAAATCATGACACACCATGAGATGGAATACTATTCAGCCATTAAAAACCATATCTAGAAGCAGGCTTAATGAAATGGGGAAATATTCCATTTATACCAGTAGGTGAAAAGGGCATGTTACAAATATAGTGTCTTATGTGTGGTCCCAATCTGAGATTTAAAAAGCAAACATATACATGTATATATGCATATAAAAACTGCCTGGGGAAAAAGGCTGTTAGAATATGGATCCAGTGCATTAACAGAAGCTATCTCTGAGCAGAGGGATTCTGAGTGCTTTGTAACTTTTCCTAAGTGTTTTTCTGTATTTTCCTAATTTTCAACAACAAACGTGTGATTTCAATCAATAATATTACCTAAGTGCTACATATTGACGTGCATACTTAAACCATACAGAAGATACTATCTGTTTTGGGGGCCACTCTGAAGGTTGTCCTGACTTGCTCAAGCTGGAGGCTTCCAGAAGGAACTAAGGGACTTGAGAAAAACTCAGAAAGGGAGGTTGTGGGAATTCCCTGGCGATCCAGTGGTTAGGACTCTGCGCTTCTACAGTAGGGGGCACGGGTTTGATCCCTGGTCAGGGAACTATGATCCCAAATGCCACGCGGCCAAAAAAAAAAGGAGGTTGTGAGGACCCCTCTAAGTGTGGACCTAAATTACACTCCATCATTTCAGAGTTAATAACTACATAATTCACTAGGTTTGGAGCACAGGACCACGGGCTGGGTAATCTGACAGCTCCCTCTCCACCATTGAAGCTCTTTCCCTCCTTCATTCTATTGATGATTTCCGTGTCTGTCCTGCCCAGAGGCCCATGAAACACTAAGTCAAGGAAAATGGAGCACAGATTCAAGGTTTCTTTGCCTACTTTTCACACACTGTCCAAAGCATAGTATAAGTAGGAGAACTCATTTCGAAACATGTTAGAAAGAGATGGGAGGAAAAAAGAAATTTTAAAGACAGGGCATCTCAATTCTTCCCATCCTACTTGGATTTTAGTGAAAATTTAAAAGAACAAATTACAGCATACATGTGTTCCAAGAGCTTGGAGAAGACTTGATTCTTAGTTACTGCTTTGTAAACTGTGGCCAGAGAGGTTTGATTATTGAAGAACCAATGCTTATGGCGCTCTAGTGCCATCTGGTGGTGACCTCTTAGAACTGGCTGGTTTTGTTCCTTTGGCTATTTCCTTTGGCCTCAAATGATTCCAGTAAGATTAATATATGGGGAATGGAAGGAGAGGAACAAGGTTTTCCTCTCAAACAGTGGTAATGTGAACCTCTGAAAAGCATAAAAATACAACTACCTGTAAACAAATTCACTAGGAACTAGTTCTCAAAATGTAGTCCCCAGATGAACAGAATCAGCATTGCCTGGGAACTCATTAGAAATGCAAACTATCAGGTCCTGCCTCAAACCTACTGAACTATGATGGTGTGGTTAGGGGCCAGCAATTTGTGTTTTAACACAACCTCCAGGTAAGTCTGATACGGCATTCTTAAGACTGAGAACTATTGCTTTGAGCAACACGGCAGGTAGCTTTTCCTGATAAAAAGTCTCACCTCTGTGTCTTCTAAGGGCAGTTAACAATTTTAAGCAAGGATAGGTGAGCAAAGATGGTTCCCTACCTTGCAGTGATGAGCGGGAGCTCCAAGCCACACCCTGCCAACCAGGAGGTCACACTGTAGACAGGAGGGGATCCCACCACAGAGAGCAATTCCAGCAGATTCCCGCCAGGGCGAGCTGTTCCAGAGTCAGCCTGAGAAACTAGAGACCAATGATCCAATCATTATCAAGTAAATCAAGATGGAAGACCTGCTGTGTGGAAGGTCCCCGTTGGAGAGGCTGAGTTACTCACATCCCAGCATACACTTAAAGCAGAGATTCCTACGTACCTGCTGCCAGGAAGAGAAAAGGAAGAGGAAGTAGGAATTTAGTTGCAAAAGGAAACTGCAAGGTCATGGTATACGGAGACGATGACTAATTCCACAGCAGAGTTCAGTAAGCCCCAAGTGAGCCAAGCATCACTGCCTGTATCATTGGAGGTTCCCACCACGACACCGCCACACATACACACAGCTCATCTATGGCAGTGTGGACTGCCCCCTTTCCTCCTTTTCTTCCCAAAGCCTGGTAGCTCCAGGAACACAAGCTGATCCCCCTTGGGAACACTGAACACACAAAGCACATACTAGAGGTACTTGAGTTTTATCCGCAGCATGGCGTCAACATGTGTGCAGAGAGAGTGCAAGCTTTAAGATGGACCAGTGTTCAAATCCTTATTTTCCGCTTCTATTGGGTTACTATTTGGCTAATCACTATAACCTCTGTACGACTCTGTTTTCTCATTGATAAAGTGGGACTCATGACAGGTATCAGTCTGCATGGCAGGGAGAGTTTAGTGAGATGGCAGGTTTAAATGACCAGCAAATATAGTTTAATATCCTCTTTTCCTCCTACCAGGCACCATGTAAAGGCAGCTTCTTTTCCAAGTCTGGACAATCGAGGCAGTCTTTGCAGGCCCAATGCTGAGCACAATGCCAGGCACAGAGTAAGGGCTCAATAAATGTTTATTTGCTCAGCTGAGTATGGAGTCATTGAAGGTTTGGCTCTGGTGTCAACCATCTCTGGGTTCCAATATCCCCCACATACCAGCTGATTTGAGGCAAGACACTTAGTATCCTGTCAGCTTTGGTTTCCTCATCTATAGAGTGGGGATCACAGGACCATCTCATGGGGTTCTGAGAATTAAGTGAGAAATATTTGGGAGCTACCACTAGATGAAAAGAACTTTCACAGAGGACATTCGGTAGGAGAATATAACCAAGTGTTAAGCTGATCAGATAAATGTCAGACAATTAACCATGACTATGGAGCCCTACTGTGTAGAGTTTATGTTATCATTAAATAATACTCACAGGAAACTTGTGGCCATCAGGACGACTGGACAGTGGGAATCAGACGGTTTTACCCAAGCCATCTCCCATCTTTCTTGTCTCTGCCTCCCTGCTCCCCTCCCACCTCACCCTTACATGGCTCCAGATACTGGAGCATTTGGTGGCAAAGCGGTGATGGCAGTGAGAAAGGATTCTGGATCCTGGGCCTTGAGGGTTTGGGAAGGATAAAGGGAAATGACACCTATTATCCAGTCCTGAGTTTCCCAGTCCAGTCAGTGGGTTCGAGTGCACGCTGTAATGATCCCCTCAGTGCTCTGGGAATCTGGGTAGCACTTGGGGTCACCAAAGGCCCCAGCCAGTTGTCTTGGGCACCAAGAAACTCAGATGGTTACCCCAGCACACCATTTGAATATTATTTTCTGTGTGTCAGAACACAGAGTTTGAAATAAGCAATGACACATTCTGACCCAGATACCCCCAAAACACTCACATCACTGAAACAGATAAGAGATGGAATTCTGAAGAGTATCAAAGATGATGTATTTTCAGGGCTGAAAGAGAGTTCTCCTACCCCACCCCCCACCTCCACACTCCCCTGCCCCCAGCTCTACAACTTCCAGGCAAAAGATTAAAAAGCTGCACACTTGAAAATCAGAATGCAAATGCCTGTTCCATACTTTTCTCCTTGGAGAGAGAAAAACAGAGAAGCTATGAGAAGCAGGAAAGCCGAGCCCCAGAGTCACAAGGGATTTGACAGAAAAGAGAGAGGGAACAAAGTTGGAAGCCTGGAGGCCCTGCGAGCAAACCACCATCTGTCTGGGCTTCTGTTCCCAGGGTGTGCGTCTGTCCCCAGGGTGTGCGTCACACGTGGCCTCAGGAGAACCCCTGATGAGCACCTTGCCCTTAAGACAAGCAAAGCCAGGTGAGAGCACTGCACCCAAGAGAGGTCAAGGGACTTTGTGCAGAGAGGGGCCAGGCCTCAGCTCTGAGTGATGTGTGAGAGGAACCAGATAGGGAGAAGGAAAGACGAGGCTGTTCTCATGCGGATGCGGTGACCCTCCAACTCCCACCGAGTCTGTCCTAAGGATTGTAAATCAGACTTGTGGCCCATTTACAGGGCCAGATATTGCTGTGTTCCTTATAGCACTTTGTATGACAGATATTAACAGATGGAGAGATGGAGAAATCCTGCTGGCCTAACAACAGTAATGATAATAGTACTAATAATTGATTACACTTATTGAACACTTACTAGTCAGGACCCATGATGAGCGCTTTACACTATACTTCAGTTATTCTTCATAGTAATCCAATGGGGTAGGGCCCTCATTAAGCCCATTTTATGCATGAGAAAACCAAGGGCCCTCAGCAAGAAAGTGGTAAAATTGGGGTAAGATCACAGACACCCAAAGCAAGAACAAGCATTGGAATAAATAGGAGGGGAAAAAGGAACTAGTTAGAGAGATATGGGGGCCAAGGACACAGAATTCCAACTCCATCTTCTCTCCAGGATCGAGGCAAGAAAGATGGAGAATCATATGTTCTCCCACCATTAACAGAAAAGCAGCCCCTCCAGAAAAGTTCAAAGACAGCATTTGATGGACAGGTCCGTGGAGGAGACTGGATTTGATAATCACCTGTTAGGTTTGTGTCTGCAATAATAATCTCATCCACATAGAACACGTCCATCTCCGGAGACAAAGGGAGGAGGTCAATCTGATGAACCAGCACTGGGGAGTTTGCGGGAGGTGGCTGGAGCTGCGCGGAGCGATGCACACACGTCTTCCAGAGGTCGGTGCAGGCGAACTGCCAGCTGAAAACAAGCGCAGAGCAGAAACAGGCCTCCTGTGAGCACCACAGTTCTCTCTCCTGAGAGCCCCAGTTCTCTAACCTGGGCCTGAGGACCATGCAGTCAGGAGACCCAATCCATCATGGCTGCCACAGTACAAGCATCCATCCAAGATGGGCTCAGCTTGGCTGGGATGCAACACGAGTGAATCACGTTTAAGTCCACCATCCATTCATAACAATGTCAGCAGTACTTTCAAATTACAATATGATTATGTGTCTTAAGCAGATCACCTGTTGGGCTCTACTATCAGGGAAGATTAATACTCTGGACATTTCCAGACTCATTTAAGTTTAAAAACACTTACAAAACCCTTAAGAGATGTGGAAAGAGAGCTGAATCAAGAGATCAGGATGCTGAATTATATTCCAGCATCTTTGTTCACTCGCTGAATGAATTTTGGTGAATCACAAATTCTCAGGGCCCCAATTTTTCTCATCTGTAACGTCAAGGAATGTTCCCTAAAATCTCTTCCAAATATGGTGGTCTATGATTCTATCCCTATGAGAAATGTCAGAATCCTTCTGGGGAGTATTAGATTCGTAACAACTACCTGCTCTTAAATCAAATTTCTTTGCCAAATAAAATGTGTTCAGAGCTGAAGTTAGTATCCAAGTCCCCAATATCAGAGACAGTTAGTACCTCCCATAGGCCACTGTCCCCAGGAAAGCTAATCATCCCAGCTGGCAGAATTCCCACACACCTGTCCACAGATGAGCTACCTGTTAGGGCTGGCCCCCGCGAGACTCCAGTCACAGGTGACGTTGTTCTTAACGGTGTTTTGAAAGCCAATTGTGAAGGACACTGTCACCGTCAGGATCGTATTCATGTGGCCTTTGTATGCAAGGCACAGCTAGAGACACCAAACAAGAAGTCCTTCAGCTCTGTCACTAAGAAGCAGCAATTCAAGCAATGTTTATCAAGGACAATCCACTCCCTAGAACCTGCCTTGTGCTCAGAGAGACAGCCAGCCTGCTCCTGCCCTCCTGGAGCTTACCGGTCTAGCTGGAGAGAAAAATAGTTTAGAGCAAATTGTTATTCATCCAACAGAGAGTTATTCAATGCCTAACACTGTGCGTGGCCACGAGGATTTTAGAGCATCTCAATTATCAATAGAAACCCCCTGTTGTGACCCAGATAACTGTTCCACCTTGAGCAAGTCACTGTACCTCTCTGAACCTCACTCCTTAACCCTAATTCACCAGCATCCTTGGCTTCTAACTCTGAGTTAAGTAAAATTACATGGCAGGATTTTTCAACTGCAGTGCTATTGACATTTGGGACTAGATAATGCTTTTCTGTGAGGGGGACTGCCCAGTGCATTGTAGGACGTTTAGCAACATTCCTAGAACCTACCCGCTGGATTCTACAAACACTTCCCCAGTTTTGGTGACCAAAAATGTCTCCATGCACTGCCAATTCTCCCCATGGGGCAAAATCCCCACCACCCAGCGTTGGGAGCCTGTGCTGTAGAGGAAAGGCTGGAAGTCGGGCAGTGCGCTGTCCTGAACCGTATAGTCCTGGCTCCCACTGCCATTCAACTAGGAAAGGACTTAAAACCACTACCATGAGTTTAGCCACCCCAAGAAGGTTCACTCTGGTTCCCAAAGGGCAAGTAAGCTGCAATTTTTTATGAAGGACAGCAGAGCTAGTGACACAAAGATATAAGGGGTATTGAAGGAATCAATAACAATACTATGATAAATAATACAAACTATCCTTAAATGAGTCCTAATCACTGCCCAAGCACTTTACTGGATTATCTCATATACTCTTCACCTAAATCCTGAAAGCCAAACCTCATTATTACCCATTTCACAGATGAGTAAACTAAAGTAAGACATGGAGGGCATGCAGGGTATAGAGTCAGAATTCAAAACCAGAGTCTGACTGTAGAATCGGCGCTCATACCTGGAGAGCAAAGAAAATACTACAGTGTAGAAAAACTTCTGTAAGTCTCAGCTAATAGAAAGGCATTTCCATGCAGCAACTAGCTAATGGGAGGACCAGAGGTGTCTGTTCACTCCTGAAACCTAGCATCTCAGCCCGAAAAGCCCTACAAGGCACAGCAATCACTCTCTTGTGCTTCCCCAGGCTCAACCCCAGAGAATAATTCCAATCCCTCCCTACCCACCTCGCCTGCAAGCACGAAGGCTGCTACTTACGTGTGTGTACTGATCTAGCCGGTTGCCCTTCTGGGCAGCCGCGGGTATCAGGACAAGGTGTCGAGGCTGATGGAAGCTGAATCTCCCACAGAAGGGCTCTGTCCCACTGGTGAGGTGCCCATCAGAGCTGGAACCTTCTAGGCCTGGATGCATTTCGAACAAAATAGGACGATGGGTGTAAATGTTATATAGACTTTCCCAACATGTCTGCAGGGAATGGGTTATGGGTTCGCCATGACATTGACCCCTCAGCCCTTGAGTGAGCTGGGCAGGGATCGAAGTGGTCGGCCCACCCCCCAGCCTGAAGGCTCTAGACATGAGAAACCCATCGTGTCTGCCCTACAGCATCGAAAATCTATTACCTTTTTCTATGTATACCATGACACAGAAAAACTACTGAGAAGCAAGGAGGTAAAGAGTGTTGACTGTAACTTAGTCCACCTTAGTATTTTTAAAACATACCCTCACATTTTTAGAATTTGTTAGATTACTGTTTTATATATAATTCCTTTACTTGAGATGCAATTTGAATTAAGCAAGATTTGCACTGTTTTGCTGTTTCCCTGCTATGTCTGTTGCCCGTTTCCCACTGTACGGCATGAGACACAGTTCCTTATTCCAGCTCCCCGGCATCCAGGTTTCTAACTCTGCTCCACCTGACAGCTCGGGAGGGATGCCTTTTCTTTCTCTGATTCCCACACCAAACAGCTCCCTCCCAAGCACTCAGGGTCCTAATCCAGTTTCCATATTTTCATTTGACTCTTAACGGAGTCACCTGGGAGAGGAAATGAAGATTGTTCCCCTTTGACAAAAAAAAAAAAAAGAAGAGAAAGAAAGAAAGAAGACAAGGAGGAAAAAGAGGGTAGGAATTTGTCAAACCGGAGATCATACCTTGCTCGAATCCCAGCCGGAGTAGGATGTTCGCTGAAAGGGGTTCCAGTTTGCATTTAACTGCAAGTAACTCCTCAAGGGCTGTTTGAATCTGTTAAAAAGAAAAACAGGGAATTCCCTGGATGTCTAGTGGTTAGGACCCGGCACTCTCACAGCCGAGGGCCCAGGTTCGATCCCTGATGGGGGAACTAAGATCCCACAAGCCACACAGTGTGGCCAAAAGAAGAAAGAAAGAAAAACAACCAGGAGTTCCTACCATGGGCAGAAAGACCACCTTTACTTCCCCCACCTCTGCTTAAGTGAAGAAGGTTCCCACCTGATGGGCCGTGGCATTTGCAGGGATTGGCTGGCTAGAGACATTGTCCCAGGTAAGGGAGAAGTTCCCTGTGCCAGACACCATCAGCATCTGAAAAGTCAAGAGTGACGGGGTTAAAGAACATGTGCTCATTGAACCAGGGAGACAACCTAGAAACACAGGACATACCTCCCTGGTTTGTTATTTCCTTTGTATTACAATTTCAATTTTTAAACTCACTATCCTCTAGAACTATCTGGAGAACACAAGTGTCATCACGTAATGAAAACTTTTCTTGGAAGAATATACATGTCTATCTCCCCATTGATGCCTGCTTCCCTCCTTCTCTTTAGAATGTGACACCTAAATGTCACCACTGAAGGGCTCACTCTCAGCTCTTCTCACCGAGCTCCCTCCCAGGGGTGGCCTGGGAGGGAGAAGCAGCCCCATGCGTGTCACACCCTCTCAGAGGCTGATTCAGCCTCTGCTTTGCTTCTACTGCATTCCCTGCTGGGCACATCCCACTTTTGTAATGGGGTGAGACCTAACAACTTATATTACTTGTTTTGTCCTTTGCTCTGTGGTTCTTTACCTGCATGTTTTACTATTATACCGTAAGCTTTAAGAGGCACAGTCCATACTGAGTCAACCTTGTACACCGAAAAGCGGACAACAAAAAGTACAACAAACACAACATTGTAAATCAACTATATTTCAATTTAAAAAAAGAAAGCACACCAAACTTGTTCAACCAAAATATGGGGCACAACCAAGAGACCCAAAGACCCTGACCCTTACAAAGCAGACTTAGAAAACATAATATACGGGGAAATAGGACCCGAATGGGTCACAAAGCTATGAAATCTCGTATGTGTACGCTCACAGGCATGCATACATGGGTGTGGGTGTTAAGATGACCTTATCTCCTCTCTGCGGAATATGTTTCCAAAGGAAGATTTACCAGGAACTTAAATTCCTGGAACTAAATCCATAAATCAGGGCATATCAACAATAAGACTTTGAATTTTTTTTAAAAGTCCTCTCAACCCTACTGGATGGATACCCTATCTCTTTGGCAGCAGAGTTACCATCACGGCTCAAGTCTCCTGGCTCCCAGCCAGTGATCCTTCCACTAGGCGGGACTATATTCCTCCCAGAGTTCACCCCCTGAACCTAACCCCATGGGACAAGGAAGACACGGAGACCTGGATTTCCGGAAGTCTCTGGGCCCGGGCTTGGATCTGATGCTTCTCCCGGAGGTACGTGCTGACCACCTCGGGATTCAGCCAGGTGTTATGGATCTGGACACCAATCCTCACCCCGCGGCTGGGGGCTCTCCCTTGATGCTCTGCTTCCAGGTAGTACCTGGCTCCCCCGAGCAGCTCCAGCTTGGGGGCCTTCTGTTGCCAGGTCTCTTCACTCCCATTCTGCTCCCAGGAGTCAAACCAGTCAGCAGTGCCCACTGTGATGGAGGCCACTTTCACCTGCACCCCAATCAACACATCAGGACCAGCACTATGAAGCTTCTGGGTCTCTTTTTCAAACAGCAAGTGTCTAGACAGCTACTTAACAGGAATTTGGGGGCTGGTGGCCTTTTCCAACAAGTTAGGACCTGTGCCTGTGTATGTTTCTCCAGCCCTTCTTCTCTCTTTCTCAATTACATAGTAATCAGATGAGGCTGGATGGTCCATGTTCAGAGCTGAAACAGACAACCTGAAACCCTAGCTTTACATGATGCTGTGGGTAAAGTTGTATGAAGTCCTCTGAGAAACCTAAATGTTACTTGACTGCATCATAATCTATGATGTTTCTCTAGCCAACTACCAAAGCAATTTCATAGAATTATATTCATCATTTGAGAGGAAATACTGTGTTTCTTTGTCAATGGCACTAGTTAATTTTGGCTGTTTGTTAAAACACTTTTTCTTATCCTTCAAAGCTGATCAGAAATTTCCTGCATAAAACTAACTACATCCCTACCCAGAATTAGTGGTAAAGATGCAAGTTTTGGAGTCAGACAAATCTTGGTTTGAATTCTTAATATGCCTCTTATTATCCCAGTGGCCCTGGATTGGCCATACAATCCTTCTAAGCCTCATTGCCCTTATCTGGAAAACAGAGATAAAGGGACATAGCTCACAAGATGCTGTGAAGGTTAGAAACAAGGTGTATAACAGCTGTAGCATAATGCCCAGCTTACAGTAAGACCTCAATAAACATACCAACACATTCAGCCAAGCTCTTTTTCAACAATTAAAATCATGTCAATTATATCTCAATTTTTTAAAAAAACTTTAATAAAAAAATAAACCACACACAAAAAAAACAAAACGTTAAAAATCTCTGGTTGCAAAAAAAAAAAAAATCTCTGGCTGCTTAATGGCATGTTACAACTGTCAGTAGAATATGAGAGCTTTCATTGTAAGTTTCTGTGTTTTTTTTTTCAGGAGTTAAGGACTGGGGACCAGAAGAAGGAAAACGAGAGGGAGGTGTATACCTTGGTCCTCGGGTCCTCCGACTGACTGAAATACAGGGAAGCCTGGTTGTCAGCCTGGATCCAGAAAGTGTAATTATTTGTCTCTGGGGCCACAAAGAACCCACTGAGCCGCGCTCTGGAAAGCAGAGGAACACAGACAAAGAAGTGAGGGCAACCAGGTCCGGAATCACTGACCCAAAAAATGGTGCCCTTGGACCTTGTTTGTCTTTTTGGCAATGAGGAGGAAACACCTGACTCTTGTGCCATGTATTTGGCCAAAGCCCTCTGGATGCAGCTTTTCCTGCGGTGCTTGCCTGGCTCAGTATCTCAGCCCATCTCTTTGCACTGGCACAACTCCCTGAGCAATCCTGTCGTCTTTGGGAAAGTCGTAGTCGCAGCGTAGGTTTGCCTGGAGGCCTAGCTGAGATCACCCACCTAACACAGCCAGTGCAGAGCCTGGTGCATGGTAGGAACTCAATCAATACTAAATATTATTCTCATTATTACAAATAAAGAGAGATCACCAATCAGAGTTTGTGCTGATTTGGTCTAGATACCAAGAATACCAAGAATCTTTTCTGATAATAGTTTTGAAAGTAACTATGTAAAAGTCCATCATTATCATAATTTTTCAATCAATAAATATTTCAGTTTTTTCATTTAAAAATTTTGAATTTTATAGAAACGAATGGCAGAAAGAATGGAAAGAGCTACTGTCTGGTTTGTGCCTCTTCAAAATGGCAATTAGAGAGACATACCCTACAGGTCATACCAGACAGTCCAAATGTTCTTTTGTCTTTTGAGGTGGCCTGACTCTCCTTGACACTCCTGCACACACTGAATATAGCTGAAAGGTTTTCCTTTGAACACTACTGATGAGCCTCAAACACTATGACAAAGACGCAGTACTAGATGCCACAAATATATATATATATAGCCACTTTAAAACCATGTATACTGGTGGTTAGGTATCTAATTAGTATGGCTTCCAAGACAACAGAAACTCTACTCTGTTCAGATTTCCTTCCCTACTTGGCTTTTCAATGTCTGAAATTCCCTGAACAGAGAACAAAACCTTCCATTTCACAACTGAATTGAAGTTTTAAATAGCCAAGGGACTTCTCTGGCAGTCCAGTGGTTAAGACTCCATGCTCCCACTGCAGGGGGGCATGGGTTCAGTCCCTGACTGGGGAACTAAGATCCCTCATGCCGTGTCACATGGCCAAAAAGAATAAAGTTCAATAAAATGGCCAAATCCTTGAAAGAGGTCACAGGTTGGCTGGAATTCTCACTCAGGAGTCATGACCAACCTCTTTGAGAAGAGTTTCAAAAGGAGAAGAGATCCATCACACCTAAAGGAGTCAGTCACCTGAATCCACACCTTTAGAGTACGCTGTGTCTCCACAATTCTCTTTCTATATTTTTAAGCCCACATTAAAATATGAGAAATTTTGGCCACATTCTTGAAGGGATTAAAAAGACAAAACTAAACTAAGCAGGAAAAACTTTATCACACTACAGTCACCACTATAGGAAACAATGTCTCCAGAGCCCACTGGAGTTTCCCCTGCTATTATACCAGCCATCTGGTTGACATTTGGCACTGGATAATTGTTCCCACAGAACTGTTGGCTGCCCAGCCTCTGCTCCCTCATGTGCCCAAAGGGCAAATTCTCGAGTCTTTCTTTAGTATCATCCAGATACTAGTCTCACCTCTTAACCACGTTCCTGCGGCAAGTTTTGCCCCGCTCTCTACCAAGCTTCCTAGACTATCCGGCTCAATGTTCTCATGAATAGTCCTCCCCAAAACAGATTTCAAACTAAGCTGTAGAAAATACAAATTTTACCTATTGATCAAAATTTACTGTGTACCCATAAAGGGCCTGTGGTCCACGAGCATAACCAACACCAGCTGATAACAGCGGTCAAACTTTGTTGCTGTTGAATTAGTAGATATTTTAAACTTTCCCCTGGAAATCTCATTGCTTACTTACCTGTCTCCTAGCCTCACCTAGGCCAGTAGAGACACTTGTGATATGGACCCCCACTTTGCCGACAACATACCTGAAAGGTTGCCCTTTCTCTGACCAAAATCCAAACGGAGAGCTGGCATTAGGGACAATCTGCCATCTGTACCCAGGGGTGGCTTCTGTCAGGTCCAAGCCCTCAGCCGCGTCTCCAACTTCAAAGAGAAGCCCTCGATTGCCTGTAAGACATGTAAGCCTCATGAACATCAGAGGGCACTTCTCCCCCAAGCAGGGGAACTGCTTTACTACAGATTACAGAGTGAAGATGATCCAGGAACTATCTAGAAGGTGAGTTAACTGAGACACAGATGGAGTAGCCATGTGAGATGTTCTATAGATAATACAAATGTTCTAGAAAGTGGAAACTACTGCTTGTTGTAGGATTTAAGTTCTTGGAAAGAGAGACTTGACAAGGAGCGGTAAGGGGAAATATTCTCAGAAAAGACGAAGGAGCTCTTTTTAATGCGAGTGTCTGGATGTGAGAAAATGTAAAACAGCAAATGAAGGCTCCTGAAGCCAGGACTGGACTTCAGTCTCTTTTAATATTCAGTTCAGCTTGGGAATTCTATTCCCTAAAACCCTGAGTCCCAGAAATTTGGCAATCCTTAAATTTTTCACAGGTCACAGCCTCAATTTGTAGCCATGGAGCAAATCACATGACAGGCTGCTATTACATAACATTCTAAATGATGTCGTACTTATTCATTTGTGTTTTATATTAAACAAACCCTCAGAGCGAAGGCATATGTGCGATCAATATCGGCTACTAATTGGGGTGAGGGTAAGAGCTCTGGAATCACACATGCGTGAGTTCAGAGTCCAGCTCTGCCACTTAGTCGATGTGTAGCTTTGAGCAAATTGCTTCGTGCCTTCGTTTTCTCCTTCCTCAAAATGGGGCCAACAGTAAACAGAGATACTGCACTAAAGACTAAGGGAGCTGAGTTATATGTCAATTATACCACAGTAAAGCTGGGGAGAGAAATAAAGTCAGTTTGACAATTCTGAGGGGAAAAAGACTAAGGGAGTTTAATATATATACACAAAGAGCCTGAAATATAGTAAGTACTCAATAAAAGATAGCTAGAATAGTTATTATTATTTTAAACTACTATTGTTATTCCTTGTTAAATCCTAAGAAGGGAAAACAGATAAGGAATAAGCATAAAAATAAAAGCATATTTTAACATACTATTTGAGGTTTCTTAACCTCAGCAGTATTGATATTTGGGGCTGGATAACTCCGTTGTGAGGGCTGTCCGGTGCATTCAAGGATGTTTAGCAGCACTTCCACCCTCTACCCACTAGAGGGCAGTAGCACCACCATCCCAGGTGTAAGGACCAAACATTGCCAAGTGCCCCCGCAGGCCATTGAGAACCACTGCAGTACAGGATCCTTTGTCCTTCTGTTACGGAACGCAAGTCCGTGTGCCCAACACAGTGAGGCCAAACAATACCAAAACCTCGGAGTCTGGAGCAGAGGAAGGTTTATTGCAGGGCCATGCAAGGAGAGGGGTGGCTCATGCCTTAAAAAAAAACACCCAATCTCCCGAAAGCCTTCAGCAAAGCCCTTTATAGGAGAGGTGAGGGAGGGGCGCGGTTCTCTGTTGCACACTACTTGGTGTCAGATCCTTTGTTCTTGAAGTCAGGTCACGGTCAAGTAACGATGTTCCTGTACATCTCTACCAAACAAATGCTATTCTCTGTTCTGACAAGAAAGGGCAAGGTCCCAAGGCTCAACCTTCTCCCTCCGAGGTCCAAGCCCAGGCTAGGAGGAGGGGGTCCCTTGGCGGGCTGGTTACCCTGCCCGGAAGGGTTCGTCCAGCACCCAGTCTGGGTCCTCCCACCAGTGCCCCAGCCCGGCTGACGAGGCAGCTCTCAGCTGGTGGCACCCTCAGGGCCAGATCCCCAAACCCCACCCAGCCATCACCACTGAGGGAGCCAGACGCCCAGGACCCGGCCGGCCCTCAGGCTCCTAAGGCTTCCCGAACGGGGGCTGAGGTCCCTCAGACTGGGACCCCTGGAGACTGCCTCTGTCAGTAGGTCACAGAGGTGGGGAGAGGTTCGCCGCCGCCTCAAGGCCTGGGCCCGGCCAGCGCGCGGCCGAGGCGAGGGCTCTGGAGCCCTGCAGGACACAGCCCTAAGCCTGTCCCGGGGCCCCCCCAGCTCACCCACGGGCCCCAGAGAGAAGGCCGAGATCCACCTCTCACCGCACTCTGCCCCACGGACCGCCACGAGTTCCGCCGCTGGCGGGGCCAGACCTCTCACTGCCTCGCACGCACTCAAGGTCTCGCACTAAGGGTCTCGCGATAATGGTCTCCTGCTAACAGCTGCGCGCCCGCCCCGCCCCATCACACTTCCATGGAAGAAATTTCAAAAGCGCTTCAGAAAGGACGTTATCAACCATCAAGAAAACCTGTGTTCAGGAAATTCCTCTACCGCAATGCCAGTAGCTAGAGCAGGCGCCCTCTTTCCTGCCTCTGGAAACGCATTCTCTCCATCACTTGCTTCATACAGTAGTTTTGTTTCCTTGCATGGGAGCCTTCCCTGAGTAAAAACCGCAGATCGGGGACGTGGAGAATTCCCAGCTAAAGCTTTGCATGTGTTTTCACACCCGAATGGCCTTTCTTTAGAAAGTTTTCTCCCCTGATGAGATTCAGGAGACGAGCTCCCTGCCTGTGGATTAACGGTGAAGACAGCCCTTGCGGGGCACATAGGGCTCCCAACTGGTGGCCTGTGATTCAGGCTGCCCAGCACGCCAACTGCCCTTCGTCCCTAACTAAGCCCGAGCTCCTGTTCTAACGCTTTCCAGAAAAGTGCTCCCGCGGTGCACTTGCAATCTGCAGCCGTGGAGTAGAAGGTTTAAACAAACACAGAAGGACAGATGGAACCTGTCCCCTCGCCCCCTCCATTTCTGCCCACTTCGGGGGTAACCTGGTGGCCCCATCACAATACATCTCTACTTTTCAGAGTAGCAGACAGTGCCCACAGGGGAGAAGAAACAACATTTAAATATGCACCCCATTGCACCCCACCCTCCGCCTCGTCTAAAGCTGTCCTATGAACATAGAAGACATGGTCTGAAGCTCTGTCTTCTTAAATAGTAGGCAAGAGGGCAAGTGACCCAGAGGATGGAGAAGGCCGCTCAGGGGTTTCCACTGGTCACTATAGCAATGTCTTGATGGCAGTTAGGCTTCCTGGATCATGGTTTCCACTGAACCGCATTGGTCATTCAGCTGGCTGGGGCTAGGAGTGCAGGGCGTTGCCAAGCATCTAAGTAAAGCTAAGAGCCTCTCTGAAATGAAAGCTCTGACTCAGGACACAAGGCTCACTGAGCAGCCAGTCAGACAGCTGAGACCGACCACATATCATAGACCAGCCGTGGAGACTTCCTTACCTGCCTGAGGAGCAGAGAGTCTTGCACCTTTACCTGGAGATCTGGTGGTGCACTCAATCCTCCTGGGAGACACGTGTCTAATATCACACAGAATGCCTGAGGGGAACATTTAAATTAGATGCAGATGTCAATATCAGTGGAGATACAGATGTGGCGGGACAGAGGACCACACTGAGGTAGACAGGCAAAGGGCCAGAAGTGGAGAGTAGAGAGAAAGTTGTCACCTCAATGGAAGGAGGCAAGAAAGGGGGAGTGGCAGAGCAGTGGAACACGGGGCTGCTCAGAATAATCAGGAAGAAAGTGCCTTGCCATGTCGTTCACTGGAGATGAACTGAGCTGGGGAGAGGAATTGACAGGAGAGTGTGAGGACACTTTCCTGCATCCTTGGTGTCACCAACTAGAGGAGCATCCCACTAGGCAGAACAAAAGGTTCTAGACGTGTTCTCCACAAAAGGGTTCGCTATGGGGGCATTCCAGAAGAATCTGCATAGCAAAAGCCTGCCCACTCTTACTTATTCAGACAGAGCTAAGGGGAGGGAGAGGGGTCGCCTTTTAGAAGTAGACCTTTGTGAAGACGCAGCTGTGCTTTTCCTTCTCTTCCCTCCCAAGATGGGGACACCTGAGGGACTTGCCCCTGAGTTGTGAGTGTGTCTGCAGCAGGACACCCTATTTCTGTTACATGTTTGCCAAGCTGCACGACCAAAACACCCCCCAACCCCTGCAGCCTCAAACACAGGTCAAAGACCTCAGAACAGGATCCCATGATGAGTCGGAAGAGGCAAATATTGCTTCCCCCCATCCTTTCCAGGCCGTAAGAGATACATCATCTCCTATGGCATTTAAATCTATGAACTCTTTTCAGCCATTTCAACTTAGTTACCTGCAACGGTAACCTGGGCAGGATTGTCAAAGAAGTCCCCTGTAATTGTGATGTCTGTTCTTCCCCCAAGGCTCCCAGTTTCTGGAAACACAGATAGTATTTCTGCAAGAGGGGAAAAAAAAGTAAGCTTCCAAATATAAACCAGGATGTGAGCCAGATAATAATATAATCATAGAAGCGATCCATAATTTATTTCTTACTTTAACTTTCTAAGACCAGCAACAGTTGTAATTTTTTTCTAGTAATAGTCATTTAAAAGTGCATATAATAAGAAAAGGATTCACATATAACAATATGGATAATAATATATATTATACAGGATCAATATGTGAAAGGAATGGGAAATGCAGTCACTCATGCTATCAGCAAAAGTCCCTGCGTACCATGATGCTTTCTTAGGAACTCTGTCTCCTGACCTCAAGGACTCTGTTTACACATCACAGAACAGTCGGTTACACTTTATGGAGGAATCAACTCTGGATGCACCAGGCAAGGTCTCAATTTACCCATATGAGTCTGCAATTCGCTCTAAGCAAAAGAATGAGTTACACTGTCATATGCCACAAATCCCCAAGAATTTAACTTTTTCTGATCCTTCCCCCTCCTATGATCAAACTCTGAGAATTCTAAGTTTCGTCTCCGCAAGGGGAATGAGTAGTCGTGTTCTCTGATAAACTGAAGGTACAAAGAGGCTAATTATGCATGGTTACCGCTTCAAAATAAAACCAAGGGTCAAAAGTCAGCTTTGACAGAGGTAGGCTACCTAGAGAGTGAATGGCATTGGCCCCATGACTTAGGAAATTTCTTGCACTTTTGGCAAAGGCAGACTCTGCTGCCTCTGGAATCTGCACTAACCTCGCAGACATTTTTTAAGTGGTTTTGGGACTGTATTCAAGCTGAGAATCTAGCACTCACATTTAGTAGCCAGCTTTCTACTACTGGACTGAGTTCACGATTTCATGCAAGTTTCCAGTTTTCAGATTCTTTTGGTATGAAGGATTTACTCATCAGATAGGAATACGCAAACTTAGCATCTGTATCAGCAAGTCATAAATTGTTGAATGAATGCTCAGAGATGAGATGTTTAAAATAACTGCAAAGATGTGCTTTAGATTTTTCAGTGCCATCTCTTTTCTGTTACTTGTTTAGAACAAAAAACAGGGATGACTCCCCTTTCCTTTATTGTCTATATCCCTAGACTTTGTATAAAAATCTATGATCAAGCCTCTTTTAATATAGCAACTAAAGTGGACACTCACACAAGCAACCTATTCTCATACAAAACCAAAGGGCCATCCATGACTCCAGGGACGGCTTCAGGTGTTAATGGTCATAGAGAAATGGCCAGAAAGAAGGGACGGAGGGTCCAAGGTCCAGGGCCGAGGGAGGGGAGGGGTGAGAAATACATGATGAAGGGAAATGGTACCTGAATACGTCTGGTACAAGAAAAGGTCCTGCTTAGCACTGACCAGCCATGCATCCTTGTGAACCATTGACCTTCAAAAAGACAAAATTGTGTTTTGGATGAAAACTGCATCTGGGATTACATTTTTTTTGGGGGGGGGATTACATTTTTTAAATTGATTGCCTGAAAGGAAGATCACTAACTTTAGTGATCTTTAAAGCTGTTCTGATACCAGCTCCCTTTGATGACTAGAGAATATCAATGGGGCAAAGTTTGTTTTCTGATCTAGAAAATTATATGGGAATAATAATACTTACTTTACAGAGTGTGACTAGCATTAAATGGAAAAATGAACGTGAAAGGACCTGGTATGGAGCTGGCCTGTGGAAGATACTCAATAGATACTGTTTTAGTCCTTCCTAAAAGAGAGACAGCGACAGAGAGAGACAAAGAGCAAATCTCTCTACTTTGGGCTGTGTCACTATCTTCACAATGAAATTAATATCTGCTAGACAATGCCCTTTTCAGGAAAACACTGACAAAGTACATAGTGTCAGAACATGAGGCAAGCAGAAATCCAGAATCCTAATAGATCTCTCCAAAGCGCTATGAAATTTGGACACTTCCCATCTTGAAGAAGGCATTTCCTGGAATGATACAAAGCATTTTATGGAACTGTACTCTTTTAAATTTCCAGTATTATGAAATTATTTAAGAAGTAATTCCCCAAATTCTGTACCATTATCACACTGAAACATTTACATTGCTTCAGGACGAGTGTATAGGACACAATTATATTCACCCAGGTAAAAACAAAAAATCAAGTGGGTATGTGGGGTTTTAAAACACTACTCTATTTGGGTACGTTTAAAATGTTCCATTATAAAAGGTTAAAGAAGCTAAGCAAGACAAAAGAGTAGATAGTGTAAGATAAAGATAAATCTGCTTCCTCCCAGTTACTTACTTTCCTTTGTTAAATACTGAGAAACTAACATTCTGGGAGCCTGTAACAAAACGAAACAGACATTAATACAGGAATCTGCACGAACTGCCTGGACCAGGTCACTGCTACCATAAACCCAAGGACTCTGGCGATCACCAAGGTACCACCCACACCTTAATCTCTTTAACAGTGCCCAAAATAAACACGTTCCAGACTCACACCATCAGCGATGGTGACTTCTAACCACAAAAGGATAAATGTAGAAGCTCAGAGCAGGGAAGAGCAGGCTTGGAGTTACACCAAGCATGGCAAATCCTGCCCCACTGGTTACTAGGTTCAACTTTCCCACCTGTAAAGCAAAAACAATTCCACCAGCCTCCAGGCTTATACATGAGGATTACTTTAGTTTATATTTAAGTTGCTTCATATAGTGTCTCTCAGGGAGTTCTCAGCAAATGGCAGTTATCATTATCATCCTCAGGAGAACCAATTCTTTTTATTTTCATCTTTATTGGAGTATAATTGCTTTACAATGTTGTGTTAGCTTCTGCTGTATAACAAAGTGAATCAGCTATATGTATACATATATCCCCATATCCCCTCCCACTTGAGCTTCCCTCCCACCCTCCCTATCCCACCCCTCTAGGTCATCACAAAGCATTGAGCTGATCTCCCTGTGCTATGCAGCAGCTTCCCACTAGCTATTTATTTTACATTTGGTAGTGTATATATGTCCATGCTACTCTCTCACTTTGTCCCATCTTCCGCTTCACCCCTGTGTCCTCAAGTCCGTTCTCTACGTCTGTGTCTTTACTCCTGCCCTGCCACTAGGTTCACCAGTACCGTCTTTTTTAGATTACATATACATGCGTTAGCATACGGCATTTGTTTTTCTCTTTCTGACTTCATTCTGTATGACAGACTCTAGGTCCATCCACCTCACTACAAATAACTCAATTTCATTCATTTTTATGGCTGAGTAATATTCCGTTGTATATATGTGCCACATCTTCTTTATCCATTCGTCTGTTGATGGGCATTTAGGTTGCTTCCATGTCCTGGCTATTGTAAACAGAGCTGCAATGAACATTTTGGTACATGACTCCATTTGAATTATGGTTTTCTCAGGGTATATGCCCAGTAGTGGGATTGCTGGGTCATATGGTAGTTCTATTTTTAGTTTTTTAAGGAACCTCCGTACTGTTCTCCATAGTGGCTGTATCAATTTATATTCCCACCAACAGTGCAGGAGGGTTCCCTTTTAGGAGAACCAATTCTTGAAATCGTTTTTTTCCAACACAGAGAAAAACTTTAAAATTCTGTTACTTCTCACACAGACCAATGTAGTTGCCTTCCACACGGCACTGCAGAGTCCCAAGACCATGGTCTTCCTGAATAGGATAGCTAGGGAAAGAACCGAAAAAGGTAAGAGGTAAGAATCACCAGACAGTTCAGTTCAGAAGCTCTGGCTCTTTAGCCAGGAAAGAAAATAAATAAATAAAATAAAATAAAATGTAAAATAAAATAAAACAAAACAAAATAAAATAAAACACAACTGTAACTAGAGTTATCATCAATACCAGTCAAACACACAAAATTTTGTCTACTCCTAATCTCCATTGGGTCCTTTCTTTCCAAAATCTATTTTATACAAGGACAGCAAGATCCTTATCCCCCCAAAAAAGTCTATTAGCAAATGTGAACTGAAACAGGACAATTCTGAGCAAATGTTAAGAAACCACATTATAGAATTTGGCTCTACTAAACGCTAGTCCTGAAAGCTAAGCCACAGGGTATAGACGGTTAATCCACTCAGTCCGGAGGGAAGTGAAAATCCAGCAAAATGTTGGTTATCTGAACTACAAGCACACAGACACTCATTTTCTAAATGTTCCTTGTAATAAATAAATAACTGAATATTGAAAAGTTAGTTGTTTTCTCTCTGGCTAGTCGTTACAGTATAGTGGTTAAGAGGATGAACTTTGGAGGCTAGTTAGTGGGCCCAGGTTGAAACCCGAGCTCTGCCACTTGCTCCTTGTGAGACATTGGACAAGTTACTTAACCTCTCTGTGCCTTGGTTTCCTCATCCGTAAAGTGAGACTAATAACCGTATGTACTCACAAGGTTATTATCTGCCTTAAATGAGACACCGTTGGTGCAGTAAGCACTTAGTAAGTATCAGCTATTTGTTTTCAAGAAAGCTTTCAGAACCCACTTCAAGTTGCATTGTGAATCAATTACTGTGTCTTTTCTAGGGAGTCTAAAGATGAGGCAGTCAACAGTTATGGGTGATTTATATTAAAAATAGATGTGTGTGTGTGTGTGTGTGTGTGTGTGTGTGTGTGTGCGCGCTATGCCCATGTGGGAGAACCTAAAAGCATACATGCTGGCAAGAAAGGCACTCACCGGCATCCTGTCTGTCTGTTTACAAGAGAACAAGGAGTGACCCATTTGTCTCCCTGAGCTTCCAACATCAATGGGCTGGATACAAAATAGAAACAACAGACACAAGTCAAGAGTGAATGCTCTCAACAAACATTCTTGGAAAAACCCAGAGGAAACACTGTTATGGACATTCATCTCTGAACTTATGGGGCATTAATGCAGGTGACTGGGGACTGTCCCCCAAGGAGATGCTAAATCAGACCCTCAGCCCAAGAGCAGGGTGCATGGCATTGGTCTGTGGCCCACACTTTCACACCACAGAGGGAGCACTTCCCCTTTCCTGAAAAATCTTCATCATCTCCTTGGCTATACTGGGTTCACACAGAGCCACGGAGGAGTTTGTGTCTTTGTTCCCCCTTGCAAAGGCTGTATCCCAGACCAAGGCTGTGACGGGACCAAGTTCTGGGAGGGCTTCAGTCCTCCACAGGAAGAGTAATTTCCGTTCAAGACAAGTTGAGCATTACAGTAAGTCCCTTACATACGAATGAGTTCCTTTCCAAGGGCGCATCCGTAAGTCCAATTTGTTCTTAAATTCAACAAAGTTAGCCTAGGTACCCAACTAACACAATCAGCTGTATAGTACTGTACTATAATAGGTTTATAATACTTTTCACACAAATAATACATAAAAAACAAACACAAAAAATAAAGAAAATGTTTTTAATCTTACAATACAGTACCTTGAAAAGTACAGTAGTCTAGTACAACAGCTGGCATACAGGGGCTGGCGTCGAGTGAACAGGCAAGAAGAGTTATGGACTGGAGGAAGGAGAGGAGGTGGGAGATGGTAGAGCTGAAGGGTCATCAGCAATAGGAGATGGAGGGCAAGCTGCAATTTCACTCATGCCTGACGCTGATGGCACAGGGTCTGGTTCCTTGCTAGAACCAGATGCACGTTCACATCTTTGAAAGTTCACAACTTGCAGGTTCATATGTAGGGGATTTACTGTATTTTTTTTTTTTTTTTTGGCTTCACCATGTGGCTTACAGGATCTTAGTTCCCCATCCAGGGATCCAACCGGGGCCACAGCAGTGAAAGTGCTAAGTCCTAACAACTGGACCACCGGGGAATACCCTGGCCATTATTTTATGCCAGAAATGTATATCCTGAAAGTTGGCCAAATCACGTTCTTTTCAACCAGAATAGAATCAAAGGTTTGGAGCAGAACATGACGATCCCCCCATTCTGTCCAAGGGGTGGAGGAAATATTAGACACAGAATGTAGCATCTCTCAACAGAGCATCTAATGAAGTTGTGGTCCTTCTACCCTATAAATCCTCATTATAATTGCTTCATACGTTGAGTAACCACAATTCCTTCCCACAAACACCTCAGCTTCAACACTTTCCATCCTGTCCCCCCCTTTCCCTGGCAAGGATGATTTACTAGTACCACTTTGCACTGTAAAAGTCTCCAATGAAAAAAGTCATGCTGGCATCCTAATCATTCCCAGAAAACATTAAAAACTCAATGGCTTTCACAAATAACATATGATGTCACTCATATGTGGAATCTAAAATATGACACAAGTGAACTTATCTACGAAACAGAAACAGACTCACAGACATAAAGAACAGACTTGTGGTTGCCAAAGGGGAGGAGAGGTAGGAGAGGGAAGGATTGGGAGTTTGGGATTAGCAGAATCCCTTTGCTGAACAGCGGAAATTAACACAATATTGTAAATCAACTATACTTCAATAAAATAAATCTTAAAAATAACTCAGTGGCTTTCAGTACCTCTTCCACATTTTCCTCTGATCACACCAACAGAAATTCTATATACACAAATGTATAACAAACAAGGATGTTATAGTGGTCTTTTGAGTTCACACATTGTTATAAAGAATTTATTTCAGCCTGAGAAACAAGAGGGAGAAGGTGAAGAATCAAGAAAGAAAATTCACAGATGCAATTACAGTACAACTCACACTGCGCCCAGAGTGACTAGTTTTCAGTAAATAAATGGACCAACTTAATCGACCAGTCGCAATTACATTAACCAAGTTTGTTGAAGCCCAGCTCACGAGGGACTGTAAACTGCAAAGAGGAAAAGAGGAATTCCATGCCAGCTGCTTACAATTTATCGTTATCGGGGAAGCTGGTCTCAGGACTCAATCCAGCATATCTGTAACTAGTTGAACACAGAAACAAGCACACGCTTACCTATGAATGTACTCGGCATCAAAATCAAAGGTTTCCGACCTTCCGGTGATAATCCAGCCATACACATGTATAAGGTTTCCTGTTTGAAAAAGATTTTTTTCAATTAATCTACTTAGCTCACACTCTAAATATATAACGTAAACTGTATTTCTCTTTTGTTACCTCTACTCAAAATGGCCAAGCCAGTCATGACTCAGAATATTAATACATTTTTATAAACTGTACCACAGGAAAGGATCACCAAGTATAATCCATTCATCGATATTAAATATCAAAGAGGCAAAAATAATGAGTCATTGCCACTGTGGACTTATTCACGTATGTATGGAGCACAGAAGGAATATCAGGGCTTCTTCACAGTCCCAGGAAGGGAGGCAGGGAGGGGCCCATTTAAACACACTGCCTTGTTCCACTCTCTTGCCTGTGTGCAGAACATCCACCCACATGGGATTTAAAAATAGTATTCTTTGGGGGTGCTCCATGCTTCATGAGACTTTCCTCTGGACACAGACGATAAGAGGAAGCTCGTATCACACAATCTGGAGAGATATTCAAAGATACTAAACTTCCTTCTGTATCTCAGAGTACAAAAGATGAATGTCATGGATGAATCAAACGGACAGGAAGTCAGAAAGAAGGGCACGAGAGAGCAGCAGAGTTATGGCTTAAAGGATGGGCTACTGCACGTGCAATTAATTCAACAAATATGCTCGTGTTCAAAGATCAGGCAAAATGGGGATCCAAAGACGGTTGGTGTCTGCCATGTCCACTGATAAATGGATGACTTCCACTGCTGGGTCTCCTCTATGCAATGTGTAGGGATTCCCATTGGGTAGCAAGTTTTTCCTTGATACTCACCTCTTTTGAGTTCATAAAAATGGGGGTGCAGGCATCAACAACGCCCTTTCGTCAAGGGGAACTCTCAGCATTACCCCCACCTTCTCTGCTCAGAGGATCTGGGAAAGAAATCTAGAGTAGCCCCTTCTCAGAAAGAGTTTGGGGCCCATACCTGATGCTACATGAGTTGCTTTCCTCCAGAGTTGAAAAACACCTAAATTCAGTTCCACGGAAATGCACAAAGCAAGGTTTTAAGCAAACACACCAGAGCAAGTTAAAGTTCACCACTCAACCCCACAACGTGGAAGTGTGTGCCTTCCAGATAATGACGGAATTTAACCATCAAGGCTGTACTCTTCCAGCATCACAACACTGAGAGGTAAGAGAGGTGTTGGTTAATGAGGCAAAACCTCACAAATAGAAGAGAAGAGGGCATCTTTGGGGCTCATGAGGTCCCTGAATTCAGAGGACTTTGGGTCTCTTCACGGCTACACTTCAGGCCACGAAAGAACATGAGCAAGAAGTAATGCTTCCCTACATACTGTGCATGTGTTTTATTAATAGGAAGTGACTTTGATCTGCAGTCATTGGATGACTGGCCCTAAGACAGTGGAAACCTTCCAGGAAGTATGGTGGACCCTTGACCAGAGAGCCGGTAGAAAGAGAGGAAATTCAGTGACTTAGACAAAGGTTGTGGAACTGGCAGAAGCCCAGAGTCTGAAGGTCTCGGCTACTGTTGCCAGCCAGCAAAGTAATTCTTCATTTTACTAGGGCTAACCGATGGACTTCCTGGCTTTAGCAGGCATGATTTCTACAACTGATGGGCACAATTTTACAAACGAATAACGGGTTATAGAAACTAGGAATTCCTGGGAGTTTTTGTTTTGTTTCTCAACAAAGAAGCCCAACAAACAGCAGCTGACAAATGGCTAAGCCAGACCGTGTGCTGGGCGGGGAGGGGGGACCCCGCGTCACAGTGGAGGCCTGTTAACCGCATATGGGAATTCAGCGGCTCACAAAACAGCTCTCCTGTCTCTGCCACCTCCCCCATTTCCCTGCCTGCTACTCTGGGCAGGCTTCCCAAAGGAGGTGAGACTAATCGTCTGGCAAGAGATTTCAAAGATGCAGCCGTTTGGATCCTGCCCGAGGGCTCACTCCAACCAGCGCAGCCACCAATCGTTCTCCCCGAAGGTGGAGGAGACAGTGTGCAGAACTCAAACTGGGCGGGAGAAAGGGGCTTGACAGATCTGGGCGCCAGCTGATGCCCCACGTCACACCTCTCACGGCGGGCTTTCCTCCTCAACCCTCACCCTCACAAGGTTTCTGCCATCCGAACGGGAGTTTTCTAACAACACCAGAGCAGTGGGGGGGACAAAATGACGGCGTGTGACTTTCACAGACCACAGCTCTTTTTAATAAAACATGATCACGTCTTGATTATTCAGATGAATGGAAAGGAACAGATCTGTGAATAACAGGCCTTAATAAGACAAGGCCGAATTCATATTCTTCAGGATGTAATTTAAATACACACATACATCATCTGTGTCTATACACACACACACACCAAAAGTACAGACACTTTTCAGTGACTCAGAGATTCATTTTGACATTCTTGAACCGTTCGAAACAACTAGATCAGTTTATGCATTGAGATGCAACCACATGGAAAAATTGAGCAACTTGTATTCCCATACTTATACCATCTGGAAACCCTGAACAAATAAAACCTGAAAGTGATGTAGGAATTTGTCAAGAATCAGACAGCAAATTAAATGTGATCCCAGCTCTGTCTACTACTTAGTTTTAAGGCGGGCTTGGCAGGTCCTGAACCTGTTTCTTAGTTGCAATTCCTTCTTTTACAACCACCCTCCCAGCGTTCTCTCTCTTCTTTTCTAGCCTCCTAGTCTCTGCATGTAAGTGTGCTCTCTAACTCATAAACCCCCAGGATCAGGACCAGGGTTAATGGCCTTCCAAGTGGTACCCAACTTGGCTCAACACAAAATAAAATGTAAGGTATATGGGCCCACTCTGGATTCTGACTGTCTGTGTTCAAATCTCAGCTGTACCACTCATTACGACTTTAGGCAAATAACTTAACCTTTTGGTACCTCATTTCCTCACCTCCAAAATGGAAATAATAATAGTTCCTATATCATCGGGTGTTGTGAAGATCTAATGAGATAATATAATAATAAAGCTTAGAACAGAACCTGACTCCCAGAAAGGGTCAATAAAGGTTTTTTATTATGTGGATGATTATAAAGTTAGGAGTGATGATGGTGTCTATATTCTCCAGCAACATCTGGTTTGATTTTGCTGGCCTCTTTTTTTTTCATGTTAAGATTCCTTTGGTTATCAGTGAAGTAATAGAGCAAAAGTGCCCAGAGGTGAAACCAAACCAGGTGAAAAATAAACCAGAGGTTGACACTTATTTTCAAAACAGCATCAGAGAAGCGGTTAAAATTTCCTATCTATAGAAACCATCCACCTGGGTAGAAGAGTTTGCAATAAGCTTCAGCAAAGGGATTTCTATTTATTGCTATCTAAATAGGAGATTTCTTACCTGGCACTCCACTTGGTGGATTAACTTGGTAAACGATGGGTGTCTGTGCCCTGGAAAACTGTTTAGAAAATGTTATCACAGTGAGCATTTCATTAGAACATCACAGTCACATACACAGGAAGCCTAAGTCATTCCGCACAGAGCGTTCATCTAAGGCAGCAAGTGTCTGCATCTCCTCAAATCACCTTACATCTATCTCCTTTCATCTTCAAGATATTTCTGTGAAGCAGAGATAACAGACATTGTTATAGTTCTTCCATAGATGAGGTCAAGGGAATTTGATCAAGGTCATATGTCTTCCCTGCACCATATCCCTCACACCTGGGCAAGTCTGTTTCTACTTGCTCACCTGCCATACCAGGAACATGTTTTACCAAAGGAAAGGTAGGCAGGCCATGCTTTAAAATACCAACCTTTTAATTCCATTATTGCAACTTGATATCTTGGGGTCTTGAAGTTTTTTTTTTTTAATTTTTCTAGACAATAGTTTGCTTATTTAGATAAAAAGGATTGCAAATTAAATTATCAGCCAGCACCTTGGTAGGGATTAGCAAGCTACAAAAAATTGGAAGTTGGAGAGATACACAAGGGAAGTTTGTTTGGGAAAATGGAAGGTGCCTGTTGGGAGGAAAATGATTCAAAGGATGCAAGGAATGAGAGGCAACATGACTCTCCAAGGAGAAAACCAGCATTGACTGGAGAGGCAGGAGCCTGGAGAAGCCTGGTCCTGGCACTCAAGTCATCCTATGATGCCCTCACCCCCTGAAGCACATCAACTGCTAACTATAAGCTCCAGAAAGGTAGGGGCAACGCCTGGCTGAGTCATTGGTTGTATCCCTGGGCACAGCCTGGTATGTAAAAGACATTCACATTTTTGTGAATGAATGGAGTGGCCCCATCTGAGATGACTGATACACTGCCTGGAAGCAGAGGAGAGAAGGAGACAATTCCGGGAACTCCATCTCACCTATAGGCCTCTGGGTTAGTTCCAGATTAGAGCATCTCACAGTCAGGGCCGGCATGAAAAAAGAGAATCGTAAGGATGGACTGACCTGGCCAAGGTTTGAGCCATGGCCTAATGACTCACCCAGGAAGAGACCTGGTCTCCCCTTCCTGCTACCTTCACCCCCATCCTACTCTAGACACCTAGACCACCTTCACTCCCCTAACCTACTGTACCTCCCGTTTGCAAAACAAAGACAGCAAATTGTTTTGCTTGGTCTGCTTCCAGCACCCCAGGAGTCCACCTTCCCAGGGAGAAAAGCAATAAAGAATAACTCTGGTGTTAATCAACAACCTTCATCAGACATGGACAATCAACAGACATTTTCACAAAGCTGATGCTGGCTGGGCAAGTGCAGGTTTTAAGTATCGATTCACATGGCTGTACAGTCTGTCATCAAGGCTTGTTTCCTCCCTTCCTAACAGAAAGGGTTAGAAAAGAGTTCACAGAAAATATGTACAGTTAGGAGGTCAAAATAAGAATGCTGTGACCTCACAGTTTGGCAGCTGGCTCTGATCTCACTGAAGGATAAAGATTAATGCAACTCCACACACACCTGCCAAACGTACACTACACCCCTCCCAGCCTCCTCCTGCACCCAGACCTTCAACTCCCACTGGGACGCCCTTCATACCATTGTCATTCCCACTGGAACTTTATCATAGGAGCTTCATGATACAGAGCAGTGGTTACTGCCCACCTTCCAGATGTTAGAAACTGAGGCAGACAGAACAACTGAATCCAAACCACATAAGGAAACACACCTCTCGATTTCCAATTTAAAATACAAGGTCTAAAATACCATATGCTAACACATGTACATTTGGAATCTAAAAAAAAATGGATTTGAAGAACCTAGGGGCAGGACAGGAATAAAGACGCAGACATAGAGAATGGACTTGAGGACACGGGGAGGGGGAAGGGTAAGCTGGGACGAAGTGAGAGAGTGGCATGGACATTTATACACTACCAAATGTAAAACAGATAGCTAGTGGGAAGCAGCTGCATAGCACAGGGAGATCAGCTCGGTGCTTCGTGACCACCTAGAGGGGTGGGATAGGGAGGGTGGGAGGGAGATGCAAGAGGGAGGAGATATGGGGATATATGTATATGTATAGCTGATTCACTCTGTTATACAGGAGAAACTAACACACCATTGTAAAGTAATTATACTCCAATAAAGATGTTAAAGAAAAAAAAATTCCAGGTCTATCCTTCAGGCTGAGAGCCTTCCACCAGAAGTGCAGGGGAAATAAGGCGACTCCTGCATCACTCCCTCCCAGGTCCTCAGAGAGTGGCAGGGCAGGCTCAGAGGGAAACCTCAAAAAAGGCTTCACTTGTGAATCTCTCTGAGCTGACACAATATAAAATGGCACTTTTCTAAGAGAAACAGGTCTCTGGTCACCCACGAAGCTAGAGACATGACAAAGTGAAAAATTAACGAGCTTCCAAATCCAGCTTCCTGCATGCTGATCCCTGAGCCCGAATGGGGTCGGCAGCAGCAAGGTGGGGGGAGCAGAAAAGCAGAGGATGAGAATGATAAAGCCGCAGCTACCAGCTGCTTGATAAACCTTCTGTGAGTTGTTCAAACTTGTCAGTGCCTGCAGCAGGCTCTTTGGAGTGGACTGGAGAGGTGGAATTAATTTTTAATACATATGGTTCCCCCAGCCCCAGTCCCCAAACAAAGAGAGACACTGGGTTTCCTTCAGCTCAGAATGCCTCTCATTAACTGCATCCCCTGGTGATTTTTCATCAATTCACCAAGCTAGTGGAACCACCGGAGGACTTGCTTTCTTTTATGTGCAATTTTAGGAAGTGTTTCTCTTCTTTCCCCTCTCTCTCCTTACCGGTCTTTTAATAAGTAGGAAAACTATTATCTGGGGTGAAAGGACATCAAAACCAAAAACAGCACAGTGATTAAGGACCATGCTCAGCCATCTCTCTTCTGTTTTATTCACTGATACAATGTAGGGGTGCTGGTGTGGGTCTTAACAAAAAAGAATTTTTTTTTTCCTTCTGCCGCATACGTGCAAAAGCAAAATTCTGGAAAACAAGATTCTCTTGGAGTAAGAAACAAGTTGTTAAATGTGAATTGATGGCAAATTCCAAATTCTAAAGATGAATTGCCTATGTAAAATGTGGATCGTATGAGAGATGAATTTAGAAGATGAAGTCTTGTTGTAAAGGAGCATTGATTAATAACTAAATTGTGTTATTAGGAACTGCTCTTAAACAGAGGCTCCCTGGGGCAAGTACAACCCTGCCAAACTGCTGCATTTTATGGAAAGTCTAGAACCTATGCTTTCAGAGAGATTTTAGTGTAAAACCAATCTGAAATGGACAATAGACTCAACAAGATAAAACAAAGCCCCAACATAAAATTAATGCATCTAGAAGCTCTAAAATAATCAGGCATCGACTCATAAACTCTCTCTGCTTGCTTTTTGCTCTCTCTGAGCTTGAAGGAGAATTCCAACAGCACATGCCCTTTCGGTCTAGGGTTGGAAGAAGCAGCAGAAATCAACCGTTAAGCAGAGAGGAAGGCGGAACTTGTGTCCCTGAGTCCCTTCACCATTCTTACACTCCAGATGATCTCAGCTGTATAATGAAACACTGATGCACAATGGTAATCTATATCCTCTATGGGCTTCAGTATAAGTGAGGATTTAGATGCAGGTTCCAATCCTGGTTCTGCAATTTACAAACTAGATGACATGGACAAATTATTTAATCTCCCTGAGCCCCAAGTTGCTCATCCGTAAAAGCAGGATAATAAAAAGCTACCCCATAGGGCTTCCCTGGTGGCGCAGTGGTTGAGAGTCCGCCTGCCGATGCAGGGGACATGGGTTCGTTCCCCGGTCCGGGAAGATCCCACATGCCGCGGAGCGGCTGGGCCCGTGAGCCATGGCCGCTGAGCCTGCGCGTCTGGAGCCTGTGCTCCGCAACGGGAAAGGCCACAACAGTGAGAGGCCCACGTAACGCAAAAAAAAAAAAAAAAAAAAAGCTACCCCATAAAATTGCTGTAAGCATTAAATGAATGTGCATAAAGCACTTAGTGAGAGCCTGACATACACGTGCTCAATACTTACCTTCTTAAGATAGTCTCAGAAACTCCGTAACTATCATCCACCTGTTCTCTCATCCTGGCAAAAAAGAAAGACTCCCCAGCTGATTTATAACTTTCTTGTCGATAGCGCAAGCACACTCTCAGACCAGGCAAACACACATTCCTCCGTGCTTGGTACCCACCTTGAAAGTGCAGCTGTCTCGTGGTCCTGAACTTGGGCTGCCTACGACCTGTCCCCCAGCCTGCACTTCCAGGTAATAGAGACCTTCATGTGCTTCGGACAGCAGAGATCTGAGGGCAGAACGTGGCAATCCTTGTGAATCAATCAAATTGCCAAAGCCGGCAGCCCCACTTGACCACTTCAAATTCCCCCCCTGCACCTGTGAAACAGAGTTAACCCAGGAGTCCTGTATTTCACCTTTCACCTCCTCTATCCACTCATCCAATAGACTTTAAACATCAGATCCTTCAGCAAAAGAAGTTATGAAGTTTTCATTGAAAGTACCAAAAAATTTTTTTAAATTTTGTCCTGTTTCTCAGCCTCATAGTTTCTCAGGACTTTACGAGTTGGAGGGGACACTGATAGATAATCTATACCAGTTTCCATTTAAAAAATAACAAGTTCCATATAGATTAAGAGACCTGGGTATGCAAACACCACAGTTTAAGGGCAAAGGAGGATCTGAATCCTAGGCTCTTCCTAATAAAAGGCACTGATTTTATATGTTGCCAAAAATTCTTGACTTAATAATTACCCCAGCAGCCCATAAACACCTCACATATCCATAAAGAGAGCCCTAGACCTTCTCTCCTCTTTTCAAGAGGATCACAGTGATTTCTTTGCCTCTTCGAGGCTGCCATTCAATCTGAATTCTGAGAGGGGGAATATGATGAATAAGGAGTTAGATTTTAGATGTGCCTCCCCTCCAAAACTTCTCCTTAAATCTTTACACCTTCACTGTCCAATGTGTTTAACCATTAGCCATATGTGGTTATTGAGCACTTGAAATGTGGCTAGTCCCAATTAAGATATGCTATTAGTATAAAATACACACTGGATTTTGAAGACTTTGTATTCAAAGAAGGATATAAAGTATCTCGTTAATAATCTATATTACATGTGAAGTGGCAATATTTTGGATATGTTGAGTTAAATAAAATGTATTATTAAAATTAATTTCACCCCTTTCTTTTGACTTTTTAATGTGACTACTAAAAAAATTTAAGTTATATTTGTGGCTCGAATTATATTTTGGTTGGGCACTGCTGATTTAGATGCAACAGTGCCTGTTTTTGCGAACGCAGACTTGTCTTTTTATAATAATGCGTATGACAGTATTTCATTGATGATAAAATGCACATTTTCCCACATTTGAGTGTTAATTTAATTTGATATTCATCTTCCAATCAATGAGTGCATTTAAGAGGGTGCTATTTCTTTTTTTCTAAAATGATGTTATAAAGTCACTGGTGCATGGTTTGTTTTGTTTTGTTTTGTTTTTTGGCTGCACTGGGTCTTTGTTGCTGCACACGGGCTTTTTCTCTAGTTGCGGCGAGCAGGGGCTACTCTTTGTTGCGGTGCGCGGGCTTATTGCTGTGGCTTCTCTTGTTGCAGAGCATGGGCTGTAGGCGCACGGGCTTCAGTAGTTGTGGCTCGCGGGCTCTAGAGCGCAGGCTCAGCAGCTGTGGCACACGGGCTTAGCTGCTCCGCGGCATGTGGGATCTTCCCGGACCAGGGCTCGAACCCGTGTGTCCTGCATTGGCAAGCAGATTCTTAACCACCGCACCACCAGGGAAGCCCCATCTTAAAGTCATTAGCATTTGGGGATTGAGGAGATAGAACATACAAATCGTTAGAGCTTTGACTTATTTCATAGCACGTTCTTGCAGGAACTCTATGCCCCAATATACCATAAAACCTATGGAAATCATCTCTACCAACAGCAGTGCTATAAGGAACTTTAGTTCAACAGACATCTTTTGAGCATCTTCTACTAGCAAGATATTGTGCTCAGCATCATAAGGACTACAAGGTGGGTGAATCACATCCTCTGTCCCCAAAGCACTTAATTCTGTGAGGATGAATCTGAAAAGTGGGCAATTGACAAAGTGTCATGAGAAACATAGGGCTGAAGAAACAGGGCCACTAAGGCTGTGCATCCTATGCCTTTGTGTAAATTACAGAAAGGTCCTCCCTTCAGGAAGATGAATTGCCCAAAAAGTGTGTTTGTGTGTGTGAATACACAAACACATGTCCCATGTGTTGAATACACAATCCATCCATGTCCCATGGATGAATGACTAAAATGTGCTCCTTCCTCAAAAGCTGGATTTCAGTTCCTACTTGTCCCCTATCAAAGAAGGGAAAGATGACACTCAGTTGGCTGTTCAGGGAAGAGGTAGCATTTGCAATATGGTTGGTTCAATAGGCAGAGATGGAAGAGAGGGAACTTTCCTGAAAGAGGGAACAGAAAACAAAAGGAAATGACAATCTCTTTTTCTCTTAACCGATGATCCACTTTCAGGCAACATCTCTTAGATATTAAAGAAAGAACAAACTAGTGTAAGCTTTAGAGGTCAACAAAAACTTAAGTAGGACAACAGATAATCTGGAATCCTATAAAAATCATATCAGACTCAGCAAACAAACTGAGGACTAAGGTGAATTTCCTTTCTAACTGATTTTTAGTTTATGTACAATCATTACAATTATGCCTATTCCAAAAAAATAGTTGGCAAAATGGCCCCATTTATTGAAATCTGAATAGCAATAGAGACCTTCACTCACTCACTCACACACACACACACACACACACACACACACACACACAACTGGAAACATCATCCAGCCCCCAACCCCTCCTTATAAATGTCTCGGAATTCTCAAAAATCTTTCCCATATTCTCATCCTCCCTTAAGCCCTAAAGCTCTGATAGGGAACTATACTGGTAATTGCAATCATGGCAGGAGCTACTTGAAAGCTCCTGAGCCACTGAAAGCTACTGAGATGAGCAAAGCACTCATCCTGTCTGGCCTTCTCATTCCCGGGGCAGGTGTACCTGGTCCTACACATCACTACCGGCAAATCCAGGAGGACAGGAGAGATGTCACAGGGTATGATGGGCAGCATGGGTACAGCCACATTCACCAGGTGGATCTCCAGCTGAGAGCCGTTGGCAGGATAAAGGAGACCTGGCTCCAAACCTAAACGCAAGGGAGAGTGGAGTCTCAGGCTGAACAGAGCAGTAATCCACACAGGGTAACACAAAAACCTGCCACACGGGGGCAATGGCAGGCCCTGAGTTTACCGAAGGGTTAAAAGTAATATTTCTCATTTCCAAAGGCTGTATGAATGAGTGTGCTTCTTTATGACTTTATTTTTTTTCTTAATTCTCTCTTCAGGTCCATCCACTGAAATCCAGGAAAGCATTTTCCAACCCTCAAAGTTACTCTTTTCCAGTGGTATAGATGGATACACTGAGCCATGGCTTAGAAGTTCCCATATGTAGGATTCTCAACAAGGAAGATAACCAAGGTTCTGAGGGTCACATTGCCAAGTTCTGTGCTACATGGGTATCGTCTCATTAGGGTTCCTAGAGTTCCACCCCACAGCTTGGGATAAGGAAATGGACACAGACATATAATGGTGTGATGTAACATTAGCATGTGGGCATCCGGTAACACAGAAGTTGGTCAGTTGGTCCATCTCCCTTCCAGATCTCTTTTACATCTGTCCTTAAACAGGACTCATTCTTTAGGATTCTTTAGATCAACAAATAAGAAACTTGCATTCGGTAAGGCCCAAACCTACCGTCAAAAATGACAGTGATCCACGTTCCTCCTGCGAGGCTGCCTTCTTCAGGTTCAATGTGGACACTCAGACAAGGCACTATAAGTGAGTAGGAGAAACCCTGGCTTCAGTGTGCAAATTCAATCCACCGGCTTCCTTTGAGCATTCCTCAGAATCACCACAAGGGCTTCATACAGCACAGATCGCTGCACCCACCCCCAGAGTTTCCCATCCAGTAGGTCTGTGGTGGATCCCAAGAATTTACAGTTCTAACCAGGTGCTGCTGGTGTTACTGGTCTGGGGACCACACCTTCCTCCCATTTTAAGGAAAGTTTTGACTGATCTTCTTATCTTAGACATCCAAAAACCATGTGTTCACGAGGACAATCCTGAATTTCCACTTCCTTTGGAAAAGGCTCCAGGATACATTTGGTTCCTAACTGAATCCATAAAATGCCTTCTCTCTTTCCCACTCTTTAATTAGGGGGTCATATTTAACTGTTACCACTTATTTCTTATATTTCCACTTCCCAGAGAAGAGGAGAAAGTTCTGGAAGTTATCCCTACTTCAGTCCTCCTACTTATAACATCATCCTCTAGTTTCTCCCTTTTGAATACATGATCAGAATAACTCCCCAAAGAGACACAGCATTCTCTAGACTTTTGCTTTGCCTGCTCAGAGAGGGGCTGAAGCATGAATCAGTGCTGGAATTTTTTAAAAGCCCACTATAGACTTACACACTAGGCTAGACTGGCTTCTCGCATAGAGACTATGGGCTGAGCGTGACCTTATCAATGCCTTATTTTTGAAGATGATCCTGGATGGACATGCCTTGTCCGAGGTAAAGCCAGCAAAAATCAGTTAGCTCCTCAGTGAGGTCTACAGAACACTTTTCGGTTTCTGTATCAGAAAAGTTAAAGGATCACCCAAGCCACGCTAACTCTGGCTAGCCCAGGGCTTCCATGTACATTTATGCAGGTGGCGCTCTGCACGACCAAGAGTGGTGAAGAATCATTCACATCGACACAACCACTCGTGGCAGCCCCGGCCAGATGGGCTCATGCTTACCCCTCAGAGGTGTATTAGATACTTCTACCTCACGAAGATCAAAAACAAATGTCATAAAAAGATACAGAGGATAACCAAAGTCACTGAGAAAACGAGAGACCCGGTTCGAGAAAAGGAAATTTTTATTGGTCATTAATCACGAAGACAAGATAAGCTACTCCCCTTGGGAAGATAAAGTAATAAAATCTAAAAAGAATTGCATTGTATGGCTCAAAAAGAAATTATAAAAGGAAGGTTATAAGTTATTATTAAAAGCTCTAGACTTAACAGCAACTTCCACTGGCTGTTAAAAATTAAAGTATATAACTATTTAATATATAACCTCAACTACTAAACAGAAAAAAATTATTAAGCAGAGAAAATTTAAACCTAGGGGAGATACTTTAACACTTCCTCCCAAAGTAATATTTAAGTATCAGTAAATTAGTTCTCAAGGTAACCTGCTGCATTCTACCCAAAATCCCTGCAAAACACATCCAACTCACCTGCTAAAAGTAGTATTTTGATACTTGTCAGAGGGACCAGCCAGCCAGTCATCTTGTTCCCGTAAATCAACCCTTTCAAAACTGTTCAGACATTAAACACATTTTCAATTTTGATTGGAGCAGCAGAGATTTATAAAAACAAAATGAAAAATTACTATCACTTTTGCTTACATACAACTGCTTTGCTTCGTTAAAACTTGGGAAATTAAGGAAATTATACCAATATGACCCTAGAGTCTTCAGAGGGACCCACCATCTTCCCAAGCTTGGAAGGAAAGGATAATCTAAGAATCTTACATAAAATTATCATTATTCTACCCCCTTGTCGCACTGACTTATTTTATGCATGTTTAAGCTGGGTAAGTAATAATAACCTCTTTCCTTAATTCATTATTAAATAAACACTTAAATTTTTAAAATAAATGAATTCCAGATTCAAAATACTAGTTAATGGCAATTACGGAGAGGGGGTGCGGGTTGTTTTGTTCTGTTTTCTGGAAGTCTCAGTCCTCTAGGAACCAATCAACACAAAAAGAGTAAAGAGTTAAAGCAAATGTTAAACATGGTAACAAGTTGAAAAAAAAATGGTGTTAATGGAAATTTGGGGGAAATTATCTTATCCTCACAGCAGAGGAAACAGGAAGGAAAGAAACAGGAAGAAAAAGCTGGACCCTCCAAACTGGACCCTATGACCCCAGGTCGCTCTACCTCAATCCACAATGCCCGGATCAATCTCTTTAAACTCTGCCTTCACTGTGCCCTTCTCCTGCTTAAAGCTTTCAATTCAAAGCAAAACCTCTATCACTTCAAAAATGATAAGAACACTTGGTAGGATTTTTATCAAGATTAACTGAGACGATAGATACATAAAGAAATTAACACAGGGCCTGGCACAAAGGAGATGCCCACGAACGTTAGTTTTCTTTTTGAGGGTTCTCTGCTTCCAAATGAAAGCCCTCTCTCTGACTTTGCAGTCCCACCATGATCTGCCCCCCACCTTTCCAACCTCCCCTCGCATTGCTCTCCAAGGTGACCCCTGCACCGCGGCGAAGCTGTTCTCCCCACCGTCTCCCGGACAAGCTTCCCACACGGCAGCCTCTACCTTGGATCCTGCTGGATGCTTTCTGGATTCCCCAAACTTTCTTGTGCCCCAGTGAACTCCTGGCCTGCATCAGGGCCCAGCTTGGGAGCCACCTCTCCACGTAATCTGTCCCTGTGTTGGTTCATAAATTAACTGGCCCCCAAACACAGAGGGCAAGGAGAGACCTCAGAAAGAGGGAAACACTCCAGATTGGCAGGTGTCAGGTTTCAGGAAAACTTACAAACGAGGAGGCTTGTCGTGGGCGTCAGCGAGATGAGTAGATCTCCACACCCGCCACAATCTTAAAAGTTTATAGAGTCTTCAGTGGAATTCAGTCAGGTATTCAATTCCAGTGGTCTCAACACCACGTGACTCTGAAACCTGCATCCTTGAAAACAGCTCCGGCTGTGGGACCTGTGGGCAGAATGTACATTTCAATGACAGGGAGGGAGTGAGGAGCCTCCAATTGCCCGGGGTCTGCTTGCGGTCAACTGGTGGTCACGCCCTGTGCATGACCTCCTCCAGCAGTCTGCCCCTCATGACTAGCTCTAACAATCTCACTTGCCCCCTCTTCTGAGATGTGCCCTGAGAGGTCAGCAAAGGGTTTCACCAGCCTGGAGAGGGCTCCTTCGGCAGCTATCTGGCTGCATAGGAGATAGAGGCCACAGCAACGGTCTAGGCACATGCGAGAGAAAACACAGATTAACATTCCCAACATAAGTAACATTTTTTTCCACCAAGAGCTCCATGATCTGAACCACTGATTTTTCAAGTTCCCTGGGTTGGTGGTCAGATCACTCAGGAAGTTCACTTGTGTCCTCCTGCGATTTAATAAAGATGATGCAACAGCAGATTCATCAGGTGCAAACACGCAACATTCTGCTTGGATAATGGCTCAGGTGCCTCCTTGCAAGGCAGGGATAGTATCTGAGGCCATCCTATGCTGGAGGACAGCTCTTCTCATTAGGGACATTTCAGTGTTCCATCAGGACAGGATTTGTTGACTATCATTTAAGGACTGTTGGGTGAATTTAGTAACAGCTTCTATGTGCTCCAGGCCAATGGAGGGAACAAGGGCGGCAGTCAAACGATGGCACCAGTGGAAAGCAGATCAGCCCATCTGGTCTTGAGGAAGGGGAGGTTGGAAAGTTTGGAAACTTGACCTGGCTGTGTATACCATACAAGGCCAGGGAAGGCAGCACTGTCAGGCATGAGGAAATGGACTGGGGGATATGCCATACCAGGACCGCACCTTCTCCCCTCTTTCCCATGGTGCCGGCTCCATTCCAGATGTAGTACATTTCCATAGGTCTGGCTGGCAACAGGACAATGGGATCCTGTGGAGACTGAAGTAATTCACCTGTCCTGGTGGGATGTCCCATAGTAAATTCCAGTAGATAAAGTCTTAGGATACCTGGGAAGGTGTGATAGGGCTTGCTATTATCAGCAGCATAGCGCGTTGACGCATGGTGAGAGTCAGGGCAACGGCCTTCTCCCATGACTTTTGTACCTTTACAATGTTGGGTGTCCTGGTAAGGGTACTCAGTCTCATACACGGGGCAACAGGTTTTACTGGTTGATCAACTATATTAAAGCCTAGGATAGTACTTTAGTGCACGCAGCCAAGGTGGCTTTACCTGTTATTAATTTAATCTGCCGCTTTAATACTGCACTTTTCCTTGTTACTAACCCTACTCCTTACAGGTTATAGAGGAGATGGAACCTCCATTCACGTCATGTTCTTTTGCCCAGTCTTGCATATCATGACCTTTGAAATGTGACCCATCAATCACTGTTTTTTGGATGAGGGTACCCAAACATAGTGCTCGGTTCTCTAATCCCCTAATGGTGGCAGCCTGGTTTGTGCAGAGACAGAGGAAAAGCTTGGGTTAGGCCAGATGCAGTGTTCATAGAAACCAAGGCATATTTCGAACCCTCCCTCAGAGGGAGGGGTCCAATATAATCAATTTACTAATCCTTCACCAGTTGGAAACTCCAGTAGATGGTACCAGACCACTTTGGAAGTTGCTTTGGGTGTTGTTTAGAACATATAGGACATGCCGTTACTTACATGAACCAAGTCACTGCATTTCAAGGGCAATCCAGCATCCTTGGCAATATGCCATCTTACCCAGGTGTTACAGTGGCTGCTCTTCCTATGTACCCAATCTGCTGTGGCTACTGAAGGGTCAGTTGCTTCAATCAGCTTCCTGATTGCCAGAGGGGGCATTTGAAGGATCTACATATTCTGCAGGACCTAGTAGCACTCACATTTCTAGAGGCAGGGGCCTGGTGGACAGGGTGTTCCCCTGCTACACAGAGGCATGCCACTTAGTCAAACTGGGCCTTTGAGTCATGGCAAATGTGGGTTGATGGAACATATTCTCAATCCACCCCTTGAAAGGAAGGGAAGTTCTTACCATGATATGCTGTGTACACTGCTAGAGCTGTTGCTCTCTGGGGGCATATCAGAGTTTTGCCACCTTCTAGAGCTGGGACCAAAACCCTAGGGACACTCTTTCCTTCTGTTGTCTCTGCCACAGGGCCTAACTGACACTTTCTGGAGTCACAGACACATATAACTCATGGTAGCCCTGCTTGTGAGACGCCCAGGGCTTTAACCTGCTTCACTAGTATTCTTGCCTGCTCAGAGGTAGCTTGTAGTTTTGACTCGCAGTTCCACATGTGCCCTTTTCTTGCCAGGTTGTATAAGGGACAGAGGCATTGTGCCAGGTGGGCAATAAAAGTCCTCCAAATCCCCAAAATGCCTACAAAGACTTGCATCTATTTCATACTCTTAGGGCTTGGATAGGCTTACATCCTAGTTATAGCTTCTGGAACAACTTGAGTCTTAGCCAACTACACAACTCCCAACAACTTTACAGTGATGCCTGGGCCTTGACTGTTCTGTGGATTCACTGCCCATCCTCTTCCTTGCAGATGTTCCAGCAAAGTCTGCAGAGTGTCCTGCAGCAGAGGCAAGGCTTCACATGTTAACTTTCTATCATCGATGTAATGGATCCCTTTCACTGATACAGGGGGATTAAGAAAACACTGAGACCAGAAAAAATAATTATACCATTTCAAAAAAGTAAAAGCCAAGATAAATGCCCAGAAAAGGAATATCTACAAAAAACTTAGAATAAACGTATCTTATGTGTATGAGCTTCCCTGGTGGCGCAGTGGTTAAGAATCTGCCTGCCAATGCAGGGGACACAGGTTCGATCCCTGGTCCGGGAAGAACCCACATGCCGCCACAACTACTGAGCCTGCGCTCTAGAGCCCATGAGCCACAACTACTGAGCCCACATGCCACAACTACTGAAGCCCGCGCACCTAGAGCCCGTGCTCCACAACAAAAGAAGCCACTGAAATGAGAAGCCCGTGCACCACAACGAAGAGTAGCCCCTGCTCACTGCAACCAGAGAAAAGCCCACGTGCAGCGAAGAAGACCCAATGCAGCCAAAAATAAAATAAATAAAATAAAATAAATAAATTTATTTTTTTTAAGAAGCATATCTTATGGGTATGTCCTGATTAAGTTGGTGCAATGGATAAAATCATCTCTAGTTAATTCAACTCCACAAACACTGATCATACACCTGATATATGCTGTGCACTGTGCTAGGAGCTGGGAAAACAGAGGCAAATAATCTGTGTACCTGCCAACAAGTCCCCAGTGGATGGGGTAGGAGTGGAGGCTACTTGCGTTTACAAGAGGAGTTCTAAAGTTTTCAAGTAGATTCAGCAGGTGTTCCTTTAAATTGCAAAATTCCCTACATTTTTACACCTATTTGGAATAGAATTCATTTTTAAAACATTCAATTTTCAGAAATACATCTACTGCCTAGAGAAAGGTACCCAGGACTATTTTCTACTTAGTCCAAAAGCACAGGATCTGATTTGCTTGTTACGCCCAACAGAGTACGCTCAGCACAGGAGAGTCTATTTCCAATCTGACTGTGATTTTAACATTTTTTTTCAAGCTTAAAACAATGGAAGTAAATAGTCACACATTGGTTTTCTTCAAGCCCTATGTTCAGAGCTACATCTTCTTTAAAACAAAACAATCAGATCAATAATACATGTATTTTTCTTTATATCATTTTCCACTAATTCTTCCTAAGAACAAACTCAGCCTCCATTTAATTCTTTTAACCAGAATATTTTCAACCAGAGGAGAGCTGTGTGCATTGGGTCAAGTCTTCTCTCTCCCCTTGTCTCTCTCTCTCCTCTGCCCTCATTCTTCCTCTTTCTCCTTTCCTCCCTCCCCTCCCAGCCTCCCTCCACTTTGGGACTTTGACAGACAGAGCTGCAAGGTTGCTACTACAGACCCCCCATTTCCTTTGTTCACCACGACATTGGCAAGAAAGGCAACACCTAGAAAACACAGAGCAGAGACATTTCTGAACCCAACAGTACCTTTTTCTGTTTCTCTCTCGTTGTGACTCAAGCGAGAAATTATCTTTCCTTTCCAAATGACCTTGTTTCTCTCTGTCAAGAACCGATGGCCCTGTTACCTGGTTAGAGCCCAGCCTGCAGCTACCACGCAGGTAACTCACTCATGTTGGACTGTAACTCACCTAACTCGTTTGTGTCCCGACCAAACCTATGCCAAAGTGAAAGTTCAGGCTGACCATGGGGCAAGTTTAATGATTAACACAAGCTATTTAGGCTTTTTCCCCAGGGTCTTTTTTTAATGACCAAAAAAAGTGTGTCCTACATTTTTCTCCACTTACTGCATGTGCCCTAGACAAGAATTTTAAGTGAAAGTCCACCCAGTGACACAAACAGACATTCAATGATTGAAAGAATTTGCCAGTAAGTCAGTGACCGAAAGGCCCAGGAGAAAGGGCCACCAGAGGGCTGGTCCCCATTCATGGGCAGTCTCTGACTTTTCATCAAGAGAAATGGCTTCTAAGTGCCTGCCACGGGCTGGCATTCTCACTATCGGGGGGCAGTCTAAAGAAGCAGAGAGAGGATGATCGACTCAAGGTCTTGCTGAGAAAGGGCCAACTAGCCCTCCCTGTTTTTTACTTTCCTCCCTCCCTCCTGACCTTGCTTTCTTGGCCAAGAGGAAGTCCTTGACTTGTACCCATCACCTTCTATGAGGACCCAGACCATGGGTCTCAGTCACTGGCTTGACTCTCTTGATGAGACAAGCAGCTGACCTAGGAAGTCAGCACCACCTCCTTATCTGGTCCACATCTGACTTCCTGGTCTCTGTCCCACCATACACTCCAACTCACATCACCAGCTTCCTGATTGAGTCAGTCCATGCCCAGTGTTTCCTGACCAGAAGAAACTCTCATCTTCTTTCCTTTGAGACAGAAGCCTTTCCAGCATAATTTGATAGCCCTGAGTTTCTGCCTCAAAGGACCTGGGAAGCATCCCCAGCAAGACCAGATTTAATCCATGGAAATAGAGCACAACTCTCATAAGAGTGCTGGAACTATCCTCTAGAAAGTATGGGAGTTTACACCAAATCTGATGTTCATCTCAACTTGGCAACGAGCGACAAGCAGAATGATTTTCCTAGCACTGCTGCCAGTAGTGTAGAGAGAGGATGCCTGCCCAGGTTAGCCAGCTAGGGTGTCAGTCATCGGGCCACCCTCCTGCCTACTGAATCTCAGGTTCCATTCTAGATCTTCCAATTCAGGTCCACAGGCATCATCTGAGCCACACTTGTGTGCTTGGCACGTGGGAAATAAGGAAGAGGTGACAGACCAGGTTCCGTGGAGATAAAGGAGATTTCAAAATTATTGGTAATTTTTATTTTTGTAAAGAAAATTATATTCATGAACCACTTAGATGATCCAAAATTATTTTTTTTAAAGAATATCACACAGTTTCTGCCCTCAAAGTGCTTGCTGTCTGACAGGGGAGACATCATAATCCGATTCACTTACTATATTGTAGTCAAGTATCATGATTAAGACTTAACTCGTGTTTTATTTCTTGCTACTTTAACAAGAGATTCCAGAGATTAACCCCATCTATCTTGAGTAAAGAGCCTATAATGGATATTTATAATTCTTTTTGGCAGCCTCGCTATCAAGACTAAAACACCCTAATTGTCTTATGGGTAGATGTGTCTCTTTACTCTTGACTAAAAGAAACCTAATGATACGCAGGACTTTGGTTTCTGTGCTCTAGGAACTTCCTGGTGGGCAATCAGGCTCTATGGTTAAAGAAATGAAGTAGAATGAGCCATTTCATGCTCCAAGGCCTAAAAGGAGAAGCTGCAGAACTCCACAGGCAGTGGCTCTGCCACATGGAAGTTGGGGGAGCCTTAAATACTCCTCTCTGTGAGCTCCATCCACCTCAAGACCCTCAAATATACACACATATCTAAGTTTTGTCATGCAAACACAACCTCCAGACAAGTCCCCTCCACCAACCCTTCCATCTAATCACACTCCAAAGTCCCTGTCGTACAGAAATTCTAAAGAAAATCTTGAGCTTGGGTCTCTGAAGGCAACCAGAGCATGGTTCCCCTACCACCCCAAGGCAGGCAGCCATGCTCACCCCCAGACATTGACACTCTTCCATAGGAAGCTATTTTTACAAGACCTTGTGAAATTCTCAACACACAAAAAAAGTGCCTATAAAGCAAACTCAAAGAGGTCAAGGGAGCAGGTCATTTTCTGACCCCTTTCCCTTGGATTTCAACACCACTCTGAATTCCTGAGGGCTAACAGCTTTGGGAATTGGGGAGGGGTGGTAGGAAAATACATCTCACCGATCTCCAATCATAGGAAGCATAATGACCAAAGGCCTAGCTGCTGTCCGTTCAGATTCATCTCCACATTTGCACTAAGGCCACACTTCTTCAGACTCTAACTGATATATAGGCCCTGAGAGATAACTAAGTTCCCACATGGGCAAATACAGAGTTACAAGTCATCAAAATGTGGGTGCCACTGTAAATGTGACCTCATGAGTGTGGTGATGCCTGGCAACTTTTAGGTTATACGTGTCATTCCCAGACTAGATGCTGCCTTTCTTAAAGAAAAAAATGATATGTTCCCTCTGTACCCTCAAAACATTTTGCACAGTGCCTTACATAGAGTAGGTACCCAAATGGAAAGGAATGCCTGGGAATCCATTTGAGGAAAAACATTCTGGAATGGATGAGGGCCACCAAAGTCAAAAGCAGGTTTTAAATGGAAACCAAAAATGCTCAATGCATTTTTTTCTTTTTTTGCTTTCTCTTTATCAAAATTGTTTTATCATACCCTCTTCAACTTACAGGCATATTTCTTTTTTTTTTTTTTTTGTCTTTGGAATTCATTGTTTCATTACGGTTCTCACAAAATACGAAGCTCAAACGTAACTGTCTACATCCACCACAAAACAGAATCAAGTAATTGGTTAGCACACAATGATCTTTTTCATTTTTTATCAGAATCTGTATTTTAATTTATTTATTTTTAATTTATTGATTTATTGGTTTTGTTTTGTTTTTTGTTTTTGGCTGCCTTGGGTCTTCCTTGCTGTGCACGGGCTTTCTCTAGTTGCAGTGAGCTGGGGCTACGCCTCATTGCAGTGCGTGGGCTTCTCATTGTGGTGGCCTCTCCCGTTGCGGAGCACGGGCTCTAGGCGCACAAGCTCCAGTAGTCATGGCGCACGGGCTCAGTTGCTCCGCGGCATGTAGGATCCTCCCAGACCAGGGCTCGAACCCGTGTCCCCTGCATTGGCAGGCGGATTCCCAACCACTGCGCCACCAGGGAAGCCCCTCTTTTTCATTTTAAAAAATATAAATAACAACATTCAGCGTTTGACAGTTTTCTCTTGTGTGTGTGTTTCTCTTTAAGGCTTTATGTTGCAGACCCTTAAGTACGCACATACCTGTTGTCAGGATACACCGCCCACAAGCAAGGGAAGGCCACTGTGGATACATTCCTGAGGGTGACACGCACTTATCCATGTTGTACAGGCATATTTCTGATAGGAAGTGAACCTGGAACAGGACAGTAACATGGTCCTTCCATCTAAGTAAGAACTTCACTGGGTAAGTGGGGCTCTGGAGTAAGCTGTGTTCTTACTCTCCTGATACACCATTTGTGTGACTAGCCCTGGAGCTATGCCTCAGCCACAGCCCTCACATTTTCTGTGTGGTCAGAGTCCTCCTCGGTGAGGTGAGACAGGTGAATTCCCCTTTCACCTGTCTAGGATTGACCCAATTCCTCCTCCTTCCTTTTCCTCAAGTATTCCTAGCCTCCCTTTTTCATAAAGAAACAAAGCTAAAGGAATTATGTCCTCTCTGGTTCAATATCATACCCCTGATTAACTTTGGATCCAAAGGATAATGAGTATATGCACTCAGATTTGTAGAAGAAATGAATCTGTTCCACTAGAGGGTCAAAGCTATGGATAAAATATTTGCTTCATAGTTTCTTTAGACAAATTTTCTTTCCCACTAGAGTAAAATTACTTAAAAGTAATCTATCATTATTGCCTCTGACCGGAGTCAGTTTTGCTTATTAACTTATTTTGATAACAATGACCCCCACTTATCTGGAATCCAAACTGTGGTGCCCTGCACCATCCTGATGAGGGTCCTGAAAACCATCAATGGTGCCCTGGGTGACACAGGTGAAAATAACTTAATGAAGTCCATGAACTTGGGAGTAACACTGAACTGCGGGTAGGTTCCTCATTTGGATGAGCAGAGCTTACTGGCTACTCCAGCATCATATAGTCTGGGAGCCTATGGGGCCACATGCTCAGTCATCCGAGGGCATCACTGTCTCACAACGCTCAACATAGCTAGGTTCATACCAATGACGTAGGGTAATCGGAAAGTGGTGAAATCGAGTTCATATCTAACTTGTAGGATGACCAACTGTCTCAGTTTGCCTATAACTAGGTTTCCGAGGTTATGGGTCTTTCAGTGTAAAACAGGGAAAGTCCCGGGAAAAACAGGATGGCTCATCACCCTACACTTTAGACAGCTCCTAGCCCAGACATAGTCAACATTTCCTAAAATGCTCTGGCACTCAAAGAGGATAGATTTCATTCAGTTCCTTAGAAAATTCACTTATATGTCGAGTAACTCAATTCCTGCCATGTCAGATAAAATAGGTGTTGCAATATCCAATGTTTTCCAGACCACAGAAACGTCTTTCTCTCTGAATTTGGAGCATTTGTGAGAAATGTGGGCAAAACAGCATATGTCAGTTTCTGAATTACATACAGTACAGCGTCTTCTCCTGGGTTCAGCAGAATTTAAAATAAATCATGTCAGCAGGGAGCAACAACACAAAAGCAATTAATTTTTTTCTAGTTTGATACCATGCTGCTCTCTGAGTCAGGAGCCCAACTGAGATGCCCAAGCGTATCTCACTCCTTGTTTTAAAATTATGAGTGACGTGGAAGTCATACATTTCTGCAGCCCAGTAGAATGCTTGCTTTAGCAGCAGAATGTTATGATACTGTCAAATTCTATATCTTAGAGAAAAATTGTTTTTAAAATGAGAAAAATTGTTTTTAAAATGGAAGAAATGTTTTCCCCTTCTCTGGCAAATGTTGCACAGCTGATGAAATAGCAGAGAGTCCAATATCTGATATGAGGGACAACATGGGTGGTGAAAATGAGGGGAACTCCAAAAGTCTACAAGTAAGATTGCCTTCAGAGTTAAACAATGAAAACAACCAGTAATGGATCAAATAGCTCAGTAAGACTTAAAGCTATTACTCTATCTAAGGAAAACCATTCAGATGCTTATTTGTGAAGATAGATAGTGTGGCAGTGTTTTTACAAAAGGTAACAATTTGTCAATTATCTCATTGGAAGGAGGCATATGTCTGCCCCCTCTTGAACCCTGGAGGACTTGTGACTCACTTAAAACCAACAGAAATCATCCGAGATGATGCTGCCTGACTCCCGAGGCTAAGTCAGAAAAAACAATGCAATTTTGCCATGTGGGTTGGAACATTAACTCTTGGGACTCTGAGCCAATCCCTGAGAATTCCGACTACCTGGGGCCACCGTGCCAGGAGGAAGGCTCCGGTAAGGCTTACCGTCATAGGGGCTATTGCACCCATGTTTCATGATACTTGGAAGTATCGAGCAGCTCTTCTAAAGTCACAGCTAACTAATGTGGAGTCAGGCCTAGAAACCAAACGCCTGGATCACAGACCCAAACGTGCTTTCTGGGCTGTAACTAGCATACGCCTTCTGCTGTATGGACTGAATAGGCACCGATGCCATAAGGGATGCTCAGGACTCTGGCAGAGAGACGGGAGAGGCGCTTAGAAAGAAGCCTCTCCCGCTGCCCCCACGAGTTCAAATATCACCGTTTTCTATGTGTGCCTAGAAGTGAAAAATTGGGGAAAGCTCCCCTTCTGTGAGATGGAAATTCTTATACTCCCACTCCGGGGGGAAGTCATGAGGATGAGGTGAGATAACCTAGCATCTTAGAGTCAAATAATGCAGTCACCCTTTGTGTTACCACCAGAAGACTCCAGGAGGCTCTGCTGCTGGGGGAAAGTCTGAACTGATATGGGCTCCTGGGTTCTTATCCAAATGCTCGTTTCCTTCTTCTTCCTTCTTGTCAAAAGGAAGCAAGAGAGAGTCTGCCAAGTGTGACGGAGCTTTGATTATTCTCTCTGGGGCCTTCATGTATTTTTTACATGAAGTTGGAAGTGGGAGAATTGAGGAGAGGTGGGGGAAGAAGTACGAAAGCAGGATCTCTACCTAACACTGTCCTGCACTTTCAACAATCTTGTAAGTGAGCCGTGCCCTTCATCTCAGAACTTCGATGGTGCTGGGCATGCCTTATTTATAGACAACAACTGCTGCAGAACTTCAAAGGGGGCACACAGCCAAGCCAGAGAGGTGGAGGGAACACTCAGAGGAAAGGATGGGACACAACAGCTTCTGGGAGCCAGCTCTGAGCCCTGCCAGAAATGCCTGATTGTACCCCCCCCGTGCAGTAAATGGCCAAAGCCATTTATGTCAATCCCAGAAGTGCAGCTTTCGGCCAAGGCAGGTGATCCAAGTGGGCTTTCTTTGCCTTTCTGGCAAGATCTGACCAACTCTCACATTTATCAGATTAATCCATGGCCTTTAGAGACCATGATTTCCAGAAAATGAACACCTAACTCTCACCTGAAATCCTTACAACGAAACAAAAAAAGAAGAAAAAGGAGAAGGAGGGGGAGAAGCCAGTATGTATGGGGGACTGAATAGCGGCCCTCCCAAAGTTATTCACATCCGAATCCCCAGAACCTGTGAATATGTGACCTTACATGGTAAAAGGGACTTTGCAGGTGTGATTAAGTGACAGGTCCTGAGATGGGGAGATTATCCTGGATTATCCATGTGGCCCCAACATAATCACAAAGGTCCTTAGAGGACGAAAGCAGGAGGATCAGAGTCAGTAGTAGGAGATGTGATGATAGAAGCCAGAGTTTGATGTGATAGGAGAAAGGGGCCATAAGCCAAGGAATGTAGGGGGCCTTTAGAAGCTGAAAAAACAAAAAGGCAAGGAAACAGATTTTTCCCACAGAACCTCCAGAAGGAACCAGCCCTGTCAACATTTTGACCTTAGCCTTTTGAGACTGAATTTGACTTCTGACCCTCAGACTGTGAGATAACAAATCCACATTGTTTAAGCCACTAGGTTTGCGGTACCTTGTTACAGCAGCCATAGGAAACTAACACAGCCAGGAAGGGTTGTCATTTGGTGCCACTAAAGTGTGTATGTCCCTCTTGGAAGACACTGGTGCAATTACCCATGAAACATAGTGGGTTACTTAGCCCCTGAATTACCCCTTTAATGTTTCACCCTCTCTCTCCTCCTGGCTCCTTCAAAAGGACCAAAAATACTCAAGGAGCAGGTTCTTAATAATTGAAGTTCAAATAAAATGGGCATGCAAGAGAAAGGCTGGAAAAAAATATTTTTTTTAGTTTAGGAGCAGGGAAAGTCTGAATTTTTATGTGCATGTAGATAAAAAAGACTGAAAGGATATACATGTTAGAATGGTAATGGTTAACCACTGAGGTAAGATTATGGGTTATTTTTATTTTCCTCATTTTGTTTACCTTTATTTTCTCCTTCTAAAACAAACACATATTATTGTGTCATAAATTTTTTCAAGTGATATCAGGTATGATAAAAGTAGTATCTTTCTTGTGACTTTAAAAGATTTTTTTTTTTTTTTGTAGAAACTACCAAGGTCATTTCCCAAATTTAGGACAATTGCGCAGAAAATTTTAGGATCTGACTGGACCCACTAGGGGGCAATATTGAACCCTTGAAGACGAACACAGAAGCAGACTGCTGTGAGCAAATAAATATTAATTCGGACTGTGAGAAATAAATTTCTGTTATTTAAGCCGAAAAAAAAATAATTCGGAAAAGACAGTCATCCAAAATGTAAAATTTCAGGCACCTTAGCACCCAGTCTGGCCCAGAATATCTTCCCATCAATCAACTTCACAGTGTGACATTAGAGCAACTTCTTTCATTTGAAGGAGCCTTAAAAAGTATATTCTGTGCAACTCAATAATTTAGAAAGACAAGTCATGAGAAAACAAGTTCTGTGGTCAAATAGGGTGGAAAAGGCTATGAGCTATAAACTTCTTTAAAGACTCACAAAGGATATTTATTGGTTTATTAAAGCCTCTGAGATGTCCTGCCGAAATGAATCTTATTTAGGTTCATTGAAGTATTTCCCAAATACTTACTTCATCACAGATCCATCATTTTCATTGGAACTAGGGTTTCTGAACATTCTTTGGAAAATTCTGCTGTGATTATGTGATTTGTAATAAGAAATATATATTTGTAATAAGAAATGTAGATCTGGCACAGAGCTCCTAAGACCCTTGGAATTTCCTAAGTGATAAGGGGAGTAAAGGTGACTTTTGATATTCATCACAAACCTCTTTCAACTACCTTGTGTTTATGTTAATAAGATGACTTCTGAATAGTAAGGATGGGGGATGGTTACCAGGGGACTAACCCTGCGATTAGGGGGTTGGAACTTTCAGCCCCAGCCTTGGAACCTTTAGGGAGAGGAGAGGGGCTAGAGATTGAGTTCAATCACCAATGGCCAATGATCTAATCAATCGTGCTCAGGTAATGTGATGAAGTCTCTATAAAACCCCGAAGAACTGGGTTCAGAGAGCTTCCACGTTGGTGGACACATGGAGATGTGGGGAGAGTGACGTGCCCAGAGAGGGCGTGGAAGCCCCGTGCCTCTTCCCACATACTATCTTGCTTTATGTATCTCTTCCATCTGGCTGTTCCTGAGTTTTATCCTTTTATAATAAACCAGTCATCTAGCAAGTAAAATGCTTTCCTGAATTCTGTGAGCTGCTCTAGCTCACAGAAATTAACCAATCCTGAGGAGAAGTTCATGGCAACCTCCAATTTATAGGCAGTTGGTTCAGAAACACAGGTAACCTGTCCTTGCCATTGGCATCTGACGTGGGGACAGTCTTCTGGGACTGAGCCCTAAACCTGAGGGATCTGACACTGCCTCTAGGTAGATAAGCATCAGAATTGAGTAAAATAGTAGGGCACTCAGCAAGAATTGCTTAATGTGTGGAAAACCCATACATCTGATGTCAAAAGTGTACAAATATCATATGATATCACTTATACGTGGAATCTAAAAAAAATGACACAAATGCACTTATTTACAAAACAGAAATAGACTCACAGACATAGAAGACAAACCTATGGTTACCAAAGGGGAAAAGTGGGGAGGGATAAATTAGGAGTTTGGGATTAAGGAATACAACTAGTATGTATAAAATAGACAAACAACAAGGACTGTAGCACAAGGAACTATATTCAATATTTTGTAATAACCTAAAATGGAAAAGAATATGAAAAAGAATAGAGATACATATGTATGTATAACTGAATCACTTTGCTGAAACTAACGCAGCATTGTAAGTTAACTATACTTCAACAAAAATAAATAAATTATTTATTTATTTATGGCTGCGTTAGGTCTTCATTGCTGTGTGCGGGCTTTCTCTAGCTGCGGTGAGCAGGGGCTACTCTTTCTTGCAGTGCACGAGTTCTCATTGCAGTGGCTTCTCTTGTTATGGAGCACGGGCTCTAGGCGTGCAAGCTCAGTAGTTGTGGCACGTGGGCTCTAGAGTGCAGGCTCAGTAGTTGTGGCGCAGGGGCTTAGTTGCTCCATGGCATGTGGGATCTTCCCAGACCAGGCCTCGAACCTACGTTCCCTACATTGGCAAGCAGATTCTTTACCACTGAGCCACCAGGGAATTCCTAATAATTTTTTTTTAATTTTAAAAAAGTGAAGTGGTGTTGTAGTGAAGTGTTGAGAGTAGAGGTGACACCCAGGAGAGTGTTTTTTGGTCACACCTGATTTAGACGGTTGGATGCAAAAAGCCCCCAATATAGTACCCAAGAGAAACAACATATTCCACAAATGCCAGATGGGATTTCAGAAACTGATTTTTCTGTAATTTGGTAGAGTTCAACCATTTCCAGAAGTACTAGCTACCTGGTCCATCCTGTTCACCTGTTTGACTGCTAATGTCTCCTCTATTTGCCAAAGATTTATGAGATGGGCTAGGAGCAGAGAGATTTCATCTTAAAAGTTCTGGCATGTAGGACCAGTGGAAGAAGCTTAGAGGCATTCTGGGAAGCAGGAAATGACATCGTTTCCTGCAAATAGGACTCTTCTCGTGGAACTCTGAGCCGGGGAGACCCCACAAGTTTAAGGGCACGTCAACACATTTATGCAGATGAAATATGGATAAAATGAGTTCCAAGTACTGACTTCAGTAACTCAAAGGCACATAAAATAGCACTCGACGGGATAGGGGGAAATGGAGAGGAGCATCTCACCTGGTTATTTAGCCCTAATTATGATGGGCTGCATGGAGGGAGGGGGAAGGTTGGGGAGAGGGGAGGGAGGGAGGGAGACCTGTGGGCATGGGATATTCACACCATTCCCCAGGGTCTGTGGTTTGTATTTCGTTATTTAACTCTAGGTGGCTGCCTCCTTGAACCCCTGTCCATACCCTTGGTCACCAAATTGGGGCACCCTCCTTCCACAAGTATGGGATCTAGAAGTCACCTGATGAGGGGGTGAGTGTAACAAAGGGTGGGACCAAGGTCAGGAGCCACTCAGAGCCTCCTGGGCAGTGATTTAAGGTCACTGAACTAAATTAGGAAATAGACCAGATTTGCTTTCTGACCTCCCACCTCCAGGCAGCTACCTTCTCCCTCTTCCTCCATCTCTCTTGCCCACACTTGCTCTAGAAAAGTCTACTGGCCAGGGCTGTTCTCCCAGAGTCTTTCAAAAGATACGCAGATATGGACCATTAGCTGAGAACACCTGCTAGTGAAGATCAGATGAGAGAATAACTGTGAATACACTTTGTAAATTGTGAAGTCCCTTCAAATGTGAAGGATGGGTGTTATTTGAACATTTTAGTAAGATGTATTCATACATAACTTGTGTGATTTTTTTTAAATCCCAGGTGGTTGGTGCTGGGAATGAAGGTACTAATGATATGTTTCAGAGTCAAATGACATTAGGAAAGAAAATAAGTGCAACAACATGATTATGTGTTCAGTGAACTTTAATAAATTATTGAAGATAAATCAATCTCACAGTACTATATTTCAAATTGGATTGGAAACTGAATTAAAATGAAAAAAATTCAAAGGAAAGGAAAAGATTAAATAAAACAAAAAAGTATTGATAAATCCTTAAAGTGTGAGTTATTCGTTTGATGATTCACTTCCATGAAAAGCTGAAGGGAACGCTGGAGGTATCTGGCCACCCTCCACTCCTACCCCGCCAGAAGGCACCCCTTTCACCCCAGTGCCTCGTGACTCATCACCTCTCTTTGGAGCTTTCTTATCCCCTATACATACTTGACAGCCATCCACACGGCTTCTCAAGGGCAACACGAGATTCCTGAAATGTGATCCCAGCTTGCTATCCTGGGACAGTTGTTCACAGTGGAAAAAATCTCCCTGTGGTATTCAGCCCGTTTGGCAGCCTCTGCTGAGGAAGGATGGAACTTTGCAAGGGATTTGGTGGCATGCGGCCCTCTTGCCCCACCTGCTCCTTCTGCTCCCGCAGGGAGGCAGCTGCCTGTCCTCAGAGCACGCCATCTCCTGCCCAAGAATAAAAAGATCTGACTGTTCTCCCAGGTGCCTTGCAGTCACAGGCTGCCTGGAGAAGCCACATAGAAGACCCCAGCCCAAGCAAGATATTCATTCATGGCAAACAGCTGCCACAAAGAAACCGGAGAGTGAATCACGCTGTTGCTGAACCCAATCAAATTTGAATTTAAAACAAAATGTAACAGGATAAGCAATGGAACCAGTTTCTTTCTTTTTAAGTGGAGAGGAGGAAAAAGAACTTGTATTTTTCACTTATACTCTTCTACACTGAACTTTTTACCATAAGTATGTGATGTTTAAAAATATTTTAGTGTTCATTGCAGCCCTATTTACAATAGCCAGGACATGGAAGCAACCTAAGTGTCCAACAACAGATGAATGGATAAAGAAGATGTGGCACATATATACAATGGAATATTACTCAGCCATAAATAGAAATGAAATTGAGTTATTTGTAGTGAGGTGGATGGACCTAGAGTCTGTCATACAGAGTGAAGTAAGTCAGAAAGAGAAAAACAAATACCGTATGCTAACACATATATATGGAATCTTAAAAAAAAAAATGGTTCTGATGAACCTAGGGGCAGGACAGGAATAAAGATGCAGACGTAGAGAATGGACTTGAGGACAAAGGAAGGGGGAAGGGTAAGCTGGGACGAAATGAGAGAGTAGCCTTGACATATATACACTACCAAATGTAAAATAGATAGCTAGTGGGAAGCAGCTGCATCGCACAGGGAGATCAGCTCAGTGCTTTGTGACCTCCTAGAGGGGTGGGACAGGGAGGGTGGGAGGGAGACTCAAGAGGGAGGGGGATATGGGGATATATGTATACATATAGCTGATTCATTTTGTTATACAGCAGGAACTAACACAATATTGTAAAGCAATTATACTCCAGTAAAGATGTTAAAAAAAAAAGAAGTGTTTTAGGACTTCCTTGGTGGCCCAGTGGTTAGTATTGCCAGGCTTTCACTGCAGTGGCCCAGGTTTAATCCCTGGTCAGGGAAGATCCTGCAAGCTGCTGGGTATGGCCCACAATTTTTTAAAATATTTTTGTAATTTTTAAATATTTTAAATAAGAAAGAGAAAAAAAAAAAAAAACAAGCCTAAAATAAATGCATGGTTTCCTACAAGTACCATTTCAGATACAAAGATATCAAAATGCTCTCAAAACTACACCAAGATCTTCGTTCAATTTAAAGCCCTTCTGTTTGTCCTGAGCTCCTCTTTTCTTGAGCTGTCTGTCCCGCTGCCCACGTATAACACTGAATGATGGTGGTCTGAACACAGGTCCAAAAGCTTCAGGAAAATATTGTCCCCGTGCACATCTGGGTTAGGTGACTGTCACCATCCCCTTGCCAGCTCGATTGTTGAGGAAGGCTCAGACCTGATGCAGAAGGGAAACTTCAAAACAGAACTAAGTCTAAAGAGAGAAGTCCAGTCTTGTCCAGAGTAACCCTGGTGCGAGGGTCGCAGGCCAGACCAACAGAAAGCTCTGGCTCCAGTTGGAGACTCTGAGTACTCTGACACTGTAGAGGAGTGACCAAGCAAACAAGCCTTCCCAGAGAGAAACAGCTGTGGGAGAAAAATGTCACCTGCCATTTGAGTAAACAAAGGATGTTGTGGCCATGAAGCCCGCCGCCACTGCAGCTGCTCCCCAGCGGTGCACCCTGAGGCGATTCAGGATGGAGAAAATCAGGATACTAGCCCTAAACAGCTAAGGTGCATAAAGGAGTGGTTTCAATGAGCGTGGACTCTTGCATCTTCCCAGACACAGAAAAGTGCTAAATTCATTAAAATTCTTTAATTAACAATAATCTTTTGATGTTCTGACTACCTGGTTTTTGTTGCAAAAACCCCTGTATATTCGGGCTCCTCCCTTTCCATTTTGGAGCAGTCCCTCAGAGCCATCTGAGAGGCTGCCTCCCGAGCTGGAGCCCTCAGAAAGTTCGCTGAATAAAATACAATTCTCAGCTTTTAGGCTGTGCATTTTTTTCAGTTGATAAAGCCATGCTAGAACCATTAAACTGTCTGATGAATTTTGACCTCACAGATGCAACCCAATGCCGGTTTTTGTTTATCGTCTATTTCCATGGCTTCGTGTACTATCTATGTGCTGATGACTCGAATCTTCTGAGCTCCTAACCTGAATATCCAACTGCCAACACAGTATTTCCACTCCGCTATCTCTCAGACGCTCGAAGCTCAGCAAGTCCAGAGACTTTAAGCCCTTGATCTTCTGCCTGAAATCTCTTCCTCCTCCAGTGTTTTCTGTCTCCAGGAATAGAACAACCAACCATTCAGACGGGAAAACCTTAGATTCATTCTTGATGCAGCTTCCCATTTCTTTTTTTGTCCATGGTTGTTCAGCAATTAGTTGTGATTTTGATGTTTTCATGAGAGGAAGTGAGCTCAAGTCCTTCTACTCCACCATCTTGTCTCCAACCATAGCTTCCCATTTCTAATCGATCCCCAGGTCTTACAGATTCAGACTCTATTTTTTTAACTGTTTTTTTTTTAAATAAATGTATTTATTTATGGGGGCGTTGGGTCTTCGTTGCTGCGTGCAGGCTTTCTCTAGTTGCAGCAAGCAGGGGCTACTCTTTGTTGTGGTGCGCGGGCTTCTCATTGCAATGGTTTCTGTTGTTGCAGAGCGTGGGCTCTAGGCATGCAGGCTTCAGTAGTTGTGGCTCATGGGCTCTACAGTGCAGGCTCAGTAGTTGTGGAGCTCAGGCTTCTTTGCTTCACAGCATGTGGGATCTTCCCAGACCAGGGCTCAAACCCACATCCCCTGCATTGGCAGGCAGATTCCTAACCACTGCGCCACCAGGGAAGTCCCAGATTCAGACTCTTAACAGTCTCAAACACACCCGCTTTTTCCATCCCCACTCCCCCAGCCCTAGTCCAGGCTACCACTCTCTCTCCTCCAAACTCCTGCTAATCCTCCTAATTTGTCATTCCATATACACACTTACTCTCCCAATCTATTTGTCCCAAGTGTCCAAAGCAATCTTTTTTCAATGGAAAACTGACACTTTTCTGTTTCACATCATTCAATGGCTTCCAATAAGTCCAGAACTTACGACGAGGAATACGAGGTTCTCCCTAATTTTTCGTTCACTCAATAAATGTTTACTGAGATGAGAACTACTCTGTGCCGGGCACTGCTCAAGCACTGAAATATGACAGTGAACGAAACAAACAAAAACCCCTACCCTCAGAGAACTACAGTCTAGTGGGAGAGAGGGAAAGTAAATAAGAAAAGCAAGTAAACTATAGAACAGGTTAGATGGTGTTAAGTGCCAAGGAGGAAAATAAAGGAAGGAAGAGAGGAAATGTCAGAGTGGGATGAAAAGCTGTGATCGGGAGTGAGGGAAGACATCAGATGAAGACATGAAACAATGAAGGAACAAGCCCATAGATGTGTCAGGTGAGAGAGTTCCAGGCAGGGGAACAGCAAGGGCAAAGACCTTCAGAAAGGCATCTGCTTGGCACATCCGACATTTAGTGAGCAGGCTAGTCTGACCACAGTGGAGTAAGAAAGAAGGTGAGCTTACAGAGTTGGTGCTTGAGAGGCAAGGAAGTTTTGCAGATTTTGGAGGACCTTGTAGGTCATCAAAGTACAAGACCTTAACCACCTCTAAGATGGGAAGAAGTAAAGGGTTGTGAGGAGAGAGGGGACTGGTGAGCACCCGCTATGTGACAAGCACCTTTGTAGGCACTGGGGATTGAGATCAAATCAGACAAAGTCTCTGATCCCATAAAGATTCCATTCTATTGGAGAAGACAGGCAACATACAAGTAAAGAATAAATGAACAAGACAATTTCAGATAGTGAGAAACATCAATAATAAAAAGTAAGAGAAGATGAAGTGGTGGGAGGGAGAAGGTAGTGTCTCTAGATGTTCAGGGAAAACCATTCTCAGCCAATGATGTATCAGCTGAGACCAAAATGCCCAGAAGGAGACGGCCACATGAATGTGTGGAGCAGAAGATTCCACGCAAAGGGACAAGGGCAGAGGACCTAAAGTGGGCATGAGCTGGAGTGTCAAAGGAATGGGAAGGAGGTCAGCGTGGCCAGAGCTTAGGGTATGGATGGAAGGACTGACACAAGAGAAGCTGACAGGGTTCATATAATTCACAGAGGAAGTCTATATTTTAGACTTTATTTGAAATAAAATGGAACTCTCTTAGAGGGTTTTAAGCCATAAAATAAAATAATCTGATTTGTGTTTTTAAGAATCTTAGCACTAACTAGGTACAAACTGACCGAATGAAATCAAGACTGGTCATGGGCCAGATGAGAAATGTTGGCTTTGAATAAGGTAGTGAGGGACTGGAGGAGACAGATATGAAACCTGTTTGGAAGAACTTGCTGAAAGAGAGATAAGGAGAGTGAAGGAAAAGAGGACGCCAACCTGGATTTGGGGTCTGAGCCCCAACTGTCTCTTCTGAGATAGAGAAGAATGAAGGGAAGAATGTAAAGTAGAGGTGAGAGGTAAAAGTCACAATTTGGCCAGGTGCTTGGACTTCCAAATGGAGGAGTCAAGTGGGAGGTTGGGTGTATGAAGGTAAAGGTTGGGGAGAAGTAAATCTGGAGTCATGTGCATAAGGATACTATGTGAAGCCATGGGACTGTGTAGGATCACCTTGGGAGAGATTATAATTAGAGAAGTGTTATGCTTCTATTGGTTCCTCCATTGCTAAAGCCTCCATCGGATCCTTATACACTTGATAATCTTCTAGTTGGGTGATGGTGATGTCCTTAGACTCCCAGCAGCTTCCATGAATGGCCATCAGCCCACTCATGATGAAAAATGCAATACCAGAAACAATCACTAAATGTTTGCAGATTCTACTTGAACATCCTATTTTTCGAAACCAGGTCCTCTGACTGTATCTACAGGCCAAGCAAAAGAGAAAGCGCCAAAGAAAGTAACTGGGAAGATGCAGCAAGTGAGTTGAATGCTGCTGAGGTGCCAAAAGGGGACTAGAAAAATCATAGATGAACTTGATGACGTGAAAGCGATTGGTGACCTTGCAAGAGTATTGATACTTTCACTGCAGAGAAGAACAGAAGTCCAACTGTGAAGGAGAGGAGAGAATAAAAGGTGAAAACGTGGAGTCAGAGACAATAGATGACTTTTTATAATAAATTTATTTTTTTTATTTATCTACTATTTTTGGCTGTGTTGGGTCTTCGTTGTTGCACGCAGGCTTTCTCTAGTTGCAGCAAGCGGGAGCTACTCTTCTTTGCGGTGCACAGGCTTCGCATTGCAGTGGCTTCTCTTGTTGTGGAGCACAGGCTCTAGGTGCGCGGGCTTCAGTAGTTGTGGCTCACAGGCTGTAGAGCGCAGGCTCAGTAGTTGTGACCCACGGGCTTAGTTGCTCCACGGCATGTGGGATCTTCCCGGACCAGGGCTCGAACCCGTGTCCCCTGCATTGGCAGGCTGATTCTTAACCACAGTGCCACCAGGGAAGCCCAATAGATGACTTTTTCAAGAAGTTTTGCTATGACAGAAAGAACTCCAAGTACAGGCCATCAAGAGGTTAGATCAGCAGTAACACCAAAGTAATGCACACCTGGTAATTGCTGGCACACAGAACGAACCTGCTTCTGGATTTGGGGAATGCTCTCGATACACAGCAAGTATAGATGATTCCTCAGTGTCAGGGGTGCCTCTAATTCATTTTAATATCCACAGCACCTAGTATAATAATGGGCACATAGGAGGTACTCAATAAAGGTTTGCTGGATGGAGGAAGGAAGGAAGGAAGGAGGGAGGAAGAGAAGGAAGGGCAGGGAGTTATAGAAGATGTAAAATCACTGCCCTTGTAGTAGTTCTAATGCCCAGTGTGAGTACTTTTTCTATAGTTCCTTTCTTTTTTAAAAAATTTTATTGAAGTACAGTTGATTTACAATTTTGTGTTAATTTCTGCTGTATAGCAAAGTGATTCAGTTATACATATATATATTCTTTTTCATGTTCTTTTCCATTATGGTTTATCACAGGATATTGAATATAGTTCCCTGTGCTATACAGTAGGACCTTGTTGTTTATCCATCCTATATATTAGAGTTTGCATCTGCTAATCGCAAACTCTATCTCCTTTCTTTAAAACTCTTCAGTAGGGGAATGCCCTGGCAGTCCAGTGGTTAGGACTCTGCACTTTCACTGCTGAGGGTGAGGGTTCAATCCCTGGTAGGGGAACTAAGATCCCACGAGCCGTGCAGCGCAGCCCCTCTTAAAAAAAAAAAAAAAAAAAAAAAAGATTAAAAAAAAAACCTCTTCAGTTACAGGAAGTAAACTAACATGCTTGTTAAAATTCAAATTTAATCATAAGCCACTCCTCGCACACACATAAAAACACACAACTTCTGTGTGGTGTATGGCACTCTCTTGGAGACAGGCATGGGACCTCACTTGATTCCCAAAGTCTTTATCTGTAATCTGCAAGGGAAGAACATAAAGTGGAGACAAACTCAGAATTTTTCTCTCTTCTGTAAAAAGACACATATGATGCCATAAAGACCAACATGAGAAGAAGTCCTAGAAGATCTGGAGAAGGGATGCCTTTCTCTCAGCCTCACAAGGGGGAAGGTCTTCAATGCTCTCTTGGGAATGGGAATCAGCCTAATAGTAGAACCACACACAGGGTGGTTGAGCTTGCCTGCCCTACCCTGACTAAGGGAATCCAAAGGAAAATACAGCTGATGTATTTCTGCCTCCAGAAAAGAACCTGGAATCCCACAGCTCCGAGCTGGATGGAGAAACCAAAGGGAAATTGATCCTGACTGTAGCTGCTCCCGTCGTCCCCTCCCCTTAGACAGCCACCGGGGCTGCTTCTACAAACACGTTATGGCTCATGCAGCTGCTCTGACGACAGGTTTGGGGCTTCTTTGGTTTCAGCCACCAGCTCAGCCCCGTGCAGCCCTCCTGCATCCGTGGGTGCTCAGGAGGTGTGCTCGCAGCCATCCCACCTGTCACCCCACCCCCCGTTATAAGGGCAGCAGACGTTCTGCGTGTGGGGAGGGGTGAGATGAGTGGGTTTCTCCCTCTCCACTCTTGCCGTCCAAACAGCACGGAGTATCACCTCCGGCTTTCTGCAGGTATGGTCAGGAATAAGCTAGGAAGGAGTCGTATATTAATAGTTGCAACATTAAAAACTGAGCTAAAAATGTATCCTGGATGTACTCCCAGATTTTCTTAGAAAATTTCTTTATATATCGTTCTTAATGCTTTTCCTGGGGTCCAGTTAGAGCTCTCCTAGAGTTAATATAGCCTTGATTACGTCAGGCTAATTTAGCATCAAAGTGCTCCCAGCCTTCAATTTTAGATTCCTCTGGAAGAATTCGTAGATTTCCATAGGCCTCCTAGCTGTCTATTACTCCTCTCTCTAGTTGTCCACTGGCCTAGGAAGGAAGGACCTAACTTCCCAGAAAGACTTTAAGCTCCAGAAAGACAGGGCTCTTATCTCTGTTTCACCACTGCATCTTGGCTTCTGGCAACAGTGCCTAGCAGGGAGTCAGTGCGCAATAAATATGTGTGGAATAAATGAATGAATGACAAAGGAGAAAGAATTGTATTTCCTCTCTGCTTTCCTATTCCTCAATTCTGTGCCATCATGGGATATCATGACACATCAACCTGGCTGTTGCTGGGCCAAGTACTTTCCTCTTATGGAATGAAGCTTTATCTCTTTTTCTATCCCATAAAATATGCTGTAAATAACAGCTATATTCCCTAAGAATTTAGAAATGCAATGCCGGTTGGGAGCACACAGAGGAAACAGTTCGACTTCACATGCAGATCAGTTATTTGCCCTGTAGCAAATATCCCGATAGACTATAAAATTGTGCTTTTTGCCTCCTTTTATTCACCTGAGAACTATAAAGGTAGCTCCCCTCTGGAGGGGGATTAGGGCAGCTACCCTAAGACAGGAAGCAGAAACGCTATCAGTTGGAAAAAGGGATAGAATCAACTTTCAGATGATTTTTAGGGTGAGAAGGCTAAGAAGAGGGGAAAGAGAGACACGGCCCGGAGGATGCAGGAGCAGGGCACCGGGAAAGCCAAGACTGCGAGAAGCACCCATGTGTCCAGAGGCTGTGCTGGCCTTAGCAGGCTGTCCATCCCATCATGTGAGCGGAGCCATTCATGCAACAAACACTGGTCTGATCATTTAGGATACATCCATGAACAAAACGCTGAATTTATATTTTAGCCATCATCCTTTCTGTGCACAGAAACCTCACCCATCCACTCTCCAGATACTGCCTCTGTGGGAACATGACCCTACAGGTAAAATTCCTTCAATAACTATTTATTTGTCCACCCATGAGGTCAACCCTTGTTATGCCCCAGACATTTATAATCCCTAAAGGGGCTACCTCTACCTCTTAGCCGAGTAGGGAAGGGAGGGTGGCCCCTGAGGGGTCTGCTAGTGTGCCCCACGCTGAGGATGAAGGGTACAGACACTCTCATTACGTGTTCTTTCATTATTATCAAACAATTCTAAATAAAATACCCTTTATTTCAGAAGAATCCTCCATTCCCTCCACTTTTCCAGCTCACAGGCTAAATGTCAAATATTTACCTAGTTCTTCTCTCTCATTGCCCACATTAACCACTTTTACCCAGAATTCCAAAACATTCTTCCAGTGTCGTTAGGGCGGGTTAATGATTGTCTCATCACCAAAGGGCTGATAGGACGGCCTTTCTCAGAAGCCACTCTGACACCAGCTGTTCTATGGACCCAACTCATGGCCATCCTTACAGCTGGTTTGTGTTCAAAGGACCGAAGACCCTCTTTGGACACACGGGTGTTTGGGGCCCATTAATCTTCTCAGTGCCCCCTCCCTTGCCCTAAAATTCTAGGCTCTCCCTCAGAACTTTATCTTTCCTGACCTAAATGCCAATAATACTCTTCCCTGAGAAACTGAATGCCTTCTCACCAAGCATTACTGGAGATAATGTGTCTAGTGTTCCCTGCCCAGGAGAGGTTTAGGAGGGGGGTGTCAGTGTGAAGCCCTCTGTGCTTTGGAGGAATTTCTTTCTGTTCAACAGGTTTTTGTTTTAAACATTAACTAAGCAACCTGCCAGCCTTGGGCTCTGAAGACAGGACCAAGCTGGGGAACAGGTGGGATTGCTGTTTTCTGTCCATGGAGAGAAACCATCATTTTCCCATTGCCATTGTGAGGACCATCTCATTCCTCCTTCACATTCCAGGAGGCCTGGAGATCTGCCTCAATTAGTCCAACAAAGGGCTTAAAGGGTACATTCCAGTGTTTGCTTTGGAAAAAAACAAAAAGAAAAAGGCTTGCTTCACCCTGAATCATTGCAAAAATGATACTTTCCAGCCCTAGCCTTTTATGGAACGAAGGAGGGCACTGGGGGAGGTAATTCAAGAGGCAGCTCACAGGGAAGAAGGAAGGGGTTTCACCAGTTGCTGCTCAAAAGAACTAAGGTTTTTATATGTAACCTAAGTTTCCACTGGACCCCCTCATACATTGGAATGTGGTGACAAATGGGATGTCATTAACCCACATGTTGTGGTACTTGCCCTTACCCACGTGCTCAGCAGAACTTTAACTTCCTACAACTCTCCCCAATTACAACAAAATTTCTGAGACTCCTCAGGGAGGGTTTCATTTATTACAAATGAGTGCACAACCTACCTAAGGCCTCTGCTAGTACTGCTGACATTTCCTTGGGTACTAGAGACCAGAATATGGATGCCACTCTGCTTTGTATAGAGTATAATTAAACGTGCCCTCTGACTGCACCATTCTCCAAATTTAATTTTTATCCATCTTACACACATTAATTATTAACAAAATACTAACATACATAGATAGAAATGTAGCTTATTTGTACCCATGTGATGTCTCCCAGATGGAATGATGGATATGTGAAACTCTCACTCCATTACTTAAAGAAAAAGTCTAATTCAAAACAGTGAAATCCAATCTGATGTTTTGAACAAAGTAAGAGTTTCCACTGTGATTGAAAAGTGTAAAAGGCAGTCACCTGGACTCTCCCTCTAGATGTCTGTTTGCATGCTTCTGTGCCCTTAGACACAAAAATAGACAGATTAATGACACTGAATGAGTCTACTTTGGCTGATTGGTTTGACTATAAAGACTGGTTTTGCCAATCAAGCTATAATGGAAGACACCCCTGCAAACTGAATAAGCTAAATCTATGGCTCCACATTTTTGATGAATATATATTTAAAGTGCATAGTAAGATTTTCCAAAGAGTTTTTCAAAAATATATTGACAAGGGTGCATCGAAGTTAAAAATATTTAGATTTTTCTAACACTTCGGATTATAGTAAACAGGGTGCCTTCATGTGAAAGAGTGACTGCTACAATTAACAATTCAATGAGCCATGGTAATGCCTTCTTGGTATTCTTCCCAGAAATTAAAAACATAATATGTCAGGGTCTGTGAAGGGTCTGGGATTTTACTCTACTGAAAAGCTAATAAACTCGTCTGTTAAGGTCCCATGGATGCTGGCAAAAGACATGAAATTCATGGGTCAGAGGCTGTGACCTTCATTGCTTTAGGCACAGCAAGAAGCATAAGCATAATGTTGGTTTGCATTGGTTTCCTATGTGCTCCAAGTCCCGTGGGGGCAATGCAAGTAGATGGATGGTCTTGGATGTGTGTACACTGTGGGTCTGTATCACCCTGAGCTGGGGGATTTGACACTTTTACAGCAAACAGAAGCAAGCCCGCTCTTTGGGTGGAGATCTTAGCTCATCTCAAGGTGGCTCACTACCCTGAGAAACGGTCTGGATAAAAAGCAGCCAGGGCCTCGCATTCTTGGCACACGAGGCAAGAATGTGCAGAGACACTCATGGCCTCTCCCAACAAAATACTCTCATAACCGAGTAACAAGCTCTCCTGCAAGTCATGAAGTTCGCATTTCATAGCTTGCAACAAAATTGAAAGAAAACCTCAACAAGCTGTGAGTGATGGATCATTAATAATAATTTTGACAATGGGATACTACACAGTTTCTGGCATAAAACTCAGATGTGTATCAAAGAATTTTGAGATATCGCCACCATAAAATTCCTTCCATTCCCATCTTCTCATTTATGTGAACAAATGCTCTCAGTGTCCATATCTATAAATGGAAAAAAAAGAGCTGATGCTAAACCTCCACCCTAACGATTAGTAATATCTATCTATGGATGTATGAAACGAAGGAAAAAATTTAAAAGCCCTATCAATTTCATGAGAGATATATTTCCAATAAATATTAATTTAGTAATTATTATTTGCAATATATTTATGGTACTTTGAGTAACTCTGTACTAGTAAAAATTGTAATGATAATTCAGTCCAAAAGAAAAAACTTAATCTTAGCTGTGTAAGTCACAGGAAATTAAAACTATTTTAATTTTTAATTAGAAAGTTCTTAAATTTAATTTCAATCTTTGTATATTCATTCGTTGTAGTAAAATCTGATAGGGTACTTTCAAACATAATGCCCTCATTAGGATAACATTTTAAAACAGAGTAATACAAGTTCTAGAAAAAAAAAAAGGAACATTACAAAATTCCAACTGTTTAGAAAAGCTTGCTTTCATATTCCTTTAAAGAAAGATGACAAATGTTAAACTGCTATGGTTTAGGTTTCACAGGATGCAAAAGAATGATGTAATATTCGAGCTGAAAATGTCAATATTCATAACATACCAGAAATGGTCTTTAAATAACTATAATTTTAAACCCTAAACATAATTTTTAATGTGTTAGAGAATATGTCCATTTTCAAAATTAAGTGGAGCACAGACAAAAAAAGACATAAGCTACCTTTTTTAAAATAATAATCTGAATGCAGAAAGCAGTGACAGGATACAAAAGACAAGACAACCCCTGCCATTGAAGAGTTTAGCACCTACTGGGGGGCAAAGGTAGTTTTGTGAGGATTAAATTAAAAAACATGTGTGAAAGCATGGAGCTGTCCCAGGCCAGGGGCCTGATAAAACTTAGTCTTCCTTACATTTAACTAATCTTTTTTTTCCCTGCATTGAAATCAAGTCCTCTTGTTACAGAACAGGAAAAAAAAAATCACATGACTGGGAATCAACTTTCATTTAATATTTCTTCAGAAAGAGAGTTAAATCACATTTCTAGTTTCTTTTAAATTCTGACCAAGCCTCAAATGTAAATTTAAAAAAGAACAAAGCACAAGGAAGAAGGGACGGAGGGAGAAAGAGAGAAAGAAGGGCTTCCCTGGTTCGTGCCCCGGTCCGGGAAGATCCTACATGCCATGGACCGGCTGGGCCCGTGAGCCATGGCCGCTGAGCCTGCATGTCTGGAGCCTGTGCTCCGCAACGGGAGAGGCCACAACAAAAAGAGAGAAAGAAGAAGGAGGAAGAGAAGGAGAAGGAGAAGGAGGGAGGGAGGGAAGGAGGGAAGGAGGGAGGGAGGGAAGGAGGGAGGGAGGGAAGGAGGGAGGGAGGGAGGAGGGAGGGAGGAGGGGGAGGGAGGAGGGGGAGGGAGGGAGGAGGGGAGGGAGGAGGGAGGGAGGAGAGAGGGAGGAGGGGGAGGGAGGGGGGGAGGGAGGAGGGGGAGGGAGGAGGGAGAGGGAGGGGAGGGAGAGGGAGGGGAGGGAGGGGGAGGAGGGGGGAGGGAGGGGAGGGAGGGGGATGGAGGGGAGGGATGGAGGGGGGGAGGGAGGGGAGGGAGGGGGAGGGAGGGGAGGGATGGAGGGAGATGGAGGGGGAAGGGGAAGAAGAAGAGGAAGGGAAGGGAAGAAAAAAAATAAGGAAAAGGAAACAAAAGAAACAAGGGAGGGAACATGGGAGGAAGAAAGGAAGGAAAGCTTTTAAACACTGCATGGACTGTCTTCCCAAACCAAGCAACTGGGATAAACTTCTGTGTTGATTTAAGCACACATTTAACCAAATGAATTTTTCATTGTTCCCACCTGTTTCCTGAATAGCTTCAACTGTTCTGCCTTTGACCTGCTTTGGCCTGATCCTGTAAGGAATCTACACTCTTGGAATACCCGCCGCGGGGCTCCCCTCCACAGAGCTGGCCTGAGCAGCAGCTGGGAAAACTTCTAGGGAGCAGCTGGTGTCCAAGACCTCACACTGCTGCCATCACCCAGGATGAAGTGTCATTTTCTGCAATAACGGTATTCTGGGGACACATTTCATTAAAATAACACTGCACATTTATGTCATATTATTCAGTTGACAGATAACTCTCACAATCACGATCTCATTTGGCCTCCCTTGGCCTTCAGCACAAGCCTGGCTGACTCTGTAACGTTAGGAATCTGGGCCTGGGTTCTGACCCCAGCTCTGACAATTATTCCATGAATGACATTGGCGGGGGAGGGGGAGGGGCCGGAAATCAATTTAAACTCTTAGGACTCCATTTCCTTACTACGAAATGAGAAGTCTGGACTAGATGATCTCCCCTCAAAATGAACATCTATGGGCAGATGCCTCAAAGCAAACTTCCCCCAGTCAACTCCATCCACTGCTGAATGAAATTCAAACTGGTCCCTCCTTTCATTGCACTGCTTACTGTTTACCCACTCAAATAGGACTAAAACAAACTAAGATCCCCTTCGGGCTATCTTACAGCAAATAAGCTACCTCATTTAATCCTCCCAGTAAGGGAGGTAGTTCACTTATTACCACTAGCTTGCAGATGAGGAAGCTGAGGTGAGAATCAGTGATTTCTGGCAATCACACAGAAGGTAGCAAAGTCCTACCTTCCAGTTGTGAAGAAACCAAACCATCTTGGAAATGAGAAAGTTAGCGAAACATTTTGCTCACGCTACCATAAGGTGTGTCCAGCTCCACCACGCTGGTAACTGTCAACCGTGTGGTTGAAACCATGGTAACAAACCAGAGCACGTGATATGTGATCTCTGGTTCACGCAAGCCAGCACATGGGGCCGTAAACGCCTCTAAGTGAAATCTGACAGTTTGAGCACATTTTCAAGTGACTAATTCCTCAAGGGCAGAAATGGTGTCTAAATTGAAACCTTCACCTCCAAGTGGCTCTTCCCTGTGTGTGCCCTGCACATCCTTGTTGATTTGTTTCTCTCGTATCAGGGTGGGTCTCTGCTTGACAACTGGGGTCCACATTTAGCCAAGCAGCTGCCCATTGGCGTCTAAAGCCTCCGATTCATAGTTCTGGCAGCATCTCAAAGGATTTATTCTTATCATCCCATGATTTCATTATTATTATTATCGCCCTTATGAAATGCCATAGCTGAGCCCACTACAGAGCGTGAAGCCCATGTTTAACGTGGAACAGTCTGTTCTCTGCACGCCCCCCAGCAGTGAGGGATCTCCCCCCAGTTTCTGCTCACTTGGAGGGCTCTAAGAAGTGGCCTGCAGCCATGAAGAAGTCAGCCCGAGGAGTCCCTCCACCACCACTGCTCTGTCCCAGGGTCACCTTGGTGGGGAAAAGACCTTTCAAGGGGCTCTTTACCAACTGAAGCCAATTTACAATGTGATACAAAGAGCACAGAGCTGATCCGGGGATGCCAGTTTTGTGAATGAGGGCAAGTCTCTTTGCCAACCTGGGCCTTGGATTTCTCATATTTTCTTTTTTTTTTCTTTTTTATAAATTGATGTATAGTTAATTTACAATGTTTTGTTACTTTCAAGTATACAGCAAAGTGATTCAGATATATATACACACATATACATACATATATATATTCTTTTTCAGATTCTTTTGCAATATAGGTTATCACAAGATATTGAGTACAGTCCCCTGTGCTGTAGGATTCCTCATATATTAAATGAGGTAACCAAGTGAGATTATTTTGAAGATTAATCTTGAGGATAATTTTGCTCAGACAGCTCTAGTTTTACCCTTTTCCTGGATTCTGGAGATTTCCACAAGGAAGAGCACCTCACCGGCAGAGATCTCAGGAAAAGAGCCTCCCCACTCCTCACTCCCGTTAAAAACCAACCTGGTTTATGTGACTGAATCACTGGCTGTACACCAGAAACTAACACAACACTGTATATCAACTAGACTCCAAGAAAAATAAATAAATAAAATTTAAAAACCAACCTGGTTTAAACGAGACTTTAGGGAAAACAAAAGTAGCTCTTTACCAGGGAAATCAGAATTCCTCACCTAAAATGTACTAAGGTCAAATAAATATAAACAAATAAATAAATAAATAAATTTATCAGGAGTCCAAAGATTTGGATCTGAGGCCAACTTTTTCAGTAACTAGCCAGGCAGCTCTCAGCAAGGCCCCTCTTTGCTCTGTACCTCCGATGGCTCATCCTCGAAGTTCAAATAGCTATACTTCTCTGACTTACCTACTGCAAATAGTCTTTGAGGCCCACAAGAAAATGTGGCTTGAAAATGTGAAGTATAACCCTCTATCGAGATAAGTCATGAAATGAAGGTCACTTCCCTCCTTTGACCCTAGATAAATCTCAGAAGAGCTAAAAGACTGATGCAATGTTAAAAAGATGCTTAGCTCCCATCGGTAGGGTGGCTGGTGGGTTTATATTTTGTTGTAGTTTTAGCAAACCTCTTTATCCAGTCTGATTTACAAGCATTCTTAGGAGCCCACTGTATGCCTTACATTGTGCTGGAGATGAGAGGAAATCAAAATAAGAATAAATTTGACCTTGAGGAGTTTACAGCCTTGTAAATTCAAGACTTGCACACATACCAAAAAAAAAATTGTGAAACAAATTTTAAAACAGTATAATGACACATTAAACTGTATATAGGCCTATAACAAATGCATCGTCCAGCCAAATTGGGATCTGAGCCTTCAGCAAGGGGAAAGATTGGTGTTAACCAGAGTTTGGGGCAGGCTCGTGAAGGAGACAGAACTGGAGACAGACTGGAAATGAGTGAGAGAGCAGTTTTCTATATTTATAGCAGTACACCTTCAATACCAAATGCCAGAATTAAATAAGAAACAGAATTTTAATACTTACGGTTTGGAGAGAAATGTTTATTTCTCTCTATATTCAATAGCAACAGATTTCAGACCATGGTTTTTCAGATGTTAATTCTCAAAGAATCCATATATATTTAAGTTGTAGAAATCATAACACTATAGCAATTATTCTTTTCTCCTTTTAAAATTAAGGTACCTAGGTCTTCCCTGGTGGCGCAGTGGTTGGGAGTCCGCCTGCCGATGCAGGGGACACGGGTTCGTGCCCTGGTCTGGGAAGACCCCACATGCCGCGGAGCGGCTGGGCCCGTGAGCCATGGCCGCTGAGCCTGCGCGTCCGGAGCCTGTGCTCTGCAACGGGAGAGGCCACAACAGTGGGGGGCCCATGTACCGCAAAGGAAAATAAATAAATAAATAAATAAAATAAAATAAAATAAAGGTACCTATAAGGTGTGGGCCAAAGGAACTTTTTTAAAAATTGAGATCTCCTACTATGAGTATATTTGTTCTGTGTCCAAGGCTGCCCCCAGGCTGACCACTTACAAAGCACTGGATCTGGCCACTGGTTAATTAGGACTTTCTGAGCACACTCTGTACATTCCTGCTTCCATGCCTTTGCTCAAGCGCTTGCCCCTCTGGGAAAGCCCTTCCCTCACCTCTCCAGGTATGTCAGCCCTCCCCACCTTCAGGACCCAGGTGAAACCCAACATCCTCCAGGAAGCGTTCACAACCTGGTCCCTCATTCATCAATCCCTGTTTCTGAATGCCGATAGCACTTATTTTCTGTACTGTCAGTTTGCGATTATCATATTCTTTTCTGTGTGTGTATATTTTTCCAGATACAGGTCCTATCCCCAAAAGAACCTTAGGTCTCTCAAGTCAGGAAACATAGACGCTTGTTTGTAATACCAGTGCTTTCTACTGAATATATTCGGCAAGCACTACTACTGAGTATAGATGAATGAGCGTCTCGTCAAGTCCCCAGCTAGCCACCTTTTCCCTAAGTCCACTACTAACACCCACCCATTTGAAAAGTGGCCAAAATCAGTTAGAGACAAGCTAAAAGGACTGTATCTGAGGCGGCATATATTGACATCACCTAAAAGAAACCTAGTGTCGGGAGATGGGGATTCATTCGCTTGAAAAAACTTTCTGTCCTTAGTCTTTAAAATAATAGATGCATCATTTCAGTGTATTCCATAAACGGAAGCATGACTATAGATTGGTCTATCTGAGAAAGGATTTAGCAACGGGCATTTCTCCTTGCGAAGGGACAGCTGAAGAGGTGTCATTTAACAGCTTTCAGAGGCCCGTCACTTCAGTGATTGAGGTGGACAGAAGGCATGGACATGACCAAGGCCCTTAAAAGACACAAACAGGTGGGAGAGCGTGCTGGGGGTGGGCGGAGGGCTGGAGGGTACAAAAGGAGAAGGCTGGCCTTTCGAGAGCAGAGACAGAGAAGGCAGAGGGCGAGGCTGCCCCGGGAGCAAGAGGAGAGGGGGCAGCAGAGGAGGTCCCATCTAGGCAGGACACAATGAGAGGTGAAGCTAGAAAAAAGGACAGAACTAAAGGGATGAAGGACAAATGAGTGGACTGGACACAAATAGGGAGAAAAGATGGACGGTCAGGATAGGGAAATCACCCAAAGGAAAGACAAAGAGGATTTCTCTGTATGATTACACGGATAGTGATGAAAAAGATACGAGTGAAAAGAAAGGAAGGAAACGGGAAAAGGGAAGTAGTAAGGAGACAAAATAAGGAATAAAGTGCATAGGACCGGCTAAGTGGTTAGAAAGTCACCAGGCGGTTAGGCTGACTGGGAGAAGCACCATAGCCAGACCCAAAAGGTCTCCATCAGAAAGACGGAGGCAGGCAATTTAAGCAGCTGACTCCTGAGGTAAAAATGAAAAAAAAAAAAAAAAAAAACAAGATGGAAAAGGTGAGAAGCAGGAGAGGGAAAACCCAGAGGAGACACTGGCCCAGAAACCTTTTTAACTTTCTGTAAAATCTTCAAGGCCCCAAACTAGGCCAAGATTCTGACTGACATTTCTCACCAGCTGCTGTTTCCTTGAGAGAATTCTGACAGCAAGGCATAGAAATGCAAGCCAACACTGCTAGCTCTGGAGGAAAAAAAAAAAAATCCATGCTCTAAACACCTCCACGGGGCTGAAGGCTGCCAGGGAAAAAGGCACACAGAGGAGGGACCCGCCGGCGACTTTTCCCCAGGTAGGTACCGAGCTGCTCCCACGTGGGGCTTTCTCCTCTAACTGTCCTCTGGCCGTTCCTGCCTTGCCCATCTGTCTTTCTCTCTTTGTGCATTTTGGGGAAGCCCTGCGGGCAGCCTGCTTCTGTCATCTGAAGCCAGCTCCGCAGTGTCTACAGAAGCAGGTGAAGCTTCCCGTCTGCATCCCACATGGGCAGGGGAGCATCGCTGGGATCCAGCTCCATCAGGCAGAGCTAGGCAAGGGGAAGTGGATGAGAGAAATCACCCCAGCCCGCATGACTGGTGTGTGGGAATGACTTGTCGGCTGGTCCTGACAGTGAACTTGATTCTGTGTGCTGGGGCTTGAAGCAAAAGCAAAGGGGAAGGGGGAGGGTGGGTGTAAAAGACAGAGGGACGATGAAGAGGGGAGAGATTTCACAGTCGCCTAGGGGCTGGTCCATGACCTAAAGAAGAGCTAGGGTTTGGGGAGTGAGGGATGAGACTTGGACAGCACTTGACCTTGAACTTTCAGCTTGCCTTTTCAGTGCCTTGGTTAAATATTTTGAACGTATGTTGAAATTTTCTTCAAAGCAAAACAAAGGAATTTATTTCTAATCTGTCATTTATCTCAAATAATTGTTGAATGGCAGTAGTTTCTTCTGATGACCCCCACAGACGTCCCCACTAAGACAATGTGAAATGTTACATCTTTTTTAAAAACTAAGAAACGAAGTCCCTGCGCAATGTATTTCTTTGGAAAACTAGGACAAGAACCAGATTCTCTAATGTGTTCCCTGGATCTTAAGCATTTCTTAATCCTCACTCAATCTAATAGGTGCACTTAAAAAAAAAAAAGTAAAAGATTTTGGAGCTAAAGAGTTTTATCAATATTCTGTACTGTTATATTATCATTATGATCCCTCTGCAAATACAATTTGAGGTCATGTGAGTCAGTGGACCCACTACTGAGCTACCTTCTCAAGAAAAACATTCACATCATTTGATATCCATTCTGCCTCAAACCCCATTTGAAGTTTACTGGTAAGACTGGAAGCCAAAGGGATGGTCTCCAGTTGTGTACAACCCCTCAAGCTGAAAACTCTTAGTAACTTCACAGGCCGGGCTCCTCTCTTTGAAGTGTTGCCTGTCTGTCTGCACCCTCGTTGGTGAAAGTTCCTACAACTGCACCCCTGAACAGAGCTCACAGCTGCCTGGCTTCCGGGTGGCCTTACTTCTTTTCCTCACCTCCTCATTTTAAGGAAGCTCAGAATGTAAGGGCTGATTCCTTGCCCTTGAATAGTTCAGCATCAGAAACCTTGAACCACAGCAATGTTCTCCAAGTGTGGTCCCCAGACCAGCAGCATCAAAATCACCTTGCTAGAAATGCCAAGTCTTGATCCCACCCCAGACCTACTGAACCAGACACTCCAGAGGTGGGGCTGGCATTCTGTGCTTTAGCCTGCCCTCCAGGGAACTCTGATACACCAAATTCGAAGGTTAAGGTTTTTTAAAAGTGCTGTTTCCTTTAACACAGAGCTCAGATCTCCTTACAGGTGGGAGTCTGGTTGCCTACAGGGCTGTCACTTCTAAAAGAGACCCTTCCACAAACAACCACCTCTGGGTCAGTGTCTTGTGTCCTTCAGCTGCAAAATAGGAATATTTAATAAAAGTTGCTTGTTACAGCACTGAGAACAATGCCTGTGCACAGTAAGTATTAGCAGTGGTGGTGGTTTTATCTGCTGTACCCTTACTGTGCAAAAGGCCTTCACCGAGTGATGTGGGAAATCAAAAACAAAGCAGTCAGGTCCCAGCCCTCTTTTTGAGGAAATGTGTGCATTACAGGTACCCAAGGATTCCAACAGCAGGGTAAGATGTGACATGTGCCCAAGGATAGGTAAAAACAATAGAAACAAAGGAGAGGAAGAGGGGCAACTGGGAGAAAACTTTGTAGAGAAAGTGTCTTTTGAACTGAGACTTAAAAGAGAACTTTTAACTAGTGAAGATGGGCAAAGGGAAAGGAACATTCCAGGTGGAAGCTGAGAATAGGGAACATGGAAAAGATAAGACATCAGTGGCCAGGTGTGGACCACAGGGCCTGCTCCCCTTTCTGTTACTAATATGTTAACTGTTCATGTGATGGAAAGGGATCACCTATTTGTCATCATATTTGCAGAAATTCTTCCTTTAATCCAAACTAAATAATTTTCCTCGGACTGCTGTGAAATGAGTCCTTTCCAGTATTAATGACTTCATTACTTTAGTATCCACATCTCTCTTTCTTATTATTAGGTCAATGTTTTTCAAATTCTTCTGCCCGCTTGCAATGGGATAAATTGGGAATAGCTGCAAAAATGCAGATTCCTGAGTCCCGGCCCACGTGGCTTCTCTCAGCAGCTTTGAGGGCAAGTCGGAAGAATCTGCATTTTGACAAACTCCCTTGAGATTCTAACGTTCACTCAAGTTTGAAAGTAGCTCTCCCAGATCTGTTCTTTCCCAAATTTGCTGAGCATAGAAATCACCTACGAGTGTTTGTTAAAAATGTGGACATCTGGCCATTCCCATGGAGATTCCAATTCTGTGGCTCTGGGATGTAGAGAACAGGGGTTTAAATAAGCACCTCTGTGGCACTAGGATCAGGTTAGGTTGGGATATACAGCGTGTTAAATGAATGTGTGTTTGGGGTTGGAGAGGTCCTTCAAATCCTAGGTTAGACATTTATCAGCTGTGTGATTTAGCTGAGTTTCTTAACCGCTCTACGCCTCCAAATTATCTAATCTGCTGGAGTCCGTTTCATCCTGTGTAATGAAAGGTACTTCACAGAATGGCTGGAAGCATAAATAAGTAAATGGCTTAGTATAATGTTGGCTCTCTCTCATCCCCTTGCCCCAGCCTCCCAAGTCAGGGCTCAGCTCTCCAGCTCTGATGAGAAACAGGGCAAGAATGCCACCAAAACTCACCTCTTCCGAGAAAGGTGGCAGGGTGCCCACAGGGAGAGAAGATGGGCTTTTGGAGCTGGCCTTGCTCTTAGCTGCCCCTGGGAAGTTAAAATGCGACTCATGCCCGTGCTGGAATCAACATTCAGAACTGGGCAGTCCTCTAAAAATAGCAAGATGTCTGGCTGAGTCTTTGGAAAAATAAGGTTCTATCCCAACACGTTACCCAGGCTTGCCTTAAAAGGAGGGGCCACTGCTTTATTTTCTACCTCCTCAGCCAGATGATGGTAAGCCCCAAATAATTTGGCTTGTGCCTCGGTGAACTCCAGAACAGATTCTGTTTCATGGACAGCCACCAAGAACACCAGCAGTCATATTCCCGGGTGGGTGCGTCTGTGGGGACCACTCCTCCTGCAGATACTAGAAGGCTCCTAATCTCCATAAAGCATGAAATTTTGGTTACATTTTAAGAAACTATTATCACGCCTTTCTATGGGGCAGAGAAGGGATAGGGAAAACTAAGATGTCTATATTAGAAATTCAGAGAGTGAGATGGGGCGATTTTCCTTCAGTCTTGCTTTCCTGTCCTCATCGAGCAAAGGGCTGACTAAGGTCAGCTCTGTCATCAGAGGGCAAGGCCTTGCGGTCAATAAGGGGACAGTCTGAGCATCTCACCATTTATATCTTTTCCTAAAGGTCCTGACAATGAGACTGGAGCCCTGGATATTCAGAACCTCTATCGATTCTTGTCAGAAATGATACTGACGAATTCCTTTCCTCAACAAATCTTTTTCAAACATATGAAATTATTAAAAATTGGGGTTTTTAAAAAAAAACCAAAATTGTGAAATATTTTTGAAAATATTTAAGCTTTCCCAAATATCTTAGAATCACCCCTTGTACAACTGTCACGTGAATGAAACTCTTTAAAGTAGGTCGAATATAAGGACCTCCATGGTGTGGGTAGTTTCAGTTGCCGTATTAATTAATAATAATTCATATTAAGTATATATTAAATAATAGTAACAAGAGTGACAGAGACCATTTATTAGACTTCTAATACTGTGTTCATGGCACTTTACATGAATCTATATCATTGAAGCCTCCTGTTGAATAAGTATTATTATAGTCACTTTACAGGTGAGGAAACAGGCTCAGAGAGGTTAAGTAGCTTGCTCAGGGTCACAGAGCCAGAACGCACAGATGGCCAAGCCATGCTCTTCCTCCCCATACCCCTCTGCCACCAATAATCTTGACGATTACATTGTCTATCATTCAGACCTCTCCCTGTCTTAACCTGTCCTTGATTTTTCCCAAACCCAGGAGTCTTTCTGAGGACCATTCATGGGAAATCACCATCCTCACTTCCCTGTCACACTGTATCTGAGACATTTATGTTCAAATACTGCTTGGTGAAACAAACAGGAAAGAACTATAATTTCTGCTTATGCTTTTGATGCTACCTTAACCGTTACTTAAGTTCTGAGTGTTTTTAAATGGAACTTAATTCTCAAGAACAAGGGAAATTTAAGGCTTCTAATCAACTGTCTGACTACAGGACAGAAGCAGGGAAAAATAAATCTTGTTTTCAATAACATGTTGAGTGACATTTTATATGGCCATCAACCTGTTCTCCTAAGAAACTCAAGACTCTCCACATGTGTTATCTCATTAATCTTTAACCCACCCTGTGATGGGCAGATGGGGTTACACAACCACTACAGGAATGAGGGAGAGAAGGGTAGTGATTTCACCAACATCACAGAGCACACCCATGGCCACTTAACACACCATACCTCCCCATCCTTCCTACTAACACCACCAGCCAAAGTCACAGGACACTGCTGTATCAATGTCCCTTGCCCTGTGCAAAACTCAGAGAAAGTTGTCTTTCTATTCCCATCCTAGATTTTTTCCTCTCATTTATGCCTGGTCTGAAATGTTTTGATTTTACTGCAGCTGTTTGTTTTGTTTTATTTTTCCAGCCTTCCTTTCACTTTGTTTCCTCAACTGTTTCATGAATTTCCTTCCTAGCATCTTAAGTTAGATGACGTGGGAAAGTAAGATGAGACTCAAAACAATCAAGTAATTAGTTACTAAAAGTTTATTGTTGGTTTTTTATGCAAATTTTGAAGTGAACTTTTATGTAATTTTTTGACCACATGAGGTTGGGCTTGACAAAAGGACAAAATAATTCGCACCCAAATGCTGGGGACAGTCTCAAGGGAGGGTTAGCACGGTCTTGGTTATCTCACATCATTTCTTGGGAAATCGATTTCTTTTGTATCCTTACGTGAATTAATCACCTTCTGGACCTCAGCTGGCTTATGAATGGTGGGTCCCTTAAAGCTGGCTCTTTCTAGTTCTTGGGACCAAAAAACTTAGTCTCTCTCATCTGTGCAAACCTGAAACTCACACTTTGGAGATCTTGATGTGACAGATTTAATGGGTTAAAATGAACCTGTACTCAGCTCTAAGTTCTCTGGTTCACTGGAAGAGATGAGACATTTTAATCTTCTCAAAGGCACAGCTACATCTTCTCCTTGGCCCCTCTGCTTCTCCTCGCCACCAGCCCCTGTTTTTGATGGACCACCGCCCCCAAACTTGGGGGCGGAAGATCGACCCCACATTCTCACTCATACTAAGCCTGCACTTGACTATGGGGGACAAATGTGTTTTCACAGCAGAAGCTGATACATAGCCCTTGGATTGGATTAAATGAGTTACTGGATGATTCCTGAGGTCAGCCAGAAAGATTCTGACTTGGGTGCCTAGGACATTTTCCTATTTTCCTGAGAAAAAGTGTGATTCATAAGCCACGACTATCACCAACACCTCAGAGGCAGAGCTGCAGAAGAATAAATGTTCACAGAGTATAAAACCCATAGACATTTTCTTCCCTTGCTTCCCTCTGAACTCTCACCTTCCAAGCCTATCTCCATGGGCTGATCCAAGACTGTTCCTCCAACCTGATTAGTTTTTTTTTTTAAAGAATTACCATTTACGTATATGTAAACCAATTCATTTCTACGACACTAATCTGTAAAACCAGATAAAAGTAATGGCTATTTCATAGAGCAGAGAAGATTCAAGGAATTTGTCAAACACCAAAAATCATCCCTGTCATGCTTGAAAGAAATTTTGTTCTTATTTTTATTACTTTTATTGTATGTCATTGACTGCCCCTGTCAGTGCTGTAAGTCCCAAACCTTCTTTGGGGTGCAGTTCTTCCCTTGGCTTCCTCCCTGCTTCCTGGCAGAGTATCAGATCCTCTGAAGCTGAAAACCCCATCTCCCTCCAGCCAGGGGTGGCCTGTCCAGACCCCGGGTGGCTCCCCAACTGCCAGCGTCCCTCACTTCTCTGAGGCTCGGGCCTCACAGATCGTAGGGCTGGTGATGGGGAAGGGGGAGCAGAAGCCGAACAAAGAGATCCTTCCCACAATGAACAATGGTGCTTGGAATGCTGTGTGGCAGCTGCTGCCCATCAACTGCGCCCAGGACAGACATACAGCAGGACGCACAGGAGAGCCTGGCGTGCTCTAAGCCAGGGTAGTTCACTGTGCACGTGCAGAGTAATTCTCTGTCGAATGCTCTCTCTCTCCTTTTTTCTGTTTCTTTTTTTTTTTTAAATTTTCCTTCATGGGATTCCAAACGTTAAAAAAGAATCATATTGAGCTTTGAAATATGAAATCATATTTCATACAAAGCCAAGGCAAATTAATAATAATAAAAGTTTGGATGCATTGTAAGTGCACCAAAATAAGCCAGAGGAACTTGGGTGCCATTTATTTCTGAACAAACAGTAGGGGGAGGACGGGACCACCCCGCTCCCCAAAGCACCGCCATGCCTCACAACAGGATGGTTTGGCGGGGAATGATGGGACGGATGGCATGAGGTCCCAGGAGCTTTCCCACCTAGAGGAGGAGGAGAGTGCGAGGGGCCCACATCTGAGATGCGGGGCTGCATCTGGACGATGGAGGAAGCCAGGCGGGGGCCAAGACTGCTTCCCGAGGCCACATGCTTCTTTATATCCCCATACGGATTACTTTGCTATGGAATGTAAGGAAGTGTGTGGTTTCGGCGAGCGCCTCTCCGCGGCCCCATGGTCCCACCCAGAGCACCTGGTCCCCCTCTTCCTTATCCCGGCCTTGCGCCCGTGGGCATCCCTCACCGAGGGCTCCGAATCCCGCCTGGGGTCCCCCTGCCCCCCGTCCCCTTCTCTCCCTTCTGAGGTTTCAACCTCTGCCCAAGGGTCAGGAACACTGATTGCTGTCGTCGAGACCCCTCTGTGGCCAGCCTCCCAGACCTAGCTTCTCATGCAGGCAGAGGCCACGTCCCCTGAAGGTTTGTCACAGGATCAGCCCTCGCCCTCCAAGTTCCTTCCTTCTGTCCGTTTGCTCCTGAAATGAGATGTTTCTACCAACCAAACTGAGCCGTAGTGTCTTCATACCCGGCTGCGTCACTTTCTTTCATAATCATCGGCGTCTAGGGCAGTTCGTGCATCTCCAAGGGCTCTCTTCGCAGGTGCTGTGAGGCTCAGAAGACTGCAGCCTAGTCACGCAGCCAGTCCCCTGACCCTGCTCTGCTGTCTTTTCCTCTTCACGTCACAACCCCATCGCCAAGCGGTGCTGGGTGAGCCTGTTTGCAGAAAAGGTCTGAGGCGCTAAAATAGTGATTTACTCATCCAGTTAGCTCAGTTCCTTTCTCTCCTCTTCCCTGAAGCCCTGTGTTCCCAGCCCTGACACAAAGGGCCTGAGTCCACACCAGGAAGGAGTTGGACGTATGGAGGGAAACTCCGAGCATGAGGGGAGGCTGCGGTCCCCCAAGGCTCAGGCCATCAGCTACCCCAGCTCTGAGAAGGGTCTCCCTCCCTCACTGACGCCCAGCCCCAGGAGGGCTTCCTGCATCCCACAGCTCTGCTTCCTTCTTGTTAAGTGAGTGTGTGTGACGTGATGGCTGGGACCACACTAAATTTATACTACGAGTTCTCAAGCAGAACCACAAGAGGAAACAGCACAGGATTTGATGGATATGTGCTGAGATGCACAGGAAGGGGCTGTAAAATGGAACTGAGAAGCAGCGGAACGAGGACCTGGGATGAGAAGAAAAGGGAAGAAGGAAGGGAAGGTCTGCCATGTTTACACAGCAGACAGCAGGTGAAGGCTGAGTGGCCGGCAATGAAGAATGCCATCCCCACTGGGGGACAGCACCCAGAGCACAAGAGGCTGGACCTCTCTCCGGGCTGCAGCAGCACAGGTGACATCACCCACCTACCTCTTCCAGACACCAGGCCGTTGACTAACACCCTTCAAGGGCAGCCAAACTGGACTCCTTGAAAACTGGGGAAAACTTAGAAGAATGTGGGAGAATTATAAAGATGGGGCAGCTACAGAAACCTACAGCCTTAGATCAGCAGTTCTCAACTGGAGGTGATTTGGCCCCTCAGGGCACATTTGGCAATGTCTAGGGACATTCCTGGTTGTCACAACTAGGGGGTTCTATTGGCATCAAGTGGGCACAGATCAGAGATGCTGCCAAACGCCCTACAATGCACAGGAAAGCGCCCACAACAGAGACTTATCCGCGTGTCAATATGCCGAGGTTGAGAAACCCTTGCTTTAGATAGTAGTGCTATGAACGAATAACGTCTCCGACACGGGCATATTATGGTATATTGTCTCCCAAAGAAAAGTACTGCCCTTCTTTTACAAATGTTGCTTTGTCTTTGAGCCTGTAAAATGGGCAGATGCCTCAAAGTTGTGCTTCTCTCCAGTGACAACCCTTCCCTTTTCTGAATCACGCCCGCTCCATAACAGTTTTCCTTTTCCTTCCCTGAGATTGATTTCATGTCACCTGCTCAGGAACTGGGGGTGTGATGTGTGGGAGGGGCAGGACGTGAGTGAAGAAGAGGGGAGAGATGATGAAGACCAGTGTCCTGAGTTAAAGACATTGCAACACCAGGGGCTTGAATGATGAGCTGGACACAAGTACTTTTTCCTCCTGGATGACCTCTGCCCCCACAGCTGCCTTCTCCTTCGCTCCCCAGGAGGAGCTGGAGGATGGTTGGGCTAGGACCAGGGTAGCCAGAGGAAGAGCTGGTGAGCCCTGAGCGGCAGCCACAAGACACCTGTGTCACAGGTAGGAGGTGGAGGGTGAAGATGAGCTACTTGACTGCAGAGTTATAAGATGCCAGCCAAGGAGGAGGGGATTCAGAGCAAGAAAGATGCTTCAGTACCACTGTGCACAAATCATTCTAGAACCCAGCCACAGTGGGCGGGGGCCCCTGCTTCCCCGCCACCACCCTCACACCTGCCACTTCTCTGGTGCCTTGTTGAGCCCTTTGGTTTCTGGGGTGTCTTATTTATTCCAGGCAGTGCTCCCATGCTGGGGTCTACCTGGCAGAGGTCTGCTAGGCTGGGTAAACCAGTTCTGCTTTTCCCGATCAGTGGTTTCCACAATTTCAGAGACCAAATGAAAATACTTGCAGCCAAAGGAAGGCAAGAATGTGAAGGAGAGGCTGGAGTTGAGAGAGAAACTCTGGGCCTCAGAAGCAGTGGGAATTGTCCCTAGGACTTTCCCACGACCCCTGAAAGTGTCCCCTGGGCCCCTTTCCTTTGTTTTCACTAAGCCTTACAACAGGTAGGTGCAGTAGGTACACTCCCCCACTGTACAGAGGCAGAAACTGAGGTTTAACTTCCAAAAAGCAAGAGAGCCAGGGAACATCAGTGGGATCTGAACCCAGGTAAGTGTGACTCCAAGGCCACCCTCCTGGCATTCCATTACACTCTCTTCAGATGAGGGAGAGGAAATAAAAGGGCAGGCAAAGCCCACTCCCAAGAACAAATTCCCGGCATCACTAAGAATATCCTTTCTTCCCCAACCTGTTCAAATGTATGGTGACGACAGCCAAGCCACCTTGCTGGGGAACGTCTCCTCCTTAATCAGCTCCCTGCCCCCTTGGCCGCACTTTCCCAGAAACACAGAGGAACCAGTGGGTGCATCTGCTCATCCAGTGGCCCTCAAACTTTAGCTGCATCAGACTCACCTGAAGAGCAGCGTTCACCAGATCTCAAACATTTCCCATATGTTTGGGACTGGTAAATGTTGCTTTCCCTTTCCAAAGTCAACATACAGGTTCTTACGCACTGCACCCAGACTTCTCCTTTAACATCTACAAATTCAAAGATTTCCCCACATCCCTGGGGCAACCGTTTAGTCAATTCTGGCCATTTGTCAAAAGCAAACAACCTCAATGTCTATCACCTGGAGAATGACTAACAAAACTGAAGTACACTCATGCAGGAGAAAAATAATGAAAGTTAATAAATGATGGCTGCCATGAAACCTGGATAAATCTTACAGATATCATTTCATGTGAAAATACCATCACAGAAGAATACCTATGGTATGATACTATTATGTTAAAAAACAAGCAATATATTATTAAGGAATATATGCATAAATGGCAAAAACCATAAAGAAGAACAGTTAAATTGTAAGAAAAAAAGAACTCAGAATAATAGTTACCTCTGAGGGGAAACTAAAGAGATAACTTGGGAAAAGCATTCAGAAAGCTTCAACAGTGTTGGTTTCACCAATTCTTTTTCTAAGGTAAACAGTTGTTTGTGGGTATCGATTTCATCATTATATGTCGTAACTTACACATGTATTACATTCATTCTTTTATAAATATACAGTATTTGAATTAAAAATTATAAAATTTAATTTACTTTTAAAATTATAATGTAAGATATTCAAAAAATATACATCAAAATGTTAAATTTATTTTGGAAGATGGGAGGAGGGAAAATTGTGGGAAACTTTTATTTTCCATATTCTACAATTCTATATCATGTTAGTTCTCCACAATGTTCATATCTGAAAAAAGAATAAGGATCAAAGAAAAAAAAAGTCATGCAATGCAAAATACAAATTATATATGGTTTTCACAAACCCTAAGAGAGAATATCATAGGAAAGGCAAGCTCTTGGGATCTGATTCATGCTAATGCCAGCTCTGTCTTTGTCACAGGCTTGGACCAGTGGTGCTCAGGACATACCAAGAATCCTCACCCTAGAGGCTGCAGTCAACTCCTACAGAAGCTGCCCCCTGCTCTGGCTGGTCAAACGGAACCAAGTCCGTCTTCCTGAGAGGTTTGGTCCCCTTCAACCAGCTACAGCAGGGCTGGCAAGGCCCAGTCCTTGGAGAAACAGAAGAGATTCATCTGTGGCTGAAGTTACCTACTAACGTTTCCCTTAAGAAAGCGACCCTGATTTTGTTATCACACTCTCATGCTTCCAGGAAGGGAGAAAAGGGGAGCCCTGGGTTCAAAAGTGAGCCAGATTTCCATGCTTAACACACAGAGCTCTGTGCCTGTGTACCCACAACTAGACCCACTCTTATGCTCTTGACACACAGTAAAGATTTTAGGATGGACTGTGGTTCAGCCCTGGGCCAGCCAAGGGAAGAGCATGAGCCCCAGAAGACAGGGCCCCTGCTCAAAGGGCTAAGAGTCTAAGGAAAGAAACTGGACATATGAATAGGGCACAATTCAATGGAATTGCAAGTCATGGCAAGGCTGGTTCCAAGACATAATTGTTTTACACAGCCCACCAAATGTGTCTGGCACACTGTGTACTATCAGGTCAGCCCAAAGATAGCTATTCACTAAGAAATTCACACGTAGCTCAGTTTCGCATCGGCAGAATGGGGATAATGATAATCATAGTACCCACCACATATGGTTTTATGTGGAATGGAATAAGAATACATGTAAAGGAGTTAGAAAGATCTCAATATAATTTTTACCTGCTATTAAAGAAGGGATCCTAAAATGCCTTCCAATTCCTCTCTCAAAATTTCTATCTTTGGGGCTTCCTTGGTGGCGCGGTGGTCGACAGTCCGCCTGCCGATGCAGGGGACGTGGGTTCGTGCCCCGGTCCGGGAAGATCCCACATGCCGCAGAGCGGCTGGGCCCGTGAGCCATGGCCGCCGAGCCTGCGCATCCGGAGCCTGTGCTCCGCAACGGGAGAGGCCACAACAGTGAGAGGCCCGCGTACCGCAAAAAAAAAAAAAAAAAATTTCTATCTTTGACCGTGTTGCTCAGGGTGTGCCCAGGACTTAGCTGGGGTTACATTTGCTGATGGAATTCCAGAAGCCTGTGTTCACATGCTGTCCTCTGACACACATGTGGTCTCCTGATATCCAGGGACCACAAAGTCTCCACCCAGGGAAGCTTATTTTGTGCTTATCTGCACGTGCCTAGGGAGTCAGGGAGACCGGGGTTTGAATCCTTCCCTTCTCGTTTATTAGCTCTGATGTAGCCTCCCTGGGCCTCAGTTAACATTGTGTAAACCTTCGTTTCCTCATCTGTAAAATGGGGACAATAATACTTAGGGCTGATTGAAGGATTTTAAAAGGTAATGTTTATCAGGAGCCACATACAAGCCCCCAAGAAATGGCAGCTGGTGTTGCTTGGCTGCTGTACATAGCAACAGCTCAGAGAAAATGTTGTGTCCACGGGCACTCACAGCTGGAAGGGAAAGACGAGATTTAAAACAAAAAAATAGAAAAACAAAAAAATCAATAAAACCTCATCACCGGGTCATTTTACATTCCAACTATTAATTCTACTATCATGTAGCATGCCTTCATTCTGGTATGTGTTACTAGTATGTAATAAGTTTTACTAAAAAGTAATGCTTCGTGTATGAGACTGATCCTATTACCTTCAAGAAACATCCTGCCTAGAAAGCAAGCCCTCATCTGTGAACACTGTCAAGAAGCCAGTCTGAAACCACTGAGTACGTGAAGGCCATAGTGTATGGAGTTTAGACATAGAGGCTGGAGCCAGACTGCCTGGGCTCAAATCCCAGCACCCTCACAGTGGCAGCTGTGCCACTTTGGGCAAATTGTTTGATCTCTCTGGGCCTGGGTTTCCTCATATGTAGAATGGGGATATTAGTGATAGTATCTACCTCATAAGGTTTGCATGAGAATGAAATGAAAATACATGTAAAGATATACAACTAGTGCTGGGTGCGTAATAAACTTTTAAGTCTTTATCTTTGACACTGTACCTGAAATGTTCCTGAAACTAAGTTGGTGTTCAATAAAAATTTATTTAATAAATGATCACCTTCTTTATTTTTTTATTCTAAACACAACTATGAGATCATGTAATCTCTGGTTTGACTATTTCTGTGTCTCTTTCAATACAGTGCACTGGTGCAAACACCGAGTTAAGGGTGGGATGCCCACCAGCTGGCTCTGCGTCCCAGGTCTGCAGCGTGTGATGGAGCTTGCCCAAGAGTTAGATGTGCATCTCCGGGGGAGAGACAGTGGGGCCCTGGAGCACAGTGGCAGAGCACTCAGACTCCTGGGAGCACAGAGGGTTAAACGACATGAGAACAAATGTGGCAAGGTCAAGTACCTACGTAACAAGGAGAGACCTTTGCATTCAGGAGAGCAGAGGTCATTTAGGTAGGTTAGACAGACAACAGCAGGTACAGGCAGGAACACTTGCAGATTTGGAATTTTATGGCTAAAATACCTGATGAAACTGGACAGGATGTATCAGTCTAAGACTAAATAATATCTTCCTCTATGTTAGGAAGAAGGCAACCCACACACGGCTTGACTTGAAGGACACCCAGCTACTCCCACCTACTGGGTGGTTTTAGACGCATCTCCTTGTCCTTGGCAGGTCATAGGATTTCCAACAAGACTCAGAGAACACGGGGTAAATGTTACCATCTAAATCCACTCACCCTTGCCCTTGGTGAAGCCGAATCTGGTCTCTGTACCCCGACACCAAATTAAATCTAAGAGACAGAGGTATGGATAAAGTAGAAAAGAATAGCTTTATCGCTTTGCCAGGCAAAGGGGGCCACAGAGAACTAATGCCCTCAAAACTATGTGTCCCAACCTGGACTGGGTAGTGAGAAGTTTTATAGCAATGGTTCAAAAAGGGTGTAATCAGCCTGTGGACATTCTTCTGATTGGCTGGTGGTGAGGTAAGTGGGAGTCAGCATCATCAATCCTCTGGTTCCAACTGGTCTGGGGTCTACATACTGGTGGGCAGCATAAGGTTAACTCCTCCTCCCTGGGGGTGCGGGGGTGGTGGGGGGCGCTTCACTATCTGCAAAACAGCTCAAAGATATTGTTGTGTGTATCCCTTGAGGGGGAATCAGGACCCTGCCTCAAGGCTGCACTATTGTTTCTTGACTGTTCCTCCCTTGTCTCTGCATTCCCTCCCTTCCTTAATTAGCAACTGTTTGAACCTGCTCATTGGAACTCAAGGAAGGTCTTGGAGGCTGAATGAAGCCTATTTCCTGTAATCAAGAAATCAAGAAGCCTATTTCCAAGTAATCAAGAAATGGGGGGACACAGAAAGGCTTTTGTTCCCAGGAGCCCCACAGGGTCCTGCTTGGTTTCATTGGCCACCCCATCTTTTTGGAAGCAGCTCTAGCCACAGGCTGCATCCAAACTCAGGATACCATACTGGTCCCTCGTGCTCAGCCCCTGAGAATACAATGTAAATTCACGTTTCAGTCAGATTTTCATAAAACCAGGCGAGGAGCCAAAGTACCCCTGCTCCCACCACACTAAAAAGGAAGTAAGAACTCTTAAGAAAGCACATGTGTAACAGGGAAGAGCCAATTGTGATTCCATGTTGGATCTGTTTCTTCGACTTTAACCTTTGCTTTTTGTTGCTTTTGTTATTATAATCACACATAATGGCCTGCCTCAGGGAACCCTGCCCCTCTGCCTGAATGTTAAACTAAAGTGCCTTTGTTCAGCTCACAGGGAGACAATCTGACCCTGCCCACGTGTGAACGGCTGGAGAAGAGAAGAAATTAACACATCCCCTCCCCGCTGCTGGCCAAGCCAGGCAAAACTAATGGCCTTTTCTCTTTACTTCCTCACCTCCTCCCCCTCTCTGTTCTATAAAAGAAACTGGCATCCAGACCCCAATAAGATGGTTTTGGGGGGACCCTAGTCTGCCATCTTCTCTGTCTGCTGGTTTTCCGAATAAAGTCTACTTTCCTCAACAACCTGTCTGCCGATTTATTGGGGTGTCGTGCGAGCAGAGCGGGCTTAGACTCGGTGACACGTGTTTTCTGGTAAGTTTCAATGGACTTGGCATCTTTGTCCAAAAGTCCCCCAAGACCAGACAGCAGTGTTAGTCAGGAATCAAGCTCAGTCAGAGGCAGGCATCGTGCCTCAGGGCTGTGCTTGCGCATCCTGCCATGACCCCTTTTCAGGGCAAAATCTAGGTTAAGCCACTCAAGCGAGGCATGTGGTTTTGCTCTTGCTGCTGCGTCCCTTTGTGTGTGTTCCTGTACAATCATCATTCCTGTGCCAGGAAGAGGCGGCACATGACAACGTCACAGTGATCAAAATTGACAACTCTAGGTCACCTTCAAAATGGCTCCCAGGCCCACCTCCGGCAAGCCGGAAGTGTTATCTCTACAAGTGACACCACAATAGCAGAAAGTGCTGACGCTGCTCTTCCCCGGCAGGAGTTGATGGGAAATAGTGCTGGGGCCATCTATCATGCAGGAATTCGGAACAAACGGAAAAATCCCATTAGGTGAAGCTCATCACAGATTTTCTTTTTGATGATAATTCCCAGTGCCGGCAAGCCTTTAGCCAACAGGCCACCTTGTATTGCTGTGTGGAGTGAATACTGGTATATACTCATTAGAGTATAGTTTATTCACACATATCCATGGAGGATGCTATTATTTTCTCTACTCTGAATCCTCCCTTCCTGTTAATAACTGTCTCTCTTCCTTGGCCATTCTTCTTAAGATTCCTGCTCCACCCCCACTCAGCAGCTTTCTATGAGAACCTTTCCTGATCACACACTGCTATCAGATCTAAGCAATCCTAGTGCGCCCTTTTGTGGGACTTTGACTTGAGGTCTATCAAAATCAGGGATGCATTTCCTTGGAGAGCTCAGATGGAAAGATGTGACGCTCCACAACAGGTCCCAATATTTCCCTGTAGTGTTCAGTAAGAGAGATGAACCAATTACATAAAAAGAAACCAAAGATAGGAGAGATACAGATTCCTGGAGCCACTTAAGTCCTGCACCTACTCACTCCCAAGGCCCAGTTCCTATAACCTGTATCCCTTTTTACCGAAGGTACTTAACACTGAAATTCTGTCACTTGGACACAAAAGGATCCTAATTCAAATGCACACCCTTTGACTTAGGAGTTTATTCTAAAGCTATATTCTTTAGTGGCAAAAGCAAAATAACACGATCCATTTTTGTTTAAAAAAAATACATCTATGTATATGTTGAGAAAATATGGAAGAATCTAGGACAAAGGTCAGTAGTAAATAATTTCCAGATGGTGGAGCTTGGGTGTGGTTCTCTGAATTTTCTACATTTTGCCCAGTGGGTATGTATTACTTATATAACCAAAAATAAGCAGCAGATGTTTTTATAATAAAATTTTTACATATTTTTACTTTTTCTCAAAGCTACATATGGACAAAATTCACATTTTTAAAGCTTTTAATGAAAAAAAGCAGCCCTCTGTCCCATACCCAAGTTCTACTCCCCAGTTGTATCCACATCCAACACAGTAGAAATATTGAGGAGAGAACACAGGTCCTGACTGGAAATGCAGTTTGGGGATCTACTGTAAGTCAGACCATCTAAATATGACCATTACTTAGGGTAAAAGGCTGATGGCTCTTTGACAGGCAGGGCCGAATTCGGACACTGACTCCACCCCCTGAGTCCCTGCAGGCAGAGGGGGCTGGGAGAAGAGGGGCTGGGGGTCACTGCAGAGGCCACTCTGTCCAAGGCCCAGTATGGACCTTGCTCTGACCATCCTCTGTCCCAAGGTAAGAAGCTTCATGCACATCCTTGACAGAATCTTGCTACAGAAAACTCTCCTTGGTGCTCCCCATAAATCCCCCTACTGCTATGAAAACCCATTTCCTCTTAAGCTTTTCTCTGGGAAAACCAACAGTAGCTGCATTTTCATCCACTCCCCAAAATTTTTCAGTTGTTTCTTCACAGAAGGTTAATAAGTGGCTCTCATCTACCTATAGAATTTCCCCCTGAAATGTCAGGAATTCTTGTTCTCATAGCAGAAACATGTGACCATAACTGATGATGCAGGATTCCTGCTCCTAGGTACGCAGCCTAAAGACCTGCCACCCAGGTTTACAAAAGAGCGGGTACAAGGATACTCACTGCAGCCTTGCTTGGGGTAGAGGCAGAGGGCAGTTGGCTGCACCCTGGTGTCCATCACAGAGGGAAGGGCTGGGTAAAGTGTAGGGCCTGAACACCACGGGGTCAGAAGCAGTGGTCAGCATGTGCTCGAAACAATTTAGATGGCCCTCTAACAGCTCCTGAGCGAACTGAGAAACAAAATGCGATCTGTAACACAATACCATTTGGGTAACTTAATACACGTGCACAAAACAATACCCAGCCTGGAAGATCACAAACAAGCAAAAAGATACACAATAAGCTCATTTTAATGTTGCCTGAGATGGGGGCAGGGTAAGGGGAGATGAGAAGAGGAAATGGGAATAAGATGAAAGAGGGAGGGGGAAAGCTCTTAAGCCAACCAATGACATTTAATAAACTGAGATTCCCATGATCCAAAGAAGGAGAAAGAGAATATATTCATGATGACTCATTAGTACACTCTTGAAAATGAAGATGTCTTACAGTCTTTTGTCTATGAACCAGCCCCCTATCAGCCCCGTCCCCTCCTCAGCTTCCACCTCCCCCTACTCGTACCCTCATCATCCAAGTGCAGTGGCAGGTGCTGGTACGAGAGCAAATTTAACATCCCTTAAAATGCAGCTATGAAAGTAGGTCAACCAAAGATGAACACTTGAAAATAAACAAGTAAACGTGGTACGTTGATCAATTGATGAATTGGCTTTCAGGAAGTTCATTTTTGGAGAGCTGACATCAAGCCATCAGGAAAACCCGATTCTCTTTTCCTAACACATTGGAACAATGTCATTGTCCTGGCCTCAGTTTCTGTATCTATAAGATGAGGGAAACCAGTAAACGAAAAAAATCAATTTTATAAGCCAGTGAATCTTCAGTAGGCCCAAAAGCCAAAGAATTAAACTGGGTAGTTTCCAATGTAGCATGTTCCTTCATGAAAGGACAGTAGTATTCCTCAAGAGTTACGGGATACCTGCTATGCACTAGGCATTGTCGTTGGAAGGGGCACAAATTTCAATATCTGAGATAAAATCTATCACCCAGGACCAAAACTGTCGAAGACTGCATATCCAATAAGCAACCAAAATATAGCATAATCAAGGTAATACAATATAAAGTAAAATGAGATATAAATATGCCAGTAATTATTAATGCATTTTTGGTAGGCAAAAAATCGCTGGAAACATTAAAACTGATAGTACCATAATTTGCTTTGTTTCTTTTCAGCTTCTGTTGAATTAAACCCTGCTCCCCCAAAGAAAAAGCTTTAAAAGTTCTCAAAGTAAAGATTTTTCCTTTAAATCTGCATCCTATTCCAAACATAAAACAGGCTTCTTCTTAGGTTCTCCCCACGGACAGAGAACTCTGTTATTATTGTAAGCATATTATTAGCATATATTCTAAATATTCTACAGAGGCAAGTGTATTTCAGTGCTAGGCTGGAATCGTCCACGTAGGAATGGATTTCCTTTGCTTCTCTCCTGAAGAGAAGTGGAACCTTGTCTCGGTGATGCTCCCCACCTGCAATTGTCTGGGGATGTATCTTCCATCAAGTATTTCTGGAGTCCCCAGAAGAATTTGGCCCTATTTTTTCTAAATTTTCTTTTAGCTATTAAAGCATTTGTAGAACAAAAACATTAATTAAGAAACTATCATGTAAACGAAGTGAAGGAGGTAGCAGGGGTAGGTGCAAGGGTCCCAATCCCACCGGTCAAGCACCCCCTTCCCTTCCTCTCTCTCTCTCTCTCTCTGGCCTCATCACATGTGGAACTCTGAGCACATCTCAGATCCCAACTGGAAAATCGATGATCCTGTCCAATCCCATGGTTTCATGGAAGAAAGGAGTTAGTGCGTCAATACAGAACTCTAGTGGGTCAGTTAGAATATTCTTTGCAAATATTTAGCACTATTTCCCAAGGGTTTGCTATCATCATTGGAGATCCCAGTGGATTTGGGAGCTCTCTCTGGGATATCCATTTGCAGGTGAGCCCATTTTAGAGATTTTCTTCATTCACAGCTAATAGAGGAAGATTCTCTTTGGGACTTGAGCCAGTCTCCCATGTACAGATTACAAATTCTAGCTTGCCTCTGAACAGTCCCAGGTGTCACCATAGAAACAATTCCTTCCACAGAAATTTTCCATGTATACCAGTCTTCAAGGATGTGGAAATTATAATAGCTAAGTGTAAACCTTTGTGCATAAATTAGCAAGATATGTATTGTTATTGATGTTTTTTTCTAGTTTGGATTGTTTATGATAACAATGCCAGTAAGGACTCAATAAACAGTTATCATTCATTTCATTCAATTTAATAACGTTGTTGACCTGAAACAAATAGATTGCCAGATATTTCTCCAGCAAAAATGAGTTTATTTAGGATCAGCAGAAAATTGCAATTCAGGGTCTGCAACCATGACCAGCCACAGGTAAGTCTCCCCCAAGGCAAGGGAACGAGACGGCTTTTATATGTAGAAGGAAAAAGAAGTCCGGAGGGCTGCAGTAAACAAAGAGTCCATGGCTTTTCATTGGCTGAGTCCTTGCCAGGAAAGAAGAAGAGTCTTTCTTCTTCCTGTTGGGCTCTGCTAAGGTCACAGGGCATGAGAGCAACCCCTTCTGGTCTCCCAGCTCTATTTCTTTGGGTTTCAGTTTATTCATTTTTTACATGTATACTAGAAACTGCACTCGCCTTCTCTACTAGGAGTATAAATTGGAACCCTGGTTTTCAGAAAGTAACTTGACAGTATGTAACATGAGCCTCAGAAATGTTCATACCCTATATATTTCATTTCTAGGGTCCTAAGGAAATAATCCAAAGTGGAGTCAGATTTATGCACAGAGATGTTCATCACAGTATTATAGCAGAATACAAGAAAGTCTTAAGTACTCAAGAACATGGAAATTTTAAATAAATGATGGCATAGCCACAAAAAGAAAATTTAGGTGCCCATTAAAAATATTTACAAAGATTTTTAATCATATAGAGAAATATGTATCATACAATTTAACATTTTTTAATGTCAGATATAAAATTGTATATCTAGGCTAATTTCAGCCACATATGACAATAGACAAAGGCACCAAAATACTAACAGTGTTTATTGTGATGCTTTTATGAGGTGATGGGGTGAGAGGTGAATGGTTTTTATCGTATGAATATTTCTCTACAGCTTCCAGCTTTTCAAAATGTGCAGAAAAGTGTTATTTCCTTTAATGTTCCTCTAAGCCAAAAACAATAGACCTGGGCATGTGACTGGAGATTCCCAGCATTGCAATTGGGCCTGAATTTGAAAGAGGAGCTACAGATCATGGAGCCCCCAATCAAGGCTGCAACCCCAGGGATTAGGAATACTGGACAGGTCTCTGAGCACATGATGAAGCAGGAAAACTGATCTCCTTTGCCCTGTCAGCACTTCTCTCTGCACCCTTTCCCCATCCCACACTATCCCCAGGCAGCCGCTCCTCCCTTCCTAGGTGCCCTTGGAGTATCAGGTGCCAACTAAAAATTGTCGTTTGCCAGCTGGTTCTACAAGGATGAAGCCACTAGCCACTACAATCACTGACCTTCAAAACACCCTGAAAAGAGTTCAGGGTGGAGATCAGGAATGAGGCACTCTGTGCTCTGAGATAAACTGGCAGAACAGACCTTCAGACAGATATTTTCAGGAGATTTTATGAGCCCAATTTCTTGCATCTTCTCATATCTAGAAAAGCACTAAAATCATTAATGTCGACATCCGTACCTTGTGACTAGCAGCAACCTTCTGCCGCAATGTGTGCTCAATTTCATGTACCCCCTTCACCAAAATCACATATATACTGACCTCCCCCGCACCTCCTCAGAGCAGTTCCTCAGAGTTCTCTCATTTTGCCCCAAATAAAACTGAACTCACAACTCTTAAAATCGTGCATTTTTTTTCCAGTCGACACAGGAAAGACTTAGTAAGTAACCCACTCTTCTATGTGCTTGACTTACCATCACTTATTTTACTAAAAAGAGAGTTCCAGAGAACGGGCAGATCTTGCCTGTAGGCAAAGAAATGTACCCCTAACAATGGCATTTCAAGCACTACAGTGACTCTCGGGTGAGAAAAATGTGACCAAGGGACCCTGTTTTGAAGACGCTGTGCATTCAGCCTCTGTAAATGCAAACGCAGCCTGGGCTTTGGCATCTGGAGCTTTAAATATTCTGTCTCCTTTTCCTGTGGGCAACAAGAAAGTTTTACTCGTCCCCCACGATCTATGAATCTCAAACCTGATCTTTAAGACTCATCCAAATGTGAAGTAGATCTCATTAAAGAAAAACAACTGTATTTGTTATCCTCAATCCCCATGCCACTTTCAGACTCCTTCTTACAGCATCAGACCTAAGATCCGTGTACTGAGTCAAGCATGTGCATAGCAAAATTTTCTCATCTGCTGCTACATGAGAGCAACAAAGACGGGTGTGGCTTTCCAAGAAAATCCCCAGCATCTCAGAAGATTGCTTTTATTATGGAAGCACTGTATTCGGATAACCAGGAATGCTACAGGTAAACCGTGCCTCTGGGGCCTGGCACTCAGTGGCTCAGATGCCTGAAGGGCACCCAAGGGAGTCCCAGGCCTCTGATGCAAGAAAGAGGACTGTTTCCTCCCAGTTGTGCTAAGATGCTGGTACTCTGCAAAATCCTACATCAAAGACATCTAAAGAACAAAGCTCACAATTATATCCATTTTCATAAAACGTTCTTAACATTTTTTTAAAAAACTGTATTTTTGGACCATTTTTCCTTTCCATTTGTATTTATTGATATTCAATAAATAAATACTTTAATTCTTATTCAACATAAATAATAATAAAATCTTTCTTGTTCTAACAGTGAAGATTTATTCCAGTCACAATTTCATTTCTTCTTATATTTCCAAACATTTATCTTTGATGCATTTTTCAGGCTGTCCTTTTAATTGCTACTTGATTGGAGACAAATTCAGAATCCTTAGATTCTTATTGCTCAAAATATCTTTCACAGTACATGCTGTTTTTCTTATATTCACAAGTCTCGAAAGCTTCTAAACTGTCTGCTAACTTTTCATAGATATATATCTTTTTTATTTCTTGGAGGGGCTGAATTGTCAGATTTTTAACTTTAATCGGAAAATCTTTTTGTAGGGAAATTACAAGTCATTTACCTCTCTCATCCTCTCTGTTTCATCCTCTCCGTTTGTCATTATTGATTTCCGATCACTTTCATTTGCATAGCTTCTGTAAGTAAACTTGAAACTTTATTTCCTTAGAAAATAGGTCATAAAATAATCTTCGCTGAATCCATCTATTTCGCTAACAAAGATTAACATGTTGCAATCCAGCGTTTTAAATTATAAGATCAACCTACTTTGTTAACCCAGCAATTTCTAATCTTCTTGCTAGGGGATATAAACTATGCAGCCTTCTCCCCTTAATATAATACCTCTTAATTTAAAAACTACATATATTTCCTTTCACTGCCCTTATTTCGAGTTGGTTGCCTGAAACCTGTTAAGCATTCTCCTCTTATACATTCTAGTTCTAATATGGGATCTAATTTACCAACAAATTCCATTCAGTTAAATTTAGATTCATTTATTTCTTAAGTGTCTCTGTTGTTTAAAAAAAAAAAGGCTTACTTTTCTGTGATATTAGTATATGGGAAATTTAAGATGCATTGTTTCAGGTACTTCAGTCTTAAGTACATATGTTCTTTCTACCCTTAAACATTATCAACCTCAATTCTTCTCCATATCCATTATTTTTCAGTGTTTGTAGTGAGTTTGTCATATTACCATCCAATAGCAATTAATCAATTAAAGATGAAGAACCACGGTTTAGCAAGCTTGTTTACTTCACATTAAATAACACAGGCTGTAGAACAGCCAAGACTTAGAGTATTACTGGGAAGATCATCACACAGGATAAGTGACAAATCATTTTTTTACCAAGCGGTACACATATATGTGTGCTCAGTTGGACTGTATGGTGGGCGGTTATTTTGTAAAACCTCCCCCATCTCCCCCCTGGTTAAGAACCACTGATCTAGGAGGAGAGAGTAAGAGATTTGTAAGAGATTTGTCAGAAGGTCAGTAGGAAGTTATAGCCTCCTGAATTTGAAAATGATCAAGGGATAGTTAGGCCTTGGATCTTTGAGGGTGAGAGGGCTATAAATGAAGGACCCCAGCTATATATCCGTCAGAGCTGTGGAAGCATTCCCCTCACTAACTGCACCACCATGACTTCCATTGTCCAGCTAAGATAGTACCCCTCACCCTCCCCACTAAACCCATCACTTTCCTATATTTCCTCCTCTTCAACACAGATTAGATTCACATCTTCAAAACATCTTCATGAAAAACTAAAAGGAAAAATTATGATAAAATCTGAAAGCAAAAAAAAAAAAAAAACGTTGAACATACAAGATAACAGATATGAAACTTAGATAACTAAACCCTAGTCACAAATTTCTTAGTCAACAAAATGTTCTAAATACATACAGGTCGCTGTTCTTCTTTTCATCTACAAGAATATTTCTACCTAAAATCGTTCAGAGTGGCCCTGTCAAAAAAAAATCTCAGTTCTTTGCAGAATCCAGTTCTTAATCAAGTATGTCCCACATGGCCCTTGCCTCTTCCAACCAGACATTTCCATCTTACCCCCAAAATCGGTGCCCTGAATCAGCCCAAACCTATGATTGTCTGGTCTCTCTCTCTCTCTCTCTCTCTCTCTCTCTCTGACTTCCTTAAGTTAGAAAAGCCCTTTTCCAACCTGGACCTAAGTCTAGAGCATTCTGACACCCTGGAGGTTCTAGGACCATATTGCCCATATTTCTCCCAGCCGGTGCTAGTGCTTGGCTCAGCCTTTAGTGAGACTTGGTTTCTTCACATTGAATTTCTCCATAGTATCCAAGCAAAGTTTCATCTTGGCCTGGCTCAGTCCCAACTTCATCCTACCGTCTTGCATCCACTCAAACCCTTAACTAAAGCTTCTTCTTGTCAAATGTCCTGCTTCTCTTCATGAAAGTGGTGGATCCTCTCCACCGAAAACAAATGCACATATGAATGCATCTTTAATTGTAATTTTAGTAAGTTCACAGTTTCCTTGAATCCCATCCATAGACTTCCTAGAAACCCATGGACCCTAAATTAAGAATTCTTCCCACATTTCCCAGGTTCCGGTCTGAGGAAACCACACAGTTCCCAGCTCATGTGTAAGCAGAGATGATTATCCACAAGTTCTATGTCATCCATTGACCCTCTCAACTCTTCTCTCCTGCAATGAACTGCTAGCAAAAGTTTAAACCTTTATAACTGTACAGTTTTTGAACCATTTAGCCATACAACAATCAAAAAGTGAAGGAAGAAATAGTTTACAGGAGCAAAGACTTGCTGAAAGATTGGGAGTACTGTGTTTGCAAGACAGAAAACTAGCTGGACAGAAGCAGAGCTGGGAATGATAAAGGTCAAGGCTGTACAGGAAGGGGAGTCCCACATGTGGAGGACCCCAATGTACAACGGAGAAGCCCAAATGTGATCTGTCCTATAATAACTTTCCATGGGAAAACATTTAAATGGCTAAGGAAGATGGATGTGGTTTTGGTGAGCAGGATGGGCTGCAAGGAGGAGGGGTCTGGAAACAGGAAAGTCCCAGTAGGAGGCAATGACTACTGGAAAAGCCCAAGGGAAGGGGGACCTGAACTAAGGTGGGAAGAACGTCCACCACATGGCAGAAGAACACAGAGAATCAATAGGACTCTGCGACAACTGGTGACAGGCCTCAGAAGGGAGACAGCAGGGGAAGAAAAAAATAAACTACAAGAATATATTCGGGAAAGATAGCCAATATTTTATAATAACTGTAAATGGAGTATAGCCTGCAAAAATTGTGAATCACTATATTGTACACCTGTAACTTATATAATGTTGTACATCAACTATACTTCAATTTTTAAAAGGCAATGAAAAGTCAAAGACAATGGAAAAGTTTTGGACCTCGTTAACTTAGAAGATATCACTTAAGGATAAAGCAAAACAAATTAATTGAATTTACAAATGGGGGAGTTCAGTTAGAAATTAGGGTATATTTCTAAGGCAGTTACAACATCTCTTTCTCTGAATGTGTTTAGATAAAGCATAAATATTTAGGCAAGTTTTTAAGAACACCTATTGATTAAATAAGCTCTCTGTATTATTTTCATTTTTCATTCTGTGGGTCTGAGTCTAAAGCCATCTCTGCAGGCTATCCAAACCTACAGATGAAAAGTGGAAACATTAGCCCACCCAGATATAATAGTACATAAATAAGAAATAAGTATATTTGGCAGCAAGTTGGCAAAGCATTCTGATAACCCTGGATTTTTCTTTCTTCAGATGTCTTATTTTATGGACACATCCCACATGAAGCAGTCAGTCTCCTTAAAGTGACAGTTTGTAACAGGCAGAATTTACCTTCTTTCTGTATATTCCACAATGCATAAAATTTTGAGCTTCTGTAAGAACTCATTGTGGTTGGTAATGAATATGATTTTGATGATTAGAAATAATAGTACATAATATTTATGGCTCTGTGCAAAAAACAGTACCTACAGTATCTCTTCCAATCCTTACGATAACTTTATGATGTAAGTACTATTATTATTGTCATTTTAAAAGTGAGGAACTTGAGGCTCAGAGAATATTAAGTAACTTGACTAAGGTCTCATAGCTAAGAGGCAACAGAGTGAATCCAGATATGTCTAACTCAAAGCTAGGTAATGAATAGGTAATTCATTTGTAAACTTTTAAGTGTGACTCAACCAGTGCTCCTTCTAAAACTATAGTTCTTGCTGCTTTTCATACAGTAATTTTTCAATAAATGTTTACGAGGTGGATAGATGGATGGATGGATGGGGATGTTTGATGAATTAGGACAACCAGTGGGCAATATATTTCTGCTGAGACCCAGGTTCCCAAACAAAAGCAGGTTTAGAGCCTTCATATGTTTACACCAGGCATCCTGCTGAAGTATGTCTTCTGACAACAAGTCTAAAGGCAGATGAGTTTCTCACCTCAGTCAAATGGTCCATCAACCACTTCCTTGATGGCTGTTTACTCATCATGTCTAGCAGATGCTGTGTTTAGCCCACATAGGACCCGGCTCCCTGTCTCTCACTTTCAGGTGTCAAGCTCACTACATTTGGTCTACACATGCTTAATGCAGCAGATCTTATCAAAAAAAAAAAAAGCTTAAAAACCACATAGGTTCAGCAGGATTCACACAGACTTACATAAAACATACAACTATTTTTAAAAGTGGTCAGACAATCGTTCTGCATCCAGCCTTTTCAGACAGGAAGACCATCTTGAAAAGATAATAAACAAGCATGTATTAAACGTCTACTGTATATATTTTGTACAATGCTAAGAACTGCAACTTAATAAGTTTGAGTCAATATAGACCCCCAAAATTTTATTCACAAAGATATAGAGATATATGCACATTACATATATAAATTATAAAGTACATGAATAAATTATATAAATATATTTAAAATATAGGGGCTTCCCTGGTGGCACAGTGGTTAAGAATCCACCTGCCAATCCGGGGGACACTGGTTCGAGCCCTGGTCCGGGAAGATCCCACGTGTCGCGGAGCAACTAAGCCCGTGCACCACAGCTACTGAGCCTGTGCTCTAGAGCCCGCGAGCCACAACTACTGAAGCCTACACGCCTAGAACCCGTGCTCCACAACAAGAGAAGCCACCACAGTGAGAAGCCCGTGCACTGCAACGAAGAGTAGCCCCCACTCGCCGCGACTAGAGAAAGCCCGCACACAGCAACAAAGACCCAACGCCACCAAAATATAAATAAATAAAATTATTTTTAATAAATAAAATATAACACCATCAACAAAATAAAAACAATCCTATCACTCAGGTTGAGGAGGAATAACAAAGCTCAGCGAGCTGGAGGCATTCTTACCAAGATTTGATGGGGTGGAGGGAAGAAATTACTTTGCCACCTACGTATGCTTTTCCTGTCTTAGGAGGAAATTTACTAGAGTACACACACCATTTAGAATGTCTTCCCAGCCCACACTGCTTTTCTTCGAGATAAGGGCTAACTTAACCACAAAGTTGGATCCCCAGCAGCCCTGTTTGTACAACATGATTCCACTCAAGCATAGCTGATTAGACACAAGAGTTAAGTTAAGCCAATCACACTCTCCTGGTTCTATGGCTTGAAACTGAGAAATGCCTATCAGTGCACCTTGAATATGTGAACTTGGCAGAGCCGGGAGCACAGAGAAGATGAATCCTCAGCGAGAGAAATGACACAGTTCAGGGAAGAGGGTGTTTGAGAGACTGAAAAAGCAATTGTTTGACTCCCGTTTTTGTTTGTTTATTTGTTTTTATACATGTATTTATTTTATTTTTATTTATTTTTGGCTATTTTGAGTCTTCGCTGCAGTGCACAGCCTTCTCATTGTGGTGGCTTCTCTTGTTTCGGAGCATGGGCTCTAGGCGCATGGGCTTCCATAGTTGTGGCACGTGGGCTCAGTAGTTGTGGCGCACAGGCTTAGTTGCTCTGCGGCATGTGGGATCTTCCCGGACCAGGGCTCAAACCCACGTCTCCTTCATTGGCAGGTGGGTTCTTAACCACTGCGCCACCAGGGAAATCCCCCCATTTGCTTTTTAACTCTTGTTCCAGTCCTTTCCTGCTGTAATTCCTTCCCTTGGTTTCCCTAAAACCAGGTTTTTCTTAAGCTGGTTCAACTGAGTTTCTATTACAAACCAAAACAGAAACTAGAAAATCTTAGTAAAATACAGATAATAATACAAAAACCCATTATGGTTCCATATCCTCTAGTAATAATATGTATTTGAGCAAAGATCTAATGAATAAATATTTATCATGTACTGATGAATAATGAATAATTTGAAATGAATTTTAAATGCACTAATAGGAGACTAAATAAATAAATTATGGTATATACATGCACTTGAATTCTAACCAAATATTTTAAAATGATATGTACATTGGAAATTTTTCAAAATTAAATGCTCTTCATATACTATCCTCTTATACTTGGCATCAGGTTCATGAGGTTTAACTCAATACTGGTCAAATGTTTAAAAACCTGACTCCTGCAGTTTTTTGCTGTAGCTAAAATGCATTATGACTGTAATGGCCTAGTTCTTCAGATCAAAGAGAAAACCAGTCTGATTCATAGCCATCATCTAATACTCCCCTATGAGGTTCTCATGCTTAAATTCAGCTTCTTCCAACACCCACCTTTTTTTTTTAGGAAAAAAAAGAAAAAGAAAGGAAAGGTTACTGTTCTTCTAATCCAGCTGGGAAAGTGAGCATTAATCCTCTTACCTTGATCCTCAGTGAAACATAGACATATAGACACCTCTCTCTGCCCCTCCTTTCATTATTTTCACAAAAATCTCCACTTTGAGGGAATCACAAAATAAATATATGTTGGGGATATCTTAGTCTAGATACAGTCATAGCACTAGACAGTGAGGGATTGTCAGTAAAACAAAGATAATGGACAAGGGTAAATGAAAGAGGTGATACCACAAAATGGATGAAAGAAAAACAATTCTATAATTTTTAAGACTTCAAATTTTTCAAACTTCAAAAACATCAGACAGTCAGCTTCGGAAAGTTGGAAAGTCACTTGCAGAATAAGTCTTTAAAATGTTTTCAATATCAATGTTTTCAGCTGGTCATAATGAAAAGCCCCCAGACCTGAGAATCAGCCATGTCTGTGATCCTTCGACAACCTGCCAACTAGATGATCTTGGACAAGTTACTGAAACCTTCCAAACCTTAGTTTTCTTTAATGTAAATTTGGATAATAGTATCTAAATATATAGGATAGTTATAGGATCCAAGTACAAGATTGCTGTAGAGATTAAAAGAATGGATAAATACCCCAAAAAAGGCCTTTCTCTGAGACATTACAAAATTTATATCATTTACATTTACTTGACACCAGTCATATGGCAGATCACTGTTTTTTATACTATCATAAGCCTTTTTTTGTAAATATTAATATTTTTGTTGATGTCTTTAATGGCTATCGCCCTGGTAATAACATTACCTAAAATGTTTAACAAGCTTCATTGATCTCTGTCAATTTATTTTAAGCATTAGCTTTATTATTATATTTGATTGTCATGCATCTGTGTATAGACTACATTATATTCATGTGCTTATGGACAAGACACATACTTTAAAAAGCTGTTGACATCAACACAATTTCTATTTTTTCTTATCAAGCGAAAATTGGTGAGAAAGTATTTTAAGTCAAAATACTCACTCCCTTCTCACCACAGGAAAATGCAAACCAGAAAACTGCAACTTAGAGAAGCCTGAACAAATAAATCTTTTTATTTAATAATTTATAACCATTAAAATATTGAATGTGTCCCATTATAGTTAAACTTCTCAAACCACTATAACTACAAAGAAATCTTTGTGCTCCTAACCCATCCTGTTGGGCTTTGTCACTAAGTCATTCTTTGTTTAACTCTTGGTTGCTTCCTTCTGAGTCAAGCCATTATTTAAAACATTTGTAACTTCCCAGTGTTATGAATTCACGACTGTCGCTCTACTTACGCGACCAAGCATGTATAACCCTATGGATCTTTCTCTTCCTTTGCTTTTAGGTGTTGACAGCACTGCTCTTCAGCCAAATTCAGTCCCTTTGCAAAGGTAGAACTCTACAATAATTCTACTGAGTACTCAGGTATGAGACTTTTTGCCGCTATGGACAGATGACACGGAGAAGTCAAAGAAATAATAAAATCATGGAAGCAATCAAAATATTGAAAAAAAGGCAGCTGGTTAAATGGTCTGCTCTTCATCCATGTCTCAGGATGTTAGGCAGGATTCAAACACACATAAACGAACAAACAAAAGCTTTAAAAAGGGTAAAAATGTTCAGAATATATTGTAAGGTGAGAAAACAGGTCACAAAACAGTATTATAATATAGCCCAATTTGGTAATAATAATACTTATAGTTTTTTAATGTATTTTTTAAACTAGAACAATACACTTCAAATGATTCCAGTTTTATAAAATAACAGGAACAGTATACTCCAAAAGCTTATTTCTAAGAACCAGGATTATGGGTTAATTTTGCTTTCTTCCTTTTGCTCCCCTCACCTGGCCCCCATTATTTTGTATAACAAATGACCATATATCACTTTCATGGTCAGAAGAAAAATGATGTGTGTGTGTGTGTGTGTGTGTGTGTGTGTGTGCGCTTGTGCATGGTGTGGATAGATAGATGATAGATGGATAGATAGATGATATAGATAAGTAGATAGATGATAGATAGATCTATGATAGATATAAAATATGTATTACACACATACAGGGTGGCAGTTCTGAGTTAAGTTCAATACAATATATGGTAAACCTTGAAATTCCTTATCATCAGTACAACAGTATATAAACCAGGACAAATTAATAATTTGTAGCAGGGACTATTCCTTTCCACTAATCAGATGCCTGTGTCTACTATCCAGGGCACTGGTTTCCAGGTAATCTAAGTACCTAATAAGCTCAATTCATTATCAGCAATCAGTTTGAAAAGCACAGAATATGAATAAAGGGCCTGGATTACCCTGGATGTCAGCTCCTTGAAAGTAGGGCCTTGTCAACTTGTACCCTGCTCTATCCCCAGAGTTCAGAAGTGCCCAGTTCAGAACAGGTACTCAAGAAACATTTGTTGAATGAAGGGCTATTTCACCCAGACCATGTGGAAGCTGAAGAAATCTCCCTACTTTCTCACAGTGTAGACATTCAATGAGCAGATAACTAGTCAGATCCAATGTCTGACCCTCACCTCCAATGTCAGATCTTCAGATCCAGTGTCTGACCCTCACCTCCAGTGTCTGACCCTCACATCCAATGTCACCTTCAGATCCAATGTCAGACCCTCACCTCCAATGTCTGACCTTCAGATCCAATGTCTGATCCTCACCTCCAATGTCACCTTCAGATCCAGTGTCTGACCCTCACATCCAATGTCTGACCCTCACATCCAGTGTCTGACTTTCACATCCAGTGTCTGACACTCAGACCCAATGGTTCTCTTTCTCAAAAAAGTTTGACAAACTCTGTCAGATTCTCTTGCCCTGACATTCCTACAAAAGTTAATATTTCATCAATATGCATTGCCACATATATTATTTAATTTACTCCTTTCAATAATCTATGAGTCATATTCTATTGTTACCTCCATCTTGTAGGTATGGACACTGAGACGTGCGTGACATAATTTTCCTAAGGTCACACAGCTAATAAAGTGGGGCTGAGATCTGATTATGGGAATGTCTGAGGCCACAACATGTCTTTAACCAATATACTAAACAGGAGCCTCTTATGAGCCCCAGATGGAAATTTTATTTCAAAATGTAATGATAGGAAATACTCCATCTCTTCTTTTTTTTTTTGGTACATTATATTTTTTAATATTTTTTATTAATTTTTATTGGAGTATAGTTGCTTCACAATGTTGTGTTAGCTTCTGCTGTGCACCAAAGTGAATCAGTTTTATGTATACATATATCCACTCTCTTTTAGGTTTCCTTCCCATTTAGGTCACCATGGATCACTGAGTAGAGTTCCCTGTGCTATACAGTAGGTTCTCATTAGCTACCCATTTTATACATAGTAGTGTATATATGTCAATCCCAATCTCCCAGTTCATCCCACCTCCCCTTCCCCCCTTGGTAAGCATAAGTTTGTTCTCTACATCTGTGACTCTATTTCTGCTTTACAAGTAAGTTCATCTGTACCATTATCACTTTTCATATAAGCGATATTGTACAATATTTGTTTTTCTCTTTCTGACTTACTTCACCCTGTAGGACAACCTCTAGGTCCATCCTACAAATGACCCAGTTTCGTTCCTTTTTATGGCCGAGTAATATTCCATTGTGTATATGTATCACATTTTCTTTATCCATTCTTCTAACTCCATCTCTTCTAAGGAATTAGCTAGCCTCTTCCTTGCTGATAATGAAAACTATGTAACTGAGCGTATCTACCTTTTCTCTTTGGCTGACAGGAAGCTCAGAGACAAATGTAAACCTCAACTAGAGTAATTCTATTGATCCCTATGGACTGTGACTTTGGGTTTTCTTTTCCCTGATCTTGACTTTTGACTCCATATTTGCTGGGCCTGATTCATATTTTTTATCTACTTTATTACCTGAATTTTTGTTACAAATCATCTCAAATCCTTCGAAGGATTTTGGAATAAAGGAACATAGCATCACTATTATTGATTTTACTGTATTTCCAATCTGTGGAGAAGACACTTCACCAGAGCATCTTCTATATTGTCTAAAAAGAAAAACCAATTAGCAATTTGTTCTGAGTCCACATGTTGTATCTTGTCCTTTAAATACATTCTGCAGTTGTCTCTAAATCATATTAACTTCAAAATCGCTGAAAAGAAAATAAAGCTGATAACTTGATAGCCCAACCTCAGTGTGTGGTTTGGTTTGCTTGTTTAATTTTAGACCTTACTTTTCAGTGACATCCTTTCAGACTTGAAACTTCAGTCATTTGCTGACCTTAATTCTCAGGGTATTAGATGAAGTCAGCATTGCCAAAGGGAAGGCCACCCGTAAAAAAAATTTGCATGTGCCTGCTAATATATAGGGATAGAATTCTAAATGTATTGGTTTGAAAAAAAATGGAAAGTTTTCTGACCCACTTTAAATCAGTGTTTCAGTAAAAGGCTAGTGAGAAACCTACCTAAGGAAGAGGCTTGGTTTCCATGAGGTTAGTAGTAGTTATTACTCAAAGGAGAAATTGACATGCTCATCTGATGAGTTGGGTTGTGGATGTTCGTGTAGAGATAGGGGAAACACTGATGGATTGCAGTTGTTTTAAGATGATGTGATGTGATGTGTCTTCCTCCTTGCATGGCTTGGTCTCATCACAGCTTCCAGGTATCACCTCAATGCTTTGAGGCTGGGAAAGATGTGTAAGAGGCAAGCCTCATTTACCGAAAAGATGAAGGTGTGGTGCACTATTGGGGAGTCACCAGGAACAGAATGCCTGTCTATCAAATCCCTCACGTGGATAATGTCATGGCCCATCAACATTCTTTTGACTCCATAGATTAAGTTTGTTTTTTAAAGACGTACAAACAGTTTTGTGATCTGATTCCATCAGATAAAAATAGTCTGGTCTGGGCTAGGACTAGGCTCCTGCAGCATCAAAAATGAATAGCAGAAGAAAGATAATTAGTCACTCACAGGAGCTGTTCACAGAGGGTCTTCATCAGGGAAGAACAACCCACCAAGTGTTAGAATGCCCAGTGGTGAAAAAACAGAATTGAAATGTTGAAAAAGGATTCTACCTCTCACCTCTTAGCCCTCACCAGCCCATTAACAATGACTTATTCAGAAGTACTCATTATTAATCATTCCTTCAATTCATCATGTCATATAAGGAGGAGAAATTCCTCCACCAGGGATTCCAGAGGAAGCCTGTACCTACCCCTGGAGGATTCCCACCCAACGATTCATTGTTCAGGACGGCCCTCAGAAACATAGCCGTAGTGAACACCTAACAGTGTTGCCCTGGAGAGGAACACTGACACTGTCAGGCTGGTACTAAGATGATATTTCTTATTTAATAAACCATGGCAATTTCATAGACAGTAAGTCCTGATTCTTGAAAAACAACAGCTTTAACCTCAGAGCTGAGCCTCTGGTATATAACACTATTAATACTTTGAAGTTGGAGATATTATAGATGATCTAGATCTTAAACAACTAGATCTAAATCTGGGTATCAGCTAAATCCTGATTTTATCAATGCCCCAAGGCCCTCCAGATGACTCTCTGTTGCAAACGTTCTCCTCTCTCAAAACCATGTCTTCCTATTAAGTACCTGACATTGCTTCTTGTCAGTTGGCCCATTTTCAAAATATCAGCCCCCAGGTTAAAAACCCAAAAGGATTCTCTGCAGCTACTCATTACCTTCTCTATATTACATCAAAATCAAGAGAAAAGGAGTTTTCCTTGTGATGTGCACAGCATGAGATAAAATGATACCGATTTCTTTGAGTAGCCATTGTCTTTAAACTATAATATACAATAAGTCTCCTGCATATGAACGAGTTCCATTCCGAGAGCGCATTTTAAGTCCAGTTTGTTCTTAAGTCCAACAAAGTTGGCCTACGTACCCAGCTAACACAATCAGCTATATAGTACTGTACTGTAATAGGTTTATAATACTTTTCACACAAATAATACATTAAAAAACAAACACAAAAAATAAAGAAAACATTTTTAATCTTACTGTACAGCACCTTGAAAAGTAGAGTAGTACAGCACAACTGCTGGCATACAGCCGCTGGCATCGAGTGAACAGGCAAGAAGAGTTACTGACTAGAGGAGGGAGAGGAGGTGGGAGATGGTAGAGCTGAAGGATTGTCAGCAACAGGAGACAGAGGGCAAGCTGCAATTTCACTCACGCCTGACGTTGATGGAACGCACGTTCACATCTCTGAAAGTTTGCACCTTGAAGGTTCGTATGTAGGGGACTTACTGTACAATAAGTCATTAACGGTGGCACAGGGCCTCCTCCTCTACTGAGACCATTGTTTTTTAAGGCTGTAGAGTAGAAAAGACAATAGTATCTCGATGGTAACCCCACCACCTAAGCAAGAAGTTTTTTTTACTTATTTACTTATTTATTTATTTTTTAATTAAAAAAAAATATGGAACGCTTCACGAATTTGCGTGTCATCCTTGCACAGGGGCCATGCTAATCTTCTCTGTGTCATTCCAATTTTAGTATATGTGCTGCTGAAGCAAGCACTATTTATTTAATTTTTTAATGACAGTCTTAATTTAAGGGATATATGTTCTTCTATCTCCCACATTGTTCTCTACTGTAAGTACAAGGGGATGCTGTTTGATGACCTAATGAAGTCAAGGAGCCTTGAAGATCATTTCCCTAAATCAAGAAGCCCATAGACACTTCACTAGGAGCAGATGAATGCTTGGCTCCCAGGAAGACTTCCCAGCCTCCACTGCTCCTCCTCTGCTCACCTCACCGAGCTCCCAGCTCCCAACTCCCAGGATGCAGTTCCCCGTTACTTTGTGAATATCTGTTTCCCAAGCCCTCCAAGAAGCAAGACTGATACACTGGGGAAAATCACTAAGCAAAATCATCACCCCTAATTTACTGTCCCTATTTGTTCTTTCACTATTTTCTTTCTCTGAAAACTCAGATAATCAAAGATTACCGGGTGCAAAAACTCATTTTATCGAGAGGGAAACTGAGCCTCAAGGATGTGAAATACCTAAGGGCATGGGTAGTTAATGGCAGAACCACAGTGAAAATAAGTGTCCTCTCCTCTAGTGTTCTGGGCACCTAATTTCCAGTCCAGCATTCCTTCTATCTGAACAGACTGTGGTCCAAACCTGAACCAGCTGCCTCTGCAGACAAATACCGTCCTTGCTCTGCACACCATCTTTGTGCTTCTGACTGTTCCTCCAGCTCAAGGGTGTATCTGAGAAACCAGTCCTACTCAAGACTGGGCACACTGAGCTCCAACCACCACCTCAAAATGGCCAGTTTTACACTTTTGTGAAAACCCACCTTGTTTCCCATCCTTATTTCAAAGCTAGGGTTGGTATTTCAAAGGACAGCACACAGGGTGTATTTCACTGGCACAGGAGGCGGGCATAGGCAGGACAACTAGAATCAGCTTTGCCCCTTTGGCCAGCAAACACATTCACCTTGACCTCATCCTTACCAGACAGCAACAAGCAAGAAATCTTCTACTTAAGGATGGTCCGAAACAGGCCACAACCTTGTCACACTACCTTCAAAACGATCAGCTGGAGAGTCAAGGTGTTAGCTCAGTACGGTCACTGGCATGCAATTGGGTCCCAAAAGGAATATTCAAGATTCCAACCTACCCAAATAACATTATTTGTACTTTAATTCAGTCAAAATATTGAGCACTTCCTATTTCCTAGACACTGTGTTAGATGATACAAAGACTAATAATAACTGTCTCCAGGTAGCTTCACAGTCTAGCAGGAAAATCAGATACATAAATGACATGCAATATGATAGAAACATGCATGGACAGCTGTGTCCCAGAGAAAAACCAGCAACACAGAAGCAATCTGTGGAGACCTATGCTGTATAAAGCCGCACAGGAAGCACCAAGGGAGTTACGAAGATGAATAGCACACTGTCCTTGAAGGGTAACAGTAAAATCTAAAATTGGAAATGAACGTATGTCTTAGACATACTTTTTCCAGCCAAATAAAACACAGTACAAAATGAAGCAAAAGTTACTAGAGAGGCAGGTATAAGCTATGTGTTATGGGAGCTGCTCATTTCAGCTAAATGATCAGGAGGGACCTCCAGACTTAGAAGACACATTTGAACCGGAGCTGGAAGGAAAAGGCGCATTTTGATATAAACTGAGGATGGGAAAGGGCATTTCAGAGACAGTACCTAACAAAAGGCATGCAGGCATTACAGATCTTCCTTGACTTGAGATGGGATTACATTCCAACAAACCCAATAAATTCAAAACATCGTGATGTAAATGCATTTAATACACCTTAACCTACCAAGCATCATGGCTTAGCCTAGCCTACCTCAAATGTGCCCAGAACACTTATCTTAGCCTACAGTTGGGCAAAATCATATAACACAAAGCTTATTTTATAATAAAGCATGGAACAGCCCATGTCATTTACTGAATAATGTACTGAAAGTGAAAAATAGAATCGGTGTCTGGGTACAGATGTTGGTAAATATATCGGTTGTTCACCCTCATGATTGCATGGCTCACAGCCACTGCAGCCTCATGAGAGAAGATCCTACCACATAGCACCAGCCTGAGAAAAGATCAAAATTCAAAATCTGAAGTACAGCTTCAACTGAATGTATATCACGTTTGCACCGTCGCAAATTTGAAAAATTGTAAGTCAAACCATCGTAAGTTGGGGACCGTCTGTGGAAGGAGAACAATCAGGACCCCATGAGGCCAGGTCATGGAGCGTGGTGGCAGGTAAAGCTGTAACGGTTGCAGATTTCAGATACTAAGTCAAATAATAATTTAAATGCTAAGGGGTCTGCATTTTGTTCTGAATGCAAGTGAACGATACAAGAAAAGGCACAATCAGAGCCATGCTTTGAGGATCATTATTGCAGGAATGTTGAAGGCGGGTGGAAGATAACAATTGGGAAGAGCAAATGTGGTTATTAAAACAGTCCAAGTACACAAAGGAACCCATCTACAGAAAAGAAACAGACTCACAGACATAGAGAACAGACTTGTAGTTGCCAAGGGGGAGGGGGTTGGGGAGGGATGAATTGGGAGTTTGGGATTAGCAGATGCAAACCATTATACACAGAATGGATAAACAACAAGGTCCTACTGTATAGCACAGGGAACTATATCTATATTCAGTATCCTGTGATAAACCATAATGGAAAAGAATATAAAAAAGAATGTGTATATATGTATAACAATTGCTTTGCTGTACAACAGAAATTAAAACAACATTGTAAGTCAACTATACTTCAACTAAAAAACAAAAACAAAACAGTCCAAGTGGGTGAGCAATGAGTTAGAGGAATGGCAGTAGGTCTGGGAATAGGAAATAGATGTGAGAGACACAGATGCTGCTGAGATGGCTACGTGATCACATGTGGAGGAGGGACAGGGGAGCTCACGATGACTCCATGTCTCCAAGGTACATGGTGAGGTCAACACCAGAACCAAGGAAATCAGGAGAAACTGCATCCCACTTCCTCTTCCATCTGTATCTGCTTCGCCTACCAAGGTCATCCATCTACCATCGCCACTGAGATTTCAGCTGCTCGTGGCCTTCCTCACTGATCAGTCAGTGTCTGTCTACCCAAGAAAACACCTCACTGCAGAGAACGGGCAGAGACAGGGTGACACGTCACCAGCCATGTCTTCATCCACTGACCCCTCATTTTTTTTTTTTTTTTTTTTTTTGCGGTACGCGGGCCTCTCACTGCCGTGGCCTCTCCCGCTGCAGAGCACAGGCTCCGGACGCACAGGCCCAGCGGCCATGGCTCATGGGCCCAGCCACTCCGCGGCACGTGGGATCTTCCCAGACCGGGGCACGAACCCGTGTCCCCTGCATCGGCAGGCGGACTCCCAACCACTGCGCCACCAGGGAAGCCCGCTGAGCCCTCATTTTATCAACCTTGGGATAGGCCTCAATGTTTCCGAGGAGGAGCCGTCCTCAAGGACCTGAAATGGAAGTTCACCTCACTTAGAAAGTGGAGAGAAAAGGAAGGAGGAACCAGCTCCTTCTGTCTTTCCTTCTTTTTTTTTTTTTTAACGATTTCTTTTTTTGATGTGGACCATTTTTAAAGTTTTTATTGAATTTGTTACAATATTGCTTCTGTTTTATGTTTTGGTTTTTTTGGCCCAGAAGCATGTGGGATCTTATCTCCCCGACCAGGGATCAAACCCACATCTCCTGCCTTGAAGGCAAAGTCTTAACCACTGGACCACCAGGGAAGTCCTATCTCTCTTCCCTTCTTATCCCCCTTTCCTCTCCTCCTTTCTTGTTATCATTGTCTGTTCTTGCCTTCCCTCCTTTTCTCTACCCCCACCTTCCTGCAGTCTCTACCTCCATTTTCATTCCTCTCTTTGTCCGGTTACATTTCCCCACTCCTTCTTCCTCCTGAGGAATTGCGTGAGTTAACAAGTTGCTTGGTAACATGCAGTGTTAGACGTGCCTTTGATAGTAAATCTCACGTCTCTTGAACCTAGTTATTTGTTCCTCAAGCAGAGTAGACATTCAACAAAGCAGGCATTAAATCGATGAAATAATATGTCCTGTCATCATGAAATTATGTATCCATTTTTTGTTTGTTTATATGGTGAGACCACGGGTAGTTTCTGGAACGGTCTCCACCACATCTGGCTAGGGAATCTGGTGAGGAAAGGAGTTATCAAATGGGAAATCAAGGCATATGACCAAAGAAGACTTGAATGTGAGGTCAAACTTTTATTTCCCCACGAGCCATTAAAATAGAAGGTATCTCTTACGGCAGTTTCACGCACGCTCACAAATAAATGATTTCTGTGTTTCCACTCAGCTTCTGACAAGTCATAGTTCCTTGAAGAATGAAGAGAAGACATAGTCTTTAGAAGCATAAATTTCTGTCCTTCCCATTTTCCTCCAGAAGCAGATTATTGCCCGACACGAAAGGGAGGTTTTTCTCTGACCTCATTCGGAGATGGAACTTTTAACCAAAATGGTGTCACCCCTGAACTCACTCCTACACGCCAACGTAAGTGACCACAGAAGGAGAAAAGCCCTATAAAAAGAGAGAAGGTAGCGCTACACTTTGTCCATCTCGCAGCAAGCACAGGCTCATCCACTTACAGTGAACTGGGAGAAACTACCATGGCTCGTGTGAGAACTTCATCCGTGGTGAGTCCCGCACTAACGTGCAATGCTGTCGTCGATTTGGGCCAGATAATATTTCTGGACTGCAGGCATGAAATCCTGGATTCTAGCTATGGAAATCCAAGAATACGGTCTACGTAGGATGGGAAATGAAACCCTTGATAGATACTTGTCATTGTATAGCATTTTCAAGAACTGGTACACATCAGTTTGAAAGGTGAGATTAAAACTGAAAGAGAGCTATACTGGGGGCTAAACCACACAAGAAGTGTCACACGATGCTGTGCTCTAAGAAAGAACGCTTATTGAAAATCTGTTTCTCTGAGTACAAGGGATTCAATATAATTCTCCCATTTTTCTTCAATCCAAAATGAGATGGGTCACTATCCTTGAGGATTTACTAAGTTGTGGCAGTGACTTTTCTTCCCATTATCCTGTTATTATACTATAGTCTTGGTACGCTAACCCTATTTATTCTAACTAGACATAGATGTATAGATGGTATAGGTGTGGTTTAGAGTAAATGGTCTTTATGTTTTTAAAATATTTAAGTTAAAACGTCTTTTTTGAAACCCAATTTGATTACCGAATCAGTATATGTAAATTTAGAAAACCTGGGAAATATACCTAAGAAAAACATAAGGGGGGGTCCATTTTGGGTTGGATGTTTGCCAGTGGTACCAACAGAATTTTTAACTGATACCACATGGATTTTCTACAGCCCTTTATTTCTAAGGTGTACATTTGATTTCACATAGGGTTTCACAGAATGCACGGGGCGGGATGGATGGTGCAGGAGGACATTTCTTCCTAGAAAATCAAGGTCATTACCATCCCAATGACCTGAGAGTGATGCATGTACTGACAGGTTGATGACTTGCCATCTTCACTAAAATTACTGCCAGCCAATGAATAATGTGGTTTTTCTAAGTTAGAAAAGAAAAATGTTCAAGACTGGTAGAAATGCCATCCTAATATTATTTTGTTCATCTAACCAGCTTTTCATTTAACAGACCTGAAAATTTCGTATAGATTGTCGTTGTCCATAGCATGTTCTCAACTATCAGCAATTCCATCATCACCACACTTTGTTGACAAAACCCATGTAGCACTAACCCCGTTTCCCACCTCTCTTTCCTTTCCCACCCAGTTCCAGTCACTGCTGCTGCTGCTGAGTCTGGTGGCTCTTGTGAAGGCGGGAATCATAATCCCACAAAGTCCAGGCTGCCCGCATGTTGAGGACAAGAACTTCCCCCAGTATGTGAGGCTCAACCTAAACATCCTTAACCGGAACGTGAATTCCAGAAGACCCTCTGATTACTACAAACGCTCCACCTCACCTTGGACTCTCCAGTACGTAAAAGTCCCAGATAAACTCTCTGTATTCTTCTACCCTGTATGTATCAGACTGCCAGCTAAATCACCTTGAGAACGGTATTACTCAGAATCATCCGTCAAAACTGGAAGGGCCGTTGTGTAAACCCATGATTCTCAGGCTTTCATTCTACAGATTTCTTTGATAGAGCACAGCTCTCCCCAGCCCCCATAACACCTATTCTACTAGTTCTCATTGCCCCAGAAATCCATCCAAATGAACGGCGGTCATCATTCTCATATTTATGACACCCCAAGTCTGTTGTTTATTTATTTTAAAAAGAAATAGACATTTATTGTAGGAGATTAGTGCTTGAATTCTCTTTACCAGAGCTCCCAGAGAAGATGTGTTGAAAATAACTATTAATTAACTGGGATTTTTGTGCTTTTTTGGTTGTATCAACACTGGGAAAATATAGCTTGAATACCAGTGGAAGAAGTATCATGCTGGGTATTTCCACCCTTTTTTGAGTTAGACAACATCCCCAACAGACCAATATTTGCTGTGTCCTTAGTACATCTAGTATTTAGATGGATTAAGTACAAAATGTATTTTGATAATTTGATTTTAGTAAAGCAAGTAATCCTCAGTTGTATGGAGCCTATAGATTCACCTGACTGTAGGGTTTCTCGTCTTCTTACTTCTACTTACTAAGAATAGTTCAAATAAATGAATTCAGAAGTCGAAGCAGCTGGAGGGGAGACAGAAGGTTATAAAGGGGCTTAAGATCTTGTTTGCAGCCCTTCACATCAGCCGTGGGCTCTGTTCCATCAGTGTGCTGTCAGATAAAATTTGAGTGCATTCTCTGCTTCAAAGACAGACTTCATTAAGTCAGATTAACAGTTATCTTGTTTCTATACTAGTCCTTTAGTCTTTTTTCATCTATCAAATGTACCCTAAAGAAATTAACCTTTGTGTCAAATTTAAATCCTTTCTGTGGTTTCAGTCTATCTTCTTTTGTGTATGCCGGAAATTGGGGAAAACTAATCATTGTCTTTTTTTCTATAACACTTCATGGGCTTCGAAACACAAGTTTTCCCCAAACTACTTCTTTTTCAGACTAACAGCACTTAGAGAATTCACAATGCCTATCATTTGCTCCCCCTGTGAATTTGTCTCCCTCTGTTTATTCCTGTTTGATTTCCTTCCTGCTCTACCAGGAATTCACGTTCTTCCTGGCTTTTGTCTCCCTTGCAGCCGCAATGAGGACTCTGAGAGGTACCCCTCTGTGATCTGGGAGGCCAAGTGCAGCCACTTGGGCTGTGTCAATGCTGAAGGGAAGGTGGACCATCACATGAACTCCGTCCCCATCCAGCAAGAGATCCTGGTCCTGCGAAGGGAGCCTCAGCACTGCCCCCACTCCTTCCGGCTGGAGAAGATGCTGGTGGCCGTGGGCTGCACCTGTGTCACCCCCATTGTCCACCACATGGCTTAAGAGCTTCCGGTCTGACCCCCACTCCCCAAATCAGTTAGGCTTTCTGGGGATTAGACCCAGCCCCATTTCTGACCCAAATCACCAGGGTTCTTAGTTCATCCAGTGGAAACTCCAGAGGGAACACTGGTTTAGAGATGGAATCTGAACCATTTTTCCCTTTCCCCAAGAAGGAAGTTTTAGACTGAGTACCAATTTGCTTCTTGTTTGCTTTTCTAAGGGCTTTAAGTTATTTATGTATTTAATAGGCCCCAAGATACCTTTGGGGCATGAGATTCCATTTTAATGAATTACATGCCTTATTTTGTATTTTTTTAAGACAAGATTCCAGACTTGGGAATTTTATTATTTAAAAGGTAAAACCTATATTTATATGAGCTATTTATGGATCTATTTATGTTTCTTAGTCTTTAGAGAAAGGTGAACTATATGAGTATCTGTACTGCCTAGGGAAATCCTGGATAGGACTAAATAGCAGGTGAAAATGTCTGAGTTTGTACTGCATATGCCTACAGGATTTTCTTCTCATTGTCTCTTAGGAGCGCATGACATGGCTGAAAAGAAAGACTAAACCTAGTTTCATATTTATTACCTTAACTTTGTAAATTGTTCAGGTTTCACAAGAGAGACGGCAAGTGTAACTCTGCTCTGTTAAACTCTTGTAATAAAAACAATTGATAATAATAAAGTTTGGGAAGAAAATTCGTTTCCTTATTTGTTTTCTCATTAAAAGGACTTCCGAGGGCTTCCCTGGTGGCGCAATGGTTGAGAGTCCGCCTGCCGATGCAGGGGACACGGGTTGGTGCCCCGGTCCGGGAAGATCCCACATGCCGCGGAGCGGCTGGGCCCGTGAGCCATGGCTGATGAGCCTGTGCGTCCGGAGCCTGTGCTCCACAACGGGAGAGGCCACAACAGTGAGAGGCCTGCGTACAGCAAAAAAAAAAAAAAAAAAAAAGGACTTCCATGAGCTCAGCTCTTTCATATTTGGAAGGGTGTGCAAATTTATCAATAGAGCAAAACAAAGCATGCCTTTGAGTAGCAACAACCTCCACCCACCCCAAGTCCAAGTTCTCAATGTTATTCAAGACAATACAAGATGGAGGCCTGCACACTATTATCCAATGCTGTGGACACGCGCACTCTGGAGCAAATTAAGCAAATAAAAATAATGGCCCTGGGAAAATGACATGTCATTTTTAAAGATCATATGGGGGGAAGAAAAAATCCTCCCGAAGGTATGACCTGAGGTTTGACAGGAACGAGGAAGTTCTGGGAGGAGACATTGTTTTCAGACTAGAACGGCAGTGTCTCCCCAAGCTCAGTCTGCTTTTGAAGATTAATGTCAACCAGAGATCTAGAAAGGAACATTTCTCTCTTGCTCAGGTCATACCCCTAGGACAACCTCTCCTGCCCTCGGCCTCTGATTCTGTGCACCCCAGGACACAGAAAAGAGCCACCGGGGCAAAACAAACTTCAAGCATGAGAAAAGTTCAGCCCAAGTAAAATAAAAACTGAACCATATTCAATTCCAGAGTAGTTTCAAGTTTCAAGTCATAACCATTTTCCCCAATCACGGCCCAGCGTGTCCTACTTGCCCTACTTCTGGGTGCCCCTGAGAACTCTCAGGCTGGACCCACAGGCTCCCTGCTTCTCGAAAGACCATCTTCTGCAATATTTTATTCTCGAAACTCCAGCCGTACCCAGAGGGCCATGGCTTTTCTCTGCTTCTTTTCCAATTCCAAACCCAGGGGTCACCTTCTCCAGCCCCGCTCCTTCCAGTGTTCTTGTGCCCTGAGATCTTGAGTCTCATGACCAACTCCCATCATGGTTTCCACACAAGAGATTCACAGGCAGCTGCCACTGACAGTTTCTCACGGTCTGTGCTTTAAAACCTCTCCCTGCTGTTCATTTCTCACTCTTCCTTGAATGGTAGTGGTGAAAATAAAACTGTGTTTTTCCTTTGGGACGGAGAGCAAGAAAAGGACATGTACATCCACAGCCCTGAACCATGATTTCCCACTAGACTATATTCCTGGGAATTTTGAGGGTGGGAAGAGGCAGTTGCTTTCCAAGCCTCTTCTCCCCTGATGTGGGCTGCTTTTATTCTCCCTTCATTTGCCCCAGTTAGCACCATCATTCACCCCATCATCTCTGCTAGAAATCTGCAAGGCATTCCTGACTCTTCCCTCTTCCTCTCTCTCACTCCCGACACCCACAAATCCCCAACCTCATTGTTTCACTTCCTGAAAATTCTCAGATTAACGCCCTCCCTGCCCAGGTTCAGGACTTCATCTTTTCTCATTTCCCTCCTGCTATTGGAACAGCTTCCTGTCTGTCGTTGCTGCTGATCTATCCTCCAACATCTATCTATGGCACAAAATCAGACATGTCAAAAGACACCCTCTGTAACCTGGCCCTGGACGTGCTCCTGCTTTATCTCATGCTGCTTCCGCCTTGATGTTTCACCCTGCACTCTTGACTGCCACGCTGTTCTTGACCTCCGTGCCTGTGTCATGCGGTTTGCTCTACCTGTATACCTTTACCACCTTCTCCCTTCCTGCTCCTCTATTCATACCCTGCTGGTATGGTCTCAGTGTCTGTGTCCCCCCAAAATTCATATGTTGAGTCCTAACCCCAAAAGTGATGGGACTGAGAGGCAGGATCATTGGGAGGTGATTAGGTCATGAATGAGATTAGCGCCCTTATTAACAAGGCTCCAGAGAGCTCCCTCTCCCCTTCTACCAGGTGAGGACACAATGAGAAGTCCTGGACCCAGAAGAGAGTCCTCACTCAATCATGCTGGCACCTTGATCTCAGACTTCCAGAACTGTAAGAAATAAATTTCTCTTGCATATAAGCCACCCAAAATATGTGATATTTTGTTATAGCAGCCCAAATGGCCTAGGACACCTGCCCTCCGCACTCTGCCCTACCCCCACTGCTCTACCCATTCTCTCCACGTAGGTATCATCTCCTTTAAAGAGGCTTCCTGGACCTATCACTCCAGCAATCCCAAATTAAGTCTCTCTCTTCTGGGCTCCAAAAGCACTGTGGGTATCACTTATCACTACTCTTACATACGATATGAGCTCTTTCTTTTAACCAGTTGGTGGTCCCTTGAGAGCCAGCCCATCAGCACCTGACCTGGCACATAGCAGACAGTCAATATTGAGGTAACCTTTGAACCAGTTGTCCAGAGACACCTCAAAGTCAACAGACAAAACTAAAGTCATGAGCTCCATTCCCAAACTAGCTTCTCTACTGCCTTTTTTATCGACTCAAATGAGATCACCTGTTCATCTGAGCAAAAAACCTAGATTTCTCTCTGTCACTCACTCCTCTCATCCAATGAAGGACAAATCCCTCATCAGTTGTCTCATATCCTCTCCCCCCTCCCTAACTCCAGAGTCATGTTTAAAGTTGCACTGTAAAGGGGGACTTCCCTGGTGGCACAGTGGTTAAGAATCCGCCTTCCAATGCAGGGGACAGGGGTTCAATCCCTGGTCAAGCAACTAGATCCCACATGCATGCCACTACTAAGAATTTGCATGCCACAACTAAGGAGCCCGCCTGCCACAACTAAGACCTGGTGCAACCAAAATAAATTAATTTAAAAAAAAAGTTGCACTGTAATGGGATCCTAACTGGTCTCTCTGCTTAGCTTCTTATAGTTTATAATTCAATGTCTCTCAGCTTCTTGGGGAGTCTAGTCAGGGTAAGTAATTAAGAGCTGTTGCAACAAGCAAAACTCAAATAAACAATGTTTATTGCTTGCTCCTGTTACTGTCCCCCAGGGGTCCTCAGGGAGCTAGGCTCCACTCAGACATTCAAGGACCCAGGCAGGTAGAGTTTCCCCCTCCTTGTAGCAGAACCAGAACTGCACTGTCTCATCCAGTAGCCACCAAGCACATGTGGCTGTTGAAACCTTGAAATGTGGCTCGTCCTAACTGAGTTGTGTTATAAGTGTAAAATACATACTGATTTCAATGGGTTTTTTGTTATTTTTGAGAGTAATTCTTTGCAAGAGCTCAATTATCAGTTTTCTGAGTCATAATTTTAATGTGTGGCCCACATGGAGAGGGTGCTAACAGTACACTTAGCATGTATCTTTCCTAGGTACAAAGCACGAACAGGTAGTGTATAAGATATTAGGGGGATTGTGAAAATATTCTTAATATTTTGAGGGGGTTAAGGCAGTGGAATGGTGAGATACTTGTTTTTCATTTTGGTTCCTTAGTTCTGGGGATCTGACATTTTCCTTTATTTTTAAAAAAACTGAGATGTAATTGACATATAACATTGTGTTAGTTTATTTGATATATGTATATATTGCAAACTGATTACCTCAATAAGTTTAGTTCACATCTATCATCACACATAATTACAACTTTTTTTTCTTATGATGAGAGCTTTTAAGATCTACTCTCTCGGCAACTTTCAAATATGCAATACAGTATGGTTAACTATAGTCACCGTGCTATGCATTATATCCCCAGGACTTATTTATCTTATAACTGGAAGTTTGTACCCTCTTACCATTTTCACCCATCCCAATATTTTTTTAAATGTAAAATATCTGGCTAGTTTTTAAGTGAATCTGAAAATTGGGTTTAGACCAAATTAATTAAAAGAGACCATATTCAAATATATTGAACTTTTTAAATTTTTAGAAGTAAAGAAGATATAAGGCTCACACCTAGGAGGAAAATACAAAATACCAAATCAGGAACCAAAATTATATTGATGTCAAACTTTTCCACATTGAACACCAGGAAGTAATGGAGTAAAATCTTCAAAGCCCCAAAGGAGAGAAAGTACAGATCAGACAGCAGCTGCTCTGACAAGCCTTCTTTGACCACTAAATGATACATTTGTGACATGTTATGGAGTTATGCACTTAAGAGTTGCACATTTCTCTGTATGTATGCAGTGGTTCAATACAAATTTTGCTTAAGAAAAAAAATGTCTAACGTGTAGCTTCTCTCTCTCTCTCTCTCTATATATATATACACATATATACACACACACACACACATATATATATATATATATATATATATATATATGGAATATTCTTTATCCATTCATCTGTTGATGACCACTTGGGTTGCTTCCATGTCTTGGCTATTGTAGATAGTGCTGCTATGAAAATTGTGGTGCATGTATCTTTTCGAATTACAGTTTTTGTTTTTTTCTGGATATATGCCCAGGAGTGGAATTGCTGGATCATATGGTAGTTCTCCTCTTAGTTTTTGTTTTTGGTTTTTTGGTTGTTTTACTTTTTACTTTTTATTGGAGTATAGTTGCTTTACAATGTTGTGTTAGTTTCCGCTGTACAGCGAAGTGAATCAGTTATATGTATACATGTATCACCTTTTTTTAGATTTCCTTCCCATTTAGGTTACCACAGAGTACTTTCAGGTTTTTAAGGAGCCTCCATACTGTTTTCCATAGTGGCTGCACCATGAGGTGATGTGAGGACACAGCAAGAAGATGATCCAGGAAGCAGTCCTCTGCCAGACCTTGATCGTGGTCTTCCCAGCCTCCAGAACTATGAGTTTCTGTTGTTTATAAGCCCTCTAGTCTCTGGTATTCTGCTATAGCAGCCCGAATGGACTAAAACATCACAGAATAGTTCAAGTGAGGGGTTCCTGGTCGGTGAGCATGCCTCCTTCCTGAGGAGATTCAGGAACCCAGTCTCTTTTTCATTTCACGAATATAAGGAGTATTGGGAAATGAGATCCCTGGATGAGCAGATGCATCCCAAATACAACTCTGCACGGGCCAGCTCTGCTTCACTGGCCCCAGCCCACAGCTCGCAGTGTCTGCGAAGCCTCACTGCTGCCCTCCCCGGATGTTCCTGCAAACTCTCCAGGAAGGTGGAGCCAGACCATGAGCAAAATATAGAACACGGCTCCTGGGAGCCTCCCGCAACAGTGGGAATGATGTTCTCCCCTCATCAGCCAGGTTTGTGTTCACCACCTGGTTTTCCAAAACTAAGCAATATATCGTCTAAGCATGCAAATATAAGTGTGATACTATAGAGAACTATAGAGAAAAGCAAGACAAAGATGAACACCAACGTCAGGATAGTTGTTCCTTCTAGAGGGGAGGGGAGGAGCATCTGGGCAGCAAGTCCTGGAGATGTTTCACTTCTTAACTTGGGTAGTGTGGTTTTGGGTGTTTGGATTTTGTTTGTCTTTACTGAACTCTTTAAATTGTACACATACATTTTATTCATTCTTTTGCGTACATGATGCATTTCACAATTAAAATTTTTAAAAGGTACAGAAAAAAGGGAAAAAAGTGATAGAGGCAGCTACACAAAACTGTAAATCTTCAATAGGTTAAAACATTAAACTGAAAGGCAAACAACAAACTGAGAAAATATTTGTCAGGAATACTGCAAGAGGTTAATATCTGGACTATGAGCCTCAGTACTAGACACACTCCCACCTCTGGAACTTTGCTCTTGCTCTTCCCTTCGCCTGACACACTCTTCCACTGAAAGCCTCACGAACTTCCCTCCCCTTATTCGAGTCTTTGGGCAAATGTCACCTTCTCAGTGAAGGCATCTCTGAGCACCCTGGCACTCCCTCTGCAACTTCCCTGATTTATTTTTCTCCATGGCATTCACCTCCTCCTAATATACTATTTCACATGTTTATTCTGTCTTTGTCTATCTCTCCTCACTAGAATGGAAGCCCCTTGAAGGCAGGAATGTGTGTCTGCTTTGTTCAATGCCGTATGCCCAGCGTCCGGAACAGTGCTTTCCTCCTTGTAAATGCTCACTAGACATCTGCTGACTGAATGATTATGAAAAGCTCACGTTAAATTTTTTGTATTTATTTTATTGAAGTGCAGTTGATTTATAATGTTGTGTTAGTTTCAGGTGTACAGCAATACATATATATGTATAATTTTTCAGTTATACCTATATGCATAAGTATGTATAATTCAGTTATACATATATATGTATAATTGTTTTTCAGATTCTTTTCCCTTGTAGGTTATTACAAAATATTGACTATAGTTCCCTGTTCTATACAGTAGGCCTTTATTGGTTATCTATTTTATATATAGTGGAAAAGTTCACATTAATTGATAAGACAAGCATTAAGAACATCTACTCAAAAGACAGAAGATACAAACTGACAACACAATAAGGCACCAAAATGTCTTTGAAGCACATGTGGAAATATTTACTATCACTAATAAATAAATTCACATTAAACAATTACCTATCTTTTGCCTATCGAAGTAGCCAAGTTTATCTTTTTGACTATAGTAATGTTGGCAAGAATGTGCCAAATTGAGCAATTATTCACTGCTGATTAGTGTAAAAGTATACAACATCCTGAAAAGCAAGTTTACAATTTCATTCAAGAAACTTAAAAATATTAATGCTCTTTGGACCACTAACTACTCTTCTAGAAAGTTATCAGAGCAAAATAATTTTAAAATATATTAATAAAACTGTGTACAAAATTATCATAGCTTATCATAAATATCAAGAAAACTTTTGAAATGTTTAAAATGTATTCTAAATACTTGGGTAAAAATCAGGATGAGAGAGAGAAAATAATTCAACTATCAAAAATAAGCTGGACTTCCCTGTTGGCGCAGTGGTTAAGAATCTGCCTGCCAATGCACAGGACACAAGTTCAAGCGCCTGGTCCTCGAAGATCCCACGTGCCGCGGAGCAACTAAGCCCATGCGCCACAACCCCTGAGCCTGCGCTCTAGAGCCCTTGAGCCACGACTACTGAAGCCCGCGCACCTACAGCCTGCGCACCGCAATGAAGAGTAGCCCCCGCCCTCCGCAACTAGAGAATAGCCTGCGTGCAGCAATGAAGACCCAATGCAGCCAAAAATTAATTAAGTTTTACAAAAGGAAATAAGGTATTAAAAAACAGGAAGGAAATATTAAAAATACAGGTATAAAAATACAGGAATTACTCTGGATCATGGGGAATGGATAATTTTCATGTTTTCTTTCTAATTTCTCATTTTAAATGAACATCTATTTCTTTTTAAATAGGGATGCCTTTATGGTCTGAAAACTGGCAACTTTAAAAATAATGGTTAAAAAATAAAAAAACAAATGAAAATAATGGTTGTTTGGTAATTTGAATAAATCATTTTCTTTTTTTTTTTTTTTTCTTTTGCGGTACACAGGCCTCTCACTGTTGTGGCCTCTCCCGTTGCGGCGCACAGGCTCCGGACGCGCAGGCTCAGCAGCCATGGCTCACGGGCCTAGCCGCTCTGCGGCATGTGGGATCTTCCCGGACCGGGGCACAAACCCGTGTCCCCTGCATCAGCAGGCAGACTCTCAACCCTGCGCCACCAGGAAGCCCAATCATTTCCATTTTTAATGAAATAGCATAATGAATGGAAAATATGAGATTATATGAAAATGGCTCTAAGAAAGAGTCAGTATCTGAAACCTGGAACCTCAGACCAAAAAAATAAAATAAAATAATGTAAAATAATATAATATAATAAGAGATAAGGTAAGGTAAATAAAATAAAATAAAACTTTAAAATATCCAGGCCACCATGATCATGGCCACTGAACCCCCTTGTGGCAGGAATGCCAAGTAGGGAAACAGTAAGGTAAGAATCCACTCTAGCTGGGAAAAAAAACTGCAAAATTAACAAATAATACACTCTAAAGACATAGCTCCATGTTCAAAACATCAGGAAAAACATGTCACCCATACAAAGCAACACTGAAATAAACATATGCCTTCATTCTTTTTATGCTGTTGCGTCTGTCCCCTGGGATTGAAACCTGCCGCCATAGGTATTGTTTTACACCACCATGAAGGAGCCATCCATGTTGGAGGCACAAATTATCTACTTTGGGGCATAAATTACCCAAATGGACTATTTATCTTTATCAGTTTAGATCATCACTGCCATATCTCCATCATATGCTCAGCCTTGTGGTACCTCAGATGAAAAATAAATTCGTCAGGATCAAAAACAAGTTATGGTGGCAGTTTAGGTGGAGGTGGGGAAACAAGAGGAAATTGGCTTCAGAAGCTTTTAAGTATCAAAACATCACAAATCGAAATGTTAAGGTAACAATAGTAGTTTTCCATCTCTCACATCAGGAAAGGGTTTTAAACATTACAACATCCACTCTAATCAAGTTTTCCCTCCCATCATTCCCTCGAAACGGTTCCTGTCACCAACACCGGCCTCAGCTTTAGTACTTTTGTGACATCAAGCAAGTTTTTAAATGTCCCTAAACCTTCACCCAGAAAAAGAAATTTGAGCTGTGCCTGGGCAAAGTTTCAGAGTAGCTGGAGAGAGAAGTGATCAAAGCAATTGAAGGCTTAGGAAACTGATAGACAGGGAGAGAGAGAGAAAGAGAGAGCGAGCGAGCAGTGACATGGCATGTGGTCTTCCTGTTTCTTTTACCACAAAGGCCCATTTAGAATCCAGGTTCAGAAGCTCAGAGCCTATCACAAAAAGAGCACTGAGGAAGGCTGGTGCTAACATCAACAAGAGAGGCCTGGAGGCTTCCAGGGTGGTTGCTTGTCCTTGTGATTCCTCACATCCTCAGGCATCCACTACCACCAGGTGTACAACTTAGGGCAGAGCTGACAAGGTCAATTCTCAAAGCGTGGAGCTCTATAATGGTGATGGAGGGGAAATCAGTGTATGTCTGTGGTTAAGAGCAAGCAGCCTTCAAAGGCTCCTCTCAAAGGTGATTTGTATCTCACTGCCTCCTGCTAGAAGACCACAGGTTGGTTACCCTCATGTGTTCCTGGAGGAAGTAACAGAACATGTGGTTTGCACATACCCAGATGAGTGCCAAATAGGGATGATGGTGATGGTGACAGGGATGGCAATAAGATTTGCTCCTAAACTAACATTGATTGAGGACACCTGGGTCACTGAGCCTGCATTAATATCTTCGAAGAGGAAGGTTAAACGGCTGACTCATTCACCTTTATCTGCCCAGGGCCTTCCTGGAGGAGAAGGACCTTAGCTGAGTCTTACTGGATGATTACAAGGAAAATTATGAAAGCTTATGTTGGAAGAAAGTTTGAACAGTCTTCCAGTCCATTTCTCTGTCAAAAGATAAGAGAAAGTGATACTATGTATGAGCAAAAACATTACCAAGATTAGTTTTAGACAACTTCAAATATAGACCTATCCCAATCCAGGGATTATTACCCCAAAAGGCAAGAAGTCCTTCTCATGCCCAACTGATATCTTTCTATCTTGAATTGGGACCATGTACCATTGTATAAAAATTCATTACAACTGTTACTAAAATGGAGCAGGACCCTATGATCCTTGTCCCCCGGGTCCCCTGCCTGCCTTTTGTCCGTGAAAAAACTTTAGCCAAAGAATAAGTTTAATCAGAGAAGTGAGAACATGCAGAAACAAAGGAAAATAGTCAAAGGAGACCAAATAATAATAGTTTAGTCATTAAGCATAGTCAAGGACCTTTAGTTCCTTCTCAAGGGCTACAGATAATATCCTGAGCCATATCCTTTGAAAAGTTGTCTTATAGACACTGAAACCACCGCCAGGTGGAAGAAGTTAACTACATGATGACCAGACTGTAGCCATGACATAAGCTGCCACAATTCCAAGAACTGGCCTCGAGGAAATGGGAACAACCGACCCTGGAACTGAAGATTAACTGTACTTAGAACTCTCAAGATGACGCAGGTCAGACCACCGATGACCAATTTCAAAATGACTGTCAGAGCTGACTGTGCTGTTTCTGCATGTAGCCCCCTCCGTCTGTCTATAAAAGCTCTTGCCCCCTGATTGTCAGGGGCATGGGGAGTCGGCCTATAGACAGGTGTCCACCCTGCCCCTCCCACCAACCCGGGTACCAGCATCCAAAATAAAGTAAACTTTCCTTTCCACCAACCTGACCTCTTTTATGGCTTTTGAGCGGCGAGCAGCTGGACCCCACTTTCGGTTACATTACCTCATTATTGGGGGGGATGATATGGGATGTCAAATAAGCCACAATAACCTTACTTTTTAATTAAGAAAAAAATGGGCAGAAGACCTAAATAGACATTTCACCAAGGAAGACATACAGATGGCCAAGAGGCAAATGAAAAGATGCTCAACATCACTAATTATTAGAGAAATGCAAATCAAAACTACAATGAGGTATCACCTCACACTGGTCAGAATGGCCATCATCAAAAAGTCTACAAACAATAAATGTTGGAAAGGGTGTGGTAGAAAGGGAACTCTCCTGCACTCTTGGTGGGAATGTAAATTGATACAACCACTATGGAAAACAGTATGGAGGTTCCTCTAAAAACTAAAAATAGAACTACCATATGACCCAGCAATCCCACTACTGGGCATATGCCCTGAGAAAACCATAATTCAAAAAGGGACATGTACCACAATGTTCATTGCAGCTCTATTTACAATAGCCAGGACATGGAAGCAACCTAAGTGTCCATCGATAGATGAATGTATAAAGAATATGTGGCACATACATACAATGGAATATTACTCAGCCATAAAAAGAAACGAAATTGACTTATTTTTAGTGAGCTGGATGGACCTAGAGTCTGTCATACAGAGTGAAGTAAGTCAGAAAGAGAAAAACAAATACTGTACACTAATGCATGTATATGGAATCCAAAAAAATGGCACTGATGAACCTAGTTGCAGGGCAGTAATAAAGATGTAGACATAGAGAATGGACTTGAGGACACGGGGTGGGAGAGGGAAGCTGGGCGAAGTGACAGTAGCATCGACATATATACACTACCGAATGTAAAATAGTTAGCTAGTGGGAAGCAGCCACATAGCACAGGGAGATAAGCTTGAGGGGTGGGATAGGGAGGATGGGAGGGAGGCTCAAGAGGGAGGGGATATGGGGACATATGTATGCATATGGCTGATTCACTTTGGTGTACAACAGAAACTAACACAGTATTGTGAAGCAATTATACTCCAATAAATGTCTATTTAAAAAAATAAACGCACACAACTGATTCAGGAATAATGCAGTGTTGGTCATAATGACATCAGATAATGATATAATACTATGTTAAATTCTATTCAGTAAGTGCGTATTGCAAAGTGGCATTACCCTTTTAGGAAGATCTATGGAAATTTAAATGGAGCAAGAACTACAAAGAAATCATTATCAGGAAGAATTCTGAAGCTATAAGTTTGAGTAGGGGTAAGGGGATGGGAGCCGGTGAATGAATGGAGGAGTTGGCCTTAACTCGGAGTACAGTCAGGTCACCCAGAGCAATAGGAGAGTAGCTGGATCCAGGTATGCGGGTATATTTTTAGGACCTATAGAAGTTCTCTTCTGGTTGCTTTTATTTTCTGAATAAAATAAGAAGCAAGGTCATCTACCCAGAGTGAAGGTGGTGAAGGAGGTAGTGGAGATTTGAAGAATATATTTATCAAGGAGATGAGAGGCGATAAATTGGTATCTGGCACCAGAAGGTAAGAGAGAACATGAAATAGTCATGCAGGGGAATGAGGGAGCAAATGGGTGTTTCAGGAGAATTACAGACCCAGCTGAGGTTAACGGTCATACATTTCAAGTAAGATTAGTCAGCAGAATTGCAGGATTTTCTCCACCCACATTCAGCAGTGTAGGTTCAAGCACGGAATAAGTAAGTCAAGACTTGAATTTAACTGGTGTTGGGATTTTACCAGTTGAATATGACCAAGTGAGAGAAGCAAGGGACCGAGGTCAGGTGCAAAAGGAGTGGTTATAATAGCTGGCCGTGGGATTTAAGTGGGGTAGAAAGGGAAATAGGACACAAAGGCAAGAGACAGTAAACTGATTATAGGATTTAGCAGGGGCGAGAGAGCAGGTGACAAAGATTGTTGGACCCTCACATCAGTCACTGATGACTATTAACTTTTCCATTCCACTTGCATGTCACTGAGGTGCAATTTAATCTCCTGCTAATTGGTGTAACTCCAATCCAGCCTTCAGAGTAATGGAATTGATCATGGGCAGAGTGGCCAGTTTGGGGGATGGTATGATGTGGGAGTGGAGGAAAGATCAGTTTAGGTTTAGACTCCTAACATGGGGTTTAGTGAGGAATCAGTCAAGAGGAAGTGTCCAAGAGAGAGTAAAACACTTGACTAGAAGCTGAGACCACCTCCTTGAATAGTAGTTTGCATATAACAAATAGTTGCTGAATATGTTTGAAGAATGAAATTGAACGGATACATGAATGGCATTCTCAGCCTGGACGAAGTAATTTGAAGGATATGATTTTCCTGAGGGAGATGGTAAATAGTGGCAGTAGATACAGAGAGAAGGGGTGAATTTGAGAAATATTAAGCATAAAATTAATATGACTTGATGGCGAAGTTGGGGGGAAGTAAGCAGGAATGGAGAAAGTTAATGATGGTGCCCACATTGCTAACTTGTTTAAACAGGTGGATGACAATACCCTGCAATAAGATAAGGAATGGAAGAAAGAAGAATGCCAGGCTAGGGGCCAAAGGGAGTGGTGAGTGACTTTGAGCTTATTGAGTCTGAGATATCTGTCGGATATCCGTGTGGCACTGTCCAGCGGGGACATGGAAAAATGAGCTCAGCCAAGATCTGAGCTTGAGGAACTTGGAGAGTAAAGCCCCTCAGTCAGAAGCAGGCTCCAGAGCACAGCGAGGGCACATACCTGATTATCAGAAGCCATGCGTTCACTGGTGTCTCCTAAAGAGAAGTCACAGGGTGAAAGGATCCAACAGCGAAAGACTGAACCCTGCAGAGCCCTGATGTCTAAGGATCAAGAGGAAGGAGAGGGCTTCCCTGGTGGCGCAGTGGCTGAAAGTCCGCCTGCCGATGCAGCGAACACGGGTTCGTGCCCTGGTCCGGGAGGATCCCACATGCCGCGGAGCGGCCGGGCCCGTGAGCCATGGCCGCTGAGCCTGCGCGTCCGGAGCCTGTGCTCCGCAACGGGAGAGGCCGCAACAGCGAGAGGCCCGCGAAACACACACACAAAAAAAAGAGGAAGGAGAAGAGTCCATGAAGGAGACTAGGAAAGAGCTACCCAAGATGTATAAAGAGAAACGCCAACAGAAGAGAGAACTTAAAGGCAAGTAACTGGTTGAAGGAATCCAATGCCAAGAAATGTCGATGAAGTTGTGACCTGAAAAGCATCTGTTAGATATGAACTATGAAGCCATCAAGCCCTAGAGGGAGATGTTTCTTTGGAGGGGTGGAGGCCAAAATCAGACTAGAATAGTTTGAGGAGAGAATAGAAGGGGAGGACGTGGGAGACGCAGGAAGAGGCTCTTTTTGCAGGAGTTTGGCTGTAAAACGAAAGGTGATGGCCATGGGAACCTGTGACTTATTTGTAGGGTTTTTTGTTTGTTTTGGTTGTTGAAGATTGAAAATTCCTTTTTTTTTCAGGTTTTTATTAATTATCTATTTTATACATATTAGTGTATATATGTCAATCCCAATCTCCCAATTCATCCCACCACCCCCCTCCCTGCTTTCCCCTCTTGGTGTCCATATGTTTGTTCTCTACATTGTCTCTATTTCTGCCTTGCAAACTGGTTCATCTGTACCGTTTTTCTAGATTCCACATATATGCGTTAATATATGATATTTGTTTTTCTCTGACTTACGAAGACTGAAAATTCTTGAGCCTGTTAATAAACTGAGAGAAAATGGCTGGAGGTTAAAGATATAGGAGAGCTGTCAGAAGAGTAAGGTTCCTTGGGCAAAGACAAGTCAAATATAAAGCCCAGAAAGATGTCTTTCCCGACTGGAAGCAGCAAAGAATGGTTCAGATGGAGGCATATTTCTATCTGCCATGCTATTGAAAGATGTCTTTCTTTCCCCCACTTTCTCATCGCTTAATTCTATGCATTCTGGTTTCTGACTCGACTGCTTTGCTGAAACTGCACTTTCTAAATTCTCAAATTACTTCCCAATTTCAGATTCAGTGGCATCTTCTCAGTTCTTTCCTTCTAAGCCTCTGTGGAACATTCACCCTACTGAACACCCTCTCCTTCCTAAAACTGTCTTTTGCCCTGGTTTTTGTGACACTGTGACATTCTACCTCACCTCCCTATTAATTTCTTCTGTCTCCACACTGGTTTCCCTTCTTTGTCTTCTGCCCTAAATGTGGATATGGTCCCAAGATCTGTGGGTTCAGCTTTCATCTTTATGAAGATGGCATTCACAGTTACATGTCCAATCCCTGTTATATGACTTACCTGTGCAGGACTGTGTTGTTCAGGCCTCCACCCCAAGATATTTGTTTGCAATAGAGCAGATGAATCAGAGTCACTGGGCATTGTGAATAGCACGAAATCAATAAAGAAAATCAATGATGATGGGCCAAATTTTCCAACATATAGCTATGATTGAGTGACGGCGACACAAACATGAAAGCAGCAATACCCAGTATCACCTGCAGTGCGTTTAGAATAAAGACGAACGCCAACCCACCAGGAGATAAGAGAAAGACGAAAGGTGGACCATGAATAAAGGATAAAACTGAAGCCAGATTATTCACCGAAGGACACATGACAAGATGTCATATATTCTATGAAGAGAGGCTCAGAGGAATCCTCCCAAGATCAGGACAAGATGACATAAAAGGACAGGGGAAAAATCAACTTTCCTGATAAAACATTGACTCAGATGGAACTGCCAGGACCTGGGATCAGCCCCTTGTGCATGCAGTCCCTAAGCAGTGACACCTAAATGAAGGGGCAGGGCTCTTTGGTGGCACAAGTGTGTAAATCAATATAGTGTGACATGCCAATTAAAAGCACACTGAGATACCCTAACTCAATCACTAGAGTGACTAAAATTTAAAAACTAGCAATACCAAGCGCTGGCAAGGTTGTGGGAGCAACCGGAGCTCTTATATGTTTCCAGTGGGAATGCGAAGTGACAGAGTCACTTTGGAAAATAGTTTGGCAGTTAAATGCACACTTGTCATAGGCCCCAGAAATCCTACTCTTAGGCATTTGCCCAAGGGAAATGAAGACGTATGTCCAAACAAAGACCTACATGTAAACTTTTCATCATAATAGCTAAAAACTGCAAACAACTCAAATGCCCATCAACTAGTATAGGAATCAATGTTAGCACATACATATAACGGGATACACTCAACAATGACAAGGAGCAAACCACTGACGCCCAGCAACATGACTGCCTCTGAAAAGCATTACGAACATGAAAGAAGGCAATTGCCAGAGAATATAACCTCAAACTACCCGCTGCTCAAACTAAGAAATCGTATTTATATTTGACAACCATACATTCAGTCTACCATTTCACTCTACCTGTGATGAGCAAACAATTTTGCCTGAGGGCAAGTTCCAGAAAAGAAGAACAAAAATATTTGCAGGCTACACATTATTTTATAAATTGTACAGTTATGTTTTCTTTTTGTTTTGTTTCATTTTTTTATCAGGAGGTACAGTATCTGCAACTGGGCTTAAGCATTTGTTTAATATTTCTTTAACCAAGGGTTTCAGAATTATTTGGCAAAGTTTCTGAAATGACAGAGGCGCACATAGTACAGTATCTGGTTTTAACTTTTGCCCTCGAATAGATGTTGTTGTTCTGTAAAGTATTCATGAAGCTCATCACTGTCCCAGAAAACTGAGCCTTTATTTCTGTGTCATATCCAAGTCAACTCGTGCAAGACCCCTTCTCTCCAGGCTCAGTCTGCCTTGTGTCTCTGCGAGCCGTGTGGTTAACCAGACCGTCTACACCATCCTGAATGGTTGATGGCTCACCATGGTGATGCTTACCACAAGAATGTGATAACTGTATCTCTCAGCTCCAGAGAGAAAAGGTGGGGTTGGGGGAGGAGAATGCATGCACTTTCTTCATTGCAATGAAGTAGAAATTCTCGTCTTGAATAATGTTTGAAGTTAACACAGACAGAAAGAGAGCTACTCCAATGCCATTCCCTTTGGAGACTCTTTCTCTTCCTTTTAAGACCCTTTGCCTGTTCTCAGCATCAGCTTCAAGTTCAAGGCTAAAGAAAAATCAAACAGGACAAACTCTTCTCTACTTCTAGAAGTGAAAGATTCTATAATCATTCATGGCTCAACCTGAAATACTCCTAAGTTGTTACCGTAGTTGTAATTCTTCCAGATTTTTTCAAACACTGGCAGTTCAGCAAGTTCAAATAGGTTCTAAACAAAAAGGAAGAAAGAGAGAGAAGGAAGGGAGGAAGGGAGGGAGGGAGGGAGGGAGGGAAAAGAGCTTCTATGGAGACACGACCGCTCAACATACATGACATTTCTAAATCCTCATTTTTAATTACTCCTGCTGAATACTCAGATGTGACCAAAAGAATCAATGAGCTTAATCACCACATTCAGGTCAGCAGCAGCGCATATTAGAAAAATGGGTGCATCCACCACAAGCAGAAGCATGATTCGGCCACAGCGTCCTTCCACTCTCTCATCCCCAGTCAGGTCAGTAGCAACCAAATCTCAGGGCAAATCTCAGAGATGCTTCTCACGCCTCATCTTACAGAGAGATTGGTAATGGACAAGTGCCTATGACTGACTGTATATTGTTTTATAACATGTAAATTTAACCAAACATAATATGTCTAAACGTGTAAACTTAAAATAGACAATCATATAAAGTTGAGGTAAATACTATTAAGGCATGTATTAAATTCATCACTACCTCTCAGTGATTCACAAAGGCCGTGATTCCTGGGTGTTCTGTCATTCGAACAAGTTTGGGAACATCTGCCCAGGCAATCCCTGTGTCTATGATACCAAAGTTTACCTTCTCTTCAAAATATCAACCCTACCCTCATTCCCCTCCTACTCCCAGAACCTGCTTCCTGAGCCCAAAGCCTTCAACATCCACCCTTTTCCTCAGTTATAAGCTTTCCTTGTGCCTCAAAGATAGTGATAGCAGTAGGGAGAGGGGGGGAGAGAGGGGGCGGGGAGAGGGGCGGAGAGAGAGAGAGAGAGAGAGAGAGAGAGAGAAGTATTTGGTGCCCAAAGGCAAACATTTCCAGTCAGTTCAGGGCAGAGCCACCTGGAAGAAGGAGATAGGCCATGAATAAGATCAGAAGGTCCTGAGAGCAGCACCTAAGAACCCAGGGGACTGGATGAACCTAAGATTCTCTCCAGGAATCTCCACAGGGAGGAGGGGAGGGCCCTCTGGCTGTCTGAACCAATTGTCATCTAAATTTCGATAGACAGGAGGACCCCAGCTGACCGGGGCCATCTTTGCTGACTTGTTTCTGTCCCCCTTGTAGACCATGAGCATCACAGTGGAGAGAATGGCACCTTTGTGATCTCTGATTCCCCAGTAGCTGACACAGTACTAGACCTTAAAAGGAGGGTTTTCGGAGGATGACTGGAAAATTGAACCTACCTTACCAGCTCAATGTGTCAACCTCCCAGAGGTGTGTATTTTTCAGTAAAGTCCTCAAAAGTGATGTTTCAAAGAGAGGGTTTCAGCAGAGTACAAAGATATAGTTTGCCGGCAGAGTCTCTTCCCATGGCCCACAAATTACAGCACAGGGAATGTAGTCTATCTGGCTAAGCCTGAGACCCAACCATAGCTGACATTCCTGGAGGAATCCCACATGAGGATGAGAACGAAGACTGAGAGGCTGTGGAAGTGGAGGAACCAGGTTTTCCTAAAAAACAGCATGCCCACAAAGACTAATAATCATCCCCCCAACCATGTTGCCCTACTGCCCTTTAATCTATCAGATTCAAAGAGTTGGATGAAACCAAAGGATTTCAACTAATCCTTAGATTAAATGTAATTGTCATGCACTGTTTACTTTTGTTTAAACTTGAACAGCTACAGGTATAGTGAAGGTCATTTGGGAGGCTGAAAATGTAGGTCGGGTTCAAGTTCGTGGAATGAGCACCCCACCAACACTGACTTCCTTCCCCTGAGGTTACTGTAAGAAGTTGCCTGTTTCAGTCAGATGGTGAGAAGCCAACTTCAGGTCCCAGAATGCTCTTCATGCATCTCCCACACAGGGCACTCAGCAGTCAAACTGAAACAGCATCCCTCTGCATCCTTTCAGACCTACCACATGAGTGAGTCAGAGGCATTTCCCTCCGAGGCCTCCACCTCCTGCTCTCATGGTTCAATAGAACGGGCCACGGGATAAAGCAAATTGTCCAGAATACACTAAAAAGAGGTCTAAGCACATGAACCTCGATTACTGCTCTGAGGCATGAACAGTGGCCAGGAGGTTAGAAATGTGTAGATCATAACCAATAATTTCTAGAGTGAATGTTCTCCCAGCCCCGAAATGTAATTCTTATTTAGGCTAATCAAACATCCAAGTTGATGAAGAATTAGCCATGCAAGAAAGATGTCAAAGAAAAAGAAAATTCAATTCGTTTCCTATCACTGCTATAACAAATTACCGCATGCTTGGTAGCTTAAAGCAGCACACATTTATTCTCTTACAGGTTCACTGGGTCAAAACCAAGGTGTCAGCAGGGCTGTCCCTCCAGAGGCTCTAGGGGAGAACAGTTTCTTTGCCATTTCCAGCTTCTAGAGCTGCATTCCTTGACTAGTGGCCCCTTCCTTCATCTTAAAAGCACATCACTCCAACCTCTGTTATCAGTCATCACATCACATCATCTTCTGTTGTCAAATCTCCCTCTGCCTCCCTCTTATAAGGACATCTGATTACATTTAGAGTCCACCATAATAATGCAAGATAATCTCCCCATCTCCATAGCCTTCATGTAGTCACATCTGCAAAGTCCCTTTTGCCATTTAAGGTAACAGTCACACGTTCCAGGTATTAGAGTGTAGATATCTTTGGGGGCCATTATTCAACCTACTATTCCATGCAAGAAAGATTTTCAGAGAAGAAAACAATCAGACACACCCTACAGCACTCTTAACACAATTGAACATAATATCTCTTGATTATTTAGGAAACAATATCTAAGAACATTCTCATTATGAACATCAGTTCATCACCATATTCTAGGAGCACAGAAATGCTCGTTAGTATAGAGTTCTGGCAAATAAACGAAACCAGAGATTCAGCTCTATTTGACTTCAGAATAAATTATGAGGTATGGAATCATTTTTGTTCAGTAAGAGTGCCCTAAAATCTTTGAAACCTTAGAGCAAATAGTAGAATTTGAGAATTTATTTCCAAGAGGCAAGCAAATTTTTTGCTTTGCACTAGAGGTATCTTGAAATCCCCTATTTTTTTCTGAGAAGTGCCAACAGTTGGGCCATTTAATTATGCAAATATAAAATACAGCAACTTAGGAACTATAGTTCCTGGGGATTAACTTGTTTTTTGTAAAAGGTGATTTTAAAGGTCATTAATACCGAAGGCAGAGTTGCATCTCTGCAGACTATGTCCTTTGCACAAAAATTCCTTTCTAACTATCAATATACTTCATTGTTACACCCTGTTGTATTTTAATATACATGTCTGTGTTTGTGAGTTTTTAATTAACGTTGTTGAGGTGGCCAAAAAATGCTGCAAAGGTATAAAGGCACAATTTTTAACTCCTGCTGGACGACAGAACAAAAAATAGAATTGAACCAGGCATAGCTCAGGTTGCCTAGACTCACAGATTTAAGGCTGAATGAACATTTAGAAAGGGTAACGGTGCTGGGCTATTGCAGTCTGAAATAATTGTTTTGGGAGCATATCATAATTACTATGGCCATGTAATAAAACCCCCCAAATTTCCTGGTATAAAGCAACCATTTTAACCCCACAGCTCACATCATACTCAATGATGAAAGGCTGAAAGCTTTTCCTCTAAGATAAGGAACAAGACAAGGGTGCCCACTCTCTTCACTCCCATTCAACATAGTACTGGAAGTCCTAGCCAGAGCAATCAGGTAAGAAAAAGAAATAAAAGGCATTCAAATTGGAAAAGAAGAAGTAAAATTGTCTTTGTTTTCAGATGACATGACTTTATGTAGAGAAAGTCCTACAGACTCACCAAAAAACTGTTCGATCTAATCAACAACTTCAGTAAAAGTGCGAGATACAAAATAAACATACAGAAATCAGTAGCATTTTTATACACTAACAATGAATTATCTGAAAAAGAAATAAAGAAAACAATCTCATTTACAATAGCATTAAGAACAATAAAATACTTAGGAATAAATTTAACCAAAGGGGTGTAAGACCTGTATACTGAAAGCTGTAAGACAATGGTGAAAGAAATTGGAGAAAACACAAATAAATGCAACAATATCCCATGTTCATGGATAGGAAGAATTACTATTGTTAAAATTTCCATACTACCCAAAGCCATCTATAGTTTTGATGCACTCCATATCAAGATTACAATGAAATTTTTTAAAGAAATATAAAACACAATCCTAAAATTCATTTGGAACCACAAAAGACACCAAATAGCCAAAGAAATACTGAGAAAGAACAAAACTGGAGGCATCACACCTTCTGATTTTAAACTATATTATGAAGCCATAGTAATCAAGACAGTACAGTACAGACATAAAATAGGCATATAGATCAATGGAATGAAATAGAATCAAAATCTCCAAATAAACCCATGCATTTATGATCAAGTAATTGACAAGGGAGCCAAGAATATACTAAATGGCGAAAAGACAGTCTCTTCAATAAATGCTGGACTTCCCTGGTAGTCCAGTGGTTAAGACTCCACACTTCCACAGCAGAGGGCACGGGTTCGATCCCTGGTCAGGGAAGCTCCACATGCCACGTGGTATGGAAAAAAAAAATGTGGCTGGGAAAATTGGATATTCACGTTCAAAAGAATGAAACTAGACCCCTATCTTATACTGTTTACAAAAATAATCTCAAAACAGTTTAAAGACTTAAATATATTATAAATTTTTAAAAGGTTTAAATGTAAGACCTGAAAGCATTAAACTCCTAGAAGAAAACATAGGGGAAAAACTCCTTGACATTGATCTCGGCAATGAATTTTTGGATATGACACCTAAAGCACAAACAACAAAACCAAAAATAAATAAGTGGGACCACATCAAACTAAAAAGCTTCTGCACAATAAAACAATCAACAAAATAAAAAAGCAACCTATAAATTGAGAGAGAATATATTTGCAAACCACTTGTGTGATAAGGGGTTAATATCCAAAATATATAAGCAACTCATACAACCCAATAACAAAAACAAATAATCCAATTTAAAAATGGGTAAAGAACCTTATTTTGTGTTCCAGTACCACAATTGCACCATCTGGGCATGGTGGGGTTTCCCCCACATGTCTAATAAGCAATTCTCAGACACCAGCTGGTTGTCCTATAATTCAACTCAATACTGACACCACCTACCCCAAGATAGCATCAGATTCCACAGGGTAGGGGTTCAGTTCTAAATGACTCCCCCCAACCCCCTTTCAGATGACAGTCACAAGCGCTGGTTGTTACTTGTGCTTCAGACCAACTAGCTACAGATTGGGGGTTCCCATGACCTCCTTCTAGGGTTTGATTAATTTGCTAGCGTAGCTCACAGAACTCAGAGGAACATTTAACTTACCAGATCATCAGTTTATTATTTAAAAAATGTAACTCAGAAACAGCCAAATGAAAAAGATGCATAGGGTGGAAACAGGGCAGAGCTTCCATGCCCTTTCCAGGCTCGCCACTCTCCCCAAATTTTCACCAGTTCACCAGCCCAGAAGCTCTCCAAAGCTAGTCTTTGGGGGTTTTTATGGAGGCTTCATTACATAGAATGGATTCAATCTCACAATATATACGTATATCAAATCATTGTGTTGTACACCTTAAACTTCTACAATGTTATATGTCAATTATATCTCAATAAAACTAGAACAAAATAAAACAACCATTTTATTTCAATCACAAAAATTTAATAAGGGCTCAGCTGGGCAGTTTTCTCTGGGGATCACGAGCAGGCTGATTTCCTGGGTGCACAACCTGTATAGTCACATAGGGCCCTCAGCTTAAACAGGTCCTATTGTTGGTTTAACTCTATGCTCAACAGTCTGAATTTTTTAATGAGGAGTTGTGCACTTTGTCACTAGGCCCCATAAACCATGTAGCCGGCCTTGCTCACGAGGTGCCTTCAGATACTGGCTGGGGCTCCGGCCTTTGAAGACTCAGCTAGACAAAGTGAGCAAGATGGCTCCCTCACATGGCTGTCGGCTGGGAGTGCCCTGGGACAGTCACCCAGAGCATCTACACATGGGCTTTCCAGCATGGCATCCTCAGAGTGGCTGCGCTTCTTGAATGGCAGTTGGCTCTCCCCAGAATGGGTATCCCCAGAGAACTGGGTAGAAGCTGCATAACCTCTTGTGACCTAGCCTGGGAAATTGTAGAGCCTGACAGAAATGACCAGGCCTCCACCTGCCGGTGGCTGGGCGGGGCAGAGATTGGCTGTCAAAAACCAGAAAGTTGATCAAGGTAGTGAGCATCCTCGGGGAAAATTGGAGGGAAATGAGGGTGTTGCTCAGAGATTCCCAGAAACCTGTGAGGAAGAGGGCCTGGGAAAGAACTGGCCTTCCTGTACACAAGCAAGATGAGGGCCATTACAATCTGAGGTATTTATGGAAGCTGGCACAGTTGAGAATCTATTGGTTACATTTCCAATGAGCTTTCCATAAGCTTAAAATTCTGCAGTTGCATGATTAAGCAAATACTGAAATTAACGTGCTCTTTCTGAACACTCACAGTGAGAACGATCCTCAGAGAAGACGCTGTGATCCAGAGATTCCAGTACAGGCAAGGGATTCCCAGTGGACCGCCTACAGCAAGGCAATGTAGCTGAGGAACAAAAGACAGGATAAGTATTGTCACCTCAAGGAAGGCACTAACTCAGTCTCTGTCTCAGTGTTCCCATCTGTACAGTGACACGAATTAATAATTCCTAATTGTAGCGTTATTACGACAAATGAGTGTGTGAATGCATATGTTAGAAGAGGTCTATTCTATTGTAACCATTCAACAAGCGTCAGCTTTCATTAAAAAGGGTTCCAATACTAATGAGAATACTAGGGAATCCCTTGGTATTCATCAGTAAGAGTAATTAAATCAATTCTGTTTTTACTTTTATTTTATTTAATTTTTTATTGAATGATTCTTTAAATTCTATAATGCTTTACAATTTTCAAAAGTTTCACACACATGATTCTATATAATCCCATAATAACCCTTTTATCCCCCTACTTCTATATTGCCCCTCCCCCTGCCCCTCTCCCAACTGGTAACCACTAGTTTTTTCTCTGTATCTGTGAGACTGCTTCTTTTCTGTTATATTCACTGGTTTGTTGTATTTTTTAGATTCCACATATATGTGATCTCATACAGTATTTGTCTCTCTCTGTCTGACTTATTTCACTTAGCATGATGTCCTCCAAGTCCAGCCATGTTGCTGCAAATGGCAAGATTTCATTCTTTTTTATGGCTGAGTAATATTCCATTGTGTGTGTGTGTGTGTGTGTGTGTGTGTGTGTGTGTGTGTGTGTACATACATATACCACCTCTTCTTTATCCATTCATCTGATGATGGACACTTAAGTTGCTTCTATATGTTGGCAATTGTAAATAATGCTGCTATGAACATTGGGGTGCATGTATCTTTTTGAATTAGTTTTTGGATTTTTCGGCTATATACTCAGGAGTACAATTCTTGGGTCATATGGTAGTTTTATTTTTAGTTTTTTTGCGAAACCGCCATACAGTGGCCGTACCTAGTAAAATTCATTCTCATATGACAAGAACTTCAATTCATCTAAATTCTCAAACCCAAATCATAGTACTTAGTGGATTTCACAAAGCTAAGCAACATAGAAAGAGAAAAGAGTTGTTTGCTTTTATACTTAATTCAATGTCTATGTGTTTTCAAATACAGTCACCAGAAGTTTGGCATCCCACATGCAGACACAGTCAAAAGCAAGTGGCTTTCTTAATGGACCTCACTTGAGGTTTGAGGTAACCACAGAAGGCAGTCAGGCGTTTGACAAGTGGTCTGTGGGAAATCTGGGTCTTTTTTCTCTTAGAGGTCTCTTAGGAACCTGGGAAACTCTTGCCTCATGGATTAGTATTTTCAGAATTTTTCATGAATAGCGTGTCCCTTCCAGGGAGGCTCATCACACACAGACCCCACTCCAGCTTCAGCACTCACAGCCCATCCAGAGCTGTGCCTCCCAGATCTGTTTTCTGTCAAAATCACGAGACCATGGTTGTGGGAAATGGTTACATGGCTTCTGGTGTTGTTACCACCACAAACAAGATCTGATCCTTGCCTTCAGGCCATGCAAAGGGCTGTGGTATGTCACCTACAGACAGCATGTAAGGAAACCACAGAGGTAAGCTAGTGGAGTAGGAAGTCTCTGAGAGAACAGAGAGAACGCACATAGAATTTTAACATGGAAGGCAGCTATACATATATAAAGACGTACACTCTTCTGTCTGTAGTGTACATATCACATTAAAAAGTTATTAAAACAGGGCTTCCCTGATGGCGCAGTGGTTGAGAGTCCGCCTGTCAATGCAGGGGACACGGGTTCGTGCTCCAGTCCGGGAAGTTCCCACATGCCGCGGAGCGGCTGGGCCCGTGAGCCATGGCCGCTGAGCCTGCGCTCCGCAATGGGAGAGGCCACAACAGTGAGAGGCCCGCGTACAGCAAAAAAAAAAAAAAAGTAATTAAAACAGGTATAAGCATTATCTAATTTTTCTAAGCAAAACTAGTTAAAGGTTCACAAATAAGGAAATACCCAAACAAATTCTGATTTGTCAACTTGAAAGAGTAGTATGTAGCCACTAAAAATCATTGTGAACCATATGGAAACAGAAAATGTATAAAATATAACATTAAGTAAAAACTATAGATCACACATATGTTGCAGTTACAGCCTTATATGAAGCATGTATCTGTGAGATGTATGAGCAGAAAAGAAAGCAAAATATTAATCTAGGTGAACAGATGAAGTTGTTTACAAAATGAAAACAGACTCACAGACATAGAAAACAAACTTATGAGTTGGGGGGCTTCCGGGAAGATGGCGGAAGAGTAAGACGCGGGGATCACCTTCCTCCCCACAGATACACCAGAAATACATCTACACGTGGAACAACTCCTACAGAACACCTACTGAACGCTGGCAGAAGACCTCAGACCTCCCAAAAGGCAAGAAACTCCCCACGTACCTGGGTAGGGCAAAAGAAAAAAAAGAAAAAACAGAGACAAAAGAATAGGGACGGGACCTGCACCAGTGGGAGGGAGCCGTGAAGGAGGAAACGTTTCCACACACTAGGAAGCCCCTTCGCGGGCGGAGGAGAGTGCAGCAACAGGGGTGCGGAGGGGAAAGCGGAGAGATTCCCGCCCAGAGGATCAGGGCCGACCGGCACTCACCCTCCCGAGAGGCTTGTCTGCTCACCCACCCGGGCGGGCGGGGATAGGAGCTGAGGCTTGGGCTTCGGTCGGAGCGCCGGGAGAGGACTGGTGTTGGCGGCGTGAACACAGCCTGCAGGGGGTTAGCGCGCCACGGCTAGCCGGGAGGGAGTCCGGGGAAAAGTCTGGACCTGCCGAAGAAGCAAAAGACTTTTTCTTCTCTCTTTGTTTCCTGGTGCGCGAGGAGAGGGGATTCAGAGCGCTGCCTAAAGGAGCTCCAGAGACGGGCGCGAGCTGCGGCTAAAAGCGCGGACCCCAGAGACGGGCCTGAGACGCTAAGGCTGCTGCTGCTGCCAACAAGAAGCCTGTGTGTGAGCACAAGTTACTATACACACCCCGCTTCCGGGGAGCTTGTGCAGCCCGCCACTGCCAGGGTCTCGGGACCCAGGGACAACTCCCCCGGGAGAACGCACGGCGCGCCTCAGGCTCGTGCCTCAGGCTCGTGCAACGTCACGCCGGCCTCTGCCGCCGCAGGCCCGCCCAGCACTCCGTGCCCCTCCCCCCCCCCCCCCCCCCCCCCCCCGGCGGCTCCTTTAACCCCGTACTGTATGAGCGAAGAACAGACGCCCTCCGGCGACCTACACGCAGAGGCGGGGCCAAATCCAAAGCTGAGCCCCGGGAGCTGTGAGAACAAAGAAGAGAAAGGGAAATCTCTCCCAGCAGCCTCAGGAGCAGCGGATTAAAGCTCCACAATCAACTTGATGTACCTGCATCTGTGGAATACATGAATAGACAATTAATCATTCCAAATTGAGGAGGTGGGCTTTGAGAGCAAGATTTATGATTTTTTTCCCCTTTTCCTCTTTTTGTGAGTGTGTATGTGTATGCTTCTGTGAGAGATTATGACTGTATAGCTTTGCTTCCACCATTTGTCCTAGGGTTCTATCCATCCGTTTTTTTCTTTTTTCTTAATAATTATTTTTTTATTTTAATAACTTTATTATATTTTATCTTACTTTATTTTATTTTACTTTATTTTCTTTCTTTCTTTTTTCCTTCCTTCCCTCCTTCCTTCCTTCCTCCCTCCCTCCCTCCCTTCTTTCTTTCTTTCTTTCTACTTCTACTAATTCTTTCTTTCTACTTTTTCTCCCTTTTATTCTGAGCCGTGTGGATGAAAGGCTCTTGGTGCTGCAGTCAGGAGTCCGTGCTGTGCCTCTGAGGTGGGAAAGCCAACTTCAGGACACTGGCCCACAAGAGACCTCCCAGCTCCACATAATATCAAATGGCGAAAATCTCCCAGAGATCTCCATCTCAACACCAGCACCCAGCTTCACTCAACAACCAGCAAGCTACAGTGCTGGACATCCTATGCCAAACAACTAGCAAGACAGGAACACAACCCCACCCATTAGCAGAGAGGCTGCCTAAAATCATAATAAGTCCACAGACACCCCAAAACACACCACCAGACGCGGACCTGCCCACCAGAAAGACACGATCCAACCTCATCCACCAGAACACAGGCACTAGTCCCCTCCACCAGGAAGCCTACACAACCCACTGAACCAACCTTAGCCACTGGGGACAGACACCAAAAACAACGGGAACTACGAACCTGCAGACTGCAAAAAGGAAAGCCCCAAAAACAGTAAGATAAGCAAAATGAGAAGACAGAAAAACATACAGCAGATGAAGGAGCAAGATAAAAACCCACCAGACCAAACAAATGAAGAGGAAATAGGCAGTATACCTGAAAAAGAATTCAGAATAATGATAGTAAAGATGATCCAAAATCTTGGAAATAGAATAGACAAAATGCAAGAAACATTTAACAGGGACCTAGAAGAACTAAAGATGAAACAAACAATGATGAACAACACAATAAATGAATTTAAAAACACTCTAGATGGGATCAATAGCAGAATAACTGAGGCAGAAGAATGGATAAGTGACCTGGGAGATAAAATAGTGGAAGTAACTACTGCAGAGCAGAATAAAGAAAAAAGAATGAAAAGAACTGAGGACAGTCTCAGAGACCACTGGGACAACATTAAGTGCACCAACATTCGAATTATAGGGGTTCCAGAAGAAGAAGAGAAAAAGAAAGGGACTGAGAAAATATTTGAAGAGATTATAGTTGAAAACTTCCCTAATATGGGAAAGGAAATAGTTAATCAAGTCCAGGAAGCACAGAGAGTCCCATACAGGATAAATCCAAGGAGAAATACGCCAAGACACATATTAATCAAACTGTCAAAAATTAAATACAAAGAAAACATAGTAAAAGCAGCAAGGGAAAAACAACAAATAACACACAAGGGAATCCCCATAAGGTTAACAGCTGATCTTTCAGCAGAAACTCTGCAAGCCAGAAGGGACTGGCAGGACATATTTAAAGTGATGAAGGAGAAAAACCTGCAACCAAGATTACTCTACCCAACAAGGATCTCATTCGGATTTGATGGAGAAATTAAAACCTTTACAGACAAGCAAGAGCTGAGAGAGTTCAGCACCACCAAACCAGCTTTACAACAACTGCTAAAGGAACTTCTCTAGGCAAGAAACACGAGAAGGAAAAGACCTACAATAACGAACCCAAAGCAATTAAGAAAATGGGAATAGGAACATACATATCAATAATTACCTTAAATGTAAATGGACTAAATGCTCCCACCAAAAGACACAGACTGGCTGAATGGATACAAAAACAAGACCATATATTTGCTGTCTACAAGAGACCCACTTCAGACCTAGAGACACATACAGACTGAAAGTAAGGGGATGGAAAAAGATATTTCATGCAAATGGAAACCAAAAGAAAGCTGGAGTAGCAATTCTCATATCATACAAAATAGACTTTAAAATAAAATGAAGACTATTACAAGAGACAAAGAAGGACACTACATAATGATCAAGGGATCGATCCAAGAAGAAGATATAACAATTGTAAATATTTATGCACCCAACATAGGAGCACCTCAATACATAAGGCAAATACTAACAGCCATAAAAGGGGAAATCGACAGTAACACATACATAGTAGGGGACTTTAACACCCCACTTTCACCCATGGACAGATCATCCAAAATGAAAATAAATAAGGAAACACAAGCTTTAAATGATACCTTAAACAAGATGGACTTAATTGATATTTATAGGACATTCCATCCAAAAACAACAGAATACACATTTTTCTCAAGTGCTCATGGAACATTCTCCAGGATAGATCATCTTGGGTCACAAATCAAGCCTTGGTAAATTTAAGAAAATTGAAATTGTTTCAAGTATCTTTTCTGACCACAATGCTATGAGACTAGATATCAATTACAGGAAGAGATCTGTAAAAAATACAAACATATGGAGGCTAAACAATACACTACTTAATAACGAAGTGATCACTGAAGAAATCAAAGAGGAAATAAAAAAATACCTAGAAACAAATGACAATGGAGACATGATGCCCCAAAACCTATGGCATGCAGCAAAAGCAGTTCTAAGAGGGAAGTTTATAGCAATACAATCCTACCTTAAGAAACAGGAAACATCTCGAATAAACAACCTAACCTTGCACCTAAAGCAATTAGAGAAAGAAGAACAAAAAAACCCCAAAGTTAGCAGAAGGAAAGAAATCATAAAAATCAGATCAGAAATAAATGAAAAAGAAATGAAGAAAATGATAGCAAAGATCAATAAAACTAAAAGCTGCTTCTTTGAGAAGATAAATAAAATTGATAAACCATTAGCCAGACTCATCAAGGAAAAAAGGGAGAAGACTCAAATCAATAGAATTAGAAATGAAAAAGGAGAAGTAACAACTGACACTGGAGAAATACAAAAGATCATGAGAGATTACTACAAGCAACTATGCCAATAAAATGGACAACCTGGCAGAAATGGACAAATTCTTAGAAATGCACAACCTGCCAAGACTGAATCAGGAAGAAATAGAAAATATGAACAGACCAATCACAAGCACTGAAATTGAAACTGTGATTAAAAATCTTCCAACAAAGAAAAGCCCAGGACCAGATGGCTTCACAGGCGAATTCTATCAAACATTTAGAGAAGAGCTAACACCTATCCTTCTCAAACTCTTCCAAAATATAGCAGAGGGAGGAACACTCCCAAACTCATTCTATGAGGCCACCATCACCTTGATACCAAAACCAGACAAGGATGTCACAAAGAAAGAAAACTACAGGCCAATATCACTGATGAACATTGATGCAAAAATCCTCAACAAAATACTAGCAAACAGAATCCAACAGCACATTAAAAGGATCATACACCATGATCAAGTGGGGTTTATTCCAGGAATGCAAGGATTCTTCAATATATGCAAAACAAAGTGATAAACCATATTAACAAATTGAAGGAGAAAAACCATATGAACATCTCAATAGATGCAGAGAAAACTTTCAACAAAATTCAACACCCATTTATGATAAAAACCCTGCAGAAAGTAGACGTAGAGGGAACTTTCCTCAATATAATAAAGGCCATATATGACAAACCCACAGCCAACATTGTCCTCAGTGGTGAAAAACTGAAAGCATTTCCACTAAAATCAGGAACAAGACAAGGTTGCCCACTCTCACCACTATTATTCAACATAGTTTTGGAAGTTTTAGCCACAGCAATCAGAGAAGAAAAGGAAATAAAAGGAATCCAAATCAGAAAAGAAGAAATAAAGCTGTCACTGTTTGCAGATGACATGATACTATACATAGAGAATCCTAAAGATGCTACCAGAAAAGTACTAGAGCTAATCAATGAATTTGGTAAAGTAGCAGGATACAACATTAATGCACAGAAATCTCTGGCATTCCTATACACGAATGATGAAAAATCTGAAAGTGAAATAAAGAAAACACTCCCATTTACCATTGCAACAAAAAGAATAAAATATCTAGGAATAAACCTACCTAAGGAGACAGAAGAACTGTATGCAAAAAATTATAAGACACTGATGAGGGAAATTAAAGATGATACAAATAGATGGAGAGATATACCATGTTTTTGGATTGGAAGAATCAACATTGTGAAAATGACTCTACTACTCAAAGCAATCTACAGATTCAATGCAATCCCTATCAAACTACCACTGGTATTTTTCACAAAACTAGAACAAAAAATTTCACAATTTGTATGGAAACACAAAAGACCCCGAATAGCCAAAGCAATCTTGAAAACAAAAAACGGAGGTGGAGGAATCAGGCTCCCTGACTTCAGACTATACTACAAAGCTACAGTAATCAAGATTAGTATGGTACTGGCACAAAAACAGAAATATAGATCAATGGGACAGGATAGAAAGCCCAGAGATAAACCCACACACATATGGTCACCTTATCTTTGATAGAGGAGGCAGGAATGTACAATGGAGAAAGGACAGCCTCTTCAATAAGTGCTGCTGGGAAAACTGGACAGGTACATGTAAAATATGAGATTAGATCACTCCCTAACACCACACACAAAAATAAGCTCAAAATGGATTAAAGACCTAAATGTAAGGCCAGAAACTATCAAACTCTTAGAGGAAAACATAGGCAGAACACTCTATGACATAAATCACAGGAAGATCCTTTCTGACCCACCTCCCAGAGAAATGGAAATAAAAACCAAAATAAACAAATGGGACCTAATGAAACTTCAAACCTTTTGCACAGCAAAGGAAACCATAAACAAGACCAAAAGACAACCCTCAGAATGGGAGAAAATATTTGCAAATGAAGCAACTGACAAAGGATTAATCTCCAAAGTTTATAAGCAGCTCATGCAGCTCAATACCAAAAAAACAAACAACCCAATCCAAAAATGGGCAGAAGACCTAAATAGACATTTCTCCAAAGAAGATATACAGACTGCCAACAAACACATGAAAGAATGCTCAACTTCATTAATCATTAGAGAAATGCAAATTAAAACTACAATGAGATATCCTCTCACACCAGTCAGAATGGCCATCATCAAAAAATCTAGAAAGAATAAATGCTGCAGAGGGTGTGGAGAAAAGGGAACCCTCTTGCACTGTTGGTGCGAATGTAAATTGATACAGCCACTGTGGAGAACAGTATGGAGGTTCCTTATAAAACTACAAATAGAACTACCATATGACCCAGCAATCCCACTACTGGGCATATACCCTGAGAAAACCATAATTCAAAAAGAGTCATGTACCAAAATGTTCATTGCAGCTCCATTTACAATAGCCCGGAGATGGAAACAACCTAAGTGTCCATCATCGGATGAATGGATAAAGATGTGGCACATATATACAATGGACTATTACTCAGTCATAAAAAGAAACGAAATTGAGCTATTTGTAATGAGGTGGATAGACCTAGAGTCTGTCATACAGAATGAAGTAAGTCAGAAAGAGAAAGACGAATACCGTATGCTAACACATATATATGGAATTTAAGAAAAAATAAATGTCATGAAGAACCTAGGGGTAAGACAGGAATAGAGACACAGACCTACTAGAGAATGGACTTGAGGATATGGGGAGGGGGAAGCGTAAGCTGTGACAAAACGAGAGAGAGGCATGGACATATATATACACTACCAAATGTAAGGTAGATAGCTAGTGGGAAGCAGCCGCGTAGCACAGGGAGATCAGCTCGGTGCTTTGTGACCACCTAGAGAGGTGGGATAGGGAGGGTGGGAGGGAGGGAGACGCAAGAGGGAAGAGATATGGGGACATATGTATATGTATAACTGATTCACTTTGTTATAAAGCAGAAACTAACACACCATTGTAAAGCAATTATACACCAATAAAGATGTAAAAAAAAAACAACAAAAAAAATCTTATAAGTTGGGGCAGGAGGAGGAATAAATTAGGAGTATGGAATTAACAGCTATACACTACTTATATAAAATAGATAAACCACAAAGACTTACTGTATAGCACAAGGAAATATATTCAATATCTTGTAATAACCTATAATGGAAAAGAACCTGAAAAAGAATATATATATATATATATATATATATATATATATATATATATATATATATATATATATATCTTAATCACTTTGCTATATACCTGAAACTAACACAATATAGTAAATAACTATACTTCGAGAAAAAAAGTGATATGTTGTTATTGTGGGATAATGGATGGTTTTTCCCTTTCTTAATAACACACCAGACAACACATGCCAGGTACTATGCTAAGCACCTTATATATATTATCTTATTCTAGCCTCTCAACAATCCTGTGAAGTAGGCACGGTGATCATCCCCATTTTACAACTGAGAAAAGAGGAACACAGAGAGGTTAGGTGACTTGCCCAAGATTATTAGTAATTGGTGCAGCCAGTAAGTGTCAGAGCTGGCATTTGGCTGCAACACCTACATGCTTAGTCATTATGGTGTGGTTTCCGATATTGCTATGATGCTCATACAACTTAAAAGAAGAGATGAACATTTTGCAGGTAAGAAGTCTTCGTGCTCTTTTTTTTCTTTTTAGTTTTGAAATATTTTCTCTTCACTACTGAGCAAAATTCTCAAAATCAGCACGGGTAAGTAGCTGCTAGTGTGCCAGCAGTAGGTCACAATTTTTAAAGCATACATTTCACACAGCCCCTGTTATAAAATTACAAGACCAAGGTCACACACCTGCTACTAGCAAACAGAGGTGTGTTTCTAGAAGGACATCAAGAAGTGCTATTTGTAGATCAAGGGTTAATCGTGAGACCCTCCAGTGACCTATGTAAGAAGCATGTTAATCAGTCTTCATTTCCAGATAGGAAAAGATTCCAGTGAAGAAATATTAATACACTTACCGAAGTTTACCCAGATAAACTGATTAGATGATCAGGCAATAGGAGATCCGATCTGTTGTCCAAGATACCGGAGTTTAAACCTTGAGGCTAATATTTTACTAGCTCTTGTGACCTTGGGTAAGTATTTAATTCCACAGTTCCCTCATCTGTAAAACGAGGATAATAATATTTCCAAACTCACACCACTGTTGTGAGGACTAAGGTGCGTGTAAAACAGCACAGTGGCTGACACACACAGCCAACACTCAATGTATACAAGCTGCTGTCATTGTTATCATTTTCATTCTTTTTAACAACCCTCGATAGAATTGTTATTGGGTTTAGCTTCCTGGGTCATATTAATACTCCAGATACGAAAAGTAAGATTCCGTTACAAATACCATTAAATCCTATCACAAACATAAGAAGATGCAGAATTATGACTTGGTAAGTACAACCCCCCTGATTTTCAGATTCACAGATATAAGGGATAAGCGCTTCTCCCCACTACCCCACACCTGATCTCTCACTGACTGGAGGGATTCTGTTTTCCTGGGTACTCTTTAGGGAAGAAGGAATGTTTTTGTAGTCTGTTATGACACTTGGAGATGCACAAGCAAGGCTTAGAGCTCGTCAGCTTCAGAAGCTACCTTTTTTCCAAAGATTCTTTCCTTGGCACCAAAGAGGGTGCCAAAAAAAAAAAAAAAAATGATGTCTCAGTGTTTGAGAAAATGTGTGCTCCTTTGTAACCTGAGGGGAGTCAGGCTGAACAGGTACCCTTTCCACAACTTACTGAACCAAAATGCTTTGTATCTGTGGAATAGGCTACAAAGTACATTTGGGACAAAGGGGAATTTTTTTAATGTATTAAATCTATAGCTTCCTCCATGGAGAAAGAGATCAGATTTGCAGTTACCAGGAGGCGGGGGAGAGGGTGGGAACTGGATGGTAGTCAAAAGGTATAAACTTCCAGTTATAAGACAAATAAGTACTAGGGATGTGATGTACAATGTGATAAGTATAATTAACACTGCTGTATGCTATATATGAAAGTTATTAAGAGAATAAATCCTAATTTTTAAAAAAAATTTATTTATTTTATTTATTTATTTTTTGGCTGTGTTGGGTCTCTGTTGCTGCGTGTGGGCTTTCTCTAGTTGCGGTGAGCGGGGGCTACTCTTAGTTGCAGTGCACGGGCTTCTCATTGTCGTGGCTTCTCTTGTTGCAGAGCATGGGCTGTAGGCATGCAGGCTTCAGTAGTTGCAGCACACAGGCTCAGCAGATGTGGCTCATTGGCTCTAGAGCACAGGCTCAGTAGTTGTGGCGCACGGGCTTAGTTGCTCCGCGGCATGTGGGATCTTCCTGGTCCAGAGCTCGAACCCGTGTCCCCTGCATTGGCAGGTGGATTCTTAACCACTGCGCCACCAGGGAAGCCCTTAAATCCTAAAATTTTTTATCACACACAATTATTTTTCTATTCCTTTAGCTTTGTATCTATCTGAGATGATGGATGTTCACTAAACTTACTGTGATAATCACTTCGTGGTGTATGTAAATCAAATCTTTATGCTGTACACCTTAAACTTATACAGTGCTATATGTCAATTCTATCGCAATAAAACTGAAAGAAAAAATCTATAGCTTCCTCTACTCTTTTCAACTTAATTTAAGGTGTTTAAACAAACCATCTTTATAATAATAACATACTAACAATATATAGATCATTTGTTTAAACTACCTTAAATTATATATTGAATACATGTGTACACAGAGAGTAAATAGTATACATTTAATAACCACGAGGAATATTATAACTGTGGTGTTTAAGCATAAAAGTTGGTTGTGAGTTTCCTGGGGCCAAGCAAAATGGGAAACATAAGTTCTGTGCCTCTTGGGGTAATGACTACCGGTAACTAGGTGCCTACCATTTCCTGGGTACTCAATTGTCTTTTACGTTTTTTGTTTCGATTATATTACACTACTCTTTAAAATAGCTATTATCCCCACTTAACACATGAGGAAACTGAGTCTCAGAACCACTAATTGGCCTAAATTTATACAACCAGAAAATAGTAGAACCAAGATTCAAAATCAAGAGCTGTCTAAATATTAAACGCATTTTTTCTACCTCTCCTATTAGAAAAAAAGACAAACCAATTTCATAACCGTTTTCCTCACTGTAAATTACAAGCGAAACTTCTCCCATGTGACGTCATAAATATAGGTGAATTCTATCCATGTTTGGGGAGGAAGAGAGAGGGAGAGAGAAAGAGAGAGGTTGAGAACGTGTTTTTCCCCTCAGCCAAGACTTCGTAAGTATGAACTGGATATCAAAAGAAAATTCTATATGCTTTCAAGCTGCCATGTGGAAAGAAAAGTTCCTCTCTCCACACACTATATGGTGATTGGATTTGGACGCCTGAACCATTCAACTTGACCACTTCTCCTACAGGCAAAACAAGACACCTCCAAGTCCCAGAAAGCTGGGCGCAAAGCTAAGGAGCACAGGAGGGTCTTAGGTGGCTGCCAGGTCCCCCAGGAGGGAGCCATCATTCCCTAGGCACCTATGCTTAGGGAATCTGGGGACAAACTGACGCAGTGTGCCACTCTGTGAGTGGGAGAAGACCTGCAATTTCCTGAACAGCAGCCAACCGTGGAGGGAAGCTGTAACTCAGGGCTCCAGGCTCCAGGGGGCGCCATGTACAATGTACCTGGAGATGTGGGCTGGGGTGGTCCTTCGTCAGGGCTCCCAGAATCCTTATTGGAAACGCTATAGAACCAACATGAAAAGTCACGAACTTGGAGTCAGTGAACCTGCTTATGTCACTAACTACCCAAGTGACCTTGAGCAAGCCATCTAATTCATCTGGCCTCATCTGCAAATAAAAAAGGTTGACAGGTGATCTACAGGCGCCCCTCCAGCTCTAACTACGTGTATCTACCACAGGAGAAATTGCCTTCCCTCTGACCTTGTAACCGGCCTTCTGGTTTCCATCCCTTTTATACACTTACCACCAAAATTCTCTTATGAAATACAGCTGTGCTCTTATAACATCTGTAATGGAGCATACAAAACCATCCACGAGGGGGCCCTCTGCCTACTGTCCTTTGCCTACTGCCATGTTCATTCATTCACTCATGTTTTCAATCGTTCTCTCAAGAAATATTTATTATGTATCCTCCACTGTGTCCCCGTGTCCACATTATCCCAAGCATATGCTGTTCCCTTAACACACCAAGCTTTTTTGTGCCTCTGCACTTTTGTTTATACTGTTCCCTTTGCTAGGAATATCCTTCCGTCATTTTCCTCTAGAGCAACTCTTATTTAATCCAGTGCAAAAGTCATCTCCTTTCTGAAATTGCCTGGTGAGCTATCATCCGCTGCGTCTTCTTTAAATCTCAGACCTTGATCATAGTACTTAGCACATCGTTTTGAAATTACATGTGACCACATGTAACAAGATAATATCTTGATACATTCAGAGGCACAATTATTCCTCTGCAATGTCCTTCACCTCTATACTTCTCTCACCACTCAGATTGAGGCTTTTCGTTTGTACTACCTTCAGGGTAAAGCTATTACTGCCAAAATGAACAGGGAAAGGAAGATTCATTGCCCAGATTTCTGCACCAGTATGGACTTATGGGATTCACAGCCAACTTACAAAGCTGATAACTATGAGAGAAAATGGTTTTTAGATTCCAAGAGGCTGAGCATTTTAAGTACCAACGTCAATGTTTATACCATAAGTGAAAGACTCTGAAGCAAAGAGAAGAGCCCACTTACCAGCTCCTCCATCCCCACCCTCACCTACAGACTAGGTAAAAGTTGCCCCCACTAAAGAGTTAAAAATGGGTGCCAGGCTCCTGCCCGCTGCCCATGCTCAAGCCAAGTTGCAGGTGGGAGTGAGAACTGATGCCCCATCCCCTGTCCGGAACTGAAAGGCAGCAGAACACAGATGTGCCTTGAGCGGTAGTATAGCAGTGAAGGAGAAAATGTGGTGCATCTGGGCGAGAGAGGGACCAGTGAGCCTCTGAGTGGTAGGGAGACCAAAATCTGGAAGGCCCTGTGTCCTCAAGAAGCACAAGAGATTCATGAAAGTCCACTAGTGATTCCAGATGCAGAGTGACTGCCATGGCCCTAGTGACCAGGGGGTCTGCAGGCGGCCACTACCAAGACCATGGCCCCCGCCATGTGCATTTGTTACTTTTCTTCGTGTCTCCAGTAGCTACCACAGTGGCCAGTAGATGTTCACGTTGTAAAATAATATAGCCAGGAAGACAGAGCAGTAAAGAGTCATAGGGAACACGAGCCCTGTTTGCACCATTTTCTTTAAACTCTCCTCCTAACCCCCAAGAACCATTAATAATAGAGGAACTCTCCAAGACATGGAAACAGAGAGGAGATTGCTGGTTGCCAGGGGCAGGGTGTGGGGGAATGGGGAGATGTTGGATGAAAGGGACACACTTTCATTTATAAGATTAATAAGCTCTGGGGATCTAACGTACAGCCTGGTGACTGTAATTAACAATACTGTATTGTATTCCTGAAATCTGCTAAAAGGGTACATCTTGAATGTTCTTATCACACACACACAAAAAGGAACTATGTGAAGGCATGGAGGTGTTAAGGAACCTTATTGTGGTAATAATTTCACCATATATACATGTATCAAATCATTACATTGTTATCACTTAAACTTACACCATGTTATTTATCAATTATGTCTCAAGAAAGCTGGGGGGAAAAGCTAATATCACCAAGATCACACACAAATAATAATAATAATAATTCTGACACTAGCACTCTGATGAAATACGAAAAAACAGATGACAGGTGTATAGAATTTCATAGTTTTCAGGTCCACAAGGTTCGTGAGTACAAGCTGAGACTGGAAACAAACAACTAATTTTTCAATCATCAATACTTTATTGTATTAGTACTTGATATATTAATTTTTCTCCTACAATTTCATATAATCAATATATCATAAATACATGAACAGTTTCCCTAGAGGTATAAATATCAGGCCAACCTCATCTATATTTAGCAAATGCTTAATAAACAGGTGCTGGATCCTTATCTCCATTCTTCCCGCCCACCCCATCCTGCACAGACCCTCCCACACTCTTACATTGTGCTTATTTTATTTGTTGCCTTTTGTGGAGCAGAAGCCCATTTTACCAACAGGGCCCCCATCCAATGACGGCATGGCTGGGAGGTGGTCATGATAGCACATAAGCAGAGTAGGTGAGGGTCCTGCATTCTCTTCCATCTATTTTCAGCGGGGTGGGACATTGGAACATCTCAGGACCGTATAAAGATTCTGAAGCCCCAGAAAGTTACTCTATCTAATACAGAGCTTTGAGAGTCCCATGCAGATCTTATGAAGAGACCTGGGAAGTGGAGAGAATTGGGAACCACACAGGACTCATGGCAAAGTGCTGGGTAAAGAGGGGCGTTTCTACATCTTCTTCAGCTGAGCTGATCTGCGGCCCTCAAGCCACGCACGTAGCGGACGATGGGGGTGACACAGGTGCAACCAACAGTCACCCGCACCTTCTCCAGCCGGAAGGAGCGAGAGCAACCCTGGGACTCCCTCCGGAGGACCAGGAACTCTTGCTGGATGGGGACGGAGTTCATGGAGCTGTCTTCCTTCCCCTCGGCGTTGATGCAGCCCGTGTGCCTGCACCGGGCCTCTGCGATCTCGGAGGGGTATCGGTGGGGGTCCCGGGTGACGCTGCAGGAGGAGCAGGGAGAAGCCGATGGTGAGACCGGGGGTGGGAGACGGGGAAAGATGCACAAAGGATGGGGGCCCCGCGGCACTGGGCGCCCACTTGCAGGGAGGCGGTGCCGTGCAACTCAGGGCGGCAGCGCAGGCGCGGAGCAGACAACCTGGACTCAGACGCAGGCCCGTGGCGGGTGCTACACTCCTTAGGCCTCAGTTCCCTCAACTTTAAAATGGGGGTTCGTTTCCTGTGGGATTGTTACCAACACTCGGTGATACAAATGCGTATGAAACGCCACACCGTAAAACGTTGGCATTCCATACATGTTAGATCTTTTAGTTCATTTTCCTTTTCCTTTTTATTATTATAATCATCATTCATCCTTTGGTTAGAGGCTGAACATCACTAGGAGGTCCCCCAGTACACAGTCTACAAAGCCTGCTGCTTGCGAAAGAAAACCAAAGCCCCGGGGGGTTGGTGAATCCAACGCCTTCTTTCAATTTCTCCCTGAATAGCCCCCTTGCCGGGGGGAATAAAGGCAGCAAAGCCAATCAAGCCAGCTGGCAAGCGTACACTCTGGCTTCCCAAGGCAAGCAGTGCGGGCAGCCCTGGAAGCACTGCTAATGGCCCTCGGGCTCTGTTTTCATACTTATATTTAGAGCATATAAATGAGTGCTTCCTATTCCGAGAACTTCCATGTGAGACAAAATCCCAAGTCTGTACCCTGAACATCCTCAGCTAGCATCCCTTTCCCAAACTGGCCTTTCTCCTCCACTCTGGCCTCCTCCACACTTCTTGAAGACTGAAATCCAATCTGAGTGGCTCTCTCTGAACTGACTTTTCTGGTTCCCACTTATCTCCATGCAGAGACCATTATGTGGGCTGCTTTAAAGAGTCCTCTCTTCCAGCACAGAAAGTTTGTAAATTCCAAATCCAGGGCTGCATGAAGCAGAAAAGGGCAAAGCGTTGATGAGAGTTTGGAAGCAAAATAGACCTTCGACCACATAGGAGGACTTAGCCCAAAATAGCAAGAAAATGTGAGCACCCAGGGAAAGGGGAATTTCCATTTTTCAGAGTGAATGTAAGGACTATTATTTTTTCTATATTTTTGAAATTTTCTACTTATGGTTAGAATAAATTAACATGTTTTTCAAAAGAATGTGGAGGTCAGTCTCCTTGGCACATACTTGTAATCCCAGGGGGTGCTGGAGCGGTTCTGGAAGCCGTGTGAGAGGGGAATGCCCTGATTCTGCCTGAGGATGCGGATGTCAACCCTCACAGTGTGGTCCTCCGGAGGCGGGCAGAGGGCAGGATCCCCAGCTTTGGGGGTTTTCCGACCTGCCACCTCCCCCAGGAGGGTCAGCCCCAATGTCAACAGCAGCAGGGACTTGACCTGGAAATAGATGAGAATGGAACTGGTTAGGGACGCTGGTGTCACTTGCTGACAAGAGACAGGTCATGCTTCAGCTGAACTCAGCATCCCTGGGATGGGATCAGGGCTCCTCTCTGAACCTCAGATCCTCACCTGGCAACAGGAACAGTCATAATAAGATACCAGTGTACCAACCTGAGAACTAAACTCATTAGCCTGGTGATTGAGCCCTCCACAGTCCGAGAGCTCCTGAACAGGGAGAAAGACAGATGTCAGGATCTGGGATCTGGGTTTAAATCCTGACCTGGTCTCCTCACTGAGCCTCTGCTTTCTCTTCTTTCCAGCCAGAGCATAACACTTGCTTCATAATAATATTCCCAAGATTAAATAAAACGTTCTTTGTAAAGCACCTACAATAAAAATAGGGGCTTAAGAAATGATAACTCTTGCTTTTAATTTCCAACCTCACATCCATGAATCCTCCACAAAACTCTTTGTCCCAGCCATCCCTCCACCTGAAATACACTGCCCCACCCCTATCCATCCAAATCCTCCCCTTCCATCAGGGCCCCACTAGGACTCCGTCTCCTCCAGGAACTGTCCTGAAAGTAGTTCATTCATAAAGCTTTTACCATCTAGCACTCAAGCAGCCCTTCTTTATTGTCTGGACATGCAGTATTTGTGTTCATACAGATCTACACCTATTAGATGGTAAGTTCCTGCAGGAGAACATGTCATAGAACAGGTGTTCCAAAATACTTTCTGGATGAATGAAAGAGCGGGTGAGTGAATGCATGAACAAAACAATCCATTTAAATTAACAACACAGTTAAGCTCAATGCATTAAGAAAAACACCATGCAAAACCAACTATAGCAGAGTTCCAATGACCCATGCTGACTGAAGGAAGCAGAGGCACTAGGGATGCGCAAGAGAGAAATGGAAACTATTTCTCTTTAGCTCCAGAAAATATATTTTTTATACTTACATTGAAATATCTGTTTATCTGGTATTACAGGAGTACACAAAGAAAGCGTTCAGTGAAGACCTAACTAAAATAAAGGAAGAGCTAAAAATCTCTCCAGCTTCCCTTTCTCACGACCTGCTTTGCTCACCCCACGGTGACCACCGACCCTCTCTGGGGATGGACAAGCCTCATCACCAATACTCAACATAATGCAGACCCAGGGCTGAAAGTGAGTTACTTTCATCCTCAGGGCTCAGTGTCGTTCAGGCTCACACCTTCCATGAGTTAGGGTTGGGAAGGTGCTTAGACATGTTGATTTAAAGGAACTTCTTTTTATCTTTTGCAAGTGCTGGAGGCAAGAAATGATAAGAGTAAACAAAAAGGTCATGGTGTCAAGTGCTGTACTAATGTAGCTGATACTAAAAAGAAGCTGAAAGCAAGATTGACCCAGATAAGCCTGAAAGAGGCTGATTTCCCTCCAGATAATCAGCAGGTGTCTACTTTTGTCTCTTGCAATCATTCATTCATTCAACAACTCTTTCCCGTCTCTGGAGTCAAAAGTCCTGGGTCCATAACTCAGTTCCAGGACTCTTACTAGCTGTGACTCAGTTTCCTCCACCAGCAAATGTGGAGATTAAATGGTAGGACCCATATATAGCATGAAGAGCAGGGCTGGGACGTGGAGAGTATTCAGTATAGGTACTATTGTTAAGTCTACATTGTCCTAATGATACACAGTGGACGGGAAAGATGTGGAATTTGCCCTCACGTAACTTCTGTCTAGACAAAGCACTATGACATTTTAAAAAGTAAAAGGATGCCTGCTTAGACAAGACAGTCCTTAGCTTCCCAACATGCTCAGCTCAACCTTTTACTTACTGCACTGTGAACTCCCGTAAAGAGAACATCTGAACACTTGTCTCCTGAACTCACCTGTGATTCATGCTCACCCCATGTAGGAACATGCTCCAGAACCCGGGCAGCTCCTAGCCCATAAGAGTTTGCCTTATCACCGTATTGAGGAGGTCCTGTGTGCCTGCACCTCCAATTTCTAATCCTATTCTAATGTCCTTTGCCCTGTCATGTTTCTTGCTGACAGTACAACAGATTTCTTCGAAGAAACCAAAAATAGACGTGGCTTTAGAACACAAAACTATCCAACAAATTTGTTTAAACACAATGGCTTTAAATTCAGAAATCTTGCTTCTGAGCCATTCAAGGAAAAGAATATTACTTGGAGCCAGTAAACCTAGATTCATGTCCTCATTCTTGGGCATACAGTATCCAGTGATGTTAAATCACTTAAATTCATTGAGCTGTTGTTCATCTGCACAATGGGGAAAGTCGTCCCAATCCACTCCCCTGGATTGGTGCAAGACTCAGAGGTAAAAATAATGACATCATTAATATTAATATTTAACATTCTAATTCGAAAAGATACATGCACCCCAATGTTCACAGTGGCACTGTTTACAGTAGCTGAGACATAGAAGCAACCTAAATGTCCATGGGCAGATGAATGGATAAAGAAGATGAGGTGTGTGTGTGTGTGTGTGTGTGTGTGTGTGTGTGTGTGTGTGTGTGTATATATATATATATATGTATGTATATATAGTGGAATACTACTAAGCCATAAAAAGAATGAAATAATGCTATTTGCAGTAAAATGGATGGACCTAGAGATTATCATACTAAGTGAAGTAAACCAGAAAGAGAAAGACAAATACCATATGATATCATTTATATGTGGAATCTAAAATATGATACAAATGGACATATTTACAGAACAGAAACAGACTCACTGACATAGAGAACAAACTTACGGTTACCAAAGGGGAAAGGGGGTGGGTGAGGGATAAATTAGGAGTTTGGGATTAACATATAGACACAACTATATATAAAATAGATAATCAACAAGGACCTACTGTATAGCACAGGGAACTATATTCAATATCCTGTAATAAACCATAATGGAAATTGTGGTTTATTTATTCACTTATATATAACTGAATCACTTGCTATATACCAATGTTGCTAATACAACATTGTAAATCAACTCTACTTCAATTAAAAAAAATTTATTGAATGCTTTCTCTATCCTTATTGGTTGTTATATTAAAATGGCCAAGTTAACTAAAAGCCATGCCTGCATATATCTGCTATTTCAGAGAATAGGTTTAGTCATTCTCAATGATATCAATTAATCCTTCCATAAGGGAGATACCGTGTTATTATTCCTCTGTACAGATAAGAGGAATAAGAATGCACAGAGAGGCTAAGTAACTTACCCCAAATCCCACACTTGGTAAGTGGTGAGGCCAGGTCTGTCTGACTCCAAAGCCCATGCCCCCTAACTACTGCACTTGGCTGCATTTCTTACCATCTCTAAAACAATATATGAATATAACATAGTATTATCATCACCATATGCCATGACCTCTTATGAAATCCAATCTCTTTTAAGTTGCATGGCTTGTAAAAAGAGAGAAGAAAAGGAGTATTTAAACCAATAATATGGTGAGTGGTTTCCCAAGCCCTGCTTTCATGCTGCTGTATTTTAAATTCTTCGAAGGTCTTACCTGACGAATGCCAGGTGAGATTCTAGACCCAGGGGATGCAGATTTCCATCACATTAACATCTTCCTCTCCTCCAGGAGGAAGGACACAATGCAAAAATGATCAGCTCTCAGAGATGTGTCGAATGTCTCTCCCATAGGAGCTGTCCAAGTGCATCACCAGGTGGTTTCACTCCCTGCATCCAGGGCACTCCTTGTCATCTGCTCATCTTGGGGGAATCATTACCCCTATTGGGGCCCCAGCTTCCTTGGTTAAAATCAACATGTACAGATCCTAAAAGTCTGGCTAAGCTCCCCCATGAGATGAGGGCCAACTTAACTCTACAATGGTGGCCACAAGAGAGACCATGTCCAGTTTGTGATGTCAAGAACTTCAAAAGCTAACACCAACTATGCCAGAGCCATCGGTGAAGAGCTATGGTTTTACACCCCATTATAATTTCTGGTTATTTTTTCTTTTTCTCCACCAGACAAGGATCAGCGTTAAAGTCAGCTCTGTTTTTTAAAGAAATGACCCCCCAAAAGACCCCTATCTAGCATCATTCCTTATAAATCTGCTTTCCTGAAATCCTAGGGATGACCAACACAAGAATGATCCTGACTACTCACCACGGCCACGTCACGCAGGAATGTCATTGTCACTTTGCTCTGGTCACCTGTTTCGTGCAGGAAGCTCTTTCTGTGCTGTGTTGCCTTCTGTGTGCCCGTGTGGTGTCAACGAGAGCACTGTTGGTTTTATAGCAATCTCTGTCCTTGTTTCAGTTGACCTGCTTACTGTCTAACTTGTGGTTGCCCCAGAGTTACTGACGAATGTAGTGTTTTTTTTTTTTTCTATTCCACTTCCTGAAGGGGAATCAAAGGGGGACCCTAAAAAGGGATGATGAAAAAAGAATCAAATCTTCCTCTTCTTCTGCCCCACTCCCACCCCCATTGTCCTCACACTACAGCAAATTTTCTTATGTACTACAGAGATGAACCAAGTGACAAACTGCTGTCATGATCTTTCATGTTCTTCCACAAAATGGCTAAGAACTCTAGTCACGCACCTTACATTCTACTTTCCAGTCATGCAATGTAAACTGAGATTTAAGTGGATAAGTCATCCTTCGAGGAGGCTCGGTATTAAACAGAGGACTATCTTTAGCTCCGCTTCATGAATGGAAAAAACAAAACCAGAGAAATGAATGGCATCAGTGAGAGATTCAGAAATTATATCCCAGGCAGTTAGTTTCATGGTCTCCCTGAACTAATTCTGTTTTAACCCCATGGTTAGACTCCTACCAGTGTTTGATAGATTGATAATCATTACTTATACAACATATAAACAACTATTATCTTGGCTGTGTCTGACTGAAGATGGTTTGATTTTTTAAACTAAATGGATTAGCAAGTAGAACCTTTAAATGCTCTGATATGTAATTTTAAATGACTTGCAAAAATGTTAATTTATCTTAGTTCAGTTCAGGTCAACATTTATTAAGCACTTGCTGTATGCTGGGCATTATAGCCTAGGGATACACAGACATTTCTGAAATAACAATAACTTACTCTTTTTAATGCCCATTAAGATCAGGTAAAATTACACATGCTCTGTTAATAAGGCAGGGCACATTCTAGCAGGGTGAGGTTACTCTCCTCCATCACGTGTTTGAACAAGTTTGCCCCATTTTCTTTAAATGTAGGAAATAAAGAGGAAACAGCTCTTGGGCTCATGAAGCCCCTCCGAGATTGATCAAAATTCTTCTGTGATCATGAGTCTTTCACCTGTGTTTCTCCTCCCCATGCCTGTGCATTCTTCTCTACACCTCTCTTCTGGGACAATCAGAAATGTAACCCCCCTAAGAAGACCTCCTTGAGTCACCGTTCCCTCCCTCATTACTCTGTGCTTATCTTTAGTCTACCTCACACTTGCTTATATGTTTTAGGATGGTTCTCTGGGGTCTTCATGGACTTGGGGTAACTTCAGTTCCCCCCAGTAATCTCTGCCAGCATCCTTCTCTAAATATATATCCCCAAGTATACAATCTAAATTAAGACAGTGTATATATACAATGGAATATTACTCAGCCATAACAAAGAATGAAATAATGCCATTTGCAGCAACATGGATAGACCTGGAGATTGTCATACTGAGTGAAGTAAGTCAGAGAGAGAAAAACAAATATATGATATCACTTATATGTGGAATCTAAAAAACAAAAAAAAGTGGTACAAATGAACTTATTTACAAAACAGAAATAGAGTCACAGATGTAGAAAACAAACTTATGGTTACCAAGGGAGAAGGGAAGGAGAGATAAATTGGGAGATTGGGACTGACGTATATACACTACTATATATAAAATAGATAAGTGGTAAGAACCTATTGCATAGCACAAGGAACTCTACTCAATACTCTGTAATGGCCTATATGGGAACAGAATCTAAAAAAGAGTGGATATATGTATATGCATAACTGTTTCACTTTGCCGTACAGAAGAAACTGACACAACATTATAAATCAACTAAACCCCAATAAAAATTAATTTTAAAATTAATTAATTAATTAATTAAGACAGTACATTTTCTATGCATACACCAATTCAAGACAAGTCCCCTAGGCAACCCCCTCAGGGGGTTTCCCTGAGCCCATCTTATAGAGAATTTTCAAGGCCTCTCTGGATACATTCTTCCATATACTCCGTGAAGCTGACACCGTGAAATCAAGAGTCATGTTTTCAGATTTGCTTGTATCACACAGCTATCAAAGCAATATGTGCAATAGACCCTTAAAAGCCTATTAAGTTGAGTGGGCTGAATCACTCACTTTCTGCAGCAGTCTCTTCTCCATGCAGAGCCATACCTCAATGCAGAGAAGACCACAGCAGCTCTCCTGAAAGAAGAAACAAGGAAATCACCTTGAATTAAGAATGCCTGATTCAATACAGAAGGATTTGCTGGTTGCAGAGAAAATTAAATATTTTTTTTTTATGTAAGAAGGAAGCAACATTGAATTTTTATGTGCCCAGTGGTCACAAAGTTTTCCCCCATCAAGGTAAAACTAACTAACTTATCAGGATGTCAAACTAGTAATCAACCATCACCAAGTTTGAATTCCATCAGTGGATCCAGATCATCCTTTCTTCTAACAATAATAAACCCTTCTTATTTGGGGACCCAGTAATAAATATACGATGAACACACAGCTGATTATGGTGGAAGCCCTTCACTAACTGGCCCTGTACCACTTGTGGCCCAAGCTGCTTCTGGCTTTAAGAGTTTCAATAATCCAAGTGGAGCTATCATTCAACACACCAACAGCTACAGCACTCTACACACAATTCCAAGGGCCCACAGAAAAAGACAGCAGGAAGCTCTGTAGCGGTATGAATGAGCTACACACAGCCTCCATGTCGTAAAATATTACAGCTGTTCAAACATTCGATTAAGCAAGATTTTTGTATGCCCTCCCATGTTCTGGAAGCCGTGCTGCATTATAGGTAATAGACTGTACTAGTAGAGTCTCTACCTTAATGAGTTTAAAATATAGTTATGGAACGAAAGCAAACACACGTATATTAACCAATAAGATAACGACACGGGATTGTTGGATATATTGAGAGCTAAATGGACACATTTAGTTTTACAAATCCAACCCTCAAGAGGTTCCATCTTCACTCAAGAAAGGGGAGTCTAAACATTTGCAAATATTTAATTGAATGAGGACATACATTCATAATTAAAATCTTTTTACACCGTAGTTTGAATTAATGTATTTTATATTATTTTGCAGTAAAACATAATTCAGATTTCTATAGGCCTTAAAACCACAGACAGTGCTTCCTATTTGAATTGTCTTCTGTAACAGATTCCACTAAAATTGGACGAACTTGAAAGAAAGAAAGAAAGGAAGGAAGGAAGAAAGAAAGAAAAGGGAGTCTAATCAAGAAGTGTTGGCACAACCTAGCAGTATACATGTGGATACAGAAATCAATGCCTAGAAGTGAGGGGCTTCCACAGCAAAAGGCTGAAATGGTGGCATTGTCCATGGTGGTCAGGTGGTAGGCTGTGATGACAATGAAATTGGAAGCTAGATAAATGATGACCAATGTTATGAATGGCAAAACATTTGGTAACCCCAATAAAGATGTTAAAAAAAAAAAACATTTGGTAAAATTATTGCCTGCAGTAACTTGAGAGGCAGATATTGTACGTAGAGGTCCAATAAGAGCTCTAAAGGAGGACACTGGGAACAGAATGCCAGCTATGTGTGTTGGAGGTTATTGTCTGCATTTGGTGAGGTAACACAAGAAAGACATGAGCTCAGGAAAGAGTAGGCAGGTTTGCAAACAAAAATGAAAGAGAATGAAGAGAGTCCAGAAATTCAGAGCCTTGCAAGGTTGGAAAAAAACCAACTATTTCTATCCCCCCAAAGCAAAAGATACGATTGGAAAAGCCTCTGAGGTAGAAGTGCCCAGTAAAACCTTTCAACCAAATACATTTCCTACAAGCGGGAATCAAAATGAAGCATCTGGAAATCCCTTTACGTAGGTAAGAGGACTCAGGGAAAAACAGTGTAAGGGTAGAGTTCTAGTAATCTACCATTAAATCAAGACAGGGAGAGTTATACTTGCCATCACTATTTCAGATGCAGCCAAAGAGCATATTGGGGGGGAAACCTCCCAGCTGGGTGGAGCCAGCAACCACAAAGAGTACTGGGGAGGTGAGCCCTGCTCAAAAAGCGGAATCTGGGTCTGATCAAAGCACATCCCACATGCCCTGGCTAAGGGAGCCCCACAATGTTAGCCAAACAGGATTCCAAGGTTGTAACAGATCAAACCTACTGCGTGCACCTCCCATTCTTTCTCTCTCTAAATGGAAGTGTTTCATCCTAGTCTAAACTGACTGAGAGAGACCTTAAAATTTTTACAGGATTTTCTGCTTATTCTCACTGTTTATCAGAGCTCCGACTCCTTATTAAAATAGCCAGTTAAACAATGTTATCATATAACAGGTTTAAAGAATATTGATAAAGAATTAAATGCAAAATATAAATTATCACTATCTCATTATCATTCTTATTATCATTCACTATCTTATTCACCAAACAAAAGCTATTAGTATATAATTTACTTTAACTCCAGTCTTTTTTCTAAATGAAATTAAAACACGCCTTTCTAATTTCCCTGAAGCACTGATTTATGTTAGAGTCAGACCTTCTGAATATGGGTTAAAACATTAGGTCAGAATGGCCTCAAAGCATTATGGCTTTTATTCCCAACCTTCTTGCAGCTCTCCTCATCATCAAGCACAAAAATTCTTCCCCCTTTTAGGCTATTCAAACTAATTAAATATAAGGTTTATTTGCCTTTTCAGCCCCTAGATCATTTAGAAAGTCTATGTCCCATTCCCTTTCATAACCCTACTTCTCCGTCCCCTATTGAAGAAAAAACATGGAGCATCCTTAAAACTATAAAGCCACAGACCCTACAAATCCACATAATTCTTTTTTTTTCCCCCTTTTAATACAAACGACTGTTTCCAGTTTCAGGATTCTTTGCATCCATTACTTCATGTTTACCTATTTGTTTGAGTCAAATATTCAAACCTATTATGTACTTAATAGAACCTCCATAAAATCACACTCCATAGCAACCAATTCTTTTTTTTTAAAGGTCAACATATTTCCACTGTGAAAAGATTTTCAAGAACAAAACAGCTTTACTTTTGGGTTAAAAATCAGAGTTCATTACAATGATTATTTTTCAGATGAAAATGCTGCGCCAGGGTCTTCACATGCCGAGGTTTGTGGGCATAGGAATTATTTGGGGCTTAGACACAGAAGCCTTCTCTCTCTCTCTCTCCCTCCCATCCTCCCTCCTTCCCTCCCTCCCTCCCTCCCTCCGTGGGGGGGTGTGTGTGTGTATCTGTCTATCGTCTAAAAAACAGTGTAATTCCTGATCTTCTGATGAAAAGGTGAAGAATCTATGAAAGAGTTACAGGGAACAGAAATGAAGGGAGGGGATTGGAGGCAAAAGCTGAAAAAGAAAAAAAGTATCAGGTTGGGGGAAGACTTAGGAAAGCAGTTTCCCAGAGTGCTGTGTGAGAACCCTGGATGGAAGAGGGTTGAGGTCACTGGAGAAAGTTCCAGAACAAAAGCAGAACCCCTCAATTCTGAATCTATTCTATGAACCGTGGAGCTGTGTGCACCAGAATTTTATCTCCTTATTAACAAAAACACCATTTATTAAATGCCCACTCTGCGCCAGTCGCCATGCTGGGTACTTAACATGGATAAGAAGAAGAAAAATAAAAGTACTATCCATAAAAGAAGAAAGTCATCATGACAGTGTCCTCCATCCAGCAGTGCCGTGAACTTCATGTTAGACAAAATGACACTTCTGTTTTGGAGAGAACTTACCTTAGGCCTTTTTGGAAGCACAAAGATAGAGCCTATCTCTATCCAGGGTAAACACAGAGAGGGAAGTTCTATTCTTCCACGGTGGAAACAGAGAAGGAAATCACTCTACATACAAATAAAAAGAACTTGAGTTATCATCAGAGAGAAGAGAAATGGAGAGAGATACCAGTTAGAAACTTCAGTAGCTGACACAGCAAGGGAACTTTAAAGAGTCATGAGCCTAGTATTCAAATTGTTTCCATGTCTACATTGTGCCTTAATTCTCTTCCATTATTACCACATCTAAAATAAAATTCTTTACATGCAAAACGGTCCTATGATGTCCACACAGCAGCAAAGAGATGTGGAAAGAAAAGGCAGCCTCAGGAGAGGAAGCAGCAGAAATGGGTCAACAAGAATTTGGAATGAGAAAGTAAGCACCAGCCCCACCCCTGCCATCTAGCTTGCTAGAACCTGGGAGCTTGTTAAAAAGGCAGAATCGCAGTTGATGGTTGTTAACCAGACTTATCGTGGTGATCATTTCACAATATATACAAATATAGAATCATTGTTTTATACCTGAAACTAATATAACAGGTCGGTTACACCTCAATTTGAAAAAAGAAAAAGTAGCAAAGTTTGCATTAGAAGAAAATAGATAATAAATATGTGAAAAAAAACCCAGTTTAACCTCAAAAGCAATCAAAGTAATGCAAACTAAAATAGAATTCCATATTTAGGCTATCAAACTGGCATAGATCTTTAACCATGAATATTAATAGGAGAATAGGAAAAAGGGGCACTTTCAGGTATTACAGCTGGGAGTGTTTTGGTACAACTTTTGTAGGGTATTTAATAATATGAAGCAAAAACCTAAAAAAAATGTTCTACCCCTGGGAATTGTTCTAAAGAAATAGAGAAGTACCCAAAGACCCACATACAAGGATATTCAGTGTGGGAAAATTGAAAACACCCTAGATTTCTAACAGTAGAATAATGTCGATAGTTCAGTGAATTGTTAGCATGTATATATGATAAAACCTATGTAGCCACTAGAAACTGCTTTCCAAGAAAATTTAATAACTTTAAAAATACCTTTTTTGTAACAATTTTTGAAAATATTAAGATACAGTTCTTCATATAAAGCATGACATTCCTTTGATGTAGATACAAACACACTATGTACATGTATATGTATATTTGTATGTGTGTGTGTATGTGTAAATAAATGTACGCTCAGAAAAAAGCCTGAAAATATATGCAAAAAATAAATGCAGAATCTCGGGCCCTCACCCCAAACCTATTGCATCAGACTCTGCCTTTTTACAAGATTTCCAAGTGATTCTCATCACATGAAAGTCTGGGCTGCGCTGCTTTAGGGAACATTAAAGAAAGTGCGGGATTTCCTATAGAATTACAGCAGGGCTCACTGGACACATTCCGTTTTCTGAAGCTGAGAAATTGAGAGTCAAGTACACTTGAAAAGTGATTGGGATAAGAAAATCAGAGCCTTAAATCTCAGAGCTGCACTCCCTCGAAGCTGAGAACCATACACCTCTTCTACTCTGCAAGGTTCTTTGGCAAGTGTGGGGATGGAGAGACCAGGAAATTGAGGTCTTTCCATGTCGAAATTCAGCAGCAGCTGCTTTGGGTTGACCTGATCGAGCCACCCACAGGCGAGCTACAGGCAACTCAGTTTCGTGCAGACTTTCACTTACTCATCAGCCAAGCTATTCAATAATTTCCTGCATCAAGGTGAATGGAATTAGTCAACTGACGACCAGAGCGTCATGCCCAGGGAAAGCCCAAGTGGGTGTCTGTCAAATGCTGTCCCGTGTTACTGGCTTCCTCCCACGAAAACCCTCAGCTGTTTCCACCAGGTTTGTACAGGAACCAGGGATCAGCAACGTTTGCTCCTGGACTTTCCCCCAGTCCCATGCTGACAACCCACAAAGCTCTGGGGTGGTGAACTGGGACGGAGGGTCTTGCCCCAGAAAGATGAGCTTGTACTCTACTCTTGCCTCTGGGTTGGATGACCAATTCCTTAGACATTGGCCTAAATCTGATGCATGGCCCCAACCCAGTTTGTTAAAGGAAGTCACCCTCCCAAACCTTCCGCATAAAAGAACCTCATTTTCCAGCTTCTGCTCCACAAAATGTGTGGTATTTCTGAGGCCTCATCCTCTGCAGGCCAGGTCCTTTTTCCTGGAAAGTTCATTTCAGTTCTTCTGCTCATTTAGGCTCTACCCAAACTCCTGGACTGTTCCTCAAAGTCTGTGTCCTCTGACCCAAAACCCACTAGTGTCTGTCCCTCTTCTGAACTCTCCACTTGCTCTCGTGGAATTTCATTTAGCAATTACTAGAGACAACTTTTCTACCATCCACTTGAACAGCTATTTGTATGTGCTTTGGCTTTTTACGTTTTCAAATGCTTGTTCCTAATCTGCTCTCTGGATCTTAAACTCTTTAAAGGAGACAGCCGTGGCTTCTGCACACCCCCATCCCAGCAAGTACACTACCCATGGCTGGTGCTCAGTGAAGACTTACTCACTTGCTCCGATTTAATTTAATGTTCATACTAAGTTCTTAGTATGAACATTAATTAATTTCTTCTTCCACCCACTTTCTCGCTAAAGAGGGGGATCAGAATATGCCACCACAAAAGGCGCCACTTTGGCATAAGGATTCATCTGAGCTGAAGGCATTTGAGAAACAGCAGACTCAGGAAAAGCTCTCGGCCGTCCCCCTTTCTGTCTAAAAACCAGGCATAAATTTCCTTTTGTAAAGGTAACAACTTTCCATTTGTAAAGGAAGTTTACATATTAGAAAGAGGGGGACAACTCTTATGGATGGAAAAGGCACTAACTTGAGTCTGCATAATAAACCTTACTAAATAACCCTTATCTTTGATTAGCTTCCCCCATATACTTATCTTCCCTTAATCTACTTCCCCTAGAAGTTCAACACTCCCTCCTTCCTTTGTCTAGTTATCTATTCACAGTTTATGACTCTTTGTTAAAATGGTATCTAAGCTGCTGGGTCTAACTGCTTCTTTGAATCTTCACTTCTTTTCTACAAAGGCCTCTGTACGCACACATAATAAATTCTTTCTCTGGTGATCTGGTTTTGTCAGTTTAATTTGCAGGACCCCAGGGACTAAACCCAAGAGGGCAGAGGAGAAAGTTTTTCCCCTCCTTCATTACTTTCAATTCCTAATAGATCAGATAACTTTTAAAAAATCTTATTTAAAGGGGGATATTTTGGAGAAAAGAAAACTTACAGACACAGAATATTATTTTCAAGTATTTAGAAAATTTTTAAAAGGGAGAGGGATTGGACAGTCACCAGAAGGTCACACTAAAGCTTGATAAACATATGGTAGTGACATTCCAGAGAGGAATGGTACACCAGGGGGCTCTGTTTGAACGGGACCATCTCCAACTTCTCTTTCAATTTGGGGATCCTATGGAAACCAAAAAAATATGTATTGATATTTTAATTAAACACACCCACAATCTCAGACTTAGGAGTAGAGGTGTGTGTGCATATCCGTTTTTGTGTGTGCATATCCGTGGGAGATAGAGACATAGCTTCAGTTTTCTCCTCTTTTACTGGAAAGCAGTCGCATGACTCAATTCGAATAATTCTGTGTCATCACTACATGTTTCCCATGAAAATACAGGCTAAGAAGAGAATAAAATGGAGGGGAGGAGGACCAGAAAGAAAGGCACTGAAACAAGCACACTTCTGAGAAATGTGTCACTTTCACTCTTGCGTGGACTGACTCAGAAGGACGAATGAATCTCGGGGTTCTCCTACTGTTCCTAGAAACGCTGTAGAACGACAGGATGAAATGGGTTTCCCGTGAGAGGTAGTTCTTCATCCTTGCTTGCTGAGGCAAGGGGATGAAGGATGCTTGAAAGAGAAGGTGGAGGAGAAGGAAATCAATATCTACCTTACATGGTAGATAAAGCCACACAGCTTACAAAGCATTTTCATGTCCACGATTTTATCTGATTCACACAACAAACCCATAAATCTCTCCATTTCACAGGTTAAGAAATTGAGACAGAGTGCATGGAAACTGTCCAAAGCCACACAGCGATTAAATAGCAGAGCTGAAATTCAAACCCAGGGCTTTGATTCTGAGTCCAGAGAAGGATAAATAACTTTCTCCAGATGCAGGCTGGAGAAAATTTGAAACACAGGCACCCAGGCCATGGTGGAGAGTGAAGAGTTGTCAGAGGACCAGACTTGCAGGGTGAGCAGCATCTTCCAAGCGATGCCTGCCCTGGAGTCAGGACACCTGAGCCACTCTGCCCATCCTTTGAAGAGGATGGGAAATGAAACCAGTCTTCTTTTTTTGATCCTGAACACTTTTTAGCCTTTGCACATTGTCTTACGCACATTTATCGGTGTTTTAACAAGATAAATGAACAAGCAGCCAGATGGTTTCAATGACAGCTCTTAAGATGCCTCACTCTACCAACTTTTTACCTCTGGTTCTCAAAGATTATATAGTGGTAGAAAGTTGCCTTTTCTGCATTTGCTATGTGTAATGATAGGAAGAATTTCTAAGCCACTTACATATCACTGAATTGCAAGTGTTACTGAAGGTATGATATGAGAAGTGAATGGTATGAGATCATAAAAATTAATTTCAAATTCTAACCAGAGTAAATTTGGCAATTTTAAAAAGGTGAGAGTGGGAGTGGAAATGATATCCAATAAACTGTAATGGAAAAGAATATGAAAAAGAGTGTATAGGGACTTCCCTGGTGGTCCAGTGGTTAGGACTCCACGCTTCCACTGCAGGGGGCACGGGTTCAATCTCTGGTCAGGGAACTAAGATCCTGTAAGCCACATGGCACAGCCAAAAAAAGAAAAGAAAAAGAATGTAAATATATGTATAACTGAATACTGTGCTGTACAGCAGAAATTAACACAACATTGTAAATCAACGATACTTCAATAAAATTTAAAACAAAAATCAAATGGCCCTGGGTTTGGATCTAGAATCCACCATCAACTAGCCATGAGACCCTGGGCAAACTATGTAATCTTACTCTAAACCTATTTCCTCCTCTGTAAAATTCGGATCATAAAACCCACCTCACAGGATTGCAGGGAAGATTTATGGAGATAATTTATGTGGTGCCTAGTCTATAGTAAGCCCTTAACCATGATAGTTGTTATTAGCAGGGCCAACCCCTTCCCACCTGTCCCAATCACCAAGTGCACAGAGAAACTGTTTCTGGGAGTCAGAGTTTGCTTGGAACAGCATGCCTAGGTTAACTCTAACTTGCTTAGTTTTTTTTTTATCAATAAAGTTCAATGTGACAGGTTGAATTCTTGCACTTCTTCTGTAGTAAGATTTTTAGAAATCTGACTTTCAGTTCAAAGTTTTAAAACTACTAATCCCTAAATTCCTGTGGTATATGAAACTCAGTCTCAAAACACCTGATCTGTAACTTGCTGATACCACTGGATATGTTGTGAAGTGTCACCTTTAAAACTGGTTTTAAAGTTCACCCAAAGTAAATTATAGTAGTTATAGTAGGGTATGTTGTGAAGTGTTATGTTGTGAAGTGTCACCTTTAAAACTGGTTTTAAAGTTCACCCAAAGTAAATTATAGTAGTTATATTAGGGTGGTAAGATAATTTTTTGTTCTCTGTTTTCCTAAATACTCCATGTTGTTTTATTAGTCATAATTATAGTTTTTAAAAATAGAACTATGCCCATAGTTCTAAATTCCAACTTTAGGCTGTGTTTTTGGAGATTTTACCAGCTCTGTCATCGCTCTCATTCAGGACTCCATCTACTTAAATTAGTAGACTAGCAGCACGAGCTGACCTTTCTATGTCAAGGTTAAATGTTGGAAACTTAAAGGTAAGAAGGCTTAGCTTGCTACAAAAGTACTTGCTGGGAGAACTATTGTCAGAAGGGTAATTCTTAGCAGAGGCTAATATCCTCCTACAGGCTATGGAAAAATACTCAGAATTTCATAGTAAAAATATTTAGGAAAAGAATTTAGAATCTTAATTCTCTCCCTTGAGGAATAACTGAAGAGAATGAGGTAGGATTCCATGCTGGTTAATAATGGACCAGGCAGAAACCAGCATTCATCACCGAGGCAGCAGACCCAAAAAAGAAAAGGAACTAGGTTTATATTTCAGCAAATTAAAATGGGGTTAAACAAAAATTAATTTTATTCTAAATTTTTTCTAAGAATTAAATACAATTCCTTGAGATAATTGGAAACATACTGGAGTTCCACCCACAAAATCGAGAAGCACAAATATTACTACCCTCAAAAAGTGTGTTTAACAGGATGGTCGACTCATTCTGACCTGCCTGCCAGGGCTAACATGTCTTCTGGGTAGAACTGACACTGGGTGTCTCATGCATTACCAGAAGGGACCTCAGAAATCACCTAGTTCAACCACCTCCTTTTCCAGATAAAGAAACCAATAAGGAAGCGGCTTGGCCAGCCTGGCACGTTAATCAGCCACTTACTGCCAGAAAGGAACTCAAATGCAGGGCCCCTGCTGCCCAGCGCAGGGCTCACTTCCTCTGCCAGCGTTTGGCTCTCTGGCGAGATTTCCTGCGCATACAGAACCAGGGCAAAACGCCCCACCTCCCCTCTCCCCTCCTGGGGAGCAGAAGTGGTGGCACGTGGCTCCTGGGGAGGGCGGGGAGAAGATGCGGGGAGGGAAGGACTCAGAGCTGGTGTGAGGATGGAACAGCCGGGCAGCCAGCACACAGGTGACCCTGGCACCTGCCTGATTCCACGAACTACACCCTTTGGGGAAACTTCACCCCAGAAAAAGTCTGGAGTCAGTAGGACAGCTGGTGTAGTTTGAAAACTCAGGGAAAATGAGGACAACCTATTGATTCTTTGGTTTCGGGGAACCCTTCTCCTCTTTTTTTTTTTTGTGGTACGCAGACCTCTCACTGTTGTGGCCTCTCCCATTGCGGAGCACAGGCTCCGGACGTGCAGGCTCAGCGGCCATGGCTCACGGACCCGCATGCTCCGCGGCATGTGGGATCTTCCCGGACCGGGGCACGAACCCGTGTCCCCTGCATTGGCAGGCGGACTCTCAACCACTGCACCACCAGGGAAGCCCCCCTTCTCCTCTTTTTCTTCCTCCTCCTTGTTGTCCTGATGACCCCACCTTGCAGGGCTCTTCTGAGGCCTGAGGTGACACTGCCCACCCGGGGCAGGCTTCTGTCCCTGGGAGACGGCTCAAGAGCCCATTGTCACAAGCTGAGGCAGGGGTCCTCCCTGCAAGACGGGCCTGAGTCAGAGCCACAGGGACCATCGAGGAAAGCGTGGAAAGGCAGGGAAAGGGACCGAGCTCGGGGATTCAACACAGGGAAATCGTTTTAAATGGTTTTGATCAAAGGATTGTGGGCTTTTTAAAACACATCAAAATGAATCACTTTGAAAAAAAAAAAAAAAGAATCACTTTGTTTTAGTGGAACCAGGAATTTGAGGTGATAATGGCAGTACCATGGAGTATTTCCCTGCCGGCTAGCACCTACCAGCTGCCCTCAGTCACCTCACAAGCACCCTGCAAAGGCAGGAATTATCCCCATTTTACAGATGAATTAACCAGCAGTTCAACACTTGAAGTTATTCGGTAAGCGGCAGAGGACTAGATTCCTGCCACACTTACCAATTGTCTGTTTTGACAACTCTCTCATACTGACACTTCATTTATCCAGGAGGGTTAAAGAATAAGGATAAAATTTTTCAAGATACAACTGATTTCTCAAAGCCCCACAAATTATTTGAACTCTTTCAGGTGGCAAACCTAAATGGAAACAGACTTCTCCTTTGGAAGGAAGCACGTGGATAAGGAAGCGTGTATTCCCCCCCCCCCCCCCCCGGTGAATCGGGGCCACCACCGTGATCTCTGCGAAGCCACAGTGATGCCCTCAGGGGGCACTGACCCGCAGACCAGTTCACCCCTGCCCAGCAGCCTCGTTCATGTCCCTGCAGCAGGAAGATGGGGCTCTGGACAATGAGTAGGAATATTTCCTTTAAATGCTTAGCAACCTTCTTATGTTGCTTAAGTTGGGAAACAACACACACAAGTTTTTAAAAGGTCAACGTGAAGATTCACTGAGTTCCTAAGAGTCAGGTTATTTAGTACAATTGACATCCCTTTTGACGACTGAATACAGTGTGCTACCTTCCGTTCTTGTGGCTAAACGTGGCATTACAGCTGTTGCTGAATCCGGTATGCACCTAATTACTCTCCCACCCTGTGCCTCAGTTTCTTCAGGTGTGAAGGAGAGAGGACAAAAGTCCTATTGACAAAGCGTTTAGCCTTTCAATAAGGAAATGCTCATCTGAGGGGATCCTAAAAGCCCCTAGCTCTTCTTCCTACAGCACCCCATCGGAAGCTCCCGCCTCTTCCTGATAGTCTCCCTCATGGCCCCTCAGTTCCTTCCGCTCTCACTGTGTGCACTCTCCTTTGGCATATAAATCATATTTTGTAGTTTTCAACTTTTCACTGACACATTAGACGTATATATACCCCCAGCCTGGAGGTCTCCAGAGCATCAGGTCCTCCATTTGCACCCAGCACAATGCAGGACTCGCTGCCGGTGTGCAATTGCGTCCAGTTCCTCCGCTGGCACCACTGCCCGCTCCTTGGACTGTACTCTCTAGAGCTCTCCCAACAGGACTTGGATTTCACATCTGTGGAAAAACCAGGAAGATGACCCTGAACTCTCACCTACTGCCTCATGACCTCAGGGTAACAGGCTGCCCTCAGCAACAAGGAAGCAGCTCCCGGATCTTATGGCTGGGAACCTGCACAGCCTCTCCTCAGAGCAGTTCCAATCCAGGTGACCCAGGCCCGTCATCAAGTCACACTTTTTTTTTCTTTTTATTTAAGTAACCTCAAAAGTTCTTCAGAAGCTACCTAAACCATACAGATGATAGAAGTCCCGCCCTGGCCCCTCCACAAACTTCTGTGCAAACAAACTAACAAACCCTAAGGGCTGGACAACAGGTGTTAAGAGGTTTCATAAAGGGACTTCCTTGGCGGTCTGGGGGTTAAGACTTCGCCTTCCAAGGCAGGGGGTACAGGTTCCATCCCTGGTCAGGGAGCTAAGATCCCACATGCCTCTCAGCCAAAAAAACAAAACATAAAACTGAAGCAACACTGTAACAGATTCAATAAAGACTTTAAAAATGGTCCACATCAAAAAAAACCCTTTAAAAACAGAAACGTTTCATAACGCTCCTGTAAGGGGATCTCTTAACGGGCAAGAATTCACATGATTTTGAGGCATCTGATGTATTGGGTATTATTTCTCCATGAAGGGGCTTTGATTCCTGCTCAGAAAAGCCTGGCAAAGGGTCAACTCTCCCGGACTTTCACTCACTGGCCTCCTGCGGCTGTTTGGGTTTGCAGCTTTAACCAATAAATGCTGGCATCCCTGAGGAAGAAATCTGCCCAGAGAAGGCCTAGCCCCCAGAGTGCAGTTGCCTGCTGCCACCTTGTGGTGACTCAGGCCAAACGCGGGCAGCCCATCCCACAGGGCGGAGCTTTTAAGGAAAAAAACCACAATTAAATATGTCCATAAAATCACACAGTATTAAGGTCACAATGGGTAAGTTTATTCAACGTCTTGGATATTTGAGTCTAAAGTACGTATAAGTCAACTAGTGCTACTGCAAAGCAAGCTTTCTTGGCCTTAGGACTTGCCTCAGAGCTTCTCTCCATCAGCACAGAAACACCCAAAGTCTGTTCTAGACCAAAGTGCTCGGGGGTGGGGGGATAAAAAGCCAACACAGAAAGGATGAACAGAAACCAGCTGTGCCCCCCAAAATACTCAGAAGTCATGTTACCTACAGCGAACAATGGTGTGGCTTGTTTGGGGAGGGGCCGTGAGGAGTGTGGTCCAGTCTTTTGCAGTGAAGATGCATCGTCTTCATCCTGCGCACCTTCTGCTTCTCTTAACCCTGAAGCAGCTTTCATGACCCATCCCCAGGCTTCCACCAAGCACTGCCTCCGCTTGGTCATCCGTCCTCCGCTTCAGTTCAATTCAACACTGACATTCAGGGAATGAACGCATAGGCTGGGGGGAGGGGGAGGAGGAAATGGGAAGAAACTTTCTTGGCCGAACCCCACCGTCCACAGACAAGGGCCCTCAGATGAGGAAGACGATGCCCTCGGAGACCATGACCTGGTTGTCATCCTGCATCCTGCTCAACGCAGCCTGGATCTCCGCAGAGGAGAAGGGCTCTTCGTTGTCCCGATTGATGGATTCTGTGAGGTGACTCATGCCCACCGACTGTGCGTGAGCTTCCTGGAACACCCCCAGGAGGGCCGCCTTGAAGGCCTTCAACCTGCCCAGGACAGGAAAGACAGGGTGAAGGAGCAGGAAGAGGCCCACGTGCTCTCAGGCCAGATCGATGCTGCGGTCTATCAGCACAGGCATCCTCCAACTGCACAGCCTGCCCCGGCTGCTCCACGCCCAAGCTTCCCCCTTAAAGCTAAGCTGTTGTAGTACAGAGCTTCCTGCACAGTGAGAAATAACAGCATTTTAAAAACCAGAGGCCTCTGAGCATGTGCGAAACTGGCATCCATATACCATCGGCAGAAACGCAAACTTGGATGGCATCTTTGGGAGGCGAGTTAGTCACATGTACTACAATTTTAAAGTGCATCTCCTTTGACCCCAGGAATCCATTCCTAGAAGCTAACCCCACAGCTCTTCCCCCACCACTGCACAGTGATAAATGTTAAGAATGTTTTACTGTCAACAGCAGTCTTATGAAGGGTAAATGTCCACCATTAGAAAACAAAAATAAAAATTTACACATCCATACTATGGAAACCCTGCAGTCATTGAAAAGAGATCTCCATGTGCTGATTCAGAAAGTGCTTTAAGATATAGTTCAATGGGGCTTCCCTGGTGGCGCAGTGGTTGAGAGTCCGCCTGCTGATGCAGGGGACACGGGTTCGTGCCCCAGTCCGGGAAGATCCCACATGCCGCGGAGCGGCTGGGCCTGTGAGCCATGGCCGCTGAGCCTGCGCGTCCGGAGCCTGTGCTCCGCAACGGGAGAGGCCACAACACTGAGGGGCCCGCTTACCGCAAAAAAAAAAAAGGAAAAAAAAAAAAATGTAGTTCAATGGTTGTCCTGGGGGATGGAATTATACTTGATCTTAATGTTTTTTCCTAAATACTTTTCAATTTGTTCAAACTTTTTTCAGTGAAGACACTGTTTGAGTCTGTTAAGGTATTAAAAGAAAACAGCAAACCTTAGCCGTGGACTTACTTTGAAATCCAGGAAACATAAAATTTATAGATAAAACTTTCTGAACCTCTAGTGGTAAAAATTCTTTATCTCAAAACAAATGACAACAGTTCAGTGAGGAGAAAAAAAAAATATATATATATATATATATATATATATATCTCCTACTGAGAGGAACCCAAGGTTACAGTGAGACACAACTTGTCCTTGCTCTATGACCCTTCTTCCTGAACTCACAAGGGTATTGATTTAAAATTCCCAGAGAGAATTATTTATAAAGCAAATGGTAAAACATAAACAACTGGGGATTCTGAGTAAAGAGTGTAAAGAATTCTTTACACTATTTTTGCAACTTTTTTCAAGTTTGAAATTGTCATCAGAGTAGAAACTGTTCTAAAAACCCTCGGGCCTCTAGTTCTGAGCTCCGTTGATAACAGCTTTTTTTCCTACCATCCCGGGGAGAGGTCTTCCCTCCTCACCTGGATTCACTCAACTCCGCCTTCTGGGACTCCTTGGTCTCCTGTGAGTCTGTCGCCTTTGGAGTGTGCACTTGAGGGGGAAAGGGTGGCAGAGAGTGGGAGGACGACAAGGTGAAGCCATGTCCACAGAGCCCAGAGGCCCCTCTCCAACCCCGCCCTCATGAGCCTGCAACACTCACTCCTGGGGCCCTCGGGGGCCAGCCAGGGCAGGCAGGGAGAAAGGCCTCAAGTCAGACAGGGGACCCTCAGCACACGGGATCTGGGACGCTCACACCAGGCTTGGCAAGGAGCACAGTTCACCGGGGAGGAAGCAGACAAGGGGGCAAAGCTTATTTCCAAAGTTCTGACTGAGTTTCCTGGGATTCTCGTGGACAGACCTCTTAGACACAGGGTCCCAAGTGGGGAGCCCACTGGGAGCCCACCAGCAAACGCAACAGGCAGAGCACTGAAGGGTCAGCAGTCAGCGACCACCTCGTACCACTAGGGGCCGCTCGCTTACCCTGAGGCATCTCCTCCTCCGTGTCGCTGAAGTCGTAGGGGTCATAGGAGTCCCCATCCTTGGCATCCGAGTGACGGGTCTTCCTCCTAAAGTGCCCACAGCAGTTAAGGGACGGGCTTTGGTGAGCTCCGTCCTGCACCTCTGACCACAGAGAACCATCTACATACAGTCCAAATGGAACACTAGGCCCAGGCCTGTACAAACTGCTGCCTTTTCTGAAAGAGACCAAACGTCTCTGGACTAGAGCACGAGCAGGCCCTGCTTCCCAACGCTCTTCTCTGTCGCCCACCCTCATAAATTCAACCACAGGTGTGAGAGGAAAAGATAACCTGGAGGAAAGACTTCTGAAATGTGGACTCAACAGCCTCCGTGCGGGTTACTGCTCCTCTACTTAGCCCTTCCCTAGCAGGAAAGAGGCCAAAAGCTTCACACCGAGGACAAAGGGGCTGTCACCCTCTCTGCTCGAGTCACCTTCACACTCTGACTCACTGCAGCACAGGTCTGGTCACCCCTCCCCGCAGCCTTGACCCCCTCCGCCCCTCCCCAGCCCTAATCTAAGTCTTTCATCTCCTTCCTCGGTGACTCATCCGACCTCTTCCTCTTCTGCTCTTGGTCCTCCTGGCTTTTCTCCACTTCATCTTCTGTCTCCGATTCATCCTCACTTTGCTTCTTACGTTTCTTCTCCTTCTCGAGAACCTAGGACACCAAGCCACACGTGGGTGTGCAGGAGGGTCACAGATGCCAGGGACTGAGTAAAGAACAGTCCCTCCTGCACCATCGATAGCAGTGACTCCCTGGGTCTGATGACCTGGACTCTCTCATTCCTGAGTCCAGGACCAGGGGCAGGGGTTGGCTGCGACCCATGCTTGAAGCTGCTGGAAGCTGGGTGCCATACCCTTCTCACAGTATGTGCTCAAGGAGCGTTCACTGAATACAGAAATGAATGGAAAAAAGTCTATCCCGTAATGGTTAAGTGAAAAACAATTCATTTCTTTATAGATCAGGTGTTTAGTTTAAATTTAAGACAACCCCCATGCTAGCAAAGAGATTAAGTCAGGGGAAGGCCAGTGGAAAGACGCTGCTTTCCGCCAACAACCCAGATACAGGTGTCAACCGTGCACAGCTGTGAGGCACGAGCTCCGACAATTCATTCAGAGGAGCCTCAGGCCCAGCACCTGGATGCTCACCTTCTTGAAGTAAGCGTACTGGACCAGCTCCACAGCCTCTTCTGCATCCTGCATGTCCACGGTCTTGCTCATGCGGGCCTTGGCGTGGGCCGTGGCCAATCGAATCAGAGTTTCCAGTGTCCGGGCTGTCACTGGAGACGTCTGGGGGAGAAGACAAGGGGGCCCACTCATCCAAGTCCCCCCACGGCATGCCGGTCATGCCCGTCACTCCCACCACACAGAGAGGGAAAGACTCCACCAGAAAACCTCTGGAAAAACCAAGCCATGGAGCCAGAAAAAAGTACGTAAAATTCAGAAAGATAAAAACAACCAAGGAAACATGACTGAGGGCTGAGGGAGGGAGAACGAGGTGAACAGGGAAGAAAACCATCCAGCATCTTACAGCTGGAGAGGAAAGTGAGGAAGAACCTTTGCCGCAGGCCTGCAACGCGCCAGGATCCTGCTTTTATGTTCACTGTGTCAGTCAACAGCCTTAATAACCTGGAGCAGCTTTAGAGATGAGGAAAATGGGACTCAAAGAGCTTCCAATAATTTGTCTAATGTCATACTACATGGGGGTGTGAGAGAGGTTATCTGAGGACAAACTTTCTAAAGTTGGGTAAACCCACTTAGGTCCAGAGGAGAAGCACAATTCTGACATGTTCTTATCAAGTGGTTCCCAAAGGGGTGGGTGTTATCCCAAATGGGGGGGTGGGGGGTGGTGGAGGGTTCATCTTTTTAAAATGCTATTGTCTGAATGGCATCCCTGGTCTAATGGATCAGAATGTCTGGTTTAAGAATTCATTCCCTGTTGGTACAGTGGTTAGGACTCCACACTTCCACTGCCTAGGGCACGGATTCAATCTCTGGTCGGGGAACTAAGATCCCACAAGCCGTGCAGTGCAGCCAAAACAAAAAAAGTTTCAGATGATTCTGATGTGCCCTCCTAGGTAAGCAGCCCTGACATTATCCAACCTTCTCATTTTATGGGTTGAAAAACTGCGACCTGGGAGGTGAAAGGATGTGCACAAGTTGCAAACGTTACTGAAGCCCTGGGGTCAGAGCCCAGGGCTGGTCTTTCCACCACACCTCCCGTCCCCCATCCTATGATGCTTCAGGGATGTATCTGGTCACTTCTGCTTTCTAGTTTTCTAAATGATCACTTACAGCCAATCTGACATTCAAAAACAAATACATTCATATTTAAATAAATTCACCAATTTTTTTAATGATTTAGAAAGCTACCAGAGTATGTAGCTTATACATTCCATCGTAAACTCCAATTCTTGAATAACCTAAAGCTGATGAAATCCTAGCCTACACGAGCAGAACTACAGAGTCCAAACTGAGAGATTTACCAATCCCACTAAGACCACAACTAAGATAGTGTATTGTATTCAGTGAGAGGGCCTTTGACACACTGGAACATGTTCATGTGACAGGAAAAACAATTAAGAAGACAGGGGGCTGTTTAATCTGAAGAAAATAAGTCATACGCAGTCTCCAGAAAACAAAATTAAGGCCCATGGGTAGAAGTCATGGAGAAGCAGGTTTAAGCTCAATAAATAGAAGAATATTCTAACATTTCAATGCAGTGATTCAATGTAGTGATTCAATGCAGTGATTTCAATGCAGGCATGCTGTCACTGGAGGTGTCAAGGAAGTCCCAGCAGGAATTCCAGAAGGAATTCCAAATTCTTGTCTGGGTGTAAGTCTGGAATAGATGATCTGGGGTCATGTCTGAATCCAAGAGTCTATGTCTCTATCACATCATGATGGTTTGGGACTTGGGTCTTTCTGCTGTGAAATCCTACCTATATAAACTACACTGCCCCAAAAGACTTCGATAAATTCACGGGCAGGTGTATTAGGTTTCTAGAAATAGCCTTGGATGATCATCATGGCTACGCAACTCCTAATTTTTTTTCGAAGTCCAGCCCAAATATCATACCCTTTGGGAATCCTTCCCTGACATTCATATCCCTTCTGGAAAGTCTAAAGGAAAAATTAACAGCTTCTGCATCTACACTCCAACTGTCTTTCACATTCATTCCCCTTTGGGTACTACACTGTGGTATATAATTATAGGTATATATGACCTTTTCATCTACTTTCTGCCTCCCGGGCCCAGGACTGAGCTCTTGGGGGACTGCACGTAAGAACAGAGACTCAGTTCCCAGAAGTCGCTCACGTTTGCTGAATGTTTTTTTCTTTTTTTGGCCGTGTGGCACGGCTCGCAGGATCTTAGTTCCCCAACCAGGGATCGAACCCGTGCCCCCTGCAGTGGAAGCGCGGAGTCTTAACCACTGGACCACCAGGGAAGTCCCACATGTTTGCTGAATAAATCACAGCTTCTGGAGGCCAATGTCATCTGAACTCATGAGAAACACATTAGCTCTGGGGTTCACATTGCATTTTCCTTTGTAAAAGGAAATGATTACAGTAGTGTAACAGGAAGCCCTTCAGGCCACAAAGAAAAAGGTAAGGAATCACTCAGTTAAAATGCTTCCAGTGCTCCCAGGGAGCAGGGACTCCCTCCCCAGCCTCATCCTGAGGGGCTCCGGTCACCCTCCGGTCACTGTCCCACAGGCAGGCTCACCCTGGCGGTGTCCGAGCTCATGCTGTCCTGGCTGCGCAGGCATGAGTACTCCTCTGCGATGTAGGCGGCCGACTCCTGCGTCAGGATGGGCTTGATGATTTTGGCCACGTGGATGTATTTCCTCATGAAAGCTGCACTCACCATCTTCTCCCTGGACCCGCACACGGCAAATTTCACTCCCCTGCCACAGCCCAGCACCTGCCTGGGGTCGTAGCCTTGCCCCTCCTCAGGGAAGTCAAGGTCACGTGACAGAGCAGAGCTACAGCCTGGAACCCAGTGTCACAAACCCCATTCATACACAGCATGTACAAGACCCTCTCACATACTTTTATTTAATTCTATGGTGTTACTTAGGTATTACTTGTGAAGTAGGTAGTTTAGGTACGAAGTGTAGGTGTTATCTGTCCTATTTTATTAGTGAGAAAACTATGGCTCAGAGAATCTTAAGTGGACTCAAATTTCATTTTCTGACTCCAAATTCCACATTCTTAAACCAACAGGTTTGAAGATTACACTATGCTTCCAACTGCACCAAGGCCAAAAATAGAGGAATGGGATCTCACATGTCAGGCACTGAGCACAAGTCTCCTTTATCCAAATCTACTTGCAACATTTCCAGTGCTTGCGATCTACCGCCCCTTCAACAAAAGCTCACCACGAATGGCCACGAGACTTGTGCAACACTTCATGTACACGGGTAACATGACACACCCACCATCAGTTAGGTGGGCGTCAAAGCCTTCCATTTTAGGAAAAGACCAGAACCTAAGCTTGATCACCCACGAACATTCACACGGCAAGTGGCCATGAAAAAGGGTGCATCTGTGGATCCAGAAGAGAAAACAGGCCCCCATGATTACGACCCCAAGCATGATCTTGGCCTGGGCAGCACATATAAACGTGCTCTACACAAATCTCAGGTTCCCTCCAGGAAGAGGTGTGAAGAACGCTCACTTCTTTTTCTTGGCCCCATGCAGAAGGCTATCATGCTTCTCGTAGATCTGGGTGTCCTGCTGGTCTTCCTGGCTAAAGTTGGGATCCTCCGTGGCCAGGATATCCACGGCACTCCCTAGAGGCATAGCTGGAAAACCAAGTCAGGAGAAAGAATAAGAAAGAGCTGAACCCAGGGGAAATCGCTTCTTCTGAAGAGATACAAGACTCTCAAAGCAAGGACCCAGAAGGAAGCAGACACGTGAGCCCCACAAATAAGGAGGCAGAACCACCTGGCCCACAGAAGAGGCTCAAAGGTGTTCCCAGACCCTGAAATGGACAAGAGACACACCGTAGGAACCAGGGAGGCGAGGGCACCTTCCACATCACCCCAGATGCTACCACGCCCACCAACGCCAGGCTGGGTCTGAGAGTGCGGCCTGTGTCTAGGTGCCCTCCCCTCAGTCAGGTTTCCTCTTCCCCCGGCCTCACCGTCACCGTCCTGCTCGCCAGGTGCCCGGTAGCGGTGCATTCTGAGGACGTGGTCTGAGATCTCCCTATCGTGCTCGGGATCCATCTGATCCAGCATGATGAAGAGGAGGTCGAATCGGGACAGCAGTGAGTCCTGCAGCCCGATGTTCTCCATGGGGGTCTTGTACTGATCGTACTGGGTGGGGAACACGAGAAAAAAGGAGAGTGGAGACAACATCAATGCGAAGAAAGAACAAGGAGGCCGGATCGGTTAGGTGAGTGAGAACAGAAGACCAGACCTTCAAACGCAAAGCGAATAAGCAGTGAAGATGTAAAGCATTTCCAGGCTACTAAGAAACTGAATTCATTTCCTCTATGTGCAGCCCTCCTCTGACGCTCAGCTGACCTGAGCAAGCTCAGAGCCCCACGCCCTTCCTTCCAGGTAAACAGAGCCCCACCTCCTCGCTCCATTGCCTCTAGCAAACTGACTGTGGGTCTCAAAACCAGCCTTCTCCTCCCCAAGCTTCACTCTGCTCCTCAATCAGAGGCAGGACTAGCTCTGGAAGATGAGTCCCTCTTCCCTACTTATTATGAAGACATGACAAGCTGGCTAAGCCAAAAACACCTGGAGCCTCTGGCTTCCTTACTCAGAAGGTACTGGGTAAAGTCTCAACAAAAACGCGTGATAATCTATAAACTATAATGTCTTAAGGATCAAGGGAGGTTTTCCTGGGACTCAAGAACGCCTATACTCTTTATCTTTCAACTCCCAGGCCTACGAGCTGACGCCTCTCCACGTCAGTCAGAGGCCTGACAACCTCGTAGGTAACATTAACGATTCTGGCCACGTTCACATTCCAGGACCTGCCATCTTCTCCCTACGTTCCCCAGAGAAATTCTTCAGAATGACGTAACACGTGTTACCATTAATCTAAAACTGTATGGTTCTCAACCCACACTATGCATTAGAACTAACCTACGGAGCCTTTCTAAACCATAGCTACCAAGAGCCCCAACCCAGAGATTTGGATTCAGAAACTCTGGGCTGGGGACTAGGCACCCGTATGTTTAAAAAATGCCAGCAAAACAGGTATTCTCATTCACTGCGGGATCATAAGTTGTCAGAGCACAGCATGGGCTCTGGGTTCGAATCCTCTCTGCCATTTTCTAGCTTGTGACTCTTGAGCGAGTTACTTAACCTTTTATGCCTTCATTTTCTCATCTGTAAAATGAGGATAATACCTACCTCACAAGGTTATTGTGAGAGTGAAAGGAGTTAATAAATATAAAGCATCTGTAAGTATTAGTTAATAGTATTATAATGGTACAATCTTTAAAAGGGCAATTTGGCAATCTCTACCATAAAAATGCATGTAACTGTTAATCCAAGGATTCCATTGCTAAGTATTCATTCCCAAATGCTTAACAAAATGCACATAAAGGGATGTTCACTACAGTTTCATTCATAATAGCAGAGGGGAAAGGGAAAACACCAAATGCCTATCATTTGGAGACTGGTTAAACAAATTATTATAAGTCCATACAATGGAATACTAGACAGCTGCTTAAAAGAAAACAAAAACAAAACCCCTAAACTCAGCAAACCCGAAGCTGGATAAATATAAAAGATTACACCTAAGCACATCATAGTCATACTAAAAAACAAAGATAAATAGATTAATTCTTAACAAGGAGATAGTGTATTTACTGGCACATGCTAAGTTTTGTTTTTTTGTTTTTCTTTTCATGCTAAAGTTTTTGTTTCCTGAAACACTCAAGAGCCGTCAGTGGTCATCTCTTGGGAAAGGAACAGGAGAGAGAAGGCAGGCTATTCATTTCCTTATTATATCTCTCTGCTCTGTTCATAAATCCTCCGACCATCTGCATGCAGTACTTTTATTTCAGTGTCAGTGTAGGTTACCTGGGTTGTGAGGCTGCAGGTCACTTTTGTTTTCTTCTTTGTATTTTTAAAAACTTATTTTAAATAAATAACTTTCCAGGGGATTCTGACATGGATGAACGGGTGAGGAACCACTGCCCTAAACCAGGGACAGTAACAAGATGACAAGCTTACTTTGGTCTGTGGCCTGTTGCTCCCCAGGTCACCTGGAATAAACTTTGCAGCCTAGTCACTCAGCAAAACCAAATGAAGGTGAGGACAACAGTTGAGTGCCTGATTCCACTCACCCTGCCGTAGACAGGGTTGGCGGCTGCCAGAACACTGCAGCGGGCATTGAGCCGAGCGTGGATGCCGGCCTTGGCGATGGTGACTCGGCCCTGCTCCATCACCTCGTGGATGGCCGTGCGGTCCATGTCAGACATCTTGTCAAACTCATCGATGCAAACCACACCTCGGTCAGCCAGGACCATGGCCCCCGCCTCCAGACGCCGCTCCCCTGGGAGGTGGGGAGGGAAAAACACACACTACCATCCAGGTTGTAGGGGACGGGACTAGATGTCAGTCTCCTTCCTAAGCACCTCGCACTGCCATACATGAGAACGAGAGTGTAGTTAAGAGATGTCAGCACCTAGACTCAGAGGAAACCCTGAGGAAGCTTGTATCTGAACAGTATTCCTTGTCCCACTTTGATATCTAAGCAGCTAGCCTCCAACACACTTCCTTCACAGATTTCCTCTCTTTATCCTCATCTTCAAGCCATTTCCCAACTAGATCTCTGTTCTCTTTTCACTGGTCTTCAAATCCCTTCCTCTAACGTATAAAGCAGTACAATCTTCTTTTTTATTTCCCTTCAAATGTCAAAAGTTGCTCCTTCACAGCTCTTTCCAACAGCCTTCCAGGAGACATTCTTGTCACTAGAGGGCCACCCAAACATTTCAATAATTCACCCATTGTTGCCAGATACTTGGTCCTCTCCAATCTGGCCCACACTAACCTCTCAAGTGTATCTTCCCAATACAGGCCAGCGCCTGGAGCAAGCTCAAACCATCTATGCTCATCTCACTGCTGGACCTCTGCCAAGGACCCTTCCACCCATACCTGTTTCCTGGTCTGTGGTGACAGCGGCCGTGAGACCCACTCCAGACGAGCCCCGGCCGGTGGTGGGGATGGCCCGAGGTGCGGTACACAGTACGTACCGCAGAAGCTGGGACTTGGCGACCGATGGGTCTCCTGTAATGGGACGGGGCAGCCGTGACTCTTGGAAACTCCCTTGCCCCCCAGCAAGTGCTGCTTTTCTAGCACAGCTCTTGACACAATAGAAATGTATAGTAACAGGTTGTTAATATTATTTCTTTCCCTTTCCCTTTCCCATTCACAGAAGAATATATTTTAGACATTATAAATCAGGAACCCCAGAAATAATAAAAATAATTTAAAAAATTCATTTTAGACTTTTGCCCTTTGATGGGACTGAAACACAGCCAGGTACAGACACACAATTTGACAGATGATAGATTCCTGCAACCACACCCCACAGGGGGAGACCAGGAGACTAAACCAACACCGTACCTATTAGAAGGATATTGATGTCCCCACGGATGTGGCTGCCATTCTCTAGGTCTCGTTCCACTCCTCCCAAGAGCAAGCAGAGGATTGCCTTTTTGACATAGTCATGCCCATGGATGCTGGGGGCCAGCGACCTGGCCAGCTGGTCAAAGATATCCTGGAGGAAGAACAACCACGGAGTGAAAAGCCTAAGGAGCCTCCATGGGGTTGGATGAACTCACTTCAGCCCACAGAAGATGGTTGAAGAAATACACTGTTCTTAACTGTAAAAGCTTCTTCTCTAAGACTTTCACACCGATCAGAGCATTATCAGAACAGACACAGAGGAAGCCTGGATTCCAAAACCTGCTCAGAGCTTTAATCTTTAGGAAAAAAAGTGCTTCCAGGCTCAAAACATTTTAGTTTTAATAAGACTATGTATTGTGCTTCAGCAGTAACCTCTGTCACACATGCATAGATTTTGTTCAATTCTGAATGAGAACATTCTGTCTTTAAAAGGAGAAATTTTTTAAAGAAAAATAAATTAGAGAACTAAAACAAAAATAACATATTTTATCTTTAAGTAACCATGTATCACTGGTGTATTCCGTATAGACTCCTTGGTACACTAACATTCTAACTCCTAATATTTGTATTAGGTTCACTTAGCAGGTAGCACAACAGAAATATTAAAGAAAAACAGCAAAAACACCCTTTTGCTTACTGACTCAAAACTAGAAGCTGGCACCAAATACTTCCGAGAAAAAGCCTTGACCTTCCTCCTGATGCAGTACAAAGATGGCCATGCCCAAATACGACCCTAACAAATCCATCCCCACCCTCAAATCCTCAAAGGACGCCACACCTTGGAACGGGTTTTACTGAACTTCTTGATCTTGGCTATGTCCTCAGCAGAGAAGGAAGGCTGAACGTCCTTGCTCATCTGCTTCACGTTACAGGCAATCAGGACAGTCCTGGGACAGAGAGGACAGTAAGAGGCTATTTTCAATTCCTAACACCAAAGCCTTCTTAGGCTCCTAACCTAGAACAGCAAATCAGAAAAAAATAAAGAAAAGAAAAAACAGAGAAGCAAAGCTGTTCCGAATTCAACCACTGATTCTCTTCATCTATGACACAAATATGTTGATGGTGCCTCACCCTGGGAATTTACCTCCTGCTGACCCACAGAGCTTGGGACAGTGTATGGGAGGGAGGTGGGAACATGCAAGAAACCCCCAGGTAAGCCAGGAGGCTGTAATATGTGACCAGTAACTCCCACTTCTAGCATAAGACAGTATGGCGAGTTTTATCTCCCAGGCAGGTAGAGTGTTTCACCAGTCCAATGTAACTCTGGGGAAGATGGCAAACTGGAGAAAGACTGCTACCAGAATGTACTCTGCCAGCAGCATTCCAAACACCTCAGGACGAACCATCTACCTGAAGGTCCCTGAGGTGTAGCCTCCCTTCTTTCCAGGAAGGCAGCGGTAGGTCCCCACCACCTGGACCCGGTCACCGGGCTTCACTCTGTCCACCAAGTCATTATCCAGTATGACGTCCACGGAGCGGGGAAGCTGGCCAGCGGGAGCCTTCTCTGGCATCTCCTGGATGGTGATGATCTGGTGGTCTTTGTAGACAGAAAGGCCATATTCTGTCTCAAGGGGATTGTTTTCCTCATCCTGGAAAAGTCACACAGAGAGGCAGTCATCTCGACCATGTCTTAGAATGCCACACTCGTTTGTTGTAGGAAACAAATATAATTTGTAGATAAACCGCACGAGATTAGTATCCAGGAACAATAAACGCCAAATATCTTCTCCAGTTTTTTCCATTCTTGTCTGTTCTAGTTACAAACCATCTAATGGAAGGGGTGATCTACAGCCAGAAGGGACCATGGCCGCATTAACATCTATACTGAGATCCTTACTTCCCCTATGCTATGACTCGGTATTTCTACTCCTAGGTAATACCCAACACCAACGTTCACCCAAAGCCACACATTACAATGTTCACAGCAGCACTATTCCAAATAGCCAAAATCTAGAAAATATCCTAATGCCATCAACAGAATGGTTAAATAAGTGTGGTATAGCCACACGAGTGAATACTACACAGCAGTGAAAATATATGGAGTACACCTATACACATGGATGAAACTCAAAAACGTATGTTGAACAAAAGAAGCCCAACACAGATGAGCATTTAGATAAAATATAAAAACAGGGAAAAGTACTCGAAGCTGCTAGATGTCAGGATCTCGAGAGCAGTGTGGCTTCAAGAGGGACTTCTGAGCACTAGTAAGGTGCCGTTTCCTGGTTTGGATGCTGACTTTATATAGAGCTTGTAAAATTTCACTGAGCTGTACACTTATGTAAGCTTTTCTGTATATTAAACTTCAATAAAAACATTTCAAAGTTTTACTTCCTTGCCATTTGAATTTTCTAGAAACACAGCAGCTATCACTTGTGGAGTGCCTACTATGTGCAAGGCACTGTGCTGTAACTTCACAAAATTATCTCATGTAATCATCACAACTCAGTCCCAAAAGCTGGTATTTTCCACATTTTACAAACAAGGAAACTGAGGCTGGGAGAGGATAAAGAAGTTCTCCACGGTCCACCAAAGCCCATGCTCTTAAGAACCACACTAGACAACCTCCAGGAGACCTGGTCTGGTGTATTTCAGGTCCTGAGCAAAGAAGCTTGGCCACAGCAATCAGCAGAGTACCCCTGAGTAATTCCTGGAGAATAAATTCTAGAAAGTAGCGATCTTAATGAACAAGAGAGCCAGGTGACTGAGGAAATGCAACTGGCCTGAGAGTAAAAAGACAGGCTCCTGTCCTCAGGGCCATCACTAACTGGAACATAAGTAGTTCTAACTGGAGGCTCGCTGAGCTTCACATTTCACCTGAGATAGACTAAATGGTTCTCAAGTATGACTCAGTTACAATTCTAAGAAACTCAGTCTTGTTTATGTTACGATTCCTCCACCAGTTGATAAAACTGTAGACAAGGACTGGGTCTTCTTTCCATCTGTGTCCTCCTCAGTGCCCGACAATCCTTTGGATACAGTCGCTCTCAATTAAAATTTGATGGCAGGGGCTTCCTGGTGGCACAGTGGTTGAGAGTCCACCTGCCGATGCAGGGGACACGGGTTCGTGCCCCGGTCCGGGAGGATCCCACATGCCGCGGAGCGGCTGGGCCCGTGAGCCATGGCCACTGAGCCTGCGCATCCGGAGCCTGGGCTCCGCAACGGGAGAGGCCACAACAGTGAGAGGCCCGCGTACCGCAAAAAAAAAAAAAAAAAAATTTGACGGCAGGGACACGCAGAGATAAAATGTGTTCAGACATCAAGTAATCAGTATTAGTCATCTTCTCTTGTCTCTAAGTAAGAAGACTTCGCACCATCCTCAATGCAGACCAATCTGAACACCAAGACTAAAGCCATTCTCCATGTCAACCTTCTCTCAAATCCACAGTAAAATATTTGCAGAGATTTCAGAGATTTCAGAGTAACATTACTGCATAAGTATTTTTCCATATTACTCTAAGTAGATTACAAAATCATATGATATTATAACTCTGCTAAAAGATCAACGTACATTAGATGACTTTTGTTCCTTCTTTCAATTCTTCCATAATTTTCCAAGTTTTCTAAAGAAAATATTTTTTCTTTAAAAAAAAAAAAGAATTGTGGACTTTCCATATTAAACTCTGACTAGCAATCAATCTTTCCTTCAAATTAATCCTTACTTTTCATCTTATTCACATCTAGAAGAAAGACTTCAGATATTACTCAATTACTTGCATTAAAACAGACATCTTTGAGCCCAACCTCTAAAGAGGTCCAATCAATTCATTCTCCTCACCTTGGTAGGATAGACAGAGCTGGATGGAAAGGCCACCAGGGTGGTGAGATCAGAATAATGTCGCTCTATGGTCTTCTTGGTAGCAGGACAGTAGTGAACACTGCGGACGACTTTGGGACGAACTAGAGAGCCTATAGGAATGGAAAGTCACCCAACTAGACAGTGAGAAGGAGGATGTAACCCCGGCAAGCCCACGATGACTCCAAATACTGTGTTCTTCCAACTAGTTAAGCAATTTCAATACTACTTGTCATTAATTCACCTTTATACCTAGAACAACACCATAATCCAAGTAAAACTTCAAGTACAGCTGATCCTGACTGAGAAGTAGTAGGAGTTCCCGGTCAGAATGAGGAGACTGCCAAGAGCCACGACTCCTCCACTCTCAGCCAACTTCATCATTCTGCTGGCACAGGTGGTCACTCAAAGTCCCCCTAGTTATTGTGCAATACTTGAGCTCCTCCAAGTTTCACCCCGTAATTTCAGTGCTCCACCTTTCTGAAGCCATTAGCTCCCCAACTCTACTCCACCTCTCCTGCCTTCCAGCCCCCCAAGCCTATGCCACCTCCATTCCGTTAGTCCCCCACTTTAGCCCACTCACATTTAGTGACAATGCCCTCCACACAGATGACACAGCTAAGGAAGCAGGAGGTAAGAGTCCGGGGAGAGACATGCTTGGAGCCAAAGCTGCCCTCCAAGCCTATATAGAACTCCTCATACTGCTTGGCATATGTAGCATCAATGGAGGCCACAAAATCCTTCAATGCCCGCTGGAAGGCAACCAGCTCCTCAAAGGCATTGCTCAGGAGGCTGCAGACGGGCGAGAGAAAGAATCATTAGGCAGACAGGGCAGAACTCAAAAAATGACCCACAAAACAGAAGTGGACATTCTTAGATCATCAAAGCTTTGACGGCAAAATCTAGCTTCTACTTTCTCCTGCCATCCTACAAGGCCCAGTACAATACATCAGAACTGAGGGCCAACTTTTAATTCAACGATGGATAAATGATACTCAGTTAAACATGGAACAAGGAGCTCTTGAGAAGAAAATGTCCACCACCTACTTTGGGAAGAGAGGTAAAAAACATAGGAGCTGGTGAGACACTAAGGGCTTCAGGGTCAAAAACATTTCATCCAGGTCCTCTCCTGTGAAGCCTGCTCCAATCCAGGGAAGAGAGGGGAGCCATTCTCACTCAGGGCCAGGATGTGCCCTTGGAGACCCCCAACCACTCACCGGTTAGCCCTTTTCTCGTTTTTCCTACGCAGGTCATTCACGTTGACAATCAACCGGTACTGGTTGTCACTGATCAGCTCCCGAACTTTGCTTTGATAAATTCCCTGGTCTTCCTGCAAAATAGCCACCGCATGCCACAGCAGCCACAAATTCAAAAATCAGATGTTTTTAAACAGAGGCAGCTCTCACAGCAAGAAAAATATATCCATCTCTGCGGCACATCTGAACCCCAATTTCTCCCACGTTTTCACTCACTAGCCTCGGATTCCAAATACGCCCTAAGAGGCCAGTGTATGAATTATAATCACTTCCTCAAGGTCCATATTATTCCTATTATCACCAACAGCTCTTCTGTGTGCAGTCATTTCTCAACCTTTAATGGGGAATTAAAACGAGCTCGTAAGTCTACGAGGACAACAAATAAAAACTTTGTCAAAGTGTAAATTAAACGGACTTTTAATATGCATATCAAAGTGACTTTTCCTTGCAGAATTTTGTATGGAATGAAAATATTTCATTTCCCTATCATCTGTATAATATACAAAGAGTTCCTACATCCGGACCTAGGAGTAGGGAGCCTTAGCTACATTTACAAACAGCACTATCAACACTTCAAGATGTTTTTACCAACGTTCCACGGCTGTCAGTCTTAAATTGCATGTAAAACCCCCTTTATCTGCATACCAATACTCTTTCTCCGCAACCCACTAGATATGGAAAAAGATTGCGGCCAAATCTCCGGTTAGGAAGTCGGTCACTAAAACCTGGGGACCCTAAAATGCGGCGGGTCACTACCGTTTTCCTGCCGTCCTTCCCCTCACCCTCCCCTCAAGTTAAGAGAGCAGGGAGTGATCAACGTGGTCTTTGCAGCTGGTTTGCACTTGGAGGAAACCTGTTGCCTTTCGCGAGAACGGCCATTTGTACCTGGGAAAAAGTCACAGGATCGCTTTTAACCACTGACTCCGCCTCTAGGAAAGCTACGAGATAAGGGCGGAAGGTCCCGAGCCGCTGCCCCGCAGCCGCCGCCTGGAGGCCCGCGGCCTCCCTCGGCCCGTGCGCGGCCCTAAGTCTCCCAGCGCCCTAGTCTCGCGACCCGGCGCCTCTCTCACCTCGTCGTCCAGGAAGTCCAGGTAGTCTCTCTGCGCCTCTCTCAGCTCCACATCGTCCAGCACCACGGTCCCCGCCATGCTCGCCGCACGGAAACTTCTGCCACCGGAGCCGTGCTGAGGGCCCCTGGCTGACCCTGCCCCAGCGCTAAAACTTCCCAACTTTTCCCGCCAACAAAAGTAACCTTAAGGAAGGGGCGGGGTATCTTGTAGGGTATTTACATTCTGATTGGCTGAATCCTCTTACGCAAGAATAGAGAGTATCCAATCGAGAGCTGCTTCTTCTCCAAGTTTTCCGCGCGGCGCCTCGCTGTGGCGGGAAAAGTGCCATCCGGGGCCCTCTCCGCTCCGCCCTTACTGACGGGAAAGCTGACCAATAGGACGAGAGGATGCTAGCGGAGCCCGTTCATTGGGCAGCCGGAGGGCCGGCGAGACCTGGGAGCACTGCATTCTGGGAGTCATAGTCTTCCCCCTTATTTCCGGATGTTTTATAAGGGTTTTTTTTTTTCAAGTTGTGGTTTCCTGACCTGCTGCAGAGTAAAGAAACTCAGCCCGGAGATTGGGCTGAAAGTAGACTAGACGTCAGAGCATGGAGGTTTAGAACGCAGGGAAACAAAAACATAAAGGCAAATCGTTTTAAAAATATATTCAAATCAGGTATGTTTTTCAAACCACCAACCTCTAGTGGCATCCAGGGGGAAAAAGTGAATTTCGAGAATCTGTGGGTGGAAAATAGAATCACAGCATCTTTGGGAGAGGTTCTTTAGTTCAGTGAGACCCGTTTGCCATCTGAATACCGTGGCTTGAAGTACCCCATAAAAAACGAAAATCTGGACGTAATTACTGCACCATCCTACTTGCCAACGGGTAAGTTAAAGGTTTTCTCGCCTTATGAGAAGATCACAAGTTCATTTTGAAAAACTTAGTTTATTGAAAGATACTTAAACACAAGGAGAAACAAAAAAGGTGTTTCAAGCCACTCTTAAGTATCGATTAGTAATTAAAATATAGCAAATCTGAAATGATAAATAAAAGACCAATTGCATATTGCGATTTTTTTCTTTTCTTTTCTTTTTTTTTTTTTTGCGGTACGGTACGCGGGCCTCACACTGTTGCGGCCTCTCCCATTGTGGAGCACAGGCTCCGGACGCGCAGGCTCAGAGGCCTTGGCTCACGGGCCTAGCCGCTCCGCGGCATGTGGGATCTTCCCGGACCGGGGCACGAACCCGTGTCCCCTACATCGGCAGGCGGACTCTCAACCACTGCGCCACCAGGGAAGCCCTGTTTCGATTTTTTAGCTTTATTTTTGAGGTGTAATTTATATACAGTAAGATTCACAAATCTTACATATACAGCTCAATGAATTTTTATTATGTATACATCCCCGTAACCACCCAGTGCACAGTAAGGAGCAGTCCCATCGTCCCTAAATGGTTTTTTTGTTTGTTTGTTTGTTTTGCGGTACGCGGGCCTCTCACTACTGTGGCCTCTCCCTGCTGGGGCCTCTCCCGTTGCGGAGCACAGGCTCCAGACGCGCAGCCTCAGCGGCCATGGCTCACGGGCCCAGCCGCTCCACGGCATGTGGGATCTTCCCGGACCGGGGCACGAACCCACGTCCCCTGCATCGGCAGGCGGACTCTCAACCACTGCGCCACCAGGGAAGCCCCCTGCATGTATTTTTAATTTTACTGAACAGGACTAGACACCTGGTAATTCTATATTTGAAATTTAGGCCAACTAATTATTAAATTATGTTTGAGGGTCTCCAGGACTTATTGTGCTTAAGTATTATGTTTGAGGGTCTCCAGGACTCATTGTGCTTAAGTACTTAAGTATTTTAAGTATAAGCTGCCTAAACAATATCAATATATATGCCTTCTATTTGTATGTGTATATATATATATTTAGTTATTATACAGTTTATAGTTAGCATTTTTTGTGTGTCATCCTAGCGGGCAGATACATCAATCCTTAGTCAAAGGAAAAAGGCTGTCATCTGCCTGCTCGCTTTATATATATATATATATATATATATATATATATATATATATATATATATATATATATGTATATATATATATATAAAAACAGGCAAAAAAAAGAAAACAGAAAGAAAGGAATTCTAGATGAAGATTCTGTTTGCAATTATGTAGTAAGAGATAATTACTCATTAACTTGAGAATACCATTATCACTTGATCATACTGTCATTTTGTGACTGTATTGAAGGTAATGCTGACAATATTATCTTCTCTGAAAACAACTTGAAATTAACACTAAAAGAACCTGGAAGCTTAGTTCAAACAAGAAATCAAATTATTTCCAATGGAAAGTCCAAAGGAGTAGAAATATAAAAACCAAACCTTTGACTCTAACACACTTTTCTGTGGGCTTTAGTTTTCTCATATAAAAGATGAGGAAATTAGAAAATCTGTAACATTCCATGAACCTATGGCAAATTTGGAAACTGTAAAGACAATTCCTTCCCCCCCCCCCCCCCCCCCCCGTGCCATGGGGCTTGTAGGATCTTAGTTCCCCGATCAGGGATTGAACCCGGGCCCCCCGGCAGTGAAATCACGGAGTCCTAACCACTGGACGGCCAGGGAATTCCCAACAATTCCTTTTAGAATTGTGGAGTTCAGCACATGGAACCATCCTGCCGTGGTTCTGGATAAAGACTTGATTTCCCTTAATGTCTTTATCTTCATCTGTGAAGGACATTCAGATTTATTTTAAATTTTTATTTTATATTGGAGTATAGTTGATTAACAATGTTGTGTTAGTTTCAGGTATACAGCAAAGTGATTCAGTTATACATACACATGTTTCTATTCTTTTTCAAATTCTTTTCCCATTTAGCTTATTACAGAGTACTGAGCACAGTTACCTGTGCTATACAGTAGGTCCTTGTTGGTGACACTCAGATATTTAATTGGTATTTCTCCCTTTCATTAGGGCGTGAGATCTTTGAGCAGAGAAAGTGTTTCCTTCGTTATTCCCTGCTCCTCCAAACTGCTCAGAAAGGACAATCAATCAGGTGCTAAAAGAAAAAAGTTAGGGGCATTCATATGTATGTCATAGAGTCCGGTGGAGCCAGCGCCCTCCTCTACCAGAATGAAGAAGCAGGTGTCACCTGATGAAGCACGGCATCTATGGTTTCCATATCTGCTTACATTCTTGCTTTTCCTCTGCATCCCTTTTCATTCCACCCTAGACCTAAACCAGTCTCACTCCTTGTAGAGCAAAAGTATGCAGGAAGCTGGTGAAAAACAGATTGCAGAGTATATGTAATACTTACAGTTTTCCATGTCCTCAAGGACCAAAAAGTTTGGGTTTGCACAGAACAAACCCATAATAAATATTATTTATACTTACCAAATGATATATATCTTTGTTCAAACCAATGAACAATATTATAAGTTGCAGAACTTTTCAAACAACACCTGTGATTAGTAACTAGTATTAACAGCACAGGGAATATAGTCAATAATACTGTAATAACTTTGTATGGTGACAGATGGTAACTAGACTTATCCTGGGGATCATTTTGTAATGTATAAAATGATCAGATCACTATGGGGTACACCTGAACTAATATAATATTGTAAGTCAATTATACTTCAATTTTAAAAATAAATAAATAAAAGTGAAAATAAAAGGAATATCTGGAACACACAAAACCCTAGCTGTAGGCACTCCGGAAGTGCCATAATCCATTATAGCTTTTTGACATTAAACTCAAAGACCACAAAATTTTGAAGGTCAAAAACTACACCTCTAGGTTTCAGAGCAGCTTAAGGAATAACCTACAGGTCCAGGCTTTCCCTAACCAAGCAGATCTGTTTTCTTCTGTGATATGGACCAATCAGAAGCTTCTCCCGATGCTGTAGCTAGGGTCAACAGCACCAAGACAAGCAGACCCATTTCTTTTTCTGACTGCTCTGCTTACTAGCTGTGTAACTGTGGAAGCCCTCTTAACCACTCTGTACCTCGGTTTTCTCACCTTCAAAATTAGAACAGAAGTAGCATCCAGCTCAAAGAATGGTTTGCATATTCAGTGAAGTCATAGCAGATGGAAAATATTGAGAAAAATGTCTGGCATATAGTAAGCACTAAATAAATGTTAACCATTGGTGGTGGTGATAGTGGTGGTGTTGGTGGTAATTAGTGTTTGGAGAGGGGTCAAGAGATGTTGGGGAGAAAGGAGGGAAGCACACCAGCACATTCTGGAACAATTCAAACAGCCAAATTCAAGCCCCCTTCCCACTCCCACCCAAAGTTTACAGTGGAACCAGTTCACACACTTCTTTGAGTGAGACCGTCTTTGCTGCAAATTGGCTAAAGGAGTATTCATAGAGTATTGGTTGGCTCAGGTTCTGCCAGTGTTGAAAGCCATCAGAGGCGTTTACTTCATGCTTAAGGAACATTATGGAAGAAGACCAAATGGTCCCTGGAGTTAGCCAGCGTGTCTGGTAAAGACAGGAGAGCCCCATAGCCTCTGCCCCATCTTTTGCTTCCTGTAATCTTTTGGATTAGATATGCTACAAAGAGCAGGAAAAGCCAGGAACCAGAGAGCATCAGTGATCCGATTTGCCCGTTAGATTTGACAACATAGTTGACCTGCCAATCAACATAGTTGATTCATTGTCATTTGCCAAGGTTAATTTCAGCAGCCAGGTTTCTTAGTCCCTGAAAAGTCATCTTCGTTCTTTTGGGTTTTTTTTTTTCAGTTTTATTGAGGTATAATTGAGAAATAAAAGGTCATCCCCATTCTTAATTGCACAAATTTCACAGGAGCTCTGTTTGAAGAGGTTTGCTTCAGTCCTTAAAGACTTACAGGGAGAAATTACCAAAAACTTGCTGAGTGACTACAGCATATGAGATTCTCTATTAATAACTCCACTCTGTAAATCTGTCTAGATTTGTGTGCAGTTTTTAAAAAAAATAGTCCTTTAAGCTTTTAACTGTGCCAGTGTGATGAAATGAAGAGATTTAGCCATGTAAATCAACCAATCAAATATTAGTTGAGCACCTATATACCTAATTCTGTCCTTGACCAGAGACTTCAGGTCAGCACTGCCCAACAGAAATATAAGGCAAGACACATATATAATTTAAAATTTTCTAGTACCTGCATTTTAAAAAGTAAAAAGAAACAGGTGAGATTAATTTGGCAATATGTTATTTAACCCAATATACCTAAAATATCATTTTAACATGTAATCAATGTTTAAAAAGTATTAATAAGGTGTTTTGCATTTTTTATACTGACTTTTAAAAATCCAGTGTGATTTTTATACTTACCCACATCCCAATTCAGATTGATTACATTTCAAGGGCTCGATCACCACGTGTGGCTAGTGGCTACCATATCAGACAGCACAGCTTTAGAGTATAAAAATCTATCTCTTGAAATAGCTTATGATTTAGCTTGAAATAATAGCAATAATTTATTGAACATATACTCTATGCCAGACACTATGCTAAGTACTTTACTATGTAATCTTATTTAATCTTTTCAATACCTTGTGATGTGGTTATTTTTAATCCTCATTTTACAAGTGAGGAGACTACAGCTTAGAAGATCCCAGAATCCCACCAGTAATGGACAGAGGCAGGATTTGGCCCCAATCTATATGTCTTTATCAAATAGCATTTAAGAACAAATGAGTATGTTAAGATCCAAATGCAGAATCTAACCCAAAAGACTCAGTAGAATTTACTTAAATATTAAGCAAACAAATATTTTATATTTTAAAATACTTTACTTGAGTTAAAAAGACAGTGGATTTTATTTTTACCTTAGTACATTATAGTTTTTCTTATTCGTTTTACCGTTTAAGGTGTAGAGGGACCTTTCTCTGGACACGATGGATAGTTTAAGATGGCATAGCATCACACAACACTGTAAATCAACTATACTTCAATTTAAAAAAAAAGTTGGGCTAGCATCTGTATGTGTCTTGTAACATTTGTTTATTCATTCATTTGATCAATTATGTGTGAGCTATGTATGAGACAGTGAATTAGATATTATTTATAATCAGTTTTTATTCTATCTTATCCTTCAACTAAACTGTACATCATTATTTTGAAGTTTCAAAATATTTAAAATGCCTGTCTTTATTCATCCAACAGAGCTTTGAGATGCTGATATTTATTCATACTATAAATAATATTACTGGTATTTTATTGTATGCAAGATACTTAGGGGGATACGGAGATGAATAAGATGAAAAGTTTACAATCCAGTATGGAAAATAAGGCACAAACATAAATAACCATGAGGAAAGGCACATGTGTTCTAGGCGTGGTACAAGGTGCCATATGCATTAAAAATGGCAGATTTTTATGCGTATGTTTGTGAGGCACCTTGGGGTACAAGCTGCAGGCATAAATTTGCACAGGAGTGATGAGGGGAAGCTAAAGAAAGGGGGTAGTATTTGATTTGAGGATCAAAAGGTGGGCAAGGGCTTCCCTGGTGGCGCAGTGGTTGAGAGTCCGCCTGCCGATGCAGGGGACACAGGTTCGTGCCTCGGTCCGGGAAGACCCCACATGCCGTGGAGCGGCTGGGCCCGTGAGCCATGGCCGCTGAGCCTGTGTGTCCGGAGCCTGTGCTCCGCAACGGGAGAGGCCACAGCAGTGAGAGGCCCGCGTACCGCAAAAAAAAAAAAAAAAGGTGGGCAGTATTTCCTCTAGGGAAGTGTGACAGCAGTGACATTCTAAGCAAAATGTAAAGGCAACAATGACCAACTCCTTGGGAGAGACTGAGGTGTCTGGAATGAAGGGTCAGTGGGACAGGTGGGTGCAAGTTAGGACTGGAAGCAATCAGGTGTATCGGGCCTGACTGTAGAAGACACTCACCAGCAGAGTAAAAGGACTGTGCTGGAGTTAGTAGGCAAAAGGGAGCCATGGATGGCTTTTGAGCAAAGGAGAGACAATATTAAAGTCGTGTATCAGGAAGTTTAATCTAGACAGAGAATGTGTAGAAATGATGATTTTAATAAGATAAAAAGAAAGGAGGCCTGGAAAGCGTATTCAAAGAAGGGACAGAAAGAAGAGGATGAGAGTGAGACATTCCAGAGTAAAAATGGACAGATCTAAAAGCTATTTGGATGGAAGTGGGAATGACGGGGAGAGAGAGCGAGAAATTACATATATGTAGAATAAATACATTCTCATACACAGGCCTCACACATAGTGCCTCAAGGGCTTACAAAAAGCATATAGTTGCTAATGATCTTTAGTTAGAGTGAATAATTATTTTGCAGTTAAGACACAGAAAAACCAACTTAAGAGACAAGCAGGTATCCTTAAAACACCAGTAGTTGGGAGAGGAATACAACTGACATTTAGTTCCACAACGTTTTCTAGGACAGTATGGAAAAGGAAGGAAATTTATATCTTGTTGAATTTTAAAACAAGGTATATATAAACTATACCTTAGTAAAGTGAAATATATATAAATTATGCCTCAAGCAAGTTTATTCTAAAAATCTAAACAAAGAAAATAAATCATTAAAGCACCATGACTGCGTGTGGTCAGCTAGTGGGCAGGAGAAGGGCCGGTGCTCTTTGAAGCAAGCTAAGTATTACTTTTAATTGGCTCCATGCCATTTGCCTAAAAACCTACAGTTCCAGTCCACAGCATGTAGAATCAGTTTGATAGACCAGAGGCCAGGGTTTGGAAAGACTGAATCTCATTGCATCCTCCACTCACTGAACATTCGACAACATAGGAGCAGAATCTGAAAGCTGTTTGTGAAGCACCCTGGTATACAAGCTTCAAAAATGGTTGTTCTGATCACTCATCTGCCCTTTACAGAAATATACTAAGATCGCCTCCTCCATGCCCCATCCCCCAACTCATACCCACAGTTCACTTCCAGTACCTTCCTACATTCTTCTAGCTCAGTTGTGGGAATCTTTAGATAAAAAGAAATACAAGCGTTAGTTATCCTTTTTCCAGCCGTGCACTATTCTGTTGGTTTTAGGAGTGTAGAAAAACCATTAACACTCTAATTTTATATGTTAAGTGCTACAATGCTCAAAACAAAAATCTATGAGAAGGTGAGAGGTTTAGTGTTCACTTCTTTCCCAAGCCTTTCATTGGATTCTTTGATAAGCCTCCAAAAAATATCTCTGATCTGAAACCAAACCCAGATGGATATTCTTCCTGGCCTGTGTTCATCTGGTTAGCCACCTGTTTCTCTCTGTGCTAATACAGGAAGGGGATATGAGAAAATGGAAGGTGTTGGCTTGGAGCCCTAGAGGTCTGGGGAAGGTGGCTTTTAAAATAATTATCCTTTATTCACTGCCACTTTCCAATGCCACCTTCATTAATGGAAATGCAAAGTGTGCCAACAATGTTCATTAAAAATAAATGAATATCAGGGTGTATGCTAGAATTGCAGAGCAGGAAGTCAAGTTAGAGGTCATTTAGTCTAAAGCCTCATTTTATAATCTAGACAGCTGAAGTCCAAAGAAATCCAGTTAGATTCTAAAATCAATATATTAAGTAGAGATTTTTTTTAAAGGTAAAGAAATACTCAGGAGACAACAAGACCCTGAAGGAAAGGTAGATTTGAGCAAATCAAACATTTAGAATTGAACAGTATAGTTACTGAAAGAATAAATCAAGACTGGTTAAAAGAAGAGACACATCGAAAAGAGAAATAGTAAACTAGAAGACGGAGCTAAGAAAATTGCCATATGCAGCAGAACGGGGAAAATGAAAAATATTAGAGAAGTTAAGGGAAATGAATGATAGAAGGAAAAGGTTCAAATATATCTAGTGGGGATTTCAGATGGAGAAGAACAAAGGAAATAATAGCTAAAATTTTTCCAACATTGATCAAAGAATCCTCAGGTTAAAAAATCACAATGGATCCTAAGCAAGGAATATTAAATTAAACCTTCACTTAGACACACTGTAATGAAACCCAGAAATATGGGGAAAATATTAAAAGCAATCCCAAAGAAAAGAGGAACATTTTAGACTGACAGCAGATTTCTCAACTTTAATAACAAAGGCCAGAAACAATGGAATAATATTTTCAAAGGTCCAAAAACAAAAAACCAAAAAAACCCTAGAATTCTATACCTTGTTAAACAATTTTTTTAATTAATTTATTTATTTTTGGCTGCATTGTGTCTTTGTTGCTGCACGCAGGCTTTTCTCTAGTTGCAGCAAGCAGGGGCTACTCTTTGCTGCAGTGCGCAGGCTTCTAATTGTAGTGGCTTCTCTGGTTATGAAGCACAGGCTCTAGGTGTGCGGGCTCTAGAGCGCAGGTTCGGTAGTTATGGCTCACGGGCTTAGTTGCTCCACGGTATGTGGGATCTTCCCAGACCAGGGCTCGAACCTGTGTCCCCTGCATTGGCAGGTGGATTCTTAACCACTGCGCCACCAGGGAAGTCCCTATACCTTGTTAAACTATTACTAAAGAGGCAAAATACTTTCAGAATAACACTTTGGGCCCTTGTTGAATGGACTCTGTATTTGTCTGCTAGGACTGCCATGGCAAACTACCACTGGCTGGATGCCTTAAACAACAGAAATTTATTCTCACAGTTCTGGAGGCTGGAAGTCCCAGATCAAGATCTGGAAGGGTTTGATTTCTGGTGAGAGCTCTATTCCTGGCTTGTACATGTCCACCTTCTTGCACATGTCCACCTTCTTGCTGAGTCCTCACATAGCCTTTCCTTTGAGCATGTGCAGAGAGAGAAAGAGCTCTCTGTCTTACACTTCTCATAAGGCCACAAGTCCTAGTGGATTAGGGCCTCACCCATATGACCTCATTTAACCATAATTATCTCCTAAAGACCCTATCTTTAAATACAGTCAAACTGGGGACAAGGGCTTCAAGATATGAATTTTGAAGGGACACAGTTCAGCCCACAGCCAACTTCCAAACGATACATTTCAGAAAGAAAGTAATTGAATACAGAAGTAGGGAATGGGATGCAAAAACAACAGTGAGCGAAGAAACTGGTAAACATAAAAGTAAATCTAAAGAAGTCAATACAAATCTAAATAAGTCAAATCTAAAAAGCAATAAGGGTACAAATGAACTTATCTACAAAATAGAAATAGAGTTGCAGATGTAGGAAACAAGCTTATGGTTACCAGGGGGTATTGGGGAGAGGGATAAATTGGGATATTGGGATTGACATACACACTACTATATATAAAATAGATAACTAATAAGGACCTACTGTATAGCACAGGGAACTCTACTCAATACTCTGTAATGGCCTATATGGGAAAAGAATCTAAAAAGAGTGGGTATATGTATATGTATAACTGATTCACTTTGCTGTACACCTGAAACTAACACAACATTGTAAATCAACTAGACTCCAATAAAAATTTTGAAAATAAATACATTAAAAAAACAAAAAAATAAAAGCAATACTGATAATAATGACTAATTTGGAGGGGGCAAAAACTAGATGGAAATAACTAGCATTGTCCAATAGGACCTTCTACAATGATGTAAATATTCTATATCTGCTCACTTCAGTTTGGTAGCCATTAGCCACATGTGGCTACTGAGCACTTAAAATGTGGCTATGTAACCAAGGAACTGAATTGTTAACTTTACTTAACACCAATTAATTTAAATTTAAGTAGCCACATGTAGCTAGTGGTTACCATATTATACAGCACAACTTTAGGTATAGTAACATGGCAAATTCCTAGAGCTGATCAACGTTAAATATTTTAAGGTCTTTATTTATTTGGAAGGAGAATGACATTTTGAAAGCAGTTAGGTTAAAAATTTAAGGGTAAAGACTAGAAAAATTGAAATAAAATTTATCACTGCCAAAGCAGTAAAAGGAAAAGAGGAATAAAGAAAACACTCTTGATACACAGAAGACAGGAAAAGAGGTGGGGAAAAAAAGAAAAGCTGGGTAAATAGAAAGAATAAGAACTATTATAGAATAAATAAGAAATGAATTGGTTTATTCTTATAATGGAATACAGAAGTTTAATCAAGAGAATGCCGAGTGAAAAAATCAGGTAGCGAAAGATACGTACAGTACCTTGTATATAAATTATCTCCTGGCCTCTCGTTTAAGCCCTCCAAGCCTTTCCCTCTTACTTCACCACCTTCATGGGTCCTCTCCGAGACGTTCAAAAATTGAAACCTTGGGGACTTCCCTGGCGGTCAGGGTTAGGACTCCGTGCTTCCACTGCAGGGGGCTCTGTTCGATCCCTAGTCGGGGAACTAAGAACCCGCATGCCGCGAGGAATGGCAAAAAAAAAAAAAATTGAAACCTTGAAGCCTTTTCTTCCTCCAGCCCTAAGCTGGGACACTCAAACTAACTTCTGGGGAGCTTTGTCAGGAAAACAAGGGAGACAGACTAAGGACAAAGTCTGGAAATGGGAACTTTTTGGGGGGCCCCAGAAGCACCACAGAATCCTGCAACTGACTTGTCTCACTGTGGGAGCCACGGCAGGGAGCCATGGTCAAGAGACTAGCAGAAAAGGATGTGGCAGTTCCTGACACCTAGGGTTCATGCTTTTCCTCCCCTGTGTCCCCGCTTGAAGTGTGGAGCCCCCAACAGCCTTCTCACACCCAGCCTTGGCCTTCCAAAGCCAGCCCTAACAGTCCTCTCTTTTCAAGAGGAGTCAGCTGGTGCTTACAGCTGTGGGAGGTATCTTAGCAGAGACAGCAGTCTGGCCCAGCAAGATATTTCTGTCAGCTGTGCTGCGGGAGCTGATCTGTCCTGTTTGATTTCCATTGAAGGGATTTTCCAGCAAAGATGTTTGTGCAAACGGTGTGATGGAGGGTGACTGGCCCCACCTGCTTCCTCATTGGCCAGCCAGCAATTGACCAATTTTAGCCTGGCTTCTGCCTGCACTAGGCTGTGTCCCTAAAGGGGACCCCAGCCTCTTGCTGTCTTTGCTCAAGATATATATAGTCCCAACCTACATTGCCAAACTGTTTTCAGTTATTTTCCATTCACACCCCCTCCTGTAACTTTCCATTTCCCCATAGCCCCCTTTTTAGCTCCCACAGTTTTCCCTAGCCTCTTTTTGTTCTCCACTTTCACTTCCCTATAGCTGCATTTAGTTACCTCTGTTCTCCCTTTTAAAACTTCAGCCACCTTTGTCTTAGTTGGAGTTGAGCCCAGTTTATTTTGGGTCTCGCTTCCCTACTGCAGTAGTCTGAATAAAATCTGTCTTACGCCTTCAACAAGTGTCTGGTGCTATTTCTCTTTAACAGGGCCAGTCCAGGACTTCCACCGATGGCTTCAGCCCTCACACCCCCAAGCCAGGAGCCAGCAGGACATCCCAGGCACCACAGCACGATCCATCTGGGGTCCACTGGGCCCCAGCAGAGAGCTGACACCTGCTTGCCATCATGGAGGAGCCTGCCGTCAAGAGGCGCCTGAAGATGATTCAACTCAACACTTCAGTCTGTGAAGATGTGGCCGGGTGTCTTCCGGTGCAGAAATATGTCTCGTATACACACCACTGTCATATCAAGTTCAAGGCCCTCAGGGTGCCTACAAGAAGGCCCACATGGCTATTCTGTGCTCTGGGCCAGCCCCTCAGGACTGCCCCTTCCATGAAGAGATGGATTGGGTGCTGCAGATCAAGAGATGGATTGGGTGCACCAGCCCAGCCCACCTCAGGGAGCAGACCCGGCCATGGGATCTTGACCACCACAACCAGCTGACCCAGCAAAGAAAAAAAAAGTCATTAGCAGAAAGATGGGCCAGAAGGGTGCTCTCCTCAGCAGCAGCAGCAGCAGAGGCACCAGAACCAGAGGTGGAAGATGGAGACAGAGCATCAGTTTAAGCTAGAAATGGAAGTGTTGGAGCTGCCCACGACCTCCGACTTGAAAGCCCGGCTGGTACCCAGACCAACAAGACAACCGAGATGGAGATTAGCCAGGATGCCTAAGAAACTGGGCCAGGTAAGTGGCCAAATGTGTTCTACCAAAGCCCTAATGCCATGGGACTGGGTGGAGAGGGAAGTCACAAGTGATAAAACCCAGGTTGAGATCCCCTCAAAGGACCTGGAGCTCCTGAAAATTTAAGAAAGCATGGTTTCACTGCTGGTGTTGGAGCCTACTTGTTAAAGCTGGAAAGGACACTGGGAGACGATCTTTTTTTTTTTTTTTTTAGATGTTGGGGGTAGGAGTTTATTAATTTATTAATTTATTTTTGCTGTGTTGGGTCTTTGTTTCTGTGCGAGGGCTTTCTCCAGTTGCGGCAAGCAGGGGCCTCTCACTATCGCGGCCTCTCTTGTTGCGGAGCACAGGCTCCAGACGCGCAGGCTCAGTAGTTGTGGCTCACGGGCCTAGTTACTCAGCGGCATGTGGGATCCTCCCAAACCAGGGCTCGAACCCGTGTCCCCTGCATTAGCAGGCAGCTTCTCAACCACTGCACCACCAGGGAAGCCCTGGGAGACCATCTTTGACTCTTACATTTTACAGATGAGAAAACTAAGCCAGGGGAAAGTAATTTGCAGAAGGTGACAGACACTACAAGTTAATGCTAAGGCTGACACTAGAACCCCAGTACAGTGATCCTTCCACTGGCTTATAACTGACTCTTGCCTTCAATGTACTTTATAATGGGGCATCATGGTAATCTCTTCCAGTCTTAAAACTGGGGCTTGGATAAAATGGAATAAGGAGAACAGCTAGTATTTCTCTCTCTCCTCCAACAGAAGTCCAGAGGGGACCAGTCTCCAGACAGAAACCAGCCTCAGAGAGAAACTTCGTCATCAGCTCCTGGGGTGTCTACAGTGCCCCCTAGAGCACAGGTAAGCCAGTGCGCCAGCTCCAGCCCAGAGCCTGACCCTCAGGTGCCACCTGACTGTTGTTGCCATGATTGCCACTGATATGGCAGCGAACAGGCGCCTGGCCAGTGAACTGGCCTGGGAATCAGCTGCCCGGCTGCAGGGCCACTGAGACCAGCACAATTCCCACATGGCCGTCCTGGTCCAAATGGTCCACCTACACCCAGCCCCAGGAGGCAGTAGCCATACTTCAGGACAGAATGGGCTGAGGGTGACAACTAACTGCCTGAACCTACACTGGAACATTCTTTTCTTTTTTTCTTAAAAGATATAATTTTTATTTATTTTTGGCTGCGTTGGGTCTTCGTTGCTGCACGCGGGCTTTCTCTAGTTGTGGCGAGTGGGGGCTACTCTTCGTTGCGGTGCATGGGCTTCTCATTGCAGTGGCTTCTCTTGCTGCCGAGCGCAGGCTCTAGGCATGTGGGCTTCCGTAGTTGTGGCGTGCGGGCTCAGTAGTTGTGACATGCGGGCTGTAGAGCGTGGGCTCAGTAGTTGTGGCGCATGGGCTTAGTTGCTCTGCACATGTGGGATCTTCCCGGACCGGGGATCGAACCCATGTCCTCTGCATTGGCAGGTGGATTCTTATCCACTGTGCCACCAGGGAAGTCCAGAACATTCTTAATTGTGTGATATTATGGTAAGCATTTGTGTATGAATTTTTTTAGTCTTTGTAAGCATAGATACCGCCTATTTTAGGCCTTAAGGTCTCAAAGCATCCTCGGTGTCTTATTTAGGGTGATATAGTAAAGAGAGTAGAATACACAGATAATTCATAATGCTCACCTCCAGCTACTAATCCATGGGGATAGGTGTTTTAGTGGATATTTTCAAACTCCCTGAAGGGAAGACAGTTACCTGTGATGCTCTATCACCAAATGATGGTAAAGCCATGTGCCTTTGACTGTCTCAACCTCTGCTCCATTGTTCAACTCCCCCCTCAGCCCAGGCCTCACTGAGGTCATGACCAGACCTCTAGGTAGGCACCTGCCTTCTGTGGTTCCAGAAGGTTGAGAATGGCAGGGACAGGAGAAGCAGGGCCCCTTCCCTCTTCCCTTCTCCTGCCACCCAGCTCCACCCAGGACCTGGGACTGATTCTGATCATCAGCCAGACTCTCTGAGGCTCCAGAGAACGCCGCTGGGTCTGCAGTGAGCAAGCACAGTGACATCATTTTCACACGGGCAGTGGGGCGGTGCCAGAGCTCCCTGATCTCAGTGGGGCTCCCTCATGTTACGGAGAGAGAAGTCGAGGCCTGGAGAGATTCCAGGACCTTGGGGTCCTAGGAGATGGGCTTCCCAGTTCAGAACTTGTCCAAGCTGAGGGTCCACCCAAAGCTTACCTTAATCTCAACAGACCCCCAACTACTATGTTCCCAGCAGTATTCTCTCGGCAGAGGGCAGGTGCAAGTGAAACATGGGCCTGAGGTGTGCTTCTACTCTCCCGATCCAAGCTTTGAGCGCCACCCTTCCCCACTGGTCACTGATTCCAGCTGTTTAGGGTTCTGGGGCCCCAAGACCAGCCTTCCTCTCACCTCAAGCCTGAAACAGCTCAGGCCTAGGCTTGTTCCTCTTCCTTCTGAGCCCCAGATTAGTAAATAAACACCTGCCGCATCTCAGCAGTGTCCCCTAAGCAAAACAAAGGCTTCCTTCTCTGCCTTATTTTCATTGTTAATATTAAAAACCACCTATTACCATAGCACCACCGCTCCCAACCGATAAACCTTAAAGGAGGTAAAAAGAGTAAGAAAACTCTTTTTAAGTTACACTTTTTAACTCCTAGAGCTTTCTCACTGTGGTATAGTCTTCACCCTGTAATCCTCCCCACACCCCACCACCCACTTTCCCACCCTCCCTCCACACCCACCCACCCTCCAGTGAGGTTTTTCACTTCTAGGACGTTGTGTGAGGGAAGGAGAAAACTGGAAAAGGGGAGGGGCACGCGGTAAACACAGCAAAATCAAATTACAGCTGGGTCTGGGGGTTGTCCAGCTCCATTTCTAAAGATGGGGAAGCCGAGGCTCCTGTCCAGCTCTGCAGAACTCCAGCCCGCGGTTTGCCTCTCACTCTTGCAGCTCAGCATCAACTGGGTGGGCGACAGTGGGCCAGGAGGAGGGCTGCCTTCTGAAAACTGCTGGAAAGGGCAGGGCAGCCTCTCCCTGTAATCCCTCAGGTTAACCCAACCTGGAGAACGGGCAGCCCCATCGTCCAATGAACTACTGGGCTGCAGTCCTAGGACCAGCACGACATAAAGAATTACTGAAAGGGGCTTCCCTGGTGGCGCAGTGGTTGAGAGTCCGCCTGCCGATGTAGGGGACACGGGTTCGTGCCCCGGTCCAGGAAGATCCCACATGCCGCGGAGCGGCTGGGCCCGTGAGCCATGGCCGCTGAGCCTGCGCTCCGCAACTGGAGAGGCCACAACAGTGGGGGGCCCGCGTACCGCAAAAAAAAAAAAAAAAAAAATTACTGAAAGGCACTGACATCTGTTCAGATAGTTCTTTTACGTGTGCTTCCAGTAGCCCCAGCACACATCGGGGCCTCTCCATGACCTCCTCTAGGTCAAGCCACCTTTTCTGGAGGTGCCAAAAGGTAGCACAGATGGAAACCCCGATGTCATGGAAGACACACCAAGCCCTAGATCTACCCACACGGTCAGAGGCACCGGGGAAGCCAGCCAATACGGTCCAACAGCTGCTTTCTGCGGCACAGAGGGAGGCAATTTCATGTCCAGTCACCACCAGAAGAGGGTGGGTGCTTAACAAGGAAGAAGTTTCTGTGTGTTCTGATCGAGTACCCTCCCCACACATGGCCGTACAGTTGAGTCTCCAGCCCTCCTGCATATTCCTGCTCACCTCCTAGCTGGTCCTGCTGCCCCCAGCTGCCTCTCCTTCCTCTCCAGTTCATCCCTCTTTACTACTAAGGGTTATCTTTTTTAAAGGCCAAAGTGATCACGTCATCCCCTGATTAAATTCCATCAGTGATTCCCTTTGGCTCTTAGGAATACGTTCTACCTCCTTAGCTTGGCCTGTGGCCCCTGCCTGCCCCTGCAGCCCCATACGTCCCCTCCCACTCCCACCATGCCCTCCAGCCTGCAGAACTGCCATTCTCCCAGAGGACAACAGTGTGTCACCCCTGTGCCTTCTGCAAGTCCCACTTGTGTTTTAAGTGGCTAAGTTTGTGGCAATTTGTCATAGCAGCAGCAGGAAACCAATAAAGATTATTCTTTGAACAGAGCTGGTTCAGAGAAGAGCAGGTTTGTATGCACAAGTGTAAGTGTAGATAGATAGATAGATAGATGATAGATAAACGTTTATGGCTTTATGGATGATAAAAGCAGTGCTCAGGAGAGTTAAAGTTGATAGATGGGCCACTATCAACTGCTTGGGCTATAAAGCAGCCATGCCCATGACCAGCCTGCATGCCCTCTCCAGGTACTTTATAAAAAGGTACAACACCTTGGAGCGTTACAAACATCAACAACAGAATAATTCTTAGGAATGGAAAAGGGAGGGAGGGTTAACATGGAAAGAAGAAAGAGGTTCTGAAGGTGGAATTTACGTGAAAAAGCAGGATGGATAGTCATCACCCCGAGTTGGCCTGGCCTGGAATGCCAGGTGCCAGCTGATGGCTTGATGCACCTGGAACCTGAGCCGCCTTTGTGCCTCATCCTTTGCCACTCTGCAGGCTGGTTCTGCTCCATGCCATAGTGAGGGTGGAGGCTCTGGTCCAGCTCTGGGCATTGGACCTCTCCTCAGACAATACACAGATTGTGGAGCCAGGAGCAGCCAGTGACCACCTCACAGAAACACGCTGCTTCCCCATGCCTTACCCTGGCCACACTGCTCCACAGTGCCCCAGCCAGCCAAGAGCGCCTGTTGGAACACAGGTCCTCGGGGGTGATGGGTTGCTGGAACCAGGCTGTCAGCCCCTGATGGAGAGGGCATGCTCCACCACCCACTGGGACAAGCCTTGCGGTGCCCCCGTTTCTTTTTTTGGACAGTGGATAAGAGAGTGCCTGCATCTCCCCTATGGCAAAGCTGACTTGCTTCCAACACATGTGAATTATGGCTGGATCACGGGCAGCTGACAAACACTTGGCTGAAATGAAGGTCAGGACCAGCACGACATAAAGAATTACTGAAAGGCACTGACAGCTGTTCAGATAGTTCTTTTACATGTGCTTCCAGTAGCCCCAGCACACATCGGGACCTCTCCATGACCTCCTTGGTCAAGCCACCTTTTCTGGAGGTGCCAAAAGGTAGCACAGATGGCAACCCTGATTTCGTGGAAGGCACACACAAGCCCTAGATCTACCCACACGGTCAGAGGCGCCAGGGAAGCCAGCCAATACGGTCCAATAGCTGCTTTCTGCGGCACAGAGAGCGACAATTTCATGTGGACGGGCTCCATTTGAAGCTGGGGGGCCAGCTTTTTGCAGATGCGGTAAAATGTCTCCTGAGACATCCGGAAGGCTTGCTTCCATCTGTGGGGCTTAGTCTACACACTCAGAGGTCCTGCCAAAGATGAGGCAGTGTGGAGAGAGCCCTGGTCCTGGGGGCTCTTCTTCCAAGGAGGTAGGATACAGTGGCTCTATAAGCAGGGTGTGGATGACCACGGATGGAGGATGGCTTGATTCAGGTGGGTCAGAGCAGCCACCTGTCAGCCTCCCCACTGTCAGCCACAGTGTGGCAGCCATGCGGCCACTCCCCAGCTGGATCACCAAGTGTGCTTGGGAGTTATGGCCATCGCTGAGCTGAGCTGAGCAGCGGTGTGTGGGTGTGTATGCTTTTCCTCATGATGGTCAGTGACATTCTTCTCCCCCAGGTGGGTGTGGGCACCAGGGAGCTCAAGGCTGAGTTAGCTGATGAATATCAGGCCTGCCATTATGAACCTGCTAAGGGTGTGAATGTAACTACATCTGTGTAAACCACACATCCGCATCCTCTGCCCATTTTCTTACAGACTCAGCAATACAAGAGCCAGGATAAAATGGCTCAGAGCAAATAAAACTAGGTTCTTAGTGGGGATTTCAGACTGTCTTCTTTTCTTCACAGACTTCCTCTCCTTAATGACTCCTTCTAAAGGACTTTAAATTTCACCAGGCCTTCTGACTCTCTTCTCCAAGCAAACACATTGGTGAAATTCTATGGAAAGCCCCCTCCCACACACTAAAATCAAACAGTGCCCTGAAAAACCAGACTATTTCATAGGTTTTACTTGGCCTGATCAAGCAATGCTCCCACAAGGAAACACATGAAAAGTAGTACTTTTTTGGACAAAAAGACAAGATCATTTTCAATCTCAGGTTCCTGGCTTTTAGTTAAAATTTTAACTCTGGATTTTGATTTCATTATTATGAAGAAGGGCCTGCTTCACAGGAATGCAGAAAAAGGACAGATGAATTATTCCTTAGAGCCTTCAGGATGAACAACCACAAGGAAGAACAGACTTTAATATTAGCACTGGCTATTTCTAGATCTGAGAGTTCTGGCATTGCCAACTCACATGGAATGCCCTTATGAGATCCTAGAGCTGGAGCTAAGAGGCTGCAAAGGACTTCTGCTCACACCACTGCAGTGCCTCTCCTGATACTTTTCCTCCTAATGAAAATCGACTTCCATAATATTATGTGTCCTTTAGGCTGCTCTTTCTCTAAGAGCTAGTGTCCATCCTAGACAGGACTAGGAGTCAGAAGATGATGCATTTGTATCCTAGCTCTACAGGCTGTGTGATCTTAGGAAAGTTACCATCCCTCTCTGTTTTTCAAGAGAAAACAAATAGGTTAGTTAACTCACCTAACCCTAAAGTTCCTTGCTGCGCTAACATCCTCAGGTTCATTTCAAAGTCCAGATCCCACATGATGTCAGCTGAGAAGGTGGCTGAAATTCTACATCTCAGAGCTTGTCTCCAGGTAGCTTAATAAATATAATATGGTAAACATGATTAACTGAACAGTGCATTCCACAAATATTTATTGAGCCTTATTATGTTTAAGAAATTACAATAGGCACAGAGGATAAAGTGAAATAGCCATCATAGATACTAAATTTCATGTTGGTTATTGGATCAGCAGCTTGGAGAAGGAATATGCAGTATTTAGTCATCCTCTTCTATGTAGCTGTTTGTAACTGAAAAGTCGCTTGCTGTTAATTTTTGACTTGGGCAGGACTGAATATTCTGGCACTTAAGTCTTTAATGATTTAGATGATTCCTTTTATGGAGTAATTAAACATACTTCCTAAAACTCTATCTGGGGAAGAGTTTATTGGTCACTGTCACAACCTTGGAGCTGACTGTAGTCTCATTGTAATAGCATATTCCCTGCCCAACTGTCAGGAAAATTACTCTCACTAAACTTTTGGCATCTTCCACTTGGAAATGACAATGTAGCTAACCCCCACTGATCAAGAGGAAACGTGAGTTTCTCTTCCGCTTTCTTTGCCTTATGATTTCCTTTGGTGTGAGACGTCCTCATGATCCATCTTCCGCAATACCTACTCCTAACGTGTTCACAACTCCGGGCTTCCTCCTTACTTACTACTAACACCTTATTATCCTAGATGTCAGGGCTTTTCACAAATCATTTAAACTTCCTCTGAGCAGTCCCAGACTGATCTCACTAGACCCTATGAGGAGAGATGGAGGTGAAGGGGAGTTTCCAGCTAATTTTCTCCCTATCCCACTGCCTACATACGAAGCAAGTGCTTCTGCTGCAGCTGCTAATAAGCCGCTTTCTACTAATTGGTTGGTGAAAAGAGAAAGGAAAATGAAGGTTCCTACCTGGCCCCGCCCCACACCTTAAAAAAAAAAAAAAAGGATGAAGACGGTTTAAGAACTTTATTTTCCCATTTAGGTTCGAAACTTCTCTCACAGAAGCTGGTCCCCAGATCCCCTTTCTCAAATCCCTCCGTTCTGCCAAAGGTTTCCTTTCCCTCCCCATACCCCGCCGCCCACAGTTTCTAAAGGAAAAAGTGTTTTACTAAACTTGAAAACTTGCACTACGTCTTTGCAATGCAGGTGCCACCGATGAACAGAAAAGACTGACCTAAAATGCCTCGCTTTCCCTCCTCCCTGGTTCACCTCGAGAGGGACTTAATGTTCACCGAACTTGAGCTTCAGCCTCCAAGCGGAGGCAGGTAAGAACCCGCGGTCCTCGCCCCGCCCACAGCGCCCCCATCCCCAAGGCACTGGAAGCCAGTGGTCCTAGAGGGGTCCACCCGCAGCCCGCACCCACCCTGCAGCCCAAACTGCCCACCAACCCGCTCCTCCTCCTACCCCCGCTCCTCCTCCTACCCCCGCTCCTCCCCCCACCCCCGCCCCTACCCCCGCTCCTCCCCCCACCCCCGCCCCTACCCCCGCTCCTCCCCCCACCCCCGCCCCTACCCCCGCTCCTCCCCCCACCCCTCGCTCCTCCTCCTCCCCCAGCCCCCCACCCCTCGCTCCTCCTCCTAATCCCGCCCCCCCGCTCTCCGCCAATCCTCCTCCCCCTGCCCCCACCCCCCAACCCCCTCCTCCTCCCACCCCCCAACCCCCTCCTCCTCCCACCGCCCCCCACCCCCCACGCCCCGATCCACGTCCTCCCCCCCGCGCCCCAGCCCCACGCTCCTCCTCCCCCCACCCCATACCCGCACCCCTCCTCCTCCCTCCGCCCCCCTCCTCCTCCTCCCCCTGGCCCCCTCCTCCTCCTCCCACCCCCCCAAACCCCTCCTCCTCCCCCCGCCCCCCAACCCCCGCTCCTTCTCCACCCCCCACCCCCTCAACGCCCCAATCCACCTCCTCCCCCCGCCCCCGACTTCCGCTCCTCCTCCTGCTCCAGCCCCCCACACCCCCCTGCTCCTCCTAATCCCGCCCCCCACTCCCTGCTCCTCCTCCTCCCGCCGCACCCCTGCTCCTCCTCCTCCCCCGACCCCCACTCTCCACTCCTCCACCTCCCACCCCGCCACCCACCCCCCCACTCCTCCTCCTTCTCCCCTAGCCCCCACCCCCTGCTACCCCGCACCCCCGCCCCCCGCCCCCACTCCTTCTCCCCCCGCCCCCTGCTCCTCCTCCTCCCACCGCCCCCCACTGCCCTGCTCCTCCTCCTCCCCCTGCCCTCCGCTCCTCCTCCTCCCCGCGCCCCCCACCCCCCACCCCCACCCCTCCTCCTCCCTCTCCTCCTCCACCCCCACCCCCCCGCTCCTCCTCCTCCCCTTGCTCCTCCCCTTGCCTCCTCCCCTCCCCCTCCAACTACCCCAGCCCCCCACACCCCCACTACCCCGGCCCCCGCCCCCCGCTCCGTGCTCCTCCTACTCCCCCCACACCCCCCCCCGCCGTTCCAACTCCTCCCCCCACCCCCCCAACCCCTCCGCTCCTTCTCCTCCCCCAGCCCCCCAGCCCCCTGCACCTGCTCCTCCCCCTACCCCCCCCCCGCCCTCTGCTCCTCCCCCGACCCCTGCCCCCCCACTCCTTCTCCTCCCCCGCCCCCCACTCCCGTTCCTCCACCTCCCCCGCCTCCCGCCCCTTCTCCTCCCCCCCGTCCCCACTCATCCTCCTCCCCCTGGCCCCACCCCCACTCCTCCTCCTCCCCCTGGCCCCACCCCCACTCCTCCTCCTCCCCCCGCCCCCTACCCCCGCTCCTCCTCCTCCCCCCGCCCCCACCCCGCTCCTCCTCCTCCCCCAGCCCCCCACCCCTCGCTCCTCCTCGTAATCCCGCCCCCCACCCCCTGCTTCTCCCCCTGCTCCTCCTCCACCCCCCACCCCCCACCCCTCCTCCTCCACCCACACCCCCGCTCCTCCTCCCCCCCGCCCCCCACCTTCCGCTCCTCCACCTCCCACCCTGCCCCCCACCCCCCACTCCTCCTCCCCCAGCCCTCACCACCCGCCCCCCGCCCCCGCTCCTCCTCCTCCCCCACCCCCAACCCCCCTCCTCCCCCCACCCCCCACCCCGCAACCCCCTCCTCCTCCCACCGCCCCCCACCCCCCCACGCCCCGATCCACGTCCTCCCCCTGCGCCCCCACCCCCACGCTCCTCCTCCCCCCGCCCCCTACCCACGCTCCTCCTCCGACCCCCGATCCTCCTCCTCCCCCCGCCCCCCACCCCTCGCTCCTCCTCCTAATCCCGCCCCCCACCCCCCGCTTCTCCTCCCCCCACCCCCTCCCCCCGCCACCTACCTGCGCTCCTCCTCCTCCCCCTGCCCCCCGCTCCTCATCCCCCAGCCCCCGCACCCCCCCTCCTCCTCCCCCCCAACCCCCAACCCCCTCCTCCTCCCCCACCCCCCAACTCCCAACCCCCTCCTCCTCCCACCTCCCGCCACCCCCCCACACCCTGATCCACGTCCTCCCCCTGTGTCCCCGCCCTCCATTCCTCCTCCCCCAGCCCCCCCACCCCCTGCTCCTCCTCCTCCCCCCGCCCCCCACCCCCTCCTCCTCCCCCACCCCCCACCCCCCTCTTCCTCCCCCTGCCCCCCACCCCCTGCTCCTCCTCCCCCACCCCTGCTCCTCCACCTCCCACCCCGCCCCCCACCCCCCACTCCTCCTCCTCCCCCAGCCCCCTCTCCTCCTCCTCCCCTGCCCCCCCACACCCCGCTCCTTCTTCTCCCCCCGCCCCCCTCCCCCCCACCCCCCACCGCCCGCTCGTCCTCCCTCCCCCTCCACGCCCCCCCACCCCCCGCCTCGCTATCTCCGACCCTCCTCAGGTTCTCTTCTCTCCCTCTCATTCTTCGTTTCCCTCCTCCTCGCTTTCTCCAGGCCTACCTGAGTCACTTTTTTAAAGTACCTTTTTTTCTTTTTTTAATTTCCAGTTAACGGGAAGGTTTCAAAAGGAGTCAGAGGAACCCCCTCCTGCCGTTTACCTAAATTCGCCAATTGTCTCCTTTTGCCCCCTTTGCTGGCCTTTACCCTCAGTAGTAGGGGCCCTCTCTCCCTGACCAGGCCACCTGGAGGTCTGTCCCAGCCACCCACTGAGGGCCCTGCAATTCCAGGGATGGGAAGTTGACTTTGACGTTAAAGAAGTTAAAGAACAGCAAAACCCTCCTCAGGAGGGAACAGATGACTTCGAGTACCTTCTTAGACCTCGAAACCCTGGGCCGCTGACTTTGCCGCTATTCACACTTGAAGTGAGTTTATCAGCTTTTCTCCAGTCAGACTCGTAGCTGAAAGCAGATCCTCGTGCAAAGAAGAGTTGATCCTCAGAGATAGGTCCAGGGCGAGGGTGTCGCCCGTCAGGGACCACCTGAATTGGATTCTGCAGTTTGGGAACTTGGCGCTCACCAAGGGAAAGCTAGAATGAAAAAAGTAGAGAACAGGGAGAGAAAAGAGAAAGAAGTTCTCCAAGGAAAGAACAAACCAAGACCTAAACAAAACAAAACCTACACGCTCTGGCTTCCCACTTCCTATCTTTGCAGTAAAGGTTTCCCTGAGCGACTACTAAACAAAATTCACGTAAGTGATAGTCCTTGGTTCAAGAAGTCGGCCACCAGGGGACGTAGACTGTTGGAGAAACATAGGCTTAAATTCAGCCTGTAACGACAAAATTACTCAGGCTTTGTCAGCGCTGTTCTAGTTCTGTTGCTTCTACAACCAGCTGTGTGGCTTCCAGAGTCCAGTGTAGACGACTGGGAGGCTGTCTGCACCTGGGACGTTGAACAGTCTCAGAGTCCAGGCTCATGGGCCGGTGGGCTCAGCCTGAAACCGCACCCCTCGGTTGGGACTCGAACCCACAGTCTTCCAACTGAAACCACACAACTTGTCTCAGGAATTAATGAAGCTCAGGTTCTTCATGTCTCGGCACAGAAGGAATTCAGTGAGAAGCAAAGTGATAGGTAAGAAATAAATTTATTAATAACCTTTGTAAAGAGGTTGCAGGAAAATAGGGTGCAAGAGGATGGTCATGCCCCATGTCTCAGATGAGTCCCTGGAACAGGCCGTCAAGTGAGGTCCTTGGCTTCAGGCAGGAAAGAATTCAAGAGCAGAGCCACGGTAAAGTGAAATCAGAGATACACATTCTATAGACAGAATGTGGTCCTTCTCAGAAGGCGAGAGCGACCCCAAAGAAATATGGGATAGTTAGTCCATAGGCTAATGAGTAGGAGGATTATTCTAACTATTTGGGAGGGAGGGGTAGAGATTTCTAGGAACTGGATCACCACCCACTTTTTGGCCTTTTATGGTTGGCCTCAGAACCATCGTGGTGCCTGTGGGTGTGTCATTTAGCATGTTAATATATTACGAGTGTATAATGAGGCTCAAGGTCTACTGGAAGTTGAATCTTGCCACCATCTTGGGCCTAATGGGTTCGAACCACTTTATGTCATATTGTCAATAGCTATGTCATTCTTTTAAAGGTTGTGCCCTGCCCTCTTACCTCCTGTCTCCAACATGCCTGTAGACTTGTTTTCTTTTTTTTTTTTGGCGGTACGTGGGCCTCTCACTGTTGTGGCCTCTCCCGTTGCAGAGCACAGGCTCTGGACGCGCAGGCTCAGTGGCCATGGCTCACGGGCCCAGCCACTCTGCGGCATGTGGGATCTTCCCAGACCGGGGCATGAACCCGTGTCCCCTGCATCGCCAGGCAGACTCTCAACCACTGCGCCACCAGGGAAGCCCATCTTTTAATTTTTAAAAATTAGTTGCTAACCTTAAAATATTAGATTTCTTATAAAAATCTAGATGTTCAACTTTGGGGGGAAAGAAAGATTCATTCTTTCCATCAACACTGGACCTTTATTCCCCACGTATTAGCAAAAGACAGTTATTAGATACGTTAGATGCAGTCCTTACTGCATCTGCAGCCAGATGCACACATTGCTTCCTGCCAGGTCTCTGCGAGCATTTGAGTGTGGGCCTCTGCCCTACTCCTCTGCTCCCTGGGAACACTCCTCCCCAGAAGGCTGACCTTCATCTTCTGCACTTAGCCTACTCTCATACCTCCCAGGGACTCTTTGGTACCTTGACCTGCCTCTCCCAAATCATGAGAAAATATTTTGGGAAGCCAGGTTGAAGCCATCAGTTGATATAGAATGTATGGAAACTGAGTGATGAGAAAAGGAAGTGAATATGGTCATAGTTAAACAAATTTTACTTCATCAACATAGACGAAAAGGAGTTGATAAAAGACTATCAGAAGACATATGAGAGGATATGGTTGTGATTAACATTGGTATCCTGTGCTTCATTCTTTCCCTCTTCTAGTCCCATGACTTTAAATAGTTTATTGAAAATAATAATAATAATTACCGCTCTATTTATTGAATATTTACCATACACAAGGAACAGTGAGGTTAGTACTGTTAATATCCCCATTTTGTGGATGAGGAAGCTGATGCCTAGAGAGGTCAAGTTCCTTTCATATGTCACAAAGCTAGTGAGCACTGGTGGAGCTGGGATTTGAACCTGGGGTGTGATTCCAGATTGGGAGCTCTAGTGTCTGTGCCTTGGAACATCCTGAGGTCAGGGAACTGAGTCTGCCTTTTTGTATCTCTCCAGAGAGATATAGATGCTCAGAAACTATTAAATGATAGGAAGTAAGGAAAGGAGAAATGGGGGTGGGGGGGAGAGAAAAGGAGAAAGAAAGAAAAGAAAAATGGTGGTGAGAGGGATAGAGTTATCTTTAGGAATATGTAAAGCTGCCCTCATTCTGATTGATTACCTGGTAAATACCTACTCTTATTTCCAGTCCTAATCTCAGTGGTTCCTCCTCTATGAATCCTTTTCTGACTCAGATGTTAAGTGGCTGCAGCGCTGCACCTAGTTCATGCCTCCATTGTTGCACTTTTCGTGATTACTGTAAATTTACATACCTGTGTTGACTGAAGAAAAACACAACCTAAGAGTTTCAAGTTAAGTTTTATTCAGGGACCTGACTGAGGACTATAGCTTGGGAGACAGCCTCTCAGATACTCTGAGGATCTGCTCCAAAGAGGTGAGGGAGGAGCCTGGATATATAGTTTTTGTTGGAAAAAAAAAAAAAAAGCATCAAAAGATCACTGCTAAATACAAAAAAACAGAAATCTCAAATTAATGATTTTAGTGCTTTTCTACATATGGGAAGATGCAAGAGTCTGGGCTCATTGAAATTATTCCTTTGATATGCATCTTAACTTTGTAGGGCCAGTATCCTGTTTTTCTCCATGCTGAATTCCCTAAAGGACACACCCTCAGGGTCAGCTGCAGTGGCTGATGGCTTGATTGTGGGCAACATTCATTGTTTACTGGAATGGCAGGCAACATTCCCTTTCCACACCTCTCTCCCATGCTAGGCTCTGAGCTCTTTGAAGGTAGGGTCTCTCTGGCTGCTGCCTAGTACTTAGTATGGGCACAAAATCTGTAAATCAATGAATGGCCTTTTATGGGGCATGATCACATATTAACAAATAATACCCTTCTATCCTCTTACTACTCAGCACCCGCTTTTTGTATGGTTTGAAGTGAAATTTGGGAAGCCTACAGAGGAGTAATGATGGTCGCCTCCATTTTATATTTGTGCATTCAGAACCCACGAAGTCAGAGAGAATAGGAAGGAAAAATAGGAAGAGGGACGCAAGGCCAAGGAAGCTTCAAAGCTGTATATGCCACAACTTCTACAGGGAGCCTGTTTATTCATTCCACAACTATTAAGCACCTACTGTGTGGTGATGCTGTGCTTGGCAGTCAGATACAGCTGTAAGCAAAACAGTCAAGATTTCTTCTCTCATAAAGCATAAATGCTATGGGGGGAAAGAAATAATAAACAAGTAATTAAACACATACATAAGATTTTTTTAAAATAGTAGGTTCTATGAAAGAAATAAAGCAGGGAGGTGGAGCAGAGTGAGCAGGCTGGGTACTCTAGGATGGGTGATCAGGGAAGCCTCCCCTGTGGAGGTGACCTTTAAGCTGAGACCTGAATAATGAGATGGAGCCAGACCTGAGTATCTGTGGAGAAGAGTGTTTTGTGCAAAGGGAACAGCAAGTGCAAAAACACTGATTAGCAGGTATACTATTTTTATTTTTACTTTTTGGGGCCACGCCACGTGGCTTGCAAGATCTTAGTTCCCTGACCAGGGATTGAAGCCAGACCATGGCATTGAAAGCACCAAGTCCTAACCACTGGAACAACAGGGAATTCCCTGTTTTTAAATACAAGCAATATGATCCCTGATATTCAGGCCATTTATAATGTAGCTATGCATCTTATCTAACTAACCTGGTTATCTCTTCTCTCATTAGCCATTCCTCCCTTTAAAAGACCTAGTGCCCTCCCCCACATCCAAAATTCATCCATGTCTCTGATTTTTTTTTCACTCTTCTTTCTTCTGAAATATTCTTTTCTCTCCTTTGTCCTTCAAGGCTTACTTAAAATTCCATCTCCATTAAAAATTATTTTTCACATGGAGCTATTCAGTACCTTGATTGTGGTGGTGGATAGGCAATACTGCATGGGTGATAAAATTGTATAGATTTTAATACACACACACACACACAAATGAGTACAAGTAAAACTGGGGAAATCAGAATCAGATCAGTGGTGTCAATAATCTGATTGTAAAATAGTACTATAATTTTGCAAAATTTAATTACTGGGGGAAATTGGACAGTGTACAGAGGAGCTCTCTGTTTTATTTCTTACAACTGCATGTAAATCTACAATTGTCTCAATTTTTTAAAGTAGATAACCAAAAACATTATATTTTTCCTGGAAATGAGGAAATTTTAAATTCTTTATTAATTAGAAAAATATCGGTTTTCAATTTGCTATGAATCCATGTCCTCCAGTCTACACATTTCTAACTTGCTGATTATAATAAGCAAAAGGCATTGTCTAAATAAAAACATACCAGTCTTTTACCCTATCAAAAAACCATTCCAGCAAGATTCATCTGGAATAATGTCTTCTCAGGGAAAACTTGCTGGCACCTAGTAATGATTTCCTTCCCCCTGTTGATGTCCACATATTGCCCTTCAAGAACTTTGGCCAGGACTGGCTCCTACAGTCTGAAGAATCAACTTTCTTCCCCTTTTCCCAAACTGGAACAGTGTGTACCCATCAACAGTCCTCTGGCACCCCTCCCTGGCTCCATAGTCCCTGGACACCTGCCAACAACCTTCTCATATATAAATTCTATTGGTACCCCAGCTGGAATTGGTCCAAGCTTGGAGACAGCTCATTTAAAGGCAGGCATGCATTCTCTTACAATATCCCATTCATTTCGTGCTTCAGTATCTTCCTACTGATATCTGTATGATGTGTATCCAACATCACAAAAGTTAGAGCAGGTAAGCTGGTGTTCTGAGGTGGGAGCCAGGAGGTGCTGGATGCAAATCCATATCCCGTAATTTTCTAGCAATACGATCTTGGGCTAAGTAATCCAATTCTCTGAGCTTCAGTTTGCCCATTTGTAAAATAGAACTAATAATAGTTGCTATTATTATTAGGTTGTCAGATAACAGTGAAGAATGAATGAGAAAGTATTTGTAAGAATGGATAGCAACAACAAAGCAGATGAGGTGAATATATCTGCTTCCTCATCAATTTGTGAATTTATGTGAATTCATGGGACTTCAGAGCTGGAAGGTTCTGGAGAAGTTGCCCAGACCTTCCTCCCACTCAGTGAGACCAGTATTCATGAAACATTTCAGCATTAAACGGCTGCTTTCCATCACCCATTACCATCACAATTTATGCACGTGAGCAACATATCTGTACCTTCCGTGCTCCATCAAAACCTGGAAAAGCCCTTTTCTCTGGTCCAGGTACTCTAGATTCTCTACCTCGTTAATTCTTACAACAATCCTATAATGCACGCCCACTTATCTCCATTTTACAGCCATGGAAACTGAGGCCTAGAGATGTTTGGTAACTTCTCCAAGGTTACATGGTTAGTAAATGGGATTCAGTCCAGGTCTGTCTGACTCTGAAGCCCTTGCCCTTTTCTGCACTATTACATTGCTTTAGGATAAAAAAAAAAAACACACATTTTTTTTCAAGTCTTGTCCCTTTTTAGGTATATACTTTTGCTATAAACTGGATAATGTCCCCCCCAAATTCTTTTGTTGAAGCTTTAACCCACAATATGATAGTATTTAGAGATGGGCCTTTGGGTGGTATTTAGGGTTAGATGAGGTCATGAGGGTGGGGTCCTCACAATAGGATTAGTGCCCTTATAAGAAGAGGCACAGAGATTGGTTCAAGATGGCGGAGTAGAAGGAAGTGCGCTCACTCCCTCTTGCAAGAGCACCAGAATCACAACTAACTGATGAACAATCATTGACAGGAAGACACTGGAACTCACCAAAAAAGATACCCCACATCCAAAGACAAAGGAGAAGCTACCATGAGATGGTAGGGGGGCAAAATCACAATAAAATCAAATCCCATAACTGCTGGGTGGGTGGCTCACAAACTGGAGAACAATTATACCACAGAAGTCCACCCACTGGAGTGAAGGTTCTGAGCCCCACGTCAGGCTTCCCAACCTGGGGGTCCGGCAACGGGAGGATGAATTCCTAGAGAATCAGACTTTGAAGGCTAGTGGGACTTGATTGTAGGACTTTGACAGGATTGGGGGAAACAGAGACTCCACTCTTGGAGGGCACACACAAAGTAGTGTGCGCATCGGGACCCAGGGTAAGGAGCAGTGACCCCATAGGAGACAGAACCAGACCTACCTGCTAGTGTTGGAGGGTCTGCTGCAGAGGCAGGGGGTGGCTGTGGCTCATCATGAGGACAAGGACACTGGCAGCAGAAATTCTGGGAGGTACTCCTTGGCGTGAGCCCTCCCAGAGTCCGCCATTAGCCCCACCAAAGAGCCAGGTAGCTCCAGTGTTGGGTCGCTTCAGGCCAAACAACCAACAGGGAGGGAACCCAGCCCCACCCATCGGCAGACAAGCAGATTAAAGTTTTACTGAGCTCTGCCCACCAGAGCAACACCCAGCTCTACCCATCACCAGTCCCTCCCATCAGGAAACTTGCACAAGCCTCTTAAGATAGCCTCATCCACCAGAGGGCAGACAGCAGAAGCAAGAAGAACTGCAGTCCTGCAGCCTGTGAAACAAAAACCACATTCACAGAAAAGTAGACAAGATGAAAAGGCAGAGGGCTGTGTACCAGATGAAGGAACAAGATAAAACTCCACAAAAACAACTAAATGAGTGGAGATAGGAAACCTTCCAGAAAAAGAATTCAGAATAATGATAGTGAAGATGATCCAGGACCTTCGAAAAAGAATGGAGGCAAAGATCAAGAAGATGCAATAAATGTTTAACAAAGACCTAAAAGAATTAAAGAACAAACACCTAGAAGAATTAAAGAACAAACAAACAGATGAACAATACAATAACTGAAATGAAAACTACACTAGAAGGAATCAATAGCAGAATAACTGAGGCAGAAGAACGGGTAAGTGACCTGGAAGACAGGATGGTGGAATTCACTGCTTCAGAACAAAGAAAAAAGAATGAAAAGTAATGAAGACAGCCTAAGAGACCTCTGGGACAACATTAAACACAACAACATTCACATTATAGGGGTCCCAGAAGGAGAAGAGAGAGAGAAAGTACCCAAGAAAAATATTTGAAGAGATTATAGTTGAAAACTTCCCTAACATGGGAAACGAAATAGCCACCCAAGTCCAGGAAGTGCAGAGAGTCCCAGGCAGGATAAACCCAAGGAGAAACACGCTGAGACACATAGTAACCAAATTGAGAAAAATTAAAGACAAAGAAGAATTATTGAAAGCAACAAGGGAAAAACGACAAATAACATACAAGGGAACTCCCATAAGGTTAACAGCTGATTTCTCAGCAGAAATTCTATAAGCCAGAAGGGAGTGGCATGATATACTTAAAGTGATGAAAGGGAAGAAACTACAACCAAGATTATTCTACCAGGCAAAGATCTCATTCAGAGTCAATGGAGAAATCAAAAGCTTTACAGACAAGCAAAAGTTAAGAGAATTCAGCACCACCGAACCAGCTCTACAACAAATGCTAAAGGAACTTCTCTAAGTGGGAAACACAAGAGAAGAAAAGGACCTACAAAAACAAACCCAAAATGGTCATAGGAACATATTAAGAAAATGGTCATAGGAACATATATATCGATAATTACCTTAAACGTGAATGGATTAAATGCTCCAACCAAAAGACACAGGTTCGCTGAATGGATACAAAAACAAGACCCATATATATGCTGTCTACAAGAGACCCACTTCAGACCTAGGGACACATACAGACTGAAAATGAAGGGATGGAAAAAGAGATTCCATGCAAATGGAAATCAAAAGAAAGCTGGAGTAGCAATACGCATATCAGGTAAAATAGACTTTAAAATAAAGAATATTACAAGAGACAAGGAAGGACACTATATAATGATCTAGGGATCAATCCAAGAAGAAGATATAACAATTATAAATATATATGCACCCAACATAGCACCCCAATACATAAGGCAACTGCTAACAGCTATAAAAGAGGAAACTGACAGTAACACAATAATAGTGGGGGACTTTAACACCTCATTTACACAAATGGGCATATCATCCAAACACAAAATTAATAAGGAAACACAAGCTTTAAATAACACAATAGACCAGATAGATTTAATTGATATTTATAGGACATTCCATCCAAAAACAGCAGATTACACTTTCTTCTCAAGTGTACACAGAATATTCTCCAGAATGTTCTTTGTGACCCAAGAAGATCACTTCTTGGGTCACAAAGCAAGCCTCAGTCAATTTAAGAAAATTGAAATCACATCAAGCATCTTTTCTGACCACAACGCTATGAGATTAGAAATCAATTACAGGGAAAAAAAAGTAAAAAACACAAACACATGGAGGCTAAACAATACATTACTAAATAACCAAGAGATCACTGAAGAAATCAAAGAGGAAATCAAAAAATACCTAGAGACAAACGACAACGAAACACAATGGTCCAAAACCTGTGGGATGCAGCAAAAGCGGTTCTAAGAGGGAGATTTATAGCAATACAAGCCTACCTCAAGAAACAAGAAAAATCTCAAATAAACAATCTAACCTTACACCTAAAGGAACTAAGGAAAGAAGAACAAACAAAACCTAAAGTTACTAGAAGGAAAGAAATCATAAAGATCAGAGGAGAAATAAATGGATTGGAAGAATGTTCTTGGATTGGAAGAATCAATATTGTGAAAATGACTATACTACCCAAAGCAATCTACAGATTCAATGAAATCCCTATCAAATTACCAATGGCATTTTTTACAGAACTAGAACAAAAAATCTTAAAATTTGTATGGAGACACAAAAGACCCCAAATAGCCAAAGCAGTCTTGAGGGAAAAAAACGGAGACACCCTGACTTCAGACTATACTACAAAGCTACAGTAATCAAGACAATATGGTACTGGCACAAAAACAGAAATATAGATCTATGGAACAGGATAGAAAGCCCAGAGATAAAGCCATGAACCTATGGTCAACTAATCTATGACAAAGGAGGCAAGGATATACAATAGAGAAAAGACAGTCTCTTCAATAAGTGGTGCTGGGGGAACTGGACAGCTACATGTAAAAGAATGAAATTAGGGCTTCCCTGGTGGCACAGCGGTTGAGAGTCCGCCTGCCGATGCAGGGGACACGGGTTCGTGCCCTAGTCCAGGAAGATCCCACATGCCGCGGAGCGGCTGGGCCCACGAGCCATGGCCGCTGGGCCTGTGCGTCCAGAGCCTGTGCTCCGCAACAGGAGAGGCCACAACAGTGAGAGGCCCACGTACCGCAAAAAAAAAAAAAAAAAAAAAAAAAGAATGAAATTAGACTATTCCCTAACACCATACACAAAAATAAACTCAAAATGGATTAGAGACCTAAATGTAACACCGGACACTATAAAACTCTCAGAGAAAAACATAGGAAGAACACTCTTTGACATAAATCACAGCAAGATCTTTTTTGATCCACCTCCTAGAGTAATGGAAATAAAAACAAAAATAAACAAATGGGACCTAATGAAACTTAAAAGCTTTTGCAAAGCAAAGGAAACTACAAACAAGATGAAAAGACAACCCTCAGAAGGGGAGAAAATATTTGCAAATGAATCAATGGATAAAGGATTAATCTGCAGCTCAATATTAAAAAAACAAACAACCCAATCCAAAGATGGGCAGAAGACCTAAATAGACATTTCTCCAAAGAAGATATACAGACTGCCAACAAACACATGAAAGGATGCTCAGCATCACTAATCATTAGAGGAATGCAAATCAAAACTGCAATGAGGTATCACCTCACACCAGTCAGAATGGCCATCATCAGAAAATCTACAAACAACAAATGCTGGAGAGAGTGTGGAGAAAAGCGAACCCTCTTGCACTGTTGGTGGGAATGTAAATTGATACAGCCTCTATGGAGAACAGTATGGAGATTACTTAAAAAACTAAAAATAGAATTACCATATGACCCAACAATCCCACTACTGGACATATACCCAGAGAAAACCATAATCCAGAAAGACACATGCACCCCAGTGTTCACTGCAGCAATATTTACAGTAGTCAGGTTATGGAAGCAACCTAAATGCCCATTGACAGATGAATAGATAAAGAAGATGTGGTACATATATACAATGGAATATTACTCAGCCATAAAAAGGAATAAAATTGGGTCATTTGTAGAGATGTGGATGGTTCTAGAGACTGTTACACAGAGTGAAGTAAGCCAGAAGGAGAAAAACAAATATCATATATTAACGCATATATGTGGAACCTAGAAAAATGGTACAGATGAGCCAGTTTGCAGGGCAGAAATAAGAGACACAGATGTAGAGGACAAACATATGGACACCAAGGAGGGAGAGTGGCGGGGGGCGGGGTGGGGTGGTGTGATAAATTGGGAGATTGGAATTGATATGTATACAGTGATGCGTATAAAATTGATGACTAATAAGAACCTGCTGTATAAAAAATAAATAAAATTCAAAAAAAAAAGGAGAGGCACAAAAGAGCTCTCCCTCTCCCTCCCCTCCCCCTCCCCCCCGCCCCGTGTCCACAAAGAAGAGGTCCTGTGAACACTCAGCGAGATGGTGCTCACCTACAAGTCAAAAGTCAAGAAAGGAGGTCTCAGAATGAAGCTTACCTTTGCTGACACCCTGATCTTGGACTTCTCAGTGTCCAGAATGTAAGAGATAAATATCTGTTGTTTAAGTCACTCAGTCTGTGTGTTTTGTTCTGGCACAGTCTGAACAGTCCAGACAGACTCAGACACTTTTGCTGCATTCATGCCCTCCTTTTTCAAACCTGACCTCAATCAAGAGTCTCTCGGCTCGCAGCTTCCTGTCCTTCTCATTGTCCACTGTATCTTCATGTTGGGTTGTGACTGTTCTCTTACCCTCTGGACACATCCTCCTGTTTAGTGTCTCTGGCCAGCTAATCAGACCTATGTTTTTTTTCCTGAATGGTTGACATTTGCCTTTATAAAATCTGTGTCTGGGCCTTCCCTGGTGGCGCAGTGGTTGGGGGTCCGCCTGCCGATGCAGGGCACGCGTGTTCGTGCCCCGGTCCGGGGGGATCCCGCGTGCCGCGGAGCGGCTGGGCCCGTGGGCCATGGCCGCTGGGCCTGCGCGTCCGGAGCCTGTGCTCCGCGGCTGGAGGGGCCACAGCAGTGAGAGGCCCGCGTACCGCCAAAAAAAAAAAAAAAAAAATCTGTGTCTGTTCTTGGGTACTCCAAACTTTAAAAAGACATGGTTACTTTTTACCAAGACTCTGAGTGCTTCCAGTTGACCTTCTTATCTGCTTTGGGGTCCAAGTTGGGCCCAGATGAGCAGTGCCTCTTACTTCCTCTGTCTCCTGGGAGCTACAGCTGTAAGTGAGGCAAGTCACAGGTTACCTGCTGTTTGTGACAGCATAGGGACCCTGAGCGCATGGTTCTAAGTGACAAGTCAGACAGAGAACAAGTATGACACCACTTATATGTGGAATCTAAAAAAGTCACACCTGTAAAAACAGAAACAAAAACAGAATAAAATGGTGGTAATCAGGGAATGGGGGTTGGGGAGATAAGATTGATGGTGTTTAAGGGTACAAACGTGTAACAAGTCCTAAATAAGCCATAGAGCTCTAATGTATTGAATATAGATAATAATATTATAATATAAATACATAATATGATAAATATCGTTACAACAGCAACCAAATTACAAGATGTAAATGTATCAAAGTGAAACAAAACAAAACAGGTAATGAGCCTGTTTTGCTCCCACTCCTACAGCATGTGAGCCTTCCTGCTCCTACTGATGTCTCCTTTCCCTGAATCCCTGTAGCATTTGTTGTTTGTTCTACCCCTTGATCACAGGGTCTGGAACCTATTACACAAAGTGCTCAAGACCTGCAATTCTTTCTAGGGTCTAAAGAAATGTTTGAGACCAGGAAAAAATTGACTTAAAAAAACTTGCAAAATCAAAATTAATATATGTGTCTTTAAATGTCCACAAATTTAACATTATGAAAAGCAACTTCAATTCAACTCTAGTCTTAGGTGGTAACATATAAATAATGTTTGATGTAAATTGTAGGTTCATTTTAACATGTTTTGAGTGATGTAGGGTAGTAGGGCCTCTGAGAATAAGAGTGCCTGGGACCTACCAGAGTCTTAAAACAACTCTGCTTGATTATACATTAGTTCATACTTTATTATAATTTCCTATGTCACTCTCGATGTCTCAGTAAGACTATAAATCAATAGGTAGTCCAATCCTTCAATGTGTTGGTGTACCTACTGTGTGATAAGTACTGTGCTCAGTACTCAGGGTGGAGTGAAGGGTGATAGACAAAAGATAAAAAGGGGTCCCCTGGCTTATGGCGTTCAAGGTCTAGTTGGTAGGAAGCGGGCTTTATCTTTCCCATCTTTCCTTTGCCTCCCCAGCGTCTTTCAGTTCCTCAAATTCCCTGAGCTCCTTCTTTCCTACCTTAGGACCTTTGCAGATGCTGTTCCTTAGAATAATCTTCCTGCCATCTTTCTTCTGGCTGCCTGACTCCTATCCACCCTTCAGTTACCTGTTTAAATGTCACTTCCTCAGAGAACTTCCCTGGCCACACCCTGCCTTCACCCTCCATCTAATTTAGGTCCCACCCCCACAATTACTCTTTCATAACTTCCTAAAGTTTGGGGGATTTTTTGTTTTGCCTTTGCAGCACTTATTATTTGAAATTACTTTATGTTTGTTTGTTTGCTTGTTTACTTATAGTCTATCTTGCCTCATTGACTTTTAACCTCTAGGAGGGTAGAGACTGGCCCTCTTTTGTTCACTGTTGTATGTCCAGTTCCAGTCATGGTGTCTGACAGACAATAAGTGTTCATTAAGCATTTGTTTAATAAATGAGAGTGGAAAGGCATATACTCCTAAAGCAGTTAAATGGTAATGCAAAAATGCCTAGAATTAAAAGGAACTAACAAGACTCTGTATATAGTCTGTATGGTACTATAATGGTGGACGCATGTCATTGTATTTTTTTCTAAACCCATAGAATGTACAACACCAGGAGTGAACCCTAGTGTAAACTGTGAATGATGTGATTATGATGTGTCAACATAAGTTCATCACTTGTAACAAAGGTACCACTCTGGTGGGGGATGTTGGTAATGGAGGAGGCTATGCATGAGTGGAGGTAGGAGGTATATGAGAAATCTCTGTACCTTCTTCTCAATTTTGCTGTGAACCTGAAACTGTTCTAAAAAATTAAAGTCTTAAAAAAAAAAAAAAAGGAAACCAGAAAAGAGACATGTATATATAAGGGAGGAGTTGAGAGAGTTTCAAGGAAGAGGAGAGATGGACAGGATTTGGGTAGATGGAGGAGGGGGCTGCATTCTGAGTTGGGGCAGCACCATGAGAAGCCTGGGCTGTAAAGATAGGTTTGCTGGTCTCAGAACAGTTGAAACACTAGCCTGCCTGCCTGTTTCTCCCTTGGAAATGGTGAAAGGCCAACTTGGGTAGGGAGGTTTAGACCATACTGTGGAGGGGCTTGAAAGCCATTCTAAGAGAAAACATGATGAAAGCAGTGGGAGATGCAGTGCAAGGTCGATGGTGAACTGGGCAAAGAACAGAGACAAGGTTTGAGGAGATCAGCTAACAGACCCCTTTTCCATGGCTGACATTCTAAGGGCTCCTCAGCAGCAGGGATCCTATTTTTTATTCCTTTATAGCCACCACTACACCTTATTAAATTCTAAGCATTCAAGGTTTGAACCATAGCGGACATAGATGAGAAAGCACAGATACTCTGACATAAATACACTAAATAATCTTTAACTGGAAAAAATGTGAAAAAACAAGCACATATTTCCTTTGAAACTTCAGCACAATTTGAACCATGGATTTATCTTTTTTATCATCAAGTGTCTGAGGTAATTAGAGCATGAGTTTACATTTTTTCTCTCTAAATCAAGAGATAATTTCTCAATCCTTGTTGCATAGATGGAAAATAGAGGGAGAGAGTCAGGACTGTATTTTGTGTTTCTTGCCCAAATATTGCTGCCATGTGCCTCATGCTGCCTGATACAGCATCACCTGCCCACTGGACACTAATCACTAATTATAGAGAGGCTCTGGCAGCCGCTGGATTGACCACTGGCCTCTGTGACTGAGCATCTCCATATATTTCCTCATCTTGTCTAGTTCCTTAAAAGTTTCTCTTTGAAACAAAGCTTTAATGAGGTGAGAAAAATTCTTACTCCATGTAAAACATAAAGCTGATACTAAAATGGCATTGAATTAAAGGAGAATGTGAAATATCAATGTCCATGCATTTGTTAAAAATGACAATGTTGTCTGTATTTTTTGATGTGGAAGAAACCCATGTGGCAGAGACCCACATGTCCATTCTCCCCTTGGTCCATATAGCAAACCCTCAGTGATCACTGATTACATGGCCACTAGGAATAAAGACTACTTTTCATGCTCTCTCTTGCAGCTGGGTACAGATATGTGTCTAAGTCCTTTATATGTCTATTGTAACATCTTTATATAAGAATAGCTTATATTTTTATCATCTTTTTCCTAGAAAATCAAAGCTTCTTAAAAGTTTTTTAAAAATAATACCTCTTTCATTAATCAGAATTTCAGCATCCATGGTGTTCAAGGTATTGTAATATTTTTATTACCAAAATACTTTACAGTTGTTTGTAAAAAACCAGTGACTTTCCAGCTCACTCAGAGACATTATTTTGGGAATTCCCTGGTGGTCCAGTGGTTGGTTCAGTGGTTAGGACTCAGCACTTTCACTGTGGAGGGCCCGGGTTCAATCACCGGTTGGGGAAACTAAGGTCTCATAAGCCGCGTGGCACGGCCAAAAAAAAAAAAAAAAAAAAGACATTAGTTTTTCCTATTTTAATACCTATAGATTTCTTTGAAAGAAAATAGAAGAAGAAAGAAGCAAAGTGGCCTGATTTCATTTTTAAATGTGCAGTAATTTTCTTGGTAATTATTTGCAAGAAAGATAATTAGACAACCTACTTAACATTTGAATACCCAACTTAGGGTTAGTAATTTTTAATTAACACTACCCACATTCTACATGAAAAAAACCTGATGGATGAGAAGTTATGTATCAGGATTCTCTGTAGTAAGCAACAGTAGCCAACTCTGGCTAATTTAAGCACAAAAGGGATTTATTTTTTTTAATATTGGGAAATTCATAGAATTTTCCAGAGTACAAAAACCAGGCTAAGAAACCGCACTGCAGAACAGACATCCCTGATGACATTTAGATTCAGTAGTCTTCCATGTGGACCACCTAGTGGAAGTGAAATATCCTGGCTGAACCAGGACATAATTTGGTGACCTTGGCATAATCTTGAGGGATAAAGGCATACTTGGCTATAAAAAATGGGAAAGCACAGCCTTGAGATTTAAGTTAAGTCTACATGATAGATGATGACCACTATTTCTAATTTAACTCAAGTACAGACACATCCACCATCTCATAAATCTTACAAAATTGAATCCACAGGACACTGTAAATAATGTATCTATTCTATCAGTTGTATTATAAATACAGACTAACAAGCCCAATATTAAATAGCCACCTAATTTATTTGTGCATATTTAAGGCTCAAAAGTTGCCCCCCAAACCCTCACCGGCATTGAAGCAGCTTTTAAGAATTTAAAGGGGATTAAATATAATGGATTTAATCCATTAAAATGGGTTATTGGTGGCCATTCAGACACAAGGCAAGGAGCCAGTTCTGACATTCTGACTGCGAGGTTTGCAATACAAAATAGCTCACTAATTCTTCCTCCCACCAGAGCAGAAAGCACCTTTGTCCCCCATGCAGATGGTTGTTATAAGTCACTAAGCTACCTTCACTTCTGCTGGCTTCAGATTAGAGAGACAGGGTGCGAAATAGATGGTCTTCAGACACCCAAGTCTTGGTTTCGGTCACGGCCTTGGGGTCTAACTTCCATTTTCTCAGGATATCTGCGAGGAATGTCTACCCCTGAAGTGTGGTTTCACTGTTATTTGCTGCTTGTGAGAGAGGAAATGCCCCACCAATGTCCCCCATTGCACCATCACGCTACTTTTAAAACAAGAGAGAAAAGTAATAGTAATACAAAATCCCAGCGCTTATTGAGCAGACACTATGTGCCTGGGATTGGGCCAGACACTTAGATGCTTTATAACCTTTCATCCCAGTGAGAATTCTGTGCAGAAGGCACTGCTACATCTCTGTTTTACAAATGAGGAAACTGAAGATCTGAAAGGTTGTGCAACTTCTTCAAGGACAAACACACGAATAGAGAGCGAGCGAGCCTGGGCTTAGAATCCAGCCTGTGATGGGGCCGCCTGCCTTGCATTGCTCCTTTCCTGTGGGATTCTGGCTTTTCTTTCCTTCTTAGCATTTTTACTAAAAAGGACTGCAGTCTCTCAATGCCCTCCAATCCCTTGCATGCCTCTCTCTCTTACCTTAGTCCCATGGCAATGCCCTTGGAGTATAATTATTAGTGTGGATCGCTGCCAAGCCTCTATGTTCTTACTAGCACGTCGCAGAACCAGCCACAGAATACAGTTGACGCTTGAACAACATGGGTTTGAACCCATGTGTGTGGGTCCACGTATACATGGATTTTTTTCAATAGTAAATGCTACCGTGCTACACAATCTGAGGTTGGTGGAATCCATGGATGTAGAGAGTCAACTATAAATTACATGCAGATTTTTGACTGCAGTAGGGTAGGTGCCCACATTGTTCAAGGGTCAACTGTAATGAAATTAACAAACTGAGCACTATCTTAGGGGCCTCTATGCATCTCCCACCCCACCTACTCTGAGTTTGTCTCCCAATGGCATATGTCATTAGTAGATCAGCTTGCTAATTAAATCAGGGTGGTGGTGACTGGATTAAATTCAGAGATTAATTTAGAGAGAACAGACATATTTATGACGTAGTCATCGTCCTCTCCAAGAATGTGCTTTGACTTTCCATTTGTTCAAATTATCTTTTGTTTTCCTCAGTGGTGTTCTAAAGTTTTCTTTATGTAGGTTTTATGTACCTATAGTTAAATTTATACCTAGCTATTTTACCTTAAAAAAATTTTTTTTTGTAAGTGGGGTCTCTTCTGGGTATTTCTGACTGGTTGTTTGTATATGTGAAGGTTAATTATTTCTGTATATTAATTTTAAATGCAACCACCTTATTATATTCTCTTATTGCTTATAATAGTTTTTTAGTTGATTCTCAGGGTTTTCAGATATGCAGTTTTATCACTTTCGGATCATGACATCTTGGCCTCTTTTCCAATTTTTCAGCCTCAGATTTCTTTATTTTGATTAACAATCCAAAGTACAAGATATTTTAGAACACTAGAACTCTATATAATTCACAACAAGAAAGTCATTGAGTATACTTTGACAGCTGTGGTTACTACACTGTCTTATAGTTATAATTACATGTAGTAGTTATAATCTTTTTTTTTTTTTGGCCACACTGCTCAGCCTGTGGGATCTTAGTTCCTTGATCAGGGATTGAACCCGGGGCCACGGCAGTGAAAGCGCCTGGTCCTAATCACGGGACCGCCAGGGAGTTCTCTGTAGTTATAATCTTTCAAGTGGTGGTCTCCACTGTTTACTTAATGATCCTCTTTGAGGAGAGGACTGTTTTATTCCTTTTTATATTTCTAGCACTTAGCTTAGTGCCTCAATAAATGTTTATTGAAAACTTTTTAAAAACCAATACTGTAATCCTAAGTAGGCTAAAATAACTGTTATTTGCAAAATCTGTTAATGTCAACTGACATTAATGTCAACCGGCATTAATGTCAACCAGCCCTATTTCTCTTAAATGTTTTGAGACCATGGAATATAAAATAATGTTTTTAGATCAGAACACCTTCCCATCTTAGCTTAGTCCTCTGTTTTGCCAACAAAGTGTCCACTTCAGATGCCCACCAACCCCTCCATCACCAAACGCTATCTGCCTAAGACTGAGTGAGCTGTGCTGGTCAGCCCCAGGGCCCTGGACAACATGGAAAGTTGAAAACTCCAACCTCCAGGTAGGGGGCAGAAATAATGAGGATACTTCTGGGTATTGCTTGATACAGCATTTTGCAGAGCAAAAAGGGAGACTGAAATCCTTCTGAACAGCTTCTATTTTTGTTTTCTGTCATTCCCAACCTTCTTTGAAAAAAATAGGAATCAAAATAGGGCCTGGCCTACTTTGAGGTCTCTCCATTTTATTGGTGGTCTAAAACATTCTCAAATTAACACAAGTAGTAGCTGACTCAGCCAGATCTCGAGGCTACATCCACTGACTCCAAGTCCAGCACTCTTTCCAATAGATTGGGAATTTGCTTCTACTTGAATTTTACTCATCAGAAACCCTTTCACTAAGTTGGCGATGGAGGTGACAGTGTGCCTTCCAATTTATAAAAATGTCAGTATTCCCGGGAACAGTAATACACAAGAGGAAATTCAAATAACGGCAAACATAATCTCAGCCACAATTTGCCAAAAAGATACCAAGAACAAAGTAATACAATAATGAGGTACTATTTTACATTTATGAAACTAACAGCAAATTCTATAGTGATCATTTCTAATGATGGGAAGATTATGCCCAAATCCTCCTTGAGACAGCAAGATAAATTGCTATCATTTGGGGGGAAAGCACTTTGGTACCAGATACCACGGGGCCTCGGTAGGTGGTTCACACCCTTCCACTGGATCACTTGAGTATGCAGAATTTATATAAGGAGTTAAGTCATTTGAAGAAGATAGCCATCTTAAGGAAGATATTAACTTTATGTAAGATGTACTCTATAATAAAAATAAACCTAAATGCCCAACAAAAGAAAGATGGTTTTAAAAAATTGTGCTACAGCAAATGAAGGAATGTTATATGAACATTAAAGTTGTAATTAGAAATACTATGTAATAATATGTGAAAAGAGTGCTTTATGACAGTGTTAAGTTAGAAAATAAGAAATAAACACAAAAGTATATGTACACAAAGATAACAAACAACCAAATATATATATATATGTGTGTGTGTGTATATATATAGAGAGAGAGAGAGAAGAGATGGAAATTTTAATGCAAGAGGTTTTTTACCTCTTGATCCCTTAAGATCAGCACCTGAGGGGGAATGATGGCAGCAGAAGAGGGTGGAGGGGAAGTTGGACTGCAGTGGAATTCCAGGAGGAGCTCAGAAGCTGGGCTGGCCCTGGGAAGCAGCAGTGGCTTTGGGTGAGGCAGCTCTCTCCAGCCCAGTGGGCATCTTTCCTTGGGGGAAACTTCTAAGAGGAAGGTTAATGGGAAAAACTAGAGTCTCCACCGCTGCAGCTGGTCTCGAGACCCACGTCGTAGTCAATTATCTCCCTCTTCTTCTATCCATGATGGGGTCCCCTCCCCGCCAGCTAGCACTTTCGCTGGTCTAGGTGGCTTTCCTAAGTGGGATGACCGGAACTCTCATGCCTTCAGGGCCTGAGCTCCTGATCACCTTGCCCTTCTCAGGCTAAGGCTGCTGCAAGGGAGCATCAAGTGGATCATCTAAGGTCAAATGTAGTCTCCCATGCCTCCATTATATAGCAACGTGCCTACCTCCAGACGATTAGGGTCCAAGTCCTACTCTGGAAGGGGCAATAATTCGTCTTGACTGGAATCAACAAATATTCCTTGGGGGAGGGATGGATTTGGAGTCTGGGGTGAGCAGATATAAGCTATTATATATAAAATGGATCAACAAATAAACAAAAAAAAGGATAAACAACAGGGTCCCTCCAGAACAGGGTCCTGTTTCAGCAGGTGATTTCTTTCCCAGCCTGATGATTTCTTGACATGAGGAAGCTGAAGTGACTGGGCATCAAACAAAACTTGAATGGGGTTCGTGCGCTGCACCCTAGTGGAACGTCCTCTTCCTGGGACCCAAGATCTGTAAACTCTCAGAGCCCAGAGTTTCAGGAACAGGAGAAAAAGTACTCCCAGTCGGTCTCTGGTAGTTTGGGGAGACAGGGCCACTCCTCTCTACCCCTTGGTTCTCAGACCCGTGTATTCTAACTATTAGGGACACTGCACCATAGAATGGTGGTTGATCTAGGGAATGTACTCTAAGGTCCACCTCCCAGCTGGCCTCTCAGTTGCATCTCAACAAGCCATTCCATTGCTCTGTGTGGTGCAGTTCGGGATAGGGCCACGGATCCCATGGTCATGCATCCACTACCACACCTTGTTTGCTACAAAGTGTGTCCCTTATTCAAATGTGATCTTTTGTGGGATCTCCTCTTAGTAGATCAAACATTCTGTAAGCCCTTGGATAATAGTGCTGAGGCCTGTAAAATTTAATAAACAGAAACCTCAGTGAAGTAGAGTTGGGAGACCAGAAGGGGGAGCTCTCACACCCTGCTATGATAGCAGAGCCCAACAGGAAGAAGACAAGACTCCTCTTCTTTCCTGGCAAGGACTCGGCCAATGAAAAGCCTCAGACTCTTTGTTTACTACAGCCCTCCTTACTTCCTTTTCCCCCTCTATAAAAGGGGTCTCCTTCCCTTGCTGTGCTGGGACTTGCATGTGGCTGGCCATGTGGACCCCAAACTGCAGTTCTCTGCTGATCTGAATCAACACATCTGCTGGAGAAATATCTGGCAGTCTGTTTGTTTCAGGGCAACAGGCCCTATAAATAGGAAAGGCAAACTCAGAGCTGTAATATTTAGGTTTTTTAAAAAAATGTTTTAATTGAAGTATAGTTGTCTACAATGTTGTGTTAATTTCTGCTGTACAGCAAAGTGATTCAGTTATACATATATATACATTCTTTTTTAATATTCTTTTCCATTATGGTTTATCACAGGATATTGAATATAGTTCCCTGTGCTGTACAGTAGGACCTTGTTGTTTACCCATTGTTTTTGTTTACTTGTTTATTATCCATTCTATATATAATAGCTTATATCTGCTAACCCCAGACGCCAAATCCATCCCTCCCCCCGAGGAATATTTGTTGATTCCAGTCAAGATGAATTATTGCCCCTTCCAGAGTAGGAGTTTAGTGAAGTTAATTTGCCATTAAATGGCGGGTGGGTCTTCTCCAAGAGGTGGTACTATATCAGGGACATAGAGCTGGTCTTTACCCTGGCAGGTTGGAACTTTGGTAGCAGCTGCAGCTAGAGCAGGTTTGCTGAGTGGAGCTGGTGCTATTGAGCCTAAAACTGTGGCTACTTTGTTGTGCCAACAGATGAGGCTCAACAAAGAGGCTGGCTGATGTCAACTGGCTGAGTCATTCTGTCTACTTAATGCTTAGGCTCTTTTGTAGTTTAGTTAAGAGTTCTGGGTATGAAAACTGACTCAGATATGGAAACTGTGAGGGATTATGAGTTTGTATTGGGGCAGCTGCCCTTAGCCTCTTGATCATTCATCCTTGATTATTGTGATTGGGAATATTGAACAGTACTTTTGTTGGCTGCCCATCTGTCTTGCCCATAAGCATGCTCTGTTCTATTAACCATTTCCACAGCTTTCTGTGGGTCAGGCCCTTCTTGCTGCCTCTCCAGCCTTGCCTCTCACTGCAACAACTGAACGCACTTTGCTTCCAATGGTTAAAGCACGCCTGTGATCTCTAATATCTCAGGCTATTATTATTCCCATCAAAGAGTCCAGTTCTATAATGCCATCGCTTACCATGAGCTCTGGACTATAAAGGAGAGCCACCAGTACGTTTCTCAGTGAATCTGATATCCCTCTTACCAGATCCTGCCTTGATGCTTTGGTAAATGGAGGGTCCTCTTAGCCCTCACATGGTAAATAGTCATCTGGTTCAATTTCCAGCCTCGGGCTTCCCTGGTGGCAACGTGGTTAAGAATCCGCCTGCCAATGCAGGGGTCACGGGTTCGAGTCCTGGTCCGGGAAGATCCCACATGCCACGGAGCAACTAAGCCCCTGCGCCGCAACTCCTGAGCCTGCGCTCTAGAGCCCACGAGCCACAACTACTGACGCCCGCGCGCCTAGAGCCCGTTCTCCGCAACAAGAGAAGCCACCGCAACGAGAAGCCCATGCACCGCAAGGAAGAGTAACCCCCACTCACCGCAAATAGAGAAAGCCCGCACGCAGCAACGAAGACCCAACGCAGCCTCAACTAATCAATTAATTAATTAATTTAAAAATTTTTCCAGCCTCAGCTAATAAATCCACACAAGCATACCCCCTCCTATGAGACATTTGGTTCCTTTTTCCACTGTCTGCAAGAGAAGTTTGGCATTTATTACTCATTGAGTGTGGGCATCATTTTCTCCAAGTGTCAAGGAGCCATCTTAGCAGTGTGTGCTGGGGTCCTGCCAGGTTCTAATAATACTATCACCTAGGGAGTTTTCTGGCGGTCCAGTGGTTAGCTTTCCATGCTTTCACTGCCGAGGACCTGGGTTCAAACCCTGATTGGGGAACTAAGATCCCGCAAGCTGTGCGGAGTAGCCAAGAAAAAAAAAAGAATCCCATCGCCTAAAAGAATGCTCCCATATCAATTAACACTCTCATAGCCAACTTTATGTTCTGCCTCCCCTTTACCCCACACTTGCTCTCTTATCTCTGCTGGTACCTATCGACCATGTCCTGCCGCTCCTTCAAGGAACAGTCCCTTTTCTCCTCGGCAGACCCAGTATATCCCTGATGGCATTCGTTCTGAATAGAGGGTTATGCTATTGGCTATGATGGGTTATGATGGGTCTCGTGTCAGGAAGGGAAATGTGGCAGATCCTGATGGGGCCACATGTTGTCTTCCAGTGTAGAGACCTCCAGACCATTCTCAGGTGAGTGAGGAGCACAAGCCTCTGACAGGAGGAAGTGCGCTGTTTCTGGAGGCCAAGAGGCTTCAGGGAATATGCAAATTGAAGACTTTCATTGCATCCACGCAAACATCCACATCCCTTGAATCAGGGCCTCACTCTTGCCCAATGAGAGCTTGGATTTAGGTGTAGCAGGCTTGCCAAAGGGAGTCCAATCTTTTCTGGAGCCTGCTACTTTTATGCTTAAATCCTGAGCCTGAGCTTCTGCTTCATCTGCCCTCCAGCTATATGAGATGCCAGTCCCACTGCAGTCTGCCAAGGAGGCCCTCTGGCTTTTATCTTGGCCTTTAATTGTTCATTCACGACCCTCGGCCTTTCCTTGTCTTTCTCCAGAATTTCTTTTGCCCCCAGCAACAGCTATCCGATACCATTATCCTTATAATTACTAACTTGCTCACGCTTCTCAAATACTGGTTCCATTGCCCCAGCCGAAGCATGCCCTTCCAAAGGCATGTCCTCCCAGAAAGCACCACCAATCTCACTGCTGCTGCGTGCCTGGCTTTACCCACGCTCTGCCACCCGCCCACCACGGGATCCTTATTTCCAGCCATCTGGTGGGTGACCCAGCTTTAGCATCTGCTTTCTTGCATGCAATCCTGCCACCACAAGCTAGGTTTCCTGAGAGGCAGACTCAGTAGTGGAGATCAGCACGCAGGAGATTTATCTGGGGGGTGCTCTGGGAGCAACATCTGTAGGGGTGTGAAGAAGCAGGATTGAGCAGAGAAGGAAGCCCGTGAGTCTGTCACTGCAGAGGGCTCAGCAGATTCTGTGAGGGTCCTACAGAGCTGTCCTCAAACTGGGGACGTGGACCAGGCTTTGGATATGGGCTGTCCCTGGGAAGAAGAAATAGATGTGGATGAAGCTGCTCACTTCAGCAGAGGATGATCGGGGTTGGGGGGGGGCTTCGATGGGATCTGCCAGCCATCCACCCTCCGCCTCCAAGCAGCTGGAGGAAGAGGTGTGAAAGGAGGAGCTGGATTTGGGCAGCACACTACAGTGTCCACTACTACATTTTTTTAAGTTGTTATAATTGTCTTTTAGTAGTAAAAAAAAAAAAAATCAAGTCATAAAAAAATGCTCGGGAGAAAAATGGTGACATCCTTTGAGTTATTTTGTCCACAGAGACTTCATGGTTTGTCCTGGGGAAGTTTCCCCACCTAAAGAATGGTCCAGACGTCCCATAAAATAAATAGAAACTTGGGAGAGGCCTGGTCAGTGAAACTGTGATAAGGGGTCATAAATGACTGGTCAGCCTGGCATGACTCACCTGCCCTTAATCTACCCAACCCAGACCCGAAACAGGTGCATTGGGCGTGGACACCAGGCTGCTCCGTAGCTGGACAAGCAGGCAAACCTGTGTGACCAGAACAGACACATGGAGGCCTGAGAGCTTCTGCTTGGAGAAGGAGAAGTGGCACCCACAATAAAAGAAGCATAAATCTGACACGCTAGACCTTGAAAAATTATTTATGTCTTCACTGAAGCCTGGTGAAAGTGTGCAAGGACGTTTTATCATACTTCCTTAAAAAATTATAGTTCCTAAAAATCCTGTTTCAACAGCACTGTCTACAAAAAAAATTAATTCATAATCAATCTAAGAAAGAAATGGAAATCTTTATTTGAGCCAACCTGAGGATTATAAGCCAGAGACAGTCTCTCAGAGAGCTCTGAGGACTGTTCCAAAGAGGCAAAGGGGGAGGCCAGTATAGGTTTGATTTTGGAGAAGGGGGTACGTGCAACCAAGCACGCATCTCGGTAGAGGTGACTGCTATTTGCGAGGAACAGGTACCTTAGTTAATGGTTTTAGTGCTCCTCTAAGTATGGGAAGATGCAAAACACTGGATTCATAAAATCTTCTCCTGAAAATATCTAACTACCTGAGGGCCGGTTCTGTCAGTTTTCCTGCAGCACAAGAGGCTTCATCCTGACCTTCGCCCTGAATTCCTTTCAGGGTGTTCTGCATAGGTCAGCGACTGCAGTGGCCAATGACTTGTTCCTTGTAGAAATGGACGGTGGGCAGCATTCTTCGTCTTACGCTCCCTTCCCTTTTAGTCTTAATTTTGACCAAGGTTTAGGAGGCATTCCGTGAGCACTTTGTCCCACAGCGCTAGGAATGCTTATTCCCAGGTCAGGCGAGGATTTGGTTGATAAGCCACTCAGTGTGCTATTACTGGACTAGGCCCTGTTACCAGTGGCCAAAAGCCTCTGGATCACCTGTCTTACATTCCGTTATGGTCCAGGAAATGGTTCCCTCTTGTCGTTTCTTCCCATACCTAGAGTTACACTGTGACAGTCATTGATCTTATAAACTATATATTTGGTAAATCATTTCAAGTCACCCAATCATCATTAATTTTATCGGAGGCTCAGTCAGACATTTGGTAATGCAAGAAACAATAATCTTGTACAATAAGCAGAATACAAGCAATATAGCTAGTAGCATTCACAAGGTCATAAGTAAGTATTTAAACAAAGAACTTCCATTAGTTGCAGCCCAGTATCTCCCCAGGTCGTCTGACCTGTCTGTTTTGCATCCATCCCTGTCTTTAAGGGAAATGATATATTGTTGTTGTATGTAAAGTTCACTAAAGATGTCTGTAGGTGCGAAGTGAGTGGTGGGTCATGGTGACCCCTTAAGGATTGAGGAATGTTAACATTCCTCAAAGGAATGTTATCTTCTGAGGAGTTAGGTGGCTGGTGTCAGAAGAAGCAGGTATTTATGTTTGAGCAGGTATTTCTGCCATTGGGGAATCTGGTTAATGCATAATGCAGATGCACAATGCCCCTAGTAGAGGGGAGGGAGGAGGCCAAAGGGCAAATAACATTTTTTATGTTTAAAATTTTCTCATCTTGCCTTAAAATGTGAAGTTTTACTTCATCAGCTCATTCTTAGGTTTCGTTCATCCAAGGCGTTGCTTTACAGACCTCTCTCCTATTGCTGGCAAACTCCGAAGACCTTTTCCTCTACCTGTGGACTTAGTGTTTTCTTTCACAAGTATATATGCAAATCAATTTTATGTATGCAAATCAGTTTAGGCTTTCTCTGCACTTCTCCCTTCTCCTGTCCTCATTACCCTCAACAGCATGCAAAGGGCAAACATAGAGTCATTAACCTGGTTGGGGTTGGGGGAAACTGTAAACTTGGACCCTGTCACCCTTGAATTGGCAAATATGTTGTATTTTTTAACTCTGTATTTTACATGAAACACTTCACCAGATGAGAAGAACCCAATAATAATTAAAATGTATGACTCACCTCTTCTTTGGAGCTGCCATCTCATATTCTTATGAACTCCTATCCCCTCCTCAGTCTCTTCACTGTCTATCAAAGTGTTTCTACCATGTTTTGTCTGGAATAAACCTGGCTGTTCCACTTGTCCTTTTTTTTTTTTTGTGACATAATTTGTACCTTTATTTATTTTTTTTTTATCTTTTTTTTTTTGTGCTTTATTTTTTTTTTAACATCTTTATTGGGGTACAATTGCTTTACAGTGGTGTGTTAGTTTCTGCTTTATAACAAAGTGAATCAGTTATACATATACATATGTTCCCATATCTCTTCCCTCTTGTGTCTCCCTCCCTCCCACCCTCCCTATCCCACCCCTCCAGGCTGTCACAAAGCACCGAGCCAATATCCCTGTGCCATGCGGCTGCTTCCCACTAGCTATCTACCTTACTACGTTTGTTAGTGTGTATATGTCCATGACTCTCTCTCGCCCTGTCACAGCTCACCCTTCCCCCTCCCCATAACCTCAAGTCCGTTCTCTAGGAGATCTGCGTCTTTATTCCTGCCTTACCCCTAGGTTCTTCATGACATTTTTTTTTCTTAAATTCCATATATATGTGTCCACTTGTCCTTTTAAAGAATGCTTGTCGACTTGCCTGATGAGAACACATCAATGTGAGGTACAGGCTTGTGCATATACACAAAAACAGAATTTTTCATATAATTTCAATGAGTTCATGGACCCCTGAATAAGTCCCAATTAATAACCACTTAATTACTTTCTTTGTTGAACTCTCTCTCAGTTCATACAATTCTGATCCCCAAATTTTAGCTAAATACACTTGCCCACGACAAGATAAAAAATCCATTTTCTTTTGGATATTGGCAAATGAATAATCCTTATAAATTTCATAAATCATATATAAATTTTGTACCAGAGAAGCCAATATTTTTATTCCTTCCTTCCTTCCTCTGTTTGTTAGTCACTCATTTAACAAACATTTGTTTGCTGAGTACTTACTATTTTGGAGTAATACATTCATATATAAAATTAATCTCCAACTTCAAGAATCAAAGCAGTTAATGGGAAGAAGTGATATATAAATAGACAACATTGATGAAAAAATTCATCACTCATCAATAGGGCTTCCCTGGTGGCGCAGTGGTTGAGAGTCCGCCTGCCGATGCAGGGGACACGGGTTCGTTCCCGGTCCGGGAAGATCCCACATGCCGCGGAGCGGCTGCGCCCGTGAGCCTTGGCCGCTGAGGCTGCGCGTCCGAAGCCTGTTGCTACGCAACGGGAGAGGCCACAACAGTGAGAGGCCCGCGTACCGCAAAAAAAAAAACCAACAAAGAACAAAACAAAAAAAACCCAAACAACAACAACAAAAATTCATCAATAGTCATTCTGAGAAAGACATGGAAATTTTTATTGGAGACAATTTGAGGATTATAACCTGGGAGACATTCTCTCAGAGAGCTCTGAGAAATGTTCCAAAGAAGTAAAGGGCGAGGCCAGTTACATGACTTTGGAGAAGGAGGTACACGCACGTAAGCACGCATCTCGGTAGAGGTGACTGCTATTTGTGAGGAACAGGTACCTTAGTTAATGGTTTTAGTGCTCCTCTAAGTATGGGAAGATGCGAAAAACTGGATTCATAAAATCTTCTCCTGAAAATATCTAACTACCTGAGGGCCGGTTCTGTCAGTTTTCCCGCAGCACAAGAGGCTTCATCCTGACCTTCGCCCTGAATTCCTTTCAGGGTGTTCTGCATAGGTCAGCGACTGCAGTGGCCAATGACTTGATCCTTGTAGAAATGGATGGTGGCAACATTCTTTGTCTTACACTCCCTTCCCTTTTAGTCTTAATTTTGACCAAGGTTTAGGAGGCATTCCGTGAGCACTTTGTCCCACAGCGCTAGGAATGCTCATTCCCAGGTCAGGCGAGGATTTGGTTGATAAGCCACTCAGTGTGCTATTACTGGACTAGGCCCTGTTACCAGTGGCCAAAAGCCTCTGGATCACCTGTCTTACATTCCATTATAGTCCAGGAAATGGTTCCCTCTTGTCATTTCTTCCCATACCTGGAGTTACACTATGACAATCATTGATCTTATAGAACCATATATTTGGTAAATCATTTCAAGTCGCCCAATCATCATTAATTTTATCGGAGGCCAGTCAGACATTTGGTAATGCAAGAAACAATAATCTTGTACAATAGGCAGAATACAAGTAATATAGCTAGTAGCATTCACAAGGTCATAAGTAAGTATTTAAGTGAAGAGCTTCCATTAGGTGTGGCCCAGTATCTCCCCAGGTCATCTGACCTGTCTGTTTTGTACCAATTGCTATCTTTAAGGGAAATGATACATTGTTATTGTACATAAAGTTCACCCAGGAAGTCTGCAGGTACAAGGTGAGTGGTGAGTCATGGTGACCCCTTAAGAATTGACAAGTGAATGTTATCTTCTGAGGAATTATGTGGCTAGCGTCAGAAGAACAATCGATCTTTATGTTTGAGCAGGTATTTCTGCCATTGGGGAGTCTGGTTAATGCGTAATGCAGATGTACAATGCATGGTAGAGGGGAGGGAGGAGGCCAAAGAGCAAAGAAAAGTTTATGTTTAAATTTTTCCTGTCTTGGGACTTGCCTCGTGGTCCAGTGGGTAAGACTCCATGCTCTCAGTGCAGGCGGCCCAGGTTCAATCCCTGGTCGGGGAACTAGGTCCCGCATGCATGCCGCAACTAAGAGTTCGCATGCCGCAACTAAAAGATCCCACATGCTGCAACGAAGATCCCGCGTACGGCAGCTAAGACCCAGCGCAGCCAGAATAAATAAATAAATAAACAAAATTTTCTTGTCTTAAAGTATGAATTTTTATTCCATCATGCATATACACACAAACACAAGTTATATGAAGTTTTTCATATAACTTCAGTGAGTTCGGGACCCCTGAATAAATCCCTGTTAATAACCACTTAATTACTTTCTTTGCCGAACTCTCAGTTCCTAAAATTCTGATCCCCAAATTTTAGCCAAACTAAAATACAGTTGGATGCCCACGACAAGATAAAAGATCCATTCTTTTTGGTTATTGGCAAATGAATTGCCCTTATAAATTGCATAAAGCATATATGAATTGTGTACCAAAGAAACCAACATTTCTATTCCTTCCTTCCTCCCTCTGTTAGTCACTCATTCATTTCACGAACATTTGCTTGCTAAGCACTTACCATTTTGGAGTAACACCTTTATGTAAAATCAATCTCCAACTTCAAGAATCAAGGCAGTTAATGGGTAGGACTGATGTTTAAATAGACAATTACAATTGTATGCTGTGACAGGGACCCTGGAGGAGCAGGAAAGAAAGGGGTGAGGGGAGGTGTCGGTGGCGAGGGCACCGAATTCAGCCTGGGAGTTGGATATGGCTGAGTGGTTTCAGGGAGAGCTCTTTGGACAAGGAGGCACATGAACTGTATCTTAGGGAATTGTTGGAGTTTTCAGATGACAAGAGTGGGAGAAAGATCTTCCCTCCAGAGGGGATAGCATTCTCAAAGACCCAGAGGCAGGAGGAAGCACAGGAGAGCTTGTCACTGCTGTGTTTGGGCTGGAGTGGAGCGTGGCCATGGAGACTGTCGCGAGAGGTGAAGTAAGGGTCAGTTCGCAGAGGGCCTGCAGTGCTGGTCTCAGGAATTTACTCCTTAAGCTCAGTGGGATGTGGAGCCTCTGAAAGGTATTTATCAGGGCATGTTGTCATCAAATTTGCATGTGGCTTGGCAGTGTGTTTTAGTACTCAGGCCTATGCGTAGAGATTGCTTCTCTATCAGACGCTTTTAAACCCTGAAAACAATAATAATGAATGGAAATGATAAATGACTTGCTTTTAATGCATTCAAATAGGTACTTGGTTGTACCTTTACATAACAGCACTCTGAGCTGCTTGCTTTTAAATGTTCTTTTGAATGGAGTTCAAAAGAACTCCAGAGCCGTGGGTGTAGCATGCATACCTCGCATCCAGCTTATCAATGTTTCAAGTTGGCACCTAATGCAACCCCTAATACCAGCGGAGATTCAAATATTGGGATTGTTTTTCATTTTACATTTTTCCCACTTTCTTTTTAGTTTTATTAATGATTATATTTTTAGTTTAAAACAGAGAGAAAATTTTAATGAAGAAAACACGCCTAGAGCATCAATATCCTTAAATGGATACTTTATTTACTCACGTATTTATAATATGCTTTTATGAATATAATGCCCATTCCCTGATTAACCTGTGGTCTATTTGCTTTACTTTCCAGCTAAATTTGCGTCAGAATTTAGGTCAACTCAAAGGAGTAGATAATGCCTGCGAATGTCATTTGTTATGGTATATTGCAACAGGAAAAAACATTTAAATCCAAGCACTGATGGGGTAGTAAGAAAAAGACACATTTTGGCAACAGACAGATTTGGGTTCAAGAACCAATTCTGTTAGTTACCAGAGATATAACATCGGGCAAGATACTTAACCTCTCTAAATCTTTGTTCCCTTTATGTAAAATAGAGCTAATAATAATTTCCTTGCAAGATTGTTGAGGTAAGTGAAAGAACATGTATTCAGAGCCTTGTATAGGTGTTCCAAAAGTAGCGGTTAAACAAACAAACACACAAAAAACTAAAAAGAAATAAGTAAAAATTAATAATAAATAAATAATTTAAAAACAACAAACAAACCAAAAAAAGAGAAAACAAATAAGCAAACAAAAAAGGGGTGGTTAATAGTAGAAAGATCACTGTGAAGGTGATTCGGATGTGGATTCTGAAGTTGGGTTGCTTACCAAGATTAGATACAGAAGACTTACTAATAATAGGAGCAGTTAGCTCAGGAGGCAGTTGCAAAGAGAAAAGAGAATACCTTTTAGAAATATTCAAAACTTGATGATTACATTAGGGTAACCTAACTATTGTCAACCCCCAAATCTCTATCGTATAATATAATACAGTTTTTATTTCTCATTCTGTGTTAGTTCGGATCTTCTGAGAGCAGATGCCAGGATGAGATTAGACATACAAGAGATTTACTGGGGGAAATGCCTGTGAAGGATAAATAGGAGGATGCCAGGGGAGGCAAGGAGAGCTTTCAGACCACAGTGAAGCTCTGACACCTGCAAAGGAGAAAGCCAAGAAAGGAGGATGGGTAGGAAGCCTTCTGGACTTCAGTGTAGTCCCAAGAAAGACTCAGCCAGACTGATGGAGAATCCATAGTCAAAGTCACCTGCTGGAGGAATCCCAGGTCTTGCAGGAATGGGTCCAAATCTGTGCTCCCACTAGGCTGTCATTGGCAGAGACCAGCCCACGGAAAGTATAGGCTTGGCACAAACACAGTGATAGATCCAGTGGGGCAGAGCTGAAGCCATAGTACATCTTGTTCCCCCCAGCAGGAGATCTGAACAGCATGCTTTCATGACCCCACACCCACCTCATCATTGGTCTCATGCGGATCAGTTCTGGGAGTTGCAGATTTCCATCAAGTCATTCAGGGACCCAGGCTCCTTATTTGTATGGCTCTGCCCTCCTCCAGGTTTCTAAAGATCTCTCCATTCAGTTGGCAGATACTGCGTGAAAGGTTTCCATGGGTGTCACCTGGACTTTGCTCAGACTACCTATGTGCAGACTACATTGGCCAGGATGCAGACACATGGCTCCACCTAACTTCAGGAAGACTGGAAAACAGACCAACTGCATACCCCAAAAACCTTTTTCACAAGGCAGAGGAGAGACAGAGCAAAGTCCCCAGTTTCTAGCTTGGATTACTGTATAGATGGTGGTACCACTTGTTGAGATGGAAAACAGTGACTTCAGAGGAAGAGGAGCTATCTGGTAGCCAGCTACACATTCAGATCTGGAGCCCAGGGTTAGAGATAACCCAGCTGGTGGTTGACGCCATGAATTGACACGTCTCAGCACCAGAAAAGAAAAGGACAAGAACATAAGTCTGAAGAATACCAAAATATAAGGGACTATGTGACTCAATGCCTATTTGGATCTCCTTTTAGCGTGCCTTCCTGTACAGCAAAGTTGGAAAGCTTAAAACGTCATTTCCCAGATTCCTGGCAGCTAGGGTTTCCAAGGATGTGATTTAGGTTCTGCCAATAAGACGCCCTCATGTAAGACTCCAACTGCCAAGTGGAATGAGTGGGGCCAGGCAGGGCGGGGGCACCCGTTTTGCTGGTGCTGGGGGCGCGGCCCTAGTTCTCAGGTGGGCGACCATCCCAGCAGTCTCCTGGCTCAGCAGGCACTTCCCAGTTGTGGCAGGAGCTGCAATTCCCTTGGCAACTCGGTCCTAACATCTTTGTTCCTAGTAACTCAACTTAGGATCTTCAGCTCGCCCATGGATTCTATAAGCCAATGAATACCTTGTAATGATCCCTTTCCACTTAAACTAGCCAGGGTGGGTTCTGCCCTTTGCACCTAAACCATCACGGGTATGGTCACAGAAACCTTAGCCTTTGAAAGAGGCTGAGAAGGAAAGGCCAGAGAAATAGCACTAAAACCAGAACAGACTGCTGCCCCCAAATCAAGGGAGGGGAGAATTTCAATAAGTGGTCAGCAATTAGATGCTGCAGAGGGGCCAAGAGAGATACACATGTAAGGTAGAATAACACAGCCAGATGGTCACAGGTGATCCTGACAGGAGCAATTTCAGTGGAACATAGTAGGGAAGGAAACCAGCTGCAGGAGGTTTAGGAAATTCTTCTATTTTATTTGGACTCAACTTACGAAGCAAGAGGAAGGTATTATAGTCAGGCATTACTGTATGATTTGAGAGGTACAAGGAAGATTATTCCTTGCTTAATTTTTTCGTATAAATTTATTTATTTATTTATTTTTGGCTGTGTTGGGTCTTCGTTGCTGCGTGCAAGCTTTCTCTAGTTGCGGCAAGCGGGGTTTTCGTTGCGATGCGTGGGCTTCTCACTGCGGAGGCTTCTCTTGTTGCAGAGCACGGGCTCTAAGTGCGAGGGCTTCAGTAGCTGTGGCACGCGGGCTCAGTAGTTGTGACTCGTGACTCTAGAGTGCGGGCTCAGTAGTTGTGGTGCACGGGCTTAGTTGCTCCGCGGCATGCGGGATCTTCCCAGACTAGGGCTCAAACCCGTGTCCCCTGTATTGGCAGGTGGATTCTTAACCACTGCGCCACGAGGGAAGTCCCTATTCCTTGCTTATTACCGTGAAATCCAACACGGCAGTCCAATCCCTCTAGATGGAGTAATTTGTCTTCTGGTATCATTTATTCGAGGGGGCTCTAGCCCCAGCTCTACCAGTTTCTATAAAACAATTCTCTGAACTTCCATTTTTAAAAGAGAAAAAGATCCCTTAAAATGGGATGTACTAATATCTAGCCTGCCTCCTGCACAGGCAGAATGGCATAGGAGATAAAAGCACAGGATTCGGACTTGGCCAGACTCAGGCCTTAATCCTGGTTTTGCCACTAGTTGGCTTCATGGCCTTTGGCAAGTTGCTTATCCTTAGCTTTCTCCTCTGTAAAATAGGGATAATATTGTCAACCTCCGAGAGCGGTTATGATGGTTAATCGAGGTATGTAAGGCATTTGGCACAGGGTCTGGCGAGCAAAAAGTACTGAGTAAATGACAGTTCATTTCATAAGTGGTCAGAAATACCTTTTGGGAAATAATGACCATGACTGCCTTCCTCACAGGGTTGCTGCCAAATGAGATAATGTACAGGAAAGCAAAGTATAAGGTCTATTATTAGAATGAATATAGACAATGAGAAAGGTCACCTCTTCAACCAGGAATTGACTGAGTTCCTTGACAACTAGACTGTGCTAGGGCGTTGGTGGGGAGGGCAGGGCCAGGAGAGGGAGGAACTGAGGTGGATTTCAATCATTGTACAGTTTTTCCGAGGACTGGCCCCTGTTTTGATAATAGACTCTCCCCCATAAACGGGCAACTGATGAACGTACACCTGTTGGTACAGATGGGAACCCTGCCTGGTAGAGCTGGGTAAGTGGAACAGTAAAGGGAGCAGATATATTTACTTGAAATTAGGTGAAAGAGTCATACATGCAGAACCCCATCCTGGTTGGGTTCAATGCCAGACTTCCCTCCCCTCCCTGCCTCTTTCTGGGCCTCTGCAGAAAAGACACACCAACTCTGTACAAAGTAAAAATTCAAAATAGCTTACATGGAAGTAAACCACCTGCTTGTACAGAGAAGAAGAGCAGAAATCCCTGGAGGTGGGCAAGAGACTTCCTGCTTCCCTGCCCAGCCCAGCCTGTTCTTGACCATTCACGACCGCAAAGGGGTGGACTTAAGCTCCACTCTCTTCAGCCTCCTTTCCTTGTTTCTCCTCCCAGGAACACATCCATAAAGGTGCCCACACCAAAGGGGGCCTCCTGATGTCACCACCCCACCTTGTAGCCCACCCCCACTCCATCCATTTACTTTATCCTTGTACCTATTAGAGACTAAATACGGCCGGGAGAGTGAGTTTTTCACTGTGGATTATTCTATTTTTTCAATTTACTATTGTTCTAATCAGCAGTCATCCATCTTCCCGGTCACCTCATTCTATGAGGTGAAACATTTAAAGCCGTGTTAGAGTTCAAGGTGAAGCTGCCCCCTGCAGGTGGAGGTACCCTGCAGCCCTAGGCTTTACTCACTTGGCTGGTGTCAGAGACCCTGAGGGGACGGGCAGAATGGGCATGTGGGCAGAGGCGGTGTGACCAACTCTGCCGCCTGCTGAATAGGTGGCAATGATGGCTGAGTCAGTCTGTTAAGAGGGATGGCCCTGGCATTGTCCCAGAAGAAGCTTAGTAAATCCCGCCTGATTGCGAACCTCTGAGATCTCACATCCTATAATTTCCCAAGACAGACCTGTGATTACAAATGCTCAACCTCATAATCACAGCTAAAGCCCAAATGTTCTGAAGAAATGGGGTGTAAGCTTGTACTAAAAAAAAACAAAAAACACAACGATAAGGAGCTATTTGCCCATCAGAGACATTCTGGAGAGCAGATCACATGTACACGTTGCACTGCCTGCCTCCCTCTTCCCACATCTACAAAGTCCCTACAAGCCACCAAATCAGGATTATATTGTGGCTGTCCTTTCTGCAGGCTCTATTCAAACTTTTATAAAAGATAATTTAATTTTATTCAACTCAACTCACTGAGTTGATACATTTATTGTAGCATCTATTCTATGCCCGGCGCTGTGCGAGTGAGACATGAATTAAAATATTAGGGCTGCCTTGAAAGTACCTTCAACAGAGTTAGAGAAATAAGCACCTTTACTATTTCACAGTGAAGACTGAGGGCAGTAGACACAAGTGCATTTGGGTTTTGTCCCCTCCACCCTAGACTTTCTGAAGATCATAGCCCTCCCTCTTGCCTTGGGGGAAGAAAATGGAAATCTTTATCTGAGAATTATGCCTCCATGGGATTTGAACCTCACAGGGGATTTTGCTTCATTCATCCACTTTCTCTTTCATTGTCAACCTCTTTGCACTTGCTCTAGAAACATGTTTAAATCTAACCTATCTCTACGTTTCTTTCTCTTTCTTCCTTTCCTCTTGGGATACTGTTTTTCTTCTTCCATTCATTCACTCATTTATTCATAATTTAACAAATACATAGTGATGGACACTGTGGGCAAGGCCCTCTCCTAGGCTGGAGACACAGGAACAGATAAGGTCCTTGACTTTTTTTTTTTTTTTTTTGTGGTACGCTGGGCTCTCACTGTTGCGGCCTCTCCCGTTGCTGAGCATAGGCTCCGGACGCGCAGGCTCAGCGGCCATGGCTTACTGGCCCAGCCGCTCCATGGCACGTGGGATCCCATCGGCAGGCGGACTCTCAACCACTGCGCCACCGGGGAAGCCCAAGGCCCTTGACTTTTAAGAAGCCCACTTTGTGGTCGAGGAGACACATTTATTTATTTATTTATTTATTTATTTATTTATTTTAACTTATTTTTGTCTGCATTGGGTCTTCATTGCTGTGCATGGGCTTTCTCTAGTCGCAGCGAGTGGGGGCTACTCTTCCTTGCAGTGCGTGGGCTTCTCATTGTGGTGGCTTCTCTTGTGGCAGAGCGCGGGCTCTAAGTGGATGGGCTTCAGTAGCTGTGGCACGCGGGCTCAGCAGTTGTGGCTCTAGGGCTCTAGAGCGCAGGCTCAGTAGTTGTGGTGCACAGGCTTAGTTGCTCCGCGGCATGTGGGATCTTCCCGGACCAGGGCTCAAACCCGTGTCCCCTGCAATGGCAGGCGGATTCTTAACCACTGCACCACCAGGGAAGCCCCAAGGAAGCACATTTAAACCTGTGTATTTTGGTGCCACCTTTATCCTTCTTTTCATTGTCGAACTCCCTGGAAGAATAACCACCTGTTCATTACTCACACCCTGTGGCCCCCTCCTAGCTCTTCAGAAATAACCATGGGGAACATCAGCTGGGACTTCCTATTTCCAGATGTCCAATCCTCACCTTTGTGCTCACTTGTTCCAGCCCTCTTGTGGGATGCTTACCCTGAGACTCTGTTGACTGGGAATTTGAAAATTCTCTGCATCAGGGTTATTGTGAGGATTAAATGAGATATTGTGTGAAAAGTTCCTGTCACATGGTAGATGCTAAACAAATATTAGTCTCTTTTCCTTTGATGACACTACACAGTCTTCTTAGTTTTTTTTTTTAATCTCTCTTAGAATTTCTTTGCAGGATCTTTATCCTCCCAATCCCCCTGAATTGCAGGCATTGCTTAGTGGAAATTAGCTTTTGCGGGGGGGGGGTCCCCTCACCAAAAATCCAGGGCAAGTCCAAGATTTCTACCTGGAGAGTCTCTCCCTTGCCAACCTCCCCCCTGCCTGACCTCCTCCTATCCCCCACCCTTTTGTGAGTGGTTGTGTTTTGTTTTGTTTTGTTTTGTTTTTTGTGGTACACAGGCCTCTCACTGTTGTGTCCTCTCCAGTTGTGGAGCACAGGCTCCGGACGCGCAGGCTCAGTGGCCATGGCTCACGGGCCCAGCCTCTCCGCGGCATGTGGGATCTTCCCGGACCGGGGCACGAACCCGCGTCCCCTGCATCGGCAGGCGGACTCTCAACCACTGCGCCACCAGGGAAGCCCTTGCGAGTTTTGATGGAGCAGATCTGGGCATGGCAAGTCAGAGTCTTGCAGCTTCCTGGACAAATAGTGTTTGGTTCAGAAATGGCCTGGAGACTCCACAGTATCATTGCAGTCCTTGAGATATCTACTGAGGCTTCTGGGAGTGAGGCCCTTTTTTCCCACTGGGCTTGAAAGCCTGAAGATTTAAGACCAGATACAAATGCAGCCATCCTGCTCCCAAGAGGGAGACCTAGCCAATGAATAACCAGAGAAAGCAGAGCCAAAATATAGTGAAAGAAAACCTGGGTTCTGGTGGCATTATTTAGGCCTCTGCATCAGCTCACACCTGAAAGCAACATAACTCTTGAACTTCCTTGCTTCCATGAGCCATTAAGTCCCCTTTCTGCTTAAGCATTAATCCCTTTTTGGATTGAGTTTTCTGTTACATAGAAGCAAATGAATTTTAACTGAGAGAGAGGTACATTAACGTTCACTTCCCGGTCAACCACAAATACTCATCAAGTATCTTCTTTGTGCTAAGGACTGAGCTAGGACCTGGAGGCCATTGTAAGCTACACCCTATCTCTGCTTTCAAGAAGCCTGTAAGCTAGTAAGAGACAAGTAAATAGATAATGACAAGATAGTGCCATTAGTACTCCAGAAGGGGTTTGTACAGCATGTTATGGAAGCACAAAGAGGGAACACGTAAACTGCCTCAGGGAATCATGGGAGGCTTTCTGGGGGTATAATCTACATGGAGACTCAGAGGATACATAGCGAGGCAATGAGAGGGGGGAGGGATGAAGAGTATTTCCTGCAGTGGGAAAATGGTAAGCAAAGCTCAGGAAAAGTAGCAGGCCATTTTGGAGACTTGTAGGGAGTGCAATAGAGTTCTAGGGAGAGGGTCTATCGAAAGTGGAGAGAGGGGGCTTCCCTGGTGGCGCAGTGGTTGAGAGTCCGCCTGCTGATGCAGGGGACACGGGTTCGTGCCCCGGTCCGGGAGGATCCCACATGCCGCGGAGCGGCTGGGCCTGTGAGCCATAGCCGCTGAGCTTGCGCATCCGGAGCCTGTGCTCCGCGACGGGAGAGGCCACAACAGTGAGAGGCCCGCGTACCGCAAAAAAAAAAAGTGGAGAGAGATAAGCAAGAGCTAAACCACGAAGGATCTTGCAAGCTTAAGGAGTGTGAGTGGAAATATGAAAGGCTTTTAGCAGGGGAGTGTGTGGACATGGTCACCCACTGCTGTGTACACAAATGCCTCATCCATTCCCACAACTGTACATGTCTTCTTCTTCTAGGTTGATGATCTCCAAATCTAAGTCTCAGGCCTCTGTCCTGAGCTCCAGATACACAACTCCATGGGGATATCCTATGGGAACATCAGATGAATCTCTTCATCTTCCTTCTCTCTCGTTCTGCTCGAATCCCCAGGTTCAGTCATAGCGCTGTCCTCTTTCCAGTCACGGGCTCTAAAGCCCTGAGTCACCTTTCTGTCTTCCATTTCCTACACCATTGTGCCATACTCGATGGTTGCCAAGTCTCAGCAATTCCATTTTCAGAATATCTCGTTCATTTTCATGTGAACTGAAGGAGCCATATTTTTTTATTTCCCAGAAAGCTTTCCCATCCGTCTTCTTCTGGTAACTGAGCGGGTATATGACCCAGGCATGGCTACTCATGATGTCTGTGGCAGACAGATGCTAGCGTGACCCCTCATGGTCTCCACTTCTTTGGGCTCATGCCCCTGTGTGGTCTCCTCTCTTTGAGTGTGGGTGGAACCTGTGACTTGCTTTTACCCAACAGACTATGGCAAAAGGCTATGAGCTGTCACTCCCATGTTTACATTGTGTTGTATAAGACTTGTCTTGCTAGAAGACTTGCTGTAGAGATTCTTCTGGCAGGTTTGATGAGTAAGTGGCCGTGTTGGGGAAGCCCAGTGACAGGGAATTGTGGGTGGCCTCTAGGAGCTTAGGGTGGCCTCCAGCCAATAGCCAGCCAGAAACCGGGGACCTCAATCCCACAATAGCAAGATGGTTAATTCTGCCAACTACCTGAGTGAAGCAGACCTTGCCCAAGTTTAGGCTCTAGATGAAACCCTAGTGCTGTCTGACCCCTTGAGTGCAGCTTCGCAAAGAACCCAGTGATGTTTTGCCCAAATTCTTGACCTATAGAAACTGCGAGATAAGACATGTGTCTTGTTTTAAGCCACTAAATGGGTGGTAAATTTTTATGCAGCCATAGAAAACTAATGCAGTATCCCGTTCCCTGTTGCATGGCAAATATGTGAGTTGGTTATCAGCCATTTTCCCCTATGTTCTTTCTGTCAGACACTAACTGTGTTTCAGGTTTGAGCACCATGTGCTTTATGGGTCCCTCTCCAACACTATGGGGTATAGGTTGATTGGTCTAAACCGGTCTCATTTATTCCATTTGCCTCACCAATGATTGATTGGTTGAACACGGGTCTATGACACAATTCTAACAAAGAAAACTGAAGAGGGTTCTTCCTGGGAAGCTTTCTTCATCCTAAATATAGATGCAAGTCAAGGACTTGCTTCTTCCTGCCCTGGACCTGTTATACAAGGAGATGATTCTTGGAAATGCAGCAACCTGTCTTGCCCTTGAGGGAAAGTCAAAAGAACAGCAGAGAAGCCCACCTGGGACCCTGACATCATAGAATCGCTATTTTAACAAACAGTAACCTGCCTCAGAATTTCTTGTAAGTAAAATAATGACGTTATCCTCATATTTAAATCACTTTAAAATGGATGTTCTACAGCTTCCAGCCCAAAACACTCTAACTGAAACCTTGTAAAACGTTCAGAACAAGGGATGGGCATGCGACCAAAGCAGGGCCTCTCAGAGTCATTTACTGGGATTGACATCCCGATTCTGGACAAAGTCCTGTAGGCTTGCTAAGCTGGGGAAACAGTCTTTACCACCACATTCGGAGGGCTTCTGTACCAAACTCATAGAGAAAAGGAGAATGAGGAAAGAGCAAGGCCAAACTCAGAGAGAGAAGGAGAGACTCAGCAGCAAGGAGTCCCCATACTGTCACCAAAGCTCTGCTTTCCTGCAGCTCATACCATCTGATTCTCTGGAATACCAGCATGTTCTTCTCAGCTGTGCCAGCAATAAACAAACTCTTGCTTCCCTGGGTCTGAGTTGAATTTCTCTCACTTTCACAGAGAGAACCTCAAATTCCACACTCTCTTTTCAGCCTTCTAGTACCTGCAGTACCCTTGCGGAATTTACTGCCCACTAGTAGGTCTCTGTCCCCCTCAGTCTCTTGCTTCTGTGTATCTGGTTACACCATCTCCTTCCTGAAAAGCCCCCAGGGCACCTCATGGAAGGCAGCTTTAAGCCAGAACTCCTCAGACTCACATTTACAATCTAGCCCCAGCCTACCTTTTCACCATCTTCTATTGCAGAGTTTCTTACACTCTTCACTTTATCATTACCCACAACAAGAAATATTATAACGTAATATATAATACTATAAATTATATATAAAATATAGAATATATAAAAAGGATAAAAGATTGTGTATTATATATAGTAAGGGTAAACATTGCTTTGTAAATCATTTGTTTTAGTTACATATGTGTTTATATATATAGTCAAAATGTTAAAAATGCACATAATATGCATATATTTATATATCATATAATGTTTAACTATATATTATATCTAATATATATGCACTATAAAATTATACACTATATATTATAAAATATATATTATATGTATAAAGTAATATATATATAATTTATAATTAAAATGTATATATGTAATATATGTGTATTTTTTACATTATGACCCTATATATATGTACATACACACATAAAACTAGAAGATAAGTTTTACAAAATAATACGTACCCTTACTATGTGTAATACGCTATCTTTTTTTGTTCCATTCATTCTTTTTATTTTATTTTATTTCATTTTAAATCTTTACTGGCATATAGTTGATTTACAACATTCATTCTTTTAAAAAATGCTGGTTGTAGTCAAAAAGCTTCTCTCTTCACAAGAGTGAGAAATGAGATTGCTTTGCCGCTCTGAGCTGCAGTCGCTATAGATACAGGGGGTTCAAGATGTTCTGTGCCGTGAGGAGGGCAGATGGGGGAGTAGGGGCAGAGGATGAGGCCCCGGCTTGGTCTCCACAGCTTACGGTACCTCTGAGGCATAGGAACACAAAGTTGGCCTGAGGGCTGTAGTTTGCCAACCCCTGACTAGAGTAAGGTAGTTGCTAGTTACTGTTTGGGTGGCTTGACGATGTCAGGACTGATGTCATTGTGATGACCTTTGTCTTTCCCTCATGGTCTCAAGGTGGCTGCTTCAGCTCCAGTCATAACATATGCATTCAGGTCAGAAGAGAAAACTAAAAGGGACCATGACCGTCTCCTTTACTAACAGAAATTTTTCCAGAGCCAAGTCTAGCAGATTTTCTTTAAGTTGCATAGGCCAGAACGAGGTACATGGTTTCATTCTCAGGCAGATTCTCTCAAAATGGCAGTTATTATCCCAAAGGCAGCATTGAGTTTACATGGTCCTTGCTAAGCAGATGATGCAGAGAAAAAGTGTGTCTCTTTACTAGTGAGTCCTGCTAGTCCCAGAGAAAACACCAAATGGTCCAGTTTGGGTTCCGTATTCATCCCTGCTGCCAAGGGTTAGGAAACTCTGGCCAGCCCGGATCCGTTCCTGACCCACAGGCCAGGGAAAGTGGAGAATGTGGTTGTCAGCACTGCCATGCAAGGGAGGTTGAGCTTCTAAAGGAAAAGATGCCAAGTAGAAACCTACCACCACTACAGAAGGGAGTTGGTACACTGCTGCTAAATTGAATTGAGGTATCATTAAGAAGTTCTACTCAAGGTTTTAATGGATTTTTAAATGCTTTTATCCTGGCGGTATACAGAAATATATTTGATACACAGTATATATAGTATACAGTATATATTTGATAGTATTTGCCTTTAAGAAATGTACAGAGGCCTCCTTGGTGGCGCGGTGGTTAAGAATCCGCCTGCCAATGCAGGGGACACGGGTTCGAGCCCTGGTCCGGGAAGATCCCACATGTTGTGGAGCAACTAAGCCTGTGCGCCACAGCTACTGAGCCTGCACTCTAGAGCCCGTGAGCCACAGCTACTGAAGCCCGCGCTCCTAAAGCCCGTGCTCCACGACGAGAGAAGCCACCGCAATGAGAAGCCCGGGCACTGCAACGAAGAGTAGCCCCCACTCGCAGCAACTAGAGAAAGCCCGCATGCAGCAGCGAAGACCCAACAAATAAATATGTTCTAAATATCACGTAGACTAGGGATGAACCAAATCCAAATTCCTTTTGAAAGGGGTCTAACTGGCAAAGCTTGGATCGGGTTCCTTTTCCTGGACTATATACCTGTGACCAGGATGGTTTCATCATATTGGGGAAAAAATAGCCACTGGGAGCCTGTTGCTCTTACAATGTGGATGATAGCACAGGAACAATATTGAAAATACTTAACAATTGGTGTGAGATGGGCTTCAGTCATTGAGAATGGACACCAGCCATAAAGAGTCAGTGCAGCTGGACCAGTCTAGCCTGGGATGGGGAAAGAAGAGGACAAGTTCCCAGCAAATGAAAAATAATCATGAACTGGGCTGTTAATCCAAGAGTGGTCTGTCCAGAGTCTATGAAAAAAATATTCAAGCCCATGTTAAAAACAAAGTAATAGTGTTCCTGGAATTTTTTTTTTTTTTTTTTTTTTTTTTTTTTTTTTTTTTAGCAAGTAGAGGGATTATTTAAGTGCCATTTTGGTTTCTATTAGCACAACGGTGTGCGAAGTGTTGCAAACAATGAAAGAAAAATACAGCACAGGACACTCCCTACCCTCTGCCTTCAGGAGCTTTCATTCTAGACACGAAAAATTTACAGAACCAGGCATTAATTGTACAGGGCGCACAGTGAGTGCCCTGGGAATCAGAGAGAGGAGAGCTCCCTGTGGACCAGAGAGTCAGGGACACCATCGGGGAGTGGCTGAGGATGCTTTCTATGTCTCCTTTCAGCACAAAGATTTTCCAGATTCTATAGATTAATGAAGGGACCCCATCTGGACCTTTTTTTTCTGGCTGCATTGTGTCTTCGTTGCTGCGCACGGGCTTTCTCTAGTTGTGGCAAATGGGGGCTACTCTTTGTTGCGGTGCGCGGGCTTCTCATTGCAGTGGCTTCTCTTGTTGCAGAGCACAGGCTCCATGGGGCGCAGGCTTCAGTAGTTGTGGCGCACAGGCTTAGTTGTTCCGCGGCATGTGGGATCTTCCTGGACCAGGGCGTGACACTGTGTCCCCTGCATTGGCAGGCGGATTCTTAACGACTGCGCCACCAGGGAAGTCCCCCCATCTGGACTTTGAAGGTTATATTCAAAAGGTCCGAGAGAGCTTTTTGTAAGTCAAAGGTGGGACTGCGCTGGAACCTTTCTCAAGATGAAACACCAGCCTTCAGAATGAAGTACGGATGCATGCTACAACGTGGATGAACCTTGAAAACATGCTGCGTGAAAGAAGCTAGGCACAAAAGCCACATACTGTATGTTTCCACTTACATGAAATAACCATGATAGGCAAATCCATAGAAACAGAAAGATAATTTGTGGTTGCCAGGGGCTGGAGGGAACAGGGAACGGGGAGTAACTCCTAACAGGTACGGGATTTCTTTTGAGGATGATGAAAATGTTCTGGAATTAGTCGTGACTATTGTACGACCTTGCGAACATACAAAAAAAATTTAACTGTATACTTCAAATTGGTGGATTTTATGGTATGTGAATTATATCTCAATAAAACAAAAACAATACAAGGACAAATTTTAAAAAACACCAGCCTTCTGATTAGAAAAAGCTTCTTTCTGTTCTTTGCTTCATTTGCTATACTTGTCCTACCTACACCTGTGTGTGGATGTCTGTTTATTCACTGACAGCTCCCTAATCTGTTACACCAGCCTAGGACTCCCCTGCAGCTGACACCCTAGAGATCCCATAGGCACCTCAAACCCAACCTGATGAAAATAAAATTCCAGTGTTGGACCCTAACCTCCTTTTCCTCCTGTATTTCCTCCCTCAGTTGATAGCTCCCCTGACCATCCTGTCATTTAAGCCATCCGTGTGTGAGTCATTCCTTATTCAATCATTTGTGTATCAATTCAGCAAATCTTTTAAAAAGACCTGTCACATATCAGGCACAGGGCTCTGTGCTGGATACATAGCTGGGAATGAGACACACATAGTTCTGGCCCTTGTGGAGGGCCCTGGGGAGACTAATCACAGTGAGATGAGAACAATGGCCCGGGGGTACAGGGAGCTGACTCCTACCCCTAATTACTCACCAAATGCTATTGATTTTGCCTTCTAAGTACCTCTTGAATCTGGTGTTTGCTCCTCATTCAAAGCAGCCTTGCCTTCCTTCAAGGCCTCATCAGCAGTCTACATGACCACAGCTGCTTTCTAACTGGTCTCCTTGTCCTAGTTTCTCATGCCTCCAGCCTTGCTAGTCTCAAATCCTTCTCCCACCCTGCTGCCAGAAAGATCATTCAAAAACAAAACACCTTCTCATGAAATCTCCTTATTTATAATATTCTATCTCCTGTAGTGACCCAACACACCTGAAGGCTCTAACATGCTCCCATCAGAGAAAAGGCTAGAGTGACGTATGACATGAAGAGGGTTGACCCTCTTCCTCAACTCTGGTGGAGAATCACTGTGTAGTTCAGATTCCTTCCCAGGACATTCCATGTCCTTCATAAGGTGACCCCTGCTTACCTCTCCAATCTCACTACCATGGCTCCTCCCATGTGGTCGGAGGATGGATTTTCTTTCTCCAGTTTCTCCCAATCCCCATAGTCTACTCATCACCAAGTTGAGAATGCTCCCTGAGGCAGAGACATTGATAGACTTATTATAAAAATTCATCAATTCTTTGTTGCCAGGTAGCTGAACTAAGGCCACATTAAAATTCTGAAAAGCTTTCAGATATTTGACCCTGGGGCCAGTTCATGGTCTCTATCCGCCATCCACTTGATTGAAGCCCCCATCCAGTCCAGCAGCAGAAGTGGATGGGACTGAGTGATTGACTACCTCCGTAAGACTCAGCTCAAGAAGAGGAGGGACACTGGGCAGTGCAGGGAGAGGAAGAAACAGAAGAGTTTAAATGGACCAAGGAAAGGAGGCAGGAGAGAGGAGACAGAGAGAACCGGAAGAGGAGAGATGGCTCCCTGCCCTTGCTTCCTCTGGGTGTGGACCATGTGGCCGCTGGGCATGTTGACACTGAGTCCTGATGCAATTTAGAGGAACTGGTTGGGTAAGAAGAGCTGCCCCAAAACATCTCTTCTCTTGAGGATTTTATACAAGTTGGAACATGCCCAAAGCAAAGAACTGCTTTCACTTTCTTTTATGATCCATGTGTGTTGATAGCTAGGAACACTAAAACTACTTGGTTGTGGACAGTACCATCGCATCCTTCCATTGAGGGGTGTGAGCAGATGTTGCACCCATATGTGCCCACACTCTAGCCATTGCCATTCCCTGTAAACCGGGCTGTTGTGTGCCTCTGTGCTCTCGCACCAGCTGTTCCCTCAGCTTGGAATGCTCCCCTCCCATCTTATCTGCTTATTCGACCTCATCCTTCATGGCTCACCTTGGAGCTTTTGCTGACCCTCTTAACACTAAAAAGCTAGGTGACTAGCACCTATTCTGCTTTTTCCGTAACATCCAGTGTGCCTCTCTTACAGCCCTTGTAACACTGTATTGTAATTATTTGTTTGTGTATCCTCTCCACTAGATGGACGTTGAGGGGTTGTATCATGTTTATCTCTTTATCTTTAGGTCTTAGCAAAGTGCTCTTAGCAACCTAGGTCATTTTCAATAAATAGTTTCTGAAGAGATGAAAGAATTAAGAACAGAATACTGCGTATTGAATGATTGCCACATATCCCTTTGTTACGAGACTAAATCTTATTTTGTATCCTCACAGCATCCTAATAAGGAGCTTCCCTTCTCACCTAAACAATTTGCTGACCCCCTTATTAGAAATGTAGAAGGGTCAGGGCTAATTGGATTTGTCTAAACAGAAGACGGGAAGAAAAAGAGAGAGAGAGGGAAGAGAATGATGAGGGGGAGAGACTTAAAGCAGCCAAGTCTCATCTTGCTGCAGAGTTTACTGGACTCAATCTCAATAAAATTGGATCAGCTGGCACAGTTGTCCTCCAGCCCTGTTTAATAGAGGGACAAGTGTTGAATGCACCATTAAAAGGGTATGTGGGGGGCTTCCCTGGTGGCGCAGTGGTTGAGAGTCCGCCTGCCGATGCAGGGGACACGGGTTCATGCCCTGGTCTGGGAAGATCCCACATGCCGCGGAGTGGCTGGGCCCGTGAGCCATGGCCGTTGAGCCTGTGCGTTCGGAGCCTGTGCTCCGCAACATGAGACGCCACAACAGTGAAAGGCCCGCGTACCGCAAACAAAACAAAACAAAAACAGGATATGTGGGAGGAAGGGATCCAAAGGAGCAGGTCAAAGGAGAAAATCATGCCCATTAGTGGCTGTGAAGAGAAGGGACACATTGCCCATTGCACGCATGTCCCCTCCAAGAGCCTCGGGATCCTGGAATCTGAGCGCGCTGAGGCTGACCTCCCTGCCACCTGCTCCTGTGGTACCACTGATGATGAAGTGACTGACACAGTTCATTGCTGCCTTGAGCAGGTTACCTCTTTTAACGTCTATTTAAAAAAGAGAATAAAGATTCTCGTTTGTTGTTGTTATGAGCTCGGAAGCACAGTGCCCACAAAGCACCCTACAATTGCTATAATTAACTTTATTATATTTCTGTCCTGTAATAATCTACACTTAATTATAGTCCATGAGAAGTATACTTTGGTACAGAACTATGAACGACAGCCATTCATTTGTGTATTCATTTTATTAAGGCTATTTTTGAAAAATATTGAAAATTATAAAAAAGAAAATTACGTTTTCTGGGAATATCACCATTTAGAAATAATCAGTATGAGGGTACAACCTTTTTTCTTTTTTTTTTTTTTGTAGCACATATATGTCTTTAAAAAAATTGGATCACACTTCACTATAACCTGCTTTGTTTTACCAAACCACAGAACTGCAGGAGCGTGTTTCTCTGTGCCATATAGTCCCTACAATTTTTGAAGACTGTACAGCATTCCGTCTCATGCACGGACCCTAGTTAATTTGGTCAGGCCTCCCTCAGTGGTTATATCTTATCCCAGGGACTACTTGCCTTGTAAGCTTCCTGCTAGAAATTTTGGTTGGCATTGCCAGGATTCTAAGGCTCTGGTACAGACCCCCAGGCTGTCACATCATTCTTGGAGTCTCTCAGGAACATCTGGGGAGAAAGACCTAGTGAAGTTGGGTCCCACACATGAGTGGCTTTCAGGTTCCTCCCTGTTGTCCTCAGGGCTGAAGGATCCCAGGTTAGTGGGAAGGGTAATCAGAGAAATAGAGAAATTCAACTCGACGAGGAAGGAGATTTTTGCTTTAGTTGGAACTCTTCTGGATGCCCCTTCTGTAGGCTGCATGCCTACAACTCAGTTTACTTCAGTTCAGTTCGTTACTTAAAAAAAAAAAAAAAATTGAGTGGTCTTTTCTGCAGCACATCCTACTAGAGACCCAGAATTAACCCTGTTCATTACTTGTCCTCCTCTCTCCCCTTCTCCCAGATGGGAAAGCATTTCACCTCAATTGCTTTTTCTTGTCGTCGTTTCCACCCCTAGGACACATCCCCTCCTAGTCCATTTCTAGATCGTTCTAGCATCCTCTAAGAGTTCTGGGGTAAATGATCGTGGACTCCTCGTCTAACTGAATTCCAAATATGCTAAGCATTAATGTTATTTGGTTCATTCATTCAACAATATTTTTCCAGCGTGTACTATGTGTTAGGTCACATGGATTTGGCAAATAATAGCATGTACATAAACCTTGCTCTCTAGAAGCGTACAGTCCAATGGAGGAGCTAAAGAAGTAAATGGGGAATTACAAAATGATGTAACGATGTAAGAGAAGTCAGCTCGGGATGCTATGTCTCAAAAAAAAAAAAAAAGATGCTATGTCTTATTACCCAAGTCCCTGAGCTCATCCAGAGAGGCATAAATATGAACTGGAGAAGATTCCAACACTTATCTGTCCCATCCCAGTCTCATCTGCACAGGTCAGTTCTGCCCCCTAGCTCCCCCCTAAGCAGTGAAAAGAGACTCAGTAAACACCAGCTGAATTAAACTGGTCAATTGATGCAATGCTTTTTTTTTTCTTTTTTAAATCATTAAAACTCTGAAACCAAACCAGAAGCAAGCATGAATAGTGCAATTGTTACTCTTCTTGTCCAAAATTGCCGTTTTCATTTTTCCATCCTATTTAAAGGAACTGAGAGCCAAGATAAGTCCTCCAGACAGAAATCAGCTAAAAATCTATGGACTGAACACTGCCACTGCAGGGGATTCTGAGCCCCAGCTGTTCAACAGAGGATGGTGGATGGCTTTGCTCATCGGCCTATTTTAGATGACAGATGATTGACCAAAATGAACCATCAGAGGGTATGTACCACCCCTAGCAACACACCAACGAGGGAGTGGCAAAGTCCAAAGGTTCAACCTCAGTTTTCCATCCTGGGTAAATTCACATGGCTTTCTTTCTTTAGTAAATCTGAGAAATTTCCTTCCAAAATCTTCGTTTAGAACTCAGTCTGAATTGAATTGGAGTTGGGCAGACTGAAAAACGTTTACTTCTCAAAACTTTTGACATCAGTCTTTGAAGTTCAATTTTTCTGATTTTCCCCATCCCCTACCCCCCCCACCCCCACACTCCTACCCCAGGATATAATGATTAAGAATCAGGAGCAAAGTGAATGGAAGAAACACAGTTTTCAGGACCTTTGAAGAGGGGAGCCATTGGGGCTTTTTACTCTGAGGATTTTTAGTTGCAAATTTCTACTGAAGAGTAAGAAAAGGCCTCATATTTTAATATCCACATGTTTATTTGCCTTTAAATTACCATTTACAATTACATACTGTAATTGTAAATGGTAATTTACAATTGATCCAATTGATCCAATTACATACTGTATGTCTTAAATTTAAGTCTCATTTAGGAACAAATTTTAAAATTAACCCTTGTACACATCAAATGTTGCTGGGATTTAGCAATTCATGTTATTTTATTAATAATATGAAGGTTTCCTGTTTGGTCACTTTATCATTCATTTTTTTTCAGTTTGCCATTGGTAACTCTTCAACCAGGAACTAGTTACCTAGAGGGGAGATCAGATGCAATGCCACACAACCTCAAACATGCTCAGGTTTACTGAGGTCCCAGGAGCAATTTCTGCATCTTGTCTCTCTTGTCTACCTGTGTTAATTGGTTTGCTCCCGGAACTGTTAATTAATAGTTATTATTAAGAAATAAAAGGGAAAAAATAGGGGCTTCCCTGGTGGCGCAGTGGTTAAGGATTCACCTACCAATGCAGGCGACATGGGTTCGAGCCCTGGTCCATGAAGATCCCGCATGCCGCGGAGCAGCTGAGCCCGCGTGCCACAACTACTGAGCATGCGCTCTAGAGCCCGCGTGCCACAACTACTGAGGCCACGTGCCACAACTACTGAGCCCACGTGCCACAACTACTGAAGCCCAGGCGCCTAGAGCCCGTGCTCCGCTACAAGAGAAGCCACCGCGGTGAGAAGACCATGCACTGCAACGAAGAGTAGTCCTCGTTCACCACAACTAGAGAAAGCCTGCTTGCAGCAACGGAGACCCAACACAGCCATAAATAAATAAATTTATTTTTAAAAAAAGGAAAAGAAATAAAAGGGAAAAAATTAAAAGGAATGAACCACACCAGATGAAATCAAGCTAGCCTTTAATGAAACTTATCATTCCACTATTAAATGAGATAACATAGACACACAATATAAGAAAATCATTATTTTCATTTTCAATCTGATTCAACCATGGCTCATCAGCATCCTGTGTGTGAAATTGGTGAAATTAGTGTCATGGTCACTTTCCCAGTTGGCCAGATGGCAGGGAATATAAATAGAAAAGCTAAGTACGGGCAGCTATCTGATGGTGGAATGTTAAGGAATAGATAGATTTGACTTAAGGGTTTGCCAGCTAAAGAGTGTTTGTCACCATCAAGTTCTACAAAAATCAAGTCAGGACTTCCCTGGAGGTCCAGTGGTTAAAACCCTGTGCTTCCACCGCCGGGGACGCGGGTTCGATCCCTGGTGGGGGAACTAAGATCCCCCATGCCATGCATCACAGCCAAAAAAAAAGAAAAAAAATCAAGTCAGTAGCCACTGCAGTCGCTGACCTATGCAGTACAAGTTGAAAGGAATTCAGGGCACTCTGTGCTCTGGGAAAACTGGCAGAACGGGTCCTCAGATAGTTGGATGTTTTCAGGAGAAAATTTTATGAACTCAAATTCTTGTATCTTCTCATACTGTACTTAGAAAAGCACTAAAACCATTAACTAAGATACCTGTTCCTCGTGACTAGCAGCCCTCTCTCCGAGATGTGTGCTTGATTGTACGTACCCTTCGCCAAAATCACATCGACACTGACCTCTTCAGAACAGTTCGTTGGAGCTATCTGAGAGGCTGTCTCCTGTGCTATAGTCCTCAGTAAGTCCCCAAATAAAACTGAAACTCACATTATCTGTTTTTATTTCAGTTGACAGACTAAAAAATATAGATCTTTAAGTTTCCCCAGTTCCTCCCATGCCATTCCCTACATCTTTCCTTCAAGTAGAATTGGATCAGGGATCCTATAAGCAACCACTTACATGAAACTATTGCCTTTTTACCCACGTTTATCAAGCCCTTATTATGTGATAGGCACAATGCTGAGTGTCTAATGTGTGCCTTTCATTCAGTTCTAGCAATAACTGCATGAAATGGCTATGATTATTTCCATTTTACAAATAAGGAGCCTGAACCACAGAAAGGTTAAGTACTTTACCAAAGGCTCTAAGTGGTGGGGCTGGGTCACAGACTCAGAATGGTCTCACTTCCAAGACCACACTTCTAACCTCATCGCAAAGTGCCTCTCTTTTTCTCTGCCAACATCACAAAGAAGTCAATGGCCCTCAGTCTTTTGTTAGATGTGAAAAGAAAACAATAATAACTAGGACTTTTAAACAGCTCTGTTTCTTGTGTAAGTTTTCACAAGTAGGTCTTGTAGTTGGTCTTCTTTTAGGATAGACCAGTATAAACGAGTATACCAGACATTCCAGGCAGATGGTTTAACTACATCACACTTCCATGTCTCCATGTTACAGTAAGGCTAACATTTCTTACCCCTTTCCTACTTTACATAAAATTATGAAGTTTAGGGATATGTTGTCATCACTTGCACTTTGGACTTTTTGGAAAAGCAATTCTATATAAACACACAGTAGAAATGACAGAAAAACACTGTCAGTGTGGTATGTACACAGTATAAAATGGACCAAATTAATTCCTTAGAGCTTGGGACAAAAATAGCCCCTTAGTCTTGCATATTTATTTTTTAATCATGTTGCATATGCCTGTTCTGTGGCTTTCAAGAGCAGTCTGAAAGGGCACTGTGTCTGATAGAATGTGGATTGCAGTAAGAGTTTAGCATTTTTATTTTAGAGGAAACACTGCAATCCAAGATCTGGCCTCTTTCCAGCTTTTGAAAAACCACAAGTCAAAATTTTGTTGCCATATGAGAGTGTTGCATGGAGGGACATTACCTATGAATTTCTATATACTAGAGACTATTCTGTCTTTTGTGGATTAAAAAAAAATTAAGCAATAATTAATCTAAAAAAGAAATGGAAAATTTTATTTGACCCAACCTGAGGATTATAACCCAGGGGACAGTCTCTCAGAGAGCTCTGAGGACTGTTCTGAAGAAGTAAAAGGGGAGGCCAGTATAGGTTTGATTTTGGAGAAGGGGGTACGTGCAACCAAGCACGCATCTTGGTAGAGGTGACTGCTATTTGCGAGGAACAGGTACCTTAGTTAATGGTTTTAGTGCTCCTCTAAGTATGGGAAGATGCAAAACACTGGATTCATAAAATTTTCTCCTGAAAATATCTAACTACCTGAGGGCCGGTTCTGTCAGTTTTCCCTCAGCACAAGAGGCTTCATCCTGACCTTCGCCCTGAATTCCTTTCAGGGTGTTCTGCATAGGTCAGCGACTGCAGTGGCCAATGACTTGATCCTTGTAGAAATGGACGGTGGGCAGCATTCTTCGTCTTACACTCCCTTCTCTTTTAGTCTTAATTTTGACCAAGGTTTAGGAGGCATTTCGTGAGCACTTTGTCCCACAGCTCTAGGAATGCTCATTCCCAGGTCAGGCGAGGATTTGGTTGATAAGCCACTCAGTGTGCTATTACTGGACTAGGCCCTGTTACCAGTGGCCAAAAGCCTCTGGATCACCTGTCTTACATTCCGTTATGGTCCAGGAAATGGTTCCCTCTTGTTGCTTCTTCCCACATCTAGAGTTACACTATTATAATCATTGATTTTGTAGAACTATATCTTTGATCAATTGTTTCAAGTCGACTAATCATTATTAATTTTATTGGAGGCTCAGTCACACATTTGATAATGCAAGAAACAATAATCCTGTACAATAGGCAGAATACAAGTAATATAGCTAGTAGCATTAACAAGGTCATAAGTATTTAAGTGAAGAGCTTCCATTAGGTGTGGCTCAGTATCCCCCCAGGTCATCTGACCAGTCTGCCAGTCTGCTCTGCATCAATAGCTGTCTTTAAGGGAAATGACATATTGTTATTGTATGTAAAGTTCACTAAAGACATCTGCAGGTACAAGGTGAGTGGTGGGTCACTGTGACCCCTTAAGGATTGACAAAGGAATGTTATCTTCTAAGGAGTTACATGGCTGGCATCCAAAGAACAACTGGCATTTATGGTTGAGCAGGTATTTCTGCCATTGGGGAGTCTAGCTAATGCAGAATGCAGATGCACAATGAATGGTAGAGGGGAGGGAGGAGGCCAAAGGACAGAGAAAAAGGTTTATGCTTAAAGTTTTCTTGGCTTAAAATATGAATTTTATGTCATCTCTTTTATGAAAGATCCAAGAGCCTCTTATAATGACTCAAAAATAATAATAAGGTCACTCTTTTTTCCAGAGTTACCAAAGTGGGCCATCATCTCAGAGTAGGAAATGAAAGGGGCCAGTATGAGATCCAAGTAGTTTTAAAAGGCATGAAGGATATGAAAGTACTTAACACTACTGAACTGTATATTTTTTTTAATGGTTAAGGTGGTTAATTTTATATTATGCATATTTTACCACAATTAAAATGTTTTAAATTTTGTTATGTGTATTTAGCAAAGCAAATTTTATTTTTGTTGTTACTTTTTGGCTTGATCTCAATTTTTTATTTTTTTAAAGGATAGTTACCTTTTTTAAAAAAATTTATTTATTTATTTTTGGCTGTGTTGGGTCTTCGTTGCTGCGCGCAGGCTTTCCCTAGCTGTGGCGAGCGGGGGCTACTCTTCCTTGCGGTGCGCGAGCTTCTCAATGCAGTGGCTTCTCTTGTGAAGCACGGACTCTAGGCAGGTGGGCTTCAGTAGTTGTGGCACGTGGCCTCAGTAGTTGTGGCGCACAGGCTTAGTTGCTCCGTGACATGTGGGATCTTCCACGACCAGGGCTCCGAACCCGTGTCCCCTGCACTGGCAGGCGGATTCTTAACCGCTGAGCCACCTGGGAAGCCCGATCTCAATTTTTTAAATTGTAGTATAGTTGATTTACAATATTACATTAATTTCAGGTGTACAGCATAGTGATTCAGTATTTTTGAAGAATATATTCTAAGTTATTACAAGATAATGGCTATAATTCCTTGTGCTATACTGTATATGCTCGTTGCTTATCTATTTTATACACAGTAGTTTGAATCTCTTAATCCCATAGGCCTATCTTGCCCCTCCTCTTCAGTAACAAGTTTGTTTTCTATACCTGTGAGTCTGTTTCTGTTTCGCATATACATTTGTTTGTATTATTTTTTAGATTCCACATATAAGTGATTTCATACAGTATATAATGGAAAAGTGCCAGGTTTCAACAGACAAGAGTCGGGCCTGCCTGTCTCAGCAGAGTCATGAAATGAATTAAATGAATCTCTTAGAACAGCGCTGGTGTGGACCATCCTCCCAGGATCTGATGGGCCTCTCTTTTTTTCCGGATAATGAAGACTGCTTTTTTAACAGAAAAGCCAATTTGATATGTTAATTGACGTGGCGCAGCATGCAGGATCTTAATTCCCCCACCGGGGATCAAACCCGAGCGCCCTGCAGTGGAGTGCGGAGTCTTGAACTCCTGGACCGCCAGGGATGTACCGATGCTCCTATATCTTAAGTGTATTTTTCTTATGGTAAAATATGGACAGCATTGTGGGTGGGGAGGACAAGTCTGGGACCAAATGTGGAATTTCCTCTCCTGACCACCCCTGCCCCCCGTGTTTAAGTAGGTCACTGTTATCGGTACCCGCTAGAAGAGACAGGAGTATAGAAGTGGGTGCTAGAATGTCGGTATAAGAGGTGTGTTCCTGTGGTGCATAAGTCCTTCGAGGGTGTATCTCAGGGGTGTGAAAGTGTGTCTGCAAGAGCCCTCCTGGGTGTGTCAAAACATGATTTCATAGGCAGAATGACCCTTAATGTGCAGATTCGGGTGGTGAGAGTAGATTGAATTCAGTCTTAAGATAAAAGATGAAGTTTGTTGTTTGTTCCCTCTCCCGAAAGACTTCGGCAGTGCCCCCCTGGGATGGGTCTTGGAAAGAACAGCACAGCGGTAGCCTAGTCTCTTTTTCTCCCGTCCCCTTGGGCCTTTAAGGGGGCTGCGCGGACCTAACACCGGACTGGAAGGAAGAGGCGTAAGTCAACTTCCTCGCCGGCTGCACCCGCGGCGGCCGTGGGCGCGCGGGTCTGCGCATCCCGCCCCCGGGTCGGGAAGGGGCGGAGCCGGGCGGAGCCCGCCCCCCGCGGTCCCCTCTTCCCTGCTGCTCCACTGAGAAGCGCTGGCCTCAGACTCTGCAGCCTGCAGGAAGCTGAGAGCCGGGACCCCGGGCCGGGAGTGCGGACTGGGCTGAGTGCACGGGCTCGGCCGCCGCTGCCGGTGAGTCCCGGGGCGGGCGGCGCGGAGCGGGGCGGGAGGCGCGTCAGGACCGGGCTGTGGGGAGACCCCGGGCGCAAGCTGGGGGATGTCAGGCTCGCGACGTTGGGGAGCCCCAGACCCCAGCCCGGAGGAGCGTCGCAATGTGGAGAAACCCGAGCCCGGGGGCGGGGAGTCAGTGCCCCGGGGTTGGGGAGTCCGGGAGCCCTGAGGGCGAGGCGGCGGGTCAGGAAGGCGAAGTTGGGGCGTCCCGAAGCCCGAGCCTGGAGGACTGAGCGGTCAGGATCCTGACGTTGGAGAGGTCCGGAGGGTTGCGGAATGAGGGGTGCCCTGTCGGCATTCTTGGGGCGCCCTCCTCCGGGCGGAGGGGAGCAGAACCCGGGAAGGGAGTGCGGAGAGAGGAAGCCCGAGGCGGGCGGGGCGGGAGGGGAGCCCCGGAAAGCGTAGGGTGGGGCGAGGCGAGTGGCGTCTCTGGGGAAAGATGGAGGGGGCTTCTCCGAGAGGGCGGGCGCGGGAAGCGGAGTCGTGCGGGGAGCCTGGGGTTCTGTTCTGGAGGATAGGGGGCTGGAGGGCCGGAACGCCGCGGCGGAGGTCCGAGGTGGCGGGCTGAGGGGTGCGTCGGGGACTCAGGAAACATCTCGGCCTAGGGGACGCAATCCCCTTGGTGGAATGGGGTCATGGCAATCTCGAGAGGGCACCCACTCGAGAGAGCAAGACGGGCCACCCCAGACGGGGGCAGGTTGGGACCCCGCACCAAGCGAGCTCGGGGAGTGTTGGGACCTTGGGCGGGGGGACCAGGGAGGGGCGAACCTCGCTGACCCCACGCGGGCACCGCAGCGCCCTGTGCGTCTGTGGGCCCTCAGGCACAGACTCACAAAAGGGAGACCCGCGGGCCGGACGGGCTTTTGGTTGCACCTCGTATTTCTGAGCTGGGTTAGAAGTGATTTTGCCCAGGGATCCGATGAGAAGAGTCTGGGCTTAAAAGAACAGCTCTGGAGTGAGTTTTCAAATGTACAGGTAAGCTCTACGTGTGTGTGTGTAATTTTCAGACGCACATGTGCTACTTGCTGCCCCCTCTCCTGTACTCTTGAGAGGCAGTTTCTGAGTAAAAACTGGAAGAAAATCAGGAAGGCGCTCGCATGCACACATGCACACCCGAACCGCCCACAAATGCGTTGCATTCCACAGCCGAGTAAACACGAGGAGTGCTGTACAGTGTTGGATTGTTTCTTTTGGCGAGGGCTCCCTTTACTGGAGTTAATAGGAGTTACCTGCATGGAAGGTGGACTGCCCTTGACTGCCTTCTTAGGATGTGCACAGCCTATACCCACCCCGGAGCTGCTACACCCTTGAACAAGTCACCCGGCAGGGCACTAGGCGGCTTAGGACCTCAGTGGATGGACATTCTAGAGTCTTTCTGAAGATAAACAAACGACCCGTACCCTGTCTGGTTTGTTTTTTTCTGTTGTTTGTCTTGGGTGCCTGGCTCCCTTTAATTAGTTTAATAATATCGACATATTAACATATCCTGTATGGTTAATTATGTGTTGTAATTAGTTTAATTATTTGATATAACAGCTAATTCTGGAAGACCCAGGGCCCTGGGAATCCTGTTAAGTGGATTTCTCCCTTAGAAGGTTCCTAGGCTTTAAGGGGCAGTGGGTGAGAGATGCCTCCCACTCCCTTTCTTTTCTGCCCTAGATATAGGTCCATCTTCTGATGTACACTGAGATTTGAGCTTCCTGGGAGGACCAAAGATTTTTGGCAACTAGCATATGTTGGGCCCTTTTTTTTTCCCCCCTTCATGAAAAGGAAAGCTCTTCAGTAATTATGCAAGTTAGTGGAAGAGTGATCTATTCATTTCACAGGTATCATTTCAGGAGAAGCTTTTCTTTTATTTTCACCAGGGGGTGGTCAGAACCTTGAACCAAAATCTGCATTATTATTATTGCGTTAGCATATTTATCCACTTGGACGTAGAGCTAGCTGATTCTTCCAATTCTTTATCCAAATGTTAGGATAAATACGCCAGTATTTATACATTCAAATAAATGCATGTTTCTCCCCTTCAGAAGCCTCGGCTTGGCCAGCTGTGTACTAATTCTAGTGATGCTGTCATTGCTGAGAATAATTTTGGAGCTCCTGCTTTGGAGTTGCCTTCAGAGCTGGCAACACGGTGACTGAATTGCCTCTGTGATGGCAAACCTTCTGAAGCTGGGAAACAGCCAAGCACTGTGTGGAGCCATCTGTGGTGGAGAATCGAGGTTGTAATAGGAAGTATGTCCATTAAGGTAATGAAAGTCTTCTTGAAGGACTAGCAGGTCTACAGGGGTCATCCAGTAAAGAGTATATGTATGTATTTAGGATTGTAAAGTAGTTGCTGTGAAATGCAACCTTCATTTGGATGTTCGTGCTCTGGCGTGTGTGTAAAAAACTGGCCCTATAGTACCTTGCTATACCTTATGGCTTATTGGGCTGGAGAAAATAAGCCTTTCTTTTCCCCTTCCATGTACTCTTTACCAGGCAGTTTCCATCCCTTTGCATTTTTACAGAAAGCAAGATGAACAAAAGACTTGTTTTTTCAGAAAAAAATGTAGTCAGAAAGTCACTTACCCCATGGGTCATTAATGCCTGGTACCTGAGTTTTTATGTGAAAGAATCTATATAGAATCAAGCGGAAGAGAATGATTTCTGAAAATCCATTTCAGTTTTGTGATTCCATAGCACACAGCGTGAAAAATTAACATATCCTTTTTCTTCCATTGGTTCCATAAATTCCCAATTTTTTTTCAGGTTGTTAACCCAAAGCTTCATATAGCCATGGCTTGAATCTTGATTTAGCTGTGATCTTGGACAAGTTATTCATCTCTTTTGGCCTCAGTTTTTCTACCCTAAAATGAAGATATAGTGAGTAGGTATCTCATGGGACTGTGATGAAGATGAAATAAGATTATGCATATAGAGCCCTGAGATCAGTGCCCCATACATAAAGTCTTGCTCTTTGTGTTATTAATAGTGCTTATTGATAGTTATGTATTAAAATTCCTTTTAAGCCATGTAGAAATTTATCATTTCCAAGTAATGACATTCCCTTTGGCTGGGCTTTGCAAATCAACATGTCAATGAGAACACCTGGTTTTTACTCTCCTAGCCTCTCAGGAGTTTTTAAACAGTCACCTTTACTGCAACCAGAGCTAGCTACTTTATTTTGAATTCTGATATTTTAAAAAACGAACAGTCCTGTTTTGATTGTGTGTTAGGTATAAGAGTTTGATCAAAAGCTGAAGGAAAATTGTTTAAAAGCTTCTCCTATAATTTTTTCCCTTGATCCAATAAAATATTATTCTAACGACGTAGCTATAGTTTTCTTGGCATATATTGAAAGGGATGATTCTGGGGAACGTTTGTTTCAGTTAAACTGGAGTTTTGTTCTGCTTTTTTTAAATGATAGGGAGGAAGAACCTGGCACTATGTTCTCAGCTCTTCCATAAATATCGACTTTAATCTTTTGCAGATTTATGAATTTTATTAAAAATACTTGCATACAAATAATTTTATCATAATTTTTAATCCAATGGTTCGGGGTTACTATGAAATAGAGGTTTCATGGAATGTTCGACATTTAGTGAGAGTTCTCTGCATTTCAGCAAAGTTTGTTCAGGAGACAGAGGTATAAGAAACAGATTTCTTCCTCCAGAAGTTCACATAATGTGCTCTCTTAGGACAATGCATTAGCAAGAGTATTTTTTCTCCTAATGGCTTATAGGGCTAAGGATTAATATGGATTTCACTGCATGTTCTTTTCCCTCAATTTCTTGGAGAAGGTTAAATATATAGATCTCTCAATAGTGTTCATATTTTTTGACGTGGATTAGATCCTGCTATGCACTCACATGCCATAAAAGGAGATAAGGGCTCTAAAAGTATTTAGTGAATTGTAAAGTGATACACAGTCTGCCTTCCCTGTGGGGGCTGGATGCGGGGGGGCGCTCTGCATCCTCAGATTCAACCAACTGTGGATGGAAATGTCAAAAAAATTAATCCATAGTCGGGGATATATGTATATGTGTAGCTGATTCACTTTGTTATAAAGCAGAAAGTAACACACCATTATAAAGCAATTATATTCCAATAAAGATGTTAAAAAAAATTAATCCATAGTCAATCTGAGAAAGAAATGGAAAATCTTTATTTGAGCCAACCTGAGGATTATAACCCAGGGGACAGTCTCTTAGAGAGCTCTGAGGACTGTTCCAAAGAGGTAAAGGGGGAGGCCAGTATAGGTGTGATTTTGGAGAAGGGGGTACGTGCAACCAAGCACGCATCTTGGTAGAGGTGACTGCTATTTGCGAGGAACAGGTACCTTAGTTAATGGTTTTAGTGCTCCTCTAAGTATGGGAAGATGCAAAACACTGGATTCATAAAATTTTCTCCTGAAAATATCTAACTACCTGAGGGCCGGTTCTGTCAGTTTTCCCGCAGCACAAGAGGCTTCATCCTGACCTTCGCCCTGAATTCCTTTCAGGGTGTTCTGCATAGGTCAGCGACTGCAGTGGCCAATGACTTGATCCTTGTAGAAATGGACAGTGGGCAGCATTCTTCGTCTTACACTCCCTTCCCTTTTAGTCTTAATTTTGATCAAGGCTTAGGAGGCATTTCGTGAGCACTTTGTCCCACAGCTCTAGGAATGCTCATTCCCAGGTCAGGCGAGGATTTGGTTGATAAGCCACTCAGTGTGCTATTACTGGACTAGGCCCTGTTACCAGTGGCCAAAAGCCTCTGGATCACCTGTCTTACATTCCGTTATAGTCCAGGAAATGGTTCCCTCTTGTTGCTTCTTCCCACATCTAGAGTTACACTATTATAATCATTGATTTTGTAGAACTATATCTTTGATCAGTCGTTTCAAGTTGACTAATCATCATTAATTTTGTTGGAGGCTCAGTCACACATTTGGTCATGCAAGAAGCAATAATCCTGTACAATAGGCAGAATACAAGTAATATAGCTAGTAACATTAACAAGGTCATAAGTATTTAAGTGAAGAGCTTTCATTAGGTGTGGCCCAGTATCTCCCCAGGTCATCTCAGCAGTCTGTTCTGCATTAATTGCTGTCTTTAAGGGAAATGATATCTTGGTATTGTACATAAAGCTCCCCAAAGATGTCTGCAGGTATAAGGTGAGGGTGTGTTATTATGACCCCTTAAGGATTGACAAAGGAATGTTATCTTCTAAAGAGTTAGGTGGCAGTCAGAAGAACAATTGATCTTTATGTTTGAACAGGTGTTTCTGCCACTGGGGAGTCTAGTTAATGCATAATGCAGATGCACAATGCACGGTAAAGGGGAGGGAGGAGGCCAAAGGGCAGAGAAAAATTTCATGTTTAAAATTTTCTTGTCTTGCCTTAAACTGTGAATTGAAATAAACATCGGAAAATATTTAGGAAAATAATTCCAGAAAATTCCAAAAAACAAAACTTGAATATGCCATGCGCAGGCAACTACTTATGTAGCATTTACTTTACATAGCATCTACATTGTATTTACAATTATTTTCATAACATTTACATTGTATTAGGTGTTATAAGTAATCTAGAGATGTTTTAAAGTATATGGGAGAATGTGGGTTGGTTACATGCAAATACTATGCCATTGTGTATAATGGACTTGAGCATCCACAGATTTTGGTATCTGAGGAGGGTCCTGGAACCAATCCCCCACAGATACTGAGGGATCACTGTATAACCATAGGATAGGGGGCTATTATTGTTGTTCCATACTTTCCCAGAGTGTTCTGATTATCACCTCCATAGCGGTGTTTGGCCCTTGCTCTATCTCTCTTCTGAATGGTGGTTTACACCCAGAAAACAATACAGCAGCGTGGTTTAGACTAGAGCAGTGGTTCTTAATAAAGAGCAGTGGCTGTGTTTTTGCATCCTCCCGCCCCCCAACCCACCAGGACATTTGGCAATGTCTGGAGATGTTTTTGATTTTCACAGCTGGGAAGAGGAGAGATGTTATTGACATCTAATGGGTAGAGGCCAGAGATTCTGCTAGGTATAGTATAATGCACAGGACATCCCCTTACAACAAAGACTTTTCCAGCCCCAAATGTCAGTAGCGCTGAGAGACCCTAGACTAGAGCAAGGGACCTGGAGTGGGGGCCAACCTGGGTTAGCATCCTGGAACAACCCTGAGTGAGTTCCTTAACCTGAGTGTCTATAAAATGCAAGTCTGAAGTGCTATTGTGGAATAGGTGAGATGGTGTATATAAAGTACTTAGCTCACAGAGGTGCCCCGTAAATGGTAACTCTTAGTATTATGTCTGGTTGGTAAATCCAGGGACTATGCTTTAAATAGACAGCTTTGGCTTTTGAACCCATTGTGTACAGAACCAAGTCAGGTTTCATTTTTCTTTTTCTATAAATTTATTTATTTATTTATCTTTGGCTGTGTTGAGTCTTTGTTGCTGCATGCGGGCTTTCTCTAGTTTCAGCTAGCGGGGGCTTCTTCGTTGCGGTGTGCGAGCTTCTTATTCCCGTGGCTTCACTTGTTTTGGAGCACCAGCTCTAGGCGTGTGGGCCTCAGTAGTTGTGGCACGTGGCCTCAGTAGTCGTGGCTCGCAGGCTTCAGAGCGCAGGCTCAGTAGTTGTGGCACATGGACTTAGTTGCTCCGTGGCATGTGGGATCTTCCCAGACCAGGGCTCTAACGCGTGACTGCTGCATTGGCAAATGGATTCTCAACCACTGCGCCACCAGGGAAGCCCTGCTGGACAGTTTTCAAAGTGCTTTTATATACCTTGTCAGATACAACTTTTGCAACCACCCTGTGAGGCATGGAAGGCAGATACCATATTGATTTTTTTTTTTTTTTTTAACAGATGAAGGAAACTTGGGGCTGGAGATGGTAAGAAATTTGTCAAAGTCACAGTGAGAAAAGGGCAAAAACAGGGACTCAAACCCAGGTTGAGTAGCTTCCGATTACTGCTACAGGGCTCCATCCACCACACCTTTCTGTCTCTTCTGATGTAGATGGAGCATGAACTTGATGCAACTTCAAATAATACATCAAAATAATAACTATTGACTGAACATCTACTGATGTCAGGAAATGTACAGTTGACCCTTGAGCAACCTGGGGGTTAGGAGTGCCAACCTTATGTGTGGCCTGGGTAGTCCTGGCTGAGAAGGAACCTGAACAGTGACCCTGTGGAGTGAGATTTGATGGACTTCTGGGAAGTGGTCTGAGAAGCAAAGGATATCTTGTTCGTTCATTCGTTTGTTTGTTCATTCATTCATCAGTATTAAGGGCTTACCAGGGCCAGGGTCTATGCTGAACACGGGGTAAAGATGGAATGTTGAACCCAAATGCAGTCCCTGCCCCTACAGAGGTGACAGTTTGGAGTTGAGTTGTAGGGAGGATGTTTTGCTTCAGAGGTAGGTGGGGAAAGGATTCCTCAAGGCTTTTTCATACCTGTGCACAGAGCTGAAGTGAAGCTCAGGCCATGTGTAAGTAGAAGGTGCTGGTTGGCTGTACTCAGGTGCTTAGAGTGGAAGAATAAGACCTCATGTTATGGGGATATATGTACATGTATAGCTGATTCACTTTGTTATAAAGCAGAAGCTAACACACCATTGTAAAGCAATTATACTCCAATAAAGATGTTTAAAAAATAATTAATTAAAAAAGAAAAAAAAGACCTCATGTTATCCCACATGACATTCAGAACCCCACTTCCCCAAAGGTGGGGAACCGCCCTCTGCTGGAAGTCACCTGGGTTGGACAATCAGGTTGAGTAAAGCCTGGAGCTTAGGGAAGTCTTTCATCCTCAGCGTGTCTGGAAGGGTACAAGCTCCAAGCCATCTAGATTGCTAATAAACTGACCCTGTTGTCTTATGTGACGAAGACTCCATACTATAGCAGAGCAGGGCTTGTTGAATGAGTGAATTAATAATAATTATAATAAATGTTAGTCTATGATAGAGGTAATGGGAGACTTCAAGATTTCGAGACGAACACACCCAGAGAAGAACCGAGCTCTCCCCCCTTTCCAGGCTGAGCTGGTTCCTGGGACTGTAAGAACCTAAAGGAGATCAGAGCTAGGGTTATTGATTTAAGAGGTTTTTGTTGGTCTTGAGACACTAGCATTAAGGGCATCTTAGGGTGATGTAGTCCAAGATTAAGAAAAGCAAAGAAGAAAAAAAAACCCTCAATTCTTAAGGAATAGATAATTTGTTGCTTTTCACCAGTAGCTTGAAACTATGTATTTGCCCTATTCTTGCACCTGCTCTTTGGAGTCTGAGAGAATTTCCCAAGAGGTTCAAGATAAGTCTACAGTCTAGAAACTGGAGAAGGGCTACCCTTACCCAAACCACTTGAAGATGGAATGAAAATACACATACTCTGCTGAATATTGCCTGTAGATCGTACTTTTGTGAGAAATGAAACTTTGTTGGTGAAAACTATCTTCTCATTTTCCTTTTAGACTCAAATTGGTTGTATAAAATACGGGAGAAAAAGGAGGAGGATGTGAAATCAGTGATGAGTGTAGTGGCTCTTGAATTAGGAAATTTATATTCTCCCTGGTGTATTTCACTCCGTCCAAAGAATTCATTCCAGGAGTCTCATCTTAGCTTTTCTATTCCTGCACTTAAGCAAGATAAGGGCATCAATATTGTTCTCTTGAGTTGCCAGGAAGCCTGAGCACTTCATAAAGTAGCATTAGTCAGTTTCATGCATGGGCTAATGCTTGGTTGGAATTGGCTGCAGTGGTAGAATGTCACCCAAACAGACAGGTTCAGGTAAAGCACCAAGAATTTCATTGAAACTGGGCAGCATTTCAGGCAGGTAGAAACTGGTTCATCAAATCTCATTGTGGCAAAGAGGTTCAGGTTAATTCATGAAGTACGTGCACAATTTTGTCCCATGAAAGAAAAAAAAAACTATTTATAATTATGTGGCTGTGATATGTCTTATGGCCTGGAGGACCATTGTGTCTAGATATATTGACCTAATTCCAAAGGGGGTAATGATAATACACCCACGTGTGCATGAAGGCATACAGAAACATAAAATACCTACTGTGTATTGAACAATTCCTGTGTGTCAGGCATTGTGCAATGCGCTTTTTTTTTTTTAACCTTATCTCTACTCCCCGAAACAAGTTAGGAGAGAGAGATCCCAGTTTACCAATGAGAAAAAGAAATGAAGTGGCTTGCTCAAGGCCACTACAGTTAGTAAGTATCAGAGCTGGTTACAGATTCCTCACTTCTGAGAGGGCCTGGGGCAGATGAGTTTGGGTTTAATAAAGGGCTCCCTTACAATGCATCTGTAACCTGGAATGGGTCCAGGGTGGGATTTCCTGTCCGCCCAGCTCATCACCCTATTTAAGGGATTCCGGAAGCTCGGAGTTACTAAATTTATATATGTGGTTCCCTGAACCTATTGAAAGCATAGGCTCAGGGGGGCAGGGGCTGGGGGTAGTGCGTTGAGCCCGTCTTCATGATTTCATATGCCTACAAAACCACATACTGTATATGTGTGTCAAACAGCTGCACAGACCATTAAAACTTGAAAGTCCTTTGCTTTAGGCTGCGGTGATAGTAGCTTCATTTGGAGCCACCTGCCAGCTCATCTAAACTCTGGCCTGTGATTAGGTGTATCTGGCTGAAAGATACAGGGTGATGAATCATTTAATGGATGTTGTTGATTTAGAAAACTTTCAAAGCATGGAGAACTTATAATAATCACTTTAAAACAGGTTTCATGGGACTTCCCTGGTGGTCCAGTCTTAAGACCCTGCGCTTCCACTGCTGGGGCACAGGTTTGATCTCTGGTCAGGGAACTAAGATCCTACATGCCTCACAGTTTGGCCAAAAAAAAAAAACAAAAAAAAAAAACAGGTTTGATGATGAAAAGATTGGGCAATAATGGATGGCCTAGAGTGACAGTGAAGTTCTCAGTTGCAACCCCCTGACCCCCCATCTTGCTGGCCCCAGAGCCAACTCATGTCTCTAGAGAGGCAAGCTGTGATCCTGGTTCCTTTTGAACGTAGAAATGACAGCTTCAAGACCCTCTCTGATCTAGGACAGATTGCATTAGTTGAGCACATGTTGTGTGCTAGCAGTTTTACCTGTATTATCTTCTCTCTCTCTTAAACTTTCTATTATAGAATATTTCAGACAGACAGAGGTGCACAGAATAGTAGAATACACCTCCATGTGCCCATCCCCAACTTCAGCAATTACCAACTCATGGCCAACTTCTCTACATACACCTTACCTCCAAATGATTTTGAAGCAAACCCAAGCCACCATTTCATGATTTGGGAGCATTTCAGAATGCATTTCTAAAAGATGAGGGCTCTTTTATCATAATTCTTTAAACATGACAACAACCCTATTAGGTACCACTCTATCCTTATTTTATAGGTAAAGACAGTGAGACACAAGGAGGTTAAATTATTTGCCCGAGGTCATCCAAGGCAGAGTCAGGATTCAAACCCAAGTTGCCTAACTCCAAAGCCTGTCCTGTTAACCACCACACTGTGTTAAGGTAGCCATTAGACCCCTCTGCTCTAGCTAATCCTACACTGTGGAATTGGATCCTGGAAGCAGGAAAATAAACTCCCAGGGACAACACTATTGATTTCTGTGAATTCAACCACCCAGTCATTGCTGCAAGCAGGGTATATTTAGGTTCACAGGGTTAGAATGGCTGTGAAAGTCTTAGACTTGTCATCTCAAGGAATGAAAGGACTGGCCTGAAATATTAATGGATCCTCTTTGGGCAGCAAATCTGACAAAGCAGTCAAACCCTTATCGTGCTAGTGTTTGAAAGGGTGGAGAAACCCACAATGAAAAGGACTTCACAGAGAATATGACTGTCGTGCTCTGGCTGCCAAGGGAAGTAAAAGGTTTCTTTTAAAATGAATTTTCATCTGGTTTTCTCTCTTGGCAGAAGGAATCATAGTCTTCCCACTGAGTCTTTTCAGTTCGTTTCTAGCACAGCTAATTGTGTTTATTTGTCTCCAGAATCACATGTCTGCCTCCTCTCCCTGGCCTTTCCTTAAGGTATCTTGCCTGCTGTGTACTACGGTTGCTGCCAAAAAACGTTCCCCTCACCTGGGAGCGGTTGGCTGACAACACAGAGTAGATGTTGGGAGGCCACCTGTCTCTCCAGAGATCTGCCCTGGCCTCAGGCATCCAAGCCCACCTCAGGGTGGGGATTATATAAGCTGGTGGGGAAAGGAACCGTGTCATTTGCCTTGTGGCTACCCTTTTGGCCCATCAGGGTTAAGAACAGAGCAGAAAACACATGAATACTATTGATTGGCTGATCAAGGAGCTTTGCTAGTTCAAGTTCAAGAAATTGATTCTCCATTTTTTCCTATCAAAACAAGCATCACACTGACTTTTCTGTTTAATACTTTTCCTTTGGCTTTGGGAATCGCTGACTTTTAAGTGATTCTCAAACCTCAGTTTCTTTTCTTACCCCCTTCCCCATGAAGTCCAATCACAGAAGCCATGTAATCACTGGAGGACTACCCAGCCCTTCTTAATCCTCTCTCCTGTGAAGCACTAAATGGTGGTCCTTGTCAGGGTGCAGGTGAGGACGAGCCTAGAAATTCCACCTTTGACTCTCTCTGGGAACACCATGAGACCACTTTATCAGACGGTAACAATTTCTGGGTCCGTGAGGACCTCAGCCTGTGTCTTTTTCAGGGAACATCTGTTTTCCTTAAACCTTTGCTGTTGCCAATCTTCAAAATTATTTATTTATTTATTTATTTATTTATTTTGGCTGCACCAGGTCTTAGTTGTGACACGTGGGATCTTTTTTTTTTTTTTTAAAGTTGTGGCATGTGGACTTCTTAGTTGCAGCATGCGGGTATCTTAGTTGGAGCATGCATGTGGGATCTAGTTTCCCGACCAGGGATCAAACCTGGGCCCCGCATTGGGAGCACAGAGTTTTACCCACTGGACCACCAGGGAGGTCCCTGAAATAATTTTTTATGATTGCTGGGACTTCTACTTTTTGAAAACTAAGGAAAATAGTAGACTGTGAGTTGCTAGCTCTTCATCATAGAGTCAGCTCAGGGATGGCAAATACATGGCTTTGTGCCACGGCCCCCTTCTGAGCCTGGTGTCCCCCAGGAGCAGTGGCAGACTTGTACATCGATCACAGCATCTTCTCTGGAGCTCGCCAGGGCCTGAATGCCTCTCAGTGCGGGACCCCAGGAAGCCAGTTACCAAGAGTGTGGCCTAGGGTTGACACCTCTGTGCCCTTTCCTAAGTAAGTGGTCTTTAAAGCCCTTCCCACACTAAAATCTCTTGAGCCTTTCTGCCTGTGGTCACATTGGGTCCCTAACAGCAAGGGGCCAGCTCTCTCCTCTTTCACCAAGAATCAGATTAAAGGGGGATGTGTCACCACTCAGGCATGCTAAACCCTTTCTGGAAAGCAGATGATGGGGAAAATGTTTTAAACATTGATGGTTCACGGAGGAATTGGAGGTCGTGACTCTTCCTTTCCAACCCATAGTGGGTTTGTAGATTGGGTTTGTAATTTGGTTGGTGAGTCAGTAAGACTAATTAAAGTCATCCTTTTTATGGAGAACCAGAATGTTTAATGCCCAGGGGGAATATAAAGGAAATGGGAGCCCAAAGCCTGTCCTTTAGGAGTTCCTAATCTGGTAGAGCAGTTGTATTAAGTTGAATTTAGATTCAGTGTAGTTTAATGAGATGCAAGGAGAAATGTAGTGCCTGGTTATAATTAACTCACTCGCAGCTGACTAACATCCGTTTGAAGACATTTGGAGGGCATTAAGATAATGCCTGTGAAGCAACAGGACTTCCTTGACAGAAGATGCTATAAGTATTTATGACCATATTGTAGATAATGTACAGGGCTGTAAGGAATGGTTTGGGCCCATCTGTAGTCACCAGAAATTGTTACCCTCTGATAAGCTGGTCAGGCAGAAGCTGCAAGGGCTGCTGCAGGCCTGGCTGTCTCCAGGATGGTTAACAGAGGATGCCGAGCTGCTGTCTGGGAGGTTAAGATCAGGCTGGTGTGCGTGAGTGTGGTTTTCTCTTGCTTTAATCAACAGTACATTCTTTTACAAGAAAACGTCAAGAAAAGTCTTTTCGCAAGAAAAAGCTCATCTTGGAGTGCTCTGACTTACCAGCAAGGACCGGCAGAGGCACTTTTTCCATTTCAGAAATCTCAACAGTATAGTGAGGGCAGAGGAAGGGAGAGGGGGAAAACCGTATAGGTCAAAGAACGCATTAGACTGACCAAGTATTCTAAAGGTATTTTTCAAAAAATCAGGTTAGATTTAGAATCCCTTTCCTAAGTGTGTACTTTTTTTTTTTTTGCGGCCTCTCACTGTTGTGGCCTCTCCCGTTGCGGAGCACAGGCTCCGGACACGCAGGCTCAGCGGCCATGGCTCACGGGCCCAGCCGCTCCGCAGCATGTGGGATCTTCCCGGACCGGGGCACGAACCCGTGTCCCCTGCATCGGCAGGCGGACTCTCAACCACTGCGCCACCAGGGAAGCCCCTGGCTTACTATTATTCTTTACTTTCTCCATCTTTTAGGACATCATATAAAATAAGCCAAAAAAACATCATTTGCTGTTGTTATTCAGGAACGTCCAAAGTATTTGAATTCTCTGGTGTGGATAAGTGGCCTGTGAGGCTGAAATAGCGAGCTGGGGAATAATTGCAACTTTTCAGTAGATACTACAATCCTTTGTGGAAGGGAGCACTGGGGCAGTGAAACTGCAAGTACTGTGCTGACCTTGAACTTTTCTCGTAACAATAAGTGCTTGTCTCTTCCCAAGACCATATGATCTGTGGAACTTGCTGGAATAGCTTCTGGCTGGTACTGTGTCTTTTGTTTTCTACCGGCACCCTGGGACTTGAGAACGCACTCTTTGGAGTTTAAAAGCATCTTATTTGAATGCTGACTTGATGGTGAGCTTATATAATTGGCTATTAGACACTGAATAAGCTTAAAACTTGGAAGTGACACTTTTTGGACCTGTAGTCATCTTGTCTTAGGCTTGTAATGACATTCTTTTTTTTTTTTTCCTTCAACTTTAATTCAGAAATATCAAATTGTTGGCCTTTAATATTTTAAGTTTACAGATGGCGCTACTGGTGCCAGAAGGATTGTGGTTTATTTTTAAGTATGTGATTCATTTAATTTGAGGAGAGTAGGATTTGGGCCTTCTGCCTTGCAGCTCACTTTACCTCCAAGATCAATACAACTTCAAAGAAGGAGAAGTCTGTTTCTTAATGGTGTTTATAATGGCTGTGGCTTGTTGATATTAATGACCGAGTATCTACTTCAGGGTAGCTTTGATTAATCAAAGTCTTCACTTAAACTAATATTTACTGACATATTCTACTTTGAAGACAAAAACATCAAAACACAAGAAAATAAAGTCCTGTTAGAACTTTTATTTAAGAACAACTTCCCAGTAAATCCTTAGGTTCACCACAGGCACCGTCCAGTCTTCTTGACCATGGGTACCTCCATCATCCAAGCTGCGTCATGACCACTGACATCCAGAAGGAGATGAAGGACCTGGACAGTTCTGAATTATCAAAATTATCACTTACACATTTAGGAAAGTGAACTAATGCATTTTAGAATGATGTTCAATAAATGAGATTGGAACAGAAAGCACTTCCTGAATAGGGTAGACATTCAGGGCATGGCCTCTGGAGTGAGCCTACCTGGTTCTGGATTCTGGCTCCACTACTTCCTGTCTAGGTGACCTTGGGCAAGACACTTAACCTCTTTCCTCATCTGTACAGTAGGTAGGAAGAATAAATCCCATGTCATAGAGTTGTGAGAAATGATTGTGAGTTAATAACATGCAAAGAACTTAGAACGGTGCCCAGCGTAGAATAAGTGCTCCTTATTCTGAGTTACTATAATAACTATTACTGGCGACTAGATAAAGAGGAGCACCAGGTAAAGATGAGGGAAAAATATATCTCTGGTTTCTGACTTGAGCACCTGGCTGAAGCGATTTACTGAACAGAAACAAGGAACATGGGATAGAAATAGGTTTAGTGGAGGAAGCTCAATTCTCTCTGTGGGTTGTATTCATTTTGAGGTATCTTTGTTACAGCTGAGCAGAGATAACCTTGTGGCCATTAAATAAGCCCCATTCCATGTAATGACTAAGTTTTCTGTGTACTACGGGTTCTCTCCTTGGTTTTCTTATGGATTTCTTGTGAGCTGTCAAAAACAAATTAAACTCCAGGTGCTTCAGAATTTCCATCTGAATAATATTGAACATAATAACGGCACATAGTAAACTCAGCAAATGCTTTCAAAAGGTCCTAAGGGGGAATTCCCTGGCGATCCAGTGGTTAGGACTCCGTGCTTCCACTGCAGGGGGCCCGGGTTCGATCCCTGGTCAGGGAACTAAGATCCCACAAGCCTCATGGCTCAGCCAAAAGAAAAATGTCCTAAGTAGCTTGGATAAAGGTTATATATATATATATATATATATACACACACACATACATACACACACACACACACATCTATATATATATATATATACTTGACTACTGTAGGTACCTCATATAAGTGGAATCATACAGCATTTGTCTTTTTGTCTCCAGCTTATATCTCTTAGCATAATGTCCTCCAGGTTCATCCATGGAGGTTCATATATATATATGATGGTCAAAGCCAAGATTGAGATTTTGACATAGAAACAAGGAAGGTAAAAGCCAGTATACTTTTAGTATGTCTTTCTTTCATTCATCCATTTGTTCACTCATTCTTACAATAAATATTTACTGAGCACTTTTTGTATAAGCCAAGTAATGTTCTAGGTACCAGGGGATACATAAGTGAACAAACAGACAAAAATACCTCTGCTAATGGGGCTTATATTCTGGGCCAGCAGCAGGGCTACGACAGACAATAAACTTAATAAATAAAAATAATATATTAACCTCATACCCATTAGAGTGGCTACAGTCAATAGCCAGAAAATAACACGTGTTGACAAGGATGCAGAGAAGTTGGAACTCTTTTGCACTATTGTGAGAATGTGAAATGGTGCACTCACTGTGGAAAATGGTATGGCAGTTCCTCAAAAACTTAAAAAATAGAATTACCAATGATCCAGCAATTCCACTTCTGAGTATATACCCATAAGAACTGAAAGCAATCTTAAAGAAATACTTGCACGCTTACATTCATAGCAGTGTTATTCACAATAGTCTAAAAGGTGGAAGCACCCTAAAGGTACATCAGTGGATGAGTATATACATATTCATATAGTGTATACATACAATGAATATTATTCAGCCTTAAAAAGGAAGGATATTCTGACACATGGTCTACAACATTGGTGAACCTGGAGGACGTTATGCTAAGTGAAATAAGACACAGAAAGACAAATGCTGTATGATTCCACTTATATGAGGTACCTGGAGTAGTCAAATTCATAGAGACAGAAAGTAGAAGGATGTTTGCCAGGAGCTGGAGGAAGTGGGAATTGGAGAATTGTTTACTGGGTATAGAATTTCAGTTTTGCAAGATGAAGGGAGTTCTGGAGATGGATGTTGGTGATGGTTGCACAACAATGTGAATGTACTTAACACTACTGAACTGTACAGCTAAAAAGGGTTAAGATGGGAAATTTTATGTTAGGTGTATGTACCACAATTTTTTAAAAAATACGAGAAAGACTATAATACATTAGGTCACAAGGTGAAAAGTACAATAGAAAACCAAAAAAAGAGCAAAGCAGAGTATCGGGGTTCTAGAGAGCTCGGGAGGGTGCAAATGCAGTATTAGATCAATAGGGAAGTGGGGAGGCCCCTTTCGACTGAAGAAAAACGCACAACCTAAAAGTTGCAAGTTAAGTTTTATTCAGGGGCCTCACCGAGGGCTGACTATAACCCAGGAGATAGCCTCTCAGACAGCTTTGAGGATCTGCTCTAAAGAGGTAAGGCAGGAGCCAGGATATATGGGAGTTTTTGCTCAAAACAAAACAAAACACGTAGTTGAACATCAAAAGATCACTGCTAGTCACAAAAACCAGACATCTCAAGTTAATGATTTCAGTGTTTTTCTATCTGTGGGAAGATACAAGAGTCTGGGCTCATTGAAATTATTCTGTAGATGTACATCTCAACTCTGTAGGGCCAGTATCCTGTTTTTCTCCACCCTGAATTCCCCTCAAGTCTCACTGTAGGGGCGGCTGCAGTGGCTGACAGCTTGCTGGTGGGCAGCATTCATTGTTTACTGCAGTGGCAGGCAACATTTTTTGTCTGCACCTCCTTGAGAAGGTGAGATTTGAGCAAGGCCTGGAAGGAGTTGTCTGTCCCTCGGCTGTGATTACAGTCGGTGTCTAGATCGTCCAGGGCCCCCAGATGATGTGTGGCGAGACCCGGGCAATGATCACGTGGTGTGTATCTGTAAAGTTCACGAGCGGTGGGCAGCTGACGCAGAAACTGCGGACATGGGCATTTCAACTCAACTGGAAAAACAATCCAGGCACTCCGGTAGCACTTTGCACAGATTATAATCAGATGTCATCTGAGACTTGAGGTTATATTACAGTAAAGAGAAATGGTTGTTCTTATACTTGGCCCTTTCTACAGTCAAACTCCATAACCTAGAAACAACAGTCAGGAGTTTGATTTTTTAATTACACCTAAGTTTGCATGTTGTTGTTTAGCCCATTTCCAATACATGTTTTAAACTCCATAAGACTAGGATTTTCAGGGCTTCAGCTGAGCTTTCTGTCAACCCAAAACTAGGCAGTGCAGCTCAAGAGTACTTACTTCTGTTTTTCTCCATCTGGTAGGTCATATGGCATGGAATGGTGAGCTGCTTAGAAAAATCCTGTGATCTGGACATGTTACATTACTAATTTATGAGGCTGGTATAAAGAGGTATCAACTTACCATCATTTAAGCCACTACTCTGTACTCATGAAAAAAATTGAAAGAGGTTTGCAGCAGTGGATTCTTGAATTGATTTTTTTCACATCTCATTTTTTAATCTTTTTTCCATCAAAAAGAAGTACAATGAGCATGAATCTCTACTTTGGAATCAGGAAGAAATCTGTCACCATGCCCCCACCTCCACGGCACTGAACTTGGAGGGGAGATGAACATCTGTAGGTATCAGGCACCTTTGCCCCTTCACGATCCTGGCCCCAGGCGAGGATTCTGAAGCCACACCAGCAGCCACTGAAAACACACATGCTGTTTGTGACTCTCTCCCCAGACTAAAGTTGCACGATCATTGCTAAAGTTGCAGGGGCGAGGTGAAGGGAGGAGAAGCATACTTCCTCTCTAAGTCCTGTCTACGCTGATGGCAGTGAGCATAGGTTGACTGAAGAAGCACAGCACCAAGCTCAAAACTAGCCCCATCCTCACCCCCCAACCCGTGTTTTGGTAACACTCTTATCTGCCCAATGTTTGCTTTTAGTTCTGAACAAAATTATTTTTATGCCACACGGCTTGTGAGATCTCTGTTCCCCAACCAGGTGTTGAACCCAGGTCACAGCAATGAAAGCCCGGAATCCTAACCACTTGGCCACCAGGGAACTCCCTGAACAAAATTCTTATAAAATTTTTGGCATAAACGTGGTATCTTGGGAGCTTTGAAGAGAGGAGGAAGAATATTTTCCTTGATCTATATGCACAAGCAGCTGCCTACAGGCATTTGGCCCTTGGTGGTTATCAAGCTGAGTGTCCCCCTCTACATCCATTTTCTCCCAACACAGAGTGTGGACGGTAGAGACAGGCTTCTCTTGGTGGTGAAATGATAATTCATGGGAAGGTAGCACCCTTTAGGTATATACTGTTGTCATTAGATATAAGTCATTCCGTGGTGATAGCAGTACTTAGTAGCAAAAGAAGGAAGGAAAGTTCAGTGGACTCCACATTCATTCATTGAGGGTCTACTCTGGGCAAGTCTACGTGCCAGGCTCTAAGTTGCGGGGAGGGAATTTAATGCCACATGAGACAGTGCTTGCCCGTAAGGCCTGCTAGGGATATAGAAGTACCCAAACAACCACAGGACAAAGTTATATGTGATGACATCATTTTGTGACACAAACTTGCAGGTTGCAGGAGAAGGGATATTGCTTTGGGTAGATTGGAAGGCGTGGAGGAATCACCCTCTGAGAGGTGCCTTCAGGAATGGGTGAGGTTTTCTAAGGTAGAGATAGGGAGGAGGCCTTTCCAGGTAAAGGGAACAGCCTGGCCTAAGACCTGAAGGGGAATCCCCCTTCTAGACCCGCAGCTAAGAAGACCACACTGCAGCCTTGTTTGTCATAGCAAATACAGGAAATAACCTGCATGTCTGTCCACAGGAGGATGGACAAATAAATTGGGGTATTTGGAAAATATTCAGCAGAGAAAATGAATCAATTAGAGAATCATGTAGCAATTAATATGGAAAAAACACAAAACATTAAATGAAAGAAAGAAGGCTGCAGGAGGTTAGGTGCAAAATTTATATAAAGGTTAAAATATCCAAAACAATATATATAGTTTATGGATTTTTATTTTTATTTATTTTTAATTTTAAAAATTAATTAATTTATTTTTGGCTGCATTGGGTCTTCGTTGCTGTGCGTGGGCTTTTCTCTAGTTGCCGCGAGCAGGGGCTACTCTTCGTTGCAGTGTGCGGGCTTCTCATCGTGGTGGCTTCTCTTGTTGTGGAGCATGGGCTCTAGGTGCATGGGCTGCAGTAGTTGTGGCTCGCAGGCACTAGAGCGCAGGCTCAGTAGTTGTGGCGCACGGGCTTAGTTGCTCCGCGGCATGTGGGATCTTCCCAGACCAGGGCTCGAACCCGTGTCCCCTGCATTGGCAGGCGGGTTCTTAACCACTGCGCCACCAGGGAAGCCCTGGATTTTTAATTTTATGATTTTTTATTATATCATTACATGTAGTTATATAATTTTATAATCTCATAATGTTTTCATATGAAAACATTAGTGGAAATGAAAAACACCAGGTTCAGTGTATAGTGGCTGCTGCTGGGGAGGAAGGAAAGGAATGAGTGATTATAGGAGGCTAGGTCCCAGTTACCTGCGTTATAGGCATAGATGATACATACAGGCATGCGTACGCACAGTCATACATATATATACACACACATACACATATATACGTACACACATATATTTATATACATGCATATGTATATTTTTTACTTGATGTATAGTTGATTTACAATGTTATGTTAGTTTCTGGTGAACAGCAGTGATTCATATATATATATATATGTACATTCTTTTTCATATTCTTTTCCATTATGGTTTATTTACAGGATATTGACTATAGTTCCCTGTGCTATACAGTAAGACCTTTTTGCTTATCTATTTTATATATAGTAGTTTGTGTCGGCTAATCCCAAACTCCTAATTTATTCCTCCCCCACCCCTTTCCCCTTTGGTAACCGTACATTTGTTTCTATGTCTGGGAGTCTGTTTCTGTTTTGTAAATAAATTCATTTGTAGCATATTTTAGATTCCACATATAAGTAATATATGGTATTTGTCTTTCTGGCTTACCTCACTTAGTATGATCATCTCTAGATCCATCCATGTTGCTGCAAATGGCATTATTTCATTCTTTTTTATGGCTGAGTAATATTCCATTGTATATTTACCTCATCTTCTTTATCCATTCATCTGTTGATAGACATTTAGGTTGTTTCCATGTCTTGGCTATTGTGAATAGTAATGCTATGAACACTGGGTGCATGTATCTTTTCGAATTAGAGTTTTCTCTGGATCATGAATATATTTTAAAATCTGAAGTAGGGCTTCCCTGGTGGCACAGTGATTAAGAATCCACCTGCCAATGCAGGGGACACGGGTTCTAGCCCTGGTCCGGGAAGATCCCACATGCTGCGGAGCAACTAAGCCCGTGCGCCACAACTACTGAGCCTGCATTCCAGAGCCCGCGAGCCACAACTCCTGAACCCCAGGCGCCTAGGGCCCGTGCTCTGCAACAAGAGAAGCCACCGCAACGAAGAGTAGCCCCCGCTCACCGCAACTAGAGAAAGCCCATGCACAGCAACAAAGACCCAATGCAGCCAAAAATAAATAAATTTTTTTTAAATACCTTTAAAAAACTTTTAAAAAAATAAAATCTGAAGTAAATATGACATAAGATTTGACAAGCAATTGTTTGTCGTATCATCCTTTATACTTTTCTGTATATTTGAAGTATTTTGTAATTTCAAAATGAAAGTCACAGGGCATGTTTAGGAACAGTAAATGGTATATAGATCAGTGGTTTTCGAAGTTTAATGTGACCCTTAGTAAGAGATCTGTTTTATTTTAGGAACCAGGAGTTTCATGACAGTACTTATCCTTAATGTGTGAGGTGCACCCTGACATGTTCTGTTCTCTTCACTCTGTTTTGTTCTTCATGAAATCGACAGTGGATAATGTTAAGGCTGTGGATCAGGGCAGGGAGGAGTTTGACGGCAGCCTCAGGGATTTGAGCTTTACTTGGCAGAGAGGAGAGGGCTCCCGGCAGCTTTGGGGCATTATCCTCATCAGAGCTGAACTTTAGCTGAATCAAATCAGACGGAACTGTGGCCAGAGATTGGAGGAGGCGAGGTCGTTTAGGAGGTTATCATCATGGTTTAGCTGGGACAGTGTACCAGCCTGCAGGGGAGTGAGAGAAGGAATATACTGCAATTTAAACAAAAAGGGAGGGGGCAGGATTTGATGACTGGAATGTGAGGGAAGGAGGAAAAGGAGAAATTTCACTTTGATTTCAAGGCTTGGTGACTAGGAGATTGGTCATACTGGTAACAGAACTAGGCACAGCCGAGGTTTGATTTTTTGATTGCTTTTTTTTTTTTTTTTTTTGCGATACGCGGGCCTCTCACTGTTGTGGCCTCTCCCGTTGCGGAGCACAGGCTCCGGACACGCAGGCCCAGTGGCCATGGTTCATGGGCCCAGCCGCTCCACGGCATGTGGGATCTTCCTGGACCGGGGCACGAACCCGTGTCCCCTGCATCGGCAGGCGGACTCTCAACCACTGCGCCACCAGGGAAGCCCTTGATTGCTTTTTATTTATTTTTTTTGGCTGTGCCACTCGGCATGTGGAATCTTAGTTCCCTGACCAGGGATGGAACTAACGCCCCCTGCAGTAGAGTAGAAGTGTGAAGTCTTAACCACTGGACTGCCAGGGAAGTCCCAGCAAAAGTTTGGTTTTAAACACACAAAGCTTAAGATGCTGATGGGATCTCCAGATGGATAAAGTGAAGTCTTGTTGAGGTTAAAAGGCACGGATACAACATGGTCTCATAATGTTTGATGCCTTTTTATAGCCGTACACAGTACTGGTGAGGGAAACAGAAAAATTCGATGTCATCAGGGTGGGGCTGGGTGGCAGGCGTGGAGTGCTCCAGGGTAGAAGCAAAGGGGCTGGCACGTTGGGATGGCAGTGGGGCAGGTGAAGCAGGTGAAGTAAGACAGAAGGGCTGGGGTTATGAGGAGCCTGGAGCGTGTGAACTGGTGTGAGGAAATAGTCCAGGTGGAAATTAGGAGCAGTGTGATCAGGAAGGAGGAATGTCAAATCTGAGATCCTGGAGCTCGAGTAACCCCGAGTGAGAAACCACTACCGCCTTGTTGCAAGCCGGGTTGTAACAGGATGGAGATGAAGACCAGAGCAGTGCGAGGGTTCACAGCTGTCGGTCTGAACTGAATATTCAACTTTTCCGATGAAACTCGCCTGTGGAATAACTAACGATTTTTAACCAGCTCAGCTACTGATTATGAGTTTCTCCTTCAAATTGTAGAAAAGGCCATGGTGGAGAGGGGTTCCCTTAGGAGAGCCTCCTGGAGTGTCCTGGGAGAGGGCTCTGGACAACATAGCCAGATGTCCCAGCGGGAGTCAGGATTCCTAGCCTGCTGTCAGCTCACAGGCACACGGGCTCCCACGTCTTATCCAGCTCTTCCTATTCCATTTGTGTTTTATGGGCTTTCTTTTTCGGAGACCTAGGTGGCTGGGTTCTTGAGCACGAAAGTCAGAAGCAGTGCCCCTACCTTAGGGCTGATTCGGTTTAGAGCTGTGAATAGATCACTTCGATTCTCTGCGTCTCGGGGCGGAGGAGTTCAGGATTAACACGCACACACTACTATATATAAAATAGATAACCAACAAGGACCTACTGTATAGCACAGGGAACTATATTTAATATCTTCTAATAACCTATAATGGAAAAAATCTGAAAAAGAATATATATATGTATGTATAACAGAATCACTTTGCTGTACACCTGAAACTAACACATTGTAAATCAACTATACTTCGATAAAAATTATTTTTAAAAAATTAAAAATGCAAATTTTTATATACATAAAAAGATAATAGTGGAAACTCAAAAAAAATTCTCCATGCCTCAGTTATTCTCACAATTAAGTAACACAAACATAGATTTTTTTAATGCCTTGAGTGACTTCCTTGTGCAACTCAATGAATTTCACAATTTAATGTAAAGAAGGCACACGTACAACCAGCTATATCATAAGGCTAAGGGGATGTATAACAGGTTGTGATTAATTCTGCTTGAGTCTGTTGCTAAACTTCACAGAGGAGGTTATAGCTGAGCCTGGATTTGAGAGAGAAGCAGGGTTTGCCAGGCATAGAGGGGTACTTGGCGATGCAAAGTGTGTGTCTTGTTCAGGGAACCAGGACAGTCTGTTCTGCTTTTTTCTATGCAATGAGAATAAAAAACTAGGTCTCCTAACTCCTGCTCCAATGTTCTTTTGCTTTAGTTTTCTTCTGCCTCAATGTTCTTTTACTTTAGTTTTCTTCTGCCTGGCCTCCCTTCCCTGCATCTTTGCTTAGGCATTCTTGGGCACAAAAGTACCAATGATAGGAGGAAATAGACTAAAAGTCATCTGGTGATTGGAAATCCGGTGAACAATTTAAATATTGTTATGGATACCTCCCAAGTGGATGAACTACACCCAGATAAACAACATCCAAGTCAGATGTTGTTTCCTGTTGAAAAATCCCTAACATGTTCCTTGTCTAAAATCTCACCGGTTTTACCTTTAGAAGCAAAGAGGGCCAAAGGAGAGTCTTCTTTCACTCTGTTTTGGAACAATCATCCATTGACACATTCTGGGCCACCTTTCCTCTGATAATTGCAGATAGGAGGAATAAAGGATGGGTAGGTCCGTGTTTATGTCTCAGGGAACTTGCAACCCAGGAGGGCTCTCTGCACACACAGCAGGGAAGTAGCACATAAGTGCAGACGTTCTGCTAACCGAAACGTGTGGAGTAGGTAGGTAAGCACTCTGGGAGGAAAGAAATTAAGATGACCTGGAGAAAACTTCATGGCCAATGTGGGATTGAACTAAGGCCTTGAGGCTGTCTAAAGAGAAACTGAGAATGAAGCGACCTGCTTGATTCTTGGTAGCAAATAAAAAGCTGGGGTCTTGGGACCACCAGGAGAGTGTACAGCATTAGCTGCAAAGGGGTTAACGTTGAATTGCTAGGAAACGCCGAACTCCTTACACAGGGCACCAACCCGGCTTTCCTTGGTTATCAGATTCTTCTATGGAAAGTACATTTCCAATATTGATTTCCTGCCAATGGCAATCTGCGGCTCTCTTCGGAGTTCACCTGGGCTGGCCCGGGTCCCAGCAGGTTTGCCGATAGGTGATGAAGCTTCCTACAGGCTAGAGGCTGCATAGCTGAAGCCAGACCATGCCGAATGAAGCCAGTGGTTACACTCTTGTGGAAAGTCCTGGGAGGCTTCCTGTCCCCAGGCTTTAATTAACAGGCCGTTCTGACATCAGAGCTTACCTTTACCCAAACAAGCAGTCTCTGAAGGAAAGGAATCACCATACCAGCCAGCCTGGCCGTTGACCTTAGACTGCTCAACGCATTCTAAACTGTTCCCAGCTCCTCCAAATTCTCCCGCTAGAATTAAACACAGATACTCCTTACTGCATGTGGGTGGTGCATTCTGGGTCTGTAGTGATGTGTTTTGAAAATAGTACCTGCTCAAGTGAGGAGGTGAGCTGAGATGTGGGAAGGATGGGAAGTAACACAAAAGAAAATACAAGGAATCCCAGCTGAGAGTTCCAACTGGAGAAAGAGAAAAATCCCCAGGGCAGAGCAGCAAATTATAAGGCTGTCTTTTCTTTCTCCTGTCCATGTTAGGCGGAGCCACAGAGGAAGAGGTTCAGAGGTGGAGGGGTCACTGAGCCCAGGTGACATGTGTTCCTGGCACACTGGCACAGAGGTGTGCCTCGCTTTTTTTATAGGCAGGGTTCAGCCGCGCCAGGTGCCCACAAGGTGGGGGATTGACTCCCTTCTTAACTCTGTTTGGGTTTGTGCGCTGCGGGAAAAGTCTTGTGACAATATTGCATATACTGGTTTTCCCAAGCTAAGAGAACATGGTCGCTGCTTTACCAGCAGATGTTACACATTTTTTTCCCCTTTAACCCCCCCGCCCCCAGCCCCATGACCATTAGCTTACCTCCGTGGTGGCAAGTATGGCTAGGTTACTCCTGCGGACAAAAAAGTGTTGCCTGCCATTCCAGTAAACAGTGAATGCTGTCCACCATCAAGCCCTCATCCACTGCAGCTGCCCCTGCGGTGAGCCCTGAGGGGAATTCAGGGTGGAGAGAAACTGGATACTGGCCCTACATAGTTAAGATGCATATCAGAGGAATAATTTCAATGAGCCCAGACTCTTGCATCTGCCTATACATAGAAAAGCACTAAAATCATTAACTTGAGATGTCTGTTTTTCGAGATTAGCAGTGATCTTGCGATGTTCTGCTACATGTTGTTGTTTTTCCAACAGAAACTCCTATATATCCAGGCTCCTCCCTCACCTCTTTGGAGCAGATCCTCAGAGTATGTGAGAGGCTGACTCCTGGCCTATAGTCCTCAGTAAGGTCCCCGAATAAAACATAATTCTCAACTTTTAGGTTGTGTGTTTTTTCTCTAGTTGACACTCCTGACAATAACTTTATTACATGATCTGCTAACTAGTTGAGCTCAAAATCCACAGAATCATACAAATAAGTATGTATTCCTTTATAATACTGGGGTGTTTTGGCAGGTGGGGGGAGGATGTACTAATTAACTGTACTAATTAATCGTTTTACCAGTTTTTACAGATTTCTGTCAAATATTCCTATTTGTTGAATAGCAGTAACTTCATTTACAAAAGTAGTAAATATTCATCGTCAAAAGTACTATAACAATAATATCGACCCCAGATGAAAAGTAAAATTCCCATCATCCCACCACTTAGCAATATCTGTATCAATGTCTTGATTATTTGCAATTCCATACTTTTTCTGTGCCATAGGTATATCTTTACAAAAATGGGATGCACACTTTTAATTTGCTTCTTCCTTGTACTAATGTCTTTCATTCATGTATTTATTCAGCAAATCTTTGTTGAGCATCTACTATGTGCTGGTCAGTCACTGTTTTAAGTGTCGGGGAGATTGCAGTGAGAAACAAACGGAGCACACGTTTATGTCCTGCGTATCTCTCTATAACAATAAGTGTAATATATCTACATAATTCTTTTAATGGGTGTGTAGTATTCTATTGTACAGATTTTATCATCATTAAATCAGATCTCCCATTTTTGGATGCTGAAATGCTGTTTGTGTTTTAGGTTTTCTTAAATACGGAGTGGATATGCATTAACGGTGGGTGGATCTGAATCCATGTTAAAATTGTATCCGCTCATAATAGGATTCTGCCGCTCTTTAAAATATGACTTTATAAACAGTGGTATGATACTTGGCAGATGTGGCTGCAAAGATCAGTGTGGGCCCAGCAGCCTCTCACTTGATGGATGACTGAGGAGGTCCTGGGGTTGTCTGAGGCCACTGCAAGTCCACCTCTGTCTCTGGCCAGACCAGAGGCTGCTCACAGCAGGGTTCCAGGCCTTATAAATGGGCATCAAGCTGGCATTTTGGCTTCTGTTCCTTCTCAGCCATTTATGGCTTTGCAGCATTGTGGGAGGCTGGGCTTCTGTGGATTCTGGAAGAGTTTCTCTGCCGTCTTTGATGGAAATTGCTGTTCTTTTGTTCTCTGTCCAGCAACCAGCAGGCCACCTTCCTGACATCTGCATGAGGCCGTGACACGAGGTGATGTCACAGGATCTGTTTGTTGGTGACTTCAGCACACTGCTGGATCTTCAGCACAAAGCAAAACATAGTCCAGATGAATTATAGAATTTCTTAGCATTAGAACGTATAGAGATGATACCCTCAGTTTTATGGACAAAGACACAAGGGTAGAGAAGTTGAGTGGTTTGCCTAAAATCCCATAGTCAGTGGTAGAGCTGGAACTGCTAATTCCTCATCCAGGGCTTCTCCAGGGAATCAGCTATTCCAAGTTTGTGGTCAGTTCCCATAGGGCCCTTGTAATAGATCAGGGAACACCATTGCTTTAGAGTCCTCTATTTGGCCTCCAGATAAAATGTCATCAGTACCAAACTATGTCCCTTTCGCAAACATGGAACTTTTAGTTTTTTTAGATGGCATACTCTAGGTGTAAAACTATTAGCATTTTTAATAGTTTTAATGGAGGACCTGAGATAAAACTTTAAGATTGGACCCCTAAATAGTCCAAGGCATGATGTAACATTTTATAACACTTTCTTGTGAATGTTAACTGAATTCATGGTGTAGATGTTGTTGTACTCAAGAAATAGAACTTTTAATTCCAATCCCATTATAATCTAAATCTAATTAAAGCTGTTAATAAAGCAGTTGGAAGAATCCCAGAAATGTAACCAAAAACATTAAATTCCTTTTCAATTTTCAAAGATTGCATTAAAATCAATTATAAGGTAGAAAAAAATATATATATATTACAAAATTGTAACCCTTCTGTGTGTTCTTTAGTTCAAATATTGCTGGTACTTTAATGTGCATGGTTTGCCTTTTCAAAGCATCATTCAGCCACTGCCCATTTTATTATTATCCACTCTCTTTATTTCCTGAGAGGTAGAGAGACAGGAAATCATCTCCCACCCACCCTTGTTTATGAGGAAAATGACCCTGAGCAGCTGAATGTCTTGGGCATGGCCACATAGCTCATTGTACAGAGCAAATATTAACAGCCAGACTTCCCGACTTGCAAACCATTATTTCTTTTTTTCCCTTAACCTGGCAGAACAGGAGGAAATTGGTGCCATACGTCTGGGCCTAAAGAACTATTTGTTCAGTAAATCATGATTAGGTGTATGATTATTTTATATGCCACATATCATCGCAGACATAGGAACTTGCATGCCACACAGCCCCTGCCCTTAAAGCAGCCGGGTGTGGTGGGAAGTGAGCTCATCACCAAGGGTCAGGGCCCCAGGAGAGAAGTGTGAGGGTAGGTGGGGCACCTTCATCCAGCCTGGGGTTAGGAAAGCCCACAGGCAGAGCTGACGCCTGGGCAGAGTGTTGATGAGCTGGGGTTGCTGGAGCTGCCGTTGTGTGCAGAAGCATACAGGGGAGATAGAGAGTGTTGTACCTTTGAAAAACTCCCGGTGTTATGATCCAAGCCATCCAAGTGGCCTGGGTGTGGGCTCTGGGAAAGGAGGCTGGAATAGGACCTGGGAAGGAGGTCTACAGAAGGGCCTGTTTGCACAGGCTGAGAGATTGTGTGGTAAACAATGGTGCGCTCTTGAGGGACTTTGGGGAGGGGAGTAGTGATCAGTCTCCGCTTTTAAACTATCACCGTGAAATGGTTTGGAGACTAGAGGGCGGGTTCGGGGATATGAGGTGGGGGAACCATCTCTTGAGGAAGAAAGGTCAGTTATGAGACCGCTGTTTTCCTCATCAACACAAGTTCATCTTGAAGGCCCAAATCAAGGGGGAGCGGTAGAAATGGAAAGGACAAGTGGATTCCAGAAACGTTGAGATAAAATCAACAGGCCTCCATGACTGATCAGAGGTAGGGACAGGTCAAGTCTGGGCTGAAGGAGGAGGCTGAAGAGGTTGAGTTTGAAATGCCCGTGGGATATTCAGTTGGACAAAACCAGAGCTGCTGGATATTTGAATCCAAACTCAGGAAAGATCTGGCTGGAGGCATGTATTTGGGGATCCTATGATAACAGGGCCTGGCTGAAGAGAAAGCCTGCGTGCAGCAACTAAGACCCAACACAGCCAAAAATTAATTAATTAATTAATAATTTTAAAAAAAAGAACGTGGATCAACCATAGAGCTTTTTCAGAGCAAGGACTATCTGCTCAACAATATTGCAGGCTACCAAGGCCACAGAGGAAGAATAAAATAAGACCACCTACCTCAAGCCGCTTACAAGAAGAGTCAAACTTCACGAATCAACAGCCACCACCAGACCGCACGTAACGGAGTGTTAAGTGGAGAGAAATACAAACAGGCCTCTACGGAGCAGAGCTGCTCCTGGGAGGATAGGACTTACACATGTGAAGGGGTGAGGGGCGGGCCTTCCAGGAAAGGGGCAGAACACGACCCAGGATGCTACGGCCTCTGTGGGCCCACGAGCAGAGGGGCCGCTGCGGAAGACAGAGGAAGTGAGTGCGGCGGGTGGCGTGAGTTTAGGTTTGATGTTGCAGAAGGAAGAGGGGAGGTTTCTCATCCGTGGAGGGTTCTTTTGTTTTTTGTTTTTTTTTTGCGGTACGCGGGCTTCTCTCTGCTGTGGCCTCTCCCGTTGCGGAGCACAGGCTCCGGACGCGCAGGCTCAGTGGCCATGGCTCACGGGCCGGTCGCTCTGCGGCATGTAGGATCTTCCCGGACCGGGGCACGAACCCGTGTCCCCTGCATCGGCAGGCGGACTCTCAACCACTGCGCCACCAGGGAAGCCCCATCCCTGGGGTTTTTTCTTGTTCAATCCTTATGTCACCTGAGCTCGGGGGACTCATGCTATAGACCGGTACCTCCTCTCCTGGCTTAAGTGACACCGCCCTCTGTGGTCCCGCCTCTGCTTTCTTCTTCCATCACCCTGTCAACTGTGGCGTCTGTCCCCAGGGTTCCACCATCGGCCCCCTTTTCTGCCTCTGGTACCTCTCACACAGACACTTCTGCCATGTCCTTGGCGGATTCTCAACCACTGCGCCACCAGGGAAGCCCAAGTTAAACATTTGTGAGGGCTGAAATTTGTTGCATACAGATTTGGGTTCTCAGGAGAGGCAAGTCCAAAACCACTTGCTTTCCAGAGCATAATTAAAAAAAAAAAATACACACACAGTCTTTGCAATTAGATTTCATTAAATTTAGGCTACATGTTAATTTTGTTCAGCTCTTAAGATTTCTCAGGATAGGGCTTTCCTGGTGGCACAGTGGTTAGGAATCCACCTGCCAATGCGGGGGACACAGGTTTGAGCCCTGGTCCGGGAAGATCCCACATGCAGTGGAGCAACTAAGCCCGTGCACCACAACTACTGAGCCTGCGCTCCAGAGCCCATGAGCGACGACTACTGAGCCCGTGTGCCACAACTACTGAAGCCTGAATACCTAGAGCCCGTGCTCCGCAACAAGAGCAGCCACTGCAATGAGAAGCCCATGCACCACAACGAAGAGTAGCCCCTGCTTGCCACAACTAGAGAAAGCCTGCGTGCAGCAACGAAGACCCAACACAGCCAAAAATTAATTAATTAATTATAAAAAAAAGATTTCTCAGAATATGCCTTGGTTTTTACCAACCTGATTGATGACTCATTTGACCTTGAGGTTCAAGTAACTATTGCTTATCTCAGATTTCAAGTTCCCAGTGAAATTAGTGGGTAATTTAAGATTAGGTGCTCAAGAAATGTAGGCTCTCATTACTAATATCAACATTGATAATTTTTGTATTTTGATATAATACTTCGTACTAAATAAAATACATAAAAAAGCTTTGTATGGATGAAGAGTGCTTTTGTCTTTGCCAGTTCAAGACTATTTGAGACTTGATTTGGAGTGGTTTACAAGATCCCTCCTTTAAAGCGCCCTCTTGTGTCATTACAATGATGTGCAACTCTACAATGGATGGCGCCAAGGGACAGAATATAATGTCTAAGTGAAGGGTTGGTCTTCACCAAGATGGTTCCAGCCATTGAAACAGGGGAGGAGCATATGTGACAGAAATGCTGGCTGGTGGGTAAATGTTGTGGTAGTAGATTGCAGAAGTCTCTTCTGATTGATTGCATTTTCTCAATAAAATAGGAAGAAGGTTAGGCTGAGTGAGGATGGATGAAGAAGTATAGGAGATTTGAAGAGAGAAAACTACTAGGTTCCACTAGGAAGACATTGGGATAATAGACAATGAATATACAGCTAGATCTTTTCATGTCATTAAATACATTCACAGCATATTTCTATTGTTTGCTCACAATTCTGTTTTACGGCTTAAATTATGGTTCTATGATTTTTTAAAACCAGTTTCCTATTGTTGGACAAGGAAGTTCTTTCCAATTTCTTACTGTTATAAATAAAATGGAACAGTGTCTCTTGCTATACCATTCCTTAAAAAAAAAAAAAAAAAAAACTTTTGTACTGATAGAGCCTGTCTGATGATTTCATTTTTTTTTATTTGAGCGATTTTTAGTGAGTTTGTGTTGGTAGCTCACTGTGATTTTTTTTTTTTACGTTGGCGGTAGGAGTTTATTAATTAATTTATTTATTTTTGCTGTGTTGGGTCTTCGTTTCTGTGTGAGGGCTTTCTCTAGTTGTGGCAAGCTGGGGCCACTCTTCATCGCGGTGCACGGGCCTCTCACTATCGCGGCCTCTCGTTGCGGAGCACAGGCTCCAGACGCGCAGGCTCAGTAGTTGTGGCACACGGGCCTAGTTGCTCCGCGGCATGTGGGATCCTCCCAGACCAGGGCTCGAACCCGTGTCCCCTGCATTGGCAGGCAGATTCTCAACTACTGCACCACCAGGGAAGCCCCACTGTGATTTTTAAAAAATAATTAATTAATTAATTTATTTTTGGCCATGTCGGTTCTTCATTGCTGCGCACAGGCTTTCTCTACTTGCGGCGAGCGGGGGCTACTCTTTCATTGTGGTGTGCAGGCTTCTTATTGCAGTGGCTTCTCTTGTTGCAGAGCATGGGCTCTAGGCACATGGGTTTCAGTAGTTGTGGCACGTGGGCTCAGTAGTTGTGGCTCATGTGCCCTGGACCGCAGGCTCAGTAGTTGTGGCGTACGGGCTTAGTTGCTTTGCAGCATGTGGGATCTTCCTGGACCAGGGCTTGATCCCGTGTCCCCTGCATTGGCAGGCAGATTCTTAGCCACTGCGCCACCAGGGAAGGCCCAAGGGTTACATTTTAATGTCATCTAGCAAACTCGAAAGCTTTAAAGGTACCCTCACTTACCTTCTAGATGTCATTAAAATGAGGTGGCTGACATTCCCATTTTACAAGATGTGACTTTGCTTCACTCTGTAGTGAGCAGTAGAGACAAAGTCAGAATGTCAGAGCAGTAAGCGATCTTGGTCCGACTCTATTATTCTACATACGAAAAAAAAAAGGAGGCTCAAAGAAGTTGTCTGCAGTCCCGCCTCCCCAGCTGCACTAGCAAACCCATAGTTCCCTTGCTGTCTTTGCTCAGCAGCCCCTCACCGCATCTTTGCCCATTTTACTCTGTTTCCTGTAGGTTGCATCCCCGTGTAGCCATGACAACTGCCATCCTGGAGCGTCTGAGCACCCTGTCCGTGAGTGGACAGCATCTGCGCCGCCTGCCCAAGATTTTGGAGGATGGGCTGCCCAAGATGCCCGGCACCGTCCTGGAGACCGACGTGCCCCAGCTCTTCCGGGAGCCCTACATCCATGCTGGGTACCGCCCCACTGGCCACGAGTGGCGTTACTACTTCTTCAGCCTCTTCCAGAAACACAACGAGGTGGTCAACGTCTGGACCCACTTGCTGGCGGCTCTGGCCGTCCTCTTGCGGTTCTGGGCCTTTGTGGAGGCCGAGGGCCTGCCGTGGACCTCTGCCCACGCCCTGCCCCTGCTCCTCTACGTCCTGTCCTCCATCACTTACCTCACCTTCAGCCTCCTGGCCCACCTGCTGCAGTCCAAGTCCGAGCTCTCCCACTACACCTTCTACTTTGTGGACTACGTGGGCGTGAGCGTTTACCAGTACGGCAGTGCCCTGGTCCACTTCTTCTACACCTCCGACCAGGCCTGGTACGAGCACTTCTGGCTTTTCTTCCTGCCCGCAGCCGCCTTCTGTGGCTGGCTATCTTGCGCCGGCTGCTGCTACGCTAAGTACCGGTACCGCAGGCCTTACCCAGTCATGAGGAAGATCTGTCAGGTGGTGCCGGCGGGGCTGGCCTTCATCCTGGACATCAGCCCTGTGGCACATCGCGTGGTTCTGTGCCACCTGTCTGGCTGCCAGGAGCAGGCGGTCTGGTACCACTCCCTGCAGATTGTCTTCTTCCTGGTCAGTGCCTACTTCTTTTCCTGCCCGGTTCCGGAGAAGTACTTCCCGGGTTCCTGTGACATCGTGGGCCACGGGCATCAGATCTTCCACGCCTTTCTGTCTGTCTGCACACTGTCCCAGCTGGAGGCCATCCTCCTAGACTACAGGGGGCGACAGGAGATCTTCCTGCAACGCCACAGCCCCCTGTCCATCTACATGGCCTGCCTCTCCTTCTTCTTCTTGGTCACCTGCAGTGCAGCCACTGCAGCCTTCTTGAGGCAAAAAATCAAGGCCAGACTGACCAAGAAAGATTCTTGAGGCCGGCAGGTGGGGTGCGGTGTGGAGCTGGCCTGATATGATTTGGGGAAAACTTGAATCAGCAGTAGGAGTTGACTTTTTGTTTTTTAGAGCAGGCTTTTAAATGAGTACATATTTCCAAGGGTGGCTGTGGCTATGGCCTTAGGAAGCCAAAGGGTCCAAGAGTTTTGCTGTTATTGTTGTGAATGAAAGTATCCCTTTATCCTCTGGGCTGTAGCCTTACGAGACACAGGAAGGGAAGGGACCTTGGCTAAGATTCATCGGACACTGAATTAAGAACCATCTTCATGCCTGAAAATTTAGTAGAATTCCGACTGTGGCTGCCAGGGGCAAGGCCTGGTGTAAAGGGATAATCCAACTGGACTGGAGAAGTTAGGAGGTGGCTGGACCACACTGTATTGAAATGAGCATTCTTCTGTGATGCTGGTCTTTGGTAATTGGGTACCTTGACCCAAGGACCCGATTTCATTTGGATTTCAGATCGTCCTGGGTGGAGAAGTCAGAATCTTCAAGAAGATTCCGTAAAACCCTCAGACCTCGTGAATTACTCGGTTCGTCTCACTTCCGGTCCCTTCTCTGGCCCACTCTAGCACCGACCCTTTTCTCAGGATGATGTCTGCCTGGCTGTTTTCTCCCAAGTGCTGTTCACTCCCATCTGTACCTTGCATGATGATAGAGAGGACGATGAAGCAGTCATACTTCCAGGAAATGCTTGGATCCATGTGAACATTCAGGAAACTTACTGTCATATAATGCTAATGGAAACGGTAGTAGAAAATACAGTGCCAAGAGCCATCAGGAGGTCCAGCCAGCAAGCATGGATACCGTTTGGTGTCATGGGACCCTTCTGGTTTATACCTGTGCATTGCAGGATTACTTGAGATCTATTAGGGCTGCCTTACATGCCAGAAGATCTGGAGCTTTCTCCAGAGCATCTTCTCCAGATTTTGACCAGCATGTTCAAAAAGGCGCTGGTAGAGTGAATTGGTTCTGAGAGTCCCACTAGGGATCTGATTATTTCAAGAGGAACTCAAGGTCCAGCCTCTTAAATAGATGCTGCCCCACGAAGGACCCGCATAACTACCCTGGTTCAGGGTCCTCGGGGAGGCAGTTGTACCTCAGCTTAGAGCAGCTTAACTTAATCAAGCCCCAGGACAGGCACATGTGTGCATTCATGGTGGATTGGTCCCTGAAGGCTCCTCTGGGTGAGGATGGTGAACTGGGCACCTGTAGGCAGAATGTTCTGTTTAGGACATAGCTGCCCAGCAGCTTCTATGGGGTGAGGGAGGCTTGCGGTTGATGTGTTCTGGCCACGCAGCCCCCCTGAGGACTGCCTTCTGCACTGATCCAGTGAAGGGGGCTGCATTGGAACCCTCCCCAGAGGCTGTATTTCCTATCAATATAAGGTCTGTTTACTAAAAAGGGAGGTGGGTTTTCATTCCAGTTTGATGAACCTCCTCTCTTCCTAGATTACTTTGTTGTCTTCATATCTTTGTTTTCTTCCTTTCTCTTGAGAGATGTGTAGGGTTTGTGCCTTATAAATGGAAATGTACAAACTTAATACACTTAATACATGGCCTTGTGGAATTTTCAGTTTGGGGTTATAGGGATAAGAAAAAAAGGATTAATTGCCTTCCAAACCATGGATGAAAAAACTTACGAATATCAGAATTGCTTATCCATCAGAAGACTCTTTCAACCTGTATTTTGGAGGGAAAAATTCAACTGAGCCTTTCCTGTAATCTTTATATCAAGAAAGCGTATGTCGGGACTTCCCTGGCAGTCCAGCGGTTAAGACTCCCCGCTTCCACTGCAGGGGGTGCGGGTTCGATCCCTGGCCGGGGAACTAAGATTCTGCATGCCATGGGGTGGCCAAAAAAAAAAAAAAAAAAAGCAAGCATATGTCTTGTCAGTTATGTTGTTTTCCTAGATGGATTTCTCCTGGGAATCCTCAAATACCTGAACTTCTGTGCTACCCAAGTGTCTTACACGAGCTTCTGGCATCCAGGCCAAATTCACCACCAATAAAGTGAGCAACACCAAACCAGTTGAACTGATGAACAAGGGAATGGAAAGTTGTGTCACACAACACTGCAAGTAGAGGGTCAGTGTTTTTTTTGGGTTTTTTTTTGCGGTACACGGGCCCCTCACTGTTGTGGCCTCTCCCGTTGCGGAGGCCAGGCTCCAGACGCACAGGCTCAGCGGCCATGGCTCACGGGCCCAGCCGCTCCGTGGCATGTGGGATCTTCCCGGACCGGGGCGCGAACCCGTGTCCCCTGCATCGGCAGGCGGACTCTCAACCACTGCGCCACCAGGGAAGCCCGAGGGTCAGTTTAAATGGAGATGAGAAAGTGTCTGAAATGTCTGTAATTATGGATTCAGAGACTATCTTCTTTTAAAAATTGGAAGGAAGATGTAAGGCAAGCTTTTGCATGTAACCGTGGTGGCCATGGTGGGCAGAGATCTTTAGGCCAAATGCAGGTATTTTTTAAGGGAGAAAATACAAGGTATAGCAGTGATCTTCCAACGCCATCCGCAGCCCAGTGCCAGTCTGCACACTTATTGGTCTGTGACAAGATACGTACAGAGAGACACTAAACTCTTAGATATGAACATAAAATTCATAACATTTTGATTTTAATTTACCCAAGTATTGGTCCCTCAAGTACTGGAAATTTTAAAAAAATTTTTTTACCAGAGATATTTGAGAAGAGTTGAGGGACTACTATCTGGTTAGAAATTCCAGTATCTCATGAGAAATAGAGAAACAGGAGATGCAGGCATTTTTAAATACTCAGACTCTTGAGGGGTTAAATACTCCTTTTAAAACATTTTCATTCAAACGATTGAATCAGTAAGGAAGAGACCTAGTTTGTTTAAAAGGAATAATAAGTATTTGATAAAGGGGATGGTTCTTCTTATTCCACCAAAGCCAAAAGTTGACGTCTATTGGAAATTCTGCTGTCATTGCTCTTTTTTACTAAGGCTTTCAACCTATTAAAATGTAAATGCTTCTGGGAAAAAAACTAAACCAAACTATTAGTCATTTACGTCTTGGGAATACAATGCGTATTGTATGTGGCCCCCTACTCAGGGTAGAGAGAGGGAATAACAGGATGCAGCGAACTGGGGACCTATTTGCCTGTTTGTTTCCCTCTTGCAAGCACTTCCTGACCTATATTTACTAGGGAGCTAATGTTAATACTCTTCAGATGTTAGGGTTTCATCTCCCACCTTGGCTGAAAGTACCTCACTCAGTAACACTATTCTCAGTCCTCTACTGGAAGCTTGAAATAGTAGGCGCTCAAGCCATGGAATGGAGGTAGTTCTTTCCTGCCTCTGTTGCCCACCTGTTCACCAGTTGTACCCTGATGCTTGAAAACATTAGGTTCTTCAGTTGCCACGCTGTAGTTTCAAATGGGCCCTCCAGGTGGTGCTTATGTCTTACTCAGAGAAGGCATGGCCATTGTCCCCAAGGCCTCCGCCTCATTTTGTTGTTCCTCGGGTTTTGCTCGATTGCTTGGCAAAGAAAAAATAGAACTATTTTCTGTTTATATAAATCTACTTACACAAATGACCATTTAACAGATTTTGTAAATGCATTATTGTACTCTCAACAGCTACCTTGTGTCTTTGACAAGGCCTATCTTAACAAAAGGTTTTATCTAGACAAACGTTACCAGATGGAGATCAGGACACTTCATAGCCACCTGGAAGTAGGAAAGTATAAAAGCTTTGAAAAAAATCTCCGTACCCCAAATCCCAAAATATTCTCCCCCAAATCCCCACTTGTGAGTAGATCAAATTGGGCCCCCTCCCCAAAAGCTATGGAGTTGATTTCTCTAAGGATTTTCAGTCTAATTGAATAAATATTTTAATCTCATGGACAATAGTGTTAAATCTTCCAAACTTTTGAATTGATAGACTGTATTTTTTGAAACCTAAAAATTATGAACTATACTATTGTTATACCATAACAGGTACTATGGTTGTGAAATGTGGCACCTGTCAACCAAAGGATTCTGTGGCCTTAACTATTAGATTTAAATAGCTGTAGAAAAGGTGATTCCACTATCACCATAACAGGAAGAAAACAGCATTCTCTGGCTAGAGGTTTCACTGATAGAATTACGGATACCCCTCTCGCCCAAATGCTTTTTATCACCAGTAGGGACCCTGGGCAGTTTGCAAATACTTCTGTTGTCACTGCTAATAGTTTAACCACTTTTCAGTTACTGATTCAGTTACTGATTATGAGCATCTCTTGGTGGCAGACTCCATGTTGGCTCTGGAGATAAGACAGTGAGGGTAAAAAACTGGGACCCTCCATGCTAACGGAGGACCAGTGTCTTCCCACCTTGGGCCATGACGGGGGCGCCACTCCAGGACTTGGTTCCAGTCACAGCCTGAGGGTCAGATGGCCTGCCAAACCCACGGGAGGCTGGGACCTGCTTTGGGCCAGCCCCTTTTCTAAAGCATTGAGCTCTCTCCTTTCCCCTCCAGAGGCTGGAAACACTTCCCACTCCAGCAAGGCTGTCACCTTAGAGTCACCTCAACCTTTCTTGATACTCCTGCTGCCTCCCCAGCCCATCTTCCTGCCCTCTATTTGATTTAATCCAGTCCTGGGGAATCCTTGACACAGCCAGACACAGAGAGAAGCCCTATATTTCCACAGGTTGTATAGACTTCCCATAAAGCCCATCCTTTAGGGAAAGGGATGTAGGGTTCCAACCTGAGTGCAAGTTCCTGATTTGGTAAGTTGGAAACAGCATGCTACACCCTGGCTGCCTCCTTTGGGGAAAAAAAAAAAAAAATCCACCTTATCCCTTATGGAATTTTTTTTAGAAATATTTAATATAGAAGGAAAATCATTGCATTAAAGAGAAAATTCATTTAGATATTAACTTTAGGAGCATATTTATATAAGGTAAGCGCACTTCTTACCAACATGATTCTCGTAGGAAATTATGCACTGTATTTTAGACTCTAGGAGGCCTTGGCCAATTCAAAGGCTCCAGAATAACAGCTCAGGTTATATAGAGCACTGTGCGTCCCCAAACATTTCCACAACCATTTGCTTTCCTAAAGAGTCATGTGAGGTAAAACCAAAAAGAGCTCCATTAAACCGGCAAACACACTGAGAAAGTAGAACGATTGCTTCAAAGTCACACAACTAGGAATGTTTAAACTCAAAGTCCTTTTTCCTTCAGATAAATTCAGGGGTCAGCTAAATCGAAACATCAACACCAAATATTTGCAGAGCCCTTTGCAGTGTGTAAAGCACTTTTTAACGTATTGTGTATACTTTACCTAATCTCATTTTAACTTTTGTTCCTAAATACCTCATGAATAGCCAGGGTCATACCACTTCTTTGGGGGTTAAGAAGTACATCGTGGATGTCCTTGGATATCAAATAAAGCATTCTCTGCATCTCATGGTCTCCTCAGAAGCCAGAAAGTTCCATTGGCTGTAGGCCCTCAGTGGCCTAGATTTTAAAGTCAAATCTCACTCTCTGGTCATAGCTTCTTGAAAATACCTTTGAATCCTGGGAAGAGAAACCAAGTATTGATAATCTCGCCAAGATGATACAACCCTGCCCTCTGCTCTTTCACTGGGATTGTCAATTCTTCAAACGATTGGCTCTCCCAGGGATTCTGACAAGTGACAATGACTTTAAAAATGTTTCTCTGGGGGCTTCCCTGGCGGCACAGTGGTTGGGAGTCCGCCTGCTAATGCAGGGGACGCGGGTTCGTGCCCCAGCCCGGGAGGATCCCACATGCCGCGGAGCGGCTGGGCCCGTGAGCCATGGCTGCTGAGCCTGCGCGTCCGGAGCCTGTGCTCTGCAACGGGAGAGGCCACAACAGTGAAAGGCCCACGTAATGTTTCTCTGCCTCATAAAAGTTTTGCACACATTAGTAGGAAGGCCCCCTCGAAAGTCATTGGTTATTTCTCATTTCCAAGTAATAAAGGCTTATTAAAGAAAATGCTAAAAATGGAGAAAAAGGATAATTCATGAACACATCACTAAAATGAGTCCCTTCAGAGTAAGAATAAGCCCATGTCAAAATGTTGTCAATACGTAAATTAGCAGTGTGATATAAAGCTTCCTGAAAAGCCAGAAGTTAGGAATTTTTAGGCAACCTAATACTTTGATTCTGTAAAGTACAAAAAAAAAATCAATCAACAGTCTGGCTCAGTTTACAGTCACATGACACTCCCTTCTGACATTTACGAAGGTAATTTGCTGATGCTGTGGCTGGGACAAGGGCTCATGAAACACAGCCAATGATACATTATCTCGAGTTGAAAGAACTCTGTGTGAATCCAGCCCCACACTCCACAAACACTGAGCCCACAGGTGCCAGTCCATGTTCTAGGCACCAGGGATATAGCCATGGATAAAACAAATCCCAGCCCTGACAGAGACTTACCCTCAGCAGTGGGGGGTGAGGGCAAGATAAACAACAAACCGGGACTTCCCTGGCGGTCCTGTGGTTAGGATTCTGTGCCTTCACTGCGAAGGGGCATGGGTTCAATCCCTGGTGGGGGAACTAAGATCCCACAAGCTGCGCGGCCAAAAAAAAAATGACAAACCAAAGAAATACATCAGAGAGTTAAGGTGTTAGAAGGTGTTGGTGCCAAGGAGAAACAGAAAGCAAGGAAGGAGAGGCCAGAGGGATGGAGTGAGTGTGCAACTTTAACCAGAATCAGGGGAGACTACAGAAAGAGGTGTGTGTGTGTGTGTGTGTGTGTGTGTGTTTCTCCCCTGGGGAAGAGGGAAGAATTGCAAGGGCCCTGAGGCCAGAGCCTGCCTGAACAGAGAGGGGTCGAGGAGTCAGACAGAGGTGAGGACAGATTGTGAGATCCTTGTAAGGACCCGGCTTTTACTGTAACTTCAGGATGGGGAATGCTGGGGAAGAATCCTGCCCAAGAAAACTGCAGGATAGCCATTTATCTATGTGGACTAATTACTAATTGCACATGACCTTTGCTGGCAGAATGTAGAGCAAATTCTGCTGCCTGCCATCTACCCGAAACCAGGTTATCATTAAGTTATTCTCCTTGTGGGCTTAGCCCTATAGGTTGCATTCCTGTGGACACAGTCTCGTGCTCACGATTCTTCCCAAATTCTCAGAGCATTTTTTAAACTCACAGAACGCTGACCTCCACTTTCCAGGCAGGCTTTGAATGCTTCCTTAAGTCCTACTGACCCCGGTTTGCGCTCTGGGTAATCCTCCAGGCAGAAATGCAGTGAAACATCCAGGGCAGAACCTGCAAACCAGGAATAATAACAACGTGAACAGTGTACATTATTTCGTGCTCACTCCTTGCCAAGTCCTTCACGGAGCTGTTTGCTTAGATTCTTTCCTTTAACCCTCATGTAATCCTCGGGAGGTAGGTACTGTTACTGCTCCCACTTTATAAATGAGGAAACTGGTAGATTAAATAAATTTCCCCCAAACTACCTGCTATTAAGTAATAGAATCTCACAGAAACTCAGACCTTTACCAATTGGGTGAACTGGAAAAACTGTAGCATGAAAGGGAAATGTAATGAGGATTTTTTTTTCCTCTGATAAATGAAATAAACCGAAAGAGGCAGTTTTTGGTTCATTTCTAGACACTTTGGCCAAGAACATTCCCTAGGCTGTGACCGTTGATGTGATGCCAATGGTGAGATTCTTAAATACACTTTGTGCTGGACTCCAACACACACCTGGTCACATTAGTCTCAGAGGCCATCACGTAGATCTCAGAGGCCATCTGTAACCACCTGGATGACCTCCAAGGACTCCAGGCAGCTCGAAGAACCACCGATTCTCCTCACATCATTTCCCTATGCTTCTCCCGTGAAGCCTTCTTTGCCTTCAGAACCTGTTAAAAATACCATAGTCCTCAAAGTCAATCAGAACACTATTCCAGTTAAAACAATTTCTTAAAAGCAACTTAATAGCAACATGCAAAACATCTCCATTCAGTGTATTTTCTTTTTCCAACAAGAACAAATTAGTTCAGAATCTGACTAATTTTGCTGCTGGGGGAAAAAACAGCACAAAGTTTGTGCTCAATCACTCCAAGTGGCAATTGTCTTAATTGTTATGATTTCCACCACTTCCCCTGAGCAGGGAACTGTGGGTTCTATGCAAACTCGCCCACCCGCCCGGTGAGCTCCCGAAATTTCTCCAGAGTGGGAGCTTAATGGCCTGGGGAAGGGTCGCTCTCCACCCATGACAGATTCAGGCGTGTGTCATTCCCCCAGGGTTCTGCGTGTGTTTGGGTGGGAGTTCCTCCTTCGTCACTCTGTCTGCATGTCACAGACCCTCACAAGCATCGGCAGAGAACCTTCCTGCAGTGGCCAGACCCACCTGGACAGGTTAGCAGTCTGGTCCTTTTACACTGTGGTCCCCAGGGCTTCTCAGCCTATGGAGGAAACCCCACTGCTCCACTCACTGTTTTTACTTTTTTTTTTTATTGAAGTATAGTTGATTTACAATGTTGTGTTAGTTGCAGATGTACAGCAAAGTGATTCAATCATACATATACATATATCCACTCTTTTAGATTCTTTTTCCATATAGGCCATTACAGAGTATTGAGTAGAGTTCCCTGTGCTATACAGTAGGTCCTTATTAGTTATCTATTTTATATATAGTAGTGTGTATATGTCAATCCCAATTTATCCCTCCCCTCCTTTTTTACTTCTCGATTCACATCCGTGATGTTGTGAATTACATCCCCCCCCAAAGATATGTTGATGTCCTCGGAGAATAGCCAGGGTCGTATCACTTCTTTGGGGGCTAAGAAGTACATCGTGGATGTCCTTGGATATCAAATAAAGCATTCTCTGCATCTCACGGTCTCCTCAGAAGCCAGAAAGTGGCCTTCTTTGGAAATGGCAGCTGCAGATGTAAGGAGGTGATACTGGAGTAGGGTGGCCCCTTAGTCCAAGGTGACCGATGTCCTTATAGGAAGAGAGAGACACGGAGAAAAGGTGAGGACGCACAGCCCCGTGACAGCACAGAGACACACGTGGGGGAGAACAGTCACGGCAACAGAGGCCAAGGCTGGAGTTATGCATGCAGGGAGGTTCAGGGGTGGACGGGAACAACCAGAGGCCAGGAGGGAGGGTGTGGCCCTGCTGGGACCATGATGTCCAACTTCTGGCCTCCAGAATTGTTGGAGCAGAACTTTCTGCTGTTTAAGCCCCTCCGTTGTGCTGTGTGATGTCTGCCCTAGGAAATTAACACCTGGTTCAAGGCTGTTCTCAGTGTTTACTTCTATCAGCTGATACAATCTGGCTGTCCAGTGGCCCTGGGCTCAGCGGCCTCAGGGGGAGGAGAGAACGTGGAGACCCCATTGTCCCCACCCACACTCCATTAAAGGGAGAAATGGGATTTGTGGTCTCATGGGTGAACTCAGTGGAAATACTCCTGGGAAGCTTGTCACTCGTGTGATGCAGTAGCACCTCTGTGGCAGGAGGTTAAATACAGAGAAGAAATTCCAAAAGGCCAGTTCCAGTACTCCACCCAGTGAAGCAGGGGCCCCCGGGCCCCGTGGCAGCTTCCCTCCCAGGTCCTTGCCTCTTCTCAGCTCCCACAGCGACCCGTCCAACTGCGTGCCTTCACCTTCGCCTGCAGAGGCTGCAAAGCCACGGTCTGCTCTCCATCCCGGTGGTGACAGAAGGGAGGTGGTGACCACAGGAACAGGGCAAAGGTCGGGGCGCTGTGGGAAGCTCTGGTCCCCAGTCTCCTCCACAGCACACGGGAGGAGGCTGCTGCTTTTCTGTAACCCAAACCGCAAGGAGAGTTTGGAGCCCCACCCCCTAAAGGAATCTGGGGTGCGTGTGTGTGTCTGTGTGTGTCTGTGTTTCTGTGTCTGTGTGTTTCTGTGTCTCTGTGTACCTGTGTGTGTCTGTGTCTGTGTGTCTGTGTGTATCTGTGTCTGCGTGTCTGTGTATCTGTGTCTGTGTGTGTATCTGTGTGTGTCTGTGTGTGTATCTGTGTGTCTGTGTGTTTGTCTCTGTGTATCTGTGTGTGTCTGTGTGTATCTGTGTGTTTCTGTGTCTGTGTGTATCTGTGTGTCTGTGTGTATCTGTGTGTGTGTATCTCTGTATATCTTTGTGTCTGTGTGTCTGTGTGTCTGTGTATCTGTATCTGTGTGTGTCTGTGTGTGTCTGTGTCTCTGTGTATCTGTCTGTGTGTGTGTCTGCATGTCTGTGTGTGTCTCTGTGTGTGTCTGTGTGTATCTGTGTGTGTGTCTGTGTGTATCTGTGTGTTTCTGTGTCTATGTGTATCTGTGTGTCTGCGTGTCTGTGTGTGTCTGTGCCTGTGTGTCTGTGAGTCTGCGTGTGTGTGTGTATCTGTGTGTGTGTGTCTGTGTGTATCTGTGTGTTTCTGTGTCTGTGTGTATCTGTGTGTGTCTGTGTCTGTGTGTCTGTGTGTCTATGTGTATCTGGGTGTTTCTGTGTCTGTATCTGGGTGTGTCTGTGTGTATCTGTGTGTGTGTCTGTGTGTATCTGTGTGTTTCTGTGTCTGTGTGTATCTTTGTGTTTCTGTGTCTCTGTGTCTGCGTGTCTGTGTTTATCTGTGTGTGTATGTCTGTGTGTGTCTGTGTCTGTGTGTGTGTGTGTCTGTCTCTGTGAGATGTTTGGAGGGTACAAGAGGAAAGACCTAAGTCACATGTGCCAAACCTTCTAAATGTTACACAGGCTTTAAAAGGCCTAACACACTTGCCCCCTTCTCTGTCTTCCTTTTACCTTCCTGTATTTAGTTGATCATCCACAATTCTTCCAAGTCCCCAGTCACTCTCCAAACAGTCCACTCAGAAGAGTCTCCTCGACCACACTAATGGCAAACAGTCCCTGGGTACTTCCTATGTGCCAGGCACCATGCTTCATACTTACATATACTAACTCATTTAATGCTCACAACAGCCTTATGAGTTGCAAATAATTATTATTATATGTTTATAGTAAGGAAAGGTTAAGACACTCCCACAGTTCACAGATCTGGTAAGTGATAGAATCAGGGCCCGTACCCAGGCCATCTGGCTCCAGAGTCCATACTTTTTATTTTTTTAACTTTTTTATTATAGAAAATTTCAGTATATACAAAAGTAGACAGAAATGTTTAATGAAGCGTTTAGTCATGTCAACAAGGGTCAACTCACGTGCAGTCTGGTGTCATCTATGCTCACTTATTTGTTCCTTCTCCTATTATTCTGAAACAAATTCTAGACATCTTATCATTTTCTCCATGACACACACTTGGGTATGTATCTCTAAAAGGTTTTAGAGAAGATGAAGACACTCTTGCAAAACCATCATGCCTAAAAAATTGAAGAACAATTTCTTAACATTCTCACACTCAAATTCCCAGCGGTCTCATAAATGGCATTGTTACTTTTAAAGTGTATTTGTTTGAATCAGGATCTCAACAGGGCCCACAAGTTGCAGTCGGTCGACTTGTTATTTGTCTCTTTTAAACTATTGGTTTCCCTTCTGCTTCACTCTTTGGCCCCCTCCCTGCAATTCATTTGTTGGCAAAAAAAGGGTCATCTGTCCTGAAGAGCTTCCTACAGTCAGTACTCTCTACCTACACGTTGTTCCGCCTCTGGGGAGCTATGATACGGACTCCTTCTGTATTGTATTTCAGACAGGGAACAGTTCTAGACCCTAGACCCACTGGGGCTCCATAAAATCATAACTAACATTTATACCTGTGAGTATGCACATTTGGGGGAGACAGGACCCATAGCTTTCACTAGGTTTTCAAAACGATTAATGATCATTAATTCTGGTCCAGGCTTTTCATTTTAGAGATGAAGAAACCAGAAACGCAGGTAGGTAAGTTGTCCAAGCTCACACAAATATTCAAGACACAGTGAGGACATGAATGTAGCCCTCAGGACTCCCAAACGGGCATTTCACGTTCTGTTCCATGCCGCATATGTGAGAGGAGAGAAGGATGAGTGGATTGAGATATTCAGAGGGAGAGGAGGAATCAGAGGCATTTCCCCATGTTCAAGGTTGCCATTGACCTGGATCAATGGATTCGTGCCCTGTCCACATTTGGAATCTAAACCTGTAATCAATATTACTGCCATATCACTCTAACACTTCTATTTCTCCATCCTGTGAAGAACCTGATTAAGGCACAGATGTCTTACAAGCTGGATGCTAAGATCAATGATCCCTCATGTGCTGAAGGAAGAATATCCTTCCCAGCTGTGTGACGATTGAGGTTGAGTGTAAGAAATACCCGATTAGTAACCAGTCATTAACCCATGGTTTCTTAATCTCTTTTGATCTGGGGATTTCTCATCAGTAAAATGAGGGGCTGGGTTGTGTTAATCACTTTCCAAGTTTTTTGACTCTGACCGCACTAATATCCATGATGCCAACGCGTATGTTTTTATACATCTTAAAATACTTTTTCACTGAATTATTCTTACCCATTCAACATGGGATGCGTCCTGATCATTTATGCTCTATTTCTTTTTTTAAAAAATTCTAGTTGTTGTCACAATCATTAAGATGGTTTTAAGACCTAGTAATGGGGATCCACTGGCTATTTGAAAAATACTGGGTGATTTTCAAGTCATCATTTATTCATTTACTTGGTCAGTCATTTTACAACTGTTTATTGAGTATTTAAGAGGTGTTAGACACTGTGGTGGAAGCTGAGAAAATGGCACTGAACAAAACAAAGCACTTATCCTGTGCTTACATCCTATGGAACCTCTAATTCTGTGAGGTCATGTTTGATAGGATTTTTCAGAGGGAAGGGAATTCTGAGTAAATCAGCTAAAGTCATAGAATGGGTTTGACTTAGAGGAAAAAGCGTCAGAAACACAAGTTTTTTCAACCCCCTGGCAGGAGCCCACTGCAAAACTAAAATAGTCTAAACCCAAACTGTGTGATTTTTGTGTCAAATGAAGATTTCCTGTGGGTCCTAAATCTGTTCCAGAATCTGCTTGGAAATCAGGGCTTCTCTCACCTTTCTCCATTGCAAAGATCAAAGTGGTTGACAGGCACGCTTTTCAGATAATCGATTCCAGAGACCACGGAGTGATAGAAATGAAGGGTAGAGAGCATCTGACTGAGGGACACGCCCTTGCAAGGTGTCGTCTCCATAGTCACTCACTAGCCACACCCCCAGTACTTCCAAACCTGCAGGTGGGTCATTGAGTTTGCTTTCCAGAAACCTTGCTGTACCGCTTTTTTCCAGCAGAGGACAGTAATGCACCACAATCACTGCAGACAGGCCCCCGCGCGCGCGCGCGCATGCAACCTGCTTGATACCTGTCCTGTGATATTAGGTACTGAAGAATAAGGACGTCCCAGGATTTTAAACAAATTCTAGGTAAAGCGAGCTCCGGGAAAAATGCTGAAAAAGGAGACTTTTATTTTAGGTGGCTGCTTGCAGCCTCTGCCTTCCGACCCCTCCCATCAGGAGTCCCTGGGAGACGTCATCCAGCCCCAGAGAGGCCCTCTTTCAGGTTTGGCCTCCTGGCAGTCTGATCTTCCCATTTTTTCCATTCCCCAAGCTTTGTAGCACCCTCTAAGGTCATGCAACGTCCCTGTGGCCTTCTGAGTCCAGGCTTTATGTACAGTCTTCCAAACATCACACTTTCTACTTTAGCTGCTGGGGATGGTCAGGCTCCCGCCCTCTCCTATATATTCCACAGGTGGGAAGTGGTGAGTGCAGGTTGATGGTGAGTGCAATCCATGCTGAGTCATCCTGATTGGGAGAAGTAGGCTGTAAACTCTTAATCACACCCACCCTTCTCAGGGTTCAAGCAGTTTTCTGACGCCCTTTCTTCCCTCCTCTTCACAGACCTGTACCTGCGCTTTTTAGCACTGATGCAGTATGGCCTGGCTTCCCCTCCTCAGAGGTGATGGCATTTTTACAAGGCCGCAGGCCAAGAGAATTTTCCTTCACCTTACATTTCTACGTGTGTACGAAAGTAGTTAAAACGCTCTGTTAACCATTTAACTAGTGTGCTCTTCTGGGAAAGAAAGACATTTGAGCAGAAGGCACTCCTCCAATAGAAACAGATGCCACAAAGAACAATATATTTAGGCACGATTCACCTTTTCCAAGCCCCACTGGCTCCTTCCCTATCCAGCCCAGGGAATACAGACCCAGGTGCCACCCTGCAGTTAGTCCAGGAGGGCTCTTCTGAGTGTATGCTAATGCCATGGATTTACTTTTATTAAGAGAAAGGGCAGGAAGGGATCATGTAACTGGGAAGAGTAAGGTTACCATGAAGAGTCAGCAAGGATTACAGTTCCCAGTGATTCTGAGGTTGAACTTGCCATTTTGAAATATTCTCCCAGTGGCTGGCTTCTGTTGAATGAAAAAAAAAAAAAGCACAACCTAAAAGTTGAGAGTTATGTTTTATTCGATGGACTTTCTGAGGACTCCAGCCAGGAAGACAGCCTCTCAGATAGCTCCAAGGGACTGCTCCAAAGAGGTAAGGGAGGAGCCCCAATACATAGTTTTTGCAACAAAAGCCAGGTAGTTGGAACATCAAAAGATTACTGCTAGGGCTTCCCTGGTGGCGCAGTGGTTGAGAGTCCACCTGCCGATGCAGGGGACACGGGTTCATGCCCCGGTCTGGGAGGATTCCGCGTGCCGTGGAGCGGCTGGGCCCGTGAGCCATGGCCGCTGAGCCTGTGCGTCCGGAGCCTGTGCTCCGCAACGGGAGAGGCCACAACAGTGAGAGGCCCGCGTACCGCAAAAAAAAAAAAAAAAAAAAAAAAAAAAAAAGATTACTGCTAGTCACAAAACGCAGACATCTCAAGTTAATGAATTTAGTGCTTTTCTTTGTATCAGAAGGTGCCAGAGTCTGGGCTCATTGAACTCATTCCTTTTATATGCACCTTAGCTATTTGGGCCAGTAGCCTGCTTTTCTCCATCCTGAATTCCCACAGGGTGCACAGTTGTGGGGAGATGCAGTGGCTGCTGACTTGATGGTTGGAGAGATCCGTTATTTACTGATATGGCAGGTGACATGCTTTGTCCACACTTCCCTTCTAGGTCAGTGGCTAAGATATAATGCAATGGACAGATACTTTTAAACGTCTTCAGGGGCTTCCCTGGTGGCGCAGTGGTTGAGAGTCCGCCTGCCGATGCAGTGGACGCGGGTTCGTGCCCCGGTCCGGGAAGATCGCACATGCCGCGGTGCGGCTGGGCCCGTGAGCCATGGCCGCTGAGCCTGCGCGTCTGGAACCTGTGCTCCGCAACGGGAGAGGCCACAACAGTGAGAGGCCCGCGTACTGCAAAAAAAAAAAAAAAAAAGTCTTCAGTATCTTCAACAATGCATTGATTTTTTTAAAAAAATGTTTTAAACACCTACATTAAGGTACTACACCAGTAGAAATTAAAAAAAATTGTAAAGGTGAGAAAGAGAGGGGACAAAAATGGGAACTAGAAGTAGTTGGGGAGAGGAAGTGTTATTAGAAAAGAAACTCGGGGCTTCCCCGGTGGCGTGGTGGTTAAGAATCCGCCTGCCAATGCAGGGGACACGGGTTCGAGCCCTGGTTCTGGGACGATCTCACATGCCGCAGAGCAGCTAAGCCCATGGGCCACAACTGCTGAGCCTGGGCTCTAGAGCCCGCAGGCCACGACTACTGAGCCCACGTGCCACAACTACTGAAGCCCGCGTGCCTAGAGCCCCATGCTCCGCAGCAAGAGAAGCCACCACAATAAGCCCACGCACCACAATGAAGAGTAGCCCGTGCTCGCCGCAGCTAGAGAAAGCCTGCGTGCAGCAACGAAGCCCCAATGCAGCCAAAAATAAAATTAATTAATTAAAAAAAAAGGAAAGAAATTCTTTGGGCAGGGTGTGGAGACAGCCACCAATAACTGCTTCAGTTACCACTAGTGGATTGATGTCCTGGGCCCCATGAGGTTTACACCTATTAGTGAAACCCAACAGGGGGATTTGCTTGGACAAGAAGCAGTAAAACTAAAGCTGCCGTGTCTGTATTGGCAGTAAACTACCCCATGACGCGGATGCCTTCTGATTGAGGTCTGTTACTTTATCGTGTTCCTAAACTGGCTCATTATCAGAAACAGCTGTTATAAAAATCAGATGCCTGAGACTCATTTCAGACCCAATGAATCCAATGTCTGGGCAGCTGGGTTTTGTTTGCTTTTTTTCTTTTTAAGCTCCTCAGTGCTGCTGGATAGCTTGTTTTTTCTTTCCTGAAAATGTTTCAGGAATAGGATTACATTTCTTTTCAGGGATAGTAATTTAAACAAGTTTTGTAAAAAGAGTACCTATGATTTTGATAATATGTCGCCACACTTATTTGCTTTTTTCTTATGACTTAGTTTTCTCTTTGAAGGAGATGCGTTTCCCCTCTTGGTTCTGATCTTTTCATTACAGCTGCAAGTATGTAGATACTAGAGACGTGGAGAATTGACACGAGCGCCCTGTAGCTCTTCAGTCAACAAATATTGAGTGTCCTGCGGTGAATGTGTAAGACCCAAAGGCCCGGCCAACAACTGGGAGGGTGCAGAAGTTCAGGGATTGACAGTAGAATAAAGAAAGGTAAAGTGGAAAAAAACAGAATGCTGTAGTGGGAGGATTAGGGACCAGATGGTTGCATTTGTTCATTGAACATCCTTGAGCAACAGAGTTATAACCACGAATAATCCGCAACCCCTGGCCCCAGGGAAGCACGGGTCCGAGAAAGGTAACACTTTCAACCGGAACCAACCACTGACACTTCAGTGTGAACTGGGACAAGAGCCCTTTTCCCACAGGTGGGAGAAGAGAGAGCGGGCGGAGCGCGGTGAGGACTGCGTTGGAGCGAAGGAAGGACCGCCCCTTCCCCTCTAACTGATCTAAGGGCCCGCCCCGACCCCGGACCTCAAGGCGAGAACCATCCCGTCATCACAACAGCCTCCTCCCGCCCCTCCCACCCGCTCTCACTTTGCTGTGTCCCGAGAGGGGAGGGGCGGGGCCAGCTCGCCGAGTCCACACTCCCGCGAGAGCGCCCAGTCCCGCGGGCTGCGCACGCGCAGACCCAGCACGCCTGCGCCTCAGGCCCGGGCACTCTGCCGCGAGCGCTGGGAATGTTTGGCGTTACCAAGGAGCCGCTGGTCCCCCCGGCAAGGCGGGAGGACCAAACCCGACCGAGGTGGCCGCGGCGAGAGCGGCTGCGATGATGTCCAACCCAGTGCATGGCCTGCCCTGTCTCCCGGGCATGTCCTTTAAGGACTCCACGGTGAGGACTTCTCTGCCCAACCCCCTGCCCCCACCCCCGGGCGGCCTCGGAGGGCTTGCAGCTGCTCGAAAGATTGCGTCTCCCTTCTCGTCCGCTCGAGTTTGTCCTCTTTCCCTTCAAACCCGTCCCTCTGCCCCAACCTTGTTCTCTTTTCTCCCTCACCCAGCCTCACCCTCCCTGTCCCATTTTGCCCTCTGCCCATCCCTCTCTAGTTTCTCCACTCCACCCTGGCAGTGCGTTGGCCTCCCAGCGTTCTTACTTCCTGCTCTCCTCAAGCCTCTGCCTCCTCTAGATCACTGATTTCCCCGCCTTGCTCCCGAGCTCTCCCTCGGTCCTCTCCCTAGCTCATTCTCCCACCCCATACCCTTCTCTGATGAGCTCCACCCTAAAACCCTCCCTCCTAGTCTGGGCCCTTTCCCCGACTCAGCCTCTCTACACCTTCATCCTTATTTCCACAGCCCCATCCCACCCACTCTCCCCAGGCCTATCGTTCCCGCCCGCGTTCTTCCTCTTCTGAATCCTAGACCTAGTAAGCGCCCCCACTCCCAGCTGCATTTCCTGTCTTATTTACCACTTCCACCCATTGGCTTCTTTCTGCCAGGTCCTTTATTGCAGTCTCCTCCCTTCTTACTTATGCGTCTACCACACCTCATCCCTTTTCTACAGTCTGGTCCCACCTTCACCCTGTTCTTGTTTAACCTTCTTTCCCAGTTGTTCTTTCTCCAAAAGATAGGCTTTCAGCACTTGGCCGTCTTCCTCCCAAACCATCCTCAGGTGCTTTGTAGGAGATAATTCCACATAAATTCCCTCCACTACTGTTGATTCGTTGCTGTTTTTTCTTCTCCTAGCCCTTTTCTTTTCGCTTTAACATTTTTATAAAAGATTCCTATTTAGATTTTGTTTCACTCTTCCCCTACTTTGTGTTTTTAGTTGCATCCTGTAGACAAAATTGAAGAGAAAAAAAAATAGGCTTGTGTTTTTTTTCTCTGACATAGTTTAGCCCTTGACAAAATTATTATTTAATTCTGAAATTTCAGGGTTACTGAAATATATGTTGGAATATCAACATTAAGATTCAGTAGGCCGATAGGCTGATTATCAGAGATGAAACGATAATAATTTATATTTATATAGTTTAATAATTTAAACTATAAGTTCCTCTCCCTGATCATGAAGGTCAGATAAAATACATAGTCAATTTATTTTCTTTGGGAGAATGAATTGAAATTGAATGTTTGGTGAGGGAATTTGGATTCTGAATCTCTTCTTCATAGTTATTCCTGCATTAAGACACAGCATTGTAGATTTTTTGCTTCAGTGGACTTTTCAGTTTTATGAAACTTAAAAATGTGGTAGGCACGTTCCTGCCCTGTGCAGGGACAGCTTACCATTTGCTGTTGGTGAGTGTGGGTTACCCATGGGGCAGGGTTGATTTGATTTGGGATTACAGAGGTGTGGGTTGGAGGTGCCAGGCTCTGAGAACATATATTGCCATACTACAAGTAAGATGAACTGTGCATTGGACATATTTCAGATTTTAAATACACTGGCCAAGTGTCAGCCAATTTGCCTTATTTTGATATGTGAAAAACATGATCACTATCTTCAGCCCTGAAAGACTAGGTATGTGTAACTCTCAAGACCTTCAGAAGATGAACCACAGGAACTAAGGTGGGGAGCCTGAGGTGGCCTTGCCTGGGGTGCCCTTGAAGTCCACTGATAAAGGTCGTATAGCTGAGTGATGGTAGAGATGTCTGTCTCAAACGGGAAAAGCAAATGAAGCAGCTGATGTTGCTTCTGTCTTTAGAGGTGGGAGAAGAGGAGCTTGAAGTTACACAGGTTACCCAGTGATGAAGTCAACTCAGCCCATTTTGTTCTGTGTCATTTGTGTTATGTCCTGTCAACTGATATGTGACCCTGAATGTACAACTCATAAAATAAAGTTCACAGTCCATAACTCTTAGCAAAAGAAGTTTACTCTATTGCACCTTTTATGCTAGTACAGATCCTGAGAGATGGTTGGTTGGGCTGCAAAGAAATTAGGTAGGTAAGTCAGTAATTTTTTTCATAAAAAACATTTTATGATTTATGTGTGTATATATATTTATGTGTGTAAATATGATTTTGAAAGCAACATTGCGAAGAACAGAAAAAGGAAAAAAATTTCCATAAAATTAACATAATCTCTAATTTTCCCTTCCACTTTTTTCCAACTTTATTGAGATATAATTGACGTATAAATTTAAAGTGTGCAACCTGTTGATTTGATATGCTTGTATTTTGCAAAATGATCACCACCATAGCATTAGCTAACACCTCCATCCAGTCATATAATTACCATTTCCTTTTTGTGATGAGAACATTTAAGATCTACTCTCTTAACAACTTTCAAGTATATAATACACCATTGTTAGCTATAATCATCATGCTGTACATTAGATCCTCAGAATGATTTCATTTTATAACTGAATAAACTGGAAGTTTGTATCCTTTGACCACTCTCTCCCCATTTCTTCTACCTCCACCCCCTGGTAACCACCACTCTACTCTCTGTTTCTATGAGTTTGGATTTTTTTAGATTCCACATATAAATGATATCATGCAGACAGTATTTGTCTTTCTCTTGCTGAAGTTTTTCACTTGACATAATGCCCTCAAGTTTCATCCAAGTTGTCAGAAATGGTAGGATTTCCTTCTTTCTCATGGCTGCATACTATTTCATTGTATATACATGTATAAATATGTATATACACATTCATACACACATATATGTCATATCTTTATCCATTGCTTGAAACAGATTGTTTCCATAACTTGGCTATTATGAATAATGCTGTATTGAACAAGGGGGTGCAGGTATCTCTTCAAGATCCTCTTTTCATTACCTTTGGATATATACCCAGAAATGAGATTGCTGGATTGTATGGTAGTTCTGTTTTTAATTTTTTGAGGAACCTCCACACGGTGTTCCATAATGGCTGTACCAATTTACATTCCCACAAGGGTTTTTTTCTCCACATCCTTTTCAACAGTTGTTAGCTCTTGTCTTTTTGATGATAGCCATCCTAGCAGGTGTGAGATGTTATCTGATTGTGGTTTTAATTGGCATTTCCTTGATGATTAGTGATGTCAAGCACCTTTTCACATACCTCTTGGCCATTTGTATGTCTTCTTTTGGAAAAATATCTATTCAGTTCCTCCACCCATTTTTTTTTCCTCTGCCCATTTTTTAACCAGACTTTGTTTATTTGGATTGTTTTTGTTTTGCTATTGGGTTGTATGAGTTCTTTATATATTGGATATTAACCCCTTATTAGATACATGATCTGTACATTTTCCTCCCATTCTGTAGGTTGCCTTTTCATTTTGTTGATGGTTTCTTTTGCTGTGCAGAAGCTTTTTAGTTTAATGTATCCCATTTATTTATTTATTTATTTTTGCTTTTGTTTCTTATGCTTTTGTTGTCAGATCCAAAAAATCATTGCCTAGAACAATGTCAAGGAGCTTTCCTATGTTTTCTTCTAGGAGTTTTACAGTTTCAGGTCTTATGTTTAAGTCTAATCCATTTTGAATTAATTTTTGTGAGTGGTGTAAGATAGGGATCCAGTTTCATTCTTCTGCATGTGGTTATCCAGTTTTCCCAACACCATTTATTGAAGAGACTATCCTTTTTTTTTTTTAAAAAAATTCAAGTCTTTATTGAGCACTTAATATATGTCTAGAACTGTATAAGACACTGTGGAGACTAAGGAAGACATAAGATAGGGTCTCTGACCTCAAAGAGCTAGAAATTTAAAGGAAAAGACTGCATTTCTGAAACAAGAGAAAAATATAGGGAGGATGAAACTGAGTGAAAAATTGTGTGAGACAAACTCTGAAGTATCAAGAACAGAGAAGCCAATGTAGGCTAAAGTAGTTTTAAGAGAATTTGCTCTGGACTTTGAAGTGATGAGTAAGGGGGTGTGGCATTTAATCTTGGATTTAAAGAATTGACAGATAGGTATCCAGAATAAAAGCCTGGCTAAAGAAAATGGATAAGTTTTCTGAAATTGAGAATTTTTAATGCAGATCAGATCAAAGATGCTATCTGTTTTGCTAGCTAAAATAATGACAGTTTAGAGTCAACTAGTGCAACCTACTATGATTACCAGTATTTAAGAAGTTAATTGTTTTCAACTTTTTTTTACATGGAAAAATAAAAACATAGCTTAAAATCTTATATTATAGACTGAATGAGATGCTTAGTATAGGTTTGTGTACACTGAATTCTCCATACGATCTTGAGAACTAACTGCAAAAGAGAAATTTATTTTTGCCCATGTCTCTAAAGAAGAGATATACTTTCAAAATGTCTTTAATTTGTGGTTTCTGACTCTGGTGTACCATTTGAAGTCCTGATTTCATATTGCAGATTATTTTGAAATTACAGAACTAATAAAGAACATCTGTGTTAATAGCCTTACATGTCCAACAAAAAACTAAAGCAAAAGATTTTTAAATTGATAAAAACATACAGTGTAACTTTTGTTGGAATTTGCTAGTTTTAAAAACAATACTTTTCTAAAGTTGCCACTTCATTTGAGGGATGGTATAAAGATGGGCTGAATATAGAGTTAGAGCACAGAAATATTTCATGCTTCTCAATTCATTAGGCCTGATTTGAGGCCCTTCTCTAAGTCCAGTTCACATGGGCGTGTGGTCCCTTGCATCTATGAGGTAGACAGGCTGGAACAGAGGTAGTGAGAGTGGAAGGGTGCTTCCTGCCTTGGCTCTGAACCATGTGTATACAGACAGGATGGTCCAGCAGACTCACTCTCTCATACATTCCAGAATTTTTCTACAAAATAAGCAGAATATCTCAAGTTAAATATTTTTCTTGGATTGAGTTTTAATACTTCTTGATTATTTTTATTGTTTGGAATAACAGATGTTCACGCCTGTTAAAGGACCCCAAACTAGTGAATATAATTAGAAAAAATAGAAACTGAAAAATACTTGCCTACCCTTAAGAAGAAATGACATTTTAAGTTTATTCTATACTAAATAGCCAAGAAGAAATTTAAGAATTCTCCTTTGGAATTTTGGATGTAAGGATTTGTATCCATTCAGCCAATCTGTGTCTTTTGGTGGGAGCATTTAGTCCATTTACATTTAAGGTAATTATCAATATGTGTGTTCCTATTCCCATTTTCTTAATTGTTTTGGGTTCGTTATTGTAGGTCCTTTCCTTCTTTTGTGTTTCTTGCCTAGAGAAGTTCCTTTAGCAGTTGTTGTAGAGCTGGTTTGGTGGTGCTGAACTCTCTCAGCTTTTGCTTGTCTGTAAAGGTTTTAATTTCTCCATCAAATCTGAATGAGATCCTTGCTGGGCAGAGTAATCTTGGTTGCAGGTTTTTCTCCTTCAACACTTTCAATATGTCCTGCCAGTCCCTTCTGGCTTGCAGAGTTTCTGCTGAAAGATCAGCTGTTAACCTTATGGGGATTCCCTTGTGTGTTATTTGTTGTTTTTCCCTTGCTGCTTTTACTATGTTTTCTTTGTATTTAATTTTTGACAGTTTGATTAATATGTGTCTTGGCGTATTTCTCCTTGGATTTATCCTGTATGGGACTCTCTGTGCTTCCTGGACTTGATTAACTATTTCCTTTCCCATATTAGGGAAGTTTTCAACTATAATCTCTTCAAATATTTTCTCAGTCCCTTTCTTTTTCTCTTCTTCTTCTGGAACCCCTATAATTCGAATGTTGGTGCGTTTAATGTTGTCCCAGAGGTCTCTGAGACTGTCCTCAGTTCTTTTCATTCTTTTTTCTTTATTCTGCTCTGCAGTAGTTATTTCCACTATTTTATCTTCCAGGTCACTTATCCGTTCTTCTGCCTCAGTTATTCTGCTATTGATCCCATCTAGAGTACTTTTAATTTCATTTATTGTGTTGTTCATCGTTGCTTGTTTCATCTTTAGTTCTTCTAGGTCCTTGTTAACTGATTCTTGCAATTTGTCCATTCTATTGTCCATTCTATCTCCAAGATTTCGGATCAACCTTACTATCATTATTCTGAATTCTTTTTCAGGTAGACTGCCTATTTCCTCTTCATTTGTTAGGTCTGGTGGGTTTTTATCTTGCTCCTTCATCTGCTGTGTGTTTTTCTGTCTTTTCATTTTGCTTATCTTACTGTGTTTGGGGTCTCCTTTTTTGCAGGCTGAAGGTTCGTAGTTCCTGTTGTTTTTTGTGTCTGTCCCCAGTGGCTAAGGTTGGTTCAGTGGGTTGTGTAGGCTTCCTGGTGGAGGGTACTAGTGCCTGTGTGAGGCTGGATCTTGTCTTTCTGGTGGGCAGGTCCACGTCTGGTGGTGTGTTTTGGGGTGTCTGTAGACTTATTATGATTTGGGGCAGCCTCTCTGCTAATGGGTGGGGTTGTGTTCCTGTCTTGCTAATTGTTTGGCATAGGATGTCCAGCACTGTAGCTTGCTGGTCGTTGAGTGAAGCTGGGTGCTGGCATTGAGATGGAGATCTCTCGGAGATTTTTGCTGTTTGATATTATGTGCAGCTGGGAGGCCTCTTGTGGACCAGTGTCCTGAAGTTGGCTCTCCCACCTCAGAGGCACAGCACTGACTCCTGGCTGCAGCACCAAGAGCCTTTCATCCACAGGGCTCCTTAATTTGGGATGATTCGTTGTCTATTCAGGTATTCCACAGATGCAGGGTATATCAAGTTGATTGTGGCGCTTTAATCCGCTGCTTCTGAGGCTGCTGGGAGAGATTTCCCTTTCTCTCCTTTGTTCTCACAGTTCCCAGGGGCTCAGCTTTGGATTTGGCCCCGCCTGTGCGTGTAGGTCGCCGGAGGGCGTCTGTTCTTTGCTCAGACAGGACGGGGTTAAAGGAGCCGCTGATTCGGAGGCTCTGGCTCACCCAGGCCGGGGGGTAGGGAGGGTCACGGAGTGCGGGGTGGGCCTGCAGCGGCAGAGGCCGGCGTGACGTTGCAGCCTGAGGCGCGCCGTGCGTTCTCCCGGGGGAGCCGTCCCTGGATCCCCGGACCCTGGCAGTGGCGGGCTGCACAGGCTCCCCGGAAGGGCGTGTGGCTAATGACCTGTGTTCGCACACAGGCCTCCTGGCGGCGGCAGCAGCGGCCTTAGCGTCCCATGTCCGTCTCTGGGCTCCGCACTCTTAGCCGCGGCTCGCGCCCGTCCCTGGAGCTCTCTCAAGCAGCGTTCTTAATCCCCTCTCCTCGTGCACCAGGTAACAAAGAGGGACGTAAAAGTCTCTTGCCTCTTCGGCAGGTCCAGACCCCTCCCCGGACTCTCTCCCGGCCAGCCGCAGCGCACCAACGCCCTGCAGGCTGTGTTCACGCCGCCAACCCCAGTCCCCTCCCGGCGCTCCGACAAAAGCCGGAGCCTCAGCTCCCAGTCCCGCCCGCCCCAGCGGGTGAGCAGGCAAGCCTTCGGCTGGTGAGTGCCGGTCGGCCCGATCCTCTGCGCTGGAATCTGTCCGCTTTGCCCTCCGCACCCCTGTTGCTGTGCTCTTCTCCGCGGCTCCCAAGCTCCCCCACTCCGCCTCCCGAAGTCTCCACCCGCGAAGGGGCTTCCTAGTGTGTGGACACTTTTCCTCCTTCACAGCTCTCTCCTGCTGGTGCAGGACCCGTCCCTATCCTTTTGTCTCTGTTTAGTTTTTTCTTTTGCCCTAACCAGGTACGTGGGGGGTTCCTTGCCTTTTGGGAGGTCTGAGGTCTTCTGCCAGCGTTCAGTAGGTGCTCCGTAGGAGTTGTTCCACGCGTAGATGTATTTCTGGTGTATCTGTGGAGAGGAAGGTGATCTCCGCGTCTTACTCTTCCGCCATCTTCCCGGAAGTCGAGACTATCCTTTTTTCATTGTGTATTCTTGGCTTTCTTGCCAAAGATTAGTTGACTGTATATGTGAGGGTTCATTTCTGGGCTCTACATTCTGTTCCATTGGTCTATGTGTCTATTTTTCTGCCGATACATATTGTTTTGATTACTGTAGTTTTGTAGTATAGTTTGAAATCAGGATGCCTCCAACTTTGTTGTTCTTTCTCAGGATTGCTTGGCTATTAAGAGTCTTTTGTGGCTCCATAAAAATTTTAGGATTTTTTTTTTCTATTTTTGTGAAAAATGCCATTGGAATTTTGATACTGATTGCATTGACTCTTAGATGGCTTCGGGTAGTATGGACATTTTAGTAATATTAATTCTTCCAAAACATGAATATGCGTTTCTTTTCATTTATTTGTGTTACCTTCAGTTTCTTTCATCAAAAGCTTGTAGTTTTCAGTGTACAGGCCTTTCACCTCCTTGGTTAAATTTATTCCTAAGTATTTTATTGTTTTTGATGCTATCATAAATGAGATTGTTTTCTTAATTTCTCTTTCAGTTAGTTCACTGTTGGTGTGTAGAAACACAGCTGATTTTTTGTATGTTGATTTCTGTATCCTGGAATTTTACTGAATTTGTTGACTCGTTCTAACAGTTTTTTGGTGGAGTCATTAAGGTTTATAAGTATAAGATCATATCATCTGCAAACAAAGACAGTTTTACTTCTTCCTTTCCTATTTGGATGCCATTTATTTCTTTTTCTTGCCTGATTGCTCTAACAAGGACTTCCAGTACTATGTTGAATAGTAATGGTGAGAGTAGGCATTCTTGTCTTGTTACTGATCTTAGAGGAAAAGCTTTCCACCTTTCACCTTTGAGTATGATGTTAGTTGTAGGTTTGTCATCTATGGACTTTATTGTGTTGAGGTATGTTCCTTCTATACCCAATTTTTTGAGCATTTTTATCATGAAAGGATATTGTATTTTGCCAAATGCATTTTCTGCATCTGTTGAGATGATCATGTGATTTTTATCTTTCATTCTGTTGATGTGATGTATCACATTTATTTATTTGCACATGTTAAACCATCCTTGCATCTCAGAAATCAGTCCCACTTGACCATGGTGTGTGACTCTTTTAATGTGCTGTTGAATTTGGTTTGCTGGTATTTTGTTGAGGATTTTTACATCTGTGTTCATCAGAGATATTGGTCTGTAATTTTCTTGTAGTTTCCTTATCTGGCTTTGGTATCAGGGTAATGCTAGTTTTATAAAATGAGTTTGGGAGTGTTCCCTCCTCTTCAGTTTTTTGGAAGCATTTGAGAAGGACTGGCATTAATTCTGCTTTAAATGTTTGGTAGAATTCACCAGTGAAACCACCTGGTCCCAAGCTTTTCTCTATTTGGAGGTTTTTGATTACTGATTCAGTTTCCTTGTTATTGGTCTGTTCAGATTTTCTATTTCTTCATGATTCAATCTTGCTAGGTTGTACATTTCTAGGAATTTATCGATTTCTTCTAGGTTATCCAGTTTGTTGGCATGTAATTATTCATAGTAGACTCTCATGCTTCTTTGTATCTCTATACTACCAGTTATAATGTCTCCCTTTTCATTTCTGATTTTATTTGAGTCCTCTCTCTTTTTTCTTAATCAGTTAGCTAAAGGTTTATCAATTTTGTTTGTCTTTTCAAAAAAACAGCTTAGTTTCTTTGATCATTTCTATTGTTTTTCTAGTGTCTATTTCATTTATTTCTGCTCTGATCTTTATTATTTCTTTTCTTCTGCTGACTTTGGGCTTAGTTCTTCTTTTTCTAGTTTCTTGAGGTATAAAGCGAAGTGGTTTATTTGAGATCTTATTTCTCAATGCAGGCATATATCATTATAAACTTAAACCTGCTCTTGCAGCATCCTGTAGATTTTCATTTTTGTGCTTCCATTTTCATCTGTTCAAGATTTTTTAAATTTCCCTTTGATTTCTTTGACTCATTGGTTGTTCAGGAGTGTGTTTTTTAATTTTCACATATTTGTGAATTTTCCAGCTTTCCTCCACTTACTGATTTCTAGTTTCATGCCATTGTAATTGGAAAAGACACTTGGTATGATTTCAGTCTTCTTAAATTGCTGAGACTTATTTTGTGGCCTATCATATCTATACTGGAGAATGTTTTGCACATGCTTGAGAATAAAGAGTACTGCTGTTGAATGGATTGTTCTGTATGTGTGTGTTAGGTCTCTTTGATCTAAAGTATGGTTCAAGTGCAGTGTTTTCCTTGTTGATTTTTTTTATCTGGCTGATCTGTCCATTGTTGAGAGTGGGGTATTGAAGTCCCTTGCTATAATTGTTTTGTTGTCTATTTCGCCCTTCAGATCAACCGTATTTGTTCACATAAAAATCTACCCTTTTACTCCCCGCCCCTTATTTTTTTGATGTCACCATTTACATCTTTTTGTATTGTGTATCCATTAACAAATTGTTGAAGCTAGGGTTAAGTGGTCTTTATAGTAAAGTAGATAACACATCACCATGTTACAGTATTAGGGTGTCTCCGTTTACCTTTACCAGTGTGTTGTATAGTTTCATGTTACTAATAAACACCTTTTTGTTTCAGCTCAAAGAACTCTTTTCAGCATTTCATGTAAGGCAAACTTAGTGGTGACGAAGTCCTTTAGCTTATACTTATTAGGAAAAGTCTTTATCTTGCCTTCATTTCTGAAGGACAACTTTTCTGGGTAAAGTACTCTTGGTTGGCAGTTTTTTTCTTCATCGCTTTCTAGAGGCCTAAGCTGGCTGCCTGTGTGGTTCCTGGGCTCTGCTGGGGACAGGGGAGAGGAGGGAGCCAGGAGGGACTCAGGTGGTGGCCTGGGCAACCCTGAATGCCTGTGGGACAAAAGCTGGTGAAGTCTGCAGGGGCTACATGGCAGCTGCAGCTATGCTGGCTGTTGGCTGTGGGTCAAAATCTGCTGTTTGTCTGCCAAGCAGGTCTCTGTGAACCACAGTGGCTCCCACTGAATGGGTGCTGCCAGTAGCCCCTACCTTTTTCTTCCTTGTTCCTAACTGGCTCTGTACACTTCTACTTCACTAGTCTGTGGGGTGAAACTGAGGTGGGACCTTCATGCAGTGTCTCCAAACGACTGGAGAGCTGACTGCCCACCCTGCTTTTCCTTTCCTGGTTGAGGGGAAGTTGCCTCCTGGGGCTGAACAGTGCTGGCTTGGGGGATGGGATGATGCAGAGAAAATGGGTTGTCTTCCTTCTCTTGCTGTGTGAATATCCTCAGTTTTTTGTTTTACTGTGTTGCTGAAACCTCCTGAATGGACTCTGGACCTCTTCCAGAGGTGTTCATGGACAGCTGTCCAACCACTGATCTTTGTGGAGGGATGGGGAGGCTGGGTATCCTATGCCACTGTTTTGGTCTCCTCTGCCTTCAAAAATATTTCCTTTCCACTTTTTTTCTGTAATCTTTTGTTTTTTCCATTTACCAATAAAAATGTGTTGATTGTAAAAAAAAGAAAAAGAAACCATAATTCAGAAATGTATAGTACAGACAGAGAACATTCTCCAAGTCTAGCCTTTTCTGTGCACGTGTTTGCATGCTTATAATTAATACGCATATAATTTTGTAAGCTGCTTTTTTGGACTTATTAAATCATAAATATTTTTCCCAGATTACCACATGGTCTTTAATGGCTGCATAATAACCTGTTAGGTGAGCTTTCCATCAGTTACTCATGCTTGTCTTTTAGATTGTTTCCCATGGCGTGTTTTACTATTGTAATTATAACTATTATAATTTACTATTATAATTATAACTATTGAACATTATAATGGTCAGCCTTAGGCATATTGTTCTTTCCTGTAATTTTGGGTTATATCCTTAAAGGATTGGGGGTGGAATTATTGAGTTCAAGTCTGTTCAATTTAAGTCTGTAATATCCATTTGCTTTCCAAAAAGTTCTATGAATATATTAGCATCACTGTAGCAAGAGGGCCATTGTTTCATTTCAGGTAAAAATTCATTTCACAGAACTAGATCTTCTCAGTTCCATGGTTTATGACCACCAGATAAAATGAAAAACATGGGAAGACTAGTACAAAATTAGGAGTATACGTGAGATAATATTTTAGCCTTTTGTGGAAAGTGAGCTGGTAATTAAATTGGACTTTCAGCAGCAGGGCTTTAAGTTTTATTTTAAGCTCAGGCTGCTGCATCCCTCCTCCTTTCTGGCCGAGTGTTTTAGCTTAAAATACAAGAACCTTCTAAAGTAGGTAAACTTTTTGATGTAAGGTTTGTGGATGTTTATAAACAAAGGTTGAAGTTATATTTTTGAAAGTTAGCTTTTTTACCCAACAAATATTTATAATATAAAGACACACTTCATTTTTTTCTTCAGAAAACAGCATTTCCTAGAAGCCAGACGCTTGGCTATAGGAATGGCTATGCAGTTGTTCGACATCCAACAGTTGGGATCAGCGGGGACCGGCTCCAGGTCAGCCAGCTGTCTCAGGCTGAGCTGGACAAGCTGGCCAGCAAGGCACCAGTCCTCACGTACGGCCAGCCCAAGCAGGCCCCGCGCGCAGAATTCATTCCTGCCTATGTGGCTTTCGACAAAAAGGTATCATCTGGGATGGAAGGGTACCCCTTGAATTCAAATCTCTGAGAGCCAACTGTTTGCAGAAAAGTCAACAGTAAACCACAGCCTTTCCAGATACTCTGAGGAGAAAATTGTTCAAATGCCTCAACCCTTAGTCATAGACAGCTGAACTCAGGATTGAAAGACCCTTTCTTTACTCAGGAAGCCGATTACAGAAAATAATTCCCTGTAGACGTCACTGAAATATTTTCTAAATACAGTTTAAAAAAGTTGGATGAGTTCTGAATTCTTGAGTTCATATTGCTGTTTACCTGTTCTGTGTTTTCTACTTTTTAAAAATCCTGTATTCTGTAGTAATGACAAATCCTTAATCTCTGTGTAGTGCAGAGTGTCATCGTGACAATGACTTCATCTGTTGTTGGTTTTCTCCAGGCTGTCTCCATAAGTTTTGTTTTTCAGGGAACATTTCAGATTTGGCATAATATAACCAAAGGGTAGTATAACATTTTTGTTTGTGTCTTATTTACCCTTATGCTTTTGTAATGTGAGTTACTTTATTTCCGTCTGTTAACATTTCCACAGCATCCTTGATTTTCCTTGTCACTGAGCTTCCTCTTTTCACTAAGGTGAGCTTGTCCTAACCCTAGCCATGCAGCAGAATTACTGGTGGGACTTTTAAGAAACTTGAATGTTGCCCCAGCCCTCACTGATTCTAATTTCTAGATGATTTTTGTGTATAACTGGCTGTGAGAACTACTGACTAGTTTTTATAAGTTAGCTTTCTTCATTTACTCCTAGCCTATCTTATTTCTCTCTTTTTTTGGTCTTACGTTTCATTTTATTATTTTTGTTAAATGTCTATACCATTTTCATCCAGCTGGCCAATCTTTATTAATAAATAAAAATTTATTAATAAAGGTATTTTGTACCTTCCAGCCTCTGTTGAAGCTAGAGGCTGGAAGGTACAAAATAATCTACTGGTGAAAATATGCCATTTACATTAATAATCACTTAATTAAAATTTTTTTTAATGTATCAGACATAATCTATATCATCTCCCCTTCCCCATCTCAACTAACTCATTTGATACAAACACGTTGACATGTCCACTTATAGGCTGAACCTAAACATCCATATCAATGATATGATTGGGTATTTCTTTACCTTTTTCTTGTTTCTCTTGTTTATTTACAGCTGTGACAGGCACTGCAAAACCAGTAGAAAAGGGAAAGGGGGGAAAATACAAGAGAGGAGTGGGATAGGCATTTAACAGTTTATCAAGATACAAATGGTTAGGTTCAGTTTTTACTGAAAACAATCGCAAATAACTATCGTAAACTAGAACGTGATAAAGTATTAATGAGGGACTTCCCTGATGGTCCAGTGGTTAAGACTTTGCCTTCCAATGCAGGGGGTGCAGGTTCGACCCCTGGTCGGGGAGCTAAGATCCCACATGCCTCGCGACCAAAAAACCAAAACATAAAACAGAAGCAATATTGTAACAAATTCAGTAAAGAGTTAAGAAAAAAAGTATTAATGAAATTCAAAGAGGGAGAATTGTGCCAGAATAGGAAATAAGCTTCTCAGTTTTTGTCTTTCTATGTAATTTTATGCTAATTGTCATTACTTAATTTATACTTTTAAAATATTATTTGTAATTCATTTCTTTAAAGATAGTGCTCTTGAATATTTACATTTTTGTTTTCCTATTCGTTTTACTTGGATCATCACCATTTTCTATAAATGATTCTTACCATAGATAATGAGGTAGAGTAGAAATGCATGGTTTTGAAACTAGGAATTTTTTTTGTGATAAGAAAACTATGGGTTTTCTGAATTAGATCAGAGTTTAAATTTTTTGGTAATACCCAGAAGTCCACATACTAGCCAACATATTTGTCCATGTTTTGGACATTCTTTGTACCGTTCCTCATCCTTAGAATGTAAGTATTTCTTACACAGATTATAAAGACCAGGATATCTCCAAGGAGTGCCTGCATCTTTCTCTTTTTGCTCCCGTATGGTTCTCGTCATCATCACCCACTGTATCCATTTCCCAGGCTAACTTCCCACTCTGTGTTCCTGGTGTTCTTCTTTCATCCTCTTCATCTTTAACTTCCATCCTGCTGCCATTTCAAACACTCAGGTGAGTATTTCTCTACCTAGGGTCATACCATCCTGTCTTAAGAAATCTTCTTTCTACTTGTAACCCTTTAAGCAACTTTTTTCCTCACTTGATTGTCACTTCACTTAGAAGCTGACTTCTTCACCCTCGAGCCCCAAACTACTTTTTCTTAGTAGCCAGTGTTGTTTTACTTGTCAGATCTGGAGAGGTTTTCTTTACCAGCATTCTCTTTTACCTGTTTACAACATCTGCCATTGCTGACCCCCTTTCCTCTTTGAAACTCTGCTTTTCTTTTGCTACCAGGACTCTTCACTCTCCTGGTTTTCTTCTCTCTATCTCTCTCAATGCTCCTGCTCTGGCCTTCCTTCCTCCTCTCATTTATTAACGGTAAGTGTTTTCAAGGTTCTGTTCTCATTCCTTATTCTGTATTGTTGAGAGATTTCACCCACTTTTGTGTTTTCAGCTGTCATCTCAAGGTAGACAACTATCAATGTTTATTTCCAATTCTGACCTTATTGAAACTCCAGACCTGGCGCGGAATCTCTTCACCTGATGAGCTGTTGGCACCTCAGGGTCTGTGTGTCTGTAGCTCAGCTCATCACCTTTTCCCGCAAATGTGCTCTTTCTGTGTTCCCCTCGGTAATCCAAGCTTGAAGAGCTTGAAACCTGAGCCGCGTTTGGCTCTTTCTTGCTTCACTCCCCACATTCAGTGATTTGCCGAGTCGAGTATCTCTCACTCCCCTTTCCTCTCCCGCTATCTTAGTTCAGACAAGCAGCGTGTTAACAGCTAACATGTCGTTAACTGTTGTATTAGTCTCATGTTTTTTATGCTCATAACAGGTCTACTGCTTGCTTTATTCCCCAAAGCACAGCTCTGATGATATCACTTCTCTGGGGGGACATTACCACTACCCAGCTGCTCTAGCCCCCAGTTGAAAGTCATCCTTTTTAAAAAATTTTTTTAATTTTATTTTTTTAATTGAAGTATAGTTGATTTACAATGTGTGTTTCAGGTGTACAGCAAAGTGGTTCAGTTATACATATATATATATATATCTATTCTTTTTCAGATTCTTTTCCCTCATTATTATAAGGTTATTATACAAAATATTGAGTATAGTTCCCTGAGTTATACAGTGGGTCCTTGTTGATTATTTATTTCACATGTAGCAGTATGTATCTGTTAATCCCAAACTCCTAATTTATCCCCCACTTCCTGAAAGTCATCCTTGACTCTTCTTTTCCCTCAAAACCCACATCCAATCTTATCATCAAGCTCTGTCATTTCTGTCTCTAAAATATATAACTAATCCATTTACATATTTCCAACTCCACTATTAACATTAATTCATTTTCCACAGAACAACCAGGCCTGTCTTTTAAAAATAAATATCAGAACATGTCACGTACTGACCAAAATACTTCTCCACGGCTTTCTCATCATATATACAACTGTACAGGTTCCCTGCAGTCACCACGAGACCTGGCCCTCCCTGCTGTTTCTGCAGCTTTTTCCTGGGCCTCTCTTTTCCTCACCCACTGTGTTTCAGTCACACTAGATTTATTTTCCTTATTTTCTTGAGATTGTAATACACCACCCCAGGACCTTTGCATGTGCTGTTCCTGGAATAGCTTTCCCTCTGCTCTTAAGCAGCTGACTCCATCTCATCCTTCAGTGTGACTTACTATGAAGCTTTTTCTGGCCACTATGCTAAGGTGGTCCCTCCGTATTTTTCTCTATCATTTTTTTGTTTCCTTCACAGTGGTGTATTACAGTTTGTGTTGCTGATTTGTTTAGTGTTTATCTGTCCTACTTGAGTGTATACTTCATTAGCGCAAGGACTCATCTGGTCTATTCTGTGATTGGTACTCAATAAATATTAGTTGAAAAAAATGAGATGAATCATTATTTAAGAAATAAAATTAACATATTAGTGTCACTGCTGAAAATTGGCAAGCTGAGCATGCAATGCACAGATATAATAGAGTAAACTAAAAAATAATTTAAAAAGTGTACCTAGGCTTTTATAATTGTATGTGATATGAAAATATTCAGCATCTTCCCCATCAATTTGACATCATTGCGAATAGTTCCAAGTTTCTTGGGGCATTCTGAGCTCTTCCTGGGAGTTAGGAGACTTGGATTCTAATTCTGGGTGTTGTGTTGGCACCTTGAGGACTCTCAGTATTTAGTGTCCTCATCTATATAATTAGTTAGAATACATGTAGGAATCTATCCAGCTGTAAAATTCCATGAAAAATAAATTTTTAAACACAGTATCTAAATATTACTTTTTCCTTCCTTTTTACATAATATATTTCCTTCTTATTCTACCTGGGAAAGCTAATGTTATCTTAACTACTTGCTAAACAGTTTTCCTAGATTAACTCTTTTCTAGTCATTTCTTTCTGGGTGGAGCACAGAACTCTTAATTCTGTTCTTAATAAGTAGCTAAGTGCCTTTTTGATTAACAGTCAAATAAATAAGTACATTCAGGGTTAGAGTATTTCTTCCTGAGTCTTCACATGTTGGTCTCGCTCTCTGTAATATGACTTACGTGGTGAAAACATGTAGTTTTAGCCATACGTATAGATCATATGCCAGAGGAAACCCAAGTACTTTATTGCACAAACTGATTCATATTAAAAAATCAGAGATAAATGTACAGACAGAAAAAAACTTCTAGGGTTTTTTTTTTTTAATGGGTAAAATTTTTTACCACTTACAGTTTATGTCAGACAACAAACTCCCAAATAACCGAGAACATAAGAATTTAGTGCCCTAGTTAACTGAATAGTCAGTTTCTTCAATAAATGCCAAATATACCATATATACATAATCAGTTACTTCTTTTCCCTGCACAATTTGAATGTACTAGAATGAATATAAAGCGAACACTTTTACTGTGCATTAATTTTGCATTATTTAATTTTTCTTTGCTTCAAAAGGAATGTTTTGGATTTTACAAAGTGATCATGTGGTCACAATTCACTACTGTAAATGTACAAAGATAGGAGATTAGGATTCATTTGTACTGATCACATGGCATAAGTCTATAAGGTTTGTTTTTAAATAACTCATTATCATTAACATTTTAAAAAACAGAATGCAAAAACTTCTGATTATTTGAGCCTTTAAAATGTGTGTGTATCTTTTCCCAGCCTCCCATTCTGAGGCCGGGTTCCTGTTGCCAAAGGTATTTTCATCCCCTTCATCTTAGAAAACAGATGGCATAGGAAACTGGAGGTACCCCAGGCTTCAATCTTTCGTTTTCTTCTTTGTCTATGCTCACTACTTTGGTCCAGACTCATGCCTTGAAATGTCCTTTACACAAGCAGTCCCCAACCTTTTTGGCACCTCAGACCGGTTTCGTGGAAGACGGTTTTTCCACGGACCCCGGGGAGAGGGGCAGGTAAAGGTTTTGGGATGATTCAAGTGCATTACACTTACTGTGCACTTTATTTCTATTATTATTATATTGTAATATATAATGAAATAATTTTGCTGACAGGAGGCGGAGCTCAGGTGGTAACGCAATCGATGGGGAGCAGCTGTAAATACGGATGAAGTTTCAGTTGCCCGCCAGCCACCCATGTCCTGCTTTGCGGCCCGGGGGTTGGACCCCTGCTTTACACAGTGAATTGTGTCCTGAATTCTACATGTACCTGCCTATCTGACATCTCCTCTTGAATGTTCAATGGATATCTGAAACTAAACGTGTTCAAAACCGAACCCCTAATTTTGTTTCCCACCCCCCCAAACCTGCTCCACTGCATTCTGCTCTGTATCAGATTGATAGCAGTTCCATTTTCTCGGTTGCTCAGGTCAGAATGTTGAGTCATCCTGATTCTCCTCTAATACTGACTTCTTTCCCAAAACCCAGCCCTGCGTCTCAGATTGCCTCCTGCCACAGTAACTGTGCATGCTGAATTCAGGAAGTCTAAAATCCAGCTCACCGTCTGCTCTACAGAGTTATCTCCTCAGGTAAATCTGTGTAAGCCTGTGGCTCAGGTACAGACCATTTCGTACGTGAATTACTGATCATGTCCCCTTTCAATTCTTTGCAACTGTTGTAAAATGTTACTTTAAAAGGATCTTTGTCTTTTGCTTTTACCATATGATTTTTCTCCTTTAAACATTCCATTACATTCATCCATCTCATCTTTTTATTAGGAGTTTTAAGGTCTTGACTCCATTATATTCATATTTCTCCTATGCAACTGCCTGTTCTCTTTTGCTTTTTATCTTGTTCTTCCACAGCAGACATTATACATTATCTCATCTTCCCATCCATTGAACCATAATTGTCTTCACTAAAGAGTCTCCTTGGTTTGTTCCTCTTACTCTAGTAGAGGTTTGGGTTAACACTCTTGCCTCCCTGAAGCATCATTCTAATACGTTCTTGCCCTGAAAAGAAGTATTAAAAATAGAATTATAGACATTTAAAAATCCCAACGCATGTCAACATGAGCTTTTTTTTTTTTTGGCCACGCCGCGCCACTTGTAGGATCTTAGTGCACAGACCAGGGCTCGAACCGGCGTTCTTGTCAGTGAAAGCACAGAGTCCTAACCACTGGACCACCAGGGAATTCCCAACATAAGCTTTTTATATTATTTTTAAGTGTTTTTTCAAATGTACAGTAGATGTGTCATTTTGACTTTACACTGATGCTGATGCTTCCAGAGGACCTAGGATTTGCTTCATCTAGGATAGATGTTTCTGAGCACAATGAGGGTATTGACATGCCACCCAAGAGTCTGTGGTGGATTGTTGATTGGAGAGTCATTCATACAAAGTCTCTAAGAATGAATATGTCATTAATGTGCATCTACAAGGGACTGCACTCCTAAAGAAACGGACTGGAGACTTCATTTTCATTTTGAAACCAAAAGTCATAGTCTCTTATTCTTTCTGGAAATTCTAAGAGGGATTTTTGACATTGAAGTAAAGCTAGTAGAGTTAAGATCTTTAAGCCATCTTGTCAAGGAACGTGTTAATAAACAGTCTACACGTAGTTTGAATATTTAGAGCAGAGACCAGCAGGCTTTTTCTGTGAAGAGCCAAATAATAAATATTTTGGGCTTTGCAGCTGTCTTTGTCTGTTCGAGCTGCCATAATAAAATACAGACAAACAGGTGACTTAAACAATAGAAATTAATTTTCTCAAAGTTCTGGAGGCTTCAAGTCCAAGATCAGGACTCCTGCTAATTTGGTTTCTGGTGAAGTCTCTCTTCCTGGCTTCCAGAGAGATGCGTTCTTGCTGTGTCCTCACGTGGCCGTTCCTCAGTGCCTGTGGGCTAACAGCGGGGAGCTCTCTTCCTCTTCTTACAAAGCCACCGGTTCTGTCGGATTAGGGCTCCACCCTTAGGGCTCATTTAATCCGAATTACCTCCTAAAGACCCTATTTCCAAATACAGTCACGTTGGGGGTTAGGGTTCCAACATATGAGTATTGTGGGGGTGGGAGACAGTTCAGTCCATAGCAGCAGCCCAGCTACTCAGCTCTGCCCTCGTAATGGGAAAGCAACCATTAGCAATTACGTGTTAATTATTTCGTATAATTTCCATGTGTTTTGAAATTTTATTCTTCTTTTGATTTTTCAACAATTTAAATATGAAAACATTCTTAGCTTGCAGGTTATACAAAAACAGGTGGCAGGGGTAGGTTTGTCCCATGATCGTAGTTTGGCAACCCTTGACTTAGAAGATGGGAGTGATGAGTATTCGAATCTCCCTGAGTGGTTCTTGGCACAGGAAGGTACTTGGTATTTTTGGATGAGACACTAATACACCATTTTTCCCTCCTTTTTGTATTACAGGTGCTGAAATTTGATGCCTATTTCCAAGAAGGTGTCCCTCTGTCAACTGAGGAACATTACAGGATCCGCCAAGTGAACATTTACTACCATCTGGAAGATGACAGCATGTCTGTCATAGAGCCTGTTGTGGAAAACTCCGGGATCCCTCAAGGCAAGTTAATCAAACGGCAGCGCCTAGCCAAGAATGACCGGGGAGACCATTACCATTGGAAAGACCTAAACCGAGGAATAAACATCACAATTTATGGCAGAACTTTCCGCATTGTTGACTGTGACAAGTTCACACAGGTATAGTATATGTTTTTGGAAGCTGTGGTGCTTAGGCATTATTCTAATCTACGGAAGGATGCATGTCACTTGTTAGGGTAAGAGGAGGGCACTGATCATCTGTCCTGAGTGGATTATCGTGTAGGTTAATTTGGCATTTGTCTATATCCTATGTGCCATCGCTATGTAGTGACATCATTTTTTTCAAAATGATTTTGCTACATATCCATTCAAATAAAGTTAAATTCCCTTCACAGCTGAATCATTTGATAAGAAATCAGTTCACATGCCAGTTCAGATAGAGAATAGGGGAGCTAGTTCCCTTGATGGGGTAGAAATATGGAAGAGGCACTGGGCAATTTAGCTGAAGTTTGGGTTTACAAAAATAGCACTACCACTATTAGCAGATATGAGCCTAAAATTTTTTGTACAATTCGTATTTTTTCCGTAACTCATACTTGCTTTGTTCTAGGGAAACTTGCTATCTAAAGAATTCCTGGAATAAAAACATTTTTAAAGGAAAACACTTTTTTATAGTGAGAAAAATCCTCCATTTCTCTATTTCATAAATATGGATTTTTTGATAACTTATACTTAATTGTAGAGAGAGAGGAAAAAGCGAGCGAGAGAGAGCACTTTCTTTAGCACAAAGTGTAGGTATTAGGAAATCAATTCCAAATTTGTTTCACTTAAAATAAATTTTAGTAGCAAAAATATAGTTCCTGAATTTTTTATGCCTTTAATCCCATGTGACCTAATGCCAAATGTGATTAATTTTTACCATGCACTGAGCTCCTGTGAATTCACTCATTTATTTTTTTCATTTAGTAATTTATTTAGCAAATGCTGACTGAGTGCCTGCTGTGTGCCAGGCACTGTTCTAGGTGCCAGGTATAAGTATTTGCCCTTATGGAGGTTATTACATTCTGGTTGGAGGAGACAAATAATAAGCAAACAAATGTATAATATGTCAGATGCTGCTAAGAGCTATGGAAGGAACTAAAGAGAGTAAAGGAGGTGGGAGTTGGGGGGGGCACGATATGTAAAGGTTGGGCAGGGAGGGCCTCACTGATGAGATGATGCAGGGACAGGACCTCAGGGCAGTGAGGAAAGGAGCCATGGCATCCTTGGCTTGTCGCCCCAGAGCTGCCGAGAAAACCATATAGAAGGTGGAGGTGCCAGACCATCTTGGAGATACTGTCCCCTTCAAATGTGTTCTGATCTCTTATTTTTTAGGTTTTGAAGTTCTTTTTATCATAGGCAGTTCCAGAATTGTGCTGACAGTGAAAAATTATGAAATGTATAAATTTAAGGTATTACAATTGTTTTTACAATTGTGTCTTTACAGACAGTTTGAACATTTGCAAGTTGATCACTGAGCCATTGAGCTAAGCCAGTTACAGTCAGTTCTCATTATTAATGGTAGTTACGTTCAGTGCAGTCGCCACCAACACTGAGTTAGCAAATACTGAACCATTGCTCCTAAGAGAAATACAGAGTTAGGTTCCTACAAGCCTCTGGTCAAAATGTTACCTTGTTCTGTGTGTTCTTTCTGTTTACAGACGCCACATTTAAAATATATTGTTGATTCATTAACATTGAGGTCATGGCCCAAGCACTGTAAGTCATGCCTGAATGAAGCTTAGCTGACACTTGTATTTTTTTCTTAAGATACATCACAGCTGCCTTTTTTTATGTGGTAAAATATACATAACCTGAAATTTAGCACCTTAACCATTTTTAGATGTACAGTTCAGTGGCACTGAGTACATATCACAGTCTTCTTGTACTGAGAACAGAAAACAGCGCTGCTCTTTGGGGGCTACTTCAGACAGCAAAATCACCAACAGAAAGCACTTAAGTGAGAAAAAGTGGCTCCAAGTAGACCATGAAAAGGACACTTTTTCACCAGGAAAGCTGAAAACAAGAAGGCAGAACTTCAAGTTGTTCAGCCTCAGCTGGCAACTCAGAATTTTCACTGCTCTGTGCACAGCTGCAAAGGACCACAAAAGCGCCACAAGGGTTGATTACAAATGAGTTTTAGCAAGCGGACAAATTTGTAAATGCAGAAATTTGTGAATAATGGGGATCAGCTGTATTTTAATTACTAATGATAGACAAGAGCTGAGTATTTCAGGCACTGATGATTAGATTGAATTATGTTTTCAATAACTGATGTTAGGTTACAAGTTGGCTTCTATAACAGTTTGAGATTTGTTCACATCTTATCTAATTTGATGGTTTTCACTACAGCTGGACCTATGAGTGGATAAGGAGGAGACTGGCTTTATAGTGTGATTTGGACAAGGAACCACCTCCATTCACACATATCATCATCACCATCCCTTCTCACGCCGCTACTCATGGCTCCACATAAATGGTCCTATAGACAGAATGAACTGAACACATTAAAAAATAGAGCTCCAGAACTCAGCTAGAATTTATTATTTTCACTGAAGTATTACTGCTGGTGTCACAGATGTGAATCCTACTCCACAGATACAGGTGCACAAGAAATGTTATTTTGTTTTTTAAAAGTAACTTAAGACCTAATTGAGCCCCAGTCAAACTGACCTGGTGTTTCTGTTTGCCCTCAGCTTTGCCAAAGATTCTAAGCCCTAAGGATAGCTAGTAAGCAGCAGCACTCGCAGACCCAAAGGGGTTATCTATGCAGGGTCCCTAGGTTGTCCAGTGACCAAGGGCACCTCCCTGAAGCTTGGTGCTGAGTAAGAGACTGGACTCTGAGCACCTGTGCTTGACTGGCTGCACCTGTTCTCCGAGCGTCCCTGCAGAGACCTGGGGAGTCTTGCTTTTCTAAGGCCCACCAACCTGTGTCTGTTTTCCAGTCTGGGGGAATCTCCCTCTTTCTGTCTTCTTGCCCTCAAAGACATTCCCTTCTCTCCCCTCCTCCTGGGACACCTTAGAATAATCACTTCAAAGAGTTTAGGCTTTTTCTAAGAGACAGGAAGAACAGTCAACTTCAGGAAGCTTCTACATTCCTCCCGAAATCCCTAAAGTAAGGTTAACAAAGGGCCTGGTTATCAGTTGTAAGCAACAAAAAGGAGTAAAACACCCATTAATTTTCTCAGTCAATAATCCTGCTACACTAGTAGACCATCTCAAGGGAGGGGAGAATTTTATTGTCATCTGCAGTTCAGTACTTTTAGTAGATGTTGAGATCATAATATTTTAATATTGAAAGGATATTGGGGGGACTTCCCTGGTGGTACAGTGGTTAGGAATCTGCCTGCCAACGCAGGGGACACAGGTTCGAGCCCTGGTCCGGGAAGATCCCACGTGCTACGGAGCATCTAAGCCTGTGTGCCCCAGCTACTGAGCCTGCGCTCTAGAGCCTGTGAGCCACAACTACTGAGCCCGCCTGCCCCTGCCGCAACTACTGAAGCCCACGCACCTAGAGCCTGTGCTCCACAACAAGAGAAGCTACTGCAGTGAGAAGCCCGCGCGCCACAATGAAGAGTAACCCCTGCTCGTCACAACTAGAGAAAGCCCATATGCAGCAGTGAAGACCCAACACAGCCAAAAAATAATAATAATAAATAATTTTTTTAAAAAAAGAAAGGATATTGGCGACTGCCTAATAAAACTTTAAATACTAAGATTATAAGCTAGTTAGCAGAGCTGATACTAGAACCCATGTATTTTGGCCCTGAGTTCTGTATATTTTCTATTGAATTGTCCAAAAGCAAACTACACAATTCCCAAAAGAAACCCAGATTTCAGATTAATTTCCAGTTCCACAATGTAAACAGATCCCAGGAAATTGTTCTTTTCTGGTCAACAAAAAAGATAGTTTATTGTGCTTTTAAGAAGAATTGTCAAGTTGTATTAAAATATATAGTGACTTAAAATATTTTATTTACTCATAATTAGCAAAATAAAATTCAGTGATCACATCAAGTTCAGATGCTTTCTTTAACTTTTTTAGTGAGATTTGAGCACTTGATTCGTCTTTCCTATTTGGCTGAAATATTTTTTGGTCTAAAATAATTAGTGGGTATGCTTTCTTTTTTTTGCGGGAAGTACTTAATCATATATTTGTTTTAAATGAGATGGAAAGCTGGGGATTTGATTTCAGCTTAACTTTGCCATTGTGCAGCTTGCCCCCAAACCTGATATGAATTACGTATTGTTCAAACTATGGTTAGGTTCCCGATGTACGTATGTAAGCAGTCCTGGTACTCCCTCTGTTCCTGGGCACCTACTTAAATCTAATTGATCTGAATTCATATTTGAAGCCAGTTACCTTACCATCATGTCTTCCATTTATACTTAAGGTAATTATCAATTATTATCTGCATTATAGAACTGGGTCAATCAAAGGCTTAGTACTGCTAAGACATGTTCAAGCTGCAAACTAATGGTTAAGGTGGGCAGTAGCTTAGAAATTCTTATTATACTTATTTTTACAGCATCACTTAATATTTACTTTGAGAAGCTTCAAGAAAGATAATCATTTTTAATTTTGAATTATGTAGGTATTTTTGGAAAGTCAAGGAATTGAACTAAATCCACCAGAGAAGATGGCTCTCGATCCTTACACTGAACTCCGGAAACAGCCTCTTCGTAAGTATGTGACCCCAACAGACTTTGATCAACTCAAGCAGTTTCTCACCTTTGACAAACAAGTAAGTGACCCAGTAGGTTTACTTGTTTCCAAATGCAGCACTGCTTATTAGCAAGTTATTTTGGTAGATGTGTATTTTGAAACATTATATCTGTAATTTAACTGGTCAGATATAGTGCTATCTTTCTGGGGTTAGAGGTACAGGAATGCCTAAATTTCATATCAGAGGTTCAAAGATGATTGTGGAGTTAAGTCTTGTGAGCTCCACCAAACTTTTAAATCTTAAAGCAATTGCTGAGCAACATCTGCTCCCTGCTTTTTACTTCTAACCACCTACTTCTTTTCTCAAATATGAATTAATATCAAAGAATCCTCTGGGAAACCTTAAATGAATTATTGGGATATTTCAAAGCTATTGCATATATGTAGGTTTCTAGTGTTAAACTAGTAATTTCACAGCATTCGCATTGCAGATGCTTCCTTGTTCAATTTTATATTGATGTGTGAGTACAGAATGTTCTGGGTATTTTCCAGCTCTGTTCCAACCTTCCTATCTTCCCCTTGTGGACTGGTGTATTTGAGTCTTCTCCTTTACTGTACTAAAGGGAAAGAGAAAACAGATCACCCTCAGTGTTTCTTTGCTGCTTTTTTCTCTCAGACATCTAATTCCTTTTAGTTCAGAAAATTTTACCTAGCACTAGCAAGGTCTTTTAAGAACATTCTTTATATCAGTCATATGTCTGTCATTATTTTGTATTTAAAGATTGTATTGTTGATACTGTTACTAGAAAGAACAGTTGAAAGAACTAAAAAAAGACTGATTAATAAATGAAAATTCTTTCCATACTAATTATATACAAACCATTCACATGTACCTTTATTAATATGCATAAAGCACTGAACAAAGGGCCCACTGCTCTTTTAATTCAGCTTCTCTTTCACTGACTAATATTTTGGATCAAAATGAATCATTCTTTCTCAGCACAAGCTTGTAAGACTATTATTTAATACTTTCCAGCTGTTGACATCTGGCATATGATTTCAGATGTTTTTGTATCTTTGGTGAATACTTTGTTTTTAACCATCTGAGATTATGTCATAGTCTTTCTGGTTAATCTTTTCATCATTGTCTGATACAGAAATGCCAAAGTAGCTAAGTTAAACTCTCCACCTGTAGAATTTTTACTTAAGTCACTGCTTTGGGTTCCTCAAAGGTTCTTCGATTCTATGCAATCTGGGATGATACAGACAGCATGTTTGGTGAATGTCGGACCTACGTTATTCATTACTATCTTATGGATGATACAGTGGAAATTCGAGAGGTCCACGAACGGAATGATGGACGAGATCCCTTCCCACTCCTCATGAGCCGCCAGCGCATGCCCAAGGTTTTGGTGGAGAATGCAAGTATGTGTGATTCAGTTTATCCTCTGTTAATTGGGACCTTTCCTGGATCTCAAAGGAGTTAATCAGTGTGGTCATTCCCTTTACACTAGGGAGGTGCTTGCTGTGTTCTCTTAGGTACTCAAAAAGCGGCTTTCCCATAACTTCCCTCCTTTACTGGCCCCTCGATCCAAGCTTGTATCTGAAATGGTCTGGCAGAGAGGACTGATACCAAGATCAGGGGAACAAAACCAAAAGAGCAGTGGAAGATTTATTTAAAGTGTGGAAGAGCAAGGCTTCTGAGCTGAAGCAATTTCATGTCAGATTTTTAATGCATTTCTGAAACAAGCTTGTTTTCATTCAGAGATACAGCTTACCATTTCCTTATGTGCTTTTCAGACTTTTCTTCTCACCTCAACCACTTCCTAATCAGGAAGTTTCTATGTGGGATAACTTCAGATGGGAAAAGGCATGTCTGTGGTTCATAATGGTGGGTCCCCATTGTATCAACCCTTGGTCTTTCTTTGTTGATATAAAATAACCTTATCAATGGGAGTGTGAGAATGCAAACAAAATGCAGCTGAGACAGGCTGTCTGTCACTACTTCTCTGGAATAAATAGACTTGCTTTAGTTATTGACTTAATAGTTTAAGAATTTTCTCTTACAAAAGTGTCATCTTGGTCACATGTAATGACCAATGTTTGGATGGCTGACAGAACTCTGTAATAAATACTTTGGGTTTTTTTTGTTTTGTTTTTTAACTCTATTTTTTGGAACTAAGAGATAAGAAATTCCAGGTATTGAGCAAGAGATTTGTCTTAGAGGTTATAAACAAATTGGCCTTCTGAAAGCTAAATCCAGCCTACTCACATGTATTGCTTGGTCTGCACAGTGTTTTTTAAAAATGCAGTTATCTGGGGGCAAGGAGGTGGAGATTTCCATTACTGGGAGAGTGGATAATCAGAATGTGGTGAAGGTATATCCTGATAAATATGTAATAGAAGGAAAATGTACAAGAAAGCAAATGGATGCATCTTAAATGCATAGTGCTGTGTAGAAAAAAAAGGAGATGTATAACGCAATACCATTTACATGAAGTAAAATGCACACAAAACTGTAAATATGCAGATAATCAGAAAGCTGCTCATTAGCATGGTTGCATGTGAGGCAGAGGAGAATGAGATTGGGGAAAAGGATAAAAGGGAGTAAAAATTGTCATTTTTAAATTAAGAGACTTAACATTAAGCACCTCTTTTTTTGAGAGATGAGAATAATTGCTAACACAGTTTACATTCTCAAATAGCGATAACTGGATCCATGCCCTAGTTCAACTTAGTCTGGCTGCTGCCTGCCGTGTTTCTTCTACTTAGCTCCCATAGAACCCTCTTAGAGTTCTGTGACACTGGGACTAATATACTAATTTTGGCCTTCCAAAATGCTTAAATGAGCCTGCAATGCCTGCCATCTGGAGCTAACAAACGTCAGAGTTATGATTAAGAAGAAGAATGGGGATGTATTCAGGATGGCATGAAAAAAGTGTCAGTAAATCTCTTGAACTCTCAGGTTCCATGTTTGTGTCTGCCTTATCAATGTGCCTTATCATTGTGGCTGTGTTTAGACTTTGCAAGACGTAATCATCCTCATCTATAACTTTCCAAATTTTAACAGTTTTCAGCAGGGGTAGATGGAAAGGCAGCCTGGTGACCTATGTAGGGTCCTTTGAAAAGGTAGGACACATATCTTTTTGTGAAAGTTATTGTTAGTCTTGCAGATAGAAAAGGCTAAGCTTCCATCAGCTAAATAATTCCTTTAACTGGAACCACGGTGTTAAAGTGTCTGACTGACTCCCAGAGGCATTAATCCAATGGATAATTTTTATTGAATTTGGTTAAACAAGGGTTAAATATCTGCTGTGGGAACTATGTCATGTGCTAAGTGCTGTGCTATGGAGGGTAAGATGAAAATGTAACTCCTAGACCTAGAATCCCTGTCCTTCAGTCACTTCTAGCGGCTGGGGAGACAAGTAATATAAATACTCAAAGCGCTTAAACAGTAACACAGGTGCTCCAGATTATCTGATTGCTAACTAGTTATGTCATGTAGACAAAGCTCAGAAGAAGAGGTGTGAGCTAGAAAGACTAAAGGCTTTGTGGGAGAGCCGGGTGTGGACCTAAACAATGGACCCTTAACTAGGAAAAATCAAATGTATAGAAAGGAAATGATTCCAGAAGTAAGATCTGAGATATAAGAAGTGATAAAGAAAATGGTAAAATGTAGGTAAATCTAAATAAACATTGACTATACAAACTAAAGGAACAATGTTAAATTTGAGGGGCTTAAAACATATCAAAGTAAAATTAAAGTATATTACAGTAATGATATTGGAGCAGTGATAGGATTAAAAAACAACAAATTTTGAAAAATGTTTGGGTATTTTTATGGATTATTTATTTATTTATTTAATTTTTTTTGTTTTTTTTTGTTTTTTGCTGTTGTGGCCTCTCCCATTGCGGAGCACAGGCTCCGGACACGCAGGCTCAGTGGCCCTGGCTCACGGGCCTAGCCGCTCCGCGGCATATGGGATCTTCCCAGACCGGGGCACGAACCCACGTCCCTTGCATCGGCAGGCGGACTCTCAACCACTGCGCCACCAGGGAAGCCCCTGGATTATTTATTTTTATTGAAATAAAATTAACTTACAATACTATATTAGTTTCAGGTGTACAACACAGTGATCTGATACTTTTATACATTACAAAATGATCACCAGGATAATTCTAGTTATCATCTGTCACCACACAAAGTTTTTGCAGTATTATTATTATTATTGTTATTTTCAGTGTTCCCCTGACAACTCTAATGCATAGCCAGGCTTTTTTTTTTTTTAATATTTATTTACTTATTTGGTTGCGGCCAGGTCTTAGTTGTGGCACGTGTGCTCCTTAGTGGTGGCTGGTGGGCTTCTTATTTGTGGCTCACAGGCTCCTTAGTTGCCACTCACTGGCTGCTTAGTTGTGGCACGTGGGCTCTTTAGTTGTGGCTTGCCAGCTCCTTGGTTGTGGCGTTTATGTGGGATCTAGTTCCCTGACCAGGGGTCAAACCCGGGCCCCCTGCATTTGGAGCATGGCATCTTAACCACTGCACCACCAGGGAAGTCCCTACAGTATTATTGACTATATTCCCTATGCTGTACATTACACCCCCGTGACTTATTTATTTTACAACTAAAGTTTGTACCTCTTAGTTTTCCTCATCAATTACACTCATCATCTTACCCCACTCCCCTCTGAGAACCACCAGTTAGTTCTCTATATCTATGAGTCTGTTTCTGTATGTTTATTCTTTTGTTTTACTTTTTTAGATTCCACATACAAGTGAAATGCAGTATTTGTCTTTCTCTGTCTGACTTATTTCACTTAGCATAATACCCTTTAGGTCCATGTTGTCAAAAATAGCAAGATTTCATTCTTTTTTATCATTGAGGAATATTGTGTGTGTGTGTGTGTATGTGTGTTTACAGCACTTTCTCATTATCCATTCATCTATCCATGGACATTTAGATTGCTTCCGTATCTTGGCTATTGTAAATAATGCTGTAGTGAACAGAGGGGTGCATAAATCTTTTTGAATTAGTGGGGTTTTTTCCCCCAGAAAAATACCCAGAAGTGGAATTGGTGGATCTCATGATAGTTCTGTTTTTAATTTTTTGAGGAATCTCCATACTGTTTTCCATAGTAGCTGCACTAATTTTACATTCCCACCAACAGTGCACAGGGTTCCCTTTCCTCCACATACATCCTTGCCAACATTTGTTATTTGTTGTCATCTTGATAATAGCCATTCTGAGAGGTGTGATGTGGTATCTCATTGTGGGTTTGATTTGTGTTTCTCTGGTGATTAGTGATGTTGAGCATCTTTTCATATGCCTGTTGGCCATCTGTAGGTCTTCCTTGGAAAAATGTCTCTTCAGGTCCTCAGACCATTTTTTTTAATCAGGTGGGTTTTTTGTTTGATGTCGAGTTGTATGAGTTCTTTCTATATTTTGGATATTAAACCTCTTATCAGATGTATTATTTGCAAATAGCTTCTCCCATTCAGTAGGCTGCCTTTTTGTTTGGTTCCTTGTTTCCTTCATCGTGCAAAAGCTTTTTAGTTTGTTGTAGTCCCATTGGTTTATTTTTGCTTTTGTATCCCTTGCCTGAGGAGACATATCCAAAAAAAAATGTTTCTAAGACTGATGTCAAAGAATGTACTGCTTATGTATTCTAATAGGAGTTTTATGGTTTTAATTCTTACATGTAAATTTTAATTCTATTTTGAGTTAATTTTTGTATATGGTGTAAGTAGTCCAGTTTGATTCTTTTAACGTGTGGCTGTCCAGTTTTCTCCACACCACTTATTGAAGAGTCTGTCTTTTCCCCATTGTGTATGCTTGCCTGATTTGTCATAGAGTAATTGACCATATAAGTGTGGGTTTATTTCTGGGCTCTTTGTTCTGTTCCATTGATCTATGTGATCTATGTGCCAGTACCATACTGTTTTGATTATTGTAGGATTGTAGTATAGTTTGAAATTAGTGAGCATGGTACCTCCAGTTTTGTTTTTCTTTCTCAAGATTGTTTTGGCTATTCAGAACCTTATGTGTTTCCATACAAATTTTAGAATTATTTGTTCTAGTTCTGTGGAAAATGCCATTGGTATTTTGATAGGGACTGCATTGAATCTGCAGGCTAGGTAATATGTTTATTTTAACAATATTAATTCTTCCAATCCATGAGCACAGTGTATCTTTCCATTTGTTTGTGTTGTCTTCAGTTTCTCTCGTCAGAGTCTTAACAGTTTTCTGAGTAAAAGTATTTTACCTCCTTGGTTAGATTTATTTCTAGGTATTTTATTCTTTTTTATGCAGGTGTAAATGGATTTGTTTTCTTTTTCTGTTAGTTCTTTGTTAGTGTATAGAATTGCAACAGATTTCTGTATATTTTGTATCTTATGGCTTTACTGAATTCATTTATTAGTTCTGTTTTATTGTGGCACCTTTAGGATTTTATATATATAGTATCATATCATCTGCAAACAGTAGCAGTTTTACTTTTTTCCTTTCCAACTTGGATTCCTTTTATTTCTTTTTCTTGTCTGATCGCTATGGCTAGGACTTCCAATATTATGGTGAATAAAATTGGAGTGAGTGGTCTTCCTTCTCTTGTTTCTAGTCTTCAACAAAATGCTTTAAGCTTTTTACTGTTGAGTGTGAAGTTAGCTGTGGGCTTGTCATGTATGGCCTTTATTAAGTTGAGGAAAGTTCCCTCTCTGCCCACTTTGTTGAGAGCTTTTATCATACATGGATGCTGAATTTCACCAAAAGCTTTTTTTGCACCTATTGAGATGATCATATGATTTTTATTCTTCAGTTTGTTAATCACATTGATTGATTTGTGGGTTTTGAACCATCCTTGCACCCCTGGGATAAATCCTACTTGATCATATTGTATTATGCTTTTAACATAGTGTTGTATCCTGTTTGCTAATATTTTTTGAGGGTTTTTGAATCTATGTTCATCAGTGATATTGGCCTACAATTTTCTTTTCTTGTGGTGCCTTTGTCTGGTTTTGGTATCAAGGTGATGCTGGCCTCATGGAATGAGTTCAGAAGCATTTCTCCTCCTTCAATTTTTTGGAATACTTTAGAAGGTTAGGTGTTAACTCTTCTCTAAATGTTTAATAGAATTCACCTGTGAAGCCCTCTGGTCCTAGACTTTTGTTTCTTGGGGTTATTTGATTACTGATTCAATTTCATTACTAATAATCAGTCTATTCATATTTTCTATATCCTCCTGATTCAGTCTTAGGAGATGGTGTGTTTTTAGGAATTTATCCATTTATTCTAGGTCGTTCATTTTGCTGACGTGTAATTGTTCATACTAATCTCTTATGATTCTTTGTATTCCTATGGTGTCACTTGTAACTTCTCTTTCATTTTTGATTTTATTTATTTGGATCCTCTCTCATTTTTTAGTTGATGAATCTGGCTAAAGTTTTATAATTTTGTTTATCTTTTCAAAGAAACACCTCTTAGTTTCATTGATCTTTTCTGTTGTTTTTTTAGTCTCTATTTCATTTATTTCCTCTCTGATCTTTATTATTTCTTTCCTTCTACTCACTTTGGATTCTGCTTATTCTTCTTTTTCTACTTCCTTTAGGTGTAAGGTTAGATTGAGATTTTTTATTTCCTGAGGTAGGCTTATATTGCTATACACTTTCCTCTTAGAACTGCTTTTGCTGTGTCCCATAGCATTTTGTATCATTGTGTTTCCATTTTCATTTGTCTCCAGGTATTTTTTATTTCCTCTTTGATTTCTGCAGTGACCGATTGGTTGTTTTGTACTATATTGTTTAGCCTCCACACATTTGTGTTTCTTACAGTGTTTTTTCTTTTTTTTTATTGAAGTACAGTTGATTTACAATGTTGTGTTAATTTCTATACAGCAAAGTGGTTCAGTTATACGTATATATACATATATATACACACACACATTCTTTTTATATTCTTTTCCATTATGGTTTATCACAGGATGTTGAATATTGTTCCCTGTGCTATACAGTAGAAACTTGTTGTTTATCCGTTCTATATATCGTAGTTTACATCTGCTAACCCCAAACTCAGAATCCATCCCTCCCCGACCCCACCCCTGGCAACCACAAGTCTGTTCTCTGTCTGTGAGTCTGTTTCTGTTTTGTAGATAGGTTCATTTGTGTCGTATTTTAGATTCCACATATAAGTCATATCGTATGATATTTGTCTTTCTCCTTCTGACTTAACTAGTAAGGTAATCTCAAGGGCTACAGTTTGTTTTTTTTTTCCTTGTAGTTGATTTCTAGTCTCATGGTGTTGTGATTAGAGAAGATGCTTCGTATGATTTCAGTCTTCTTAAATTTACTGAGACTTGTTTTGTGGCCTAGCATGTGATCTGTCCTGGAGAATGTTCCATGTGCACTTGAAAAGAATGTATTCTGCTGCTTTCGGATGGAATGTTCTATATATTTCTATTAAGTTCATCTGGTCTAATGTCATTTAAGGCCAGTGTTTCCTTTTTGATTTTCTGTCTGGATGATCTGTCCATTGATGTAACTGGAGTGTTAAAGTCCCCTTCTATTATTGTATTACCATCAGTTTCTCCTTTTGTTTGTTAATATTTGCCTTATGTACTTAGGTGCTTCTATGTTGGCTGTATATATATTTACAATTATTACATCTTTTTGGATTGATCCCTTTATCATTATGTAATGCCCTTTTTTGTCTCTTTTTACAGGCTTTGTTTTAAAGTCTACTTGGTGTGATATAAATATTGGTACCCCAGCTTTCTTTTCATTTTCATTTGCATGGAATACCCTTTCTCATCCTCTCACTTTCAGTCTGTCTGTCTTAGGTCTGAAGTGAGTCCCTTGTAAGCAGCATGTAGATGGATCTTGTTTTTTTATTCATTCAGCCCCTCCATGTCTTTTGATTGGAGCACTTAGTCCACTTACATTTAAAGTAATAATTATTGGGGAATTCTCTGGCAGTCCAGTGGCTGGGACTCTGTGTTTTCACTGTCAAGGGCGTGGCTTTGTTCCCTGGTCAGGGAACTGAGCTCCTACAAGCTGCATGGTGTGGCCAAAAAAAAGAAAACAATGCCACAGAGTCATGAGCTGTGTCCTCCACTGCCCATCACTTCCTGGGGTAACTCAGAGAGCTCTAGTAGGGTTGGGCACTAGACACTGGGAGAAGGAACCTTTGGTCTATAGGGTGTTTAAGATGCGTGATTGGGAAGCAGCCAACCCTTTTCTTTTGGCAAATCAAGGGCTGGAGCGTTAGGTTTTCTGAATGCTGTAGCAGAACCTTAGCCTCCTTCCTTATTTTCTTAGCAATTATCAGTTAGGATAGTACCAACCCCCCTCTCATGCTCCCTGTCATCAGAGTTCTGGGGCCAAGCTTTGTGGTTCCAGCTACAAAGTGTGGCACCTTACTAGAACTGACTGATGATCTTATGGTTTCCATGGAGGCCAAGTTGCAGGGAATCAGTCTTAAACAATCAACACTTAGTTTTCATAAGAGAGTGTGACAAATTAGATTTATTCCAAAAATGGAAGGTTGATTCTACGTTTGAAAATCTGTTGATTTCCCAGATGAATGGATTACCGGAACCATTGTGCTGACTGTCCCTGCCTCTTGGCACAGGACTAGATCAGACTGCCCTCATAGCAGTGACCACAATTGAAATGAAACCATGTTTTGTGTGTTTAGGGTCTGTGGCCCCGAATAGAATGTTTTCTCCATCAAGGCAGGAATTTTATCCATACTGTTAATTGTTATAATCTCTATATTCAGCAGTGTACCTGGTACACGGTATATGTGGTCACTAATAATTTGTTAGATGAACGGATAAATGGGTGGGTGGTTGAAGTAAATGACTTGGACCCCCCACCATAGATCCAATACTCTGTCTTTATAGAAGGACATTTATTCTTTTCTCTTGTAATGATTCCTTCTAAGCATTAATTCTACTAAGATTGGTGACCTCTAGGGATAGTTCAAGCCGAATATGGGAGAGAGACTTTACAGAAACAATCTGGGTTATTATTTATGTGTCCTGTTCGCAGATGGAAATACTCAGCCCTGTGTTCTGCAGGGAGTGTGGAGGCGTCCCTGACCCTCGGTCAGAGCTGAAGCCTGCACTCCCTCTGGTTCTCAGGAATGCCTGGCTGCTGTGTGTCAGTCTTTCTTCCCATCCTCATTCCTTTTCTTTCCTCTTCCTGCTGTCTTTTGTTAGAGAACTTCCCTCGGTGTGTGCTGGAAATCTCAGACAAGGAGGTGTTGGAATGGTATACTGCCAAAGACTTCATTGTTGGGAAGCCACTCACTATACTTGGGAGAACTTTCTTCATTTATGATTGTGATCCATTTACTCGGCAGTATTACAAAGAAAAATTTGGAATCTCCGATTTACCACGCATTGATGTGAGCAAGAAGGAACCACCTCCTGTGAAACAGGTAACAGGACACTGGTTCTGAGGTTAGAGAGAGAGTTCATCTTCTGATGCATTAATAGAAATTTAAGGAAAAGGATAAAAAAGGTTCTTATGTGAATACCCAATTAAAAAAATGGACAAAGCATGTGAAATAGAGCAGTTCACAAAAGAAGAACTACAAATGGCTAATGAACATACGGAAAGACCCTCAATTGATAATCAAACAAAGAGAAATGAAAATAATGAGGTTTAGGATCTGTTTGCTCTAAAAAGACTCACAATATCCAGTGTTTGCCCTGGTGTGATGCAGTAGGCATTTCGTGTACTGTTAATAGGCGAACAATGAGAAAAACTTTTCTGAAGGGCAGTTTGTCTCATTTAAACTTTTTCAAAATAAAATATCATGTATCTCTTGACCCAGAAAATCTGGTTTGGGGATTATAAATAGATATATGTGAGGATGTGTAGTGTAGCATTACTTATAATAAAGTGTAAGGACATTGGCAGAATAAATTATAGTATATCCATCCATATAATTAGAGGACTATAAGACTTGTTAAAAAAAGAGGGAGTCTGTGCATATTAACATGAGAAAATGTCCATAACATTTTTAAGGGATTGTGAATACATGACATGGCACTATTTTTGTAGATTACTGTATACAACATCTGCGTATATTACTGAGGAAAAGACCTGGAGGAATGTTTCCCCAGACTATTAACAGTGGTTAGTTCACCGTGGGAAGGGGAGGGAGGGAGGGAAGTGGGAGATGACCAGGGAGCTTTCTTTCTGTACTGTGTGGTTGTAATTTTGCTTTTTTTTTGGCCATGCCACATGGCTTATGGGATCTTAGTTCCCTGACCAGGGCTTGAACCCATGTCCCCTGCAGTGGAAGCGTGGAGTCCTAACAACTGGACCACCAGGGAGTTCCCTCAATTTCAGTTTTTATACCAAGCCTTGTGTTACTTCAATAATTTAAAAACTTTTTGATTAAAAAAAAGACATCTTTTAAAATTCCAGACCCCTAAGGCATTTCATTTTTTCTTGCCTATTTATCAAACCCTTTTACTTAAAAAGTGATTGGGAGGGCTTCCCTGGTGGCGCAGTGGTTGAGAGTCCGCCTGCCGATGCAGGGGACATGGGTTCGTGCCCCGGTCCAGGAAGATCCCACATGCCGTGGAGCAGCTGCGCCCGTGAGCCATGGCCGCTGAGCCTGTGCGTCTGGAGCCTGTGCTCCGCAACGGGAGAGGCCACAACAGTGAGAGGCCCGCGTACCACAAAAAAAAAAAAAAAAAAAAAAGTGATTGGGAGCAAAACAAAAACTGATTCACTGAAGATGTTGGAAGACGGTGTTCTTTAATTGCAACATCGCTCTCCTTAAAATCACGCAGAACCCCAAAATTCAGTTCTGTGCACCTCAGAGTCCACTCTCAGAGTAAGTTCATGGTGTCTTTAATGCACCAAAATAGTAATTTAATAAACTTGAACCTTCAGAGTGGCTCAGCCACATATTTTAGAGTTTGAAATGACAATTGCATGTTTTCAAAATTACACATTACACAGCAGATTCAACAAGCATCTAAAGTATTAAGGCCACAGTGTCGTAGACCAAAACACTGGTGCTTGTTGTACCTATTTGGGGCAGGAACAACTCAAACAACCTCTTTGTTGCCCATGTATAAAATAGTGTGTTAGCACCTGTGGCCCATCTTTATTTTGCCAGCGTGTGTATAAAATAATGTCCGTGGGCTTTTTTCTTTTTGAAAGACACTACTGGAATGATGGAATGATTGAATTCCTCCAGCCTGGGCCCCTGCCTTCCCCGCATCTGCTGCCCATGCTGCTTGCACTTAGCCTCCAATTCTACTGAATTACAGGTGGTTCTGCATCCTGTTTTATTCCCCTGGACTTCCGCTAATGCTCTTTCTCCTGCTTGAACCACTTCTCCGTCATTTCTCTACATGGCTTTTTCTTAACTCTCACAACTCAGTATAGGCTTTCTCTCTTCCAAGAAGGCTTCTCTGAAGTCCCAGGCAGGGCTCGCACCCCATCGTCTGTGTTCCTGGGATACTCTGTGCCTCCCTCCACTAGCACTTGTCGTATTAAAACATCTGTTTATGAATTTTTCTATGAGACTAAGTTCCTTGACAGCAGGACCACTGTTCATCTTTGTGCTCCTAGCACCTAACACAGTGCCTGGCAAATAGGAGGTATGTGGTGTGTTTCCTGGATAGACTGAAGAAGACTGCCTAGGCAGTATGTATTTGTTCCCCTCAAAGGCAAGTGATATCTTAGGCAAGGCTTTTAGAAGCAACATCTCATAAAAACAGTTACAAAGAAGGATTTGGATTTTGGTGCTAGGCGTTCCTGGGGCAATAAAACTTCCAGAAGGGAGTGTGGGTGATGATAGTGCCTCTTGCTGTCAGTTTTTCCTCTGATAGAACTCCTTACCCATGAATGTGCTCATGGATTAAGAATTATAATAAAACCGATGTCCCTATGCCCCAGTTTTGGGGGCAGCATTTGATGCAGTCTACAGGAAAAATACCATGTGAACAGATCTAGATTTTAGTCAGCCAAACTACTCCACCACTTGAGTTTATAGATGAGTATTGTGTGAAGTTGCAGTCCAGGCATCACAATGAAAAGTACAAGGGTAATCCTGTTAAATGTCAAACATTCTCATAAGGAGGCGTCTCACCTAACCAGGAAGTAGGATGGGGAGGGCTTGTAGCACACTGGTGCACTTTTCCTAGTGGACGGCTTTGATCTGTGTTTTGAGCTGATAAAAGCTTTGAGTCCTAGAAGAGCCCTGCTCTCCATCCTCGTTACTATCACCTTTCTACCCCCCAAACTTGTCTTCTAAAGAAAGGGAGGGAAGACTTGGATAGAGAGCAGAGAGAACTGAAGAACCACTATAGATTTTGGTTTGTTTTGCCCTGTCTCAGTTACTCTGTATAATACAATGATTTCTCCATCCTTACATATGGCACATTAATTACAGTGTTTGGTCAGTTTATTTTCTCTATAATAAATAATTCTGCTACAAATAAATCCTCTCTGCTTGTCCATGAAAGTCTTTGTTGGAAATGAGTAGGAAAGCTCCACTTACCAAGCAGCAAATACCTTTTAGCTCTCCTCAATCATTACCTCTCAGTCATCTGAACTCTACACAATGTAGTTGGAACACAGGGATGAGAGCCGTAGCAGGTTCTAGAGGGACCAAGCCAGAGTCAAGCTGATGGGCAGGGACAGAAGTGGATATGCAGTGCATATATTAATTTGAGAATCTCGATACCCAGGTCAGGCTGATCTGCCAGATCAGGAGTAAGTCCACATGGATCCAGAAGCCAGATGTGCTGGATCCATCTGGAGACATGCTAGTAGGAAGGAGGAAGAAGCCAGGACCAGGAGAGCTCATCTGCCGTGGAGCTGGCCTCTGAAGGCAGCATCTGAAGGATGAGGGACTGTAAGACTGTGTGTGTGCGTGCATCATTAAGAAAGCCTGGGCAGAAGCTCTGGAAGGTGGGTCATACGAATAGGAGTGTCTAGGCGTGATAATGTCCAGTCAGAGGAATAGTTCTAGTTTAGAACAGGACCCAGGCGGTAGCTTGGAGCATGAAGAGCATGGTGCCAGGACCACAGGCACAGGGGCTGATATTTAGAGAAGGTCTTTATTCCAAGCAGAGGAAGTGAGATGCAACTTGGGAAAACTAGGTAGAAGCCTGTTAAAACAAAAGGAATTTGAGAGGAAGGTGCTCAGGAACTTACCTCCCTATTTTAAAACTCCTTAACCTCCCCCCACACCTCCCAACCAGGCTGCTCTCACTGTGTATTGATATTGGACTCCACCACTGTGCATTTCCGCCCACCTCCAGAGTAAGCCAGAGCTTAGCATGCAGTGTCTCACCCCAAGTCCTTCTGTCCATTGGCAACCGTGTATATTCACTGAGTAGTGGTTTTGTATTTGGAGCAAATTAAGTCATCGTCCATCTACTGGATCCATTAGTCATATTCCAGCCATGAAGATCACATTAACTACAGCCCAGGAAGTGGGTGAAGGATCAGTGTTCTAAGCACCCCACCTTGGACGAACATAGCAGAGTCCCTGGTTTCTGAGGGAGTCCCCTGTTGCAGATGGAGCAGGGCTCATATAGACTAACTTGTTAAAGTCCCTGAATACAGTATATTAAAAGATTTGGGGAGGGTATCTACAAGTAAAAGCATGGTACAAGCTAGTTTGCTGAGAAAGCATAGCAGAAAGGAGTCAGAGAAAAAGAACTCAGCTGCAGTCCGCCTAGCATTGATGAGAGGGAGGAAAATAACCTCTGAACTAAAGTTTTTTTTTTTTAGATACATGATTTTTTATTATTATTTTTAAAAATTTATTTATTTTTATTTTTGGCTGTGTTGGGTCTTCGTTTCTGTGCGAGGGCTTTCTCTAGTTGTAGCGAGTGGGGGCCACTCTTCATCGCGGTGCGTGGGCCTCTCACTATCGCGGCCTCTCTTGTTGCGGAGCACAGGCTCCAGACGCGCAGGCTCAGTAGTTGTGGCTCACGGGCCTAGTTGCTCCGCGGCATGTGGGATCTTCCCAGACCAGGGCTCGAACCCATGTCCCCTGCATTGGCAGGCAGATTCTCAACCACTGCGCCACCAGGGAAGCCCTCTACTTAAGTTTTTAGACAAACAGATCTTAGCATCCTATAGCGGTGCTTTCAGCCCTTCATGGAACCTAAATGAAAAACATAGGTTCATCCTAAATTTTCACACTCACCAAATAACCTTTGCATCTGGAATTTAGTTCCATGAGTTTGCTCCTTCACTAGGAAAGGGGAATCCTGTGTGGACAGGGGGGTGTGAGTTCTCAGTGAAGTATGGCTATCATTCTCTGAGGCAAAAATGAAGAAATAAAAATAGGGACTTCCCTGGTGGCGCAGTGGTTAAGAATCCGCCTGCCAATGCAGGGGACACATGTTCGAGCTCTGGTCCGGGAAGATCCCACATGCCTCAGAGCAACTAAGCCCGTGCGCCACAACTACTGAGCCCAAGCCACAACTACTGAAGCCCACATGCCCAGAGCCCGTGCTCCGCAATAAAGAGAAGCCACTGCAATGAGAAGCCTGTGCACCGCAACGAAGAGTAGCCCCCGCTCACTGCAACTAGAGAAAGCCCGCGCGCAGCAACGAAGACCCAACGCAGCCAAAAATCAATAAATAAAATTAAAATTTTTTTAAAAAGAAATTAAAATATTAGAAATACGGAGGTAACTCGGAAGTAAGTAGCATGAACCAAGTCCTGACACCCCCACCTTACCCCTACCTCAGACACACACACGTGCCCACTTTGGGTGAATTGAGAAAACAGTTTCCAGATCTGCCAGGCTGAGACCCACACCCCAGACAAAGAAGTCACAGACAGACCCATGGACTTCACCGTGCTGGAGGGCCACAGGGGCCAGGATTGGGGCTGGGAGCAGGGTCAGGCTCTGCTTTGGCAGTAAGGGGTCAGTGGACATCAGTGATAGATTAAATCCAGCCCTGAGGGTTACTTTGTAGCATCATCAGTCACTTTTATGAGCAGTGATCATGGTGTAAAATCTATAAAGAGGAATGGAGTATGTGATATGTTATTTTTTTCTGATTACATTTGTATATGTAGAAATTGCTTTTAAATAAATGTTTTCTAGATTTTAAAAAGAAACTTACAGTTACCTTTAATTTTTAGAACACGGAGCATCTGCTTTATTTCTTGCTTTCTGTGTTTCTTCAGGAATTACCTCCCTATAACGGTTATGGATTAGTTGAAGACTCTGCTCAGAATTGCTTTGCGCTCATTCCAAAACCTCCAAAAAAAGATGTTATTAAAATGCTGATGAATGAGAACAAGGTGCTTCGTTATTTGGCTGCACTGGTGAGGACAATTTTTGTTTTTTAATTTATTTAATTTACTTTATTTTTGGCTGCACTGGGTCTTCGCCGCTGCACGGGGGCCCTCTCTAGTTGTGACCAGGGGCCACTCTTCGTTGTGGTGCACAGGCCTCTGCTGTGGAGCACAGGTTCTAGGTGCATGGGCTTCAGCAGTTGTGGCACACGGGCTCAGTAGTTGTGGCTCGCCAGCTCCGGAGCGCAGGCTCAGTACCTGCGGCGCATGGGTCCAGCCGCTCCGCAGCATGCGGAATCCTCCCGGAACAGGGCCCGAACCCGCGTCCCCCTCACCGGCAGGCAGACTCCCAACCACTGCACCACCAGGGAAGCCCCAAGGACAATTTTTGTATCCTAAGATTCTGTTCTGTCTCAGTACTGTGCATAGTTGTCCGTTTTGTCTGTAAGCTCTAGAGTAACAGCTGTCAGAGTTATGTGTTTATTTAAACAACCATTGGTTCCAACCTTCAGGCAGGTTGGATAGTATTAAGTATGGTGCCCCTGAACCAAGACCTAGCTCAAGTCCTATCTGCCCTCACAGTCTTTCTTAAATCATTAATCTCTCTATCCCTCAAATTTTGACAGGCATTTTGGCCTTTTTTATTAAGCAATTATGAAAGCTTGACTTACATTCAAATTATCTATTTTTGTGCCTTTCCAGTGAACTGTGATTTTCTTGAGGGTAGGGACCATGTCTTACTAATTTTTATCATTGGTGATATCTAGCTTGATGTATTTTATATTCACTAAATGTAACAAATGGAATCATACTAATTTAATAGATGTGAACTTTGAGAGGTCATATGGCTAGTGGCTAAGAGGTTTGGAAACAGACATAAATTCAAATCCTGAGTGTTCCACTCACTGGCTGAATTACCTGAAGCAAGTTACTGATAAGAATTCAAAGGATAATGTCTTTAAAAATAGAAAAAAAAGCAGAAATAGAAATATAACCATTTTATTTAGAAATATAGACAAAAATAGAAATTGAAATAAGTTACTCTGGGAATAGAAATGTATTTGAAAAAATAAAAATTAAATGAGAACATAGTTGACTAATGTATTTTTTAAATATTGAAAAAGCTTTGAAACAAGGGAGTTCTAGCAAATTCTAGGTCAACTAGAACACTCCATACGTTAAGAATTCTGATTAATGAAGGTTTTGCATTGTTGCTAAGTTCTTTGAGTTACTGTTAAAGTTCAAGAGGTTTGTTGAATTATGACATAGTAACTATGAACTCCTTGAGAGCAGGGGTCATGTCTCTTTAGACTTTGTAGGCACTCAATAACTGTTGGATGAATGGGTAAATGAATTTATTTACACATACACTATCTGTGAGTCAGGCAATATAATATACTCATTTTATGTTTCAAAACATAAGAATCAGAGACTAATTGGTGTGTCCCAGGTCTTAACTGCTTAGACAGAGGCAGGACTAGCGCTCAACCTAATGAAAAATATAATTCGAAAAGGTACATGCACCCCAATGTTCATAGCAGCACTATTTACAACAGGCAAGACATGGAAGCAACCTAAATGTCCATTGACAGATAAATGGATAAAGAAGTTGTGGCATATATATGTATATATGTATGTATATACACACACACACAGGCACACATACGTACATACAATGGACTACTACTCAGCCATAAAAAAGAATGAAATAATGCCATTTGCAGCAACATGATGGACCTGGAGATTATCATACAGTAGAATTTCAATGAACAAATGGAGAAGAGAAGAGTGCAATAGAAAATTACCATTAAGCACACACCTCAGCAGTCCTTGTTGCTGACAAGGTCCATCAACGGATGCTAAAATTAGTGGGAAAACCTTTGAGGAGAAACAAGATTTTCATGGTTTCAAAGTATCTCCCTCAAGATATTTACTAACTGCAAAGGGAAAGATGGTAACTTTACAGGGGAGAAACCCACCAGGCATCTTCTTAACCAAGTGATCAAGTTCAACATAACCAATAAAAAGATGTTTTGTTATCATGAACTCCTTGGTATGCACAGAGGTGGACGTGGTTTTTTTTTTTTTTTCCCTGTGGTATTTTTGCCAAAGATGCAAAAGTGAGATGCATGAGGGACAGTCAACAAAATAATTGACCAGTACTCATGTCAGGGTCATGAAAGACAAGAGCAGACTGAGGAACTGTCACAAATTGGATGAGATTGAAGAGAAATAACAACTAATGCAGTATAGGATCCTGAAACAGAGAAAGAACATAAGTGGAAAACAGGTGAAATTTGAATAAGGACAGTAGTTTATTTAAAGCATTATACCATCATTTTCTGGGTTTGATAACTGTGCTATGATTATGTAAGATATTACTGTTAGGTGAGGCTTGGTGATGGGCTTACGAGAATTCTCAACTATGCAACTTTTCTGTAAGTCTGATAAACTTATTTCAAAATAAAATGGCAAAAACAATTTTTAAAAAATTTTTAAATACTCCTTCCTGCCAGGGTGAGCTATTGCTCCCAACCCCCTTGTACACCCGTGCCTGTAGTCCTGCTCAGAACTTTATTTTATTCTAAGTGTGATGGGAATCCTCTGGAGGTTTGAGAGGAGAGGAATGATGTGATTTTATTTTTATTTGTTAAAAAAAAATTTTTTTTATTATAAGGGTGTTCAACAAAAAAAGTTTGGAGACTGTCAGTTAGGGAATGGTATGAGGAAATTATTTTACTAAGAGGAAATCCAATGACTTTCTCAACTAAATGAGAAATTATGACACAAATAATTCCATGGTCTGAATGAGAAGGTGTGTGCTGAAATTGTGATGTGAGAGGATTTTAGTCAAGAATAAGCATGTCTGTATTTAGGCTTGTTCAGTCTGGAATTTGTTTCTCGGTGATTTGATTTAGGAAAAGTCTTAACAACGTAGTTTCTCAGAATCACTTCAACTCTATGACATATTACTCCTTCCTCCCTTCTTAAATTTTCTTTTTTAAATTATGCATAAAAATGGATTTGTTTAAAGGCATAAGCTTTGCATAATCACTTTAGTGTCCTCGAAGTTGAACATAATGTCAGCCACGAGGTTTCAGACTGGCAGCCTGTGGACAGAATGTAGCCTATATGTTTTCTTTGGCCTGCCTGGTGCTTTTAAAGTGTTGAAGTCAACATTTTAAAGTCAGGGTTTTTATATAGTAATCCAGATTTCTGTTTTCTCATGAAAAATTGGATCTAGCAACATTGGGCCTATATTCATTCCCACATGGCAGCAGCCTTCCTTAGATGAGGTATGTCCTTTCCCGGCCCCCGGAGCCCCACCCCATACTGTTCATTTATATTATACTTCATATGTTAGGCTTATATTGTACCCTAGTCCCCGTAGATATTTCAGTTTGAGGCTTCTGCGTAAATCACGTACCTTCGTAATATCCTCTTTTCTTCACCTTTCCAGGAATCCCCCATCCCAGAAGACAAAGACCGCCGATTTGTCTTCTCTTATTTTCTAGCCACTGACATGATCAGTATCTTTGAGCCTCCTGTTCGCAATTCTGGTATCATTGGGGGCAAGTATCTTGGCAGAACTAAAGTTGTCAAACCAGGCTCCTCGGTGGAAAACCCCATCTATTATAGCCCCAGTGACTTCTTCATTGGTGCTGTGATTGAGGGTAAGTCTCAACACAGTTTAGGCTCTCTTTCTGGCCAAGTGAATGGGTTCTTCTTATTGGGAATTTAATTCAGTTAACCCTTGTAGGAAGCAGTTAGTCTGCAGTCCAGCTGTACATGTGGTATAGTGTATAAATCTCCTTTATCAATTAAACTGTAAATTGGTTGCATTTGTTGGCTGTAGATGGAAACTCTGAGCTCCCTAAACACCGAGCGAACTAGTGCATATTAGTTTAGAGAGCAACTGAAAGTTCATTAGTCTAGGTCACAAGTACATATCTGTGAATTTTTACTCTCAGTTGCCTGATAAGAACATAACCAGGCAAAGTGTATTTCTACCCTTTCCCCAGTGTTTGGCCACCGGTTCGTCATCCTTGATACAGACGACTGTGTTCTGAAATACATGGAGAGCAATGCTGCCCAGTATTCACCAGAAGCACTCCTGTCAATTCAGAGCCGTGTTCGAAAGCAAGAAGCCCCTGCACCAGAATTGGACAAGTATGTTTGACCACCTAAGGTCCATTTTGGCTTTGGCACAATGAGATATTCAGGAAGCAGTTCTTGAAATGAATGGATGATCACATTTTAGATTTTCAGATTTCCCTCACCAATGGAAGGTCTTAGACAACCTAGGTTACCTGGGTCCAATATAATAACTAGTAACTTAGAACTTTTTCAACTTCATATATTTAGCAAATAATTATTGAGTGCCTTATATGTATCAGACACTATCACTAGGCCCTTAGGCTTTTATCAGTAAACAAAATAGACCAGAAGTTGCTGCCCTCATGGAGTTGACCCTCTAAGCAGCGGGAGATAGCTAATAAACAGCACCAGTAAGTTAGTTATGCAGTGTGTTGGGTGATGAGTGCTGTGGGAAAGTGGAGCAAAACAAGGGTGATAAGGGTTCTGGAAGGTGAGGGTGGGTTGCAGTTGGTTGGGGGAGGTGGTCACACCTTGAGAAGGTGGCGCTGAGCAGACACGTGAAGGTAAAGGAGTCAGCTGCGTGGACGTGTGGCGGGAGAGCTTTCCAGGAAGAGGGAGCAGTGAGTGCTAAGACCCTACGTATTAGCACACCTGGAGCACACAGGTAACACTGGCAAGAAGTAGGCCGGTGAGTGGCGGCAGTGGAGGAGTGAGGAAGAGAAGCAGAAGCTGGAGGTAGGAAGTTAGCAAGGGCCCAGGTTGTGTAGGACCTGCTAGGTCTCTGGAAAGGTGGTGGCTTTCCTCTGAGTGAAAGCGAGAGCCACCATGGGGCTTCCGAGTAGAGGAGGGGCACCATTTGACATGTGTTTTAAAAGAAGGGGCTGTTGTGTTAAGAATAGATTCAGAGGGAGATTAGTTAGGAGAATGTGGCAGTGATCTAGGCAAGAGATGACGGTGCATGGACCAGGGTAGTATCCGTGAAGGTGGGGAGAAGTGGTCTGATTTGGGGTATATTTTAAGGTAGAGCTAATAAGGATTCAGACAGATGATATAGGAGAGATAAGAGAGTAGGTTAGGATGACTAAGGTTTTTGGCCTGAGCAGCTGGAAAGGAGTTGCCACCAACTGAGATGGGGAAGAAGTCTACTGTGGGTAGGGGAGGGTTTTTTCTGGCAGGACGGAGGCAGGAGGGATTTCAGTTTGGGATATATTAGGGTTTTTTTTTTTTCGTTTTGTTTTTTAATTTTTATTTAATTTAATTTATTTTTTGGCTGCGTTGGGTTTTCATTGCTGCACACAGGCTTTCTCTAGTCGCGGCGAGAGGATGCTACTCTTCGTTGCAGTGTGCAGGCTTCTCGTTGCAGTGGTTTCTTTTGTTGCAGAGCATGGACTGTAGGTGCGCGGGCTTCAGTAGTTGTGGCTCGCGGGCTCAGTAGTTGTGGCTCGCAGGCTCTAGAGCACAAGCTCAGTAGTTGTGGCGCACGAGCTTATTTGCTCCATGGGTCTGGAGATCTTCCCTGACCAGGGCTCCAAACCCATGTCCCCTGCATTGGCAGGCGGATTCTTAACCACTGCGCCACCAGGGAAGTCCAATGTACTAGGTTTAAGATACCTATTAGATACTCAAGTAGAGAGATCAAACGGGCTGTTGGATATATAAATCTGGAGCTCAGGTGAGAGGTCTGGGGCTGTGGGAGTTGTGGGCATATAGATGATATTTTCAGCCATGAGACTGGGTGAAATCTCTCAGGTAGTCATTATAGACAAAGAAGAGAGAATAGCTCCAAGGATTGCGCTCTGGGGTTCTCCAGCACTGAGTTGGGAAGAGAAACTGAGCAGGACGACTAGTGAGGCAGGAAGAAAACCAAGTGGGTGTGGTGTCCTGAATCCAGGCTGTCCCCTTTTGCACAGTAGGGACTGTAAACGTGACCATGAGAACAATCTCAGCACCAATGGGAAAATTTACTGCTGTTCTGCAACTTTAAAAAATTTTTGTCAAAACATGAAAAGCTCTGATGGTTATAAATGTATAGGGAAATGAAAAATAGTAAAATTGAGTTTTATTAGTGCACTGTAATTTAAGACATTGGCAACATTGAGAATTAAAAGTGTTTTATTTCTTTATAAAAAGCATATTAAGAGTAGTTGGAACAGTGCTTGCCTTCTTGTCATGTAACTTATGATACAGAGTGAACGTCTTTTCTGTGCCTCGGCAAATTGTCATATTCCTTTCCAAGTTTGGATTGACTTCCAACATTTTATTATTTTTGCTTTCAATGTTGCGAAATACATCCTAGAGTTCCTTTAATGAGTGAAATATCTCAGAGTTCTTTTAATGTGAAGTTTTTTGTTTGCTGGCATCTGGGATATCTTCATCCTTTTTTTTCTTTTTTTGGCTACATTGGGTCTTCGTTGCGGTGTGCGGGCTTCTCATTGCAGTGGCTTCTCTTGCTGCAAAGCATGGGCTCTAGGTGCATGGGCAGTAGTTGTGGCTCGAGGGCTCTAGAGTGGTTGTGGCTCGAGGGCTCTAGAGTGCAAGCTCAGTAGTTGTGGTGCACGGGCTTAGTTGCTCCAAGGCATGTGTCTTCATCCTTTTCGTTACGACCACTTCCCTCATTTATGTCAATAAGCCAGCCTTTGCTAGGGTCCTCTGCCTGCACATCGAGAGTCTCTTAAACCACAGCAGTGTCAGCATTCCCACGGTCAGCTATTTCTTCTCTAACTCCGTTGTGTTTGACTTGAATTCTGCTTCTAGCTCTACCTCTTTTGGTTTCTTTGCCACGCTCTCATCTTTGTTGACCAGTTCTCTCTTCAGTTATCCATTTTTGTAAAATGTCACTTGAGTTTATCCTTTAGAGAAAAGGAGGCAACATAAGCTACACACTTTGCTGTCTGTGTGTGACTTGAAAAACAGATGCCCAGTGATCAGTCACTGACAGACTTTCAAAGAAGTGATATCATTGTCGCTGATTGTGATTCACATCTATTATTTGTGTAATGATTCGTGGACTGAAAATCTGACAATTTGCACTTGAGGCAGTTACTCACAGTTACTAACTGAAATTTGAACTGTGTTGTTGAGGGACTGGGTTATTTAACCAGATGGTGGTAAGTGAAATTCATGCATATCTGAGCCTTGCAAAAACAAGAATTGCCTGCAAATCAAGGAAGACAGTGATTCATTGTGTCACATGGGGATTTAGCAATGTGTAGGGAACACTGGGGACCTCAGTGCAGACTTCCACTGGAATAGGAGGGGCGGGAGTGGGCTTAAGAGAATGGGAGGAGAGGAATTCGAGCTTGGAAGTATAGCCCCCTCTTGAGGAAGTTGGTGCAAAGGGGAACAGAAAAATGGGGGAGTAGCTGGCCGGCGAAGTGGGGTCAAGAGAAGGTATTGGTGTCTTAGAATAAGATAAAGAGAAATTCAAGTTCTGGGTTAAGAAATCCATGGCTATCCTTGTGTTGATCCTCACTTTACCCCTCTTCTCTTGTGATGGGTCAGAGAGGTGAATGAGAGAAGATGCTTGAAGGTGATATGAATACAAAGGTCATGCTCTAAGGAAATACAAATCCTGTATTTGAGTAATCATTGCTAAGAATAATGAAAAGGGATCCTGAGTACTTGTCAGGCCTGAGAACTTTTTATATCAAGTGTTAGTTACAGGATGATGAAATTTGCAGTTAGCCATCTTCCTTCTCTGAGCTGGAAGATTAAAACAGTGCACAAGTGGTTGGAGTATTGACTTCATCTGAAGTTCTTTTCAGGCTTGTGTCTTCATTGCTGTACACTGAACTCAGACTTACAGATAACAGATTGCTCATAAGCCCACTCCTCTGCACAAACCCTCCCCGTGTGAAGAGCATGGACACCCGTGTGTTCGCATATCTTGTCCTTGTTTGGTTGACTTGCCCGTCTGTGCTCTTCAGCTTCAGGAGGACCCTCCTCCCCTGCTCGACGATCCTTTTCATCCTCTCTTTTTCACTTCCAGCAATTTTTCCCATATAGGCATTTCCAAATATTCTCACTTTCTTTTCCATTTTCTTGAAGCCCCAAGCGCCTCCATATTCACTTTGCAGATGGTCTCAGACAGACCCAGTGATCCAGTGTGAGCTGCTTCTGTTTTCCTACTCTTCACCTTAGAGTGTTTCTTTACTTATCTCTTTACCTTCTTGTCACAGCTAAGTAGCTCCCATTTCTCCAAATTTAATTCTTTTGTGTCTGTCACCGCCTCCTCTCTGACTGCTCTCGTATCCAGACACTCTTCAGAAGTTGTTTACTTGAGGTTACTGATTGTTTTCCAATCTAATGGTCTCTTGTCATTTATTCATTAATTCAGTGATACTGGCGCCTGCACCATATGCCAGACTTTAATAAACATCTAGGCAGCCAGGTGAGGGAATAGGAGCTCACTGTCTAGGGCAGAGGTTGGCAGACTTTTTTGCTACAAGTAGTAAATAATTCAGGTTTGTAGGCCATACCAGAATCTCTGTTGTAACTACTCAGCTGTGCACCCGTGGGGTGAAAGCAGCCATAGACAATGTGTAAATGAGTAGGTGTAGCTGTATTTTGATTAAACTTTATTTAGAAAAACAGGCTGCCGGCTGGCTTTGGCCTCTGGGCCAACCCCCTGGTCTAGTGTTGAGCCTTTCTGATCTACGTATAATGTAAATTACTCTTTACCACCCCCTTTTTGAAACCCTTTCTTTTGAGTTCTAGAAAGTCAGAGTCTCTGATACTCCTCCTACTTCCCTGGAAGCTTGTTCTTTTTCCTATTTCTGTCTACTAGGTTGGTGTTTCTCAAGGTTCTGGTTTTGGTCCTCCTGTTCTCTTTCTCTAAACTCTGGACGATCTCATCACATCGTAGAGTATCTGAATAAGTCGCTCTCCATCCTGACGTTCTCCTGATTCTGCTCCCAGACTCCTGTCTGCCTGCTCGATGGGTCTCCATGCATCTGAGCCACCAGCACCTCTCACTTCGTACAGCTAAAAATGAGACCACTGTTGTCTTCACCTTCCTGGCACACCTGCTGTTCCTTCATCCTTCTTCCTTCTTTCTGTTCATCTGTCTCATCAAGTGGCGATGACAGTGAGTTGTGATAATGTGTGTAAAGCACCAGCCTGGCGTCTGGCACACAGGAGGCAAGCAGTGAATGTCAGCTCCCCTCTTTCTCTTGGTCACCGCAAGGCTCCATTTACCTTGATTTGAAACCTCCTCTTCTATTCTGCACCATATTCAATATGCTGCTAAGTTCTTTTATTTTATTCTACAATATCTCTTGCCTCTGACTTCTTTTCATTCTCACCACCATTTCCTAATTTAAAGCACTCAGTCAGTTTGGAATTGCATTTATCTGAACTTAACAACAGCAGCAGTAACAACAGAAACAAATTTATGTTAGCTTAACCCAGTGGAGTTTTATGTTTTCTTATGGAACACAATGTCTGGAGGTCAGTGGTCCAGAGCTTTCCCAGCCCAACAGAGACCTGACTTCTCTCTCTCCTCAGATATTCTGAGCAAGTAGCTTTTGTCCTCATGCTTTTCTCTCTGTGGTTACAAGTGAATGTTCCATTTCCAGCACTGCATCTATATTCCAGGCAGGAAGAGGGGAAGGACAAAGGGGTAAGAGACTGAAAAGCCAATCTTGCCATGTCTTTCCTCTTTTTAAAGGGCTTATCCAGAAGCACCACCTAGCAACTTCTCCTTACATCTCATTGTCTGGGCTGTATCACTCGGCCGCTCCTGATTGCTGCTCCAGACAAAGTGAGGGCTCTGTTAGGAAAAAGGAGAGGGTGAATATTGGGCAGGTACCCACCAGTGTTTGCTGAGGCACCCACAGCACCTCCTGACTCATCTGCCCACCTCCACGCTCTTCCTTAATCCATTGCACACAGTGACCAGACCAGTCATCCCGGAACTTGGCTCCAAATTCATCATACTACTTCTCCTCTGCCAATTTTATTGAGGTATAATTGACAAAACCGTATATATTTAAAGCGTACAATGTGATGATTTGATATACATATACATTGTGACGTGATTATCACAGTCAAGTCAGTTAACACATCCACCATCTCACATAGTTACCATTTATTCTTGTGGGTGAGTGGCGGGAATGCTTAAAATCTACTCTCTTAGCAAATTTCAGGTATACAGTACTATATGGTCACAATGCTGTGCCTTAGGTTCCCAGAACTTATTCACCTTGTAACTGAGTGTACCCTTTGACCAACATCTCCTTTTTCCCCCTACTCTCCAGCCCCTGGCAACCACCCTTCCACTCTCTGTTTTTATGAGTTCAGCATTTTTTAATATGTCTAAACTCACTAGTCATAATGTCCTTCAGGTTCATTTATGTTGTTGCAAGTGGCAGGACTTCTTTTTTAAATCAGTCCATCTCTCAAGGGACAGTTTGGTTGTTTCCATATCTTGGCTATTGTGAATCATGCTACAAAGAACATGAGAGTGCAGATGTCTCTTTGGGATACTAATTTTGTTTCCTTCATATATATATATATATATATATATATATACACACACACCCAGAAGTGGGATTGTTGGAGCATATGGTAGCTCTATTTTTAATTGTTTGAGGAACCTCTTTACTGTTTTCCATAGTGGCTGCACCAATTCCCACCACTGTTGGGAATTGCTATCCTAAGAGGTGTGACTGTGGTTTTGATTTCCATTTCCCTGATGGTTAGCGATGCTGAGCATCTTTTCTTGTACCTATTGTCCATTTGTATGTCCTCTTCGGAAAAATGTCCCGTTAGTTCTGCCCATTTTTTAATCGAATTGTTTGGGTTTTTTGCTGTTGATACATGTGAATTCCTTATATATTTCAGATCTTAAGGCCTTATCAGATATATGGTTTGTGCTATGGTTTGAATGTTTGTGTCCTCCCAGAATTCATTTTGATGTCCTGATGTGATGCTATTAAGAGGTGGAGCCTTTGGGAGGTAATTAATGGCTTTATAAAGAAGGCCTCAGAAGCTGACTAGCCCCCTTCCACCTTTCAAGGGCACAATGAGAAAGCACTGGCCATGAATCAGGAAGAGAGCCCTCACTACCACATGGAATCTGTGGCGCCATGATCTTGGACTTCTGGCCTCCAGAACTGTGATAAATACATTTCTGTTGTTTATAAGCGACCCAGTCTCTAGTTTTTTGTTATAGCAGCCCGAATGGACGAAGACAGTTTGCAAATATTTTCTCCCACTCTGTTGATTATTTTGTTTTGTCGATTATTTCCTTTTCCATGCAGAAGCTTTTTAGTTTGATGTAGTCCTACTTGTTTATTTCTGTTTTTTGTTGCCTGTGCTTTTGGTGTCATATCCAAAAAATCCTTGCCAAGAATAGTGTCAAGGACCTTTTTTCCTATGTTTTCTTCTAGGAGTTTTACAGTTTCGGGTCTTACGTTTAGGTCTTCAATGCATTTTGAGTTAATTTTTTTGAATTGTATAAAATAGGGATGCAGTTTCTTTTTTTTTTTTAAATAGATCTTTATTGGAGTATAATTGCTTCACAATACAGTGTTAGTTTCTGTTGTACAACAAAGTTAATCAGCCATATGCATACATATGTCCCCATATCCCCTCCCTCTTGAGCCTCTATCCCACCCCTCTAGGTCGTCACAAAGCACCAAGCTGATCTCCCTGTGCTATGCTGCTGCTTCCCACTAGCTAACTGTTACATGTTGATGTTACTCTCACTTTGCCCCAGCTTCCCCCTCTGTCCCTGCCCCCCGCCATGTCCTCAAGTCCATTCTCTATGTCTGCGTCTTTATTCCTGCCCTGCCACTAGGTTCATCAGTACCACTTTTTTTTAGATTGCATATGTATGCGTTAGTATACAGTATTTGTTTTTCTCTTTCTGACTTACTTCACTCTGTATGACAGACTCTAGGTCCATCCACCTCACTACAGATAACTCAGTTTCGTTTCTTTTTATGGCTGAGTAATATTCCATTGTATATATGTGCCACATCTTCTTTATCCATTCATCTGTCGATGGACATTTAGGTTGCTTCCATATCCTGGCTATTGTAAACAGTGCTTCAATGAATGTTGTGGTACATACGTCTCTCTTTTTTTTTTTTTTTTTGCGGTATGCGGGCCTCTCCCTGTTGTGGCCTCTCCCGTTGCGGAGCACAGGCTCCAGACGCACAGGCTCAGCGGCCATGGCTCACGGCCCAGCCGCTCCGCGGCATGTGGGATCTTCCTGGACCGGGGCACGAACCTGTGTCCCCTGCATCGGCAGGCAAACTCTCAACCACTGCGCCACCAGGGAAGCCCCGTACGTCTCTTTTTGAATTATGGTTTTCTCAGGGCATATGCCCAGTAGTGGGATTGCTGGGTCATATGGTAGTTCTACTTTAGTTTTTTAAGAAACCTCTTTACTGTTCTCCATAGTGGTTGTATCAATTTACATTCCCACCAACAGTGCAGGAGGGTTCCCTTTTCACCACATCCCCTCTGGCATTTATTGTTCTAGATTTTTTGATAATGGCCATTCTGACCAGTGTGAGGTGATACCTCACTGTAGTTTCTCTAATAATTAGTGATGTTGAGCATCTTTTCATGTGCCTCTTGGCCATCTGTATATCTTCTTTGGTGAAATGTCTATTTAGGTCTTCCACCCATTTTTTAATTGGATTATTTGGTTTTTTTGATATTGAGCTCCATGAGCTGTTTGTATATTTTAGAGATTAATCCTTTGTCCATTGTTTCATTTGCAAATATTTTCTCCCATTTTGAGGGTTGTCTTTTTGTCTTGTTTATGTTTTCCTTTGCTATGCAAAAGCTTTTAAGTTTCATTAGGTCCCATTTGTTTATTTTTGTTTTTATTTTCATTACTCTAGGAGGTGGGTCAAAAAAGATCTTGCTGTGGTTTATGTCAGAGTGTTTTTCCTATGTTTCCTCTAAGTTTTATAGTGTCTGATCGTACATTTAGGTCTTTAATCCATTTTGAGTTTATTTTTGTGTATGGTGTTGGGGAGTGTTCTAATTTCATTCTTTTACATGTAGCTGTCCAGTTTTCCCAGCACCACTTATTGAAGAGGCTGTCTTTTCTCCATTGTACGTTCTTACCTCCTTTGTCGTAAATTAGGTGACCGTATGTACGTGGGTCTGTCTCCGGGCTTTCTGTCCTGTACCATTGATCTATATTTCTGTTTTTGTGCCAGTACCATACTGTCTTGATTACTGTAGCTTTGTAGGATAGTCAGAAGTCGGGGAGCCTGATTCCTCCAGCTCCATTTTTCTTTCTCAAGATTGCTTTGGCTATTCGGGATCTTTTGTGTCTCCATACAAATAGTAAAATTTTTTGTTCTAATTCTGTGAAGAATGTCGTCGTTAGTTTGATAGGGACTGCATAGAATCTGTAGATTGCTTTGGGTAGTATAGTCATATTCGCAATATTGATTCTTCCAATCCAAGAACATAGTATATTTCTCCATCTGTTTCTGTCATCTTTGATTTCTTTCATTAGTGTTTTATAGTTTTCTGAGTACAAGTCTTTCACCTCTTTATGTAGGTTTATTCCTAGGTATTTTGTTCTTTTTGTTGCAGTGGTAAACGGGATTGTCTCCTCAATTTCTCTTTCTGATTTTTCATTGTTAGTGTATAGGAATGCCAGAGATTTCTGTGCATTAATTTTGTATCCTGCAACCTTACCAAATTCATTGATTAGTTCTAGTAGTTTTCTGGTGGTATAGGATTTTCTATGTATCATGTCATCTGCAAACAGTGACAATTTTACTTCTTCTTTTCCAATTTGTATTCCTTTTATTTCTTTTTCTCCTCTGATTGCCATGGCTGGGGCTTCCAGAACTATGTTGAATAATAGTGGCGAGAGTGGACATCCTTGTCTTGTTCCTGATCTTAGCGGAAATGCTTTCAGTTTTTCATCATTGAGTATGATGTTTGCTGTGGGTTTGTCATATATGGCCTTTATTATGTTGAGGTAGGTTCCAGCTATGCCCACTTTCTGGAGAGTTTTTATCATAAATGGGTGTTGAATTTTGTCAAAAGCTTTTTCTGCATCTATTGAGATGATCATATGGTTTTTATTCCTTAATTTGTTAATATGGCATATCACATTGATTGACTTAAGTATACTGAAGAATCCTTGCATCCCTGGGATAAATCCCACTTGATCATGGTGTATGATCCTTTTAATATGTTGTTGGATTCTGTTAGCTAGTATTTTGTTCAGGATTTTTACATCTGTCTTCATCAGTGATACTGGTCTGTAATATTCTTTTTTTGTGATATCTTTTTCTGGTTTTGGTATCAGGGTGATGGTGGCTTTGTAGAATGAATTTGGGAGTGTTCCTCCCTCTGCAAGTTTTTGGAAGAGTTTGAGAAGGATCAGTGTTAGCTCTTCTCTAAATGTTTGATAGAATTCGCCTGTGAAGCCATCTGGTCCTGGACTTTTGTTTGTTGGATGATTTTTAGTTACAGTTTCAATTTAATTACTTGTGATAGGTCTGTTTATACTTTCTAATTCTTCCTGGTTCAGTTTTGGAAAATTGTACCTTTCCAAGAATTTGTCCATTTCTTCGTGGTTGTCCATTTTATTGGCATATAGTTGTTTGTAGTAGTCTCTTATAATCCTTTGTATTTCTGCAGTGTCAGTTGTGATTTCTCCTTTTTCATTTCTAATTTTATTGATTTGTGTCCTCTCTTTTTCTTGATGAGTCTGGCTAAGGGTTTATCAATTTTATCTTCTCAAAGAACCAGCTTTTTGTTTTATTGATCTTTGCTATTGTTTTCTTTGTTTCTATTTCTTTTATTTCTGCTCTGATCTTTATTATTTCTTTCCTTCTACTGACTTTGGGTTTTCTTTGTTCTTCTTTCTGTAGTTGCTTCAGGTGTAAGGTTAGATTGTTTATTTGAGATTTTTCTTGTTTCTTGAGGTGAGATTGAATTGCTATAAACTTCCCTCTTAGAACTGCTTTTGCTGTGTCCCATAGGTTTTGGGTTGTCGTGTTTTCATTGTCATTTGTTTCTGTGTATTTTTTTATTTCTTCTTTGATTTCTTCAGTGATCTCTTGGTTATTTAGTAGCGCACTGTTTAGCTTCCATGTATTTGTGTTTTTACAGTTTTTTTCCTGTAATTGATTCCCAGTCTCATAGCGTTGTGGTCAGAAAAGATGCTTGATATGATTTCAGTTTTCTTAAATTTTCTGAGGCTTGATTTGTGACCCAAGATGTGATCTATCCTGGAGAATCTTCCGTGTGCACTTGAAAAGAAAGTGTATTCTGCTACTTTCAGGCAGAATGTTCTTATAAATATCAATTAAACCTATCTGGTCTGTTGTGTCATTTAAAGGTTGTGTTTCCTTATTTATTTTCTGTTTGATCTGTCCTTTGGTGTGAGTGGGGTGTTAAAGTCCCCTACTATTATTGTGTTACTGTCGATTTCCCCTTTCATGGTTGTTAGCATTTGCCTTAGGTATTGGGGTGTTCCTATGTTGGGTGTATAAATATTTACAATTGCTATATCTTCTACTTGGATTGATCCCTTGATCATTATGTACTGTCCTTCCTTATCTTTTGTAACAGTCTTTATTTTAAAGTCTATTTTATCTGATACGAGTATTGCTACTCCAGCTTTCTTTTGATTTCCATTTGCATGGAGTATCTTTTTCCATCCCTTCACTTTCAGTCTGTATGTGTCCCTAGGTCTGAAGTGGGTCTCTTGTAGACAGCATATATATGGGCCTGTTTTTGTATCCATTCAGCCAGTCTGTGTCTTTTGGTTGGGGCATTTAATCCATTTACATTCAGGGTTATTATCAATATGTATGTTCCTGTTACCGTTTTCTCAACTGTTTTTGGTTTGTTTTTGTGGGTCTTTTTCTTCTCTTGTGTTTCCTGCCTAGAGAAGTTTCTTTAGCATTTGTTGTAAAGCTGATTTGGTAGTGCTGAATTCTCTTAGCTTTTGCTTGTCTGAAAAACTTTTGATTTTTCCATCGAATCTGAATGAGATCCTTGCTGGGTAGAGTAATCTTGGTTGTAGGTTTTTCTCTTTCATCACTTTAAGTATATCCTGCCACTCCCTTCTGGCCTGCAGAGTTTCTGCTGAAAAATCAGCTGATAACCTTATGGGGATTCCTTTGTATGTTATTTTTTGTTTTTCCCTTGCTGCTTTTAATGTTTTTTCTTTGAAATTAATTTTGGTTAGTTTGATTAATATGTGTCTTGGTGTGCTTCTCCTAGAGTTTATCCTGCATGGGACTCTCTGTGCTTCCTGGATTTGGGTGACTATTTCCTTTCCCATGTTAGGGAAGTTTTCAACTATAATCTCTTCAAATATTTTCTCACAGATTTTTCTCCTCCTCTTTTTCTCCTCCTCTTCTGGGACCCCTATAATTTGAATGTTGGTGCGTTTAGTGTTGTCCCAGAGGTCTCTGACATTGTCTTCAATTCTTTTCATTCTTTTTTGTTTATTCTGCTCCTCAGCAGTTGTTTCCTTTTCTCCTCCTCTTCTGGGACCCCTTTTTCTTTTTCTCCTCCTCTTCTGGGACCCCTGTAATTTGAATGTTGGTGCGTTTAGTGTTGTCCCAGAGGTCTCTGACATTGTCTTCAATTCTTTTCATTCTTTTTTGTTTATTCTGCTCCTCAGCAGTTATTTCCACCATTTTGTCTTCCAGCTCACTTATTCGTTCTTCTGCCTCAGTTATTGTTATTGATTCCTTCTAGTGTATTTTTCATTTCAGTTATTGTGTTGTTCATCTCTGTTTCTTCTTTAGTTCTTCTAGATCTTTGTTAAACATTTCTTGTATTTTCTCAATCCGTTCCTCCATTATATTTCTGAGATTCTGGATCACGTTTACTATCATTACTCTGAATTCTTTTTCAGGTAGATTGCCTATTTCCTCTTCATTTATTTGGTCTTGTAGGTTTTTACCTTGCTCCTTCATCTGTGACATATTTTTTTGTCATCTCATTTTTTTTTTTAATGTGTGGGATTGTGTTCCTGTCTTACTGGTTGTTTGGCCTGCGGCTTCCAACACTGGAGTTTGTAGGCTGTTGGGTAGAGCTGGGTCTTGGTGCCAAGATGAGGACCTCCGGAAGACCTCCCTCCTATAAGTATTCCCTGGGGTCTGAGGTTCTCTGTTAGTCCAGTGGTTCAGACTCAGAGCTCCCACCACAGGAGCTTCGGCCTGAACCCCGGCTCGTGATCCAAGATCCCACAAGCCGTGCGGGGCGGCAACAAAAGAAAGGAGAACAATAACAAAGTAAAAAATATAATTAGACTAGGAAACTAACAGATATGTTAGAAAGAATATAAAAATAAAAATATAGATGAAACAACAACCAGAAGATAAAACAGAACCACAATAGTAAAAAAGAGGAGGATAAAATTTTTTTTAAAAAAAGGTGGAAAAGGCCTTGGCTGTGGAGGGCAGGGCCTAAACAGGAGTGGGGTTTGGGTGGTGGGCGGGGCCTATGCTTAGGACCCACAGGGCTGGAAAAGGTCCTGGAGGCTGTTGGGGGTGGGGCTTAGGCTCAACAGAGGGGGCCCAGGCGTCCCTTCTGCCTCCAGTCTCAGAGGACAGGGGACCCCACCTGGGAGCCCAGTAGGCTTCCTGGGCTCGAGTGGGTGGGGCAGACACCCACTGGTCCTGGAGGGTCTCTCCCACCTGCCTCTCCTGTTCTCCCCCAGGGCCACCTCGGCCTGCAGGGGTCCTCTGAGGGCATAGGACCTGCCCTGAGAGTCGGGCAGACTTCCCTGGCCCATTGGGCAGGGGAAATGCTGGGTGCCCTCCCCACCGATCTGAGCCCCTGAGGGTGCCTCCAGGTGTGCGAACCCCTCCCCCCTCCTCAGCCGCCCCTCAGGGGCTCTGGTCCTGTCTGGCCTCCACTTCTCCTCCCCACTCAGTCCCCTGATGTCCTACCAGTTCGCTTGGGGGTTCTTCCTGTCTCCTTGGGCATCAAGGTCCCCCACCAGCGTCCAGCAGGCACCCTAGTTGTGGGGAGACAGGAACTCTGTGTCTTCCCACACTGCCATCTTGACTCCGCCCCCAGTTTCATTCTTTTGCATGTGGATATCCAGTTTTCCCAGCACCATTTACTGAAGTCTATCCTTTCTCCATTGTGTATTCTTGGCACCCTTGTTAAAGATTAGTTGACCATATATGTGTGGGCTTATTTCTGGGCTCTCTGTTCTATTCCTTTGGTCTATGTGTCTGTTTTTATAGCAGTTCCATACTGATTTGCTTACTATAGCTTTGTAATACAGTTGGAAATCAGGAAGTGTGTTGCCTCCAGCTTTGTTCTTCTTTCTCAGTATTGCTTTGGCTATTTGGGTTTTTATTTTGTTTTTCGTAGTTCCATATGAATTTTAGGATTTTTTTTCTATTTCTGTGAAAAATGCCATTGGAATTTTGGTGGGGATTGCATTGAATCTATAGATGGCTTTGCATAGTATGAACATTTTAACAGTGTTAATTCTTCCAATTCAAGAATACAAAATATCTTTCCATTTGCCTTCTTCGGTTTCTTTGATCAATGTCTTACAGTTTTCAATGTATAGGCCTTTCACCTTCTTGGTTAAATTTATTACTAAGTAATGTTTAAAAAGCTATTGTAAGTGAAATCGTTTTCTTAATTTTTCTTTCGATAGTTCATTGTCAGTATATAGAAAAGCAACTAATTTTTAAATAAATTTTATTTATTTTATTTTGGGCTGCATTGGGTCTTTGTTGCTGTGCACGGGCTTTAGTTGCAGCGAGTGGGGGCTACTCTGTTGCGGTGCACGGGTTTCTCATTGCAGTGGCTTCTCTTGTTGCAGAGCACGGGCTCTAAGTGTGTGGGCTCCAGTAGTTGTGGCACACAGGCTCAGTAGTTGTGGCTCACGGGCTCTGGAGTGCAGGCTCAGTAGTTGTGGCGCACAGGCTTTGTTGCTCTGCGGCATGTGGGATCCTCCTGGACCAGGGCTCGAACCTATATCCCCTGCACTGGCAGGTGGATTCTTAACTACTGTGCCACCAGGGAAGTTCAAAAGCAACTAATTTTTGTATGTTGGTTTTGTATACTGAATTTGTTGATTACTTCTAATAGTTTTTTGGTAGTCTTTAGCATTTTCTAAAGACTAATATATGGTATTAAGATCATGTCATCTGGAAACAAAGTTTTACTTCCTCCTTTCCTATTTGGATGCCTTTCATTTCTTTTTCTTGCCTAATTTCTCTGGCTAGGTCTGTGTTGAATAGAAGTGGCAAGAGTAGGTATCTTTGTCTTGTTCCTGATCTTACAGAGTGGGCATCATTGTCTTGTTCACTACTGGGTATGAAGTTAGCTGGGGGCTTGTCATGTGTGGCCTTTATAACATTGAGGTACATTCTTTCTATACCTAATTTGTTGAGAGTTTTCATCATGAAAGAATATTGAATTTTGTCAGATGCTTTTTCTGTATTTATTGAGATGATCATACGATTTTTATTCTTCATTCTGTTAATGTGGTGTATTGATTTGTGTATGTTGAATCATCCTTGCATGGTAAGGATAAATCCCACTTGATCATGATGTACAATCCTTTTAATGTGCTGTTGAATTCAGTATGCTAGTGTTTTGTTGAGGACTTTTGTGTTCACCGGGGATATTGGTCTGTAATTTTCTTTTCTTGTAGTGTCCTTGTTTGGTGTTGATGTCAAAGTAATGCTGGCCTTGTAGTACGAATTTGGGAGTGTTTCCTCCTCTTCACTTTTTTGGAGGAGTTTGAGAAGGATTGGTATTAATTCTTTAAATGTTTGGTACAATTCACCATGAAACTGTCTGGTCCTGGGCTTTTCTTTGTTGGGAGGTTTTTGACTACTGATTAAATCTCCTTACTTGTTATTGGTCTGTTCAGATTTTCTATTTCTTCATGATTCAGGCTTGGTAGGTTGTATGTTTCCAGGAATTTATCCATTTCTTCCAGGTTATCCAATCTGTTGATGTGTAATTGTTCATGGTAGTCTCTTCCAACCCTTTGTATTTCTGTGGTATTAGTTGTAATGTCTCCTCTCATTTCTAAGTCTTTTCTCTTTTTTTAAAAATTGGTCAAGCTAAAAGTTTGTCAGTTGTTTATCTTTTTTAAAAAAACAGCTCTTAGTTTCACTGATCTTTTCTATAATTTTTCTAGTCTCTCTTTATATCTGCTCTGATCTTTATTATTTCCTTTCTTCTGCTAACTTCAGGCTTAGTTTTTTCTTTTTCTAGTTCCTTGAGGTATAAACTAGGTTGTTTATGTGAGATCTTTCTTTTTTCTATTATTTATTTATTTTGCCTGCGCCATGCGGCTTGCAGGATCTTTGGTCCCCCACCAGCGATTGAACCCAGGCCACAGCAGTGAAAGCACCAAGTCCTAACCACTGGTCCGCCAGGGAACTCCCTCTTTTTTCTTAATGTAGGCATTTATTACTGTGAACTTCCCTCTTAGAACTGCTTTTGCTGCATCCCATAAATTTTGGTGTGTAGTACAAGGGACCCTTGAACAACACAGGTTTGAACTGTGTCATCTACTTATATGCACATTTTTTCAGTAAATATGTATTATATTACTACACAATCCTTAATGCGTTGAATCTGCAGATACAGTCAGCCCTCCGAATATGTGGTTCCGTAAGTTATATGCAGATTTTTGACTGTGTGAAGGGTTGATGCCCCTAAACCCTGCTTTGTTCAAGGGTCAACTGTATTTCCATTTTTGCTTCTAGATATTTTGTTTCCCTTTTGATCCTCTTTGATTTCTTCATCATACTACTTTTTTTTTTTGTTTTGTTTTTGTTTTGCGGTACGCGGGCCTCTCACTGTTGTGGCCTCTCCCGTTGCGGAGCACAGGCTCCGGACGCGCAGGCTTGGTGGCCATGGCTCACGGGCCCAGTCGCTCCGCGGCATGTGGGATCTTCCCGGACCAGAGCACGAACCCGTGTCCCCTGCATCGGCAGGCAGACTCTCAACCACTGCGCCACCAGGGAAGTCCCCATCATACTACTTTTAAGTCTGTTTCTAAAACATTTATTTTTAGATTCTGTAACATAGATGATGACAATCATGCGACTCCCACAAACACCAGACTTGGGGGTGGTAGATTTGGCTCTTTGCGGGGATTTAATAGACGGCAGCAAGGGAGGCTGAGCCTAGTCAAGGTTCCTGCCGTGAGCTCAGCCATCTGCCAGCCCCTGCAGGCAAGTGTTGATCGGCTCAGCATCAGAGCTGTTTGTCGTCAGATGCTTCCCTCAACTTCACCAAGTGAGAACTTCGGTCACTGAGGTAAGACCATTCGAGAATAAACACCACATCCATCCATCTCCTCTCTCCACAGCCAGCAAACGGAAGAGGACCCAGGCGTGCAGGAACTGGAGGCCCTGATAGACACGATCCAGAGGCAAGGGAAAGATCACCCGTGCAGGGACAACATCTGCAAGATGTTTCAAATTTATGACAAGGAAGCTTCAGGACATGTGGACAGGGAGACGTTCTTTAAAATCTGTGACTCTTTTCACCTCCCAGTTGATGATTCCTTGGTTAAGGAGGTGAGTAGGATTTCCTGTTCAGGGTTGATTGCAGAGGCTGGGCACCGCTCACTCGTTCCCAAAGGCAGTTGCATTTGTATTTCATTTTAACTGGGGAAGACTTGGGGTGTTCACATCAGATCTGCTGTTTGGTCCTGATTATGGCATTTGCCCTCGACTCTAGCATTGGCATCCTTTCCTAACTGCTGCTGTAGGGCATCTCTTTAAGTGGGCAGGGGCCAGACAGCACAGAGCAGCCAGTGAACCATGTCAGGGCTAAAGGAGGGTGGCTGCCAAGGGCAGATTGAAAAGGTGGACTGAGCAGGATGGTGGGAACCTTTGACAGCTTCACAGCCTACGTTAGCCCATCAGTAGGGCTGGCGTGGGAGAGGGCGTGACCGCTGCCCTGGACAGCAGCATCTGCCAGTAGGGGTCCATGGTCAGCTGCCAGTGGAGGGATGACATGGACGATCCTCTCCGAGAGTTTCCATGAGGGAGCTGAAGAGGGCATTTCATACCTCTTTTTCGTTATAAACCCCTTTGACCATGGTTCCCCTAGAAGTCGGGACAAACTTTCTCCCACCGTTGCCAACGGTGGCTAATGTTATTGAGACATTCTCACTGATTAAGAACATTGTGATGCTGTAGTCCTTCTTAATGATACGTTAGGAAAAAGGGATGTTTGGAAGTTAGGTCTCATTTAGGGAAGCCTTCTGTTTGGGGCCAGTGTGACTAGGTTGGAGATGAGGGTTTTTCAGATGGGAACATTAGCAAGGAGTGAGGGAGGCAGGTAGAAGGATAACAGTTCAAGTGGGCCAAATACCCATCTAGCTTCCCAAGTCTCAGGCTGACAGCACACCCAGCCTTCGATTTCTTAGGTCATTTGTGCTATCTGTGACCTGACCTGGGAGAGAGGAGCTGCAGTCAGGGGAGGTGGGACAGGGAAAGCAGGGGCGGGATGGATTTGCACACGTCCTTAAAGTAGCCACAGCAGATCGGTGTGCTTACTGCCACTCACAGGTGTTTCAGGGGACTTGGTTTGAGCAGTGACATGACTAGATTTTTCTTTTAGGCTGTGATAGCAGCAACCTCTGCTATTCTAAGTCTTACTCTGTGCTGACTGGATGGACAAAGTCTTGTAATTGAATATAAGAACAAAAATGCTTTGGAAATGACAGTGCTCTTATAAATGTCAAACCTGAAACCTTGGGCAGGCCATTTACTCCATCTGAGCTTTGATTTCGTGAAGATGGGGATACTCTGACCTACCTTTCCGGTTTACAGGATCATTTCAGAATCAGCCAAGGATATATAAAAAGCCTGAGCTGGTTTACAAAGGCAGGGACAGGCACTAAAGAGCGCTGTGCAGCTGAGCTGAAGGCAGCCCATCTGTCTCTCACGGGCTCCCCTTCTCTCTCCCACAGCTCATCAGGATGTGCTCTCACGGAGAAGACAAGATTGACTACTATAACTTCGTCCGTGCTTTCTCCAACTGACCTGCTGAGGACAGAAAGCACAGTATTTTGAGGTTGGGCCTACATATACCTGTACTCTTCATAGAGGCATTTACAGAGCTCTTGAAATTATATTTCCTTTTTGGTTCTTTTACCACTGAAGTCTAAATTAAATTGGATCTTGTAGGAGCTAAGGTTGGTGCCTTATTTAGGGAGGGGAGATAGGGGTGTTGTGATGGTTAATTTTATGTGTCAACTTGACTAGATATGGGGTGCCTGGACATTTCTGGGTGTGTCTGTGAGGCCGTTTCTGGATGAGGTTAATATTTGAGTTGGTGGATGGAGTAAAGCAGATAGCCCTCTCCAATGTGGGTGGGCCCAATGTGGGTGGGCCCCACCCATTCCATTAAAGGCTTGAATAGAACAAAAAGGCTGACCTTTCCCTAATGAGAGAGAATTCCTCCGGCCTGCTTTGACATCGGCTTTTTCCTGCTTTTGGACTCAAACTGAGACATCGGCTCTTCTGGGGCTCCAGCCCGCTGGCCTTCAGACAGGAACTACTCCGTCAGCCCTCAGAGGCCTCCAGGTCGCTGGCAACAGATACTGGAGCTTGTCAGCTTCCTCGGTTACAGGAGCCAATTCCTTAATCGTCAGTCTCTTTCTCTCTGTATATACAGCCTATCGGTTCTGCTTCTCTGGAGAAAGAACCCTGACTAATGCAGGTGTAGAGTGACCAAGATCAGGAGGAGGATGCATGGAATTTGCTCAGACAGACATCAGGTCGGGTGTGGTGCTGCAGACGGTGCTGCCCGCCCCGCCAGGAAGTAGACACCATGTTTTCCAGTTGCAGTTCTAGGCCCATTAGTAGACCTGCATTTTATTTCATTTTATTATTTATTTATTTAAATTTATTTTTGGCTATGTTGGGTCTTTGTTGCTGCGTGCGGGCTTTCTCTAGTTGCGGCGAGCGGGGGCTACTCTTCGTTGTGGTGCGTGAGCTTCTCACTGCAGTGGCTTCTCTTGTTGCGGAGCACAGGCTCTAGGCACGCGGGCTCAGTAGTTGTGGCTCACAGGCTCTAGAGCGCAGGCTCAGTAGTTGTGGTGCACGGGCTTAGTTGCTTTGCGGCATGTGGGATGTTCCTGGACCAGGGCTCGAATCCATGTCCCCTGCATTGGCAGGCAGACACTGTGATAATAGAAAATATCACAGTGTGGTACACTGATTTGTTTCATGAAACTTTTGTTTCAAATGAGTGTGTATTTACTGGGTCATGATGTAAAACATTTCTTTATGTGGGCTGTAGTTAAAAAAAAAAAAAATCTAGAAAAACTGCTTTTAGAGAGCCTGGCCTCAAGATAGGCAGAAAAGACTAGTAGCAGCTACTGGTTATCGACTGAGCTCTGATGGACTTTTCAGAAGCAGGGCTGCTCCTTAGTTGAAGTCAGCCACCAACTTCATCTTTATAAATGCTGTCTCTGATTCCTTCCTACCTGTACTCTGTCTGTACCACCAGGGGCCTGAAAATACCATCTAATTAGGGTGTATCAAGCCCGTATCTGTAGGCTTTAGGGGTACCTGAGAAGATGTCTCTAGATGTTTCCAGAAAATCAAGGGTCACTTGGGTGAGTGACTAGCCTGCTGGTGTAGGAACACGAGCATGTTCCTATAAGAAATTATTGAGTGCTTTATTTGAACCATGAACTTAGCATTTACTATCCCTAAATCTTACCACCACCATTCCCTGTGAAAACAAGCAAACCAGCCAGCCGACACACCCCCAAAATGCTGAGCCCAGATGAGCAAGCAGGCTCAGAAAGGCCGACTGCCCAAGGTCACCAGCTTCTCCGGCTGAGCCGCTTGCTCTCTGTTGGCACCGTGCCTTTGTCTCAGGTACATGGTTCCTGTTGGGTCCTCATAGCCCATGCCTGTCCTCAACTAACTGCACTCATCTCCTGAGCTCTCTCTGGAGATGGTTCTGGAAAAACAGCAGACAGCCATGGGCAACAGGCCATCTGATGCCAGCAGTGTCCTGTGCCCACTGCTGGTACCAACACTCAGACAGCATCTATTCAGCACCTCCACTGACATCTGGTGGCTTTTACACACAGACTTAGCCCCATCCTCTCCTAGCCAAGTGACACCATAACACAGTCGTCCCCCTTATCCACACTTTCACTTTCCAGTTTTAGTTAAACATGGTCAGCCATGGTCTGGAAATATTAAATGGAACGCTCCAGAAATAATTCTTAAGTTTTAAACTGTGTGCCATTCTGAGTAGCGTGATGAGACCTTGCGCCCTCCCACTTTGTCCCTCCCGGGATCCCCAGCTGTCGGCATTGTCAGGGCTCAGTGATCCACGGTCACCTGGAGCAAGTGATCCTCTCCTGACGCGTCATCAGAAGGCCAGTAGAGCCCAGCGCTCCACCACAGCATCTGCATCATCCAGCTCACGCCACCTTGTCACTTGGGCACTCAGTCACCTCACATCGTAAGAAGAAGGGTGAGTGCAGCTCAGTAAGATGTTTTTAGAGACCACATTCACATAACTTTCGTTATGGTGTATGGTTATAATTGTTCTATTTTGTTATCATTGTTAATCTCTTACTGTGCCTAATTTATAGATTTCACCATAGGTAGGTATGTGTAGGAAAAAACATAGCATATTTAGGGCCCAGAACTCTCTGGGGTTTCAGGCATCCACTGGGGGGGGTCTCGGAACATTCCCATGGATGATGGGGGCAGCCGTAGAGCAGGCATCAGGCACAGTGCGCCTCCTTGTGGCGCTTCCTGCCCACACACCCCATGTCACCACACTCCTTTCCACGTTCACACTTCCCTGTTACAGACACCAGTAAAAATGAGGCTTATTACTACCCACCACTCAATGTAACTGACTCCTTCTCCGTCCTTAATTCCAACTCCCTAACTCACATGACCACACGAACAAATATATATCTCAAAAGATATGCAAGAAATGACAGAGTGAAAAATGTTAGAAATGAGGCTGAAATTGATGCAAACTCGTTCTTCATATAAAAGCAAATGTGAGCAATACAAACAAGACTAGTTGATGCAAAGTCTCGCAAAAAATAAAGTTGCCAGCAATATCATTATTTTAAAGCGCTCTTATCCTTTTCAGTCTTCAGGGGAGAAACATACTCTAATCAATTCCCAGACAGCCATCTAAGAGGTGGAATAAAATAATGCTTGCAACTTTAAAAAAAAAAAAAAGCAAATGTGAGCATCCAGATAAAAAGGAATAGAAGGAATTATACCCGAGACAAGCAGGTGAATAATTCAAGGCCTTTTATTCAGTTATTTCAAAAATATTTGTCGATCATTTGTTTCAAAATGTACATTTAAAAAAATCCATACAAAACCGTAATTTGTTTTAAAACCGGACAGAAAAAAAAAGGATTTGGAAAAATGTTCACTGAAAGTAAAAAGAGCCCCCCCCTCCCAAAAAAAACCCTTTTACATGAAAGCATAAATATGGCAGGTACAAATTTTCCTTGAGTTCCTTGTTGAAATTTGGTCCATAACATGAACAGGCTAAAGTAGAAAAACAAAAAAACGCTTTGTCCACATTTGCATTATGAGTTGCTCAGGGCACCGGCAGCCTCAGCTCATCCTTCAGATGTTTGTTAAACAAGAGGAACTGAAAAAAATGAGGTGTGTAGTCTCATTACATAAACACTTGAATCTGTACCCAAGGAAATGGTGGTACTTACAACCAGTCAGATCTGATCAGATGACCAGGGCTGTCCATGTGTGGCCGATTCCCAGGAAAACCTCCTTCCTCTCCACACGAACAAGAAACTCTAGAACCCTTACAGCGAACTGATGGTGATGCCTCAGGTGTCACACGGATCTTATTCCCAGATGCTGACTTATTAATGCCCCATCATGAGGATGTTTTTCCTTTTCAACAGTTTTAAAACTATATGGACTTCAAAGATGATGCTACAGTGTTCCACTTAGAGTGCCACCAGGGTCACAAGAACGACAGCAACAGAGGGAGCGTGGCTACTTTCTTCTGTGGGGATGACGACCACCCTCCCGTGGGTCCTGTCCACCCCAGTGGCCAGGCACTGGAACGGACAGACGGCCTGTGGGAAAGACCACTGGCTAGGAGAGGTATTGCACAACCCGGAAGAGCAAGGACGAGGCAGGCGAGGGGCGGGCACACTGCGTGGGGGGGAGGGGTGCCCTGCAACAGTCCCCCCGGACCCACGTCAGACGGGCACCTGTGAGCGCCGCTTGTGACCGGGAAGTGAGAGTAAACACCTTACCGCAGAAACGCGGGGTCGAACGGGAAGCAGTATGGATGAGAAGAGGCTAGAGCCAGGGTGCCGCCTCTTTCACGTGCAAGGGGAGCTGGATGAGCAAGGCTTACCACGTGGGCCGAGGCGCGGAGGTCTGGTGCCCCTGGGAGCCCTGAGCTTCTCTGACAGGTAGGTGCCCGTGAAGGGGCCCTCACAGCCACCAGACACAAGGGAGAAACCGGACACCACCAGACCCGGACAGTGGCGGTGAGGCTAAGATGAATGAGGTGAAACTGTCGCAATCCGGTCCCTTTAACGTGGAACTGTGCCAGGGCCCGGGGGGCTGGCCACACAGTGCAAGTGGAGGCCAGGAGACCATGGCACATAAGGCACTTCTGACACAAAAAGATACAGGATCAGCTCGGGGCAAAAAGGGGCTGCAGAGAGCTGGAATCCCCGTGCTTTTCGGGGCCCTCCGTAAAGAGAGCGAGCCGCTGGGGGGAGGGGGCAGGGGACTGGCGGTCACCCTCAGCCTTTTGAGAGGAGTCACTGTTCACGAGAGAACTAGGCTCCAGGGGGGAGCTGGTGAAGGCTCCTCGCGGGGCCGGAGACTCGGCCTAAGTTCCAAGTGATCTGTCAAGACCCAGTTCTCCCGTCCTGCCCAGTCCCTCCTGAGGAGCTGGGCTGTGAGCTAGGATGGCAGCTGGGAGGGGGAGAAAGGCCACTCCCCACAGAAGCAGAGGCCCCGGCCATCAGGAACGGGTTCTGTTCACTGGGACGCTGACGCCCCAGCAGGGGAGTGAGTCCCGTGCAGACCTCCCTGCCTCCCTGGCCCCCAGGCCTAGCACAGACCACCAAGGAGGCTGAAGCCCAAAGGAAACCCTACGTGGTGGGGGGGCTTCGCGCCACTTTGAATTTAAAAAGGCTCCCAGGGACTAGAATTCTGTGTGGAATCGGGAGGGGGCGCACTCTCCACCCTATACCTCTTACTCAGCACTTAGGAGAAAGGTCCCCACAGCAAACGCAGCTGCATGCATCCCAGAACAGCCCGCCCGGCGCCAAGGCTTTCAAGTCAAGAGGAGCATCTGCAGAGGTGGCCAGAGCACAGGTGTCGAGTCTGGTTTCTGAAACGTTGGTAGCTCCACCTTGGGACAGGAAGGGAAAAGGTTCTCCCCAAGATGCAGGTCTGGCTCGGCCTGCTTCTCCTTCCCCCAGAACCTGCCCTGCCTTCAGAAGGGGCACCTGTAACCTACTATAGTGTAGCTATCAGAGCCTGGAGGGTAAAAATAACTTCCCATCACGGAGCCTCCAAGGAGGGGCACTGGCAGCTGGGATCACCCGTCCATCCCCCAGCCTCTCCCACGCCACCCTGCCCGGCGCCCCTGCACGCGTGCCAGCCAGGGATGCTGGGAGGGCGGGGGCTGCTGAGGTAGGTTAGCATCTGCTCTCCTCCTGGCGGATGGCACTGAGTGGCCTCTCAAACTTGGGGGTCTGGCCGGGCCTTCACAGAGAGTGTTTAAGACTGAAGAACATAGAACGGCCAAATCAGGACAAGCCAACCCAACAGGCTCTCAGGACGAACTGGAAGTGAGTTCTTTCGGCCCCTGGTAACATGCTTCGAGCCAGCCTGCCATGGCTTGGCTCTGCTCTGAAGCAAACATGCCAGGCACGCCTGGGGTGACAGAACACCTACAGTTTCCCTCTCACCCTCCCCTCAAACCATTCCTGAAAGTGGCCGGTGGGACGCTAGCCTCACGCATGGTCTCAGGGGTTTCACGCAGCAGGAAAGATTTTCCCAACTCTCAATCAGGGACCCAACCCCGTCCTTTAGGAGGTGGCGAGAGTTAGCCCAGCCCCGGGCTGGTGGTACTACCTTAAGGAGGCGCACAGTATGAGGGGCCAACTTACAAGAGACCAAGGGCACACCAAGCACGTGTGCTCTGGCGGCGATCACCTCTGAACGTGAGAAAAGTCACTGCCCGATGGCAGGACCTCGGCTGCAGCTCCCACCTCCCGAGCCCACAGCAAGGAGGCCAGGTACCCGCTGAAGGCATGACTCAGCAGTGCTCCCTGGTGGGGGGGCGGCCTCCTGCACGCAGCAGGAGCAGTGCCAAGGCCAGGGACACAGCCTGGAGAGGACTGGGCCAGGCTTAGGAGGCTGCAGGCTGACGTGGGCTGCACAGCATCCCTGGGCCAAGTAGGAACACCGGCTCAGTCACAGTCACAGCCACAGCCTCGAGCGGGGAGGGAGGACCATTTGGCTGAATGGCTGAGGGGTTCCAGACTGGGCCTGCGGGGTTGGTACAAGCCGCCCTTCCACCAACATTCTGCTTTGCAGCCCAGATAAGTGTCAGGGAAGGAGAAGGAAAGATGGGAAGAATTCGCATTTTCAAAAGCGCTGTCCCTCTCCTAAGGGTAATCAAAATAAGAGAAGATCTTCCCATCTCCCCGGCCTAATCCTGAACAGAGAGATGAGGGTCTACCAGGGTGTCAGGAAGCAAGTCCCCAGGCACTGGTAGATTAAAACTTCTCTCTGATGCAAGTGATCTGGAGAAGGGAGCTGCCTTGATGAAAAGACCCACTTCCCTGCCTTCTGGGTAATAATCCAGTTTGGTTTCTACTGTGATGTCAGGAAGAGGACCAGCACATCAAATGACACTAACATTCTTGTGCCCACAGCATTCAGGCCTCCTTGCTGAGAGCCTAGCTCCTTGCTGGAGGCCTTGTCTTTGGGGAGAGGGGGAGACCATGTGCGGGAAGGGGGCCAAAATATGCACATCAGCACGGCTGTGTCCTGCCCATCTAACCAGCAGAGCGATTCTGAGTCAGCCTGGTTTCAAACCATCTAAAACGCTGTGGGTGTGCTCAGCAGAGGACAACGACAATTCCAAAGGACACTCAGCAAGTGAGGCCAGAGGACAGGGGGCCCAGGTGACCGACCCTGGGGCACCAGGGGCCACGGGGGGCGTAGTGTTCCTGCCGCGAGAGAGATGAAGTCAGGTGCAAGGCCGGCGCCCAGCTGGGCTGCTGGGCCTGGGGTTTAGCACCAGCACGTCCCCGGCCAGGCTGCTTTGCTAACTGCTGCTTGGTTTGGTTTTGGACGCTGGTGAACAGTGGGAAGAGCAATGCAGCTGGACCTGCCGAAGAAAGGCTAGGTTGGCGCCTCCATTGTTTCTGCTGCGTTACTTTCCGGGAGGGCCCGCCGCTCTGGTTGCTTTGCCGCTGCTGCAGAGTGGGAAGACTCACCCTCCTTCAGCACATCCCCGACAGAGAGAGCGGGCTGGTGTCCAGGACCGGCCACTGGTGAGCTCTCCCGAGTCATGGGACCCGAGACAGCACCATCCTTCTGGACTGAGTCATCATGTCCCAAAGCCAAATGCCTTGGCGCTTCCAACTAGCAGCGGCCCCGCGGGGCCTCAAGATGGTGCGCGCAGAACTGGAATCATACTCTCGTCAGTTCCTCAGCACCTAGGAGACGACGATCCAGGAGGGCCAGTCTCCCCTCCTGCTGCCCATCCGCACGGGGATCTGCCGCCGGCCCTGGTGGAGGCTCCCCGGCACGAGGCTGCCGACCCGGACAGGTCCTGGGGATCCGGGTGGGGGACGGCCAGCACTACAGGCTTTGCCTCCTCTCGTTGTAAAAATCAGACACAGAAAAATTGCACAGTAAGGTAAATTAACAAGTAAAAAGAGAAGGAAACAGCTGTGAAGGAAGAGAAAGAGGAGGCCAGCAGAAAGGTAACCGTGAGAGGCCAGGCTTCTAGAAAACCCGACACAGGACAGAGGTGAGGATGTGAGGTGGCTGGAGGGAGGGAAAGAGGAAGATTTTTGGTTTTATTGAGAATGGTTCACAGAGAAAGAAGAGAAAGCCAAGACGTAAAGAAGAGGAAAAGGCCCTGTGTGAAGACAGGTTTCTGCTGTGTGAGATGGGGCATCGGAGCAGGAGGGGGGCCTCCCTGCTGGGCCCGCGAGAGCATTCCTGTTCTCAGCACCTCGGCCCTAAGGAGACTTGAGTTTCTTAGTCCGTGTGGAGGTTCCGTTCTCTGCTTTCACCACTCCGTTTTCGTGGTAACCTGGGAATGAAGGGAGACAAACGCAGTGTTTCCGCTGGGGCAGGGGCGGGAGGCTGCGCACAGGATGAGCCGAGGGGACCTAGGCTGCAGCCCCCACAGCAAAGGGCACCAGCAGGCGGCTCCCAGGGGCTCCTGCCCCCCCCCCAGGGTCTTGCTTCACTTGAGGTGGGTGGTCTCCGACTGTCCTTCCGCGGGAGGGGCTGGATGACACACAGCCACCAGGGAACAGGCAGAGGCCCACCCGCCACCCGCCCAGGCCTGAGGTGGGGCCAGAGCCTAGGCCTCAGCTCCTCTCGGGCCCCTGCGGGGCACCAGCCCCCTTCAGCAAAGGTCCCAGGACACGGAACAGTCAGGAGGAGGTAGAGAGGCTGCAGGGACAAGGCCTTACTCTTCACCTGGCGCTCCTCTGACAGCAAAAGCGTGCTTTTCATTGTTGCCCTAAACACCGCGTTTGCTCGCTCAAAGTCAGGCACACCTGGCTGCAGCCCCCCCCACCCCGTACCCGCCCCACCGCCAGCCGGGCCTGACTCCTTGTCACACGCAGCCGCGCACGCGCCCTTGCCGAGCAGGCCACACCTGGAGAGAGGCCGGCGACTCAGGAAACAGAGCCTGGTGCAGACAGGCCCCCAGGCTGGACAGAGAGCGCGGGGCTGGCAGCGAGCGCCCCAGGACCTGGCGGGGGCCAGAGGAGAAGCGGCTGTCTCCCGAACGCTGCCCCCCAAGCACTGTGTCCCCTCAGGCCACCCCTGAAGAGAGAGGCAGAGCCAGCATCCTGGGAGACGGCCAGGCCGAGATGCGGAGCATGGGGGCGGGTGAGGACCCAGAGAGCATCAGACGCCCTTGATGGGGTCCCTGAGGCCACCCTGTGGACATGCTTCCAGCCAGAGCTCCCCACCCAGCCGCTGCCCTGCCCACCGCAGCCGCGAGGGCCCCCGCCGCGTCGGCCAGCCCCACCCACAAGCCGTGTGCGCCCGGCCACGTGCCAGTCAGGCCCTGGCACGAGCCGAGGAGCCCGGGGCCTGGGAGGAGGTGGGACGGGGCAGGCCTGGTCCAGGGCCCTGGGGGGGGTCCCCGCCCGCCCCGCCCGGACCCGGCACTCACCCGACTCCCTCTTGATGAGCCTGGCTGCCAGCCTGGGCGCGGCGGGCACTCTGCGCTTGGCGCTCTGCTCGCTCCAGTGCTCGCGCCAGTGCCGCAGCTGGGAGTGGATGAAGCGCCACATGAGCCAGGCCTGGGCGGCGCACAGCAGGAGCAGCATGCACAGCCTGTGGGCAGAGGGCTCGGTGGGCTCCGGCTGCACGTGCCCTGGGCAGGGGGCAGGCCAGGACCCCGCAGTGCCCGGCCCGCCACCACCTCCGGGAAGAGCGTGGCCCGTGCCGGGCTCCGCTCCAGTGCCTCAGGGCGGGCGGAGGGACCAGCGGGAGGAGGTGACAGATGTGGGTCCAGCTCCTGTCACACCACCCCATGCCTGCTGGACCCACAGCGCAGAGCACGGCCCACGTAAGCCCCGTGTACGTCGGAAGGATTCAAGTGAACTGAACTACAATGCAGCAGAAATAATTCTAGAAGTGCGGCTTCTCACCCGGCGAGCCACGTAGAAGCTGAGCAACCTGGACAAACCTCTGACCCCTGCTGGGCCCCGGGTGTCATGGAGACCGTGGCCTCCTCGCTGCCCTCCTGGCCGCTGTGCGAGGCCACTGGCCACACCGTTGAGAACACGCTGTAAAGAGCCCACGCGTGGTTGTAACAGCCAACTGAGAGGCTGGACGTGAACCCGGCACCCCCAGTGAGGCGCAGGCCAGGGGAGGAGCTCCCAGCGGCACCAGCACCAGGCCTGCAGCCTGACGGACCGGGGCCAGGGAGGGAAGACGGATGTGATGGAAGCAGGAGGCTGGCATCTCTTCTCCCCTCGGGCCAGATGTCTGAGATCCCCCCCTGAACATCACGGTGCGGGAGACCCAGCGGTCTGCGGCCTCCTGACCTTCGGCAGAAGTTGTGCCGAGTTCGGGAGGCTCCTGCCCAACTCACCTGCAAAGTAACGTGTTGAAGTTCCCTTTCTCGGGGTCAAAGGCCTGGTTTTCCACGCGAGCGAGGCCAAAGCCAATGGCCAGCACGGCGAGGGTGAGGATGAAGAGGCGGGTGACTGCAAATGCAGCAGCCCAGGCGTTAAACCTGCCCGAGGAGCGGGGGACGTACGTCAGCCTTCAGGCAGCAAGCGGGGAGAGGGTCCAAGGGTGGCCGAGGAGGGTGCTTGAGGGACGAGGTGTCCAGAGTAAGACGCTCCAGGAAAAAATAACCCCAGGGCCCTGCCTACCGCCAGCGCGGGGCCCTCCCCTTCGCCGGGCCTCAGCCCGTCCACATCACTCACAGCTTCTCGTTGTTCTCGTCTGCAAAGTAGCAGAGCCGAGCCGTGTGGAAGAGGAACTCGGTCGAGTACTGCAGCAGGAGCAGGACCAGGCCCAGGCGGCTCAGGCTGTGGAGACACAGACAAGCCTCACAGTCCCCACGAGGCACCGCGAGAGCGGGGGGCAAGGGGCCTGGGCTCCTCTCTCCACTCCCGCCCTCCCTGCGAGCCCCGCCTCATCCTTCAGGATTCAGATCTGCTGCCACACCTTCAAGAATTTTCCTTAATACCGACATGTCACCTGTCCCGTCTGGGCCCAGCGCCCCTCCTGCTCCCACTGTGGCCCTGGCTGCCTTCGCAGCACCTGTCACTCTGTGTTCATCACCTGGCACGGGACCACGCACAGAAAAGGTGCTCAGAACAAACTGCTGAGCTTTGCGTGTAGAAATATGAGGGATTGGCGGGAGGAGATTCCTACAGTCTGATTTTTTTTGTCATCCAAGTCTTCACAGCCAAGAGGTATACGAAGAAGCAAAACTCAACACAACATCAAAATATGTGCTAGTGAACCAACCTCTTCAAACACGAGCCCCCATTCCCACGCCCCCTGCTCACTTCCGGTCACGATGCTCTTACTGACTTTCCCAGGCAGTCTGCTGCCAATGGTCGGCTGTGGTTCAAACAGACGCAAGAAGGCTGCACAGTGAAGTTACAGGTGCTGCTGAGCAGGCAGGGCCTTGGGAAGTCAGGGAGATACTGGGGGGCTGGGTGGAAAACCCGCGGGCCATGCTGAAGAGGGACCCCGTGATTCCACCCAGGGGGACCAAAGAAGTGTGGAGTCATTCAGGAAAGTCACTGGATTCTGAGAACGGTCAAGAGAATGATGTGAAAACCCAGTGTCTCCACACAGCCAAAGGTGGCCAGCAGGATCCTGCCCTTGACCATCTCAAGACTTACCGCCCAGCTCTGCTCCCACCTCAGGGCCCTGACCCTGTGGTCCCCTCTCCTGCACAGCTCCGCCCAGGTATCCACCTGCCTGGCTCTGTCACTCGCGCCTCTCTCTACCCGAGTCCCCTCCTCAGAGAGCTCTTCTCACCACAGGGGGCCAAGTGGACGAGTCAGCCGTCCCATCACCCTGCGTTACTTTCCTCCTCACACTTAACCACCTGGGGAAACTCTCTCATTTCCTTATTTATGGTCCACCCCCCGGCCCACAGAGCAGGAGAGCAGGGCCTTGTCTGCCTTCACCCAGATGGAACTGCCCCTCCTGAAGCAGGGCTGGGCCCACGGGTGAGTGAAGGCCCCCAGGGCCCAGCTCTCCCCAAACAAGACCCCGCATCGCTGGCCACTTCAAAGTTCTGTCTTCCTTGGGAAATCCTGCAGCCGAGGGTCTCTCCTTTCCCCACACTCACTCACTTCTGAAAACTAGATTAAAAGGAGTGGAGAGGGGCTTCCCTGGTGGCGCAGTGGTTGAGAGTCCGCCTGCCGATGCAGGGGACACGGGTTCATGCCCCAGTCCGGGAGGATCCCACGTGCCACGGAGCGGCAGGGCCCGTGAGCCGTGGCCGCTGAGCCTGTGCATCCGGAGCCGGTGCTCCGCAACGGGAGAGACCACAACAGTGAGAGGCCTGCGTACCGCAAAAAAAAAAAAAAAGGAGTGGAGAGAGGCGGCCGCACCTTGAGCCGGGCCGGCCTCGCTGGGGCCGGGCCAGCATGATTGCGAAGGACCGGCTGCTCTGCCTTCTGTTCTAGCCTCTTTCCAGAACAAGAACTCGGCCCAAAGAGGGTCAGACCCTGCCCTGCTCCTCTCCGTCCCCATCCTCGCGGCACGGCTTCCTCACACCCACCCGCCCACCCGTACAGGAGGCTGCGACACAAGAGCAAAGCTGCACCTACACGGCCTCTGCCCCTCAGAGGCCCAGCCAGGCACGGATGCCGCTCTCGGCCTCCAGAGACCACAGAGCAGACCCGGCTCCGGTCCCCCGGGTCAGTCATTCTCACGGGATGCCTGCCATGCGGACCGAGGAGACCCCGGGCACCTGAGCAGGTTATACAGCGCGTGCTCTCCTATACCGCAAAAGCCAAGCCCAAGGAAAGTCCAAACTAGAAGGACAGGTCCTGCTCAGCAGTGATTCTCTTCATAACAGAGACACTCAAGGCAACAGCAACTCTGCTGACGTGAGGACAACCAAGCAGTGATGACTCTACCCTTCATTACAAATCGAAGGGAAGGGGAGTCCGGGGCCACGAGCTCTGACAGCGCCGCCGGCGGGATGCACGGGGCAGGAGCCCCGCTCAGGCTGCCCTCAACCGGCAAAGCCCTGGTTCACGGCCCGCGTCCCTGGGATCCTTCCCTGGCCCTGTCTCGGGTTGAGGTAGTCGCTCCTCTGGGTTCCCACGGCAGGTGGTCCCTACGGTAGCACAGTGCTCATCCCACTAACCGTCTTTACCTTTGTCTGTAACTGTCTCTCCTGCTCGGCAGAGAATGATCCAGTAACCATAAAGGAACCCTCCATTATCCATCTGTGTGTTCCCAGGTCTTACCATGGTGCTCGGCACACAGTAAGTGTCTAAGAAATGCCTCCTGATTAAATGACTGTGTGGAGAGAGGCACAGACATAAAAGGCAGGGAGATCTGGCCCGCTCCGGGTGTCACTCACTTGAAGAGGTACGCGCCCGCAATATGGACCAGGTACAGGCAGATGTACTGGAGCTGCCGGGGAATCTCCTCCTGCAGACAAGAGAGGCAAACAGGACATGTGCTCATTCCCTAACTGGAGATGCAGGGGGAGGCAGAGGAACAGGGGGAGTGCAGAAGGACATGGCAGGCCTGCGGAGCGGGGCTGCCAGACAGCCCCAGGTCCCACCGGGGACACGCGCACCTGGCTGCACAAAGTCTGAAGGCGACTCAGTGGTCAGGGGGCGGGACTAGGTTGAGAAAGAAGAGACAGGGACTGGGGAACAGGGCTTTAGGAAATCAGCCAGAGAGAAGCTTTAAAAAAAAAACAAAACTGAAGGAAAGGCAAAGAACTCTCCATCTGCTCCCCCGAAGATGAGTCAGGCCCCCCAAAGCCACATGTCTCGTGTGGGAGTCTGACAAGGCAGCCCCCCTCCTGGAGGTCATCAGGGAGATTCCAACAGGCACTGGCTCAGCATCTCACTCAACCCGCCAACACACCCCCGTGTCCACCCCCACACGTGGGCGGCCAGAGGGAGGGCCAGCAGCATCAGAGGGGCCACCAGTACTCACCTTCCGTACCTTCTGGAAGTAGAGCTCAGGAAGTGCGTGCAGCCAGTAGGCCAGCTGGCACAGGTAGAAGAACTTCACCTGGAAGCTGGAGACAAGGGGGCCAGTCACCCAGAGGGATGGAGAGAAGCGCCTACAGGTGCTCGCCAAGCACAGGGTGGGGTGGGGGCAAGGGCCAGGCGGTGTGAGGAGCTGGGCCGAGAGGGAGGAATGGAGGGGCGGGGGCATGGTGAGCTCCACGCCCGAGCCCAGGACACTGCTCCACACACAAGACCATGCACGTGGAGGGACATGGAAAGTCCATGAAAAGACACAAGAAGGATGAAGAGAGAGCAGAGGAGGGAAGGCTGAGGAGGGGGCTGAATCCAGAGCGCTGTCGGGGCAGGAGATGGCAGGTGGCAGGAATGAGCTGAGGAATAAAGGGGTCTCAGCACCAGAGGGAGGACCTAACTCTGCTCAGTCCCCAGTGCTGCTGTTCTAAGGGCCGTGGTCTCTGGGGGATGTGGGCCCAGCTCTGCCCTCCCGGTGTCCTGTCGGCGCAGGAGAGGAGGGGCACTGCCTCCCGTGGAGGCCTGAGGGGAGATGTGTGCAGACGTGTGCAGGTGCCAGGAGGGCGCAGCCCAGAAAGCTCCGTGCAGAGGCTCTGCTTCCCTGCCCCTCCCAGGCGCTGTAGGAACCTGCTACAGACCCAATGTTTGCACCCCCTCGAAATTCACACGTTGAAATCCTAACCCCTACGGTGATGGTACCGGGACGTGGGGCCTCTGGGAGGTGATTAGGTCATGGGGCTGGAGCCCCCAGAGTGGGATTAGTGACCTTGTGAAAGAGGCCCCTCTCTGCTTCTGCACGTGAGGACACAGAAGATGTCATCCATGAAGCAGAAAGCGGCCTCACCAGACACTGGGTCTGCCAGCCTCCAGAACTGTGAGGAGGGGATGTCTGCTGTTTATAAGCCCCTGGGAACCCTGCCACCTGCGGTGCTCTGTGAGGGCAGCCTGGGCAGAGACAGGACCCTGTGCCCGGGCTCCTGCAGTTGACGTGTCATTTCAGGAATTGCCCATAAGAACACGGGGAGGAAGCAGCTCCCAGACGTCTGCCTCCACGACACTGGGCCCTGCCAGGCTCGGGGGCGCTCTGGTCCTCGGGCTCGCCGGCCTGTGTTCTGCCCACATTGTGGGGCGAGAAGCCAGTGCACCAGCCCGCTCCTCCCTGGGGACCGAGGGTGACAATACTCACGGGAGGTACACATGCGGATAGTCTTCCCAGAGGCTCCTTGGGTTTGTTAAATATCCTTCCTGTAGTGGACGGGAAGAGACGGCGTTTAGAAATGTGAACGTGAGGCCTGCTGGGCGGGCCCGGGGGTCAGGGGTCAGGGTCAGGGTTGCACCTAGTCCCCAGCTGCCAGCATGAGGAAGGAACAGGAAACATGAACATGGAACCCCTCTGGCACTTGGCCCGTCTCTTTACTATGGAAGAGAGCCGTGATGTAGGAGGAAGAGCCCTGCTCTGGGGTCAGAGGACCCGAGTCTGACTGTGGGTCTGACACTGATCAGCTGCGTCCTCTGAGCGAGTCGGTCTCCCTGGGCTCCAGCTGGCTCCTCTGCAAAACGAGGATCAAAATACCCTCCAGAGTTATTGTTAGAAATAAATGTGACAGTTTATGTTTACGTGACAGCGTCGAGTGTTATGCCTGGCCTGCAGGCACTCAGGAAATGCTTGTAGAGTGAATGAGCAAATGGACCCCAGAGCCACCGTCCCCCGGAAAAACGAAAAGCCTACTTTGGCTTTTCACCACCACAAATAAAAAGTATGGCAGGACCCCCCAGGCCTCCCCAACGGGCCTCACGTGTGACACTTATCACATAGCACCATCACTGCCGGCCGCCAGGGCTCTGCTCGTGCCTTCTTTTCTGGCTTCTTTTTCTGGCGCCTCCTTGCATCTCCAGTATCTAGCCCAGGTCCTCTTACAGAGTAGGGGAGGTGACCTGAAAACCCTCCTGTTACAAAACATCTGGACATGCTGGATGCAATCTAACAAATGTTCTTTTCAATGCAAAGCTGAGCTCACAATAAGAAAGGGAAAACCCGAGGGCCCAAGAGGGTAGGGAGCTAAAAGCCTGAGCGGGTGAGGCTGTAGGGCCAGAGCTTTCGCGCCTGCGTGGGAACAGAAGACCCTTAAAGGGCCAGCACCCCATAGAAAAGGGAGACTAGGAAGGGTCCGACGAGCAAGGCAGGGAGAAGAGGACCATGTCTGCTCACCCGGGGCTCAGGATGGAAACAAAAATATGACCCCCTGAAAATCTGTAACTTCAGATTCGCTTTCACGTGGGTTTGGAGCTCAAATGGACATCACCTGTGTGTCTAGGCGCCCTCACGCTAAGAACTTGGTATTAACAGTATCTGTGGGCCGGTGAGGCCATCGGGACGTACTTCCATCCGAGAACGTACAGGGTTCTCACACACACAACCTTGCTAAAGATGAGTTTATAATCCAAGATTACAGAACATACGCGGAAACGGCCCACCATGAGCAAAAGGAGGCTGACGCCACGCGACGCTCAGAGAGGGCGGAGGAGGTGACGCCAGCCTGACCTCCTTTTAGAAACAGGGAAAGGAGGGAGTTCCCAAAACAAGGGGGCTTCTTGGCAGCACGACTGAATTCTGAGCTGCGCCTCAAGCCTCCTGGTCCAAGCGCCCCAGGCCTGGCTGTCCTGGTGAGTCAGAAATAAACCAACCGACTGGTGGCTTTGATGAGGAGGCCCAGAGCCTCAGATGTTCCCACCGGGACTGAGGACGGGGCTGCCCTGGGCGGCGAGGAGGCCCAGCAGTTCCCAGAGGAGCCTCCAGGTGACTACTGGAGCCTCAGTCATACTCCCACCCAGACCCTGAGTCCCTAAGTGCCCCTGGACATTTCAGATACGACCAGGGCCTCATTAGCACAATGACTCAACAGACGGGTCCCATCAGGCGCAGGCCCCAGGGCAGTCACAGTAACTTAGGTTTGAAGGAAAGGGTCTCCCCACCAGACCCTCCCGGCCACATTCCATCTCCCCCTCAGAGTCCGGCAGAGGTGGGAGGCTCTGGGGCGCGCGGGGGTGGGAGGAGAGGGCTTTTCCGCACCCACACTGGGGCCACCCCTCTCTGCCCCCCACACACCGCCTGCATCAGATGCCGGCCCCGGGCACACAGGTTCACGGCCTTCGCCCTCCCTACCCCCCTTTTCCAGGGAAACCGAAGTGGGGAGGCCATTCCTTCCTAGAGGAAACACCAATGTATTTAAGGACGAAAATGGTACTTCTGGGATCGAAGTGGGAGAAGAATTTCCGCCAAAAAGACTGGCCAAGAAAAGCAGCCCTGACAGAAATCTAAGAGCTCAAAAAGCCCAGACGATCCTGTGATTTTAAACAGGGACCCTCCCCAGCTTGGCGCTTTACTTAGGAGACAAAGAAATCAGAACTGTGAAGCCAACCAGCAGAGAAAACGCCCCAGAACAATGCTGCCGGCCTGTGAGGGGCAGTCCCGGGCGGAGGGAGGCAAGCAAGGCGGCCAGAGGAAGAATGACTCACTGAGACCAGTCTTTTCCAGACCTCGGGCCAGGCAACCGCCCAGGGAGGCTGGGCCGGGGCCCCTCGGAGCTCAGCACAGCACACCGAGTGTGGGCTCGCCCCCAGATCCCACCCGCCAGTGGGCCTGCCGTCTGGGGGGGCGGCCTTTAAGATCCTCTGTTCTCTCCTGATTCTACAAATCAACCAGGAGCAAGGGAGGCCTCAGCGGGCTGGCACACCCCCTCCCCTCCCCTGCAGTCTTCCTTTCCAGTGGATGAACAAAAAGCACCACAGGAAGAGAGAGCAGTATCTAGTCCTGACACAGCCAGCTGCTGCCTGGACCCAGTGGTCCTTCAGGAACACCCACTGCTGAGGTTCTGCTGCAGGCAGTCTGTGTGTCAGAAGGCAGCCCTTACCTGAGCCCCTGCCTCAGAGGCGCTCCCGCTGAGCGCTGGGCTGCAGGTTTAAACTGTGAAGGGAGGCACCCTGGGAAGCCAGGCACCCTCCCACCCTGCTTTCCCAGTACAGCGTTTTGCTTCCCCTGAACGATGAACAGTAGCTGAGAGCTAGACTAAAGGTAGGAGGTCGACATTCTTATTAAATTATCAGTTGGCCCATCTACGACCCCATCACCCTGCCTGGATCAATGCAGAGAGAAATGTCTGAATTCAACACCAAGATCAAGCTGGTTATTTCGTGGGGGGAGGGGTTTAGGGTCAATTTTTACTTTCTTTTTCAAACTTTTATGTATGGCTTATTTTTTTTTAAATGATCATCTATGATGTTCATAAAAACAAGCAATTCATTACTTTAAAAACTGTTGAAGGTTGGAACAAGAAGAGGCATTCGCAGTCGACTTATTCCCTCTCAGGACAATATTGAGTGAGCACCTAGCGTGCACCAGGAACTGCGCTTGGGGGATAGCAGTGCGCACGGTGCCTGCTCCCAGCAGCTCGGGGGCTAGTATGAGGGAGAGGCAGGCAGCAGAGAACACACAGCTCAAGAAAATGCCACAGCAACAGGCATGGTGCAGCAGACACAAGTGTGCGGGGAGTTCTCTGCAGAGGTTACGTGTAGGTGGAGACCTGGATGGCACGGGGTGTCAGGGGACAGAGCGCTGCAGCAGAGGAAGCACCCCTGCAAAGCGCAGGAGGCAGGAGAGCCAGGAGAGTCAGAGGAACAGTGGGGCTGGGGCCAGCGGGCCAGACGGATAAGGCCAGCAGCACCCGGAGCACAGGAGTGAGGAGGGAGACCCACTTCAGCACGAGCGCGACAGGGGATTTGAGGCAGGGGATGCGAGACCTGGTTTATGTTCTAAAAAGATCTGTCTGGCTGGGCAGACGATGGATTGGGGTGAGCGGACACAGGAGTGGAAACGGCCTCCTTCCGGAAGTGGTCCAGCAAGAGATGCAGCTCAGGGCCTCCTGACCGTGGCACTAGTGACACCTGGGGCCAGACTGTCTTTACTGTGGGGACTGTCCTGGGCACGACAGGACATTCTGCTGCATCGCTGGCCTCGACCCACTAGATGCTGGTAGCATATCGTCAAGCATCCCCTGGAGAGACCCATGGGCCCGGGGGCAGAGGTGCAGGCAGAGAGCAGGCGAGACGCTCCATGTGCTGGTGGCAGTGGGTGGGGGAACCTGCCGATGGACTGACCGGAGAGCGAAAGAGAAGAATCGAGAACGAGTTCATCATAACAGAAACATAGGATTTAAAAAACTAGCTGTTTTCACTCCTTTTACAAAACGACCCTCTCTTCTTCAGTCACCTTCACTCCGTGCAGAATGGCCTGGAGGGAGCAGGTGAGGTCTGAGAGCCACACGATGTATCAGGACCTGGGGTCACTGGAACTTTCCAGGCTCCCTTGGTCTCTATTCTCCTTCTGGAGATGCTGAGTGGAGACCTGGCTATCACCATGGTAAAAGCCTGTTATAAACGTCCCCAGAAAAGCGTAGCAGCTCCAGACTAACGAGCATCATTTCTAAGCCCTGGACGGCCCAGGAGCCTTGCACACTCTGGAACTGGGGGGAAGTCCCTTGGCTGTTGGCCTGCGAATCTGGTGAAACTGGGTCACAGCTGGGGTGGACGGTGGGTTGAGGCAGAAAGGGCAAAAGTGATTCAGAGATGAGGCAACGCTTCTCCTGCAAGAGCAGTTAAATGTCCGTGGGACCCGAGGGCTGTTCTGCTTCAAGGCAGCTCGGGGTCTCCAGAGGCCGCGTAAACCAAACACCCAGTGGCTGGGAGAGGCCTGAGCCCAGCCGTACCTAGACTTCCCGGGGCCGCACGTGTGCTGCACAAAGGTAGGGGGCGCTACTCACACAGACCACACACAAAGTCTGCCCCAGGGGGAGTATAATGTGGCAGGCCTGCTCCAGAGCACAGAGGCCTTGGGCCCTGCATTTAAAATTCCTATTGTTCTGTGATTAAATGATAATAGAAATAAAGGTAATATACAAAAGGGCATGCTGAGTCCAGCTTTGAGAATATGGATTCAGCGTTCAGCTCGCAGACAGATAGGTTGGTCTTGAAGACGGGAAAGCTCATCACTGTTGCTAAGGAAGGGGAAGGGGGTGAGAGGTCAGGGGAGGCAGGGAAGGAAGCTTCTAGGAGGTCACAGGGTTGCTGAATTTTCCAAGCCCTGGCCCTGGATTTCTCACAGGACAATTCTAGCTCCTGAGGAAGAGACCCGGTTACAGACAGGAGGTGCTCCAGGTTGGGGGGGATGGAGGGGATTAAACACTTCCTAGGACGACAGCTTGTTACAAAGGACCCCGAAAGGCTGTCCACATTCCTTTGTACGAAGGAATTTTGCTGTATCAAAGGTTGCTTGAAATAAGAGTATTCTTGTGCAAAAGGGGAGATGAGTCAACTGTCTGGTCCTCCAGGCATTCGTAGAAACAGCACTGACTCTGACGGGACCTGACATGCACGCAGGGGGATGCTGGCCGAGCCTCGGCAGGCCGGTGTGGTGCAACAGAACCAGACCCTCAAGTCCAAGGCCTGGCCACTTCAGAGCCACGTGACCATGGGGCCTGAGCTTGGATTTCTTCAATCCATAACACAGGTACCGGAATGAACATAAAACTCAGCTCAGGGGACAGCACCGTGCGAGGGCCCCAGGACGGAACACAGAGCTGTGGAGCTATACGCTGTCATCACCGTGACATCACATCATAACGACAACAAGTGTTTACTTCTGGACCAGAGGACGCTCCCCAGCTATTAAACAGCATCTAAACCACTGACTCCTCTCTCCCGGCGATAACATGGCAGCCCGGGCCCCAGCCATCAGCAGCCCCTAGGACCACTCACCGTGACCACCACGTAGAAGCACCAGATCACCGAGCTGAGGTGAAAGACGACCAGCTGTCCAGATTCGTTGAACTTGCTGTGCTTGACCTTGGAGAGGTGAAGCCGTTTGCTGATTTTCTAAAGAAGAGAATCCTGCATATTAACATGAGTGTACAGGTAACGGCAGGTTTCAAACTCCTGTTTTCTCCCCACAAAAGGGCTGAAGTTTGAAGCCAGCCTCATCCAAGTTATTTCATGGAAGCCTCGTGTGTGCGTATAGTGTTTAGTTTAAGGCAAGCATTTTGAGAAAGCGGCGAGATGAATGTCTTTAGCTGAGATGTAAAGAAAACATCCCCCAAGGGTTGCTGTGTTCGACCCCTGAGGACATCGTGTCGTCATACGTCAGGCAGCTCCCTCCCGTTAATAAACACTGTGGTCCCACGTGCTACGAAGGCTTTGAGGGGGACGGAGACCAAACTGTGGTGCAGGAGATCCGGTTGCTGTAGGACCAACCAGGGCCTCCAAACAAAGCGGAAGCCTCACAGCTGCAGCCGCTCCACCCGCCGAACCCCCCCAGCTTCCCATCTCGGAATCCAGACACGTCACTCACGTCTAAAATGTACTCCTGCACCACAGCGTGCAGGATGATGGTGATGAAGATGTAGAACAAGACTGTGACCAGGTCCTTCGGCCCGTAGTGGTAGTGCACCGTCTCGCCATCTGTGGAGGCAACGAGAGCCACGTCAGCATCCCTGGGTGAGGAAGTGCTCTGGGACCCAAAACTGAAAGGAGATCTGGAGCAGAATGTGCTATCAAACGCTTCCCTTTGGCTGTAACCCCAGACTTAGAGGATGTTTTTCCCGAGAACCCCACCCACCCTCTGGACTTGGCCCTTGGGAGCACCAGTGCAGAGGGGAAAGGAGAAGCCAGCACAGGGCATATCATGACGATGTCTCCTGATCGGGGCAGGAAGGCACAGTGGCTGCAGCCAGCAACTGGAGACCACCAACCTCCATCATTCCCTGGCTGTGTGACTATAGAAAAGTGACCAACCTCTCTGAGGCGTAATCGCCTTCCCTGTAAAAATGGGATTGCAGTTATACTTCATCGAGGAAGCATGATGCAGGGTTAAGAGTGCGGACTCAGGACTTCCCTGGTGGCACAGTGGTTAAGAATCCGCCTGCCAATGCAGGGGACATGGGTTTGATCCCTGGTCCAGGAAGATCCCACATGCCACAGACTAACTAAGCCCGTGTGCCACAGCTACAGAGCCTGTGCTCTAGAGCCCACGAGCCACAACTATCGAAGCCTGCGCACCTAGAGCCCGTGCTCTGCAGCAAAGAGAAGCCACCGCAATGAGAAGCCCACGCACCACAACAAAGAGTAGCCCCTGCTCTCCATAACTAGAGAAAGCGCGCAGCAATGAAGACCCAACGCAGCCAAAAATAAAAATAATTTAAAAAAAAAAAAGAGTGTGGACTCAGAAACCTGAGCTTGTATCAAAGCTCTGCCATTTATTTCCTCCCTCTTTGTTTTTATTTTTTTGATATTGATGGTTTTTTTTTTTTTTTTGCCAAACCACGCAGCTTGTGGGATCTCAGTTCCTGGACCAGAGATTGAACCCAGGCCACGGCAGTGAAAGCCCAGAATTGTAACCACTAGGCCACCAGGGAACCCACACCTCCCTCTTTTTCAAAAAAATTGAAGTATAGTTGATTTATAATATTGTGTCAGTTACAGGTGTACAGCAAAATGGTTCAGCTATATATATTTTTTAGATTATGTTCCAGTATAGGTTATTACAAGATATTGAATATAGTCCCTTGTGCTATCCGTTAAATGCTTGTTGCTTGTCTATTTTATATATAGTCGTGTGCATCTATTAATCCCATACTCCTAATTTATCCCTCCCACCACCTTCCCCTCTGGTAACTAACTATAAGCTTGTTTTCTATGTCTATCTGTTTCTGTTTTGTAAACAGATTTATTGTATTATTTTTTAGATTCCACATATGAGTGATACCATATTTGTCTCTGACTTACTTCACTTAGTATGATAATCTCTAGGTCCATCCATGTTGCTGCAAATGGCATTATTTCATTCTTTTTTATGGCTGAGTGATACTCCATTGTGTGTGCGTGTGCAAAACTCCTTCTTTATCCAGAAAAAAAAAGATGAAAACTTTAATTCAAAAAGATACATGCACCCCAGTGTTCACAGCAGCACTATTTACAAGAGCCAAGACATGGAAGCAACCTAAGTGTCCATCAACAGACAAATGGATAAAGAAAATGTCATTTATTTCCTGTGTGACTCTGGAGCACCTCTGACCTTTCTGTGCCTCAGATTCCTCATCTGTAAAATGAGGATAACAGTTCCTGTACTGCAGGGTTACTGTGAGAATGAGGTGACTTCAAAAGTGCAAAGCGCTTACTTAGAATAGTGTCTGGTGCACAGTAAGCGCTATACATGTATTTGCTATTGTTTTTGTGGTTGTTGGGCTATTGTGAGGATTAAACGAGATAATCTGTATGCAAGATACTTATCAGTGCCTATAACCATGGTAGGCATGCACTAAATAGTAGTTTAATAAAATATTATTTCGTAGTAATAAATTAGATGGAATCCCAGGTGTCTAAGTTTTGTAAAGCTCTGCTACTACAGCCTCTCTCTCCGCGGACAGAGGAGGATTCGTGCCTTCGTTCCAGTTGGCAGGCCTGGATCCCTGGTGCTCTGTGGCCCGCCCTCCCCCAAGCAGACACATTGGCCCCCTTTCCAGCTGTGCTGCCTTCGTGCTGAGTCACACATGAGTCATCTCTCTTTGCTGGGATGCGTTTACCAGAAGGCAGGCCAGGGTGGGTGAGTTTCAGGGTGGCTGCAGAGCGAAGCAGAGCTGATTGGGTCACTCTGGGAGTCAACCCATGACCCCGCCACCCTGGACTGGGAGAATGCACTGGTGGTCGGGGGGTGGGGGTGGGGTGGGAGGGGGCAGTAAAGACATGGAGCGCATGAACTTTGAGATCAGACAAGCTTTCCCTTTTCCTCTCCCTCCTACCTTCCACAAAGACCCTACTCTGTGAGAGCCACTGGGCTAATTATTGAAACACGGAGATAAAAGATGCTGCCCTGGCTTCAGAGAGCACAGACCAGTGGGGAGACTGACAAATAAATGTACAATGACCTACAGACAGGCAGACAGCCACACAGGGAGCCAAGGCAATGGAGGGCCGACTCCAGCTGGGGCAGACCCTCAGGGTAAACAGGAAGATATAGAAACTTGAGAACAAGCTGGGGCAGTCAGGTGTGGGGAGGAGGGCATCCTGGGCGGAGGACGCAGCATCTCAAGGATGCAGGCAAGGAGGATGCAGTGCTGCAGGCAGCCAGGGTACCACGTCAAGGGGTGTGGACTTTATCCTGAAGGCAAGGTGGAAACATCAAAGAATTCAAACTCAATAGGAAAATGAACAAATCTGGGCTTCAGAAAGTTTACTCTGGCAGCAGTAAACAGCATCGTGCCTGGAGGTAGACACCAGTGATGCAGGTAAGGAACCACAGGGACCTGAATTAAAGGGGAAAACGGAACAGGGAGGGAGGAGGGCCATCAGCGGCAGAGACCTGGTAAGACTAGGTGACTGACCTGGGAAGGGACTGAGATCAGGGAGGGGAATCAGCACCGAGGACCGAGGAGGAAGCATGCGAGGAAGGGAAGAGATGGGCATCAGCACCGAGGACCGAGGAGGAAACATGCGAGGAAGGGAAGAGATGGGCATCAGCACCGAGGACCGAGGAGGAAACATGCGAGGAAGGGAAGAGATGGGCGTATGGGTCAGCCTCTCCTTCCTGCCCTTCCATCATAGGGCTGGCATTACCCTTGCCCTGCCTTCTTCATAAGGGAGGATCAAAGGAGACTAATTAGATGGCAGCATATTTTGAAACTATAAAATAACTAAACACATGCAAAGTTTCACTATCGAGAGCAGCCTTATGAGGCAAAATAGGATTTATCCTCAATCAAACGAGCATGGTCCCAAAGCAGTTAAATGACGTGTCAAGACTTTGGATTATCCATCTTAAAGCCTCTTCAAATCACCTCCATTCGTCACCCCATATACTATGGTTCCAAAGAGATGTGACCAGAGCCTTGAAACCTTGAAACAAGAATGGATGGATAGACTAATACATTCTCTTTTCCTTTGCTGATGAGAGCTCCTTGCATGTTTATTCATCCACTAATAAACCACGTGCAGGGCCCCGTGCTGGGGGACAGCAGGGTACGAGGGCATGGCCCTGCCCTCTCAGAGCTTAGCCAGTGCACACCAAATTCTCTACACCTAAAAACCAGAGGCCAACAACAACAGCAAAAACAAAAAACAACCAGATTGAAAAATGGGCAAAGATTTGCCGGAATATGGATGGACCTAGAGATTATCATACTAAGTGAAGTGAGTCAGACAGACAGAGAAAGACAAATACCATGTGATATCACTTATATGTGGAATCTAAAATATGATAGAGGGGCTTCCCTGGTGGCGCAGTGGTTGAGAGTCCGCCTGCCGATGCAGGGGACACGGGTTTGTGCCCCGGTCCGGGAAGATCCCACATGCCGCGGAGCGGCTGGGCCCGTGAGCCATGGCCGCTGAGCCTGCGCGTCTGGAGCCTGTGCTCCGCAATGAGAGAGGCCACAACATTGAGAGGCCCGCGTACCGCAAAAAAAAATAATAAAATAAAATATGATACAAACGAACTTATGTACAAAACAAAAACAGACTCACAGACACAGAGAACAAACTTATGGTTACCAAAGTGGAGAGGGAGAGGAGGGATAAATTAGGAGTTTGGGATTAGCAAATACAACCTACTATAGATAAAATAAACAACAAGGTCCTACTGTATAGCGCCCAGGGTACTATCATTAGGGAAATGTAGATCAAAACCGCAATGAGATACCATCTCAAACCCATGAGAATAGCCACAATTTAAAACAAAAAAAACCAAACAAACAAAAAACAGAAAATAACAAGTGTTGACGAGGGTGTGGACAAATTGGAACCTTTGTGCATTGTTTGTGAAAATGTAAAATGGTACAGTCACTATCAGAAACAGCAAGATGATTCCTTAGAAAACTAACAATAGAACTACCAGATGGTCCAGCAATCCTACTTCTGGATACAGACTCAAAAGAACTGGAAGCAGGATCTTGATGAAATATCTGTACACCCAGGTTCATAGCACTATTCACAACAGCCAAAGGTAGAAACTACCCAAGTGTCTATCAACAGATGAATGGAAAGACAAAATGTGGTCTATACGTACAACAGAACATTATTCAGCCTTAAAAAGGAAGGAAATCCTGTCACATGCCACACAGAGATGAACCTAAAGGACATAACGCTAAGGGAAATAAGCCGTCACTAAAAGACGAATACTGTATGATTCCATCACAGGAGCTTCCCAGAGGAGGAAAATTCACAGAGACAGAAAGAACGGCGGTTGGCAGGGGCTGGGGGCAGGGAGCATGGGGAGTTGCTGTTTAACGAATACAGTCTCGGTTTTGCAATGAAGAGTTCTGGAGGTTGCACAACAGTGTGAATGTACTTAGCACGACTGAACCGCACACCCAGAGATGATTAAGATGGTCCATTTCACGGTGTGTGCATTTCGCTATAATTTAAAAAAAACACCAGGCCAGGTGTGATCAGTGCTGTGATGTGGCAGGAAATGAGGAGGGGCAGGGCCCTGGGGAGGAAGGGTCACTGAACGCAGGCCAGAGAGCTGGTGAGGGTGGAGTGGTCCGGGCGGAGGCATCCGGGGAAGGTCCAGCTGGACAGAGGATTGGCGTGACCTGCAGAGCAGGGGTGGGCAAGCCATGCCACGGGGGGCTCCCCCGACAGATCGTGGTAAGTCACGCTTCCAAAGGCAAGGGAAGGTTCTGGAGGACTGAGTCACAGACGCGCTCTTCCTGCCAGGTGGATGGGCTGGGGGGCCGGAATGGGACCGGGAGGGCAGTCAGGAGGCACTCACAGGAGCCCAGGCTGGGGGGTGGGAGCGCCCTGCACTCAGATGGCGGCAGTGTGGTGGAGAAGACAAGTTGGGAGAGGTGTGGGTGATGGAACCAAAAGGACCAGCTGGCAGACTGGCCGTGGAGAAAGACCCTGAAGTTCCCTCTGGCATCTGTCTGCCCTCTGTAGCCCCCGAGCTTTCAGAATGCTTCAGCGTGCTGTCTCATTTGATCCCTGTAACCACCCACAGCGTGGGCAGAGGGGATGAAGAAACAGGGTTCACAGGGTAAAGGGACAGGGGCCATTTCTCAGATCTCCCAGTGTCCGGCCGCCCCGCCCCCCCGCTGGTAAGAAGCTGCTGCTTTGATCTCTCTCCCTACAACAGAACAAGCAGCATGGTATCCAGATACTCACGGGCTGTGCTCTGATGCAGGCAGATTACCTCTGCTGCTTGCCCCTTGTCTGCTGCCTGCCTGCTTTTCAACAGGGCAGGAAAGTAGATTGGTTTGGCCCCTTCTGCTTGCCACAGAGCTGTGGAGGTTGGAACTTTGTGTTTTTCCAAGAGGCTATACACAAATGGATATTTTGGGGGTTTTTTTCTTTTTAAATTTTTGGCTGCTCACTAATTCTTATAAAAATCCTCTCACTCCCCAAGTTAGAGCTCTGACCCTTTAAGCAGTGCCCCTATCCTGCATGAGGTCTCAGAAAGAACGGCGATGGTCTGGCAGTGAGCGACTGTGAGCGACTGTGATTTTTTAGAAGAGTATGTTTCAGCACATCTCTGAGCTCTTAGACCAGAGAAGCGATTCTGGCCCTGAGTCACGGCAAAACGCCCGCAGAGACCAGGTGGGGAATGCAATGAGCAAAGTGGTCCGTGCGTCTTAAGATAAATCCTTTCAGCACAGAGGCCGCTGCACTAAACAGGGAACGGTCTTCAGTGCCACAATATGCTCCCCACTGTTTTTCCTTAGCTCTAGGGCCCTCTTGGTCTGTCTTCCACATTTCCACTTTGAGAGAGAAACAAGTTTAAGATCCACTTCCATTTCAACCTTACTTAAAGAAAAACAATTCAAACTGGGATACATGGTGGCTGCCAGGCAGTCTTAATGTCGGGAAGACATTAGAGAGGAGTGGAGACTGTGGCAAAGTGCAGAGTGCATGTCCCAAGGGGTGAAGGAAGGAGTGGGGAAGGCGCTGGGAGGGGTGTGGCCCCATATTTCAAAAGCAAAGAGAGAAATCCCTACGTGAATCATCTGATTTTAAAATGCCGGTGACTAATTCCAAAATTGTAAAAACACTTTATGGGCCAACACCAAACTGGCTAAGGAAAATACACAAGCCAACTCTGACCACAGGCCACCAATTTGCAATCCCTAGCCCAGACGACCCCTGACACCTCCCAACACCCATATTCTGTGAGCCCTCTTTCCTATGCAACACCATGGAGTAGGTCAGTATATTCCCCTGAAGGGTTAACCTCACCCTGGAAGGAACACCTTCAATAACGACCCACACTCTGTGGATGTTATCCTGTCTTCATTCAAAAGTGACACTTGCTTTGTTTATCTCTGATCAAAGTTTAAAAAGAGAGTCAACGTGATCAATAAGGGCCTGGCTGTCCTGACAACCTCAGGTGGAGCTTGCCCTTTAGGAGCAGCGCTCTTACTGGCCTCCTGTTTTTTTTTTTTTTTTTTTTTTGTGGTACGTGGGCTTCTCACCGCCGTGGCGTCTCCCGTTGCGGAGCACAGGCTCCGGACGCGCAGGCTCAGCGGCCATGGCTCACGGGCCCAGCCGCTCTGCGGCATGTGGGATCCTTCCGGACCGGGACACGAACCCGTGTCCCCTGCATCGGCAGGCGGACCCTCAACCACTGTGCCACCAGGGAAGCCCTGGCCTCCTGTTTTGTTTCCTATGACTAATAGACATTTTCTTGTTTCCCCTGGTGTCACCTGTAAGCAGCTTCTCCCGCATGCCTTCACAGGTCCCATCTTGTCCGGATACAGCTGTGCAGTCTCTGACCTCCTCCCCGGGACCTCAGCTGGCCCGTGGCCACCTGTGGCTGACGCTCCATCTGCTCTTTACATCCCCTTAAAGTCCGGGCACCTGCCAACGAGGCTTCTGCCTTTGTCCGAAAACCTGGTGGCTTAAAGAGCATCACTGCACAATGTGGATGCCTCCTTTCTCTCCCGGCTTTCTTCCTAAGCCCTGCAAACCTGGATTTGTAAAAGTTACTTTCTATTGCTTTTTGTGCTTTTGGCCAACTCTGTTTTCCCATTATCTTGAATCTTTTACAATATATATAAATCCAGAACTTAGGTATGAAAAAATACCATAAGCAAAATCAAAAGGCAAGTGATGACCAAGGGGAAAATGTTTACAATTCGGATCATAAACAAAGGCTAATCTCGCTAATGTATGAAGAGCACCTAGAACCTAAGCATGAAGAGATAACAAACGCAACAGAAGAATGGGCAAAGGGTATGAACGGACAGTTCACAGAGAAACACAGATGGCCCTTATACATTTAAAAGGATGCTCAACCTCGCACAGAAGAGAAATGAAGGGACTTCCCTGGTGGTCCAGTGGTAAAGAATCCACCTTCCAATGCAGGGGACAGGGGTTGGATATCTGGTCCGAGAACTAAGATCCCACATGCAGCGGAGCAACTAAGCTCGCACGCCACAACTACTGAGCCCGCACGCCTCAACTAGAGAGCCTGCATACCTCAACCTACAGAGCCCACATGCTCTGGAGCCCACGTGCCACAACTACAGAACCCATGAGCTCTGGAGCCCACGCGCTGCAACTAGAGAGAGAAAACCCACACAACACAACTAGAGAGAAGCCTACATGCCGCAACGAAGAGCCCACGTGCTGCAACGAAAGATTCCACATGCCACAATGAAAGACACCACATGCCGCGATGAAGATCCCACGTGCCACAACTAAGACCCAATGCAGCCAAAAATAATAAACAAACAAACAAATATTTTTTTAAAATATGCCAGACTTACCCGGTGGCACAGTGGGGGTAAGCTGGGATGAAGTGAGAGAGTGGCATGGACATATATACACTACCAAATGTAAAATCAATAGCTAGTGGGAAGCAGCCACACAGCACAGGGAGATCAGCTCGGTGCTTTGTGACCACCTAGAGGGGTGGGATAGGGAGGGTGGGAGGGAGACGCAAGAGGGAAGAGATAAGGGGATATATGTATATGTATGGCTGATTCACTTTGTTATAAAGCAGAAACTAACACACCAGTGTAGAGCAATTATACTCCAATAAAGATGTTTTTTAAAAAAAAAAAAGAATCCACCTGCCAGTGCAGGGGACACAGATTCCAGCCCTGGTCCAGGAAGATCCCACATGCTGTGGAGCGACTAAGCCCGTGCACCACAACTACTGAGCCTGCGCTCTAGAGCCCACATGCCTCAACTAGAGAGCCTGCGTACCTCAAACTACAGAGCCCACGCGCTATGGAGCCTGCGCACCACAACTAGAGAGAAACCCGTGTGCCACAACTAAGACCCGAGGCAGCCAAAAATAATAAATAACAAATAAAATAAAATATATATTTAAAAAAAATATGCCGGACTTCCCCGGTGGCAGAGTGGTTAAGAATCCTCCTGCCAATGCAGGGGGCATGGGTTCGAGCCCTGGTCGGGGAAGATCCCACATGCTGTGGAGCAACTAAGGCCGTGCACCACAACTACTGAGCCCACGTGCCACAACTACAGAAGCGCGTGTGTCTAGAGCCCATGCTCCACAAGAGAAGCCACTGCAGTGAGAAGCCCGCGCACCGTGACGAAGAGTAGCCCCTGCTCTCCGCAACTAAAGAAAGCCCGCGCGCAGCAACGAAGACCCAACGCAGCCATAAATAAATAAAATTATAAAAAAAAAAATGCCACTCTTCTCTGTAACATTCTGTTTAAAAAAAAGAAAAAGAAGAGAAATGAGCTACAACTACAATGAGATATCATGTCATCCCTATCAGATTGGCAGCAATCCAAAGCTTGACACACACTCTTGCTGAGGCTACAGGGAAAGAGGCTCTCTCTCACACTGCTGGTGGGATGCAAAATGGACCACCTCTTCGGAAGGGCAATTTGGTAATTTCCATCGTGATTACAAACACATCAGCCCTTGGATGTGGCAATTCCACTTCTGGGAATTTATCACACAGCCGTACCTGCCACGTTCAAAATGACACATGCACAAGGTTGCGCACAGCAGCATGGTTTTTGACAATAAACTGATGGAAACAACCCAAGAAGTTTTCATCTAGGGAGGACCGGGTAAACAGACCAGAGTTATAAACACGGGGGCTTATAACACGCAGTTGTAACAAGCTGTGGCTGTGGACCACAGTGCCAGCCTCTCCGTGGATCCCAGGGGTGCACACTGCTGCATGTATGTCCACCCCAGGACCAGTGAATCAGAAACTTGGGCATGGCCCAGGGATCTGTGCTTAAATTCCCCAGGGGATTCTGACACACGTACTGATATAAACAGTGGAGCCATTTTTAAAAATCAGGGAGAAATGAAGGGCAAGAACAGGTAAAACTAAGCAGGAAACGTGAAAACAGAAGAGCGGTTGCTTTGGGAGGGGGTGTTGACTGCAGGGGCCTGAGAAGGTCGGGAGCGCTGTCTCCCCACCTGGTGCGCACAGATGTAAAAATTCATCACACTGTGCCCTTAAGAACGTGTGTGTTGTGTGTGCTTTACTATTGTATAAACCGCCTCGTCTGTGGTACTCTATCATGGCAGCCCTAGCAAACTAACACACACACACACCCTCCCCCTCCCCTCCCCCTCCCCCTCCCCCTCCCCCTCTCTCTCTCTCTCTCTCTCTCTCTCTCCCAGGCTGCCCGGAGAATTAAAGAATCTGCAGAGCTACCATTTTAACCCCAGACTGCATGATTTGTAATCTATTTTCTCCAGTTTTATAGAAGGTAGGAAGACAGGGATATTTTTATGATGTAAAAATGTAGCAAAAAATGAGAGATGCAGCAAAAATGAGAGATGCACTAAAGAGAATTTGGAAATAAGAGTGCCCAGCCTCTACGTAGTTTTCCTGATGTACCATTCCCTTTTATAAGGCTAATATAACCCGGCCTGTGGCCTTCAAGAAAGAAATATCTCAGTAACTCCTGGTGCCAGGCCCACACTCAGCCCCACGGCTGTTTCTAAGTCTGAGGCTTCTACTTACAACCGGCCTGGGCAGACAACATGCAGCGCGTGAAGAGCACCTGCGAGGCGGAAGGTGTGAACTTTTTGTTAATTCACTGAGAGCCATAAAGAGGAAACAGCTCCTCGAGATCACATACCAAAAAATGTCTAAAGTCACGGCCTTTTTTTTTTTTAACTTGGATAAAAATAACATCAAGTTCATTGTTAAATTAAGGACAAAAAACTATTTCAGTAAGAACAACCGAGTAAGAAAAAAACATGATCCTGGCTAGACAGGAGAAGAAAAGATTTGATCAGGAGAAATGGGAGTGCAGGGGAGGGGAGGCAGCCGTTCAGAGATGCTACCGGCGTGGTCAGCTTCAGCTGGTTAACAATTAGCCACAGTGACTCAACTTAGTGGTTCTTGCTGAAACCTCTAGAAGCTCCACGTGGGATAAATTCTCCGGGCTGTAACAGGGGATTGGACAAAAATCAAGTCTAGGAGGGAAAGGGACACACTTCCGAGGTGCTGTTACCTGGAGGTGACCTCTTACAGTCCCTCCACTTTCCTGCACGACTGTTATACTTAAATAATAACTGCTATGGTCTGAACGTTTGTGTCCCCTGCCAAGTTCACATGTTGGAATCCTAACCCCCAAAGATGATGGTATTAGTGGGTGGGGCCTTTGGGGAGGTGTTTATAAACCATAAGCATGGAGCGAGCCCTCATGCATGGACTTAGTGCCCTTATAAAAGAGCCTCCAGGGATTCCCTGGTGGCGCAGTGGTTGAGAGCCGCCTGCCGATGCGGGGGAAATGGGTTCGTGCCCCGGTCCAGGAAGATCCCACATGCCACGGAGCGGCTGGGCCCGTGAGCCATGGTCGCTGAGCCTGCGCGTCCGGAGCCTGTGCTCCGCAACAGGAGAGGCCACAGCAGTGAGAGGCCCGCGTACCGCAAAAAAAAAAAAAAAAAGAGGCTCCAGAGAGCTCCCTTACCCGCCCACCACGTAAGGACACAGCAAGAAGTCTGTGACCTGGCAGAGGGTCCTCACCTGACCAGGCTGCACCCTGATCTCAGACGTCCAGCCTCCAGAACTGTGAGAAGTAAATTTCTGTTTATAAGCCACCCAGTCTGCAGTATTTCGTTATAGCAGCCTGAACAGACTAAGGAAGTTTAGTAAGTAGTTTCTGCTTACTGATAAAATAAAAGATCAAGTCCAGGTCTGGCTATAAGCCCCACTCTTCCTCAGATGCCAGCCAATACAGCGACGGCAGTGAAGACTCTGGTTTATTTTCTCTTATCCATATGGACAGGACCTTAGGGCCAAAGGGGATCCTGGCCGCTGTTCGGCCCGAGGGCCCAGGATGGACCCAGATCTCTGCCTTCCTCATTGGGTCCCCTGGGCCATGCCCACCAGCCCGTTTGGCAACCCAACCTTCCCACAGCTACCGTGGGCCCTGGTGCTGCACGGGGTGTGAGGGGCCCAGCCCCCTCCTCTGCCCTTACTGCTGTATCCTTGGGAATGCCCAGCAACTCTCTCCCTTGGTATAAAAGGACAAGGTCAGGCTCTTTGAGTCTCAAGTCTCCTGTAGCTGGACAGACCACAGGTCCGGGTTGGGCAGCTTTCGTCTGTAATCAAGTCAGGTTTCCTCCTCCGGAGCCCCTGTCGTCCACCTGTCTCTTCCCTTTTTGTCCCCCACAAGCTCATCTTACAAACAGGGGCTCGGTTTGATATGTGATGCCAATCTTCCGAGTACATGATACAAGCACAAGACAAGACTAACTCCCACCAGCTAGCAAGGGAACAAAACACACTCTGAGCCCTGGACAAAGGCCTTCGCTGAATGAGGCTTTAAAACCACCTGTCTGGGCTTCCCTGGTGGCGCAGTGGTTGAGAGTCCGCCTGCCAATGCAGGGGACACGGGTTCATGCCCCGGTCCGGGAAGATCCCACATGCCGCGGAGCGGCTGGGCCCGTGAGCCATGGCCGCTGAGCCTGCGCGTCCGGAGCCTGTGCTCCGCAACGGGAGAGGCCACAACAGTGAGAGGCCCGCGTACCGCAAAAAAAAACAACAAAAAACCAAAAACCATCTGTCTGAGGTTGTTTTGATGGGGCCGTGTGTCTCATCTTGGAAGGGCTGTGAGAACAAGGGCCACGCTATGGTGTGGGAGGGTCCCGGGCTTTTCATTTCCAGCTGCTAAATGCTACACAGCAGCTGGTGGTGATAAAACCACCCGGACCAACAGAGCCAGGGGATGGGTCCTTGTCCCCTTTGCTTACTGTGAAACCAACCCTTCTCTCCAAGAGGCCCCTCGCGCCCAGCCGTCTCGCTCTAGGTGCCCATGACTTCTGGGCAGCAGCGGCCCAGCTGGAAACCAAATCCACCCAGTGACGGCACCCCCTCCCCCGCTCCTAGACGCAACAGTTATAGCAAAACCAAAACTGGACGAGAACAGAAAGATGCAAATGAGTTACTGGATTTACAGGGTTTCCCTCTCTTACCTTTGGGGTTGGAAGCACAGGGTCATCCGCAAGTCTACTTAGAGCTTTTCACCCAGGGCAGCAGCACTTCAAATACCTGGGGATCTCGTTACCATGAAGGTTCCGGTGCAGAAGGTCTGAAGTGGGGCCTGGAGTCTGTGTTTCTAACAAGTTCCCAGGTGATGCTGGTTTGTGGACAACCTGCGTAGCAAGTGCCTCCTGGACTCCTGTCTTAAGGAATCGCTGGGGTTGACACAGCGACCTCCACCCTCGATTTGACAGGTGGGGATGGAGACCCAGACGCTACACAGTTTGCCCAAGACAACTCAGCAAACTAGTAGCACAACTCAAAAGAACCTGGTACATTTTAGCCTGTCTGGGGTCACCTGTTCTACATCAGAAGGGGAGCCAGCAGGCCATGAGTCTGTCTGTGGGAAGACTCAAGCCTCTATTCTTTGCTGACCTTTTACAGTCTATATACTTCTGGCCATAGCAGATACTCTGTGGTATTTGAATCAGAAAGACTTGGAGTGTAATGGCAAGACCAGACACATGACATTTTATTCCTTGCCGGAGCTGGGCTGGGTGTATGGTTGCAGATAAAATACAGGACAGTCAGTGAACCTGGAATTCCAGACAAACAGAGAATACTTTTCTAGTATAATTATGTCCCACATATACTTTGAGATATACTTACACTAAAAAAAGTACCTGCTGTTTATCTGAAATGCCAATTTAACAGGTGGTCTTGGATTTTTCATTTGCTAAGTCTGGCAACCCTAACAGGTGGGAATGAGAGACAGGATATGGTGACAAGAACATTTCCTGCTTAGGGACCTTTCTGGTGGTGCAGTGGTTAAGAATCCGCCTGCCAATGCAGGGGACACGGGTTCGAGCCCTGGTCCAGGAAGATCCCACATGCCGCGGAGCAACTAAGCCCGTGCACCACAACTACTGAGCCTGTGCTCTAGAGCCCGTGAGCCACAACTACTGGGCCCACGTGCCACAACTACTGAAGCCCGCACACCTAGAGCCCGTGCTCCAGAACAAGAGAAGCCACCACAATGAGAAGCCTGCGCAGTGCAACAAAGAGTAGCCCCCGCTCACCGCAGCTAGAGAAAGCCCGCGCACAGCAACGAAGACCCAATGCAGCCAAAAATAAATTAATTAAAATTTATAAATAAAAAAAAACCATTTCCTGCTTCATCGCTGTTGACCTTAAAGAAAACCCCAAGGACGCCGGCACTGCCCCGAGATGCACAACTTCTGACTGCAACAACTGTGCCCATCTCCTCTTTGAGTTCATCTCTATGAACAGAGCTTAATCTTCTTAACTAGCTATTATAATGTGAGAGAATCATATATTTACAGCTAGTACTATGAGTTGAACCATGTCCCCACAAAACTCCCATGAGTTCCTAACCCCCAGCACTTCAGAATGTGAGCTTATTTGGAGTTAGGGTTATTGCAGATGTAAAGAGTTAAGATGAGGCCATAGTAGAGTAGAATGGGTCCTAATCCAACATGACTGGTGTCCCTTTAGAAAGGGGAAACGGGACGCAGAGGCTACCATGGACACAGGGTAAAGACTGGTGTCCTGCTGCCACAAGCCAGGGAGCATGGCCCTGCTAACACCTTGATCTTGGACTTGTACAATACGTTACATTTCTGTTGTTTAAGCCACTCACCTTGTGGTATGTTTGTCACCACTGGCCTATAAGCACATGCTGGGAGCCGGGAAGAAGACAGGAGAGAAGGAGAGGGAGGAAAGGAAACAGGTAAAAAACCTCATCAGCATTCCCACTGGCTATTTTCTATAGAACTTGAAAACCTCTGCTGAGGGAGGATGAGGGATTTAGAAACAGTAGATCACGTTGTATGAAAACCATTACTGCTCTCCTAAAATTCACATTTTAAACACTGAGTTGAACGAGTTACAGGCCACTTAAAGAAGCAGCTTAGAAATCAGAATTGACCCTGGTTATACAAACAGGATCCATTCCCAGGCACCTGCAGCCTTAAAGCGATTTGTGGGGGGAGGGCTTTAAATTCGCAACCTCCACGGGCCTCGGTTATGAACCGCTTCTTTCCCGTGAGAAATCTGCCCTCCTCTGCAACTTATAAACCAAACATCATCACCCTGGGTTTGGTGATCAAGGCGCTCAAAACAAAATTAAACAGGCTACTCTGATTGCACCGTCTCTCTGGATGATCTGCTTGTCCTATTTCAAAGAGCCCCTAATGGCCAAGATTTAAATAAAAGTCAGGCTCCGTAGCAATAGTTGATCCTCTCTTTCAGTACGGATTTTATGTCCCTTCACCTCTACCCAGGCCTTCTTCTGGCCTGGAGGAGGATTCTAGGGGTAGACTTGCATCGCCCCACCCTAGACAAATGCCGAACCTTGCAGGCTCCTGTCACACTGGCCTTCCTTCAGTGACTAGCGTGCGCCAAGGTGTCTGTGCCTCACTTGAGGCCTTCGCACATGCCGATCCCTGTGCCTGGAACGTTCTTTCTTCTGCCCAGACCCCCTCCCTAAACCCCCCTACACCACCTGCACACACGCTCGGTTCAGAAGGCAGTTTCCCAGAAACACCTGGTCATCACCCTTTGATTTTTCCTTACCACACAACCTTGTATATTTCCTTCACTACCCTTATCACAACTATAATTATTTATTGTTTGCTGTGTATTATCTATTCTCTCCCTAATAAACAGTAAGTTCCGTGAGTCACAGATCAGACATGTTTTATAATTACTTTATAGTCCAGGCCTGACACACAGCAGGCACACAAATATGTCTGTATTAATCAATTAATTAATTAGTTAAAACAAACAAATTGAGGGCATGATAGGAACTTGGGGGGACACTCCTGCTCAGAAGCTTTGGCCGCAGCCCTGGAGCTTCACGTGAAGCCTTTGTTTCACGCTACGTGAGAGGGAAGCGTTTAGGATATCACTTGTCTCCCAATTTCTCTGGGAAAGTCTTTTTTCAAACTAAAAAAAAAAAAAAATCAACCCTCTGGTCATGATCTGGCTTTACAAACAGGCCCTTCCTACACTAAAGGCATGTCCCGCTCACATGTACTTCAACTGCCATGGTCCCCAGGACAACACTTCCTCCTGGTAGCTAACAAAGCAGTGCTGGGCTATGATCTCGCATCCCCTCTAAATCCAGGGACTTCCCTGGCGGTCCAGTGGGTTACGACTCCGCGCTTCCACTGCAGGGGGCACGAGTTCGATCCCTGGTCAGGAAACTAGGATCCCACGTGCCACATGGCGTGGCCAAAAAAATTTTTTTTATTTTAAAAATTAATAAAAGGAAATTGACTTTGGTCAGAAATGTAATGAAAATACGAGCACAACCTTTGATAGGTGGCTATCTCTTTATCAATTAATAAACTGGCATTTTGGCATTAAAAAAAGAAGCCTATGCATTTTATATTTACCAAAAAACAGGATTTATGGGTCATAAGAAGATGACCGAGGGTATTTTGGCAATACATATATAAAACCTTTAAAATGTACATACTACTCGACCCAGAAATTCCAGTAATAGAAATTTATCCTAAAAAATAATCATGAATGCAGGAAGTCACAAGAATGTTTACTGTAGCACTATAAAAGCTAGAAATATCCAACAATATGGGATTGAATAAGTAACTGTAGTAATCCCTATTAATAAATACTCTATAGCTTTTCAAAATGTCTTATTGAATGGAAGAATACTGAAGGACATGGTAAAAGGGTTCATCATCTGCTAACAGCAAAAAACTGGTTATGACTCAAGATTCCAAAATGCTAACTGTAGTTTTTGGGTGATGGGGTCATGTGTGATTTTTATCTTCTCATGTTTAGCTGTATTTTAGAAATTTCCTGTGAGAGTCATAAATACACTTTGGAAAATGTTTATTTAAAAATAAACTGCAACCAGTCACAAAAGGACAAATACTATATGATTCCACTTATATGAGGCCCTAGAAGAGTCAAATTTAGAGACAAAGTAGAATGGTCGTTGCCAGCGGGTGGGGGAGGGGAGAGTGGGGGTTATTGTTTACGAGGTAGAGTTCAGTTTTGCAAGATGGAAACAGTTCTAGAGATGGATGGTGGTGATGGCAGCCCAACACGGTGAAGGTACTTCAATGTCACTGTACACTTAGAAATGACTAAGATAGTAAATGGTATGTGTATTTTACCCCAATTTTTTTTTAAACCAAAAAAAACTTAAAGAAAAATTTAAATCCGTAAATCATAAGTACAGCTGGGTCTAGAGGTGTCCTAGTTATTAGGATTTTCAAGAGACAGGAGTAGAGAAGGCTGAATTTGACCTTGGACCACACAGCATCAAACAAGACAGCGTGTGTGCCTGCCAGGCTGGCGTGTGCCTGGGGATGAGCTGGTGTTGCCTAGTCTCCTGACTACGGCGCTGGCCATGGCATTTCCTGTCTCTTCCTTCACGAGTGTGGAGTTCTGTCCCTCTCCTGCCAGCGTCCCTCGCTCTGATTCTAGATGAAGGGCCGAGTTGGCTGTCCCAGAGGGGTGACTTCCCCCAGAGCCTGGCTACAGGGACTGCAGGGGCAGGAGAGTACAGGAAAGACTCCGGCCACGTCCTGCAGAGACCATGGGTTGAGGGATTTGGCCCCAGCGACCTTCAGCTAGCCGCTGGTGGAGCCAGGCCAGGAAAGGAATCTGACCTCCAAGTCCAGACAACTCGCCTGTCCACTGCAGAATGAAGAGGGGAGGGCTGGATTCAGTGAAGAACATTCCACCTTTATTCACCGTGAGGGCACCGGCAATGCCCAGTTCCTGGAGGTGGACCCGAGAACCTCAAGCTTGCAGAGCCTCGGGCTGAGGGCTAGACGTGGCCCGAAGCTGCATCTTCACAGCAACAGGGAGTTGGATGCTGAGTCTAAGTATCTAAAATGATCATACACATACACAGGAAAAGGATGTTTTCCAAGAACTTGGGGGTTACCAGGGCCCGGGAAAGACAGAGACCAGTGCTTTTCTTACCTGCTGTAGGCACGCTAACATTATACTGAGGTAAAATAAATAGGAAGGCAGTCTTGGCGGTGACCTGTGAAATAGAGGGAAAAAGTTCCACGTTAGCTTCTTGTCCACATCAAAAGAAACAAGCAAAGCCTGCTACCAGCCCTCGGGCCACGCCTTTCACATCTCAGACCCACAGGCCTCTCCAATGAAGGGTTTCACCTAGAGCACAAGTTAGCACCATTTGTTTTTTTCCCATTTTCTTGAATGACATCCCTCCCAATACCTGCACTAAAAGCAAAAGAAACAATCCCAAGTCCTGGATGGCATCTAGACTTGTACTCGCTGCAGATGGAATACAACAAGATGTGCTCGGCCGGCCGAGAGCTCACCAGCAAAGGGTGCAAATCTGTCTGCCATTCATTCATTCATTCAAGTGTTTATCAAGTTGGTTCTAAGTCCCCAGCATTGGTGAAGTCAGAAACTAACAGAAGATGAAGGTCACAGCCTTCCAGAGGTTTCCAGAACTTAGGACCTCGCCGAGGTTCCCCAGCACGCTGGCTAACTGCACCGTGGGCGGCAGCCCGCAAAGTTTCTGAGGCCTGAGCCTCAGAAACAGAGAATTCCAGCTGCTAATTTCACATACGCCCTACTGGGGGACAGGACATAACACTCCACTCTGTTGGTCTGTTTATTTCGAAAGCTGCCTTTCAAATCTCGGTTGTGCTGTGGAAGAACTGAGGTTGTCACTTGGTTATTAGTAGGCAGCTCAGTCCTCTTGCAGTTCAGCCTGCAGGGGAGAGACTACAAGGTGCAGGATTCGAAGCTTGGACTCAAGAACCGACTGCCTAGGTTCAGACGCTGCCTCTGCATTTGCCCACCTCGCAACCAGGAGCCGCGGTCTTACACCTGGAGCCTCACTTCCCGTGTCTCTAAAGGCGGGATACTTGTGCTACTCCAGCTGGTCTGGGTGGCGACGGCCCAGCTGTTAGCATTGTTTAAAGCTCCCCAGATGTTTCTGACGTGCAGCTGGGGCTGAGAAGCGCCCCCACACGGTTCTGGAGCAGGTGCGGAGGCCAGGTGAGGGGCGGCCAGACCCCAGGTCTTTTCTGGGAGGCCCCTGGGGACATCTCATCAGTAGCGTTACTGGTTCTCCTCTAAACAAAAAGATGTGAAGGGTGCACTGTGGGTGTGGAGGAAACGCACTGGACTGTGGCAGAAGCAGCAGAGAAATGGTTGGATGATGCCTTCCAGCCCCTCCACCAAACGCTGTACATGCTCAAGGCCACAATCTCTCCTTCAGTTTCATTCAGGAAACACACTCGTCTTTTAAGCTGGTGGGCTGAAGTGGACCTCTGTGGGGTTCTGGCTGAACAGTACCCCTTTGCCCCTTCCCAACATACCAGGACTTCCAGAGGAGACAACTCTCCCCAGCTGTGTGTTGTGAGGGTGTCACTGTGGTGACCACGGCCCTCCCAGGAGGATACAGGGAGCAGACCCTCTCCCCAGCCCATCAGACCCCCTCTCCTGGGCTCTGAATCTTGAGCGGGGATGGAGGAAGAGCTGGTTAGCCCTGAGTGCCTTTCAGAGTTTTCTGCTGGGGTTCCCACAGCCTTGCCCTGGAGCACAGACCCCATCACCTGTATGAACCCCAGACGGCCTCCTGAAGTTGGCCAGAGTCCATTCCTAAGAGACATCAGAATCCCGTGCGTAGAGCACATTCGAACCCCTGGGGGAGCTTCTAGAATCTCGATGCCTGGGCTGCCCCAGCCAATCAACCCTGCCCCTCAGGGGCATCAGGGAGCCGCCAAGCTCTCCAGAGCAGCCCACACGTAGCCCAGCCTGGGAGCCCCTCATGGGAGCCCCACCTTCACCAGTCTCGCAAAGCAGGCCTCTCTGGCCAGTCACTGTCTGTGTCCTCCAGAGAATTCATTTCATTTAATCAACTTATGTTTTAGGTCAGTTTTTATTTTAACTTCAAGAGAAACATACTTTTTAAAAAGTGAAACAATTCAGAAATACGTAAAGTTAAAAACCAAATATTCACTCTACGGTCTTGGTTTTCCTCTCTCCACATGTATGGGGTCAGTTGTCTGAGAGCTTTTCCCATGCATTTCTACACTCGGAATTTATTTCATTTTACTCTGACATTAAAACTTGGATTGTGTTTATGCCACTTGACAAGAGCTACAACTTTCTTTTCTAATTTTTTTTAATTGAAGTATAGTTGATTTACAATGTTGTATTAGTTTCTGGTGTATAGCAAAGTGATTCAGCGATGTACATATACACATATATAAACATATACATACACATATATACTTTTTCAAATTCTTTTCCATTATAGTTTATTACAGGATATTGAATATAGTTACCTGTGCTCTACAGTAGGACCTTGTTGTTTATCTATTTTATACAAAGTAGTTTGTATCAGCTAATCCCAAACTCCTAATATATCCCCTTTGGTAACCATAAATTTGTTTTCTACGTCTGTGAGTCTGTTTCTGTTTTGTAAATAAGTTCACTTGTATATTGTAGATTCCACACATAAGCAATACTATATGGTATTAGTCTTTCTCCTTCTGACTTATTTAGTATAAGAGCTACAACTTATTAAATCTATTTAAATCACTTTCTTAGCTCTGTTAATCTAATGGTTGTTACAGGAACATAAAGACCAAGGCACAAAAATATTCAGAGTACATGAAAGTATTCAGAGTATAGTGACACAGAAAACATGTAGGTCAACCTTTCGCTTACTGATGTCAACGTAGAGATAAGTGGTTATATAATAAAAACTTCCTATACATACTAGTGCTTTTCATTACTGTTTCCCACAGGGCTACCCCTAATGTTTAACACCGAAAAGCTTGGCCAAATAAAACGGGCTCACTGTGAAAGTGTATACAGATGTGTGGACTCTTTTTTTTTTTTGCATCCTTTCTTTTTATTGAAAAAGATTTTAGAAGATGGCAGTTAACAAAGGGCACAAAAAAAAATTACAGGGATATACTAGTGGAAAACATAGACAAGATAAAACTAAGAATGCCACTGGCTTCTTTAATTGGTTAAAAGCACAAAATGCAACAGGCAGAAAGTCTGTTTTAAACAAATTAAAAAGCTGTGTTTCTAGACCTAGAAAACAAACTTATGGTTACCAAAGGGGAAAGCCAGGGAGAGGGGTATAAAAGGAGTTTGGGATTAGCAGATACACACTACTATATATAAAACAGATCAACAACATGGACCTACTGTACAGCACAGGGAACATACTCAATATCTTGTAATAACCTATAATGGAAAAAAATCTGAAAAAGAATATATAGAGAGATATATATATATATGTATAACTGAATCACTTTGCTGTACACCTGAAACACAACATTGTAAATCAACTACACTTCAATTTATAAAAAAGCTATGAGCTTCCCTGGTGGCGCAGTGGTTGAGAATCCGCCTGCCAATGCAGGGGACATGGGTTCAAGCCCTAGTCCGGGAAGATCTCACATGCCGCAGAGCAACTAAGCCCGTGCGCCACAACTACTGAGCCTGCACTCTAGAGCCCTCGAGCCACAGCTACTGAAGCCCGCGCACCTAGAGCCTGTGCTCGGCAACAAGAGAAGCCACCGCACCACACCGCGCACCACAACGAAGTCCCCGCTCGCCACAACTAGAGAAAAGCCCGTGCGCAGCAACAAAGACCACAGCGCAGCTGTGTTGTCTCAATTAGCCCCAAGTCAGATATATAACACCCACAAAAATGGTATGTGAAGTAATGCTGTCCTACACAAGAAGTTGTACCCTGAATTAAGGGGAACAGCTATTGACACAGGAGTTAACACAACAGAGCATCAGCCTGTAACTGCTGGAAGAATCATCCCCCTTTTTTTTAATGAGGACAGCCGTTTGGCATATGGGCTGGACAGATGCCCTTGGCCTGGCCCTGCATACCCAGTCAATTCTTGTTACTCCCAGTCGTTCTGTTCTGGAAGTTACCGTGATCCCAGCGACAAAGGACCCCTGCTCCTAGGAGTTAGGCTCCTAAAGGCCTCTGGTCCATTTCCATCAACCAATCAACATGTAACCTTGGTTTACGTGTGTTCCTGTTGAAAGACGCTGTATGGAACGCAGGCTGTTGAAGTGTGAACAATGAACCTGTGGCTCGCACCTGAAGGAAGCCCTTCTAACACGCTTATGTTCTCCGCCAGGCCCCTCCCGGCCTCCCCATGCTCAGGACCCCGAGGCGGCGGCCCAGCGCCACGCGTGAGGGCCATTTTATAAGCAGCCAAGTCATTGACAAAAGACACAAAGATGCAAGAACGTGGCACTAAACAGACGGCAAAAAGCCACTTGCTCACAGGAGGAGCTGGACCAGGAAGGCAGAGTGTCGCCGGGTTCCCCTTCATCCGGGGACATCTCGTTGGGTGAGCCACACATCTCACTGCCCTGTGCACGTCCACAGATACCGCAAAACCCGGAGATCAGGTTCTGAGGTCACATATACATGTCAGCGAGCAGCCCCAGTGCACACCCAAGAGGCGCGGGAGAGTGAGGGTCAGCTGCCCTGCGGCAAACCCAAAGGCCAACGAGGGCCGAGGCTTTTTTCTTTTTTAACCTTTATTGAGGTGTAATTTACACACCATAAAATTCACCCTTGGTAAGTAGACAGCTTTATGGGGTTTGTCCTTCCTCGTTTTTAAACTCTCCCTTCACTGGAATGTAAGTTCTAAGAAAGTGGGGATCTCACTCATCTTGATTAACTTCAACCCACTGCCTGCAACAGTGCCCAGAAACGGCCCGTGCTCGGCAAGCACTTGATAAATGCAGACATGATTAAGCAGGGGAGCCAGTATTGCACTGTCACCTGACCCTCAGCTTGTCCTCTGCCCTCATTCATTCCCCTGTGCATGTCCCCTCTCTCTCCCTGGGGTCCGTCCCAGTGCTGGGCACGTTGTAGGTCTCTCATAAATGCCTATTTGATGAGCGAATACTGCAAGCAGCTATAATATTTAATAACCGCAGACGAATGCTTAACAAATGCTCTCTGAACATGATTCTAAGAGAATAGGACCTGGGACTCTGACTAAAGCAAAAAGTTTGAGATTCCAGCATTTTTCCATCCCTACGCCCCTCATCGTAGCAGGTGAAACCATTCCAAACCGTGCAACCTTCTTTCAGGCAGCTGTGCTCACTCCCATGTTACACGTCTCATTAAGATAATGTCCATTTCCCTGTTTTATCGATGAAGAGGCTAGACCTGGGGTAAAGAGAGGTCCCCTCCCCAGCAGGACCTCACAACTTTACAAACAGAAAAGACAACATTCAATTTGATTTTTTAAAACTGTGTTCCAAAAACAAATTTCGGAGACACACAACACGGCACATAAAATAGAACGGTGACCTAAAACAGAAGCAGGAGAGGACAACCAGAAATACATATTGAAGGCAAAGGAGCCGGAATGAGGCTGATCCACAAAACCTCATTCCAGAAAGTCCAACTTGTTGGCTAAAGGTCCCCAGAAATTTGGCCCTAAGCTTTCTCGAAGCCATCAGGAGGCAGCAGGGATCAGCTCCTGGATTCACCTCGCCCATTAATAAGAAAATAAGAAAGACTGCCCTAAAAAAGCAACTCTACCTTTCCAGCACAAACACCATTCTCTGTGCTTTAAAAGGTCCTCTGGCACCCCGAAACTTCACTCCCAACTCTTCCCAACCTCAGACCAGGGACGAAACGGCCAACAAGCCCCCCTCTGCCAGCGCTGGCTGGGTTTGTGTAACACAGAGGGCTGAGAAACAGGAGCCCATTAAAAATGTCATTCCAATTATTTCCCATACCTCTAAGGCTATTGATGGAAACATTATTGAGTTTAATAGCATTTTAAATGCCTGGATCAGTGGGTGAAAGGTTAAAAGTGGAAACATGCTAATACACTAATGCAAAGGAGAACACTAAATTATGCAGCAGGGCCACCACACACGCACACACACACACACAGAGGAAGCCTCACTGAACTTTTAACTCAAACAGGGCATCAAGCACAAAGGCAGTGACACCGAGCATGCTGTGTAGCCATAACAAAACCAAAACCGTTCCACATGCCATGTTCTATTAGGGGCACATGAATCTGAGCTCTCAGCTGCAGCTAGACCAAGGATGCCAGAAGAGCACAGTGGACTTGGACTCCAGTCCCAGTTCTGCTGGGGCGGCAGCTGGGAGACCTCAGGCAAGGCATTTTACCTCTCTGGACCCCAGTCTTCTCATCCATGAACAACAAAAATAATGGCCGTGAATGTTATCAAGGGTTTACTCAGTGCCACGCACGTTTCTAAGTGCTTTACAGAAATTACTTCTGAGGCGGTTCTCACAACCACCCTAGAGGCAGACACTCGTAACATTCCCATTTTACAGATAAGCATAGAAAGGAGCAGGTGGTCAGAATGGATGTCCTTAAAGGTCCTCTCCACCTTCAGCTCCAAAAGGCTATCATTTCCTGGTTCCACTCCCTGTCAATGCCAAAAACACAGCCTCACGCTGACAGCCTGCTGAGAGGTCTTCCCACAAGTTTAAAATATATTCCTGCTTCTGCAGGCTGTGAAGATGAGGCCCAGGTGTCATCTGTATACAACAGCGAGAAAACAAGGCCTCTCAAGTCAACCTGCCAGCCCGCAAGCCCAGATACCGGGCACACCTGGGCTTCCCAATACCCCAATCTGCCCTTTTACACTGCAAGCTGATATCTGGGCACCAAAGATAAGAAAGGAAAGATGTCATGAAGGCAGTCTCATGGTTTTCCTGGTAAGCAGTATTTGACCTTTGGTTTGGTTTATTGTTTATTTCTTGGCCACATTCACGCACTGGTCCTTGCAAGGGGCTGCGCTGCAAGACGAGCCACCAAGGACAGGAGCGGGGAGGAGGACCCCTGTTCAAGGCAGCCCTTCTCCACACTGCTCGGCGCCACGAACAACGCCTCTCTCACCCCAGGGCTGAAACACAGTCCAAGTGGCTGACCCGGAACCCCTCTGACTGAGAGATGCTCATGCTCTGGTCCTCAGGGGCACAAGTAGAGCCAAGTGACCTGTCCCCCTCTCCCGGCCCAGCCTGCTCTCAGGAAGCCAAACGACCCCCACGCAGAATTTCCCAAAATTGATTTTGCATCTTTCTGCCCAGGCGGTGGATAGAAAAATTTCAGTCAGACAGGAGAACATTTAAAAGTCATGCCTCTCAGGTTTCCCTGGTGGCGCAGTGGTTGGGAGTCCGCCTGCTGATGCAGGGGATGCGGGTTCGTGCCCCGGTCTGGGAGGATCCCACGTGCCGCAGAGCAGCTGGGCCCGTGAGCCATGGTCGCTGGGCCTGCGCGTCCGGAGCCTGTGCTCCGCAACAGGAGAGGCCACAACAGCGAGAGGCCCGCGTACCGCAAAAAAAAAAAAAAAAAAAAAAAAGTCATGCCTCTCACAGGTATAGAGAACAAACTAGTGATTACGAGCAGGGAGAAGGAAGGGGGGAGGGGCAACACAGGAGTAGGGGATTAAGAGGTACAAACTATTATGTATAAAATAAGCTACAAGGATATATTGTACCACATGGGGAATACAGCCAATATTTTATAATAACTATAAATCGAGTATAACCTTTAAAAATTGTGAATCACTATACTGTACACCTGTAACATAATATTGTACACCAACTATACTTCAATTTTAAAAAACTGCAAAAAAAGAAAAAAAGATTAAAAAAATAAATAAAAGTCATGCCCGATTGACGAGGAAGGGTTTTTTTGGCTTGTTTTTTCTTTTTTCTTTTTAATAAAAGAGTCTTTTAGCCCTTCTCTCCTGAAGTATTGGCTTTATGAGTTGGGCTGGTCACCTGCACACACCTTTTTAGGGCCAGTACTTGAGGTATGAGGTTTGCAGCCCCACTGTCACTCAATAAAAGGCAGATACAGCTGAGACAAAGATGCTTTGCATGCTTGCTTTCTGAAATTTTCCGTCTGGATGACCAGGGGCTGGCGGGGAGGGCCGAGTGCCTGCAGCCAGGGGCAGGATGCTGACAGGACCTTCTGGGTGGCTTTTAGCAACGTTTGGAGATTCAGTTTTCTCACTTGAAAAACTGCCTTAATGTAAGAACTAGGCAAAGCTACCCAAACACACAAAACAGATTCTCTACAAGCCTGCGTTCACCAGGCTGAGAAGACTCCCTATTAACGGTCACGACTGCAGTTTTGTATCGGATTAAAAAACGACACTGTATATTTATGAGAAAAACCTGTATCATCGGAGCAGCTGCAATGCAAGGATAGTGCTTGCTTTAGGACATTCATTGGTTCCAAGGTCTAAACTTTATTTTGGGATCAAGAGGAATTTAGAAAGGGTCACTTATAGAGTTTTAAAAATCTCTGAAGTTGAGATTTTTTTTTTTTTTTTTTTTGGCCTCGCCATGGGATCTTAGTTCCCCACCAGGGATCGAACCTGGGCCCTCAGCAGTGAAAGCACCGAGTCCTATTGAACTTGACCTACTATGTGCCTTACCGATAGCCTTAGATAAAATACCTACATTCCATGTAATAAATATACTTCTTCTCTGGAGGCCTTAAGATATATACACTCTCATCTGCTCCCTCAAAAAAGAGCCCTGGGTCAATATTTCAAATACTCTTACTTGATTATATATTTCACCCCCAACCCCAGGAGCTTTCCGCTTGTTTGGGTGGGTCAGCATATACTCATAAACCATTCCTCACAGAAGCTAAAACCTAAAGAAAAATAAAGAAGCGCTTGGTCATTAGAATTTTTAAAATAACAACAAAATAAGGAAGTGTTCACACAAAGTAACTTTTTAGAATGTCAGTGTTCTTAAAATGTGCTTCTCTTGCACCACATAGCAGAGTTCAGATTCTTTGTGGCTATTCCTAAAACACCCACATGGGTCAGGACAAAATATCTTTACCTTTTGGGCAAAAGCCACCTGTTCAGATGCAATATGATCTTTAAAATAAATTTAAAATCAACAAAGAAAAAAGAGAGTTTTGGAGTGTAGAATTTTAGGCTCCGAGTGATTTTTGGAGGGCTCCAATTAAGTAACATTTTAGATTTCATTGCAGAAAAGGAACCACGGCACCAATACATCACAGGTTGTCTGAGTTTCAGTTTCTAAAGAAGCTTTAACTCCATCAGCACAAAGAGCGGGGGGGGGGGGGGGGGGGGGGGGCGGTGGCAATTCTAACCAGCACAGGTGTGTCTGCAACGGCCAGGCACTCATCATTGGCAACTGTCAAGGGAGGCTGCCCGGCATGGGGGAAGCGAAAGGATTATCCAGGAGCTCTGAAGAGCCAGGTAGCTGGACCAGGCAGGGCCCAGGTGGATTTGCCTTCATTTGCTTATTTACAACTTAGGAGGAAAAGAGCAGGCAGACAGTGACCAACGGCCACCGTGTTTAATTATTCTCCACCGTCTGGAAAGTTTCCTACTCAGAACATCAGCACGTCCATCCCCAAGTTCTAACGGAAGAGCCAGGCGTGGGGAGCGGCGCTTGCTAGAAAAACGAACTTGAGACAGCAAAGAAGCGTCTCCAGGGGCCACCAACCAGGCCCGTCAGCGGGGCAGAGGCTGATTCCCACGGGAACCCTCAGATTCCTCTCTGGCTTGTGTCGGGCACAGGAAGGGAGGGCCCTGACCCAGGCTGTCCACCTCTGCCCACGCTCAAACTGAGCAAACTACGGCAAATAAGCGAGTTTCTACAATACGCCATTCCTCTGGCGTTGAGGATGTGTGATCTCTGCCGTCCCGTATCTGCACACCCCTACCCCACCGAGGGGTGAGGGATTAGGTGACGGGCCCCAGCAACCGCCTCTGTGGTGCCACCTCACACCAGCCTTACCTTCCACCCTCGCAGGAAACTGAGGCCAGGCTGGGAGCTCTGCTCTGCGCATCCTAATTCTGAACTGCCTCTTTCCCACTCTCGCGGGACGTGCCTTATAACCCCGCCCTGGGCGGGCATCCAGACTATTCTGTGTGAGTCTACAAAGACCCCCTGCAGGAGAGCACCTGAGAGAACTTAACGGATGATGATTCGATTCAGGTGAATTCAATCAAGGCCATCAAGGTGAATAAGAAACACCCAGCACTCAAACAGCCCTGTTTGTCAGCCAATAATATTCACAAGGGGATGCCCCAAATCGTCTTCAAAGTGGAGAAGGAAAATAACAACATAAAAGGCAAGAGTTCCCAGAAAAATGTGCTACAGATAAACAGAAAATACAAATGGAACCCCAAAGGCACTGCTTGAGGTAAACACTACCCACACTTCGCCGCAAGAGTCCCTCCACACCCCTCAACTGAATGAATAAAGCCCAGGCAAACGCTGATATCTAGGTTACATGCTGTATTCTAAGATACTCTCTCTCTCACACTCACACACATACGCACACTCAGATAAAGCTATATATGTTAGTACAAAATCTCATTTTACTAACTGAAAGTGGTATTTTAAATGACAGCTAAAAATGCGTGGTGTTTCTTCTCTGCCCCGGAGGCCAGCCTCCATCACAGCCTCTCAGCACCCCAGGAGGCTGCCTGTGACCTCACACAGGTGAAGGCAGCCCAGGAAGAAAGCCACACCGCAGAGGGAGAGGCTGGACCGAGTCTGAACTCACAGTGGGTCCTCAGAGGTTGACGGGAGGCTGCAGGCACCCTCATCCGACGCTCGGTGTGCAACGCCCCGCCCGCACCTGCTGGTGAAGCCAGGCCTTGGAGCAAGAGTTAGGGGCCAGGTGTGCCCCACTCTATTCCAGGGGAACACAAGAAGGAACAGGAACCGCCAGGGCCACCAGTGACCTTAAGCTTTGGCCGAGAAGCACAGATGATCTCCTTGCAAGACAACCACACAGCAAGAGGCAGGAGGGGAGGACGCAGCACACAGGCACACGCAAGGGGGCGGGGGACTCCTCCCTGCCGAGGCCTGGGAGGGGGGACAGCTCTTCAGCCACTGCTCTGCACCCACACCCTATGGTAGGAACCAAGGCCACGGCCTGCAGAGGGGAACCACCCTGGGTACTGTTTCGCCGCCTCCCTGACTGAGAAAGACCACAGATCTGCCTTCCTAAAATACCACAGGCCCCGCTCCAGAGTCCTCCATGACTCCCTGGTGCCTACAAAGGAATCAGGACCCCTGCCTGGATCCCAGGACTCCACAGCTACCCCACCTCAGCTTTCTAAGCTTTGCCCCTTCAACTCCCAGACACAGGAATGCCCCCGCCCCAAACGCCAACCCAGGCAGGAAAGGCACTACCCAAATTTGGAGCCCAGCCAGACAAATCAGTATGGAAAAGCTCATTTGCAACACAACATGGTCATTATTAGAGGGTACCTTACAGCAGCTTGGGAGACCAGAGGGGGGTCCCACCTGCCGTGGAGCACTTCAGCCAGGAGGTTCTGCCCAATCTGTATCCTAAAGGGATGGACAGGCTGAAAGAAGGCAGGAAGGGGCTGCGTGCAGGCAGGCAGAGAAGCAGAAGAAACAGGACTCCGGGGAGATGGTCTGTGTGAGGAAGGTGATGAGGCGGGAAGGCTGGCAAGAACCAGGTCCTGTGAAGGGCCCTTTATGGCAAGTATAAAAACTGGGCTTTATCCGACTTGCAGGGGGCTTTAAGCAAGGCATAGCACGATGAGGTCTCCACTGCAGAGAGCTCGTGCCGCTCCGGGCGCAGAGGACGGGCTGGGGAAGCGTGGGAGCAGGAAGCCAGTAGGAAGGAAGGATAACACAGGCCTGCATGAAGGTGACGGCCACACACACAGGCGGCGTGGGGTCGTTCTCCGAGGGCTCGACGGCACAGTAAGTTCAGGCGGGGAGTAGCCAGGAGCAGTGCTCTCGTCTTGCTCAGGAAACGGTCGTAGAAACCTATAGCGTCAGTGAGACGTGCTTGGCGTTAGGATGGCTATTCCGAACCTTGCGCGTGGTGGGATCATCAACTGAGAGGGAAAACAGCTGTGGTCCAGGGCTGGGAGGGGGAGGGGAGGGAGGGAGTGGGCCGAGGAGGACCAGTCACAGAGGCAGGAGGAAGCAGAAGGGGCCCAGCAGCCAGGGCAGGAGAGCGGCGGAAGGAGTCCGGGCTCCGGGAGGACCAGTCAGCCTGGCGCTGAGATGCCTGCTGCAGGCGGCAGGGGTCTTAATTTTTTTTTTTTTTCCTGATGGATCCAGAGCAGCTGGAACAGCGAAAGCCCAATAAATATTTGTGGAATGAAAGAGTACATGAAGAGTCTATCCGATCTGGGGATGGGAAGGTCATCAGGGACCTTGCTGAGTAAATGTTGCAGAGAAGGAGGGGGCAGAAGCTGGTGCACGGGGTGAGTGTGAAGGGGAGAGAGAAGGGGAAATGAGCCTGCACCGCCTGTTCCAGCGGTCGGGAGGTCAGGGAGGGATGCAAGAACTCGAACCTCCGTGTGGTGAGGAGAGAGACCACTGGAGGAAAAGGGACTGGATATGCAGGAAACGGGAGAGCTGCAAGGAATACATCTACTCAAGGGGGCTCTCTTCAGGGAATGAGCTCCAGGACCACAGGAGAGGGATGGCTGAGGGGAACACCGGCCCTGGGCAGCTCCCCCCTCAGGCCCCGCCCCCTCTGAAGTTCTGACACTTGTCTAGATCCAGAGCAGAGGCTCCACCAGCACGCCTTGAAGTGATGTAATTCAGAGGGGGAAACAGGAAGTCAAAGGGCTGTGGAGCACGTGGTGGGAGAGGCAAAACCAAAACTAACACCTCCTCCCCGTCCGGCGCTACAGGGCTGGGCACCATCTCTGTCTCGTCAATCGCTTCCTCTGCCCCTCTCCGAGGCCATCGCTTCACCTTCAGTCATGGCCCGAGAGGGAGAGGCAGGGCCACCTGGATGGACTCACAGGACGATGGCTGTTCCGCGGGTTCCGGGGGGATCGTGAGGGTGCTGGCCACAGGAGGCCTCCGGCTTCCCATCCCTCCGTCAGCCTTCACCATCTCTAGCCGGGCAAACGGGGTTCGGAATCAGAGCCCTCAGACACGCAGATAAGCATCTGGCCGCGGGCCAGGGTCCTCGTTCTGAGGCCTGCAGTGCCTGTCACTACTGCCACGGAGGGGACTCCTGGGGCCTTCTCCTGGATCTGCCAGTGGTCCCACCGGGGTTTCTAACGGATGTGTCCAGGAAAGCATTAGAAGTGCGCGTGTACGCGCGCACACGTGTGCACGCAAAGCAGGCTGGTAAGACTTTCACACCCCAGAAACGTACCTTTGGTTAGAACTGAAGAATTAAAAATTAAAGAATTTTAAAAACTTTTAAAAATGTAAAAGCAACCCGTCAATCACAGAATATTTACTGCATGCATGCCCTGGGCAAGGCACAATGCCACTGGAGATGAAAAACATTCTAAGACCCACTTCCTTCCCTCAAAGGCTCAGAGACCAAAATCAGAAGCGAAGCTGTCCATCTAGCGCAACTCCTCAATTTCAGAGGTGACAAAACTGACCGCCCTTTATTGAACATTTACTGCAAGTTGGACCAGGTTGAGGCATTTTATGTGATTACCTCAACAAGTCTGTAAGGAACAACATTGAATGTGTGAGATCTCATTAAAGGTTGGGCCCTGTGCTAAACACCAAACAGCTTCACCTCATTTCACCTCCAGCTCTAAGAGAAACTACTACTGCTGCCATCACCGCCACTACTACCACTGCTATTTACCGTGCTCCTACTACGTGCCAGGAATCACTGTGAACACTTAACAGAAACTCTCTCATTTAATCCTCCCAGAAGCCCTATTATACAGAACAATCAAAGCTCAAAAAGCTTAGGAAGCTTGCCCAAAGGCACACAGCTAATACGCCCCAGAAGTGGGACTGGAACCCAAGGTTCACCGGACTGCGACCTGTGGACTCCTAACCACGTGCACCCCTGAACAGTGGGCCTGAGAACTAATGATGGAGACTTTGCCGAGTGAAGAATTATTTGTAAGACAACAAGAAAAGATGTCATGAATCGGGACATGAATAGACAAAGGACAAGTCGGGGCTCTTTCACTTTCCCAAGGCAGAGACCATGGCTTCATTCATCTCTGCACCCCTAGGGTCCTTGGCACAAAGGAGGGTCTCAGTAAATATCAGTAAGTGCTCTGGGTATGGAGATCTATGGATCTCCTCAGGAAAGACTTCTGGGACGGGGTGAGCTGAGCCAGGAAGATGTACAAGACTGTGGTAGAGGGGAGGGGGGAGGGTGAGAAGAATCACGATTGTGCTGGGAAAGTGCGGGAGGCCTCCACATAGAACCAGCTGGCTTAGTGCGTCATGGCGGCTTTGGGGGGCCATCTACTGCATGGGCCAACTTCAGAACAGCTGAGATCCCCTTGTGTTTCAAACAAGCTAGTCTAAACCGGGAAGCGGAAAGGAAATCTGGCCCTCAGACCCCTTGGAGCTTGCATGCATCCATTCATTCTAAAAGCTACCGGGCTCCAAAGTCAACTTTTTGCCTACTGAGTTCATCAATGGGATGCTGTCCATTCCAGCATCGTGGGCATTTCAACATCTTGCTTCCCCAAATAGCCAAGCCCAGATGAAAAAACAACTGCTTCCTTCAATTAGGGAGGCAACCCTGTCACATAAAAACTCAAACTCCATTTCCAGCCACAACACTCTACAGGCTGTCCCGCATTTCATAATTTACCAATTAAATTTATCAGTTACCTGAGGGTCTAGTGAGTCTGAGCTCCTCCACTTGAAACTGTCAGGGAAGTAATTTCCCAATGGATACAGATATTCCAAGACTAGTGGTAATCGGACACATGATCAGAATCCTATTAGAATCCCTGGAACCTCCTCTTGGTCCCAGAGGGCCGGAGCACAGAGCACTCACTGGCCGAGAAGGAAATGGGTTTAAGGGGTACTTGAGTATTGTCTGAACTGGGGCAAAAGAGGGATGCGGAAGCATTTGACGCGCTGCCACTTTTCAGAAGCCAGGACAATTCTGGTCTCACCAGAGATCAGGGTAATAAGTAGCTTAAAGTAAACACGTTACATGGTTTGGCTTATTGCAATTAGGAAACATCTGCCCCAAAGGGCTGTTGTCAGCGTTTGCAGTACTTCAGGAGCACCGGTCTCGCTTCGCCCCAACCCACCCCGTTTCTGACTGCCCGTGGGCATAAAGGAGGCAGGACTCAAACAGGAGATGGAAGAGAATCGGCAACTGCTACTGGGCTGCATGAGTCTCCATCCTGGCCCGGGGCCCAGAGCAGAGGGCGGATGACCTTTATGGAGTGCAGCAATGGGCTTCCTGGACCCCTGGCTTCGCTTGAATCCACAGGAGGTGAGAGGGCACCAGGAGGGGGGTCACTGCCTGGCTCCCTCCCCACTGGGCGATGTGGCAGTGGCTAGATCCAGTACCAAAGGTCCAGCCCCCCTCCTGCAGCCACAGCTCCCATGGCCATGACCTCTCCCTCTCCCTCTCCTTTACATCTCAACAAGTTCTGCATCCACTCCATCCCCTGTCTCTTCAGGTTTAGGGCTATCTTCCACGACTGCAAGCCCTGGAGGTTTACCATCCCTAATCTGTCTTGCTTCATCCCGTCCCCACCCTTGTTAAGAATGCCTTCAATAACCTTCAATCACCCCATCTGTTTCCTGTGGGACCCTGATGGAAGCCGATTGGCTCCTCAAATAAAAGGCTTAATACTAACACCACATGATAATCATTAACCTCATCAATACAACCTCTGGCAACAGGGCACTTCCAATCAGCAAAATGCTCTCCCATCCACACATGCTGGGAATATTACCTGGGAAACTAGGGGGAGGCAGGCACAGTCACTCTCTGAGTTCCCAATGACCGACGATGCTGACAACCAAGAGAAACCGCTTTCTTTGTGCAGGAAGCCTTGGGACTGGCTTCTCACAAACTCCCATCAAGACAAGCCCCCGCTGTGGACCAGCGACCACCCGCCTGCATGTTCGGGGCCTTTACTGAGGACACCACTGCCCTCAGGCTGCAGGAAGGAATCCCAGGCCACAGATATTCGACCACAGAGCTTCTAGCCCTGATTTTGGAAAGTCACACCCACTCTGGGGTCTGACTTTACACTGACAAATAAGGTCTCAATAATCCAATCTGCTCCAGACAGGAAGTAAAAGGCTCTCGGCTTGCATGTGCTCCAAGCGCTGCACGAAAGTGGGTGGAAGGGGTGAGCCGGGGAATCCCCAGCCCAGCACCTCCTCAGACACAGGGGATTCTTTTCCCTTTTACTTTGTGGGGATACAGTGTGCCTTGAAGGAGGGTGGGGGAGAGGGGAGGGGGAGAGAGGGAGGAGGGAAAGTCTGCAAACAAACTGGCCCTCAGCTCTGGGACGTCCTTCTACCTTTTCCTCCAGCTGAGCACCCTGGGGGCAAGTTGTCTGCCAAGCTTCCCCGTGTAAACACTCTGGCACCAGCTGGGGTTTGGAATCTGCTGAGTCTCTGCCAGCTGGCGACCTGGAGATGGGCCGGATTAAAGGAATGCGTAATGAGCGAGGTGGTGGGAGACAGGGGCTGTATTTACCCAGAGGGGGTCTGCAGGGGTCACTGGCCAAAGGGGGCTCTGGAAGCGGAAAAATCCGAAGGGAAGAGGAAAGGGGTTCCAAGGTGCCCAAGCGCCGTGCCCCACCCAAACGGTCCAAGACTGTTATGCTCATTTATTTTTTTCCTTCTACAAACTGGCTTCTTTGTCCCCATCTCGGTGCCCCTGGCACCCACCACATCTCCCAAGCCGGTTACACACGGCCCTTTGGAAGTTCCACAGCTGGTTGCTCCAGAAGGCTCAGCGCGATCAGCCAGCTCGACACTCGATCCTCTGCAATCCCCACGTGGGAACGTTAACGCGGAAACCCAAGCCACGTGCTGACAAGCAGGCCCCGGGCCACACTGGGCCCCAGCCCGAGGCCAGGCAGGCAGGGCACAGAGAGTCCGCAGTCCCAGCGGCCAGCCCATCTCCAGCCTTAAAGACAGAGGCTTCAGCCGCCCCCATGCGAAGTCCAGAAGACAAGGATTTGGAGGAGACGGGCCACTGGACGAGACCACAAACCCACCAGAACCTCACTCCCTTCTGCTGCCCAGGGGGAGCGTGCGGGGGACAAGAAGTGACCCAAGTCCAAAGTCCTGGTGGATACCGGTGGCCACACCTGCAAGGAAGCCACCCGCAGCCCTCCTGAAGCACCTGCAAACATGTCACCACAACGCAATACACACCACCAAGAAGAGGAAGCAGGTGGCCCTGCAGAACAGAAGGAAAACAGCACAGGGCGGGGGGCTGTTCCTAGGAGCTCAGCCACAAACCAGATGTGAGCCTCAGGCTACTACCCCGCTCACAAGGCCTTGGGGGGGGCTCCTTTTTTTTTTTTTTTTTTTGCAGTACGCAGGCCTCTCACTGTTGTGGCCTCTCCCCTTGTGGAGCACAGGCTCCGGACGCGCAGGCTCAGCGGCTATGGCTCACAGGCCCAGCCGCTCCGCGGCATGTGGGATCTTCCCGGACCGAGGCACGAACCGGTGTCCCCTGCATCGGCAGGCAGACTCTCAACCACTGCGCCACCAGGGAAGCCCCATCTCCTCTTTTAAAGGGTGTTCTCTGAAGTCCCTTTGCTCCCTCGGATTCCTTCACACACAGATGCTTCCAGGACAGAGATTCACCCCCACCCCCCCACAAGGTACAGGGTTCAAGGCTTGGCCCTTCTCCCTTAGAAATCCTGCCCCAGTGACCACCTCTATTCCAGTGACACTCAAATCTACTTTTCCTACTCAGATCTTCTGCTGGGGGACATTCCTGCATCTTTACCTAAACATCACACCAACTCCATTCGGCATGCCAAAAATCAAGCTATGCATCTTTATTCCAAAAGCTGGTACCCAAGAGACATCCCTATATCTGCCCATGTCCCAGGCTGCAGGCAAGGAGTCCCACCGTCCCTTACAGCCACCTGCTGGCTTTTTCCTTTATTATGTTATTAAATCCATTATTTCCAGTCACACCCTCATCTCTCACCAGCCTACAGAAGAGGCTTCTAACTGGATTCTCTCCCTTAGGACTCAACCTTCCTCCCTCTCCTCCCACCATCCTAGATAGAACAGCCACGCTATATATAATATGAACAATATAAACCCCCTTCCAAGCTCCCTTCTGCTTTCAAGATAATGTCTAACCCTTCAATCTGACAATCCTGAACCTCCTTCCCTTTCCACCCTTGATTATCACAACTCCCCAAACTCAGCACAACAGCCCCAGATGTCCTAAAAAATATTCTAGAATATTACTCCATGAAATACTCTCCAAGGTCAACAAATATGTTTGGTGCAGGTATACAAGACGCCTTACTGCTTACTACTACATTAAAGGCTCTGACAAGTCCTGCGGTAAATAAATCTGTTTAGCCTCACATTTCCCAAAACTACCCGGCCCCAGGAACTTTTGTAGCATTTCCTCTATTTAACTGCTTTCTTCGGTTCTCTGAACGCCTTCTCTTGCCCAGAACGCCAGCCCTCTGTTCTGCCTTCCATTTGTGTCTCTGCCTCGACTTCCCTTTGAGGGCCAGCTCTGGCCTCACCTCCTCTGGAAGCCTTCTGCCCACCCTGCCGTCCGTGCTGCTTCCTTCCGTCACCCCGGAAGCCCGCACTGCCAGGCCTAGTGAAGAGCCTGGGCTCTGAATTCAGAGAGACTGTGTTAAATCCCAGCTCTGCCCTCAGCAACTCAGATGGAGCTGTTCGGCTTGCTCTGTGTAGGCAGAGATAACAGGATCTATTAAAGAGAACTGTTAGGGGGATTAGTGCAATTAGAAGGTCAGATCTATCACAAGGCGGGGCACACCACACATTCACTAAGTAACAATTAGCCATTTTTCTTCTAATTTGTTATCAATGCTTTGTCATTTATCATTTTCTGTGCGTCTTTTCCATGGGAAACCACTGAAAGCCCCAAGGCTTCTCCCACCACCCCCTCTACATAATCAGGTTTAACAAATAATGTGTTGATAAGGCCACCACCACCAACAGCTCCCCTTCCACCAGGTAGCAGGTGAGTGCACCCCTGGGCAGGGAAGAGGACTCAGCAGCCCCGGGCTATGAGCACTGAGGAGAGGCTGTCCAAAGAATCTTCAAGGCAGTCAAGTCCCATAACTTCCCAGAACCCCTCCCCCGAGGTGTTACCATCCTGCCCTGCCCCCCACCACCTGTCCACCTTCTGCAACCCTGGAAGGGTGGGGAGGTGCTTAGGAAACCAAAGCGAGTGGGTCTCACCCAAAAAGCGGACCAGGCGGCCCCTTTCCACAGGCCCACGCTGGGCAACAATGGGCTGCCCTGCGGGTTAGGGTTTAAACTTGAACTTTTCAACTGCTGTTTTTAAAAGCTTAAATTTTCACCACAGGCCTTTTCATTCATGTGACTTGTTCAGTTAATAACTGGAACTGAGAAGTTTCATTTCCACTTCTGGTCAATCCCGACTTGTGTTTTTCTTAATGCGTTTGTAGATGCTTCTCTGAACGGTTTAAAATACCCCCATTTCACCCTCTGAGCCACTCTTCAAAAGGCTTCTGAAAAGCAGATGTTTATTTATAGCAGGTGGGAATGACATCTCTAAGATCCAGGCACGAGCGTATCTTTACAGCATCCCCTGGCTACTCTGCGGACACCCTCCTCCAGCTTCCCCCTCACACACACACCCCAATTCCACCTCCAGCCTCTCTCCCATTTCTCCATTCGCCTTTCCTGCTCTCCAAGCAACAGGCACTGCACCAATCCAAACTTTCCTTCTTTCCATCTACAAAATGATAACAGCCTTAATGTGCCTTTTCTGATTAGCAAAACGATATATATTTCGTTGAAAATATATACATGTATGATAGATACGAGCGTGGGAAAAAAATTAAAATTACTTGAAATTCTACCACACGTAGAAAACAAAACCACTGACTATATTTTGATCATTATCCTTACAGCTGTCTTTTTATAAAAATAAAACAAATCCAAACTTTTAGAGAGGACCACACTGACATGACATTCTATAACCTGCTTAAAAAAAAAAGCAAAAAAAAAAAACCCACACACCCATACATTATGGAAATCCTTCTGTGACACTGCATATATTTTTATGTCACCATTTTCAACTGATCTAACCAATCCCTTGCTGGTAGGCATTTAGGAACAAGCTCATCTTTTAAAAATGCTAATGTCTCAAAATATTTGGATATACCATTGAGTGGGGGAAAGGTCAGAATTTGGTCTGTGCATTTTTATTACAATCATGAAAAACCATAGTGTCCAGGCATAATTAAACCAACTGTGCTAAGTGGGAGAGCGCGAAGAAATGTTTATAAAAGTGGTATTCAAACAGCAAAGAAAGTCGTTCAACAAAAATAGCTCGTAGGGCTTCCCTGGTGGTGCAGTGGTTGGGAGTCCGCCTGCCGATGCAGGCGACACGGGTTCGTGACCCGGTCTGGGAAGATCCCACATGCCGCAGAGCAGCTGGGCCCGTGAGCCATGGCCGCTGAGCCTGCGCGTCCGGAGCCTGCGCGTCCCGAGCCCGTGCTCCGCAATGGGAGAGGCCGCAACAGTGAGAGGCCCGCGTACAGCCAAAAAAAAAAAAAAAAAAAAAAAAAAAATAGCTCGTAAAACGCAAACGCCTCATTATCTTAAAAAATGCTATGATAGGTCACACCTTAGTATAAAATATTTCAAGCAGCTGATCTCCACTTCATTGGACCTCACAGTTTTCTTCCCAAGGGGAAAAGGAGACCGTGGTCTGAAGCCGTATGATCTTTGAGAAGAAGGGGAAGAGGTGAGGGGTAATTCTGAGGCTTGAGCACTTGAGGGAGCCCACTGAACCACGGGCTGGGGGCTCAGAGCCCACCCAGGAGAAACCCTCAGCAAATGGACTCCACGTCCACATTTCTCAGCAGTCCTGGTGGCCCTGGAAGCAGCGTTTGAGCGCACATGGCGTGTCTGGTGTGGCATGGATGCACCAGGACTATATATAACTGTAACATGAAAATGAGAGGCACAGAAAAGTAGCTGCCTAATGACGGCTGCGATGGTCATGGAATTAATTAATATTCACGAACAACAATCATCGATGGAGTCCTTACTTGATATCAAGCTCTGTAAAAAAAACACTGTATGTACAGGCACTATTAGCTCACTTGATCCTTCCAAAAACTCAATGAGGTAGGCACAATTACTTTCATTCCCATTTTACTGACCAAAAAAATGGGGTACAGTTGAGTAACTTAAATTATCTAGCGAAGTGTGGGAGCTGGTAAAGGACCAGTCAATGTGAACGCAAAGCCTGCACCCCCAACCTGTACACACTTCATGGTATTTACAAGCCCGGCACGATCTAGCAACGTGACATTGGGAATCGGGGTGCCCACCCAGACGTCGAGGGCAGCCAAGCCTCACACCTGCAGTCTGTTTTCCAGGGGGAGGAGAGCCTGGGAGCGAACCATCGTAATAAACCTATACAAGAAATCCACCACTGCCTTTCACTTCCAGGAGGTCACCATGGAAATGCACAAACCCAAATGCGCCCTAGAGCCAGTCCTCTCCGATCTATTTAGTTTAGTTTACACGTGCCCCTCGTCTGGGACTTCGGCCACGTCACCATGGTCATTTTTTAGCAGTAAAGTGGAGCGAAGGCACTCATGACTAATCACAGAGGTCATTCCTGGAGGCAGCAGAGCTTGCAAGCTGAAACACAGTCTATTTAACTTAAACGTGCCGGGTGGAAGGGCTAGGATACGGTATTTGGGCAAACCGTTGACTGGGGGTTTGGTAGAGCTCTGGCTTGGGCGGCAGCGCCCTTCTCCCACCCGCCCCATCCAGGCCGCGTGGCTCTAGGGCTTGGCTCTCACACAGGCACAATCCCCGACTCTTCCCCGGGCTCTAGGGAGCAGAGGTAGTACCACCACTCCAGGGAGTGATGGGGTGAGAACCAACCAGCACGGAGCCAATAGGAAGCCAGGAGGGAGGGAGCCCTGCAGCACGAGGTGGAAACGTGGCCCCATCCCCAGGCACAGAGCCCCGCAAGGATTCAACCTGTACAGAGCCCCTCATGACTATGGCCACACTGAACGGTAACCACTGGTTTTCTTACCCCTTCCCTGCCTGAGCCCAAGCACGGAGCCTGTCTCAACCATCTCCAGGTCCCAGGCACCTTCAATTAGCAGGCGCTCAATAAATATTTAGGGAATAAATTTCAAAGAGTTCTGGTGGTGGTTGTACAACAATGTGAATGTCCTTAACGCTACCGAACTGTACACTTGAAAATTGGTAATATAGGAGTAGGGGGAAAAAGGTTATTATGGGGTTATATGAAATCATGAGTGTGAAACTTCTGAATATTGTAAAGCACTACAGAATTTAAAGAATTTTTCATTCAATTAAATATAATTAAAACCTTTTAAAATGGTAAGACACTTTTATGTTATATATATTTTACCACAATTTAAAGAAAACGATAATAGCACGTATTACAGAAAAAAAACAGTGGTGGCACTCAGATACTTCTAATACTCATTGTATGAAATCTGGCATTGTGTGGGTTGAATAATTGGAGTTTAAGAAGTATGGGGTGGGTTTAATTAGGTAACTGTTATCAATGGTGAATCATGATTCATTGAAACAAAATGTCACAAACAGATGTCAAATACGACACTCAGTAGGTCCTTCCTGGTGTCCTAAAGCATTAGCGAGGAGGCCCCAAATCCACCCAAGAATTTGGACTCTTCCTCACAGCCTGCCAACCGCAGACCTTAGAGGTGGCACTCTCACCTGTGACGGGAGAGAGAAAGCTGTCCACAAACCTCCCTCACTCCCATCTCCCTATAGGATGGAAGGGTGGCGTTCCACAGAGCAGATCTGTGGATGTTACTAAATCCTACTGGAAAGAGATGGCCGATAGGTCTGAGAGGTTCTGCTTCTTTAATAAGTATATGTGGTGTATGAATCTCCAAGGAAGGGGGCCTGGAAGGAAGAGTTTCACGTACCTCTGTGACCCAGAACCTTACAGCCTCCTGTTACCACCCCTGGGGATTTCAACAGCCTGGAACTCATAACAGGAAACATCAGTGTCACAGACGTGACGGATTATTCGGAATATCGGTAAGCGCAGACCTGGCTCCCCGGTTTACTACCTGTGTGATGGCCGGCAGTTATTTGAATTCTCTCAGCCTCAGTCTTTTTCCCTTTAGAATGGAGTAAGGACTCGGGCTCTGAAATCAGACAAGTGGGCTGTGAATTCTGTCTCTGGCCTCTTGACCAATGGAAGCTTGGTCAGGTTCCCTGGTCTTTCTAGACCTCAGTTCTCTCACTGTACTATGGGAGCAGTCACGGTACCCACCCCAGGGGTGACAGTGAGGGTGGGATGACAGGATACAGGGAAAGCGCTCACTGCAGTGCTCGGCACAAGGTCAGCACTCAACACACTTCATTCTTTGACCCTAAACACTGTAAAGTGCTATATGAATGTCAGCATCCTATAAGGCCCAAGCCAAGTCCCACTCTTCTCTTATGAAGCTTCCCTTGCGGGAATCTAAAAGCGTTCTCACCTCCAGGCTTACGCGGTGTGGAAGACCACTATATTCACCACAAATGTATCTGGCGTTTAGGCATACACTGATGTCTAGTATTATATCCTACATTGGTATCTAGTGATTCAGATAGAAGAAATCTTATGTCAAGTTCCTTTTTTTCCAAAACATAATGGGGGGGGTTAAATGAATTTAAAAGCTACAAACGGGGCTTCCCTGGTGGCGCAGTGGTTAAGAATCTGCCTGCCAATGCAGGGGATACAGGTTTGAGCCCTGGTCCAGGAAGATCCCACATGCCGCAGAGCAACTAAGCCCGTGCGCCACAGCTACTGAGCCCATGCTCTAAAGCCCGTGAGCCACAACTACTGAGCCTGCGCTCAAGAGCCTGCGAGCCACAACTACTGAAGCCCGCGGGCCTAGAGCCCGTGCTCCACAACAAGAGAAGCTACCACAACGAGAAGCCCACGCACCGCAATGAAGAGTAGCCCCTGCTCGCCGCAACTTGAGAAAGCCCGCGCGCAGCAACAAAGACCCAATGCATTAAAAAATAAAATAAATAAAAATAAAATAAATTTTAAATAAAAATAAGTAAAAGCTACTTTTTTACCTACTGTGAAAAAAAATTTTTAAGGGAAAGATATAACATTGAAAGCTAAAGTCTTCCATAAACTACCTCCTGGAGACAATCAATGTTGACAGTCTGCTGTGATCTTTCCAGATTTTGCATATATAAACATAATTTCTTTATTAAAATGGACTCATGCTCTGTATACTAATCTGTTTTTTTCCTCAGATATCAGTCCATGTCAATACATAAAAATTGACCTTATTCTCTCTTCAACAGCTATAGAGTATTCCAGCATACGGCTATACTATAATTTACTTAACTGGTTCAATATAAACGGATACTTAGGTTGTTTCAAATGAATGATGACTTTGGGGCAAGATCTGTGCCCTCTATTTCCGCATCTTCATAGAGGTGGCACTGTGCACATGGTGAGAATTCAGTAAATCCTACTGTGTAAACTCCAAAAGTATTTGCCTCTGGGTCGCAGATGGTCACTGGGATGCAGTCCACCTAATATAAATTTCAAAAGCCAGCGCTGCTGTGTGAAGCCTGGATAGTAGTGGGCAATATTTGCAGTGCTGGCCCTGAGATTTAACTCTCAGACCAAAAAGACAAATAGTTCAATATAGTTTCCATGCCGGCTGCTTTCCCATATTAAAATTATTTGATGACCCAGCAATTCCACTCCTAGGTATATACCCAAGAAGACTGAAAATATTATGTCCACACAAAAACTTGTACACAAATGTCCATGGCAGCATTATTCATGTGATGTGATGCAAACAGCCCAAATGTCCACCAACTGACGAAGGGATAAAGGAAATGCAGCATTTGCACACAGTGGAATATTACTCAGCCGTCAAAAAGAATGAGCTCTGATACACACTACTACATGGATGAACCTTGAAAACGTTAGGCTAAGTGGAAGAAGGCAGTCAAGGGCTACATGTTGTATGATTCCACTTACATGAAACGTCCAGAACAGGCAAATCCAAAGAGAAAGAAAGTAGATTCATGGCTGGGGTAAGACCAATGGGAAGTGACTGCTAACTGCTTTGTTTGGGGGCTGATGGAAACGTAGAATTCGATAACGGTGATCGTTGCAAAACATGGTGAATATACCAAAAAAACCACTGAACTATACACTTTAAAATGCTGAATTTTATAGTATACAAATTATATCTCCATTAAATATGCAAAAAAGATTCTTTCAAAACTGGTTATCAGTAGGTGATTCTACTTTACCACTTCTTTACTGAAAGAATACGACGTGCAAACCACTGGAACGCCAAGTGCTGGGCCGGGTGCTGGAGACACGCGGTGAGCAAGCCCTTCTCCTGCCCTAGTGATGAGGTCCCATACGGTGGAGGTGGGGCAGTAAGGGCCAAGATGGGGGGGCGCAGGGGATGAAGCGCTGAGGCAGGAGCAACGACCCTGCCCAGGGCAAAGGGGGGGCTTTCCACAAAAAGGGGGCTGTGGCCTGAGGATCGAGGACCAGCTGACCAAATGCAAAGCCAGAGTGTCCTAAGGGAAGAATTTGTATGAAGGGACAGAGGCGAGAGAAACCTCACAGCGGGGCTGAAAGATAACCAATAGGGAAGGGCCTCGTTACTCAAACGTGCCAAATGATGTAATTTAAAGATCCAACAAGTACTTGACTCCTGTTATGTACCAGGCATCGGGCTAGATGCTGAGAATACAACAGGGAACCAGATCTATGCAGACACTGGCACAGCTTTTAGTATATAACGTGTATTTTCACGGCTATAGGATAAATAGGCCACGGCTAACTGATTCCTTGGTTTGAACATGGTATTTTAAAAGGACAAGGACAAATCTGTCAATATCTATCAAAAATACAAATGAACTTATGCTTGGAACCAATCATGCCACTTCCGGGAAAATATGCTACAAGATATGCCTGTATAGGTACCAAATGATGTGCGTACTAAGATATTCACTGCAGCATTGTTTATAAGAGCAAAAGACTGGAAACCACCCAAGTGTCCATCTAAAGGGGACTGGTTAAATGAAGTACAGAGAATCTATACAATGGAAGACTAAGCAACCCTGGACACAAATGAGGAAATTCTCTGTGTGCTGACATGGAAAGATCTCAGGGATATTGTGCAAGCAGAAAAAGGCAAGGCATGTAAGAAAGGAGGCAGGAATACGTATACATATACCTCTCTCTATATATACGTATGTATGTGTATACACACACATATACATACATACACATATAACATACACATACATATATACATGTGTGTATGTGGAAAATCTATCATATATTTATAGCTGCTTGTCCCAGACGGTGGAGGTGGGGCAGTAAGGGCCGAGATGGGGGGGGCACAGGGGCCGGAGCGCTGAGGCAGCAGCAACTACCCCACCCAGGGCAAAGGGGACTTTCCAGAAAACCTAAGAAGGATATGCAAAAATTAATAAAAGTGGTTACCTGGGGGCAGGGGAAGGGAGCTGGATGGGAAGAGGTAGGGGAGGGACATTTCTCAATCTATTCTTCTTACATGTTTTTGATTTTTGAACAATGTGACTGTATTGCCAAATATCACCTATTCAAAAACATTCTTTTTTTAAGCTTTAAAAGGCCAGGATTCTAGGTTCTCCGTCTGTACGCACACGCTAAAGTAGCCAGCATTCCTAGTGAGCTCAGGAGCAGCTGAGAACCCAGAGAAGAAAGCGTGGATGGAAAGGCTGCAAACGACCACCAGCAGCAGCAGAAAGGCAGCTCAAGACGCACTCCCCTGTGTGTGCGCTGGCCCAGCCTTGATCGTTTCACGCCAGCTACATGTCAGGCACAGAGGGGTGGGGGACACCGAGAAAATGTGAAGCAACCCTTCCCTCCGGGGGGCACTCATAGCAAGTGCAAGGAGCCAGTCTTTTCCCTTCTGCCTGTGACTCTCCTGGTACAACTCTGATGGAGTCACTCCCGTGCTCAGGAATCTGCAGTGGCTCCCTATTACCTAAGCCAGGGAGCAAATCCAAACTTTGGGCCTCCGCGGCCCTGCCTGCCAGTCCAGACGCATCTTCCATAACTTCCTTCCTGAAGCACCTCCCCAGCTTTGGCAACACAGAGCCACTTTCCACCCCCTTACCTCTCTGGCCTTTACACAGGTCCCTCCTCTGCCTGGAACACCCTCTCCCCAGCCCATCTGCCCGGCCAGCATCCCTCAGGCCTCCAGGCCCAGCGCAAACTTCTCCTGTCTACAGTGAACTGTCCCCAACCCTCCGGGGGCTTCTGCGCCCTCCTCTGACTCACACTGTACCCGTGCACATGAGAGCACCGACGATACCGCCCCCTCCCAGAGGACTCCGGGCTCTGTGACGGCAGCATCTTTGCCTCGTCATCTGTGACCCTGGCCCCAAGAACAGTGCGTGGCAGAGAGCAAATGCTCAATGCGAGTCGGGCTCAATGAATAAACGAGAGAAATACAGAGGCAGGTGGCAAGGAAGTGTGAACTCTGTTAGGGGCCAGGAGAGCGTCTGAGCAGGTGGTGCCAGTGCAATACAGGAGGTGGGCATCAAGGGAGAAGCGCGAGTCAGTCCAATGAAAGGGGGAGAGGGAAGATGGGGGAAGGGTGCATAAGCAAATGGGAGGCATGAAAGAAAAGTGTTCAGGAACCACTAGATGGTTTGTGACAAGGGGTCAGGGCAGGGGCGGGCCGAGCGTGGAGGACAAAGGCTGCTCAGACTCCAGGGGAGCCTTGAATGCCATGCCGAGCAGCCCAGACTTCGGGTGGGCACCACCAAAGGGCTGTAAGGGAGGGAGACCCAGGCCCAGCTCCGAGTCTGAGGACATCAGCGGAAGCTCCGTGGAGGAGGGGCCAGAGGGGAGGCCAGACAACAGGCTGAGGACCAACGTAGGACTCACTGTCACTGTTCAGGTGAGAGAGGCCCAGGGTCTGAGCCAAGGCCGAAGAGCGGCGCTCGAGCGGGTACACAGAGCAGCGCAGAAGGTCAAGCTGGTGGGAGTTAGTGACCAGATGCGGGGGCGAGGCCAAGGGAGCAGTGACCGCGGCGGTCTGCTCTGACACATGCGCTTGCTTTGAAGCATTTCCCTCCTCTGCACACCACGTAAACTACAGGCACTGGGGGTGATCACCCCCAGGCCTCGGGAAGAAGCCTCCCAGGGTTCCACCAGGGGGCGAGAAATCAGACAAGGGGCAAATCTCCTCCTTCTGTTCCCAGGGGCCTGGCACCAGCTCAGAGATGGAAGGCACGTGGCAGACCAGGCAGCCCTCACCTTGTCCAGCACACGTCAAAGAACGACGACTGACACGTGTCAGCACCGCCTGGCAGAGCGCGGGCAGCCCCTCACGTACAGCGAGGGCAGCAACTCTGTGAACGGAGCTGCACACAGGCCAAGACTCCCTCCTCTGTCCCCAGTCAACCCCCTGCAGCCCCATTCCCGCCCATCCCTAGGAAACCTCCCCAGAGGAGCCCCCCCGCCCTCCGCATCCTCTGACACCGGAACAAACCCGGCTTCCTCGGGTCAGGCCGCCATACTTGAGCGTAAGCCTCTTCACGGCTTATGCAGCCGAAAGATAAAAGCGGGCGGCGGGGGGGAGACGTTCCACCTGGCTGAGGCCCGACTTCTTAAAAAATCAGAAATCACATTAGATGCAAAACATACTGTTTGAATAAGTCTGAAGGACACTTTGGTGATAAAGCCACGCGAAGCCGGCACCACACAGTGGCACAGAGACACGGGAGTTCAAGGACAGCCCCGCACCGGGCAGCCTCGGGGTACAGCGGCTCCCAGGCGGAGCCCTCCCCCCTCCCTGCCCCTCACCCCCGCCCTAGTCTGACCCTCACAACTGCCGGGTCGCACAGCGTGCCTGCCACACCGAGTGGACACCAGGGAGTTCAGGTGTGTGGGTCCCGGGGCATACTTCTCAGTTGGGGTGGAGACTGAAATTGTGTCGGGGGTTTGGGGGAGTTCTCCTGGGGGTCAGTGCCACAGCCTCCTCACCAGACTCACCTCCAATCTCACCTCCATGTACCTCCGGAACAGGGGACACAGCCTCACATCACTGTACTCCCGAAGCTCTTCAAAGACCCCCACTGCCTCCGGGAGAAAGTCTCAAGCTGTCGGCCACCACCACCCACCTGCCCCAGCCACTGCTCCCATCTTAACGTATTCTTTCTTCTGTAACCTTGGACCAGATACCCAAGCTTGCTGTAACTGTACGTAAAGTGAGTGCAGGTGGCTGTCAGCAAGGGCCTGAGTGACTCGCCCGGTGTGGAGGTCACAGGACAGGGCACAGGGCTGACCTCCCCATGCATCCCGTTCCCAGCTGCGTTCCGAATGCTGAGGGAGCCCCACACGGTCGAGGCATCGCTCCAACACCTCCCGAGTGTAACAGGAACGATGGGGAACACGCACTGGGCTCTCACCCTGCAACAGGCCGTCTTCTGAGCGCTGTGTCTGTATTAAATTTCGTATTTTGTGTTGATGTTTCTAATCCTCCCAACGACTCTCAGACATAGTATTATCCCCATTTAACTGATGGGGAAACTAGGGCACAGAGAGATTAAATAATTTACCAAGATGACACTGCTTGGACATGGAAAACCAGAATTCAGACCCAGGCCATGTGGCTCCAGGCCCACAACCTCAGCCCTATAATCCATGCCTCTAACAGTCCCTAACAGAACCGCACCACAAGGACCCCTCATTACCTATTACTACACAAACGAAAACCAAACTCTCGGGAAGCGACGTGGAGACCAGTGCTGTCCAACAGTACTTTCTGTGATGATCAAAATGTTCCATCTCAGCGCTACTGGGGACTTGAAATGTGGCCGGTGTGACTGAGGAACTGAATCTTTCGTTTCATTTCGTCTTGACGAGCTTATGTTTAAATAGCCAGGTGTGGGCTTCCCTGGTGGCGCAGTGGTTAAGAATCCGCCTGGCAATGTAGGGGACAGGGGCTCAAGCCCTGGTCCGGGAAGATCCCACATGCCGCGGAGCAACTAAGCCCATGTGCCACAACTACTGAAGCCGGCATGCCTAGAGCCCGTGCTCCACAATGAGAGAAGCCACCGCAATGAGAAGCCCGCGCACTGCAATGAAGAGTAGCCCCTGCTCGCCGCAACGAAGACCCACTGCAGCCAAAAATTAATTAATCTAAATAAATAAATAGCCAGGTGTGGCTTGTGGCTGCCTATTGGATGGCACAGGTGAGGCCTACATTTGGTGAGTCCAAAACTGTGACATTTCAAACGTTAACCATAGCAGATAATTCCTACTTGAAACTAGGCTTCAGGAGGATGTCACTAAGTGCTGATGCATCTCCTCACATCTCTCCCCCTCCAGTACTGGTGTTAATTCCCTCTCATAATTTCGAGGCAGAAAGCATGCCCGTGGGTAGAGGAGCTGCAGGCCTTGCAGATGGAGTGGGAGTGTTATCAGCTGGCTGGGCAACGCCTTAAGCACGCTGCTGTAGGTGCGGGGTTGGGGGGCGTTTCACACTCTAGGCTCACCCTACTGACTGAAATAAACCGGCCCCTAGGGGCGTGAGGGGTGGCGGGAACGAGCGGGTCCCTGAACGTGCACACACGCTCCAGCCAGGGCCCCGGACCACCCTGAGCACCAGCGCGACGAACGCTGAGCGGGCAGGGCAGGCGCTGGCCGTGCTGCCCAGGACAGAGACCTCTTCTAGCTCTTCCCGGGTCCCCTGTCAGCCTGGGAGGGGCCACATGGCCTCTGACTCCAAAGTCACAGACAGAGCCCACCCCCTCTCCCATCCCTGGTGATTCCTTTCTAACATATGGGTTTTCTCCTCCCTCACCACCGGTTCCACTAAGCTCCATGACATGTCAAACCCAAATTCAGGCTAGATTTCAACTCAAATAAGAAATGAAACCAAAAGCAGAAGTTGAGACCACTACCTCAACTTCAGAAGGTAGTGGAGGGCGTTTTTCTCATTAACCCTGAATCCGTGTGGCTGTGGGGAAGGTGCTCCTTCAACTGGAGTGTCACCCGTATGTCCCAGCCCTGTTCTGCATCAGCATCTTAGGAAGACATGACTGAGACGCAGAGCAACTGACACTCCCAGGAAGCAGCAGGGCCCAGACTGGAGAAGGGACCGCACAGCTACTTAGGGGCAGAGGCCCCGGGGTCCAGTCCTCACCCCTCCACCGCACAGCTCCCTGCCCGGGCTCTGTCGCGGGGACCCTGGAAGAGGAGCTCGTGCCCGCACGTCACGCCAAACCAGAGACCAAACTGCAATTACAGAAAAGAAAAAATCAGCGATCCCTCATTCCTTTCCACCTCCACCCCCTCTTCCAACCAGCATACAAACAAGTTATTCCCTGCCCATCGAGGTCAAAAGCTGACCCGGTACAAAGTCAGAGAGCAAACCAAACACTCTGAACTCCAGAAGCGTTGGGTCTGAAAAGCCCCATCCCGTCCCAAGTCCCGAGGAAGAAGTCCCTCGGAGAGGAGATCCTTCTCTGCAGGGCATCGTGAAGGGACGCCGCGACTTCCCGCAGGACTCCGGGAATCACGGAGCGAAGGCCTGCCTATCCTGGGATCGCTCCTCCAGGTCAGGAGCGCCCAGACTGCCCTTAACCTTCAGGAAAGGAGCTGATAATACATCCCCTGTCACCTCTCACCCCAAAGCCACGTTCTCACTGACCCTCAATGCTATCTTTTCGAAGATGCCAGCACTGCGCTTGGGCATGCACAACAGACCAGAAACACTTGTTAACTAACCAGTGAGGTCGCGGGCTTTCCTCAAAGCAAGAGGGCAGAGGTTAACAGAGCAGGAATAGGCATGTTGCTATATGTTACGTCCCCACGCTTTGCCCATAGGGAGGCACATCCTTCTCCCTCCCCAGAGCCACGGAAGTCTTCATCATTAAAAAGTCTCTTTTTAAAGTTCTCCGTGAAAACAGAGAGTATCTGCGCCTTTATGATAAAATCGAAAGAACAAACTGATTAAACTAATGATGCTCTGTCCTTAAAACTTAAGGAGCTTTATTAAGAAACCCTCTTCAAAGGCAGGACAACTGAGGCTCTGAGGATGATGTCCTTTCTCACCTCAGGTGCGACTCTCACCCCCACTAACCCAAAAGGCACATCACAGATCCCGCTGGGGTTTGATGTTGGAAATCTTAAGAAACCCTATGGAAGAGTTCTCTGAACCTCAAGCAAGGTTCCAATCAATGAAGGCCTCCGAGTGCCAGAAATCACACCTTGCACACACATACACACTCACTGCCTTTGGTCAGTTCACTCATCTGCAAGGCTGTGACACACGAGATACCCAGGAGTCACCGCCGTGCTTGTCTTCTGCCTGCTGACCACTCAGCGTGTTGGGTCTCTATTCAATAAACTCCCCCCTCCACCAACGGCAATGGCTTGAGGGTGAGGCCCAATGATCTGTAAGTTGCACCTGCCACTTTCATCAAGTTCAAGACCTCACTTCTATCCACAAACAGTCTATCAGCTTTAAGCTACCACATCGTGACCTCCTTGAAGACAGGGACCCCACCTGGTTCCTCTGCATTCCCAGAGCTCCACACAAGCACCCAGTGCACAGGCACCCAGTCCACAAACGCAGCACATTTAGGAAGAATCTGTCAATTTCGAGGCTTCTGCACACACAACGGCATTCAAAGGCAGCGTCGGGAAAGCCAGTGAGCAGATGTGTAAAAATGCACTGGGCTTGAGTCAGATGACGTGGGTTCAAGCCCCAAGTTTACCAGAAATTCACTCTGCTGCCCTGGGCAAATCACCCAACCTCTGGGGTCTTATTTCCCTCTTCTGTAAACATAGTAGATGACATCTAGGTTTCCCTTTAGCCCTTAGACTTGTAAAACGTGAAGAAAAGATGTGCCCTTGAGCTATGGCCATGATATTCACTTGATGAGACGGGCAATGAGGATACAGCAGGCAGAAGCAGCAACTCCACACAGATGTGGGCTAACAGCAGACAGTGACTTTAACAGGAGGTAAAGCCTCTGCCCACTCGCCCACGGTCACACGTGATACACACGTTTGGGTCACTCTCTGGAGCCTTTCAGGGAGTCACTGCAAATGGCAACGACTCTTCCAGACAGAAAAGCCTCCAAGTGGAACAGTGACCCGCAGACATTACTTCCAGGTAATAAACAGATTCCACTCAGACAGAGAAAACTAAAGCGGCCTGTGGCTACGTTCTGTAGACGCCCCATTGGTGGAAGCATCGGGGCTGAGCTCTAAATGCGAGCCAGACGTGGCTGACTTCTTGTTTTGGCTCCAACTCTTAACTCGGAGCGGATGGTCCCTGGCCAAGTCTCTCCTCTAGAAGCCAGGCTCTGGATGGGTATGACAACCCCCATAAACCATCCAGATTACAGGGTGAGGCTAGTAAAGCATTTCGCAGACGCAAAATGCTGCCAACCCCTCGAGACAGATGAGGGGAGCTGTCAAGAGGCAACGTGGCTCGGGCGGAGAGCCACAGAGCAGCGGCTCACCTAACCCTGCGTGCCCCCAAGTTCCCTCCAGGGGCCTCCCCATCCCCCACTCCCAATCGGGCTCCGCTCCTTCACGCAGGAAAGCTGTGTGAACCTACACTGTCCAGGAGACCTGCCTGCAGAGCTCTTCAAACTGCAACGTCAACTCCCAATGTTAACCAGTGGTGACTAAGCTGGGCTGGGTTTCCTTCCACTGGGGACACGTGAGACATTGAGGTAAGTCAAGGCAAAGCAACAGGCTGTGTGAGAGACAAAGGTCTGCTCGGGAAACGAGACGGGCTGTGTCAGGAGCCGTGGTAGTAGCTTTACTGTTTTCTTTTCCCTTTTTTTGCCCCCTTTTCTTTAACCATTAGGTACCAATGGACACCAGATACACAGTGCTGGATGAAAAGGTTAAGAGATCGTATCAGTAAAGTTTCCCACCAAAGCTTGCTAATAGCACTCTGGCTGATTAGAAAGCACTTCTGGAGTTTGGGAACTCTAATCCGCTCTTATCAACCCTCCAGCTTAGGCATTTATCAGGGTGGGAACGGGAGATATATCAGCTCTGCCACAGACTGATTTCTGGGGCCCCTGCCCACGACGAAGCAGATCAGAAAGGAGCTCATGCCTGCCAGAGTGAAGTTTTCTCCATAGCAACACATGCGACTCTGCAAACAGGCAGGACTAGACCAGGCCGGACAGTGCCCCCAGGAAGCAGCGGCCGAGGGTGCAGACAACAGAGGGAGCAAGAGGAAAGTGGCACCGACGGAGCGGGCGGGGCAGCTGACAGCGGCAGCTCTGAGACCCTCCAGCACCCCCAGCCCACCTTCCAATAAGATGGATGGCACAGGGACAACAGATGTTCTCTGTGGAGCAGGGGAAAGAGGCACCCAGGGCAGAGTGATCGCCCGCTTTGGAGCAGACAGCTGGCACTGGAGAACTTGGGGGAAAGGTCTCATGGAAAAATCAGGTCCTATCTAAACTGAAATTCAAGCCAGGCTGATGGCGGAAGGTGTTCTCACACACCCAGCAATGACGCCAATAACAGGGGCCACCAGCGTGGCTGCTGAGACCAGCAATTAAGCGCCCGTGTGCCAGGCCCAGTGCGGGACACCTGTACCTTCATCGTGCTGTGAGGGTTAAAAACTCACTCACTGATAAACACCACCTTTCTGGATGTCACATTTTTGCCAAAAGAAGAAACGGGGATCACCGAGGTGCCCTTACATCCCACAGGACAGGGTTACTTACACTTGAGGCTGGACCAGGAGGTACACTAGTTCCAAATCTCTGCTCTTTTGTTCAGATCACTGAAATGCGGGTAAAAATCCCAACCACAGAACAAGGGCACCTAAGAGACTAAGTGGCCCTTCTCGGCTTCCCCTGACTCATTTCTCCAGAACGCCACTGATGAGCCACGTCAGAGGCTGGAGAGGAAGATGCGTAAGTCAGGAACTGTAACAGCTGGCAGAAGAACATCTTCAAAAGCGATTAGGAATTAAAGTAAAAGCGACATCTGCCCTCAGATGTACATCTGTGCCCTGTGCACGGCTCTTTGTAATAACAGAATGTAAGCAGAGCTGTCTTACAGCACTAATGCTAAGGGGCAGGACCAGCAGCCTCCCTTCAGGTTGTGATGTCTGCAGGGATGCCTGGGAGGATGTGCACTGGTGCCACGGAACCCGTGTCCTGCCAGGTCGTGACACAACGGGCTCCCACCGTGCACACTGCAAACACATCACCCCGACAAGCTGACCGTGGTGTCAGCAACCGGGAAGAAGGCAGTTCCTGGAGAAAAGGTGGCTCCACCACATCTGCCTCCAAAACAATCAAAAAGCAAACACCAACCACTACCCCCAAAGTTCTCTGGGCCCTAAATTCTTAAAGTCATCACAGACCAAACAGGAACCCAACCTCCAAGTGACGGGCCCAGAATTTCAGAACCATTTCCGTGCTGCAGAGCCAGCAGCGCCTGCAAATGAGCTTTGCAACAAACAGAAAAAGTCTGTCTCGAAATGACATTTTGTAGGTAACGTACAAGTGGCTTCCTCTCTGCTGGATGTGCCCCCTTGTTCTCATTCTCTGTTCTCGCTAATGAGCGCCTTTTCCTCTCTCTTCCCCCTGCCTGTTTCAGTTTGAAACGTGGCACTGTGGCACCAAAGGAACAGGACATTGGAAAGGGAAAGGAGAGGGGAGGCGGCTTTCAAATCTGACACACACCCCACTGGCTGCCCACACCCTGAAGGCCGCTCCGGCCGGGCTCCACCTCAGACAGGCCTGAAGGACCAAAGTGTGGAGTAGAAATCCCCCTTGCACCACCTCTCCCCAGCAGAGTCAAGAAAGAGAAAGCTGGAAGGGAAGGAGGGGGGAAAATAAAGCTCCACATTCCTGACATTTTTTAGCCAAGTGCTGTGGCTGCACAGAACAGCTCTATTCCAAACAGCCCGCAGGATGGAAAGAAAACCTGGGCTCAGGGGGAAGAGCCTGCCCCTGGCCTCGGAAATGGGAGAAGGAACCTCAGGAGGGTTCAAAACTGAACCACACAGAGGTGGGAGGGCAACCCTTTCATGTGTGTTCCCCAAAGGAAGTGATCCCAAGGGAAGGAACTTGGAGTCATCATCTCCCAGGGGACAGAACTAAAGTCCTGGGGTTCCTGCGGGGGAACGAAAGCCCCTCTGAACGCTGGTAAGCTGACCAGTGAGTTGGGGAAGGGGCGAGGCAGGGAAGAAGTGGAGACCAGTTAAGATGCAAGGGCCAGGCTGTGGCTGGCTGGGGTGGGGGGGAGAGGGCCCCAGCTCATTGGCAGAGGCTAGGCAGGGGACCCCAGAGGGAGAAGTAGCCAGGAGACTCGCTCTTTGTGGGAAGAATTATAATTGAGTTTTCCTGATTCAGCTTCTGAATGAAGGCATCCTAGCCCTGCCCAAGTTAGAAACCCCAAAGCCTGCCGTCCTCTCTCCCTGCCTTCCCCTCCCCTTTCCATCTCCTTCTGTCCTCACTCCTAAGAAAAAGTGAGTCGTGTTAAGTGCTGGCCTGCCCCCCACCATCTGCATCCCTAGATACACACACACATACACACCACCCCTCCAGGGAAGAACCCAGATGACCCTGAGTGATAGCTTGTAAGTCCCTGGCTGGTTTACCCCAACTGTGAGGATGCCCACATGTGTTTCTCTGAGGTCCTGCTCTCATCTGGTAGGGAGAGCAGAGTTCCAGAAATCTGAGTCCCCCCCGCAGATACCTGTCTCTGTGGAGAGTCAGTTGGTAGGTACAGACAATGAAGACCTACTGTGTGCCTAGGGCAGCAGAACACACGTGATTCATAAGGGAGGTCTGGACACGGCCCTCCTCCTCCCAGACCAGCCTGCACCGACCCACAACGTACCTCCAGTGCACCTTCCTGAGGAGACAACCTGTCCTGTACGTACAGATGCCGTGGGGCGAAGGTTCTACCAGAAGAGGGTGGTGGGACAGGGAGCCGTGAGGCAGGCATTTCAGCCCTGGCCCTTTCCACACTCCCCAGTCCAATCCCAAAAGGGGGAGGAGGGCAGGGCAGTTTTTTCGGGGTTTTTTCCCACCCTGGGCCTTCCTCTTGTCATGTACTGGAATTAAGGGCTCCTTGCACTTTCCACCTCCCATGGACGGCCAGGTTTAACCAACAGGACTTTCCACCAGACCAGAGGCAGCGAGGGAAGGAGGTACCGAGCTCAAATACTCGGCAGCTCTCTTTGAGCAAAGGTAAAAGCAGGTAGAGCCACCATCCTTAATGAGTGCCAGACACACAGCAGAGAGACCCACCAGGCTATGCAAGAGACGTCGCTGGCTGTGAGGGCTACAGCTGTCACGTGTCTTTCCAACCACACCCTCCAAGTCTGGTGACAAGGCACTGGGAGGCCTCTTAGAATGGAGGACAGCAAGGAGACACTGAGAGCACTGGCTGGACCAAACAAATTTTCTCCTGTCCCGCTAAGCTATTATGATCAACAATAACAGGGTTTCAGGAGCAAAGGACCTGATTTCACATTGGTAGAACCTGTTATGGCTTTTGCTGCTCACATGATCTCAATTAAACCTCACAATAACCCTGTGAGGAAGACAGGTTTTACTCATCTGTAATGATGGGGAAACTGAGGCTGCATCTGTTTTTTATTTCGTCAAATTAGTGACAGAGCAGGGACCGTGACACGGGGACCACCCTGGCTTGACAAAGCCCTCGCCGCCGATACATCACGAGAGCTGTCGGGGTGGGTGGAAGGAGTAAAGGAGGCCTGCAGACCCTGAAGCCCAGCCAAGGACACATGCAGACATCCAACGCTGACTCGGCCGCCACAAGAATGTCCCCAGCTTGAGGGCAGCTTCGCTGACCAAGCAGGGCCCTTGTCATCCTTAGAGAGGAGATAGGGAACCCAGAGACAGAGGCACACAGAAGAGGTGATTAGCCACGCCGGGAATCTTCCATCTTCAAGGCAATTTATAGAGAGTTACAGCTTCCTAACCCATTCCTGAGAATGCAGATAAGCTGCCCACGAAGTGTCACTCACGTATCTGACCCTTGAGACAAGACAGACCACAGCAAGTCCTATACTCAGCGTTTGCCAGTTCTCCCTACTTGTGAATATCACATTTTTCTGGCTGTCGGGAGTAGGGAATCCTTCCCATCAGCCCCCTTGGATTCTGACCCCATTCGGGCTTACTAAAACTCCCTGCTCTATGAGGCCTGCCCCAGCTGTCCTGAGCAGGACCCCGTGGTCTCCCCCTACCCGAATAGCTTTGAGAGAATCACCTTTCCCCTAAAAGCAGAGGGTATCCCTGGCCCACGCCTTGCTCCTGTCACAGGAGAAGCTCTGGGTCCACCACAGCTGGATCTGAATGAACAGTTCACAGAGTGAAACAGGGTTTATGAAAACTGGCCTTTTGGGCAAGAGTAAAAAAAAAAGGGGGGGGGTGGGGAGGGTGGCGGGAGGACGGCAGAAGTGCACTGCTGGGATGGGGTCAGGGCCACACGTGAACACCCCGAGTCTGGCCCAGAGCGGAGGATGCAAAAGACCCCGAAAATCAAGTGGGAGGAGGTAAAGGGCAGGGGTCCCTCCCACTGGAAAAGCCCAGAGGAGCTAGCAGCCACGGCTTGGGAAGGGGAGTTGTGCAATGACTGCGGGTCTGGGAGTCTCCGGGCTTGGCTCCCGGACACCAAAAAGGAACCCGCGCTGGGCGGGCCGGGTGGCAGCTCTGCGGTTGGTTCGAGGCCAGGCTGAGGATTCGGGGCTGCAGGGAGAGCTGCAGGGTACGGTAGGTGCCCAAAAGGGCGGCAGGGCAGGCGGGCACGGCGCGGAGCTGGCGGCGGTGTCTGGGCTGACTAGGAGGCCGAGGGGCGCACAGTGCACAAAGCCGGGGGTGCGGGGGACCGACACGGCGGCCGGGCGCCCAGGCGCAGACGCGGACCCCGGAGACCCGCAGGGGGACGCCGGGCGGCGCGCGAGAGGGGCGCTCACCGCCCCGCTGTCGCTCACCTCGAACATAAGCCCGATGAGGACGCAGAGCACCAGGCAGAAGCCGATGTCCGCATGGTTGTGGATGACGAACTCCTGGCTGAAGAGCGGGTAACTTTTCGTCCTCCGGCGGAAAGCCATGGCAGCGGGCGCGCACGGCCGGCGGGGCCCGCACCCGGCGCTCACCAGCCGCCGCACAAACTTCTCGAGCCCAGGCCCACTCCGCCCGCCGGCCCGCCGCCCTCTCGCCCTCCCGCCGCCAGCCCAGCGCCCAACAACTTCGGGGGCCCGCCCCCTTCCTCCGCCCGCCCCCGCCCCCGCCGTCCGGAACCGCCCCCGGCGCAGCCCCCTCGCCGCCCGCGGCCCGCACTCGGTGCGCCTGGCTCGCTCGGGCCCCGCCCCCCGCGCGGTTAACCCTTTCGCCGCCGGGGACGCGAGGGGGCGGGGCCGGGGCCGGGGCGGGGCCGGAGGGCGGTGCGCCAGGCTGGGTTCCCCTTGCCCGGCGCTCGCGCCCCGCCGCGTTCTCCCGGCCGGGAGCTGGCAGAGGAGCGCAAGGACGCAAGGCCCTACCCGGACAGGAAGTGGGTCCGGGTTTCCCACTCCTCGGCGGCCGCTCCTTCCTCCGCGGGAAGGGAAGGGCCGCGGAGGCCGCGGGCTGGCCGCGGGGTGGGCAGCTCAGCTCGGTGCTTCCGGAGGTGCGGGCTGTGGCCTTGAGGGGCTGAGAGCCGCTCAGGTTCGGTGCTGGCCGGCATCCTCGTTGGCCACAGCGGCCTGCACGGATGATAATGAATGGACGGTTAACCAAGTATTCACTGAGAGCTAGAGAGGGTTAGGCACGGTTCAGATTGCTAGGAATATGCAGCAAAGACCCTGCCCTCGGGGAACTTGCTTTCCAATGGGCGGGAATGGATGGATCGGTGCAGTTGTGCTCTCTTAACTTTTGAGAACTTTGTGCTACTATAAATTAGTTTTACACGTTTTACCCAAAGTCTACCTTCGATGTTAATTGATCCGAAAAAGTGGAAGAATAAACACTGAAGAAGAAAAGAACTTTCTCATTGAAAGTTTCTGTTTAATATTAAGTTTGAAAAGTACTCGTGGAGGGCTTCCCTGGTGGTGCAGTGGTTGAGAATTCGCCTGCCAATTCAGGGGACGCACGTTTGAGCCCTGGTCCCGGAAGATCCCGCGGAACAGCTGGGCCCTGGGCCCGTGCGCCACGGCTGCTGAGCCTGAACTCTGGAGCTCCCGAGCCACGACTACTGAAGCCCGGGAGCCTGGAGCCTGTGCTCCGCAACAAGAGAAGGCACCGCAATGAAGGACCTGAGTGCCCGAACGAAGAGTGGCCCCCATTCTCCGCAACTGGAGAAAGCCCGTGCACAGCGACGAAGATCCAATGTAGCCTAAAATAAATAAATTAAAGAAAAAAAAACTACTCATGGAGGACAAAAGGTATTTTTCATAAATTAAATTGGCAAATATTGGATTTAGTCCTACCAGTAATGAAGGAGTCAACTAATCACTTTCCAGAGGTACAAAATGAGAAAAGAACTATTTAATTCCTAGTCCCTTTTTTATTAGGTCCACAGCTATTTCACTTCTAAGTAAATACAATTTCTTAGAAATGGCACAGTGTATGAAATGTGATTGAGTCTGGACTTATCTGGAGTTCCGAGATAAATTTTCCATCTTAAGTTTCTTGACTCCAGTATTTAGTCTTTGGTCTTTAATTCCTTTATCTGACATAAGGAAATGAGCAAGTAATGCCTATATCGGACTAAAGCTAATTTAACTTCAAGACTGACCTTTCTTAAAGTTGGACCTTAATCTCCTGAGGAATAGAAAGATCCAGAACTCTGGAACATCTCAACTTTCCATCTGTGAAAAGGTGTTCAAATCTTCAAACTGCAGCCATATCTATTAGGTTGAACCCTATGAAACTGACTTCTTTATAGGTCAAAACTAGAACACTAGCATTTCAGATGGTTCAACCTAATAGTTCCCTTGTGTTTCCACATGACCGTTTGTAGAGGATGTGGTGGTGGGAATTTCTTGCAAAGGTGGGATGCTAAAAAGAAAAGAAAAAGGTGGGATGTTGCTATCCCCTTAACATTAAGAGTTTAGTTGGGAAGTCCTGGGACATAGTTAGGTACTAGAACCTCCACATTTATAAATGAGAAACATGAAATAAAGGGGATGACTTAGGGCTCATACTGATGACCGCCAGCTCCAGACCCTTCCAAAGAACCCCAAAGACACGGGGTTCTTAGCTGTATGATTTAATATTTCATTACCTTGAAACCCCAAGGAGGAAGTCCTAGATGCCTACTTCATCCATCGCAACCATCTCTTAAGTCCTAGTTTCAAGACCTTCAACCCCAAATGGATCTCTTCCCAACCCCTCTCATGCAATCGGTCATGGAGTCCCATGAATTCTTACCTCAGAATCTCTCCCACCAACTCTCACCTCCACCACTCTTCACGGGGCCCACACAAATTACCCATGGTTACACTGCCTCCAGTATCTCCCCCTTCAACACATCTTTCCATTAGAAACATCTACTGAGCACCTGCTAAGTGCCAGATGCTGTGCTAGTTACTGAAGACAAAGATAGGACAACCCCTGTTGGTGGTTTTAAAATATGTCCTCAAGTTCTTTGATATTCCAACCTTCAAGAGATAGCAATTAATTCCCCTCTTCCCCTTGAGCGTGGGCTGGATTTAGTGGCTCACTTTTAACAAATAGAATAAGTTATGGTGTGTGACTTCCAAGACTATGTCATAAAGGCATTTTGTTTTTCTCCTTTCTCTCTTGTCTTGATCACTTGCTCTGGGGAAAGTGGGCTGCCATGTTGCGAGGATACTCAAGCAGCTTTAGGGAGAGGTCCACATGGACAGGAACCAGGACCTCCAGCCAACAGCCAGTGCTAACTTGCCAGGCTTCTGCATGAGCCATTTTGGAAGCAGATCCTCCAGCCCCGGTCAAGCTTTCAGATGACCACAGCCCTGCTGACCTCTTGACTGCAACCTCATGAGAGACCCCCTAGCCAGAGCCAGACAGGTAGCCACTCCCGAATTCCTGACACACAGCAGCTGTGAGCTAATAAATATCTGCTGTTTTAAGTCACTGAATCTTGTTGTCACTGGTTATGCAACAAGAGGTATGCTGGAGCTTACAATCTATTAGAAGAGACAGAGACATCATTACAATTCAGTGTGATGATGGTGACTCTAAGAACAACTTGAAATACATACCCTATGAGTGCAAAGAAAAGGTAACTTAATTCTGTCTGGGGTAATGGGAAGAGGACATTTGGGCTGGACCTTTATCTGGTAGGATCTTACTGATAGAGAATGCAGGAGCAGGGTGGGAGATGAATTTTGGAGGCTTAAGATGGAGCTAGGTTGTAACAGGTTTCAAATGCCATAATAAAGAACTGTGACTTTCAGTGTATCATAAATACCTTACAATTTTATTTGTCAATTATACCTCAATAAAGCTGAAAAAATTTTTTTAAAGAATTGTGACTTTATTCTGCAAACAATGGGAATTTTTTAAGCAGGACCAAATCTGTCTTTAAAGAGAGAACCATCAGGAATGTGAAAGATTGTTTTGATTTAAAAAGAGTGGTATCTTGGGCTTCCCTGGTGGCGCAGTGGTTGAGAGTCCACCTGCCGATGCAGGGGACGCTGGTTCGTGCCCCGGTCCGGGAAGATCCCACATGCCGCGGAGCAGCTGGGCCCGTGAGCCATGGCCGCTGAGCCTGCGCGTCCAGAGCCTGTGCTCCGCAACGGGAGAGGCCACAACAGTGAGAGGCCCGCGTACCGCAGGAAAAAAAAAGGTAAAAAGAGTGGTATCAGGAAGACCACTTGAGAAACTATTAGAACAGCCCAGTTAAAAACAAAGCAAAACAAAACAAACCCCTTCTCAAAGAATAGTGGCGATAAGAATAAAAGAGAGGTGAATTATTTCAGGGACAATTGTACGGGTTAATTAATTGGATTTGGTGATTGCTTTAATATATGATGTATAGGAGTTGGAGGAGTCAAATCTTTAGGCTACAATGACATAAATGATGGTGGGACCATTAAAAAACATATATGGGGAGTTCCCTGGTGGCACAGCGGTTAAGAATCTGCCTGCCAATGCAGGAGACGTGGGTTCGAGCCCTGGTCTGGGAAGATCCCACATGCCATGGGGCAACTAAGCCCGTGCGCCACAGCTACTGAGCCTGCGCTCTACAGCCCGCAAGCCACAACTACTGAAGCCCTCGTGCCTAGAGCCCGTGCTCCGCAACAAGAGAAGCCACCGCAATGAGAAGCCCGCGCACCACACAAAGGGTAGCCCCTGCTCTCCACAACTAGAAAAAGCTCACGTGCGGCAATGAAGACCCAACACAGCCATAAATAAATAAATAAATAAAATTAAAAAAAAAACACGTATATGGAACAACAGAGAAAGAACAGTCACAAGCGAGGAGAAGCTGGCCTCAGCTTTGCACAAGCTGAGCCTGAGGAGTCTCAGGATGTTCAAATCGATGCTTTGACAGGTCAGTTGGAAACCATTGGACTGGATTAAGGGAGAGAAAGTCAGAATTAAAGGTATTTGTGCTTCATCTGCAAGAGGACTGTGGAAGCCATGAGGTTAACTAAGTGTTCCCAGCAGAGTGTGCTGAGTGAGGAAAAGCCCGAGGTCAGCAGAATCTGAGGGACCCCCAACTCCGAGAAGGGGGGAGAAGGAAAAGGAAAGGGGGGCGGGTTGAGGAAGCCATAATGCAAGCATTTCACCAGGGCAGGTTAAACCAGGCAGGATAAGAGGATGAAGCCCCTAGGTGCTGGCATTATGGCCTTTGAGGGCCCACTCTTTTAAAAAACTTTTTTTTAATTGAAGTATAGTTGATTTACAATGTTTCAGGTATACAGCAAAGTGATTCAGTTATATATATATATACATATATACTTTTTCAGATTCTTTTCCGTCATAGGTTATTACACGACATTGAATATAGTTCCCTGTCCCATACAGTAGGGCCTTGTTTTTTATCTATTTTATATATAGTAGCGTGTATCTGTTAATCCCACATCCCTAATATATCCCTGCTCCCCCTTTCCCCTTCAGTAACCGTAAGTTTGTTTCTATGTCTGTGAGTCTATTTCTGTTTTGTAAAGAAGTTCCTTTGTATCATTTTTTTAGATTCCACATATAAGTGTTATTATATGATATTTGTCTTTCTCTGTCTGACTTACTTCACTCAGTATGATAATCTCTAGGTCCATTCATGTTGCCACAAGTGGCATTATTTCATTCTTTTCTATGACTGAGTAATATTCCATTGTGTGTATATACAGCATCTTCTTTATCCATTCATCTGTCGATGGACATTTAGGCTGCTTCCATGTCTTGGCTATTGTAAACAGCGCTGCAATGAACATTGGGGTGTATGTATCCTTTCCAACCATGTTTTTCTCCAGATATATGCCCAGGGGTGGGATTGCTGGATCATATGGTAACTCTATTTCTAGTTTTTTAAGGAACCTCCATACTGTTCTCCACAGTGGCTGTATCAATTTACATTCCCACCAACACTGTAGGAGAGTTCTGAGGGCCCACTCTTAATTGGACATTGGAGGAGGCATAGTTAACAGTGGGTAGAAGATGAGAAAAGGTGAGAAAATAGTCTATTCTTTTAAGAAGTTTGGTGAGAACAAGGGAAATGGATAGTGTCTTAGGAGATACAGAAGATCCAAGGAAGGATCTTTATTTTTTAAGATCAGAGCATATTTGGAGACAGAGAAAAAACACTCAGGAGAGAGAGAGGGAAATACTTAAAATACTAGAAATATGGGAGATCATGGATGAAACCAAGGAGGAGGCCTGAGGGTCACTCCTCTGAGGCTGGGGCAACAACCTAAGATGGGTGAATCTATAGTTAGGTCTGGACGTGGAGGAGATAATAACCTTTCATGTTTATATTGTGCTTTACAGTTACCCTGTGAGGGAGGAAAGACAGTGATTACCAGCCCCTTCTTATAGCTGTTCTGAGACTCATGAAAGACAAAGGGCCACATAATTAGCAGGTAGCTGAAACAGGACTCAGACTAGAGACCAGCACAGGGTCCCCTCTGCCCACCCAAACTGGAGCCTTTCAGGCTTCCTAGAGCATGGCACTGATCAAGTGAGCACCATTTGTCTCTCCCCACCTGTCCCATCATGGCAGCTGATAATTCTGAAACACCAGTGCTTAACTAGATTGGAGTAGCCCCTCTTTCCAGAACAGACCCTGCAGTTTCCAATCTCTGTGTCTTTGTTCCTCTCACAAGGCCCTTGTGCTATGTCCCTTTGCCTATAAAGGTAACTATCCTTGAAGATAAAGGGTGTGTACCTCCTCCTTCACAAAGCTGTCTTCAGGGCACTTAGGCTGGAGGCGTCACATAGCACCTGCGCACACCTCTCAGGTAGCAGCAAGTTCTCCTGCAATCAGTGGATTTGTCTATGAGTTTTACACACCCTTTGGATGGTGTCATCTTTTAGGGCAGGCATCTAGCCATTCGCTCTCATATTCCATCAGCACCAAACACAATAATCCCACGTGGTGTGTTCTCACTGAGTGTTGTTTTAGTGAATAAACGATTGAAAGAGAGATGCTGTTGCCATGGCCGGTATAAGAGTGACCACTAACCCCAGGAAATGGAAAATGTCTTTTCTCATATAACAAGAAGTCCTGAATTAGTTCATTCCCAGGGGTAAGTGATTCATCCAAACCTGGATTCTCACTGTCCTGCCATTTTGCCACTCTGTGTTTGCTTTTGTCTCAGACTTGTCCCTCATGGTTTCAAAGGGGCTGCAACAGCCCCAGGCATTCTATCTTTCATACAACAAGACCCAAAATTCAGACAAGAAAGAGGGGGGCATTTTGAAGAGTGAAGAAAACTTTCCCAGAAATCCCAGACTTTCCCCTCATGCCTCATTGGCCAGAAATGCATCACATGCCCATTCCTAAACCAGTCATTGGCAAGGTGAGTGGAACTGACATGACTAGATTAACCTTACCAGGAAGGCATCCTCAGAGGAGCTGAGGAGACTTTCAGCCTGCTTTGAAGATCCTGACTAGGTCCTGGCAAGAAAAAAGGTGGGGACCTAGTATGGAGCAGGTATCCAAAAGCATCTGCACCATAATTTTTGTCAGGGCTTTTTACTCTATATATTTTCACCTCTTTTCCTCAAGGGACTCATGGCACTCTTGCCCAAAATGAGTCTTGCTTTCTGGTTTCCGTACAGTAGACACATGAGCTTTGCAAATGTCACACACCTACCAGTCACTGTTGAAGTGTCTCGCTGATGGAGCTCCAGCTTGACAAAGTGTAGTGTTGGTGCTCCGAAGGTCCAGCATATCATATCACATTCTTGCCTCTGATACCACAGTGGTTTAGTGGAATCAGTGGTATACTAAGGTCAGGGCAGTGGAAGCAGTCAGCCCTGGGGGCACGCATGAAGGCGTTGCATGATCTATAAAGAATTTTAAAACAATGGTAAACCTCTGAAGGCAATGTGGTATCCTGGATTTAACCCTGGAACAGAAAAAGGACATTAGTGAAAACATGGCTGAAATCCCAACAAAGTCTGTAGTTTGGTTAATAGTATGGTACCAATGTTAATTTCTGTGTTTTGAAAAATGTACCACGGTTACAGAAGCTGAGTGAAAGGTTTATGAGGACTCTCCATAATATTTTTGCAACTTTCACGTAAATCCAAAATTATTTCAAAGTTAGAAACAAATTTTAAATGACAAAAGTGACTAAAATTCTTTGTTTTTTAATTACCACCATGGCAATTCTAAACAATGTTAGAGGTAAAAATACTTCCCCAAATCTTTTGGTCTAAATTCTAAACAATTGTTGTTGCTGTTGAGTTTTAATAATATGTATGTAAATTTCGACCTTGCCCATTTTTACTATTTATCTTTTAATAAACACTGCATCCTACATGAAAGTTAATTCTAGTAACTCTCATATATACAGCCGACTCCTAATACACAGGGTCTCAGATGCACATATTTGTTTCCAGTAAGTTCATACCCATCTGGAATCAGCCTAGCTTGTTTCCAGCACAGCCAGGTCTCCATTGTGACAGAAGCTTGGGTTTGAACCACAAATTGGAAACAAACAATGATAACAGTGATTTTATAGATGAAGAAACAGAACTTGTTACTTTAATTCTGTCATTCTTTGTGACCACCGGCAGCCCTTATTTTTGTTTAAAATGTAAAGCAGTAAGACAACAGTAACAGAGTACAAAATGCCTGCTTGCCACACTCACTCACCTTCGGCAGTTAGGCGGTAACTCCGAAAAACCAAGTCGCTTGTCCAGTGGCAGCAAGTGACTCAGTGGCAGAGTAAGACATGGGAACCAGGACTCCTGACCACTCAGGGCTCTAACCACTGCCCCCTATTTCCTCTTTCCAAGTCTCATTCAGCTGGAGACAGACTTATTCCAGACGACTAATGAGTGTGCCACCTGACATTCAGAAGGGAAGTGGGGGGCATTTTTAAAAAGAGACACAACTCAAATTAACATTAGAAATGAGTACATTTCAGGGGACTTCCCTGGCGATGCAGTGGTTAAGACTCCGTGCTTCCAATGCAGGGGGTGTGGGTTTGAACCCTGGTTGGGGAACTAAGGTCCCACGTGCTGCACGGCTCGGCCAAAAAGAAAAGAAAAGAAAAGAAATGAGTACATTTCAGTCAGAATTCCTGCAACCAGGAAAATACTGGAATACAACAGTTGGGGAGCAAAGGAATGATTTCAGATCTTGATTTCCACCGAGTTCTCCAATTTGGGGGGCATCTTTCAATGGAAACTCTCTGGGGAACTTAGCCTTAGTTTGTTTAAGAAGAAAGCAAGAACTATCAGAATGGCACCTCTGTGATGCAGTGGGCATCACTGCGAGGAAAACTCCATAGCAAGAACTCTGTGGAAGGACAGTTTACACGAGCCTCTGCCTTCCCCGAGCAGCTCTCGCCCAGTCTGGGGAGAAAGGCAGACACTCTTTTGATTAAATTTAAGCAGCTCCCTGTGAACCTTTGTAATCAGTCCTTGAAATTCATCCCATCTCTCTTTCTCACATCACAGCCCAGGATTCAGGAACCATTCACTTGCGAGTTGTCAATCATGAACACTACATGCAACTACTGGGTGTGTCTTTGCCTAGCTCCCAACCACAATAATGGTTTAGGGGTGCCCCGCTCCTCACTGAGCTGTTAATTGACCTCCTACTGCATGCTTGGAAGGATGATGGATGCGTGGAAGTGTGGGTGGATGGATGGATGGATGGGTGGAGGGGTGGGTGGATGGATGGATGGATGGATGGGTGGAAGGGTGGGTGGATGGATGGGTGGAAGGGTGGGTGGATAGATGGATGGATGGGTGGAAGGGTGGGTGGATGGATGGATGGATGGGTGGAAGGGTGGGTGGATGGATGGATGGATGGGTGGAAGGGTGGGTGGATGGATGGATGGATGGGTGGAAGGGTGGGTGGATGGATGGGTGGAAGGGTGGGTGGATGGATGGATGGGTGGAAGGGTGGGTGGATAGATGGATGGATGGGTGGAAGGGTGGGTGGATGGATGGATGGATGGGTGGAAGGGTGGGTGGATGGATGGATGGATGGGTGGAAGGGTGTATGGTTGGATGGGTAGGTAGATGAGCAAATGGACGGATGGATTAATGGATCAACGTGAGGGAATTCATACCACTCCATCTTTATACTGGTGCCCAAGGTAATTGCATAGTGAAGGGGCCCCAAGGGGATTCTGCTTCCACACAGGAGGCACGTTCAAGAACAAAGATATATCTGGGTTGGGTAGAACTTAGCCGTGGGGTAGATTTAAGGCCCTGGGAGACGGGAACCATAGCTTTCCATCTGTGTGCCTTAGCAACCAGCTCATTCCCTACTGCAGAATAGGTGCTGAGAGACTGTTGACAAAAATGAATGAATGAATGATCTGAGAAACACAAGGAAGGCTCCCCCTGACCCTGATACTCCCCCCCACATTCTGATTTTTTGTTACTATATTCCAACGTGAAAATTTCATCCCTTTGTAAATCAGTCACGTATCCAGAAAGTGTCCAGTTATGATGCAAAATATTCCTGGATGCTAAATACATTAAGCCCTTTCCATCTGTTGTCTCTCTGGCAGAAGTGAGCTGGTCACACTGCTGTCTCACTTGATTCTTTGCTGATGAGGTTGGGCACAGGGCAAGCCCAGAGGTTTCTCTGACGGGGCAGAAGGGCTCTTGCTGGGGAGTGGGAGAGGGCCCTCCAATGCAGGCGGCCCCAGGGTTCGGAGGAGGGACCCAAGACCCCTCTCCCCTGATCTCGGCAGCCAGCCCCTGGCCCCAGCGCCTTCTCAGCGGCCCCTCCTCCATAGGAGAAGAATTCCTCACTTTGTCCCCTGGGTTTCCACAAGCTGGGTGGGGCACTGAGGTGAGGAAAGAAAGAAAGAACAGGAAGAGAGAGAGCAAGAAAATAAACACGAGAAGCGGAGAGACACAGGACAGTAAAGAGAGAAGAGTGGAAAGAAAGTGAGGCTAGATATAGGCAGGGGGTAGGAGAGAGGAAAAAAATAGATTCTCTTTGCAGCACAATGCTTCTAGTAATAATATCATCATTATCTCGCCTGAGCAGATGTGCGAGGACTCTGTCTACTCATTATACAGCATGAAAATGGAACGAGTTTCCATCAGCCTCATCGGAAATCTTGGCAGATGCTGTCAGCAAGTGGTGCTGCTTCTGAGATGTGATTTTTCAATAGCAGATACAGTACTTTTTGACTGCGGTTGGGAAAAAGAGAAAAAGGGAGTTGATTGTGCTTTCTTTTTTTTTTTTTTAATTTTGAAATTCTTTTCTCCAAGGAGGTTTCGCCTTAGACCACATCGAGCTCCTTGGACCAGCCACGTCGGCATGACCAGTGGTCTGGGGCTGGCCTGCGGTCTTAGGGCCACGCTAGACCCTGTGCCAAGCCCTGTTCCTTGGAAACAGCCCCTCTGCTCAGCCTCCAAGGCACGCCCTGCGAGGCCCTGGCCTCCCCTACTCCCCACTATTCATCGTCTCCAGTCCCCTCTTCCACTCCCGCCTGGACCTCAGTGTCCCTGTCTTGCATGGAGACGTCTGAAGTGTGCGGTTCAAGCAAAGAGCCTTTTGTTCCCAGCTGAACAAGGCCCAGGGAGCCCGGCAGCGCCAGAGACAGGAGCGGACACCCTCCGTCCCTAGACGGAAGCCTCGCAGTGTGCAAGCTCCTCATGACCAGCGCCACCTTCCCCGGGAAGGCGGCCAAGGCCTGCGGCCCCGGGTAGGAAATCCCCAGTGAGAGGCCCTTCCTGAGCGCCACAGAAAATGCTTCTTTTCATCGACTCCAGTCCCCTTCCTTTCTAGCGTGAAGGCCCAATCACACCCCCCTTCCTGGCCTTCCACACTCAGTTCACATGCCAAGTGCCCCACCCAGCGCTTGTTGGCTCCTGCACCCTCAGCTGGTCTCCCCCAGCCCCTGGAAAGCCTCCTCTTTCCCCCAGTGGGGCTGCCCACTCTCCCTCCGCCCAGCTCCCTGGGCCCTCACACCAAACTCTTCCATGCCATGACCTAGCATCTCCAAGAGGCTCCCGTCAGGTTGGACGGAAAGGGTTTGTTGACTTTGCCAGATTAGCAAGGGGAGCAAATTCCACGGATGCCTCAGTTCCAAAGTCTCAAAGTTCAGACCTCCAGTTTGATAGCAGGAGTTAAGTGATGGAGGCGGCCTGAGATAGCACAGAAAAATAACAGCAACAGCGATCGCTCTGGGTGGAGCAATTACTAGCTGGCAGGCAATTGTCTCTGCCCTCTCACGAACTTCTAAACTTAATCCTCACAACAACCTCGGCTACAGGTACTGCTGGTAGCCCCAACTTGCATACAAGGAAATAGAAGCCCAGAGATATTAAGTGACAGGCCCAAGGCCCCAGGCCAGTAGGAGGCAGAGCAGGGTGTGCCTGGGGATGGCACTCCTGTCCCCATCCCTGCCTCTCCAGACGTGCCCTGGGGGTGGCAGGAGATTTGGATTCCAGCCTGGTTCTGCCACTCTGCAGGTGGGTGACCTCAGGCCAGCTGCACTCTTTCCCAATCAGAAAAATTAAGAGAATGAGGTGATTTCTTGGGGCACTTTCAGGTGGTAACGCTGTGATTTTTTTTTTTTTCCTAATTATAAAGGTAGTCAGGTATAGCACAGGGAACTCTGCTCAATATTATTTAACAACCTAAATGGGAAAAGAATTTGAAAAAGAATAGATACATGTATATGTATGACTGAATCACTTTGCTGTACACCTCAGACTATCACAAGATTGTTAATCAACTATACTCCAATATGAAATAAAAAGTTAAAATAAAATAACGGTAGTCAGAAAGATCTCCAAACTTCCTGGATTCGGGGCCAACCCCAGGTAAAGGGATGGATTATGTGGCAAAACTGATGCTTGGTGACCCCTCAGGGCTCCATCTGCAATGTTTCCCTCTGTCCAGACCAGGCCTCTGGTGCAATCCCTCCTACCCCTCCAGGCCCCAGAGTCCTGGGGGGGGGGGGAAAGAGGGTTTGTCCATCACCTAATAACTCAGAGGACACACAGACCATGCACATCAGGATGGGGAAACCCAAACTCCTTATTAAAAAAGAGCTATCCTTTGAATGCGTCCTCACTTGTGCCAGGGGTGACCAGTGCTAGTCAAAGGTGAGCTTAGAGGTTGCTCTAGGCCAAGTCTCTTGGGCAAAAGGGGAATGGTCTCTCATGCTCTGCTATGAGATGGAGTTGTAAATACCGTTTCAGAAACTAGGGGCCGTGTGACCAGAGATGTCCTACTCCCCTCCTTCCTGCCAGAAGCCCCTCAGTGACTGCCCATTGCCTACAGGGGGAAGCCCGCATCCTTTGTCTTGGCTTCAAGGAACACCATAGGCACACTCTCACCCTCCCACCTTGGCCTCCATCTTCCCTAGAAACTCATAAGTACCACCCCTGCCAATTTTGACTGAGCTGGCAACATCATAAGAGTTAACTCTTGGGACTTCCCTGGTGGTCCAGCGGATAAGACTCCGTGCTCCCAATGCAGGGGGCCCGGGTTCGACCCCTGGTCAGGGAACTAAGATCCCACATAGCACAACTAAACCCATGCGCCGCAACTATGGAGCCCGCGAGCTCTAGAGCCTGTGCCCCGCAACTACAGAAAGCCTGCACGCCTCAACGAAGACCCAGTGCAGCCAAAATAAACAAATAAATAAATAAATTTGTAAAAATGAATAAAAATAGAGAGGTCTCATTTAAAAAAAAAGAATTAACTATTACTGTTGGTGGCAGATTTGTAGCATCCTATCTGGTTGATTCTAAGATGCACCCTTTTTCTCATTTTAACAGCTTACTCATTTAACACTGATCATGCAATCGATGACATGTTGTTGTTTATCTGGCAGCACTGTTTTCTTTTGTTGGTTCACGGAATAACGACGTAGCTTACAAATGAAGGCATCTCGGGTTTGATGAAGTATGGTAAGTAGCATTTTCCAGAGTTGAGCTCTGGAAGCTGCTTGCCCATTCTCTGCATCTTTTTCCCCCAATCAGGCCTGGGTCCTGGTGTAATGGGGGTGATTTCTGGGGGCCTTTATGGATCTCTGGTTGCAACCACGGGTGATCCTTAAAATGTTTAATGACTAGACCAATCAAAACAGAAGGCTGAAAACCACTGGCATGTCTGTCCTGGAGCTTACTTGATCCCCACCCTGGTTGTGGTACTCTTTCCTGATTTTATGGACCGTTGCCTGCACCCTCAGGGAACGTGGCCTGTCACCCAGGCCCAGGGGAAATCCCCAACTGGATTAAGCCAGGCATAGTTATCTCAGTCTCCTTTGCCTTTACTGGCTTAAGGGATGGGCATGTATATTAGTTTAGTCTTGCTGCTGTAACAAATGAGCATAAAACAATACAAATTTATTATCTTATGGTTGTGTAAGACAGAAGTCGGGTACATATCTCACTGAGCTAAAATCAAGGTGTCTGCAGGGCTGAGTTCCCTTCTGGAGCCTCCGGGGAAGAACTGGTTTCCTTGCTCTTTAGGTATTGGTAGAATTTAGTTTCTTGCAGCTGTAAGAGTGAGGTTGCTGGCTGTCAGCAGGGGGCCTCTATTAGTGTCTCGTGGCCTCTCTCCAGGTCTTACACATAGCTCCCTCACTCTCAGAACCAGCGACAAATCCCCCTCCTGCAGCCATCTCCGTCACTCAGCTGGGTTTATGTGATTATGGTTTGTTTTTTTTGTTTTGTTGGGGTTTTTTTTTGGCCACTATATGTAGCTTGAGGGATCTTAGTTTCCCGACCAGAGATTGAACCCATGCCCCCTGCACTGGAAGCTCTGAGTCCTAACCACTGGACCACCGGTAAGTCCCATATGTGATTATGTTGAACTCCCCATCTCAAGAGTCTTCCTTTGGGACTTCCCTGGTGGTCCAGTGGTTAAGACTCAGCACTCCCAGTGAAGGGGGCCCAGGTTCAATCCCTGGTCAGGGAACTAGATCCCAAATGCTGCAACTAAGAACCCGCACGCCACAACTAAAGATCCCGCCTGCCGCAACGAAGCAACTAGGACCCTGTACAGCTAAATAAATAAATATATTTTTAAAAGTGGGGACTGGGACTTCCCTGGTGGTGCAGTGGTTGAGAGTCCGCCTGCCAATGCAGGGGACATGGGTTCATGCCCTGGTCCAGGAAGATCCCACATGCCGCGGAGCCACTAAGCCCAAGCGGCACAACTACTGAGCCTGCGCTCTAGAGCCTGCAAGCCACAACTACTGAGTCTGCGCGCTACAACTACCGAAGCCCGCGCCTAGAGCCCTGCTCCGCAACAAGGGAAGCCACCGCAATGAGAAGCCCACGCACTGCAACTAGAGAAAGCCCGCATGCAGCAACGAGGACCCAACGCAGCCAAAAAATAAATAAATAAATAAGTAAAACGAAAAAGAAAAAGAGACTCTACCTTTTTTTTTTTTTTAAAGAAGATGTTGGGGGTAGGAGTTTATTAATTAATTTATTTATTTTTGCTGGGTTGGGTCTTCATTTCTGTGCGAGGGCTTTCTCTAGTTGCGGCGAGCGGGGGCCACTCTTCATCGCGGTGCGCGGGCCTCTCACTATCTCGGCCTCTCTTGTTGCGGAGCACAGGCTCCAGACGTGCAGGCTCGGTAGCTGTGGCTCACGGGCCTAGTTGCTCCGCAGCATGTGGGATCCTCCCAGACCAGGGCTCGAACCCGTGTCCCCTGCATTAGCAGGCAGATTCTCAACCACTGCGCCACCAGGGAAGCCCCCGAGAGCCTACCTTTAATCTACAAAGTCCCTGTGGTCATGTAAGGTAAGAAATTCACGGCTTCCAGGGGACAAGAGTGTGAGGGTCTTTATAGGCCATTGTCTGCCTGCTACTGCATGTGACCCACTCTGGCCGATGAGATACAAGGGGAAATCTGCTGGGGCTTGGGGAAAGATTTCGCTCCCTGATATAACGATTCTGAGGCTTGCCGCACTCTTACCTGCTTTGATTGAGGGGCTATGAGCTATGGCAATCATTGTGCCACACTAGGCATCAACACCAAGAATAAAAGCTGACACACAGAGAATAGTAGTGGGAATATCAGAGTGAAAAGAGTGCTTGGCCTTTTGATGACAGTGTTGCACCACTGAACCAACCTAGCATATTTAACCTAGCTCCTACTGGCCCCCTCTTTAGGGCTGGAGGAGGACCCTGTATTTCCAGTTACGGCTGGGGATTCATCTTAGAGGAACAGACTGCCCATAGTGTCTGATGCTGCCTGCTAGACTGCACCTCCTGGTTGAGAGGATTGTCTGAATTATGCCTGAACCTGCTGTATCCTTCAAACTTGGTGGCTTGGACTGCTGGCTGCCCTCCCAGTGGCTCAGTCTCCCCAGCCCTGCCCCAAGGAGTCTCAGCTCTTTCCTCCCTGTTAATCCTGCATTTCCAGGGTCACATCCTACCTGTGCTCTTCCCACTTTGATGTTTCTGGTGTATCGTAATATCCAAACATCCTAGACTGCTGGCCATTCTCTGAATAGTCCTTCCACTTTCCTGCTTCTACACTGTTCCTTCATGCTGGTCCCTCAACTGGAAATGCTCTTTCAACACTCTCATATTTTCACCATTAAATCCTCGCGACCATCTTGTGATGCTATTATTCCCATCTGGCAAATGATTCAAAAACATTAGGTAATGTATTTAAGGGGATGTGGCCAGCAAGTGGCAGAACTGGGATGCTGATGTAGGTCTCTCTGACTTCAATGTCCATGTCCTCTGACTCCCCCATTTGACATTTTAGAGAAGACACTGCCCAACTCAAGTCATGAAGGACTTATCCCCTTCCATGTATTATAAACACCCTGAGGGCAAGGAGTGGGTCATCCCTTATTGACCCCCAGAGTCAGTGGTGTGCAGGTCAAGGTCAAAAACTGGCTTGGGGGTTGGAGGTGGGAGCCCTGATTTGTAGTGTTTTCTATGGGGTAAGTACCCCATAGTGGCTGATTTCAATGTCCCAATGTGACCTTACTGAACCAGGGGCTGGGAAGAGTGAACAGTGCACAGTGTTATAGGATGTTTCCACCGTACAGATATACAACAGATGTGAGTAACCTCAAGTGCACAGATAGGGACTTCCCTGGTGGCGCAGTGGTTAAGAATCTGCCTGCCAATGCAGGGAACATGGTTCAAGCCCTGGTCCGGGAAGATCCCACATGCCGTGGAGCAACTAAGCCCGTGCGCCACAACTACTGAGCCTGTGTGCCACAACTACTGAACCCCGCACACCTAGAGCCCGTGCTCCACAACAAGAGAAGCCACTGCAATGAGAAGCCCGCACACCGCAACAAAGAGTGGACCCCGCTCGCTGCAACTAGAGAAAGCCCACGCGCAGCAACAACGACCCAACGCAGCCAAAAATAAATAAATAAATTTTAAAAAATTAAGAGCTTTAAAAAAGAGAGCACAGATAACAGCAAAATGTAGTAAAAATCATTAGGAAGTGAATGAGTTTTGATCATTTATTACCTTTGTTTTAAATCCTGTTGCTTCTATTTTAATTTTATGTAACTTAATCTTTAAAATTGTTGTGTTTAACAATCGGCTTGCAAGTTTCCTGGAAACTTAACAATTAGGTTCCTAACTGGTTAGAGCCGGCTCCAGCGTGCCACTGCTGGAGTCTAGTCCGAGGCTTTGCTTTTAATTGGTTCTAGGATGGTGGTGGGTATGCTAATAAAAAGAACATGCTCATCCACTAATGAGTTTGGAACAGAGCTGGTAACCAGACTTCAGCATTCTTTCCCATGTCTGAGAATGCCTTAGTTCCACCGCTCACACAGAAGGCCAAACAAATAAAAATTAGCTGAGGGTGGAGACCAAAGAACAGCCAAGGCTCCAACTAAGGTCTGTGAAAACTGATCTCTGCCCAGTGCCAGGGTGGGGCCTTGTGACTGCTTCCAGTTCAAAACAGTCCTGGCAACTGGGTTTGAGCAACTGTCCTCTCTCCGACTACACCCACAGCCAGAGCAGTACTGAAGAAAAAGCACCAGTCATCTTGTTATTCTATCACATTCCAGAAAGTACAGCACCCCCCCCCCCCCCGCCAGGAACTGGGGAGCCTAAAAAGAAGTAACAACTAGATTGCTCCTCCCAAAGGCACAAAGAAGTGCTGCGCTGGGACTGCCTTAAGGTTTCCTTATGGGTACAGCGCTGACATCACTGGAAACTGGAGTGGGCAGGCACAGCTTAGGGAGGGAGAGGGCCAGCTGGAGAATCAGCTGTGCTGCACTGCACTCAGCACTATCCCTGTCCCGGTTCAGAGATTGTACCATATATGGACTCAGGCTCAGGACGGCAGTCCCGCTGATTTGCATTGGGGCTCCCTGAAAATTGCATTTTGGGATTAGGTCATTGCTACCAGCAAAAGGGAAGACCCCAGTAAGGCTTGTCAGCATAAAGAAATCGGGCCAACTGTGGTCTGGCGTGGACCGAGGAGGGAAGGGGGTGCTGCCCCTTTCCAGCCAAGCTGCTCTTGGGAGCAGGCCAGAGCCTCAGCAAGCTGTGGGAGTGACTCTCGGCCACGGTGCACTCAGTAACAGTCTAGGCTCCCAGTTACTCTGGGGTCAAGATGGGTTCACCCAGGTAAACCCCAGCTAGTGAACTCACAACCTCATCCCCTAGGTCCAGACTGGGTCAGCCCAGGGTGACACAACTGGGCCTTGGGAATCCAGGGAAAGGGGAAAGGAAAGGGTTGGTTGGAAGTGATCTGGGAAAGTGGCTTTTAATAAATGTTCAATAAATTGGATCCAATTTGTAAAGATTAATTAATTTGTTTTGCTGTTGTTTCAGCAATTGGATGGCTTTAACTTTTTTCTTAAAGGACCAGTTTGAATTATTTCAGGACACTTCTCTCTCTGTGCACCTCTTGATTTGATTCAAAAGACAAGAAGCATGAATTACTCTCTGGCAGTGAGAATGAACTGCTCCATATGCGAGATGCAGAGAAACCTCACAAACATAAGGTAGAGAGAAAGAAAGCAGACACAAAGGAGGCCTGTGAATCCCATTCATATCAGCTCGAAAACAGGCAAATCCATCTGTGTTGCTAGAACTCGGGATAGTGGTTCCGCTGTTGGCGTTAGTGCCTGGGAGGGGCAGGAGGGCTTCGGGGTGCGAGTGATATACTCATTCTTTGTCTGGGTGCTGCTTACACAGATGGAGACACACTGAGATGTCCACTTAGGATCTATGACATGTCTGTATGTCTGTAATATTTCATTCAAAAGTTTCATTAAAAAACCCACAAAAACCAGGTCTTCCAAGATGGCCCACACTGTCTATGGAGTGTGTATCTCCCTAAATAAACCTTCGTTTGCTTTAAACACACACACACACACACACACACACACACACACACACACACACGCACGCACAAACCAGAATGTAATCTTATGAAGTAACTTGTAACAGCAAAACAGTGAATTCCTCTGTGCCAACCAAAAATAAGCCCTGAGGGTCAGTGCAGCACAACGCGCAGAGCGACACTGGCTCTGACCCCACTGCTGCTGTTCACCGCTGAAAGGGTCTTGGGAACCCAGCTCCCCACTTCTCACATCCTCCACTGCAGAACAAAGGGGTGGGATTCGATGAAATGCTCTCCCAGAGAAGACTCCTCTTCCTACCTGCTTCAGTGGAGATGGAATAGATTTAATGTTTGCTTTGCCTCACCTGTGATCTTGTAGAGGAAAGTTCTGCAGGCTTGGTGAGCCCACAGATCAGATTTCACAGTCAAGGCGTACACACGCCTGTGCTCACACACACACAGGCACACGTGGGAGTGTCGAGCCCCTCTCAGCAGCCTCTCGTCACCCATCGTCAGCCTTGACTTTCCCATTCGTCTCCATTCTCGCCTCACCTCCTCCCCCTTGATCTTAGTGTTATTTGTCTCCTAGGGCTGCCATACAAAGTACCACAGACCGGATGGTTTAGAACAACAGAAAATTGTCACTTCACAATTCTGGAGGCTAGGAGTTTAAGATCAAGGTGCTGGCAGGGCCACGCTCCCTCTGCAGCCACCGAAGGATCTTTTCTATGCCTCTCTCCTAGCTTCTGGTGGCCTCAGTGATCCTTGACTTGGGGATAATCACTCCGGTCCTCCATCTGCACGTGGCGTTCTCCCGTGACCTCACGTGGCCGTCCCTCTGTGCACGTCTGTGCTCAAATTTTCCCTTCTTATAAGGACACCAGGCATATTGATTAGGGCTCATCCTAATCAACTCATTTTAACTTGATGACCTCTGTCAAGACTCTATTTGCAAACATGGTCATATTCTGACGTACTAGGGGCTAGAACTTCCATACATATATTTTTTGAGAAGGACATAATTCAACTCATAACATCCAGTGATTAAAAGGCTTCAGGAAAACCTCAAGTAGCCCCCAACTCTATGCCCTGCCAGGAAAGAGTAAGGATTCCAGATGAAGACCAAACACCGAGAGACTTGAATTAATCTCGTGTTTGTATCATACTTCCCACGCCCAAAGCACTTCCATAATCAATATATCATTTGATTCCCCACAGTAAGAAAGGTAGAAATGCAGGCTCTGGGGCCAGACCGCCTGGGTTGGAATCTCAGCTCCATTTGTTACCAGCTGCTTGACCCTGGGCACGGGACCTCTTTGCCGTGGTCTCCTCGTCTGTCAAAGAGGGATGTGCCGAGAATCAAAAGAATTAACACGAGAAGCACTTACAACAGCGCCTGGCACACAATTCGCATGGATAAGCCTTAGCTACAGCAAGATCAGAACACCAGACTGCGTCATCCCCATCTTACAGATGAGGAAACTGAGGCACACAAGAGTGATTCTAGGCAGATCCAGAATGGAAACCCAGGCCTTGTGGGTTACAGCACAGACTCATTGGGTTATCTGGCCTGACTTGCTGTCCCTTTTAGGTAATAGTAACAACAACAACGACAGCTACCTTTCACTGAGCACTCAGTAATTGCCAGGCACTGTGCTAAGTGCTTTCCATCCAGCATCTTATTTAATCCTCGTGTGAGGTCTTGGGATCCCCATTTTAGAGCTGAATCACCCAGCTAGTGATGGAAAGCCAGGATTTGAGTGCAGGCCTCTGCAGCATCAGGGCCTGAGTTTTCGACCCTTTACGTACCATAACCTCTGGAAAGAAGATGACCACTGTAGTTGCTTGCTTTATAAACCAGGTGTTGCCAGGATGGATCAGGTGATATTTGTAAGCTCAGGAAGAAGCCATTCCTAACCATCCTTCATCCTAAGTGTCCCATGTGCTCCCACGGAAGGATTTGCAGATCTGACACCAGAGCTTAGGAAGCCAACCCTGGGAGAGGAGAGACGCCAGATGAGAGCGTTATAGCCAAGGCCAGGCCCGGGTGCCAGCGAGATTGTCTGATGCTGCTGAACAGGTAGAGGAGAACCCGATGCCAGAACCCAGAGGGAACTGCAGTGCCCGGGCACAAAGGCTTCGTGACACCTTTCATGTCTGTGAGGAGAGAGAAGAATGACACTTCACTTGGGTGCAGGTAGTCCTGGGGCAGCGGGGATGCTGCTCAGACGGCCACCTGGGAACACCTTCCTGGTTGGGGATGTCAGGCAGAGACCTAATGGAAGCAGCCCCATGGGGGCTTTGCCCAGGCTGGGCTGACACAATCCTGATGCACACACGTGGTTGTGTCTGGTGACGCAGACAGACACGACTGTTTGGGCTTTTGTCGTTTCTTCTTCTCCCTCTATCAGCAGCATTGCACTCAAAGTCCTTGATCCCAGTCGGCCTGATTAGGGTCGTCACGATCCCTGGGCCCTGCCTGTGCCTCCTGGGGCCCCCTGGTGGATGCACCAAGGTTAAAGGAACCAGTGGAGGCCGAAAATAGGGCAGCTGTGGTGTGCAGAGGGGAAGGCGGGGTCCAGTGGATTTTTTTCCAACAGAATTTACAGAGCGCTGGCCTGAATCTCTCTTGCCCCCCTGGGTGAATGAGTTACCGTGACAGCTCTGACCCTGGAATGGACTTTGAGGGGAGGGCAAAATAAAAGGTTGGCCGCCTCCTTCGATTTCCATTTGGAGCACTCCGCAACTCTCCAGGGCATTGAGAAGGCAACACACTTGGAGTTTTCCCAGAAGAATGTGGGCTGTGGCCTTAGCAAAAGGTGTTTACTCCCTTGGAGGTGGGATTTTTATTGCTAGTTTCAACATCAAGGAGGTGTGAACGTTACATACAAATCCTGACAATCAATACCATCTGAGGAAGGCCAGAAAGGGGTTGCACAGGTCACTGCTTCTCAAAGTTCAGAGGCACAGTTTGGAAACAGCTGGGACTCTCGTGAAAATGCAGATTCTCAACCAGTAGTTCTGGGGTGGGGCCCGGGAGTCTGTGTTTCTGACGTGTCCCTGAGGCTTGTCCTCTGGATTAAGAAATACTCCTGTACCGTCCTGGCATTCTCCTCCACACACACCACCCCCGCCAAAAACCTAAAATAAAACCGGGGAATTGCATTTCCTGGAAGTGTCTTACATGACCCCAAATAACTGGGAAAGGACTGCCGTACGGTATTTAGGGTTTTAACTGTCCCCTCTGCTCCCGCCCACCAAGAATGGTCTTACACTAGAGCAGGCCAGAGGGTAGCGCAAAGGATGAAGACGATTTCACGGACAGTCTCCGGCAATCTTAAAGAAAAAACAGAAACAACAGTATTAAAGCTACCAGATTTTGCTCTACAAATACATTTGCTCTACAAATACACTCTTAAAGGTGGCTTGGACTGATATATAAGCATAACAACAACTAGAAAACATGGTTAAAGGCAAATTTTATTCTCTGTGCTTTTCTGTATTTCCCAAATCTTCTACAAATGAACGTATGTTGCTTTCTTTTTTTTTTTTAAAGGCTACGCTTGAAACATTCTGGACTGTGGAAGTGCACAGGCCTTTTCCCTGGTACTGGGAACTAGAATGGAATCTTTAACATTCAAGAGCTGATACTGTCTAGACAGGTACATTCTGCAGATAACTGAACCTTTGGGGATGGAGGGAGGGCTAGGATCTTCTGGCGTTGAGGAGATCAAGCTGGCAAGGCAGGTGGGCGTTGAGCCACCATTTGGCATTGAAGGAGGGAGGGAGACAGCGCGTGGGGAGCACCCAGCCTCTGCCTCCTGAGGTCATGCTGACTGCTTGTGGCCCAAGGTCTGATTTATTTTAGTTTCTATGTCTGTGAGCAAGGCCAGTTTGCATAAATGATGGTCTGGCATTTTGATCCATGTTTACAAATCAATGAGCAGACTACCAAAATCAATGAACTGTGATCGTGCGCATTTTATAGATGAGAAAAGGCAGGTTGGGGTAGGGAGGTTGGAGAGGGTAGAATTAATCACGGAAATGGAAACTTCATAACTCAGTTTCCCTTCCAAGGCATTTCCTTTCCTTCAGGGATTCCCAATCTTTGGAAGAGATAGCGCACGTAACTGGATAAACACAGTCCTCTCCTTATCAGCAGGGTGCTTTGTACACAGTAGATACTCATTTTTAAAAAATACCCTAATGTTTCTTTCATAATGGTCTGAGCATAAAGCACAGAGCAATTTTAGGAAATTGCCATCTTTTCCCACTGGTAGCAACAAGCTTTGCAGAGAGGTTTGCATACGCAGTCACCAATACCTATTTGTTAAACAGAATAAAAGAATATTGAAGAGACAAGATTTAGGAGGTCTGAAAAAACAAAATGGATTGCTACGAAATGGGAAAAGAGCTGGCTCTAAAATGTAGCAATGTTCTCTTATGTTTACACATATAAGACGGCTTTATAGGTTTCACACATGTAATTTCTAATGTTTGAGAAAATAAAATTATAGGAGGGCTGCCTTCTCAGGTCCCTCAACCCTCTGTTCAGGAATGAAGACTGGCCTTCTGTTACCAACTTGGCCGATCTCTCTGCTGCTTTCTTGCCAGGCCTACTCAGATTTGAATACCCTTCATCCTGCAAAGGTCAATGTAAGTGACATTTGCTCTTTTGTCTCCAGAGGTCAATATAAGTGACATTTGCTCTTTTGTCTCCAGTCTTCATTCCTCTGGGTCCTTTGTTGACCTAGACCCACGACCCTGCCAATCAGTTGTCCCTTATTTTCATGGCTTCCTCTAGAAAAAGGAAAAACTCCTTTATAGGCAGGTATGAACAACTGGTAAGTTTAGAGTAGCCCAGAGAGGTTGCATTCCAGGCCAAACTCTGAGCAGACCAATTTGTCTCCTAAGGCTCTCCTTGACTATTTTTGATCCTCTGTTTTTAGTGTCAGGGTGTCTCTGGCCTCCAGAGCACATCTCTGAGGCTCTCTATTACCTCAGGGAAGGCTCCCGACCTGCTGACTCACCCTGACCCCCATACCTTTCCCCCTCTCACCATCCTATCTGAACTTACCCAACCTTGCCCCAGCCTTCAGCATCTTTGTCATAAGTTGACCAAATGTACCAACAGGCCCCTTAATAGTGAGAATTAAAGACAAGTGCATTTTTGAGATGATAGACCTTCAAATCACCCAATGTAAGCAACCCTGCCATTGGGTCCATGGGCCCCATAAAGATTGATGACAGATAAGTGAAGCTGGGGTCTACGTGATCTTCCCTCAATTGCACAGCACTTTCCTCTGGCCCTACGGACATCGGTGACTCACCAGGAGCGTCAGAGGACCAAATTGCTCCCTAAGCAAAGCAGATAAGAAGAAACACAAGGTGGTATTTGCTGGGGTGAATCATTGCCCTTTCAGCATGTTTGAACTGTCTACTTCTGATCCAAGGTCCCTGGATGAGCAAATTGATATATGACCAGTTAGATTCTCCCTGCAGTGGTTTCAGCACATGCCCAAAGCCTCTGTCATAATGCTGTGCACTCCCTGACCGCCTTGCTAATGGTAACTGGGCTCTGCACCATACGTACCAGGCTGGGAGAACCAGAAGACCAGATGTGGGCCCAGGTGCCCCTTTCCCCTGGCAAGAACCAGCCCCGAGTTCCCACAGTTTGCCATATCTTACCACTATCCTACATCAAGCTCCATAATTTATTATGGAAAGCACTCTGCAGTAGAGAAAAGCAGATGGGAAGACGCTCAGAAATCCCACTGCACCAGCAGCTAATGAGAACAGTTACTGTCATTTGCTGTCAGAGGCAGCATGAGCTGGAGTTCTCAGACCCAAGTCAAGCAAATAAGAACTTGAGAAGGAAACTCTTATAAGCAGAGGAGAAGTCTGCCACTGTTGTTACACCAGGCTGCGGTGGTATCTGGGTTGGAACTGCAAGACCCCCAGTTGAGAGTATAGGCTGGAGGCCTGGTCAGGAGTCTGAGCTATGGTGGGCCACACAGACCCTGGAACTTTCCAGGGGATCTTCCTCACCAACAGTCCCCCAGTGTGACACATTCTTTCTTTTCTTTTTTAATTAATTAATTTATGGCTGCATTGGGTCTTTGTTGCAGTCGCAGGCTTCTCATTGCGGTGGCTTCTCTCGTTGCGGAACACAGGCTCTAGGCATGCAGGCTTCAGTAGTTGTGGCACATGGGCTCAGTAGTTGTGGCTCGCGGGCTCTAGAGCGCAGGCTTAGTAGTTGTGGCACACGGGCTTAGTTGCTCCGCGGCATGTGGGATCTTCCCAGACCAGGGCTCGAACCCGTGTCCCCTGCATTGGCAGGCAGATTCTTAACCACTGCAGCACCAGGGAAGCCCCTGACACATTCTTAGCTCACTGTCAGTAATGGGTCTCTCACTAACTGAGGATGTTGGATTGGGGCAACTGGAGAAATATCAATACATTCCTGGTGTGTGTGTGTGTGTGTGTGTGTGTGTGTGTGTGTGTGTGTGTGTGTGTGTGTGTGTGTGTGTGTGTGTGTGTGTGTGTGTCTGTGTGTGTCTGTGTGTGTCTGTGTGTGTGTGTGTGTTGGGGATGGGGCTTACCACTTACTTTCTGATCGGAGAGCAAATGTGATTGAACCGAAAAAGGCTCTAGGTAAGGCAAGTTACAGGCAAACATAAACATTACCAGTTTACTTCTTAAATATTTATCAGCCTAAACTTTTTTTTAAATATTTATTTATTTATTTGGCTGTGCTGGGTCTTAGTTGCCTCATGTGGGATCTTTTAGTTGCGGCGTGTGGGCTCTTAGCTGCAGCACGTGGGATCTAGTTCCCTGACCAGGCATCACACCTGGGCCCCCTGCATCAGGAGCTCGGAGTCTCAACCACGGGACCACCAGAGAAGTCCCCAAACTTGCTTATCTGGAGAGGCCGTATATAACATAGCGGTGAAACTGACAGGCTCTGGCATCAGACAGATCTGAATGTGAATCCAGCTATACTCACTGTGTGGTCTTGGGCAAGTTACTTAACTTTTCTAGGTCTCAGTTCCCTTATCAGTAAGATGGAGATGATGATAACAAGGGTACCCTCCAAATAGAGTTATTCTGAGGGCTGAATGAGCTAATGCAGTCAAAGTGGTAGAACGGTACACTATTTAATAAATGTTCAATACATGTCAACTATAATCCTGGGAATGTGAAAGCTCATCATTTTTGGTAAAAGCCAAGTTTATTTAAGTCTAATTTATGTTCGATAATTGCCCCATTTGGTGTACATTTCTATGCGTTTTAACAAGCACATACAATCATGTAACCACCACCACAATCAAGATGCATCACCCCCAAAGTTCCTCTGTGCCCCTTTGCCATCACCTCCTCTCCCCACCCCTAACCCCAGGCAACCACTGATCTGTTTTCTGTCCCTATAGTTTTGCCTTTTCCTGAATGTCATATAAATGGAACCATACAGTATGTAGGAGAAAACTCATCATGTTTAAAGGTTGGCATATACTTGACATCCAATACATTTCTAAGTAGATTTAAAGAACCAAGATACAATTTTCATTCCAAATCAGATGATATGTTTCCCATTGACTTATAGAAGAGGTACAATTTTCTCAAATGCCTCCCGAGTAGTTCCTTTATGGGTAAGTGGGTTTTTCTCATACACTGTCTGTCAGTCATTAAGTCTGAGTCTTGAGTCTGGGGTTGGCAAGGAGATCTCAGGTATTCAGAAAGGGGAAGTACAAGTTCCCCTTCTTACCTGAATGGATAAAGGGAGGAGGAGAGAGTCATGTGAGGCAGGAAGTGAGTCACATGGCTCTCCATCTCTCCATTTTAGGGGAGGTTTGGGGAGCTGTGGAGAGGAATGCCAAGGGCAGGGGCATTTCATTTATTTGCTTCAATTCATGGCTTGGACACTGGGATGAGGTTGCCTTGCAACCTCCCTGCCCCAAACCTTGGAGGTAACCACTCCTCAGTAAGCCTGGTAGCACCACAACTATTTCAGTTCCCATGTGGCATGGAGGGGCCCCAGAAGTCCCCTTGTGGAGGGGAAGGAGAAGAAGCAGCTGAGTTAAGAGTGGCCCACTGTGACCAGGGGAGGTGACCCTAGAGCAGGGATCATGGGCTAATCCCCTGATCAGGGGCTGGACAGAGGACATGGCTTGGAGGATTTAACACCGACAAGAGGCTGCAGAAGCCAGGCATCCAGGAATCAGCCCCAAACCCTGGCCAAGAGGCCATATGTTGAGTGCATCTGCAGTCCACTTGGCTGTATGCAAAGGTCAGCAGGGAGGGGCGATGGGCAATGGTGGGGATCGAGCACCAGGGACACTTCTGGATTGTAGACCCCCTCTACCCTAGTCCCATGATGACTCAGTCAGCACATCCCTCCCTGCAATCCCATCTCGGGGAAACAAAGGTGAGGGCAACAAAATCGGAAAGCCTAAGCATTTTCCTTCAATTATTGTTTGAATTATTGCAGCAGACTAAGGTGAGTCAGTAGGCGAGAGCTTGAGAGGAAGTCAAAAGTTGTTTTCTCAGCTAACTTGAGCATAATGTGTATAAATCTCCAGCCCCGGTGCACTCCCATTACAACTTCACAGCCACTTTATCTTAATTTCTGATCTATTACCTCTTGACAGTAGCCTCTAAAACTGCAGCTTTAAGAATCATGGTCTCGCAACCATAGTCCAATAGTGCAACTCATTTCTCTGCAAATAATGATTTTTAAAAGTTTGTTACTCAGGGCTTCCCTGGTGGTGCAGTGGTTAAGAATCCACCTGCCAATGCAGGGGACATGGGTTCGAGCCCTGGTCCGGGAAGATCCCACATGCAGTGCAGCAACTAAGCCCGTGTGCCACAACTACTGAGCCTGCGCTCTAGAGCCCGCGAGCTACAACTACTGAAGCCCGCGGGCCTAGAGCCTGTGCTCTACAAGAGAAGCCACCGCAATGAGAAGCCCGCGCACCGCAACGAAGACTAGCCCCTGCTCGCCGCAACTAGAGAAAGCCCGCACGCAGCGACGCAGACCCAATGCAACCAAAAATAAATAAATAAATAAATAAAAAGTTTGTTACTCAAATAGGCAGTCTGTAACCTGTCTTTAAGTTCAGGATTTCACCATCCATATTTCTTCAATGAGCCCTCTCCTTTTCTCTCTGGATACACACAAAGGTACATCATGCCTTTAGATGCATTTCGGCATTTCACAAAGCAATATGAGTTTTTCATAATGAGCAACTGAAATGGGATTTGGCTGCTAGGAGATTAAGAAAATGATTATAAATAACGGGAAAAAAATGTCCTTTACTTGAGAGCAAATAAACTTCACTTTTTAAAGTTATTTATTTAATTTTATTTATTTTTGGCTGCATTCGGTCTTCGTCACCGCACGTGGGCTTTCTCTAGTTGCGGCGAGCAGGGGCTACTCTTCGTTGCGGTGCATGGGCTTATTGCTGTGGCTTCTCTTGTTGTGGAGCATGGGCTCTAGGCGCACGGGCTTCACTAGTTGCGGCATGCGGGCTCAGCAGTTGTGGTGCATGGGCTTAGTTGCTCCACAGTATGTGGGATCTTCCCAGACCAGGGCTCGAACCCATGTCCCCTGCATTGGCAGGTGGATTCTTTTTTGTTGTTTTAAAAAAAAATTTATTATTATTTTTTTTACATCTTTATTGGAGTATAATTGCTTTACAATGGTGTGGTAGTTTCTGCTTTATAACAAAGTGAATCAGTTATACATATACATATGTCCCCATATCTCTTCCCTCTTGCGTCTCCCTCCCTCCCACCCTCCCTATCCCACCCCTCTAGGTGGTCACAAAGCACCGAGCTGATCTCCCTGTGCTATGCGGCTGCTTCCCACTAGCTATCTACCTTACGTTTGGTAGTGTATATATGTCCATGCCACTCTCTTGCTTTGTCACAGCTTACCCTTCCCCCTCCCCATATCCTCAAGTCCATTCTCTACTAGGTCTGTGTCTTTATTCCTGTCTTATCCCTAGGTTCTTCATGACAGTTTTTCTTTTCTTAGATTCCATATATATGTGTTAGCATACGGTATTTGTCTTTCTCTTTCTGACTTACTTCACTCTGTATGACAGGCTCTAGGTCCATCCACCTCATTACAAATAGCTCAATTTCATTTCTTTTTATGGCTGAGTAATATTCCATTGTATAAATGTGCCACATCTTCTTTATCCATTCATCCGATGATGGACACTTAGGTTGTTTCCATCTCCGGTCTATTGTAAATAGAGCTGCAATGAACATTTTGGTACATGACTCTTTTTGAATTAGGTTTTCTCAGGGTATATGCCCAGTAGTGGGATTGCTGGGTCATATGGTAGTTCTATTTGTAGTTTTATAAGGAACCTCCATACTGTTCTCCATAGCGGCTGTACCAATTCACATTCCCACCAGCAGCGCAAGAGTGTTCCTTTTCTCCACACCCTCTCCAGCATTTATTGTTTGTAGATTTTTTGATGATGGCCATTCTGACTGGTGTGAGATGATATCTCATTGTAGTTTTGATTTGCATTTCTCTAATGATTAATGATGTTGAGCATTCTTTCATGTGTTTGTTGGCAGTCTGTATATCTTCTTTGGAGAAATGTCTATTTAGGTCTTCTGCCCATTTTTGGATTGGGTTGTTTGTTTTTTTGTTATTGAGCTGCATGAGCTGCTTATAAATTTTGGAGATTAATCCTTTGTCAGTTGCTTCATTTGCAAATATTTTCTCCCGTTCTGAGGGTTGTCTTTTGGTCTTGTTTATGGTTTCCTTTGCTGTGCAAAAGCTTTTAAGTTTCATTAGGTCTCATTTGTTTATTTTGGGTTTATTTCCATTTCTCTAGGAGGTGGGTCAAAAAGGATCTTGCTGTGATTTATGTCATAGAGTGTTCTGCCTATGTTTTCCTCTAAGAGTTTGATAGTGTCTGGCCTTACATTTAGGTCTTTAATCCATTTTGAGCTTATTTTTGTGTATGGTGTTAGGGAGTGATCTAATCTCATACTTTTACATGTAGCTGTCCAGTTTTCCCAGCACCACTTATTGAAGAGGCTGTCCTTTCTCCACTGTACATTCCTGCCTCCTTTATCAAAGATAAGGTGACCATATGTGCGTGGGTTTATCTCTGGGCTTTCTATCCTGTTCCATTGATCTATATTTCTGGCAGGTGGATTCTTAACCACTGTGCCACCACGGAAGCCCAAGGGCAAAGAAACTTTAAATGTTGCATGTTACAGTGCCACGGTGATCAAGTAATTAGTAGTTCCTATTGAAATAAGCTTAACCCAGGGAAACTCAATAGGCAATTATACTTTCCATGTGAAACTGAGCAGGAAAAAATATGAGATTTAAGAAGGTGGAAAAGGAACTTCTTTGTACACCTCTATTAAAATCAGATGTTGGAACCCAAATGCACTTTAAAGTATATCATTATTTTATTATTATTATTTATTTTTGCATCCTTTTATTACTTTGAAGCAAGGAAATCAATCTAGGGAAAAGGTGAGAGTTGGCATCTTGAAATGCAGTGGGAAATTATAAACTATGAGAGCTATTGATAAAGCTGGTGTTTATAGCTCCATCAAGGATTTTATATTATTTACATCTAGACTATATACACAATCAACGCCCACTAATCCATTCCAGGTAATTAGTGCTGTTTCCATTTTCAAAGTCACACAAGACTCTTCTTGCAGCCAAATACACATGAGACAGAGATGCTTTGAGAGGGTCACTTGGATCAAGATTTAAAATACAACCATTTACAATAAAGGCCTTCCAAGCCAGACTGTTCATTTTGACATAAATTGGATCCAAACTGGCATCACTGAGGATGTATTTCTGGTATTCATCTACAAACACAAATTCTCGTGAGTGATGTCAGATAGGATCTGGGCATATAAGATGTCCATTGACCTGGTGAATTTCTGATCATGAAAACTCTGGAAGAGTTTTCCCCCAAATCCCACCTTCAGATTCTGTAGCCGGGAGAAACAAACAGGAAACATTAGCAAACAAACAGGAAGAATTAGCAATTGTCTTTGACTTAGCACCTCAGTTCATTCCCCCAAGTCTGAAGTTCCCCTTTTTTTGGTGAGGTCTTCAGTTTCATACATTCATGTACTGATTTATTCATTTATTTGTCTTATTAGTTATTTACTGCTGTGTAACAAATTACGCCCCGAGACTTAGTAGCTTAAAACTACATGCATTTATGACCTCTTTATTTCTGAGGGTCAAGAGTCTGGCGTGGCTTAGCTGGGTCCTCTGCTTCAAGGTCTCCCCACAAGGCTGTAATCAAGGCGTCGGCCAGGGCTGGGAGTCTCCAGTCAGGAAGCATCCACTTCCAAGCTCATGTGGTTGTGGGGAGGATTCAGTTCCTTGCAGGATGTTGGACTGGACCTCAGCTCCTCCTGAGGCCTCCCTCAGTTCCTTGCGACATGACCATTTCCAACATGGCAGCTTGCTTCATCAAAGCATGTAAGCTGAGGAGGTAACTAGCAAGATGGAAGTTACACTCTTTTATGTCTCACTTTTATAATGGAAGTGAGATACCCTCAACATTGCCATATCCCATGGTCTAGAAGCAAGTTTCTCAAGGTAAGGAGAATACACAAGGCTGTGAGTACTAGCAGGTGGGGATATTTGGGGGCCATCTCGGAGGTTGCCAATCACATGTGTTAAGAATTTGTTGAGCCCCTCTTAGCTTCATGACCCTGTGCCAGGTGCCGGGGATATAGTGACGACCACCCTTCTCTCATCACAACTCACAACCTATCTGGGGGAAAGGGAACAGACATTCAATAGATTATTGCAATTGGTGATAAACACACTAAGTTAGAAATACAGGGAATAAAAGCTCCAATCCGGTCTAGGTTGAGGGAGGTAGGATGTCAGGCAGGGACATTTCAATGGAGACCTAAAGAAGGACTGGCCCAGGACAGAGAAGGGAGGAAGTTTACCAGGCAGAGGAAACAGCCTGTGCAAAGATCCTGAGGCAGGAAAGACTGTGTTGTATTTGAGGGAAGAGTGGCTGCAGTGTCGAGAGAACAGGAACAGCAAGAGAAGGAAGTGAGGCCTTGTCTGCTGTCTTAAGGATTCTGGCCCATGGCCAGTGACCTTCTCAAGGAGGCCCTTGAGAAGTGACCTGGAGACCCCTTTGGCCACTTTTCTCTTCCTGAGGTCTTCTCTCTACTGGCCTGCAGTCAGTCTTGAGGCTGTGACCATGCTCAGATGCACCTGAGTGCCTCATTCCTCTTTATCTTGTGATGATATCCTGCTGATATCATACCATATAGACCCAAAAGCTCTTCCTCCTCCCACCTATAGGATTTTTCTAGAGGTTTTGAAGCAAAACCAGATGTAGACCCCTAATATGTAAAACAGACAAAAGCAGAACCACTCAGATCACAGACAGTTACAGGAGGAGAAGGTGCCCTTGGGAACACCTTTCCCCACATTCCCACGAGGGTTCCCAAGACACCTCTCTGGGGCTCTAGGACTCTGACAATCCTAGCTGGAGAAACATGTCCCTCAGCCACAACTTTGCCAAATATTATTCCCAAGGACTCATTCTTTCAATAAACCTTTACTGAACCCTTACAGTGTATCAGGCATGAGGGAGGCACTGAGCATATGAAGGAAGGTGATTAAGACAGTCTCCTCCCTCCGTGAACTCACTAAGGAGGGATTCACGTGGGTGAATGACTCATCGCATTGCATTACATGTGATGTGCAATTACAGAGGGTAAGGCAGGGAACCACGGTGGCTCAAAGGGGACACACGCAGAAAAGACTTCAGGAGTAGATGAAGCTTGAGTGAAGAGGAGTTTGCAGGTGAACAAGAGGCCTGGCGATACCTGTCTCTGAGGATTTGCCCTTGAAATCACTCCCTTCCCCCTGTACCTCTCAGATCTCACCATCTAGATGGGGTATCCCCTCTCACTAGGCTAAAAGAAAAGCCCTAGGCTTGCAGTAGAAAGGCCTTGAGGGAGCTCCTATAACAACCATAGTGTAAGTTCATATTGGGTTTTAATTTTGCACAGCTCCTGGATTGAGATAGAAGTTGAGCAACTTTACATAGTTGAAGACCCCAAACTGTCTTTCCAAACTTCTCAGTAGAGGGACTGAGCAGGGAACACTGGGTATCCCACCTTAGAGCATTTCTTCCCAAACAAGGCCCTTTCAGAAGGGGCAGTGGACCTCCTGTCTGCTGTCAGAGTCTTAGACTGGGGTCACTCATCAGGTCGAGCATGTTCTGTTGGCTTCTGGGGTTCTCCCTGATGGGCCTTGACAGTCCAGAATTCTAGGGAGAGCTGCCTTCCATTTGCTAAGTAACTATGCAGAGATTTGACTAATAATTCCTAACAACAACTAAAAGCTCGTACCAGTCCTAAAACAGTAAATTCAGTAAATTTAAAGTCTTAAAATAGTAAAGGATGCGATATGCATTGCATATTGCATAGCCTCAGTATGCTGAGGCTATGTGATATCAGAACAACTGGTCATTCAAAGGAAGAGCCTTCAGGACCGGATGCTGGGCTGTGCAAGCCAGGCAGTCTGTTGTTTAATTGTTTTATCTCTGGTGACTCATACATCTTTAGCTTAGCCTCAGGCCAGGTTTGGGTAATAACAGCAAAAGAGTCCAGCTCAACTCTCTCCTCCTCCCAAGATCTTCCTTCCAACAGAAAAATAAGCTCTGTCTTTGTCCTACAAACTCAAACTACCTTTGGATTTTTCCACACATTGTAAGGTCCTAGCATATTCTCTTGGGCCACCTACACCTCTTATCTTGTTTTTATAATGTTGATTACAATTTTATACTGTTTTTCTTCTCAGGGGATGCCTTTGACTACCAGAGTAGATGGTAAGCTCCTTTCAGGCTCAGGGAATGCTTTCCCCATATTGGAAGTTATGGCTCTTTGCCATTTCCACTAGACTTAGCACAGTGTCAGGCAAGTAGGCACTCTATAAATATTTGTGTGTGAATGAATAACCATGGCCTGCCCTGTGTATTACGCAGCCAGTTTCCCTGACACGAGGGGACCCAGCTGGGGCATTTGTGAGAAAAGGAGGCAGTCTGGGAGGGCTGCAGGTGGTTCACAGCTGGCAGGCAACGCCCACAGACCCCTGGTCAAATACATGTGAAAATTAACATCTTTATGCCTCAAAAAAAAAAAAGAAAGAAAGAAAGAAAGAAAAAGAAACGCCCCTAATTGAACCTATATCGAGGGTGATTCCCATTTACTTAATCCCAGTTTGGACTACACATCACCAGGCTTCACTTGCACCCTTTCCTTTAGTTATAAGTTAGCTATTTTTACCACATTTCACTTCTTTACCCTAGAAAGCATTTCCTGAAAACAGCCCACCGGAGGATTCTGCTAAGAGCAGTGAGTGGTTTTATTTCCTTTTCCTTCCAACTTTTGCCATTTACTAAGATGGCAGGCAGTTAGAGTTTCATCTCCTTGAACCTTGGTGAAAAATTGAAGAGCAGGTAACACAACCAGAGTATGACGATGTGCTTATTTAAAGACGGAATTTGCTTTTTAGTGCAAGCAAGGAGACGGCATGGTCTCCACCCTGGATAACGTGCTTCTGTTCTGAGGACAGCCTCTCCTGGCTTTATGATTGTGGGTGACTCACTCAACCATCTGGCAACTTTCTTCCTGCCATTAAAGGTGAGAAGGAGAGTGAGGATATTACGAATGGCTTCTCAGGCCTAAGGATATTATGAGAATGTAGTGCTTTATGTCCATGCCTTCTAGAAAAAAGATCCACAAAAAGTGTGCATTTCTGGACTCACTTTTTCCATAAACTGGATCCTCTTCCCGTCTCCTCTATTTCTAGCAAAGGGACCATTTTCTACTTGACACCTTTCCAGAGGCAATCAGTCAAGTCTTATCAAGTCTTCCTTTCCAAAGCCTGTGCATTTGTCCTTTTTTATACACCTCATTCATTTACTTAGTGACAATTACTAAGCATCAGTGAAATCCAAACCATTGTATTGGTTGCAGTGGATAAAAATAAGACTAAGAAGTGGATAGAAATAAGAATTGGTTCTCGCCATTAAGAAGTTTACAAAGCTTCTGAAGCGTCACAGTTATTAAATATTTCTCAGGTATTTTCCTCACATGTGAGAAACTAAAGGTCCAATTTGAATCTCCTGCCTGAAATCTCATCTACTTTCTCTATCAAGCATTCCACTGGCCAAAATAAGATTCCTAAATAAACATTTTAATCATGTCATTTCATGGAGTTAAAACTTTCCCATAGCTCTTCACTGCTTACAGGATAAAGATCAAACTCTTAATTTAACTCAAGATCAAGAGCTTCTAAATTTGGAATTAACTTATTTTCTGATCTTTCTTCCCACAACTCCTCATTATAAATTTTCTGCTCAGACAAATTGGTCAGATTATTATGCTAAAATTCTATGTCCAGTCTATTTATTCATCTAGTCAAGAATGAATTGGATATCTTCTGTGTGGCAGTACTATGATAAAGGATGGTGTACAGTTTCTGCACTCAAAGAGCTTATTCTTTAGACAAGGATACAGCCAAATGAATTGACCATGACAATGACAGAAGGAACACTGGATGGAATTAAGCACTGGGTGTGACGGGAGCACAGAACCACGGCTAATCCAGCATTGCTGAAGTCAAGGAACATCACTCAGAGAAAATGACATCTAAAGTGAGCAGTTAGGCAAGAAGTTGAAGAAAGTGTGTACCAGACAGAAAACGCAGTGTGTTCAATGGCCTGGTGATGAGAACAGGTTGGGTTTGAGTAACTTAGAGAATGTGAATCAGAATGGAATATGAAACAAGTGTGTGGTGTGTGTGGTGTGTGTAGGGAAATTGCAAGAGAGGCTGAAGAGGGAAGCAAGCCCAGATCACTGGAGATCTCATCAATGAGGCTAACAGGTTTAGGCTGGATGGGTTTGAAGCAGCAGATTCATCTAGAGAATGCTGTACCCGAGTCCCACAAATCCGAAGTGGAGTGCTTGGGAGCGTTAAGTAAGGTCTTCCTTTCTAGGATTATTGTTCATGATCTTGTTAAGATGTTTGATCAATTTCCCTGCATTAGTCCTAAAAGTATGAGAAATCCAACTGAGTCAGTCTTTGAGAATCCAAGCTCTTATAGGGCCTTAAGAGAATAATATAGGAGATTTGCCTAAATGAATACAGAGACTAGTCTATCACCTGGTGGTATTTCCTATCAAACTCTTGCCATAAAGATAATAGCTATCGCTGGTTGAGTGCTCACTACAAACTCATACACTCACATGACATTGAGTGAGATACCTACTACTACATCCATTTTAGTGATGAGAAAAGTGACTCTGTTTAAGCAACTGGCTCGAGGTCTTAGGGTTGCTTGTAAATATTTGTTTATTATGAACAAAGAAAGCTGGAATTTGAACCCAGAACTAGAACAGGTAATTTTAAGGTCTGTTTAGTTGAAATTTACTCTGTATTAATCAAAGGTGTTTTAGGATATTTCCTCTCTGTCACCCTTCCTCATATGTCCAGGTGTATAGGCTGCTCTATGCTTTGCCTAGATTGGTAGGTATATAACAGATACACATGGCGTTGGATGAAGAAACAAGTAAAGGAAGGATGTACAGGGAAGAGGGTGAGGGGTGTTTTGGGGTGATTTGTACTGATGAGATACGGGTGAGTGGAATTTAAACCATGCAAAATGAGGAGGACTAATGCTTCCCCCACTGACTTCAACTCAGGCCCACACCTTATAGTAATAACCAGTTGGTTGGAGGGAAATTGCTTCTCTCCTATGGCCCATTTGGGAGGCGTGATGAATGGCTCCTTACATAAGGCTCCCTTGTATGGAAGAACACAAGTACACAGAACGGAGTCCTCCAAACACAGAGGCCCATGTCCAGGTTTTAAAAACCACCAACCAACCTGTACCCAGAAACAGCCGTTCATTTAGATGTGCAGGAACTGAACAACTTCAGAAATGTTCCAAGTCAAACCGCCCAGGGTAAAAAGCAAACAGCAGCAGCTTGCTTGCAGAGGTTTCCAGGAATCACCCTGCCCAATAAACAACGGCCCAGTCTGCTTGTTAACCAATTCCAGTCTGAGAAGATAACTCTGGGCCTCAACACTGTTTAACTATTTAACAATGGAAAAAACAATGAAAATGATCCAAGACCTTGAAAATAGGTTAGCAACTCAATGAGAAGTCAATATTTCAGTTGATATCCCGCTACTTACTATCTGCCCTAGGAAGCAAGTGCACAGATGCTTACCACAACATTGCTTGTGATTGGAAAAAACCCAGAAAACAACCTAAATATCCATTAATGGGAGAAGACCCTTTAATCATGGGTCATGATTAATGACCCATGTGTAGTCATGTTGTGGAATATCGTACAAAGAGGAAAAGGAAGTACTAATGGGTACTAATAAGTACTCAGGCGGCTAAGTCTCCTTGTCAGTTGAGTGGAAAAAGTAAATTGCAGGATAATATGGACAGTTTGACAACCTTTAAGTATTAAAAAAGAGAAGGTAAAACTAACTTTGAGTAATGCTATATCTTTTCTGAGAGTAAATGTATTGGAAAAAGTTCTGGAAAGATACATAGCAAATGGATGAGTGATCACTTCTGGAGAGGAGAACAGGATAGGGGGTGAGGGCAAAGTGGGGTCTTCAGTTTTATTTATAATTTTTTTTTTTTTTTTTTTTTTTTGTGGTACGCGGGCCTCTCACTGTTGTGGCCTCTCCCGTTGTGGAGCACAGGCTCCGGAGCGCAGGCTCAGCTGCCATGGCGCACGGGCCCAACCGCTCCGCGGCACGCGGGATCCTCCCAGACCGGGGCACGAACCCGTGTCCCCCGCATCGGCAGGCGGACTCTCAACCACTGCGCCAACAGGGAAGCCCTATAATGTTTTTATAAGCAGATATATTCATGCATTTGTTGTATAATTATAAATTAGTATTAATTATAAAATATAAGTTCACTTGAAAGACAACAGGCTTTAGGGTTACTGAGGATCTCACTTAGCTATCTGCCAAATTCATGTAGGAAAAAGAAAACAAAAAATTCTTAAGGAAATTTAGACTTCTCAAGGAAGAATTTCCACTGGTGTTATTGAGACTAAGAAACCATGTTTTCCACTAGTTGGTGTTTTGAGACTACAAAACAGATAACCAAATGAAACTGTTAAGACTTTCTTTCTGAAAACCTTTATTACTGGGACATACTTAATGAGTAAACTTAGAAGTAAGTAAGAACCAACCCCCCATAGAATAAAGTGAAATTGAGTAAATTATCCAGAGCTATGCTTAGTTTTCCAATATACGATTAATTATTGATTGGAGGACACTAATGCAAAAAATTATGTTCATAATAGCAGCAGCAGAGCATAAAGCATCCTAGAATACACAGGCATGATATGACCAAAACTTTATTAAGAAATATGTAAATGGAGAGGTAGATTATGTTGCTGGGTAAAAAAAAAAAAACAAACTGTTGGAAAGGATGAACAAATCCTTCTCAAATTAACTTACAAGATTAAGCCAATCCCATCAAAAAATCCCAATGGAATTTTGTTTTGTTGTTGGAATTTGAGGACATGGTTCTAAAATTCACTTGAAAGAACAGAATGATGAGAAAAATTAAGATTTTTCTTGTTCCACTACATATTAAAGTATAACACAGAATGTCAGTTTTTTAAATGTTGTGGTATTGTTGTAAGAAAAGAAGAATTAATACAACAGAATAGAACTTCTGTCCTGAAACAGTTCTATCAATATATGTATGTGAGATAAACATCACAATCCAATGACAAAAGGAAAGATTATTCAACAGATGATATATATTTTTAATTGGCTATATGAAAAGAATGATAAAGCCAAGCCTAATTCCAGAAATTTTGGCCTCAAAATTTCCATATAACCATAAGACATACAATTTTTATTTGAAAATGTAGATTAAGATATAATTGATATTTAGAGAGAAGGACATTCTAAACATAAACAAAAAAGAGGTCATAAGAGGAAAGATTATGTTTTGAGCATAGAAAAAAGTAAAACTCTTTTACGGGGCTTCTGAGTTACAATGATTAAGGAGGAATGGTGACTGCTGGAGCTTGCCCAGCCCCACAGCCTTGCTTCTGCATATCAAACCACCACCATCCAAATGAAATGAAGGCAGAACTGAAAAGCACTTCTTCAACATACGTGACAAAGAGATTCAGATGGAGTGATCTTTTTACAGCATAGGAGACCACCTCCCTCTTTTCAATCCTTCCAAGAACTCCATCTCATTCCAAGCAGAGACCAAAGTCTTCCAGCGGCCTCAAGGCTGTGCCACCTCTGTCTTCATCTCCTCCCACTCTTTCCCTCTATTTCTCACTCCAACCATACTGACCATCTTGTACCCTGAACCCACCAAGCACAGTCCCACTCCCTGGCCTTTGCTCTTGCTGTTCCCTTTGTCTAAGCCTCTCTCCCTCATTTTTTTCAGACCCCTATGTCACTTTAAAAATGGTTACCCCTCCTTGGGGGCTTGCTTTATTTTCTTCCATGGCACCAGTCCTCACTGACATTCCACATATTTACTTGTTCTTCTGTTTTCTGTCTACATGCCTCTTGAACATACCCTCTGTGAGGGCAGGTGTTGTGTCTACTTTGATCACGTCTCTATTTCCAGCATCTCGAACAGTATCTGCATATAGTACTCAGAATAAATATACTTATTAATTAGTACTTTTATTACAATCAACAGAGAACCATTTGAGCTACCTTAAGTTAAAATTGACTACGGGTGGGAAGGCAGCTAGACCTCAGTTACTAGAACCAGCATGAGAACATTTTCAGAATCTGAGACTGCTCTCTTTCTCTCTCTTCTGCTTCATACTTATGTTTCCCTGCAGGTCTCCATCTCTGTTTCCCAGAGCACATTGTGGTCAAAGAGCCCCCAGAAGCACCCAAGTTTTACCATAACTTGTCCAGCTACTTGGGGAGAAGATGACCTGACTCTCTTGGTTCTATTCCAACTCCCTGGGGAAGGCTGTGATTAACTTGGTTGGATTGATGTCTATCCCAGGACCAACTGACTGTGGCCAGGTGACCAACTGACTGAGGTGGGTCAGAAGTTCACGTGAAATCATGGCTTCCCTGTTGCAACCGTATGGGCAGAGGAGAGGGCAATTACTAACGAGATGTGTTATGCAGACAAGCTAACAGGTGTCTGCTACAATATAAAATTAACTCTTTCAGATCAATTATTTAAAATGCCACCCCCTAACTTAAAAATGAAAATGATACAAACATAATTTGCAAAAAAGGAAATACCACTGTCCAATACATTTTAAAGAGGATTTGACCTCATTTATAGCCCAAATTTAGTCTAAATTAGTATACTGCTGGGCAAAATATTTGTCACAATATGACAAAAGGTTAATGTTCTGAATATATAAAGAGTTCAATAACATTGAAAAATGAAAGATATTAACACTGCCTGGAAAAGGCAGGGGATATGAAAAAAACTATTCTTAAAAGGGAGAAAGCCTGGAAAGATACCCACATTCATGGATTGGAAGACTTAATAGTGTTAATGTGTTAGTACTATCCAAAAGCGATATATACATTTAATGCAATTCTATTAAAATTTCAATGGTGTGTTTTACAGAAATAGAAAAATCCATCCTAAAATTCATAGGGAATCTCAAGGGACCCCTAATAGCCAAAAAAATCTTGAAAAAAACAACAAAGTTGGAGGTCTTATATTTCATGAATTTAAAACTTATTACAAAGTTACAGTAATCAAAACAATATGGGAATGACATAAAGACAGATATGAAGACCAATGTAATAGAACAGAGAGCCCAGAAATAAACCCTCACATATATGGTCAAGGAATTTTTCACAAGGATGCCAAGACCCTTCGAAGAGGAAAGGACTGTCCTTTCAACATGGCTTTGGGAAAATTGGGAATCCACAGGCAAAATAATAAAGTTGGATGCTTACTTTACCCCATATACAAAAATCAACCCAAATGGATAAAAAACTTAAGTGTAAGACCTAAAACTATAAAACTCCTAGAAGAAAACAGGGGAAAACCTTCATGACTTTAGATATAGCAATGATTTCTTGGATATGACACTGAAAGCATAGGCAATAAGAGCAAAAATAGACAAATGGGATTACATCAAACTTAAAAACTTCCGCACATCAAAGGAAACAATTCTCATAACGAAAAAGCAACATACAAAATGGGAGAAGATATTTGCAAATTATGTATCTGATAAGGAGTTGATACCCAGTATATATAAAGAACTTCTACAACTCGACAACAAAAAAACAAATAACCCAATTAAAAAATAGCCAAAGGACTTGAATATACATTTCTTCAAAGATATACAAACAACCAACAAGCATATGAAAAGATGTTCAGCATCACTAATCAAAGAAATGCAAATCAAAACCATACCTCACACCCATTAGGATGGACACTATCAAAAAACCAGAAAATAACAAGTGTTAGTGAGAATGTGGAGAAATTGGAACATTTGTGCACTGTTGGTGGGAATGCGAAATGGTGGAGCTACTATGGACAGTAGTATGGAGGTACCTCAAAAAATTAAAAATAGAATTACTTTATGATCCAGCAATCCCATTACTGATAATATATCCAAAAGAATTACTTGCACACCAATGTTCATTACAGTATTATTCACAATAGCCAAGAGATGGAAGCAACCAAAGTGTTCATCAACAGGTGAATGGATAAACAAAATGTGGTATATACACACAATAGAATATTATTCAGCCAAAATAAAAAGGAAATCCTGTCACATGATAAAACATGGGTGAACCTTGAGGACATTATGCTAAATGAAATAAGCCTGCCACAAAAAAGACAAATACAGTATTATTCTATTTATATGAGGTATCTAAAATAGTCAAACTCACGGAATCAGAAAGTAGAATGGTGGTTGCCAGGAGCTAGGGGGAGGGGGAAATGGGAAGTTATTGTTCAATGGGTTTAGAGTTTCAGTTTCACAAGATTAAAAATTATAGAGATTTGCTGTCCAATAAGAATATATTTAACACTACTGAACTGTACACTTAAAAATGGTTAAGATGGTAAATTTTCTATGTCTTTTATGAAAAACAAAAACAGAAAACAAAAACCCAGGTGGATTTGTACATGCATTCAAGTTTGAGTTGCATTCTTCTACATTCTAAAAACCCTGAAATTGTACCTAGAGTTTCAAAGCTTTGATACCCTTAAAAATTATTTTATAGATGTGGTCTGGAGAATATAACAAAACAATGTTTGAACAAAGCAATGAATAAGATGGAAAGAGACAATGAATTACAACGTTCAAAAGTAGCATCCACCAAGAAGATTTAATGTTGATCTGCAGATACAATACAAATAAGACTTTCACTAATTGGCCAGAGTGGGAAATTATAATTGTTAAAAAAAATGTATTGATAATCAAAGAAATTTGTGATTCCTCTTTCAGGCATAATGACTCACTTAGTAAGATCAAACAAACAAACAAACATACTATTCCCATCAAGTTGTCAAATTTAAAACATAAATACAATGTAAAAAAACCATATTGAGAAATAATATACATACAGGAAAGGGCAAAATCTTGAATGTAATAGTCAATGAATTTTGACCCCTATGTGCAACACACACACACACACACACACACACACAGTGAAACCACACAAATCAAGATACAGACCACTTCCAAAACCGTGGCAGACTCTCTCATGCTCCCTTCCCACTCAATCCCTCTTGAGAATGTTTTGGAGCTGATACTCGGTACTTGTAATTATGTTGTGTGACACGCACTTCTGTACATCATTAATAGGAGTGTAATTAGTGGATGCTTTCTATAAGGCAATTTTATAATATTATCCAAAGTATTCATAATTCTTAAATTTCTTTACTAAGGAAGGAATTGAATTTCCTGGAGTCTATCCTAAGCAAATAATATGAGATTTAATAAAACATATACATATAAGGATGCTCATTACTGCAAAAATGTTTTCAATAAATTAGAAATTACAAAGATATAAGTCAAAGAGTACAAATTTTCAGCTAAAGAAGAATAAGTTCTGAGGATCTAATGTACAGCATAGTGACTACAGTTATTCATACAGTACTGTATACTTAAGATTGTTGAGAGTGGATCTTAAAGAAAACATTCTCCCTAAAAAAAAAATTTTAAAAGTTAACTATGTGAGGTGATGGATGTGTTAATTATTTTGATCTTGGTAATCATTCCAAGATGTAAATGTATATCAAAGCATCATGTTGTATAATTTAAATATATACAATTACATTTGTCAATTATTTCTCAATAAAGCCAGAGAAAAAATAAAGCACACACAAAAAACTAGAAATAGCCTAAGTAATCATCACAAGGGAATGGTTAGATATTAACATATATACTTGATGAAATAGTTTGCAATCATTAAAAATTAGGTTTTTAACAAATTTATTACATGAAAAAATACTCATAATCATTAGGTATTAATTAATAAGGATGAAATAAAATGGGAAATTCAACATGATACTAATTTTGAAAATAATAAAAAAAACTAGCTTGGTATTATCTCTAGCTGATAAACATATAGGAAATTTTTATTTTGTTCTTTTACTTCTTATATTTTCCAAATTTTTTATAATCACGATTATATACGTAGAGAATATATATAAAAAGATATATGTAGATATATAGATATATCTTATGATATCTATAATCAGAAAAAGTAAGTTAGGAAAGAAATATCATTGGTTCGGTTCCTTTGAGGATGAAATAACTGCAATTCCCATATAATTTACACTGGAGACATAAATAACAAAAACAACAAAGTACAGATAGATCAAAGTCAAATGCAGACATCTATGAAGAATCCCATGACACACCTTGTGTTACAGACAATTGACAAAGGCTCATCATTCCAATGTTTTGTCAAAAGGAAAAGACTGTGAAAGCTACATAAAATTCTGTGCTATTCCTACAATGGAAAGAAAGGCGGAAATAAAAGAAAAATCCCAAGTCTCTATAATGACTCATTTTCATCTTCTTTCCAGAGTTCACAAGAGATGTCAAAACCAATCCAATCTGGAAGCTTCTGGATGGGACCCAAAGTCCTCCTGACACCCACAGAACACAGATGACACAGAAGAAACAAACATCTGACCTGCTCTTTAGTAGTTTGGAAGTTCTTTACCAAAGAGCAAAATTTAAGGCCTGTATTCCCTGGTGGATCTGTAAATAACTCTCTCTCTCTGCTTTATTTTTACTGAAAGTTGGAGGGAAAATAAACTTGCCAAGGTTTGTGCAACACAATCCATATAGATGGAGCAAGAACATATTAGAGTTTTGATTTGTATTTACTTTCATGTCACCTTTTAAAAATTTCTATTCCCCCTGTGTACAGGCTACATCAGCACAGTGGTACATGAATGTACTTTTAAAATAAATATACATACACATATGGGATGCTCATGCTCACATTTTTAATGGTAGGGGTATGTGCAAAAAAAAGTTGGATTGGGATTTTTAAAAATCAGAGCAGATTCAGTTTATCACTCTCAGTTCTTATACAGGTAGTGTGCTTTATTTTTTTTTTTAATTTTAAAGACTTTATTTTTTAAAGCAGGTTTAAGTTCACAGCAAAATTAAGAGAAAAGTACAGAGATTTCTCACATACCTCTGTTCCCACACATGCACAGCCTCCCCATTATCAGCATCCCCCACCAGAGTGGCACATTTGTTATAACTGATGAACCTCTACTGACGCATCATTATCACCCAAAGTCCATAGTTTACACTAGGGTTCATTCTTGGTGTTGCACATTCTATGAGTTTGGACAAATGTCTAACCATATGTATCCAACATTATAGTATCATACAGAGAATTTTCACTACCCTAAAAATCTTCTATGCTCTGCCTATTCAGCCCTCCCTCCACCCTCCAACCCTGGCAACCACTTATCTTTTTACTGTCTCCATAGTTTTGCCTTTTCCAGAATGTCTTATAGTTGGAATCATACAGTATGTAGCCTTTGCAGATTTTCTTCTTTCACTTAGCAACATGCATTTAAGCTTTCTCCATGTTTTTTCATAGCTTGATAGTTTCTTTCTTTTTAATGATGAATAATATTTCATTGCCTGTATGTACCACAGTTTACAAATCCATTCATCTACTGAAGGACATCTTGGTTGCTTCCAAGTTTTGGCAATTATGAATAAAGCTGCCAAAAACATCTGTGTGCAGAATTTTGTTGAACAGAAGTTTTCAACTCCTTTGGGTAAATACCAAGGAGCATGATTGCTAGCTCATATGGTACAAGTATGTTTAGTTTTCTCAGAAACTGCCAATTGCCTTCCCAAGTGGCTGTATCATTTTACATTCCCACCAGCAGTGAATGAGAGTTCCTGATGCTCCACATCCTCACCAGCATTTGGTGGTGTCAGTGTTTTGAATCTGGCCATTCTGATAGATGTGAAGTGGTATCTCACTGTTATTTTAATTTACACTTCCCTGATGACATATGATGTGGAATATCTTTTTTTTTTTTTTTTTTTTTTTTTTTGCGGTACGCGGGCCTCTCACTGTGGCGGCCTCTCCCGCTGCGGAGCAGAGGCTCCGGATGCGCAGGCTCAGTGGCTATGGCTCACGGGCCCAGCCGCTCCGCGGCATGTGGGATCCTCCCGGACCAGGGCACGAACCCACGTCCCCTGCATCGGCAGGCAGACTCCCAACCACTGCGCCACCAGGGAAGCCCTGGAATATCTATTTATTTGCTTACTTGCCATTTGTGTATGTCCTTTGGTGAGGTGTCTGTTAAGGTCTTTGGTCCATTTTTTTATTTAAAAAATTTTTTAAATAAATAAATTTATTTTTATTTTTGGCTGTGTTAGGTCTTCGTTGCTGTGTGAGGGCTTTCTCTAGTTGCGGCAAGCAGGGGCTACTCTTCTTTGTGGTGTGCAGGCTTCTCATTGCGGTGGCTTCTCTTGTTGTGGCTCATGGGCTCTAGAGTGCAGGCTCAGTAGAGCTTAGTTGCTCTACTAAGGGCTTAGTTGCTCCACGGCATGTGGGATTTTCCTGGACCAGGGCTCGAACCCGTGTCCCCTGCATTGGCAGGCAGATTCTCAACCACTGTGCCACCAGGGAAGTCCCTCATGTTATTTATATTAATGCTAATTTTTTAAAAAAATCAACATATGGCATATTAAGATAAGTTTTATCTAAGCTTATTCTTCAGTTGTATTATTTCCTTGCCATTGTAATATACATGTAAAGAAATGAGCTGAAAAACAACTCACCTTGCATTGTAAATAAAGTTTAAAAATTAGACAAACGCTGTGGTTTTCTATGTTGTATTATAATTTTTAAAAATCCAAATGACTGATTTATCAGATGGATAAAATTGTATTAATGTCAAATCAAGAAGAAAAAGTCGGTAGTACTACTTTCTTATTTTTTTTCTGTAAAATATTTTCAGATATTTTTCAATATCTGGATAGATCATGAAAGAGCGGCATGGTTGTGAACATCACCCATCATTCATGTTGCAGTAGGAAAAAGACGAGAACCTTGGGCCTATATTTCAGTCCCATCTGAAGAGATCATCTCTACATCGGTATCCCAGAAATCCAGAGTGATCCTCAATCTCCAGGCAGTTCACGTGGACTGGACTTTCGGAAGTGCAGATGGTGTCAGGACCTGGAGGGACCCTGAGGCTGAGTGATGGGAAGGAGAGAGGTGTGGAGTCAGGAATAGATGACAGTCACAAGTAAGTCGATGTGTTGACTTGTTCCAGTTTCCCCAGAGATAGACTGACCATTTGTCAGGAAAGCATTTTAAGTCAACACCTCCAGCTATACACAGCTTAACTCAGCCACTGATGGGATCATAAGATGTAGGATTAAAGTGAGAGGTCACTTCATTCCCTTTAGATCTCATGGTGATTTTGTCAAGCCTAGAAGGCAGTGTGTGTCAGAAGGGTGACAATCAAGAGCCAAAAGGAAAAAACCAAAACTAAACCAAACAAACAAACCAACAACACAAAAACAAGCAACAAAGTCCTTCTAGTCTTTGTACTAGAGACGGTGAACAGATTGTTCCTCAGATCACTGAGAAATGGCCTTAAGTTTTAACAATCAGAATTTAGACATACCATAATTTTGGTACAGATGCGACAGAGAGCCCAGGGGATTAAAAATCTAGTGATAAATAGGGAAGTGGGTAAGATTTTCAGAGGAGAGAGTTAGTTAACATTGGAATGGGTTATATTGATGAAGATTGTTCAAAGGACATTTGTTCTCAGCAGACATTAAAACAGGATAGAATCTCACCCCACTTGGCCAATACAAATTAATTCTCAGGCCTCTTAAGATTTTGCAACTCTATCATTCTCTATAGGGTGTAATAAAAGTTTACTACCACATTTTTCCTATGGAATGTCATGAAACGGACATCCCTCAGAAGTGGATCATCCTGGTCAAAGTAAACCCCACTTCCTTATGCCTAACACAGCCACACATGGACATATAACATAAGACTTGTGATTTGGGGGGATAATCTTCAGGACATTAAACAATGATCCTTAACACTGGCTGCATATTATAACTATCTGAAGAGCTTTAAAAAAATTGATGCTGCAAAACTTTCAGTACACTGAAAACTATAAAACACCATTGAAAGAAATTACAGAAGAAGTAAATAAATGGAAACATTTCATGTTAATGGTTTTGATGGCTTAACACTGTTAAGATGGTAATACTCTTCAAATTTATATACAGAGTCAATGCAATTCCTATCAAAATCCAGTCTATTTTACAGCAAGTGGTAAGCTTATCCTAAAATTCATATGGAAATTCAGGGGACCCAAAATAGTCAAAACAATCTTGAAAAGGAACGATAAAGTTGTAGGACTCACACTTCTCAATTTCAAACTTACTACAAAGCTACAGAAATCAAGACTGTTGGGTACTGGCATAAGGTTAGACATATAAATCAATGGGATAGAACTGAGAGTCCAGAAATAAACCCACGTGTCTATAGTCGGCTGACAAGACTGCCAAGACATTCAGTGGGCAAAGAATAGTCTTTTCAACAAATGGTGATAGGACGTGTGATACTGTGATTCACATTAAGATATGTTTGGTCTTCATCCCCATTTCTGGCACAAAACTTGTGGATTGGTTATGATTTCAAATCCACTTGTTTATGACTCTAGTGAAGTCGTTTGATCTAAGGGTGACTTTGTTTATCTTGAGGAAGCTGTGCCAAGGTGATGTCATTGACGTCTGCTGTGGATCAGCATGCAGTAGTTCAGCTACTGAGAGGTGTCACTGAGGGGTCATGGATCAGAACATGTGGAAGAGTGGCTAACACGTGATGGACATTTACACTTTAAATACCGAGTATCTGTGAAGGTTTACCGAGAGGATTCAGTCTGTGCAAGGCTATTCTTTGCTGAACAAAATAGCTCTCCGAAGAGCTTAAGACACTGGCTCCTGCCATGGCCACTCCTGGTCAGCAGTGGTGTTAAACCATGCAGCAGTCTCAGGAAAAGAAGGGACATCTGTTCCTGCCTTGGCAAGGCTACTCCTCAGAGGACTGGTGCAAGTCGTGTAAGGGTCCCCGGAGCAGCCCACCTTACTGGCCAACACTGGCACCTTCACTCCACTAGCATTGAGCTCTAGCAACAAAAGGGACTTTCTGTTTGCGCTGGCAGCTGGATATCTGCTCTTGGGTGACTAAGCTGACTCTACTGAGCACCAGCTTGTAGAAAGGTACACCTCAACTAAATTTGGACTTACTTCTTTCACCTCCCCTCTGCCTGGAGCAGTACTGTAATTCATCTATCATTGGTTTGAAGTACGAAATCTCTTTATTGGCTTATTGAGACATTATCCTATATGCTATTGGCTTGTGAAATATTACTATTATAAATTATATTACTGCCTTGAACCTGTGTTAAACAAATTATTGGCAAAGACAATCTCAGTCTCTGAGAATAATTTGCTGGACAAAACAGAACTCCCAAAACACTGGGAATTTCCTAAGTGATGAGAGCCATAAAGGTTTTTTGTTATGTTAATGAGGAGACTTTTGGAAAGCACCTAAGGATGGTGGCTGTTGCCAGGAGAATCAACCCTGTGATTTGAATGTTGGAACTTTCAGTCCCACTCCCCTGAACTCCAGGGAGGTTGAATCGATTGTCCATAGCCAGTGATTTAATCCATCATGTCTAAGCAATGAAGCCTCCATAAAACCCCAAAAGGACAGGATTCAGAGAGTAGAGAAAAGATGGGGCCAAGATGGAGGAGTAGACAGACCATGAGCTCACCTGTTCTCACGAGCGCACCACAATCGCAACTATTTGCAGAACAACCATCAATGAAAATGACCAGAACCTACCAGAAAAGATCTTCTACAGCTAAAGACATAAAGAAGGAACCAAAACGAGATGGGTAGGAGAGGCATACTCATGGTATAATCAAGTCTTATACTCCCAGGTGGGTGACCCACAAACTGGAGAATAATTATATTACAGAGGCTGTCCCCCAGGAATGAGAGTTCTGAGCCCCATGTCGGGTTCCCCAGCCTGAAGGTCCTGCACTTGGAAGATGAGCCCCCAGTGTATTTGGCTTTAAAGGCCAGTGGGGCTTAATTTTGGGAGTCCCAAAGGACTGGGGGAAACAGAGACTTCATTCTTAAAGGGCACACACAAAATTTCACACTCTCCAGGACCCAGGGCAAAAGCAGTAATGTGATAGGAGCCTGGGCCAGACCTACCTGCTGGTATTGGAGAGTCTTCGGAGAGGCAGTAGGCGGCTGTGGCTCACCCTGGGGACATGGACACTGGCAGCAGCCATCTTGGGAGCTTCTTTTACAGCATGGACACTGGTGCTGGCAGGCGCCACTGTGAAATACTCATTAGCACCAAGACCTGGCCCCACCCAACTGCATGCAGGCATCAGTGCTGGGATGCCTCAGGCCAAACAACTAACTGGGAGGGGACACAGCCCACCCCACATCAGCATCCAGGCTGCCAAAGGCTTCTTGAGCCCACAGCAACCACTAGATATGCCTCTAGACATGGCCCTACCCACCAGGAAGCCTGCCCTAGCCCCTGGACCAGCTTCGCCCACCAGGAGGTAGACACAAGCCACAAGAAAACCACAGTCCCACAGCCTGCTGACCCAGACTGCCCATAGCAGGCCAGACCCTGCCCTGCCACCAGCTGGGCCATGGCCTCGAGCTTTGGGACACCCTGGACTCCACACCCAACTGTGTCAGGAATCAGCCCCCCACACCAGAGATCTGACACCAGCTCTGGGATCCCTGGGCCCTGCAGCCAGACTCCAGGACCTGGCTCTGCCTGCTAGTAGTCTGGCACTAATCCCAGGACCTGGCTTCACCCACCAGTGGGTGGGAAACTGTCCTGGAGTCTTCTAGACCCTGAATCCACCCACCAGTGAGCCAGCACTAGCCCCAGAGGTTCTGCAGTCAGCCACCTCATGACCTGGTCCCGCCACCCAGCAGCCAGCAGCATCTGCACAAGGCAGGGCCTAGTAACCAACCAGACTAGGGGCCAACCAAGCCTACCAGACCGCCCACATAGTCAGCCTGCCACAACAGACGGACCCACGCAGCCCTCCTAGGGGGAACGCTGAGAGCATATATCTTGGGAGACGAGAGAGGAATGCACTGCTAGGACACATAGGATGTCTCCTACAGAGGGCCACTTCTCCAAGGTTGGGAAACGTAACTAACCTACCAGATACATAAAAATGCAAACAGCAGCTTAGGCAAAACGAGGTGGCAGAGGAACATGTTCCAGACAAAGGAACAAGATAAAGCCTCAGAAGAACTAAGTGAAGTGGAGATAGGCAATCTACCAGAGAAACTGTTCGGGGTAATGATCATAAAGATGATCAAAGAACTTGGGAGGAGAATGGATGCACAAGCAAGAATTTAGAAGTTTTTAACAAAGAGTTAGAAAATATAAGAAAAGCCAGAGATGAAGAATACAATAACTGAAATGAAAAAACACACTAGAAGGAATCAGTAGTAGACTAAATGACACAGAGGAACAGATAAGTGAGTTGGAAGACAGAGTAGTGGAAATCACTGCCACTGAACAGAAAAAAGAAAAGAGAATGAAAAGAAACGAGGACAGTTTAAGAGACCTCTGGGACAACATCAAGGGCAGTAATATTTGCATTATAGGGGTCCCAGAAGGAGAAGAGAGAGAGGAAGGGACTGAGAACATATCTGAAGACATAATAGCTGAAAACTCCCCTAATCTGGGAAAGGAAACAGTCACCCAAGTCCAGGAAGCACAGAGAGTCCCATACAGGATTAACCCAAAGAGGAATACACCACAACACACTGTAATCAAAATGACAAAAATTAAAGATAAAGAGAGACTATCAAAAGCAGCAAGGGAAAAGCAACAAATAACATACAAGAGAACTCCCATAAGACTATCAGCTGATTTTTCAGCAGAAACTCTGCAGGCCAGAAGGGAATGGCACGATATATTTAAAGTGATGAAAGGGAAAAACCTACAATCAAGAATCTCTACTCAGCAAGGCTCTTGTTCAGATTTGATGGAGAGATCAAAAGCCTTACAGACAAGCAAAAACTAAAAGAATTCTCTAAACCAGCTTTACAACAAATGTTAAGAAACTTCTCTAGGCAAAAAAGAAGGCCACAACTAAATACAAGGAAATTATGAAATGGAAGAGCTCACTGGTAAAGGCAAACATGCAGACGGGGTAGGAAATAATCCATGCACAAAGCTAGTAGGAAGGTTAAAGGACAAAAGTAGTAAAATCATCTATATTCACAATAAGCAGGTAAGGGATAAAACAATTAGATGAAAAATATGATTATCAAACAGTAATTGTGAGGGGAGGAGAGTACAAATCAAATGCAGGGTTTTAAAAATGCATTTGAAATTAAAACAATCACCTATATATAGATAGATAGATAGATAGATAGATAGATAGATTACTCTATAAAAACTTCATGGTAACCACAAACCAAAAATCTATTAATAGATGTACACAAAAAAGAAAAAAAGAAATCCAAACATAACACTAAAGATAGTCATCAAATTACAAGAGAAGAGAACAAATGAAGAAGAAAGGAAAAAATATAGGTCTACAAAAACAACCCCCAAACAATTAACAAAATGGCAGTAAGAACATAGATACCAATAATCACCTAAATGTAAGTGAACTAAATGCTCCAATCGAAAGACACAGAGTGGCTGAATGGATACAAAAACAAGACCCGTATATATGCTGCCTACAGGGTACTCACTTCAGATCTAAAGACACACAGACTGAAAGTAAGGGGATGGAAAAAGGTATTCCATGAAAATGGAAATCAAAAGAAAGCCAGAGTAGCAATACTTATACCAGACAAAATGGAATTAAAAATAAAGACTGTTACAAGAGACCAAGAAGGACACTACATGATGATCAAGGGATCAATCCAGAGAGCAGGGAGGGTGGCACGCCTGGAGGGCACAGAATTTCCATGCCCTTTTCCACTTGTATCCTGCCCTAGGCATCTCTTCCATCTGGCTATTCCTGAATTATATCTGTTGACTGAAAAAAGAGTGCACAACTCAAGAGCTGTGAGTTCAGTTTTATTTGGGGCAAAATGAGGACTACAGCCGTGGAGACAGCTTCTCAGATGCCTCTGAGGAACTGCTCCAAAGAGGTAGGGATGGAGGTCAGTATATTCATGATTTGGTGAAGGGGGTACATGCCATCAAGCACAGATCTCGGTGAAAGGCTGCTGCTAGTAACAAGGAGCAGATGTCTCTGTTAGTGATTTTAGTGCTTTTCTTGATATGAGAAGATGCAAAAATTGGGTTCATAAAACTTTCTTCTGAAAATATCTAACTATCTAAAGGCCCGTTCTGCCAGTTTTTCCAGAGCAAAGAGTGCCTCATTTCTGATCTCCATCCTGAACTCCTTTCAGGGTGTGTTAAAGGTCAGTGACTACAGTGGCTAGTGATTTAATTCTTGTAGAACCAGATGGAGAGGACTTTTTTTTTCATTATCATATTCTTTTACAATAAACCAGTAACCTAGTAAGCAAATGTCCTCCTGAGTTCTGTGACCTTCTCCAGCAATTACTAGAACTCAAGCAGGCGTTGTGGGAATCTCTGATGTATAGCCAGAGCCCAGGTGATAATCCGGACATGCTATTAGCATCTGAAATTAGGGAGGGGGCGGTCTTAGGGGACTGAGCCCTTAACTTGTGGGTCTGATATTGAGTTGAATTGTAGGACACCCAGTTGGTGTCAGAGAATTGCTTGGTGACATAGGGGGAAAACTCACACACTGGAATTAGGTGCAGAATTGTAGTTGGTAATCAAAAGTAAGACCAGATTCAGAATTTTAAGATGATTGGACATCCACACACAGAAGAATGAAGTTGGACTCCTACCTCATTCCATATACAAAAATTAACCCCAGGACTTCCCTGGTGGCCCAGTGGTTAAGAATCCGCCTGCCAGTGCAGGGGACATGGGTTCAAGCCCTGGTCTGGGCAGATCCCCCATGCTGCGGAGCAACTAAGCCCCTGCACCACAACTACTGAGCCTGCGCTCTAGAGCCCACGAGCCACAACTACTGAAGCCCGCGCCTAGAGCCCATGCTCTGCAACAAGAGAAGCCACCGCAATGAGAAGCCCGCGCACCACAACGAAGAGTAGCCTCCGCTTGCCGCAACTAGAGAAAGCCCGTGCGCAGCAACGAAGACCCAACGCAGCCAAAAATAAATAAATAAAATAAATAAATAAATAAAAAATTAACCCGCAATACATCAGAGACATAAATGTAAGAGGTAAAACTATAAAAGAAAACATAGGTGTAAATCTTCATGATTTTGAACTGGGTAATGGTTTCTTAGATTTGATACCAAAAGCACAACCAATAAGGAAAAAGCAGATAAATTGGACTTCATCAAAATTAAAACTTTTGGGACTTCCCTGGCGGTCCAGTGGTTAAGACCCTGTGCTTCCAATGTAGGAGGCACGGTTTGATTCTTAGTCAGGGAACTAAGATCTCACATGCCGTGCAGCGCGGCCAGAAAATAAATAAATAAAAATAAAAACTTTTGTGCCTCAAAGAGCACTATAAAATGAAAAGCCAACCCACCTAAAACTGAGAGAAAATATTTGTATATCATATATCTGCAAATCATATATTAGACATTATATATCAATAAATCTATACTCTGGTATCAAGAATATATAAAGACTCTTACAACTCAACAATAAAAAGACATATAACTCAATAGAAAAGTGAATGAGAAATCTGGATAGACATTTCTCAGAAGAAGATATACAAATGCACAATAAACACATGAAAAGAAGTTTGACATTATTAGTCACAAGGGAAATGCAAATCAAAACCACAATAAGATACTACTTCTTCATACCCACTAGGAAACTATAATTGAAAACACAGATAATATCAAGTGTTACTGAGGAGAAAGTGGGGAAACGATTACCCTCATACACTGCTAGTGGGAATGTAAAATAATGCAGCCACTTTAGAAAACAGTTTGGCAGTTCTTCAAAAAGCTAAACATACTGTAACTATCTGACCCAGTAATTTGACTCCTAAATGTATACCCAAGAGAACTGAAAACATATATCCACACAAAAACTTGTACACGAATGCTCATAGCAGCAGTATTCATAATAGCCAAAATGGAAACAATCCAAATGTCCATCAACTGATGAATGGATAAACAAAAGGTGGTATAGCTATACAATAGAATATTATTCTGTCATAAAAAGGAATGATGTAGGGATTCATGCTACAGTTAAGTATGACCTTGAAAATATGATGCTAGGTGAAAAAAGTCAGTCACCAAAGGCCACATACTGTATGATTCTATTTTTATGAAATGTCCAGAATAGGCAAATCCACAGAGACAGAAAGTAAAGTAGTGGTTGCCAGGATTTAGGAGGAAGGAATGGGGAGTCAATAGGTACAAGTTTCTTCTGGGGGAGATGAAAATGTTCTGGAATTAGGGAGTAGTGATTGTTGCACAACTCTGTGAAGACATTAAGAACCACTCAGTTGCATACTTTGAGAGTGTGAATTTTATGGTATGTAAATTATATCTCAAAAAATTCTATGAAAAAATACTGATGACTAGTCTCTAGTCAGATCAATTAAATCCAAATATCTGGGCATGAGACCAGGGCATTTAAATTTTTAAAGGCACCCTGGTGATTCTGAAGCACCAGCGGTTTGTAATCCACTGCATTAAATAAACCATCAGTCTTTTTTTTTTTTTATTGTGAATTTGTTGGCAGAGATTAACAAGACTCTTTGAACTCATGGCTCTAGTGGTAATTTTGATGGGGACAGATGGTAGGAAAAGGTCTAGAGTAATCGTAGCTAAAATTTACCAGTGTCGGAATTCACCAGTGCTATCAACAAAGGGATATATTGTTTCAATTCATTATAATGTGTTTTTTAAAAAACAGTTTTCCCCAGTGCTAATCAGTTGGCTGTTCTTACATGTTCTCCCTGTTGCAATATCATAGATTTTTCAAAGGATGTAACATTACCCTTAATTACAGTGTCACTATAACAATATGTACAATCTGTAATGTCAGGGTTTTATTTTTTTAATCTACTCCTGCTTCTAAGTTCCCACTGGAATAGCTATGGTGACCCCTAGTTCTGAGGATTTCCCTTTGGACCCACTTTGGGATGCAGACTTCAGACCCTGGGGCTGTCCAAAGGGTGGGGTGCTTCAAGCAAGCACAGGCTGAACTATTTCACCTATCCTAACTGAAGGCAAGAACCACAATTGCCAAGTAGTTTTTAATTGTACTTTATCATTTGTTTAATATTGCCACTTAATTCCAAAAAGGAAGATGAAGTAATTTGATTGTCTAAGAAGGTAGATTTAGGCCCAAAATAGGCCTCATAAGCAAAGTATTCATTTTCCAGCATGGTTCCTTATGCAGAGAGATATGAGCCTAAAAAATCCACTTAACCTAAATATTATGTATCATTTTGTAAAATGTTTTCTACATAGTCTAATCCCGTGATGAGAAGCAGCAGGAACAAAGCCACGCAGAAGATGTAATGGCAAAGTTCTCTACTGGGAAACACCTTGTTTCTGCTAAGGTGCCAGAATTATACACACTTTTTTATTAGAAAAGTTTAGCACATTTAAGCAATAACCTGTCTGAAACATGTAAGTCTCTAAATAATGGCTTTCAAACTTTTAATCTCCTATTAATAAGCATAATAGATGGAATGCAAAACACTCTCCTGAAGCATATCAGAGTTATACAAAATAATTGTACCTATAACTTTGCTACTTTGCACTCCTTACAAGAAAGCATATCAATATTGAAGTAAGTAAAAGCAATGTTATTAATATTGAATCTAGACTTCTGTTCATTGTACTAGTCTTTGCTAATATTGAATTATACTAATTACATTAATATTTAATTTGGGGATAGATTCAATAGAAATGCAATTACGACAATCTATTGCGGGAGGTTTAATACTGGGGCAATATACTGAATCTACTGAATTTAGAATTTCCCTAATAATAACATCAATTTAGACAAGCTTCTTACTAGATACCTCTGACCTAGCCATGATGGAGAAACTGGTACCACACAGCCCTCTTACTATAAACAACCACAAAACTAGGTACAGTATATAAAATAGACACTGGACAATAGTCTGGGAGGACTGTAATTCCTGAAAGAAGGGAAACAAACAAGGTAAGTTACATATACACACAAAAAACTTGACTGATGAATTATCTCAAACATTTAAAGAGAAAATAATACTAATCCTACACAATCCTTTTTAGAAAATAGAGGAGGGGGGAACACTTACAAACTTGTTTTATGAGATCAGAGTTACTCTTATATCAAAACCAAAAAAGGACATTACAAAAAAACCCCCAAAAACTGCTGACCAATATTATCAAGAACATAGATTTAAAAGTCCTTAACAAAATTTTAGCAAATTGAGCCCAGTAACATGGAAAAAGAATAATTATCATGATCAAATGGGGTTTATTCTGGGAATGCAACACTAGTTTAACATTTGAATACAAATTGATGCAATAACAGAATAAAGAAGAAAAATCATGTGATCATCTCCATGGACGCAGGAAAAGTATTTGACAAAATATAACACTCATTCATGATAAAACCTCTCAGCAAACACAGAATAATAGGAAACTTTCTTAACCCAATAGAGGACATCTACAACTAGCAACATACTAGTGAAAGATTAAAACTTTTTCCCCTAAGATTAAGATCAGGACAAGTATTCTACTCTCACCACTCCTAGTAGAGGTCTTCAACAGTGTAATAAGACAAGAAAAAAAAGGCATAAAAGTATAAAGAAGCAGTAAAACTATCTTTGCAGATGACATCATCCTATACATAGAAAACCTTAGACAACTTAACAAAAGCTACTAGAACTATTAAGTGAATTTAGGAAAGTTTCAGAATACAAGATCAATATACAAAACTCGGTTGTATTTCTATATATTAGCTAATAAACATTTGAAAAATTAAGCTTAAAATAATGCCATTTAGAATAACATAAAAACCCCAAAGTCAGATATGTACTTAATAAAACATATGTAAGATATATACCATGAAAACTACAAAATATTGCTAAGAGAATCAAAGAAGACAAAAACAAATGGAGAGAAATATTTACTGTCTCTTGTTAAGATGTCAATTCCCCAAAAGTGACCTGAAGATTTGACACAACTGTAATCAGAATCCCAGAGGACTTTTTTCTGTAGAAATTAACAAATAGACTATAAAAATTTTATGGAAATTTTAAGGGTCTGAAAGAGATGAAGCAATTCTGAAAAAAAAAAGTTGGAGGATATACACTATTTCAAGATAGCTAAAATTCTATGGTAATCAGGACAGTGTGGTATTAGCATAAAGGCAGACAAACAGATCACTGGATCAGAACATTGTATAAGAGTAGAACCATATGTATTAATTTTTGACTAAGGTACTAAAGAAGCTCAATAAGGGAAAAAACTACTTCTATCAAATGGTGCTGAAACAACTGGCTATCTAGGGAAAAAAAAAATCAATTGCAACTCATACCTCACACCAAACACAAAAAATACATTGAGATGGATCATAGCTTTTAATATAAAAGCAGAAACCATAAAGCTTCTAGAAAAAAAACACAGGGGGTTATCTTTGCAAATATTTCTTTGTCAGGACCCGCAAAGCACTAATCATAAAAGAAACAAATTGAGAAAATTGACTTAATCGAAATTTAAAACTTCTGTTCATCAAAAGACCCTGTTAAGACACTGACGAGAGTTCCTTGGTGGCCTAGTGGTTAGGATTCTGGGCTTTCACTGCCATGGCCCGGGTTCAGTCCCTGGTCAGGGAACTGAAATCCCACAAGCCGTGCAGCGAGGCCAAAAAAAAAAAAAAAAAAAAAAAGGGCATTGGATAAGCAAACTATATGTGGGAGAAAATATTCACAACATACATATCTGACAAAGGACTTGTATCCAGGATATATGAACAACTCTTATGACTCAATGATTAAAAGATGAACAAACCAATTTTTTAAAAGTAGTCAAGAAGATTTCTACTTTCAGAAAGATGGAGTAGACATACTTTTCCCATACTCCTCCTGCTAAGTACAGCTAAAAATTCTGGACATTCTATATAAAGCAAAGATAAGAATACTCCGAAAGGTGGGGGAAAAGGCAGACCAGCTATAGACCTCAGGAACTGAGGAACAAGGTGGTAAGTTCCCTGGGTTTTCCTTTTGCCTCATATATCCCAGACTGGGTGCTGGAGAAGCCAGCAATCTGGAAATGCCAATGGCTGCGCACATGCACACACACAGATATACACACACACACACACACACACACACACACACACGCTCTAGAAAAGCCTGCTGGCTCTAGCCAAAGGACCAAAAGGGACAGCCTTGGGTCTGGTTCCAGCTGTTCAATCTTTTTTTGTATGCTGTGAGGAATAAATGACCCTTCTAGCCTAAACTTTAATGGGGTTTAACGAAGAGCCCTAATTCAACTTAAAACTATTTTTTTTCTGAGATCAAAACTCTACTTTCTTATCTCACGTTAATTCTGCTCCTTTCTTTAACTGTGTCAGTCATGCTTACCCCACTTTCTTCAATGCTTAGCCTGTATCCTATATTGCATCTCCTCAACATCAATTTTATTGAGCCATAATTTGCTTCAATATGCACCCATTTTAAATGCATAATCTGATAAGTTGTGATGCATGCATCTACCAAAGAAATTATAACTGCAATCAATATATAGAACATTTTCATCACCCTCAAAAGTTTCATCTTCCTTCTTGGCAGTCCATCTCTCAGCCCCAAGTGTTTTTTGGTCACTAAATTTGCATTTTCACTATAGTTTGTATTTATACTTTTGGGTCTGGCTTTTTTCACTCAGCATATGGTTTTGCATGTGTGTCGTATTTACCTGTAGTTTGTTCCTTTTTATTGTTGAGTAGTATTCTACTGTACAGATATACACCACATTTTGTTTATCCACTCACCAGATGAAAGACATTTGGGTTGTATCCTATTTGGGCCATTAGCGTGAATAAAATTGCAATGATCATTCATGGAAAAAGAAATGACATAGAAGTGTATTTATTGATAGGGAAAAATGTTCATGACCAATTGCTAAATGAAAAAAAAATAGGTTACAGAACAGTTTATATAATACGGACCCAATTTTGTAAAGAATATATTTGTGTAAATAAATAAATGTATAGAAAAAAGCCTCAAATATTAATGATGGTTATCTCTGGGTGTTGAGATTACATGATTTTTAAGTTAAAAAACCAATAAAGTGGGCAAAAGACTGTAACAGACACTTCACAAAGGAGGATCGGCCAATTAGCACATGAAAACCAATGCTTAGTCATCAAGGAAATGCAAATTACAGTCACCAGGTGATGCCACGACTGACAGCACCAAGTGTGGGCCAAGATGTAGAGCAACAGAAACTCATATGTTACTGGCGGGAAAGTAAAACTGTACAACCACTTTGAAAACTGGTCTGGCCGTTTCTCGTAAAGTTAAACATGCACCTACCCTATGACCCAGAAAATACACCTCTAGGTATTTACTCAGGAGAAATGAAAACATTGGATACAGAAAAGACTTGTGCATGAACATTCATAGCAGTTTTATTCCTAACACAGAATGTTCCAGTAAGAAAATTAGATTTCAAAAAATTTTACCTTTCTCTCTTTTCTTTTCCTAGCCCTGGCTTCAAAACTAGAATAGCACAAACTAGAAACAACTCAAATGTCCATTGGTAGGAGCATGAATAAACAAAACACGTCCTTCCATACAAACAAATACTATTCAGCAATAAAAAAAAAAAATAACAAAAGAAAATCATTTCTGATACACACAACATATGGATGGGCCTCAATATCGTTATGCTGAGTGAAAGAAGCCAGGTACAAAAAGATACATACTGATTCCATTTATATGAAGTTCTGAAATAGGCAAAACCAACCTGTGGCAAAAGAAATCAGGGGAGTGGTTGCCTGTGGAGTGTGGTGGGCTGGGAGGGGTTGACAGGGATGGGGCCTGAGGGGTATCTGGGGGGTTATGGCAGTATTCTGTATCGTGACGGGTATGGGTTACACAGACAGATGTGACTGCTGAAACTCAGAACTGTACACTTAAGACCTGTCATTTCCGGCTTCCCTGGTGGCGCAGTGGTTAAGAATCCACCTGCCAATGCAGGAGACACGGGTTCCAGCCCTGATCCAGGAAAATCCCACATGCCGTGGAGCAACTAAGCCCATGTGCCACAACTACTGAGCCTGAGCTCTAGAGCCCGTGAGCCACAACTACTGAGCCTGTGCGCCACAGCCACTGAAGCCCGCGCGCCTAGAGCCCGTGCTCCGCAACAAGAGAAGCCACCGCAATGAGAACCCCGCGCACCACAACGAAGAGTAGCCCTCGCTCACCGCAACTAGAGAAAGCCCGCGTGCAACAATGAAGACCAGATGCAGCCAAAAATAAGTAAATAAAATAAATAAATTTATAAAAAACAAAAAGAGCGGTCCTTTTTACTGTACATGAGTTATACTTCAATAAAAATGGGGAAAATTAAAAACAAAATAAATCTTTTTGTTAATGTAAATTTCAAACATACAAAACAGTAGAAAGTATACTTTTATGAGTACTCCATTATAATTGAGTAATGATTTGCTAACTTCTGTTACTGGCAATAAATTGCTTAGACACACACCACAACTAATTCCCCACTTGTTCATGAGCCAGGAATGACTGTGTGTTGACTTTCTAATAAAAGGCTTTTTCCTCCCTTGTCAGGTCTCACGGTTTGAGAAATTTTTAGAATTTTAGAAAGGTAGAATTTTCTAGCCTTCTCAGGGATTTCAATGGAATGTCAGAATTTGACCCATTGACACCTATTGAAAAAATGTGGTCATTTTCAAATACCAGAGAGGTTTCATTTTTTAGGTTTTTTTTTTTTAACTGGTCAAGATTGCCTTTAGGAGGAAACAACCAGGATTGATTGATTGATTTTAAAATAAGGTCAATATTTTTTCTATTTCACCAACTGAAGAACTACAATGGTAATTTATGCCGTACTTCTCTCCTTTCATATTTTAGAAGATGAATTAATGAAAGGAATGAGGTAGACTGGGGTTAGAAAGCTGTTTTTACCAATTAACAATATTTGTTATGTGATCTTGAATAAATTTCTTCATCTTTCTGACCCTCAGTCTCCTCAACAATAGGCCTAAGAATATGTACCTCAAAGTGTCATAATGAAGATTAAATATCATCTGAGAAAATGCCTGGACATCGGCCAGGAGCTCAGTAAATATTACTGCCTTCCCTTAACTCCTTAGCAGAGGACAACAGTGAAGAATGTTCCTTCCTCCATATTTCAGAGGTAGGTACACTCTGAAATCTGGACCTTCTTTGGGGAATTTATACAAGCCCAGTTTGAACTGTTTTACAGGTGAGGTGGCTATAGGTGGATCGAGGCAGGTGGGAGTGGGAGGGCTGTGCGATCCTCGCCTTTTATCTCCCTAGAACATCATAAACATTTTACAATAACTAATGATGAAAATATTGTCTGCAGTTTCTATTCTTCTCGATGAAAGTGTACTTGGAAAGCCATTTCTTCTTGTTGTTCTCCCTAGAAAGCATTGATCTGGGACCCAGCTGGTGTGTGGGAGGCCAGCTTTCCCATGAACTGGTGGTGGGGACACGTCAGCACAGGCTGCAGAGATGAGTCTCAGACCCTGAACGATGCTCCCCAGTGTGTGTCAGGGAGGGCAGGCGTGTAGAGGTCTCTCTACCCTTCCTTCCTTTTTGTTTAAAGACAAGATCCATTTCTGCCTTTGTCACCCCCTGCAGAACCACCAGATCTCTGAAGCCAAACCAGATCTCTGTAATAAATTACCTGAGAAAAGGGAAAAGGACAAAGTAACGTGTTTAGAAATCTGACTTTCTTCCTGGTGCATTCAGGGTTACCTGTTCCAAAAGGGCAGGGTTGCACTAAGGTGTGTGCTGGGGAGTTTGCAGCCTAACGTTCGTAGAAAAAGTTCAGTTGGTTCATTTAGGTCGTCATTTATAAATTTTTCATATTAAGGGTGAAATGTTTCCAAACCTGGGAAAATAGTGTTACAAAACAGCACTGGACATTTGTACTGCATGTACAAATAAGTCTATAGTTGACTAAACCTTAACAACAATTCTGCGAGGTTGGTAATGTATCACTCATTTTCTAAACAAGGAAACACAGGCTCAAAGAAGTTGTGTGTTTGCTTGGTGTCATACACGTGGTAAGGAAGAAAACGAGGCCTAGAACCCTGGCCTCCTGGCTCCAAATCTTTTCCCACTAGATGGTCCATGAATACTAGATGACAGTTTGAATTCTTTTGAGAGTAGTTATTATTGACTGGCCAGCAGAAAATTAGCCCAGACTAGACTATGAATCTGGGGATCCAGAGAGTGAGGGGAAAGTTGGAGACATAGGCAGCAGATGTGAGATGCTGCACACAAACACCACAGCAAGGGCTTCAGCGCTAGATGAGAGGAGCTTCTGATGGACTCTCTTGAATTGGATCCCCTTTCATATATTTATTTCCCTTCTGAGATTATACCTCTTTTCTGGGCTGAGAACAACCAATGCAGAGTGAAGAACAAAGAAAACAGAAACACATATCATTTCCAGAGAGTGTCAAAAGTATCATCAAAATGAGGGAGAAATTCATAAATGTACATATAATTTTTTTCGATTAAAAACAGTGTCCCACCAAGTAAAAGCTTGTTTGATTTTTTTTTTTTTTGGTCAGCCCAATGTATTTTTGTTAGCAATGTTGACCACTGAAATTATTTTTTTAGCACAGAATTTTCCAGTAAACCTCCCACATCAGTGTAAACTTCCTGTTCCTCTTCTTAGGCCCCTCATTACAGGCAGCAGGAGAGCTGATATTCAGCAGAAAATTAACTTGGCAGGGTGTGTGCTTAAAGGCATCAAGTTCTAAGGAAAGGAAGTTTTTCTTTTGTTTTGTTTTGCTTTGTTTTACAAAGCATTGCTTTTTACTTGTGGTGGGCCTTTTGAAGTTATGGATTTTATTTTTTGAAGATAGAGGCTTTTGGTTTAGCACAATTCTCAGTACCTGGAAAATATTCAGTGTGAGTTGTTGAACTGAGTGTTTAACATGTACTTCCCCTTGACCAAAGAGAAACTTTTAGGGGGTCTTTTTTTTTTTTTTTTTTTTTGCAGTACGCAGGCCTCTCACCGGGATGGCTCATGGGCCCAGCCGCTTCGCGGCATGCGGGATCCTCCCCGACCGGGGCACGAACCCATGTCCCCTGCATCGTTAGGTGGACTCTCAACCACTGCGCCACCAGGGAAGCCCAGGGGTCATTTTTTTTTTTATTGTAGACAAGCTTATAGGAACAGGCGATCTTTGGAAATTGGGGAAATTGATTCGTGAGGACTATGGTCCAAGAGCACACTTTTTAAAAAGAGGCCTTTGGGGCTTCCCTGGTGGCACAGTGGTTGAGAGTCCGCCTGCCGATGCAGGGGAGACGGGTTCGTGCCCCGGTCCGGGGAGATCCCACATGCTGCGGAGCAGCTGGGCCCGTGAGCCATGGCCGCTGAGCCTGCGCGTCCAGAGCCTGTGCTCCGCAGCGGGAGAGGCCACGGCAGTGAGAGGCCCGCGTACCGCAAAAAAAAAAAAAAAAAAAAAAAAAAGAGGGCTTTGACCCTTTATTAAGCACACAACAATCACAAACCTAAGGTCAACCTCCTCTTAAATTCGTGGTTATCAGGCTTGGCTGTATATTATAATTACCTGGGGTAGAATGAGTGCTAGGATTTTTAAAAACATACTGCTGCCAGGTCTCAGACCCAGTCTTATCCACTGTATAATGGGTCTAATCTACTGCCTGGGCTTCAGGCTTTAAAAAGCTTCCCAGGAGATTCTAATGGGCAGCCAAAGCTGAGCATCATTCTCTTACATGAAAACACATTTTTACTCAGTACCAATTAAGTACCAGGCACTGTGTGGGGCACTTGTTATCTTTTATTTTACTAACATGGAAATTGAGACTCACAGAGGTTGATTTGCTTACCATGATAGAGCAGTTAAGTGTTAAAGTTGGAAAGGAAAGAATAAAAGATCCTATGACCTTACACTCTTTTTTCCATTTACATCATAGTAGCTAAAAAATATGCTAGTGACTGCAGAAGCCAATGTCTGACCTTTGAAAATGTAGACATGAGTAAATGAAGACTAACTCATTGAAGATCAGGACAGTCCTCGGGATGCTATGTGAAGCCAGTTTTTAAATGTATATGGAAATAAAATCTGGGTGCCAAGCCTATTGGATAGATATTTCCTTCTAATGTTTGAAAAACATTCTATTTTTCAAAACCCAGCAATGTCTCCTACTGAATTGGAAATTGCAGATTGTTAGAAGGGCCCAATGTCAGCCCTTGCTGAGTTGGGCATCAGAGGTGTATTTAGCCATTGAGGAGCAGGACCTGGGTGGCCACCACAAAGAAAATCAGGGCTGAGCTGTCTACAGGATGGGACTCACAAAGGTGCCCTATAGCAGAGTCAGGCCACATTCATTGCCCCTGTTGTAAACTAGCTGGCTGTAGGCTGAGACTGTGTATCAGTTATGGACATCCAGACCGCTTAGAGACCCAGGGAGCAACTATTCCGTTAAGAAAAAGTAAACTAAGAAAAACAAGACTTCAACCAAACTCAACTCTAACTGTGGTGGAGAAGCTCAATGCCTGCCTGAAGGTGGCTTGTGGCTTTAATGTGTGTGTGTGCTATGTATTTTTTGGCTTGAATAACCTCTTATTCACAGTGCTATGCCTCAGGTGCCCCATTAATGCTTCCTTTTTCTTTCTAAATTTCCCTCCCTTCACGGTCTTTGCTCCATCCTTATAAACTCTTTGTCTGTTGGCTAAGAAACATTTGGAGTAAGCATGGATTGTGAACATTTTAGAGTCATGTCTAGAGCAGTGGGAACTATTTCAGAAAGAAAGAAAAATGTGAGACAAAGGCAGATGAGAAAAGGAAGTAGACACAAAGAATGAAACGGGCAGGTAGAGAAAGTGACAGGAAGGTACTTAAATAGACAGAGATAGAGAAGAACAGACAGTATAAGAAAGAATGAATGAGACAGAGACAGTCAGAATCCCAGCAAGAGAGGATGGAGAGAAACAGAGACAGGAGCTCAGAGAGAGCTAGACATATATATATAGAGAGAGAGGGAGACAGACAGATAGATAGACAGAGGCAGCCAGTCAGCAATAGAGAGAGAGAAACAGAGACAGGCAGCAGAGAAGGCCAAACAGGAGACAGAGGGGGTCAGGGGTGAAGGGAGAAAGAAAGAGAGACACATGTGCCGAGAGAGGAGGCTGGAGGACGGAGGGAGGCTGACGGGGAGAAGGCAGTGAACAGAGGGGTGGGGCCAGCAGATGTGTGGTGTGGATGGCACTCTCACAGAGAAACGAGAAGTTGGGCTGCTGTGCCAGGAGGGACAGCCTTTCCATCAGAGCTGTTGAAGGGGATGAGTTTAGTCATCCTAAATAGAAGAAGGATTCCTTCCTCCCCAAGCCCAACCCAGGCTCCATCTGGAGGGCGGTCTGATGAATGTGGCTTCTGACACCAGCACCCTGGGCCGTGGGAGGACCTCACAGAATACAGATGTGGGAACCGAGATCCTCGTGGTGGACGTGTGTGGCTTCCTGGCCAGCCCTTCTCCATTCACTCCGTTTTCAGTAACAACCTCCCATGTTCATGGGGAACCACCCCGCCCCACCTCCATCCCCTGTGGTTTTGTGGCATTGGCAGTGCCTCCCACCACCCCCACCCCAGGGATAGTGTACAACTCAGGCTTGGTGTCTGATCCAGAGCGTCAGCTTCCCCTGTGGTCAGTGACTGGCTCAGGGGTAGGCACATAACTCAAGGGAGGCGTATCAGAGCCAATCAGTCTCTTTTGGGGGTTTGTTTGGGCTCCAGGGTTTGCCCTCAGATCCAGACTTGAACCCTCGAGACGTGTTGGCTGCAGCTGGGGCTGCCATCCTGCCAACTTGCATAGTCTGAAGACGAAGCCAACACACAGAGCAGCAGAGAGTAAAATGAAGAACCACTGCATTCTTGTGGCCTCTTCTGAACACTGTCCAAGCTGTTTCTGAAGTCTGAACTATCTCTAGAGTTTTTATTTACAAAAGCCAATAGATAACCTTCTCTGACAGCATAAACCAGTTCGAGTTGGAGTTTCTGTCACTTGCAACCAAATCCTAATTGATATAATGTTTTGGGTTATATCACCACATTCTATAGACATGGAGTTTAAGTAACTTACCTAAGATTTTAGCTAGTTGCTGCCAGCACGTGAACTGAGGTTTCACCTACCTCTACACCCTTGAACTCACTCTTTCCTTCTCTCCCCCTCATTTGATTTTACAGTTAAGATATCAGGCCCATTTCAAACAAATGATTTTACTCTAGCGGCTGCACAAGTTCTGGAAATGCCGACCCTAGGCAAAATTGCCAAGCCCAGGCAATGCTTATCTTGGCTCAGCTATTTCCTTATTCTGTGATGTACTCCTCTCCCTTCCAGCCATGGTAAGCAGAATATGACAGGTATCACAGATACTTTTATATGAACTTACCCAGTAGAAGCTTTACCTTTTAAAAGAGACCCTGAAGGAATAAACTTCTAATGCAGGAATTCCAAATATTGTAGCATATGGTTAGAGGACATACTTGGAGTTGCTGAACCGTCTTAGAATTCTCTGAACTGTCAGTGAGCACTAGGTCCAACAGTCATTTCATAAGATTGTAAATGAAACCTTACTGAAGAATCCTGAAAACATCCCCCACGTAACACATTTAGAGCGGTGGCACTCAAGCTTCACTGCGCATTGGACTCACTGGAGAGCTTGTTAAAACAGACTGCTGGCCCCATCCCCAGAGCCTCAGCTACAGTGGGTCTGGGGCAGGGCCTGAGAATTTGCATTTCTAAAAAGTTCCCAACTGATGCCGATGCTGCAGTTCTGTCTGGGTGGCACCCCACTTTGAAGATCAGGTTTAGATTTAAAAATACACCTCTGAGAGAGCTTGGCCGGCTGACATGAAACCTCCACACTGCGCTGCCCTAGTCCTAGATTCTAGTAGACTAGGAGTAGATTACTTCCTTCCACCTCCCACCTCAACCCCCAGCAGAGATGCCGGCCAGAGCTGGAGGTGCAGCTTGGGCAATGGTGGAAGGGCCCCTGGTGCCCCACAGATGAGCCCACTTGTGAATCAGATGCAGGACTACAGCCAGGGGTCCAGGAGGGCTAGGATCTGTTGATGCTTGTGTGGTGGGAAAACATTTTTAAAATATGAATTCAGGGGTTTTTTTTCTTTCTGATAATTCCTATTACTCTAGGAACGTCCCCTACATACACCTCTCCCCCCACGCTAGAACACTTTTATTCTCACTGCACCAAGCAAGGGCTGAGGTAGTACAAGAAACAAGAAGCCTATTTCCAGCTTTTGTGTGTCTAATCACACAGGCCTGCCTGTTTGGCTGTGTGGCCAGTACCGCGCACAGGGCACCGCTCCCAAAAGGCCCTCGCACTTGGGTCTGATGCTCTGCGGTGGCTACCTTGAAATTCTTAATAGTTTTAGCTTTGAACCTGACTTGTAAAGCAGACCACAGGACACTGGAGCTTGTACCGGGGGCCTGGAGCCTCAGCTCTTGTGCATCCTGCCTCCACTGTGTCTGGCTTGGGATCCCTGAGGTACGCCCCCCCTACCCCCCGTACCCTGGTGCCACAGGCCCTGCCAGCCTCCCTTTGCCTGGGCCGTGCTCCGCTAGCTCTCTCCACAACTGGCGCGGGCCTGGGCGCGGTTGTGGGCACTGGGGGTGTCAGGGCCTGGTGCACCCACCCCATGGCATCTGGGGGTGGGATTCAAGGAATCTGCCTTTTGGCCTCAGGCTGAGGGTACCACAGACATCGTGGGGTGTGCAACTTGGTGAGGTCTCTTGCCCACCCATCCAGGACCAAGTATGTACATGTGTACCGGCGTGAAGGTGGCCATCCCTTGAGGATTGGCTGTCCGCTGTGGGCTGGCACTGTGGGCCCTTGGGAAGGGGATGTTGACTTCCCCAGCCCCAACCCAGCTCTGTGTTTTCATTTTGCATGGAGTCTGGCAAACGATGTAGCTGCCCCAAACACAGGCTTGAAATAGCCCACAGAGACCTCTACACCCCAGAATAGCAGAGATGAAAGGAAGTGCAAAGCTAGCCCCACGGAGGTTTTTGCTTTTCCCAGCACCACGTGGGAAAAGAAGACCCATCCTTTGCACTCAAAGTAGTAAGAAGTTGAGCTGACAGCAAGCTGGAACTGGGGGGGCCTTGGGTCAGGGATCACTTAGCAGTGACCAGAACAGTCCAAAGGCCAGGTAGGAGCAGGCATAATAGGGGGGAGGCCAGCATGGATAGATGGTGGCCCAGACTAGGTGGATATGTGCGTGTGTATAAAGCCCACTTTGACAGACTAAACTCCTGCCATCAGAGGAAATGGAGGTTTGAAGTAGAAAATAAGTTGGTTTACAGAAAAAAGAATATTAAATATCTACTTTCCTGAATTTATAAGTTGAGGTTCATACCTGATACACTTGCCCCCAAAAATGGGAAAAGGAGTTTATAGAGACGTGGGGTTAAGAATATACAAGAAGGGGAGGGATAAACTGGGAGATTGGGATTGACATATACACACTACTATATATAAAATAGATAACTAATAAGAACCTACTGTATAGCACAGGGAACTCTACTCAATACTCTGTAATGGCCTATATGGAAAAGAATCTAAAAAAAGAGTGGACATATGTATATGTATAACTGATTCACTTTGCTGTACATCTGAAACTAACATAACATTGTAAATCAACTATACTCCAATAAAAATTTTTATAAAAAATAATTTATTTTGAATATAAATAAATTTATTTAAGCTCATTAAAAAAAAAAAAAAGAAGAATGTGCAAGGAAAGGCATCCTCTTACAGACTGGGAGCTGAGAGCCCGGTCAGCCTGGCAAGGAACCACCATTCAGAGGGTCTAAGAAGGGAACTCTGGACACTACCCTCAAGAGACAAATCACCCAGGGTCAAGAAATATCAGGACCAAGGCTGGTCAGAGGAAGCCAACCTAAGAAGCAGTGTCGTGGCACACTTCGAAGCTTCCTTATAAGAGAGCTGTTTAAACTGTTCATTAAAATATTTTGTTCTGTCATGGATACATGTTCCTTTTGTACTTAATGTGGGAGAACACTTTCCTTAAAGCACCTTTGCTACAGTGGTTTAGGAATAAAACAATGTTGGTTGCTAGGGGCGCCATCCCCAGGTAAGGCAAGATCAGTACTCGATGAAAGTGAGCAGGAGATAAGTCAGAAAGACTGGAAGGAGGGAAGTGACCTCAGCCTGATATTTTAATGAAAAAAAAAATGGGATGTTTCTTTTTTCTTTTTGTTTCTAATTTTTCTGCAACAAACATGCTTTACTTGTGCAGTTTTTACAAGAGGGGAAAAATCTCTAAAACAAAAGAAAATTGGAGGGACACACAATACCTGCGGTGAAGACGTATTTATGATGCTAATCTGCCCTTCTCTGCATTCGGGAGGAGAGGAGAAATGAAGGAAGAAAAATCCTAAACATAGACTATCTGTCACATTCTCTTTCCATTAGCCAGATCCATATACAAATGAAAGAACAAACATTCCCAGGGAGCAACCGGAAAGTTGTGGCAGCGGGGAGGTCCCCCTAAGGGGGCCGGGTCTTCAGAGGAAGAAAGTCCACCTGCAGGAGCCCTCCTCAAGGAGTCAGCTTAGACTAAATGGCAGCCCATCTGGAGGATGCACCCCAGCAGGCTGCTGGGCTTTTGAGACTGCAGGGTGGGGGCAGGGAGTGGATTCTGTGGCCAGACCAGCCCCATGTCGATAAAAATTCTTATATAATCAAGTACGTTCCAGGTTGCAGCAAATTATACAAAACTCAGATAAAACCAAAACCACTGCATCCAAAGTGCACGGATAGTTCCCTGGAGCTCCCGGGAAGTGGATTTGACTTAGGAAGGGTTTTAACTTCTCCATTTGGTGCCAAACCTGCCATAAGAGAGAACTCCTGATATGGATGCAATTCATACCTGTGATAAATCAGGACAGAAAAAGCCATTCAAAAACCCAAAGCAGCCACACAGAACAAAAAGGAAGCAGAGAAAAGCAGACTCGGAGAGAAATGGCATTTGATCACTCAGAGCAGATTACTGATTTGTTCTTATGGAATCAGACGGAGTGAAAAAAGGGACTTCAGAAGGGGGTCAAGTCCTCAACTCACTTGAAAGAGTGTGCACCCTACTTGGCTGGGTGCCCTTCTCCACCGGTGTGGCCTCTATGTAAAGAGAACTGGGTCCTGGTTCTCAGAAGCTTGTGTTTCCTCTCTGTCAGGGATCCTGTTTAGCTCATGATGGGAATTTTGTCTTCAGCAGCATCAGTTTTCAAAATTCCTCACACGGGCACAAAATTAAAAGGGAAGCGGAGTCCCTTTGGGATGCTTTATCTCATGAATCATCCGTCCCTTCCTGACTCTCCTGGGAATCCCATCCACGGACAGAGGTCCCATTGACTCCTGTGGTCCCTGTCAAAGCCAACTTCAAGAATGGAAAAGATGAACCCTAGTCGATTTCATGTTGAACTCACCAGCTAAATTCTGTTGCCGGCAAGGGTCAGAGCAGCCTAGGATTAAAGAGACAGAAATAAAAGAGCCTGCTATTCAAGAACCTGGGGGTTTCTTGCATTGTGATTGTAAATGGATTCCAATAATTTATATGCAGATAGATGAATGGGCCATAGAGCTCTGCAGAGTTTTTTTAAACTTACCCTTCAGCCTGTTTAGGTGGTAATTAGACTGTAAACACGTGCAACTAAAGGAAGTACCTCATCAATTTCATTTTATTTTCTTTTAATCCTAGAACAGGTAAAAGAGTTTAAGAAAGTTCATTGAAACCTATGCAACCCAAACCCTTTCCAAAGAGGTAGCAACTTTGGTTTTTGAAATACTTATCTGATTTAAAGATTCAACAAGAAAAATTATTTTTTAAATAAACTCAGGCTAGATCTGTTCTGTATGCTTCACTCTCCCAGGAAGAGAAGAGAGAAGAATTGACCATGGAATGGTCATCAGAAATTTGTTCTTTGGAAACATGAGTATTTCTGTGTTATTTGTAAATAAATCATATGACTGATTTGTTCACTCGTTCATTCATCCGTTCACTTTGTTCATTCAATGAAAATCTGTTAAGTCTCTTCCATATGCCAGGCCCTGTGGTAGGCCCAGGTGAGTAAAATGAAATTAGATAGATTCTGGTTCTATGTCAGATGGGGTAGGCAGCCCTGTGTCTTCCACTGAATGCAGCTATAAAACCTGGACGGAATACACGGAGCAGGTATTTACAATGAAAAGTAAATAGTAGCAGGTGGATTGGAGACAAGACCAGAATTTGAAGTACCACTGTACTGGTGGTGAGTCTGACACTTTTTTCCCCTCTGGTATCCCCTGGCCTGGCCTCGCCTCAGGGCAGCCCCAGACCCAGAGGTGAACCTTGGCAAGGATGGAGAATGAAGGCTCCAGGAGACGCCGTCTAGTTCTGACACGAGGAGTGAGAAAGAGGTCTCCTGACATTCAGAGAGAATGGGGAAAATTCCCCATTTTTCTTTTTCCTTCTTTTTCTTTTCCTTAATCTCTCACACGACCTAGACTGTGATGGCCCACAGGTACCTAAAAACTCTGAGGGAGAGGAATCTTCCTCTCCAATCAGAAGAACTGGCCCAAGAGAATAGCACAAACGCCTGCTGCTTTTTTCTGTCTTCCCGCCATTTGGCCCTTGTAACGATGGATCTGATTCTCTTCTTGATGTTCAATTGCTCATAGCTCTCAAGCCTTACCACTCCCCCTTCCCTTTCTGCCACACATCTGGGCAGAACTGATAGAAAGCTCAGATACTCCCTTGTAACTAGCAGGCGGCTCAAACCATGGAGCTCCAGCTCCAGGAACTCACCCCAGCCTCACCCCCCAGCATCACGAACACCAAGCCGGCCTTCTTTCCTGGCTCTCTCAAGCCATTTTCAGACCAGCTTGGGAGCTCTCCCTGCTCTCTCCAGAATGTGAATAATAAACCTTTTCATGCCTTATTGTTGTATGTGTGGCATTATTGATCTTAATATCCAAACTAAAAAAAACCTGGGGATGGGGGTCTATCTCACTCTCACTGAGTGACCCCAACAGCTCCAGACATGGGCACAGTTAAGGGAAATGCATAGCAGATGAGGGTCAAAAAGGGACACTTCGGGGAACCAGAGAGCACCAGGGAGATCTCAAAAGATCTCAGAGAGGAGGCAGCTTGGGGTGCTGCTCAAGTTGTTTAAGAATTTGGGCTTATTCCCAAGCTGTGTATGTGTGAATCTGACTATGAAAAGTCTATGGGAGACTGAGAAATAAACCACTGGGAGAGATCACCGCCCACCGTCAGACTGGCCACTAGGTGGTGTACACACCAGATAGATCAGAAGAGCCCTGCAAAGGCTTTGAAAACAGAACTGATATTGCAAACACCTCCCACAGCAAGTTGGTCAGACTTTGAAGCCTGAAACCAATTAGGTTGATTGCCTGCTAAAACAGAAATGTCAACATTTTATAGGATTCAGACAAGACTCAGAGTCTCATACATAATTTCAAAGTGTCCAGGATTCAATCCAAAATTATTCAGCATACTAAGAACCAGGAAAATCTCAACTCTAATAAATACATACAATTGTTAAACTTCATAAACTGTACACAAAAAGTCAGATTTGCTGTATGTCAAAAAATTTTAAATTATTACAATTTTAATAATGTCCTTCACTTACAAGAAGCACACAACCTAGGGCAGGAAATAGAATAAAAAATTGATAATGACATAACCGTTAGTAACTGTGATGTTAGAGGTGGACAGGATACTGTAGATGCACAGAAGGATACCTAACCCAGTCTGGAGAGCAGGGCATCAGAAGATTGAGATCAGCTTCCTGGAAGCACAGATGCTTAAGTCTTAAAGAATAAGTAGGCAAAGAGGAGGTAGGTGAAGAAGTAGAAGGTATTCACACACAAGTAAGGGGCTACAGGAGCAAAGCAGGCACTGGGAACTATAAACAGTTCTGTTTTGTTGAGGTTCTAGCTGCCAAGTGGGAAGGGGCAGAAAAGAATCTTGGAATGACCAGGATCCAGCCATAGAAGGCTTCATCATATACTACATTTAACCCTCTAGGTCATCCTATCTAGAATCTGATCTTAGTTCTGTCAACATTAACACAATGGTCATAATGAAATCATGGCATCCCTCTAGGTTTTGGCTTCCTGTGGCAGAAACTATAGGTGTGCCACTGATACCTGTGTGGTCCTCTGTTTCCCAGCCTGCTTTGCAGTTGGGTTGGCTGTGGGATGGATGCATTCTGCCTAACGGATGCGAGTGGAAGTGATGAATGGAATACTCAGGGCTTGGATGTCTAAAGTAGCCAGGTGCCTTTCCTCAATCCTCTTCCCTTTTCCCATGGACCTTAGAGGCCATGTGTTGAAAGGACATGCAAGAAGATGGAAGGAACCTGGATCACTGAGTCATCACTTGAAGGAGATGCCTGACCAGGAGTTTGCACAAGGGAGCAATAAAGTTTTCTTATGTTAAGCCACTGAGATTTCATGGTTTATTAGTGCATCATAGTCTAGCCTATCTGACTAATACAGTTTCTCCCTCCATCTCTTTATCAAGAGCAAGATAGCTGCCTGCCAAAGTCTTTTCCAGCTCCATAAATCCAACTTTTAGATAAGTCTCTCCTCCAGTTATCTGGCTTCTTCCTGGTGCTTTGCCTATATTTCTTGGGATCAGTCCTACCTATACTCTTCCTTTCCAGGATATTCTGAATCTTGCGCTGGAGAAAGGTCATGATGCCAGAGACACTAGATTTAGATAGGTTCTCAAAGCTCACCTTGTATACCTTACTTTCTAGTGTCTGACTCGCCTCTCCAACACCCCTGCTATGTGGTGGTCCAGGGTCTTCTTGAAAATCTCTAGTAACTGGAAACACTCCTCCGACTATACAAAAGTTCTTCCTCCCCAAACATTCTAAATAAAGGGACACACTGACCATAATTCATAATCCCCATGGCCTGTGCTTAAATCCCCCTATTTTATTTTTCAAATGAATGAGTAGTAATTCCATTCAAATGAATGAGTTTTAATTCTGTTTGGGACATCTGAGCCTTTTCCTGACCTCTTCCCATCATGACAACAGTTCTTTTCTTCTTTATACAATGAACTATTTATTTGGTGGGAGTTGTATTGCCTCTGTGTGACAGTCCAGAAATTTCTCTTTTATCCATCAACTCCCTTATCCCCATGAGTAAAGAGCTTTCTTTGAAAGAAGCCTGTCTAGAATGTCAAGGACAAGATCTGATAAGCAATAGTAGTCTTGAAGTTCACATCTTTGGAAGTTTTAAGTTTATCTGTATGTCCATGGGGTTTCTCTGAAACCACATATATCTTTTAAAAGTCAACACACCTAAACAAGACAACAGAAGGAAACATCTTCATCTGGATGGAAAGTTTTAACATGAAAGCTTTTTGTAGTGAGGGACTCTGATGATTTGACCAAATGTCTGTTTAGTGCATAATGCTAGATAGTCCTTGAATAATGTCAAGCGCAACCCATAAAACAATGATAAATTAGACTGCATCAAAATTTAAAACTTTTGCTCTATGGAAAGACTCCACCAGAAGCATGAAAAGACAAGTTACAGATGGGAGAAAACATTTGCAAACCACAAATGTGACCAAGGACTAGCATCTAGAATATATAGAGAACTCTCAAACTCAAGAGTAAAAAATAAATACTCCAGCTAGAAAATGGGCAAAAGACATGAATAGACATTTCATCAAATGGTGGCAAATAAGCACATGAAAAGGTGTTTCATTAGCCCTTAGGGAAATATAAGTTAAAACCACAACGTGCTATCACTACACTAAAATATAAAAGACCGACAACACCAAATGCTGGCGAAGATGCAGAGAAATGGAATCACTCATACATTGCTGTTAGGAATGTAAAAATGGTTCAGCCCCTCTGGAAAAATAGTTCAGCACTTCCTTGAAAAACTAAACATGCACTAACCATATAACCCAACAATTCCACTCCTGGACATTTATCCCAGAGAAATGACAGTGCATGTTTACACAAAAGTATGTACATATTAATGTTTATAGCAGTTTATTCCTAATAGTCAAAACCTGAAAACAATCCAGATGGTTAAACAAACTGTGGTACATCCACACCCTGAAGCACTACTCAGCAATAAAAAGGAACTAAATATTGATACCTGCAACAGCCTGGCTGAATCTCCAGAGAATTATGCTGAGTGGAAAAAAAAGCTAATCCCCAAAGGTTACATATTGTATGATCACATGTATATCATATCCTTGAAATGACAAAATTATTGAAATAGAGAATAGATTAGTGGTTGCCAAGAGGTTAAGGAGGGGGCTGGAGTGGGTGGGGAGGTAGGTGTGGTTATAAAAGGCCAACAAGAGGGAAGGATCCTGGTAGTGATGGAAATGTTCCAGATCTTGCATGTATCAATGTCAATAAGGTGGTTGTGATATTGTATAACCGTTTTGGAAGATGTTACCATGGGGTAACATAAAGAGTATAAGGAATCTCTCTGTATGATTTCTTACAACCCATGTATATATAAAAAGCTTAACAAAACCATGCCTGGGTTGCAGCCCATACCTGGTAAATTACAATATCGGGAGATGGGAGCCAGGCATCAGTAGTTTTCAAAGATGCCCAGGTGATTCCAATGGGCAGTAAATTTGGGGACCACTGAATTAAGCATTTCAGAAGCCTCCAAGGAGACAATTTAAGATGAATGAAATAGAGTTTTCCTGAAGTTCTGTCTGTAGCGACATCTTTGCAAAAGGGAATGACACAGAAGCATCCTATTACATTTTGACCACAGCCCCAGTCAATTTCAGGGAGAAGCCCTGACCGTTTCTTATTCACCTGGCAGTCTCCTAGCCTTGAAGCTTCACAAATTGAAAAATTCAGCCTAAAAGCCAGCATTATTAACCACTTTGCTAATTGGAATAATTTACCAATTTTAAAAAATGTATTTCATAAATAGTTCAATTTCTTCCTAACCGTCTTCATCCCCCAAATCTTTATTAAATCCAGCCTGAAAAGATGAGTTATACAAATGCTGCTAGATGTTCCAGAACCTGCCCAAGGTGTTACAGGTGTGTGGTTGTTTTTAAATTAACTCTCCATCCACATCTGGTTTGAATTTCAGAAACTTTTAATATTCATTGCCTTTCTTTCCATGAAATTTGTTAGATATACCACTTAAACTTGCTCTAACAATTAGCCCCTTAGAATGAACTATAAGAAGAAAGGAGAGGGGCTTCCCTGGTGGCGCAGTGGTTGAGAGTCTGCCTGCCGATGCAGGGGACACGGGTTCGTGCCCCAGTCCGGGAAGATCCCGCATGCCGCGGAGTGGCTAGGCCTGTGAGCCATGGCCGCTGGGGCTGCGCGTCCGGAGCCTGTGCTCCGCAACAGGAGAGGCCACGCCACAGCAGTGAGGCCCGCGTACCGCAAAAAAAAAAAAAAAAGAAGAAAGGAGAGAGAAAGGGGCTGAATCTTTCTTTTCTTTAAATTTGGTCCCAATTTCACCTTTACAGTGAGTCCTGCTGCACTGCTGAGTGGATTTTCAGAATGTTTCTCCATTGCATGTTTCCAAGTATTATTATGCCCTGTCTCTTGGGACCTTTTCTTTTAAATTAAAAACATTGCTTAAACGCATGATCAGAGCAACATTAACGTAATGAGAAAAGGCAGCCTTATCACACAAGATAATCTGCTTTTCCTCAAAGATGCCAGTTTTATTGCATTAAGGGTCGTTTGCTCAAAGAGATCTGAAGAAGACACATGGATTAACTCTGTACATCAAGTCCTCTTTCTCACGTTTGATTTTTACACTACAAGTACAGTAGTGGCTCCATGGAGGCCGTCAGAATAGGAAAGATTGAGCTTTTTTTTTTTTTTTTTTAACACTGACAACACCAAATGCTGATGAGGATGTAGAGGAACAGGATTTTTTTTTTTTTGGCTGCACCAGGTCTTAATTGCAGCAGGCGGGTTCCTTACTTGTGGCATGCGAACTCTTAGTTGTGACATGAATGTGGGATCTAGTTCCCTGATCAGGGATCGAACTTGGGTCCCCTGCATTGGAAGGCGGATTCTTAACCACTACGCCACTAGGGAAGTCCCAAAATTGAGCTATCTTTAATTTTTTTTTTTTTTCCCGGTATGCGGGCCTCTCACTGTTGTGGCCTCTCCCGTTGCGGAGCACAGGCTCCGGACACGCAGGCTCAGCGGCCATGGCTCACGGGCCCAGCCGCTCCGCGGCATGTGGGATCCTCCTGAACCGGGGCACGAACCTGTGTCCCCTGCATCGGCAGGCGGACTCTCAACCACTGCGCCACCAGGGAAGCCCTAATATTTGGTTTTATTTTTTATTCTAAGAAATCTTTTGGGGAAGATGAAGTTAGACAAGTATGCTAGTGAATGAATGTAAATCCACTTTACCATTCTTTTCCTGCTAAGCAAAAGAGAAGAGTCAGGAGTCATCCTCATCCAAAACAGAGGCTCTTCTGGGTTCAAGCACACACAGACACAGAGCGTTAAACTCAGTTAAGGACAACCAATGGAAAGCAAGATGCACACAAAGATTACTCCTCACCCCATGATGGGAAGTTTCCCCGCAGCAACATCTGGCGACTGCACAGTCCAGATTTAAATAGAAGACTCAGAAGCAGGAAACCATACTCAGCCCAGCTCTTTATGAACACAGCTTGTTGCTAAACCAATTTATTCTGCTTCTAATTCACAAGTCTCTAGCCCCAACCAAACACCCTCCTTTGGTTCTCAGAAGGCATGGAGCCCTTTCCCCACCGAAGGGCCTTTGCTCAGGCCATTCCTGCTACCCACAATGCGGTTCCCCTGACTTCTTGCCTCTCAGACTTCAGGTTTCAATTATAATACCTCTTGCCATCCCCCTCGAGAGTCAGTCTCTAACTCTCAGAGTCCTATTCTAACTCAGACTCCTTTTCCATGGCTTGACATCTGTTGGGCTGTATCCCACAGGCCTGCAAGTCTTGTAGTTGTCCAGCCTCGGGACGGCAGAGCCCATTGACAGTGACAGAGACATCAATGGTTTATTGGACATGGGGAATCCTACAAAGGGTCCTGGAGAAACTCCCCACTGCGTCCAGAGGACAGGACATGGCAACAGTCTTTGCTACTCAGGGGAGAAGGAGGCTACCATTTACAGGGGGGATTGACATCAGGTGGGCTCAGTTACCAGGGACTAATTCAGCCCTATAATTAAGAGGATTGAATAGTTATGTGAGGGAAGCAGGGCCTGGTCAAGCAGGGGATGCACAGAGAGCAGGAGAACAGCCATCTTGAAGGGCCTGACCATATAACATGCAACAGTTTTGTGAAATTAATAAATGCTTTCTCTGAAAAATTAATAAATTAATAAATGCTTCCTCTAGCTAAAAGAGTAGATACCATACCATTCCTTAAGACAATTTTAGTGACTAGTAAAAATCGACTACATTTTTAATTAAACACACCCACCCATATGATAACCAAACACAAAAATTATAGTGATTAGCTCAAGCCATTCATGATCTGAGACCACCTTCTAATGATGACATGCAGATTACTCATTTAAGCAGGGGCCATGCTGAGTGACCTGTGACCCAGACCTAACCACTCTTGTTTCACAGTTGTTCCCTCCTCCAAATACTTCCACACATCTCTTCTCTGTCCCATTCACCCATTCAATAGGCATCTCTACTACCTTATGAATCTTACCAACCTCTTAAAGTAAATTTTAAACTCTTGGAGAGCAAGGACCACTTTTAATAATAATAGCAAACACTACTGAGTATTTCCTCTGTGCCAGTCATAATGTTTTGTGCTTTCCTCTCTTAATAAAATGTGCAGTGGAGCCATGATTGGAGCCCAGGCAGAATGATTGCAGAGCCTGCATGCACACTCTTTTCTATAACATGGATCTGACACTTCTCAGCTGTGTGCATGACCTTTGGCAAGTTGCCTCAGTTTCCTCCTCTGTAAAATGGGGATGACACAGTATCTACCCCGGAGGGTTATTGGGAGGATTAAATGCTCAGAAGGTGGCTGGCCCACAATACTCATTAAACGTTAGTTACTATCATTATTGTTTATAGTAAAGTGCCAAATTCCAGGAAACCTCTCAGTCCCAGTAGCACGGAAAGTCCCGTGTTCCTGGCAAAAGTTCAAAATGAGTCCAGATGGCAGGGCTAGGACAGGGAGTCAGCGGTACCCTGTTCACTCTCCACTGCCTGTCTCTTTTAGAGCCCACCTTAAAATTCCCCCTTAGGTCCTGTAATTGACCTTTTCTCCCCATCACAATATTTCAGGAAACTGTAATCCTTAGTCAACAGGTTGTAGTGCAGAAATTGTTACCTTTTCGGTACATTCTTTTTTTAAAATTAATTAATTTATTTTTGACCACGTTGGGTCTTTGTTGCTGCCCACAGGCTTTCTCTAGTTGTGGCGAGCGGGGGCTACTTTTTGTTGCGGTGCGGGGGCTTCTCATTGCGGTGGCTTCTCTTGTGGAGCACGGGCTCTAGGCGCGTGGGGTTCAGTAGTTGTGGCTCACAGGCTCAGTAGTTGTGGCTCACGGACTTAGCTCCTCCGTGGCACGTGGGATCTTTCCAGACCAGGGCTCGAACCTGTGTCCCCTGCATTGGCAGGTGGATTCTTAACTACTGCGCCACCAGGGAAGTCCCCCTACATCCTTTTAGTCAGACCACCGCCCTGTTTTCTAAGAGGAAACCATTTGGAGTTTGATAATAACTCTAACAAGGTTTAAAACGCCTCGCCTACCTGAATGAAACTAGAGCATCTAGTGCCCCCTGCTGCCGTTTGTAGGAAAGGCAACCAAATAAGAAAAGCTGGATTCTTTGACAGCGAACTTCTGCTTATCAAGGTCTAAAAAGAAATCGGTATAAATAGCCTATAACTGAAGTTAGATTCCCGTTTCACCTTTTCTTGAATTCACCCCCTTGAAACTCAGTTGTTTGCTTTGCCTCTGCCAAAAAATGACTCTTGCTTAATTATACTGAGAAAACTCATTTACCTTTGCTTTCCTTGAATTTGATTGTAGCTGCTTTGACTTGGGGATTTGTACTGGTTTTGTTTTACTCTTGGCTTGTTTTCATTTCCGTGAAGTCCGAGACCGGCGCGCGGGGCGAAGGCTGAGGCGTCAGCCGGCGGAGGTAGCCTCCGCAGGCTCCACGGCCCTCGGGAACCCTCTGAGGCGCCCCGGCTCCGCTGCCTTCGAAGACGCCAAACTTCCCAGGATTCTGAGAGGTCGCCGTCAGGGTCAACAGGACGCCGGCCCAGGGCTGAGTGTCAGGCAGGTTCAGCCAATGAGCGTGCGCTTTAGGAAAAGTGGGCCCGCCCCAGCGGACTTGGGCCTTATAAACGGTCGCTCCGAAACGCTCGCGTAAAGATGCTTGGGCCAGTTGTCGAGCGCGGGGCAGTTGCCCACCAGCGGTCTCCGCGGCGTCCTCGGCGGGGAGGGGACAAAAGGGTCTGACCTGCGCGTCCGAAGCAGGTGAGGGCGAGCAGCCCGTGGAGACGACGCGCCTGGCCGAGAACAGGCACGGGGCCGCCTCCAGAACCCGCCCCGAGAAGCCGGCAAGAGCGAGGAGGGAGCGGGTGGGGGCTGGGGAGCTGGCGGGAGTCGCTGGGTGGCTTTGGGCGCAGTTCCCAAAGCGCCTGGCCCAGAGGGTAGGTGGCCGGGAGCAAGGTGTGATCTCGGACTGGGTCTGAGCCAGGTCCGGCCGCGCCCTACCCAGGGCCTCCATCCTCCCCTCCCGCTGGGAACAGACTGGCTGTGTGACCGCAGTCTCTGCCCCAGGAAGGCCAAGTTCCTTGACAGCAACATCTGGGTACAGAGGAAGATAGAGATTGATGATAGCACTTTGATAGGAGGGTGTCTTCCAGTTGTGGCCTCCGCTGTGGCCAGGTTGCCCTTTCTTTCCCCTCGCAGCCTGGAGGGGCTGTGGAGTTGAGATCTCAGTAAGGAGGTGGTATAAATTTGTTAACGTCTTTCCAAGGTACAATCTTTCATACTTAGGATGCGTGGGAGTGGACTTTTGCTGCTGGATGGTGGCTTTATATGTAATCCTTCCAGTGAAAGCTTTGGGCGATCTCGCCCTACCTTAGCTCATGGATTTCTAGTAAGACATTCAAAGCTCATGGCTTCCTTGTTAAGACTTACTGTGGCCATGTGTTTCACCCGACCATTTCAGAAAATTGTACGTTGGTGGCATGAGCTGTGATACCAGCCTGGGGATTAACTGTTGTGCTTTGTATCAGAAGAGTGCTAGTTTAATTTTTTTTTTTTTTAAACACTGTGAGAACTGTGACCATGTTTTCTAAGAGGTCAGATAATGAAAATGAGAACGTTTGTACTACTAACGCAAGCATGATTCCCATCACCAAAAAAGAAGGCTAAACGACTGTGTTATTTTAACGACAAATGTAAGGACACATACAACTGGATCAGGGAAGTACATAACCCACACAGCATCCTGCACACTGTGTGGGAAAGAATTTGGGATTGGGCGTGGTGGAGAACGGGATGTGAAAGCGCATTTCGAGACAATCTCACAAGTCCAGAATGAGACAGGCAAGTGCCCCCAAACCACCCAAAGGTGGTGTCTTTTTGGGAAATGAAATCAGCATTCACCCAAAAGTAGCAGCTGGTGAATTAGCATGGGCGTCCTACACAGACAGACATGCCTTGTCCTATGGCTGCTTTGATTGTTCTATGAAGCTGAGTAAAGTCACTTTTCCTGATTCAGAGGTTGTGACCAAAATATTCTGTGGGCAAACAAAAGGAGAAATTTTGATAACAGATGTGTCGGTCCCTTACAGTGTACAGCTGATTTTGTCATCTCTCACCAACCATCATGCTTTCTATAGTATATCGGCTGCAAGCCATGCACCAAATCATGGCAACAAAAAAATGTTCTTTCTAGCTCTCAGGTACTTTTACTTGAAAAATGGAGTTTCAGATCGTCTTCTGGATTTCTATGAGGATTTTAATGAAACTGCCGAAATCATAAAACAAAAGGCTGTTGGTATTTTGCCCAAATACGAACTAGACTTCGCTCATCTATGTGCAGACTCGTCAGGTAGCACAAATGTAATCTTTTTGGTTGGTTTGGAGGCACTTGCCTGTCTCATTCTGGACTGATGAGCAGAGAGAGGCCTAAATGGTAAGTAATCGTGTGGGATCTGAAGAGAAGAATCGAGGACCTGAAACAGGCTTTGTTTGTTTGTTTGCTTAAAAATCAGTAAGTCCCTTGTGACTTTGGTTTTTATGAATCAATCTTCCAAAGCCAGGGTGCCCCTGGAAGAATGGATATAAACTGAGTTCTGAACATTTGAAAATGAGGACCAGGCTGAGGATCCCAGATCACTCACTGAGGCGCAGACGTCCTTGGAGGTCCTGCCTGGGCTCTCAGCCTTGCCTTCCCTTTATCCAAGTCCACCAAATACAACTTAGGAAACCCTGCATCACTAGAGACTGGGAGTTCTGCAAATCCAAGGAAGCCTGAAGATAGAAATCACAAGATCTGAGAACTTGGATGGGAAAAAGAAGTTTCTGTACTCACCAACGTCTAAGTAAAATTTAGCATTTCTTTCCATTAGGAAAATTGGCAGCAAACCACAGCAGTGCTAGAACCCGTGACTGTCATCCCCAGGAATCAGATGTTCATGTTACAGACACCTCAGAGTATTGTTTATGTGCACAACTACTTGGAAATTGTGGTAATTATTAAAACCCACTTCTAGATCTCATAATTTGATAATGAAGCACATCTCATATCACAGATGTAAACGTTTAATATTTTGATAACTTCATTTCAATAAAACTGGCTTCCTTGTCAATCCTACATACTTAATCCTGTACATTTGTCCAGACTGCCCAAGGGTTGATGGCACATTGGAAGTTAAGAATATGCTGTGGATCATGAGCAGACAGCTTTACAAAGAGGTGGAGGTGAATAGGCTTTACTGCACTCTCGTCTCGTGCTCTGTCTAACCTTCCCATTAGACAGAGTAGGTGTCAGCTGGAGGCATGTGAGTTGAGAGGACAGTGGCCCTTTTGCCTAAGAACCTTCCTGTTCCCGCATGTTGTTCACCTTGCTCTTTTCGATTTGGGTGAAAACGCCTTGAGTAGGAATACCATGAGGCTGTTTTCAGTCTCTAAGACCTCAGTGACAGGGGTGGAAGGGATCTCAGCATCTTATATATCCAGGCACTGGGGTCCAGGGGGAAGTTATTTACTTGGGGGGGGGGCTCATATTAGTTAAAGACACTGAGGCATCCCAAGAGGGTTTTTGGTTTTATTCAGGTTAGGGAAAGTGTCCTGGGAGTCTGTGGGGAGGGGGGGGGGAGAGAGAGAGAGAGAGAGACAGAGTGAGAGCATGCACCCGCAAAGGTGCCAGCATGCCCTGAGGTAAGGATGGGCAAAGAAGGGGATGAGAAGGAGAGCTGGGAGAACCTGGAGCCAAAGTTCAGGATACCACTTCCTCCATCCACATTCTGGCACCTGCCATCAACTCTCCTGTGAATCTCCCAGAACCCTATTTCCTTATGCCCACCTTAGACTTCTCATCTTAGATAGTCTCATTGCTTCCTTGAAGCACTTTTAAACACAAAGAATAGATTCAGCAAATTTCACAAGATATATATTCTTAAGATTTCTTTCTTTTTTAATTTTAAGAAATTCTATTATTCCCAGCCCCACGGCACCCCTAGAGCTGCTTGATAAGCCCTAGGTGACAGCCTTCTTCAAATCTCTGAAGAGCTATTATATAAGGAAGAGGGTTGGAGTTACTGTCAGTGGCCTGGAAGGCAAAACTGGAGTGAGATGAGAAGTTGTAGCCAGGATGCAGGATTCCAGATCAATTTAAGGTTCATCCCTGAGAACGTATTATTCTGGAACGAAAGATGATTTAAAGTGCCTTTCAATTCTGGCACTCTGTACCTTTCCCCTTCAGGTACTTAAGTCCAGCAAATCCTGGGCTTGAAGTATGAAACCGGGATCCTGGTCTCCCCACCACATCTAGATGCCTTCGTAGATGGTGCGGTGTAATAAAGGGTGCTCGGGCTTTGAAACCAGACAAACTCGGGCTCTAGCCTTTGCACCCTGTGGAGTTGAGTCTGTGGACAACGAAATCCCTTCGCCTCTCTGAACCTTACCTCCCTCCGCTGAAAATGGGGACAATCTGGTGGAGAGTATGTAAAACGCCTGGGTTGCTGGAGAGGTCCCACAAACGTCCCTTAAATATTGAAGGAACTTCTTCAACGGTTAAAAATCTTTCGCCATCTGGAATCCCTGGTACACCCAGGCCCACTCCTTGCGAATGCATGTTACTCCAGGTCCGTCCGGCAGGAGGCACCAGACCCGAGTCCCGGGATCAGGGCCAGGACCAAAAGCCGGGTCGCCGAAGCGAGTGGCCGGGTCCGGAGCGAGTGACCAGGTGTGGCCATCGCCTGGGATGCTACAGTACAGGTGCTGCAAGTGGTAGAGCCGACTAACCTCCACGGCGCCCGGCGGGCGTAGGCGGGACACGGCTAAGCTGCAGTGGAAGGAGTGCCGCGCATGCGCGCGCGAGGGGCGGGGGCGGTGCCTCCCGGAATCAGCGGCCCCACCCAGTACTGGGAGGTAACGCGCAGAGTAGAAGGCGCAGGCGGCGGGGTCAGCTTCCCTTCTCCAGGTACGAAGTTTTCCCGCACCTAGCTCCCGACTTTGCTCTTTTCAGCCGCGGAGACAGCTCGGGGCTGCAGGTGAGCTGTACATGTCGCAATCGAGACTTTCCTGCCCGTAATTTTCATGCATCGGTGCAGAAATAGGCAGTTAAAGACGCAGAGAACCTTGGGAGGATTTTGCAGGGGGTGGAGTCTGTTCTCCCGGGGAATCGCTTCTCTCCTCCTCCTGGGAATTGCTGGAGTTTCTTCCTTCCGCGGTCCTGAATCTCCCACCTGTTCTCCTTCCTACCTTCCTAGAGCTAAGGAGAGATGGGGAAGAGGGTGGGGCTCTTGGACCATCTAGAAATGCTTGGCAGGGTTTTAAACCTTCCCAGCACCATCCAGACTTCACTCGAAAATGTGTCTTTCGAGCCTCAAGGAGTTCAAAGGTAGGTAATTATTGATACTCAGCATGTGAAAATGCTTTTTATATAATAGCTTACGGGAAATCTGTTAGTGGTTTCCCCAAATTTTGGAGGGCTAAGGGCAAGGCAGGGCCCCTTCATCTGGTATTGTGCGTTGTGCAGTAAATCATTTTGCTGCATTGCACCCAAGATGCTTTCTGGCCTTTCCAAGGGCTGGGCATAGCGTTTGCGATGGGAACACGTGATGCTTCGTACCCACGCCCAACCCGCCCTTGTTAACGCAGCCTCTGGCTTTCCTGTGTGATTCTGAGCAGGACATACGGTCCTGCCACGGAAAAGGAGCACCAGAGCTGATTGCCTTTTGTTTGAATTTTCGCTGTAAGCACGAAACTTCTTACAAGGATTGAGAATAGATTTATTTTGCATCCTTAGAACAACACTCAGTTCACTAAGGCGATGAAGGGCTTTTTCCTGGCACTAGAGCTATACCGAGGGTAGGTCAGCTACGTAATGTCTTAAGGCAGAAGTTATTCCTTTGGTTCACTTACTCATTCACTCAGCAGGCGTTTACTAAGCACCTGCCTAAGTGCTCGGTAGTGGGCTTGGTGCTGTGAGGAAGACAAGATGAATTGAACCTGAGCTTAGTCCTCAAGGAGCTTGACTGGCCCAGAGGAGAGAGCAGCTCAAGGGAAGTAAGTCTACACCAGGTAGAAGGGATGGGGCCCCAAGAGAGGGTCAGAGGAAGAACTGGGGGACTTGGAGGAGGGAGAAGAACCAGCCTTCCACCCCAGGTGATTAACTTAAGGAGAGAATTAGGTCCCTCAATTACTACCTGATGAGGAGTGATCTCTCTCATAAGCTTCACATCTCTGTGGAAGGGTGCTTCCTGACTGTGTGTTGGGCATCTCAGACTGATTATGTTTAAGTTGGGCTCCATCATTCCAGGGCACCCCCCTCCTGCCCCCACCACACACCTGCTGCTGTTCCATTGTTCCCTGTCTCAGGGAACAGCATCAAGGCTCCCCTCTTCCTAGTGGTCCAAGCCAGAGGCTTATCCCCCCTGCTCCCTCCCCACACCTGGGCTTGTTGAGTCAACCTCCTGACCTCTCACATCTGTCCACCTCGCTCCACCCTCATTTCTCCAGGCCAGGCCACCATCATCCCTTGCTTGGCTTACTGCCTCCCAGCCTGTCTTCACCAGACTCCCTTTACAGGGCTTCCAGGGGTGATCTGGCCCTTGCTCACCAGCCCCCCGCACTTTCACACCCCTTGCACTTGTCTCCGTTTTGAAACCATGCCATGCTTTCTCATGCCACCAGACCTTTGCACATGTCTCCCTTCTGCCTAGGACATGTGCTTCCTTGCCACCCTCCTCCCTTGGTTTACTCCTGCCCTCCCCGTGACCTCAGCTGGGTCCCTGCTTCCTGGAGGAATTTTCCTTTAGGCTCCAAGCCTCAGTAGGTGCAGCTCCTGGTTGCGTTGCCTGTGCCTCTCCTCCTGAGGGCTCCCTCACGCAGCTGCCGCCTCCATGGTGCTGCACTGGAAGTCCTGGCATACCAGGACCGTGTCCATCAGTGGGGCTTTCCATCCCTTCCTGCTGCCTGCACACAGAAGACGCCCAAGAAAAAGTCGTTGATGGAATTTGGTATAAGTGCAGGTTGTACTATTATGGTTTGAGTCTATGAATGCCAGCATCATGAATCCACCCTACCTCAGTTGATTTCTCGCTGTGCTGAAATAGTATTGCCCTTGTTTATGTCAAGCTTAAAAATGTATATAAGTGTGAAAGAGAGGAATCATTATATGAGCAGTTGGTATTTGTTGGGTGTTCATTGTGTGCCAGGCACGGTTCTGAGTGCCTTATAGCATTAACTCATTTCATCACCACAACAGCTCTGTGTGGTAGATATTTTTATTATCCCTATTTTACAGATGGAGAAACTGAGGTACAGAGATTAAAGAACTTGCCTAACATCACATGCTACTGAAGTCCAAGCATGCATTGTGGAATGTGATGAGCTCTTTGAGAAAGACAGGAAGTAGGACTGGACGTGAGGCTCTCATAGAGCTGAAGATGGTAGGTCACCAGGTGGAAGACGGTGCAGCATGGGCTAAGCTCCGAGGCCAAGCAGAATTACTTAATCCAGAATTCAGAACTCTGAGGAACCTCAGGCTCACTTTCACATTCATTCTTTCAGCAGCTAACTCAGTTTTCAGAGGTACTGCTGGTTAGGAATGAGACTTCTCTGAGTCTGAAATCTTGGTTTTGCTGTGTGACCTCGGGGCTGCTACTTGCCTTCTCTGTGCTTCAGTCACCTCATCTGGAAAATGGGGATAATAATGGGGATAGTACTTACCTCGTAGGGTTGTGGTGATAATTAAATGGGTTGTTACATATAAGGCCTTAGGGTGGTGCCTGGCACATGGTGATGGCCCAGAAACATCATCCTCATTATTTGTTTATCCATCATTCAGTCAGCAAATGGTTTTTGAACACAGGTCCTTCCTTCCTATATGTTCAGTCCCACTGGACAACTTCTTGGGCATCGACAACTATCCTGTTTTAATTCTTTGTCCCACAGACATTGAGGATTTTCCATCATTGCCTCCTTTTCAGTGCCATCACCTCCTCCTGTGCCTTGGGCTCCCTCCCCAGACCCTTCCTCACAGTTAAGTGCTAGCTTACTCTCTGAGATCAACTCAAGACCCCTTTTCCATTCTTCTGGGTCAGTTTGTTACCAGTTGCTACAGAGAATTAAAGACCAGGTTAACCTGAATGGCAGCAGTGAGAAAATTGTGAAAATACAAAGAATTCTCATATACCATTCCTTGTAGATACAAAGAACTACTTTCTCCAGGGAGGAAATAGAGATGTAAAAAACTTAAGATGTGCAATCACCACCAGGAATCTTAGAATTTAAAAAGCTGCAAGAACCTTAGAGCTTATCTTGTCTATTTCCCTCACTTTGGGGGAGTTGTTCTTAGGGATGGGGGGTGGTCCAGGGCCCAGCAGCCGCTAGTGACCAGAACCCATGTCTCCAGCCTGTAGCTAGCACACTTTCTCCTACATCTTAGAGAATCCCAGGCAGGATTTCAGTGGAGCTTCTTAGAACTTCCAGCCCCTGGATGTTTCAGCTGCTGCTGTGATGCCTGCAGAATGTCATGGTCACTCAGTTAACTTCGTGCCAGGGCTGCATTGTACCCTTTAATGGTTTACCATGGACCAAGCATGGGCATCTCTGCCACCACAGGAGAGCTGTCTCATAACCAAGCTAGTGCAAAGCACATGTTGAAAGGGAATCTTTGGGGACTCCCTGGTGGTCCAGTGGTTTAGACTCCATCAGCGCTCCCAGTGCAGGGGGCACGGGTTTGATCCCTGGTCAGGGAACTAAGGTCTTGCGTGCCACATGGCTCAGCCAAAAAAAAAAAACAAAAACAGAAAGGAAATCTTTGTTTCAGTCAACAAGCAAACGTCCACATTACCCCTTTCCTGTTTTTCGATGTGAGGAGGAGGGGGGACAAATATCTGTACAAATACGAAAGAAAGAATTATAAGGTGGTGTTGCTGAGATCAGGGAATTTAGAGGAAGAAGAGCAGATGCTGCAGACCAGGTGGACGGTGCAGGTAGGAGTGGTTAAGGAGCTTGTGGGGCGGCTGACAAGGGGAGCAGGTTCAGAGGGAGATGGGGCGTAGAGGGCGGCTGGGGATGGAGGTGGGGGAGTGGGGGAACATTCCAGGCACGGGAGTGCAAAACGGAGATGGCAGACCCGGCTAACCAGAGCAGAAGTCCTCATGGGGAAGTGGAAGGGAGTACACAGCTGAGGGAACAGCAAGTCTTGAAGATAAGGAAGGAGAATCAGCCTCAGGTGTCGCCCTGAGCGTTCTTGAGAGTGATGAGGGTGGCGGGACTGAGTGCTGGGAGAAGTGAAGATCTAGCTGCCCTTTTCTTAGTAGGTTAGAGAAATTCATTTCTGTAACTCTCTGGAATGCATATCATTTTTATACACATTTGCTCCCCCAGAGTCTTATCTTGTAAAATATGTCTCTTCCACCTTGCTTTAGACTTGAACCTTGCCAATGGACCTGATTGGTTTTGGTTATGCAGCCCTGGTGACATTCGGAAGCATTTTGGGATATAAGCGGAGAGGTGAGCCCAAACCAGATTTTTCATCAAAGAGAGGCTGGTCATTGTGCTAGGATCATCTGAGGGTCTGTAAGCAGGACAAGAAGCTAATAAGTGACCTGGTGGGAGGTTGGTGGTTGTGCTAGGATTGTCTGAGGGTCTGTAAATAGGACGAGAAGCTAAGAAGCACGTGGTGGATGGGATTCTCGGAAGGATGGGGGTTCCATGGGGCTGGGTGGACAGAGCCTGTCATTCCAGAGCCTGGGCATCTGGGTCTCCCTTTACCTGTTAATATCAATTGCATAATTAATTGACTTACCCTCTTCAGGGCTACTCACTCATTGTCAAATGAGGTTTTTGGTTTGTTTATATACTCATAGTGTCAAAAAACTGAATTATGTTGATACTGTGTGTTGCAAAGGAAAATTACTTAGATATCATATCTGAAGTGGTTTCTTCATCTCTGTGCAAAGATGGAAAAAAAACCCCAGTTGATAAATTGAAGGATTTTCATGGAGAAAAATGAAAGATCAAGTTTTCTATTTTGCTTTGTTTTAAGGTAAAAGCGTTTGCAGTCATGGTGTCTCATATTTGCTTCTTATATTTTTAAGAAATTCATTAAATGAAGTTATATTTCGAAGAGTGTTACATTGGTGACCTTGGGGGACTCGAGTTTCAGGTCTATATGGTTATCAGGGTTACTTCCTTCGTTAGCGGTTTTTCAAAGGGTAAGAAAAGGGGAGAGAGAGAGAGAGAGAGAGAGAGAGTGAGTGTGAGTGTGTGTGTGTGTGCGTGCGTGTGCGTGCGTGTGTTGGGGCTGCTGGAGGGTGTGGGAGGAGAGGATTACTTCCGTTATCAGGCATCCTCCTTCACTTGTTGCCTGTAGAATTAGACTACAACCTAGTGCATGTGGCTTGTTCTGGATGGGTTGTGTGTTTTGGTGTGGGAGGTGCTGCGATCTGAATTTAAGGGTGGTTCTTAACCCTGCTGCAATCTGACTTTCCTGTAGCTGTTTAAAAAACAGAGATACCTTACAACTGAATCACTTTGCTGTACACCGGAAACTAACACAACCCTGTAAATCAACTATACTTCAATAAAAAAATAAAAATAAAAAATAAATTTAAATCTAAAAAAATACAAAAAACAAAAAACCCCAGAGATGCCTTGACCCTAGGGATTCCAATCCGATAAGATTCTAAATAGATTGAGTGCCCGGAAGTGGGGACTGTGTGTGTTGGTGACAGTGGCACTGGCACGTGCACCCTGCAGTGCTTGTGTCTGTTACAGTGCCCCAGGCAGCGCTGAGCAGGGCGGGCGCTGGGTGGGGGAGGGGGTGGATTGGTGGCTGGCTGGCTGCGTCAGTGACCAGGTTCTTCCTGTTACTCTGTGGTCACAGTCCATCCCTGAGTCCTGATGTGTTGAGGCTGGAAGGTTTGTTAATTATTCAGGACAGAACCATCGCTTGGTTTGAATAGGCCCCCCTTTCTATCTCCATGAGTTGAAAATATCATTTCATCTTATTTTTATCATCACAACCTCAGTAAAAAAATGGAGGCAAGGAGAACAGGGGGAATAAAAGAGGGGCGTAAACAAGTCAGGTAATTGTCCAAGACCATGCAGTCACTGTCAGAAGCAATACTACAGGCAGGCTTTATCACCATACCTACCCCTCCCATTGCTATGTACCTGGGGTTCCTCTTCCTCACATTTGGGGTTCACCATGAAACAGTCATGTCTTAGAAACTGTCCATGGATAGCCGATACCTAACTTGGCTTTGTCCAGTTACAGTGCCCAGGAAGAAATGCATTTTTCCACATGTGGAGTGATGAAGGTATACCTTTCATTTGGGGATTCTCTCTCTGAGCCCGTACTTTTTTTCACCAGGTGGTGTTCTGTCTTTGATTGCTGGTCTTTCCGTTGGATTTTTGGCTGGCTGTGGAGCTTACCGTGTCTCCAATGACAAGCGAGACGTAAAATTGTCCCTGTGTGAGTAAGGCGTTTTTCCCAGTTACGGAGAATCAAAGCTTGGGGATAATTTTTTGATACCTAGCCTCGGTGTACTGGAAGATACTGGTGATGTGGCAGGTGGGCATATGCATGTGCAGAGACAGAACACTGTTCTTATTCCTTTCTACACAGACCTGATCAAAAATAATGATGTTGCTGCCAGGCCTTCCAACTCAGAAGAATATTTCTATAAAACTTGTTACTAGAAAAATAAAATAAAATTAGAAAAAGCAAGGAATTATGTCTGGATTTTCTGCTAATGCTCCTAAATGCATATTAGCATAGTTTGTGTTACTGTGAAAATATCTAAAAAGAGACAGCCTTGCATTATTTTATTTAATTCACAAACAACTTTTAGGTCCCACTTTGCCTTAAGATTTAGAAAAGCAAGGCTGACTCTTTTAGCTTCTTCCCTTGTTGAGCTTATAGTAGGAGAATGTCCACAGGGAAAATGGAAAAAACTTGTGTGTGTTTAAAGTCCCAGGATGCTTGGCTTTCTTCTGTCTGGGTTGAAAGACAAATACAGGGAAGGTTTGGAAAACTACACCAAGGAAATGGTCTCTGTTTAACTTGATGATTATTCAAAGTGCCCTGGTGGGTGTGGAAGAAACTACAAAGGAAGACAAATTGTACCAGTTCTTTGTTTGAGGGAGAGGAAGAGATTAAGTGGGATTTTTCCCCCTTATTTTAAATAGGAGCAAGGGATATTTTTAATAATGACATTATGTCAGAAGATAAAAATATATCAGCAAAAAATATATATATATATACACACACACATATATGTATGTATATATATATAGGGCTTTTTATGCATATGCACTTAAATAGTTAATGTATGTTTATTGTCAGTCATGTTTTTTATATCAGCAAGTGATTTTTCCTTGAAAGTTCTTAAATTGTGACATCAGTGCCCTAATCTCTTCCATAAAACTGCTTCTCTCATCATGCTGGTTTAGCTTCTAAAGGCTGGTATAATGCTTCTGAATTTAATATTATTAGGCTGTTTTTATGTACTCTTCCGGCATCAGATTTCCAAAATGGAATGCTATAAAATAAAAACAGTCAGCCTTTTCTTAGGATTATTTTATTAATCAGGTCTTACTTTAAAGATTTACTTTAGAAACTGATTCTTTTCCTTCCATTCAGCTAACTAAACATTTTTTGGCTGTCTCTTGTGGGTCCAGGTATACTGCCTAGTGTTCCTAAGGAAACTTGAATAAGACACAGTCCTGACCTTCCCAGGAGTGTTCTATAAATAGAAATTAAGTTAGAAAAAGACCTTTTCTTTTGAAGGTATTTCAGGAATGGATTTTAACGTGCTTGTTTCCTCAGAAACTATTTTGATAAACTATTTTGTAAAGTGTTTTAATAGAGCACTTTATCTTTTCAAGAAAATAGCAACTCAGTACCAATACATAATAGTTGTTATATTAGAAAGCTGAAATGAAATCCATTTTTTCCCCAAGCAAGCACTGATAACATGTTTGAAACGCTGGTTCACGCACCGGTTTGGTTTTTAGTTACAGCTTTCTTCCTGGCCACCATAATGGGGGTGAGGTTTAAGAGATCCAAGAAAATCATGCCAGCTGGGCTGGTTGCAGGTTTAAGGTAAGAAAAACTTATTTTGATCTATTCTTTCCTCTGCCGTCATTTTGAAGTGCTGAATTTTTGGCAAAAGTCAGTTGTTTTAACTTAAAAGGTCAAAGTAATTTGTATTACAATCAGCATGATTATAAAACCTTAAAATATCATCCATTCAATCGTTGACATTTATATGCGAGTGAACATTTTTATCAAATACACTTAGCGTTGCTGTGCTATCTGATCACATGTACACAGTTACCTTTTTCAGAATAAAGAATTAAATTCAGACTCATTTTTTCTCAGGATTTACCTGTCTGAGACAGTAAAGGTATTCATTTAAATCTGATAATCTCTGTTAGAGAGTTGGACAAAGTGAAAGTCTGTCGCAGTTACTTTGAAATTGTAAGGGAGAAAACTTAATATTTTTTAAAAAGATAAATAGGGAGCTTCAAGTTTCTCTTAATCTCAGTAATTCTGCCCATGAGATTAAGCACATTACCAAGTAAAAATTTATACTTAACATTTTAAATTCTTTGGAAGCTGCCTTTATATGTTGACAGCTATCGACATGTTCATTTTCTTTGATGTACGTTTTCACTTTTTGGAATTTATTCCAAAGAAATAATGAGATGTATACAAAGACTGATGTTTATTGCAAGTTTATTTCTAGTGGAAAACATGATGAACTGAAAAATTAGAAACAGCTTGAAAATTCACCAGTAAGGAAATGGTTCAATAGGTGTTTTGTCCACTTAATGGAATATTGAGCAAGCATTACATGTCATGTTTTCAAAAACTGTTTAGTGTCATTAGAAAATATTGACATAATAGGAAATGAAAACAGAATAAACAAGCAAATATAGCGTGATCTCAGTTTTTTAAAAGTCTGGGTATATAAAAACAAGATAGGAAGTAATATTTCAAATTGTTAGTAATCTCTAGGTGGTAATGCAATGGGTAATTTTCTCCTTTCTATTTTTCAATAGAATTTTCTAGTGTGGCTGGATATAATGTTTATGATTTGAGAATGAAAGTGTGATTATAAAGGACTGCTTTCTAATGATAGCCCTGTTCTAATAATGATACTTGGTGGTGGAAGGGGTCAGAAGTAGGGTTTATAGGTCAAGAAGACAAGACCCTAAACATGGAAAGAAGCTGAGATTGTAACTATGACATCCCTAGATCACCCCTTGATTAGTTTTTCAAGTTGCTTGCCTTTACTAGTTTTTGAAAGTTTTGTGTTTCTTTCCAAACCTTTCTCTCATGAAGGTTCATCCCAGATTTTCAGAACAGTGAGTTCTGATTTTTCTCCTTCATTCAGTGAACACTTTTAATTCAGTCGCATCTGGAAGTTCAAGTACAGGGATCCAGGGATGGTGAGATCACCCCTGCCCCAGGGAGTAGAAGCAGGGCAGAACGCTGGGAGCCAGGGTTTAGTACCACATGGGTAAGGTGAACGCACAGCCCTTCCGTCTCACACCTCCTGAGTCACCCTCCCCTTGCCTATCTTTTGTTTTAATCTAGCCTCATGATGATCCTGAGACTTGTCTTACTGCTGCTCTGAGAATCCGCAGGAACTGAAAACTAAATTTGAGTCATTCTGCTGTAACGGGCAGAGCCTACTCTTTGTATTGAAAAGATAAATTCCAATATGGAATGTTCACCGTGGTCTTATTTTATGGTAGAAACTGCAAAAGAAACACTGTCACCTCTAATATGGACACTGGTTTGAGGGATTTTTTTTTTTTTAAACAAATGGTTTAACTGTTTTCTAATCGTCAGGTACTGGTTTCATTAAAGGTATTTAATAAATCGTGATACACTGTTTGATTTGCTGTGTCATGTGGTTTTGTGTGTTTTTTGGTTTGGGGTTTTTTTTTTGACAGTTCCAAATACTCATGTCTGAAATAAGCTTAAATTAAACTACAACCTACAGATGATGGAATGCCCTAAGTGGGCTTCACAGAATGCTAATGTATCTATTTGTCATTTGTGTTATATTTTAAATTATTTTTTTTCCATTTTAATTGTATTGCTACCAGTGTTTTTTCTTTCTTTAAAATACTTCATCCTTAGCACACTCTGTACCAACAGAATGTATTCAGTATTCAAATAAAAGAACTTCTGTTTTAAACCTGTTTCTCTCATTTTAGTGTCCTCTCTGTATACTCAGATCATCTTTAACATGTAAGTGTTCAGTTATTATTATTTTTTTTTTTTGCGGTACGCAGACCTCTCACTGCTGCGGCCTCTCCCGCTGCAGAGCACAGGCTCCGGACACTTAGGCTCAGCGGCCATGGCTCACGGGCCCAGCCGCTCCGCAGCATGTGGGATCTTCCCGGACCGGGGCACGAACCCGTGTCCCCTGCATTGGCAGGTGGACTCTCAACGACTGTGCCACCAGGGAAGCCCTAAATAACTGATATATTTTTAAAATAGAGAAAGAGGATGAGAGTGATGAAGCCAGGAAGATAGAAGAATAAGATTCTGACCAGCTTTCCTCCTGTGACAGGTGGCAAGATTTTAGGTTTTCAGATTTTTCTCTTTTTATCTACTTGCAGATCATCCTCCTTCCAGGACAAGCCTTGACTGGTGAAATGGGGTGAGATTAGGGGATGCTGAGGTTTTTCACTTTCCAAATTGCAGTCATCTCTGTATTTTAATGCTGGCATCTGTAGCCCAAAGACGTCAATCAAGAGGATTTTCAATGACTCATGGGGATTTAAAGCAAAAGTGCAGAGTTAGGAAAAGTGGGTCTTTTCACATTTTCCTTTTCTTCTGAAAATGAAAATGTTTTTTAGAAACATAACCCATGCTCATTTTGAAGAAGGTAAAATAGTATAGAAATTAGAAGCCCATCCCCACCTCCCCAAGATAGCCTTGAGAGGTTGATGGGGCATGATGGGGGAGACCTGGTGGAGTGATAGGCTCTGGACAGCTTGAGGTACCTGGGGAGGGGGGTCCCTGAAAGCAAGGAGGGCTGTGGGGAGGGTAGGGGGTGGCTTTGGGAGGACGAGGAGTGTCTTCATGGTATGAATGGGAGCTGATTTATTTTGTAGCCTGTTACCTGGCTCATTTTCTAAGCCAGCGCTTCCACACATTAAGAGCTCAGCGAAATAAATGAAGAAAAAAGGATCGATTGAGAATATCACCATTTGGAAACCAGAATGAAAAAAAGTGATCTAGGCCAATGGTTTTTCAGCCTTACATGATACCTGTTAGAACAATGTGAGGGGTTTAAAGCACATTCAGGTACACGAGTGTGCAAGCGCGCACACACACACACACACACACACACTCTGCCTGGGCCTAACCCCAGAGATTCTGATGTAATTGATCTCAAAGAGGACTCTTGATTCTACTGTGTAGCCAGTGTTGAGAACCGTTCATCAGGATGATGATGATGTCAATAGCTGCTAAAACTACGAATAGGGATCTCTGTAGTGGAAATATCGGGGTTGACTGCCCTAAATATTTAACATCACTAAATGTGGGACAATCAGACATGATGGTCCTCCTGGTGTGAAGCAATAGAAAGCATGCAGCAGTACCTATGAAGAATTCTTGCCAAAATAATTGACCTGGAATTCATTCAAACCTCTAGATACCAACTTACAGGAAACACAGGAAACAGAGAAGCACCTCAGGAATGTAATCAGCAAAATCAGCAGTATTTATAATGTGGAACTCAACAGGCTTGCTCTTCATAGAGTGGTCCCCAGACCAGCAACATACAGATCACCTGGGAGGTTGTAGCAACTCGAGCGCTACCCCAGAATCTGTATTTTAAGACCCCTGGGAATTTGTATGTACATTCAAGTTTAGAAGCACTGTTCTCCAGCTCAAGTGATTAATACATTTCAAATGACTCTCTACTTTTATATTTCTATAAGAAAATGTGTAAATTGCATGAAAATCAAAGAGGCGGGGGAGCCTATAGGTTAAAGAGATTTAAGAGAATGAATTCATTCTTCAAATGAATGCAATGTGTAGACCTTTTTTAGCTTCTCGTTCTAACATAGCAGTTATTCTTTTTAAATGTGATACAATCAGGAGTATTTGAACCATGACTGAACATTTATATAAGGAATTACTGTTAATTTTTTAAGTATAATAATATTATAGAATCTTTTCCCCAAAGGATCTTTATCTTTTAGAGACTCATGTCAAAGTATTTATGGATGAAATAATATGATACTGGGATTTACTTCAAATTAACCCAGGTGTGAGGGGGAGTGGGTAGAAATACAGATGAAACGTGAGTGACATTCTGTTGCTAATTGCTGTGGCTGGGTGATGGGTACATAGGGCTTTTTATACACTTCTTTCTATTTTTGTGAATGTATGAAATTTCCCATCATAAAAAATATTTTTAATTGCTCAGCAAAAACGGATGTTATTCGTAATGTATTAAAGCTTTAAAGGCCCTGGAGTGACTTCTGAATCATGAGACTTGGAACTGTGTTCACTCCAGCTTTAGGGATGAACGGGTGTGATCAGTGCTCCACCCAGATGAGCCTTCTGAATTCAGGTTTAATGATTTCAAGCCCTGCGGGCACTGTCTAAACACCTTTCAAATGTGCCTTTGAAGTCAAAAAATTAAAGGGCATAATCCATTGTTTAAAGTGTGTAAGAATAAAAGGAATTAAGTAGACCAGTAACTGCATGCCTTTATTTTTTTTTATCCTCAGCCTACATTCTAGAACTTTGTCTCCAATTGTCTTGGCATCATGCCTCCATTCCGTGTTGTCCATGGAAATTGGGTTTTAGTAATGTGAATTCTTGGGTAATTTAAGAGAAAGACTACGGATATTCCTTTCTATGAAAGTCAGTCTAGTAACCTGGTACACAGTTCATTTTCCTGTGTCCATCTAAGGGATATTGAATATATATTTTCTGGTTTATGGAAAGTCTTTATGTCCCGCTTATGACATAAAGTGAGGTTTGCTTTGTTCCATAAAGATGCTGTCCTAGAACACGCTGCTCTGATTTGGAAAGGTCTGTGCTTCAGTCTCCTTGCAGAAGGATCACTGGTACCAGGAACTAAATTGTTTCTGACAGTGGAATATAAGGCTTTGTAAAAAAATATATAAAATCCACCAATCAATCAGATAATATCTAGATAAGCAAACAAGTTAATTTATTTAAAATATATTGGAAAAAAATTAGGCAAAATCAATTCTCTAAGAAATTCCAATGACATATTATGTATCAATCTAATGTTTTTTTATTTACTTTTTAAAACTTTTTATTTTATATTGGAGTATCGCCGATTAACAATGTTGTGATAGTTTCAGGTGCACAGCAAAGCGACTCAGCCCTACATATACATGTATCCATTCTCCCCCAAGCTCCCCTCCCATCCAGGCTGCCACATAACATTGAGCAGAGTTCCCTGAGCTATACAGTAGGTTCTTGTTGGTTATCCATTTTAAATATAGCAGTGTGTAGATGTCAATCCCAAACTCCCTAACTATCCCTTAGCTAATGTTTTTAAATTCTCAAAGAATTTTAAAATATGGAACTTCGCAATTAAGTGCAATGCAGCCCAGCAGCATTTAGCACATGCTTTCTTCACGGATGTATGTGTGCATGGAGCATCTGTGTGAATGCGCAAGTACATTCTTTTTTAAAAAATTAATTTATTATTTATTTTTGGGTCTTTGTTGCTGTGCACAGGCTTTCTCTATTTGCGGCGAGTGAGGGCTACTCTTCATTGTGGTGCGCGGGCTTCTGATTGCAGTGGCTTCTCTTGCTGTGGAGCACAGGCTCTAGGTGCGCGGGCTTCAGCATTTATGGCACACGGGCTCAGTAGTTGTGGCTCGCGGGCTCCATAGTGCAGGCTCAGTAGTTGTGGCGCACGGGCTTAGTTGCTCCGCCACATGTGGGATCTTCCCGGACCAGGGCTCAAACCCGTGTTCCCTGCATTGGCAGCAGGTTCTTTAACCACTGCGCCACCAGGGAAGTCCACAAATACATTCTTGTACTGGAAGCTTTGTATCAAGAAAGCTTGGCATAAAAATATCCATTTGTTATTGTTAGCACTCTTTTCTACCTCAAAATCACAGAAGTTATTAGACCTGTCACAAGATCTTGTTATTTAAAATATTTATTTAAAAATGTAAAAAACAAACAAAAAATGGGCTTCCCTGGTGGCGCAGTGGTTGGGGGTCCACCTGCCGATGCAGGGGTCACGGGTTCGTGCCCCGGTCTGGAAGGATCCCACATGCCGCGGAGCGGCTGGGCCCGTGAGCCATGGCCGCTGAGCCTGTGCGTCCGGAGCCTGTGCTCCGCAACGGGAGAGGCCACAACAGTGAGAGGCCCGCGTACCGCAAAAAAAACAAAAACAGAAACAATATTAGAGGCAGTTATTCCCACTATTACAGGGCTGCTTTAGGTTTTGAAATGATTTGGTGAGGTTAAGCAGATAGCTCCCTGAGTATATTTAAATGATTCTATTAAAATGTTTTGATCCACACTTACCTTCTCAATGAGTTATACCAGCAAATAGTAAATAGTAGTCTTATTAGTTGGTCCCTGTCCTTTTTTTTTAAGAATTTTATTTTATGTTTTGGCCACACGGCTTGTGGGATCTTAGTTCCCCGACCAGGGACTGAACCCAGGCCCTCGGCAGTGAAAGTGCAGAGTCCTAACCACTGGACCGCCAGGGATTTCTCGACCCCTGTCCTTCTAATGTCATTTACAATTCATTTATTTTACAAGTTTTACAAATTATACCAGCATACTTATCCATGAAACCCCAGAAAGCTAATTTAGTTTAGTTTGGCAAATCCACACTCTGTGACTGGTTTTCAGTTTTCTCTCCATCCTTTTTTGGTGCAGAAGCAGATGAATTTTACTTCTTTAGTTCAAGCAATGCTTTCAAATAGCTATAGTGTGAAACTATACCTCCCAAAATACTGTATCATCTGGGCAAAATCTTATGGAAGAAAGCCAGACATTGGATTCCCATTTCACCTAGAATAAAATCCAAATTCCTTGACAGGACTGAAGGAGCGTGTCATCTGCCGTCTGCTGCCCCTTCTCATGCCACGTGGCACACCCGTTCTCCAGCAATGTCTCTTTTGGCTTGGTGCACCAAAGATACTGCTTTCCATGCTAAGGCTTTGAAAATTCTGGTTCCTCCGTCTGGACCCCTCTTTGCCCATCTTCTTGTATGTCTGGTTCTTTCTCACTTTTGTGTCTCACCCTATCTATCACCTCCCCAGAGTGACCTTCCCGTACCATCCATCTAAAGTGGAGCTCTCAGGGGATATATGTATATGTATAGCTGATTCACTTTGCTGTACAGCAGAAACTAACACAACATTGTAAAGCAACCATACTCCAATAAAAATTTAAAAAAAAATAAAGTACAGCTCTCATTGGGAAAAGGGTACAAACTTTCAGTTATAGGATAAATAAGGTCTGAGGATCTAAATGCATAACATGGTGACTCTAGTTGATAACACTATATTGTATTTAAAAAAAGTAAATATGTAAGGCGATGATGGATGTGTTAATTAATTTGATGGGGGCAATCCTTTCATGGTGTATATCAAACAGCACATGATACACTTTAAATATTGTACAATTCTATTTGTCAGTTATACTGCATTAAAGCAGGAAAAAATAGAGCAGAGCTCTCCCCTCGCCTCCCCCCACAGTTAGTCTCTGTTACAGACCCTATTTAATTTTCTTCATATCCCTATCATGCCGCTCTTGGGACTCATCCAGGTTGCCCTGCCACACGCTGCATTTCTGCCCAACGTCAGACTCTGGAGCCTTTTCAGAGCCTTCTTCACAAGCCTGAGCTCCAGAGAGGGGAGGGCTGTCACTGATAATACATTATTTATTTCATGAAAATTCTGACCTTTTGAAATGAAGCAGGATTGGATGGGATTAGTGTGACAGCATGTTGGTAAGAAAGGCGTGTGAATCACGAAACTAAGAAAAAGGGAGAGGGTTTCCCTGGTGGCGCAGTGGTTAAGAGTCTGCCTGCCAATGCAGGGGACACAGGTTCGAGCCCTGGTCCGGGAAGATCCCACATGCCGTGGAGCAACTAAGCCCGTGCGCCACAACTACTGGGCCTGTGCTCTGGAGCCCGCGGGCCACAACTACTGAGCCTGTGAGCCACAACTACTGAAGCCTGTGCGCCTAGAGCCCGAGCTCTGCAGCAGGAGAAGCCACCGCAATGAGAGGCCCGTGGACCGCAACAAGGAGTGGCCCCCGCTCTCAGCAACTAGAGGAGGTCCACGTGCATCAGCAAAGACCCAGTGCAGCCAAAAATTAAATAAATGAATAAATAAATAAATTTTTAAAAAAAGAAGCTAGGAAGAGGCAAGGAAGGATCGTCTCTAAAGCCTTCAGAGAGAGTATGACCCTGTCACACCTTGATTTCACACGAAGAGCCTACAGAACTGTGAGGGAATACATTTCCATTGTGTTAACCACTATACTTGTTGTCATTTGTTACAGCATCTGTAGGAGCATGATACACAAGGCCAGCATGATTCTGGATTAGAATTACCCATTTTGTTGTTTTTCTCACTAGTGTAACCTCCTTGAGGACAGGGACTATATCTGGCTTATTTATCCTTAGTTACTGAGCTCCTGGAGCACAGAATGTTCCATATTAGATATAAAATAAATATTAGTTCCATAACTGAATAGGAAAAAGGTTTGATTACCTGAAGGAAAAAGGTCCTCTGAAAAAAAAAGAGAAGAAAAGTTTTTAGGTTGTGGGTCAGAAAGGCAGCAAAATTCAAAAAAGACTATCTTTGTGTCACCAAGAATACCAGATGACAATTTCTACTTAACTCTTTTTGACTATGATAGTTGGTGTATGACAATTTTTTGAACAGATCAGAGCCCATGACACTTTCTCTCCCTTTATTTATGTTTAAGTCCCAGGCACATTCTAGGAGGAGATCATGATTTCGTATGTGATCAAAACAAAATGGATTGCTCTGCAACTAAATCTGCATTCTAATTAAATTAGCCCTTATACTTTGGAATATTTATTAGCTTCACAGTAGCCAGGATCTACATATAGGTAAAGCACTTCACTGTTGGAAAACTTCAATCTCCTGAAGTTTTCCCTGTGTTCTGGGCAGCCACGCCCGCTTTATTGCATCCTGAAAATCTTCTTTGCTTCTTCCAAATTTTTCTCATCCATGGGGGGCTTCCTCTGGCTGCCAGGCTGCAAAAACTTCTTCACGGCAGGGAGATTGCTGACTCTGGTTTTCAGGGCCTGCAACGCACAAGAGCACAGCTCAGAGTGCAGCCAAAGACCAGCCCCATCGTGAGCACAAACCAGGGACTCTGAGACCCTCCCAGAAAAGGGCCAGCCGAGGCCCCTCCATCAGCACCAGGATGAGGCTGGACACAGACACCTAGTGAGGCAGGAAGATAAAAGCATAATAACGTTTTCCCCAGAGATGTCTTAGTTTAAGACTTCACTCAGCTCAAGTCTTCCTCATGTTCTTCCTACACGTAAATTCTGCAGACGCACCCTGTCGTGCGATACGAGGAAGAGTAACGTGTCTCACACGACAACACAGATAAAGGCTCCAAGATATCAAGACAGGAAGGTATAGGGGAATTGGGCTGGAACTGAAGACAGAAAACATGAAAGGTAGACAATGGGGCCAGTAAGAACCAATCTGCCCTCGGACAGAGGGAGAGATGGGGAGAGAGAAATGAACTTGGAAGAGAAGGAACAGGAGCTGAGGGGAAGAAATGAGATGGTGGCAGACCTGCGCAGACAGACTCACGTAAAGAAAGAGGAGGACACACCTGGGAGGGAGGGAAGCAAAGGGGAAATGAAGAAAGAGACTGAAATGGAACCGGGGCAGAGAGAGGCGCTAAGTCCTGGGTCTCTCTCCTGGGAAAAGGCAAGTCATTCTCCTTGGGGCAGCGACCATCTCCAATGTCTTTGGCGTGACCAGATTCTTTCCATGCCCCAGACCAAGGCCTTGGAGTGAACTGTGGAGACCTGGGGGCAGTGAGGCCTGGACAGTGTCAGGGACCCTAGCATCACAGTCCCAGGGTCCAGAGAGCAGATGCCGAGGTGGGAGATGTGGGCTCCCCCCAAAGGCTGTGAGAGAGCTCACCTTCAGCAGAGGGAAGTTGGCCAAAAGGCTGGGGTCCAGCTCTTCCACGTAGTAGAGAAGTTCAACCAGGTGGATGTCAGCCCTGCTCAGCTTGTTGCCCACAAGATAGTCTTGTCCATGACCCTTCAACACCTGGCGAATGGAGGGGTCAGATCAGGAACACAGGCCCGGGCAGGCTGGGCCCAATGCTCTTCCTCTGTCTCCCCTGCCCCACTTCCCCCTCTGTGCCTCACTGGGTGGGTGTGGACCTTCAGACCTTCTGCTGCCCCTGGATCAGTGAGACGGGCCAGGTGGGTCCCTGCTGTTCCCTCCTCAACCTCAGCGGAAGCCAGGACACCATTTTCTTTTCCTGTTCCCACCTCGCTGTGGCTGCCTTACTTGCTTCCACTATATACACCGTGTTTCTGTTGACCTCACACCCTAAAGCGTGCAGCTCTGAACTTCATGATGCGGCCTTTCATCCATCTCTCTCTCTCCCCTCCCCCACCTTGGGCAGTGATTCCACCTTCATGACAGCTTTCTACCACCCTAAGCAAATTATTGCAGAGTCTGTATTTCTTCTCTCCTCTTGTCTGCTCTCCTCATTTCCTGGTCTCTCCCTCTGGAACCTGAAATAAACCTGGGTCAACCTGAATTCCCATCTCCCTGACAAAATCGACTCTGACTCCTATTCCACCTGTCTCTGTCAATAACACTGTGGAATATATTATAATTTGCATGCTGGACTGTCTAGGGGTGATTGCACTTAATGTTTGCAACTTACTTTGAAACACCCCCCAAAATAATATGTTTGATCAGAGGAGAAAAGGATAGGGAGATACATGATGAAGCAAACATAATAACAAAATACTAATTTTTGATTCTAGGTGGTGGGTATGTATGAGTTGATTGTACATCTCTTTCAACTTTTCTATGGTTGAATTTTTCATAATAAAATATTGGAAAAAATATATGATGCTTACTTAAAATATTGCAACAATATGAAAATCATAGAGGCAAAAACACACATATCACCACCAAGTAAAGATAATAACATTTTGGCAAATATCCTACCAGACTATGTATGAACATAGAAGTATAGCTAAAAATTAAAGAACATAGTAAGACATCAAATGCTATTTTGTAATATACATTTTTCATTGATGTTATCATGGGGGTCTTTGATTTCAAAACACAGATGTACTTAAACTGCAATGACTATAGGGGTTTCCACCATGTGGATGTGCCTAAACTTTGAGCACCATAAAGCCAGAAGAATGTAGTTTCTGATTACTATTATTCACTCCTTAACTAGGACCTGACACATAAGCAATGAATTAATACTTGTGAAATGAAAGAATGATTTAAACTTTATAAAGATGAGGGTGTTGGTTAAGCTTTTTATTTTTATGTTAGCCTTCTGCATCTCTTACGATCATTTTTTTTTCAGTTCATGATTCTTGTTTAGCATGATTTCAGGTAGTTTGGATCTTGAGGTGTTCTCTTACCTTCAAAGAGAAACATTAACTAAGATATATACTACATATAATGATGGAACATTATTTTCCTGGTTTTGTATGATTTTCTTCAAAAGTCTGAGAGCCATGTCCCCAAACTTTGTAGATTATTTTTCCCTGAACAACTTTTCTTCTGATTCTTCCTCTCCACCACTCTGCCCCCATCTCTGTTTAGATACATCCCATCCATCCCCCAAACAGTACCACATTCTCCTGATGGGTAGGGTCTCGTATCTCCCTACACATGGTACCAGAATATTTTCTGATGCATCGCTGTCATTGTGCTCCTCTTGGATCAAAGCCCCTGCACTGTGTTCTGCAGGATCCATGTACTCCAGGCTCTAGTGTGGCTCTCAGAGTTTCCATAGTCCAAGCTCTAAGTATAAGAATTCCAGATTGGGTCTGAGTAAATCAAAATTTTGCTGATGGGCTTCCCTGGTGGTGCAGTGGTTGAGAGTCCACCTGCCGATGCAGGGGACATGGGTTTGTGCCCCGGTCCGGGAAGACCCCACATGCCGCAGAGCGGCTGGGCCCGTGAGCCATGGCCACTGAGCCTGCGCTCCACAACGGGAGAGGCCACAACAGTGAGAGGCCCGCGTACCGCCAAAAAAAAAAAAAAAAAATTGCTGAAAAATTATAACTTGGGTAAAACTTGGGTACAATTCTTCCTCATAGTCAATTTTTATAAAATGCCCTAGAGTCAGGGTGCTACATTAGTATTCAGAAAGGCTCACAGAGGTGAAGGTCAATGCCCCTGCAATGCCAAGCACTATTTTTCTTTGTTCTTTGATCTCAGTGCCAAAAACGCTGAACAGTCCACTCACTTTTTCAAATGCAGGAAGATAACGGTTTGTTATACTCTCTTTGATCTGGCTCGTCTTGGCATCTTTCTGATCAGGTGGGCACAGTGGCAAATGCATGATCATTTCACCCAGATCTGCCACACCCTCTGCATACATATCAATCCTGAAAGACAAAATGACCAAATTGTCAAATGTCTCCTGTGTTAGATTTTACAGTTTAGAATGGGTAAGGATGGGGCGTCAGGAGGTGGCAGAGTAAATCACCCCCACTGGGTGCATTTTTCTATGTCAGTCATTTAGTTATGATTTTTCTTAAATTTAACATTTCATTCTAGAGCAAGCCATCGAGGAAGATATATGTCTAATATTTTTGTTATATACATGACCAAATGTAGGGACAGAGCATATCAGTGACCTGTCCAGAGTCACAGGCATGAGAGAAACGGGTGGAATCACTGCAGGTAACCACTGAGACCATGCCTAGGGTTTGCCGTCTCTGCTGTGGTGTGTTCTGTGCACAGTTAGTGTGATGAATTAGTAACACCTCAGTCATGTCCAGAGAGAGTCCTGGCACCACGGACCTAGCCATGTCCCTCTCCCTGTCCCATCCTGTTACACTACCAGGACCCTTTAGATGCCCAGCCAGCACTTCCTCCAGTTATTTCCCATAGAATATGGTTCCACAACCCTCTTCACATATTGTTGCCCAACTCTAGCCTTGTTTGCATTTCTCAAGACTCCACCCAAAATATCCCCCGAAATCGTGCGTTTCTTCATTTTGTTCCTACAGTATATATTCCAGGTAATTTTGCTGTTTTTCTTCCAAACATGGTTTCCTACAATAGTCTTTTTAAATGAAAGCTTTATTGAAATATAATTCCCATACCAGAATGTCACCCTTTTCAAGTGTAAAATTGTGTGATTTTTCTTTGTAAAGTCACAGCATCCTGTACCATCATCATACTCTAATTCCAAAATATTTTCATCACTTGCAAAAGAGACGCTCAGTGTTTTTTCAGGCATTCCATGTTCTTCCCTCCCTCCAGCTTCTGGCAAACACTAAACTGCTTTTGGTTTTACGGATAGCAATGTTCTGCACATGCCAAACAAATGGAATCATACAGTATGCATCTTTTGTGTCTGGTTTCTTTCTGTAAGAGAATGTTTTCAAGGTTCACCCATGTTGTGACACGGATCAGGACTCCATTCCTTTTCATGGCCAAATAGCATTCCACTGTACGGATGCGCCTGCCTTTGTTCATCCATTCATGGACATTTTGTTGTTTCCACTTTTTGAATATTACGAACAATAGTGCTATGAACTTTTGCGTACAAGTTTTAGTGTGGTTGTATTTTTAATATTTTTAATTCTCTTGAGTATATTCCTAGTAGTGGATTGCTGAGTTGTATGGTAACTCTATGTTTAACTTTTTGAGTAACTGCCACATTCCATGATTCAATCATGGGGTCCCATCACAACACAGAGGAGACCCCCCCAAATATGGCTGTATTGAATAAACCTGCCTGCTACAAACTGATATTAAAATGTTCCAGATAACCCTGGCATCATGGGCTCCGTCTCTGCAAACCCTTGTCAAGTGGCCAGTCCATATAAAGGGCTGATAAATTAGGTTCCTGGTTATCATTCTTATAATTTCTGAAACTGGAGAATCACCTTGTCTAGATACTTACCTTCTGAGGTTTTATCCTCTAGACACTCAGACAGTTTGTCCCTTGTTTCGATCCCTGTGAACACATCCTGCTCACTCAGGGAAGGACCTAGATTGTTCTTATTAATCATTAATGAAAGAACAGAAAAAATACCGTACAGGGCTCTCTCTTTCATGTCTTTCCCATAGAGGTTGTATTTGGTGGCAATGTAGCTGAGAATGGCTCTGGTCTGCACCAGCTTCATCCCATCAATTTCAACCATGGGCACTTGCTGGAACATCAAACTCCCTTCTTTTGAAAGAAGAAAAGAAATAGAGTGAAATGTTGGATGAATCATACTGTTAAGGTAAACTGAAACATTTTATGTATCAAAATTTTTGTTGAAATGACTGAAGACATAAAAGGAAACAAAAATTTTACCTGGTAAAATTTCCATGGAAATACCTTTTAGCTTCCTGTAATCCTTTTGCTTATCAATTTGCCTTTTTCTTTTCAATCTATTATTTCAGTTAACTTTTTATTTCCCATTCAGAGCATGGTATGTCCCTTTATTTTATGTGTTTGATTTGTCTTCATGGATTTTTAAGAAGAATGTAGGAGAAGTTCCACCAGCCAGTTGCCAAGTCAAAAGGGAAATTCTCAAAGTAAGTCTCATGGGGTTCATGGCATTAAGGCCAGTTCTAAGAGAGACTTCTACATAGAGTGTTTTGTACGCCCTTCAAATCCCACCACTGGATGGTGTGCAGGACAGGCCTGTTTTCCCAACTCCACCGATGCTGGTCCTTGCTCTTTATCTCCCTCCTCACACGTTCACCTGGACTTTGAACTAATTCAACACCACCTGGTTATTTTAGTCTGCAATATTGCTATGATATTACCATGTCAAACCTGTCAGAGAAAAGAATTCACGGCAACTGCTGGGCCTGTTTCTCCCCTCTTCTTTCTAATGCATTTGTTTTCCTTGGGTGGGAGGGCTGTGTGGCATCCTGGACTGATACAGTCACTCGCGGTGCAGAAAGGCAGGGAGTGCACAGAGAGGGCATTCACAGGGCACCGCCCGGGCCGGCTCCTTTAGCAAGTACTCAGAGTTCCAGCCCTTCCTAGTCCTGAGTGAGCTGCAAGACCTGCTCAAGAAGCCCCATCCCTTACCTTTAACCATGCTTCTCCCTCTCCACTGACCCCACTCCCACCATGCACACACATGGCATTGCTGGGGTTCAAACCTCAACTTATGACTTGTACTCGATCCTCCCATCAGAGGAATTTAGTTTCTTGGTCTTACCATTTCTTAACTTATCCAAGTCTCCTGGAGTTTTTATAAATATCTCTTCAAACTGGAAAGCAGAAACAGTCAATGAGTTTTTGTTATTTCACTCCATAACATTATTGAGCTTGAATGACCAATGTCGGGTGCATACTATGGAGAAGCTAAGATTTCCGAGTTTGGCAGGGTACACAGAGGACGATGCTCATGGCCATTTGGAAATCTGGATTAGAGCCACCAAGATAAAAGCACGGGTTGCAGCACGTAATTGCTTATTTTGCAGCTTCAATTCACCTCCACACCGTCTCCACCTCTGTCAATCATTAGGTTGTGATTTGGAAGGGGGAAATCACTGGAGGGAAGGGACTGAGAAGTCCCTCTAGTTATGGAGTTTTAATATCTCTGGAAAGCCCTTCTCTCCTTGTGAAATCAGAACAAGGTATTGAGTGTCCCCCAGCACGCAGTACCCCTGGGGCCACTGACCCCCAAGATGCTGCCACCAGGGGCCTCTGCTGTATATTACCTCCCTCCATTCAACTTTATATTTTGAAAAGGGGTCTTGATGGTGAAAAGTTTGGGAACTGGGGGTTTCTAAGTTGCTAAACAGTTTATTGTGGCTCTACATGATCCCATAGGGTCAGACTATACAGAGAGTGAGGTGTGTGGGCAACAATTTATAAAGCACCCAGTTCCAGATAACATAGGGGGTGGTGGGTGGTCAGTGTGGGAGGGTGGCCGAGGTAGGATGGAACTTGCTGGTGGGCTGTTGCTTGTGAGACCGACGGAGATGGGGTTGTGAGGATCTGCCTCTGGGCCCAGAGAACCCAGAAGTCCTGACCAAGAGCCTCTGGTAAGCCTTGTCTCACACCCTCCTCAGTCAGGCTGGGCTGGACAAGAGGAGGCCTGGGATGCTCTCAGCATCTCCCCCTACTTCACCTTCTGTTGGTGAACTCATCCTGCCCAGGGGCTCTGAACACAGGGGCTTAGGTAAACATGCTGTTAGGAGGCTAAGAGAGCACACTAGAGGTTCCCTTTGCAGGATGCCACCTCACCTGAAACCCTCCTTTACTGCTTGCTCTCCCCTCAGGGACCAAGTCTCCAGCGTCTGTCCATGACTCCCTCCCCAGGAAACCCGCACAGAGTTGCTGTGTCCCTCTGACCTGGGCTGAGAAGTGCTTTTCTCAGAGACACCTCTAGAGGGAAGCACTCAACAGAGTCCCACACTTGCTCCTGAGAATATGTCATTTTAACACTTTAAAGTGCTTGTGTGTCCTCCTAGATGCTCCCACCCCTCCTTTAATCACCCACTTACTTGTCTGCATCCTCACTAGACTGTAAGCTGCCTGAGGGCAGGGACTGTGTCTGTCTAGTTCACCCCTGTATCTCCAGGACCTGGCAGGGAACCTAGCATTTCAAGGTGCCCAACAAATTCATTGCTGAGTGAATACATTAAATCTAACAGAGAGTTTGTTACAATCCGCCCCTCTCTGTATTTCTGGTTTATGTTTTAACTTTAATTACATTTATTTTCTAATATGTATATTTTTGTCTTTTTGTTATGGACATTTGTAGCATACAGAAAAATGAACAGCAAATTATCATAATCCTCCTTGTACCCATCAACCAGCTTCAATAATTATCAGCTCAACCCAGCTGTGAGTTATCTATATGCCTACCCCCTCTCCCCTTCGTAATAATTTGAAAGAAATCCCAGATACCTTATATTTCAACTTTAAATAGTTCAGTGTATATTTCTAAAACATTAAAACTATTAAAAATAACCACAATACATTATAGCACCTAACATATTTACAAAGTTTACTAAATATCAACTGATATTTAATGTTCATGTTTTTGACAGCTGTATAAATGTGATAAATAATATTTTATAATTTTAAAAATCAAAATCCAAATTAGGCCCACACGATGTGATTAGTTTCTTAAATTTACTCTGTTTATTCTCTCTAATAAGAAGACATTTTAATAACATATTAGGACAAGTCTGTTTATCTCTTAAATAACTGACAGATTTGTTTTAATGCAGAACTCTTAACAGGTCATTTAGTATGAAAAGTCCCCTAGCTTATGTAAGAAAAGTACTTTGATACAGTTAATTTAGATTCAACTTCAGATGAACAAACTCAGGACCTACCTCTACTCCAGCTGCAGCCAGGAGCCACCGGATGGCCTCCATTCTGCCCCGTCCATTGAAGTAGTGAAGCTTGGGTTTCCCCGCCATGATGGCAGTCTCCTGGTTTCTCTAAACCTTAATGGATGAATGAATGAATGAGTAAATGAATGAACAAAGAATAAAACCACAGAAGCAAGATGTACTTTATGATATATGACTGAACAGCACCAACAATGCTGAAGAAGTATTGGCCTCCTTTGTCGCAGAGTCGGAAGAGTCCCTGGCATGTCTGCCTTGGCCCAAATTCCCACCCCCGATAGCCAACTGTGGGAAACTGCACCAAACCATTGTCCAGTCTCCATTGGGTAAAATCTGATTGTCTTGGCAGGCTAAGAGGTGAGTCTGTGGTGAGGATGCATGGCTGGGGGTTTGGGAGCAGAACAACTAGAGAACTAGTATTTATTAAAAACCTCCTAATGGGCTTCCCTGGTGGCGCAGTGGTTGAGAGTCCGCCTGCTGATGCAGGGGACACGGGTTCGTGCCCCGGTCCGGGAAGATCCCACATGCCGCGGAGCAGCTGGGCCCGTGAGCCATGGCCGCTGAGCCTGCGCGTCCGGAGCCTGTGCTCCGCAACAGGAGAGGCCACAACAGTGAGAGGCCTGTGTACCGCAAAAAAAAAAAAAAAAAATATATATATATATATAGTTATATATATAGTTATATAGTTATATCTATTAGTGAGGATGGTTGAGAAAACTAGATAAGGTACAAAAAATTCATAATAGGGACCAGGAAATCCAATTTCCCTCCTGCTCTCATTTCCTGAGAGACAGGCGAGTCTCTGAGCACACCGGATAGCCCACGCGTCTTCTTTCTTCTGTCTGTATCTGTCTGTCTATCTACATCTATCTATCTATCTACCTACCTACCTCTTGACCCATAGCTCCAGTAGGAATGAGACTTTATACATAACCAGACTTTTTTCAGCCAAGTTATACAATGGCTCCCTTTTTATTTGGCTTGTGTGAAAGATGAGTGATGTTCACTGATTAGTTAACCTGGAATGCAGGAAGTTTCTGGCGAAGATTCAGTGCAGTCTGGCACAGCACTGAACACAGCCTTTCGAAACCCCAGGACCGCAGCTAACCCCTGGTTCTGCCCCTGAACCATGCACCCCACCTGCCTTTCCCCTCAGGCCTGGCCCCAGCCCCACTCACTCCCTGATCTGGACAACTCCGGAATCTGCTGGTCCCCCAGCCCCTTTGCATGCGTTCCAGCCATGGCAGTGGGTTCCACCCACTGCTTTTTAGAGCAGGAGCTCAGGGTCTCACTGTCAACACTTGATGGAAAAGATCCCTTGTCTCCTACCTCCTGTTTCTTCCCTGGAAATGCAGACATTTCTCTGATCCTTCTTGAACACCTTGTTTCTGGTTGACGTATAAACGTATTTCCTTCTCTTAACAAGTTTCCTTCAAACTTCCTCAACTAAGACTCATTGGGCAGTTTCCTGTGCTAAGAAATGATGGCTGCTGGGGAACACGACAGGAGCCTGATGTGGTGGCTGCCCTAAAGGGGTTTAAATCTAGTCAGAAAAACAGGTTTGTAGACAACTGACAGCGCATAAAGGGCCCATCAGTGACTTCACTTTATTGGTTCTACCCAAGAACCATGATTCTCTTAGCCAAGCAGGGCAGAGCAAGGGGAACGGCTGTAGGCTGAGAAAGCAGAGGTTGCTGCCCACCTGCCCAGGTGGCCTCAGCTCCACTGCATCTCAGCCTCCAAGTTAATGACTCTACCCCACGCGTCATGGGATCCAAATGCTGCTGTCTGTAGCATCTTGCAAAGTGCTTCTCGTTATTGCTGTATCCATATCTTCTCTTTTCAGTCTCAGATACTATAATTCTCCCGTGAATTCATCCTGCCCTGGACAGCTCTAGGACTTCCACGGGATCTCACTGAACCTCTCCTGTCTAAGGCCTTTGTTTTTTCCCTCCAACATTAATACTTATAACAGTGCATTGTTCACGCCTATATTCCAATTTGAATGACTTGTACCTTCTAGCCAGGTGGATTTCTATATTTTTTAAAAGCTAATTCTCTGCTCCCGTATTATCTAGTTTTCCCATCAAGACTTCCTTTGGAGGTTTGCCATGAGTTGCTTAAATCCCAGAGAGAGAAGGGGAATTGCCACAGCCCACTCTAATTTTCTGTTGACATTCAGACTTATTCCCATTTTAATGAATCTTAATTTTGATTTTTCACAGCCCACACAGTATTACAGCATCACAATTTGCACTTGTTGTGAACTGACTACTTCTACAGAGAAAGTTACCCCAGCATAAACACCTACACTCTCTCACACACCGGTCATATTCTCCGATTGTCTAAAATGCTATCATTCTTTTTTCTCCTCATATCATTAATTTTTCTCAGATCTAAATTCTCATGCCTAGGTTTCTAAATTCTTCATTTTTACATTTCTGTAACGATGTATCCAACAGCAATGGACTAAAATTCTCCCCTAAGCACAGCAAGAAGGCACGATGTGAGTATAAAACAGTTTTTCTTGTGCTATGAGCACACTATACAGATGTATAAAATCAGTACGTACCTTATGAAAGTCTGTCTCCCACTTGGCTCAGCACCTCAAAGCCAAGTCCACATGTGTTTATAAGCTGTTGTTACAGTTGACTGAACTCCTCTCTGAAGCAGGGAGAGTCGGGTTAGGGAAAAGCCCCTCCCACAGCATTCAGGGCCACTGGTTCCATGCTAGATTTAAAAAAAGAAAAATGATGAGTCATTCCCTTATCATGATACAACTGGTTAATATCTTTTCAAGGTCGGCAATTAAATACAAAATTTCAGATTGATTGGACCCTTTCTGCCAGTGAGTGAAATATTGAAGTATGGCTTTTTTTTCCTTCAGTTTTTTTTTTAACTTTTTTTTTCTTTTTTAATTGAAGTTAATTTACAATGTTGTATTGGTTTCAGGTGTACAGCAAAGTGATTCAGTTATACATATTTACATATATATACATATATATATTCTTTCTCAGATTCTTTTCCCTTATAAGTCACTACAAAATATTGAGAAGAATTCCCTGTGTTATACAGTACATCCTTGTTGGTTATCTATTTTATATATAGTAGTGTGTATATGTTACTCCCAAACTCCTAATTTATCCCTCCCCAACATTTCCCCTTTGGTAACCATAAGTTTTTTTTTTTTCTAGGTCTGTGGATCTATTTCTGTTTTGTAAATAAGTTCATTTGTATCCTTTTTTTTTTTTTAGATTCCACATATAAGCAATATATTATCATATGACATTTGTCTTTCTCTGTCTGACTTACTTCACTTAATATGATAATCTCTGGGTCCATCCATGTTGTTGCAAATGGCATTATTTCATTTTTTTTTACATAATAAATTTTATTTATTTATTTATTTATTTTATTGGGGTATAGATGTTTTACAATGCTGTGTTACTTCCTACTGTGCAGCGAAGTGGAGTTCCCTGTGCCCTGCAGCAGGTTCTCATTAGTTACCTATTTTATATATATTAGTGTATATATGTCAATCCCAATCTCCCAATTCATCCCACCCTCCCTTTCCCCCCTTTGGTGTCCACAAGTTTGTTCTCTACATCTGTGTCTCTATTTCTGCCTTGCAAACAGGTTCATCTGTACCATTTTTCTAGATTCCACATATATGCGTTAATATATGATATTTGTTTTTCTCTTTCTGACCTACTTCACTCTGTATGACAGTCTATAGGTCCATCCATGTCTCTACAAATGGCCCCACCTTGTTCATTTTTATGGCCGAGTAATATTCTGTTGTGTATATGTACCACACCTTCTTTATCCATTCATCTGTTGATGGACATTTAGGTTGCTACCATGTCTTCGCTTTTTTAAATAGTGTTGCCATAAACGTGACATGTTTTGTTTTGGTTTTCTGCTGTGTTGGGTCTTCGTCGCTGCAGGCGGGCTTTCTCTAGTTGTGGTGAGTGGGGGCTACTTGGGCTTTTCATTGAGGAGGCTTCTCAATAAAGAAGGCTTCTGCTCCCCCTGAATCAGTAAGACAGGCCAAGTGGGTTCCTGGTGTTCCCTCCTCATCCTCCGTGGAAGCCCGGCCACCATTTCCTTGTCCTGGGCCCACCTCACTCTGGCTGACTTACTTGCTTCTTCCCCTGGGCCAAGGGCTTAGCACTGTCTGCACAGTGTTTCTGTTGCCCCACACCCTAAAGTGTGCAGCCCTGGGCTTCATGACATGGCCCTTCATATCTCTCTCATCTTTCTCCCTTGGGCGGTGACTCCAACTTCTTGACAGTCTTCTTCAACCCTGAGAAAACCATTTCAGAGTCTACATTTCTCCTCTTTTCTGCTTCCTGGTTTCCTGGTCTCTCTCTCTGGGACCTGAAATAAACCTGGATCAACTTGAACTCCCGTCTCCCTGACTCCTAACTTGCACTCCATGCTTGCGCTCCTAACTTGCAGCATGGTACGATCCACATGCTGTAATGTCTGGGAATGAACTTCCCTGATGACTTAAAGTCACTTTGAAATCTATCCAAAATAATACATTTGATTGACAGAACAAGAATGGAGAGATAATGACATAGGATAATGGAAAACAAAGCTTTTTGGTATCCACGTGGTGGGTTCATATGAGTTCATTGTATACATCTTTAAACTTTTCTGCATGTATGAAACTTTTTATAATAATATGTTAGGGAAATATGTGATATTTATTAAAATATTCCACTAATCTGGAAATCATAAAGTACAAAGAGAAAAAACACACACAGCACCACCAACTAAAGATAATAACGTTTTAGCAAATACACTTTCAGCTTATGTATAAATATAGAAGTATGGACAAATGGATAATTATTTGGAAAAGAATATAATAACATCAAAATGTATTCTGTAATAGGGAATTCCCTGGTAGTTCAGTGGTTAGGACTCCATGCTTCCACTGCAGGGGGCACGGGTTCGATCCCTGGTTGGGGAACTAAGATCCTGCAAGCCGCGCAGTACAGCCAAACAAACAAACAATCAACGTATTTTGCAATATATAATCTTTACTTATGTTGTCATGGGGCCCTTTGTTTTCAAAGTATAGCTGTACTCAAACTGCAATCACTGAAGAGCTTATCACCATGTGAAGGTTCCATAAACCCTCAGCACCACGAGGGCCAGGAGGGTGTGCTCTGTGATTACTGTTAAATTCTTCACTCCTTGAATATCATGGCTGGACATGCAAGCAATGAATTAGCATTTGCTGAATAAATGAAAGAATGACCCTATGCTTTATAAAGATGTGGGTGTTGGTGTTAATCTTTTTATTTATATGGAAGTCTCCTGAATCTCTTTAAGTCATTTTTTTTGGTTCATGATTTTTGTTTCACATGATTTCAGGTAGTTTTGATCTTGAAATGTTCTCCTCTTACCTTCAAAGAGAAACATTAACTAAGATATATACTAGGTATAATGATGGAACATCATTTCCTTGGTTTTGTATGATTTTCTTCAAAATTCTGAGAGCCATGTCCTCAAAATTTGTAGATTATTTTTTCCTGAACAGCTTTTCCTCTGTCTCTTCCTCCCCACCCCACTGCCCCCATCTCTATTTAGAAACATCTCATTCATCCCTGAAACAGTACCACATTCTTCTGAAGGGCAGCTGGTCTCATGTCCCCCTACACATGCTACCAGAATATTTTCTGATGCATTGCTGTCATTGTGCTCCTCTTGGATCAAAGCCCCTGCACTGTGTTCTGCAGGATCCATCTACTCCAGGCTCCAGTGTGGCTCTCAGCCCAAGCTCTAAGTACAACCACGAAATTCAATCAAGTAGAGAATTCCAGACTGGGTCTAAGTAAATCAAAATTTTGCTGAAAAATTAGAACTTGGGTAAAACTGGTACAATTCTTCCTCATAGTCGATTTTTATAAAATACCTTGAGAATCAGGATGTTACATTAGTATTCAGAAATACTCACAGAGGTGAAGGTCAATGCCCCTGCAATGCCAGGCACTATTTTTCTTGGTCCTCTGATCTCAGTGCCAAAAACACTAAACAGTCCACTTACTTTTTCAAATGCAGGGAGGTAACGGTTTGTCGTTCTTTCTCGGATCAGCGTCATCTTGACAACCTTTTGATCAGGTGGGTTCACTGGCAAAAGCATGATCATCTCACCCAAATCTGTCACACCTTCTGAATACATATCAATCCTGAAAAACAAAATGACCAAAGTGTCAAATGTCTCCTGCCTTAGATTTTATAGTTTAAGAATGGATAAGAGTGGGACATCAGGAGGTGATAAAAGGAGGTGATACACCTCCACTGGGTGCATTTTTCTATGTCAGTCATTCAGTTATGAGTTTTACTAATTTTAACATTTCATTCTAGAACAAAGCCATTAAGGTAGACATATGTCTAATATTTTGGTTATACACAAATCAAATATGGGGACAAAGCACACCGGTGACCCATCCAGAGTCAGAGGCAAGAGAGAAATGGGTGAATCACTACAGGTAACCACTGAGACCACACATAGGGTTTGCCATGTCTGTTGTGGTGTGTTCTGTGCACAGTGTGTTGCATTAGTACCACCTCAGTCATGTCCAGAGAGAGTCCTGGCACCACGGTCCCAGTCACATCCCTCTCCCTGTCCCATCCTGTTACACCACCAGGACCATTTAGATGCCCAATATCAGTAGTTCCTCCAAATATTTCCCACAGAACATGACTCCACAACCGTCTCCACATACGGTTGCCTGGCTCTGGCCTTGTTTGCGTTTCTCAAGACTCCACCCAAAATATATTGTCAGGGGACTTCCCTGGCGGTTCAGTGGTAAAGAATCCGCCTCACAATGCAGAGGGCGCGGTTTGATCCGTGGTCAGGGAACTAAGATCCCACATGTGGAGGGGCAACTAAGCCCTAGCGCCACAACTAGAGAGCCTGCATACCACAAACTACAGAGCGCACCACTTTGGAACCTGTGCGCCACAACTAGAGAGAGAAAACCTGCACGTCACAACGTAAGATCCTGTGTGGCACAACTAAGACCTGATGCAGCCAAAAAATAAAATAAAATAAATAAATAAGTAATAAGTAAATCTTTAAAAAAAAAAACAAAATATATTGTGAAATAGTGCAATTCTTCACACAGTTTCAACAATGTATATTCCGGGTGATTTTTTGTTTTTGTTCCAAACAGGGCTTCCTATAGGAGTTTTTTAAAGTAAAACTTTATTGAAATATATTCACATGGTATCATTTTCATCCTTTAAATTATACTATCATCCTGAAACCATCACCACATTCTAATTCCAGAACATTATTTTTATCATTTTATCCAAAAGGAAATCCAGTACCCTTGACAGTCACTCTCCAATTCCTCCACATTCCAGCCCCAGGTAACCACTCAACTACTTTCTATTTCTATGGATTTGAACATCTGGACATTTCATACATTTGGAATCATACAGTATGTGGCCTTTTGTGTCCAGTGTTTTTCATTTAGTACTTTTCAAAGTTCATTCATGTTGTCTCATGTATTGGTGCTTTACTCTTGTTCATGGCTAAAAATATTCCATTGTATGGATGTACCATCCTTTGTTCATCAATTCGTCAGTTGTTGGACATTTTGTTTGCTTCCACTTTTTGAATATTATGAACAACATTGCTGTGCACTTTTGTGTACAAGTTTTAGTGTGGATGTATTTTTGACTCTCCTGGGTATATACTTAGAAGTGGGATTGCTGAGTCATATGGTAACTATATGTTTAACTTTCTGAGTAACTGTTCACAGTTCATTACATGATTTTAGTATCAGTCATGTGGCCCCATCACAACAGAGAACAAATTTCCCTCAAATATGCTTGTATTGAATAAATCTGGCTGCTTCAGACTTACAGCAAAATGTTGCAGATAACCCTGGCATCTAGAGGACCAGCCTTTGTTTACTCTGTCAAGTGGCCAGTCCATATAAAGGACTGATAAATTAGGTTCCTGGTCATCATTCTAAAATTTCTGAAACTTAAGAATCAATTCCTTTAGATCCTTCCCTTTCCAGTCTTTATCCTCTAGACACGCAAACACTTTGTCCCTTGTCTCTAGCTGTTGGTGGGTGTCCAGCCTGAGCTCCTGAGGTCATGGTTCCAGCATCCTCCTGGCTTTATAGTTCACCTGTGTTTGGAAACCTCTGTCACTGTACTATATCCATGGACCACATCCTCTTTCATAAGCTCTTGATTCCACTCCAAGTTCCACTCTTCCCTCATCCTCATAGGTCTCTGCTGTACTCAGTTATACCCACTAAGGTCTATACGGCTGTCGGTCATGATCCGTGAGAGCACATCCTGATCACTCAGGGAAGGACCTAGATCGTTCCTATTAATCATTGATGAAAGAACAGAAAAAGTACCGTACGGGGCTCTCTCTTTCATGTCTTTCCCATAGAGGTCGTATTTGGTGGCAATGTAGCTGAGAATGGCTCTGGTCTGCACCAGCTTCATCCCATCAATTTCAACCACGGGCACTTGCTGGAACATCAAACTGCCTTCTTTTGAAAGAAGAAAAGAAATACAGTGAAGTATTTGATGAATTACACCCTTCTAGGATGAAAAGATGTTGAAATAACCGCAGATATAAAATGAAACACTAAAATGATCTGGAACGCTTAAGCAGGATGGCATTTGGTTTTAGCTTGCTATAGTCCTTCTTTTTCCTATTAATCTGCCTTTTACTTTTGAACTTATTATTTCATTTCTCTTTTTATTTCCCATTCAGATACATGGGAGGTTCCTTTTAATTCTGTGTCAATTTGTCTTCACGGATATTTTCGAAAGAAGTTGGAAGAAGCTGTAGTAGGTTGCCATTTCAAATGGGAAGTTCTCAAGTAAGTCTCACATCATATAAGGCAGGTTTTGAGAGATTTCTATGTGGAGGACCCTTTCCCTGCTCACCAATTCCGCAATACTGCTAGGATGTTACCTTGTCAAACTTGCCAGAGAAAAGAATTCAAAGCAACTGCTGGGCCTGTTTCTCCCCTCTTCTTTCTAATGCATTTGTTTTCCTTGGGTGGGAGGGCTGTGTGGCATCCTGGACTGATACAGTCACTCACGGTGCAGAAAGGCAGGGAGTGCACAGAGAGGGCATTCACAGGGCACCGCCCGGGCCGGCTCCTTTAGCAAATACTCAGAGTTCCAGCCCTTCCTAGTCCTGAGTGAGCTGCAAGACCTGCTCAAGAAGCCCCATCCCTTACCTTTAACCATGCTTCTCCCTCTCCACTGACCCCACTCCCACCATGCACACACATGGCATTGCTGCGGTTGAAACCTCAACTTATGACTTGTACTCGATCCTCCCATCAGAGGAATTTAGTTTCTTGGTCTTACCATTTCTTAACTTATCCAAGTCTTCTGAAGTTTCCATAAATATCTCTTCAAACTGGAAAGCAGAAATAGTGACTTTTATGATTTCATTCCACAGCATTACTGAGCATGCATTCCACAGCATTTTTGTTATTTCATTCCACAGCTTGGCCTCTGTCTGGTGCAGACTATGGAGACTGTAGGATTTCTGAGTTTGGCAGGATGATCACACAGAAGACGGTGATCATGGCCACCTGGAAATCTGGATTAGAGCCACCAAGATAAAAGCACGGGTTGCAGCACGTAACTGCTTATTTTGCAAGTTCAATTCACCTCCACCCTGCCTCCACCTCTGTCAGTGATTAGGTAGTGATTTGGGAGGGGGATATCACTGGCGGGAAGGGACTGGGAAGTTCTTCTAGTTATGGAGTTTTAATATCTCTGGAAAGACTTTCTCTCCCTGTGAGATCAGGACAGGGTATTGGGTGTCCCCCAGCACGCAGTACCCATGGGGCCACTGACCCCCAAGATGCTGCCACCAGGGGCCTCTGCTGTATATTACCTCCCTCCGTTCAACTTTATATTTTGAAAAGGGGTCTTGATGGTGAAAAGTTTGGGAACTGGGGGTTTCTAACTTGCTAAACAGTTTATTGTGGCTCTACATGATCCCATAGGGTCAGACTATACGGAGAGTGAGGTGTGTGGGCAACAATTTATAAAGCACCCAGTTCTAGATAACATAGGGGGTGGTGGGTGGTCAGTGTGGGAGGGTGGCCGAGGTAGGATGGGACTTGCTGGTGTGATGTTCCTTGTGAGACCGACGGAGATGGGGTTGTGAGGATCTGCCTCTGGGCCCAGAGAACCCAGAAGTCCCGACCAAGAGCCTCTGGTAAGCCTTGTCTCACACCCTCCTCAGTCAGGCTGGGCTGGACAAGAGGAGGCCTGGGATCCTCTCAAAATCCCCCCCTACTTCAGCCTCCTGTGCTGAACTCATCCTGCCTGGGGGCTCTGAACACATCCTTGAACCCCAAAGCTGGACCACAACGAAAACTGTGGTTGCTGATTTATAGAAATTAAACAACCTAAACTGGCACTGTTTGCATTTTTATGTACTTGTTTCTTCATGAACTTGATAACGGACAAGGCTAACGTCCTGTGCATTCGTGAAGCAATCGACAAAGTGTAATCCCGAGGCTTAGGTAAACATGCTGTTGGGAGGCGAAGAGCACACTGGAGGTTCCCTTTGCAGGACAACACCTCATCTGAAACCCTCCTTTACCGCTTGCTCTCCCCTGAGGGACCAGATCTCTGGAGTCTGTCCATGACTCCCTCCCCCAGGAAACCGGCACAGAGTTGCTGTGTCCTTCTGACCTGAGTTAAGATGTGCTTTTCTCAGGGACACCTCTAGAGGGAAGCACTCAACAGAGTCCCACATGTGCTCCAGGGAATATGGCATTTTAACACTGTAAAATGCTTGGGTGTCCTCCTAGATGCTCCCACCCCTCCTTTAATCCCCCACTTCCTTGTCTGCATCCTCACTAGAGTGTAAGCTGCCTGAGGGCAAGGACTGTGTCTGTCTCATTCATTTCTGTATCCCCAGAACTTAGTACAGAGCCTGGTACTAAAGGTGCCCTCCCCCCAAATCATTGCTGAGTGAATGTATTAAATCTTTAACAGATGGTTTGTTACAGCCGGCTCATTCCCATATTTGTGATTATATCAACTTTAACTACATTTATTTTCTAATATTATATACATTCATCCTTTTATTGTGGAAATTTCTAGCATGTACAAAAATAAAAGTACAGTGGTTCTCATATCCTTCCTACATCTTTAATAATTATCAACTCAAGCCAATCTTGTGTCATCTATATGCCCATCCACCCTCCCCTTCTTGTAAAAATGGAAGATCCTAGATAGCATATCATTTCATCCTTATATACTTGATGCATATTTCTAAAATGTAAGAACTATTTTGAACATAAACACAATAATAAACCTAAAATCACACCTAAAATGTTAACAATAGTTCTTTAATAACTAATGCTCAATCAACCATCAAGTTTCCACTTGTTGTATGTGTCACAAATAATATTTACAGTTTGTTGAAATGAAATCCAAATAAGGTTCACGCAATTGGATTAGTTGATGTTTCTTTTGTTTCCTTTAAAATTGAAAAAAAAATTGTTTTCCTGCTCTTCCATGGGCAGGATTATTTACATATTCATTTGGTCAAATCAGTCCATTTCTTTTTTAATGTGCAACTATTTTTATGTAATGAAAAATCATCCCCAGCTCCTCAAGTGTGGAAGTCTCCTAGCTTATACAAGAAAAGCACTTTGATAGTCAATTTAGATCCAAGTTAGGAGGACCTGTCTCCACTCCAGCTGCAGCCAGGAGCCACCGGATGGCCACCATCCTGCCTCATGCGTTGACATAGTGAAGCTTGGGCTTTCCTGCCATGATAGCAGTCCCTCAGTTACCGTGAAGCTGGATGAATCAGACCACAGAAGCAAACTGCACTTTATAACGTATGTTCGAACAGAAGGGGTAGTGTCTGCCTTCATGGCGGCATTGGAGGGGTCCCACATGGTTCTTCCTTGGACCAAATTCTCACCTATCAGTGGGCATGATTTTGAAATTGCACCAAACCAAGTCTCAGATTGCATCTGTCCTCACTCTGAGGACATAAACAGAGAAACTTTGTTCTTACACAGCTGTCACCTTAGGCCTGTGAGGGGCTTTGAAACCAGAAAACTTCACTTACAGAGAGGAGCAGGGAGCAGTGTCAGTCTTTGGCTGCCATTATGCACTTGTTCAAAAACATTAACTGGGGCTGAATCCTGCCTTGACTGTCCCCAAACCCTTCTAAATTCTCTCCACAGAAGAGGAAGCTCATTCCTTTTTTTCTATTGGAATTCTATATTTTTTCACTGCTGGGTGACTTTTATTTTACCATCTAGAGAAAGAGATGTTAGTACATTACCTTTATAGTATATGGAAAGGAACTAACATATGTTTAGTGTCTACCACAGAGTGGGCATTTCTCATTTTTATCCTCATTTCATCTTCATAAAAATTAGTTGAGGTAAATTCTGTTATTATTCTAAGTTTACAGTTGAGGATTTTGATGTCTCTAGAGGTTAAGCGACTAGCCGAAAACAAGTGGGGAACCTATTCAAATGCACTTTTATTTGACACCTATGTCTTGGAACGTCTCCATACCAGTGTTTGCCAACTATGGGTTGTGGCCCATTGTGGACTGTGAAATCAACACAACGGGTTCTAATTACCATTTTTCAGTTGCAATATAATAATAAATACCGAGATGTATCATACATAGTAAGGCTAAGTACTTTTTGCTAAAACTTTCCTTTTAGTTACAGTTATGTTGTGTGTGAGTGAGCGTCTGTAACAGAGAAGACCAAGCCTGGCCCAGGCTAGAAATGCAAACCCATGGGTCAAAATATCTGTGTTAACAAAAATTGGGCAAGCTGGAAACTGTTAGGTGAGCCAACATAGGTTGTGAAAGAATTCACAGAAATATTAGCAAGGAGAGAAAAGAGAGTTTTTATTTACTTTCCAAGGGAGGAAAGGGGCCAGGCACATAGAGTGGCATCGGCACCGAAGGGTGGGAGTTTGAGTCTTTTATTGGGCTTCAAAGGGCAAGGTGCAGGAAAAGGGGGCGGGTTTATGTCTATTCTCGTCCAGCAGTACCCAGGCTGGCTGTGTCTCTACAGGATGTGGATTTTCAGAGAATAGACTTGCAGTCTTCAGTAATTTTCCAGTTCTCGGGTGTCTGAAAGAGATTTATAGTGGCCCTTGATAGGCACTACTCTATTGTGAACAATGTTAGATGGGTTTATAGAAACCAAAACCCAAAACCAGGGACTTCCCTGGCTGTCCAGTGGTTAAGACTTCACCTTCCAATGCAGGGGGTGCAGGTTCGATCCCTGTTCGGGGAGCTAAGATCCCACATGCCTGCCGGCCAAAAACCCAAAACATAAAACAGAAGCAATATTGTAACAAATTCAATAAAGGCTTTAAAAATGGTCCACATAAAAAAATATATTAAAAAATAAAACAAAACAAAGTCTTGACTGAGGAAAAGCAAGCAGACATAATTTTTTTTTTTTTTTTGCGGTACGCGGGCCTCTCACTGTTGTGGCCTCTCCTGTTGCGGAGCACAGGCTCCGGACGCGCAGGCTCAGAGGCCATGGCTCACGGGCCCAGCCGCTCCGCGGCGTGTGGGATCTTCCCGGACCGGGGCACGAAGCCGTGTCCCCTGCATCGGCAGGCGGACTCTCAACCACTGCGCCACCAGGGAAGCCCCAGACGTAATATTTTAATCCAAGCTCCTCTCATTATTTTGAAATATTGCTTCCTTAACTGTAACCCAGACCCCTAAGCTTCGTCTGCAACGTTAAGGGCTGGTGCTGGGACTCTCTACTAATTTTACCTTAAAATCAAATTAAACTGTAGAAGCAACACACTTCATAAAACTGGTACTTCTTTAACTTTTTGATTATTCAGATATTATCAAATATATATATATGGCTTGTACAAATACTTAATAAAAATAAAAATTAAATATATACATCAATTTCAGCTATTTTTTTCCCATTTGGGAAAAAATACCACTGAAAAATTCAATTTCCTCTCTCACTGAGTTGCCAACAGGGATAGAATGGGCTTTCTTGCCTCTGCTAACCTCTAGTGGTGTCAGCAACTGTGGTTAAAAAGAACAGAAAAAGCAGGTGGAAATGGAAGGGGAAAAAAAAGACACGCTCCTTGTGGAATGCATGGAAATCCCAAACACGTTTTAGTTAGAAATGCAATTTAGACCACTGACACGAAAACTCATTGATTGGTGGTGGTTAAATACCGTTTCCTCTCAAACAAAAGGTTGCCATAGTTGCAAAAATAACAACCATGTCATTACCACATTTTACCTGGGAAGCAACTAGAGTAAAGAATCTCAACCTAAATTTGCAACCCAGGAACTGCCTAAATCAGAGCTGAATTCAGGGCAGACCAGTAACAGATGTTATGTGGAGGCAGCCCAGGTTTGTATCGTTAAGTGCAGTTCACATCCCGTTCTCTGGAGTTGTTACTGGAGAAGGGTATGGACCCATGTACAACAGTTATGAAGAGGTAATCAAGGCCGCCAGGGAGGTGGAGCGGAGATGCATTTTGTTCCAGGCACTATCTATATGGCGTTGCGAGGACCAATACCCTCATTCTGCAGGGAAGGAGACAGAGGCTCAGAAAGATAAAACTGGCTTCGTCACCAATCTGGCAGAGCCAGACGCCAGGTCTTTCTGATGCCAGTTTCACCATATGCCTCTCACCCTCGGTGGAAGAAAGGAAGCAAGCCATGAACTGGGGTTTGAAACATGTACCAAAGCCACCACCACTGGGAGCACGTGAGGGTCTCAAATATAAGGCAGCAGAGATAGAGCCGGGAGGTGGACTGGGCAGCCCAGGACTTTGACTCCTGAGTAGATAAAATATAGGACACAGGCAACACTTCGGACATACTTGTACCAAAGAACGATTTGTTGCTTATCTGAAATGCAAATTTAACTGGCATCTTGGACTTTTATTGGCTAAATCTACAACCCTACTCCTGGGTACCTTTTGTGTCTGGTTAGTTTGAGTCGGAGGCAGGGTTTTGGAATTGTCCTTAATAAGCAAATGCTTGATGATTCCTATGGTATAGACAGCAAACAGGGGATGAAAGAAGACAGAACATTCTCACACCTGGTGAGGGTCACATTCTACATGGGGAGCCGAGACTGTGTTTGTTTGGAAAGATGAGTAAGAATACAGGCCGTGTCTAAAACGTCAGTGGGCACATAGATACATGAGATCTCGTTAGGATGCAGATTCTGATTCAGCAGGTCTGGGGCCAGGCCTGAGACTCTGCCTTTCAGCTCCTAGGGGCCCTCCACGCCGCTGGTCTGGGGCCGCGCTTGAGGGATAAGCGTGTACCATGTGAGTAGTTCAGACCCGAGTGCTCTCCAGACGGAGCCGTCCACGCCACGATGGGTGGGAGACACTGGGGCCCGCGGCTGAAATCTCAAGAATCGGGGTTTCAGACACATCGTTCTGCCTTGATTACAGTCAGGCTGTTGGTCTTAATCTTTCGCTTTGGGCAAAAGACACACAAGGCACTGTTCAGCCAGAATTGTTGACCTCGGGGTGTTATCTCTTTTCTATCAGCGATTTCTGCAGTGTTCTGACACGTGGGGCAGAACATTTATTTTCCGGCAGATACCTGTGTTAAAGGATGCAGACATCTCATTTCATCTTTCTGTCACTAGAGTAAAGCACCCCCTTCCCCACAATCCCACTTTTCAATGCTTAATTCTTTTTGAATTACAGGGAGCAGGCCTGAACTGTGGGCCCAGACCTAGAGAGACTCCTACGGGGCAAACCCCAACTGCAGGAGGGCCTGGCAGGCATTTGGGAGCAGACAGGCTTCCCTGCCCTGGACCAGCCACCGTGCTGCCACCAGACGTGTCTCTGTTGTGGATTTCTAGCCCTCCTAGCTCATACTGGCCGACTTGGAGGCAGCTGTCATCTTCAGGGTCATCAGCACAAATCTCTACACCCCGTTGCAGGTTTGGAAGGAGAGAAAAACAGATTTACGGAGGAGGGTCTGCTATGCGCCAAGCATCGAGCCTAAATCCACCATTGGATTCACAAACTCGCCTGGTTTTTAATTTTTGTTAAATTCATTTCACGTGTGTGAATAAACCTCTGTCTTTAGAGTTTATAGACAAACTGGACACTGCAAGGGTATCTTTTTGCTCTTCTTGATGTAGATTCCCTGATTAAACAGAAGATGATTTTGGAAATTGTTCAGGTAGGGGGTAATCCTTCACATGAAAAAGGCTTTGTAATTCCATTCCCCAGGAGAGACTAGGGCTGCCCCTCCCTTTTGGCGGATCATAGAGAGAGGTCTGAGGATGGGCAACCGCAGCAGGAAAGAGGCAGCACTGTCTTGTAATAAGGAAGAACAAACCTGACTCCGTATTAGATCTGGTCCTTCTCCTGTGCTTAGTCATGCTGGCTCTGCACCTTTTGGAAAAGAAGGTTGCCTGTGGGCTGAAATACACAGAGTAGCCCGTTCTCAAGACTCTGACCTTTGAAAGTATGGCACTTTTCCATTCATACAGAGATAAAAAGTTACAGAACAGAGAACAATATTTGTCTTGTTGGAGATGTACAAGAACACTGTGACCAGAGCTACATGGACAGCTGCAAGAACAAAGGCTTCGCATCCCTGCTGGGGATTGACCAGCACCAAGAAGTCTGCAGCCACCAGCCACACCTCTCCCCTTTTGTTATAAAAGAAGTCTGAATTCTAACTCAGGTAAGATGGTTCTTTGGGACACTAGTCCACCAGCTTCTGGTCTGCTGGCTTTCTGAATAAAGTCTCTATTCCTTGTCCCAACACCTCATCTCTTGATTTATTGGCCTGTTGTGTAGCGAGCAGTATGAGCTTGGACTCAGTAACAGTAACACCACCACCACTACCAGGGAAGTGAAAGTGAATCACCCACCCCCCTCTTCCCACCCTGGGCCACCAGTCTAGAGGACCTGCTTATTAGAACCCTCACCAGAGGCTAGGCCAAACAAGGAGGTCCCTGCAGGGCTGGACTCAATGCCATCAGAGGTCATGCTGGGAAACGAGATGGAATGCTCTCTCCCCAACAATTTCTGGATCTTTTTAAAGCCTTGTGTTTTATAATCATTTTTTATTAACTTCGGAAGAAGAAGGCGCCTTGGCCCTGGCAGGAGCAAGCCTGGCTTCTTCCCCTCATCCGGGTCCTGGCTCTGGGAATCTCAGTCCTCAGGCTTCTCAGGGCCTCAATTTCCTCACCTGTGCAAACTCAAATGATCATATGCCTCTTGGAATGTTGTTGAAAGGATTAAATCATAAATAGATATAGAGCACCTGGAAGAGAGCCTGGTCCATAGAATATGCCTGGTAAATGTTACTTTTTTCTCATGACCTTTGTCTAAAGCAATCTCTAATCTCAATGTGATGTAGTTACAGCACGAGGGACCCTTGATCCCTGATATATCCATACCTATTTCCTGATACCTGAAATTCCTTTTTGAAGGGACAAAGCTTTCACTACAGTTAAATACGAGGCATAAAGGACAAACTGTAGAGAGAGGTTACATAAATCTGAGAACTAATTGTGAAGGGGAAGAGGGCTGTGGTTAGAGAATCCAGAAAGAACAGGATCCCAGATACTGGTGATGGTTGCACTACAGTGGAAATGTGTTTTGTGCCACTGAAATGTACACTTAAAGATGGTTAAAACAGTAAATTTTAAGTCATGCATATTTTACCACAATACAACACACATAAGAGACATATATACAAACCAGAGATATCTGTTATTTTACAAGAAGAAAATAATTTCCAGGAGGACCAGAATGCTCCTGACACACCAACACACCCTTAACCCTGGAGAAAAATCTACAAGGGAAGCTGTGATGGACTTAGAGAATGAACTTATGGTTACGGGGTGGGGCAGGGGAGGGTGGAGGGAAGGGATAATTAGGGAGTTCGGGATTGACATGTACACACTGCTATTAAAAACAGATAACCAGCAAGGACCTACTGTAGGAACTCTGCTCAATGCTATGTGGCAGCCCGGATGGGAGGGGAGTTATGGGGAGAATGGTTACATGTATATGTATGGCTGAGTCGCTTTGCAGGTGCACAGCATTGTTAATTGGCTATACTCCAATATAAAATTTTAAAAGTTAAAAAAAAAGAGAGAGAAGCTGTGATGAACACAGAAGCAATGCTAGGAAAGCGGGGTGATGTTGAAAGCTGACTTGACTCATGCAACAATTAACTCAGGAGCCACCATCAGTGCCCCCAGGGCAACTTCCCAACCTTTCACAAACTGGCAGAGAGAAGAAATGGCAATACTTGTAAGCCCTGGGGGCAAGCTACCAGACTACTCCAGCTGCAACCCATCCAGGACACACAGGTGGGAAAGATCCGCCTTAGGCGGCCCAGAATATTCATGTTCAAGTACTAGAAAAGTCTGCAAATTCCTGCCCTTTGGGGGAACTGCCAGTTGAATTAAATCCTATTTTCTTGAGATCATACCTCAAAGCCCTTAACTGATTTAGGGTCTTCTGAGATTTCCCCAGCAGGAACAGCGATCAACCTGAACAGGAAAAATTTGGGGGTGAAGGTAGTGTTCTAAAGCTTGAGTGAGATGCTGCTGGCACAACTATCTAAATTTACTAAACATTATTGAACACTTTATATCAATTATCCCTCAGTGATGCTGCTTCAAACGTAGCAACGTGGCATTTGTATAAAGAAAACCAAAAAAACACTGAGTTGTAAAGGTAAGATTTGTCCCCTTTATTATTGTTTGTTTTACTTCAGTAAAAAGTTTTATCCAAAAAACAATGCACCAAGTTCTAATAGTGTAATAATCTGAAAGAAAAAAGTCCACCCTTGCAAGATTTGGGGAGGATCCAATAGATATTGGATGGGAATGGGCTTGGGGCAAAAAAATGAAATACACTAATCATAGCATTATAATGGCTGCTGAAGGCTATGAATAGAAACACCAGGTCCAAGTTTGCTGGGAAAGATCTACTGTAAGCAGCTTTTGGCAAGAAAGAGCTCTTTGCAGGAAAGAGCTCTCTGCAGGAGGCCCCTTTTGTCTTGACACTAACCTTACACTAGGCACCCTCATGTTCTACTCATCTCCTGCCCTTGCACACCTTTCAAATTTTTGATCACACAATACCTTGCCTAACCTGTTGGTTCTTTCTGTAGATTAAGGAAGTAGAAATGAAGAAAGAGTAATTAACAGATGACCAGATCTCTTCTCTAGCTTCCCTTTCAGTAGTCTTGCGAACAAACTGTGTGAACAAGAAAACATCTAAAAAAAAATCTTGAGAAGTCGACAAGGCTGCACACAAGCCTGCACACAGTGGGGGATGGCGACAACTCCGACCCCCCATCTCAATGATTAACTGAGATTACTTCCCTTTTAACCTTTAAAAACTTTCATGGCCAAGCAGAATACTTGGAGGTGGTTTGGGGGGGACGTTGAGTCTACCATCTCCCCAGGTTGCTGGCATTCTGATTTTTTTTAAAACATATATTTATTTATCTAGGCTGCGCCGGGTCTCAGTTGTGGCATGAGGGGTCTTTCAGTTGCAGCACGTGGGCTTCTTAGTTGCGGCACGTGAACTCCTAGTTGTGGCATGCATGCGGGATCCAGATCCCTGAGCAGGGATGGAACCCGGGCCCCCTGCATTGGGAGCGCAGAGTCTTACCCACTGGACCACCAGGGAAGTCCCTGGCATTCTGATTAAAGCAACTTTCCTTTCTACCAACATCTGCCTCTCTCAGGTAATGATTTTTGCGTGGCGAGCAGCGGACTTGATTCAGTAACACTATTTCTTACCTATCTTCAGTCTCCCAAACTGAACACTAGGCCACTGACAAATACATTGAGAAGACCATGGGTCCCAACTTCGGGATCCAAGTTCTGGTTGAGCCACTCGTTAGCTTGTGATCTTAGACAAATGTGGCTCCTCCCTCTAGTTTGTCCCATCCCTAAAACCAGGATGCAATCCATGCTGGCCGCACACCACAGTGGGAGCTTAGCCTGTGGGGTAAGGGGCCTGCTGAGCCTCACCTTCCTTCTCTGTAAACTGGGGAGCTGTGGACCTGTGGGGTTCTGTCTGCCCAGCACCTCTCCTTTTTCTCCGGGTAACACCAGCTCCACTCCTCTGAGGAAGCTCTCTTGCCCCCTCCACCTGGTTCCGCTGTGGTGGTAGCAGCGCCCCAGGACCACCCTGGTCAAGGGTAAGCCAACCACAGAACAAGGAAGAGACTGAGGCCAGCACGCAATGAGATGTGGGCAGTCCTGGTGGTCTGAAGTCCCTGAATTCACACTTGCTCTTTCAAACATATGTGCAAATAAACTCCTTCCTTCTTTAAAAGCAGTAACCACAACTCGCAAACCACCCTCCACTCCCCCACCCCAAAAATAAAAAACGGAAACCAAAAGCCAACCCCTCTCTCCCAGTTTTTCTTCGGGCTGGTGACCAAGTGGGAGCGACCATCTCGGACTTGTTCTTAACTTTCCTCTCCCTGGCCCTGTGCCGAGAAGCTCATACAGCAAACACGTGATTCGATGTCCAGGGTAGAGTTCAAAAGGATGATTAAATATCAACATCAAGTTAGGAGGGGCCATTATGGGGCCCCTGCCTAGGTTTTAATTCTTTGTATGCTGAGGCCCAAACAAACAAACAAAAATAGGCTTTAACTGAAATAGGGGAGATTCATAGTCACCTAGAAGAAAAATTCTCATTTGTCAGAGTTCCAAACTCCCGAAATGGGAGAGCAAGGCTGGTACCAGGAGCACCATCCCAGCATCTCCTGGAAGAGAGGACCAGGACTCACAAGGCCCCGCCCCCCATCTCAGTGGGCAGTTTGAGCTGACAGCCTTCACTTGCCCTTCTCTTTCCGTCCAAAGCTGCCTCCCCGGTGTCGGAAGAGGAAAAGTGGGACCTTGAATGTTGCTGGGGGCCATTGGGATCTCTGAGGCTCACTTCCTTGGGCACCCAGAGTTACTAGCTTGTGTAGCAGGTCCTGGGCCCAAAGAGAACCCTATAGGGAAGGACGAAGCGATTAGGACTCTTATAGTAAAGACAGCAAGTTGCACTTAATGGGATTATCGGGCAATGAAAACTGCTGGGGCTTTAGGGAGCTGTGCCTTTGTCAGTGCCTTTGGGGTGCGTGCCAGGCTGGGGTCAGACCTAGGGCTTGTGTTCAAAACCCATGAAGCAGAACAAGGCAAATCTGGCTTAGAGCTTTGGGAACTCAACCACGAGGTGCTCGGCTTCTCAAGGGAGGCGCTGGGGCAAGGAGTGAGGGAGGATCCAGGAAGTGGTTGTTTTTGAAAATAATCCAAGGAGGAAAGGATTTTATCTGTCACTGTAAAAGCTTCCAAACTGTTTGAACTGTTTATCAAGACCATGCGATGATACTGAAAAGAAACTGGTTTATAGTGTTGAATCATCTCCAAACAATTTTTTTCTTTTTCCACTTAATTTCTATCAGGTCAGACTCTTGGCTTTGGTGAAAGTCAGAGGAAAAAGTCATCCCACACAGAGTGGGCCGGGTTTCCTCTGAGACACCATCCCTCTCTCTCCACCATCTTTTGGCCATGGCTGTGCAGGTGGGGGATGAGATGGGGCTGTTTGCTAAATGCAATCCCCAGGCTGGGCTTTGACTGACTGGAGCTCAGGCCTTACTGGGCAAGAGGTGCTGACTGGCCAGGGTTGTCATAACTGATGATCAGTCCATCCGTCCTCTGAATGGGGAGGAGGAATTGATGGGACAGGGTGTAGCATAAGGAAGGTCACGTCCCACGGTGGTCCTGAAGAAGCAGCATGAAGTCTGGTGGGTCATTAAGTCATTTCACAAGTAAGGCCATGAACCTGGATATATGCTCAGAAACTGATCCAGTGCGTAGCCTGGGCGGGACGTACCAGCAGCAGCTTAGAGTGGTAAAGTTGTGTACCCCAAGCCATTGGCAGGGGCTCTGCTCCAGACCAGAGACCCCCCAGGAGGAGCCACAGCTGGGCCTGGAACATCACCCTGAATAGCTCTCCATCCCTCGCCAAACAGAGCCCTGACGGGGGCCAAGTTCCTAATTTCACGGCTTTAGAACATAATAGTTACCCTTAAAGGATGTATATCAAGGCTAGGGAATCTTTGGGTCAATTTGTGTAAATATTCTTCAGTTATATCTAATCTCAGTGTTACTTGGAATTGTTCGACCAAAGCAAAACCTAGCCTCAGGTGTCTCTGTTAAGTGGAATAAGGTTGTCTTAACTGTCCAAGTTTTTTTCAGGGTTGCAAAATGATGTTTCCCAGACGCTCTCTGTCTCCCATGCTTCCTCTTCGGATTTACTGGTGTCAGCCATTATCTTACTCCTGATTTGTCATTTGCCACTTTTTTTCTACCCCAAATACTCAGCATCAATGTGGATGTCGGAGAGATCCTGCCGCCTGAAATCTCTCCTCACTCTTCCCTCTATGGTCCTGGTCTTGATGCAGACAGCAAGAACAGTGTCCTCTGTAGGCCACTGCCGGAAATATATCAGCCTCCTCTACACAGAACAGTGATTTCGTAATCACTGTAACCATCAACCACAGTTGACGAGCTTAAAAAAATTTTCACACATCAGAATATTTTTCTTTAATAAATTTATTTATTTTTATTTGGCTGCATTGGGTCTTTGTTGCTGCGCGCAGGCTTCCTCTAGTTGCGCTGAGCAGGGTCTACTCTTGGTTGCGGTGCATGGGCTTCTCACTGCAGTGGCTCCTCTTGTTGCAGAGCCCGGGCTCTAGAGCACAGGCTCAGGAGTTGTGGCGCACGGGCTTAGCTGCTCTGCGGCATGTGGGATCTCCCCGGGCCAGGGATCGAACCCATGTCCCCTGTGTTGGCAGGCGGATTCTTAACCACTGTGCCACCAGGGAAGCCCCAAAATGGTTTTATATTGCATTTAATTGGCATTTGCTGCAGATGGCAATATGGTTTTGTTCTTTTCAGACACTTTACTCCTAGAATCTACACTTTACTCCTAGAATCTACAGTTGCTTGGTGACATAAGCCGATGCTGCCATTGGTTTATTAATTTGCCATTATAAGCCTGCTGCCTTTAGAACTGCAAAATGTTCCTGACAACTGCAACATAGTGGCTATCCGGGCGGCAGCTTCTTCTGACTCCCAGGCTGCAGGAACTTCTTAATTGTAGGGATGTTGCTGATTCTTGTTTTAAATGCCTGAAATGTGAAACAGTAAAATCAGGGTCTCAAGAGTAGTCACAACCTTTAAGAAAAACCAAAACTTTGTCATGAGAGGGCGAAGCTGAGATTGTCAGCTTGTGAGGCCCAGAGTGTTGACTCCAAGTTAATCCTCAATACACATTTCCTGGGTATTCCTGAGAAGGGTAATACAATTGCTGGCCTGCTTAGCATTAGTGAAATTTTCTTACTGAAGAATCATTGAGGGACTTCCCTGGTGGTGCAGTGGTTAAGAATCTGCCTGCCAAGGCAGGGGACACTAGTTTGATCCCTGGTCCAGGAAGATCCCACATGCTGCGGAGCAGCTAAGCCCGTGTGCCACATCTACTGAGCCTGTGCTCTAGAGCCCACGAGCTGCAACTACTGAGCCCGCGTGCTGCAACTACTGAAGCCCGTGCACCTAGAGCTTGTGCTCTGCAACAGGAGAAGCCACTGCCAGGAGAAGCCCGTGTACTGCAACAAAGAGTAGCCCCTGCTCACCACAACTAAAGAAATCCCGTGCTCAGCAACGAAGCTCCAATGCAGCCAAAATAAATAAATACATTTAAAAAAGAAAAATTGACACCAGTAGGTAATGCATATTAATAACTCTAGAAATTCATATTTCTTGAAGTATCAATTCCTGTTCTAGGAATTTATTATAAGGGAATAAGTATGGGTATGAAATAACTATAAGAATGTTACCACAATGAAAAACTAGAAATAACCTATGTTTCTAGGAAAATATAACTGATTATATAAATTATGTTACCTCCCTGCAAGAAATATAAGTCAGCAACTTAAAATGATATTATATATATATAAAAGGAAGGAGGAAGATCCCTGTATTGACAGAGAATGCAATGCATTGCATCGTTTAGTTAAAAAAAAAAAAGCCCAGGGCAGAACATAATATACACTATTTTCTGTCTTGTATGAGAAAGTGGGAGGAGGGGAGATAGGTATATATTTATATTTTCTTATATCTGCATAAATAGGAACCCTGGAAGGGAACACAGGAAACCAATAAAAAAGATTATGGGGGTGGGAAGGTGGGAGGCAGTGGTGAGAATGAGATTCCATAATTAATGCCCTTTTTATATTAGTTCTGATTTTTCAAAAAGATGTGACTCTATTGCTTAATGAAAATAAAAGAAAATAAAATGATATTGCAGAAGAATATTGACATGTAAATAAACACATACATGTGTTGACATGTAAAAAAATGTTAAAAGCAGGCCACAGAACAATATTTAGTATGATGCCATTTGGGAGGAAAATGTAAAATAAGACGTCAGGAAGTCTAAGGCAGAAACATTTGACTGGTAGGATTATTGTTCTTTTTTTTCTTTCTTTTCTCCTTTTGGTTTATATGAATGCCTTATGTATTTCTTTTTTAATAATTAAAAAATGCTATTCTTAAACTACAAAACCTATGGTCACCTATTAGAGAAAATGTTTGTAAGGAACTGGAATAGAAGCCAGGTAAAGTCTGGCAGTGGAAGGAATCATAGAGAGAGGTCTGAGGATGGGCGACACATCAGGAAAGAGGCAGTGCTGTCTTGTAATAAGGAGGAACAAATCTGACTCCATATTAGATCTGGTCCTTTTCCTGTGCTTAGTCATGCTGGCTTTGCACCTTTTGTAAAAGAATGTTGCCTGTGACCTGAAATATACAGGATAGCCTATTTTCAGGGCTCTAACCTTTAAGAGTCCATTCATATAGAGATAAAGAGTTGCAGAACAGAGAATAACATTTGTCTTGTTGAAGGTTTACAGGAACATTGTGACCTGACCTACTGGACAGCTGCAAGAACAAAGGATTCCTACACCAGAAAGTTTGCAGCAACTGACCATGCCCCTCCCTCACCTTCCCTTTAAAAGTGCTTTGCTGAAACCCTTTGAGGAGTTCAGGGTTTGGGTGCACAAGCCACCCATCTCCTTGAATGGCCCTGCAATAAACCTTTTTTTGCTCCAAACTCCCACATTTTGCTTTGTTTGGCCTCACGGTGCATTGGGCACATGAACTTGTGTTTGGTAATACTCTGAGCAGAGGCTCTGAGCAACCGAGGGGCTTCATGGGGACCCCTGGCATCAGGGGGACTTAACGGGGCAGAATGGTCTGGTAGGAGCTGGGGAGGAAAACAACACAAGCAGACCTGTCAGCCTTGCTTCTTCAGTAAAAACACACTCAAAGCACTACAAGAAATGGAAAGCACTAAATGTTTATGCTAGAAATCAAAATAATCTATTCTTTCTCCCTCCATAAGGTTTTACTTCCTAAAAATCCTATCTGAACAGAAATCTCATGTCCTTTCATCACCCTTGGTTTACTCCAATTCTGTTTGGTTGGAGCTTCCATAATTACACTTTGTTTGGGGATCCTGATTAAAATTTCGGTCCAAACGCAGTACAGCTCTAACAGAGCTTCCGTTTTTTCAGATTTCACTCTATTCTCATCAGCAGTAGGAAACGTTACAGTCCTGGATCCTGGAGGTGGAGGAGGGGACTTGCTGCGCTGTGCACCCCCCTCCCCCAGTTCTCGTCCGCCCCTCCCCCACTGCCTCCTGGGCTGAGGGGATTGGAGGGTCCTGGGAGGCGGGGACTTGGGGGGGCCATCTTAGATGTCAGCCCTACCCCGCCCTTCTCCCCGCCGTAGGATCCGAGCGCGCAGCTGTCACCGACCCGGAGCCTGTGCCACACCCGCCTCGGCCAAATAGATCCCTGCAGCCTACCTTTTCAAAGACAGGGAAATGCCGGGTTTTAGCTTTCTTCACTATTAAAGCTGGGTTTTCCTCTTTTTCCTCTGGGGGTTAGAACGCAGCCAGCGCCACCATCATAAGTTTCAGGATGCCATGGGCATACATGTAGATCCCGACAAGACAGGGGGACTCTCAGTCGGAGAGGAACCTTTGAGTATGGGGTTTCCTGATTCGCCACTTTTTTTGGTGCAATTAGATATTGGGGAAATGACTTTTTTTTTTAATTGAGGTAGTTGATTTACAATGTTGTGCTAGTTTCTGGTGATTCCGTTATACATACATACATGTATTTGGGAATCTTATGTGACTCTTTGTGCTCACCGTTTTCCCCCACTTACTTCTGCTCACCCCTCGCACATTCTCAAGGCACGTAGGAGGTTGAAGGATGTAACTCGGGAATCCAGAATGGGATTCCAAGGGACAGGATCATTCCCCTCCCCGCCACCACCTCCAAGCCTTCCCTGGTGCCCAAGGTAGCCCCCAAAGCCCAGGGTTACAATGAAGGAGACCCCACTTTAGATAAACAGGACTGTAATCTGCAATCCTACCTTCCTGCCCAAAAGAAGGAGACTTTTTTTCTGGTCGTTAATAACCAGCCACTACTTCGTGTAAAAGTCTCAGCAAATGTCTGTGTGCCCCATTGATGGCTGTCTCTAGCCAGCCAGCTGCCCTTCCTCACCTCTTAGCCTGGGCTCCACAATATTCTGAATTGGGCTCCCAGGTGAACGATGGAGTCTCAGCAGGACTGCAGTCCCCACCCCAAACCTGCCCAGGAGGAACTAGAATAGCAGAGACAGAGGAGGGGCCCAATATCTTTTACAGTCTCACACCCTAGCCAAGAGCCAACTGTTCCCCGGGATTCAGCACTGCAAGACCCTAAGGAGACGGCCAGCTCCTGGGAGGCAGGGATCTTGGCATGGTTCCTCCACCTGCTACAGAAGCAACCCCATGTTACCCCCGACACACAGTGGCTTTTACCTCAGTGTGCCACTTTGAGACAAGCTTCTTCATTTGTTGAGATCTCTGTGTTGGATCTGTCATTCTTTCTTTCAACATCAAACATTCATGGAGCTCCTTCTCTGGCTACAGTTGTAGGTTTGGACGCTCCAAGCATACAAAGATAAATAAGATGCAGTTCCTGTCATCGAAAACCTTACAAACCTTCTATCTGGTGATGGGAATATCCACACTACCAAGAGGTAAGTCAGAATGAAATAAGTGTTTAATAAAAGCATAATATAGTATTACAGCAATAGGTATGTATTACAGAATAGATATATATAAATATGTTTGGTTATTTCAGCCCCTCCCTTCCCTGCCCCATGGCATAATAGGTTAAGGGCCTAAACCAAGTCCTTTAGTCCTTTTTCCTTGACCTCTAATGAATTTAAACAAAGATTAGGATAAACCACAGCTTGGTAATACAGAGGACCAAGTTTATGCTTCAAAAAGTAAACCCAATTCTCACTGTTAAAAAAAGTACATTGTCAAAGCTTAAAAGAACAGGTGCAACGGAAATATTCATTCTGCCCCTGGGAAACAAAGAGCCGGGAACAAAGGAGTTTTTTCTGGATTTCACCCAAAAGGCAAACACTCTGAGAACACAGCTGCTAGAAGAACCAGAACCCAGGGGGTCAAGCTGAGTCTAAACTCACGCCCACCTCTTCAACTCTGCTTTTTGTACTGACCTTGACAGACAGGTTTGTCCTGAATTAAACACACCTGGTTCTCCAAGTAGGCTCCGCGCATGAAACTTTAGACCTTGGAAAATGAGACCCCACCTCTGAAGGCTGTCGAACTTCACCTGGGTGCAGCTTTACCTGAGATGAGCAGGGGTATGCACGGCCCCGCCCAGAGCCCCAGGTGCCCAAGGCAAGGTGGACAGAAAGCAGCCCTAATGGCATGAAAACCTTTGGAGTGTGGGAGTGTGGTCCTTGGGTAACAAACATGCCCTAAATCTTTTTTTTTTTCTTTTCCTTTTTTTTTTTGTGACCATAAAGTAAGCAATGATTTATTTGATAAAAAATAGAAAGCATAAGCCACAACTTTAAAAAATGCACTTATCAGTATTTAAAACTTTGCTCCTTAAAAGGCATTTTTAAGAAAAAGAAAAGGCAAGCCAAATATTGGGAGAAATTATTTGTAAAGCATATCTGATAAAGGGACTCATCCAGAATATATGAAGAACTCTTATATATCAATAATAAAAACAAAAATCAACAATTAAAACAGTGGGCCAAAAAAAAAAAAAAACAAACCAGTGGGCAAAAATTTGAGCAGATAAAATAAAAAATTTTAAATATCTTTTAGAAAATGTGGAAGAACATGTATCTGAGTTAGGCTCTGGGTAGCAGGAAAATCAAAGACCTACATCCAAATTTCAGCTCTCCCTCTCATTTGAGCAAGTTTTTTTAACCTCTCTCAGCCTCAGTTTCCTCATAGTTCCTAATTCATCTGTTTAGTGATGGAAATGTGATGTGTGCAAATTGCTGAACATAGTAAGGAATCAAAAAATGGCACGCGCGCGCACACACACACACACAAACACACACTCACATATCTGTATCTCCAGATTGCAGCAATAGTCACATGTGAGAAAAAAGTCAATTTTGCTTCAAAAAGGAGCGGAAGGCATTCTCTAGAAGTGTGATTTTGGACCAGCAGCACCAGCTGTACCTGGGAACTTGTTAGAAATGTAGAATCTCAGTCCCTGGGCCAGATCTACTGAATCAGAGTCTGCATTTTTCACAAGCTCCCCAGGTGATTCACTTGTACACAGGCAGATCTCAGAGAAATTGTGGGTTCAGTTCCAGACCACAGCCATAAAGCGAATACTGCAATAAAGCGAGTCACTTGACATTTTTTTGGTTTCCCAGTGCCTGTAAAAGTTATGTTCATACTATACTGTAGTCTATTAAGTGTGAAATAGCATTATGTCTAAAAAAACAATGTACATATATTAATTAGAAAACACTATTGCTAAAAAAAAATTCTGGCCATCACCTGAACCTTCAGCAAGTCATAATCTTCTTGCAGTAGTAACGTCAAAGATCACTGATCACCATAACAAATAGAACAATAATGAAAAGTTTCGAAATACCCCAAGAATTACCAAAATGCAGCACAGAGACACAAAGGGAGCAAATGCTGATTGGAAAAATGATGCTGAGAAACTTGCTTGAAGCAGTGTTGTCTCAAAACATCCATTTGTAAACAGCGCAGTATATGCGGAGCACAGTAAAACAAGGTGTGCCTGTAACTAAAATCGAGTTTGAGAAACCAGGTCTAGAGTGAGAACCCAACTAAACTACACCTGGGGCTCAGTGTGTGGCCCCAGGTCCTCCCAGGGTCTGCTGGGCAGGCACGAAGTGCAGAATCTGATGTTTAAAAAGCAGGCTGATGGACTTCCCTGGTGGTGCGGTGGTTAAGAATCCGCCTGCCAATGTAGGGGACACGGGTTCGAGCCCTGGTCCGGGAAGATCCCACATGCCGCGGAGCAACTGGGCCCACGTGCCACAACTACGGAAGCCTGTGCAACCTAGAGCCCATGCTCGGCAACAAGAGAAGCCACCGCAATAAGAAGCCCGCGCACTGCAACGAAGAGTAGTCCCTACTCACCACAACTACAGACAGCCCTCGCACAGCAACGAAGACCCAACACAGCCAAAAAATAAAAAAATAAAATAAAATAACTAAAAAAAAAAAAGCAGGCTGAGCAAATTGTGATGTGCAGGAGTGTATGAGGCTAAGAACAGAGAAAGGGAAGGGGAGAGGAATGAGGGAGAATTATAAGTACGTTTCCGATGTTGGATCATTTATATTGACCCCCTTTAAAAGAAGAATTCCTAAGATGCGAGGCCTCCTCCAATCCCCAGGTTTAACCAAGTACCAGGTGTGTAGGTTCCAGCCTTGGGCAGGTCTGGAAGAGATGTCAGTTTCCTCAACTCTAAAATGAGGAGTTGGTTCAGAATTAGATCATCTTCGTCTCCTCCAGTTTTAACAATCTTTCTGGTCTTATTTCTCTTCCCTTGTATTCATTCGCCCTGTGCTCCTATCTGCTGAACACACACGTTGGGAAATCAGCCAGTCTTCTGGGGTGAAATTCTACTGATAATGTTAACAGTCATTCTGGATAATTTAGGCAAAACAATGCACATTTTTCTTAATTTCAGTTAGGTAAAAAGCAGGCTTTTATTGAATTTTCTAGATAACGGAAGTTTTAAGGGATTAACTTAAGAAGTTGCCAGTTTTAGCAGATGCTTGGGGCCAAAATACAAGACGCCAATTCTTCTTCTTTTTTTTTTATTGGAGTCAAATTGCTTTACAATGTTGTGCAAGATGCCAATTCTAAATCTATTATCACTAGAAATATCCTTGACATTTACTCTGGCTTCTCCAATGGATAAGAACTGCCTAGCTTCGTAACAACCAGCAAGATCAAAATCCGTCACCAAGACAAAAAATTCTCCGAGAGAATCCTGTATTCCCCACAGAATTTAAATATGCCAGTTTGGAAAGATGTAGCATTATTCTAGCTTTAAGTGTATAATGTTTCAGAGAAAGAATATGTTAAAGTTGAAAGAACAATATTAACAGCACAACCAAGACTTTCAGTATAGCTTTAACATTACAGCTCATTTTTTAAAAATTAATTTTTAGTGGAATATTGTTGCTTTACATTGTTGTGTTAGTTTCTACTGTACAGCAAAATGAATCAGCTATACCTATACATATATCCCCTCTTTTTTTGATTTCTTTCCCATTTAAGTCACTACAGAACACTGAGTAGAGTTCCCTGTGCTATACAGTAGGTTCTCGTTAGTTATATATCTTATACATAGTATCAATAGTGTATATATGTCAATCCCAATCTCCCAATTCCTCCCACCCCCACCTTTCCCCCTTGGTATCCATATAATTGTTCACTAGGTCTGTGTCTCTATTTCGGCTCTGCAAATAAGATCATCTCTACCATTTTTCTAGATTCCACATATATGCATTAACATACAATATTTATTTTTCTCTTTCTTATTTCACTCTGTTATGACAGTCTCTAGGTCCATCCACATCTCTACAGATGACCCATTTTCGTTCCTTTTTACGGCTGAGTAATATTCCAGCGTATATATGTACCACATCTTCTTTATCCATTCCTCTGTTGATGGACACTTAGGTTGCTTCCATGTCCTGACTATTGTAAATAGTGCTGCAATGAACATTGGGGTGCATGTGTCTTTTTGAATTATGGTTTTCTCTGCTTATATGCCCAGTAGTGGGATTGCTGGGTCGTATGGTAGTTCTATTTTTAGTTTTTTAAGGACCCTCCATACTGTTCTCCATAGTGGCTGTATCAATTTACATGCCCACCAACAATGCATGAGGGTTCCCCTTTCTCCACACCCTCTCCAGCATTTATTGTTTGTAGGTTTTTTGATGATGGCCATTCTGACCAGTGTGAGGTGATACCTCATTGTAGTTTTGATTTGTATTTCTCTAATAATTAGTGATGTTGAGCAGCTTTACATGTGTGTGTTGGCCATCTGCATGTCTTCTTTGGAGAATGTCTATTTAGGTCTTCTGCCCATTTTTGATTGGGTTTTTTTTTGTTGTTGTTTGTTTGTTTTATATATAACAAACCCACAGCAAACATTATTCTCAATGGTGAAAAACTGAAAGCATTTCCTCTAGGATCAGGAAAAAGACAAGGATGTCCACTCTCACCACTATTATTCAACACAGTTTTGGAAGTCCTAGCCATCGCAATCAGAGAAGAAAAAGAAATAGAAGGAATCCAAATTGGAAAAGAAGAGGTAAAACTGTCACTGTTTGCAGATGACATGATACTATACATAGAAAATCCTAAAGATGCCACCAGAAAACTACTAGAGCTAATCAATGAATTTGGTAAAGTCACAGGATACAAAATTAATACACAGATATCTCTTGCATTCCTATACACTAACAACGAAAGATCAGAAAGAGAAATTAAGGAAACACTCCCATTTAGCATTGCAACAAAAAGAATAAAACACCTAGGAATAAACCTACATAAGGAGGCAAAAGGCCTGTATGCAGAAAACTATAAGATACTGATGAAAGGCCACATTTAATTGATTATGAATGATTTCTCTTCTATTTTTCTATTTATGACATATTAGCAAAATACTTATTTGGTTGGATTTGACATATTAATTAGTTGGATTTGACATGCTACCAAAGGGAAAGTATCCTACAGGGAACTAGCCCCCCGGGAAAAAGAGCTCAAGTGTTTACATGGCATTTTTAAGACACAAACAACTGAACCCTATTCCAGGGTGGGGAGGGAGTAGGGGTTACTTACGTAATAGGATGGTTAGGGAGGTAGTTCTGTTCCAAGCTCACATGCTAATAAGCCTCTTCTGTGGAGAGCCCTATATTTCAGTTATAGAAATGAAATTTCCTTTCCGTTAGGGTCTAATGGATTGATTCATATTGACATCTCCCCAAGGCTAACAAACTTACTTAAATGAAAAATACAGCTGAGCCGAGAAGGAGACGTCACCCCAGGTTGCTTGGAGAATAAACAAAGTGAACCACTACATGGCCCACTGCTGTTTCAAGACTGGAGCAAGTCCTAGAAAAATCTGTGCCTGGACTTGACTTAGATACTCCTGCTTTCAAGTTGGTGCCATCCCCTGGGGAGGCAGGATCCCAGAGGAAGACCCCAGTGTCACATCATTTGGATGGAATCTTCCAAGCATCCGACGAAGGCAGGAGGTTGAGTTTACCCGTTAGGCACCTGGCACAGAGTGGGTGATGCCTGTGTTCTTTCCAACTGTGTCCAAAAACATGAGATTTGGCAGAGGAGGAAAAAAATGTAATGGCTCAAGAATTAATAAATGCTTAAGTTCTACCAAGCGTGTTATCAACTGAAGCACCACATACTTAGTTCTGAAATTACATTTAACGTGCGACACGGTGTGGGGGGCACTTTAACGTATGATATTATGCACATTTCATGCACAAGCAATGAAAGTCTTCAAAGGCTTTGTCTAGATGTACATTTGCATCTCGTTTTCATTTATGTATCGACTCGAAAGAAAAAAATATCTCTGCCTTTTATTTGATATAGACAAGTTTAGAAATAATAGTCATTAAGTTAACCATAAAGTTAAAACAACCGCTAACTACAAGTTGCAAATTTGGCCATAAAAACTATCCAACCAAGGCCAAAAAGAGTGGATAAGAACATCACCACTAACCTTAGCTTTTCCTGGCTCTTGTCTTGGGGTGCTGTGTGTGGATTAAGTGAGGGTTTATAACCCTTTCCATTCTAATTGAAATCTCCACCCCCTCAAGGGATTGGCCAATGAGCATTCCAGTTTGTACACACCTCTGGGGCTTCACTTTACATCCCTTGTTTGGGTATTTGATAGAGCATCAGGATACTCAAGTAAGAAGAAAGTAAGATTCCACTAGCTCATTCAACAAATATTTACTAAGTACCACTCTGTGCCAGGTACCGTTTTAGGCCCTGGGTCTACAATGGTAGGCATGACAGACCCAGTGTCATCGGTGGTGCTTACATTCTAGTTGGGGAAGATAGGCAGTCTAAATATATAAACAAATAAATGCAGTGTATTCAAAATAATAATGGTAACAATATATCACATGATTATAGCTTATGAATAAATGAGATCTACGACAATAGTGTTATAAGTGGTAGGAGGGAGGAATTGGGAATATAGTTATAAGGTACCCACACTACCCGTGAAGTGGTATAGTGTTATTTCAAAGTGGTCTTAGTGTAGTTGCATAAACATATTGGAAACTTTAGAACAACCACTAAAACTTAAAAACAAAAAAAAAACAACTATAATTGACATGCTAAGAGAGGAGAGAAAATGGGATCATATAAAATGCTCAATTAAAACCAGAGAAGCACTGCAAAGTGAAGGAGCTGTTACCGTGGAGGATTCCTGGACTGAATGTCAATATTATGACAGAGTGTGAGTGTGTTTCGTGTTTGGTAATTGCAATCATTGTTGCTTTTGTTGTGGCCATCCATTTACAATGCTTGGTGTCAGTTTATTTCTCTCTTGTAAAAATAAAATACAGTGTGTGTGAAAATAAATAAATAAATAATAATAAAATAAAATAAAACCAGAGAAGGCAGAAAAAGAGTGGAAGACAAAAAAAAGGTGGGGGAGAAACAAAGAACCAGGGCAACAAGTAGAAAACGGCCACAAACATGGTAGAGATTAATGCAACTACATCGATAATCATTTTAAATGTGAATGTCTTAAATACACCAATTTTAAGACAGAGGCTATTGTGAGTGGCTTAAGACTCAATTCTGTGTTTTCCATAAGAAACCCACTTTAAATATAAAGACACAGATTGATTAAACAGAGAAGATTGCCGGGGGGTGTCGAGTGCTCTGAAGAAAATAAAATAGGGTGGTGAAAAAGAGGTATGGAGTGTGTGGGGTGAGCTACAGAGTTCGTGATCAGAGGGTTCCCTTAGGTGGGGATGTTGGCGCTAATAGAGCAAGAAGCCCACCATGGAATCTTCTGGAAAGAGGGAACAGGAGCAGGTATGAGAGCTGGGGCTGGCGGCTGTTTGCCGCAGACACTGCCCCCTAGAATTCACCTTCTGCTGACCCGTCCCCAGGAGCCTGGCACCTCCATGCATCGCCCCGCCCCCCAGGCACCTGGTCCAGAGCGTCAGGCGTTCCCTCGGGCACCCAGTCCGCCAAAGCCCCTCTGAGTGGCTTAGGCTGGGTCCCAGGCTCATTAGGCGCTGCAGGTCCTCCTCTGTCAGACACCAGAGCCCCACACCCGTCCAGCTCCCCCTTTTGTCCCAGACACTGGAGGACCCACGAAGGCGTGCACTTTTACCCCGTTGGCTCAGCTGCTGTGGTGTCTAGCCGGTGAGCCTCGTGGGTGCCCTCTGCTCCGGCTCCCGGCCTCACGGGTCCTACCTAGTTCACTCCTGAACGCTCAACACACTGACGTCTTTGAGGACAACCATCTGCTGCCTGACCGCCTGCTCTTTCACTGGAGTCTGGTGGCTCGTGAAGATGGGAGGGTGGAGGGTGTTGAGACTAAAGGGTCTGGACCCAAAAGCTGGGGGACTCTACCTGTGCAGGATGGGGAAGGGGATTGTTTCCAACGTGGGAAGTGAACTGCGCAATTTAAGGTCACGTGACCGTGAGCAGAAAGACGTGGGAACCTGTCTTCAGAGGAAGCAGCTTGGCCTGTCCTATTTATTTTCTCTAATCCTCCAATTCAGTGCAGAAGCCAACTTCCTCCCTGGTTGTTTTCTCAAAGAGCCAGCCTTGAGGGCCCTCTTGTGTCTAAGAGAATTAAAACTCCCAAAGCACTGTTTGCACTACGGCTTACAGTCTACACAGCAGGCCCTTGAGTAATAGTATCAGGCAGTGGCCCTGGGTAGCAAAATCCCGCCCAAATGGTCTTAGCTCAAATTTCCTGTCGTCCCATAAAACTCAATGATAGAGACCCCTCGGTGTAATCACGTCAATGTCTGGTTCCCACGTGTAAATTAATCTCCAAATGAGTGTAAAGCATTTCCCCTCCCTGAAGAGTTGGAAGGAGTAATCCAAAAGCCCGCCCTCGCTCAGAAACCAACTGCAGGTTCAGGGAGTGTCCCCCAAACACCCTCAGGTCTGGTAATCTGCTGGAAGTACTCGCAGAACTCACAGAAAACGGTCCTACTCACAGCTTCGGTTTATTACACGGAGAGGATACAGATAGAAATCGGCCCAGGGAAGAGATGCACAGGGCAGAGTCCAGGAATGTTCCAGGCTCGGAGCGCTCAGAGGTCTTCATTCTGCAGAGTCATGGACAGCGCTAACTCCTCCTGACAAGCATATGTGACAACAGAATTCTGTCACTGGGGAAGCCCACCCGCGTCTGAGTCCAGAAATTTACAGGAGCGCCATCGTGTGGGCATGACTGACCGCCCACGTGGCTGATCTGTCTCCAGCCCCTCCAGAGTGGAGCTGACCCCACATGACCCGGAGCCCCTGCCCAACATCATATTGTTGGTGTGGCTCAAAGCCTACACCCGAAATCATATAGTTGTTATCTGGCTGGCCCAGGGCCCCCGGCAAACAGAGATACTCCTATTGGGCATGTCTCTGGATAGTAAAATCCCACCAAAACGGTAGGAGAGGTTCCAAGGCTTAGAGATCACCTCCCAGAAGCCAAGGCCAGACCTGTCTCTGGGGAAGGTGAGACTCTTTACTGCATCCCCATCCCCATTTTCTTCTTTTTGTTCTCTTGCTCCCAGGAGGCTGGCGGAAACATCAGCCGGGACCACCAGTGCTCCTCAGGCCCGCCCGGTGGTGCACCTGCTGCCCTGCCTCTGCTCCTTTAGTAGTTCTAAATATTAGAGCGACGACAGAGTGCTTGCATTGTGAAAATGTGAAGACAGAGAACAATCTTCACGTCTGTGTTGCATTTTCCTCTAATAAAACCCTGAGGGGCTTGCATTGACTGGGACAGGCATTAAGGATCACCTCGCAACTGTCTGTTTTTCACATCTGGGCAAAAATCCCTCCTGTAGTAAGGAATGAGTGTGTCCACTTAATGAGACGCGGATCAAACACTTGCCTTTTTCCCGTTTTTAAATTCCTACTTATTAGACACTCTTAAAGCGGCAATTCTTTCTTTTCTAAAATTACTTCTGCTGTTGACACATCTATCTTGCCTACTGCGTGGTGAATTTTTTCTAAAGCAAAATATTCTGATCTAGGCCTCTGATCTAAGGTTTTGTCTCCTGGCACCATGCTTGGCACATAACAGGTGCTCAATTAATATTTGAGATGTAAGTCAACACATGTTTAAAGCAGTATTAATAAGCCATACTTTTAGTTCTGAAATGCAAAAAATTAGAAGCCTCCAAATAACCATTTGGGTAGTAAGAGGACAAAAGTTAAATATATTTATATTTTCTTATATTTGTGTCAAATATAACTGGAAGGATTATACAAATGATAATGATGTTTGCCTGTAGGGAGCAGAACCAAAGAAAACTGGGGGGACAGGGCTGAAAAGAACACTTCCAACTGTATAGCCTTTTATACTTTTTTGATATTTGAACCATGTGAATGTATTCCAAACGATTTAATTTAAAAATTCTAGCAGCAGGGCAATGAATTATAAATCCTTTATTTTGGCAAATATCAATGGCATTCATTACTACCATGGATCTATTATTATTATAGCTCAGAGGAGAGTTACTATCTAGTGAATTCCATTGTTATTAGACACTGAAAACAGGAAGAGACTGGAGGGGGTTGAGAATGGGATAAGGAGAGGAGAAAAGAAGCTCAGGGGACAACATGAAGTCCTACCCATCCTTGTTCCCAGAAAATGAGTAGACAGAGCAGATCTAACTTAAATGCCAGCCCCTCCAAAAAGGTGTTCAGAAGAGGTCCCGTAACAATCACTCACTGGACAAAAAAGGTTGATGTTTCTAAAAGAGATCTCCTTGAAATGAAAGACCAACTTAGGAACAATATACACAGCACCACGACAGAGCTGGATCACGGCAGCCTGGCTTCAATTAAGACACAACTGTGGACACAGCGATTTCTGGGGGACAGCGCTCACTCACGGCCGTGCTGCTGTCCTACGGCATGAAGATGTTGTACACGGTTCTCACGTAGATGTCATCCGGGGGAGGCTTCCTCTTGCTGCCAGGTTCAAGGAATTTCTTAATTGTAGGGATATTACTTATTTTCACTGTGAACTCCTGCAAAGGGAAAACGCAAAAGTTCAAGGCTAAAAGCAAAGGTATTCATTTCTACGAAAATAGGGCGGTGCAAAATGGCCCATCAGTTTGGGGTTAGTAGATGCAAACTATTACATATAGAATGGATAAACAATAAGTCCCTACCGTACAGCACAGGGAACTATATTCAATATCCTGGGATAAACCACAATAGTAAAGAATATAAAAAAGAATGTAATAGATATGTGTATAACTGAGTCATTTTGCTGTACAGCAGAAATTAACACTGTAAATCAACTATGCTTCAACAAAAAAGTAAACAAAAAAAAAAAACCCAAAATGGTCCATCAGAATACATTCAATAAATATTTGCTATAGAGATCCAAATAGAACTGTCATCCAGCACCTGTTTAGGGTCTGATCTCTTGGTATGATCATTTATAATCTCTGCCAACAGTGGCTGGAATCTAGGCCAGGCTCTATACAAATCTCACAGTTCATACCAAGATGTGAACTCTTTTCAGAGACAGAAAAATAAAAAAGATACTTAGGATAGGAGTATACTTGCTTACATGAAAAAAGGAAGGACGAAAAAGACATAGGAAGTACCTTAAATGTATTGATCTCAGAAAAAATGCATTTAAATAAAAGTCACTTAAATAAAATTGTTTTAAAAATTCATCAGCTAGTACAAGTTACATTTTAGGATTCAGCTGCCTTGACAGTTTTACTCCTATTAACAAATGAATCCTCTTTCTGGCTGTGTGTGAAAGATGGCCAGTTGCATTTTTTTGTAGCCAAGGGCTCAGTTATCAGATACCAGATATTCACGTTAACTGTAATGGAAGAAAAAAAATCTTATTTTTCATTCATAGAGTCAAATCTTACCAATTTTCAGTAATTAAGAAGAAAAATCCACTTGATCTGGTGAAAATTCTGAACTATACAAAGAACTGTATATCCATCATATATAAGTATTCTAACAAAATCTTTCAAAATAAAGAGGTCACTTATTTAAAAAGCTACTATTTATTAAATGTCTACTATGTACAAAGCACAGCCTTAATTAAGCAGGCATACAAACATTCATACATATATCACTAATATTAACAAAAACTCTAATAATTATGTCAATTAATTCTATGTAAATATGACAATCTTCTTTTCTTATTACTTATTTGAACTATTTGTATTATGGTATTTGTATTATTTGTGTTATTACCAATAATTAGAAGCTTTTTCCAAAGGATTTATCGTTTCAAGATTTACCTGGGGCTTACACATGTCATGTATAATAAAAATTTTGTGACTTTTGACTTTTTTTTCCCCCTTTAATCAATGCAAGAGTGACCCTTTAATTTAATCAGATCTGGTGTTAGATTTTGAAGTCCTTTAATATTGATACTTGACCTGTTCAAGTATTAAATTTGTTTACACAGAAGTACCTGGGATTTAAAAACAAATTGTTAGCATCATGGATGGAAAATATCCACAGGTCCTTGGGTCATTTCAGGGATCTATTGGTATTAAAGTCAAACTTTAAAACGCCCATCTCGGGCTTCCCTGGTGGCGCAGTGGTTGAGAGTCCGCCTGCCAATTCAGGGGACACAGGTTCGTGCCCCGGTCCCGGAAGATCCCACATGCCGTGGAGCGGCTGGGCCCGTGAGCCATGGCCGCTGAGCCTGTGCGTCCGGAACCTGTGCTCCGCGACGGAAGAGGCCACAGCAGTAAGAGACCCGCGTACCGCAAAAAAAAAAAAAAAAAAAAAAAAAAGAAGCCCATCTCTGTGCCTGCAGGAAGAAAGGAACAGAGAGCTAAACTATATAATGGCTATTTGCCTTGTTGAAGATTTCTGTTCTCATTTTCTGGGTCTATGTATTTAACTAGTGGTTGCTGTCCTCATTAGTATGTCCAAATGATGTTCACTACACTTGGGAAAAAATTTTTTTTAAAGTATATGTGTTACTACTCTTTGGAGATTTAGCGTGTGTCTCTCTTGGCTTTTGATAACTTGGTCAAAGATGTGTCCATCTGGTCTTTATAGGGGGTTGGCAACCTTTCTCTATAAAGGACCAGTTAGTAAATATTCTAGGCTTTGCAGGCCGTATGGTCTGTATCAGAACGACTCACCTCTGCTGTGGTAGCACAGAAGCAGCCTTAGACAACGCATAAGTGAATGGGCCTGGCTTTGTGCCAATGAAATGTATTTACGGACACTGAAATTCGAACTTCACATAATTTCATGTGTCAGGAAGTATCACTATTCTTTTGATAGTTTTTCAACCATTTAAAAATGTAAAGACCACTCTTAGCTCAAGAGTGATACAAAAACACGTGGCAGGCCTGATTTGGCCCAAGGGGCCAACCCACCAGCACAGAAGAAAGCCCATTGCATTTGGAGATAAAAGGCTAAGATTCTAGACAAAGTTGAGATACCCATTAACGAGGCCATCAGGCTGCTGACGTCTTTACCCTGGGTCTCTATTTCTTCATATGTATTCAATATATTGAAGGCATTGGATGAAACTTGCTTTTTAAAGCCCTTTTCTGCTTCTAAATTCTATGATCGATCCTGCAAGAATAACACCGAAACATAAACTGAGTCACGCACAAAAGTCTGTCCTTGGAATCTGAGGAAGAAGAATGGTGAGAATTCTCTGGGGTGATGTTTAGGGTGCCTCTTATTAGCTCTCAGAATTCAGACTCCAAAATTTCCAATTTGAGACCATGTTATTTCTGAGAAAGGGAGCCACACCCTGATGACGAGGCTGTTTTTGACGGTGACTCTCGGGTCCTCCCGTCAGCACATACAGCACAAGCAGATGAGCAGCCCCTGGTCCCTACAACTACGTCTACAGCAGGTCCCTACTGGCAAACTGTGTATGGAGTTTGTTGCAAGAGTGTTAGTCATGCAACAATACCGAGGGACAACTTCTTTCACACGTAAACGATCTTTCAGCTCTAAGGGTCTGGGAACCAGAAAACTAATTTCAAGTCTGCACCTTCGTTTCATTTTACTAACTAGAACCTAAAAGAATTACACACACACATGCGCACACACACACATACACAGCCTACCAAACAACAGATATCGAAGGAAGGCCTCAGAGTTCTGGGCCAATCTTCTCAAACGTTGTTTTATGTACCTGGAGGTGAGGAAAGGCAGACAGGATATTAGGAATTTTCTCTTCTAGAGCCAAAATGGTCTGGAGTAGAATTATGTCTGCAAGGCTCAGCTGATTACCAACAAGAAACCTTTGTCCATGACCCCGTAAAACCTGCAGGGTATAAACATTTTACATTGGTTATAATACTTGAGATGGAGAAAATGATGAAGCTGTGGAATCAGTGCCGTATCTGAGAAGGGCTGAAACTACAACCTTGTCCTTTTATCCTTTTACGAATAACATCAACTAAGAAGAAGTTCCCCATATGAGAGGGACAGAGCAAAAAAGGTGCAGAAATGAAAGCATCCTTAAGTATCTGCTTCACATCAGAACGAGACCCTAAAAAAGGGAAGGACTAGTAATTCTAGATTTAGCATCCAGGGCTTTAAAAGGATACCTCTATCCCATAAATGTATCTACAGAAAAGAATCAGCCCTGATGCATTCAGGGGGAGTGATGTAAGACGTAAGCCACTGGTCCTGTCCAAGGAGTCTGATCTCATTTGCCAGTTCTGTGTTTCTGTGTGTCAGGACTCACAGTCATAAACTAGACATGACAGTAAAAAAGCAGGCTTCCTTTCACATCTTCTAAGACAGGGAACATTGAAAGAATGAGAGTTCATCCTGACTCCCATTTTGAGAGTAACACAGGTGCAGAGATTCATAGGCATAGACGGTGATCGGGAAGGGGCAAGGGACAGTGGTAGAACAGGGAAGATGCCCTTTGCGGATGCCCATGAGTGTGAGTATGTGTTTACGTGTGTGTGACAAGGACCCTAATATGACTCCAAATCAAACAGAGTTACTGGAGCCAGACAGGGAGAGGACGAAGAGTCCAGAGTTGCAGTCCTGGCTCCTGACTTAGGCATGTCACCCAGTCTCTCTGTGATTCTATTTCATTACGGGTAAAAAGAAGGTGACAATTATTTAGCTCATATGTTCGGTGGAGCCCTGACACAGTCTGGGCCACAGGGACAGAGGAACTGGCAGTGACCCTTCTCCAAGGCACCTGTTCCTCCCTCGTCCCAGCACATTTCTGCATCATCGTATTTTACATTCACAAACTGCCTATGGGCAAGATGCCACGAAACCAGGCTTCCCTGGTGGCACAGTGGTTGAGAGTCGGCCTGCCGATGCAGAGGACACGGGTTCGTGCCCCGGTCCGGGAAGATCCCATATGCCGCGGAGCGTCTGGGCCCGTGAGCCATGGCCGCTGAGCCTGCGCGTCCGGAGCCTGTTGCTATGCAACGGGAGAGGCCACAACAGTGAGAGACCCGCGAACCGCAAAAAAAAAAAAAACAAAGAAAAAAACAAAGAAAAAAACTAAACAAAAAAAAGAGGCTACGAAACCAAGGACAGAAACACTCAGAAAATATCTCTCCTCCTTCTTACATCTAATTCCACATCAATGGCCAGAGGAAGTCTGCCAATTCCAGATTTTCACATTCTCTTGGTTTTTAACTAAAGCATTTAAAATAGTCCCTCTGAGTTGAGAAAAAGAGAGGAGGAGTTTGAAGCTCAGAAAAACAGATACGGTAATGAGACAAGAAATAACAAAAGAGAAAACAAAAAGAGCACAGGGAAGAGAAATAGAACAGCAATGGTTCTTCTCTTTATACCAAACTATCAGGTAGGATGACGAAAGAATGAATGAAGTAGGTGGTTTCTTCTCTTCTGTATCGTGCACGAGGTGGCACCTGGCTAATGTAAGCAGTGACAACGCACACATGGGTGAGCCCATCTTTTCCCCAGAAAACATGGAAGACTCTGGAAGAGTCTGGGAGGCTCCAAGACATCCTGGCTTTGTGCCGATGGCACCTGTGAGCCCTCAGGAGTCCAGGAGGTTGGTCTAGCAGGGCTCAGCTTTACTCCGCCTGAGTAGAAAGGGGTGTTTGTGGTCTGGTGATGCCGTGTTCACAGGCTTCACTGCCACCTACCTTTTCGAACACAGGAAAGTATCTGATTATGGCCTTCTGGGCCATGTTCACCACTTCCTTTTGCTGATCATCTGGTTTGAGGAAAGGATGCATGATAATCAGTTCCAGAAGATCCAGGGTCCCCTCCACATACATGTCAATCCTTCAAAACACAAAAGAACGTTTTCTCAGTCACCCCTCTCTTTGAACTCATTGGCTTCCACAACTAAGCATCTAGAGTGTTTTTCTCTTAAGGCTCTGGCAACTTAAGCACCAAGAAGCATTCATCTCCACCTGTCCCTTTAGAGCCAAGATGCAAAGTCAATTCTAGCTGCGATTCAGAAAAATCTTTCAGAAAAACCTGTCACGCATCTCAAAGCACGAGAGCCACGAATGTCCTCTCTCCTGGCCCCTACTCTGCCGCCCCCACTCCAGCACCCGGGCTTGGGGCGGGTGGAGCTTCACATTTGTAAAAATAGTGGGTATTATTTATAGGATGCTTGGTGTGTACCAGGCACGGTGCTAAACACTCTCTATCCGATATTTCATTGAATCCTATGGCATTATGAGGAATATGCTGTTATTATCCCCACCACACTGGAAACTCATCAGGACACTGGAGCGTAACGCTTTGCCCTGGGTCATGATCCAGGAGGTACAGGGACCAGGCTCTGAGTTCAAATTATCATCCAGTGCACAGTATCCTGGGCCTTGAATGTCACAGCAGCTTTCTATTCCTAATACTCAGCGATAATACATTTGCAAGAAAGGTATAAAAAAAAAAAACTATCAAAGCATTTAAACGTGTTGAAACCTACACCACACCCCAGAAACAGGCTCTAATATCTGAACTCAATTCCTTTCTCTCATTTTACTCAGACTCTCTGTACTGATTTTCTAACTGGTCTTGACCTTTCTGGGGCTTTGTTCCCTGTTCCCACTAACGATACAGGACATGAAGTGGACGGGTGTGCTGTAGAGGACGACTAATCAGTTAAGCATCGGTAAGTGGACAAGTGAGAACACGCCAGAGGGGCCACAGTACAGGGTTCTCTCCTTGAGATCTTTGCCGAAGAGGTGGTGCTTGTCTGCTATATAGTGGAGGATGCTCCGGGTCTGCACTAGCTTCATCCCATCAATTTCAACCATTGGCACTTGTTGGAACAGCAGGTGGTTACCTGGGAATGGAAGCCCAGAGTTAGAAGTGATCTCTTCCCTGCACCCCCATCAAAACATGCTCTGCTGAATGAAAGGGACAGTGGGATCCCAGCCTTAGTGTAAAGCTCCCCCCACTTCATTCAGGGGTGCAGACTTAGCCATAAAACAAGCCCGAAAACTAGCATTGATCCAAATCTTCCCTTTTGACTTTCACCCCAGGAAAAACACCTAGCTCCAGTGACAAAGGGTAGGGGAGACGTAGTGAAGACGTTGTTTTAGAGGTGCGCTGGCCAATACAGTAGCCAGTAAGCAGCGTGTGTATAGTTAAACCTAAATTTAAGTTAATCAATTTTTTGGTGTGTGGCTGCAATGGACAGCTTACAGGATCTTAGTTCCCTGACCAGGGATTGAACCTGGGCCCACAACAGTGAAAGCCCAGAATCCTAACCACTAGGCCACCAGGGAACTCTAAATTAATCAAACTTTTGAAAAATTTAAAACTCACTTTGTTAGTCGCCCTGGACACATTACAAGTGCTCAAAAGCCACATGTGGCTGGTGGCTCCTGCGCTGGCCATTGTAGAACAGAACATTCCCGTCGCTCTAGAATGTTCTATGACTGCACTGCTTTGACAATCTGATCATGAAACCCAAGTCACCAGCTGATACTCATGTACAGGCGTCCACTACCACAGTCCACCTACCACCGAGTACGCTGTCACTGGTCAAAAAGTAACCCACTGCTTTCTTCAAGAAGCCTGTCTCAAACACTTTCCCCACACCAAATGTCGGGGAGAGTTGCAAGTATAGCATACGGCCCAGCCCTGGGGGGGCTCAAGGCTTGGGGGCGCATGCGGGTCGAGGGGAGATATGTACTCAGCACAGGCCTAGTGACGCCAGGCAGTGTCACTCATGACGGGGGCGTCACAGCCCTGCAGAGCTGGTCCCTCTCCGAGGAGCCTTGAGTTGGGCCTCAGGATCCTGCTGATGGCCGGGAGGGAGGATGCTTACAGGGGCCTGGGTGTGGAGGGGGAGGTGTGACCAGGAGTTAAAAGGGGGCCTTTCACTGATGTCACACCTGTTTGTACTTATTTCAGAAAGCAGCCCAGTGTAAATGGTGACTTTTACCTGCGTACTTCAAGCAGGTGCAGATGCCTCAGGTAATTCAGAGGAGGTGGAAAATGAGGAGGGAGGGGATGAGGGAGAGGAAGAAAGGGGGGGAAAGGTAGAGGAGGGCGGGGGAGGAGAGAGAGATGGAGAAGGGCTGCCCACTGGGACAGAGGGAGGAACTGGCTCCTTCCCTTTCGCCAGCTTTTATAGAACTACTGAATACGAAGAGACTTCCTGGCAATTTCGGCTACTGTTTCCTCTTGCTTGTCTGGTTTTAGGATACTGGTCTGGATTCTTAGTGCAGCAGTATCTTTGCCTTTCCACGTAAATATGGGTTCTTAGAAAAGAAAATCAGCATTACCGACAGCAATACATTTTGATACTCACCATCCTGCAACTTCTGCAACTGTTCTTTTGTTTCTAAAAAGTCTTCATCAAACTAAATTCAAAAAGACACCCCCCCAAAAAAAAGAAGCGAAATGTCATTCCAGGTTCAGGACTGAAAATACCAAGTTAAACTGCCTCAGAAGCAGAGAGAAAGAGCATACTCAGTACCCACATCTTGTTTCTAAATATCACTGGACTCCCAGAAGCAAAGGTTGACTCTGTTATGTCAGAAAGTGAGGACGTACTCAAAGACTAACGGGTATGTCAAAAGCAAAGGCATGCAGGACCCTACCCGAGGGATTCTCTAGCCACATCTGGGACAATTTAAATATCGAAAAGAGTGATATCAGTTATGGATTAGAACACAACAAAAAAATCCCTGTGTCCATAAATGACGATTCTAAAAAAAAAAAGGGAGAAGAAAAGCTCTCTTTTACAGAATTAGCACTAATTAATGTAGAATTATTCCTAATTAATGATAAAATTAGAAAATCACCAATTTTCACCCTATAATGTAATAACTGATTCTGACAAGGATCATAATGGATGCTGAAATCATTGGGTCATGGGGCATAGAATATTCACACAATCTCAAAGTGTCACCCCACAAGTTCCTTATTATGACAAAGAAAAAACACCTCTGCAGATCTGGAGATCCCACCATCCAACTAACCAAGTGGTCAAACTCAGCTCCCCACTGGGGGACATCCTGAGACATCACGTGCTCCCTGCTGTGACACAGTGAGGACACTGCACCACTGCAGAAAGAGCTCACCAACCGATTTCACTTGGATCAAACTGCAAGGTGAAAATGGGGCATATCCAGGATGTGGGACACTCTGTAACATAAATGGCCTGTTTTGTTTCTAAGCTCCTCCAGGATGTGCAAGGTTTGGAAACTGGTCTGGGGAACTTTCTGCCTCTGCTGTTCCCACTCTGTGGTCCTCACCACTTGTCTGGCTCCCGTTTCCTAGCCATCTATCCTCTTCCCGACCAAAAGCATGAATTCTGCTCTCAAGGGCAAACCTTTATTTAAAAGGGAATCGACTTTAGCCAGGTAGCCCTCTTCTGATAATTCTTTATGTCATTTGGCCTCCAAGTCACATAACTGATCCCTTACGTCTGTTGGCAGAAATTCATGCAAGAGAGTCAATTCCTCCTTCACACATTCCTTTTCTGTTAAGTGAAGGGTAGGGAAGAAATGAACAAAATGCAGGCTCTGTTCTATTGATAGATGAAAAGAGACTAGAGAAATAACCACCAAATATCTGAATCTTGATTAGATCTTGGATGAGGGAGGGGCAGTTATAACTGCTAAATAGTTAAATAACAGTTACATAGACTTTTGGGGGACGAGAGGGAACTTCTGAATATGAATTGTATATTAGATGTTGTAAAGTTAGTGTTAACTTTCTTAGTTGTGACAATGATATTGCAGTTATTAGGACAATTATTTCTTTCTTTCTTAACAGGGAGATACATGCTGATGTCTGTAACTTACTTTCAAGTGATTAAGAATAAATAAAGCATGAGAAAACCAAAATTCAAAAAGAGTCATGTACCAAAATGTTCATTGCAGCTCTATTTACAATAGCCCGGAGATGGAAACAACCTAAGTGGCCATCATCGGATGAATGGATAAAGAAGATGTGGCACATATATACAATGGAATATTACTCAGCCATAAAAAGAAACGAAATTGAGCTATTTGTAATGAGGTGGATAGACCTAGAGTCTGTCATACAGAGTGAAGTAAGTCAGAAAGAGAAAGACAAATACCGTATGCTAACACATATATATGGAATTTAAGAAAAAAAAATGTCATGAAGAACCTAGGGGTAAATCAGGAATAAAGACGCAGACCTCCTAGAGAACGGACTTGAGGTTATGGGGAGGGGGAAGGGTGAGCTGTGACAGGGCGAGAGAGAGTCATGGGCATATACACACTAACAAACGTAAGGTAGATAGCTAGTGGGAAGCAGCCGCATGGCACAGGGATATTGGCTTGGTGCTTTGTGACAGCCTGGAGGGGTGGGATAGGGAGGGTGGGAGGGAGGGAGACGCAAGAGGGAAGACATATGGGAACATATGTTTATGTATGACTGATTCACTTTGTTATAAAGCAGAAACTAACACACCATTGTAAAGCAATTATACCCCAATAAAGATGTTAAAAAAAAAAAGAATAAATAAAGCAGAGAGAGAAGAGGGAAGGAAGCAAACATGGCAAAATGTTAACAACGGGTCAATTTAGCTAGAAGGTGTCCATTGTACTATTACAACTTTTCTGTAGGTTTTCAAGTTTTCAAACTAAAAGGCTGGGTGGGGCGGGGAAAAACACTGAAAAGTTTCTTTTCTTGTGATAGATAAAACTCGTGCTAATGTACTGATGCCCTTCACATGCCCACTGAGTCCCCAGATGGTTCCCCACCAGCATCTCTCCCTGCGCTGCCCCATCATCCCAGGAGGGGCAGAGCTGACAGCATAGACATGGCCATTCTCTCTTCCACCTCAACGGGCATCAGGATGTGTAGGCATGGCTTCTCCTACTCCCAGCGTCCTCCCGTGTGAGGAGGGGGCCTCAGTGTCCCTAGAGGCACTCCATCTGTGGCCCAGGAAGCAGTAACTTCAGGGCAAGAATGTTCTGGGCATTTGTCCAAATGCCCAGCTGGTCAGGTGTGATGTTGGTGGTGTTCCCTCTGCACCACGGCTCTCACACTTTTATGACCACAATCATTTATAAAGCACATGGGAAAGCGTGTGTGTGTGTCTCTAGGCTCATCCCTCAGAGATTCACATCCAGTAGTTGGGAGAGACCAGAAATGTACATTTTAAAAAAACGAGTCCTTCCAAGCAACATGGATGGACCTAGAGATTAACATACTAAGCAAAGTAAGTCAGACAGAGAAAGACAAATATCATATCATATCACTTATATGTGGAATCTAAAAAAAAATGACACAAATGAACTTATTTACAAAACAGAAACGGACTCATACACATAGAAAACAAACTTATGGCTACCGGGGGGAAAGGGGGTGGGGGAGGGATAAATTAGGAGTTTGGGATTAACAGATACACACTACTATATATAAAATAGATAAACAAAAGTACCTACTGTACAGCACAGGGAACTATATTCAATATCTTGTTATAAGCTATAATGGAAAATAATGTGCAAGATATCTATAACTGGACCACTTTGCTGTACACCCGAAATCAACTATACTTTAATTTAAAAAAACTTTTTTTTTAATTCCTTCCAAATTGTTCCGATTCTGGTTTTTGACTTCTGGGAACACGTAGCAAAATGCATGCTCTCTCTCACTAGAGAAGCTCTCTTCAGTCAAACTTTATAAAACTTGGTCTGTAAGAAGAATCTAGCACCGGAACAGGAGATTAGAGGGTAGGAGAGGGAGGAAGGGAAAAAGTCCCCAGGCAGAGCTTGGGGGAGCTGGCGACTGTCTGGCTGCTGCTCCGGGCTGTAAGGACAGACAGACAGCGTGTGGCTTCCATCCACGCCATCAGCCGTCTCTGTGCCCTGATGGGGTGCCGTTCCCGCTGGGATCCCTGGAGAAGCGCCCGTGTCCACACCACGCGCTCCCTCTTCGCACGCCCCCTTCTTCTAAGTGAACTGCCTAGAAGTCCTGAACGAGGAGCTTGTGGCCTTCACATCTTCTCTTTTACTGTTCATCCCCCTCTCCACAAGGAGGATCAGACCAGGTTCGGGGTGGGGGGGGTGGTCTTTGGGCACACGAAGCTCCAAGCAGCCGAGAAGCAGCATCCGGCACGGAGCAAGGTCTGAGGACTCGAACCGCGCGTGAGATGGAAGACGCCGACGCCCTGAATTAGGCCAGGCTGTCTCTCGGCAGGTGCGAGGTACCTAGTTACTGGGATGCGTGTGCTTTACACATCAGCTTCTAACCGACATCGTGACCCTGGGAATCATGAACCCACCCAGCGGCTGCCAGCCTGGCCCTCCTGTTTCAGATCTGTCTGAGCACAAATGTAGCTGAAAATGTCACTGGGCACAGAAAGGAAAGGGACCCCTGGTACCACCTTTTGGGAATTGTTCCTGCAAACCACGTGGTCAGCCCTCGTGAAGGAGGCCAGCCTAGCTCCCTCCACCCTGGTCAGAGGAGTGGGCTTGAGACCCACGCTGGGCTAATTACTGTACCCAACCTGCCTGCCTGGTTGAGGGTAGGTAGATCACATGACCCATGTTCCTTTTTGTTTTTCTTACTTAGGGTTGGGTTTCTATGACTGTAGCCAAGAATGCTGACTCACAGCAGAGCAGGAGGGGCAGAATGAAGCTAGGGAAGAGGAGCTTTGACAAGGGATTCTAGTACATACTCATATAAGACACCCTCTTCAAAACCTATTAGATAATTGCAAACTCAGAAGCATACAGGGGTTAGACAGGTGACAGGTGATCAAAGGACCAAGAATTGTTCCGCTTTCCTCTTAACACAATTAGAAAATATGTCCTGAGACAATAGGGAATGATGGGGACTGTGCAGGCTAGAAAGGTCCATCTCTAGGGACCGTCCCTACTCAGAAGCAGCAGCTGCTGCCCTATGGAAATGAGGCCCCAGGATCATCAGATCTTCCAACTTCTCAAGAGAAGTCAGAAATCAGAATTTGTATATAAAAATGATATCGATTAATTTAGAAAACTGTAAAAACACTGTGTGGTGAGTTATAACGATAGGTAAGGAAACCAAAACCAAACCAAACCAACCATAAGAAACAAAACCCCAAACCCATCAACCCTCATTTGTCACCTCTGGAGGCTGCTAGGGTAACGACTCATTATTCTGAAAATTGATAAAAGTGGCAGAATCAAGCATCTATCCTGCTTTTCTTATTTGAACTGTACTTCGAGGTAATTAAGTAATCAGTGAACAATTACTCTTTACAAGAGTATCACAGTTAGTAAATTTAGGTGAAATGATAGAAATAGAAAAATCACCATTTTGTAACCTCTAACAATGGTGATGATCAAGGCTGCAAACGACACTTGAAAGGGTGATGGAGGAAACTTCATAGTGTGTGGAACAGGCTAAGGTCACAGAAACACACTGATCAAACTCAGCAACGCTGAAAATGAGACAGGCAGACGTCATGCACCCCGGATGTCGCACAAGAGAAATATGATCGCAGTATCCCCTCTGCCGCAGTCTGGCAGGAAAAAAAAAAATAGAGATAGAAAGAAAAAAAGGAGCCTGGAGTTGATCAGACTTCTGGATCCAACTAGTAGTTTACAGGAAATATAGAGAACAGAACATGTTAAAATGAGAGTAAAGCCGCCAAATCCAGAATGAGGGGCATTCTAAACGCAGTTTCTTCCACAAATGGCACCAGAAACAAATGCAGACACTTGGCACCCAGATCTTGGCTGCTAATACCATTTTCTAATAAAAGGGACCAGGGCTCTTTGGAGAAGTACTAGGGCTAGGGCAAGGAAAATACAAGATTAGCCTGGAGCATCTTGGAGTGTCAGAAAGTGAGAAAATGTTGAAGGAAAAAGAAAAAGTAAAAAGGGCTACATGGAAAGGACACAAGAGCCAACCTGAAAGAGCTTCAGTGGCCAAAGCTGGAACTATGTGAGCAACAAAAGAAAGTATTATTGAATTTTAATCGAAAGGATAAAATAAATATACTTAAATTCATGCTGATATAAACAAATGATGGAATAAATAAATAAATGGGGGTGGGACAAATCTTCCTTACATAAGAATTCTAAATGCAGATACCAGGAGGTAGAGCTTAATTCCCATCCTTGGGAGTGTGGGCTGAATTTAATGATTCTCTTCCAAAGAACAGAGGGAAAATTAGTTGATGAATGAAGGAGCCAAGTGACCAGGCTTAACTGCACCAGTGACGACTCATGATGTCCTGTAACCCCTCATATGATGTAATAAGGACACTTCACTCCGTGGTTTTCTTTCCTCAAACTCGGTCTAATCATGAGAAAAACATCAGACAAACCCAAAATGTGGAGGATTCTACAAAAAACCTGACCAATACTTTTCAAGACCGTCAAGGTGGTGAAATAAAGGAAAGACTAAGAAACTGTCACAGATGGAGGAAAGCGAAGGAAACATGATGACTAAATACAGTGTTGGATCCTGGAACAGTAAAAGGACATTAGTGGAAAAACCAATCAGATTTGAATAAAGTCTGTAGTTTGTTATGCACCAATGTTAATTTCTTGGTTTTGATGTGGTTAAGATGTTTTCATTAAGGGAGACAGAGACAGTTACATGGGAACACTCTGCACTATCTTTAGAACTTTTCTATTAATCTGAAATTATTTCAAAATGCAAAGTTTATTTTTTTTAAATGCAGAGGAAATGTTACAGATTTTTTTAAATACTGAAAGAAATGTAATCAAATGCAATGTGTGGACCTGATTTAGATCCAGACTGAAACAAGGCCTGTTTGACAATCAGATTGTTAGCTGATAATAAGGAACTGTTGTTAATTTTGTTGGGTGCAATAATGCTATTGTGGTTATGTTTTAAAATGCTCATCTTTTAGAGAGCAAAACTGAAGTACTCACAGATGAAACGTAAAATATTCCAACAAAGCAAGCAGAGGGGAGGAGATAGGTGAAACAAGATTAGCATAAAGCTGATGGTTGTTGAAGCTGAGTGACAGGTACATGGATCTCATGGCAATGTCCTATCTTTGCTCGTATTTGAAAATTTCCATAAACAAGAAGCTACAAGAACAGAACAAAAACAAGACCAAAACCACTGTGGGCCAAAACATACAGGAAGGAATGCAGACAGGATAGGAAGGCTGCCAGTCTGAAGCCACTGGAATAAATACGAAATTCACCTAGAGATTCTATATCCACAAAAGTTCTGGCTGTTAACTGGCAAATTGCAGGTTCGTTCCCTTTCTCCTCATTAATAAATATCTACTGGTGGTAGATCAGAAGCCAATGATTAAAGCTGAAAGTTAAATACAATTTCATCAACTACACTCCATTTATAAAAAGAAAAAGTCTTGAGGGGAAGGACTCTTCTGACTCACTGAAGCAGATCTGTAATATTAGTGGGAGAGGACAGGGCTCCGCCATTGACGTTTCCCTCAAGTCTCAACGTTGTAGGACAAATCTGTGCAGAAACAGCATATAGGTAGGGTACCTCGACTCCAGCGGCAGCTAAAACCCATCGCACGGATTCCATGCGGCCTCGTCCATTTGGATAGTGGAGTTTGGGCTTCGTAGCCATCATGGCCTTTCAGGTTTTCTGAAAAACAAACGCAGCAGCTCCTCGCAAAAGAACAGCCTCAATTTCGAGTCCTCAGCCCAGAGCTCAGGCGCTAAATGAATATTCAGGATTTGGCACAGAAAACTGTTTGGGGGGTTTTGTGGTGGTTGGAAGGGAAGGGATTTTGTTTTCGTTTTTTTAATTGCGTTTTCCCTCACTCAATAAAAACAGACCACCATTTTAAAACTTAAAAAAAACAAAACACTTGGCTTTCATACCGTTTCATATCGTTACGATTTATTACTCTGGATCTTGGGAAGCTGGGGCCATTTGCTGTAAAGACATCTATCTGTACTAGCAGCACGGGACTTCACAGAATCAGAACATCATATACTTTGACCTTGAAAATTTGTGATTTCCCAAATTCGGCCTTTACAGTCCAGACGCCAAGGGCCGCGGAGGAGACGTACACACCCCTGGAACCTCTGCAAAAATTCACTTTCACACGCGTCAGATTTGAGCCTCACAGCAACAGGGAGGTGGGGAGGCCGAGGATTACTACTGTCCGCAAGATTTGCGTCGGTGGGCAGGCCCGCGGTGGCGGTCCCGGATCCTGCACGCCCCCGCCCCGCCCGGACACGGGCCCCCAGCCCCGGGTGCGCCCAGGCCACCGATCGGCGGCCGAGATAGGCTCCCAGCGCTCCGCGTGGCCGCTCAGCCCGTGCGGCCCGCCCCGGGGACCATCCGACCCTGCCTTCCACCCAGGGTTGCCGACTCCACAGAGCGGGTTAATCATGATACGCACACCGAGCCAAAAAAGACCCCACCCCAGCCCAGGGGCCCCCGTCTGCCCAGATGGGGGCGGGGGCGCAAAGGACCGGGGCAGGAAGACAGGAATAGGATGAATGCGGGGTGGTTCCGGGATGGAGAGAGAGTGAGAAGCTCGGAGCCAGGAGAAACAAGACGAGGGGAAAGGGCAGGTGGGGGCGGCAGAAGGGAGACAGACCTGGGTCCGCTCGGAGTGACCAGAACCGCACAAAGCGCCCAGCAAGCGGTCTGCAGCCAGGGGACGCGTGGGCCGCCCGAGGCGCTCTCGGTGGGCGAGGCTCCGGAGGATTTCACCAATAGACACGGCACTATTTAGCATGCCCCTCCCACCTGCAAGGCATGCTGGATAATGTGAAAACAACCCCAAATTAAGCCCGTTTTAGCACCAATTTTAGCAATTTTAGGGATTAAGTGATCATTTAAGTGTTAGTTAGATTAAGACTTTAAAGTGACTTTTAGAGCTCCGACTAGACAAACAAGTAGGCCTATGCAAAAAGTTAAAAATCTCTTCAGGTTTATATACCGCATGCTCTACTGTGTTCTTTCGGATGTGAGGGCGATCTGGCTGCGACATCTGTCACCCCATTGATCGCCAGGGTTGATTCGGCTGATCTGGCTGGCTAGGCGGGTGTCCCCTTCCTCCCTCACCGCTCCATGTGCGTCCCTCCCGAAGCTGCGCGCTCGGTCGAAGAGGACGACCTTCCCCGATAGAGGAGGACCGTTCTTCGGTCAAGGGTATACGAGTAGCTGCGCTCCCCTGCTAGAACCTCCAAACAAGCTCTCAAGGTCCATTTGTAGGAGAACGTAGGGTAGTCAAGCTTCCAAGACTCCAGACACATCCAAATGAGGCGCTGCACGTGGCAGTCTGCCTTTCTTTTGACAATGTTCTTAAAAAAGGATCAAGTAATTCATACAAAAGAGGTATTTTTGAAAAGTAAGCGAAGTTTTATATATAGCTATGTAACACAACTCATTTTTGAAATGTAAGCAAAAGTTCCATATATAGCTATGTAACAACTCATTATTAAATGTGTGATTATATAATTTATATATAAAATATATATTCATTTATATATATATTATATACACATATATTTTCTATATAATATATATTTTATATATATTATATATATTTATATATACATATATTTTTTTCTCCTCTCCCTCCTTCTTTCTTCCTTGACCCAGTGAATCGTCTTGAGCTTCTCCTTCATTTTGTACACTTTCGACAAAACTGCTTTAAGCCACAGGTTAAACATAGCACCTTCTTGGATGGAAGGAAGTAGGGGCCTTGGGGTAGAGGTATCAATGGGGCTAAAAAAGTAATTTGGCTGGTAGATAAGTTAGAACTTTAAAATATTTTAAAACCGTCAAGGTTAGTATAGAAAAATTCACATGAATTTTAAAGTTAAAAATATATGCCTCCAAAAGGCCTTCAGAACTCTCTCTTGCTTCTAGAGGCAGCTTCTGCTATTTCTCAGGCTATAGATGTTGTTGATTATTGTTTTCACCCAGGAGGGGTTTTTGAGGGTACCTGGCTTGAGAAGCCTGTGCTGCTGATCAATTACAGCAAATAACAAGATCAGATTTTATTTTCCATAGATTTCTCTGGCAGAAACGTGGAGGATGAATTGGGACTGTGTGGGGTGGGGAAAGAGAGACCTGTTAAATGTCCGTGTGAATTATAGTAGCATCAAAAATTTGAAGAAGATGGGTAAGAAAAGGTGAAATATTAGTGAGGTGGAAAGGAGAAAGAGAAAAGGTCGAGAATGATGCCCCCCCCAAACACACACACACACACACACACACACACACACTTCCTTTTCCACCTTCCTTGTTTATTTTTCATAACATTTATTGTCATCTAACATACTATATTTTTAATTTATTTTGTTATCTGTCTGAAATTTTGATAGAATGTATATTCCAAGAGGTTAGGGGTTTTCATATTTTTTACAATATACTTTTGTATATCCTGCTCTTAGAATAATGGTTAGCACAGAGAAGGCGTTCAGAGAACACTTGTTGAAAGACTGAATGAATGAATGAATGAATGGACAATACCTTGGTTCTAGCTCCATAAAGGTTTGGGGGAAATAATCATGAGTAGGTTTGTCTTTCATTCCTGCGAGCCGTACAACTGGAAATGTCCACTAGACAGTTGAAGAGGCCGGTGGGAGGTTGGGGTGAGCAGATGTAAGCTGTTATATTCAGAATGGATAAACAACAAGGTCCTACTGTGTAGCACAGAGAACTGTATTCAATGTCCTGTGATAAACCATAATGGAAAAGAATACTAAAGAAAGAATTATATATATGTACAACTGAAGAACTTTGCTGTATAGCAGAAATTAACACATTGTGAATGAACTATATTTCCATAAAAAAATAAAAATAAAATAAAAAAGAGGCCAGTGACAACTCAGAAGAGAGGACTGAGATGGATTAACTTGGCAGCAAAAGGGTGAGTTTATCCAGAGAAAATATGTAAAGTAAGAAGAAAAAACAAGAACAGCTGGGCACACCAAGAGTCAGGAAAGTCACTTTCAAATACGAAAAGCAACATGTGTTCAATTTCATTTTTCTAACTCTGACCTAACACAGAGATTACTCAAGTTGACATAGGTAGGAAGCCATATATATTTCTTTTTTTTTAAAAGTGAAAGGAGGTTTATTCAGAGAAATACACACTCCACAGACAGTGTGGGCCATCTTGGAAGGTGAGACAGGCAGAAGTCATATTTTCCAAACCTGCTGAAGGTGGTCATACTTTATCAATTTTTTCAACCCACCTTTCTACAAAGATTCGCTTTCATTGAACTAGGTAGGACAAGCATTATTATAAACGTTATTGAGCAGCCAAACCTTTATCTCCATTTTCTTATTTCTAATTGGTTGAGCCATATCAAATTGTTGGTATTTTACTAATTTTTTCTAACTTACAAAAATGGACACTTCATACGTCCAACCTAATAAATTAGGGGTCATATCATCCTAGTGATCTTGTTTACCCGAAAGAGAAACTAAGGCAGTGTCATAAGACTCTCATTAAACAAGCTTGTGGAGAAATTAAAAACTCCTGTTATTTTAATTCTATTCTACAACAGGTATGCTTAGGTCATTCTGCTCCTTGGAAGCCCCTGAAATCATTCTATTCTTGGAGACCCTTGGAGTTGCTCTCAGCCTGGGACAGTCTTACTCATGGTGTCTTTCTACCTACCTGATATATATCAATATATTCAGAGGCCCTGGGAACTCATCTCAGTCTTTGACCCTTCCCCCATCCAGGTCCGGGGATGTTCTGATGGCGAAGGGCACATCACCTACGGATTCACCGATACAAGGTTAATTGGTAAATCACGTTCCCTCAAAATTCTTTTAAGGTTTCAAAGAATGTTTGGGAGAAGAATTTCCTGTGGAATTCTGTATGGAATTCATGAAGTTATGAGTTTCTTTTGAAGGTTTATATTGTACATGTGAGTGTACTATGAAAGCTAGAAAAACGCAAGGTAGGTATTAATCATGATGAAATCAGCAACAAGAAATTGTTTTGACCTGCTTTTTTTTTTTCAATATTCCTACTCACCTAACTTGCTAAAAGCTAGATTTAAAAAGCCTCCACACTGCAAGATAATGCTTCCTACTGCTAGTCTAAGTGTATGCTTTCAATTTCACAGCAGTAACACTATATTAAGCGTTAAGGAGAAGTTACAGAATATCAAAATTCCAAATTAGGAAATAGTAATGTTACTGTTTGATGGGAGAACATACAAACAAAAACAGAACACTCAAATCAATTTTTCTTAAACTGTAACTTTATTTGGAGCAGAATTTTCCTTAAGTAAAGTTAACGTTTTTAAACACCTTAGGACAAACTATTCAAAAAAGGAACATTTTATTTCAGAAGGGGTTTGAGTAAGTGGTTTTCTGTCCTCCTACCTTCCCATCATATGAATATTTGCTTTATAATTAAATATATTCTTAGTTACTCCCTTGTAATCAAACCAGGAGACTAAATTGCTGTCAGCATCGAAATATCCACATCAGAAGACTGTTCAGGTCATTTTAAATTCACATTAGCACAGTGACTATAAGAAACTGATAATACAGATTAACGTGATATTTGCCCCCAGTTTGTCTTCTATGGGTTTCCATGAGAAGGTCCTCACAATAAATTATATAAAATACAGTACTTTGGTTGGAAATTGTAAAAAATAATTCTAAAAATTAACCACATATATTAAACAAACAAGTTGCTACAGTATGCTTTAAATGATATAAAATAATTAGTATGTCAAACATTTTCTTATAAACACATTGCTTTGGATCATACATTGAGCTGAAACATACAGCCCGCATTCTTTTTCTCTCCTAAATGGCCCAGAACAATGGCTTGATGCCACCTGGTGAAAAAACATGGCGCCTGTGAACTCCAACAGTACTGGTAATTCGTACTTAAGAACAAAACGATTCTTGCGTTACGTGGGTTGCCTTGACTGTATTCAACTTTTGATGACTCCAGATGATGACATAGCGTCAGTTTATTAGACGTATATAGTCCTTTAGGCAAGAGATGTGTCTAAAAAATTGCTTAAAAATCAGTTTTCTTCCTATTTAAATCATACATGAGCTGGGTGAGGGCTTAGTAATTAATGGCAGCTTATTGTCAAATTAACAATCACACCAAGAGTAGCTTTTATGCCCATGCAACTTTCCCTGCAGTTCACACACACACCCTTTGGCATACCACTGTCACTGAAACTTTGGGCACTGTACCATTTCCTGACGTCCCAGAAAGCTTTCTGCCTGGAAATGAGGTACAGACGTGGATAGGTACAGTTAAACTCATCATTCTTCTTGGTGTCTTGCAGTAGATTTTGTAAGTCTATAGTAACTAAAAATATAGGCAACAGGTAGCATTTCATTTTCACTTAACAAAATAATGGTGACTATTTGCTTCTATAGTAAACAGCTTGTATGCTCAATTTATCCTTTACCCGTTTCAGGGTGGGGGGAAAAGAGAACTTTATAGGATTTTGCTAGTTCTTTAGAATTGACATTGTTTTTTCAGCCTTCTAGTTTGCTCAATGCAGCGTCAGCTACTTGACTTGCAAATGAATAAACATGTTTTGCTTCCCAAGGGAAGTTGTTTGCTGATAAACAAATGAAAGCGGAAGAAGAAGAAAAGTGAAATATTTTCTGAATTTGGGCCCTACAAACGTAATAGAAAAACAATTTTATAATGTGTAATAACCAGGTAACTGGGTTTTTCAATTAAAAAAAAAATGTAATGACCTTAACATAAGCTAGAGGGCCAAGAATATGGTATTCACAATCCATCTGGTTCTCTAGGGGGTATTTACAATTTAAAACCAGCTTTCCAGCAAGCTGGGTAAGCTTTCAGATTAATTTACTTTTTATACATAATACAGAAAGGGGAAATAAATATTAACCTCATAGTAAAGGACTCATCTCTGAAAACACATTTTCTGCTGCTTGAGATAATGAGAATATAATACAGAAATGAATTCAGCTTCAAGTTGTGCTTACATATACATCTTTATTTCCTGAAGCTTTGCTGCCAGTTTGTTAACAGGAAAATATTACCTCTCAAATCCACATCCATCGTGTGCTTTTCTCATGCCCCCAGCGATCATGGTGCTTGGTCAGGTATATTTTTGAGCCAGACCCTCCAAAGCACAAATTACTCCCTGATGTTAGGTGAGGGCCCCTTGGGAACCAGCCTGATTTGTTCAAGCTACAACATATTATGAATACGTCAAAGCAAAAATTTACCAACTTATTAGGCTGAACCATATCAAGGTGCCGATATTCATTTTAACCGACAAAAATGACAATTTCATTGGCTCAACTTGCTATATCCTGGAACCAAATGACAGTGACTTGAGCCCTGCGAGAAGGTGAGTCAATATACTCAGGAGACTATGTCGCGTTTACAGACGGTGACCTTCTCTCTTGCCTTTCAGGCGACCATGAGTGGAGGCGAGTGTGCCCACAGAGGTGGATCAGAGTGGACGTTCTGTCTTTTTCTGTCTCCAAACTAGCTTTGTCATTTTCAAAATTGCTGTAAACATTCCTCTCAATGGAACAGCCTCTGCCCACCATATAGAGTTCTCACTGTTGAAAGAAACTACACAAGGGTTAAGAGTTCTTTGAATGTGGCACGTGACAGACACTGACATCATGGTAGCTGTGACTTCCCAGACCAGTGGGACCTCTGCCATCTATCTTTCCTGCTCCCCAGATTGCCATGAAAACCGAGCTAAACGCAACATTCTGAGGGTTAGGATAATAAAAAATCTTCTGCTGCTTTGAAACTTAGCTTTTGGATCATGTATCTTGGCAGGGATATAGTTTAAGTGACCGTGTTAACCTTTATGTGGAGAACATTTTGGCTTGAAAAGCTTCCTTTTTGTGGGTACTTATACAAGTTGATTTCAAAAATGGAAGAAAATAGAATATCATGGCATAGCTTGGTTTCAGCTGGATATCTCCAACCACCAAAAAGGGTGTTATAAACATTTCTAAAAATATTTACTTAGAGTTCTTTCATCTGGGGAGTAAAAAGAAAACAAAGTGAATTATGTAATAGTACTTTTAGAACAGCACAGCGGTATCAAAAAGTCAAACCAATAACATGGTATTGAGAACGGCAGATGGTCAGTTTTCTGGTGCTGAGGTCAGTCCAAAAAAGCCTAAAGTACCGAATATGCCACATTTAAAATTTAACCACTTCACAAATATCTGCACACACTGAGGGAAAAACCCTTTATCGTGTAGCCTTAAATTGCACCCCTGTTGCAATACTGCATCATTATTATTCTATTTTTAAAAATCTGTATAAAATATTATCTGGAACCCCAAAGGAAAATCAATTAATCTTTAAAAACTTCCTTACAAAGTTGACTGTATAAAATGCTAAAACATAATCCATATATACAAAATGCTGCTGTTTAAGAAAATAATGGGACCCAGTTTTAGAATAAAATAACTTTGTACAAAAAAGGTACTGCATTCAAATCAATATTAAAAAAAAACAAACTTTAAAAATGAATATTGAAATGTCTCAGTTCAGAAGAATAACTATAAACTGTTTGCTTTTCCACCATCTGAAAGTCTCTTGCAGGTAGAACACCAGCTGGCTGAGGGAGAGTGTCCTGCTGTCCCCTACAAAGGGCTTCGTGACAGTCATCGCCGAGATGCATACTTAGCAGCCCAGTCCGTCCGGCCGTGCACGGGCTGGGCAGCCGGAGGCCGGGGCAGCGACCCGGGAGTGCTTCTAGGTTGGGTGTGGAAGAAAGGTCGCCCAGGATGAGGTCTCACAGCCTTCAGGGAAGAATAACCTGCAATAAAAGAAAAAGGTGGGTCTGACTGATACGGGACCCATGCAAACAAAGTGCAGCAAAGAGCATCTTGGTGACAAAAATATTAGCAAAGGAGAGTTGAAGAGCAGCCGCCTCTTCAGGGTCCTCCCTCCCAGTTAAGGACAACCCCATTCTATAGTGGTCAGGCCAGAATTACTGGTGTCATCCCTGACCCTTCTCTTTTTCTCAGATCCCACTTGTAATTTTCAGCAAATCCTATTGGCTCTACCTTCCAAACCTACCCAAAACCTGGCCCAGGTCAACCATCACCACCGGCCCAGGCCAGCCTCATTCCTCACCTGGATAATCGTGACAGCCTCCTGGTTGGTTTCCCTACTTCCACCCTGCTCGCCCTTTCAGTCTAGTGACAACAGGGCTTGAGTGAGCCTGGAGATAGAAGTCAGATCCCCTCACTGCCCAGCTCAGAACCCTCCAGGGGCTTCCATGTGGCTCAGAGTCATGACGACGTGCTTACAGTGACCTGTGGGGGGCGCCCCCCATCACCTCTCTGACCTCCTCCTCCTGCTACCCTCCTCTTGTTCACACCATTCCTGCACTCCGCCTCCCTGCTGTTCCTTGCATCTACCAGGCCCATCCTACCTGGAGGCCCAGGCACTAAGAGCCTGCATTATAGGGCTTTCTTGCTCACCTCCTGTAGATCTTTACCCGATGGTTCCTTTGCAGTGAGGTCTTCTTTGGCTGCCCTGTGTAAAATGCATCTGCATCCCACACTCCCTACTCCCTGCTTTAGTTTCCCCTTAGCACTTTAGGAGCATCTTATTTGGTCTACTTATTGTCCGTAGAGTACAAGTTCCAGGAGGACAGGGAGTTTTGTGTCTCCTTCACTCGTGGACCCTAGGCCTACAAGGTCCAGCACAAAGCAGCTGTTTGATAACTGTTTGTTGAATCGATTCATGAATAATAATAATCTGAAATAGAACTTACCAGGGGAAGGGTCAGGTATAGGTGCCACGTGGACCCTCTGCACAGTAGAACCGATTTCTTTTTTCAGAAAGGAAGGGATATAGTTTCCAGCCAGTCCACTAGAACTTGTTGAGGTGGAACCAACTGATTTGCAAAAGGAAAAGCTTGTTACTGCCAAGACATGCACAGGACACCAATGGGGGTAAAGGACAGTGGGGCAGGACAATAGAGAACCAGGTTTTGACTTTCAGGGGAAAAGAATTAGGATAAAAACAGTGAATTCCGAGCAGAGCATTCCACCACACTACGCTGCTGGAAACGCTGGGGGATGGGGCGAGAGTGTGCAAGACGGTGCTGACCCTGTAGCCGGTACCCACAGGGAGGCTGGTAGGTTGGTTTGCTTAAAAAAAAGGGGAAATTTGGAATTTTCTGTTTGTCATAATAAGTTTAAGCTGTTCTGGAATTTTCTTTTTCTGCTCCATAATATACAAGAGTTAGCCTTCCATGTCAGTATATACAAATTCCAGAATATGGTTAAACCATAGCTCATTTAACCATTCTCTGATTGATCAGCATACAGGTTATGTTAATTATTTAGCTATTATAAGTAATTCTATGCTAAGTATTCTTGTCGAGAACCAGAAAATTAATCCTTATTAAAATATATTAAATACGTTCACTTTTTATGTCATTTCTGTCTTGAGACAGTTTTAAGGGCAGGAACTGGGTGCTATTCATCTTAGTGTTCCAGGCGGTTCATGGACAGCCTTACATATAGCAAGTAATGAATACGTATCAGATGGGTATCTATACCCATGTGTATCTATAATCAAGGTGCACACGGAATAATGAAGAATGTTATACAAATGGAAGTTATATCCATTCGGAAGAGCTCATGAGGGGGAGAGCTGCTCTCTGTCTTCACAACACAGAGCATTCTTGGCAATTGCTCAAGGCAGAGCGGGAGCAAGGGTCTGAGCTCATGTGTGAGGAGCTGTGCTGGTCAGCCGGAGCACATTTTGCAATTTTGGTGACTAGACAGATAAGAAGAAAAATGGGAAGAGAATTTGAACAAGGAAATCACAGAAGGAAAAAGACGTAGAGTCAGTAAACACAAGAGAAGATGCTCAACCCTCATTAGTCAATGGGGCATGCGGGTTGAAGCCACAGTAAGATGCCATTGCACACCCTCAGATGAGCACCCGTTGACAATCTCAACAGTACCAAGAGGCATCAAGGGCAGAGCACAACTCCCACACCCTGCTGGACTGCAGCTGGGCAAAGTCCAAGATGAACACAGCCTTTAAGCTAACACATTTACGTCATACCCAGAAACCTCACACGTGCACACCACCTATAGGGGGCATCAATATTCACTCCGGTGCTCTAACTGTGAGAACTGTCAACAACTTCCATGTTGGTCAAGAAGAGAAGGAATGAATAAATTATGTTCTAAGTGTCCATCAACAGATGAATGGATAAAGAAGACGTGGTATAGATATACAATGGAATACTACTCAGCCATAAGAAAGAACAAAATTTTGCCATTTGCAGCAATATGGATGGACTTGGAGGTCATTATACTAAGTGAAATAAGTCAGATAAAGACAAATACTGTATGATATAACTTATATGTGGAATCTAAAACATATTAAAAAGAAACAAAACTGAGTTATTTGTAGTGAGGTGGATGGACTTAGAGTCTGTCATACAGAGTGAAGTACGTCAGAAAGAGAAAAACAAATACCATATGCTAACACATATATATGGAATTAAAAAAAAACGGTTATGAAGAATCTAGGGGAAGGGCAGGAATAAAGATGCAGACGTAGAGAATGGACTTGAGGACATGTGGAGGGGGAAGGGTAAGCTGGGATGAAGTGAAAGAGTGGCATGGACTTATACACACTACCAAATGTAAAATAGATAGCTAGTGGGAAGCAGCCGCATAGCACAGGGAGATCAGCTCGGTGCTCTGTGACCACCTAGAGGGGTGGGATAGGGAGGGTGGGAGGGAGACGCAAGAGGGAGGGGATATGGGGATATATGTATACGTATAGCTGATTCACTTTGTTATAAAGCAGAAACTAACACACCATTGTAAAGCAATTATACTCCAATAAAGATGTTTAAAAAAAATATTAACAAACTAATGAATATAACAAAAGAAAAGCAGACAGATATAGAGAACTAGTGGTTGCCAGTGAGGAGAGGGAAGGGAGGAGGGGCAGTATACGGGTAGGAGATTAAGAGGTATAAGCTATTAGGTATAAAATAAGCTACTATGGATATATTGCACAGCACGGGTAATATAGCTAATATTTTATAATAACTATAAGTGGAGCATAACCTTTAAAGATTGTGAATCACTATAGTGCACACCTGTAGCTTATATAATATTGAACAGCAGCTATACTTGAATTAAAAAAATTATATTCTAGTATGAATAATAAATCGTGGTATCATACACTTATATATATTGTATATGTAATACTATACATAATGTGATAGATACTCTATGGATGTATAATTGCTGCATACGTAATATAATTATTGAAATGAGTGGAGATCCAGGATTATATGCATATAAATTTTAAAACATGCAAAACCATACTAGGTATTTCTTGTATACTAAAAACAAAGCATGGGGCTTTCCTGGTGGCACAGTGGTTGAGAGTCCGCCTGCCGATGCAGGGGACACGGGTTCGTGCCCCGGTCCGGGAAGATCCCACATGCTGCGGAGCGGCTGGGCCCGTGAGCCATGGCCGCTGAGCCTGTGCGTCCGGAGCCTGTGCTCCGCGACGGGAGAGGCCACAACTGTGAGAGGCCCGCGTACCACAAAAAAAAAAATACATGAACACGCAATGGACAAAGGCAGAGAGAAGAGGAGCCCAGATGTTTACTTGGCATGTGGAAGGCGAAGCAGCCCACAGCAGGGGAAGCTGTCTACTGGGCACGGGGTGTGTCTTCCTGGAGGACTTCTGAAATTCATCTATTATAAAAAGAGTAGGCAGGGGCTTCCAAACCGTCCACCTTCCAACCAGAAGGGGTTCTGATGCCCCGGGCTAAGGCTGGGCCATCAGACAGAAGGGAGAAGCCAGAGCAAGGCAGACCCAGTGAAGCGTGGCCCTGGAGGTCGCCCACCACAGAGCAGGGCCTCGGAATCCAGACCCATAAGCCTGTTTTTCCCTTGCACCAGGGAAGACTGCTCTCGTCCCCTGCTACTCTTGACGGCGGAGCCGGAGGGAACTGGCGGAGTCCCCAAGGCCTGCTGCCAGGTGAGAGAGGGCAGCACGGGCCTGGAAAAGAGGCCCAGGGTTTTCACGCCAGAGAGGCCCTCGCGGTTCCACGGCTTGTCACCCTGCCACATCCAGAGAATCTTCTTATCATTTAGGGGTTAATCATCATTACTCACCTGAATTTATTTTGCTGACCACTGATACCATCCCTGAAGATTTTCCAGACAAACCAGAACTAGACCATGGATTAGATGGAATAAAATCCTTTCCTGGATTCGGGAGTATGCCGTTTCTTATATTTATTCCTAATAGGGAAGAAATGTTTTTCAAATGCAAAATTTATATTTAATCTTGCATCACATGTCAGAGATGAAACGAATGCAGAATCCAATTTGTCAAAGACTTCCCGTGTTTCAACAATCAAAGCAAAAACTGACCATGATGATGTCATCAGATAGGTGGCAGAGGAAAGATGCCATCTTCGGGGTGAGTGTGCTGTCTCACTGGTGGGTGGCCTGACAGACCTCAACTTCTACCAACAGATCTGTCCACGTCTGATGTCTTGACCACCTGGTGCAGTCCTGGGCTTCTGGGTCCCTTGGCCTTCCTACTCATCTGCCTTCGCAGACCACTGCCTTTCCGTCAGCTGCCCAAGTTCTTCTCTTGTCCCTCCACACCCCCAAGCCCAGCTCCGCAGCCCTCTGCTCTCCTCTTTCTGAATTCTGAAATTCCATCCTCTCAACCTGACATGGACTATGGGAGGTGACTCTGGTCTGTACCAATGACCCTCACCGACTCCCTCACGCCCAAGGCTGCCTTGACCTCAACTGCAAGCAAACCACTGCCCCCCCCGGACCACCCACTTCCCACTCCTACCAGGCCTTGCAGGTAGCTTTCAGAACAGAAAACCTCAATTCATCCTTTACCCTTCTTCATCCCCTAGAGCCCAAAAGAAATAACTCTCTCTGCCTGTGCTCACTGCAGCTGGAGTCTTTGCCCCCCCCATACCCTGTCATCTGGGAAGTGGCAGGCCAGTCTCCTAAGGCCACAGTGCCAAGCCCGATGAGGTCTGGCAGTATTTAGGAGGCCTGTTCCCAGTCAAGAGTGGGGAACCAGTGCATCAGCAGGGCCTCCATTCCCCGCCCTAGGTCTCCACCCTGGGTCTGAGCACCACTGTCCCCACCTGGACAACAGCGACAGCTTGTGGGCCCCTCACCCATGCAGCACACAGATGTCAAAAAAAGCACGTCAGTCCACCAGCTATGACCCTTCAAGAGTTTCCAGTGGCTCATGAAATAAAATCCAAATTTCTTATAAGACACCCAAAGATGCCTCACGCGTCTAACACCTCATCCTCTCTGACGGGGCTCGGGCCATATGCTGGCCTCTCTCAAGCCAAGCCCTTTCCTGCCTGCAGGCCTCTGTACTGGCTGTTCCCTCTGCTCAGCATGTCTCTGTGCACGTGGAGTTCTTTCCCAATCGCTGGGGCCCAGGTCGGAGTCGCTTGCTCAGAGAGGCCTTCCCCGACCACTCTGTCTAAAGTACTGCCTCTGCCCCCATTTCATCACCCTTAACGCCAGTTGTCACCATCTGTGGCTATGGTGTGTCCATTTATTTAGGGACTGTCTCCCACCACTAGAAAATACGAGGGTGAGGATACTGTCTACAGGCTGCTGGCTAAAGTCACTGCATAGCCTGTGATGTGAATGGAGGCCCTAGAGGGGGGCAGCCTAGTGGCCCCTCCTGGCTATTGTGTCCACCAGATTCTCAGTGCCCAGCATGGGACGCTGTGCAATACGGATTTACTGATGGAATGAATTTGAGAATGAACGGTTGGCTAACACTGTACGCTTAGAATACGGAGAATGCGAAGAGAGGTCTGGGTACCCTCCAACTACAATGTTTTCACTTAACCCCTGTGGTACAGCCACATGGGGTGACTAAGCTCCCATCTGCTTTCCTGAGAAAACACACAGGGCTGGTAGTTTCTGGAGAGACCTTGGGCAAGCTGCCTGGTTCCTCCTGGTTACTCCTTCCCTGGGGACTGGACCCGGTTTCCTCTACCAAATTTCTTATCTTAGGCAACTACAGAAGATAAGAATGTGAAGCCTGGGAATTCCCTGATGGTCCAGTGGTTAGGACTCCGCACTTCCACTGGTCAGGGAACTAAGATCCCGCATGCCATGTGGCCAAAAAAAAAAAGAAAGAAAGAATGTGAAGCCTGGGCTTCAGCTAGTATTTCTATGGTGGTCCCACCAGTTCGGAAGAGAAGCCCCAAGCACTTGCAATCCAAAACAGGATCTTTGTGAACACGTGACTCCAGGGACACGATTTCTTATCAGCGATCAGAGCAGAGGCAGGAATGTTTATTACCAGGCAGGTACCGGGAGTGCTTCAGGTAGTGCTGCTTGGCCGCCGACCTCAAGGTGGGCGTGTCGCACCGGGGATAGGATGTCTGGGTTGGGGCACTATTTCCGGTGCCCACGGGCTCTGAGGGCTTCAGGTCCAGAACACTCTCAAATCTGAGTGGGGAGAAGATGGTTTCGGTCAGCACGAGCTGGGCAGCTCATCGGACGTAAAGATGACCTCACAGACCCCAGGTGCAGTCCGTGCACAGACAGGAGCCCACACTTGCCTGCACAGAGTCTCATCGCTCTGTCTCTTCTTGTTTTTCAGGTCAATCCTGGTGAACGATGGGCTGAAATCCGAGTCATCTAAGTCAGCCCAGCCATCAGAATCCTTTGCTAACCTGGAAACGAGACCCCACCTTCTCCTACTCTTTGGCTTGATCTCACCATTTTTGTGCTCCAGGCCAGTGAGAATTCTCTGTGTATACAAGGAGAGGGGGGAAAAAAGCAATACTTGGCATTAACGGAGCTCACCCACGAGTAATCCCCATTCTGAACTTTCTCGGTTATGTAAAGCAGGGTTCTGGGGCGTTTCCTTCCCCAATATGCAATATACTGTTTATTGGAAAGGACAACGGTGGAAAACACAGTCCCGGACCTGTGTCATTCATCCTGCACAGATTACATCAGTTTTCATTCAATGGGGACGCTAAGCTGTGTAAGATAAGGATTTAAAAAAAGAAATTTAAGGTACTTCTCACGTATGAGGAAAGTGGCTGGATGCTGAAACAGGGCTCATCTCTGAAAGAGTTAGTGTGATTGACACTGTCCTAAATAGAATGTAAGAGAATATAGCTAAAGTGTCAGTCACCTGCTCTTTTATAGAAAACAATGCAATTAATGCCTTCTTTGCCTTCTCAGTAGACCTGGATCCTAGTTAACTGCAGAATTAGCTACAGTAAGAAATTGCCAAACACCCACTGCTGCTGCAGGGGGGCGGGGGCAAAGGGGACAGTCTGGAGACACCATCCCTGTAACCTCATGCTGCCCTAGTCGGGAGCCGGCACTCACTGAGTGAATGCTAGTCGACAGATAAAGTATTATTTTTGCATAAAGGTGTTAGAAGATCAGACTCTCAGACAGCACTATAAGGCTAACGGAAACCAGACTCCCGTGTCAGATTATTATCTTATTGACTAACACTCACTGTTTCCTTTGGAACAGCAAGAGGAAAAGGAAGAGCTGGGCTCCATCAACAGCCTGGCATTACCAGCGTCGACTGAGGGCACCGATAGGAATAATGATCTACAAATATTAGTGGGGCACTTGATGATTTTCAAAACATCTTCACAAGCAGCAGGACCTCTGATCCCCATGAACAGCCCTGTCTGGTGGGCAAGACAGGCATTAGGATCCTCCTTTTCCAGATTAGGACACTGAGTCCACAGGGATCGATAATAACAATGACTAGCGCTCTCATTATCCACCCCTGTTTCACAGATGAGGGAGCGAGGAGCACAGAGGCCAGGTACCCTGCACAGGGTCACAAAGCTATGAAACAGCAGAGCCGAGATGCGAGACCCTAGTGGTCTGGGGCCGCGTCCAGCCTTTGGCCACCACCCCACGGCCAGGCCCCCAGGCGCGGCACTGTAATTCACAGGCAGAGCCAGAACTTGAACTTAGACCTTTAACTCCAAAGCCAAGGCTCTTTTCACAATTCCATGATATTGCAAAGACAGATCTATGATAATTAGACCTTATCTGCTGAAAAAGAAAATATTTCACTCAGTAAGTAGGGTCAGAGGAGGGACAGGCCAGACACAGGGCTCTCGAGCGAATCTTCCTGCTTACTGCCTGGGGATGCTTGGCGTGGAGGGATGGCAAGAGCAAAGGGCTTGGCTTGTCCTCTGGGAGGTGATCCGTCCTGGAAGCCTCGGCTTTGTAGGGGTATGTGAGATGCTGAGGGGGCTGGCTGGCTTGCTGCTGTCTCAAAGAAATGCGCGTGTGTGGCTTGGTTGGGGGCTGGGCAGGAGGGACCGGCTTTATGTGAGGCGGTGGGGCTGCCTTTTCCAGACCGTCCTTCTGTGGTCTTCCTGAATCCTGAAGGCTCTGTGTGGTGCTGCCCAGGGGGTGCCCAACCTGGAAGTAAGGATATCGAAGCGCCTGGAACGACACATAAGGCTGTTTTAGGAGAAGAATCTGGCCAGGAAGGTTGACACCATTCAGGGTTGCTGGCTAGATGTCACGAAACCGGTTTACTATAGTTGCTTAGCCCAAACCAATTATAAAACAGCAACCTGAATCTGTAACACCCTTTGTGAATTTCCTTATCTAAAATAGTGTAAAATGTACGGACTGGTTGCCACACTCAAATTACTTGGGTAAAGCATCCAGGTTCACTGCTATGCCCTTTGCTACTTCTGCCAGTATCCTGGCTTTGTAACTTATTTGCTGTGTGTCTTAAACATAATATTTCACCGTGCTAAGCACATTTCTTCAGTCCATAGAAAGAAAAAAAATAAAATGGAGAGAGCCAAGTATAACGATCCAGGAGGACTCTGAAAAATCAAATATAAAATAAGCAGGTACAGATAAACAACAAGGATTTACTGTATAGCACAGGGAACTACCTCCAATATCTTGTAATAATCTGTAATGGAAAAGAAATGTATATGAAACTATCACTTTGCTGTACACCTGAAATTAACACAATATTGTCAATCAACTATACTTCAACTAAAAAAAAAAATAAAATAAGCAGGTGCATCTGCTTGAACACCAGAAACGCCAAGAGTGTAATGCATGCTACAGTTAAACCTTGCCCATCAAGATAATCACGCTCTCTGGATCGCCGAGGGATAAATCTTAAAGTGCTGGGTTTGCAATTCTTTCTGAAATATTCCCTAGTCTTTTTGAGTGGAAGTCATTGAATACAACATAACCTTTCTCGATCAATCTGGGACATAGCTATAAACACCTGTAACGATAGTAAGTGTAGATACAGAGGCAAATAACATGGATATGTGGTCCTGGACCCTGATATCTAACGCGGAAAGTCTTCTCTGTAGTCCCAGGTATTTTTGCAAGTCTCAACTGACTTGGGGGTATTTTTAGCTTTTCTGATACTATGCTTAAAAGTACACATTCCTCTCTTGGTTCCTGGGTTCCTTACAGAATCTTTTTCTTTTCATCTCTAAAAAACTTTACATTGTAAAAAACTGGGTTCATCAGAAAGCTTCCTTCCTGCCCTGAAACCATTTGTTTCTCCAACCTTCTTGAGCCACCCAGGGTCTTGGCTGTTTCTTCTTTGAGCCACTGGACAGCTGCTTTTCTCCCATTCCTTAATCCCCCCAGCCGTCAGCTCTCAGCTCTCACAAATTCTAACGTCATGTCGGCCCTATCTTCAAGTGCCCCTGTCACTGTCGCTCAGCCAAATCACTGACTCTGATTAGAACTGGTCACCTTTTTGATTCTCTGAGCAGTGGGATTATCAATGGGACAAGCTGAGAAGGGGCCAGGTACGACTACCACAAAAAGAAGCTGGCAGGAGGCCTGGCGGTGTTTGAAGCCCATGGCACTGTGTGTCTCTTTTGGGTGTACTTTATAATCTAAGTCAAAGTGGCCTTGGGGGAGGGCGGATTGGGAAAACAGGAGGTATGGAATTGGGAAAACAGAAGATGTGTCATCCACGTGACAGAACTGCCATTGATAGATAGTACACTATCTGTACTAGTTACTGGTAGAGGTATTAAGGCAAATCACTTAAGCTTTCTTTTCTTTTTTTTTTTTTTTTTGCAAATCGCTTATACTTCCTGAGATTCAGTTTTCTCATTTATAGAATGAAAACAGTTAACACCTATCTCATGGAGACTTCACAGCGTTAAAATCACATAAAAACATACTAAAGCATGTGCAAACTATAAAGTGCTATAAAATGCTAATTACATTTATTATCCTAGCGCTCTCTCTCTCTCTCTCTCTCTGTCATCTGTAAAATGAGTGATTTGGATCTTACAAGATATTTTCACTTTGAAACTGCCTTTCAACAACCAGTACTGCCTTATAAACAAACTGCTACATCATCTTAACTCATAGAGAATATATTTGAAAACATCTGCCAAAGACAGGTGGATATATGTTTATTTTCATTTTCACGTATACGGTGATATATGACGTGAATTGTACGGCAATCTTCAAGGCAATATATTGTTTACACCTTAACTACTTGAGACACAGACAGTTTCAAACTATTTTAAGTTCTTATACCTTATATAGTTCACCATTAGTGGTATTCAATACTAGTTTTCACACGTAATGCCTAATAAAATACTTCCCATGAGATTTATAGGAATTATTCACAGTTAGACATGAACTTCGAGAGAAACGCATCCGAAGAAAATGGAAGGAAACCTGACTAGCTGTTGGCCGTTTCTTGGGATCCCACTGCAGCATGTCTCTCAGGAGATGAACTGCTTCGCTGCTGGCATTTGGAATCAGGGTCTTCAAGTTATTGGGCACACAGTGGGGCCAGCGGAAGTTCATAGCACTCGACAGTTGGTAGCCTTCAGGCCAGTCAGTCTGAAAGAAGGAAAAGGTAGAAAATCTCGCTCAGCCAATTGCTGTGATCGGACTTTATAATCTGGCGTGTATGACGTGTCACTGCCACGTCCATACTAACTATGGTGGCGGTGGCACTGTGGGTACTGAAATGCACAGAGCCAGGAGGGGTGCAAGTGGCGGATAAGGGATTAGAGTTAGGGGGCTGGGCAGTAGATATTTTTAGGAGGGGAGGACAGTACCAGAGCTGTTCTTTAGGGGAATAAGTCTGGCCACAGACTGGAAGAAACGCTGGAGGGAAAAGACTTGAAGGCAGAAAGACTGGGGAGGTGCCCCCCTCCCCAGACACAGGCAGGGCTTCAGTCTGAGATACCGGCTGGAGATAGCAGGATCTATGGGCCAGCTGCTTGGATAAAGGGAAAGGGGAGCAAGGGAGAGAGGAAGAAGGTAAAACTGAAACTCAGCCTCAAGGCTAGGCTCTGGGATGTGATGGGACCACAGGCAGAAGTGGGGAATGAGCGAAGGAGGCTGGTTGGGGGCGAAACAAAAAGCAGTCTGGGGCTCCCCTCGTGGCGCAGTGGTTGAGAGTCCGCCTGCCGATGCAGGGGACGCGGGTTCGTGCCCCGGTCTGGGAGGATCCCGCATGCTGCGGAGTGGCTGGGCCCGTGAGCCATGGTCGCTGAGCCTGCGCGTCCGGAGCCTGTGCTCCGCAACGGGAGAGGCCACAGCAGTGAGAGGCCCGCGTAAGCAGTCTGGGTCAGACGTGCTGAGTTGGAGGTAAGGGTGAGGGTGTCAGGGAAACATCCCAGAGGAAGATGTAAATTTGTGACCAGAGTTATAAAGGAAAGGGGGAGGGCTACAGATCACATTAGGAGACGTCTGCACGGATAAGAGTTGTAGCCACGAGAACGCAGAAGCTCTGCAAGCGAGCGGAGAGGACGCGGGCAGAAAAGCAGAGGAAGCCAGGACGTCTTCCACTGCAGGGTAGGAGAAGGGCGTGGAGGACTACCCAGGGCGAGGAAGATCCAGAACGAGCCGGTGCTGCCCAGGGCGGGGGGCAGGGAACACAGGAAGCTGCAGCTTTGTCCCACAGGCCTTTGTCCCACCTCATTACCTTTTTGGGTGTCCCCAGCACTTGGCAGATTTTGAAGATTGTGTCGATCTCACTGGCCCCGGGGAAGAGTGGCCGGAGGGTGTACACCTCTGCCATGATGCAGCCCACGGCCCAGATGTCGATGGGGGAGCTATAGTTTGTGGACCGCAGGAGCACCTCCGGGGCCCGGTACCTGCAAGACCAAGGAGAAGCTAGTTCCATACCCGCCGGTCAGAAGCAAACTAAATACACACTCAGCTCCTCAGAGCGTTTCTGTATTTCTGTTTTCTGTCTAGTTCAGGGCGGTGCACGGACTCATCAAGCAACAGCTGTAGCTGCAGCGTAAAGCTGGACTCCTCCGCTTCACAGCGTTTTCTATGGAGCATTTCTTGACAGGCCTCTGCTCTATAGCATTTTCGAGCAATATAGACAGTGAGAGAGAAGAGGAAAAGAGCGAGTGAGAGAGGACGGAAAAGGAGCAAGAGAGAATATAGAGCTAGTGGTCTGTAGGCTCTTCTTGGTCATGGCCAACTGCTTAAATCAAATTCTTAGGGCCTGAAAGTTTTAATAACACCAACTGGCTGATTTTCAGACAGGTCTTTGGAGAATCTTTCACACAACTCTTTTAGGAAAAGGTCTTCTGGAAGCTCTATATACAGAATATTATTTAGATTATGGAAAAGCACAAGGGACTTCCTTTTTAAAAAAGTTTTTTATTGAAGTATATTCGATTTACAGTGTGTGTTAGTGTCTGTTGTACAACAAAGTGATTCAGATACATATATTCTTTTTCAGATTCTTTTCCATTATAGTTTATTACAAGATATTGAATATAGTTCCCTGTTGGACTTCCTTCTAAAATTGTTTACAACACAAGCTTTTTAAAAAAAAAATAAATTTATTTATTTTTATTTTATTTATTTTTGGTTGCGTTGGGTCTTTGTTACCATGCATGGGTTTTCTCTAGTTGCGGTGAGCAGGGGCTACTCTTTGTTGTGGTGTGTGGGCGTCTCACTGCGGTGGCTTCTCTTGTTGCGGAGCACGGGCTCTAGGCGTGCGGCCTTCAGTAGTTGTGGCTCAGGGCTCTAGAGCACAGGCTCAGTAGTTGTGGCACACGGGCTTGGTTGCTCCACAGCATGTGGGATCTTCCCGGGTCAGGGCTCAAACCCGTGTCCCCTGCACTGGCAGGCAGATTTTTAACCACTGTGCCACCAGGGAAGCCCCTATAATACAAGCTTTTAGGCTTGTACAATGCCAACATTCCTACACATATGTGTTTCAAATGGTGTTCTTAGTGGAAAATTAGTATTTGTGACAATAATATTATCCTCAGTATAATCACATGGTCTTTAAATGGTCTTTAAAAATAAGAAATGCAGGGCTTCCCTGGTGGCGCAGTGGTTGAGAATCCGCCTGCCGATTGAGGGGACGCGAGTTCGTGCCCCGGTCCAGGAAGATCCCACCTGCCGCGGAGCGGCTGGGCCCATGAGCCATGGCCACCGAGCCTGCGCGGACGGAGCCTGTGCTCCGCAACGGGAGAGGCCACAGCAGTGAGAGGCCCGCGTATCGCAAAAAAAAAAAATAAGAAATGCAAACACTAATATTATCCTCAGTATAATGGTATATTTTTAAAGAAGTGCAATTAAATCCTTTGAGGAAGATGGTACTCACCATCTGGTAGATACATAGTCCGTGTATGGAGGTCTTGATCGGATTTCTCGGGCCAATCCAAAGTCTGCAATTTTCACGAGTTCGGGTCCCATACAGAGGAGGTTCTCCGGCTTTAAGTCCCGATGGAAGAAGCCTGCGGAGGTGGTGGAGAAGGAATTCAGAGGCAAGATCGTGCCTGCATTACTCTTTGCAGCTGTATTGCTCTTTTCATGACACTGATAGTCTGGTATGACACTGAAGGCTCTGTACATTCATCCCAAGGGTAATGCAGAGCCCTTTGGACCATTCATTTCCCCTTGACAAATACAAAAATGTCGAATCATTCAAAAGTTGATCTTCATAATTTTTTTCCAAGAGAGCAGACTTCTTTTAAAATATCAAAACTCCATTATGGGCTGAGATAACTTGGCAAAAAGAAATTGTCACTCAAAGAAAAATATATCATGCCTGCCTTGCCCCAGTCAGCCAGAAAGAATTTGAGGTTAAAACCATTTCAAAAGACAAGTCTTATGGCTACTGAGAGTTTACATCACAGCAAAAACACAATCACATTTTTTGTTTAAGAAACAAGGGATTTATGAATAGGACCTACTCGTATATGAGATTCTGGTGTGTGTTGCAACAAACGTTTAAATGTCAAATACTGATGACTTTGCCCAGTAAAGAAGCACAGGGGTGCATCTGCAATTCGCATTGTGAAAGGCGGAGATAACTCACGGGATGGGAAGCCTGTCTCAGCTACCGCAGGGCTTTGGGGGTACATGTAGGAGAGACTCAAACACCCACTGATCAGTATCACATGCCTCTGAAGACCCCAAACCTTCCTCTTGCAGAGAGTACCACTGACAGACATCATTCTACCTGAGTCTAAGTCTCAATGGGTCATCAAAACCGGAAATACAGCTGTGTCAGTGCTGCCGGTGGGGTTACTGGTTACCTGCCACCGTCACCAATGTTGTGAAGCTGGATTCTACGAGCGCATTTACGGGAGGAAGGAAGAGCTCTCACTGAAGACGCCGGCTATTCCTCACCCACCTCTGTGCCGATGTGCTCAAGGCTGCATCTCTAACGTGCCTGCTCAATCCTCTCCAGACCTGTGTCTCTGATGGGACAGCAGCTGATGTCACTGTCACCCTTGCACTGACCTGTCCCAAACCACTCTTCTCCTCTCCCAAATTCTCTCTCCTTCTTGAACGTTTGATATGACATCCAGGTAGCTTGTAGTTATGCTGGATCCATCTGTCCCCAGACAGTAATGGAGCTGTGTCACATTTTCCATCAAAATACCTCCTATCTGTCCTTTCTGCCCTTTCTCTGACTTAAAAATGCAAGCAGTTATGAGAATGGGATCTTTTGCCAGTGCATCCAGCAAGGCTCCCGTGGCCCCTAAAACATATGACCTGCGAGACCGATGGTCTCTCTTCCTAAACACTCAGAGCATCAAAAGCATGGAGAAAAGAGATGGCAGACATCATTTTCTTACTGAACAGATGGGAAAAGTGAGTCATGGGGGTAGCGGGGGATGAATTGGTCACAATCCTACCAAGAAGTGTGTCAGAGCTCTTGCCCTATCCGGCTCTGTTCTGTCCCTGTCGATCCAGACAGCCAAATCTTGACTTGTGGTGCTGGGCCTCTCAAGTCCACATTCACCCTGTCTCTCCTCTTAGACTCCCTTTTTCTCCTCTAGTTGGGCTACACTGTTGTTTCCAAACATAAGTGGCATTTCTCTGATAATGAAATGTCCTCCACCCCCAGGCCCCACTGCAACTCCCCCTGCCACCATCTATATAACACCCACTCAACAAACCTGCATCTTCTCCCTGTTCAGTTCATCCTATCACATCAACTATACTCAGATACAAGCATCATTCTTGGACTCCAGACCTCGGACCTTGCTTCCACCCAGGTCACGCTCCAGTACACACTGACCACCTCCTCCCATCGGTCAAGCTTTATCCTTTCCCTGCTAACTCATCTTTAATCCTACTTCCACGGAGAACATGGGCACTAATGAAATGAGGAGAGAGAAGATTCTGGTTCCCCATTTATCCCTCTAAGCAGCTTTCCTTTCTATGGATCATACTTCAGGCCCAAAATAAACTATCAGAGGGAAAATGGCTAGGAAAAAAAGTTGAACTGCAAACAGACTCTTTAACAGTGACTGATGAAAACTGTATTTGTCAGTTGACATATGTCACCTGTTATACTGTATTCAAGGATAAGCCTTTATAACTAGGAAGCATTTGTGAATATGTCTGTAGAATATCTGGCCCTCTGTTCTTTTCATTACTGAATAATAGCAATAATTATTATCAGCCTTATACCCATGAGTTCTATTCCTTGGTAATTTAAGGTATAAGACCCTCTTGTCGTGTACCTTTACTTTTCATCTCTATTTTAACGAAGCATCACGATTTTATCACTATGAGAGGAAACGCTGCACAGTGGTTAAGTGTGTAGACCGATCAGGTTGCCTGATTTCAAATCTGGCTGGAAAATCACTTAACCTCTCTGTGCTTCACTTTCCTCCTCTGTAAAATGGGGAAATAACAGCATCTACCTCATGGGGTTGTTTTGCAGGATTCAGCGTGTTAATATTTGTAGAGCTTTCAGTGCAGCGCTTGGCACATCTGCACCTTGCAAGAGCTTGTCACTGTTAGTAGTACGAATCCTCTCATTTTATCTTCCCCACAACCTGGCAAGGGGGACAGGCAGACACGGCTCCATTTGTTGCAGATAAGAATTAAGGCTCGCGAGGCCGGTGACTGCCCACCCCCCCTCACCCCCCCCCGGGGCCCCCCCCGCCTGTGAGGAGGTGGCACTAAGTTCTGATCTGACTCCTGGCTGGGCACGTGTTCTGCTGATGTGTGCACTCAGGCTTGTAACAATGAGCCCACGTCACCCTCTGAGCTTCTGATTCACAGTGGAAACCCTTATTGCTGGGTTATTCAGAGATCAGGCAACGGCAAAGTGCTGTTAACACAGAATCTTCCTGTTCGAAACTGTTTGGCTTTCAGAACACAGGAACAGACCTCCAATTTAATTTCAGGGTACCCCATGCCAGTCGAATAACAGAGGGATTTTCTCTTTCATCCTGGCAGAAAATGCGTTGTGCTTCGTTTTTTTATTAACAACCCTTGGGCAAGAAAAACATCAAGCCACAAAGAAGGCTTTCTCCCCTCCACATTCTGTTCATGAGGAATCTGATAGGAATATAGGGAAATAACCAGAGAATACTTAAACATTATGAATTTCTGTAGCACAACTTCCTGCTAGGGAAGTTGTAATTTCACAGGTATTACTGAATTTAAACCCACAGTGCTTTTATCAATAAGGCCAGGAGGACAGCAACACATAGAAAGGCCAAGGGCTGACTCAAGGTCACGCACAGCAAGACAGTGGTGAAACACGGTAGCAGAGAACCACCTCTTGGGGCCAAACATTGTCCTCTAAGCCACCTAAGGCATTCTGGATTTCCTGCATGGATGTCTGTAAGGGCAGGGCAAGGATGAAACACGGTTTGCATTAATTATTTAATTCCTGCAAAGTATATCTGCTTTGGCATTGCTCGATCAGCACCAAGTGGAGCTGAGTTTTCATTCCCTGTGGGGGGAAGCAGTCACTGACATGAACCATGGCCATGGCAACCACCTGCAGCTCTGTTCTCTGCTCCCAAAGGAGTCCACTCCCAGGGACAGAATGCACCTTCTCACTGTGAGAACCAGACAACAGAGAAGAGCCTGAAACTCACAAGACAAATCTGCAAAGTGCTTTTGATTATTTCTTTTCCGTGACTGGAGGAAAAGAACAACATAAAGCTCCAAAGTTATGTCAACACCGTATGAAAACCATTCAAAGCTTTCAAAAATCATTTATCAATGAAAATGAGATAGAACCTGCAAAGTGAATATCCACCCCACCTCCAACTACTATCACCACTTTCTTCACTTCTTGTTCTCTGTTCTCTGTGAGAAGACACAGGTTTTTCTAGAGAAGTGTAGCAAACGGGCACAGATACGGGAGCTAATCTCCGCTCTACTGCTTTAATGCAGTGGGGTCTTTGGCAGGTCTTTAAACCTCTCTGAACCTCAGTTTCCTCTTCTTTGAAAGGAATAGATACCATCTGTCGTCTCTACCTGAGAAACTGGCAAGGAAACAAATAAGGTAACGGATGAAATAATATTAAGCTCAGACTGGGACTGGCACTTAGCTGGGGGAGAGTGTCCACAAGAATCTTAGGGAGAAGCATGGTGCTGGGGTTAGAAAAGCGAAGGAGGTCTGACCGTCCTAAACTGAGCTTTCCCTTCCACCATTTCTGAACACAATCGGAGTATGTAAGGTGTGCAAGGAAGACTGACAGTGCAGAGTTTCAAAGAGGTGTTTTGACACAATAATTTAGGGATGCTAAATTACTGGATACGAATATGTACTCTGTGTGTGTGTGCATACATGTGCATTTGTGGGTATTGGGGGGAGAGTGTATGTGTAGGTGCACATGTGCATGTGTCCACGCAGATGTGTGCGTGTGTATGCCCAAGTATGGGTGCGTGTGTGTGCGTGCGCATCTGCGTTGATTTGATGGGATTTGGTAGAGACCTGGATAAAAGGATACAAGTTCTTTCTGGCAACAACTATCTGAGTCTCACAAAAAGCAACAAAAAGGAAAGGAAGAGAAAGCCAACACGTGTCAACTTTCTTATAGATCCACCATGCCGTTCCCAGTACTGAGCAAAGAGCCCCAGTAACTGAGACACTATGACGGGTCCCTATGTGAAAACTTCTGGTTGGCCTTTCTCTTTGGAGAATCCCTTTGATTTCTCACCATTTCTTTTTCCTGGGCTCTCAGATCTAGTAAGTGCCTCTTCTCCTCCTACTTGTCCCTAAAGACACCATACCAGAAGTTTTCAGCATTTTGCAGACTCATACCATCCCTTGGGAAATTCTTGTGGCAAAAGTGCTCCTTCTACCCGTGTCAGTGGAATCAGAGATACCTTTTACGGAAAACTTTTTACTAGAATTGGTTCATGGGCTTGCATATCACTCTCGAATTATTCAGCACATGCCCGCAGCTTCCAAGAACTTGTACAGACAGCCTCTGTTTGGCCTCTACATGTGATGGTTGCTTAGGGGTCACAGAGCAGGCTGGGAAGGGTCCCAGACGTACCAAGCAGCACAGTGTCTTTTCCCCTCACTGCCAATTTGCGTCAAATCTGAACTGACTGTATCATCAAAGGGCTTCCGCCCAGTTTCCTTATTGGGTAATGAAACTCATTTGTTGGTGCAATATTTGCAATGGCAATGATACCCTTAGACTGGGAGGGAACAGATTTCTGTCTGTGCAAGATCAGCTTGCCATCTGTCTGTATGTCAAAGCAACCTCAAATGGCCTTCTGAGGGACTCCTGGCTCCCCTGGTGGACACGTCCATCCCGAGGCTCTGCGTTCATGAGAACATACCGACCCAACCCAAGTTGGGTCTGTGGCCAGTTAGTAACCCAAACTAGTAATGCCTCAGGACTTGCTGGAAATATAACCTCAAATGCATTGCTACTCAATACTGTTCAAAAGTTCAGCTAAGAACAATAGTGATGGAGGATTTCCTGAAGGGTATGTGACCATCCACACCTCTGGATGCCTTAAATCTCTCCCTGGACTCACCAGACCATCCCCAGAGTGGATCATACTGGGCCCCAGTAGGACCATTTTCTCTGATCAGGTGATGTAATTGGCCTATATTGAGGAAGATGACCTGAAACTGTCCCATGTAACTTGTCACCGTGTTTACCATAAAGTCATGTTACATAAGGATCCATGACAGAAACCTCTCTGGTATCAGTACCAAGAAAAGTTCTGCTTCTCTTGGGCAACTGAACTGTTTTTACCTTGGAGGAACCATGTAGGTTGTAATTGGTTGTGTTTCACGTTCTGCATTGTCTGACAGCAAACTCAGGCTCACATCTGTAGCCTGCTTCTTCTACTTAAGTAAAACTTGCTGACATGTATTTTGTCGATTGACCTCACCCCGGCTATGTCCGTGCCTTGTTTTGCCTTTTTCTTTGCTTATTTTAAGTGTATTTTATTTTCCTGGATTGCACAGATCTTGTTAGACCACTTTGCACCCTTCTGAACAAGCTGAAATTGAAATACATTAAAAAAATGAAAAGCCACAGCAAAGCAGTGTTAGTTAGTAGGTTAAACATCATATGTGAAGCTTCTATGAATTCTAATCGTAGGTTCCTGATTAATACACCAGTTAATGGTCAGGAATAACTCTTAGATCTGTAACTAACAAGCTTCATGTTAAAGCCTAATGAATAAGAACACACAGACATGATAAATAATGAGGGAAATTCAGAAATCAAGCTACAGAAGATAACATATTCCAAAATCCATTGTCAGCCTCTCAACTCTTCAATTTTTTCTGAGAGTCAATTACAAAAGACACTGATGCTTCCTACATCTTCTACCTGATGACAGCATTTCACTGCTATTCCAAAGCACAATACTCCAAATCACCTACCGTGTTTGTGAATAAATGCAAGTCCTTGCAATATCTGATACATGATATTTCTTATAGCAGATTCAGGAAACAACTTATTTCTGTATAGGGCAGAGGAAAAAAAGTTATAAGTCTAGATTTATGAAATTTGTTAATGAAAACAAAGCCCGTTTTCATGCTCTTTTCGTTATACAGTAAGAATTTAAGAAAACACTTGCTGACATGCTAATTTGACTAGATCCTCTGATAATAAAGATCAAAGAAAAACAACTGCTTATCCATGTAAGAGAGCCTACCTTATAAGCACCAAATCAGTTATGTTACAAAAAAGAAACGATCAAACATTTAATAACAAACAAATTCCCTCCAAGGTATCATATAAAAGTCTCCTCTCTCCATAATATAATTAAAGCTTAAAAATTTTTGATGGGGAAAATCTGAGGTCTTTCAGATGAAGGGCTCATGAGATGCAGTGGATAGTGACATTTTCCCTGGTTGGGCAAACCACACAGCTTCTCTGCTGTTATTGACAACGGAAACGATACTTGTTCACTGAAATCACTCAGAAGGATGCTCAGAATGGCATTCAACTGCCACCAGGAAAATGTGCCCAAGAGGTTCTACATGGTTTACTTGTCAAGTCCAAAATGACCATCAGAGGTAAGTTTTTTAAATTAGTTTCTTTGTCTTCCCAGCATGCGAGCCCTGTGCACCGTAGCAAGAAAGGCACTGAAAGGAACCTGGAAGTTCCGATGGATGGCTCAGAATGAATGAAGCTGCTACACCCCTCACTTGTGGTCACTCTGCCCATACAGTCCTGTTGGGAAGGAGAGCTGCAGAGTATCTGTTAAATCTCTGAGCCTGTTAGGGTGAATAACCCATTAAGACATTCAAGACGGCAGCACTGAAAGCAGCTTCTCTGCCGTTATCACAGGGCCTCCAAAGCAGGAATGCAGATGGGGCCCCTCATCTCATGGGCAGCTTTAAACAGCCAAGGCCAAGCAGCATGACCACAATAAACAAAAGCAGAAAGAAAACACATCCACTTTGCAACATTTATTTCTAAGATCATGATGACCACACTGTACCTTTCTTTAATGAGTTGGTAAAGATTTTCCTTCATGTACTCAAAGATAAAATAAAGATGATCATTTTCCCTGATAACTTCTTTTAATTTTACTACATTGGCATGGTTGAGCTTCTTTAAAGACTGAAAGGCGAAGAAGAAAAACAAAAAATTAGAGCAAGTCTGTTGTTGAAAAAAGTAATTCCACATATACTTAGGGAGAAACACCTAATTCCAGAACCACAGAGTACCACAATTCATTTGTTATTGACAACGTGTTAATAAATGGTATTTCTCTGAAGTTGGTACTAACTTTATGTAGAAAAACTATTTCAATTAACTGACTAGGAGGTAAGAACTTGACCATAACTGGAACTCCTGGCTGCCCCCAGGACCAGGCAGTGGGCCAGGGCTATTTTAGGTGCACTCCCTCCAGGTGATGGAATTCATGCCATGAAAGTGGCCAGAGGGGAATCCACTGAGGCTTTGATTGATCTGATACTGAAGAGGCAGCTGCTGGGAGCTGAGATCACCAGGCAGCAGTCTGCAGACACTCTGAACAGGAAATTGCTCAGACAGAGGCTGGCAGCCTGATTCTCCCAACTTTCTTCTGACACGTGTGTGTCCATGGGACGCATAGCGCTCCTTACAAGGTGAGTGTTAAAGGAGGAGAAGAAGGAGGCGAGAAGGAGGAGAAATCTCATTGGAAAGATCCTGAGGTGAGATGGGAGAGACACCTCTGCTTCCAAGAACAGCAAAGGTAAAAAAGTCAAGTGGGGGACGAGGAACAGAGGGTGGCTCAGAAAATGGTAAGTGACCCTCTGATTATTCCCCATGCGCATGTACGGTTTTCCTCCTCCTGGAACATACACGTGAGTGCAGCCATGCGCAAGCTATTTTCTGTTTGCATCACTAGCTCTGTCCACGGTGAACAAATACACTTTCATGTTGGTGAGCAGTAATCCAGTTCATGTGTGACAGCTGGACACCCAACTGTGGGTTTGCTCACCAGGTGATCAGAATTTGATAGACCGTCTCCTTCAAGAATGCCTCAAGGGGTCATCGTGGCAGGGGGTTGAGCCCTTTCATTCAAAAAGCCTCTTCCTCATAGAGACGTGAGTCCGATAATAATAAATTGTAAAGCCCTCTTTATCTTTGAATTTCCTTCAAATGAACATTCCTTCTATAAAACAAACAGAATGTCTGAAGATGAAAGTGTTAACATGAGTGTCCAAATCTGGAAGGACACTCAGTAACGACGCACCCAAGGGATCAGAGCTGGGGAATGTGCAATATGACCAAGTTACTTCAAGCAGCTGGGAAGAGAGAGGAAATATGGCCAGTGAATGAGAACAAAATAAGACTCTTCTGGAACCTCTTCCCTGAAAGACAAGCTTTTGCCAAGCGCCTCTCTGGCAGGAAATACTCAGCTGTTTTGGCCAAATGGCCAAATCCTTCCAGAATGACCCAACAGGCTGATTACTTTTTCTAGCTGGGTTGGATTTCTGGTTCTCCATGAGTAGCAAGCATTGCCTAACTTGTAAGCATTCACCAGACTCTCATGGACTGCAGGCGTCTTTCCTGCTTGTTTGCTTAAAATGCACCACCAGCAATGGCTGAGGTGTCCAGTGGATGAGCAGCAGAATGAACAGGGCAGATTCATTCAGAGGAAAATGAAGTCGTTTTCAAAGCTTTGCAAGAAGAGAATTCTAGGCAAGGAGGAGGATACCGTCTGCCGCAAGTGTGTTTTGAGCATGAATTACTGGCCCAAGTCTAACAGTGGCTCCAGCTCTCGTTTCTCAGTGAGGCTCAGGGGCAAGTTAAAGTCTATATCAGTTTAATAGAAAAAGAATTAATTTAAAACATGAATTAATTTTGTGGAGGACTTCATGTGATTCATTTTCAAGAGGTATATTTCCAGAAAGAAGGCATCTTGTGTTGGCTTGGGAAAGGCTTCCAAAAAGATGTAGAGGCAGGACAGTCGTATCAGGCAGAGAGGGAGCATATCAGGGGGATGCTTCAAGGAGGAGGAATCTGAAAGCTCTGAGTGGTCGGTGAGCGTCTCATACACGAGACTTGAAGGAAGAATCAGGCTTGGACAAACTCGGTGGGAGGGCAAGGGCACGTCAGGAGGGAGCCCCTCAGAGACTGGGTGTGGGAGCAAGTGGCCACCCAGTGTCGGAGGGATGAGAACTGCCCGGATGCCAGGTGGACGCCCACTGAAGTCTTCTGACAGACCCTGAGCTTGAGACCAAGCTCCGCTGCCTAGAGCTGTGTTTCCCTCCAGCAAATTACGGAATCTCTGGGCCTCAGCTGTGCCCACCGGGAAATTCAAGATACTAAGACTTTCCTCATCAGGTGGTTGTGGGGATGAAATAAGACAGAGCACGTAAGGTGCTGCCTGGCCCATAACAGCTGCTCAGTAAATGGTAGATGGTGTGTGAGTGAACAGCTGAGTGCTAGGGAGATGAGAGGTGTGGAGAGTGGGGAGCACAGGCCACTGCAATGAGCTATGGTTTCTGAGTGCAGGGGTAGATGATCATTAACACAAGAGGGAGAAAATATAAGCACTGAGGGAGGCAGACATTCTAGAAAATTCAGACGCTGGTGTCCACTAAGCAGGTGGATATATGGGACTGAAGCAGGGGTCAGCAAACTTTTCTGTCAAGGGACAGAGAGTAAATATTTTGGGCTTTCTAGGTCATATGGTCCCTGCTGCAACTACTTAGCTTTGTCAGTGTAGTGTGAAATCAGCCACAGATAATATATAAACAAATGGACATGGCTGCGTTCCAACATTTTTTTTTTTTTTTACAAAAACAGGCAGTGGGCTATTTACTGACCCCTGGTCTAAATGCATAAGAAAGATAAAAGATGTGATGGGGCTGCTGAAGCAAGGGGAAATGAATAAAATCACCCAGGAGGAGAAGCCAGAGCAAAGGAGAAAATTGCTGAGAAGAGAATGTGAGGAATTATCCATACTTAAAGGGTGAAATCATAGAACCACTGGTGAAAGGCAAGAAGAGGTAGAAGAGGTGGGTCAAAGCAGAGTCACAGAGACCTGGGAAAGGAGAGGAGGAAGTGGTCCACAGACAAGAAAATGTCTGACAAAATGATCCTGGACTTTTTTTTTTTTAATCTTTTGGCCACGCCGCACAGCATGTGGGATCTTATTTCTCCGACTAGGGATTGAACCTGCGCCCCCTGTGCTGGCGGCGCAGAGTCTTAACCACTGGACCACCAGGGAAGTCCCAATGATCCTGGACTCGACAGCTGGTGGCTTTTAGGAGAGCAACTTCCGTAAAGTTGCAGAGGTGAATGCCTGATTCAGTTAAGTGGAAAGTCAGTGGTGGGGGGAAGTGACAGCGGAGGGGGTGCTCTGGTAGGTAAGGTCAGGAAGAGGAAGGGGTGGGAGCTCCAGGGGAGGGAGGGCTGAGCCTGGTTAGACAGAACGGTGGGCCCATTGATAGACTGAAGACAAGGAGCCAGTGGAAAGGAGTTTAAAGATATGGGAAGGTTTATAATAGCCAAAGGTGTCCCAGTGTCCATCGATGGATGAATGGATAAACAATATATAGTAGATCCATACAATGGAACGTTAATCAGCCTTAAAAAGGAAGGAAATCCTGACACATGGATGAATTTAGAAGACATTCTGCTAAGTGAATTAAGCCAGTCACAAAAATGACAGATACTGTATGATTGCGCTTATATGAGGTACCTAGTGCAGTCGACAGATAGAATGTAGAATGGTGCTGTCCAGGGGCTGGGAGGAGGGATTCACGGGGAATTATTGTTTAATGGACATAGAGTTTCAGTTTTGCAAGATAAAAAGAGTCCTGGAGATGGGCCATTCTGATGGGTGTACAACATTATGTATGTACTTAATGCCACTGAGCTGTACCATTTTTAGGTCAAATACGCAATTCCGTATCTATTTTTAGGTCAAATACGCAATTCTGTATCTCTTTTGAGTCCTTTGGGTTCTAGCACAGGACACCTTTATCGCTGTTCTAACAATCTGGACTATTTCTCTGATTATCTGCCTGGCAACCTGCCACTTTCCTTTGAGTTGTTGTTAACCTTAATGCGTAGGCATTGTTCGCAGAAAATGTGCAGAGGAGCCTTCTCCAGAGATGGCTACAAAATGTCATTGTTACCTATGTTCAACTTCTGGGTGGTATGACAGATTTTCTGCTGTTGTTCTGTTTGCTATGTAAACAAAACTGTGCAAAGCTTTAAAAAAAATGGTCAGAAGGTAAGTACTATGTATATTTCATCACCATTTGAAAGAAAAGAGACGCTAGTGAGAAACCAGTGAACGTTGAATAAATCTGTGGTTTAGTTAACAGCACTATTACCAAGGTTTAAAAAGAAGTACACGCACACACACCAAAAAACTAAAAAAAAGTGCACACACAGAAATAGCACAGCAATCTTCTCAGCTGTCAGCTGCATTACGTTATCATCTGCCTCCTTTTTCAACATCAGTGAAACAATTCAAACTGTATCAACTATAAATCTATGCGTGTATAAAGCTATTTTCATCAACCATACCATAAATTATCCCTTTGTGTATTAATAAATACCTTGACCTCCCGAAGGTTCATGCATTCCTCCCAGGAATAAAACTTTCTTTTCATTCTAAAAGAGAAGAAAGAAACAAATAGCACGTTTATTCCCAGTAACTGGCTATGCTTTATCTTAAAAAAAAATGTTTTTGTTCTGAACCTAATGAACAGTGCTTAAAGTGGGTTCCAATTTCTACCAGATACTATACTATCCAAAACAGCATTTTATTTAAAAACCTAGCAGTGCACTCAATCCTCCAGCACAAAATTTCCCAGCAGAGTTAGCACGAGGGCATTGCAAAGAGGCCTGGACTGCTGTCTTGCTCTGTCACTAATTAGCTAACCCTGCCCTGGAGGAAAACCCCCCCAGGCTTATTTTATCTGGACCAGAGCTGTCCAATCGAACTTTCTGTATTGGTGGAAATGTTCTGTACTGTCCAGTACGGTAGACACAGGTGACTACTGAGCACCTGGCGTGAGGCTAGGGCAACACAGAAACCGAATTGTTAATTTAAATTTTAAATTTAAATGATATATGATTACTTGCCACCATGTTGGACGGCACAGGGATGGACACTCCGGTACAGGGGGTGGCAAACTATGGCCCACGGGCCAATTCCACCCGACCATCTGATTTTATACAGCCCATGGGACAAGAATGCATTTATACTTTCAAGTGGTTGGGAAAAACAAAGCAAAAGAAAATAATAATTGTGACATGTGAAAATGATCTGAAATTCCAGTTTCAGTTTCCATAAATGAAGTTTTGCTGGAACACAATCACACTCATTTGCTTCCATATGATACGTGGCTGCTTTCCCACTACAACAGCAGAGCTGGGTTATGACAGAGACCACATGGCGTGCAAAGCCTAAAACATTTACTGTCTGGCCCTTTGCAGGAAACGTGTGCCAACCCCTGGTCCAGAGCCTGAGGGGAGAGACAGACAGCCTGGTGAGCTGGCCAGAAATCTAAGGGTTCTCTCTTTCATGGCCCTTCAACCACATCGTCTCATTTGAATCTTATAGCAGCACCATGAGATAGATGGGATGGGTGGAAACTAAGAAACAGAGAAGTTATGCCATCTCACCAGGGTCTCATTGCTGGCTAGTAACAGATCAACTCTCATCTCTCCCCCTCACTCTGAGAGTCTGTCCCAATGTCACACTGTCTCCCAGCTGAGTGACCATTTCCTTTATTCATGCCCCAGATATATTTTAGCCCCTGCTACACGTGGCAGAGGCCCAGGCACTGGAGATACAATGATGGGCAAGACATTGCTCATGGAACCGACCTCGGAGCAGGAAGGCAGGTCATCCATTGACTTCTGTGCTGAGTGCCATGCAGGGAAGGGACAGGGCACCATGAAAGTGGACCCCGACATGACCTAATCTTGTCTAGGGTATCAGGAAACAGCCTTCCAGTGAAGTGGTATTTCAACCAAGACCTGAAGGACCAGGAGAATTTGGCCTGGTCGGAGGCATGCGGTAGTGAGTAGCATGGGAAGACAGAGGGCAGAAAGGTATCTGGTGAGTTCAAGAAGCCAAAAGGCCAGTGTGGCCAGGACAAAGCAGGCAAGGGAGTAGTGGGAGGAAACGCAGCCAAAGAAAACAGGCAGGGGCCGAGTGAAGCAGCAAGTTGTAAAATTGGGGGCTTGACCCTAAAACTGATAGGAAGACATTAAAAGCTCTTCCTTTGGGATCCCTGAAAGCAGAGCCTGAGGCAAGGACTTGGATGCAGGGAGTTGATTTGGGAGGTGATTCCAGGAACCCAGGGCAAGGAGCAGGGAACCTGAGAACAGAGAGGGGGGAAACCCATGAAAGGACACATTACAGAGCTGACACTGCAGTGGGCAATGGGGGCTCAGTCCTGCTGGGGACCTTCTGTGGACCAAGCAGGAGCACCTTGGTTGAGTCTCCCACGTGCACCTGAGGTGGGATACTGGTGGCAGGCACATCACTGCACACCCCAGCATGCTGAAGTCAGGTGGGACAAGGGGACATGATGGGGCAGCAAAGAAGGTTTGGTACAATTGATTTTAGACAATTAGACTCACGTGTTTAATATAATCCCTTCAGGCTGGAATGGACAGGGGTAAGAATGGAAGCCAGGAACCCTAGAGAGGAAAGTATTCTAGAGGCAGAAGAGGTAAATGATAATGAGTTGAATGGGAGGTTAGCAGTGGGGAATTGGAGAAGTAGGTGGATCAGATAAATATCTGGTAGTTAGAGTCTATAGGACCAGACGACCAGTGCTGGGGCACAGGGAGGGGTTTCGGGGGACTCCCAGGCTTTGCGGGGATGGAAATGTGTCATTTTTCAAGATAGGCATTATATGCTGGATGTAAGTTCAGTTTTGGGTATGATGAGTGTGAAGTGTCTTCAGGGCATCCAAATGGAGATGTTGAGAAGGCAACTGGATATAGATGGGTGTGGCAGGCAGACTCTAGAATGGTCCCCAAAGCCCCCCATCTCCTGGTATTCACAAACTGGCATAACCCCCCTTCTTTTAATGACTTGCTTCTAACCAATAGAATACAGCAGTTTGAGAGGATACCCCTTCTGTGATTAGTTCACAAATGCAATAAGATGTCACTTCCATCTTGGTTGAAGAGTCTCATTGACTTCTTGATTTCCATGTCTTGATGGAGCAAGTTGCCATGTTGTGAGCTGCTCTTTGGAGAGGCCCACATGGCAAGGGACTGAGGGCAGCCTCCAGCCAAGAGCCAGCAGAGGACTAAGGTCCTCAGTCCAACAACCCCCAAGGTACTGAATGCTGCCCACAGTCATGTGAGTGAGCTTGGAAGTGGGTCCTTCCCCAGTCCAGCCTTCAGATGAGATCCCAGCACCAGCTAGCAGCTTGACTGCAGCCTCATGAGAGACCCCAAAGCAGAGAACTCAGCTAAGCCAGGCCCAGACTCCTGACCCACAGAAACTGTGAGATAGTTGTCTTAAACCACAATTTTGGGGGGTAAACTGTTATGAGGCAACAGATAGCTAATACAATGGGTCTGGACTCGGATTGCAAAGGGCGAGTGGGGTGGGGGGAGCAAAACCGTAGTCACCAGACTATCACACGTGTAAAGGATCCAAAATAACATTTCATTTCTCAGTTTCAGTTTCCTTTCCTATAAAGTATTTCTTAATCTGCTTGTTACTACCTCCCCATATGAGAAGATCCTTGGAACAAGTACTAGAGCTGTATGCCAAGTAGTGTGTCTAACTTGGGGATGTGTTGAAGACTCTAACACGAGCATCCCAGAGTTCACAGTCATCTAACCCACAGCGATCAGTGTCTGAGATTCTTCTCCATGCCTCCCCTGTAGAAACTTTTCACAGATGAAGAATGGAGAGCATAGAGTTAAAACTATGTTGACGATGTGTCACTGAGGACGGATTCGTGAGCATGAAGGATAAAACTTACTTTTTAATAGCAATCAGTTCCCCAGACTCGATGCTTCTTCCCAGCAGGACGGAACCATAGGTTCCATCCCCGAGTTGCTTGATGGTTGTGTATCTATTCATGGTGTGCCCGCTCAGGCCGGACACTCATCTCAGGGCCAAGGCGGGTCAGTCCTGCAGCCGCAGCAGACCTCCCCAGAGTGTAACCAGATTTTTCTATGGCAGCACCAGCACAAGGTATTCAATAGAACGTGACTGTCTCCCAAATACATATTTTCAAAGATGAGTCTTCTGCTGTAGAGAAAAATGAAAGACAAGGATAAATGTTCATGTACATTCTATGTCTGTCTAAATCAGGGGCCAGCTGTAACGCCCAGTCTGCCACCTGTTGTTTTGTAAATAAAGTTTTATTGGAACACAGTCATGCCCACTCACTTGCATACTGTCTGCAGCTGCTTTCACGCTACACAGCAGAGTAGGTGTGACACAGACTGTATGGCCCACAAAGCCTAAGGGCTATATTATTGTACCCTTTACAAAAAAAAAAAAAGTCTGTTAACCTCTGGTCTAAATAATGCTCTTTTCCAATGTTTTATAAAATGAGACACAGCGGTCTTGGAAAGTGATTTTATCACTGACTCAGAAATGAATCAGCTGCAATTTGATGCCTTTCTGCTGACTAACCACTGTAGGCAAACACGACATGATAACTACGGTCGATGGAAATTGCTGAGCTACAAGAATCCATGCTAAATATACTGTGTTCTGTGTAATTCAGCTACAATTAACAACGTAAACGTACAAAGGCCAAGAAATGCTTAAATTAAGGTTCTCCTGATATAGAACTTACATGTGCTCCATGAACTGTTTGTGGCTAGGCAACAACAGTATTTTATTAATATTATTTTTATTACTAGATATTCAGAAACTAAGCAAAGAACTAGTAATTTTTTAAGGCCTGCATGTAGGGTGTGTCTCTTTTAAAGTCCTTCAGTTGTGTTCTTTAAAAAGATAAGTCATGGGACTTCCCTGGTGGAGCAGTGGTTAAGAATCTGCCTGCCAATGCAGGGAACACGGATTCGAGCCCCGGTCCGGGAAGATCCCACATGCCGCCGAGCAACTAAGCCCGTGCGCCACAACTACCGAGCCCGCGAGCCACAACTACTGAAGCCCACGCGCCTAGAGCCCATGCTCCACAACAAGAAAAGCCACCACAATGAGAAGCCCACATATGTGAGGAAAAGTAGCCCCTGCTCGCTGCAACTAGAGAAAGCCCGCACGCAGCAACGAAGACCCAATGCAGCCCAAAACAAATAAATTTATAAAGAAAAAGATAAGTCATTGATTTTTCATTTATGAAATTGAGTGTCATTCAGTCTGCCTATAATGAAGAAAATGTAGTACATAACTTAAGTGATTGCAATGCCTTTAGGCAAACATTAAAAAATGTAAATGCTTAAATAAGAACACTAAAGACATTAAAAAAATACATCTGTCAAAGTAATAATCTGAAAAATCAAAAGATCAGAAAAGAATGATAGAATAAGTGACATTCTGCATCTAAATCCAGTCAATGCAGCTTCTCCTTCCAGAAGAATTCCAGTCAATAAATGTAGAAGGAAAGAGGGAAATAAGAAATTCGCTATTAGGCAAACATCACAATTTATTGCAGACAAGATTCGCCGATGGATGCAAATATTGGTCGATGAACGTTTGAGGAGAAACAGGCTATCCGCATAGTTTCAAAGTATCTTTGGGAATTCCCTGGCCGCCCTTTCACTTACCAGGCCCAGTTTCTTCGATCCCTCATTGGGGAACTAAGATACAAGCCAAATGGAGCAGCCAAAAAAACAAAGTATCTTTAAGACATTCATTAATGTCAAAGGGAAAGATGGTAACTCTATAGGCAGAAATCTAACAGAAACCTCCTTACCCAAGCGATCAAGTTCAACATCAACATGACTAAGACATACGACACCATGTACCCTGTATATGATGCTCTGAGGAGGGCACACCGTCACCTCTGCGGTGTTCCATCAAGCAGAACCTCAATCCACTCATGAGAAGACGTCAAACTCAAAATGAGGGACATGCTACAAAAAACTGACCGATACTCTTCAAAAGTGTCAAGATCATAAAAGGCAAGGACAGAATGAGGAACTGTCACAGATTGGAGGCAAAGAAGGAGACATGACAACTAAACACAATGTGAGAACCTGAATAAGATCCCAGAACAGATAAAAGACATTAGTGGAACAGTTGGTGAAATTTGAATAAGGTCATAGTTTAGTTAACAGCTCTGTGCCCGTGCTAACTTCCTGAGTTTGATCATTGTCCTATGGTTATAGAAGATGTTAATATTAGGGTAAGCTGGGTGAAGAATCGCTAAGAACTGTCTGTACTATTTTTGTAACATTTCTGAAAGTCTAAAATTAGTTCAAAATTAAGAAGTAATTCTAGTCTATGTTTTTGTGAAGGCTTTGCATGACCTTGGGAAACCTTAAGAACAGTAAAGGTGGGCTTCCCTGGTGGCGCAGTGGTTGAGAGTCCGCCTGCCGATGCAGAAGACACGGGTTCGTGCCCCGGTCCGGGAAGATCCCACATGCCGCGGAGCGGCTGGGCCCGTGAGCCATGGCCGCTGAGCCTGTGCGTCCGGAGCCTGTGCTCCGCAACGGGAGAGGCCACGACAGTGAGAGGCCCACGTACCGCGGAAAAAAAAAAAGAAAAAAAAAAAGAACTGTAAAGGTTATTCCTGATTTCACCATATTCTACCATATAACTGGAAAACCTTTTAGAGATCAAGCCTACCTGCTTCTCTCCCACTCATTCCCATTTCCCCCACAGAACCATTTTAAGGCCCCTGGTTTGAAGAGCATTTTCCTTCTTTTGAAGCTCTACAGGATCAGACAACTTACAACTTCCTTCAGCAGCTCTTTACAGTGATAGATTCCATTGCTGATTAATAAATATTTATAAAGCACTTCCTGTGTGACAGACCCTATGTTAATATCTGGGGATACAAAGACCAATAAAATACGGTCCTTTTTTTTTTTTTTTAAAGATCTTAGAGTCTCATGGCAGAGGATGAGAGTGGGTGGATGCATACTCATGAATATGCACTAAGATATTTCATGTACATTGAGGGTACAGGATGTGGGGAGGGGTTAAGGAGAAAGCCCCCGGCTTCTAGCTTGGTTGAGTCCACTTGGGCTCAGGAGAGCAGTAAGAAGAGTCTTCATAAAAGACTGAGTCTTGAAGGAAAAAGAAAAGTAGGTGTTTTGTAATGTAGGGGATTCTAGCATTCCAAGGAGCAGAAAAGAAGGCACAGGGGCTTGAATCTGGGGTGGAGAGGAAGGTGGGAGCTTGGAACTGGAAAGAGTTAACCCCAGAAGTTTGCTTGTTGAGAGCCTCAAATGACATTTCAAAAAACATAAGGCTTTGACTGGATCCTATACTAAAGGAGAAGAAAACACTATAAAGGTCATTAATGGAAACAATTAGGATATGGATGCTAGATTAAAGTATTGTATCTGTATTAAATTTACTAAAGTTGATGCCTGTCCTGTGGTTGTGAAACAGCATAGTCTTATTCTAAGAAAATACACCCTGAAGGATTTGTAAGCAAAGGGCCATAATATATGCAATTTATTCTCAAGTGGTAAAACAAAACTTCTCTGTGTGTGTGTGTGTGTGTGTGTGTGTGTGTGTGTGTGTGTGTGTGTGGAGAGAGAGACAGAGAGAGAGAGAGAGAACAAACACACAATGGGGTAAAATGTTAACACAAGGTAAATTGGGGAAAAGGTGTATGGGTCTTCTTTGTACTGTTCTTGCAACTCTGTATGTTTGAATTATTCTAGACTAAAAGTCTAAAAAAATTCTCAAAATGGTAGAGGAAGGAAATCTTTAAAAAGATAATACATATCTTAAGCATTAAACATTTTAATGTAGATTTACTTAATAAAACCTAATATGAACTTGCTCATAAGACAGAACACATCATACATCATGGCTCCTCCACTTCACGATTTGTGCATTGTGGACTGTTTTGGATTCAAGGTGTGTCTCAGCATAACATAGAAAGAGCATTTGGGCCACAACATAAGCAATTTTGGGCTCTGTTTGTTTCCCCTCTTTTTCTTTCTAATATTTATCTCCATCTATTTTTGATATGACATATGATTTCTGCATCATTCATAATTTCATTTTCCAACAAATTAAAATTCCCAAATCATTGTTGTATGTCATCTTCCTTAAAAAAAAAAAATCACTGGAACTTTGATCTGTCAAAAATCAGCTAACTCATAAATTATATGCTTTATTTATTTATTTTTTTAAAGTAGGCTTTGACCTAGAGACAATGGGAAGTCAATTAAGGTGTTTTTTAAAATAAAGTTATTTAGTTATTTGTTTGTTTGTTTGTTTGTTTATTTGGCTGTGTTGGGTCTTCATTTCTGTGCGAGGGCTTTCTCTAGTTGCGGCGAGCGGGGACCAGTCTTCATCGCGGTGCGCAGGCCTCTCACTGTCGCGGCCTCTCTTGTTGCGGAGCACAGGCTCCAGATGCGCAGGCTCAGTAGGTGTGGCTCACGGGCCCAGTTGCTCCGCGGCATGTGGGATCTTCCCAGACTAGGGCTCGAACCCATGTCCCCTGCATTGGCAGGCAGATCCTCAACCACTGCGCCACCAGGGTTTTTTTTTAACAAGAAAATAACATGATCAGATTTGCATTTTGTAATCCAGTTAGAGTATTTTTCTTAACGTCCAACCGAAACCTGCCTATTCTAATTTAAGCTAATTTCCTCAAGCTTTGTTTTTTTTGTGTGTGAATATAAAGAAACTATCTCACGAAAATGTGATGTACATCAAATTAGTAATCAAATGTGTATCTCTCAACCTCCTCTTGCTGTAATTACACAACCTTTCCTCATAGGACCTGTTTTCCACTCCTTTAATTATCTTTGGCATTCATCTCTGAAACCTCACACATTTCTCCATGTCTTTGATGAACTGTGGCAACCAAAACTTAATAACGATCTACATTCCAGTAGCCTGTGGGCTCTCCCCCACTTTTTTTCAATGGCATTATATATAATAATAATAATTCATATCTATCAATTATTAACCATAGAAGCCTTTCTCTGATAGTTAGTTCCTCATCTACTAAAACTGCATAATTGGGACAATGTCTTCATAGATGATCACTGAGGAAAAGCTATCTTGAAAAAATGAAGAACTTTACTGAAATCATGGTAGAGTGGGTCATTCATTCAGTATACAGTCACCCTACGATTCCTCCTTGTTACTGTCTGTCACATTATCATAGAACAAAGTTCAATTTCTCTGGCAAGATTTGACCCTCACCAACACGTGGCGGTTGCTTTTCAATTTTATTTCAGGTAATTACATACCGACTGTAAAATGGATCAGACTAGAGTCTCTCTCTTCAGGCACTGAAGTCAGGTTGACAATTTTATTCAAACTTTACCAAGAGGCCAAGCACTATGCAAAGCTTCTGGGGCACATTATGGGTAAGAGAAGGGTCCTTCCTTTAAATAACTCCTAATCAACACAAACATGGAAAACGTAGGAAACACTATAAGCCCATGGTAGAGAGAACAACAAACTCTTGGGAGGAGGGAGGGATCAGACACCCGCTCAGAGAAGAGGTAATATTGAGGTTTGAAGAATGAGCAAAGTTTTATTACACAGAAAAGGGAGAGAAAGGAATTCCAGATGGAGGAAACTCTGCAAAAGGTTGGTGGGTATAAGAGCTTGGCATGTTCACGAGAGCTTACGGTTCCTACACTGGGTGAACGACAGAATCACCTGGGGAAATTTTAACAAATACTGATGCCTGGGCCCCACCTCTAAGAGTCAGGTCGAGGTTGGGGACTGAGTTTTGATAATTTAGAAAGCCCTCCAGGGACTGTAATGTGCAACCCCACTGTGAAGTACAGGGCTAGGACATAAAAGCCACGGAGGGCAGTAAGGAAGTGCAGGGAATGGCTAGAAACTTAGGGTGGGACCCAGCTTGAGGGCGTACATCTGTCATGCAGGAGTTTGGTTTTTACCCTGCCACACGGGAGCTCTCTGGGGCTTTTAAGCAGGGAAATGACATGAGGGAGACCACCCACCCCGGACTATTCAAACTGATGTTAGAATAGAGAGACTAGACGGAGGGTACTGCAATAGTCAGGTGAAATATGTGGAAGGACTGAACAAAGGCACCAGACAGGATGAATGTTATAGAGAGTAGGAGACACAATGGGTTCTGTTTTCTAAGGTGCTGAATTTGAGATATGTACAAAACCTCTCACTGGAGATGCTCTAAGGTTGCTTTATTTTTTTCCCCCCCAAGGATAGTGCATTATTGGAGTTCTTATTAGGAGGACAGCATTTAGACAATGCTAATACCACGCACAGCTCTGGGGTACTCACAGAACACTACATGGATGGTGTCTACTGGAGTTTTGCAACATGGCAGCTGCGGATCCGGAACAAGGGACATGACAGTCTCAACATACACCTGAATTACTGTTCAACTCTGGGTGACAAACTTCAAGAAAGATATTCAAGAACATAATAAGGGGCCTAAATGAAAGCACGAGAAGAGTAGTTGAAGAAACAGAGAATACATGAAGAAAAAGGGACTTAGGAAGCCGTGGTGATTGCTTCAAGGGTCCAAAGGAGTATCAGAGAGGAGGCTTAGTTACACCATATACAGATCTAGAGAGCAGAACCATGACAACTATCTGAGCTTTCTGTTCTCTAGTGAATTATTTCCTAAACTAAAAACAAGGAAGTGGTATTATTCAAACTAGCATTAGACAAAAAGTAGCATTCAACCCATAGTCAACTCTGAGCATATCCTAGCAGGAAGTGGTTACTGACTTTTGAGATCAGTATTGTTCAGTTGTTCACCATTTTCGCGGTGGCCTGAATATGATGACTCATGTTATACTCTGAAAGGAAAGGACAAAAACTCACTGCTGCTCTGGGAAAACAGCAGGGTGATGGACAACGCACTAGGAAAAAGAAGGGCGATGTGACAGATGCCATTGCTGATCTACCCCACAGCAATGTTCCTCTTGCTGCTTAGTTTATAGAGCTCTGATTTTATTCACGATTCAGTACAATCAGGGACGGCAGCCACCTACTACAGCCCCAGGGCATGAACAGTGCTCAGTTGAAGCCAAGCCAGACAATTCTATTGTACTTCCTTCCCACTGAATACCGTTTAGGAGCGGGACTACGGCTCTGACAACCAGACGGAAAGGAAAGTGAGCTGGGGAGGGAAGAGAAGGGCCTCTGGGAGGGAATCTACTCTTTGATAGAGACAGCTGACAAAGAGGCTGCCCCGTGTTTCTGCCTTGAACATGGTTGTATAAAGCTGTAATATTCAGAGCTGAGACGGTCTTCTGGTGATTATGAGACGTCAGCTCTAAAGATGAGAATCCCAACTGCTGAGGATGGATTAAGAGAAAGAAGCTGAATCCTGGATGACATCACTGGGCTGCTGCACGATCCCTGAAAATATCTGCTTTAGGTTTCTTGTTATATGACCTAATCCAAAGTCTTTGTTGCTGAAGCCACCATCCGATATTCTGTCAAGGACAACTGAAAGCATTACTCTGGAACACACACAGTGACCAGGGAATGGCCCTTGGGGTAAGTTTCTGGCAGGGCACAGATGGCCAGAGTGCTACAGTTGTGCAAGCAAGAAGTCACCATGTGGACCACTAGCCAAAAATCTCAAGGAAGGCTTAGGGCCACTGATCCCTAAGTAATGGCTAATTTCTCTCGTCAAGGACATGTCAGTTACTGATCCATGCCTCACTGGCAAAAACCAATTAAAAAATTTTTTCCTTACTAACAGTATTAGTTTTCCACAGCTGCTGTTCACGAATTACCATAAACTTGGTAGCTTAAAACAGCAGAAATGTATTCTCTCACGTTTCTGGAGGCCAGAGTCCAGAACCAGTATCACTGGGTCGAGATCAAGGTATTGGCACCTCCTCCAGAGGTACTGGCTCACTTCCTCCTTGTCTCTTCCAGCCTCTGGTGGCTGTTGGTGTTCCTTGGCTCGTGGCCACATCACTCCAGTCTCTGCCTCTGTGGTCACACTGACTCCTCTCTGTGTCAAATCTCCCTCTGCTTCTCACTTATGAGGACTAGTGTTTCCATTTAGGGCCCACTAAACCTATCTCCATTTAGAGATAGGTAGGTTTATCTCCCCATCTCAGATTTCTTAATTTAATCACATCTACAAAGTCTATTTTGCCAAATAAGGAAAAATTCACAGGTTCCAGGGACTAGAACCTGATATCTTCAGGGGATAGACACCACCATCCAATGAAACCTCCCAAAGACTCCCACAGTCATCTGAGCTATGGCAGCTGTGGTTTCTAGTCATACAAAGTTGAGTGTCTTAGGAATGAAATCAAGAATCTAATGCTTAGTTACCCAATGAACAAAGGCAGTCCTTTTTGAACGATAGAGAGTATTTCTCTTTAACTCTACAAAGCAGACAAGACTTCACAATTCTGGCTGAAATCTCAGCAGATGACATTAGCATTTGGAGATTCCACCCTGTGTGGACCGGGGGTTGCAAACAGGCAGCCTGAGGATGGAATTCACAGATATGCTTTGAGTTTATATTTAAAAATGGGAACTTTCATATAAATATCGAGATTTGGGGTAGCTCCAGAAAAACTGAAGCGCTAATAACACAAGGTCCTTTGTCCTCCATGGGAATAAAAGCTAGACGAGCATGGTCACTGGCCTTTTAGGCCAAGCGTGAGCCCTCTATCCCGCCACTGTCCCCAACCTCCCTGTGTCCCTAAAATGAATGTTGTGTCAGTTGCTAATTTTTTTTTCTTAGTTGCCATTTATTTTTGCACCTTCACGGCCACTTGTTTTACTAGAAGAAAAATATTTCACTATTCCTCTGCGTATATCAAAAGTAACAAAGGAAAAAGCCTGGGAAAAAACCTCATTCGAAGAAAAACTGGAGGGAAAGAAAAACTGTTGTTCTCTTTTTAAAAGAGAAGAGCAACTCCTTACTGTCTAACAAGCACATAACCAGCTTCCCTGATTCTTTTACATTTTCTCCTCTGCCCCTGAGAGCATCTGAATTCACAGTCCCTGGTATAGACGGTCACTACTGCCTGTGAAGTGAATGGGGTGTAACAGCCCATCCATTAACTTGGGGAATCAGCTAACATGTTAATGGGCAGTACTTCTAAATACCACTCAGACTCCAAGAATGATCTTGGATAATCACTCACTATAACCAATCCACATGTAGCTTACTAATATATCAAATAAGCCAAAAAGGTAATAATAATAATAATTTCAGAACTTACTATGTATACCGTACTGTTATAAGTGCTTTGCATATATTAATCCATTCAGTCCTCACATCGGCACCAGGTAGGTACTATCATTATTACCCCTATTTTACAGATAAGGAATCTGAGACACCAGCTACTTGTTCAAGGTTATGCAATTAATAAGTGTTGGCAGTGAGATAGGAACCTGGGCCGACTGCACCAAACTTAAGGGAGAGATTGCAAAAGATCCAAAGGTTATGAAATCTTTTGAGGATCTGAGAACGAGAGGAATTAAAAGAACTACTTTGTAGCTCAAAGTCCAAATATGGAAACCAGTGATGTGGCCATGCTCTAGTTGGCCTCATTCTACAATCGAACTTCAGTGGACCGAGCGGGGACCTTGCCAGCAGCCACTGCCTACAGGGGAGGCAAGTGACTGCGGACAAAGAGGAACTGAGTCCCAGTTTCCACTTGGCACAGAGCACCTGTGACTCGGAGCATCTCCTGGTCCTCGGGTTAATTTCTGTGAGGTGAGGGCACGGGACTTAATGAAGCAAGGTGGTTTCCTGCTCCGTTATTCTGTGGTTCTGTGACTCTCTGGGTCAGGAATCAAGCTGGCATTTGTCTAAGAAAAAAACCAGATCAACGTTTCCACCTTTCCCATCACCTGCACAAAAGCTAGCAAAGAGCAGACAGTGCCCCAGAGGGACCCTGCGTGCTATACATCATCTCTCTTCCAGAGCAGGATAAGTGTCTCACTGTCTCAGCCAGACCCCAAAGCTCAGAATCTACTCCTTTTCCTCCCTCCGAGTCCAGCTCAAACATCACCTTTCCAGGACCTCCTGTCCCAACCTGCACAGACACAGCCAACGGCTCTCTCCCCAAGAGGCCACAGTGCCCTGTCCCCACCTCCTCAGTGGTCAATGACACGCAGGCCTGTCCCGGACAGTCACCATGCTTCTTTCATCTCTGCTCTCCTACCTCATGCTCCGCCTACGCTAGTAGGTACTCATGGTTTGAATGGTCAAAACATGAATTTTAGTCTTTGCTGTGTATCTTCTGTGCCACCCTTGGTAAGTATCTCGAAACAGAATTCTTCTATTTCTTCCTGTGCAAAGTCATGGTACTCAGATTGTTTGCCCTGAGCAGAAATGTTCTGAAGTTCTGAAATGGGAGAATAGTAAATACTGCAGAAAGGCTAAAGCCGGCAGGCTGCCTGGGCCCTCCCACCATGCTGCTGGAATTACTGGGTCTCAAAGAATCACAGAAAGGTCCCCACAGTGTCGTCAGATCAGGCCTTCGGCTTCTGGGTTAGGCTGTACCCAACTCACAGAGCAGCACAGCTGTATTTCGCTTTCAAAGCGTTCCAGACAAACTTTGAAATGAATGCTATGGTTTTTCTGGCTAGGTGACATTGGGGAAACCTTCCTGCGGTCTGTCCCAATTCCCTCCCCTCGGCTCCGTCCTCAGTAGGGCAGATCATCTGCTCACGGCCGGGGTCTCATTCCCAACCTGGGAAACCAACCAGGCACAGGGTGGTCCACTCTTTAGTTTGAAAACTTAAGAGTCATTGAATAAATGCCACAATTACTCATTTTTTAAGATAGGAGACAGAAAATTGTACGCAAAAGTGGGCATCTCTGGGAGTCGTGGTTTACCAGCACCACTTCCACCATTCGGACCTGTGTGAAGAGCTTTTCTCCCTGAGCCTTGATCGTTTTCCACTGAAAAGATGCCATTGCTTTCACCTGTCCTCATCGGAAAACTAGATCATGTGCAAAATCACTCAATGGCCCTTCTCCTGGCACTTGTGAGTTCCATTTTACCTTAACTGGCATGAATTCTAGGTTCGAACATTTCATAACTTTACAAGAGTAAAGTTAATATTGTTACATTTCTTTTAAAAAGGTACTAAAAATAGTACATCTGTATTTCTAATTTTTCTCTCTGGGACCTAATTCTTCTGCCCACATACATTTTAGCAAGAATGTCCTTTAAATATTTTGCCTCTTGGACCAGTGCTTTTTTCTGCTTTGGGGACAGCAGCTACAAGGCCCAAAGAGCCTCCTTTATTGTGGAACGTGCTTTGCCTTTCCTGTGACAAGGAGCACATTAAAGATGCTTCTGGCTACTGCCTTAATTGGAAGGATGGGAGAAGAGGATCCGTTACCTGGGCTGCCCTCTTCTACTCCCCAGAGACTGTTTCATGCCCTGACCTCCCTCACATCCTTCAACCCCAGCTTCTGAAAGGAGAATTCATGCACCAAGTCCTAAATCCCAGGAGAAGGGTCTACCACTTCCCATCACTTCTCCCACAAAGGGCGCTGTGCCCCGAACCTAAAGTCAAGTCTTCCATTGCTTGTAGATTAGTTCTAAACGAGGACCCATCATTCTATGTGGTCTGTGGGCTGTGAAGAACTGAAGGGAAAGGAAATATTGAAGACCCAGAGGAAGAATAACTTTCCTCTGACTCGTGGGAAACTGCGGATGAGTTGGGGTGACAGTCCCCCAGCCCCAGTTGCTCACCTGATTGCCACCCTCTGTTCTAAGGGTGGGCAAGGGAGGGCGAGGTGAAGATGAGGGAGTGAATCAGAACATGTCACACATTCAAGCGCTACTCAAATATCACAGCACGTTTAACTCAGGGCCGATCTCATGCAGCGTAAGATGCTTCACCACCATGTGTAACAACAAACAAATCAATAAAACATATCGAGGACATAAAGGCTTAACATAAAAATAAAATAGAGCAGGTGTCAGCAAATGTTTTCTGTGAAGGGCCGGTAAATACGTTAGGCTGTGAGGGTGACAGGGTTCTGGCATAGCTATTCAAATCCTCTGCTGTAGCACAAAAGCAGCCACAGATGACACGGAAACAAATGGGCACGGCTGCATCCCGGTACAAGTCTATTTACAAAAACAGGCAGCCGGCAGGACATGCCTGCAGGGCATGATGTGTGGACCCCTGAAACACAGGAAATGCTGCATAGAGGCAGAGCACTTTAGCCCTTTCCACATAATCCTCATGTACCTGTGGGTCACAGGGTTACATATACGTGTATCCTGAGAATATAAGCTTTCTGCGGGCAGAAGTTTTGTTATGTTCACAACTGTATTCCCAGCAACCAGACAAGGACCTGGCACCCGGTCGGCCCAAATAGGTGCTCCAAATAAAGATGAGTTGAATGAATAAATTAATGAATGAGTAACTTATGGGTTTATAAAGGGTCGCTTTGTTAATTTTCCTATACCATCAACCCCACCCCTACTGCCATCCCTCATAGATTCTCTGCAAAACTGAACAGCTCTATGGAGAAGAGGGCACAAAAATTATGAATCCTTCTAAAAGCTTTTATAACAACTTAGGAAAACATTTGCTTTTTAACAGCTAAGCTGACAGGTAGGAGGATATGGGGAGGGGGAAGGGTAAGCTGTGACAAAGCGAGAGAGAGGCATGGACATATATACACTACCAAACGTAAGGTAGATAGCTAGTGGGAAGCAGCCGCATAGCACAGGGAGATCAGCTCGGTGCTTTGTGACCGCCTGGAGGGGTGGGATAGGGAGGGTGGGAGGGAGGGAGATGCAAGCAGGAAGAGATATGGGAACATATGTGTATGTATAACTGACTCACCTTGTTATAAAGCAGAAACTAACACACCATTGTAAAGCAATTATACTCCAATAAAGATGTAATAAATAAATAAATATTTACTATTAAAAAAAAAAGGTAGGCATATATAACCTACTTTTTTCTCACTCGGTTTCGTCTGAGTTAAATCAATCATCAGTAAATTCATTTTCAAAGCACAGGCAGTGTCCGAGAGGCCAGAACCATTAACTATTGTCTTCTCGGAACTACAAACTCATGCAGATAGTAACTTTCATGACATTGTGAAACATGTAGTTGGACATTACACCACTACTCCTTTATCTTCTTGGTTCTGGGCCATTATCTTTTATATTAACCACGAGAGCAGTCACATGTTATCAGCACTTTATCATAGACCACACTACACCTATAGAAAGATAAAAAATGACTCACCTTGAGCTTTCCTCACAAATACGTGGCTCTCACAAGCCCTTGGCCGTCACTGTACACTTATCAAGTGGCTACTAAGAGCATGGTGGAAATAACACTATTGTGTTATTTTATTTTAAAAACAGTATTTTTTAAATACAAAAAACTGAGGATGACAAACAAAATCTAGGAAAAATGGAAAGTAAGGTAATATATAACCTAATGCTAATTAGCATAGATTGAATGCTCAGTTTAATAGGACCTAAGCTGAACACGGGCATAGTATAATATTGAGGAAAGCTGACTATAGAATCAGATTTTTTTCCCTATAAGGGACCTGAAAGATCACCCCCCAACACCCTCACTTTACAGCTGAGATGCTGTGGCCCAACGGACAGAATTCTTGATACCTTCAGGGCAGCAGAGTTTTAAATATGTGAATATAAGAGATGTTTTCATAGTCGATTAAAGATGTAACAAATGCTCCCACTTCCCCTTCCTCAAAAAGTACATGAAGGTATTGCTAATCCTGAAACTACATAGAAAAAAAAAAAGTGGCAGCTCTCCAGAGACGTGCTTTCTTCAAACTCTGAGACAGCTTCAGAAGTCAGTGCTCCCAGGATTTGACGCCAGCTGCACAGGTGAGTCCAAACCCAGGCACTTCTTTCTACGGAGGTTTCGACTTTCAAAGCACAGTGAGCCAGGCACTTAAAGTGCAAGGACGCTTCCGTTTCCTTGAAAGGAATCAAGAAAGGAAGCTCTCCGCTTGGATTGTTGAGCAGTAGGATTTTCCGAGCATCAGACAGCACGTCACGAGGAGCAGAGAGAGTGAGCGTGAATTCCACATCAACCTTGGTTACCATCTCGAGGGGACCCTCCACTGCTTCTTCTACTTCTCTGGCTACAAGTAAAGATGCCTCTGATTTCTTCCTTCCATAACTTAGCATTTTAATGCAATCTGCCCCAGGAATTGATTTACTTCAGCAAATTGTTTTTACCAGGTAATTTTCTTGAACACACAGGTGTACTAATAGGGAAGTTCAAACTGTTTCAAGGAGAGCACAGCCACAACCTAGGACACGGTTACACTGTAGATATGCGTGTAAGTCATCTGGCGCACGTCTCTGCACGTTCTCCCGGTCACCTACAGCAACCACAAACACCGAGGCCCACAGATAGGAGGTTTCTGATGCTCTAGTTACAGGCCTTTCTCAGAAGGCCATGGTCAAGCAAGAGAGCCGATGAGACAATTTACAGTTTAGACACTATTCACAGGCTGACAGATCAACATACACAGAAAGGTCACTGTGCCCAGAATTCTGCCAAGAAATTGCTAGGCAACACGTCCTACCATAAATACATACACTCACACATACCCTCACAAGCAGAAAAACAGAAGTGCTGCGTACAACTCCAACTCAGCAAGATCCTGCAAAATGAAACGGAGGAGCTTGCCGCAAAGAAGCAGTGAAAAAAGAAAATTTAAAGGCAGTCGTGTTCCTGGCAAGGTTCAGACGGAAAAACAGCAACAGATCCCAGAAGCAGAGCTGTCACCAGGAATAAGCTAAGCTCAAGCTGTTTTAAGTAAGGGCAGGATAACACTTACTAAGGATGCTGCGTGGCTGCCATCCCCTGGGCCTCCAGACCCAGCCATGACTTGACTCCACGTCAGCTGACAAACATCTACCAAATATTTGCTACGTGTTCAGGGCTCTCCCAGTCACTGGAGGGATGTGCAGATTTTTGTCAGGTGTGTTCCAGGTGCTGTTCAGGCACCAAGACCATCTCCACACCACAGCCAGGTGGGGAGGCATTTCCCCTATTTTACACGCGAGGACTAATGCTTGGAGAATCCATAAGGCCACATGAGTACCGAGGAGTGAGGCCCCGACCTCAATTCTGCCTGACTTCAAAGCCCACAACCCCACATGACCATGCAGAGAATATGGCTCCTGCCCTAAAGAGGCTTAAAATAACCTAAACCAATGAGAGATCAATATAAGCCCTCGGGCTTCCGTGGTGGCGCAGTGGTTAAGAATCCACCTGCCGATGCAGGGATCAGGCTCGAGCCCTGGGCCGGGAAGACCCCACATGCCGCGGAGCAACTAAGCCCGTGCGCCACAGCTACTGATCCTGTGCTCTAGAGCCCGCGAGCCACAACTACTGAAGCCCACGCACCTAGAGCCCCTGCTCCGCAACAAGAGAAGCCACCGCAATGAGAAGCCCGCGCACCACAACGAAGGGTAGCCCCGGCTTGTCCGCAACTAGAGAAAGCCGCATGCAGTAACAAAGACCTAACTCAGCCAAAAACAAGCAAACAAACAACAACAAAAAAAGAAAAACCAAGCCCTCAGTGCTAGTGTCAAAGTCAAACTTAAAAGAAACAAGTATCTGGAGACTTGCAAGAGAGAGAAGAGAAATGAATAGTTAGAGAAGATGTTATAGAAGAAGTGAGGACTTAGCTTCCTTGTCTGAGGAAGGGTAAGATTTGCACAGGAGATGGGGGAGAGGGGTGAGGGTTTCTAGGACTGCGATCTGAGCAGGAACCATCCTGGCCTCCTTAGTAGAGCAGGCTCGAAAGAAGACCACACCCATAGAGTGCGAAGATGTATGCTGAACTGAAAATAGAATTTAGATAGGAGGCGTGAGGCCTGATTATGAAAGGCCTTAAAAATCAGGCAAATTGTTTTAGACTTGAGATAGTTGAGAAGGGAGAGGACCTGAGGGTTGCAAGGCAAGGAGAGTCGTGAGGAACTGATAGTTTTAAAAGACTAGATGGACAAGAAGATGAAGAAACCAGAAGGTGTGTCTCATTCATTCATTCATCCATTCCATCTATCCATCCACTCATTCAGCAAACATTCAATGAGGACTTACTAAGAGCCAGCTGCGGGGCTAGCTCAGAGGCTGCCCCAGTCTGCAGGAGAGGAGGCGTGAGCCTCTGGATTAGAATATGGAGGGAGGGCGCTATATAAATCACATGTCAAAGGTCTTCATGACTCATCGATAGCAAGGATGAAGGAAATGAAGGAAAAGACTGTTGAAGAGAATTCCAAAAGGTTCAAGACTGACAGGATTTCCACCATTACTGGGAACCTCAAAAAACAATGAGATGAAAACAATGAAAGTAGAAAAAGAGCTTTGATGATGTGAAACAGTCAACAAATAAAACCCCCAAAGCCTGGTTTCTTTATCCTGGTAGCCTGTTTACACACAGTCTGTAGGTAAGAAACTTCAGTGAGAAAAAAGCATTTCTTTGTGACTAAATGCTGAGTTCCCTTGGCTAGGACAGACCTCTGCCCACTCAGACAAGCTCCATCAGCCCTCCAACACATCCTTCCATCATCTGAAACTAAACTGGTCTCACTTAGAAACGTGGTTGTCCACTCTTGCCCTGCCACCAGTTTTGACTCTGGAGAAGGGGACAAGGTAAAGTGGACAGGCAGGGTCACTGTAAGGGCTGGGCCTTAGGGAAGCAAGCAGTGGTACAGGGTATCATTTTAAATAAAGGATCCCACCACTGCTCTTATTTCTACACCCAAATAGACAGGAAGGCCAAATTCTTTACCAAATTGCAGTGCTTTGTTCAGAAACTATTTCAAATGTGCATATTTATGAATACATTAACTCTTAGCACAGCTAACATATGGTTGAGGCACAAATTCCTCTTAATAATTTATATGTTAGCTACACAAATTTAAAGCTCATTTTAATTTTATATTCAGCAATAGTACAGTTCACTTTGGGGGCACATCCTGAAAGCCCACTCACTGGAAAATGTGAGAAAGGAAAACTGTACTTATCAAACTGCTACAAAGAGTGCTCCAAGCAAAAATAGAAAACAAGTGCCAATACCTTAGAGAAGTCTAGCTCTGGATGCAAAATGCAGGGTGATATTTTCTCAGTATAATTCAGCTTTAGCAAAAGCAGCTCTTTATTTAGTTATAAGTGGAAACGAATACTCTTTTCTGCAGAATAAGGCATTCAACTACTTTCTAATTTAAAAGTAAAAGCCCTCAATGCTAGTGTCAAAGTCAAACTTTCAAAGGTGCATTAGAAAAGAAACAGCGGTTCTGTAAAGTCCTTCAGCATGCCTCTCATAACGTCTACTCTGATTAGTAAGAAAGAAATCAGAGCAGAAAGAAACCCAGTGAAAAATGGTTGCACATAAATGTGTGAGGATTTCTTGCTCAGACCTCTTGCGGGACAGCCAAAGGCCTAGTCAGGAAAATTCCGAAAGCAAGTCCTCCATATCCTACCAATGGGGCTTCAAATCGGGCCGGGATCTTTCCCTTCTTTAACGCCAAAAGGTAAACACACACCAAAATCTTCCAGACTCCGAGGAAGCGGGAGTTTTTCTGCCAAGAGGGAGAGACCCACAGGACCGCGGAGAGAAACTACAGCCCGAGAGCCTCTCCCTCGCCCTCCGATCCTTCGCGGGGCCACGGCACTGGGGGCCCTCGCAGCTCCGGTCCATCACCCCGAGTGACAGATCACCCGGCAGAAGCCCCTAATCCGCACCCCACTTACCGGCGCCGCGAGCACAGGCGGGGGCCCGCGCCTGCGGGGAGCGTGGCTTCTCGGAGGGCGGGCGCCGAACTGGCCCGGGAGCGGGAGCAGGGCGACCCGCGCTAGGACGGGCCGAGGGGTCCGCGGAGGGACGCCCGGGGGCGCCGCCGAGGGGCGCGGGCCGCGCCGCGCATGGTGAGCGGCTGGGCACCCGGCCGCTCTCCAGCCTCCGGCAGGAAAACAAACAAAAGGCAGGGAGGCTTCTGGTGGGGACGACCGGCCTCTTTCCCTGGGAAAAGTTACCCTGCAGCTCCCCTCGCAGGCCCCGCGCGTCCCTGCACCGCGGCCGGGCCGCCGGGGGGCGCCGAGCCGCGCGTTCCGCTCTCCACCCGGGGCCTGCTGGAGCCCAGGGTCCCTGAGGCCCCCGCCGACCGCCAACGGGCCCTCCAGCTCCACACGCTCGCCTTACTGCAGATCGACTGCCTCGGGCATCAGAATGGAGAAGTGCAGGCTGAGGATGCACGTTCGGAGGACATCTCATTACAGGTGATAGAGGTGAACACACTTTCCTGGCTTTAAAAAACGTAACTGCAGTGCCACCGAAAGTGGTTGAAGATGGCAAATCGCGTCATATCTATTTTACCATAATAAAAAATATTTAAAATAAAAACCAGACTGCCTGTTAGCATCCATTTGAACTTCAAGAGTTTCTATATTGTGAGCAACTTTAGTTTGGAAGACTGGATTGTTAGGTGGGGAACAGACTAGATAATGGTCTACAGAATCGTCCTCTGTGTGTTGACTAGTTCTACGAAGTCTAACACTTAACACTTTTTAAACACTGTCACTTGTGTCGTTAGTTATATTGCGGAGGTAAATCATCCTATCAGGATTGGCCCTGAACCACTTTGAAAAAAGAAATTGCTTCGAGGTCCTCGATTTAAATTCACATAACTGCCCCAAGCCGAGGGTGCTTTAGTTGGAGGCATCAGAATCGCCGGGATAGCTTGTGAAAACAGATTGCTGGGCCCTCTCCCCAGAATTTTGGTGCTGATGCTACTGGTCAGGCAAACCACACTGTCCTAAGCAACAGTTTTAATTAATAAAACAGTAATCCTTTCACACATTGTGGATCTTTCTCTGAGTTTAAATTCCCCAGCTCATATCAATTTTCTCTCACTATCTTTGTTTTTGAATTCTAATAACCGAGAAGATTGTTTTTTCTAGGAAGAATCTAGGCAAAAGGCCTGAATCCCTCTTTCTTCTTGCTTCTGTTGAAGAAACCTACAAGATACAGGACAAACTTCCTTAGACTTCCTGTCTCAAATGGGAAAGGGTCATCTGGCCACTTGGCAAACGTATAACATTTATCTACCTTCATGTTTACCTATATAACACCCAAACCATATGGCAAATGAAAATTGAACGTCATTGTCAATGAAAAGATAGGGAGACAGGAGGCAGCCTGACAAATCATATACTACTCCCAGAAAAAGTGATTTTTAAAGTATTTAAAATGATCAGTTTTAGTCAAATTCAGTTGTCCAAGCAACTGGCAAATGGCCTGTCTTGATCTACCTTTAACAAGGGTCCATTGGGCTAGTAAGTGGCTTAGGTCCATAGTCCTAGCCTCGGGAAAATTATAACCACGTATTACATAATATGATGAGATAATACAACACTGTAAAGAAGCCTAGTGGATACAGTGGATACTGACCTAAAATTGAAAATTAGTAGCTATGAAACATAACAGCGTTTTAATAAAATAGGTGCTCAATTTATTGATAAAAATACGTATTATTTTATTAAACTTTTTTGTTTATTTACTAGAATAATAGAAATCATCTGTGCTAACTAAGCATTCAACAAGTTTAATGAAATAGACTCGTTCTGAAAATATTTCAATACCCCATTCCTCATTTGCAAAACTGATCTTTTGTATTCATTAGTCACATATAACATTTTCTTCTATTATAAATCCATACATCTAATCTTTCTCCCGATTTAAATTTCAAAATACAATTTAAAAGAGGTCACTGGGAGGAAAATCATCCTTAACAGACCTAAGCCCTAGTCTCTTTTAAAAACTGAAAACTAGTAAATTTTTAGTCCCCGTTAAACAAGAATGTACTTTTTATAGGTAGCTGACTTAGGATGCAAATGAAAAACCCATCGGAAGGGTGGATTCTAATATTACAAGACAGCAGTTGGGGCTTCCTTATTGTAGCTCACCATTCTGCACCCCTCCCATTTTTTTTCGCCTCTATTTTCTGAAGAAGAATGTACTGCATTACTAAGATCTAAATAAACACAATAAAAGAAAATAATGGATAAGAGATTTAAACTATTGTGAACTCGTGAGAACCACGAGTAGGATCTTGGAAACCTGATGACTATTAGTACCCCACACCTAGTAGAAACTTTAGAAACTACATAAATGTTTGCTGAATGAAGGTAAGAAGCCCCAAGACTAGGTTTACACAGAGTAGAGAGCATGCAAAATTCAGTATTTAAAACAATGTAAAGTGTGGGAAAATAATACACTGCCTGACAAACAAGAGTGCCTTCTGCGGAAATGAAATCAGGTGTTTGGGCTGTAAGAAGTGGGGTCCGGACGGCAAGTTAGGGCTGGTGCTCTACGCGGAACGGCGGACCGCAAATCCCAGGGCGCTGCGGAATCCGTCTCCGCAGGACTCGGGGTTCGGAGCCGTAGAGCCGCAACGTCCTCCCGCGTTGCATGATGGGATCTGTAGTGAGACGGGCGTTGGGGGGGGGGGCTGTTTTCTCTCCTGCCGCTACTCTCCTGAGCGCCTCTTTTCTCAACCTCCAGGACCGTGTCTTTAAAAAGTTTAGTCGTTATAACAGCCTGTGACGATAGTGGAATTTAACTGTCTCCCTGCAATCCCGGAGTGGGACTCTAACCACAGTCGCCGAGGATGGTGTAGTGACCGTCCCGGGCACCCAATTCGATGCCTTCGGGCCGCTTGCCTTAGGGTCTCAACTCTAAATTTGAGTTAAGTCCTGTTCAAGTTTGCGTAAGTTCACTGAGCCGAATACTAGGCTGAGTTTGGCCTTCGGCACCCCGGGCTGACCTCACCCGGGCTGTCCCTCGCGCACACAGAAAGCGCACGTCCCTAGCCCTCCACAGGGAAGTGCGCGGGCAGCGGAGCAGAGCAGCCCACGCGGGCGGCGGCGGGTCAGCACTGCGCATGCTCGCTGCGCCGGCGCAGGTTTCCGCGGCAGGGGTGCATCTACGCTGCGGCGTCCGGGGTCTCCAGCAGGGTCGAGGCTCCGGTGCGCGCACAGTCCTCGGCTTCGGCGGGCCCCAGGCGTCCCTGCGCTCCGCGAGTCCCCGGCCGCCGCCCCAGCGCGCCGCGATCTGGCCCTCTGCCCTGCGAAAATGGCTGCCGTACGCCGGGCCCGCAGTTACTGCCGCTGCCTGGTGCGCTTCTCCGACCGAGAACTCTGCTAAGTCCCGTTGCAGCAGACGGCAGGAGTAGACACCGGACTCCCGGGGCACCTCCTCGCGGGGGCGGTGCCGAGGGGCGCCGAGAGCCCCTCGGCCGCGGCCGGCTGGCCCGCCAGCATGGTAAAGCGCCGAGGAGCTCGGGCGGGCGGCGGGCGGGACGGCCCGGGCCTGCGGGGAGCCCCGGGGGACGTGGAGAGGGTGAACCTGCGAGGGTTGGGGGCTGCACGGCTACCACCGTACTGGGGCCCTGGCCTGAGGGTGGCGGACAGTGTTAGTCCTGCCCGCTCCCCGGGGTTCCTTCCTGCCGAGCCCCCTAGCTGGGTCTCCAGGTGAGCAGAGCGGGTTTGCTGGACGGCCGAGAATAACGCCTCTCGGCCTGCTGAGGGCATTGAACCGATCTCGTCCCTTTAATAAAAGCGAGCGTAGATTGAGGTGAGCCGTCGCAACATCTGAAAACGGGAGGGAGCCTTGGCAAGTGGAGACACTTGTTGATCGCCGCCCCCCGCCCCTCCAAAACAAAAAGCCTGCCCATGGAGCCGCCGTTCTGACCCCTTAAGGAGTCCTGGGTTTAGGAGACGCCCGCCCCAGGACGCGGCAGTTTTTGGGGCAGGGTTTTGGCTGGCGGTCCTGGTGGCTTGGGGTTGGAGGGATTTTGTCTCATTTCACAGCAGTGAGGGCCCAAGCAGCGTCAGTGCGGTCCAAATGGAGGAACTGAGCAAAGCTCCAGAAATTGACAAAGCAGATTCCATGGGGCTATTGCGTGTTGGCCTATGTAGTCTCTGCCCCATGCTGCTTTGCTTTGGCTTCAAATAAATTGTCGTTCCGAGAAACTAATCTCTGGCTAAAGTTGAGTGATTCAAGAGTGAAATGATCCCAAACTCATTAGCTTATAGTAGACACCCAAGTGTTTATTTAATACACGAATGGTTGAATGAACTTATTTTATGAAGTCAATTTGGTGAATAGAAAAACACTAATTGACTATGCTTTTAAACTTTCAGAAATAGTTCTCTGACCAGGATTAAGCACTTAACTTTCTGTATTTCATTAGTCCCATGTGTAAAACAGTAAAAGGATGAACACATGAGCTACTCTAGTGAAAGGTGATGTTAGGTCCAACTCAGTTATGAAAAACAAAGGGAAAATTTCTGGATGACAGCCAAAGACCTACTTATTTCAAGTGGTATTTGAGTTGAAGAGCATATGGTAAAACCCCAAATTTGATGGTTCTTGTTATTGTCACCATACTGTCAAAATCAAAGTCTTAGTGGATGAGAGCTCTATTAACACAGCCCAGGGGAGAAGATGCTGTCTGTATTATAGGCTTCCTGTCTCCTTACCTCATCCTTGAGATACGCATTATATATCCTCATGGCATTTTATTTGTTAATTCATTTTTTGGAGCACTTACTATCAGCCTGGCATAGTGCCAGACCTCAGATCTTGATGCCAATGCACTGATTTCTAGCGAAAGAGACGAAATCTCAATACAAGTCTTAAGTGCTGTGATACCAGCACAAGTGTAATGGGAAAACCAAAGAGGCAAGTGAAAGGATCAGAATTTGTTTCCTCCTGGGATAATCCCTGAGCTGAATCATGAAGGATGAGTAGCAAGTAGCCAAGTGGAAGAGGATGCAGGCATTCCAGATGCAGAGAGCAAAGCAGCGTGTGCCAAAGCGCAGGGCTGGAGAGAGCAGGGGGAGCTCTTGAAGTCACTTTGGTGGGGCTGTTGGGCTAGAGGTAGAGGCTGAATTACTGAGATACCCCAGGGACCAAGGTCCCCTTCCATTAGCTGTCCTTAGAGTTTATAGTAATAAAGCAGACCCTTATTTGAGAAGAGAGAGAAATACACTTGTTAGATCTATAAACTCAAACCCTTTTATTGTGTAATTTCCCATTACTGATGATCTGAGTAGGAAAAGCTCTCAGCTTAAAGAGACTTAAAAAAATGTATTTGACAGTGCGTTGATGCTCAGATTTTCCAGTTTTCTGGAAGTTCATCCGAGGCTCAGCCTTTCTCTTTTATTTCTCCACTGATTTAGCCTTTCCAGGGTGCCAAGCACTTTACCACGTACTGACTAGTTCACATCTCACAGGCACCTCTGTTGTAAGTCTGGTTGCCAGAGATAAGATAGGGAGCCAGGCTTGTTTGTGTCGTGCTATGAAGTAGTGCAAGTATATCTGGTTGCTGTGCTCAAAGCTAGGTGTTAATACAGACATTTTAGTCCTGGGAACAAATTACAACCCCAATTGGCAATTGTAAAACTTACCGTGTTTGGAATGAGTGAAGTTAAATAGATTTTATTATTTTTATTTCTAACTAACCTTCAAAGTCACTTCCCTGATTGCCACATTTCTTTATAGGACTGAACACTTGAAGTGTTGAGCAAGTCTTATTTGCTAACAAGTGTGTTAGGTTATAGACCACACCTAGGCAACATTTCGTTTTCACTGGAACATAGGATCCAGTTTTATTTAGCAAACATTTATGGAGAATAAAAGGATAAAATGGACAGAAACTGACCTGAGGCTTCTGTTAAGTCCCAAGCCGTGCACAGTAGTTCCAGCCCAGCTTTATTCCACTTTAAGTCAATCCAATATATGAAAATCTGGATTTATAAAAAAAAAAAAAAATGGAAGGAGCTTCTTTACAAAAACCTTCACTCTTACATGTCTTTGATTTGAGTGAGCTTTTCTAGTACATTTAAAATATTATTAGACTAAAGTCATTCACACATTAATAACATTCCAGTTTGTGTAAAGAAGGGACAACCATATATGGGCTCTATATGGTCTTAAGAGATCCATGAAACAAAAACTATTTGAACTCTATACCACCAACTGTTATTTTCTGAAGCAAAGTTGTTCTTTTTAACCACCTACCAAAACATTTTAAGCTGGAGCCCAGTGAAGTTGTTTATTCTACAGTATTAAAAAATTAAAGTGGCAGACTTTTCTGACTGGAATCATTTAACTTACCTGTGAAGAAGATATTTAGAGAGAGGCAGCTGTGTGTTTCACTGGGCAGGTAGCTGAATAGGAGATGTAGGTTACCAGGGAAACCGTGTTTGCTTATTCCTGAGCGTCGTTTGCTTTCCCCCACTCAGGCAGAAGCTGAGGAAGATTGTCATTCCGACGCTGTCAGGGCAGGAGATGAGGATGAAAACGAACGCCCTGCTGAGACAGATTTGCAGGCATGTTTCTTCCTTTGTGCATTTCGTTCTTACTCTGTTGCTTTCCATACATAAGCAGGAGTTGGTCATAATTATGAAGATTCATAGGTTCTTATTTGCATTGAATGTAGCTGTATCTTCATACCGGTTTTTAGAATAGTTAAGTTATGACTATGTTATAGATTTGTTTTTCTGTAAAAAGGAATATCAGTAATTGCTGCTGTGTAATTCAATATGTGGGTTTAAAGTGTTCAAACCAAGGCATAAGCATGACTAAAACCCATCACCTTAAAGAAAAAGATTGACAGATTTGACCTCCTAAAAGTTTAAAACCCATATATAGCAAAAGACCTCCTAAATCAAAAGAAATAATTAACTGGAAAAACTATTTACCATCTAGGGGAAGAGGATTAATATCTCTGATACAGATGTAACATCCTTATAAAAGTAGTAACAACATAGGATAGAAAGATAGGAATGGATAACTAATGGAAAAAATTAATATAAATATTTATGAAACATTAGAAGAGATAATCAGCCTCACTAATAATTTTTTAAAAATACAAATTAAGGGCTTCCCTGGTGGCGCAGTGGTTGAGCGTCCGCCTGACGATGCAGGGGACGCGGGTTCGTGCCCTGGTCCAGGAAGATCCCACATGCCGCGGAGCGGCTGGGCCCGTGAGCCGTGGCCGCTGAGCCTGCGCGTCCAGAGCCTGTGCTCCGCAGTGGGAGAGGCCACAACAGTGAGAGGCCCGCGTACCACAAAAAAAAACAAAAACAGAAACAACAAATTAAAGCAGCAAAGAATTTTTTTTTAAAAAAAGATCAGATTAGTGAATAATGCCTATTGCTGTCCAGGCTCTGAGAACACTCACGCAGTATACATGAAAGCATAAGTTGCTACAGCTTTTTTGCAGGGAAGATTAGCAATATGGATCAAAATGAAAAACATACATTCCCTTTGAACCAGCAATCCTACTTCTGGGAAATTAATCCTAAGGAAATAATAGGGGAAGTGAGTACATATACACATACAAAAATGTTTATTGTAGCATTGTTTATATGGAAGAATGGAGTACAACCTAAATATCCATCACTTGTGTTAAGTAATGATGCATCCATACAGTGAAATATTCTGCAGCCGTTTGAAAGGATAGGGTAGAGCTTTGTGCATCGAAATAGAAAACTATTCATTGTAGTTAGTTAAGTGCTTCTTACTGAATTTGTAATCTTTAGAATACTTGTGCGTTTGGAGTGCACCATCTAGTAGGCGTTAAGAGTGCTGCTAGGACTTCCCTGGCGGTCCAGTGGTTAAGACTCCGCGCTTCCAATGCAGGGGGCTCGGGTTCGATCCCTGGTCAGGGAACTAAGATCCCACATGCTTAAGTCAGAGGTATATGTGTTACATTCGTAATAGGAAGGTGGGAGTCAAAGCAGTGTGCAGAATGTAGAGAAAAATTATTAAAAGCTTTCATGTTTTAAATCTGTACTCTTTTTTTAAAAAGCCAGCACTAATATATACAATCCAATTACCAATGTCCTTTGGGGGGAAGGGCATCCCAGGTTGGGTTCCCAGAAAGCAGACTCCGAGGTGGGTGTAAGAGGTTTATTAAGCAGTGCTCTTGGAGTCAGCACCTGTGCCAGGGAGGCAGGGAGGGAAGCCTGAGGGGGTTGGGGGAGCTGGACTGCCCTGCAGTCTCAGTGGACCAGCTCAGTTAATCCTGCGGAAGTTCCGAGGACTTCCTCAGAGCGGGGGAAGAATGACCTTTCAGAGCGGGGTCTTTGATCACTCTCGTTGATCAGTCGTTGGGTGGGGAGCACTTGGGAAGGGGTGTGGTCTCCCTGAGGCCCTACTTCAGGGCGAGGGCTGAGGGCTGTTCTTCTGTGGCACTCCCAGCAGTTCCTAATGGGGGGGTCTGGGCAGCACAGCAGAGCCCGCCACAGAGGGGGTTTCACTTTTTCTATGTTTAGATTCTTTTTAATGATATGTGTTAGAAAAAATAATTACTTTTAAAAAAGAGAAAGGTTATTAAAAGAAAGACTTGGGGCTCGCATACAGGATTTTGAGGTGATGTATTCCAAGGGAAGAAATGTTTGAAAGCATCTAAGTTCAGTCCCTAAGTGATGGCTTACATTTTCGATTCCAATTAAAATTTGATTTTCTCATACCATTAGATTTCTCCTGTATAGAGAATCTTATTTTAGGCAAAATTTCACAATTTCTTCAAAGTCTTAAGCAAAAAATTATCTTGGAGGATAACAGGTATTTAATGGTAGTATTCAGTAATTTAATAATTTAAAGACAGTGTTTTCTTATCTTAGCATATGTGTATGTGTGGACATCGGTGTTGGACCTATTGACAGATTGTTCCAGAGTTGAGCTCCTCTTCCTTGGGGGGTCCTGAAACATTCTTCTTCCCTCAGGCACAACTCCAGAGGTTCCGAGCTCAGTGGATGTTTGAACTTGCCCCAGGTGGAGGCTCGAGCAGTTTAGAATCTCGACCTTGGAGAGCAACGAGAGGCTCTTCACAGAGAGCAGCAGACACCAGAGGAAAGCAGGAGCTGGCAAAAGAAGAAAAGTTAAGTGTTAGGGGCGTTGTACTTGGAAAGATGGTGACAAGTGTGCCAGGGTGTCCATCCCTCACCACTTTTTGTAGGCCTTTGGATGACACATTACTCCTTCTTTCCTGCAGGTATACAGTCTTGCCGGAACTCTTTGGTAATATACACCCCTGAGATTCACCTGGTCTAAAAGACAGATGCCTCTGAATCTGTTTAACAGAAGCCCGAAAGGGGAAAAAATTGGTTTAAATGTTAACACCTTCCCAAAGGTCATAATGCAATATTTTGTTATATTTTGAGTTGAACAGATTTATAGTGATGCAGTAATTACTTCCTTATCCTGGAAAATTTTGAATGCTTTCTAATGGTTCACCTCTTTCCTAGTGCTTGTTCACACAAAGTACACTCAACCCACCATTTCAGTTTTCACAACAGTTGTCCCTCTGTGTCCGGGGATGCTCACCTTCCTTGTATGAAACGGTGTAGCATTTGCGTGTAACCACGCACATCCTCCAGTATACTTTAAATCATCTCTAGATTACTTGTAATACCTAGTACAATGTAAATGCTCTGTAAATAGTTGTAAGTGCAGTGTAAATGCTGAGTAAATAGTTACCATTGCGCAGCAAATTCAAGTCTTGCTTTTCAGAACTTTGTGGAACTCTTTTCAGATATTTTTGATCTGCAGTTGGTTGAATCCGAGGATGCAGAGAGAGGGATGTGGAGGGCTGACTGTATCCTGTTACTCCACAGGGGTTGTCATCTTCATACCATCAGACCCAAGTTTTTCTTTACAAAAATTTGCCGTTTAATAATCGACATTACCATGATAACTAAAAACTTTCATATTTGTTTTGTTTCATTTTAATTTTGAAATAATCACAGATTCATAGCACACGGGAGTCCTGTGCACCCTTCCCATCCTCCCTTGACGGTGACACCTTCCGTAGCTAGACTTCTAGGAAGTAGACCTTGGTACAGTCCACAGAGCTTATTCAGGTTTCCAAGCACTTCACTGTCTGTATGTGTATAAATAGTTCTCTGCAATTAGCTGTGTAGCTTCATGTAACCATCACCACAATCAAGATACAGAACTGTTTTGTCACCACAGGGCTCCCTCTTGCTACCTTGATAGTTATACGCTCTCTTGCCCACCTCCTCCCCAGCCATTCCTAACCACTGGCAGCCCCTATGCTGGCCTCCATTTCTATAATTTTGATATTCAAAAAGTGTTGTTTAATTCCTTTGAGGTCTGTCCCAGTTGTTGTATGTGTCAGTAGTTTGTTGCTTTTTACCGCTTAGTCGTGTTGCATGGTGTTCACGTACCCCACTTTGTTTGACCACTCACCTGCCGAGGGACATTTGGGTTTTTTCCAGTTTGGGGCTATTATTACTAGAACTGCTATGAATATTCATATGCAGGTTTTTGCATGAACATGAGTTTTCGTCCCTCTGGCCTAAGAGTGCAATTGCTAAGTTGTATGGTAAGTGCATCTTTGATTAAAAGAAACTGCAAACTGTTTTCCAGAGCGTCTGCACCATTTTCCCTCCAGCAGTGTATGATTGATCCAGTGTCTTCACATCCCCATCACCATTTAGAGTTGTCATTACTTTTTTTTTTTTTTGCGGTCCGCGGGCCTCTCACTGCTGTGGCCTCTTCCGTTGCGGAGCACAGGCTCCGGACGCGCAGGCTCAGCGGCCATGGCTCACGGGCCCAGCCGCTCCGCGGCATGTGGGATCCTCCCGGACCAGGGCACGAACCCGTGTCCCCTGCATCGGCAGGCGGACTCTCAACCACTGCGCCACCAGGGAAGCCCTTTTCATCCTCTTAACAGGAAATTTCACAGAGCAGAAGTTTTAATTTTGATGAGGTTTAATTTATCAGTTTTTCCTTTTATAGATTGTGCTTTTGGTGTCAAGTATAAGAACTCCTCGCCCAAGTCTCCCAGATTTTCTTTCTTTTTTTTCTAAAAGTTTTTAAAGTTTCACTTTTAAGTCCTTGATCCATTTTCGAGTCACTTTTTATGTAAGCTATGAAGTTGAGTTTGACATTCATTGTTTTGCCTGTGGATGTCTAACTGCTGTAGCACCATTTGTTGAAAAGGCTATCCTTCTACCACCCACGCTCACTTTTAGTACAGATTTTCAGAAATTGTTTTTCACTGTTTATTTTTATAGGCTCGAGAACTCTTCCTAAAAGCAGTAGAAGAAGAACAAAATGGAGCTCTCTATGAAGGTAAAAACTCAGGTCCCAGGATCATCTTGTCTTGACAGTTTTGAATAAGAACTCTTTGCTATTCACCAATTTTTTAAAAAATAAGAATATATTTATACAGAACATCAGTCTCTATATTTGATATTGATTTTTAAAAAATAAAAATTGTATTTTTATATAACCTGTCTCTCTCCAAAAAATATTGCTGAGAAACATCTCATATTGGTAGGATTAGTCAAATAACCTTTTTCTACATTTGGGGTTTAGTATTTATTCTTCATTATTAAAGTCTTAAAAATACTGTTGCTTATTGAAAAATAGCAGGATATGCCGTTGAAAAAATAGGATATGCGCCTTTTGTAGGTGAACGTTATTTCAGAGGAGGAGACTATGAAGGGTAGATGGAGGAACATGTACATGCTTTCTAAATTCTAATGTACATTTTAGAGAAGGAATACTCTTCAGCCTTATTGTCTCTTTTATTAGGCCAGTAGAAATGTGTAAGTAAACCAAGTGGTGGGGCTGTTTACCAGATTAGGTTTGTAATTAGGCTTTCATTTCCTGATAGAAAAGCTGTTAATTGGGGCATGGAAAAAAATGCTAGCACTTGAGTGGTTCGAAAATGCCCCCCAAATAACATTTTCAAAATTACTGCATTTATTTGCAAGTTTCTTCTAGGGGTATTTTCACTCTGAGATATGAAAAGGGCCCAAATGGTGGTATCCTGCCACAGTCTTGATTAGCCTGTGAGGTTCCTGTGTCCGCGTAGTTTACAGTCACTCACCCAGAGCAGCAGAACACGGCAGAGTGGACTGAACTGAGTGGGCTTCATCTGTGGGGAAAGAACTAGTCAGCTTCTGCAGCCCCAAGTTCTGTGGTATGTCTCTGTGGGAGAGACTGCTCAGTGTTCTAGTTCTAAACCTCCTGGCCAGCAGATGGATTTAAAACAGGTTTTATAGGTTACTTAGCTAAATAAGAGGCAGCTGGACTAAAGGAAGTTGGATTTGAAGAATAAATTCCAGTAAATTCCAGAAAACCCTTCTCCTTATTCTACTCAGGAGGAAACGTTTTATTTTCTGCATCCTAGGAAGAAGTTTGCTTAAAGGTGTTTTTGTTGGGGCTGCAGCAGTGGCATTTTCAAAGCACAGAGAAAGACAGCCACATATAAGATCATTTCTGACAATATGTGAGAGGCAGAGGGAAAAGATGGGCTAAAAGATAAGAGTAAAATGCAACATCTTAAGTTTCTGTAACGTGAGAGCTTTAGAAAAAGATTATTTCTGACTAGTAGGGTTTGGAAATAAGTTTGCTGACTGCGACTGTTGCATGTAGAAAAAGGGAATTTGGCTGTTTGTAAAGAAAGTTACCAAATTAAACCACAGTTAGGGTAATCAAAGGAAATGACAAAAATGTGTGGTCATAGCTAATTTAGCTTTATTTTTTCTTTTAGCCATCAAGTTTTATCGTAGGGCTATGCAACTTGTACCTGATATAGAGTTCAAGATTACTTATACCCGGTCTCCAGATGGTGATGGCGTTGGAAACAGCTAGTGCGTACATAATTTGATAGACAGTAATATATAGAGTTTGTTAAAGTTAAGCGTCTTTGCCCTGTTGACTCTTAACATGATAATGATAAGAAGACGGTGCTAATTCTGTTGTTATATAGTCTTTAATGTAAAGACTTGTGTATAAAGTTGTAGAAATTTTTTAATTAGGGAAATTTTAAGAGTAAAATATAGAAATGCATATTTTAAACAGGTGTAACAAAAATTAGGTGATGAAAGAGTTTTTTTTAAAAATAAAAGCAGTGATTACTGAAAGGAGTAAATTAAAGGACACATTTCAACTTTCTGAAACGTATAAAGTCAAAACTATTAAAACGTGATCAGGGCAAGCCTGAAAAATGTTAATGGTTGAAATTGGGTACATAGTGTTTTATTACACTAGTCTTTCTCCTTTTCTATCCGTTTGAAATAATACATTTTTTAAAAGGCTTTTTATTAGGAAAATGCTGGACTCTAACCAGACTTTGTTGTAGATAGAATACTGTTAAGACTGTAACATTTGTTTAAAAACACGGGCAAGACATAAGCGCTCCTAAAAAAAACCAAAGAAACTGTGTTTCATTGTACAGATGCCATTGGCATCACAGTCATGGAGTAGCATTGACTGTTTATATGGACAGAGACCAAGAGAATATATTTTTAAGCGAATACTTTTGAAGCTGTGTGTAAAACAATTATAAAATTGTATTGGCTTAACCCCTCTCTCTCCCAAAGCTTATAGTAAAAGGGAAGGGAGTCTGTCCCCACAAAAGGATGTCAGGTTTAAAATGAGCAGTACATAGAAAAATAGAATTTTGGTGATGAGATATTATATTAGTTCTGCCATGAAACAATTAAGAGGTTACCTTTATCGATAACTTAGCGCTGATCGCCAGTGCTGTTTAACTGCTTATGGTATTAACACTTAAGCTTTGGCTAAGCCGTATTAAAAAAATCCTGATGAAGTCAGCATTTATTGTCTGTTTGGGGCTAATAATATTGTTCACTAAATTAGATTTAATAACGTGAGGTAGTTCATACTCAAAAGGACTCATTGGGGCTTTTTCTAAACCTTCTTTGAATTTGGGTAGAGTCCTTCAGACCCAGCTCTGAGCCAGTTTGATAGACGCCAAGGGCTGTTGAGAAAGGTTGTATTAAAACATTAAAGGAACATTTCTTTCTCTCCCGTCCTGTTACACAAACCCAGATGCTATGAAAGTTCTTTAAGGGTACAGTTTATTTTCTTAACAGACTTAACAGGCCCTAAAAGCCTCTGCTATTTTTTTTGCCTTCTGTAAAAAGCTGGTAGCATAGCCCTGCAGTCCATCTAGCCTCAGCCGCATGTGCCCTTTGTTGTCTTATAATAAGCCCTTCCTGGTTTTCTAACTGCATCCTCATCCAACCTTTTTGTAAGTCTGACCATTTTTAAGGTTACTGTTAGCAAAAATGGAAAGCTGTATATTTTTCTAGAACTCTAGCTATGTATTTGTTCATACTGATAAATTATTTGTGGACCCAGCTTTTTAAAATTACATATTTTCCTCTCTAAAGGTAGGGTGATAAGGCACATACGTTAGAAAACCCTTGGTAAGTAAGCACCTCAGATAACATTTGTATGTTTTATTTTTATCCAGTTACAATGGATTGTGGTCACTTAAAAGGATATATTTACATAAGATTTTTAAAAATCATTTGAAAGTATCTTTTTACTAATTCATGAAATCTCTATTTGCCATAAAACTAATTAATTAAATCTCAACACCTGTATCCAAAAATTTAAATTCTTTCTCTGTGGGAATTAAAATTGCTGAAGCTTTTTTCTTCAAAAAGTTGGTATGGTACTCCTTTGCAAGGCAGGGTAACCATTTATCATATTAAAAAAAAAAGTAGTGAGGGGCTTCCCTGGTGGCGCAGTGGTTGAGAGTCCGCCTGCCGATGCAGGGGACGAGGGTTCGTGCCCCGGTCCGGGAAGATCCCACATGCCGCGGAGCGGCTGGGCCCGTGAGCCATGGCCACTGAGCCTGCGCGTCCGGAGCCTGTGCTCCGCAACGGGAGAGGCCACAACAGTGAGAGGCCCGCGTACAGCAAAAAAAAAAAAAAAAAAAAAAAAGTAGTAAGAAGTTTGCTTTTGGATGACTTTTTCTAAAGCAGATTTTGAAAGTACTGTGGAAAATCATTTTCTAAGCTGTGTTGTGTAGACTGTGGCACTGCGTTCACTCACCTCCCTTATTTTCTCAGCATCGAAGATACCGATGATGACAGCAAGATGGCAGACCTCCTGTCCTACTTCCAGCAGCAGCTCACGTTTCAGGAGTCTGTGCTCAAACTGTGTCAGCCCGAACTTGAGAGCAGTCAGACTCACATATCAGGTGTGACTTCGTGGTCGTTATAACTCAGTGAGAAATACTTTTCCTTAGATTTACGTTTTCCAAACTTACAAGGTCAGATAGCTTGTCAGACAGTTGCTCTAGTTCAAAGTATGGTGGGAGATCTAATTATAATTAATTTGTGCATACTGATAAGCTTTTCAAGATCCGAAGTAGAGTGGAGTTTGTAGCACAGTTGTTAAAGGGTGCCATTCTTGGGCTTCCCTGGTGGCGCAGTGGTTGAGAGTCCGCCTGCCGATGCAGGGGACGCGGGTTCGTGCCCCGGTCCGGGAAGATCCCACGTGCCGCGGGGCGGCTGGGCCCGTGAGCCATGGCCGCTGAGCCTGCGCATCCGGAGCCTGTGCTCCGCAACGGGAGAGGCCATAGCAGTGAGAGGCCCGCGTACTGCAAAAAAAAAAAAAAAAAAAAAAAGGGTGCCGTTCTTTTTTCAGTGATGCTCTGCGAGGGTAAATGTGTGAGTTGGGGCGGCCCTCAGGAAACCGGAGGAACAATGGCACCATCAGGCACTTCAGCCAGGTTGGACGGTAGTCCTGAGATGGGCTGAATGTTTAAAAATTGATGGGGTTTTTTCTTTTCATATGTTAAATGTTGTTTACTTAGCTATGGGACTTTCCAGAGGAGGACAACTGAAAATTTCCAAGGAGATGGAAGTCATTTTTTAATGTTAACAAATGCATACGCACGCATACATACTAGACTATTTTTCTAACATATCCATTTTTATGTATCTTGATGATGAAATGATCTTCCAAGGGAAAGGGGTACTTTATAAAAATACTTTTGGATCTGTTCAATACTGAAAAAACAAAGATATTTTGTGTCTTGATGTTAGGAACCATTATTACTTCTGGGTAGTTAAATATACTTGTGCTGTAGCTCTGAGCAGTACTGAAGGTGCGGTTTATAAAATTTAAGGAATACATAAAGATATCTGCAGGGAGAACGTGACAGCAGAGTGATGTATAGGAAGGAGAGTCACTGAGAGAATAGTTTCCTTTGCAGCGCTGCCGATGGAGGTCCTGATGTACATCTTCCGATGGGTGGTGTCGAGCGACCTGGACCTCAGATCGTTAGAGCAGTTGTCACAGGTGTGCAGAGGATTCTATATCTGTGCCAGGTACTTACTGTTTTTTTTTTTTAAGCAACTCTGTCAGTGGTGAAAAACATATCAACAAAGTGAAAAGACAACCAATGGACTGGGAAAAAATATTTGCAAACCATATATCTGATAAGAGGCTGATATCCAAAATGTATAAAGAACTCATACAACTCAATTGCAAAAAACCCCAAATCTAATTAAAAAATGGGCAAAGGACCTGAATAGATGTTTTCCCAAAGAAGATGTACAAATGGCTAACAGGTACATGAAAAGTTGCTCAACATCATTAGTCATTAGGGAAATGCAAATCAAAACCACAGTGAGATATTAGCTCATGCCTGTTTGAATGGCCATCATCAAAAAGACGAGATAAATGTGGATGTAGAGGAAAGGAAACCCTTTCACACTGTTGGTGGGATTATGAATTGGTATAGCTACTACGGAAAACAGTATGGAGGTTCTTCAAAAAATTAAAAATAGATCTACCATATGATCCAGCAGTTCCACTTCTGAATATATATCCAAAGGAAACAAAAACACTAACTCTGAAACATATCTGCACCCCATGTTCATAGAAGCATTATTTACAATAGCCAAGACATGGAAGCAACCTAAGTGTCCGTGGATGGATGAATGGATAAAGAACATGTGGTATATATAAACAATGGAATATTATTGAGCCATGAAAAATGCAGAAATCCTACCATTTGTGACAACATGGATGGACTCTAAAGGCATTATGTTAGGTGAAATAAGTCAGAGAAAGACAAATGCTGCATGATCTTACTTACATGTGGCATCTGCATAGAAAAGGAGAATAGACTTGTGGTTACCAGAGGTGGGGGAGGGAAGAAGGTGGTCAAAAGGTACAAATAAGTACTAGGGATGTAATGTGCAACATGGTGACTATGGTTACCATCGCCATATGATAGAGAGTTGTTAAGAGAGTAGACCCTAGGAGTTCTCATCACAGGAGACCTTTTCTTCTTATTGTATCTGTATGAGATGATGGATGTTCACTAAACCTATTGTGGCTTATTTCACAATAGATGTAAATCAGACCATTGTGCTGTACACCTTAAATTTTTACAGTGATGTGTGTCAAATATTTTTCAGTAAAATTGGGAAAAGAGCTATACTTTTAAAATCTGGTTATGTGAAGAATAATCATAGTTTAGAGTAACTTTATTTAAGACAGGTAATCCTTTATGAATGTCTTATATAAAAATAAATACTTTATCCTTAGCATCTAGAACTTTTTTTATAACTTTATGTAGTTCTTAAAATTCAGATGCCTTGTTTTTAAATAACCTAATTTCATTTGGAGTCTTGTGTTTTGGGTAAAACATTTGAATTACTTCAAAGCCTTTGGGTTTTTTTTTGGTGATTCTGTGTGCATTTCTGTTTAACAAGTACCTATCAAGCACCTAGTGGATTGACCCAGCCTTTTGAAATTGGGGTCTCTAGCACTGTTATTCCATTAATTTTCCTTTTAATTACACATGAGAAAACAAAAAGGGAATTAAGAAAATAAATTTTCAGGGGTAGGATAATATTTGGTTATAAAAGTATTTGTTAAAAGAAAAAAATTTAAATACGTTGCAATGTAAATTTGGGCGGTTTATCTCTTTTTGCAGTCTGGCTTCAATATAAGTAATTCCTACGTCTTTAAAACGGAATGTTTTCAGTTAAAGATAGCGTTAAAGATGGCGTTAAAATTATTTTGAGTTGTATTAGAACCATGTCAGTTGCGTCGCTTTTTGCAGTAATCCCATGACAAAGTCTTGTTAGGGTTAGGGTTGGTGCTGTCTTCGTAACTGACCTCCAGTCTGACTGTTTCGCTGTTTCTCCGAGTACCATTCTGGCTCAGCCACCATTAGGCCTGGTCTGGATTATGGCATTGGCATCTTGTGTGGTCTCTGGGCTTCCGCTCTTACATACCGGGAGCACATTCTCCGTAGACCACCAGTCACCTTTTAAAAGCATCAGTCATGCTCAGAACCCTCCAGTGGCCTCCACTTCACTCAAAGGGCCACTCCCGCCTGTAGACCACTACGTCACCTGCCCCTGCCCGCCTCTTCACGCACGTAGTCTGCATTTCACCCAGTCACTCTGCTGCAGCCGCATGATCCTTCTCGCTCCTTGTTGAACGTGCTGGCCACACTCCAGCCCTTGGGCCTTGCATGCTGTGGCTTCTGCCAGGATACCCTTCCTCGTCACCGTAGACACCTGCCCAGAAACAAATAGTCTCTGTTTCCCCACCACCATCGTCCTGGTCCTTTTACTCTGCTTTGTTTCTTTTTGTACTGAGCACACTACCTAAAACTTTTCTCTCGTTTTCTTCTCTTTTGTTTGCTTTCCCTGTAAAAGAGCAGGGCCTTTGCCCTGTCCGTCAGTCTGTCCCCAGTGCCCAGGACAGTGCCTGGCCGGCACTCAACCAATATTGCTGAATAGAAGATGGCTGGTGGCAGGAATGTTTCTCATGTCTGAGTGCGGATAGGGACTCACCTGTTATATGTACTGATGTTGTGCTTTTATTACCTAGAGATCCTGAAATATGGCGTTTGGCATGCTTGAAAGTTTGGGGCAGAAGCTGTATTAAACTTGTTGCATATACATCCTGGAGAGAGATGTTTTTAGAAAGGCCACGTGTTCGGTTTGATGGTAAGTTGAACTGTTTAGAGCAATGGTGACCTGTTGTGCTGATTTTGAGAAATACACAGTCTTAATTTTCTATAACAGAGCAGAGTACTATAAGTATATTTAAAGGAAGCCACAATAAAAACAAAACTGGGAACATGTTACATGGTTGTAAAAGTTTTTTATTATGTTCTTTTTAAAAAACCTGTTTCTTTTTATAGGAGTGTATATCAGTAAAACCACGTATATTCGTCAAGGGGAACAGTCTCTTGATGGTTTCTATAGAGCCTGGCACCAAGTGGAATATTACAGGTACAACTGTAGTAAACTGAGTGAGTGAAAAATTCTCTCTCTCCAAGTATTGGTTCGTTAGTTATTGGACATCTGTTCTTTGTGGCTTTTGCATTTATCCACAAAATGGCCCTCAGTATTTTCATCCGGTGTTATAACAGGAACTGCACTCAAAGAACCAGTAGGTTAAGATAAATCAGTTAATTCCTCCTGGGCTCTAAACCTAAGAATCACTATGAAGTCACTTTAGAGCTCCTCCGTGTCTTCTGCCTTGTCAGGTAGCTTGTGCTGTTACTCAGGCTTATTGTTCACCAGATACTAGTGTCACTGAGAAACGAGTAAGCTATGGTAACTGCCCTGTAATAGCATTGGGCCTCGCTTTCGTTTGACATTAGTTAGTGCTTTGGGGAAAAACACACAAATGCTTTGGTTCTCTTCTGCTGGCCTCACAGGTCATGTTTGTGTCAATGATGTTTTGCCACTTCTTTGGCCCACGGTATTTCCATTCTGGATGGATGACATTTCCATTCCGGATGCGCAGGCTCAGCGGCCATGAGTAAATAGGTTTCGGTACCAGTAAATAAGGATGTGTTTTCTATTTGCATGTGGTGTTTTGGTGTTTTCCTTGTTCCACAGGTACATAAGGTTCTTCCCAGATGGCCACGTGATGATGCTGACCACCCCTGAGGAGCCCCAGTCCATTGTTCCGCGTTTAAGAACCAGGAATACCAGGTAGTGTCTTTCTGTAGTTTTCTATCCAGTCTAAATTTTAGGTGGTAACTTGCAGATTATGTAACTTAATACTGGATTAAAGAAGCAGTCATCTGGGGCACTTGTGAAAAGTACCAATCGTGGGAATTCCCTGGCAGTCCATTGGTTAGGACTTAGCAGTTTCACTGCTGAGGGCCCAGGTTCAATCCCTGGTTGGGGAACTAGGACCCCACAAGCTGTATGCAGCATGGCCAAAAGAAAAAAAAAACTCAACTGATCCCTGGGCCTCTCCTCAGAGATGTCCCTTCCGTAGGTCTGGGGCCTCGGAGACTAGGCTTACTCACATCCTAGCTGATTGCCCTCAGGCAAGTTGAATAAACACTTCTAACTAACCCATTACCTTCTCGATTACTTAAATAAATACACATTACGGATTAATAGATTTAAAGTGTTGGGTTTTTTTTAATTTTTAGAACTGATGCAATTCTACTGGGTCATTATCGCTTGTCACAAGATATAGACAATCAGACGAAAGTATTTGCTGTGATAACTAAGAAGAAAGAAGAAGTGAGTATGCAAGGTGGAATTGGCAGTTTTCCTTTTAATTTTCTTACCCTGCTCATTCAAGCATTCTTGATTAGAAAGGTTAAAAAATACCGTTTTGTAATTTATACAGTATGGGTGTTGACTTACAGCATATCTCTGAGGAGAGCTGGAGGGTTTCTAAAACACAGTTATTTTTTATTGGATCAACTTATTTGTTCTTCTCCAAGTTTCCTCTTCTGGTCCGGGTTTCTTACGCATGAAAACGTAAAGCCAAAGTAACTATTAGTTATTCCTGTGAAATAACTAGTACAGTTATATATGACTATGTTTTTGCTTTTCTCCTTTTGAATCCTAGGAGATTTTCTTCCTAAATGGACTCATAGAGATAATTCTTTCACAAGGATATTTTTAGAATTTCAGTTTGTACTGGAAATAAGCTGAAGTGAGATAATTTCCTTCTTCCTTTTCTTACAAAAGGAAAAAAAAATGCCAAGTAAATACGATGGCTGAATTATTACATTCCAGAGTATTTTAAATTCTCTTAACAGATTAAGGGGCTAATTTTTTCCACAGCTTTTCCCCATGTGCCTTTTTTCAGTCCTGGCTGAAAACGCTAATGTGTACTCAAGAAGTCAGTTGTGAGGTAGTTAGAATAAATACTTGCCTGGTGCTTTTATAGTTAATATAGCTCTTGAATGAAGTTTCTCTTGTGTTAAACTCCCCCTCCCTCCCACCCCCAGCACCATGTATGGGAATAGTTAGGGCGGGTTTCATCTGTGAGTCCTGTGGCCCTCCGCTGTGGCTTCTCTGGCTCCCTCTGGCTCCCGGAATCGGGGGGCAACAGCCTGAGGGGCAGAGTTGCTTGCTGTCACTGTGACCTTGGCCGTGAGTTTACTGAGGTCAGAGCTGGGGAGTCGTGAGGCCCTAGCTGTTTAGATTTTATCTAATAAGAGAGTTTAGGGACTCCCATGCTGATGACCAGTTTTCTCTGCAGAATATGACTCAGTGAAGCCGTGCATAGTGGCGACATTCTGGTGTTTTTAGCAGTACTTACAGAAGTGTGATTCCAGTGAACCTTGTCACATCTATTTCTCCGTTGACTATTTTACTGTTATTGCAAAGGATCAGTTATACTCAGTGTTTTTTCTGCAGCCTTCACCAGCTTATCACTTGCCCTCTTTAAAAATTCCCAAGTGTTTCCGAGTAGAAGGAAATACTAGGCTTAGAGATGGGAGACAGGAACTTTAGTTCGCATCTCTGACACTGGCCCTGGGCTGCCCGCCCTGGGTCCTCATCCTGTCGGCCATCACACGGCAGCGATGCGGTCGCACGTCACACCTGGGGACGTTGAGATGACTGACTGAGATGGTGATGATGGAGGGAAGAGCCTTCTGCGTTTAGAGTCCTTCGTGTATTTCCAGGCACTCGTACACATTCTCAGTCGATAACCAAAATAGCTGTTTACTATGTGCAGATAGTGTGTAACTTAACATGCTTCTGGGGTGTAGCACCATCCATCTCTCTGTCTCTGTCGTGAAGTGAGGCCTCACTGTTGCTCATGCACCTCTCTTCTTTTACAGAAACCACTTGACTATAAATACAGATACTTTCGCCGTGTCCCTGTACAAGAAGCCGATCAGAATTTTCACGTGGGGCTTCAGCTGTGTTCCAGTGGCCACCAGAGGTTCAACAAACTCATCTGGATACATCATTCGTGTCATATTACTTACAAGTAGGCGAATGCAGTAAAAATCCCAAGGTTACAGACTAGACATGTCCTTCCTGTTCAGTTGAGGGACTCAGATAGGGTTTGATTCCTCAGAGTGAACGTTCGATTACAAAGCAAAACCACAGCATAATAATCCTGCAGACGAAGGAAACGGCCAACTGGAAAAAACCTAAAAGTGGACCGGGAAGTGGAGCGTTCCGAGCTCCTGCCCACTGCCCATGGTGGTGCGAGTGGGCACCGACCCCGTGGGGTTGAGAGCAGCTTCCGTGCGTGGGTGGTGCCTGGTCACTAAGCTGTCCGTGCGTGACTTCATTCGTTGGCTTACTCAAGGCAGTTGTAAAGCACCGAGACCTTTTTTCTTCTCCCATGTTTCAGTCTGATCATTTTTCACCTTATTTCCATTTGGTTTATCCCCAGCGATTATACCCAGATTTAAAATAAGTTGTAGTTAGGAAAGTAAGTCTGCTGAAAAGATTTCGTGTGTTCCAAAGCCAAATCTATTAGTGGTTCCTGTTTAAAGTTCTTTGTCCTATGAGTTAGGATTTGCTTGTATGAAATAATTAATGAACAGATGAGAATGTGTGAGAAAGGAACAGCGCAGAAATGAGTAAAGTAAAAAAAAGGAATTAGGAAAGTGAAATGTCAGTTCACGTGGATACAGATCTTAGCTGTTGTTAGGTTTGAAAGAACACCGGTGTGTGCCCGAGGGTCTGCATCCAGTTGAAATCAGAATTCTGAGAGGCAGGTTGTGAGGTCAGCTTCCATTAGCCTCCTTCACAACCTTGACTGCGTTGTTGAAAACTTCCTCTGTCACGTTTCCATCTTACAAATAACTTCCCACTCATCTGGGAGGTCCTGACAGCTGAGAAAGAGCATTTTTCTCTCTTCTCATCCTTACCTCCTGGTCCTGCTATCTTCTTTTTGCTTCTCTGAGTAATTTGTGAAGTGGAATCTTTTTTTTTTTTCTTTTCAAAGAAAGAAACCAAACCCAGAAGTAGAACAAAGCAAATGAAAAGCATCACATCTTAAGAGCAAAAAGTGACGTCATTTGTAACTGCTAATGATCACGTTGACGTCCTTATAATAATATCTATAAAGTCACTTGAATTTTATGTTTTTGTTTATTTCTCCTTTTTTGTTTTTAGGAGAAAATTAAAAGCTGTGGTAATGTAACTCGTCACCTGCTTCCCCAGTAATTCAGCACAATTACTGTAATTGTGCTGTTGATCATGCAAATATGAACTCATTAAATTCTCTTCTAGGATTATAATTCTTTCTAAAATACATTTTAGCAAGAGCTTTACAAAGTCTATAGCCTTTGACTTAGAAATTCTACTCTTAGGGATCTGTTTTGTTCATATTCAAAAATATCACAACATCATTTTTAATTGCCAAATATTGAAACAGCCTACATCTCCAGCAAAAGGAGAATTTAGTAAATGTGGTATAAGCAGACAGTGGAATATTATGCAGCCACAAAAATGGCTTCTGAAGAGTATTTAAGGACGTGAGGAAATGCTTATGTCATAATGTTTTAAAAAGGCAGGATGACAAGTAGAGTATGATCTCAGCAGTAAAGTTTGATAGCAAGGTTGAAGTGCCTGGAAGAAATGCTTCATGAGGCCGTATCTGGGTGATGGGGTGATGAGTGATTTTTCTTTACATTTTTCTAAATTTTTCAAATTTTCTATAATACACTATATTATTTAGAATTGACTGAGATGAATTAAATTTATAACAGGCTAAAGCCTAAAATAAACTCCTCCCCCCCACCACCACCCCAAAAAAGGCAAGGATTTCAAATGAGTTGATATCTCCTGGTAACGAGTGATTCTGTGCTTTCTTTCCAGATCAACTGGAGAGACTGCGGTCACAGCTTTCGAGATCGACAAGATGTACACGCCCCTGCTGTTTGCCAGGGTGAGAAGCTACACTGCCTTCTCCGAGAGGCCCCTGTAGCCCTCACGTCCACCCCTGCCGCGATGCATGGATAAAAGTATATAGAGAAACAGAGCACCTAAGTTATAAATGTACATATATTATATATATATGGAATTGGAACTTATTTTACATTGTTGGAGTTCTTTCAAGAAGAGTATAAATTGATTATTTTTTTTATGTAAAGAGAGAGTTGATTCTTGGGGAGTTTGTTTTGAAATTATTATAAGTTACAGTACATTTACGTTGTGAAAAACCACATGGGATTTAAATCGTGCCCTTTTCAAGCAGATTTCTGAGCAGATTCTGTCGCATAGGTCGTCTTCTGACTGATCAGCCCAGTATTTAAATGCGTCAGGGGAGCACCCCACGGGATCAGCATTTATTTCACGTGTGACGTAGTGTCTCTCACTAAAGGCTCGAAATGTGAACACCTGTTCTGGATTTGTTTGAAACTTTGACCAATAAAGATCATAAATAAATGTTTCTTTCAAGAAAATGTATTTGGACAGCCTTTTTAAAATGTCAGAATGATAAAACAATCCTAAGGTAGCCAGTGAAGGCTTACGAATGAATGAGCGCCTCTTTCGTCTTGGTCTTCATACACAGCCACAGACTATAGTATCTGTACACTGACCCTACCCAGGCCCCCTACAGATACGTGACATTAGGTGAGAAAGGGTGACTCCCTCGGGGCCAGAACTCGTCAACAAGCTCAGCCAATCTTCTTTGTTCCTAAAAGAGCAGGAGTGGATCATATAAACCCAGGCCTAACTCTCTCCAGAACCAAAGTTGGGAGAGGGCCAGCCGCCAAGGGAACTGTACGTTACTGCCCCGGCGGCAACGCTATGGGTAATTTCAGAGTTTGCGTTTGGCACATCTCTACCAGATTCAGGTTCGGTTTTGGTGATTCAAATACAGCTAGAGTCGAGTACCTGTGTACTTTCAGAAGAAAACACCTGCAGCCAGGATTGCTTTCAAGTTCATAGTGACAGTAAAAGATGCTTCGGGGACTCAGCTGGTGGCGCAGTGGTTAAGAATCCACCTGCCAATGCGGGGGACACAGGTTCGATCCCTGGTCCGGGAAGATCCCACATGCCCCGGAGCAGCTAAGCCCGTGCGCCACAGCTACTGAAGTCGGCGTGCCTAGAGCCCGTTAGCCACAACTACTGCAGCCCGTGCGCCTAGAGCCCGTGCTCCGCAACGAGAAGGCACCGTGGTGAGAAGCACACACACTGCAACGAAGAGTAGCCCCCACTCACCGCAACTAGAGAAAGCCCGCGTGCAGCAACGAAGACCCGACGCAGCCGAGAAAAAAAAGATGCTTCGTAAGTTCCCACAGTTCAATGTGGGGCAGGCCTTTTAAAAAGCTAATATATGTTATGTTAAAGATGAAAACCGGACTTCCCTGGCGGTCCAGTGGTTAAGACTTCACGCTTCCAATGCAGGGGGTGCAGGTTCAAACCCTGGTCAGGGAACTAAGATCCTACGTGATGCGTGGTGCAGCCAAAAAAGATGAAAACCCCCCATCCGGTGTGTGTTTAGGAAGAAAAAGTTCCATTTAGTTTGGCTTTTTGCAGCAATCTGAGAAATGAGAAATGTGGGCATGTCACAGGAAAGTGTAAGCCGGTGGATGCCGTGTGCCACGCTCAACCTCGCTGGGATGGGTGAGCCAAGACCGGAGCTAATTAACTCCCACTTAATCTTAGGCTCAGCACCTCTGTGACACATTCCTTGATTCCACCAGCAAGTGTCCCTTTGCTGCGTTTTCAAAACACCCCACGTTCCCGCCATCCCAGCAGGTATCACACTTCTAATTTTTGTACATGTCAGTGTCCCTCGATAAAACTGGGTTCTTTTAGGACAGGGGCTCTTTCTCTTCAATTCCTGATCCCAAAGCACCTCTGTGCTGTGAACATTAACCCCTAGGAAGCAGCAGACATTCCACGGGTCTTTCAACACTACCTTTATTTATTTATTTTTATTTTTTAAATTAGAGTATCGTTGATTTACAATGTTGTTAGTTTCCGCCGTACAGCAAAGTGAATCGGCCATATGTATATACATATATGCATTCTCTTCTAGACTCCACTCCCATATAGGTCATCACAGAGCACCGAATAGTGCTCCTGTGCTATGCAGTAGGTTCTCATTAGTTATCTTTTATATATAGTAGTCAACATTGTTTCTTCTCTCAAATGAATGAACTATGCTTTTGCCACTAGGTGACGCTCTTGTCCCACTCTTTTAAAGTTTGCCTCTTTTTCTCGTCAGTGTGAGGGAGGGAGCTGGTTTTCACACTCGCAGGAAAATGGGGCGTTCCACGGCCCTCTGATTGGCCTTCAAAGCTGCACGTGATAGGAACTAATACAAGGTGTGTATCCAAAATGAGATGCCACCCTGACCACAGAGCCCTGACTCCCGCCTGCTGAACTCCTCAATTACCAGCCAAGGAAGCCCGGTCTTCTTGGCCAGTGTTTATCTGGCCGGCTTGTCTCGGCTGCAGGAGGAAACTGAATATCCTGTTTGGAATGAACAGAAAAGGGCTCCTGGGATGAGTCAACTGGGGTCGGGTTAGGAGGTAGACAAGATGGAAAGGGGAACAAGAGAGACCGACCTTTCCCCTTTTGACACACACGCGGCCTGATTTATTATAACTATTGCATACTTTGGGAGGCCCCGAGCCCTACTTCCCAGTCTTCTGCCCAGTACAGATATTTGCTGCATCACCCCTAAATCCACTCGAATCTTCCATATCTGCACCTTCTGCCTGTGACTCCAATAGACATTTAGTCGTGGAATTGAGATTCATAAAAGCTTGCAAGACTGATCCAAGATTTGACTGACAGCAGATGCTGAGTGTGTGTGCGCGCAGCAGATTGAGGGGGAAGAGTGGAAATTTCATCAGCACAGGCTTCTTTCTGACAACTTGGATTTCTGTGCAGACTAACTTTTCCTTGAACACTGGAAATACACTCAACCCAATATATTGTGCGCAGGCCAAAGGGGCAGTAAGTTGAAACCTGCTATGGAAGCAAAGTGACTGTATAGTCAGGTTATTGTCAAAATCAGGACACTTTTTAGGGGAAAGAGGAGTATGTTTTGTAATTACACTGAGACAACCAGCATAACACGAGACTGTCCTGGGCAAGTGGAGATGGATGGTCACTACATACCAGGCATTGCCAAGGCCCTACAACCAGCTTTTCATCAGATTTCACTTGAATGAGGTTATTTGTTCGATCTATTTTTCTTCCTCTTGACAGGAAAGAAGAAAATGCCTTTGGTTTCCTAGTGTGTGAAGTGACTGCTTTGGGCCCTGCTAATTTCCCTCGGAACGTCACCAAGTCTGCACTTGGCTGATGGAGACTTTGGTGCGAGGCATCACCGACAGCATGAAAAAGTGCTGATTTCTACTCTTCGTTAGTTTCTACTTTTCTCATGTATGTTCTTGATTCATTCTCACATCTGTGGCTGGGATTCTGTTCAGAATCCCAGGTACCTGAGGACAGTTGCCAAGAGACGTCTTCTTTTTGCCTTATGACTTTCATTCCCTCCAAGTGTGGGGCTAGAAGCCAAGTTTCCTGCCTCGTGCCCTCTTTGTTCTCATCTGTGGACACCTACTCTGCGTGATCATCTAGAGGAGTGGGTTTATTTGGAGCACTGTGACATGGTGTGGTTCAAAGACCATCAACTGGATCAAAGGACCTGCGCTCAGAGCGCCTAGCACAGAGCCTGATGAATCGTAGGTGCTCGGTAAATGTGAGCCAACACCCAGTCAGACCGTCCTCATCAGTGCAGGGCCGGGGAGCAGTGGCGGGGCGGCCTCTGTGGCCTTCTCGACTAGCAACGTATCAGAGGAGGAGTTCCTTGCCTGGGGCTCCCAAGTCAAGCCTCCAGTAATAGGCGCTTGTACCGTTCGGAGCAAGTGGTAGCTACAAACATTGGGGCTTCTCTAGATTGAGGGTCTTTAGGCTAAGCATCCTTCAGACCTAAGCGTGATTCCTTTGAGTCCCTGGAATCTGAATAGGAAGGAAAGATTCTTGTTCCTCCAGATGTGAAGGAGTAAGGTTTTCCCCTAACTCAGAACTTGAAGGGAGAAGTAAGGAAATTGCGTAAAAGGGTAGAAACACGCTGGACTTTGGAGCTGGATAGCTGTGGGTTTGAACATCCACCCTTACCAGCACTTATTATCGTAGTCAAATTCACTTAAACACCTGGAGCCTTATTTGTAAACTAGGCATAATGGTAACTAGCTGCAGGTTTGCCATGACAGCAAAATACTACATATCTTAAGCCCTGGCACAAAATAGGCTTTTATAAATGGAAACTATTATCGCCTAGGATTATCTAACAGAACAGTAACACTCAGGTAGGTGGGGGAAATAGCTCTATGACTGGGAGCCCCCAGAAAGAAGATCCTAACATCATAAATCTTGAAAGAGAAAAAAGCCCTAAGACTATACCTGTGACCTATCTCAACTGGGCAGTTTATATCAGAAATCCTCGTGTCCTGGGGCAAGTCAGATTATGTCAAATCTATGACTGGACTTGATCGATTGGTAGGGATTGCCTGAAGTGCAGTTGAGAAAGATTCTGATGCTGAGTCTGAACTCAGGGAGGCATGCCAGAATTGATTGATTAATGATGCCTGCCCTGGGTGCAGGACTGGGGCGGCACATAATTACCCTCTGTTCCTCACTGACCAATGCATAAGACTGCTCTTAACACAGGCAAAGGTCTGGACATCTAGAGCAGCGGTCAGGCTTTGGGTAGCTCAGGGGAAATAAATGGAAGGCAGTGATGCTCTAAAGGCTGATATAAAAGGAAAGGTGTGGAAGATCATGGGAAATCCTTGATAGTATGTTGGACAAATTTCAATGACTTCCTAAATCTAACCAGGAGCAGCCCAAAAGGGGTAGCCAGAAGTGCCTGAGAAATTACCTGAACGAGTTAAGAGAAAATTACACGTTTAGTGTCCATGACTATACCAGCTGGCATCACGCAATGCTGCACGGCCCTCCTCTCTGTGGTAGGGTCCGCAGGGGGCCACAAATGAGTCACAGTGGGCCAGGCGGGTAGACAGTTGCTAGCGGGTCCCTGTGTGGCTTGCCTGAAAGGGAATCAGCTACTAGGCTCCTGTTGACTGTCTCCTTGAAGCCAGATCTTCCCATGTTTAAAGAGAAGCTGGTTTGTGTGTGAAACGTCCATATTTTAAAAATTTGGATCAAATTAAAAAGACACACACGTGCTCTACAGGCCAAACAAAAGCCATCTGCAGGATGAATGAAATCAGCCAGTGTTTGACCTCCAGGGTCCAGGCTAAATCCAAAATCATGAGCTTTGCACTCTAGGCTCGGAATGACCAGACCATGACCTACCTTTCCAGTGGTCCTTCCTGCTCATGCCTTCAGCTAGCCACGAGTGGTTCTGGTTCCCAGGACACCTGAGGCACCTCCCTGCCCCTGCATCTTTGCTCTGCTGGCTCTGGAATTCCTTTTCTCCCAGCTCCTCCAGCTCTACCTTGAAAGTTCTACTCCTCTTTCTGGAAGTCTTCCCTGATGTGCCCCCAGCCAACGAATAATTAAATAATTACAAACAATCTACTCCCGGCTGGACACTCTCAAAGTGTTATATTTCATCTCTTTGTTTTAATTTCTATTATTCTGACATGCCCTACCCATCAGAAGGCTTAGGAGAAAAGTGTTTTTTAATTAATTAATTAAAAGAAGAAAAAGATCGGGGCCATAAAAAGAGCACATCTTGCAGGGTCACTAAGAGCCCAAAGCAAGCTGCCTAGCCCACATCTCGTCTATGTCCTGATGATGGGCTTGGCCCAAGAAACCGGAAGCCAAAGAGAGAGACAGCTTCAGGTTTCTGCTTATAGGACAATTACTCAGCCATGCAGACTATGTCAGGCTTTGATGGCTTCTGCGAAATGCCAAGCATTTCTAAGGAAGCTATCATTAAAGTCAGCCTTTTGATCTCTATTCATCCAAAGCACGTTTCCACATCCCCGCCAAGAATTCTTCACATTAGCCCAGAGTGCTGTGTCTCCATCCTACGGTTAAGCCCTGGCAGCTTTTGCTACCACAGCACCAATGAAATGCAGCAGGAGAAGCCACGGTGACTCTGATGAAGCAGTCTGCTGGAGACAGCATGGCAACCAATGCACAAAGGCGCGTGTGTTCGTGTGGGAACCTTGGGGACGCCGTGGAGTATTGTGGAGGTGGGGTGGCTTTGCCAGGCCCTCATGGTGGCGCCTCAGTGAGTGTCACTGGATATTGTGGGTGCCCAGCTGCAGCCCTGAGTCCTCTCAGCACTGAGTGACAGGTGTAACTCAGATGTGACTTAAGCTCACCTGCTTGGGTGTCAGGGACGGTCAATCATGCTAGCAGTTTGCCCTGAATTCTACCTTGCCTGCTGTGTGCCACATCCCCAGAACTTATTTGTACACTTTGACCAACATCTCCCAGTTCCCCACCCCCTTGAAGGCTCATTCTCTTAACTAACCCTTACTCTGCACTGTCTCCTGGGTGTCCTTCTGAGTTACTTAACATCTCGGAGTTCAGTTTTCTTGTTTGTGGAACAAAGACAATCACACTTTCTACATCATTGTTTTGAGGATTAAATAAGGTAGTGTATAGATTGGCACAACTTCTGGCACATTCTATGCTCTCAATAGAAAGTCTCAGGGCAGTCCCATCAACAGAAGAATCGATAAAGATGATGTGAGAGATCACACGCACACACACACACACACACACACACACACAGTGGAATACTACTCAGCCATAAAAAAGAAGGAAATTTTGCCATTGGCAGCAACCTGGATGGAGTTGGAGGGCAGTATGCTAAGTGAAATAAGTCAGAGAAAGACAAATACTGTATGACATCACTTATACGTGGAATCTAAAAAATACAACAAACCAGTGAATACAACAAAAAAGAAGCAGCCTCACAGATCTAGAGAACAAACTAGTAGTTACCAGTGGGGGGGGGAAGGGCACTACAGGGGTGAGGGAGTGGGAGGTACAAACTATTGGGTGTAAGATAGACTGAAGGATGTATCGACATGGAGAATGCAGCCAATACTTTGTAATAACTATAAATGGAGTGTAACATTTAAAATTGTATAAAAAAAATTATTTTTTAAAGTCTCAGCGTATTTAACCTTCTCTCCCAGCCTTCATGAACAGCTTTCAGCATCTCAGGATGGAGTCTCAACAGCTCATAGACTTGAGTTCCTCAAAGGATGTTTTCCATTTGCCTTATAACCAGAACAAAACCAAATGGTTCCAAGAAGTGGGAGAAGTCCAGTCCGTGGAAGGTCTGTTGAGGACATATGAAGAGCCTGAACAGACAGGGAACTAGGCACAAGCTCTTTCCTCTCTCAGGGTAAAGAGGACAGTGTTCTGTGCCATTGTTTGCACAAGGAGAAAATTGCTGGTATGAGGTCACACAAAAGGAACTTGAAGGAATGAGAACTCCCAGGCTGTACATCTCAGCCTGCGTCAGCCCAAAGAACCCTGTGTCTCCTGATTAGTGCCGACTCTTGTATTTTATTTTGTACCAAAAGGAACACAAGTTCTCTGTGACAGTTAGATAAACAACCCCAAGGCTTAACAGAGGATGCTTAGATTTCCAAAATAATTTTTTTCTTAGCAAGGCCAAGGAAGCTAGAAAAAGAAACAAGTCAGGTATGTTTCTTCTCTCCTGATGAAGAAAAAAAAACTGCTCTGGAGGAATCCTCCAGATATTTGCAGGATGAGAGGATAAACCACTGAAATCACCCTGGGCCAAAAGCCTCCTGTTCTCATAGGACAATGCTCCCATTTTGTTTTGTTTTTGTTTTTGTGGTTTTCTGCGGTGCGTGGGCCCTTCACTGTTGTGGCCTCTCCCGTTGCGGAGCACAGGCTCCGGATGCGCAGGCTCAGCGGCCATGGCTCACGGGCCCAGCCGCTCCGCAGCATGTGGGATCTTCCTGGACCGGGGCACGAACCCGTGTCCCCTGCATCGGAAGGCGGACTCTCAACCACTGCGCCACCAGGGAAGCCAATGCTCCCATTTTAAGGGAGGGATTCTGGTCAGAAAATGGAGAATGATTCTTTCTATTTGGAACAGAATGAGAATTGGGGAGTTGGTTCTGGTTTTAAAATTCATTCCATCCTCTTTTCCTCAGTCACCACGTGCAATTATTTATCCTCCATTCCATCTCCCCCAACCCTCCCCTCACCCACTCTTTTTTTTTTATTGAAGTACAGTTGGCTTACAGTGTTGTGTCAGTCGCTGCTGTACAGCAGAGTGACAGCCACACACACACATATATTCTTCTTTAAACATTCTTTTCCATTACGGTTCATTCCAGGAGATTAGATGTCGCTCCCTGTGCTATACAGTAGGACCTTGTTGTTTATCCATTCTAAATGTAATAGTTTGCACCTACCGCACCCAAACACCTAGTCCAACCCTCTCCCTGCCCCCATCCCCCTTGACAAGCACAAGTCTCATCTCTACGTCTCCCTCACCCACTCCTGAAGCCTCCCCATCTCACTCATGCTGTGAGCTTGGGGGCATCCAGCTGGCCACCAAGACAGTCAGCTTCCAACCAAGTCCTAATGTCCAGGCCCAGTTTAACTTTGACCCCTACTGGTAGGGCTGGTGGACAAGAGGCAGCGATGGCTGTTAAGGCACCATCTGGAGTCAAGGCCACTTAGAGGCGGGCAACACCTAAACAAAATGCCGTCAGCTAAAAGAATTAAAGTGGAGTGTGGGGAAAGGGCTCGGGAGTGGGGAGGGATGGGTAGAGATGGCTGTTATCCGTCAAAAGTCTGGTGGTGCTATCTGATGTTTCAAGCTATGTACATGTTCTTGCTTTGATAAATATCAAGACTGTCGTTTTCTAGAGAAAAGGGTTTAGGAGGGCAGAGTGCCTAACTTAGTAGATGTGAAATGTTTGAAATACCCAGAAAGCCTTGGACCAAATAGAAACTAAAGTTCCCACCCACGCAGTGGCTGTTCCTTGACACTTTCTTGAGGTGCAGCGGGAGCCTCCCAGACCCAGGAGACTCCTCCACGCCCATGGCTTCATCCCACAGCCTGCTCCACCCTAAGCCTGTCCTTTCCTTTTTTGGCCTTTTGAATATTCAACAGAGCCTAATTTAAAGGTCTTTCTTTGTAATCGCTGTGGCTGCCAGACGGTCCCTAATCTAAAAAGTACTTTGGATTCTGTCCAAAAGTTTGAAATCCCACGTATTGTGGTCAGTGCAAATGTTAGGTTGTTTTGACAACTGCATCTTAAGGATAAGGACTAGCATTTTCAGGGTCCTTCGCTTGGCTTTCTGACTTACACAGACTTGGATGCCTGGCTGTATGTAAGGCTTTTAATATTTTTCAACTGAAGATCTAATATTTTTTCCTTGTCCTCAGGGAACAGTAAGGCATCCTTGAAATGACCTGAATTCAAAGCACTTGATGAAATTACTATGCTGATTATGCTCTGAAGGAAAGAATTTCTCTTCTCTGCAAAGATACAAACACATGCTGGATAAGCTCTTGTTTGGGAAGCTGTAAAGGAGATTCATGTCTGTTCAGATATTTGCACAAGTGACCTTTAAACTTTGTTCAAACCCTCAGATCCAATGGTTATAGGTCCCTAATCGGTTGTTTATACTCAAGGACCATGCAGGGTGGGGAGACGCAAACTCCTGGGGCACTCCGAGGGGAGGTGAATTACATCAGACACTTTTTATCAGACAAAATTCCTAGAATTTTGAGCCCAAATGTTTAGCAAGCAGAGACACCTGTCTTAGAGCATGGAGGAAAGGCATTTCAGGTGCAAATAAATAAATTTAATGCATCAATGAAAATAACAAAGTACAGCTATACACAACAATATGATGATTCTTCTGGACACAATGTTGAGCAGAAAAAGCAGATATGAGTGAATTTGCACTTGATGGTGGCCAGACTGCTGTGTTTTTGTGAGCATTTACTGAGCTTAGGCTATGACCGTGCACTCTTTTGTATGTACACTATAGTTCAATACGTTTTTAACAGTACACCATGTGACTCCATTTGTTAGGTTCTCCCCAAAAAGCCAAAATCAAACTACTGTTGAGTAATACATATAAAGGTAGTAAAAGTATAAACAGCCACCTTAGCAATCACCTTCGGGATGCAGGAAGGGGCTTGTGATCGGGAGAGGGTGGGACTGAGGGCTGCAGTTAGGGGACCTTCTTTACCACATCTTCTGTACCCATCCATCTGTTGATGGACATTCAGGTTGTTGCCATGTTTCGGCTATTGTGAACAGTGCTGCAATGAACATAGGGTGAATGTACCTTTTTGAATTACAGTTTTGTCCTGGTATATTCCCAGGAGTGGCATTGCTGGATCATATGGTAATTCTATTTTTAGTTTTCTGAGGAACCTCCATACCGTTTTCCACACTGACTGTACCAGTTTACATTCCCACCAACAGTGTAGGAGGGTTCCCTTTTCTCCACACCCTCTCCAGCATTTATTGTTTGTAGACTTTTTCATGATGGACATTCTGACCCATGTGAGGTGATACTGGGGACCTTCTGAAATGCAAGCTCTAGATCTTGGCCTGGATGGTGGTTATACAAGCATTTGCTTTGTAACTCTGCTAAACTGAATATATAAATTTATATACTTAGACAAAATAATTTACTAGATTCAAATCAATCTAAATTTTTATCAGTAGGGGACTAAATTAATTATAATATAGTCACTTAATGTATTACAAACCATTAAAAATGAGGTAGCTGTGGTCCTTTATCTTTATAAGGATCTGATGTCCAAATTGTGTCCGAAAATGACAAAAGTCATGTTAGAAATGAATCTAGTATGATACCACTTACATATATAGCAGTCCCCCTCTTATCCATGGTTTTGTTTTCTGTGCTTTCAATTACCTGTGGTCAACTGCAGTCTGAAATATTAAATGGAAACTTCCAGAAATAAGCAATTCCTAAGTTTTAAATTGCGCACTGAGTCGCGTGATGAACTCTTGCTCCGTCTGGCTCCTTCCCACCCAGTACAAGAATCATCCCTCTGTCCAAGGCCTCCACACTCTATATGCTCCCCAACAGTCACCTGATGGCCGTCTCAGTTATCAGATCAACTGTTGCAGTATCACAGTCCTGTGTTCAAGTAACCCTTATTTTACTTGATAATGGTCCCAAAGTGCAAGAGTAATGATGCTGGCAATTCAGATATTCTTACTGAACGTAATTTACAAATTAAACTTTGCCATCAGTATGTATGTATATATAGGAAAAAACATAGCATATATAGGGTTCAGTACTATCCATGGTTTCAGGCATCCACTGGTCTTGGAAGGCACCCCCCCAACGGATAAGTGGGGGACTACTGGATGCAGAAAATATCTCTAATCTTTGGAAAACAGACAAGAAACTAGTCGATGATGCCTTAAGACGGAGACTAGGAACCAATTTTGTATCATGTGCATTTGTCACCATTCAAATAGAAAAGAGCATTTATTTTAAAATGTTTGCTGATTGTACGGTTCTTTCCAGATTCTATGTCTAGGCTCACCTTTTTGTAAAGTACTTCAGCAAAAAAGAGATACTGGCATTCACATACAGCTGCCTGACCATGGCCATGTTCATTACACAAGGACTCTTCCAATCAAACATTTCTCAAGCACATATTTTGAGCCTGGTGCTGTTAGGCACTGTAAAAATAAAGGTAAATGGGACGAAACTGGAGCTCTCATGGAGGACAGTGAGGAGGAAGAAGAAGGAAAGGAGACCATTTGGTGCCACTGGAAAGTCTCTTCATGCAGCTGTTCAATTCTGCCGCTCTTTGTGTTCAGGAAATGCGGTTGGGTCATAGCCCGTGTCTTGACGAGTCTTAGAACTCAACTAGAGGACACATGTTTCATAAACCAACCCCACAAGTTTCATACTAGACAAAGTACTATTACTTCAGTGGTAGCATCTTCGTCTTTCTGTTCCTCTGAAACTCTTTCACTCTCTCCGTTCCTTCATTCTGTTTCCAAGAAGGCGTAGATGAGATCCTGGGCCTTTCACGTCTGCTCTGTTTGAGATGATTCCAAGGACATTGAAAATGCAACAGATAATGCAGTTGAGGTGCCGAGAACCCCAAATATTGTGGAGAAAAAAAATAGCCGAGGACATTTCCTGCCACAGATGGGACAAATTTTCAATTCTCCCTGAGGAGTACTCTAGCACTCCTGAAAACTGTCCTAGTACTCTAGCACTCCTGAGGAGTACTCTAGTACTCCCAAGGAGTATTCCAATATTCTAGTACTCCTGAGGAGTACTCTAGTACTTCTAGTACCCCTATAGTACTAGAAAGGAGGAGGACAGGCCAACAGATCACTTGTGTGAAGAGAGAAGTCTTGCCTTCTGCTCGTTGTCATGATTCTGATTTATCTGTGGTTACCTTTTGAAAACCATTTCCTAAAGAAATTCTTTCAGCCATTTCCCAAAACAGCTTTTTAAGTGGCTAGAAAAGATTTCGGTCATTTTTCTCCCCCGCTTTTACTGAGATATAATTTTATTGAGATATCACTGACATATAACCTTGCATAAGTTTAAGGTGTACAACATAATGGCCTGATATATGTATATAGTGCAAAATGTTTACCACAAGTGGTTGATATCCATCGCCACACAGTTATATTTTTTTCCTTGTAATGAGAACTTTTAAGATCCATTCTCTTCTTAACTTTCAAATATACAATACGGTGTTGTTAACCATAGTCACCACGCTGTACATTACATCTCCAGAACTTATTTATCTAAAACTGGAAGTTTCTACCTTTTGATCACTTTCACCCAGTTCTCCCACCCATCACCCTCCACCTCTGGCAACCACAAATCTGATCTCTATTTCTATGAATTCGGGTTTTTAAATTTTCCACGTGTAAGCGAGTTCATACAGTATTTGTCTTTCCTTCTCTGATTTATTTCACTTAGCATAATGCCCTCAAGGTCCATCCATGTTGTTGTAAATGACGTGATTCCTGTTTTTTTATGGCTCAATAGTATTTCATTGTGTGTATATATACACACCACGTTGTCTTTATCCATTCATCTGTCTTAGGTTGTTTCCATGTCTTGGCTATTGTAAATAATGCTGCAATGAACATGGTGGCGCAGATAACTCTTCGGGATAGTGATTTCATTTCCTTCAGATATATACCTAGAAGTGGGATTGCTGGCTCATATGGTAGTTCTACTTTTAATTTTTTGAGGAACCTCCATACTGTTTGCCGCAGAGGCTGCACGAAATGACATTTCCACCAGCAGTGCACAAGTCTCCCGATTTGGATCATCTTAAAGGACAGAGGTTTAGAAGCATTTCGTTGTTGCAGTGATCCAAACCCATGTACCTCATTTCTTCGTCAAAATCCCATTTGCTGCTCTTGCCAGGCAGAGAATATTGATGATGGGGCTGAGAGGTGTAGGTGAGGAGAAAGGGGTCTTCCTGAGGTGAATGGCAAGTGGTGGAAGGGTGGTAGCTGTTAAAATCCACATGCACCTTCTCTTCGTAAAGTTCACCCCCTTGATTTGGCCAGAAGGGGTGACAGCTAGTTTTGGGTGCTGGTGGTTCCATGGGAATCTGCTGGAGAAAGGGTTCTGAAGAGCTCTGGGAAGGGGAGAAGTCGTAAGGCCAGCTGGTCAGAGGAAAAGGGTAACTGGGACAACTGTTGTCATTGGAAGGATTTCTCCCCAAAGCAACATTTTTATTCCATGTTTGCAGATCACTGTAATCAGAGAAGACTCCAGAGACAGGAGGCTGAAGTAGGTCCTGGCTGCTGGAGACCCGACTATTGGATAAATTGCATTTCTCGTAAAGCTGAGTGGGGCCCAAGGTGGGAGTGGGCTCTCTGGGGTCAGAGGTTCTCCCCAGACCATAACTCTCAGAGAAGGACGAGCCATCATTCAGTACCTTCGGCTGGGGAGCGTTACCTATTAAATGTCCACTGTAACTACCAGGCAATTGGACACCTTCCTGGAAAGACCAAGTTAAACTTTCCCAACTTTGTGTTTCACCTGGAAGAGGCTGGAAAGGAAAGAGAAAACTCATGTTAATAAGTTAAACTGACCTAACTACCCCAGGCACCCACGAGTGACCCTGCACAAATAAGTGCTCTGCAAATTTTCTTCATTCCTTGCATACTTGAAGCACAAACACACGCAGGGCTTTGCACAAGCACCCAAGGCCTGGAAGAACTAAAGGCTGCTGCCATTTCTGTTTGGAATCTGACCAACCAGGAAGGGCCGAATTGCCCTTTACTCAGACAGGAGTGTGTTTAAAATGTTTCCCCGCAAACGCAAGTCTGATATCCTAACTGACTCTGTGAGAAACTTGTAAGGGGCTACTTAAGAAAAATCAAACTTTATCTTCAAAGCTTTACCTTATCCTCAGTATAACTCTCAGGGGAACCACATTTCCCTCCTTGACGTTTCTATTTTTTAGTGCTGTGTGGATTCCATGAGACCAGGGCTTATTTCTTTTCTCAAGAGACTTTGAACTCATTTTGTTAAATTGTAGATCTCTGGAATACGAGGTGGTCGACTTATTTTTACCAATGGAGAAAGTAAATTGTCCTCCAGTTAATCGCAAGGGAAGAATCTGGTTGAGAATTAAGTTATCCTCTTATTTATGTAAAGCTATCGACCAATGGGGTTGGAAAGACTGTGACCAGGTAGGGTGAGTGGGAGGAAATACCCTTCAACTTCTCCCAGGGCTGGGAGATGGGATAAGACCAGTCATTGGGATTCAGGGGCTCCTATTTCCCTACAAAAGACTCAAATTACAATTTGTTTTCTTAAGGTACTTTAGAGCCTCCAGGGATGGACTGGCTTCATTTCTGTCCTCCTGAAATGTGGAACATTGGACAGTAGAAAAAGTATAGGAATTAGTAACACTATTAAGCAGACAAACCCACAAACCTACAGAATGACACCCATAAAGCCATGAGCGTCACATCACAGTTTGACTGCGGGAAGAAGCCTCCAGCCCCACATCCCTGGATGAGCACTGCTTTCAGAAGCTGCCTGGTTATTTCACCTTGGTGGAGTGCGCTGAGGAAATCATCTGCTTTAGGGAAGAATGAAAAAGCACGAGGCTCATGTTTTGTGCAGATCATTTCATTTTGGTTCTATCAGAAATACAGAGAGCCAAACATAGGTTAAGTAGTAATTCGAGTCTCTTTTTAATTGTAGTAGGGAAGACGATTCTGAAATGCTATGGACTTTACAGTTGAGGGCGTGCTACGAAGATGGTAGAAATGAAGAGGAAACCCGCAGATTCAGTTTCTTTGGCAGAGGCTGACTCACAGGTGAGCCTGAAGGTATGTGATTTTCGGCTTCATTCGAAGGTAAGGGACAGGGAAATCTACTGCCGCCACCACAGGGGTGGCAAGTCGTCGCACGTTTTGAAGCTGCATGGGGCAAGGTTACCTTTATCTGCGGGCCCTGCTTCATCTTCGAGGAGACAGAGGACGACGCGGAGTGCGCTTTCTTCATTGCTCTTCTGGCCTCGGCTTCCAGTTTGGTTTCTGGCTTTGGATGGTCATGCTCTCCCTTGGACTTAGAGGAGACGAAGCAGTGAAATAAATAACTAGATGCGCTTCACGGTGCGTAAAGCTTTATCCTGCGCCCTGCCATTGGACTGGGTATTGCTGCAGTTGACTACTAAGACAAGATTGGAGCAAGCTTTTTTTTGTTTTAATTAATTTTTATTGGAGTATAGCGGCTTTACAATGTTGTGTTAGTTTCTACTGTACAGCAAAGTGTATCAGCTATATGTATATATATATATCCCCACTTTTCTGGATTTCCTTCCCATTGAGGTCACTGCAGGGCATTGAGTAGATTTCCCTGTGCTATACAATAGGTTCTAATTAGTTATCTACTTTATACATAGTATCAATAGTATAAAAAATAGTGTATATATGTCAATATATATGGGAGATATGTATATGGAGGTATATATATCTCCCAATTCATCCCAGCACCCGCCCTTTCCCCCTCGGTGGAGCATCCTTTTAAGATGCTCCCAAGCCCCCCAGGCACGCTCCTGCTTGCCCACCTGCCTTTGCTGATGATGCTCCCTCCTTGCGTGGTGTCTCTCCCCAGCCTGGCCAAGTCACATTCATAGTGATGACAAGTAATGCTGATTACATAATTCTCCCTGAACCTTCGGCGCAAGGCTGTGAGGGCTATACCATTATCATCCTTCTCAGGAGGCATGGAGGGGTTATACCACCTGGGAAACCTCCCCTAGTACGTGCGGGAGCTAGGATTCAAAGTGTGCCAGAGCCAGCCAGGCTGAAAGCCAACTGTTGGCCATTCAGGAATTCGTGAGCTGGTTGTAAAAACAGCTTGACACTTTGCTGTACACCTGAAACTAACACAACATTGTAAATCAACTATACTCCAATAAAATTAAAATTAAAAAATATATATTTGATGAAGAAACCGAATTAACAAAGAGGAAAGAAGGGAAAGAAAATTTCAGCTCATCTTGCACACTTCTACCAAAGAAATCTTTCCAGAGAACCTCTGTCAAGCTTAATATCTTCTATTCTCTTTTACCTTCAATATTAATTTTTAATGTACTTTGCCATGAAACTCCATGTTCAATCTTATGATCGTATAAGTAGTATGAAAGAATATATAGTAAAATAATTAGCTTTTTCAAACAAACAAAAAAAAAAAACCGGCTTGATATCAGCCATGATGGGAATTGTTATATCCCAGAAACTGGCAAACCCTACACATCAGAATATTTTCTTTTCAGAGACAGTTTTAGCACGGACTCAAACCCAGGCAGTCCAACTCTCAGAGGCCACTGTTTCTACCACCTCCCCCATGAGGACTTCTTAACACATTTTACAGAAAACTGGGGCTTAGGGGCATAAAGCAATGTGTCCACGTTTACAGAGCCGGGTCTGTGGAAGGCCAGTGCTTGCCTAAGCAGATTACCGACCGCAGCATCCCCTTCGGAGCCTGAGGCAGGGGCAGCCACCCCTGTCCTGGCCTCCAGCCCCTGACTCCTGTCTCAAGGTTTGGGGTACAGACGTTTGCTCGCCCAGAGGGTCCCCCAGGAAGGGTGCAGGCTCCCCTCCACCTGTGCATTTCCTGGAGGAAACTCCTGCTGGTGCTCTGTGAAGAGTTCCTGAATTAAAGAGAAATGGAATCTCTAACTCAAATCCAACCTGGAAAAATATGAAGCGTCCGTCGTGCCTCCAGAAGTTAGTGACAGGAAAGCCCCCGTGGCCTCGGCAGGGAACGAGCTTCAGGGGCCCATCGCAGTTGGGACAGTGTTTCCCTACAAAGGAGCAGAGGAAGGCGACTTAGGAAGGTGACCTAAGTCTGTGCGGCCCTGCCAATTTCAGATTCCTGGATGGCAGAGAATCCACCTGGGTACAGTTTTATAGGCTTTCGTACACTGGCCATGACCCCTGAGCCTAGGAGGCCAGACCACCAAAGCAGCGCAGGTCACTTTCACATGTGGTAGAGGAAGCAGTTGCCTACAGAGCGGGATATTTTACAGGACAGGGGAGAGCTCCTTTGAGCAAAAAAAAAAAAAAAAAAAAAAAAAAAAAAATCCCTCCCTCCTTATTTACTGATACTTGAAATTCTTTGTAGAGAAGCAGAAAAAAATTCTTTCACTTCACAATTAGAACTAAGGGTCAAGGAGCAAAACCACATGACGGAGAGAACGCAGCTACTAAATTTTCACTGAAGTGTAAATGACTGATACCAGATCCTGCCCTGAGAGCAAGTTCTGAAAACAAATTACAAGGAAAGAACCTGAAGTAACTTGAGGTCTGAAGCGGGCAAGGCACAGGGAATGCCAAATGCATCTATTTCACAATCTGATGAATATGATAAAAAACAAAATGAAGAATTATCTCAGCATGTGATTATGCATGAACCTAAATGGCATGGAATTGAGTCTAACCTCAGAGTCAGTCCCGGCTTCCACTCTAGATCAAAGCACTCATTGAGATCATTTTGGGGACCCCATTCCCCAAGATGTGAGGTGGCGAGCGTGATACACAGCTTTCTCTTAAACTTTAGGTGGGTGTGCTGGTGAATTAACGTTAGTTCCCTAAGTGATGTGTCTTCCTTTTAACAGAGGCCCCGAGTCAGGCGTCTTAACCCGAGGGAGGTTAATGGTGGGTGCCCTGGGCGTGGCAGATCTTTGGCACGGATACGGGAGCCCAGGGAGCTGGCTGACTTTCCTTAAGATAACCTAAAGGACCGGCCTTGGTCTCCACCACCCTCCAGTGCGAAGGATGGGCCCTTGGGAGGTGCGGGGACGGACGTCGTGGCCCCTCGGGGCAGGAGCCCCACTCACTCTGCTGCTTCTGCCGGGCCTTGTCGCAGATGGCAGGCCTCAGGTAGACCTTGCGGCCCTCAGCGACGAGGCAGTCGCGGCTGCAGACCACCACGCCCAGGCAGGACTTCTTGAGGATGCGGGAGTTGTGATTGTTGGTGTTGCGCATGGCCCAGCTGCTCATGTGCCGCTGCGCATTCCTGTCCTCCGAGCTGTAGATGTGCTTCTCGTAGGCATCTGGCCATTCCTGGAACCAGTCCGTCTTTTTCACATTCTGATGAAAACACAAAGAATATGATTATAGTTTCAGCTGGAAAACAGCACTGTGCTTAAAGCTGCTTTTGGCGCTCGAGAGCTGGGCACGAGACCTTTAGCAAAGACCAAACTGGATTTCACTCCGCCGTGAGGGTCTGAGCACACGCAGCACAGCCGCGAGCACGTGATTCCTGGGTCCACCCAACATCTGCTCCCTGGACCAGAGTGAGTTGTGATGCCGCCCCTCTCCCCCGATCGCTGTTTCTCTAGCCTTTGGTGATAAGAGTGAGGACCGTTTCACTGAGAATGTTGGAGGGTGAAGTAACATGACTGTGCTCTTGCACAATGAAGAGGACAGCACTGGGGCAGGGCAGTGAGATAATGTCTCCCGCCGGGCGGTGGTTACCTTGTTGAGAAAGCGGAGGGTTTATACGAACCCACCCGAGATGCGCGGTGGAAGGCTGGAGTGCCGCTTTGTCCCCCGTGGAGATTTTCTCCCCTTTGCTCTACACTCATGTTCATGCGCCTCAAACAGGGCAGAGGAGTGAGGAAGAGTTTACTTTGACTGGAAACGTCTGTGTTCTTGCCCAGGACGGGCACAATTCCCTGCCCATGAATAGCTAACTAAACTCTCCTTTGAGTGGGCAGAGACACAGGATACTCGCTCCTTATAGCATAAGTTATTTAGCTTTCTGTGTCTCAGTTTCTTTATCTGCCTAATAGAGATAACTAACTAGACCTGCCCACCTCAAGCGGGTCTGAGAATTATATAGGATAATATATAAAAATTACTTAGCACAGCACCTAGCCTGGAGGGAGCTCAGAATAAATGTTAGTCACTGAAGTTGTGGCTCAAAAGGATGTGGCGTTTGACAGATTCTTAGGGTGAGAATCATTAAGGGGTCTCAGTAGTCAAATGTAGGCTGTGCCCACCCCCGTGGCTTCCAGAGCCTTAGTATAAGAACATTTTCAGCAAGAAGATTATAGAAGATTATGGTAGAAGATTCTAGAAGCTCCAGGAAGAGAGATCAGGGTGCCTCTGCTTTGCTTCCCCAACAAGAAGACACAGCATAGGATATGAGAAAGGAAAGACAAGACGTTTGAGAAGGAAAAAAAGTAAACATCATTAGGATGGAAAAGCTACTCAGGGAAGTCGGTGTCTCTTCAGTTAGATTTCAAGTTTAGAACATGCCAAAGAACTTTGTAATGTGAGACTCGGGGCCGGTGACTGTCTCTGAAGCTGAATTTTGCTATTCTCTAAAATGGGGACATTGATAAAACATGCTTCACAAAAGTACTGTGGAGAGCAGATGTGCTGTGAACTGTAAATTTTATATAATTAATGATAGTTGTCATTTTACGGAACTTCATGGGAACTGAGGTGGGTCTGAGGAAATAGAAATGAGAGGTCTTATGTACATGAGAGTTAGTACTAGTTAATAGCGAAGAGTTGTGGTCTGAAAACTAGGGCCATGGGCCTAATCCAGCCCAATGCCTGTTTTCATAAATCAAGTTTTATTGGAACCCAGCCGTGTTCGTTCAAGTGTTGTCTGCGGATACATTTACACACCATGGCAGAGTCCAGTAGTCGCAGCCGAGACTGTATGGTCCACAAAGCCTAAAATAGTTCCTATCTGGCCCTTCACAGAGAGCTTACCAGCCCCTGGTAAGAGCACAGCCTGTGAAGGCCCTGGGTGAGGGCTTTACAATAGTTCCTTCCCTCTCAGGGCTCCACTTCCTGCTCTGTGAGATGGAGGTCACAGGACCACCTGCCTGGCAGGGATGCTGTGAAGAAAGACTGAACGAGTTAGCACACACAGAGCATTCAAAACAGTGCCTGCTATTCACAACAGCCAAGACATGGAAGCAACCTAAGTGTCCATCGACAGATGAATGGATGAAGGAGATGTAGTATATCTACGCAATGGAATATTACTCAGCCATTAAAAAGAATGAAATAGTGTCATTTGCAGCAACAAGGATGGACCTAGAGATTATCATACTAAGTGAAGAAAGTCAGAGAAAGGCAAATACCATATGATATCACCTATACATGGAATCTAAAAAAAAAAAAAAAAGATACAAATGAACTTATTTACAAAACAGAAATAGACTTACAGACATAGAAAACAAACTTATGGTTACCAAAGGGGGCGGTGGTGGCTAAACTAGGAGTTTGGGATTAGCAGATATAAACTACCATATATATGATAAACAGCAAGCTCCTACCGTATATCACAGGGGACTACATTCAATATCTTGTAATAAACTATAGTGGAAAAGAAAACAAAAACAAAAACAGGGACTTCCCTGGTGGCCCAGTGGTAAAGGATCCGTCTTCCAATGCAGGGTACGCGGGTTAGATCCCTGGTCGGGGAACTACGATGCGCCTCCGTGAGAGAGCCCGTGTGCCGCAGTACAGAGCCCACATAACCTGGAGCCTGCGTGCCGCAACTAGAGAGAGAAAACCCACATACTACAACTAGAGAGAAGCCCGCGTGCTGCAACGAAAGATCTCATGTGCCTCAACGAAGATCTCGCGTGCCACAACTAAGACCCGACGCAGCCAAAAATATAAATTAAATAAATAAATTAAATAAATAAATATTTTTAAAAAAAACAGTGTTTGGCATAGGGAACTGTATTCAATATCCTATAATAAACCATAATGGAAAAGAATATGAAAAAGAATATATATATATATGTATATATATGAATCACTTTGCTGCATACCAGACACTACATTGTAAATCAACTATACTTCAATTTCTAAAAACAAAATAAAATAAAACCAGTGCCTGGCACACAGCAAGCTCCACATCAGTGTTAGCTGTTACTCTGTCGGATCTGGGGCCACACACACCAGCCAGTATGATTGTGAGGGCCACCAGCTTTTAGGACAGAGATGACCCCCAGAGAGGTCACTTCATGCTCGACAGGAATCCAAGCCCCTATAAAACAAAAGCTTAATTGGTGCAGATCTTGTTAGTGACCTTTCTCAGCAGTGACAATGCCCCTCCGCTGCTGCCCTGTAGCGTGGGAAGGGAATGCTGCTCGAAAAGGGCAGGAAGAAGGGGGATGGCATCCGGAGGAGTCCCCTCTGGTCCATCGGGCAATTACAGTCGAGTGTCTAGGAAAGAGGCCTGGCCAGGCCAAGATGCTGAATGAGCTGTTTTTTCCAGTTCTTTCCCTCTCTCCCCGACTTCCCTGGTGATTCTGAGCTGGACAAGACTCAATGCCCGGGGTGAGGAGAAGACCTCAGGCAACCCCGCAGGCAGGCCTGTCTCCTTCCTCCACCCGCTTCTCTTCTCTTCCTTCTGACCTAAAGCTCTAAACAGTGCTCTCTTGTCTTCTGCCACAGAAATGCTACAGAAAACATAATATTTTATCTTCTGAAATAATAAAAATGTAGGTTAAAATGTTAAACTATGAACCTTTAGCAATTTGGACTGTGGATTTGAATTCTTCAAATACAAAGCACAGTTGTCAGGGCAGCAGAGAAAAGGGTGAGGTGGACTTGAAGGAAAGCTGAGATTTTCATGTTTTAAAGGTGAGGGGCCCCTTCAGTCTGGTCAGTGGCATAGATTCCACCAACCAGGAGGAATGACAGTGTCTGTGAGAGCGGCTCAAACACTCCAGTTAAAGCCAGTACTCCCTGCCTGTGGAGGAAGAAATGAGTTCCACTGTCTTTTTTCTCTCTCTCAGGTTAATATATATTTTGATCTCCCTTTGAGGTTTCCTCTTTGATGGATTATTTAGAAATACATTGTTTAGTTTCCATGTATCTACAGATTTTCCTGTTGCCTTTTGCTATTAATTTCTAGTTTGCATCCATTGTAGTTGGAGAACACATTCTGTGTTTTTGATTATTTTAGCATTGTTGAGGTTTGTTTTAAAGCCCGCAAAACGTTCTACATTCCAAGGTCTGTTAAGCATTTTTTTTCAACAGCTCCTCCACTGGTACCCTAGTTTTCCAGTTCCATTAATAATGCAGTAATAAGATTGACAAAGTATGACCTCAAGAAAATTACTTAAGAGTAAGTGTACTTACATCAAGATATTCTCTTGCCTATTTATTTATGACCAGTCTTTTGACCTGGATACTTAGTGAGATTTTTGACATTTTTTGACATTTTTTGACTTTGCAGCTATGAGAAAACCCAGATTCCAGTGATGCAAAGGAACCCAGGTGTCAACTGAATGATAAGGAACTCTGAAAAGCTCCCAGGTTTAAGGCACTAGAGAGGAAACTTTTAAAAGGAAGAATAATTATTTCTTAATCTTGTTTAGCAAATCCCCACAAAACATTTTTTTCTTTTCAGATCTTCTGTTTATTTTAATTTCTAACTTTTCATGAGTAACTCTTTGCTTTTATCAATGATGGTTTTGAGTAAGTTAAGTGCCTGCAGTTCTGGCCTGACTCTGTGGAGGCTGGATAAAGGAGAAGCGGTATCAAAATAATCAGAAGCTAGACAAGTGATCAGAAACGAGTGAATGAAGGTTTATAAAGACATACATGCAGCTTAAAGCAGGGAGAAGAACACATGAAACAAATCCACGGAGGGATGATTTAGTGAGGGCAAGAGACCATCCAAGCCCTAGATCTGATCATGATGCTTTCCAGCTCAACAAGCCTAACGGCTTCCCACTGCCTTTAAAAAAAAAAACAAAACTGAATTGGGACTTCCCCGGTGGTCCAGTGGCTAAGGGTCCATGCTCCCAATGCAGGGGGCCCAGGTTCGATCCCTGATCAAGGAACTATATCCCACATGCGGCAACTAAGAGTTTGTATGCCGCAAAGAAGATTGAAGATCCCGTGCGCCACAACTAAGACCTGGGACAGCCAAATAATTAAATAAATTTTTTTTAAAAAAAGAATGCTTTAAAAAAATTTTAAAAATAAAATAAAATAAAATAACTGAATCATCTTAGGATAGCCTGCGTCCAAACCACCTTTCACGCCGGTAGCCTCCCAGATCCCCTTGCTGTCTGTGCACAGCTTCCCCATAGGTAGCCTTTGAACAGTCTTCAAAGTGCTCTACTCTGCCTGGATTTTCTTATCTTCACCTGCCCTAATCCTCTCACCTTTTACAATGTATGTGTCCAGAGAGACTTTTGCCAGATGTTACGCCTTGCTCCCCATGCCTGAGTCATGCTGAATTACGTACGTCCTCTTTCAGCGCCTCCGGCATTTTTCTACACAGCATCGATTCTCTGTTTGGACACTGGTATTGCTTCACTGGCCCAGAAGATCATGAGCCCTTCCGTGAAAGTTAGCATAGCTTAACGGCCCCTGTATCCCTGAGCCTGCTATGGTGTCTGGCACATCCCCAGCACTCAAAAATCTCTGCTATCCTGATAAGGATGTCATTGTTCACTGTTGCCAAAAATTAACCCACAGATCGTGATCTATCTGGGATGTACAAAGGGCTATGGAGTTCCCAGGACCAAAAGATGCAGTGAGCACTCTTGTAACCATCTCAAAACTTGAAGCAGGGGGGTGCATTAATAAGAAAGGAATTTGTCTACAAGCTACAGGAATTTGCAGGAATCCTGGCAAGAATATAAAAATATGAACAATAAACTGTAAATTCTTTGTATGGGTGGGAAAAAGAATGAAATTGGGGAAATGTATAATAGTAATAAGCCAGTGCATGTTATTATAGATGTAATCCTTTAAAACATATGTTTTAATTCTCGAACAGATGGTCTGAGGCACACTCATCGCCCAAGGGGCTCCATGAAAAAAGGGCTCTGTAGTCAAAACTATGATAGGGCAACAATGCCAACAACTTCCTCTTGGGAGAGCCGCCAGTGCAGTAAGAAAGGCACCATGTTGGCAGTAGAGAAACTGGCGGTCCAGTGGTTAGGACTCCGCGCTTCCACTGCAGGGGGCACGGGTTCGATCCCTGGTCAGAACTAAGATCCTGCATGATGCAGTGTGGCCAAAAAAAAAATTGGCTTAACTTCATGAACTTAGTCCTTTTCTTCCTTCGCAGCATCCATTAAAATTCCTTGTAACTTACACACTATAGAACACATTTGTTCTAAACAGCTTAGACATTTAAGAAAGGTATCTAAGGAATTACTATTTTCATTTTACAGAGGAGGTAATGAAGACTTAAGAAAATAGATTGGTTTAGAGTCACACAGATAAGCCATAGAGCCAATCACTCGTGAATTTCGTATTTGTTGTTTGTGTTTAACACGTACCAGGCCCTGTGGTTGGCACCCGGCCCCCATTCTAGGGTGCAGGCCGTCTTCCAAATCTCAGGTCACCGAATCCTAGACTCTTAGAACTGAAAGGGTCCGTAAGAGACTATTTAGTGCAAGCACTTCATTATCAGAAGAGGAAAGGGAGCCTCAGAAAAGCTAAACCACCCCGTGAAATTCTACAAATAAAAAGAGGCAGGACTGGAATTCAAAGCCAGGACTTGGTCTCCTAGCCCTGTTCTCACCATACACCACTCTGCCTTCAGAAACACTCTTGAAGCATAAAATCTACTGTGCTTGGAAATCCTTCCAAGACCTTTTATTTTTCACCTCAACTAGGTCTTGATACGATTCCAAAGCCAGTATAAACCCAGATAAGGAGAGTTTGACTCTGCTCAGAAAATACTAAGGAATATTTTGCTCTTTTAATCATTTCCCTGGCATATTTAACGAATTGAAGGGCACTTACCTATTTCCACGAACAATCAAACTTTTTCTACGAACTAAAAATGATACACTTCCAAAGTTGAATGTGTATTTTTATTGTAAATGTCTCATTTTAATGTCTTGGATAGCTGAGAATGCTTGAGTTTTGGAAAATTCATGTTGGAACATGAACTTTTATGAGCCCTGAGATCCCCTCCAGGGAAGTGTTTCTTCCTTTTGTCTACAGATTTGATGAAAGATATGAATCCTCTGTCCCAGAAAAAATAAACGTTAGTACAGTGTTGCCCGTCACTTCAGAGGGTTCTTAGACCCCATTAAAGCTCCTACTCTACGATGTGACTTTGCAAAATCATCTATGTACCTGCTTCCTTCAACTCTTGTTTTTGAGGATGTCCATCTTCTCTATTTGAGAGCTGCAATCATGAATTAGGAATATGGGTCCCTGAGCCAGGAGTAATTAAAATTTACCTTAAAGTTTCCTCTAAAACAGCTACAACTATTGTAAACCAATTACAAGCAACTACAAAGATAAATCCTTAAAATAGATATTTGCATGATTTAGCTGTAGTGTATTGAACCATCCTTAAATGGATGGAAAGTAGGGCATACTTGGTGCTTCCCAGCTTTTCTAAGACCTACCCAGAGATAACACGGGAGGAGATTTAAGGGTAAACAAAAAGAAACAGAAGAAACACTTGGGGGACTTCCCTGGTGGTCCAGCAGTTAAGACTGCGCTTCCATGGCAGGGGGCACAGGTTCAATCCCTGGTCAGAGAAATAAGATCCCGCATACCACAGGGCTTGGCAAAAAAAAAAAAAAAAAAAAAAAAATCTATAAAGAAACACTTCACTAGAGTGAAATTTGGAATGATCTGGAAGCCTTCATTAGAGTGAAATCTGGAATGATTATAAATCAAGACTGTGGGATCTCCATTCCCTCTCCCCTGCTTGGGATAGTTCAAATCTCTTGTTCTCCAGAATCAGGCAGATGAGCTTGGCCTTTCACTAGATGGTACTGGTGGTCTCCCAGTCTTAGCTTTCCCAACCACCTTTCCCAACAATTTCCAGTGAAAACATTCTTCACTGGAAGAAAGGCCAAAAAGGGAGGTCAAGAAAGTCAGTTTTAAACAACTAATGTTGGGAATTCCCTGTCAGTCCAGTGGTTAGGACTTGGTGCTTTCACTGCCGGGGTTCAGTCCCTGGTTGGGGAACTAAGATCCCACATGCCATGTGGCGTGGCCAAAAAAAAAAAAAAAAAAAAAAAATTAAAACAACTAATGTTTTCCACCAAAGTAAGAGTTTAAAATGTCAATTGCTGGGACTTCCCAGGTGGTCCAGTGGTAAGGAATCTGCCTTCCAATGCACGGGTTGTGGGTTCAATCCCTGGTCAGGGAACTAAGATCCCACGTGTCTTGGGGCAACTAAGCCCGCGCACCACAACTACTGAGCCCCCGAGCCTCAACTAGAGAGCCTGTGTACCGCAAACTACACAGCCCACATGCTCTGGAGCCCTCGCACCACAACTTAGAGAAAACCCACATGCCACAACTAGAGAGAAGCCCTCGCACCACAATGAAAAGCCCATGCAATGCGCCGCACATAAGACCCGAGGCAGCCAAAAAAAAAAAGTCAACTGCCAAAGATAAAGCAAAGAAAACATGAAATGAAAGTCACTCTGTAGTTGGAGAGGAGCCCCATGTCTGTGGACTGTGTACTAGTTACAAAAGGTCTAGAAGAGCACTCTCACCGGGACATTCCAGTGACAGATTTAGGTTAAACCCATGACTATAGCAAATAAGGTAGTATGGGAGCCTGTGCATTACAGAGGGTCGATCTATGGACAAACACATTAGCGTGGATTTTGTTTTACTAGCTAGCAGGCGGGTGTCATGTGAGCCAAGCCAACTTTGAAAGAGAAGGGAAGTAACATTTTCTTTGCTTCTGTCTGTAACCGGGTGAGTCTGGTCGGTAAGGGCTTGCTCAATTCATAGATCTTAGCACCTCCTCTCAAAAGTCCTCAGTCAGATGTCCAGCCGAAGCTCTGGAGGAGAAGTGTTTACCCAGCTGGGACCCTCACCAAGTTCCTTCCAGGTCTTAGCAAGTTACCGGTCAAGGCTTCACAGCCAAATGCTGAAGCCGGTGTTAAAGCAAGTACATACCTGTGGCAGTTTCATATCATTAATATCCCAGCTTAACGTCTCTTTGTCCTCAGAATCAACGTTCTCAAGTTCCATGTTAAAGTCGGGTCGCCCACAGGTTTCCGTCTGTCCAACTGCCCTCAGGAGTGCTTGAGAATTTTGCTCTCAAAGGCTCTTAACACAGTTGGATTAGTCCGCCCAGGCAGTTTAGACCAGTGGACTGTCTTCTGACACTAAAAAATAAATGACAGTAATACTGACCATTAAAGTGATAAAAATCAGTGCTCGTCTGCCAGAAAAGCCTGTTTCATTGATATTTTGGCAAGCACCAACATACAAACAAAACCAAAATGTAGGAGCCCTTAGTGACCTTGCTGAAATAAAGCTTGACCTTGGGAAATCAAAAGGAGATCATCACTTTCACTCTCAGATTTAGGCTTCCTTCCTCATTGCTAGCCCCAAGCAGGAAGGCCTTAGTAAGGACCGTTGTCACCTGTAGCCAATGGTTAAAACCTTATCCTCCGTGTACCTGTGTTGGGGCAGGAGGGATAACTGGCTTAGAGTTGTTTCCATGGATACACCTTCATAAATTAGCTAACCTGGGGTGTGTTACAAGAGGGGAACATCACAACCAGATGTGTCTAGAAGTCTTTTTTAAAATCTAAATTTCCATAGAGATGAACGATCCAGTATGTATTTTATATCTTCAAATATCATCAAACGATAGACTCCTCTAAAACCTTGGCGATATTGACATTTCAAACCTGATAACTCTTTGTGGTGGAGGTTACCTTGTGCATTGTAGGATGTTCAACAGCATCCTTGGTCTCTGCCCATTAGATGTCAGTGGCAACCCACCCCTCCTTGTTAAAAAATATCTCCAGACATTGCCAAATGTCCCCTGGGGGTAAAAACTGAGAACTATTGCTCTAAAATAGTGTTTCTCAACTTTGTTTAATTCAAAGCACCCTTCAAGACTTTCTGGCTTTATCTTTAGCAATCTCACTCTTCCCTGCCCCCTACAAGAAAATTCTGTCTGACTTTACTCTGATTAAATTGTATTGTATAAACAATAGATGTTCAAAATTGTTTGTGCAAACTGTGTTTTTTTTCCACCATGAGAAATACTAGTTTCTAGTTATAATTGGTTAAAGGGGATTTACCCCCCACCAAAAAAAAGGAAAGAAAGAAGGAAAAGAAAAAGAAAAGAAAAGGAAAAAAAAAAGAAGGAAAGAAATTTAAAGGGTTCAAGTCTGGGGGAAAAAAAAGACAATCATTTTGAGATGAAATGTGCTTGTTAGCAGAATATGAAGTAAAACACGTTTACGTGTGTGACATTTCCATTCACTGGTGCGCTAGTAAAAACAAGGGCCATGGGCTTCCCTGGTGGCGCAGTGGTTGAGAGTCCGCCTGCCGATGCAGGGGACACGGGTTCGTGCCCCGGTCCGGGAAGATCCCACACGCCGCGGAGCGGCTGGGCCCGTGAGCCATGGCCGCTGAGCCTGCGCGTCTGGAGCCTGTGCTCCGCAACGGGAGAGGGAGAGGCCACAACAGTGAGAGGCCCGCGTACCGCAAAAAAAAAAAAAAAAAAAAGTAGTAAAAAACAAGGGCCATAATGATGTTACATAGAACTATTTAAAAATCACTCAAACCACAAGTTAGTTTAATAGTCTCAACCTTAGGAAGTCCCATGCACTCTGTTCCTCAGTTACTTAGCTTTATGTAACCTTAATACTTGTCACTCACTGAGATGTACTGAGGGCAAGTGTATGGATATAGAAGACTGTTGACCTGAACATGTAAATGAAGTTCTTGGCCACTAAATAACAATCTAATAGGAGTCTCTTCCTTCCCTAATGCACCTACCCACACTCACCTACAACTTAGTGGTCCAAGACTCAAAAAGATGAAACCCTTGCCCCCCAGTTCAAACACTGATGTGCAAGATTAAATCCCCATTGAGTTTTAAATCAAATTCTATGTCTGGCAAATAAACACTAAGTTACTGAAGAAATGATGCCATAGACTTAAACAAGTATGTTAGACGCAAATATCAAGGATAAATGTGATAGCAACGGTTTTATGTACTCTTTAACATTAACAACAGTAACTTGGATGGTCTAAAATTTGTTACAGCTAACTGGAACAGGTTGACCTTTTAAAAAACCTTGAATAACAAGATTCACATTTCAAAAAATCAAAGACATTGTTTTAAGCCTAGGCAATGTAAATAGATATAATTCTTTTGTTTTTAAATTAAGGGAAGGGGAATCAAAAATCCTGCTGCAGAAAAACGACATTGCTTTTTCGATTTTTTTCTGATATAAATTCTTGACAAATGAATGAACATGAACTTAATATTTCTCTGAAAGTTAAGACCAAAACACAGGAGAGAAGAAAAGATGGTTTACAGCCTTTAAAACATAAACAAGCCAATTCAGTTTTCCTCTAGGATTAAAAAACTCCATTTGTCAAGACTTTCTTTTTTCAAAGCAACTTGGGCCAAGCTTGAAACTTGTTCAAGTTTCATTATTTCTACAGAAAACCGACCAGAACAAATGAAACCCTGTAGAAATGAGGTGGCCATTATCACATCCCTTACATTTGTCTCTCCTCAGGATTTCTGGTTTCTTTACCTTTTTTTTTTTAATTCATGTATAATTGATTTACAATATTACTTTCAGGTGTACAACGTAGTGATTCGATATTTTTATACATCATAAAATGATCATCATAAGTTACCATCTGTCACCATATGAAATTATTATAATATTATTGACTATATTTCCTATGCTGTATATTACTTCCCCATTTTTTTTTTTTTAATCTTACAACTGAAACTTTGTAATGGTTTCCTTACCTCTGACTTCTTATGGAGACGTAGACAAAACTGTGTCATAAAAATCTCATCTCTGGTTCAGGTCCCAGCAAGCTCTGATCATTTTCTATGCAGAAGCTGCTGTTCCCTAATCCAGGTCAAGGTACACTATGCTAATGAGCTCTGGCAATAATCCAATCAAAATCTAGATGCTCTCAGCTTGGGATAGGTAAGAGTGACCTGGGAGCCACTTAACCAGCCCAATTCTTTGCAGAATGCCAGCAATGTGGTGAATATTCTATAGTACGCCTGTGAACTTTCCCCTGGTTTATGTCAAAAAGGCATTTTAACAGAAATGGACATTGCAAAGATTCTCATGAGGAAGTCCAGATGTTTTCCTTCTTGTAATTTCAAAGTTTGAGCCCAAGGCGGACTGATTAACGGTAGATTCTAATTCCTCCACCATCTACTTCTGCATGTGTACTAGCGAGAGAAGACAGACAGAGAGAAACGTGACAGTGATGGAATTTATTGGAATATATATTGGTTAACCAACATCTCCAAACCAGAAGCACTAAAATGCTGTCCTGCCCCTAACTATGATGCCCCACTAATTCTGAGCGTTCTAATCTCCCAGAATAATATAATCCTGCCTTCAAAAGACATTCTCAGCAGTCGGGGCACAGCCCACATTGGTTCAGTTCGCCTGCCATGTTCCAGGCAGTCTGCTAGTCTCTGGAGATACAGGGGATCATTAAAGCCATGAAGAAGTTCAGTGGTGGAAAAGATGAACAGACACTGAATCAGCCTAAATTAACACGATGCATGGAATAGAGGTAGTCTAGAAGGATGTACGGGGGAAGGTTTTAAGCTGGAGGGAAAAGACTCAGGGGAAACTTTTTACACCAATAGGATGCCTGATCAGCCTTTTGAAGGACAAATAGTCAAGGCGTCAAGGAGTAAAAGAGGTTGCTCTAGGTAGGGGCAACACCATGGGCAAAGGTAAAGTGGTATGACAAGTGTGTGCTCAGCCTGATGACAAGTCGGTACCTGTAGGAAGGTCCAGACCATCGGAAGGAGGAACGAGCACGCCGGAAGACAAGATGCTGGGGAAGCCTCGCCGGCTGTGTTAGGCCCCGGGAGACCTTGGGCAACGTTGGGAAGATGTCTCACTAGGCTTTCAGTTCACGAATGAACTCCTTCTCCATCTGGAGGTTAAGACCCTGCATGATTTTCTTGTGCTTTTTCTGGCTAATCTCGGTCTGCTCTCTGTAGGCCCTCCTTGGTCAGGATCTTTCTCCACCCCCTGAACAATGGTAGCAGGACACAGCCTGGCGTTGTGCCAGCTGGCCAAAGAGAAATGTCCACAGGGTCCAGCTCCAGAATCAGGAAGCAGAGCAAAGAGTGGACGTGGAGCTGAGGGGCAATAAGGTGATCATTGAACCTGCCATGATTATCCACTTGCCCAGGGCTCCTCACCAGAGCTGTCTTCTCCCCTCTATACATGTACACCCCATCCATCCTTCAGGAGTCCCCAGAATGTCACCCCTTATGATGTCTTCCCATGTTAGTCTAGAGCACAGGATTTCTCACTTCAGTGGTGTTCCAGAACTCTTAACTGAGTTATAAGTTGTCTTACATCACTTAAAACTAGCACTTTTTTTCTTAATTACAAAATAAATTCATAATCTTAAAAAACAACAGCAACAACTCATGTTCCCATCTCCTAGAGATTCCCACAGGTAACATTTCGGTCACTCCTTTCAGGCTCTTGTTTTCCTACATACCTCACCAAATGCAGGTCTTACTTTGCATGATTGTAATACGACTGTACGTACTGTTGCTTTAACTGTTCATGCCCGTTAGTCCTAGTGCCCTGCTAAGCTGCTATTTCCTTCAAGGTGAGGTTGGTATCTTCCACTCTTCTTCTCTTTACAGAAGGATCTGCTGGAATCCCAGCCTCAGCAGCAAATCCACCCTTGTCCCTTGACACGGGGGGAACTAAGGTGCTCCGTCTTCACGCTCTGGTTGAGCTCTGACCGTATGTCCCAGACAGGTGACGGCACTTCTGCTCTCTTAAGGCCACGCCCTACATTCTTGCCCAAATTCTCCTAATTGGATCTCCTCTGTCATTGTTATTAATAACAATGGTAATTACGAAAGCTTTCCTTGACCAAACGCTTACTATGTGTCCGGTGCCACGCTGAGCACTTGGTCCTTAGAGCATCCCTGTGAGGTAGATGCTATTCTGTAGTCCTCACAACTACCTCATGAGATATAGTATTATTAAGCCATATTAGTGTGAGGAAACAGGCACAGGAATGTTAAGTAACTTGATCTTTATAAGACTGTGAAGTAACCAATCTCTTGGCATCAGCAAACTGACCTTGGTCAAAGAAGAAATATCAACTAGAGAAGAATGACGTTAAAAGGCATTCCCTTCCTGATAGAGTAAGTCTGTCTGACATACCAGCCCCTTCTGGCATCAAGATTCTCTTGCTTCCTTACCTCACCATTTTTCAGAATATTTCTTTCCTCCCCCAAGGCTGTTTATCAGAATTTTCTGTCCCTTCTGGCATGGGACCCAGTCTGACCTACACCGTTCTTCCCTGGAATTTTCCAAATCAGAGGTGGAGGTATTGCTCTTTCATTTCAGATGCCAAACTGTAAGCCTGACCTCAGAGCTGCTGTGGTCACCTCTGTGGCCACATGACAGATCTGAGAGATGAAACCAACAAGGGAGCGAAAAGCAGAGGAGAGAGACAGACGAAGGGAGAGGAAGGAGAGAAACCTGGATGCAGGCGAGCCCAAGGCCAGCCCTAACCTCTCCTTCCCAATCACGTGATCCCCAAAGACCATCTACACTCTCCCCCTTAAAGACGAGCGGCTTCAGCTTGCACCTGTGAGAGATGTACCAACACATCTCCTAAGTAAGCCTGAAATTAGCCCAGACTTCAAAATAAAGCACTGTCCCTTTTATTTATGCTTCTAAACGTGGACACCCTAAGGCACTTGTCTGATACCCCTTAAAATCAGAAAATGCTTGTTAATGTCTCACCTGAGTCAATGTGCAGGACCCAGGGAACAGCCATCGTTCGCCCAATGAGACGTTTAGGTAGCACAGGCAGCTTTAAAGCAAGTAGCCAAGGGACCTCTCAGAGCTCGCTTTTCTGTGCTGTGTAAAAGAGAACTTTGGATTTTTCCTTTAGGGTTTCTCAAATTTTAAGCCATTTGTGATTCTCACATGGAGAGTCTCCAAGTTTTGTCTAAATACGTCAGTTCTATAGAGAACCTGCATCATTTTAAAGTGGATTCTGAGCTGTATCTGTTCTGAGAAAGAGGAGGCTGAGTTAGCATTCTCCTTCCAAATCTCTGGGCAGACAAGACAAACATGGTCTGCTGTTGAGATCTATAGTCGGTGGTTCAGGTGGGAAAGTCCCTGGCTGTCACGGTGCTTTTTGGAAAGTATTGTGAAATTTTAAAATATTAAAGACTTGAGAACTGTTTTGCCCATAGAAATGAGGACTAACATACATGTATGTAATATCAAAATCACAAGCACAAACCCAAGTGTCAACCCCCCCAAAATGGGCTCACGGGCCCAGTCGCTCCACGGCATGTGGGATCTTCCCAGACCGGGGCACGAACCCGTGTCCCTCGCATCGTCAGGGAGACTCTCAACCACTGCGCCACCAGGGAACCCCAACACCAACTTTTTAAAAGAAAAACTTAAGAACCACAGATCAAATGGAGAAGGAATATGATCCCACGATTTCTATGAAAGAGGGAGGTACCCAATTTTTTTCATAAAAATTTTTATAGTTCATAAAAATATGGTGTTATGGTTATTTTTCATAAAAATATTATTTGTTAAAATGTAGTAAGTTGTTACTGTTATTTTAGATGAATTAATAAATATTTTAAAAATTTTCAGCTCTAATTTCTAATATGGTAAATATTGACAAATATAACCACATACACATAAACTCTCTGAGGGTCTCAATTTTTAAGAGTGAAAATGGGACCTGAGACCCGAAAGTTTGAGAACTGCCGCTATGAAGTACCAAGTCCTAAAGTTCTGCAACTTGGCCGTCAGGGGGAGGCTTTTTCTGGCGATATTCAGAGCTCAGTGTGCAAACTGCCCCATCTCTAGCCCTCCACGGGGCTCCTAGCTCAGGACTAGAAAGTGGGCAAGAATCGAAGGGAGATGATGAGGAAGAAGATGCTTTCGGTAAAACTGCACAGCATCAGCGCCCGTCGGACAAAATACCGCTCAAGGAGGGAGGCCCTGCCCACAGCCAGGGTTTTCGGCACCCAGGACCGATTCCAGCAGACCCAGCGCCCACCACTTCCGTAGCCCCGGAGCTCCCGCCCATTGCACTGGGGTGGCGGGGGGGGGGGGGGGGGGGGATGGGGGGGATGGGGGAGTGGGGGCTACGCGCGGAGATGGAGATGTTTGACCCGCAGGAGGCGGCGGGCTGTGCGGACCTTAGCATCCCCGGCTCCGAAGCGGCAGAGCAGAAGAGGAAGGAAAAGATGGACGTGTTGTAACCAAAGACTCAGTGATGAGCAAACACGAGACACCACCCGATGAAACAACCTGAGATGACTGGGCCGGAGCCGAGATCCTGCTGGTGGTCCGAGGACCAGCGAATAACCGCCCCAAACTCCCCGTGCCACCCCAATTTAAACTCTGAAGACTGACGAAGCCTGTCAAGATCACAGGCTAGATATTTACAATGAGAGAATACTGAGAAAAGTGCAACAAAAATGGTAACAGTTGTTCTTTGTGTTATAGGATTATTGACACTGTTTATTTCCTTCTTTCTATTTATCTATAATTCTCTAACTTTTCCATAAGAGGCATGCATCCTTTTTTTTTTTATCATGTGATACTTTTTTTCTTTAAAGGTCAATGATATAAAGTAAAAATATCTACTATTTGTACAGTACTTTATAGCAGCAGTTCTCAGACTTTTGGCTCTCAGGACAGTTTTCACTCTGAAAAATTGAGACCCTCAAAGAGCTTTTGTGTATGTGGTTATATCTGTCAATATTACCATATTAGAAATTAGAACTGAAAAAATTTTGAAATATTTATTAATTCGTCTAAAATAATAGTAATAACCCATTACATTTTAACATAAATAACATTTTAATGAAAATAACTATATTCAAAACAAAAAACTGAGAAGAGTCACATTGTTTAATATTTCTGCCTATTTTTTTTTTTACTATCTAACCTAATAGAAGACAGCTGGACACCTCATTTCTGCTCCGGCATTCAATCTGTTACAATACCACCTGCCATGTAACCTCTGGGAACCCCACGGCATACCTGTGAGAAATTTGGCGTGAAGATAGGCAAGTAACAGCTTAGTATTATCATGAAAATAGTTTTGCTCTTGGAACCCTTCTGAAAGGGTCTGGGGAACCCCCAAGTCTTCATGGGCTACTCTTTGAAAACTCTTTTCTTTATACTATACAAAATACATGCACTAACAAGCCTCACTTGACTCTTTCAAAAACACTTTGAATTGACATAGATTCATAGAGGTTAACCAATTCATCCAAGATCACAGGCTCAGATTCTTGTCTTTAGACTCTGAATCCAGAACTTGATTCCAGATAACCACCCACCTTTTCCCAGATAAGCAACAGCCTGGGACACCCAAAGAATTTTTACACAATAATCAGAACGGATACATTTTCACTCTAGAATGCGGTGGGAAAACGGAGATGCAGAGAAGTTACGTAAACCAGAGCATGATGCAGCAGAAATAAGCGCAGGTTCTGGGAGGCGGGAGCCCCGAGTTCTGGACACCACTCCTCCGCTTTCTGTGTGACTTGACACAAGTTTCTTTGCCTCTCTGGGCACAAGGATTGCCACATCTGCAAAATGGGTTGATGATATCTTACCTGCCCGAAGGCACGGGCTGGACCAGATGATTGCCCAAGGTCCCTGCTAATGGAAGGGCTGACATTTACCAGCAATCCCAGTCACTCAGAGGGCTGCAAACACTATTCGGCTGAAATGGACTCATTTTGAAAGTGACTCCCTGTAATCCTTTCTTTTTCTCTAATGTAATACTTGAAACTTAGTATTTATTGAAAGCTATTTCAGTCATCTTTCTTATAATGCCTTCGAACTTCGTCCAGAAAGCTCAACCTTGAGAAAAATTCTTTGAAGTCAGTTGAAAGTTGATATGCAGAAACCCAGGGCAATTCAACAAGCCCCACAGGTGTATGGAATGCTTACTCTTTGTGGCAGACGTGTAAGACTAGAAAAGTATGCACAGCTGTTTTTAATTCTCGGCATGCGACTGGATTTACACACTTACAATGCACTTAGGCTGCTTTATTTTTCCCATTAAAAAAAGTTGTTGTAAAATATACACAGCATAACATTTACCATTTTAACCATTTTTAAGTGTGCAGTTCAGTGGCATTAAGTACGTTCACACTGTCGCGCATCCATCGCCACCATCCACCTCCAAACCTCTTTTCATTTTGCGAAACTGACAGTCCCTTTCCCTCCAGGTCCTGGCAAACACCATTCTACCTTCCATCTCTATGAATTTGACTGGGTACCTCATATGAGTGAAATCGTACAGTATTTGTCTTTTTGTCTCTGGCTTATTTCACTTAGAATAAAATCCTCAAGGTTCATCTATGTTGTAGCATGCTTCAGAATTTTATTTCTTTTTAAAGCTGAATCATAGTCCATTATATGTATATACCGCATTTTGCTTATCCATCCACTGATGGACATTTGGGATGTTTCCGCTGCATTTAAGCTTTTCAAGCCTTCATTTAAAGGGTAGAGAAAATACATCAGCCAAGATAAAAGCAAAATAGAGCTAATGGCAGTAGACGTGGATCAGAGAAGTATGCACTGAGTTATTTCAAATTCGAGAAGCAAATTCCAGTGTTCAAAAAAAAAAAGTCAGATTTTTGTCTTTGTTGTTTTCCCCTCTTCTCTAAAGAGATATTACTGAATTGTAAGTTTCATAAGATCAGGGAATGTTCTGAATTTAGACAAGGACTGAAGGTACTGAACATTCCACATAATGTGTAGCAAAATTCCTGGCAAATTCCATAAACATCTTTGAATACCAATGCAGTACGCCATTAATGAACTATTTTGATCTGAATTACATGTGATTTTACAACCATCTTACAAGATGGGCAGGGTGATTATTTGTGCAATTTTATAGAGGAAGAAAGTGAGAACTTCAGCCATTAGCTCATCACCAGGTGGGGTACCAGGCACCCCACCAGCGGTCTGACGACACCAGCTTCAACCCTGTCCCTTTGTCCACACTGCCCGTCCGTAGTTGTGATGAGCATTAGAAGTCACTTCCTGAGTACAATTTCACTGTGAGGCACAGAAATATAAGCTAGACAACATCTTCAGGTCCTTCTAATCATAATATTTTATGTGATGGTTTTCCATGACAGTGAACTCTTTTCTATCTTTCTTTTCTTTTTTATTGAAGTATAGTTGAGAAATTGTAAATATAACAGTGAAATGAAAAAGGAATAACAAGTAGGAAAGTGAAATCAGCAAAACCTACTAACCAGAGAGTGAAACCAAAGTCAAAGAGAACAAAAATGCTAATATACCATCTATACGGTAGTATGTGGACAAGTAGCCACAAGGCAGACTTTTGCATCTCAAATATTTCCTGCACTGATTTTCCACAGATGCTTGAAATTCAATGACTGCTTCATTTCCTTGGCGCTTGAGGGCTTTTGGATACTTAAAGTTGTCTGCTAAGGTGGAAACCTTCCCAGGAAAGGAGCGTCCTTTAGTAGGGATTACGTTGCTCCTTACTGAGAATGAGAATGGAAGACGGAGGGGTGGGGAAAAGCAGAGGTCCTGGGCGCCCAGCGCTAGCCTTTGGTCGGGTCCTTGTTTTTACCGCTCACCAGCCCAGGGCAGTGAGAAGCTAGTTGTAGATGTGGTCCTGGCGTATTTGCAGTAGCAGAAACTGGCCAGGAGGCGGCAGCCCTGTCTCATCTGGTGCCTCAGCAGCCGCAGTTCCTGCCACGGCCACGGCCACGGGGACGCAGTGCAAGAGCACGCAGCGTCACCAGAGAGGCGGTTGATTTGGCGACAGGACCACAACGTAAGCTGAGCGCAAAAGCAGTTTTATTACCTTACTGCTGTGATGACAGCGGCCATTCGGCAAATATGTGTTTGAACGAGTCAAGTCTGTGGTCAGTCATTAGGATCGCTCCCTTGAGGGCACGCTCACACCTTGGCAGGTGCCACAGCCCCGGGCTTACCCTACTCCTGGCCCTTTGCCGTGAAAAGTGGCTAGAGAAAACACACCACCATGCCGACTGCTCTCACTTTAAACCCACTTCCGAAAAGTACCAAGGTTGGCGGGGGTGCATTAATCAGCCCCTATTTCCCCAGTGCTTTCTCTCTCACTCTCTCCTGGACACTTATTTTACACTTTGAGCTCACTCTGCAGGACCTCCAAAGCCTCTCCCAGCTGATGGGTTTGCTTCCCACTTCTCTGAGCAAATGAAGCAGCTGGAAGAGACCCTCCGTGACGTCCCCACCTGCATCCACACCCTTACAGTTGGCTTTCCTACTTGTTAGTGAAGGGGAACTGCCGTGGCTCCTACAGGCAAGGCTGCCTGTGCCCTGGATGGAATCCCCTCTCATCTCCATGGGAACCTGACTCCAGCAATGGTCCACCTTTACCCGACATCATCAGTTTTCCTCTCTCTATTGTGTTATTCTCACGAGCACCCAAACCGGCTGTTATCTACCCCATCATTAATTAGAATCCCTCTCCGGCCCCAAGTACCTGTCAGCTATGGCCTCATCTCTCTCCTCCCTTTTCCAGTAAAATTCCTGGAGTTATCCATGCTCGCTGTCTCCAAAGTCTTTCCTGCCATTCTCGGGCAAACCCACTGCTATCAGGCTTTTGCTCAGACGATTCCAAAAAACTCCTGACCTCCACATCATCTAAACCCAATGGTCAACTCTCCATCCTCATCCTAACTCTGTCCATAGAAGCACTGGACATGCTGACACAGAAGCACTGGACATGCTGACTTCTTGCTTCTCCTGGAAACACATTCTTCCTTGGCTCCAGGTCATCACCATCTGCCTCGTCCGTTCTCAGTCCTTTGCTGATTCCACCTTTTCTCCCCAACCTCATATTCTTAAATTCAGTCCTTAGCCTTCTTCTCAATATTATTGCACTCCCGTGGTGAGCTCCTCCAGTCTCCTGACTTTAAAGACCACTTAGATATTACAGTTCCCAAATTTCTCCCCTGGGCGCTGTCCTCTAACACCCAGCTGTTGGGCTTCCCTGGTGGCGCAGTGGTTGAGAGTCCGCCTGCCGATGCAGGGGACATGGGTTCGTTCCCCGGTCCGGGAGGATCCCACATGCCGCGGAGCGGCTGGGCCCGTGAGCCATGGCCGCTGAGCCTGCGCGTCCGGAGCCTGTGCTCTGCAATGGGAGAGGCCACAACGGTGAAAGGCCCACGTACCACAAAAAAACAAACAAACAAACAAAAAACACCCAGCTGTTGTCTCAGCATCTCCATGTGACTGTAATTGACATCCTGACAGTCCACTGCTCTGCCCACGGTCTTCCTCCCTCAGGGAATGGCCAGCTCCTCAGGCCAGAATCACTGCGTGCACCTTTGGTTCCTTCCGTTCTCTCACATCCCACGTCTAATCCTGCAGGCGCTCCTGTAAGCACTACCTTCAAAAATACATCCGATTCCAGCCACATCTCACTGCCTCCACCGCTGGCCCCCTGGGCTAAGCCACCATTATCTCCCCTGCATCACTGCCATGGCCTCCTGAAGGGGCTCCCGCTTCCAGGAGTGACGTCCTGCAATTTAATCTCAATACAGCAGCCAGAGTGATCCTTTTGTACAAAGCCAGATCCTGTCACTCCTCTGCTCTAAGCTCTCCAAGGGATCCCCATTTCTATTGGAATAAAAGCCAAAGTCCTTAGAAGGGTGTGCAAGACCCTAGACCGATACCATCCAATAGAAACAGATTAGGAGCCACATGTGGCGTTTTAAATTTCCTGGTAACCATAATAAAAAAGTAAAAAAAGAAACGAGTGACATGATTGTAATAGTATATTTTATTTAACACAGTTGTTACCGTTTCAACATGGAATCACATAAAAATTGAGAAATGTCACATTCTTGTTTTCATTCAAAGTCTCTGAAACGTAGTGGGTCATAGCCACGTTTCAGGAGCTGCGTAGCCCCACGTGGCTGGAGGCTTCTGCTGGGGACAGTGCAGCCCGAGCCTGCATCTGCCTGACAGCATCTCTGTGATGGGCCCCCTGCTCCCCCGAGCTCCCCCTGCTCCCCTTCACCATGCAGGCTGGTACTTCCGCACTTTACACAGCCTGTGCCCTTGCCACTCCCCCTCACAATGATCTCATGGACATTTTCATCACCTCCCTTCTTGGCTGACACGGCCATCCCACTTACATTGAAAGCACCACTGACACTCTCAATTCCTCTTACTTGTTTCCATTTTTTTCTCCCTACCACTTATCACTTTCTGGAAGATTTTATATTCGTTGTGTATTCTCTACTTTCTCACACAGAAGATACAAGGGTAATCTGCCTGTTTTGTTAGAAGATAGGTTCTCAGCACTTACAACAGCACCTGGTACGCAGTAGGCACTCAGTGGTTGCTTCTTGACCTACTGAGTTAATGAGAGCACAGACCTATCTTCCCAAGGGGGTTTCAGGTCAAGGCTTGGAGCCAGGATCTCAGAGGGCAAGAGCAGCACTGACCTTGGAGGGCTGGAGACTGGGGCTATTTTGTCTCTTAGGTGTCATTGCGAGAAAAGGCAAAGCCAGGTTCGATGCAGCAAACATTTCCTGAGTGTCCCCTGCGTGCACGGCTGTGGGAAGCAGTAACGAGGGTGAGAAGGACACAGCCCCCTGTCCTTCTGGCTGGTCTGTATTTCCCGCGGGCAGCTCCAGAGGTCAGAGCCAGGGCCAGGGAGGGGAAATTGTTCGAGACTAGCTTTAATGTTTTGGAAAGAAAAACCTTTGACTAATTCAGAATGAATTGGACTGTCTTAAGGGGTCTAACTCTGGCTCCAAATCTAGACTTCACTATTGCAGAGAAGATTTGGGCTCTGTGTGGGAGATGGGACTAACCCTCTAAATTTGCCTTTAACATTCCAAGATACTTAAACCTGAATTTTGGTTTGAAGCCCTGTTCCCCCTGTTTACATGCCGCTGTTTAGCCATTTACATACTTGTTATGTTTTTTCCTAGGATGTTGCTTATCCCCAAGGATTTTCTCCAGATAATGTATATAACTGTCTTCCATACGAGTTGACATATAATAGAAAGTAAATAATTTTTTTAACTTTACTTGAAAAATTTTCTTCTAAGTTCCAGGATTTCCCAAAATTTTAAAGTGCCGCCCCCTTTTAAAATTCTCAAGCTAGGGCTTCCCTGGTGGCGCAGTGGTTGAGAGTCCGCCTGCCGATGCAGGGGACACAGGTTCATGTCCCGGTCCGGGAAGATCCCACATGCCGCGGAGCGGCTGGGCCCGTGAGCCATGGCCGCTGAGCCTGCGCGTCCGGAGCCTGTGCTCCGCAACGGGAGAGGCCACAACAGTGAGAGGGCCGCGTACCGCAAAAAAAATTTAAAAAAATAAAATAAAATTCTCAAGCTAGTTCTAAAAAAATGCTCCCTCCACGCAAAGACCACGCCCCATCTCTTTTCCTATCAGTAACCCACAACAACCACTATTCCTAAAGGTTAAGCGCTATCTCATTTCTGCTTTGCAAAGGTGTGGAGGTGTAGGAAACTGAGGCTCAGAGATGCTAATTAACTCGCCCAAGGCCACATATCTGGTTAAGTGGCCAAAGGTAGCCGAGGAGATTCCCCAGGTTTTCTTTCACTGTTCTGTACTCATTTATTCACTCGACAAGTATTATTCATCTCCTCTCTGTCAGGAGCTGCTCCAGGAACTGAGGGCACAGCTGTGCACACACCCCTTCTCTGCTCCCTGGGAACTTAGTCTCCAGAGGTAGGTAAGAGGGTTTCTAACCATCACCCAGTCCCTCTCCCGTACCGTTCTTCCATCCCTTCCAGAGCCCAGTGAGGATCTCTGTAGCTGCTGTGGGTTTGCCGCTTCTCTACTGAGTCTGTATTTTCTTCCTGAGCTTATTCTATCATAATCATAATAACCGAATCATTTTTCATTTCTGACTGGATAACAAGAGCTCACCTTCTGAAGAGGCGGCCACACATCTTAGCCAACATCTTGCCGAGTGGACTGTACTTTGAAAACTCTAAAGCCCCTGTGTGTCTCCTTGGAGCTTTTGTTTCCAAATCCCAGTAACCACCTGGGTGTGCGAAGGGGAAGGGGAGTGGTGAGCTCACTCTGAAGTGGACCAGGGACATGAGTTAGCAGAAAATGTTTGCCTTCCTCTTCCCTCTTCTGGAAGGTCAGAACTTATACCTGGTTCGGGTCACAGCCCCCTTGCTGGCTCCTCCCTAAGTCCTCCTCAAGCCCACCCTGCAGCATCAACCACAGGCATATTTTAGGGTTCAACCTTCCTCTTTTTATTCAGTCTAATTTTACTCACTTGTTCCGGGCAAATTAAAAAGAATGTCCTTCAAGTATTTTCTAAATTATTTTCATTTAAAAGTAATCAGAAGATTATGAAAGCTTACAAAAAACCTAACTGCAGCTAACCCAACCCTCATGTATATATATCATAACATAATGTGTTGCAAGGATTTTAAACACTTTCACATTCAGGTATGTCAGATCGGGTGAGGCGTACTGATTTCGTTGATTTGTTCCTTTCCATCACACAGGAGGGGAGGGATGTTAAACCAGTGGTCTGAAGTTCTTAGCATCACATCCAAGGGCCCAAGATCTAGCTCTAAATGCCCTTTCTAGGTCACGCTGGACTGGAATCCTGATTAATCTTTATTTCATGTCCCCACATAGTGCTGGACACATGGTGAGTGTGAACCGTTAGTCATCCATGGCGCCATCCATACGCTATCAATGCATACGATCCCCCTGAACAGTTCCTTGAATTCCTTACCTCCAATGATCCCCTCCCCCACCCAATGCCACTCATTCCTCCAGTGGCTCCAGTGGCTGAACATTTGTCATGACCGGTAGCTGCCACTGCTCAGCATCTCAAGGTCAGGCGTTCGACTCTACCTTGTCCTGGCTGGTGGTTCCCCCCAGCACCCGTTCCCGGACAAGACCTCCAATCCATTGATGTCCCAATTTGCACATCTCCCCGGACTGCTTTATCTTCTCTCTTCCTCCTAATCGTGGGACAGGCTTACACTAAAAACGTATTTGTTGTTTATCTGAAATTCAGATTTAACTGGGCGTCCTGTATTATTATTTGTTAAATCTCTCATAAGCCTACAATCATCTATAACCTCTTAGATGAAAACTCTTAACTTCGCTTCCTCCTACTTGAAACTCTTTTGGCAGAGTCACAGCTTCTCAAGCCCAACTTTGTGACAACTACGTATCGTGGCTGCAGAAAAACACAGCCTCTCCTGAAGAGATCTGACTTCAGACTCAAGACCGCAGACCTCAAAAGGGGACTTAAGGCTGCAGGGAGACTCGTTCTACTTAGATGTTCCTGGTCAATCCACACTCTGTATTTTATGTCTTTGCTTCTCTCCTCAAATCTTCTCTACTTTCTCACTCATCCTCGTTCTCAGGGTCCCACCTCCCTGAGAAAATTGAAGCGCTCCGGAGAATTCAGATTCCCCTCACCACTTCTACTCAATTTCTTTGTACCCGTCTGGGTTACTCTTGTCAGGTACATAGATTGGACGTTGGCAGACTTTGGCCTAGGGGCCAAATCCAGCTCACTGCCCGTTTCTGTACAGCCTGCCGTTAACTTTTGGAATGGTCGAAGGAGGGGAAATCAAAAGAAGAATATATGTTGCGACATGTGAAAATTATATGAAATTAAAATTTTGATGAACTGAAACGCAGTTTTATTGGAACATGGCCATGCCCATTCATCTGTGTATCGTCCACGGCGGCTTTAGAGCCGCAGCAGAACAGTGGTGACAGAGACCGTGGGACCCGCAAATACTAAAATATTTACTATCTGGTCCTTTGTAGAAAGCGTTTGCTGACCCCTCACCTTCTGTGCTCCAATCCAAAACCACTTAATCCCACCCTTTCTCCTGTACTCAAGATGCTTGCCCCGTTAATTCTACCCAGTTCTGCATTATCAGTTTTTCTGTCTACTAAATCACTCTTATTTGCACACCAAAAAGCTGTCATTTTTCCAATCTTAAAAAAATAAAAAGAAAGAAAGAAGACCTCTTCCCGGCCTTCCTTCTGCTCCCACCAGCTACTGCTCTCCTCCGCAGCCAAAATCCCCAAAGAATTATCTGCACTTGAAGGCCACGATTCTTCCCCAAATCTCTCTTAAACCATCCCCATCACTCCACCGAAACTGCTCGCATTAGTAACCAACGGCCCTTGTGAAGCTAAAGCCAGCGGCGGTTCCCGGCTTATCTTACCTGGTCGCTGCGCAGCTGTGACACCGGGATCGCTCTCGGCCTCAAAGCTCTCCTTTCACTTGGCTTCCAAGACACCACACCCTCTGGATTTTTCTCCTGCCTACTGGATGCTTCCTCATAGCCTCCTCCCCTGGTTCCTCTTTTTCCTTCTTATCGCTGGGGCCCCAGGACCTCCTCGCTCTGTTCCTGCCCTTACCTTTCTAGGCTGCTCCCAACTCACAGTTTTAAAGCCCATCTCTCAGGCTTATGACTCCCAAATAAATACCACCACCCAGGCCTCTCCCCGGCCGTGCTTCGTTACCCACTGCCGGCCTGGCATCACCACGGGAACATCTAAGAGACACCAAAGAGTCAACATCCCAGTCCAAGCATCAGTCCAGGGTGAAATCCAGGTCCGTCACCTTCCCCAGCATTCCAACCCTCCCTCGGTTACTGGCACCCCATCTTTCCTTTCAGGCCCAAATCCCTGACATCCTTTTGATCACCCTCTTTCTCTCCACCTAGGAGCAGTCAGGGGATTCTGTTGGCTCTCCGCTTACAATTTATCCAGCGTCTCTGACCATGTCTCACGGATCTCACCACCTCATCATCTCACCTAGATTATGGCAACACCCTCCTAACAGTTCTCCCTGCTTCCACCCTTGTCTGATATTGTCTCCACCCAGCCTCCAGAAAAATTCTGTTAAATGGAAGTCATATCAAACCCCTGCATTGACTCTCCGTTTCACTCAGAGCAAAGCCCAGAGATTTTATAATAACTATTGATACAGTATAACCTTCAGGAGCTGTGAATCACCATACTGTACACCTGTAACACATGGATCACCCATCAAGTATATTTCAGAAGGAAGAAAGCAAGGGGAAAGCCAGAGTCCCTGAATAGCCAAAACAATCTTGAGAAAGAAGGACAGAGCTGGAGGAATCACACTCCCTGACTTCAGACTATACTACAAAGCTACAGTAATAAAAACAGTATTGTATGGGCACAAAAACAGAAATATAGATCAATGGAACAAGATAGAAAGCCCAGAAATAAACCAACGCACCTATGGTTAATTAATCTATGACAAAGGAGGCAAGGATATACAGTGGAGTAAAGACAGTCTCATCAAGGTGCTGGGAAAACTGGACAGCTACATGTAAAAGAATGAAATTAGAACACTGTCTAACACCATATACAAACATAAACTCAAAACAGATTAAAGACCTAAATGTAAGACTGAATACTATAAAACTCCTAGAGGAAATCATAGGCAGAACACTCTAACATAAATTGCAGCAATATTTTTTTGGATCTGTGTCCTAAAGTAAAGGAAATAAAAGCAAAAATAAACAAATGGGACCTAATTAAACTTAAAAGCATTTGCACAACAAAGGAAACTATTGACGAAACAAAAAGACAATCTACCTACTAAATGAGAGAAAATACTTGCAAATGATATGACCAATAAGGGGTTAATATTCAACATATATAAACAGCTCATACAACTCAACATCAAAAAAACAAACAACTCAATTAAAAAGTGGGCAGAAGAACTGAATAGACATTTTTCCAAATAGGAAATGCAGATGGCCAATAGGCACATGAAAAGATGTCCAACCTCGATAATTATCGGGGAAATGCAAATCTAAACCACAATGAAATATCACTTTACACCTGTCAGAATGGCTGTCATCAAAAAGAAAACAAATAACAAATGTTGGTGAGACTATGGAGAAAAGGGAATCCTCATATACTGTTGGTGGGAATGTAAGTTGGTACAGACACTGTGGAAAACAGTATGGAGGTATCTCAAAAAACAAAAAATAGAAGAAAAAAATAAAAAATAAATAAAATTAAAAAAAAGAAAAAAACTAAAGAAAATAGAGAGAGAGAAAAAAAAGTAAAGAAATATAGAATTACCATATGACCCAGCAATTCTACTCCTGGTTATACATCCAAGAAAAACAAAACAATAATCTGAAAAGATACATGCACCTCAATGTTCATAGCAGCATTATTTACAATTGCCAAGATATGGAAGCAAACTAAGTGTCCATCAGGAGATGAATAAAGAAGATGTGGTGTATATACACACAATGGAATACTACTCAGCCATAAAAATGAACAAAATTTTGCCATTTGCAGCAACATGGATGAACTTGGAGGGTATTATGCTAAGTGAAATAAGTCAGACAGAAAAAGACAAATACTGTACGATATCACTTATACGTGGAATCTAAAAAATACAACAAAGTAGAGAATATAACAAGAAAGAAGCAGACCCACAGATCTAGAGAACAAACTAGTGGTTACCTGTTGGGAGGGGGAGGGACAATATAGAGGTGGGGAGTGAGAGGTGCAAACTATTGAGTGTAAGATAGGCTCAAGGATGTATTGTACAACATGGGGAATATAGGCAACATTTTTGTTTGTTTGTTTTTAAATTAATTAATTAATTTTTGGCTGCTTTGGGTCTCTGTTGCTGCACGAGGGCTTTCTCTAGTTGCGGCAAGCAGGGGCTACTCTTCGTTGTGGTGCGCAGTCTTCTCATTACTGTGGCTTCTCTTGTTGCAGAGCATGGGCTCTAGGCATGCGGGCTTCAGTAGTTGTGGCACGCAGGCTCAGTAGTTTTGTCTCGTGGGCTCTAGAGCACAGGCTCAGTAGCTATGGTGCATGGGCTTAGTTGCTCTGCAGCATGTGGGATCTTCCCCTATCAGGGCTCGAACCCGTGTCGCCTGCATTGGCAGGCAGATTCTTAACCAATGCAACAGCAGGGAAGAATGTGCTCTGGAGCCTGTGAGCCACAACTAGTGAAGCCCTTGTGCCTAGAGCCCATGCTCTGCAACAAGAGAAGCCACCACAATGAGAAGCCTGTGCACCGCAATGAAGAGTAGCCTCCGCTCTCTGCAACTAGGGAAAGCCCACGTGCAAAAATGAAGACCGAACGCAGCCAAAAATAAATTAATTAAAAAAAAATGGTGCTAAGTTAACTGGATATTCAAATGGGAAGAAAAATGAATCTTGACCCCCCCTAGCTTACAACATACACAAAGATCAATTCAGATGGATTGGAGGTCTGAAACCATAAAACAATTGAGCTAATAGAAGAAGCATAGATAAATATCTTCATGAGTTTAGTGAAGGTAAAGATTTTTTAAACAGGAAGCAAAAAGTGGTAACCATAAAATAATAAAATTTAGGTAATTCCTTGGTGTTGCAGTGGTTGGGACTCCGTGCTTCCACTGCAGTTGGCCCGTGTTGGATCCCTGGTTGGGGAGCTAAGATCCCCGCAGCCTGCATGGCTTGGTCAAAACAAACAAACAAACAAAAAATTACAAATTGGAGTACATTAAATCTAAGGACCTCTGTCCATCCAAAGACTCCATTTAAAGGGTCAAAAGGAGGCCACAGAGAGGAAAAGTTATTTGCAGTACATGTAATAAACAAAGGACTCATAGCCAGAGATGTAAAGAACCACTAATCAGTAAAAAAAAATAAACGACCTGTTTTTTTTAAATGAGCAAAAGACCTGAATACCTGTTTACTAAGAGTCTCATGGTAAGAGCCTCATGGCCCATGAGAGTCTGAGAAAGTTTTCTTTCTTGATCTAGGAGGACATGAGTATGTTCACTTTGAGAAAAAATATTGAGCTGATCACTTATGATTTGTGTACTTTTTCCTCCAGACATATATACTTTAATAGAAAGTTTAGGTTTTAAAAGTGGAGTAAGTAAATATTCACATTCATATGCATTAAAATCCCTAGAAGAATACAAAAGAAACTTCTAGGGAGGGAGTAGTGGGCAAATGGGGATAACTGAGGGAAGGAAACTTTCCACTCTACTTTTTCCTTATTTTTTCAACCATTGGAATGGATTACCCATTCTAACACTTAAAGAATAAACTTTAAAATAAAAATAAAAGGTTAAGATATGAAATGAAAGTAACAGTTTTAAAAAATTCTAATAGTTTGATTTCTTGATGGTCACCAAAATTCTTGTTACAAGAGACAATACTTCGTCAACAAATGATTAGACAGTTTATTATTTTGCTAATCAATCAACTTTCAGTCTTTCGAAAACGTACTTTTTTTTTTAGCAGTAGAATTTATTTTTATTATTTTTTCTTGAGGTGTAGTTGATTTACAATATTATATAAGTTTCAGGTGTACAACATAGTGATTCACAATTTTTAAATCTTATATTCCCCTGGCAGTCCAGTGGTTAGGGCTCCTTGCTCTTACTGCCAAGGGTCCGGGTTCGATCCCTGGTTGGGGAACTAAGATCCCACAAGCAGTGTGGAGAGGCCAAAAAAAAAAAAAAGGTTATACTCCATTTATAGTTATTATAAAATGTTGGCCATATTCCCTATCCTTGTAGCTTACTTATTTTCTGCATAGTAGTTTGTACCTCTTAAAGCAAATGTACTTTGATCTCATGAAAATGACAGCTTGGCAAAGGACTTAGGACTGTAAAATTTAGGGTGAAATAAACAGGTTGTGATTAGGCAACTCTCCTGTCTGAGAGGTGTCCCGAGGAGGGTCAGGGGCTCCAGCCTAGGGAGATATGGGACATATTTGCTAAAAATGGAAATCTGAAATGAGTTCTTGGGGCTTCCCTGGTGGCGCAGTGGTTAAGAATCTGCCTGCCAATGCAGGGGACACGGGTTAGAGCCCTGGTCTGGGAAGATCCCACATGCCGCGGAGCAGCTAAGCCTGTGTGCCACAACTACTGAGCCTGCGCAACTGGAGCCTGTGCTCTGCAACAGGAGAGGACGCGACAGTGAGAGGCCCGCGCACCGTGATGAAGCGGGGGCCCCCGCTCGCCGCAACTGGAGAAAGCCCTCGCACAGAAACGAAGACCCAACAGAGCAACTAAGCCTGTGCACAACTACTGAGCCTGCGGTCTACAGCCCGCGAGCCACAACTACTGAGCACACGCGCCACAACTACTGAAGCCCGTGTGCCTAGAGCCCGTGCTCCACAGCAAGAGAAGCCACCACAATGAGAAGGCCACACACCCCAACGAAGAGTAGCCCCCGCTCGCTGCAAAGAGAGAAAGCCCGCGTACAGCAACGAAGACCCAGCACAGCCAAAAATAAATAAATAAATTCATTAATTAAATTAAAAAAAATGAAATGAATTCTCCACCAGGTGAAAAGCATGCTGGCAAGAGAACACCATTGTTTTCTATTTAACTCTTCATGAATATTTTCCCATCAATTCTTAGCCAGACGGCTGCAGTAAAAATACTTATCTATTCTTTCATTTACTTGGATCAATACAGTCAGATTCTTTAACAAAAACCTCTGGGTCACTGCTTGTTCCATCCCCGGAACAGGCTGTTCTAGTTAAATCAAGGTGAGATCAAATGTTTCAGTCCTGCTTTCATCAGCCAGCACTTGAGTCTATGGGGAGACTGTCTTCCTAAGAGAGTATGAATAAGGTAAGGAGAAGGGGCCACAGCAGAGGAAAAGAAGCACAGCCCAACAAACACGAAGGGAAAAGAGAAGCAGAATTTATATATTTTTGTTTTTCTCCCTGGGACTGTGGAAACAGTCCCAGGGAAGCAGTGGTTCTCAAGATGTCTCTGACCTTGCGCTGGTCAGTGTTTGCAAAGAGTTTTGCTCCGTCTCCAGGCTCCAAGCCTGCTATGCAGAGGATCCCCCGTCCTCTCTTTTCCTCCCTTCCTCCCTCCCTTTCTTCCTTAGCTCTTGGTCTCATTCTATTTGTTTTTAAACTCAGGTTAATTAAAGTATACTACTTAGAGTAGTATATTAAAGTAATTAAAGTATAATTACTTAGAGTAAAATTCACCTTTTTTTGGTGCATAGTTCTATAAATTTTGACAAATGTATACAGTTACATAACCACCGAGATATAGACCATTTCTACCAGGATATGGAACATTTCCATCCCCACCCCCCAAATTCCTCTTGCCTCTTTGTACTCAATCCCATCCTCCTACCCTAGGCCCTGTCAACCACTGATCAATTTTCTGTCCCTTTAGTCTTTTTCAGAACGTCCTATAAATGGAATCATAGAGCATACAGCCTTTCGAACCTGGCTTCTTCCACTCAGCGCAATGCTTATGTGATTCATCCACGTTGTTTTGTGTGTCAGCTGTCTATTCCTTTTCACTTCTGAGTAGTATTCCCTTGTATGGCTATTGGTTTATCCATTCACCTGTTGATGGACAGGCAGTTGGTTTGTTTCCAGCTTGGGGCTGTGTACTCGTAATTTGTTACAAATATTCAAACATACATAAAATTGGAGAGAGACCAGTGGAGTGACCCCCCCCATTGGTGAAACTCAATAGTATAAAAATTGTGCCGTGTCTTCTATATCTATCACTTTTTTTCTTTCTTGCTAAAATATTTTAAAGAAGATGCTGGAAATCATATCAAATCCCTAAAAGCATGACAGATCTCTAAAGCATGACATTTTCTTGTACAACCACAATGCCACATTTACTCCTAACTGACTTTTTCTTGGTATTATCCACTACATCACCCATAATCAGACTTCCTTGATTATCTCAAAAATGTCTTTTTACAGTTGGCTTCTTGGAGTTAGGGTCCATATTACATGACGTTGTTATTGCTCTTTAGTGTTTTCATCCAGACTAGTCCCCTCTCCTTTGACCTCCCATGTCACTGACTTACAGAAAACAGGTCTGTTTTCCTACAGAATGTTTCCATATTCTGGATTGTTGCCTTGCTTCCTTGTGGTATCATCTAACTTTCTCCTCTATTTCCTGCACTTCATGTAAGTTAGCTCTGACGACATCATTAGATTGTTGGGAGTATTAAAAGATAAACTGAGGCATATTAAAATTTTTAAGTCTATCTGAGCAAAAATTGATTCCACATTGGGCAGCATCACACCAGGGCTGGTTAGGAGTCCTCCACTAGCAGGAGCTGGGAGAGACTTTTAGAGAGAAAAGGCAGAAACAGAGCATGGAGATCATTGATTGGCTGTAGCTTAAAGCCTAGTTGGCTGTTTGTGATTGGTTGTCCTTAGGTTTCAATTTCGTAACCTTGAGGCATTTACAGGTTTAGGTTTTGCTTTGCTTATTCAGGTCGCCATGGCATTAAAGCCACCTCGGGTCTATGGCCTCCTTGTTTAACTGATTTAACAGGAGCAAGACTCCTTCCTCAGAGGGGCAGTGGGCTTCCTGTCCATCCCATCGGGGACCCTTGCCTGCTGTCCCTATTAGTGATGCTAAGTTTGACTGATGTCAGAACACAGGTGGCAGGCCAGGCGTGAAGGGGACCATCAAGCCATCTTTTGAAAATTGTGCTGTTCTATTTGCGTGATCCTCTGTGTTCCCTCCCAGGGAATCACCGGGCCCACTGCCTCTCACTGTCGCCTACACGCCCATCCAGAAGGAACACTTTCTCCTAACAGCTGTATTTGCCCCTGACTGCATTCTACCTGGCTTAGAGCTTGCATTTGTGCCCGCCCCCTTGAGGGTGCAAGGCTTTGAGGGCGAGGCAGTGGTTTGTATATCTTCTTTCTCTTGCGTATTGATTGTGCACTATGGACAAATGACTTGGACTCTCTGTGCCTTGGTTTCTACCCCTTTAAAATGGGCATAGGGCTTCCCTGGTGGCGCAGTGGTTGAGAGTCCGCCTGCCGATGCAGGGGACACGGGTTCGTGCCCCGGTCCGGGAAGATCCCACATGCCGCGGAGCGGCTGGGCCCGTGAGCCATGGCCGCTGAGCCTGCGCGTCTGGAGCCTGTGCTCCGCAACGGGAGAGGCCACAGCAGTGAGAGGCCCGTATACTGCCAAAAAAAAAAAAAAAAAAAAAAAAAAAAAAATGGGCATAGTAATAGAAACGAATTCATGGGGCTGTTTTGAGGATTCAATAAAAATTACATATCTTCATCATCCTTATTGTGAATAGTTGGCTGTCTATACATAACTGTCTCTGTTGACATCTCAGACACTGGTATATCTTGTATTTGCTTCATGCTCAAGAATTAGGCACAGGTGTACAGTTGATTTTTGCTAGTTCATAGGATTCTATGACCTCCAAACTGGTGGGTACAAGAGGTTATCTGGTCCAGTCCCCAGCCTTCCAGGGTGGGGATAAGATGTTCTCATCTTACAGAGGTTCTAGTTGGAGCCCTCAGATCCTAATTCATTCAAATAAGGGGGAGGGAATTGAAGGTTTTGTTTGTTTGTTTGTTTGTTTTTTGTGCGGTACGTGGGCCTCTCACTGTTGTGGCCTCTCCCGTTGCGGAGCACAGGCTCCGGACGCGCAGGCTCAGCGGCCATGGCTCACGGGCCCAGCCGCTCCGCGGCATGTGGGATCTTCCCGGACCGGGGCATGAACCCGTGTCCCCTGCATCGGCAGGTGGACTCTCAACCACCGCGCCACCAGGGAAGCCCAGGGAATTGAAGATTTAATGGCAGATGAGACGTGATGAACGATGGGATAAGTGGGTCTTGGTGATGATACAGCGAAGAAGTGCTGGAAGAGGACTGGATTTCAGGTTTCTTACTTCCAGCTCTAGAGCTCTTTCTACTACAGCCTAATATTCATAGATTTATCTAGTGTTTGGGTCTTCACTTGTAATTAGTGACTTGACAATAGCTATAGCAATGAGCAAAGACTAAATTGAAGAGGGAAAAAACTGCAAAGACAATTTTGCAGGAAGTCTATTTCTGCAGCACTTTGCTCTCAGCTTTGCTGCATTTTTTTCCTTCTGCCTGTCTGTGATTAAGGCTCATGGTCGAAAAAACAAGGAAAGCATGCTTTCGCCTGCTTGAATATCTGTATGAGTACAGGAGCTATGGTCAGGCCCTGGTAGATGACTATCATCTTCGTACCTTAATCCCTGCTTGTGGGGCCTGGGTGCAGGCCAAACAATTTAGTGCACCCCAGGGGGTATCACCTTCGGGACAAGGCCACCTAACCCTAATGGGTGCACACACACCTCTTCCACGCCCACCAGCCCCTACATCTGAAATACAACTTTGAGAAAGTCTTTCCCTCCAGCCAAGGTGTAGTCTTCAAGATTACTTCATTAAAGTGCAAATGAACCTAAAGAGATATGAGGCCCATTGTACTAATTAACAATGACTCAGTGCTCCTCCAATCAATCTGATGACCCCTAGGAGAAGACCCCTAACACTTGCTAATCACCCTTTTAACAAAGGATCCCAGCTTCCAGCAGGCAATGGTTTAAAGTAGATTTGAGAATGTTGTTTTATTTCTGTTGTATTTATTTTTATGGTTACTTTATATTTGTGGCAAATGCGTTTTCCATTTTAGAATGTCACATAAAATTATCTTTTAAGATATATTTATTTAACTTTGTAGAAAAGTGAATAAGTTTAATAAAAGTTATTAGGCAAATAACTATGGAAAACTGTATGGAGTTTCCTTAAAAAACTAAAAATAGAGTTGCCACATGATCCAGCAATCCCACTCCTGGGCATATATCTGGACAAAACTATAATTCAAAAAGATACACTCACCCCTATGTTCATAGCAGCACTATTCACAATGGCCAAGACAAGGAAACAACCTAAATGTCTATTAACAGATGAATGAATAAAGAGATGTGTTATAAAGATACAATGGAATATTACTCAGCCATAAAAAAGAATGAAATAATGCCATTTGCAGCAACATGGGTGGACTTAGAGATAATCATACTGAGTGAAGTAAGTCAGACAAAGACAAATATATGATATCACTTATATGTGGAATCTAAAATATGACACAAATGAACTTATTTACAAAACAGAAACAGACACAGAAAACAAACTTTATGGTTACCAAAGGGGATGGGGGTGTGGGAGGGATAAAGTAGGAGTTTGGGATTAACAGATACAAACCACTATATATAAAATATATAAACGAGAACGTTCTACTGTATAGCACAGGGAACTATATTCAATATGTTGTAATAACACCTATAATGGAAAAGAATGTGAAAAAGAATACATATATACATATATAATCATTTTGCTGTACACCAGAAACTAACACAACATTGTAAATCAACTATACGTCAATGAAAAACAAAAAAATAAATAAAAATAACTGTTTTAAAGTTATTAGGCAAATAATAACACAGATGGTGCTCAGTAATGGTAAAAATCGGGAATATCAGGTGTAAAAGACAGAGTAGAATTATGCCACTGCTGACCTAGTAAAAACTTGACTTAACTTTTTAAAATTAATTTTATTTATTTATTTTAGAATTATATATATATATTTTTTAAATTTATTTATTTATCTATTTATGGCTGTGTTGGGTCTTCGTTTCTGTGCGAGGGCTTTCTCCAGTTGTGGCAAGCGGGGGCCACTCTTCATTACTGTGCGCGGGCCTCTCACTGTTGCAGCCTCTTGCTGTGGAGCACAGGCTCCAGACGCGCAGGCTCAGTAACTGTGGCTCACGGGCCCAGCCGCTCCGCGCATGTGGGATCCTACAGGACCAGGGCTCGAACCCGTGTCCCCTGCATCGGCAGGTGGACTCTCAACCACTGCTCCACCAGGGAAGCCCTTACTTATTTTTTAATTTAATTAATTGATTAATTTATGGCCGTGTTGGGTCTTTGTTGCTGTGCGCGGGCTTTCTCTAGTTGTGCTGAGCGGGGGCTACTCTTCGTTGCGGTGCACCGGCTTTTCAGCGTGGTGGCTTCTCTTGTTGTGAAGCAAGGGCTCTAGGGTGTATGGGTTTCAGTAGTTGTGGTGCGTGTGCTCAGTTGTGGCTCGCGGGCTCTAGAGCGCAGGCTCAGTAGTTGTGGTGCATGGGCTTAGTTGCTCCATAGCCTGTGGAATCTTCCTGGACCAGGGTGCAAACCTGTGTCCCCTGCATTAGCAGGTGCATTCTTAACCACTGTGCCACCAGGGAAGTCCCTAAAATCAATTTTAAATTATAAAATGTGTAACCAATTCAAAGAAAGCTTGGGGAATAAAGAAAGGAAAAAAAAAAAAACCCAGCTATAAACCTTTCATTCACAAATATCATCTGTGATCCTATTCACACTTGGGTGTTTACTGGGAGGGGTCTCTGGGATACAAGAGACATGGCAGGCGAATCTGGCAGGATGAGACCAAGGTGACTGGCCAGGAGAGAGACTCCTGGAAAAGGTCAGTATTAAAAGATGGGAGGAGGGGCAGGGCATGGGGTAGGGAGGTTGTAACAAGAAGAAAAAAGATTGAAAAGGCAGATGGGAGGATGTCAGGGGCACCATTCCCTGGGTATGCTCAGCACAGCTTTGTCTGGGTGGCGAAGTAGAAATTATTTGAAGGAAAATCTATCACCTAATTGCCTAACGGCCAGATGTGACTTTCCATTTTCAAGGACTAGCGACACCTTCCGGAGAAGATGAGGAATAACTAAAATGCATAGGATCTATTGATATACTCAATATCTTGTAATAACCTATAGTGGAAAAGAATCTGAAAAAGAATACATATATGTAACTGAATCAGTTTGCTGTACACCAGAAACTAACAAATATTGTAAAGCGACTCTAAAAAAAATAATAAGGCTACACGGTGTGCATGGGTAGGTAAGCTTAGTGTTTCAAGACACTGCCGTTCTCTTACACCTTCTCAGAATAGATATAATTACTTTCACAATTACAAGAAAAAACCTGGTTTAAAAATATAGGTGATTCTGAATATTATTCAGCCTTCAAAAAGGAGGAAATTCTAACACGTGCTGCAAAATGGATGAAACTTGAGGACATTATGCTCAGTGAAATAAGCCAGGCACAAAAAGACTAATACTGTATGAGTTCACTTACATGAAGGATCTATAGAGTAGAGGTATAGGGACAGGAAATAAAGTGGGGGTTGGGGAGGTGGGGAAACGGGGAGTTGTTTAATAGGTAGAGTTTCAGTTTTGCAAGATTAAAAGCGTTCTGGAGATGGAGGGTGGCGATGGTTACACAGCAATGTGAAGATACTTAACACCACTGAAATATACACTTAGAAATGGTTAAGATGGTAAACTTTCTGTGTGTGTAATTTTCCACAATTAAAATTTTTTTTTAAATATAGATACTCTGGAAAATTCATATACAGATGTGCTTAAATGGAACATATTAGATTTTTCCTCCGTGGTGGAAAAGATAGGAAGTATGAGATTTCTAGGTGGTTAATGAGAAGTTTGTTACCCAAAAAGATGGATTTCAAAGACTCGGAGCACTATTTTATCTTTTTTCCTCCAATAGAACTATATCACATGAACTACATTATGTTGTTCTGACTTTCCTTAAGTGTGTTTTTCTATTTTCCTGGTAACAGTTTATCCTATTCTCTAAACAAACATTTTCCAAAAGCCTATGCTGCATCGGCACTGCCCCAGGCAGTGGGTATGCAATGGTGAGTCTAACAGAGTCACCTCATTCCCTGCCCTCATTGGCCATAAGGTTCCTGATGAGGAAGACAGCTCATCACATAACTAACTTATGATAAATGTTATGAAACAGAAATTCAAGAGACAAGGAGAGACCATAATAGAGTCTGAGGTTTCAACTGGAGTTCTGGAAAGCCTGCCCTCACTGTGGTAGATTAAAGGTCACTGCAAATTCTTTTGCCTTTCCCCCACGGAGAGGCAGGTTTACCTACCCTCCCTCTGAATCTAGGCTGGTCTTGCGACGTGCAGCAGACGTGAGCCCATGTAACTTCTGAGGCAGGACACTAACTTCTGAGGCAGGACAGACACTAACTTCTGAGGCAGGGGATCTGCAGTTCCTGCCTTTGTTGCTTGGAATGTTTTCCCCTGGAAGCCAGCCATCATGGACTTAGGACTGACTACCCAAAGACCACTATGTTGTAAGGAAGCTCATTAGGCATGTGGATAGAGAGAGGCCACTTGGAGGAGCACCCAGGCACCAGCCATGAGAGTGAAGACTTCTTGGACCTTCCAGCCCAGCCCAACCAGCCCAGCCCAGACACCTGATGACCCCAGCTGACCCCACATAGAGGAGAAGTATTCCACTGAGCTGTCCTGAATTCCTGCCTCATGGAATCATACACATTGACATTGCTAATAAGTGACAGTGCTGGGAGCAAATAAAATCCACGTTGTTTTGAACCACTATGTTTTGGGTAGTTTGTTACACAGCTATAGCTAACCAAAACATTGAGGAGGTGATCTTTGAAATGGAAGTGATGTTTGAGTTTTAACACATGAACAAATTTCCCAGTAATGTACCATGGCAGTGGTTTTCAAACTGTGCTTTACAGAACGATTTTTGGATCTGTAAGGAAGAGAAAGGGGTAGGGACCTGACAGTTTGCAGCAGGGTAGGGTTGAAAGACAGTAAATGAAGTAGTCATTCCTCAAGCAATGGAGACTTGTTTCCTCTGAGACTCACAGGTCCAATGTTGGTGGGATGAATTTGTAACATCTGAAATCAGAAAGATTTGAGAGTTGTTCATAAGGAACTAAATAAAGGTCCCTAATGTTTTCTCTGATTTTGTGTCACCAGGCTATCTGTAAACTTGTAAGCTTCTCGGTGTTTCTGGTACCTCTCCTGGTCTCTGGCATCCGTCCCCTAATTCAATTTCCTGATGCTGCTATGTGCCCAACCGCTAAAAGCCCAGCTGCATTAGGACACTCTGTTGTATACAAAGGGAAGAATTTCCTGGAAGGCCTGACATTTGCTTCTGCTGCGCCACCAACCACAACACCTGCAAGGCCCTGGCCCCTCCAGAAGGTGGCACTGGCTGGCCAGGCCTTGCCTCTCCATCTGCCTCAGGAGCTCATGAGTGACAGTGTCGGGTGTGGTCCCTATGCTGAAGGAAGGGCCTTACCCACATGTGCTGCACACCTGTCGGTAAGAAAAGCCTGTGTCCTTTGGGCAGCCTCTTTAGCCATGGGGGAACATATTCTTTCAGATAAAGTCTTCCTTTAGCAAGTGGGAGGAAGATAAGGTAGTAGTTGAAATGCTGCTATCTTGGCACCAATGGCCTTTTCTGAAACGATAAATCTGTTAATGGAACTCATCCATGTATAAATAGCTTGTTTCGTATGTGGCGCTGTGATGGAGGTTTTGCTATGAGTCAGAAGACGTCAGTTCTACTTTCCATATGAGCTGGAACTCTGCGACATGCTGCTTTATTAGTCAGAGTTCTCAGACCTCAGTTTATGTCTCCTTCACTGGACTGAGAAGGATTTGAGGGCAGGGAATGTTCTGGTCTTCCTTGTATCTCTAGCATCAAGTACAGGGCTGAAATTGTTTGAGGGCAGGAAGACATAGGAAGGAGGAGAAGAAAGAAGGAAGGGATCCACTTCATAGCGCCAGCCATGGGGTCGGTCGGCCATAGGGAGTAAGGCAATTCGCAGGGTTTGTGGAAAGGCGCAGGGCGGATCTGGGTGGCAAGCTTCTTAAGAGGAAGTGGGGCTGCAGCAGGGCCTCTTTTGCATAAAGGGCACTGAAAATAGAATGGAAGTGGACATACAATCGAATGCCTTGGCAACCCTCCCTTGCTCCTCCCAAAGCTACTGATGCTGCAGGATGACAGAGCAGTGGCCCATGAGGACGGCAGCTCTGTCAGTGGCAGCTCTGTCTGTCTGACTTCTTTTCAGTGACCTCTGTGGAGGGCAACGAGGATGGGGGAGGTCGAGGAGCCCCTGACACAAACGTGGAATTTTGACTTAGTTTTGTGCCAGACTCACCTGATGGCTGTTCTTCGATGCCCTCGATTCTTCTGATTTTGCAGAGCGAACTCTCACTTTACGAAATGCCAGAATTTCACCTGGGAGCACCTGCTGCAGAGGGCAAAGGAGTCAAGCTAATAAGCTCTTCCATTCTGCTTCTTGCAAACGGCTTCAGTTTTGAAAGGGAGGCCACAATTTTTAGAATTCCTTCTTGCTTTCATCTGTACCCTGAATGATTAACTCCTAGTGTCTCCCTAACATTAACCCATGTTTCCTCTCCAATTGTTTCCGGGGAGGCAAGAAGCGAGTGCACTTTCAACCCAGACAGAGACCACATGTCCTTTTTTTTTTTTTTTAATCCTTTTCAATCCGCCTCCTTCCCCGAACCCCAACTCTCCGTCTTCTGCCCCCACCTCCACCCCTCCTATTAAAATCAGCTCCATTAGGTCTCCAGAACCATTAGGTTGGGAGAACCTTGTGAGATAAACCTCTAGTAATGCTTAAAATCCAGTCTAACTCGTCCTTTGTTTAGAAAAAGTGACATCACTGGATCTTCAAACAGATGATAGCATTACTTGACTTATGTCATTAAAATGCAGAGGCTGGGGTAAAGGGATAAAGGGACACACAGCTCAGCATTGGGGGGTTCATTTAAAACTTCCACGGTCTTTCATAGAGTAGGCAGGTGAAGTCACTGTTTACTTACAGATCTTAAAAATACTTTAAAAACCTAACTTCATTCTGTGGTTCATTTTTGTTAAAACATTCTTTACTAATCTTAAAAAAAATAATCTCAGGGGGAAAATTAGAATTTTCTTTCATGGAGTTCAAAATCTATGATCATCTTTCAGGTAAATTTTCTTAAGAGAAAACTACACACAAATAGTTACATTTGGGGAATGCTTGTGCCTACAGCATAAAACACGCTCTATGTGACCAGTGACTAGTTCCTAATATTGACTTATCTGATTAAATGTATTGTTTCTTTTTTCTTTTTTAAGATGTGACTGTGGTGACCAGTAAGAAAGCCAGAAATGGGGCTTCACTTGTGGCACAGTGGTTAAGAATCCACCTGCTAATGCAGGGGACATGGGTTTGAGCCCTGGTCTGGGAAGATCCCACATGTCACGGAGCAGCTAAGCCCGTGTGCCACAACTACTGAGCCTGCACTCTAGAGCCCGCGAGCCACAACTACTGAAGCCTGCGCACCTGGAGCCCGTGCTCCGCAACGAGAGAAGCCACTGCAATGAGAAGCCCACGCACCGCAACGAAGAGTAGCCCCCGCTTGCTGCAACCAGAGAAAGCCCGCGTGCAACAATGAAGACCCAATGCAGCCAAAAATAAATAAATAAAATAAATAAATTTTATAAAAAAGAAAGCCAAAAATGATGTTTGAGATTAAATGCAATGAAAAATGGATGCATTTGGTGACCCTTAAATGCAAAATCTAAAAGATATTTGAGGTTAAATGCAATGAAAAACGGATGCATTTGGTGACCTGCCCAAATCAGCTGATGTGTTTTAAAGTTGTACTGAGTCTGGTTATGGTGGCTCTTGACATGTAATGATTAAAATTTTAAATAGACAGAATTTGTCTTTTAATGAACTAAAGCAGGGTTTAAATAAAGCCTGAATCTGACATTCATTCTTTACAAAGCTCCAAGGAGTCAAGTCAAAAAAGGGATTTCTCAGTTTCTCTGGTATGGCTTCTGAAAATGAAAATTGGCACCTAAGATCTAAAGAACAGAGTGTTAGGCTCTGACATACAAATGCTTTTAGGCAGAAGCACAGATGGGTGGGGAGAAGGGGGACAAAGAGATTTTTTTCCCCATGCACATATTGTCCCCAAAAGGTGCCTTCTGTACAGTTTTTAAGGTCACTTCGACATGATGGTTGTTACGACTTTGATAAAAAAAGTTTGAGGAGGCCAGTGTGAAATGCTGGGATGAAACATCAGCGGTGAAACCACATTTGAGACAAATGAAGGTCACTGAACAGAGAAAGATAAATACTGTATGATTTCCCTTATATGTAGAATCTAAGACATCAAAAGAACAAACATAACAAAACAGAAACAGACTGAGATACAGAGAACAAACTAGTGGCTGCCAGAGGGGAGGTGGGTGGGGGAGGAGCAAACTAGGATGAAGAGGTACAAACCTCCATTTAGAAAATAAAGAAATAAGTCATGGGGATGTAATGTACAGCATGCGGAACATAGTAACATTGCAATAACTTTGTGTGGTGACAGATGATTATTAAACTTCCTGGTGACCAATTCCTAATGCATATAGATGTCGAAAAACTATGTTGTACACCTGAAACTAATATAATATTGTATGTTGACTATCCTTCAATTAAAAAAATAAAAAAGCAGGGCTTCGCTGGTGGCACAGTGGTTGAGAGTCCGCCTGCCGATGCAGGAGACAAGGGTTCGTGTCCCGGTCCGGGAAGATCCCACATGGCGGAGCGGCTGGGTCCATGAGCCATGGCCGCTGAGCGTGCGAGTCCGGAGCCTGTGCTCCGCAACGGGAGAGGCCCCAACAGTGAGAGGCCCGCGTACCACAAAAATAAATAAATAAATAATAAAAAAGCAAAATGTGAAACCTCAAAATATAAAATAAAATGAAATTTAAAAAAAGAAGGTCACTGAAGCTTGGCATCACTTTTACTTTCTCTCTCTCCCACCAAACAACGACTCTGCTCACATGTTAAAGAAGGAGATATTTGGTGAGAATACATTCATCCTCATGTGCTATGTGAATGAAGAGAATGTTGCAATAGTGTATGACACGGTGTGTTGGTGCTTTCCATCTTAAGTACCTTGTATTGTATTTGTATTTACTAAGCTTAAGAAGATTGTGCAAGGTTAATCTCACACACACACACACACACACACACACACATGCAAACATCAACCTCCCCACTCTGCCAGTAAACCCAAAATAAATCTTATCTGCTTGAAATGCTTTCTTCAATAGCTCCCACTTCTCTCAGGATTTAGTCTGGCCTGGCAAGGCAGGTGCAGCCCCGCAGGAGCCGGCCCTTGGACCCCTGCATCCATCCATCTCCTCCCTCCGTCCTGATGCCTCATATTGACTCTGAGGTCCTGGAACCTGCCCCACCCCTGCACCTCCAAACCTTTATTCTTCCTGCTCCCTTTACCTTCATGTCTGCCTAACACTGACCAGTCCCTCCGCTTCTAGCTCAATGTCACCTCCTCCTGAGAGCATTCCTGGACTATCTCCTTGCTCACATCAGGATTGGTGCCTCGCAGGCGTGTTCCCATGCACGCTCTACTACAGTGTGACACTGAATCAAGACTCTTCCTTTTCCTGTGTCTTTTATAGTAGCACAAGTTCCTGTCCCATAGCAAGTGTCCGCGTTTGATGAATGAATTGTTTAATCAGAGTTTGTTGTTCATCTTGTTTCTAGCCCACTTTAGCTTACTCGTGTGCCTAAATGGGTGAGGACAAATAAATCTTAAATAGTTTGCTTGACTAACATATATGTATATATGTGTGTGTGTATATATATATATGCTTTTTGGTCGCACTGCGTGGCATGTGAGATCTTAGTTCCCTGACCAGGGATTGAACCCGTGCCCCCTGCAGTGGAAGTGCGGAGCCTTAACCTCTGGACTGCCAGGGAAGTCCTTAAAACTATTTTCCTGATAGTCATTTGGCAACCTGAAAATTAGTGGGGGAAGTAATGATAGTTACCGAACAGACTGCCTTTGTTTATCTTCTGTGGATCATTTATTTAACCTGTGAATTGAATGCTTTAAATTATTTTTCTTGGGATAATAATAACTTAAAATAATGAAGACCACATTTATTATGGGTATATGCTAAACATCCTTTTTTGTTCCAAGGGCTACAATTGCAACTCCAAAATGTATCTTCTTCCCCCACCCTGTCCACCCCCAACACACCACACACACACACACACACAGACACACACACACACGCAGAGTCCCCTAGAGCCACTTACCAGATTTCATCTTTATTAAATAGAGTCCCTTAAGACAGATGTTAGCACATTTCCAAAGTCATAATGAATCTGGTAAAGGAAAGCGACAGAAAATGATGATAAAGAGACCCATTCAGTTGGCATATGAGGCTCCCCTTTGACCCCTTCGAACAAACCGAGAAACCAAGAATGAAAAATCCTCTAAGAAGCCAAAACTTGGAATATTCTCCCAGGACCACTAAGTCCATCGCACCCAGTCATGTGGATCCGAGTACAAAGTCAGTTCTGCACGTCAGCTGTTAGAAGAGTTATTTTAGAAAGATAATCCCAGGAAGCTTATTTCTACTCTCTTTGAAGTAATGAGTCCAATGAACTCTTGAACTGGAGACTTGAAGTCCCTAATTGTTCCGGTCACTTGGAAAATTGAGAATTACTCTTAATAATTTTCTATGTAATTTACTGGAGAGCAACAAAAGTGGCTGACAATATTATTAGCTGGACTTTTGGCCTGTTTTGATAAATACCAGATAAAACGTTTTAAGGATGGAGCTTGAAAGCCTAATTAAACAACATTAAAAATAAATGTCTCAGGCTTCCCTGGTGGCGCAGTGGTTGAGAGTCCGCCTGCCGATGCAGGGGACACGGGTTCGTGCCCCGGTCCAGGAAGATCCCACATGCCGCGGAGCGGCTGCACCCGTGAGCCGTGGCCACTGAGCCTGCGCATGTGGAGCCTGTGCTCCTCAATGGGAGAGGCCACAGCAGTGAGAGGCCCACATACCGCAAAAAAACAAACAAAAAAAACACCAAGCATGTATTATCTCTCTGTGGGCTGCAAATTTGTGATTGGCTTGGATGGGCAGCTCTGGCTTAGATTTCTTCCTCTCAGGAGACTGTAAACAGGTGTTGACCAGGGCTGCTGTTCATCTGAAGGCTCACCTGGGGCTGGAGGGAACCCTCAGCCCCTCTCACCTGGGCTACTTCCCGGGGCTGCTTGAGTGGCCTTGGTTTTAAATAAAGGTTTTATTATTACTTAGGTATAGCAAGGCCAACAGATCAGGAGATGACTGCCAATGAAAAGATAGCTCGTTATACTTACAGATTCTGAGGAGGGGTACTTCCACTACATGGGAAAGCACTGGGTCGGTCAGGAGGCAGAGGTTATAAGGGAAACACGTGGGCAAGAGTCTTTATTGTGGTTTCCACAGGAAGGAACAGGCAGGTGGGGTGAGCAGGCTTACCTGTGTCATACTCTACACATCAGGCTTGATTCAGTGTGGGGGGAGATTACACAAAGGTATGAACACCCAAGAGGAGAGGATCATTGGGGACCGTCTTGGAGGCTGGTTACCACATGTTTCAGAAGTTGCTTAATCTCCAGGTCTTGGTTTCTTCATCTGAAAAAGATGGTAATGATATTGCGTTAGTCACACTTCTTGGTTGCAAGCAACAGAAAATGACTCTGGCTTACTTAGGCAAAAGGGGAACTTATTGGATGAATTTGGGGCAACTCACATAATAGAAAGGAGGGCCATATACTGAGGCTCATAAGGTGTGTAGGAATCAAGGGAGGCCTGGGAGCAAGAAAGGTCATGCAAGGTTGAAGCCTCAGGATGGGTTTGGTTGGGAAACTGGTATTGACATCACGTCCACTGGACACTGGATATTGTTGCCAGAGCTGAATTCTCAGCACCACGCTGTCACTCTGAGTAACTCTCAACTGCTTCTGTGCCCTGAAAGTTCCACAGCAGAGGGACCTCCTGTCCCCTCTGCTTCCAAGAATTCAACAAATGTCCACTACAAAGACCAGCCTCCTGGGACTCTCGTGAAACAAGAGTATAAGTCTTTGGAAAACTGAGAGTGATCAGTATTGTTGGTTGTTTAACTGAAGGAGGAAAGTAGGCACCTTGGGACGGCACAGAGTGGGTTTAGAGATCTCGAGTTGAAAGTGATCTCACTTAGACCCTGAAGCATCCTCATAACATTTCCAAACACACTGATCATTTCCAATCACACACTCATCCCAACCCTGCTCTTAAATGCATATACACATTTTAGGGAATTCCCTGGCGGTCCAGTGGTTAAGACGCCATGCTTCCACTGCAGGGCGTGAGGGTTCCATCCTTGGTCGGGGAACTAGGATCCCACATGCAGCGCAGTGTGGCCAAAAAAAAAAAAAATTTTTTTTTAAATTGCTGAGCTTTATGTAAATCCTATCTCTGCTCTGATCTGGTTGCAATCAGAGTTGGAGGCAAGAGAATAATCTGTAACCAAAGAAAAGTAGAGTGAACGGGGGAGGGATAAATTGGAAGATTGGGACTGACATATACACACTACTGTATATAAAATAGATAACTAATAAGAACCTACTGTATAGCACAGGGAACTCTACTCAGTACTCTGTAATGACCTATATGGGAAAAGAATCTAAAAAAGAAAAAAAGAGTGGAGATATATATGTATAACTGCATCACTTTGCTGTACACCTGAAACTAACACAACATTGTAAATCAACTATACTCCAATAAAAATTTAAGAAAAATAAAAGTGAAGGTTTCCTGTCAAAATTGCAACCGTGGCCCCTTTGTACCCTGACATGAGCCACGATTAACGCTGCTGTCAAGTGGTGGTGCTTCTTTGTGTCGTTACCTTTACTGCTATCTCAGTTTGAGTTGTCAGGGCACGGCAGGACACCTCTTCCCAGAGAGCCTGTGATTTGTTAGCTGTTGGCATGGGTCTAACTGTTCAGACGCAATTGTTTTGTTCAAAGTGTTTCCTGCCTTGGGTTTGAACTCACTGAACGTAACATATTTAACTTGTCAGTGACTCTCAGACTTCAGTGTACCTGAGAATCACCAAGATGGCTTGCTAAAACACAGATTGCTGGACTCCACCCCCAGAGTCTCAGATTCAGCAGATCTGGGGTGGGGCCTGAGAATGTGAATTTCTTTCTTTTCTTCTTTTTTTAAAAAATTATTTATTTATTTATTTGGCTGCACTGGGTCTTAGTTGTAGCACGCGGGATCTTCATTGCCGTGTGCGGGATATTTAGTTGCGATTTGCGGGCTCTAGTTGCGGTATGTGGGATCTAGTTCTCTGACCAGGGATTGAACCCGGGCCCCCTGCATTGGGAGCGTGGAGTCCTAACCACTGGACCACCAGGGAAGTCCCAAGAATATGCATCTCTAGGAAGATGCCAAGTCTGGCTAATGCTGCTAGTCTGGGGCCAAACTTAGAGAACCACTGACTTGGGTGACTTGACGCTGGTGCTGGACTGCTCTGTAAATGTCTTATACTCTCCCCAGTAATTGCCTTTCATAAAGAAAGCCAAGACTATACTCACAGAGCAAAATTCTATGAATCTCAGAAGTAAATATTGAACCACGATTCAGTCAGAAAGATGTTCAATGGCATGGAACAGAAACTTGACCACAGAAGCTTAACCCGACAGCAGTTTATTATTTTCTCACATTCTCCAGTAGACCAGAAGCTGCCCAAAGCTGGTGAGATGATTCCACACGACCAGGGGCTCAGGCTCTTGCTAGCTTTCTTCTCTGCCACCCTTGGTAAATGGCTATTGACCTCACAGTCACAAGATGGCTGCTGCACCTCCAGGTATTGCCTCTGTACTCTAGGCAGGAAGAAGATGAAAGATGAAGAGGATATGCATGTGGGAGCGTTTCTGGAAGTTCCTCTATAGACTTCTGTTCCCATCTCATTGGCCAGAACTATGTCTATGGCCACATATAACTTCGAAGGAGTCTGAGAGAAATCATAGTTTTAGCTCAACGCTTGTTGACCCAAATAAAATGGGGTTCAGTTAATAAGGAAAAAAGGAAGAATGGGTGGTAACCAGCAGTCTGTCTCAGCATTCACCTGCTCAACTCCCAAAGATCCCACACTGTGTACTCAGGCCAAGTCCACATCCTGAACTAAACCAACTACACAATAGCTGAAGGGCCAAAGGAAGCACATGGAGAGACTTTCCACACCAGCATTTCTAGTTGAAGGCAAATGGGTATGATATGAAAAGGGTAAACTCTGGGTTAGAACTTGTTTCTTTTTTTTTTTTTTTTTTTTTTTGCAGTTCGCGGGCCTCTCACTGTTGTGGCCTCTCCCGTTGCGGAGCACAGGCTCCAGATGCATAGGCCCAGCGGCCATGGTTCACGGGCCTAGCCACTCCGCGGCATGTGGGATCTTCCTGGGGCATGAACCCGCGTCCCCTGCATCGGCAGGCGGCCTCTCAACCACTGCGCCACCAGGGAAGCCCCAGAACTTGTTTCTTTTTATGGGACTTTTTTTTTTTTTTTTTTTTTTTAATGGGACTTTTGTGAAGTTTTATTATGCTTACGTATATAATGACTTTCCAAGACAAGCTTAAACATGCTGTGTTTCCCAAGTTATTTGACAGCAGAAGCTTTAAAACAATTTTCCTGGAGTATCTCCCTGAACTAATTTCCATGGGACTTTTGCCAGGAAACCCTGATCCATACAGTATCAATTAGGAGCATATTTTCAGAGCCCCCATAGTCAGAAAAAGTAAGTATGCTCTTCTCGAATCAATGAGATAGTCCAATTTTTTTTTCCTATGGGGAAAGAAATGAAAATAGGAGGAGTTGGTGAGTCAGGACATGGGGTGTGGTTCTGGTCTGCTGTCTGATAACAGAGTGAACTTGACAAGGGCTTGCCCTCTCTGAAGTTCCTGCTCTCATTTGCGAAGTGAGATCTGTAGGCTATCACCAGGCTGCACCCCAACAAACTAGAAACCTGCAACTTCACAGCTCTTAGAAACATCAGGAAGGAATGTCTGGATAACTCTTTGCTAATGGGAGACAAGAAATAAAAGGCTTAAGATAGAAAAGTCTTTTAGAAGTCAAGCATAGTTTTAAGAGGAAAGGAATACCTTAATGAATAAGAAGGATGGAAAATGTGGGATTGCCCTAGTTTCCTGTGGCTGCCTAACAATTGCCACAAACTCGGTGGCTTAAAACAGAAACAAATTGAGTCCTGGAGATCAGAGCTCCGACTTGGGTCTTACTGGGCTCAACCAAGGTGTCAGCAAGGCTGTATCCTTTTCTGGAGGCCCTGGGAGAGAGTCCACTTCCATGCATCTTCCAGTTTCTAAAGGGCTGCCCACATCCCTTGGCTCGTGGCTCCTCCCCACCCCCCCACCGGCCCATCTTCAAAACCAGCAACACTGCATCTCAGTGACCACCCTCCCCTGTCACGTCTGCCTCTCTGATCACAGCTGGGAGAAGGTCTCCCTTTTTAAGGAAACATGTGATTGGGTTGGGCATTGGTTGGGCATAATCCAGGATTACCCCTCCCCCCAAGGTCCCTAACTTAACCACATCTGCTGCTTTGCCATGTAAGGTAACACATCACAAGTTCTGGGGATTAGGGTGTGGACATCTTTGGGAGTCGGGGTGAGCATTATTCTGCCTGCCATATGGATGAAATCTATTGTTTAAAGAAGTGCAGGGGTTGAGAAACTAAAGGATGTTACGAAAAATTGAAATTAGGCTTAATAATTTGCGGGGTACAAAGAGGTAGGGAGAGTTGATACGAAAAAAAATCCAAGGAAGGAGATAAGTGACAACATGAACAAAAATAGGACAACACTAGTTAACCGTGTTAGAAGCACTGAGCAGAATGGAGGCTTGGCGTGGGATTGCTTTCTTCTGTTACGTATCATCCCTTCACAAAGCAGAACTAAACATCTAAAACTCACATCCTTTAAAAAGCAAGACTGTATTAGCATTAACTAAGTCAGTGCTGCAGGGCCTTGCTTGGCTTTCAGGGGTGGAAGGCTGTAGGGGGAGCCCCAAGCATGGTCTGAAATCATCACAGAGCCCCAGACAGCGTTTGGAAGAATTTACAGGAACCCGGTGAGGTGAGGGCAGCCTTGCCTTTGTTCAGTGGTTTCGGGCTGTGGAATGGAAGGGTATTTGGTATTTACATCCAAGGTGAGAGTGGGCTTGGGACCAAGGGTGGCCGAAGCATCAGTCCAAGGGTCAATAATGATGCCGAAAACGTGACCTCTGTGCGCCAGTGCCGAATGGAATCTCAGAGACAGAGTTTTGGGTGAAGTAGAAAAGAATAGCTTTACTGCTTTTCCAGGCAAAGGGGGCCACAGCGGGCTCCTGTGGGAAGATTTGATGAGTTTTATAGCAGTAGTTCAAGGGTGGGATTGCTGACAGGATTAGGGTGTGTGCAGGGCCTGCACTCCTCTAATCTGGTCACAGGTAATCTTCTTGGTGAGCTTCTCTGGTTCCTGGCCTCAGGTGGTTCCTGGCTGCTCTCGCCTTGATTAGCAACTGTTCGAATCGCCCTTTGGAGCTCAGGGAAGGTCGTGGAGGCTGGATTCTGTTCCCTACAAACAAGAAAATGGAGAACAGAAAGGCTTCCTCGCCCAGGAGCCCCACAGGGTCCTGCTCGGTTTCAATAAGACAGGAAGAACCAAATTCCAGTAAACAGATCCAAGTGCAGGTATACACGGAGTCTCTCTCAGCCTCAGCACTGTTGGCGTTTGGGACCATGTAACTCTTTGTTATCCTGCGGCTGTCCTGTGTGTTGTAGGAAGATTAGCTGCATCCCTGCATTATACCCATCTGATGCTGGGAGCACCCTTCCTCAGGTTGTCACAACCAAAAATGTCCCCAGGCATTGCTAAATGTCCCTTGAGGGGCAACATCCCCAGTTGAGAACCACTGGTGTAGACTGGAAACCAGCGAGGAGAAGCAGCGAGCCAGTAGGTGAAGCCTGAGAACCTGCAGAGTTTCTCAGCCTGCCAGGACCCTCAGTGAGGGAGCCTTTGCCAGGTTCTTTGGCTGGAGCTTTCGGGCTATCAAGGAGCCACCAGGAGAGTCCAGCTGGTTTGCATGTTGGTCTCTAACTTGGCCTCCAGGTCAGGAGAGCTCAGGATCATTTGTTCAGGGGTTACAAGAACAGGCTTCAAAAGGCAATTCACCTGGGCAGGTGACAGGCTTGTTTGCAGTATAAACAGCTTAGGATCTATTATCTTATTTCACTGCCAGCTCTTCTGACCCCTGGTTTGTAAAGGAGGGAGAAAAGGAGGACGGTGGAGATTCTGGGACCCAAGCAGGGCCACGTCAAGCCGACACAGATTAGTTGGTTTAGATCGGAAAGAGTGCATCTTTGGTGGGTGAATTAGAATAGCAAGTCCCTCTGGGTGGGTCAGGAGCAGGGCTGGGAGAGCAGATGGCATGTGATCTGCAGCCCTGGGCCCACCCAGCAGGGAGCCCAGCGAGCACCTGCCCAGCCCAGGGAGGCCAATCTCCACCTCCCACTCTGCATCCCACGTATTCCAGGAGACAGACGTTCACACGTGAAAACCTTGGGACTCAGATGCGGCACTGGGGAGTCCCTAACCATGAGAGATACTAAACTTTCTTATTTAAAAAAAAATATGTATTTATTTATTTGACTGCACCAGGTCTTAGTTGAGGCACGCGGGATCTTCGTTGCTGTGCGCAGGATCTTCGTTGCGGCATGTGGGATCTAGTTCCCTGACCAGGGATCAAACCCGGGCCCCCTGCATTGGAAGCGTGGAGTCTTAGCCACTGGACCACCAGGGGAGTCCCAAGAGATCCTAAACTTTATACCAGCAGAATCAGAATTTCATACAACACATGGTCGAAAACAAAGGCAATGATTCTGTAGGAATGAGTGAAAGGTAGTTTAGAAATATTCTAAGTGAGGAAAGGAAAGAGTAAAATGGGCAGTTAGACGAGGTCGTACCTAGCTGCCTCTGTGCATCCTGCTGGACGAGCCTGTTCATTTATAACTTTAGGACCTAGATGATGAGGGGGCCGCAGAGGTGAACCAAAGCTGTGCGCTTTTACGAGTGAGGGCGGACCTCTGAGGGCTCTCCTGAGTTTCAAGCTCCAATGGCCCAAGGCTGCTAGTTTAGGAGATGCCGTTCCCCAAAGCTACCCATGGTCTGCTGCATGCATTTCTGTGAACTTCCTTTGAGGACCCTGGAAGACCAACAGTGCTAATCCTGTTCCTGGATGGGCAAGGCGTCATCCTGCCAAAGGGACAAAGAAAGACATTCTATCATTTTTTTTAAAAAAAATATTTGATTTACTTATTTGGTTGCGCTGGGTCTTAGCTGCGGCAGGCGGGTTCCTTAGTTGTGGCATGCAAACTCTTAGTTGTGGCATGCACGTGGGACCTAGTTCCCTGACCAGGGATTGAACGCAGGCTCCCTCCATTGTGAGCTCAGAGTCTTAACCACTGTGCCACCAGGGAGGTCCCAAGAAAGACGTTCTAAATCAAGAAAACTCTCATTAAGCGCAGAGGTTTCCCTGTGTTATAGATGGAGACCCAGAATCACAGTCAGGCAAGCTGCCGACACTTGCAGGGCCTGGGGTGAGAGAGGAGAAGTGTCCTTATAAGACAAACAGAGGAGAGACAGAGGGAGGAGAAGGAGAGGCCATGTGACCAGGGGGCAGACGTTGGAGTGATGCAGCCCCAAGCCGAGGAATGCTGGCAGCCATCTGGAGCTGGAGGAGAAAGAAAGGAGTCTCCCCTGGAGCCTTCGGAGGCAGCACTGCCCTGCCAACATCTGATTCCAGACTTCTGGCCCCCAGAACTGTGAGAGAATAATTTCCATTGTCTTTAGTCACCACATTTGTGGTAATTTGTTATGGCAGCCCTAGGAAATTAGGACTCATCTCAATGATTACTAATATGTTGAGCATTTATTAGGCCTGATTATGTGCCACTAATCCCCCCACTTGGGCACTCTGCTAAAATCCCCCCACTTTTTTTTTCCAGCATTATCTCATTTAAGCCTCACAACAGCCTCATAAGATACGTACTTTTATTATCCCCATATTACAGATGAGCAAAGTGAGGTTAAAACAGGCAAAGTAGCTTGCATGTCTTGTAAGCTGGGGTTGGACCCAGGTCTTTCTGACTACAAAGACCTCCTTTAAGCACTCATGGAAGCCTCCCTGCCTGATTCATCCAGGCGGGTGGCTTCTGGCTGAGTGTCACGTGCTCTTTGTCCCCATACTTAAAAAGAGGCCCGGCGCAGAGGTTTCTGGGAACCAAGAGTTATAATGGCGTCTGTATGATCTCCTGAGGCAACTGCATCGGAGCACGGCCAAAGTGAGCGGCAGCAGGAAAACAGACTCGCAGAAGATGACAACAGCAGCTAGGCCAACTTTTGAACCTGCAAGGGGGGGAGAGGAAAAGGAGAAGGTGATTTGAGCCAACTCTCAAAGCAATATTCAAGCAGAGACCTACCCTCTCATGCAAAGATAAAATATAGACAGACCACTCAGGATGCCCCGGGAGAAGTTCGGAACCGTCATTTCAGGAGCGAGTTGGGAGAGAGAGAGAGAGAGCTGCTGCAAGAGAAAAAAACAGAGACCGGCCAACCCGAGAACATACAACCTCCTCTTCAGTGTCAAAGAAGCCTTGGTTGGACCAGATTCCCGCTGCCAACCTCGATGCACACGACCCTCTAACAGGTGAGGAAGATGAAGATTTTGAAGAGGAGAGTGATGATGATGATACTGCAGCTCTTCTTGCAGAGCTGGAAAAAATTAAAAAAGAAGGAGCTGAAGAGCAGGCCAGGAAGGAAGGAGAACAAAAGGCTGAAGAAGGAAGGATTCGTATGGAAAACATTCTGAGGCGAAACCCTCTCCTTGATCTCACTGGCCCATCCCAGCCTCAGGCCAGCTTCAAAGTTAAAAGAAGGTGGGATGATGATGTCGTTTTCAAGAACTGTGTAAAAGGTGTAGATGATCAGAAGAAAGACGAAAGATTTGTCAATGATATGCTGCGATCTGAATTTCACAAAATGTTCATGGAGAAATATATGAAATAGTACAGTTTTATGTGCTTAATGAAAGGTTGTAAAATGTAAAAAAAAAAAAAAAAAAAAAAAGAGGCCCAATTCTTTTAGCACCCTCTCCCCCAACCTTCAGCTCCTTATCACCACCTCAGAAGTGAGGTATAAATTACAACTGCCTATTCTTCTAACTCAGTGGGTCATGGGAACACCCTTTCCTGCTATAAAGAAACATTTTAGGCACACACAGTCACACATAGTTCTTTGTACCTCTTTAGCCTCTAGGTCATTGGGGTTTATTTGCAGATGTTGCCAAGATGAATCAGAGATCTGGGGAAACTATCTGTCCTTGGAGAAAGAGAGCCGTCAGGATGTTTTTATGTTAGTTTCTTTTTGCTGATTTTGAATTTGTGTGAAGACTATCTCCCTGTCCCAGGAGAAATAGTTAGAAAAGTTTATTTTCTTAAGACTTAAACTATATTCTCCAAGCTCACTAAACTATCGGAACATCAACACTGGACTCTGCTGATGGCCTGATCTAGGAAGTAAGCATTTCTTTCCTTCTCTGCTTTTGTCCTATCTTTTGGGGACTAGATGGGATGTTTTTCTCTATCTGCTGATGACCCTAATAACCGTGTGTGTATATGTGTATGTGTGTGTGAGTGTATATGTGAGTGTGAGTTTGTGTGTGTGTGTATATGTGTGAGTTTGTGTGTGAGTCTGTGAGTGTATATGTGAATGTGAGTTTGTGAGTGTGTGTATATGTGTATGTGAGTGTGAATTTCTGTGTGAGTGTGTATATGTGTGTGTGTATGTGTGAGTTTGTGTGTGAGTTTGTGTGTATATGTGTGTATATGTGAGTTTGTGTGTGAGTGTGTATATATGTGTATGTGAGTGTACATGTGAGTGTGTGTATATGTGTATGTGTGTGTATGTGAGTTTGTGTGTGAGTGTGTGTGTATATATGTGTGTGTGTGTATGTGGTGGTGGTGGTTGGGGGAAGGGGGTCTGGATGAAGTGGTTACTCTTGTTGCCCTTTCTTTTCTTTCACACAAAGCTACCCTGTTTTACAGGTGGAAACGTTGAGTCCTGGTACACTGAAAGGGTTTGCTCCAAGATAACTCCACCAGACAGACTTAATTACAAATGCTGGCTTATCCTCCCAGGAAGCCTTCCGTTTAGTGACAATGGGAGCTGTTATACAATGAATTTTGAGGCTAATTTTAAAGTAAGTCATGTGCCCCTCCCGTTGCTCTGACCCAGATATGAAGCACGGATTCTAAGTTGCACACAAAGGAAACTACAATCAGTCTGGAGGCCCCACAGGAGCAGTTTGGTTGATTACAGGAATGCGAGCCTTGTGTCTCAGCCCCTGCAAGGCTCCATCCCTTGGGATTCACGTGGCGTCCAGTTAGGGCCCTGCCTTGGGGACAGGGCAGAGGGGACCCCAGTCCAGTGCCAGGCCCCGGGACTGACCCTGGGTCATTATCTCTGCCAGATACCCAGAGCCATAAAGAGATGCTCCTCTAACCTCTCCTGTGCCTACCAACAGCAGCTGATAGAGGTTTGAAACCAGTACCAAAATGTCCTCTTGACCCCTTTGGGGGGCTGATAGTGAAAGGGAAGGACAGAGCCGGGACTGCCCACAATCCTTAAGGCAGCCGGGAGCTGAGAAGCGTTAGTGCAGACAGAGGGCTCTGGTTTAATGAAATGAAAACTTACCCCTGATCTCACCTTTCTGAACCACTTTTTTCTGTTCGAGGCTCCTGTACACAATCACCGGCTCCGGGAGCTTCCCTCCTCTTTCATTTCTCTAAACCAAAACCTGCTTCCAGGAAAGCATCTGATAAATTTATTTGCATCAAGAAGAATGGACAAATGTTATCTTCTGGGGTGCATTTGCATTGTGAAGACTTAAAGCAAAAGTGATTGGTCTCTGTGCAATGTCAGAGTCAAAGAAATTAGCTAAGAGGGGAGGGACCTGCTTAGGGGCAGGCAGTGCAGCAGGGGAAGGTGGGCAGGAAAATGAGTGGGAAAGCAGGACGTCATTTTCAGAAAGGAAGGCGAAGTCAGGAGAAGGGGTCTAGCAGCAGATAAAAGAGGTGATGGGAGCTGAGATGTGAGCATCAAACACCTTGAACTGAAAACTCATGTTGGAAGTTATCTGCTTTTCCCTTCAAATAAAACATTCAAGAAAAGCAAGTGTGTATGTAAAACTCAACTCATTTACTCTTTCATCCATTCACTCATCCAAATGCAATTGTATTTACTATGCTCCATGTATCAGAGGCAGCCAGAAACAAGATACTTGAGGTCTCTCTACACAAGGAACCATGGAACATTCTCTCTAACTAGTGGGTGAGGCTAACAATAAACATAATTTCATGTGGTTGTAAGTGCTTTGAAGAAAATAAAACAGGTAAGGAGATGCAAGGGTGTTGGAACTGAAGGGCAGTTGCCCGGGGGAGGGGTATCTAGATGAGGGGTAAGGAGAGACTTCTATTTAGGGTGGCCGGATTTAGCAAATAAAAATACAAGACAGACAGCTAAGTCTGCGTTTCAGATAGATGATGAAAACTTTTCCAGGATAAGTATGCCCCATGCAATATTTGGAGGCATGCATGTACTACATGTACTAAAGTATTTGTCATTATTCTGAAATTCAGTTGTAACTGAGTATCCTGCATTTTATCCTGTAATACCTCTCCTCCTCTGGGATCCCCATGGAGGAGTGTTCCAGGATAGAAAACAAGGAGTGCAAAGATTCCCAGGCAGGAATGAGCTTGGCTTGCTCAGGAAGCCCTCCGTGGTCAGATTCGAGGGAGCAGGGAGGACAGTGGTAGAGATGACCTCATGCAGGGGAGCAGGGGCCAGATCACGTGGGCCCCAGGCCAGTGTGAAAGGTTTGCATTTTATTCTGATCTGTGGAAGTTTGAGGAGAGCTCTCAGCATTGCAATTATGCATTTTCACGAATACTCCAATTTAGTATTGTGTTTTCCAAAACAGGTGCCACTCACTTCGCTCTAAGACCAGATTTTAGGACTGGAGAGTAGTTGAAACTGAGCAGGATTCTGCAGGGCCTTTTTGGGGACAGACCCCCATGTCCCCTGCCTCTTGTTTGTAGAAAAGCTTTAGCCTCCTTGTCCTTCCCTGAGTTCCAAAGAGCAAATTTAATCAGAGAAATGAGAAAACACAGAAACAAAAGAAAACGATGAAGCAGGACAAAATAAAAATAGTTGAGTCATAAAACAAAGTCAAGGACATTCAGTTCCTCCTCAAGGGTTATAGATAATATCTTGAGCCATATCCTTGAGTTGCTTTACAGATACTAAAACCCTCACCAGGTGGAAGAAATCAATTGCTGACCACCAGCATGTAGACCCCAGACCAGTTGGAACCAGAAGGTTGATAATGTTAACTCCTGAAATACCACCCTGTTACCTCACCACCAACCAGTCAGAAGGATGCCCACGAGCTGATCAGGGATCTGGCAACCTTCACCCCTAATATTACCTTTAAAAACTCTTCCCCAGGGAATTCCCTGGTAGTCCAGTGGTTAGGACTCCACGCTTCTACTGCAGGGGGCATGGGTTCGATCCCTGGTCAGGGAACTAAGATCCCACGTGCCATGTGGTGTGGCCAAAAATAAAAAATTTTTAAAAACAACCAAAAAAACCCTCCTCCAAAAGCCATGTGGGTGTTCAGGTCTTTCTAGCATGAGCTGCCAGTCCTCCTTTCTTGGTCCCACACTGGGTGCCCTGCAATAAACGCGGTACTTTCCTTCATCACAACCTGGCGTCAGTCGATTCGCTTGACTGCACATCAGGCAAGAGGACTTAAGTTGGGTTCAGTAACATAGGTGACCCTGGCCTGAGGGAAAGTGAGCAATATCTCCCCTAAATTCACTTGACCTCCCCCATCTCCTTCCACCCATTCACTACTGTCTTCAGTTTTCCTAGCACTGGATAGTCTTTTATTATACCATAAGAAATGAGCTTAACATGCTATTGGGAGAAGAGATTTGGGGATTCAAATTCTTACTAGTGTGTAAATGACTACTAGAAAGTGTTTTGAAAGTGAGGACGGAGAGAGCATGTAGGTCAAGGGAAGATGGGGAAAGAATAAAGAAGGGAAATTTGAGGGTGCTGATGTCAAGTGCTGGAGGCTTGACCAGTTCGCCTAGCTGTGACCCTGAAGCTGAGTGCTGGCTGAGTAGAAATACAAAGCAATTCGCCCCCCATCTCTGTTGAGATGGCCAAGAATCTCTTGGAAGAACGAGGCTGGCTGTGAACTGCCAGATGGCAGAGCAGTCAAAATATTTACTGTGAAGCCCACACTGTTTGGGAAAAGGCTGAACTTGCATTCCTGCCGCAGACCTTGGCGGTCTCCTGCCTCCCCTGCCATTGGCCTCCGTGACTCCCCGAGTGAATCATGGCTCATCTCCGCAGGGATTTATCGATCTGAACCAGCCTTCCCTCTGGCCTTCCAGTAAAAGTTGCCCTGTGTGGAAAGGAGTCCTGACAGCATTTCTGTGAGAATGGCCCTGCCTTACTTTCCATGTAATGTCGGGGTTTAGGACTCAAAAATATTCTTGTGAGGTGAACAGAAAAGCAAGCAGACTCTACATTTATACGTGGGGAAACTGACTACAAATGGACCGTCTTGCCCCAGGTTTCAAGGGGATGAGCAGGAACTTGGACCTTGGACTTGGGTCTTTTCTAACACAGTAGGGGCTCTCAATTCACCTGGAAATTATGTAACAACTCATGCAAGATCGCATAGCTTCTTGCTGCCTCTAAAACAAAATGTTGTTTTTCTATTAAACCACGGTTTAGACATCAAGAGCAGTATCCTCAAGGGGAAAGAGGATGTCTTCAATTTTTTGCAAAGCACTCATTTCAGATAGGTTGAATCTCTGGGTAATGGACTGACTGATTCTGTCAAAAAAAATTAATGACTCTCCCATTATACAAATAATAAGTATTTATTGCAGAAACTTTGGAAATTTTAGAAAAACACAAAGGAGAAAATAAAAATCACCTGTAATCTTCCCACTCAGATACAATCGCTGTTGACATTTTGATATGTATCCTTCTTGTCTTTTTACATACACATAGAACCATATTTTAACAAATTGGAAAAAATGTGGTATAAACTGATTAATAACTCACTTTTTCATTTAATATTTCCATGACCATTTTTCTCACATGATTCAAGTTTTTTCAAAGCATGATTTTTTAAATATAACTTTATTTATTTATTCATTTATTTAATTTTTGGCTGCTTTGGGTCTTCGCTGCTGCACGCAGGTTTTCTCTAGTTGCTGAGAGCGGGGCTACTCTTTGTTGTGGTGCGCGGGCTTCTCATTGCGGTGGCTTCTCTTGTCGTGGAGCACGGGCTCTAGGAGCGTGGGCTTCAGTAATGTGGCACGCGGGCTCTAGAGCGCAGGCTCAGTAGTTGTGGCGCACGGGCTTTGTTGCTGCGTGGCATGTGGGATCTTCCCGGACCAGGACTCGAACCCATGTCCCCTGCATTGGCAGGCGGATTCTTAACCACTGTGCCACAAGGGAAGCCCTTCAAAGCATGTTTGATCCATTGCATACTATCCTATGAATGATGTACCTAATTTACTTAACCCATGCGGACTTTTAGGTTGTTACCTTTTTTTTTTTGGCCTCACTGCAAGGCATGTGGGATCTTAGTTTCCCAACCAAGGATTGAACCCTTGCCCCCTGCATTGGAAGGATGGATTCTTAACCGCTGGACTGCCAGGGAAGCCCCACAATTTTTTTTTTTTTTTAACTATAAACACCACCACAATGGGCATCCTTGGTCTTATAAAAATTTACTGATGTAAAGTCACCCAGTGATCCTGTCTGGGCGTTGGCTTGCAAAAAATTTAAAATGAGGGCAGACATAGAGATAGTTAATAGGGTATGATTTTTGTCAGTTGGAGAAGGGAGAAAAGTGAGGCCACAGGTTTCAGGTGTCTCCTCTATAAAGGTCCCCTCCTTCCCCTGTGCTCTCAGTTCTGCTCCTCTAACGTGGCTTTCACACTATGTATCATCTCGGCCTCCGCTGCAGCTGCCACTGCTCTCAGCTGTCATCCTCTGCTCCCCTCCTGTCCCCACCTGTGGGTGTGCTCTCATCACAGACCCTCTGGTCGCCCTGGCTGTTGATGAATGTTTTCTGTGTCTCGACTCAGTGCCCAAAAAGTTATTTCTAAGGTCAGCATGTCCTTGAGGGATCCTTGTCACGAGTCATGCCCACAAAGCTCTTTGGCAAATCACTGCACGGTTCTCCTGTGGTTGCAGCCCACGGCCAGCCAGAGCTGCCCTGGCCAGTGGCGGGAAGCTCAGGGGTAACTAACAACGGGGCCACCTCTGGGTTTCTCTCGTTCCCTCACTGGGCCTAACATCCTTCCATTCTCTTCTCATCAGGCACCATGAGTTTGTTAGTTCTAATAACAAGTAGAACGATTGGGATGATCATTATTTCCAAGCTGTAATTCAAGAAAACAGATGAAGAGAGGTCATAAAATTAAATAAGGCCCAACTGAGGCGTCTTTAAATAAAATCTCGTTGGTTGCAGGCTTCTAAAAATAGTTCCCAGCCCCATCCCTCATCTTCACAATTATTTTCATCTTCACTTCTAGATCTGAAGGGCACAGAGCAGCAGAATTTATACATTAAGTTCATAAGAGAACAGACAGCTCGTTAATTCTTAACATTGGTGGGATATGACTCTTCACCATCATATGCTCGATTCCGAAATATATCTGGGCCCGCTTTGCTGACATGACTAAGATATCTTATTGATAACCATGGTGCCCGTCTTTTTTTAAAAATTTTTATTGAAATATAGTTGATTTAAAATGTTGTGTTACTTTCAGGTATACAGTAAAGTGATTCAGTTATACATATACGTATCAATATAAATATATACATTCTTTTTTTACATTCTCTTCTACCAGGGTACCCTTCTTATGAGAGACAAGGTCACAGCTCTCCACCCCCCACCCCCCCTACCAGAGGGTGTGAGCGACCTCCACGATAATCATCTCCTGTTCATTCATTCACAAATTCATTTTTTCAAACATTTGAGGGCTTCCCTGGTGGCGCAGTGGTTGGGAGTCCGCCTGCCGATGCAGGGGACACGGGTTCGTGCCCCGGTCCGGGAAGATCCCACGTGCCGCGGAGCGGCTGAGCCCGTGAGCCATGGCCGCTGAGCCTGCGCGTCCGGAGCCTGTGCTCCGCAACGGGAGAGGCCACGACAGTGAGAGGCCCGTGTACCGCAAAAAAAACAAAAATACCCAAACATTTGAGACTTTCCTATGTGCCAGGCAATAGAAAAAGCCCTTGTCTTCTAGGCGGGGGACAAACAAACAAATACATAAGAGAATGAAACTCTTACGCAGGAGAGCCAAGCCAAGTGAGAGGGAGGAGTGTGTGAGGAGGGTGTGGGGAGGTATTTTAGACCTGCTACTTAGGGAGGCCTCTACATTTAGGGAGGTGGCATGTAAGTGCAGAACAAGTCACGGAAATAACTTATCTGGGGAGGAGCCGCACGGACGAGGCCTCAAGATGGGCAGAGCTCGGCTACAGGGAACCAGCGAAGAGGATTGTGGCTGAAGCCAGGAGCCGGGGGTGGGCGGGGAGGTCTGAGGGGGCCGCGACAGCTCCGGAAGAGCCTGCAGGCCACGGAAAGATCTAGGATTTTATTTGCTGCTGAGCAACTGTCTGGAGGCGGCCCTGAGGTGGGGGAAGCTGGTGACCCCGAGGGGACCTTGGGTCAGCTCTTCTATGCGCTATTCTAAATGCCAATTCACAGCTGACTCTCGAGTCCCTGAACGCAGGGGTTCCCACCTTGGGTCCCAACAAGCTGGGAACATTTAGGGATTTTTTGTTTTCAATTAAGGTATAGTTGATTTACAATGTTGTGTTGGTTTCTGGTGTACAGCAAAGTGATCCAGTTATACATGTATGTATCTATTCTTTTTCAGATTCTTTTCCATGATAGGTTATTACAAGGTACTGAATGTAGTTCCCTGTGCTGTACAGTAGGTCCTTGTGGGTTTTCTCCTTTATATATAGTAGTGTGTATCTGCTAATCCCAAACTCCTAATTTATCTTTCCCCTACCCCCTTTCCCCCTGGTAACATAAGTTTGTTTTCTAGGTCTATGAGTCTGTTTCTGTTTTGTAAAGAAGTTCATTTGTATCCGAGTCCCCCCTGCAGACCCTGTGATCTATGTGTGTCTTCTCCAATCCTGGACCTCCCACACTGAGTTATAGGAGGTTGGGTAATTTGACAAGGTCACATTGTGTCTTAGTTCAGGCTGCCATAACAGTACCATAGACTAGGTGGCTTATAAACAAATGTATTTCTCACAGTTCTGGAAGCTGGAAGTCTGAGATTAGATGCCAGCATGGTCAGGTTCCGGTGAGACCCTCCTTTGGGCTGCAGACTGCCGACTTCTTGCATCCTCATATGATGGAGAGAGAGAAGCAAGCTCTCCTGCCACTCTTAGAAGGGTGCTAACCCCATTCACGAGGACTCCACCCTCATGACCTCATCTAATCCTAATCACCTCCCAAAGCCCATCTCCTAATACCATCACACTGAGGGGTAGGGTTTCAATATATGAATTTTGGGGGTGCACAAACATTCAGTCCATGACACATGGTGAGATTTAAACTTGGATCTAATTGGCTGGAAAGCCTGTTTTTCTTACTGCACATCGTGTTGTCCAGCCCTTCCTGATTACTCCATTCATTCGTCAAAACATTTACTGAACATCTGCTGTGTCTGGTTCTGTGCTGGGCACACACTAGGGATTAGACACAAATAAGAGACAGTTCCTGCCCTCAAGTGTCTTAGAATCGAATGGGCCGTTTATAATCCATACTGGCATCTTCCAGAATGGAGTGAGATTATAACACACAGCCTCCACCCTCCCACCCACCCACACAGCTTTAGTCTTTCTGAAATGGAGATCTGCCTTATTCTTCTCATTAAAGGACCCTGGCAACTGCTAGGCAGGATGCGCCACTGCCAGGCATGAAAAGCAGTGGTTGACCCATTGTGTCCTCGGATGACACTGGTACTACCGTTCACAGTTGGATTTTGCTTATATTTGAATCCTTAATTGTTGCTTAAAAAAATCTTCAAAGAGATCACCCTATGGTGCAGGGCTGAAATGACAAGATATCAGTGTACAAGCCTGCCCGTCACGTGGAGAGCAGCAGGAATCCCAGATACTCACAGAACTGTCAGAGCCCAGCATGGGGCTCACTCGTGCTTGGTGAAGGGCCACCGTTCAGGTGGAGAACAGACAGGTCTATCAAGACCTTCCTGACAGCTTCCTAGAGAAGGTGGGAAACTTCCAATGATATTCAGCTCAAGAAAATAAGTACCAATTTAAACACATACACAGACACTCAGATATCCTTCCATATGCCTCAAAACCATCTCAAGTATAACAGTGCCTGAGATTATTCTCAATGTCAGTGTCCTGCTTATGTCCTTCAGAACAGTTATCATAATTTGTAATTATTTGGTTTGCTTGTTCTTGTCTTTCTTCCAGGATGAGGTTATCTTTTCATTGCTGTTTCCCCAGCAACTGGCAAAATGCCCAGAACAGAGCAGGAACCTCAGCAGGAGTTGGGGGAAACAGTAAGTTTCTGAGACGCCAGATACTTACCAGTGACCAAAGCAATTTGGAACTGTCTTCAGTGTCTGAGAGAAACTGACTCAAAAGTTTTATTGTAATGCAGATGCAATAAGTGCTATATCGATACCTAAGTAAATATATGCTACTGTCAGTTCTTTAAAAACAGAATAATGAATGCAAAATGGGATTATTTTTCTGACCAATTTTTTTTTTTTTGGCTGCGTCACACGGCACGTGGGATCTTAGTTCCCTGACCAGGGATCATACCTGCACCTCCTGCATTGGAAGGGCGGAGTCTTAACCACTGGACTACCAGGGAAGTCCCCTGACAAGAATTTTTATTAAATTTACAGATATGATTTGGCATTACCTTTTACGACTTGGCAGTTTCTTTTACTCAGTGGCATCACAGAAGGAAGAGATAGTACATAAGTGTAAAAGTCCTTTAAATATGACAAAGCATTAAATCAGATGGTTTAATATTTGGGGATCTCTGTACAATTCTCCCAGCAGCTCTAATCCATTAACTGAAACCCCTCATTAGGTAATGTGTACTTTCCAAATAATTTAAAATCACACTGATGTTATCACCCTGGTTGGAAGGGAAGCAGCCAGCATGGGAATAATGGAGCTAATCCTGTGCTTTAGGAGCTGGTCTGAGGGGCTGCCTTCTGGGCGGCTCCCTGCAGGGTGAGCTCATCAGATTGGAACAGGTGGGCCCATTTGAACTCTGGTGTCACACTCACCTGGGCAGGTCTCGCATGCTCTCTGGGTCTCAGCTTCCTCATCTGTAACGTGGGGAGACGATAGACGCTAATACCTGACGCGGGGAGGAAAGCACCTGTGTCTCGCGCTCAGTGGTCGCTCGGTACAAGGCACACGTCTCAGTCGGTTGGGGCGACTGTGATAGAACACCACAGACCAGGAGGCTTATAAACAACGAACATTTATTGCTCACAGTTCTGGAAGCTGGCAGGTCCAAAATCAAGGTGCAGATTCGGTGACTGGTGAGTCCCGGCTTCCTCACAGACGGTCATCTTCGCCCTATAAACTCACCTGGCAGAAGGGACTGGCTAGCTCTCTGGGGCCTCTTTCCTTTATTAAAGGCGCTAATCTCAATCACAAGGGCTTCACCCTCATGACCTCATCACCTCCCAAAGGCCCCACCTCCAAATCCCATCGCCTTGGGCATTACGTATCAACAGATGAACTTAACAGGGACACAAACGTGCAGACCACGGCACTGCTCCACACCTGACTCCCTTCTGGAACACCTGAACCAAGCTGAGTCCCTTTAGCGATTTGTAAGGCTGGTGAGGGCACCGCAGCTGTTCAGCTCAGATCATAAGAGAAGCTGCTGCCAGATGTAAGCTATTATATAGAGGATGGATAAACAACAGCCTGCTGTATAGCACAGAGAGCTATAATTCAATAGCCTATTCTAAACCATAACGGAAAAGAATACTTTAAAAGTGTATATAATTGTATAACTGAGTCACTTTGCTGTACAGCAGAAACTAACAAAACACTGTAGATCAACTAGACTCCAACAAAATAGAAAGGAGAAGAGAAGCCTCTAGAACAGCGCTCCTTCTCTGGTGCTTTTATTCCATCAGTGTTCCTGTCTTCTTCCTTTTATCTGAACGTGGTACTTCCCTCTTTTCCTGCCTCTGCTTCTTCAGAAGCTTCATCACAAATCCCACTACAGGTCCTGGGACACAGGCCATGTGCGCTTGGATCTTGGGCCAGTGTGGACACTTGAGAGGTTCTTGAATCCCTTGACCTCCTTTCATAAAGGGCCTTATTTCAATCACCTCCCACCCATTCTTTTCTGTATTGAGATACATTTAAAATATACTGTAAAAAACATAAAGTTCTTTCTCAAATATACTCCCCAAACATTAGGGATGAATCTAAAACAGGCCAAATAAAATTATGCTATATTAAATCCAGACAAGAAGGTCTGAATTTCACACTGACTATTCCTCTTCAGGGCTGTATCTTCCAAGCAGCCCAGGGTCCCACAGAGCCGGAGAGGTTGACTGTGTGCAGGATTCTCTGCATTGTACACTGTGCGTTCAAAATCTCGCCTTAGAGATGCGTAGGAAGCATGTCAGTGTCCTGGAGAGGCAAGGGGCTCTGTCTGAGTTCTGTTTTGGAATCACAGAATGTTCCATGGAAGGGCCTAGAACACTCCTACAACCCTCTCATTTATAGATGAGACCCAGAGACTTATGATGTGTCCTACCAGAATTAGATACAGTTAGTGCTATAAAGGATAATTTTTGTTTTTGAGTGACCACTTATGATTAGACAAATTCTCCTACTTAAAATCATTTGGTGAGACAACTAAATTTAAGACATCCAATTTACTTCTTTTGAAATCTGATTAAAAAATACAGTACATCAACTATACTTTGATTTAAAAAGTGGAAAAAATACAACCAACTAGTGAATATAACGAAAAAAGAAGCAGATTCACAGATACAGAGAACTAGTGGTTCTCAGTGGGGGGGGGCAATATAGGAGTAGGGGGACTAAGAGGTACAAACTATTAGGTATAAAACAAGCTACAACATGGGGAATATAGCCAGTATTCTGTAAAAACTGTAAATGGAAAGTTACTTTTAAAAATTGTATAAAAAAATCGAAAAAAGAAATTTGAGTTCCCTTACCAAAAGCTAGTATTAACTGAGCTTCAACCAAGGATAATCTAGTGGAAATAATTTGTGTTGAGCAACAGAATTTAAAATCTGATGAAAAACTGATGAATGTGCAACATTTCCTCGTTTCCTTACCTATATGGTCTTTCATCCTTGATAATAAATGGTGGCTGTTACTGTAAAGCCCTGTGCCAAACACTCTGAATCTCATCTCTGCCTTTAACCTCAGCCATCTGTCACACACCCACAGCGCTCTTCACAGCTGAGGAAACTGAGGTTCCGGAAAGTGAGGTGACTTGTTTGCGGTCCCACAGCCAACAGCAAAGCCTGTATTCTAACATGTACTCGGTGCTGGACCACTTCCAGCAGACAGGGGCACTGCTTGTGGCCTAAGACACTGTGCCCGTACCCCATCACACCCAGTTTTAAAATAAGGATGGGATTCAGGACCTAGCTTGGGGTCATGACTTTCCTCTTCTGGAGTCCCGAGGAAAGCTAGACTCGGATCCCCTCTGCTCCCTTGTGTGGGCATGGCCCGACTTTGGGCCTTGGTCTTAAAATACGTTTTACCAGGGGTGCTGGCTCTGCGTGAGCGGCACTGCAGGGTGAGCAGGCAGGCGGGGTTTGGTCACCCCAAGTCACGTGGCCTTACAGAGGACGGACCACCTCGGCACTTCACGAGGGGACACAGGAGACACGAGGCTGCTGGAGCCTGGTGGTGATGGTTTGCTACAAACAGGCAGCTGTTTCACTGGGAAGGTTGTCAAGGGGAAGGCACACAACTTGCTAAAAAGTGCTAGCTTGGTTGAAACATTGTGAAATTCAACCATCAAGGGAAATCCACATCTATACCCATTATCTGAATAAAGAATGCCGGTAGTAATATGTATTGATATAGTCACTTAAGAATTTTTTGTTTACACGCTAACATGGAATCCTACCCACGATCCATACCCTTGGGTGCCCCAAGTTTGGTTCCGAGGAATTTTCAGAAGGGCTGAGGCCCCTTTGAGTCTGCCCCATCTGATAAATGGCTCCCATCAGTTTATAACTAAGACACGAGTGCCAATTCTTGTTGCAGTCACCCTTGGAGAAGAGGAGGTCATCTGGGCAGGAGGCATAGCTACAGATGATTCTTTCAAGGCTAATTACTAGGAAGGAAGGAAGGGAGGGAGCAGGGAGGGAGGGAGGGAGGGAGGGAGGAAGGACTTTCCACTTTACCTCTTAATTTAAAAATAAGCAGTTTCTCCCACACATCCAATAGTTCAGTGAAATGTGCTGTGTCTCACTGTCCCAGCCTTCTACTCGTTTGTTGCATGTTTTCTGAACTTGGAATGCTGTCTCCCCGGCAACCTTCAGCCACCACCTATAGAAATCCAAGTCATCTTTGAAGGCTCAGATTGCAGGAACTCTCCTTCATCACCTTGCTAGAAGAATTCTCTCTCCCTGGACTCTTATGATTTGCGTCAATCTCATGCTCTCACCACAAACCACCCTGTGTGGGAGTCATCTGTGTGTATGTTTGATCCCAGTCTAACAAAGGCTCCTTTGGGGACTGAAGTCTTTTCTCATGGGTCCCTGTTTGCCCAATACACCTAACTCAGTCCTCTGCACCAGGCGCTCAGTGAACCAGGTGGTCAACACAAAAAACATACACGGGCAACACAGGGGATGGTGAGCACGCTTGAGGAGAGTCTGAATGATCTGAGAAAGGGGACAGCCGCTGACCACCATGATGGGCTCTCTGCCACCACTACATCACCAGTTACTGGGTCCTACTCTGCCTGTTCCTACAACTTCTGCCCCGGAGCCCAAGCTGTCTTCCACAAGCTGGGTGCAAACTATAGCAAACGTCAGCCTGGGAACTTTCTCGCTTTGGGTGAGTGCCATAAATATGTTGGAAAGGAGATAAAATGAAGCTTATAAAAATGTCAAGGGCGACAAAGATGAGTCTTAAATCTATGTCTGGAATGAGACTTAGTGGCTGGTGACGCAATGCTGTGGAAGCAGAACGCAAACTAAGGCAACCACTATTCTGCTGCCATCTTCCTTCTCCACCGAAGACAATATTCTCCAAGTTAATACTGAAGAGGAGAAGCTGCTTAGTATTGAAATCTCCGACTGACGTGGGGATAGTGGGAGACACCTGTTTAAAATCAGTTCACATGAAATACGCTGTGTCTGCGGATGCAATCGCAGAACTGCTGTCAGGGATCTGGAGGAATAATGCACCAGACCAGAGACTGATGAACCTGTCCTGTTTTCCCGAGAGGAAATAAAGCAGATTCCAGAAATTCTGAAACTCTGACAAAATCTGGAATAACATAGTCATACACGTTTTGACTCCCAACAATTGCTGGTTTCTTTTCAACTCATGTGTTCATTTATTTAGGCTGCGCTGGGTCTTCGTTGCTGCGTGAGGGCTTTCTCTAGTAGCAGCGAGCGGGGGCTTCTCATTGCGGTGGCTTCTCTTGTTGCGGAACACGGGCTCTAGGCGCACGCGGGCTTCAGTAATTGTGGCACGTGGGCTCAGTAGTTGTGGCTCGCGGGCTTTAGAGCGCAGGCTCTGTAGTTGTGGTGCACGGGCTTAGCTGCTCCGCGGCATGTGGGATCTTCCCAGACCAGGGCCTGAACCTGTGTTCCCTGCATTGGCAGGCGGATTCTTAACCAGTGCGCCACCAGGGAAGCCCCTTCTTTTCAACTCTTGATTTAACCCAAGTAACTTCCTCTCCTTTTTGATAGGATTGTTAGAGCAACTAATCAAGGAAGTAACAGTAAAACAACAGCTGCTCCTTTAAAGAGACCAGCTAGGCGGACTGAGGTGGCAGCTAACACCGAGTTCACTCTGCGCTGGATGTGGTTCCAAGAGCTTCGTATACATTAATCTATTTAACCCTCATAATGACCCCGTAATGTAGGTCCGAACATTATTCCAAGTTGACAGGTGGGAACGCTGAGGCGAAGTTAAAGCAACGTGCCTAACGATCACAGAGATAGGATTCCAACCAGGCAGCGTGGCCCCCAAGCTGCGCTTCCCACATTAGCTCCACTGCCTTTCCTATAAATGGCAAGGCTGCTCAAGAGGGCAAGTGGGAAGCCTCCCTTTCCCACCGGGTGTGTGAACTTGCCCTTCCACTTCCGTACAGGAGAGAGCAAAGGGTGGGAACACGTCTGGCCTCGCTCAGCCCTCTTACCCACTCATTGCTCTGAGGGGAGGAGGGCGTCTTTTTGGTTGCCGGGATTGGGACATACTACCGAGCAGGTAAGGTCATCAGGGCAGACCCTGACACGGCAAGGGAGCTTGCAGTCGAAGGTGGGTCAATTCCAGGACTGATATTCAAAATATTTTAATAATCAGTTCATCACCAGACCAACAGACCGGGGGCAGCCACAAACCACTGGTGTGCCAGTGCCGACCGTGGTACGTCAACAGGGTCGGCAACCAGGGTATTCTCAGAGCCCTACCGTGGTCTTCGTATCACCAACCAGTCTTCTCAGTGACAGATGAGCTATTCCGATTTCCACCAGTCTGGTTTTTTGACGTCTTTTCAATTCGTTCTGGACCCAGAGGGGAAGGACAAGGATATAAATAATCTTCACCACCAAACCCCAAAGTCCTCTGCATTTTTCAGGTGATATCCCTAATACTAAATTCAGTTTCTGATGATATTTTTAAGGTGATATTGACAAACCAGAACACACTCAAAGCCAGGGTCATGCCTGCACTGGGGACTCTGTGGTATGAAGTGGAGGGAAGGAAGAGGGGCTGTCCGTGTCCTCATTTCCATCGTGGATGTGGACGGACCTGGTAAGTCAGAATGGGGGAGGCCTCGGGGGGGCAGGGCCTGGGACGTGAAATGGTCTTTGGCAAAGAATGTGACACAGGTGGGCCCTCATTACTCTAGAGTAGGGGTCAGGGAACTATGGCCACAGGCCTTCAGTTTTGCAAATAAAGTTCTACTGGAACACAGCCACGCCCACCCACTTACATATGACCTGTGACTGCTTTGGAGCTCTCTACGAAAGGCAGCTGAACAGTGTGGACAGAGACAGGGTGGACTGCAAAGCCTAAAGCATGTACTATCTGGCTCTCTACAGAAAGAATGTGCAGACCTCTGGTCTAGATCTAGGAAAGTAACTCTAATAGCCTGGGGCAGGGAGGGAGGAAGGAAAAAGGAGTGGACTTCGAGCTGAGGCCTTTAGTGGGGAAACTCGGAAAGGCTTAGAGGAAGGAAATTGGGGTTCAGCCACCACCATGTCTTACGATGTGGGGATCGATCCCTCCTCCTGTGAGCTGAGCCACAACATAACCTTCCAAACTGAATTATTTATATCTATTGGGGTGAGTTCCTAGATGGTGAAGAAAGCGGATTTTTCTCCAGTCATTCAGAATTAGCAGCGCATAAACAATGTAAAACTAAGCACAGGTAATCAAAAACATTTTAATGATTAATGTTTAGACATTATTTAACATTGTGGGTATATCCAGATGAGCTAAAGCACACTTTGACAGCACACTATTGAATGTTATACGTTCTGTATTGAAATATGTAGACATTTGCAAACTAGGACCTAGGAAGACATACATTTACAAATATACACATTCTAGATCTGATAAGGTAAATGTAAACAGATGCTGTGACTCCTTCCAAACAGAAATCCCACAAGACTAAGTAAGAGAACCAACTGGCTCCCTATAACACGAATGTGCAAAATTAAAGCATGATAAACTGATATTTACATAAATATCAAACCAACAATTCGTTCACACATTGTCAATGACCTTCTCAGATGTGTCACGAGTGGTTCAGTGAATGTTTTTTTCCTCCAGACGGAGAAGGTTATTCCGAGGCTAAATTCCAACACTTTAAGATGACACACACAACAGTCCTTATCTGTTTGACCACTGCCTCTAGGGTATGAGACATGATTTTATGATAAGCAGTCTTATTTTTAAACAAGTATTTCTAAACAAATCTTTAGATTTGAAGCAGGATAAAAAAATTACAGGTGCTATTAGATTTACATTAAACAAACCATCTCTATCCAATCCCCCAGTTCTCTCATGCGGCAGCTATCTGTTTAATTTTACCTTAAATTTTTCTAAGGTCCTTTCCCCACCTTTAATTCATTTTGGTAAGCTAGGCACATTTTCAAAGGAAGTTTGTGTCAAAACAAATAGTACAGAAATCAACCCAAATTTGGACCCTGGCAACCAGTTCCCCACTGCTCATCTCTGGGACTCTGTCAAATGGTAAACATTTAATCATCTCTCTTGAAAAGTATAAATCTTCTCTCACAAGTGGAAAGCAAAATGGGCTTTGTTTCCTGTATAAAAACACTGAAGCAATTCTGAAATTTAAAACGGCCTACTCATCCTACACACTTCCTAAAATCCTGAAGACAAAGAATATATATTTTAAGTTTCATCAAGACTGCTTTAGAACCCCCCCTCCCTTTTTACATTATTAATAGTGGCACTCAAAATAAAAAAATAAGATCTGTTAAAAAGTTAAACTGACTGTTCCACTAGATTTGAACCTGCCTGATTTAAAGCCGATATTACAAAACTGAAGGTGCCGATTTCACATGTACAAGTCACTTGAAACTACGTGTCACACGATAGTTTCATAAGTCATGGTCTTTGACTTTTCTGAACAGAGCTATTAGAAATGAATAAAAACTTGAAACATACCCTAATTTAAACGAATACGCTTTGGGCCCTGTTTTTTAACTTTTAAGGCATGTGTGTTTCTCTACTGTAACACCATTATTATACAAATTTACAATCACATGCATGGTCTACAGTTAAAAAAAAAAAGTGTGGATTACAGTGTTATTAAATTGTGAATCACAATTCAGCACCTATCATGTTATAACTAATAAGGCAACAGCAGTGTCGTGTACTACAACAACACGCCCTCCACAGTCTAGCGCAGGGGTCGGTGAGAGCCCAGAAATGTTAAAAATCTTATGCCTACTTGGGTAATCTGTCTACATTTCCTAGGGGTTTGGAACTGATGGAAGAGGTCCTACGTGAGTCACACTATGGTAGGCCGACTAGTTACAGCAGCTGTTAACGAGCATTGGGCACAATTCATTTGTGCTTACAATCAGACGACGGGGTTCAGAGGCTGTCAACCCTTGGGCCTCAGTCCTTACGCTGCTTCCTCGGCTTCACACTGTGTTCCAGAGAAGAAAAGCTGCTGGTGTGGCCGTTCACGGCCGTCACGGAGCCGTTCTGGTGTTCTCTCCTCCGGGAGGCCCCCTTCTTGTTGTAGGTCTGCAAGGCATAAGGGCAGATGGCAACCACGGCGGGGGCCCAGCTGCATCCCTAACGTTAGAGCCTTTGGGGACCAGTGCTATCATATCAAGAAGCAACGTCTGTGGTCAAGCGACCAGGAAAATGATTTTTTGCCACTGGTTTCAATCACTCTTCCATTTCTTTGAGGCTCAGCCTGGGTAAGTTCAGTGAGTCACAGGCTCACTGTATCAATGTTATCTGAGAGTTAGACAGAAAACACAATTTACACTTCACTCAGCTCTGCCCTTCCACGCTCCCACTGCGGTACCTTCTGTCACTCACATCCTCTGCCTTCAAAACTGCCTCATGACTTCAGCAACTATTTCGGCCCTTTACGTACAGAGTGCTCTGCCACGAGGGCAGTCAAAACAGGGTGGCTTCAGCTTCGTCGGGTCCTATCCTTTGACCTCCCTCATACCTGGTGGCTGCCCCGAAGTGTAGCATGAACCACCAGCCCAGCAAGATGTGAATGCAACTCAAAGCCGCCACCCCAGGTGTGTCTGGGGAAAGGTGTCTGCCTGCATGGGGTGCAGGGAGGGGCAAACATGCTGCTCTGCCCCTCCCCGCCCCGGGGGGAGGGATGCTCAATGTGACCCGGCTTTACTCCCTCTGTCCTTGCTCCTGACCACCCCCTATATGCCTGCCCAGAACCAGGCCCTGCCCGTGGAGCACGAACACACGAGCCCCAGGGGTGACGGGACACAGGGGAGTCACCTGTGGCTGCAAAAGGTCAGGCTCCCCTGTAGGTAACCTGCCCTAAACAGACCCTTCCACGAGCAAAAACCTACATCACATCATGCACTTGGGAACGACCCACACCCCCAAACCTGAGCAGCGGGGAGAGAAAGTGTAAGAAAACCAGGACGAAAGGCTGATTTCTGTTTATAACTGGGGTCTGTGATGGAAATTTCTTGAGACATTTAGTTAAGCCCCAAAGTCTAGGGCAGTGGGGCTGAGGGACATGGCGTTGAGACTCACCTATGGCGGGTCTGCAGTGGCCACGAGGGAGGCGGTACGGGGCCTGCTGGACAGCTCTGCTTTCCCACAGGGACCCCGAGCCTCCCTCATCGAAGACCTGGAACTCCAGAGGCCTGGACAGACTTCAGTACCTCCTCCTCCATTGGCAGCGACCCCCACCCCAGCCCCACCAAGGCAGGGGCTCCCCATAGGGAACGAATGAGGGCCTTGGCTGCAAGGACCCCAAATCTCAACCGCCACAGAAGAGTGAGATTTACCTGAATATAGAAGTTTGTGAAGAGGGCAATCAGAGAAATCATGTATCCAATCTGGAAATACAACCAACCAAGAGGGAAGGCGCACGGCCAGATGACCCCGCAGCTGGTCTGGAGGATGGTCAGCACAAACTGTACCTGGTGGGGGAGGAGACACAGCTGAGCACGCGGCCACGGCCCAGGGCCAAGGCATCCGCCAGATGGGCGCTCTACCCCGCACCCCCAAGATTGGGAAGGAACGCTTATTAACCTTTCTGTAGGTACAGAGGTCATTCCAAAAACACGGTGCATATGCTAAACGTACCCAAACTCGTTATACATCTGAATGGGTCCTACGTATACACTCCTCCCCTTCCAACTACTGAAACCATCTTCTCTAAACCTTGGGGAACAGCCGGCAACACTGCGTTGTACATTCGGCAGTTGCTGAGGGCAGATTTCACAACAGATACATATATCAAGTCATCACGCTGTACACCCTAAACGTACACAATACTATATGTGAATTACATCTCAATGAAGCTGGAGGAGAAAATGGAAAACGCGTTTAAAAAACCTCACACACACACACACACACACACACACACACACACACCACACACACAGTTCAGGAATACAGTATAGGAGATGCAAGAGTTTTGTTTTTTGTTTTCTTTGTAAAGGAAGGATGGGCGTGGGGTGTATGTTTAGAGGGACCAGGGACCTCACCGCAGGACGTGCAATCCCACGGGACACTTTCCCCATCCTTATCCGTGGACCTTCTGGTTTGGTGAAGGCTGAGGCTGGCAGACAGACTGATACTCTGACTGGCATATAATGCTAATTCCCTAGATTATTTCTGACAAGTCAATCTTGAGAAGCAGGGGAAGGGCCGAGGGAAATGGGGAGAAGGGGCTAAGATAAGGCGTGGCTGCTGCTTCCTTTAAGGAGTTAACAGCGGAGGGCAGGGCTCTGCCCACTGGATTTCGGGCCCACCTTTCAGTGCTTCCATGTAGGGAACTGTTTTTTGCTGTTGTTTGTTTCCTTTTTTAAGGTTAAGTATTCTAGACTGAGAAGAAACTGTAAGTGGTGTGCAGAATAAATCTAGGCGAACTGGGTGCAATCTTCCACCTCAAAGGGCAGAGCCTAATGGGAAACCGCCTCTCCAGGCTGCTCTAAATTCTGCTTCTGCAGAGCCACGCCGCGTGGAGCAAATCGATCTCTGCGTCGCTTCTCAAGTGTAACAGGGAGGCTGAAGAACAATTATCCTTCCTCACAGGTGGGTAAGGAGAAAATTAACAAGGCCTGTCCAGCCGCTGGCAAAGATGATAACGAAACGCCAAACACATAAGCAGCTCAGAAGGTCTCCTCGGATTTTTTTTTCCCCAGAAGGTTATCTTTCAATATTGAAAAATTGCAGTTGGCTTGGAGGGATCTGAATCAGCTTGGTTTCCTTAGAAAAAAATGTACCAATAAGGCAAGGCCAGGGCCAAGAGTTTAATACCTAATATTGACAGGTTAGCTAGCTCTGGCCTATTGCTCCCATGTCCTCGTCTATAAAACAGGGGTAATAACACGAAATCAGGCTACTGGGACAATCCATGTAAAACTGCTTACTTGACGTGAGAGCCTGGCACGTAGTAAACTCAACAAATGTCAGGATTTTAATGTGAGTAGTAATAGTGTTAATAATTAGTTTATGAAAGAAATCAGGAAGGGAGAGGAATAGGGTGTATAACATACTGACAGCTGAGGAAAGCTTTAAGAAGGACGGTGGGAAATAACCACCAAGTGCGAACAGCTGCTGGGTGGCCCTGGCACGTGGGCCCAGGAAGGGGGCCGCCACCTGAGGCACAGCAGTGCCACCCTCACCACCACACAGGCTGAGAGGTCGCCCGGCACCTGCATCCTTGCTGCCTAATAAGCTAGCGCCCTGGGCTCACGCTCCTCCCAGCAAATCCTGGAAACACATACACAGGTTTCACCTTGGATTTGGGTTCTGATTAGAAAACATGTGCACACACACATGCTCTGTGCACAAACTCAGAACAAATGGCTGAACTGGAAGTCAGAGAGTTCGACTTAATCCTTGCTCCGCAATCCAACTAGCTGCACCCTCACAGGCACGGTCTCTCCATCGACTGAAATGAACACGATGCCCTGCTCTGCCCACTTCAAGGAGTTTAACTGGACCGAGAGAGAGAGGATGGGAAAGCCACATCTTAGGTGCTCGTAGACAACAAGGAAGCCAGGAGGGCAGCAAGAGCGCCCCGGGAAGAGCTTGGCGTTCCCCAGGTGGCAAGTCCTGGGGGAAAGAGGCCACGTCACTCACCAGCTGCCCCTGCGTGATGTACTTCTTCCACCAGAGGTACGGCCTCATGGAAGGGACGGACGACAGACCGTAGTACGAGTACATGAGGACGTGGATGAAGCTGTTAAGTGTGGCACCAAAATAAGCTGCAGGAACAGAGGGAATTGGGGAGGAGGATGCCTCCATGTTTTATATGTAACAGGCCACAAATAAAATCCAAGATTCCTTTTAAATCAAAAAAAACACAAAGTGTTTTTGAACAGGGGCTAGCAGACACGGCGGCAGCAATCTGGCACTGCACGGGCATGCAATCGGAGTTCAATTTCCACCCAGGGAAGGCAGTCGTCATGATGCTTTAAGCCCAGGGTCTGTTGCGCAGCTACCCGGTGGGCATCCAGCACAGGAGTCAGGAGACCACCCGCCCCACTCTGGCACCTAAAGGTTTTGCTGCCAGGCCCCCAGTGGCTCCCAGAGGCAGCTGCCCAAGTGCCTGTGACTGCTGCGTTGCAGATGTGGGGGGGGGGGCAGCCAGTGGGCGGCACGTTCAAAGCTGGCCGCCTCTACACATTTGCTGAGGTCTGGAGAGGTCTCTGAAAGCACCTCCTAGTTATTCCCCAGGACCGCAGTGCGGAGGCCATATATTCTTATCAATAATAGAGTCCAGAGCCTCGTTCCTTAGAGATGAGAGACCCATTATTTATGTCTTAATTTGTAATTTCCAGTAGAACCAGCAGGTCTTTTTTCAGACTCTCCGCCCTCTGCCCCCACAGTGAGCAATCAAGCAAAGCTACCAGTTTTCCCCCTCGTGCGGTCAGACACACCAGGCTGGGTTGTGCCGTCAGACACACCAGGCTGGGCTATGACAGGAACTGGCCACGTGACCTTGGACAAGTCACGCCCATTCTCTAGTTGTTTCTCATCGGCCAGGTGGGGCTGGTGATCATCTGTCATCCTGTGGGATCTTTGACATTTAAAGTCCTCTTCTAATGTGGGGAGGTGCCGTTTCTATTAGAAAGTTAAGTCAGGTAACCCACGGCCATGAGGCGTGAGCTCTACCAACCCTTCTTTGGTCTCAGGGTTCTCCCAAACTGGAAGGAGCTGTACTTGGAAAGTCCCTTCTGGTTCTAAAATCCTCTATGTGAATCCTGGTGGGCCAAGTTAATCAAGGGTGGTGCTAATCCTGGGGAAAAACATATTGTGAATAGACTCAAGGGGTCCTGGTCAAAATCTGTTGGTGATGGATGACAGAAATTTTGACTGGGACATGTTCGAACTCCTGGGCTGACACTGACGGGGACAACTTAAATCTCTGGAAATTACAGGACACTTCAGACTACAAGCGGTCCACATCCTTCTTAGAGAATTTACTTCAAACGTTGGTGCTTGTCACAGAAGCTGCTCAGCTAAACACGCTTCAGGAAGGCGAGGGCCACTATAGCAGAGTATGTGCAGACTCCCTGAGGTACTACAGCTAAAGCTTGTTCTCCGGTGCCCACTCCATGGTGTGATTCCATCTTCCTGGTCTGTCCCTGTCAGTCAAACGTCTTCCAAATTATAGGGGAACAAGGATCAGGGACAATCTGGAATAGAGAACTCTGTCCTGATTTCTTCATGTGCCCCAGGCTGGGAATCTGGTCTTTCCCTCATCTTGCCAAATCAGCACAGGATGTGCACCGAACTAGAAAAAGGTTCTGTCAGCTTGCTGAGTGCACAGGCCACGCAGACTATCGTTAAAGGCAACCTGGACACCACATTCAAAGGCTTGACCTAGATATCTACAGAAACAACACCTTTTCTCAAAGCCTTAGTTTCAACTCAGCCTTTCCGCTCACACCTGTCCCCAAAGATGCCCGACTCACAGTGGCCACAGGGGACCCAGTTCATCACGAACCACCAGATGTTGAGCATGGAGGCGTGGTGGTACACATGCAGGACCGTGACCTGGTGGTAGTTCTTGCGCAGGATGAAGAAGAAGGTGTCCATGAACTCAATGAGCTTGGAGAAGTAGTACCACCAGAGCACGCGGATGATCTAGGAGGAAGGGGCCGTCAGCATCTTCCGGGTTCTGCGCTCAACCCCAGGATCCCACCGCCCCCGCTCCCCCCGACTGGCCCTGCCAAAGCGTCACTCTGCAGTGCCTTTAGCCAGAACACCAGGGGCTGGGTGGGGGGCTGGAGGGAGTGGAGGCAGGGAAAGCTCTCAAAGGTCCACCAACCCTTTTCAAGTCTCTAACAGATCCCCGCCGGCCTCCTGTTCCCTCTGGAAGGAGCCTACAGAGCCATCGGAGGAAGAAAACCACATGAAAGGCACTTCTGCTTTCAGGGGCTGGCGTGGGGCAGGTGACAGACACGAGGCAGAGGAAGAAAGGAATCAGGGTATCCAGTGCCAGGTTCTGCCCGACTAAACGTGCCACACGGGGTCTCTAAGGAAATGACTGCCACGCTGAGGGTAGACTGCAGCGTTTTGTTAAAAACAAAACCCAAAAAACACGCCAGAGTGGAAGCTGGAACCGGCAGACCACACTCAGAGGCCACTTAGAGGAATGATTAAAACACTTAAGACATCCTTCCGATCCCGTTTATATAAACAGAGCACAAATACTGATAAATGCATGCACATTTTTTCCCTGGAAGCTGTTAACAGGACTTACTTTTTGCAGAGAGGGAGATTTTAGTTTCCATTCTATACTTTTCATGCTGCTTAAGTTCTCATACCATGTGCACATACTGCTTTTAAAGTTCTTTAAAAAATGTCCACAGGGATCACCTGGATGGCCATCTTGTCTTTTGAACAATTTAGTTATTAAAAAAAAAAAAAAGACAATACCTTCATGTCTGCTTCTCCTCCACTGCGTGTGCCCTGACAGAAGAAGTTGTACTGGCCTTCCCATACTCCCGTCACTAACTGGAAAAAAAAAAGAAAAAGGGAAAAAGCTAATCACCAACAAAATAAGAACCAGGAGAAGTCCTATTCAATTAAAGTTCATTAATTTGAGAATCTGTGCAGACTGACCTTGGGCTGTGCTGAGGCAAGTTTGGTCCGGGCAAAAAACCATAATGACAAGGGAGCGTGAACCAAGGGGGGTTTACATGACTAGGGACTCAATTTCACAAGGGGCAGGCCCTGCTTTGCCAGGCTGCCTCTCTCCAGAACCCTCAGTTCCCCTGGGCCCATCACAGGCACCTCGCCAATTCCGAGGCCCAAGTTTTCCAGTCATGGGCTTGGGTCCTGCCCTGCCACGGCCTCAGGGGAAACCACAGGCTTTCTCAAACCTGAGTGTGTAGGACCAGAACCACCTCAAGGGCACAGTGAAAGGCAGATTGCCGGGGAGTGTTTCTGGTCTGGCAGGTCTGGGGTGGGGCCCAAGAATTCCTGCTTCTAGCAGGTTCCCAGGTGATCCTGATGCCAGTCTGGAGCCCCCCTGCTGCAAGCCTGGGGCAACCGAGTCCAGCCTGAGCCTCTTCACTGTTTTCCGCTGCTGTGTCGTCTCCGGATCCATGAATGAGACCTCTGCGAACTGAGGAACTGTGCCCACGCCTCGGAACTCACCTGCGGCAGAGTAGGCACTGTGGTGGCACAGTGAGGACCCCGGACTTGGGGTGCAGAGCTGCAGGGTCGCCAGTTCTCCACGAGGGCCTCAGCTGCCTCACCCGCACATGAGGGTGATGCCCGGCTAGGGGGAGACCTAAGGACCTGCTCCAACGGTCCAGAAGGAAGGTGTGATCTGACCACCCTGTGCGTGTCCACTATGTTCCAGCCAGCCAGACACCCACGAGATGCGCCTTTCTCCACGGAGACCGAAGCCCACCACCATCTCCTGAAGCCTTGGCATCCTCAACTGTTCCCGGTGGCTCTCCCTCTGGTGGTCAAGTGGGGCCATGGGAGGAGAAACCTTAGGTGGTCTGTCTTGTCGTGCTTGAGCTCATCTGGGGAGCCAAGACGAGGAACCGGCCACTGGGCCCCCAAGTGTGGTTCTCAATGTGTTCCCTAGTCCAGCTGCACCAGCATCATGTGGGAACTCAAAAGACATGCAAATACCTGAGCCCTGCCTGGAGCTTCAGAGCCAAAACCCTAGAGAATCCAATCCTATGGTTTATAAAGTGTGGTCCCAATGCAGCAGCACCATCACCCAGGAATTAGCTAGAAATATAAAATCTGAGGCTTAACCCCAGACCCACTGAATCAGAAATTTCTGGGTGTGAAGCTCCGCAGTGTGAAAACTGGTTGTTTCACAGGTGATTTTTGATGCCACTGATGTTTGAGAACTGTTAAGCTGTGGTTCCCATTCCAGCTGTAGGACAGGCTCACCGGGGGAGCTTTTAAAAATTGCTAATGGGGGCTTCCCTGGTGGCGCAGTGGTTGAGGGTCCACCTGCCGATGCAGGGGACACGGGTTCGTGCCCTGGTCCGGGAGGATCCCACATGCCGCGGAGTAGATGGGCCCGTGAGCCATGGCCGCTGAGCCTGAGCGTCCGGAGCCTGTGTTCCGCAACGGGAGAGGCCACAACAGTGAGAGGCCCGCGTACCGCAAAAAAAAAAAAAAAAAAAATTGCTAATGCCTGGCTTCCCCCAGACCATTAAACCAGAAGCTTGCAAGGCAATTCCAGTGTGAAACTAGGAGTGGGAACCACTGGTTTCATGCTACCTGATTCACGTAAGAAATGGTTCACCTACCAGCGCTGCACAAAAGATGTAACCGAGACACAGGACTTTAGAACCTCGCACTGACCACCTTCCCCTACACTGTCCTCCAACAGAGTTTGGCTGCGGGGGAGGGCAGCGGCACACAGATACCCTCAGGGAACATCAGCTGATCACAAAGGTCTGAAGACAAACGGTTAAACTTCCACCCTCAGAGACAAAAGCCAGCACACTCAACACCCTGCTTCAATCTGGTTTTCCTTCTACTAACTCCTGTAAGAGCTAACACGGTTTTTGCGGCCAAAGACCAGCCCATCATTTTATGATGAAAAGAACCCAGGATTAGGGAGCAGAAGTACCAGGGCTAGTGAGCAACCTGGGACATGCCAGCTAATTCCCTTGGACCTTGGTCATTCTTTACTGTAAGCAGATGAGGCTGTATTAAATTATTTCCAAAGGTTCTGTTTTAATTTTCTACAGTTACTAAGATTTTTTTGAAAACAGACCACACATAAACTACACTATACTATCTTTGAAAAACCAGACCCACAGGTAATTTACTGGAAGGTATATTATCTTTCTGGTCTTCCCCTTCCTAAAGTCATGCCAGTTAAGCACACCGCGTGCAGACCTACCAGAAGTCCCAACCAGCAAGACACAAAGCCTGAGTCTAAAGTGGGCTGCGTGTGTGTGTGCGTGTGCGCGCGCGCGCGTGTGTGTGTGTGTGTGTGCCCGCGCTGGGGTGGAAACCTGAGGGAAGAGAGGTGTCATCTTGGCACAATGTTCTTTGCTGCCCTTCCTTCTACCCCATGAGGGCGCTGATAAATTTTCTTCTGTGGCTGGAGGGTACAGAGAAAGAACTTTTTGGAACTCCACTGGGTTAAAGGATGGAGATAAAGAAGCCTAGATCACAGGTGTGAGCCTCTCCCAGGTGAGATACCTTCTCCAAGGGCAAAATCTGTTCCCCTTGTAGGAAGTCCCACCCCTTGAGCCCAGCTGGCTGTTGCATGATTCCGTGTTTCTGGTCACAGGAGCAACTAGGAGAGACAGTGTGAAGACTTCAAAGCAAACGCGTCACCACTTCTGGGCATCCCCTCTAAGCACATCTGCTTTTGCCCCTTGGCAGTAAAAAAGGGGAAACAACTTTCAAAAACACCAGAAGAGAATGTAAAATCTTTGTTCACAGAAGCCTTTCCTTAGAAACAGAAACTTGCAGTTCTTTTACATCACCAATGGGAGGGAGGGAGCACAAAAAATACTATGAAACAGCAAACCATGCCTGTTCCTTTATTTACAAAAACAGATGGCAGCTCTTCAGGCCTCATTTTCCTCACTCTTCAAACAGGATAAAAATAATACTCTGGCCTGTTCAGGCTGCCGTGAGACGTTAACAAGATGTGTGTAATGCTTATCTCACCCAACCTGGTATAGAGGATAAGCACAGCAACTGTTAGAAATGACCATTACTTTATCCTTTTCAACTGCAGTGCTCTCTGCACCCATGGACCCCCACCTCCAGCTCTCAAAATCTTATTCATCCTTCAAAGGTCAGCTAAAATTTTATTGTTTTTCATGATTGCTCCCTTGAGCACTCCAGCTGAAGCCCGTCTCCTGCCTCTGAGCCGCCGTGACTTACACCTATGTGCTTACATGCTCCTTTAAGACCCGTCACTGGCTCTGTCTGAAGCTCCTCTGTAAGCTCTCAGAGGTTGTGTCTGCACATCTGCATCCACAGAATCCATCACGGGGGTGGAGGGAGATGGAACGGGGACTCGTACATAAGGGATGTTGAACAAATATTTGCTCGATAACAACAAACAAAGTGTTCAAGGTGCTGCTTCTTGCCCCTTAAATCTAGGCCCAATGTTTTATTTGCAGGGGAAAATAAAAGTTTCCGTTCACAAGATGAAAACCAGTCCTCATTAAATGTCATACTGGTGACATGGAGTTTAATTCTTAAATATCCTTGGCTTCAAAAGGGACAGGATATTTAATACGTGAGGATCAAGCACCCGAGTTCAAGTTTATTCACCTAAGCTTCTCAGCCACCCTCCGTACAAGTGGCCAGTATCAGGGTCCTGCTCTCTCCATTCCCATCAGAAAAAAACGGCATGTCTGAGTACCAGACCCTGGAGGCTCTCAGCCAACGCCCGGCCTTCCCTCCAAGAGCTGCTCTGGGCAGCTCATCACACTGCAGCCCCAGGGAGGGCCCAGGAGGTGGGACCAAAGGGGAGGCACTGGAAGTGAGGGCAGGGCTCTACCCTGACTTCTGGAAGTCACCCCGACAGGGCAGGTCCGTGCTCCAGTGGAAAAGCAGGCCACAGCAAGCAGCTGGCCACCACCGCCCCAGCTCCGGATCCCACCGGCCACTCCAAGAACCACCGAGGGAGCACTAAGTACCCTACACCTGGCTTCTCCCCAGTAACCAAGACACACACAGCACCGCTGTGAACCACCACTCCTTCTCTGGAGTAAAGCAAACTTCAATTAGGCCATGGGCGTGTGCAGAGCTATAATTAAAGCCTAGCTAGAAGCTTTCTTCTCTCCTTATGAGACAAATTCAATAACCAAAAGTGGTTTCATGCATCTTTTCACTTAAAGAAGAAAACTGAGGTGAATACACAGCTGGGTCTGGATGATGCAGTTCACGGAGTGATTCATCTCTAGTTGATTGTCTAGGTGAGAGTTGACTTTTCTCATCTAACACCACAATTTAACCACAAATGTATACCCTATAGCATGATAACCACTTCCAAGGCACTTTCTGTAATGCCACCAAAGCATCTCAAGAAACAAGATCATTTGAAACACTTTCAGCAGAAAAATGTCATCCTGTGTGGCCCTCATCAGTTCACTCACCCCAACAACCCAAGATGTCAGAGCAGTAAGGTGACCCCTTTCCAAAAGGGGCTAATGGATTTAGTGATGAGGGTTTGATGAGCTGTGTGGTTATTTCCCCCTAAGCAGAAATGGAATGAAAGGTAACGGGAACAGACACTATCCACGCTGAAATTCAACCATCCCAGGACCCGAGGGACTTTGCTAAAATAAGCACCACCACCCAAAGCGTGTGAGGTTGACATCTTCCCAGACTTGACTGCTCCTGTGGCATCTACAAGTGTGTACTTTTTAGAACCGGTACAAGGTCATGCTTTTTATTAAGGAAACAGAGACGAGTACTGATATGGCTGGTCCAAAGTCACACAGCTTCTCAGTGGCACTGCCGGGACCAGCACCTAGGAATCCTGACTCTTGGTCCAAATGCAATGTCTCTAACAGCACTTCCAAGCTCCTCTGACCTTCTTTGTCTGTTTTTGTGTCTTTAGTAAGAACACAATGGAGATACTCTATTCATGAAGAATTCTATGGAAAAGCAGACCTTTCGCTGCATCTTTATCTTCAGCAGATGTTTGGTTTCAAATGAACCATCAGCTACTCCCAAATTAAAAGCACCTCTTTCTCCAAGGTTTAGCTGGCCAATATTGGCAATGCCATTATGGAACAGGGTCAAGTCAAAGCATGTGGTTTTGAATTTCAAATCTTTCCTGTCCAGAGCAGAAGGGTGCCCATTAAGATAATTTCATACCTGTGGCCTCCCAAAGTGTTTTTTTCCACTGAGGCCCAGGAACCCCTTGGGTTACAGCTGACTGCAATACTCTTGGTTACGTCATAAGGCCAGGCTCTGTACACTAGAGAAGGCTTCAGAACAAAGCACAAAGAAACAGCTTGTCCTCAGCCCAGCCTGACACAGGTATGTCTGGCATTCTTCCCTCAACCCTGGGCCCTGTCCACTTACGCTGGCAGTCCTTTTGTCTCACTATTCAGCCTCCTGAGAGGTGGTTTCTGGTAAATTGCTTCCACATACCCCACAAGAAACACTCATTTTATATTTTATGGGACTGGCTGGGAGAGAAAACCCAAGCTGAGGCTCAGTGTTCTGAGGCAGTGACGCACAATGGCCTGAAGCACAGACTCGAATCCCAGGTCCACCCGGGGCTTTGCCTCTGCAGAAAGGGGACAGTGACAGTGTGATGAACAGTGAGTGAACCCACTACCTGGCATAAGGCAGGCACTGTATATATAAGTCTTTGCTATGACTCTACACAAATGTCTGCTCTTTCTGCCCCAGCGCTTGAAGGCTCGTGACTAGGTCTGCACTGCTGCTGCTCCTACTGTATACAGAAGCCCCACCAGAGCATCCTCTGTGGAATTTAAAGAGAGACCTCCAGGGCTTCCCTGGTGGTGCAGTGGTTGAGAATCCGCCTGCCAATGTAGGGGACGCGGGTTCGTGCCCCGGTCCGGGAAGATCCCACATGCCGCGGAGCGGCTGGGCCTGTGAGCCATGGCCGCTGAGCCTGCACGTCTGGAGCCTGTGCTCCACAACGGGAGAGGCCACAGCAGTGAGAGGCCCGCGTACCGCAAAAACAAAAACAAAAACAAAAACAAAGAGAGACCTCCAGCTTACCTACTGACTCCTGCTTTACAAACTGAGTCTGCTTTAGTTGAGGATTTGTAGACTGGTTCCTTTTTACACCAGCTGTAAGGCTCAGTTGCCAAGGTCTGTAGGGTCAGTTTAGAGGAGTCAGGCCTGGCTCTGGACCAAAGCCAAAGCTTCCTCTCTACTGGAAGGCATCCCTTCCCTGTCCCCTGGGAGTGTGGCTGAGGGGAAGGCTGTCTGTCAGAAGGCTGAATCCTTCTCTCCATCTTCCCACTGCAGGCATTCCCTCAGGGCAGTGCCAGGTAAATGGACAGGCAGGTAACTGAGGTGCTGCTTCTCCCTGAGAGAAGCTTCTTTCTGAGCAAGGAGTTTCAGTGGTAAGGGAACTGTGAGTGAGAAGTGTTTTAGGCAATAGTTGGGCCTTTCCTATGAGTATTAATCTCACCAGAGTTTCAACCTCTGTTCAATGCGGAAAGGCAGAATAGTACTAAATGTCTTTTTCAGAGTATTTTGGGAAACAAAATCATTTCTAAATAAAATTCAGTAATTACTTGCCAGGTCCTTTAAGTGTTTTTCCAAATCCTATTTTTTTCCACAATAACATATCTATTTTAAGAAAGCCTGAAGGGAAAGAAAAACAAGACCGTTTAGAATATAATGTCTCCAGAACAACTGCTCTGCAGCTCTATCGAGGACCTTCAAAGCCAGAGCCAGGGAGGCAGTGCTGTCGGGGGCCTGGGGAGACGTGCTGACAGCACCGACGCCACAATTACAGAGGGGGTGGAAAGCACAAGCAAAACACCCTTCCCGTCAAATGCTCAACTTCTCTCATCCTCCGCATAAAGCAGCATCGGAAATCTTCAAGAGAAGATTCAAAGAAGAAAACCACTGACGTCTGGTCCTGGCAACGCAGCAAACCGCGCGAAAGCTGAACCACCTCCCCACCGTTAACACAAGGCAGAAATGCTGTATGAAACTCCAAAAAAAACTCCAACACCACTGATGCCTAACTGTAAGGTGAGGCTTCCCCTAAAAAAATAAGTTAGAAAAGAGGAAGTGAGCTTATATTCAAGTTCTTTTAAAAATCTCTTTTATTTGGGGCAGACACGTTTACCTGAGATGACCCCAGCAATACTAGCTTGGGATGCTTACACGGGACACCCTACAAACTGTCCTGTTTTTGTTTTTAAAAAAGGTAAAGAAATTTAACATAGGGTCTTCCCTGGCGGTCCAGTGGTTAAGACTCTGCGCTTCCAATGCAGGGGGCGTGGGTTTGATCTCTGGTCGGGAAACTAAGATCCCACATGCTGTGCAGTGTGGCCAAAAAAAAAAATTTAACATTGATATCATAATTATTCCCAGAAGCATGACCTCACAGATATAGCTGGAAGAAAATTTTTTAAAGGATATTTTCAAATAGCAATACAGCAAATGGTTAAGTTTGAGATCACAGTTGTATCTAACTAGGAAAAAACCCAATGTTTCCATGTTATGAAGTGAAAAAAAGAACAAGCAGTGAATTTTTATGAAGAAATAAATGTATAGTAACTGAAACTAAAAATGGCTGAAAGAGCAGATTAGACACAACTGAAAATACAAGTGAATTAGAGGAATGCAGGAGAGACATAAAGATGCAAAAAACACGAGAGAGAATACGTAGGGGTGAGAATGTCCAACACACGTCTAATAGGAGCTCCAGCCAGAGCTGGTGAAGGAGGAGGAAGCGTCAAGGATACGATGCCTGACGACTTTCCCAAATTCAGAAACACAGAAATTCTCAGCTTGGATGCACACAATCCTGAGTGAGATAAATGAAAGTGGACTACTATCTAGGCACACTCTGTTTCATTCTTAAACAATTTTAGAAATATCTGGAAAGAAAAAGACTACCTACAAAATGAACAAAAATGGGAGTGCGGCAGACTTCTCTGATAAATCTGCAAAGTGCTGGGAGAAGATAACTGCTAATTTAGAATTCTACGCCCTGCTAAAATACTATTCAAGCATAAAGTCACATAAATGATGCTCAAACAGAGACTGAGTTTACCCTTCCCAGAAAAGGAACTACTTCAGAAGAAAACTGAACCTCAAAGGAAAGAATGGATTTCACAAATGAACAGTGTGCAAAGAAAATCAGTAAGCACAGACTGTAATGATGACTGTTTAGGACCTCAGAAAGAGGTGGAATGAAACACCTGCCAACAATAACATGGAAGATGGGGGATCAGAGCCCAGATTTTCTACGGTCCTTGTATTGTTCAGGAGTAGAAACAGTAATTCATTTTAGACTTCATTAAGTCAAGGGTGCATGTTAAAAACTTATAGGTAATTACTAAATAATAGAATTACAGTAACTTTTAAATCAGTAAAATGAAAAAAAATGCAACAGAAAGCAGGAAAGGAATAAAAAAAGAGCAAAGAAGACATACAAACACACACATACACACAAAGGTGATAGAAATTATTCCAATATAACGATTATACTAAATTAAAATGGATTAAAATTTCCCCACTAAAAGACAAGAGAGTGTCAAGATTCAGTCATTAACTCCTAAGTGTATACCTGGCCTAAATAAATAAATAAATAAAATTTGCACACAGGGACATGTCCAATAACATTCAATGCAACATTGTTTCTGTTTGGGGAGGAAGGTTTCTGATCAAGAAAAAAACATACTTTTTAATTCCTTCTTAACTGCAAAAGCTTTTTACCTCAAGTGCCAGCATATACATTTATTTCTAGCTAGTAAAGCACATGAGAATTGCTGCTTTGGAGAATAATTATGAAAATAATACAATTTTGTTTCTGTAATACATTAAAAAATGCAAAACAAGAGTGAAGTTTCTGCAAAGGAGAAAGATAGTGTTGGGAAATAATTCTCCAAGGATCTCAATGCAAAATTGTTACATTGGAAATAACTACATGTCCATCCAAAGAAAAATGGATAAAATGGCGTAATAAACTCTAACACTGAAATAATACAGAGAAGTTAAAACTAATGAAATGAAATCCATAAGATTCAACATATATTCTCAAAATATAATGCTGACTGAAAAAAGCTATTTGATAAAGAGTATAAACTGTACACCATTTATGTAAGTTAAAAAAATTGTCTCAGAATATTCTGTAAGTTGTCACATATACATACGTTTAGTAAAAGTATAAAAACATATCCAGGGGCTTCCCTGGTGGCGCAGTGGTTGAGAGTCCGCCTGCCGATGCAGGGGACGCAGGTTCATGCCCCGGCCAGGAAGATCCCACATGCCGCGGAGCGGCTGGGCCCATGAGCCATGGCCGCTGGGCCTGCGCATCCGGAGCCTGTGCTCCGCATCGGGAGAGGACACAAACAGTGAGAGGCCCACGTACCACAAAAAAAACCAAAAAACACCCCAAACATATCCAGAAAAGAAACGAACTTCAGAAGAGTCAAATCTGTGAAGGGGCTGTGCTTTAGATGCATTTTTGTCATTTCCTCTTTAAACAAAAAATTCAAACCAGTAATGTCAATATTTGTTAGGTACATAGATAAATATATTTCTATGATTTTATTTTCCATATTCTGAAGTAGTTTTGGACTTACAATTTTAAGTAAAAATTGCAAAGGGAAAGAAAAAATAAGTTTTGAATCTATGCCAATTCAGATCACCTATCGAGTTAGTTACCAATCATTCTCTAAAATTACATTTTAAATGTTCTGAATGTTTGAATCATTTCACTGAATTTTCTCACACTACTTCACAACACACAGTTCTAACTGCAATGGAATAAACAATCAAAATAATCTTGTTTGTAATCTGTGATTTATCTTTGTTAAATAAAGTAAAACGTCGTTCTGGCATTTGCTTTTTTATGTCTTAATGCTGAAGCCATGCTAACAAGGGGACGGAAAAGATGTGGAAGGAACATTGTAACTACAGCCAGTGAGGTGCGTGTGAGAGATGCAAGGCTGGAGGCACCGTGGGCACCCCTGGGGGCACCGTGATGGGACAGAAGGCGTCAGGCTCCTCGGGACCACGGGGAGGCAGGAGAGGCTGGGATCACTGCTCTAGAGCCAAGCCCTCTCAAGGTGTCACAGAGCAACTGACCTTGAGAAGGGTCCTCAGAAACGAGACGGGGACTGTCAAACCGAGGCAGGCTTAGGTCTGAAGGAAGTGGAGTTTCTAGGTGGGGCAGAGACCCAAAGAAAGGAAGAACCTGGTTTTGGGGGTCTGAGTGGATGGGGCACTGGGGCAGGCTGCTAAGGAGGGCAGCCAGCAGTTCTCTCCATTCAAGTTCAAGGTTGACGTGCTGTGCGTGCTGACCCTGCTTCCTGCTGCTACTGCTGAGCCCCGCGATCCCTGCACAGGGATGCTCCCCTCCGGACCATGACAAACCAAGCAACTGGATCCTCCCTGCTTTGCTGACGAGAGGCCAGAGGCCAGGAGCAGGGCGGATATACAAAAAAAGTTCCAGGTCAGGACAGAGCAGCCCCCTGAGTGTCTGACATGTTAACTAAGGAGTTATACTACTGCGTGAGCCAGGGGAAACCTGAGTCCAGCCCAGGTACACCCTGCACAATGAGGGAAAAGTCACAATCTGGCATCTGGTGGGTGGGGATTCTCAATCTTGGGGACAAAGGGAAAGATGTGTGGATAGTCTGAAAACACAGTGGGGCTTCCATTCAGATGAAACATGCCCTGGAGCTGGGAGGTGGGGGGGAGGGAGGGGGCTGGAGGAGTAGGGGTGTGGGTAGAACGGCACACAAGGTGTTTATGTTTGCTATGAGGACACCGTTTTACAAAGCTGAGCGAGTAATGCAAACTAAGTTGTTTCTCTTCTATAACTTGACATTTTATTTTCGAGGCTTTACCACTGACTGTCATCTTAGACAACACCTAATTTAATAAATGAAAAAATGCTTGCCGTGAAGTCCTCTACTCCTAAGCTAAAACATACCACTTTCAAACATACTTCTATTCAGGGATTATGACCTCTTTCCCAGAAATAAACACCAAGTTCATGAGGCAATCAGAAGTAAAGCCATGTCTCTCTTTTTAATTTTCTTTCTACCAAGTGCAGAAGCTATGACCAAGCTCTTTCTACACCTTAAACTCAGTTTCACAGTTACAAGACAGTCATTTGGTTACTTTTCTTCTTCCAGTCATTTTAAAACTTCCTGACTCCTCTCTCATTTCCTTTTTATCTCCCTCTTTCAAGATTTCTCTTATCTCCTTGCAACAGTTAATTTTCTTTATATTAACCTAGAACTTTGCCAAGGCAGCTGAGAATTCATACCACAGGATTAAACAAACAGAAATATCAATGGCTACATATTTAAGATTCTTTACAGACCCAAATATGTAGATAAGCAGGTGGGTAAATAAAGATTAATCGTTGTGACCATGCCAATGGTGTGACCACAGGCAATGGCTCCAACTCTTGGGATGTTTCCCTGAAATGAGGGGCCCAGCTGGGCTCCATGGTCCCCTCAGTTTGTTCTGCTGTAAAATGCCATGACTGCCCCGTGTTTCAGTACTCATTGGACTATAAAATGCTAAGGAAAAAAAGAGGAAAAACCAGTAGCTAAAATGAAATTTAAAACTTGACGAAAGATATGTTATAAGGGTATTCCTGAGGGGTTTATGTAAGTACAGGAAAAAAAAAAGTCAGACAAAATCAAAAAGAAATATCATCTAATGTGGGTACTAGGGTTTATTTTCAACTCGGGAATATCTGATCTGGGCCTATTTTTATAAACTTGATTTAATTTAAAGATTATTGCCCCCTTATCCATTACTTCCCTATGTACTCTAAATTGTGGGTTAAGCACGTTATTTTCCTCCTCTATTTCCTGAATCTCTCTATTCAGGGCTTAGATACTGCTCAACATCTTCCAATGTTTTCGCCAAGCTGTCTTGGAGGGAAATCTGTACTTCCTATTACAATGCTTTTAGAACCCCCCACATTCAGCCACATGCACTTGGAAGCGATCTACCCAGCACTCTTCTTCCCCTCTTTACCAGGGAATTACCTGTTTCAGAGGTTAATTATGAAGTTGTAATTATATCTCTAGGGCTTGAGAAACATATAAGACAGATAGATACTTAAGTTCTGTAAGATTTAATAGTCTTAAATACTTTTTCTCTAGAATATTGCTAGGCGTAATAATAAACTCTGTAAGAGCCTTCTTAAGGAAATGGCTCTACCATCTATCAAGTAGGGGAAAGTAAACGGTTCACTCTAAGACCTGACAGCTTGCTGTGGCTTTGTCCCTGGAACACAGAGATGAGCACAGTGCTGGGCCCACTCCTGTGCACTGCCCTTGCCTCCAGGCCCGCAATCTCCACCTCGGAGGCTAATTAAACTGCTTTCGCTCTAGAACAGGCCAGAAAGGAAGCAAAACAGGAGTTGTGAGCATTTCACAGACTGTCAGGCATAAAAGCAATGATAGTAGCATCTACCAGCCTAGTCATAAAACCTTTACCTTGGCTTATGAAGCACATGTGGGGGGTGGCCAGACCCAAACCTCTCCCAGCGGCAGTGCCTCTGACGATCAGACACATGCTTCCCACCAGCTCCTGCATCACACGCACACCCCCGCACACACACGGGGAGACCCCCGTCACAGCCCGAGGCTGCTGGGGAGTTCACTGCAAGATTCGTATTGATTTCTCCCCTTTTCTTCTCTTTTACTACTCCTTGGAGAAGAAGCCAAAATGAAAGGTTAAAAATCCAAACAGGAGTACTTGCAAGTGTTTGTTTTATGTATGGCTTGAGTCTCAGCCCCAGAGATTTAGCAGTAGTTTTGTGCTATAAACCTGAACAGTGTAGTTCTGTCCCTAAAAATGCATACAAATCATTCTTATCACGGTGGGAGCTTTCCTCCCCTTCGAGCTTTAAAGGCTAAGTGACTATACTGTCAAAATAGGAGGCTTAAGTTTTGATTCCAATGTGTCTTTCACTCTTCCTTAAGCCTTCAAGATCATCAAATTTGGTTTTCAACATCCCTGTTTTATAGAAAAAATAATCTGGCCTGAACTTAGACCATTCCAACCCTAAACGCAGACCTCACTATCTACTCTTCTTAGCTTTGAAAAAAAAAACCTCTCAAAGCTCCAAGCTGTCTACAGCGATCAGATCAGGATGGAGAGGGCTGACCGACCACAAACATACCAAACGCAGACTCCGCCCACTTCCTTCCCCAGCTGCCTCCAAACAAGAACCAGGCATTTATTAAATGCTTCATAATAAAATGCTCACAGATCTGTTCTTTGCGTTCTGTTCATTTTCTACTCTGTGTTCTGCTTGCGTAAGAGTATTTCTGAAAATATTAATTTTAATTCTGAGTATAATACAGAACATAAATAACAAAAGAATCCATAGCAAAGCCTTCTACTTTAGATAGATGTGCCCAGAAGGCACATTTGTACAAATAACTCTGGCGTTTTGAAACATCGATTTTATAACATCCTCGAAACGCATTACTGTACCTGCCCTCCCTGTTCTCTCCCCCCACGCAGCTGCCTTTCTCCACTTAGGAGCACAATTCAGGACGGTGACACGAGTACATTTAAGTGAGAGGAAGCTGTGTTAACCTCTGACCTACCTCACAGAACATATAGAGAGACAGCAGCGTGAGTCCAAGGTTATACAGCACTAAAATCCCCCGACAAGAGAACGGCGGCCTATTCTTCATGTATTTTGGTCCCAGCCACACAATTAGCAAGTATAGGATGGAGCAGAGCAAAGTAGGGATATAACTGTCCAGAAGAAACCATCCTTTTACTCTGGGATCTGGAAAATATTAAAAGAAACAACATTTAGTGATTAACAAAGTAGATACAAAAATAGTAACAATGTTTTTCAAACATTAAAACATTAATTAAAATTTCCCAAGCCAACAAAGCAACTGGAAGAGGAACTGTGAGTCTTCAATATATAGCCTCAAGGTGAGGCTCACACTCATGTTCTGAGTAACGACACGCGTTATTAGTCACAGGTTTTGCTAAATAATTTTTAAAAATCCTTTCCAAAGAATCTTAAAGAAACCAAGGAGAAAGCTCAATTTTCCATTAACTGGATTGTTTAACCAGGCTTGCTGAATTATGCACGGGACAAGGAAACCCTAGACATGGCAGTCTTTGAGTTCCAAAGTCCTCCATCCCAGCCCAGTGTCAGCCAGTCTGCCCAGCATGCGCAGACTCAGAAGACGTGCCACTCAGCCAGCTCAGAGATCGTCGGATTCAACAGGCAGCGTCTGCCACGAGTGCCATGGGCAACAGCAGCGGGGATGATATTTTAAAAAGTGAGGGTGAAGCAGCAATGACCAGGTAAGTGAAGAACGGAAGCTTGAGAGGGAAGACCTATACTGATTCAAGGAAATTACTGGCACAGGAGGGACCTCCCTGGCTCCCCTCCCCTCTCCTAGGCAGGAAGGAGGAGGAAAAGGAAAATGCACTCCAAGTGGCTGCCCGCGGCAACCTGACAGCCCTCCCGTGGCTGGGAACAAACTCCCTGGCAGCCGGATCCCTTGGGTGTTATATGTCCCCTGCAAGACTCAACTCCATCCTCTGGCTGACTCCTAGGAAGCCACCTCTGCAGCACGTCCCCCTCTGCATCCTGCTGCAGTGAGCCCCCAAACCTGTAGCCTGCCCTTCGCTCTACATACCCTCCAAGGCCCCCCCACTGTGGAGCTCAGAGGCACATGCTGGTTTCACTTCCGTATCCTCTAAGCAGCAGCAGCTAAGTGGGGACAGTGTCTCAGCCCCTTCTTTGAGCTCCTGGCTGGACCATCTTGCTACTCTCTCCAATGCTCTCTCCCTTGACCTTGTAGGACAAGCACAGGTTAAGTGGAGCATACATGCACTTGGGGAACCACTGTCAGTCTCCTTTCTTGCAGACACCCTAAATTCCCGCAGTGTTTCTTCTCTTGGCTTTAGAGGGAGACGCCCTCCACCCTCTCCCCACTAGTGATGCTAGGGTGGTGGCTGCCAGTTTCTGCCGAACTGTGCTTCTTAGAAGCCCTTCAGGGAAGCGGCCCCCCCAGTGAACTTAACAAGATGATTCTTAACCCCTTTTGTTCTCAGCTCTGGGCTGGAAGCGGTCAATTCTGAGAAAACAAGTTCCTCCGCAGCAACTAACATCAGACTGTTACAAATGTTGATGTGTACATAATCACAAACATAATAAATGCGCCCACAAAAACCTCCCATTTCCTTTTACTTAACGCTGTTTTGCACCATGCTTTTTAAATTTTATCACAGATCTTCATTCTTCTATATGACCAAGTATCCAAGTACTTCCTGGGTGGCTGGCCCCAACCCCAGGCGGTAAATCCTTAGGGATCTGGTCAACTGTGGAGACCTAACCCACTCCCTGGGGGCTGGCTCAGACATAAGCATGTGGAGCAACTGTGGCCACAGTTGTGCTCCACAGTTGCCAACATGTGGCAACAGGGCATTTTGGAAGTCAGTTTCAGCTGAAGACTCACAAGAACTGAGGAAACCATGTCACCAGTAGTGGTGAAATCTGTGGCATTCTCAGGCTGCAAGCTTGACGGCAAAGCTGAGCTCCAGCCAAAGTCAGCAGAGGGTCACAGCACCTGTGTCTCTGCCCCAGCAGCCAGGGGACCTCAGAGGACTCCAAGCCCCTGGTATCCAGGACAAAGCGTTAGTCTAATCACTGGAAAATGCTCATGTTTTCTAGAATGTCTTCGTGCAATATTTACATGTGCCTGTAACAAGGAGCGGGGGGGGGGGGGGGAGGAGGGGGGAGCAAAACCCAAAACCACCTTACCTCGGGGGCCGAGCAATGCCTGGAAATAGGTACTAAGTGATGCATCAAAGTGTTCCATTTTAAAACCTATTAAGAAAAAGAGACATTGATTAAATCTCTACTCAAAATGCTTTTTGTATTTTTTCATAAAACAACAAGAACAAATTCTTTTCAGGGAACATGCTCTGGACAAGGTTAAGTTCCTCATGTTCAAACAATTTCTTTTTAAACTCACGAAAGTAACTTATGGGCTAAGTTCTAATTTGAAAATCAAAAGAAAAGACACAATCCTGTGAATTCACTTTATAAATGAAGCACCAGTTTTCTGTGCTTCTTTTCTCAGCTCTGTAAAAACTCTCTCTGTGAAGCTGAAATCTCAGTGGGGAGAAGGATGGAACTGGATAGAAAGGAGGCAGACAGGGAAGAGCCCTTCGGGGCAAATAGGACCGCCACAGGGAGAAGACAGTTCCTCTGCTGGGTACTTTTATTACTTACTGTCTTAACGTACTCACGTCCATAGTAAAAAAAATTCAAACATTTAAAATGAAAAGCGGAGGTAAGAAAAATCTCATCACTTTGCTCCAACACAATCCCTCCACCCCACTGTTAGAAGAAGCCTACTGGTACCATTTCTTGGGTATACTTCCAGAGATTTCTCTCTTTTGAGCACAAAAGAAGTCATGCCAAATGGGAGTTTTTACAATTGTTGGTCACAACCCATTAATAGATGATCAAGTCAACTTCGCATTAGAAATAATAAACTGATCATAATAATCACAGTGCTTTGCCCTTAGTGAGAACGAATACTGTCACGAATCTTCAGTGTTACTGTACCATACTTATGAGTGCGATGTACTCAGCTGCGATGTGAAATATATTCTTACCGTGGTAACTGCAAAAAAAAAAGGCTTGGAAAAATATTGCTGATTGTTTTCACTGACATCTTGGAGATGATCTCCTATCACTGGTTACAGACCTACCTCCATCTTTAAGACTTTAAAACTCCCTATTTTCCCCCCATTTAAGATTTACATTTACAGGGTAGCGAAGCATCTTTTCATCTGTGTATTGACTAGATTTTCTATACTAAAGTTCGGAGGCATATGTTTAACTGTCTTGGTCATTACTCTCATAGAAATAACCACAAATATTTTTGCTTCCAAGGGCAAAGGCAAAATTGGTTTCATCAACTAGGCAGTTAATCATTTGCCATCGATGACACCTTGAAAGCAGCAGCGACCAGGGTTCCGTTCCAGCATCTGTCCTGCCCTGGGGAGAGACTTGCAGGGCGCGGACTCCCTCAGCCAAGAAGCCACCAGCTCCCACACACCAAGTGCCAGCAATTAGATACGCCACCTTTGTCATTCAACAGTTACACAACTAGGTAGAAAAGCGTGACAGGCTGGCAGGTGATTAAGAGGCTCCACGTTGGGCTCCTTATCAGACAATTTGGGTTTGAAACCCATTTTTTCCACCTAATAGTAATATGGCCTTGGACAACTTATTTAGCCTCCTACCTGTAACATGTGGGAAATAATAATTGCCCCTCAGGCTGTTAAGAAGAGCAAATGATCTAATACACCAATACGCCTAAGGTCCTTAGAGCAGTGCATGGCGCGCAGAAAGCCCTCCCATAAAGGTTTCCTGCTGTGTGTCTGCCGCAGGGTCCACTCCACAGTGGATACCGCCAGCGTCCGTGTGCCCTGCCCACTAAACTCCCACCAGTGAGCCCACAACGTCCAATGCAAGTCCTAACACCCCCAGGGGGCAGCAATGGAAGGTGGGACAGTTGACAACATCTCAGGAGAGAGGCACCTGTCAGCGTGAAGCATTATCTGAGCATGAAAGATGAGGCTGAAATGAACGTACTAAACCTACTGTGTACAAAGGATTGTTGAATAGGGAAAAACACAAAGAGTTCGCCTGGAGGCCTAGAACAGACTAGATTTTCACGATGGGGGAGAAGGCACGTGCTGAACACCAAAACCAACCGAGTTTGCCAACAAGCAGATGTTGGAAATGATGCACATACGCATTAACAACAAGCTGTAAAAGTCCTAGCAAGTAACAGCATTCTGGGATCCAACGTCGGGAACACACCTGACGGAAACAGTAAGAACACCCTTCTCATTTTTATCTAAGAGCCCTTTCACGGGAGCCTGTAACCAGTTTTGGTTTCTATGTAGGGAGGATGTAGAAAAGCTGGAAACAGAAGTAAAAGAATGCTCAAAAATGACAGGAAACAGACCTGTGGGGTGGAGGTGGGGGGAGAACATTCGTGGACTTAGGGAAAAAATGAGGCCCAGGAATGGGTATAAATGACCCATCGTTACAAAGATGACAACGCTGACATCATGGCAACAGAAAAGCAGCCTGGCTAAACACAAGGTAAAATTTCAGTCCAATCGCACTGAACCCAGCAGCAGGCCCCCAGACGAGACTGGGGATCTAGTATGTGGTGATACTGAAGACTTCTGTTACAGGCCATCTGTCCTGAACGATCCGAATCTGAACCCGTCCTGAGCCCTGCAGGAGGTGGCAGCACAGGGGCTCATTCTGAGACGGAACATCTCCACACGCTTCTGTCAGGAAGGGCCCAGCTGTTCTTAGACCACATTTCTTCTCAGCTTGAGAATTCTCTCAGGCTTGCAGAACTTTTCACCATCCAACTTAGGAACACGTGAAAAAGCTAGCCGAACAATCACAACAGTAGTAATTTTCAGAGAGAGTTGCTCATAATTCCTGAAACGTCTATACTGAAAAGGGGGAACATGAGGCCCTAACCAGCAGAGTCCCTGGCCGGGGAATCGGAGGCCTGGTTGTGGGCTGGACGCGGCCACGTTCATGGCTTTCCCCATCCTCTCCCCGGGCCACGCCCACGACTGGACACGTCCCGTGACCTGCTCAGAAGGGGCTATTTTTACACTGGTCACCAGGAGGCTTCTCCAGCAAAGGTTTGCTTTCATCATCTCAGCACAGTTCTGAGTTCCTGTCCAGCCGGCCACACGTCCAGATCCCTTAATACCACGGATTCATTTCTCATTCATACCACACGCTTACCAAGCACCTGCCCCGTGCCAGGAGCAGAGGCAGGACGGCCCTGACGGGTGCAGCAGGGAACAAAATTCCAGGCTGGGCAGGAACACACACGTAAAATATGGTACGTTAAGTGACTGTCAGCAAGAAAAAATAAAGCAGGGTAAAGGGGATGGGATCACGGAGCGAAAATTTACTTTGGAAAATGCAGTCGCCACTCGGAGAAGGTGACCACAGAGCGGAGAGAAAGGGCACTCCAGTTTGAGGGCCAGCTGGGGGCAGTGGCCTGGGGCCATCTCCCCTCTGTCCTCCCCTCCCCGCCCACTGGGGTTCACAGAAATCAACCCCACGGCGCGGGGAGCTCGTGGCCACCGGCTGGCAGGGGAGGCGGCTCCTTAGCTGCACTCACACCGGTCCCCGCGTCCCCTTCGCAGCTCCCTGGCTGGCCCGCCTGGCAGGAACAGGACAAAAGGTCCCAGCAAGTGAACTCCTCCCGCCAGGCCGGCCCGCCCTGCTGGGCGAACCGCGCACTTGCTGAGCAGCCTGTGGGCTGAGCTGTACTCTTTTGTACTTTTCTAAAGGAACGGGAGAGGCACGGGGCCCTGCAAAGCCCTTGACACTCTGCCTGGCGATCTGTGATCACGGGAATGGCATGACCCACTTTGCACAAGGTGTCCAACTGCACGGCCAGGTCTGTGGCCTGCCTGACTGTGGTAGATCCCCATCTTCCAAGCTGCACGTGGGCTGGGAACGTCACTTCTTAACAACCAGGCAACCTACTGGCAGCTTGGGCGAGCTGGGCCACTCAGGCACACAGCTGCTCTGGACAATTGTACTAGCAGGGACCAAGCCCATGTGCTGGGCCCATGCAAGAGGAGCTCTGGTCCTGAGTGCAGCCAAAGAATAAGCCATTCTTTGATGTGACTGGTTCCCCACACTCAGACAGGAAAAAGGGAGAGTCAGCACCTCCCAGGGGCCAGATCACGCTGACACCTAGCCAAGCATTGCCTCCCCACACTCTTTAACCAGGAGTCTCTGGCACTCGCTCAACCTACGGGGCCTCCCAGAATGACAGGTCACGACAGGGAGTAATCAGATACATTAAGGAAAATTCCAACCACAACAGCATCCAAAAGCTCTTCACGAGTTCAAGGGCCACACACAGAAAATGACAACAATGAAAACAGGATAAGGGTAGAGAACACGGGCAGGTAAATTAGAATAGATTTTAAAGAACTCCTCTGTACGCACATTTCCCAAAAGACACTCTTAGTTGAAAGCCACTTCCCACTATCAAATTCTGGAGTGTTTCTGGTAACCATGCAGCTGTATTACAATTGCGCCTCACCGTAAGTATCTCAATAGAAGAAATGATTAACTAGGGCCAGTAATTACCCTGTATTAAAAGAGGATGAGACAGCATTCAGTACACCTTCATCTAAATCAAGGATTAGTTCTGTGACGCGGCAAGTTCCTGGCACGTGTACTACGTATTTTAGGGTTGAGGTGAGCCTCAGGCCTAAATTCAAGAGAAACGTTGAAACTACCACAGCTCAGAATACACAAACCTGGAAATACTGATGAAAACAGGGCACAAAAGGGCAAAACCCGAATCCCCCAGAGAGCCGGGCTCCTGTGGAAGATCCATCTGTCCATGAGCTGGCTCTCCCCAGGAGCAGGCCCAGGTGAGTCACCTGCGTGAGGCCCAACGAGCATTCGTTTTCACTGTGATCTAGTATCACACAGAATTTGCTGGAGGCTCGAAACAAGACACAACAAGCTCTGTAGCAAACCAGTGCCCTCCCTTTCCACGTGGCCCCCAAGAGAGACAACAAACTGTGAGCAAACGGGGTGGTGGGGTGACCACAGGGAAGGTCGCTGGGGTTAAGGAGAGCTGCTCCCACCGTGATGCTCAAGATGAAGTTATTGGTCTTGGTAAGAACGCAAATGCTGAGCCTCTTGGCCATTTATACCTGGAGCAGAAGAAAGTGAGAAAGCTACTGAGCACGTGAAAAGTACTGAGATCTTAAGGCAAATTTGTTTTAAAGGATAGTAAGATTTAAAAAAATTATAAAGGAAGTTAATTACCTAAAGGAAGTTAATTACCTAAACCCACAACCAGGCTGTTTGCTGACTCTCAAGCTTAGCAGTGACGATTGATTTTCAGGGTCAAGCCCTGGTTTTTCTTGCTGCCAAGGCAATGGTGGCAGGGAGAAGTCAGCTTGCTTTGAAAGCCCCCTTTCCTGTGAAATCAGTCAAGTCACATTGCTTTTGGTTTAAAGATGTGTTTACTGCAGACATTTAACTACTGTTAGCTTCCTCATCGTGTCCTGTTTTATTTATTTATTCACTTAGAACTGTCACAGTTCATCTAAAAATGAGTCAGCTAAACTGAGCTTCCAGCTCCAAGGGGTCAGGAGGAAATCTCCCTCCACTTTCTATTCTCCAACCCATTCATCCCCTTAACAGTCAACTCCTGTTAAGCAGGCATGGGAACATTCCAAGTTGCTGCCAATAACACAAAACATTAAATGGTGCTTGAATTTGGTAGTCACAACACTGTTTCTTGAATTTAAAAAGGTTTTTCTTGGTTGGAGAAAATCAGCTTGGGAATAAGAGGAGGAAAATGACCACATCTGCTCAGAAATGTTAAAATATACAACTGTCATAGAGACCCTAAGGAGAAAAACATCTAAGCACTAACAAGCTTCCAGATACGAAAGCAAGTAGACAAGAGAATCCCTTTAGAGTGCTGGCACTTAAAAAGAAGATAACTCCGGGGCTTCCCTGGTGGCGCAGTGGTTCAGAGTCCGCCTGCCGATGCAGGGGACACGGGTTCGTGCCCCGGTCCGGGAAGATCCCACATGCCGTGGAGCGGCTGGGCCCGTGAGCCATGGCCGCTGGGCCTGTGCGTCCGGAGCCTGTCCTCCGCAACGGGAGAGGCCACAGCAGTGAGGGGCCCACGTACCGCAAAAAAAAAAAGATAACTCCGGATTAAATCTTGGCTCAGGAGAAATTATCTGCCACATCAACAGATAATTGATGTGGTCCCCTCATTCCGACAATCCAGGAATCTGTGCTTACTCTCATTCCCCCATAAGCTTCTCATACTTTCTTAGCCTCATTCTAAGGGCACATCCAACTCGCGTTAATACTCTGATGGAGTCATTCTCTCCTACTGTACAGCAAGCACGTGAGAAAGGACACAGCTCTGGCTGGGCTTCAGGCCAGTCACTGCAAAGCTGGGGCACTGCCAGGCACCACCAAGTCCTGCTATAGGTCAGCGCTGTGGTTAAAGGCTGAGCCCCTCGTTCTGGTGTAATGGACAACTGGGGTGTGGGGGGGGGCGGGGACTGTAAATGCTGCCACACTCAAGTTTTCCCTTATCCAAAAGTTAGATGAGACAGGTTGAAAGGGAAGCCCACGTCACCTCCACCTCCTTGGTTGCCACCAGTTAACTGAAAAGCACTATTCTAACCATTGCCGAAGCAGGACATTCTATTCTTCTAAAGCGGTGGAGGGTCATACCCACTCTGTTCTTAAATGAATCATCTGTGGTCCTTCCTCCCTGTTCATTCTGTCTTCAACCTTTTCTCCAAGTCCCAGGTTAGGTGTCAAGTGACTCCCCCTTGGCCTCTAGTAGCTTCTAGGGGAATTCTTATTCAGAGCTAAGGAACAGAACATATCATCGAAGTTCTTCCCCAGTAAAGACCCCACACACCAACCCACAAGCATCTGGAGAGGGGTTCACTGTAGAAAATTACTCTCGGACGACTCAATTCTCATTGGAAATCAGAAGAATAAAACCAGTGACATTTGGCTTCGGTTGAAGCACACTGTCATTTGGAAGAAGACGAAGCGAATATAGACACAGAAAGCCCCTTGCCGGTGGATGAAGGCCAGACTGCTGTGGACGGATGGAGAGCTCTGCTCCCACAAAGAGCTTTGCTGACAGTAACTCATCAATCCACACGAGGCGGTGAGACGAGGTGAAAGATCCGAGTGCCGGGATCAGGTCTTCCCATGACTGGCTTTATTTCTGTGCTCCTGGTGATGCTGAGAGTGGCTGCCCTTCATGCTACCAGTCGTCGGAAAGGCAGCTGAATATTTAACAAGCGCCTACTATGTGCCTAGCAGTATACAGTACTGCTCGTTAGGAAAACGACTGACAGAGACAGACATCACTCTGCCCTCCTGAAACACAGTGGTTGGCAGTGTGCAAAGACCCTGTGGCGAGCACTGGGCAGGAGCCCGACAGCCAGGGTTCCAGCCCCTGCTCCACCACTTACTAGCTGTGTGACCTTGGGCCAGCTACTTAATTTCCTCACCTGTAAAAGAAGGGCCATTGACAGTGCCTTCTCTATGGGATTAAATGAGTCAATAATATATGTAAAATATTTACAATCATGCGTGCACACAATAGATGCAAACGTATCTGTGTTATCATCATCATTACAAAGACCTCTGGCACTGACCAATTTCACATTCAATGTTCATGAGAGTTTTTGCTAAGCCATAGACTGGGGTCCCCTGCAAAGTCCATGGGCAAGGAAACCTGCCCACATCCACACCTCACAGCTCTGGCATTCTCTACTTTGGATGGGATGACATAATATGTGCAAATCCAGGAGACTTTTAAGTCTCTAGATAAATTCTCTGGAATGTTAAGGGGACACTGGTCACTGACTTCTGAGTGGAAGAGAAGATCAGTGTTCATACCATCAGCACAGAGCAGAAGTCAGTCTGCACCTGACATGCCTTTTGTACTCCTAGCAACTAGCACATGGTAGATGCCCAATGAGTTCATTCATTTACTACAGCTGCAGAGGGGGCTGAGATGCCAAAGGTCACAGACTTTGGGTGGAGCCGAAGTTTGAAGCCAAGTCTCCCACCCCACAGCCTACCTCTCCTAAAATACCCAGTATGGCCTTTCAAGGGGCATGTTCATAAGATCACTGTAAAGAGGATGGTGACAATATGTATGAGTGGTTTTGAGTTCACACAGCTTTATCCATGAGAATAAATGCAGAATTAATTTTAAATAACACTATCAAGTTAAAAAACAAAAACAAAACCAGTTGTATTCACAGTGGGATATTACTCAGCCATAAAAAAAGAATGAAATATTGCCATTTGCAGCGACATGGACGGATCCAGAGATTACCATACTAAGTGAAGTAAGCCCGATAGAGAAAGACAAATATCAGATATCACTTATAGGTGGAATCTAAAACATAACAGCAATTAATTTATATACAAAACAGAAACAGACTCACGCAGAAAACAAACTTACGGTCACCAGAGGGGAAAGGGGGGCGGAGGAGGGATAAATTAGTACTACGGGGTTAACGGATTAACGGATACAAATTACTATATGTAAAATAGATATGCAACAAGGATTTACTATACAGCACAGGAAACAATACTCAGTATCTTATAATAACCTGTAATGGCAAATAATCTGAAAATATATAACTGAATCACTTGGCTGTACACCTGAAACTAATACAATATTGTAAATCAACTATACTTCAATTAAAATTTTAAAAGATCAGTTGTAGGGACTTCCCTGGTGGCACAGTGGTTAAGAATCCACCTGCCAATGCAGGGGACATGGGTTCGATCCCTGGCCCGGGAAGATCCCACATGCCGCAGAGCAACTGAGCCTGCGTGCCCTATAGCCCACGCGCTGCAACTACTGAAGCATGCTTACTTGAGGGCCTGAGCGCCACAACTACTGAGCCCGTGTGCTGCACCTAGTGAAGCCCACGTGCCTAGAGCCCGCGCTCTGCAACAAGGGAAGCCACCGCGATGAGAAGCCCGCGCACCACAATGAAGAGTAGCCCCCACTTGCTGCAACTAGAGAAAGCCCTGCGCAGCAACGAAGACCCAATGCAGCCAAAAACAAACAAAATGAAAAAACACAAAAACCAAAAACAATCAGTTGTATTCACTCATGATGCTTGGTAAGAGAGACCTTACGAATCTCCATATTAAGACCTATTTGGGAAGTCAGTGGGAAAAGGGTGGCAATCCTCCTTGGCCTCATTTTCATACGCCCATCATCACTTCCACCATCTCCATCAGTGATAAAATTATAGGCTTCTGTTTAAAGTGCTGTGATTGTCAGTTATACTGTAATTATCTGCTCATTTGTTCATAAGCCCCATTAAGCTCCAAGCCTTCAAGGGCAGCACCTCTGATGTTCCCATCTGTGCCTTCAGAGCCTGGATCTGTGCCCGACAGACTGCCGATTACTGGCTGAGACTATGAATGAATGAATGAATGCCTTCACGTCTTTCAGTTTCACATCAATGGGTCTTCCAATCTGTCCGCATCTCACATTCACCTAGAAGCTTTAAAAAACAGATTTCTGGGACCCACTCCTAGAAACTGATTCAGTAGTCAAGAGGCTGAGAAATTTGTTTTTTTGTTTTGAAAAGTTCCTCAGGTAATTTTGATGGGCAGCCAGGCTTCTTTGGGAACTACTGCTGTGTACATAAGCTGGGCTTTGGGACTAATGAAATCTGTTGCAGACAGTATCCATGTATTGTATTACAATGACAAGAGTCTAGACTAGGACAGGGGTCAAGGACAAAATGTTTTTCATTCCTACAAATTAGGTTACAATTCCCTGTTTGCTCTAACTCCACCAGCCGGGGTGGGGGACGGCGGGGGGGCGGGGGCGGGAATCATCTCTTAAGCTGAAATAAACCTCATTAAGTCAGAGTCAGTTCTCCTACCTTTTAAACACAGTGTTACATAGCACATATAACATAGAGCCAGCAGGCATTAAGTAGTGTAAGCCCTTCCTCCACTCTGGAATGTTGTTGTAAGGAATACAACATAATATAAGGAGGGACCCCTTACCCTCTGGCAGCGCTTCCCAGGCTGACAGGTGTCAGTGGAGGCCAGGCCTGTAAAGCGCAGCGAGGGAGGGTCTATCCTGCTCTGTGTCACCCCCAGCAGCTGTTCTCGGGACACAGGAGGGATTTAGTAACCGCAGGCTTGGTCATACCAAGATGGGGACGTGTAAGGTACCACCAAGTGGCTGCCAACGCCAGAACTCACAGCACATACCTGCCCACAGCCAACTGGACGTGCTGCTTGGAAGGAGGCAAGGTGGACGACAGGAAGCATCCGGGCACTGGCCAAGAGGTGGGCTCTGGCTCAGGCCCCGTTATTATCAGTCCTACACTGAGCCACTTCCTATCAGCTTCAGTCCCTGGATTAGAGGACAGAGGTGTCTTCATGTGAACTTGGCATCTGTGGAAGGCAGCCTCTAAGGTGGTCCCCAGGGATCCTCTCCTGCACTGGACCAGGGCTGTGTGTAGGGCCAGTAGAACACAGCAGAAGGGATGGTGCGTCGCTTCTGGGATGAGGTTATAAAAGCCACTGTGACTTCTTCCATCATGGTCAGTATGCTTCTCACATGACTAGCTTCGGGGGACGCCAGCTGCCCTGTCGTGAGCCATCCTATGGGGGGGCCAAGGCAGAAAGAAACCAAGGCCTCTGCCAACACCCGAGCGAGTGAGGAAGCGGACTGCAGGCCCACCAGCACCTCAGCACAGACCCTGAGGCAGGACCACCCAGCTAAGCCTCTCTGGGTCTCCTGATCCTCAGGGACTGTGTGGATAATACATGTTTGCTGTTTAAAGCTGCTGAATTTTGCAGTAATCTGTTACTTAGCAATAGACTAAATTAACAGGTTGCGGGCGGTTAGAGGGGGCTCTTCAAAGCCAACTCCCCTTTCCCTTGCTGGCTTCCTGCTGCTTACTACACTCAACCAAGGCACCAATTAGAAGCACGGCCCTAAAAAATAAAAAATAAACACACACACACCCCCTTGATTTAATTGGAACGGGGAAGGAAATGAAAAGGCTTGTAATCGAAAATATAGCATTTGGTTATAAAAAGAATATAACTTTCATCTATAGTCTGAAGCTTAAGACAAGGGAGCTAACATTTATTGAGCGTCTATTACATACCAGATTTTCAAAGACTCAGTAAGGAATTATCCCGATTTTCCGGATAAGGAAACTGAAGTTCAGAGACTTTAAGTAACCTGGCCAAACAACAAGCAGGTCCATTTCGTTATCTGCAGGTTTATATGACTTAGGGTGGCCAAGTGTCCTGATTTATTGGAACTTGGTTTCCTGGGATTCAATATCAGGGAAAAAAAAAAAAGTCAGGCAAGTCCCAGGCACACTGGGAAGAGTTAGTTACCCTACTATGTACAAATCTTGTGCTCTCTGCTAACTACTACACAGAATTTTTTTTTAAGTACATTTTAAAGCTATCATTTTGGCAGCTTGTGATCTGCAATGACATTTTTTTTTTTTTTGCTGTACGCGGGCCTCTCACTGTCGTGGCCTCTCCCATTGCAGAGCACAGGCTCCGGACGCGCAGGCTCAGCGGCCACGGCTCACGGGCCCAGCCGCTCCGTGGCATGTGGGATCCTCCCGGACCGGGGCACAAATCCGCATCCCCTGCATTGGCAGGCAGACTCTCAACCACTGCGCCACCAGGGAAGCCCTGCAATGAGTTTTGAAATGTCACCTATGAAAATGGAAACCACAAGCCTTTCTAGCCTTTACCCACAGTATCCAAGAAAGGGTGTTTTCCTCCCCACCCCGAGAATGAGTAAAACAATTGCTGTTATGATAAAAGCTAGCAAGGAAATTTTTCAGCCTCAGAGTTTCTGCAGTTGGGTCCCCAAAGGATGAGTTGGTAAACCCCCACCCCGCCCAGCTTCCTGGGCCCTCGCTGAACTGCATCCAAGACAGGAGCTCTGGCATGAGGCACAGGCAGGGCTACAATCTCCTCTTCCTCTACAGAAGCCCAGAGACAGCCCACTGACACCACTGGGAAACTCCATATTAGCAGTGCCCGAGGGCTTTCCGTAGCTGGTAGGTCAGGTGGCCACCTCTCAGCAAGGTAGTGTTACCCCAACAGCTCTGGCCCTTTCTCTTTTAGAAAGATCCATATGACACCCACTAGGAATGCTATCATCATAAAGAAAGACACAGTTGTTGGTGAGGAGATGGAGAAACTGGAACACTCATACATCATTTGGGATTGTCAAATGGTACATCTGCTGTGGAAAATCGTTTGGTAGGTCCTAAAAAAGTGAAACGCAGAGCTATCACATGACCCAGCAATTCTACTCCTAGGTATATGCCCAGAAGAAATAAAAGCCTGTACCCAAGTATTCACAGCAGCATTATTTATATTAGCCAAAAAAGGGTGGGGGAGGGGTAAAAACCCAAATGTCCACCAACTGATGAATAAATAAAAGGTAGTACATCCACACGATGGAATGTTTTTCAGCCATAAAAAGGTATGAAGAACTGATACACGTTACAACATAGATGAACCTTGGAAACATCATGCTACGTTAGAGAAGTCAGACACAAAAGGCCACATATTACAGGATTCTATTTTATAGGAAACGTCCAGAATAGGCAAATGCATACAGACACAAAGTACATTAGTGGTTTCCAGGGGGTGAGGGAGGGCAGGACGGGAAGTAACTGCTGAGGTGTATGGGGATTTTGAGGTAATGAAAATGCTCTGGAATCAGATGCACTTAAATTAAAAATAAACATTAAAAAATGAGAGATGCTTAAAAAAACGTTTAAATTCTGCACACTCAAGCTCACTTGTAGAAATCCTTATACTAAGGAAATAAAAGCAGATGCGCATTAAGATTTAATTATAAGATTGTCATCAGTGATATAAGCAGCAGAAAAATACCCATCTGAAAGTAACTTGCTAAACAAATTATGGGACAGGCATACAAACAGTATGCCATCATTAAAATAAAGTTACTGGGCATTTATTCCAGAGAAAAGACTGACATGCACACAAAAACCTATATGTGAATATTCACAGCACCTTTATCTATTATAGCCCCAAACTGGAAACAACCAAGATACCCTTCAACAGGTGAATTATTAAACAAATAGTGGTATATCCACACCATGGAATACTTCTCCGCAACAAAAGGAACACACTTCTGATACATGTAACAACCTGGATGAATCTCTAGAGACTTAGTGGAAAAAAGCCAATCCCTTTATATAACACTTTTGAAATGACAAAATTATAGAGATGGAGAAGAGATGAGCAGTTACCAGGGGTTAGAGATGTAGTGAAGGCAGGAGGGAAGCAGATGTGGCTATAAAAGGGCAACATGTGCTGATGGAAACGTCCTGTATCTTTTCTGTAACAATGTCAGCAACCTCATTGTGGTACCAAACTACAGCTCTGCACCATGTTACCAGGGAGGGGGAACTGGGTAAAAGGTACTTGGGATCTGGGATCTCTGTGTTATTTCTTAGTTATGAACCTGAAATGACCTCAAAATAACAAGTTACATTAAAAAAAAATCCACAAAAGTGGAAAACAAACCAATAAACAAGACTAAGCATTTGACTTTTTAAAAAATTCAATCTCCTCACGCCCCCCTTGCACCTTCCACTAACACACAGTTGTGACTTTTTGGCATCTGTTAATGAATTCTGCTGGAAAGGAATAGTGTGAACTATAACCTCATTCATGAAAGCTTAACCCTTCACCTAAATGCTAGAGTTTTCACTACTTTAATTTTCAGAACTGTCTGATTTAGCCTCCCAGGAAACGCTTATTTACCCAGACTACTCAGGCGACAGGAATACTGTTTGACCAGCCTAATGTTCTGATTGACTTCAAGGGACCATACCTCTCACATAGGCCAGTTTTCAGAGAGTAAGAAAATCATTAAACGTATCAAATAAAATCTTCCCGAATAAAATCAAAGCTTTGATGATTCAGGGGCATTCTGTGATCTTGAAGTGTTCCAGAGTCTGAACCAATCCCATTTTACAGAACCACGGATGGAGCAGGCATAGATAACTGGGATAAATCTGTAAATCTATTCCGCCTCTCTGGTTTAAATAAGAAGTTCCTGCCATCCGTTATCTCCGTGCCGCTTTCTATTCTATACAGAACATAGAAAACTTTAGGCATCATCAATAGTTTTGAGTTGTCAGATTCTAGATGTTTTTTTGATAAATGAAAAATATGAAGAAAGGCTTACTTCATTATGAAAAATAAAAACTGTTTTCTTCTACCTTTTGGGTCACTTTCTTGTCAATCCAATGAAAAACAGAAAGTGGCGAAGAAGCACTTTTATAAAGTGGAGGAGTCCTACCGTTCTGTGATTCCGGTTTCCTGGGTGTGTGCAGTGTGGGCACAAGTTGTGCCCTGCAGGGGGCCTTGCTGCCCTCAGGACGGGAAGGAGCCTTCCACGCCCACAGCTGCCCAGAGCACAGACACTGTCTAGTAAGGGCTGCGGGGACTTCTGTATACCTCTCTCAAAATTCTCCAGTAAGATTAGATCTCTTCCTAGCAAAGTTTTTCTCCTTTTCACCTAGTGCTACTTTCAACAACTGTGCCACTGTGTTTAAAACCCCCTTGACAACCATTAAAGGTGAAATAACTGAGAATTAGGCCCTAAAGTGATTACATTTTAGTGGAACTCCAAGTAGTTTAGCAAGTCACATTAATGTAAATGAATATTCTGACTGGCTGATAACAAGAGTTTCCCTTCATTTCAATTCTCCCCAAGTACCAATATCCAACTCCAAGCTGTCATAAAAGCCATTTTGCCATAACAAAACGAAGAAAGGCAAGCCAGTGATCAAATTAGCATGAAAATTAGGTGCCCACCTACAGCTGGAACACCAAGGGAGAGACACTAACAGATCTGAAAATGACAATTAAGGACACAGTTAGGAGGAGCAAAAATATTTACGTATAGAACTTGTAAGGCACTGCAAAGTAAAGGAGCTCTTACCGTGGAGGATTCCTGGACTGAATGTCAATATTATGACAGAGTATGAGTGTGTTTCGTGTTTGATAATTGCAATCGTTGCTTTTGTTGTGGACATCCATTTACAATGCTTGGTGTCAGTCTATTTATCTCGTGTAAAAATAAAATACAGTGTGTGTGTGTGTGTGTGTGAAAAAAAAGAAAAAGAACTTGTAAGGTATCTTTCCTGAAGAAGTCAATCAGGTGAAAATTTTAGGAAAAGAATTGAGGCATATGAACCGGCATATACTGTTTAACAACATGCCTTCTGTGAGCAGCAAATGTGTTTTAAGGCATCACGGTAGGTGGCAGAGATACGGAATGTGGTCCTTCCCCCTAAACTCAGAAATCTATCACCCAGCTGGAACCCACGTTCTTAGCTCACTTAAAAACACAAATGTTCCGAAACTACGTATAAAATGGATAACCAATGAGAACCTACTGTATAGCACAGGGAACTCTACTTAATGCTCTGTGGTGACCTAAATGGGAAGGAAATCCTAAAAAGAGGGGAGATATGTATACAGATAGCTGATTCACTTTGCTATACAACAGAAACTAACAACACTGTAAAGCAAATATACTCCGATAAAAATAAATAACCCCCCCCAAAGAAACCCCACAAATGTTCCAAGACAAGACATTTAATTGGGGGGTGACAGATATAAAAGGATACATAATACCCTACTTTGATTTGGAAAAGCTATCACATATTCCTAGGCAGAACCAAATAAACACACTTAACTTGAAGAAAACTAACGGGACTACAGAAGCAGGGACATGTTTAAAATGTATTACGGTTTTCCCCAATAATTTTCTTCATATACATGAACAATTTAATATATGCCTTCAGGTTGGAGAAGGAAAGGAAGAGTGTCTTGGTCAGCTTGGGCTGCTGTAACAGAATACTATAGACAGGTGGTTTAAACAACAGACATTTATTTCTCACAGTTCTGGGGGCTGGCAAGACCAAGGTCAAGGTTCATCTAACCTTTCCCAAAGGCCTCACCTCCAAACATCATCACACAGAGAGTTAAGGCTTCAGCATATGAAATGGGGGGTGAGGGCACACAAACGTTCAGTGTATAACGGAAGGGTGGTTTTGAGAGGGAAAGGGAATGATCGTAATTGCTACTTTTAGAAAACCTAGTCTCTAAGGTGAATCATTTTCATTCATTTACTCCCTCAAGTTATCAAAACATATAATCTCTACTTTACAAAAGGGTTGTGTTCCAGATGTTACTTTGTAAACTAGTCATCTGGCCTTTGGAAAATTCTATTTTCTATATTCTATTTTGCATAGAAATAATGTGAAATTAGCAGTTCTGGACCTTTTGGGGATCCCACTCCAATTGTAAAAATACGATTAAAGCAAAGGTTAAAAAAAAAAAAGTGAAGATGACCCTCTTTCTATCCCCAGATGACAGAGAATTTGGATAAAATTGACAAACTCCCCCAAATCCTAAGGACCCTCAATCCCCAAATTAAGAACCCTAGCTATAAGTAGCTGACAGATCTCCAGATGGGCCCTAAACTACTTAACTCATAATGAAGTGCTGCCTGTGAGTATAGATTCTCACTATTTCTACACGAAAATAATTTCATGTAATATGTATAATGTGAGCTACTACCCTCTGGGCTCTGACACTTAACACTGTAATATGATCTTTGGTAAGCTGTACAGACCCCGGTTCCCTGGACTTTAAACACGTGTGTAATGATGCCTACACCCCACGGGGTTGTTGTGAGATGATATGACACGCTCGGGGCAATGCAGGGGCACTTCGATTTGCGGCAGCTGCTTTTATGATCCTGGAGCACAGTCACCGCACCGTGGGAGGCACTGGGACACAGAGCCACAGGACACACACCTGCCTCTGGAGAAGTCAGTCTCACTAGGGAGAAAGGATAACTAGCAAGCTGAGGGAGATGCCTCGACAAAGGACGTACCGATTCTACGTAGGGACCGGTGGGTCACAGTCACGTGTAAGGCTTGCCAGTGGGGGACGGGACAAAGGGGAGGGGAGAGAAAAGTGAAAACCCATGTTGGAGAAGCAGCTAAGGGCTCTACTGGTTGATTTTAGATTGGGGGTGGGGGGTGAGAGTGAGGGTGGGCGGGAGGCTGGAAAGAGAGTGATATCAAGGTCAAGTCAGAAGACTGCCACAATAGTCCACACAGGAGATGGAGGACACCGTGAGGCCACGGCAGGGGAGGGAACCAGGGGCCACAGGAGGGGTGGCAGGAAGGCGAGGGGAGTAAGCCCCAATTCTGGTTCTGACTCTGCACCCTGCACGCAGTGCTATCCTATGAGTCACGGAGCACAGGGACAAGTAGGAGGGAAGAAGGGAATAGGGAAGGTTCTGACCATCTAGAAATGTACTGCCTGGCCACCGATTCTGTTCAGCATAGACGCATCGTGCCTGCTGAGTCAACAGGCAGGCCATGTGTTGTGAATTACTGGAGTGCAAATTAGTGAACATTCACTGTAGTGATGTGTTCCCTTATAGGGAAAAATCTGCAAGATGAACTGTGCACTGAGTGAGTAATGTTAAGTATAAGAAGTTCAAGCTTAAGCTAGGACCTAAGCCACGCATTTGTTTAGGGATTTATGCTCTTCTTGTCCTAAGAAAACACTAAGCCAGCTACACTCCAACATGAATTACACACTTCAGGGGGTTGAATTATTTAGCAAATTGCTATTTCCCTTCACTAAATGGTCTGCTAATGACTGCCACAAAAAAGCTTTCCGAAGTCACCCTCCCATCAAACATCTCTGCAAGAATCTGAAAACCACTTAGGACAGCGCAGGCCACCATTTCAAATGATTTTTCTTATTTTCAAGTCCTTTTCTTTGAAGAGCATCATGATAATAGCAAGAGCAACTAACACTCAGTCCTCACTACGTGCCAGTCTTTCTGCTATGAATTTACAAGGATGATCTCACTTGACCCTCACGCCAGCCCTTTCACACGTCCCCTTTTCACAGGTGAGCACACTGAGGCAGAGAGCAGCTAAGTCCTTTATCCAAGGTCATGCCCGTAGCAGGCAGAGTGACTCCACAGCCTGCTCTTTTAACCACTGCACTCTAGTTTCTATGTTACACTGAAAATAAAAAAGGGATGTTTATTGCAGGAACTTGAAAAAATAGAAGAGGTTTTTTTTTTTTGGTTTCATTTTAAGGTAAAAACAAAAAGCCTCTGAGAGTGTGGTAGAATCCATGTCCCTCCTCCTGCCATTTACAAGCAGAGTGATCTTGGGCAAGTTAACCTCTGAAAGCCTCAGTTGCCTCACCTGAAACATTCCCTTCAAATGGGAGTAAAAATAATACCTATGTACTCAGATGAAGTGGTTCGTGTACAGCATTTAGCACAGAGCTATGCTAGTATTATATAATAAATATATAAATAAAATATATTCCACTATTCTATATGCTTTTAAAAAGCATATACTTGTATAATCTTGCATTTCAACACTGCAGCAATTACTATCCTCATGAACCTAATCTGAGTTTTGGAGCAATATTTATATAAATGCTTTAATTATTCCCCCATTATTAGTCATTTAGTCTGTTTCCAAGTTTTTACTATTCTTTTTAATAAATTTATTTATTTATTTATTTTTGGCCACGCTGGGGCTTCATTGTTACACACTGGCTTTCTCTAGTTGCGGCGAGCGGGGGCTACTCTTTGTTGCGGTACGCGGGCTTCAGTAGTTGCAGCACGCAGGCTCAGTAGTTGTGGCTTGCGGGTTCTAGAGCGCAGGTTTAGTAGTTGTGGCACTCGGGGTTAGTTGCTCCTCCGCATGTGGGATCTTCCCAGACCAGGGCTTGAACCTGTGTCACCTGCACTGACAGGCGGATTGTTAACCACTGCGCCACCAGGGACGTCCAAGTTTTTACTACTCTTAAATAATATTGTGATGGCCATCTCTGCACGTAAAACTTTAGCTGTATATTAAATTACTTCCTTGAATGAGATTCCCAGAAATTGGCCAATCATGTCTAAGGGTCTTCATATAATATATATGGCAAAATTTCTTTCCAAAACATTTTCACCTATTAACATTCCTACCAGCAGGGACTATGTGAACGGCCTATATAAACTGCACCCTGGCCAGGACTGGGTAATGTCATGAAGGAAAAAGAGATTTTATTTTTTAGTCTAATACAAAATGCTCTATGTATATATTAGAAATATAAATCATACAGAAAGCCCAACAGCTGAATAAACATTGAATAAATGTATAAAGAGTCATTTCTGGCTAATGGTCATAAAAGAAAAATGAATAATAAATTCTGTGTATCCTCTGCTTAAGAATTGATTTGTGAATATAAGCTGCAATTTAATTGGTCACTTATGTTAAGAGTTTTTCCTTCTCTCAGGTTATTAGTAAATGGAATTGTCTGCGTTCCACAAAGATCCCCCCTCAAACCCAGGAACTCAGTCTAGTTACCAATTTTTAAACCTCTAAGAGAAGTATTCGTCTTACATACACAGTAGTGATCCTTGAGGACAGCATGCATTTAAAAAGCACAGTCCAAGCATTTTTTTTTCTTTTTTTGCAGTACGCGGGCCTCTCACCGTTGTGGCCTCTCCCGTTGAGGAGCACAGGCTCCGGACGCGCAGGCTCAGCGGCCATGGCTCACGGGCCCAGCCGCTCCGTGGCATGTGGGATCTTCCCGGACCGGGGCACGAACCCGTGTCCCCTGCATCGGCAGGCGGACTCTCAACCACTGCGCCACCAGGGAAGCCCATGGACTGTTTTTTAAAAAGTGGACTCTACAAACCCAACCACAAAGGAAGGAGCCCCGCAAAGCAACAGTAAATCCGGTTCTAGTAACAGAGGCTCATAAAACTAGCTTTTAAAAAGCCAAATGTTTTCTGTATTTAAGAACTTGAATTAAGATGATGCTTCCAGGTGGTTTTTAACTGTGTACGTAACATTTTGCAGAAGACAGGGCATTGTTTGCTCTGCAGCAGCCAAATCCAGTTTATGTCATTAGTATTACTATCAATAAAGCAGCAAAAAACAGCTTGGTTTTTCCAATCCCATGTGGAGGCACTGAGTGAGCAGTTAGAAAAATATTTTGACTTGTTCACAGAGAAAGTTCATATGCATTTCACAGGATACAAATGAGAAACCCCAAGGTGTCCTCTTGCCTGCACTTTTCAGCTCAGTCACCTGCATCCAGAACAAAAAAGGTTGAACCCAAAGCTTCTATTTAGAATCAACCAACTGCTACTTGGATCATAAAAATCCTCATAACGACAAGTGGTCCACCATCGGGGGAAAGGAAATTTTGATCAGCAAAATGTCAGGCAGGCAGTGAGATAAGCTATACAGAGTCTAACAGGATGAAATGGCATTAACTCTGGCCCAATTTATCCCAGCATCAAACAAATCTCAGATCATTACAGACTGTAATGCCTCATTAATGAGTTAAGAAGACTTCGTTATGAAATCATAATATTCTTCCTTTAGAGAATCCCTGGCTTCAGGGTGGTAAGATCATTAAAAACCGAAAGCACAATGATGATTATCTGAATAGTAACTAACACTGAACGCTCAGTGTGTGCTAAGTATCACTCCGGGCACCCTCACGTGCACCACTTAATTCAATCTTCTCAGTAACCTTGTAAAGGGTCTTTTCCCTACTTTACAGAGAAGGAAATGGAGGCTCGCATACTAGAAGGTACTGCACATGATGACAGAGCCTGTACTTGGTTCGGGGGTTCAAACAAACTAAGCTCTTAGCTGCCTCTCATGGTAAAATCTGACTAAGTTTAACTCTGCTAGGAAAAATGAAAGTACATCCAACTGGCCACCTACAAATACCTATAACACACTACTGGGTTCTAAGTAACAATCTAAGGTTTTGTAAGGGATTTATGCCCAAGGCATCCTAACACCAAGACAATGGTGTACAAAACAGAATGTCACTGGACCCATGGTTACTACTGGCTACAATGTTTATGGGACATACACTTGATTTGGTTTTTCTTCCCCATTCAAATGAGTCCGAAAGAAGGTTGGTGTCCTGCTCACAGCATCAATGAAGTCATATTAAATCTCAGGTGGCAAGCCTGCTTAGAAATGACAGAAAAGCAAATAATGGTGATAATGTAATTTCAGTGAGGCTATAAGCTGAAAAGAATCTCAAGTGGAAACTTCTGGTTTAAGTGCCCTGGAGGACAACATGATACGGAACGAGAAATGTGTCCACCACGTAGAGCACTGGTCAGTTTCTAGAGCCAGGATGAGTAATGAAATGAGCTCCCAAATCCCTTTAAAATATGGATATGCAGCATATAATTAAATCAGTATGGATCTATCTCTATCTCTAGATATTACATCAACTGATGTGATTTAAAATACACAATTTTTTTTTAGAACATGGATATATAGTTAAAAGATTAAAAAAATAAAGAGACCCATGGCAATGAGTTTGGGATAACGATCTAGTCTTAAACCAAGACAGAAAGTTGAGGAATGGGCTATCATAAAATCAGAATGTCTCCAACTCCAAAGAGTATCAAGAAGGAGAAGCATTAGCTTGAGGTTTGACATAGAACTTTCAGAGAGTACAAATACCAGAGAGGGCCTGTGGGGATATTGCATAAATAAGCACCTCCCCTCACCCAACAGCTGGGAGTACAGATTAACCTGAGGCCAAGGACTTTTTTTGGACGCTGATAACCCCGTTCCCATACAGCCTGAAAAAGGTAGAAAGGCACTGTGCCAAAGGTCGCTGGGTCTCCTGACTCTGCCCCGCCCCTAGGCCCAGTTCCAAGGTGAGGATCCCATCCTGGGGTTAAGTTCCATCAGGAAGGTCAGTGCTCAGCTCATCCTCCAAAATGCCATTTGCTTCGCACTCTATTTACCACCGACCAACCTCCTCGGGGTTGGATGTCCTGTCCAAGAACAAAACAATGTATGGAAAGCTACAGCAGAGGAGAATCATGTGGGTATTTACTCTTCAATCCAAAACAAATTCTAGGTTAAGATACCCATTACTGTGTCATAAACCAGCATATGATACTTACATCCAAGTGTCACATCTATCCATTTCAGTACCCATATCTTATCTATCACTTACAGGAATTTAGGGTGGTTATAAGCCCGCTACAGATACGTACGTGTGCCAACTACGCACAAGCGCTCTTCTTGATGGAGGGGACAGGAAACAGTCCACAACTGTCTAACTTATCTGGAATCACACACACATAGAAAGTTAATACCACAAGAACACCCAGTAAAAGACAAGAAGCACCAAAGCACTGAGCACTGTGGGGAGGAGGGAGAGATCTGGGGCTGGGATGCCCAGAGAGACTCCCCAGAGGAGTGGGGCTTGGACCAACCCTTAAAAGAGCAGTAGGTATGGGTAGGCCAAGGGATTTGGGAAGTGTATTCCAAATGAAGGACAGCATCCAAGGAGCAGAGGGGGAAGGGGGCCGCCACACTTTGGGAAGAATGAAGCGGTCACATGACTGACTGGCATGTGATATGATGCCGCCTTCACCAGAAAAGTGTCGGCAATGATTTAAAACACATTAAAACATGTGAACGCTCCATAAATGTTAAATGAATTTATTCCGAGCAGCGGATCAGGACAGACTTCGCACAAGTGGCATGGGGCCAGGTTAGTAAGGGTTTTTACCAGGTGGAAGGCCTAGGAGGCAGAATGCTGATGGGTGTTTCAAGCTGAAGCACAGCCTGAAAGGAGGCGTGGAAGCGTGGAAGGCTACGGCAGGCAGGGGGCAGCGCACCTGGGCAACAACACCATCTCTGGGCATGCCGATGCTCTCCCCTAGTACCTTATATACACCCACCTCTCCCGTCCGCACCACTAGCCCAGGCCGTGTTCTTCCATGTGGACTCCCAGCTGGCGAGTCCCGAGCACCCAGCCCTGTCCCCTCCCATCCATCCCCACACACTGCACCAGAGCCACCAAAATCTGCAGGCCCACTCCTGCCTGAAGCCTTTCAACAATGTGTCCCTTGTTCTCTGGATACGACCTACAATCCCTCATTTGCTTAGAGCCCCTCCATCACCGGCTCACACCTGCTTCCAGCCCAAGACTGCCCTCCCCTCGTGCCCACTGCCCCGACCACACCCACCTCCCTCCACCTTCTCCTTTCTGCAGGCACATCCTGTGCAGGGAAAGCTCCCTCAGCCTCCTGCATAAAGGTCCCTCTGACCTCACCTCTGCATAAAGGTCCTTCGCTCAGACAAACCCTCCCTGACTCCTCTTCCCCAAAGCCCCAGGTTTGGTGAGGTCCCTCTGTTTACACTCTAATCACAGCCCAGATATGAATGAACACTGAGGACCTAAGTCCTCGAGGACAAGGGCTGTGTGTGTCTGCTTCACATGGACCATCAGCTCGGTGCTGGGCACACGGGGGTGCCCACTGCATATCTGGGGGATGAGTGCTGCAGGGTCAAGAGGCTGGAGAGCAGACTGGGGACAAGATGGGGAAGACCTTGAAAGTCCTCTGACCTTTATTCCACAAGCAGTGGGTTAAAACAGCCGGGGCCCCGGGCAGCCTTGCCAGCAACGCTGCTGCCTCCATCACTGCTCCCGGCACCAACCAGTGGGGCTGACTCCCTTTATGACTTTCATCAAAGGAAGCAGCAAGAAAGGCTGGGGCTGCTTCCCACGCCCCACCCCACACCGCCCCCGCTTCTGAGGAAGTCCCCAGCGCAGCAGGGCTGCCTTGCCACCCAGCGGGGCAGGAGGACACGGCTTCCACCTCACCTGCCTCGGACGTGCGGTTGGTCGGTTCATGCAGCAGGCGGCACGGTGCCCCCTGATCTGCAGGCAGAAGAGGCTCCCTCCGCTGCAGGCTCTAACTCAGGGCCCCAAATTTACTCCACTCGGAAATAGGACATTCCTCCCCCTCTTAAAGGAGGGTCCTCCCCCGCCTGCCCCCACTGGCAGCCAATTCGCTGTGGCGATTACCATCACCTGATCTAGAACTTCGATGTCCATCCCCCCCAGCGCTGGCTCCTGGGGTGTGTTTCCCCTCAGCGTGGACCTCAGTCGGTCATCCCACAAATACTCTTGACGCCACATCTGCCCCTGTGGAGCCTTAATCCTCGGTAAATCCAACTGGCCGAACTGACTCGTTCTGCTGAGATTCAGGCTGTCAATATGAATTCCCGGAAACTCCCTCGCCTTCAAATGTCAAGGCGCTTGTTACATGCTAGAAGTGGATGAAACTCCAAACATTATGCCAAGAAGCCAGACACAAAGGGCGACATACTGTATGATTCTGTTTATATGAAATATGCAGAATAAACAAATCCATAAAGATAGAAAGATTAGTGTTGCCCAGAGGCTGCAGGGAAAGGGCGGGCAGAGAACGGCTGATGGGCACAGGGTCTCCTGTGGGGGATGAAAATGTTTCAAGATTAGACACAGGTGGCTGGAGCACCACACTGTGGGTGAACTACATGCACTGAACTGTCCACTTCAAAATGGTTAATTTCAGGGACTTCCCTGATGGTCCACGCTTCTACTGCAGCAGGCATGGGTTTGATCCCTGGCTGGGGAACTAAGATGCCGCGTGCTGCACGGCCACAAAAAAAAAAAAAAAAAAGGTTGATTTCGTAGACTTTTGCTTGGAAAAAAAAAAAATCAAATACTTAAAAAAAACCCCGAAAAACAACCTACTCTTTCCCCTCCCAATTCATAAAGGGAGGCTTAGCATCTCCTACTTTCCTGCCTCCTTCAAGAACTGACTGTTCAACTCCACTTCCCCCTTTACCTTCAATTTCCTCTCTCTGTAGGATCCTTTTATCAGCTGACAAATCTGTTCAAGTCTCCCCAACCTAAAATCTTTCCCCTTAACCCTATTTACCCTTGAATCTCACCTAGAACCACTTCAAGATCTCATAAAAAGCAGCCAACATCAAACAGCCTTCACTTTTTTAGCTCCAATATTCCCTCTAGTTCTATTTCCGGCAGTAAGGCAGTCTACAGATGCTGAAACCTATGTGCGACTTCTAAAATTGGCAGATAAAATATACACAAAACTTATAAAAATGAATAGACGAACCTGCAAGAGACTCTGAGGTCAAGACTGAGCCGGGCAGGAGTCAGTAAAAGGAAGCTGTCAGACACCCTAGGAGTTGCATGGTCTAGAGAGACCTGAGCCACACATGGCTATTTAAATGTAAATTAAGTAAAAGTAAATGAAAAACCTCAGTTCCTCACTTGCATTAGCCACACTGCAAGTGCTCTGTGACTGGTGACTACTATACTGGACAGTGCAAAATATATCCCAGAGAAACACCTCAGCATCTGGAAGCGAGCAGCTCAGTGTGCACTGGCACCTCATTCAGACATCACAGAACCTGAGGTTATAAACATCCTGAAAAAAGTCCCTAGAGTAAAGGAAAGGGGAGGCAGATGCCGGGTTGACGAGTCCCCAGAGCAGAACTCTACATGATCAGACATACAAAAAACGCCAGAAGAACCTTTGTGTAACACAAGAATATAAAGGTTAAATGGTTAAAGAGAACAAGGTGATGTGGGGACGCGATGCAGGAAATTTTGATTAAAGCAAAAGCGCTGTCCAAAATCAGCAGTAACTAAAAAGAAAGTTAAGTAGTATCTATCAAACAGGCATGAACAAAAAGGACGTTAGCTATTTTTAAACTGTTCCAAAAGACAGGCAATCTGAAGGCCCCAATACAATAATGTATAGATGGCAAAGAGAATGCGGGGGGAAAGAAATGATCATCTCGAACATCTAAAAAGGTATTTACGGAATTTCCCTGGCGGTCCAGTGGTTAAGACTCCATGGTCTACTGCAGGGGGCGCAGGTTCGATCCCTGGTCGGGGAACTAAGATTCCTGTATGCCGTGGCATGCATGCATTCATACATACATGCATGCATGCATGCATACATAAATAAATAAAAATTTTGAAAAAGGTGTTTACACCACACTGAGACCTTACTCTTGATTAACTCCTTTCTGCTCTGGATTTTTATTTTACAAACTGACCACTAGGGCTTCCCTGGTGGCGCAGTGGTTAAGAATCCACCTGCCAATGCAGGGGATGGGGGTTCGAGCCCTGGTCTGGGAAGATCCCACATGCCGCGGAGCAACTAAGCCCGCGAACCACAACTACTGAGCCTGCGCTCTAGAGCCCGCGAGCCACAACTACTGAAGCCCGCGTGCCGAGAGCCCGTGCTCCGCAACAGGAGAAGCCACTGCAGTAAGAAGCTCGCGCACCACAAGGAAGAGTAGCCCCCGCTCGCCCTAACTAGAGAAAGCCCGCGTGCAGCAACAAAGACCCAACACAGCCCAAATAAATAAAATAAAATAAAATAATTTTTAAAAAAACCAACAAAAAACCCTGAACACTACAGTCCTCCAGTAGAGCACCTATGCAAGCAACCAGCATATTCAGATGACATAAATTTACTTTTAAATATTATCCTACCGAAGTATGGTACTTACACACATACAGATACATTTATTTAATAAAATGACCAAAACCAGTCCACCTGATGAAGTTCACGTACAAAGGTGACATTCAGAGATCCTCCTGTGACATAAATCAAGAAATTTATTCAGGCAGAAGGACTCAGGAGGCAATAGCTGATGAAATAAGACACCACCACCCACCCCCAAGAAGGATGTTTTCATAGCCAAGTAGAAGGTTGGTCCTTATTTAAAAATACAATAGGCTCTAGTTAGAACAGGGGTTCTCAAAGTGTAGGCCAGACACCTGAAGGTCCTTGGGTCCTTTTCAGGGGTTCTATAAGATCAAAACTATTTTTGTAATGTTGCTAAGAGATTACTTTTTCAATCTCAACTCTCTCTTCACTGTTAAGTGACCCAGAGGCTACATAATGTGTGATATCTCAAAAGATTGAATGCAGAAGCAGAGAAGAGGATCCAGCTGTCTTTCATTAAGCCAGATACCAAAGTGATGGGCAAAAGCAGTCAAATGTCTGGTTTCACTCATTTCTTTTTGTTTGGAAAAGAATATTTTTCATAAAAATATAGACAATGTTATCATGTAATGCGCTAATTATTACTTTTAGATGTATTACTATTTAAAATTATTTAAAAATAATTTAAAATCAATTTCTAATAGAATAAATACCAATAGATATAACCCACATAAACAAAAGCTCTGAGGTTCTCAGTAATTTTTAGAAGGGCAGGTCCTAAGACCAAAAAGTCTGAGAGTTGCTGTATTAAAAACCGCATACAGAATTTTTTCCCCTCTGTAAGGTTTTATCTCTAAAAAGACATTAATTTAGCTTCTCAACTTAAAGGCAAAATTCCCAAATATACCTCAAAAAGAGCCAGCTAGCAGTAATGAATAAAACGTACAATGAATATATTTTAATTTAAAGCACTCTGTGAAATAATTACATTCTTACCGGTTTCCCAGTAACTCAAATTATATACAGCAGGATGAGCTGATTTTCACATTAGTATGTGGGCTAAAACCTCTGAACGTTTCTTTAGCATGATACTTCCCTTTCAAATGAAGATACTCCTCGTGGAAACTCTTATTCACCAAAACCTAAAACTTTAAGTCGTAAGTAATAAGACCTAAGTATCCTGTGGCTAAGTCACATTAGGTAGTACTGCAGCTAAAATGTTATTAACTCACCAGCCAGTACACAGATGCTGAAGTGCTTACGTACATATATATATACATACACACACATACGTATGAGAGAAAGAGAGAGAGCTCAGAATCAGTCAAAAATTCATTTTCCGGCCACTACAAAACATCTTTTAAAACAACACACTTTCCATTTAACTATCGCCTCAGTTGTCCAATTGTCACTGGGTCTTCCGTTCTCTGATTCATGTTGCTAATGAGTCCAACAGAGCGTCAGGCAGGAGGTTTCCCCAAACTTAAAAGTGCACCCTGCTCAGGGGAGCACATCTGCCCGGTCAGGGGCTCACCTCCTTCTCCCTCTAAATGGGGTGTCAGTGGCAGGTATGTCCCTGACATCACACAGAAATATAATTACCAACAGGAAAGCAGAGTCCCCACTGGAGGAAGAAAAGCAGGTCAGCAGAGACAGACAGAATGAATATGAATAAGAGGGAGAAAATTACAGGACACTCCCTTCTCCAAAATAAGAACCTGAAGGTGACATTTCAGAGCTCCAAGCATGAGCCCCCATCATTTATTCCTTTGACAGAGAGCAGTGTCAACGGGAGAACAAATCCTGTGTGAAGCTTAACACTCACTTGCTATAAAGGTGTATTATGTCCTCCCATCCGTTGTGAAGAAACCCAGTGCTTTCAAACAAGAGCTCAGGGTGTTCACCTTAGGTCACGGCCACAGTGCAGTTATCTGCAGGCTTCTCTCTACAAAATGATTTCTCTATTTGCTTTCTTAGTTTGGAAAACATTACAGAGAAATGCCTGTATGCCAAGCGGACTGTCTCATTAGGGGAAACAACTTGATTTCAAGAAAGAAAAAAATCATGACTGTTTCCTGGGGACAGCACAGTTGAAATGTCAATAATGGGCACTGGGGTCCAGACCAACCCCTCCTCCCCCACCTCCTGCTCAACACGGCTTAACCCTGCCGCACTTGGTTGCCGGATACTGTGGGGCCTTTGTTTTACAGGGATACCAATTGATGCGAAAGACAACTCACCAGGTAGCACCCACAAATCTTATTTAATCAAATCAAAGAGCAAAGGGAAGGGAGAGCAGAAAGTTTAGTTGGTTAACTTAGAACGAATGACATCTCGTGTTAATCTTATTTTTTCTGGAGAATGAAATGTAAGTAACTCATTGAAATTAAACTGATTTTCATGTGTGGTTTATGGACATCATTATTAGTCATAACTCATCTTCAAAGGCTTTTTTTTTACTTATATTCAGTACAATCTTCACTGAAAACTTTTAAACTTATGTTACTCGATACACTGCCACCAAGTAGAAGGACAGTGATCAGAGTGCTAAGACGGCAGCAACAGACAGGTAGGAAGGCAATGCGGTGCCACAGTAAAACACCTCTAATGTCAATACACTCCACACAGCTCCTCGGAAATGGTCCCTCTCCCATTTCTCAGGAAACAGGTTGTAACTTCAATCATTACAACCAAGTTCATTATGAAGAACAAAGGAATTCAAAAACCAAGAACTCGGGCTTCCCTGGTGGCGCAGTGGTTAAGAGTCCGCCTGCCGATGCAGGGGACACGGGTTCGTGTCCCGGTCCGGGAAGATCCCACACGCCGCCGAGCGGCTGGGCCCGTGGGCCATGGCCGCTGAGCCTGCGCGTCCGGAGCCTGTGCTCCGCAACGGGAGAGGCCACAGCAGTGAAAGGCCCGCGTACCAAAAAAAAAAAAAAAAAAAACCAAGAACTTTCAGGACTTTCAGTAACCAAGTCTAAAATAAGTATATATATAGTTCAGTGGCAAATTGATATTTTTAAAAAACAGATGTGGAAATGTTCTAGCAAGTACCATCCATTTCCCTTTTTCCAACACAAGCCAAGTTTTGTTTAGGGCTCTATCCTCCCCAGTTCAGTGGGTGAGATCTGATAGGGCCAGGACCTGGGGGCAGGTTGGGGGTGGGTAGGTAAGCGTGTGACCCTGATGACCAGCTGGGTGATAGACCAACCGGAGCCAGAGAGGCTTCTGGGAAGATGACCTGCAGCACAGGGTGAAATATGCAAGGAAGGGTCATGGATGATGTTATTTTTATTTTTTTTAAACAAGTATTTAGTATTAACTTATTTTTATTTAGTAAAAAATTTTTTAAAGATTCACAGAATTGGACTTCCCTGGTGGTGCAGTGGTTAAGAATCCTCCTGCCAATGCAGGGGACACGGGTTCGAGCCCTGGTCTGGGAAGATCCCACATGCTGCAGAGCAACTAAGCCCGTGAGCCGCAACTACTGAGCCTGCGCTCTAGAGCCCGTGCTCCGCAACAAGAGAAGCCACCTCAACGAGAAGCCCACAATGAAGAGTAGCCGCCACTCGCAGCAACTAGGGAAAGCCCGCACACAGCAACAAAGACCCAACGCAGTCATAAATAAATAAATAAATGGGGGGGGGGAGAAAACAGTCACAGAATTCAAATGGCCGCAAAAAAAATTTAGGCAAAAAACACTAAGAAAAACTTCTTAATTTTAAGGAATGTGACATACTGGATTCTTCAAAAGGGCTGCTGAGTCTCTTCACCAGAAAAATTTAAAGACAGGGTACAGATGAATCATGACCAATGACACCCAATCCTGTATCCCCAACTCCACGCTCAAGGGCCAGTTTCCATCTGCTCTCTCCACCTACATACATGAGGTGCTTCTGAACCTTAAACCCAACAAGCCAAGCCTCCCTTCCTCCTGACTCCCTCCAGGTGATTTCCTGCCCAATCACCTTCCCAGGAACCCAGCCTGAAAGCACACTCCACCCCACCACCAAGAGTGGATCCCAGGCCAGCCAGGGCTTCAGGCTTGTTCACAGGCCCTGCGAGTCCAGTCACCCACTCCCCCACCGCGGCCTGCCTCAGTCTCGTCACCTCTTTGCCAGAACCATCTTCTATGAACTCCCTGGCCTCCAGAACCTCCCCTCATCCAGTCCACCTAATGCATGAATCTGTCACATTGATCTCTTAAAGCGCAACTCATTCACTCAGCAAACAAGTACTGACCGCTGTATCAGATAACCAAGGACCACAAACTTAGTGGCTTGAAACACCACAAATGCATCTTAGGGGTCAGAAGTCCAAGACGGGTCTCAATGGACTAAAACCAAGGTGTGGGCAGGGGCGCGTTCCGTTTTGGAGGCTCTATGGGAGAATCCTTTTCTTCGCCTTTTCCGGCTTCTAGGGACTGCCTGTATCACTCCATTCACAGTCCCCTCCTCCATCTCAAGGCCAGCAACACTGGGCCAAGTCTCCTCACACCCCACCCTTCTACTTCTCTCCCGCCTCCCTGTTCCATACTTAAGGACCCTGGGGGTTACCCTGAGCCCACCTGGATAACCTAGGACCCTCCCTGCTCCAGTCAGCTGATTAGCAACCTTAATTCTGTCTGCAACCTTAATGCTGCTCTGCCTATAACCCCACATATTCATGGGTGCTGGGGATTAGGACATGGACATCTCTGGGGGCCCTTATTCTGCTGACCATAAGCGCCTGATACAAGGCACCGGGAGGGGCAAAGGTTAAACACAGACTTGGCTGTCAAGCTTGTGTTAGTTCTTTGATACCAACTGTTAACTGGCTCCCGCTGCTTAAAGAATTGAGCCTAGGGCTTCCCTGGTGGCGCAGTGGTTGAGAGTCCACCTGCCGATGCAGGGGACACGGGTTCGAGCCCCGATCCGGGAGGATCCAACATGCTGCGGAGCGGCTGGGCCCGTGAGCCATGGCTGCTGAGCCTGCGCATCCAGAGCCTGTGCTCCGCAACGGAAGAGGCCACAAAACGCCTGCATGCCGCAAAAAAAAAAAAAAAAAAGAATTGAGCCTAAACCACTTAATCTGCTATTAAAGCCTTCCATGATTTCGAAACACTCCTGCAGGATTATCTCACACTACTTCCCTGAAGTACCCTAGCGCTGTCCTCAGCCTGCAGAACCGGGAGCACCCAACACACCGGCTTCTGCTCCACAGCCACACGCACACCGCACTCCAGTCACACGCCACCTGCCCTCTCTCTGCCTTCTCTGAATGCCCACAAAGCCCTGTTGCGCCAGTTGGCCATTCAGCAGTGACACAAAGGGTTCAGGCAGAGGGATGACCCTGAGCCAGCTGTGTGGCCCGGGCATGCCACTTGACAGCCTTGCTTTCATCATCTGTCAAGTGAAAAGCAGCCCAAATTAGTCTAAATCCGTTCCCAGTTCTACGAACTGGGGGGGTTTGTATCCATTTTTCTCTCAACCCCCAAAGTCACTGTCCAATCAAGGTCACCATCACGTCAACTGGATTAGTGCACTCCCTCCCGATAGAGGGTCCCTGCCTCCAGCCTTGCATTGCTCCCACTCCCCAAAAAGCATCTTTCTAGGTTACTCACCTCAAAACCAGTTAAAGGCTCTTAGGAAAATGTCCAAACTCCTCAGGGTGGCCCCAGACCCCTGCTTCCTCCTTCGATTTTCCTATCAGTTCCTCACGTGCTACCTGCTTCCTCGCCTCGGTGCCTTTGCCTGAATGCCTACTTCCTCTTTCCACCCGGCAGATGTCTGCTTGTTCTCCAGGCACCCTTCCCCGGCCCTCCCGGTCTGATTTACGCGTCCTTCCCGTCTGCGCCCATAGCACCCCACACTACGCTCTCCGTTCTCATCACCGTGGTAGTCCTGTCTGTTCCCCGTCAGGATCCTCCACACTGCAACTTCCACACGGGCAGCACCGTCAGTCAACCTCATCCACCACCCTAGGTACAGACTGGGGGTGGTCACCCAAATTCTGGATAGAGCAGAAGGACCTGCTCACAGCCACCCAGAATCAAGATGAGATTTCCCGGTCTGCCTTGCAGCGTCATGTGGCTGCACGTTTAAAGTTCTGGCCAAGCAGACATAAGCAAGATTGTCTAGGGGCAGTTTCTGGGAACTTCCCTAAGAGAAAGCACAAATGAATCCTCTGTCCTTTCTGCCTCTGTCTCTTCCTCCATCCTGCTGCCTCTAAGCCTTACACACAGTGAGCTAGGAGCCTACAGTTGGGTCATACCTGTACCTTTCTCCAGCCCTTTATGGGAAATACAATACCTTGCTTTGAGATGCCATTATTGGAACCATCACTATTTTGGAATCCCTGTCGCCTGCACTCAAATTTAATTGCAACACACACAGCCATATCCACAGCACCAATAATATCTGTTGCATCAAGTACATACCTCACCTCTTCTACTGGATTATAATCTATTTGTCAGTAGGTGTATTGTCATGTGTCTCTGCGGGATTCATGCACCCGAGCAGAGGGCAGCACACAGAACTCCTCTACGGTGAGTAAGTGTGGATGGTCAATGAATTGATGACCACGTGGTTACTGATGCAGACAGACTCAGTCCAAGCTACACGGGGCTACCTTAACCTTGGCTCACTGCTGCGGCCAACCAAAATAAAGTTAAAAAAAGAGTGTCTACACCACTATGTATAAAATAGATAACTAATGAGGATCTCTTGTATAGCACAGGGAACTCTACTCCGAGCTCTGTGGTGACCTAAATGGAAAGGAAATCCAAAAAAGAGGGGATATACGTATACGTATGGCTGATTCACTTTGCTGTACAGCAGAAACTGACACAGCAGTGTAAAGCAACTATACTCCGATTAAAAAGAAAAAAAAAAGTGTCAGTTTCTACCATTATTTGATCAGGGAATAGTTCAGAGCCTAGACACCAGAGTTCGTTCTCTTCCTTCCTCGGGCACAGGGTCACCAGTGTACTCTATCACTGGCTTACTCCACCTAAAAGCTCTACAAGGTAATATACAAATAAGCAAGGTCCTTTAACACAGACATTAAAAAAACATCCTCTGCTCCTGGGCAGGTGGGATGTCTAGCAATTTGCTCTACTCCCTCAGCCTGGCTGGGGGAACAGCAACCCTAAGCAGGGAAACCAGTGCCCCAGAGCCCGCTTCCCCAGGTGGGCCCCTCATCTGTGCAGTGTTACGAAGTCTCAGGCCTCTCAGGCTACTGAGGCGTATTCACCTTCACACAGCCATAAGCACAGGTTACAGAACTGATCGTACTTGAAAGGTACATATTTAGAGACATGCGTGCAAGTAATTGGCAGATACCTACTCCATGCCAGACAGTACACAGGTTCCAAGGATACGCGGGGAGCGTGCCAGGCGCTGAGCAGGGACAGAAGGAAAGCACTCGTCATCCTCACTTGCCGAATGAGGAGACTGAGGCACACAGAGGTTAGTCAGTCATGTATAACCAAGGTTACACAAGCCGGAAGGGGTGGGAACATCTAATTGAGTCAAATGCATCGAAGGTTCTAGGCTGTATGAGTTTGACTTACAAAGAACAGGGCCTCTTCTGTTATTTAGTTTGCTTTGCTTTTGTGTTTCTGTCGGTGCAGAGCAATTGAGGAAGCATCCAAATACAGCCTACAAGGCACATCTGGGGAGACGTGAGTCTGTGGTGTGTGCAGAGTGAAAAGTGCCGGCAGAAAACGACGCTGGATCAAGGATGGCCCTGACAGGGAGTAAACAAAGGTGTGAGGGTGGAGCGCATGATCCCATTAACCTGTCACAAGACCTCTGTGACAGCACAGCTGGGAGCAGAACACAGGGAGGCAGGAAGGAGGAGGGGGAAACCAGGCACCTAGGAAGGACTGGTGGGCGGCGGACAGGGCAGAGCCCGAATGGACACCTGGTGACTTGACGGTTGGAGGGAGCGGGGGAAGGATGCAGCTGACAGGAGAAGGACCCAGGCAGTGCTGCCAGCCTGACGGCCTGGGCACACAGGCGATGGCGGTGCTCCTGGCCATGCTGGCCAACAGGAGACAGGTTTGGAGGGCAACCAGGTGAATCAGCAGATGAGAAGTTCTGCACCTGGAGCCGTGCGGCGCCCTCATGTCACTCTGGCTGCAGATCGTTCTCCTCCCAGGTCACTGTAAGAAAGTCTTCCTACCCTCCTCCGTTGTTGGGACGCCCTTGTTAACATTGTCGGCTCACCTGCATCTTTCTGCCCGGGTGGGCTTTTAAGGCTTCTAGGCGTTTGTACGCTTTTGGTTTAAAACCATGGGGGGAGGTATGGAGCCCATTGCTGGCAGGTCTTTTACTTGCTGATTGTGTATTTCTGGGGCTAGATTTTAAAGCAGCCCTTTTGGTTGTTACTAGGAAGACATGTTAGGGAAAGAAAAAAAAAAAAGAGTGACTTTTGTCAAAAGCTAAATGCTTGAAAAATTGACCCAATTAATACAAGTTTTAGGTGAAGTTCTTTGAGACATGAAGGGAGGTAGGATGCGTTCTTGGAAAGGTCTTTTCAGATTCTGAAAGGCTTTTCAAAGTGCAAGCGTTGGGGTATCCCTGGTGGCACAGTGGTTAAGAATCCGCCTGCCAGTGCAGGGGACACAGGTTCGAGCCCTGGTCCAGGAGATTCCCACATGCCGCAGAGCAACTAAGCCCGTGTGCCACAACTACTGAGCCTGCACCCTAGAGCCCGTGAGCCACAACTACTGAGCCCACATGCCACAACTACTGAAGCCCATGCACCTAGAGCCTGCGCTCCGCAACAAGGGAAGCCACTGCAACAAAGAGTAGCCCCTGCTCACCACAACTAGAGAAAGCCCGCGTGCAGCAATGAAGACCCAACGCAGCCAAAGATAAATAAATAAATAAATAAATAAATTTACTTTTTTTTTTTTTTTTTTTTTTTTGCGGTACTCGGGCCTCTCACTGTCGTGGCCTCTCCCGTTGCGGAGCACAGGCCCCGGACGCGCAGGCTCAGCGGCCATGGCTCACGGGCCCAGCTGCCCCGCGGCATGTGGGATCTTCACCAACCGGGGCACGAACCCGTGTCCCCTGTATCGGGAGGCGGACTCTCAACCACTGCGCCACCAGGGAAGCCCTAAATAAATAAATTTAAAAACCAATAAATAAATAAAGTGCAAGCGTGGAAAAAGCTTGTGGCGAAGGGGGGCAAGAAAAAGCAGGTCCAGAAGTTTACTCTTGACTGTACCTGTCCTGTAGAAGATGGAATCATGGATGCTGCCAATTTTGAGCAGTTCCTTCAGGAAAGAATGAAAGTGCATGGAAAAGCTGGGAATCTCAGAGGAGGTGTTATAACAATCGAAAGAAGCAAAAGCAAAATCACTGTAACTTCCGAGGTGCCTTTTTCCAAAAAGTATTTGAAATATCTCACCAAAAAATATTTGAAGAATCATCATCTACGTGATCGGTTATGCATAGCTGCTAACAGGAAAGAAAGTTATGAGTTAACGTTACTTCTAGATTAATCAAGATGAATAAGAGGAGGAAGATGAGGACTGAAACTCAGTTACCTGGAGTATTTTATATGAATTCTTAAATAAAATTTAGGAAAAAAAAAAGAAATGTCTGAGATGGACAATGGGTTGGGTGGGTGGGTGAATACTTGAATCCATGGGTTAAGTAAATCACCCGCTGAGATTGGTTTTCCAACAGTACTTTGCAACTATTCACCTACATCTTGAATTTCAGGAAGCACTTTAAAATATGCCAGTCCCATTTCCTAAAAGATGGTAAACTCAAGCATGGAGCTCTGTACCAGGGCTCCATGTAGAGCACCCACCTCACTCTGCACTCGCAGCCACCTTCCTCTGGGTCGCTGAGCCTCTTCCAAATCTACCGTGCCTTGCAAAGAAAACAAAAAGGATCTGCCATAACAAGCCCAGTACATACAGCATTCTCCTGGGTTCACGAAGTCCTGAAACACTGTCTTTAAGGGGGTATTTGGAGAAGCTCCGACCTGTTTCACAGGACAACCGCCTTCCTGGCTGAAACAAACTTGCAGACAATGCAAGGCCGCACAGATCTGGATATGAGATCCTCTGCAAGCCTCTAACTGGTCCCTTAAAGACCCAGCTTAAAGAGGCCGAGCTCTACTTCCACCCCATTTCTAACATACAAATCAGACTTGCAGTTGCAGTCTGCAGTTGCAGATAGCTGGGAGACAAACATTTAAGCGGCTTTTAAGCAACATTTAAGCAACATTAAGCAGCTACTTATAATTCTAAATCTGACTGCAGCCTGATATGATTACTTGATTAACTGACGTGATTACTTGAATATTCAAAATAAATTGTCATGGTCTCCAAGCTAATTCATACAAAATATACAAAGGCAGCGTTACAGCCTTGGTTGAAATTAAAAGAGGGTGGAGAAACATAATTAACAAAGATAAGTTATGTACTCCCCCTGGAGAGAAAATTTCTTAGATTTTAATTCAAACCTGTGTAACATAAATAAGAGTGTGTCACGAAAACACATTTCTTTTTAAAAACTCAATCTAAACCTCCATATTTTATAACTGTTGTTCAGGTGTGTGTGTGGGGGGGTGGGAATGGGAGGAACAGGCAGGGTTAAAATGTGTTTCCAAAAGAAAAAAGCCTGGTACGATCTGGCATTTTTAAAAGCAAACACAACCCAGCAATCAATCTATCATGTCCTCTACAGAGTGTCTAAAGCCAACAGTTATTTTATCACCTGGTAACATTCCATGTTAATATATAAACAATTCTGTGAATTTTGTGATCCTCATATTTTAGGAATTATGGTAGTTAACAGCCATCATAATGTTGTCAGACCTAGTGACCCACACCCAGAAAGAAAACGAGGAGGTCCTAAAACAGTAAGAATCCCAAGAGGACTGAAGGGCTGGGGAAGATGTTATTCTGAACAGCCCGAACAAGCAGCCTGTAACCAGCCCTGTGTCAGAATGACCCAGATGTTCTCAAAACACACAGGATGTACACCTCTACTCAAGGGAGACCAGACAATCTGCAGATGGAGGCTGCCTGGAGGATGTGGGTGCCCTTCCCTCCCAACCCACACCCCTCAGGTCTTATACACCTTGTAGATCAAACCCAGGCAGCGCTGGGGTCAGACAAGGAAACCGACGCTGGATGCCCTCAACCAGTCTGGGTTTGAACCCGGCCTCTGTCACCTGCTAGCTGGGAGGCCTTGAACAAGTCACTTAACCTTTCTGTGCCTTAGTTTCTCATCTGTAAAACTGGGGTACCTACCTCATGGGGGGATTTGGTGAGGCCAAAATGAATTGACAGATGTACAGCACCTTAGAAAAGCGCCTGGCGTGTAGTGTATTTAGCACCCACAGAACAGCCTCATTCTCGTCATAAGTTGCAAACATTGCCCAACTGCAGTGTCATTTATTCTTCTGAAGAACATTATAACGGAAGATTGAGTCAGCTGAGTAAACAGTGCTTCAGTGAACATCCTATCCAATAGAGGGATTATTTTTTAACTACGCTCATCAAATTAAATCAGTCCCCTACTTAACTTTTATGTATAATACCGATAGTCTGGACACCCTCCAAAGGAGGCACAGGTATTATCACCTGCAAGTTCTACACAGAAGTCTCAGAGGTGCAGTGACTGGCCTGCCGGAGCCTGCCCAGTCTTGTGGGGCAGAGCTGCTGGGTCCCTATCCTGTGCAGCTGCTAACCTGAAAGGCCTCTTCGCCAATCCCCTTCCTATAGCTTTGCTAACTTTAAAAAAAAGCACAGTAGATGCTCTTAATAAACGCACCTCAGATCCACAGTAAAGCTAAACATTCGCAAGTTTTGTAAGAAGTAAGCTCAAATTTTCACAGAGGCACATATCAGCTCACAAACAGGGCAGACAGAGGTGTCAACAACTCCTGTAGATATTAAGGTAATGTATTTCTTCTGCCAAAACCTGAAGCAGAGGTACCCTGTACGCTACCCTCAAGGGACGTACAGCACACGGCCAAACTTCCCAGGGAAGCAAATGAATAATCATTGAATTCGGCGTCATAAGAACTCTTCTTTGGGGAAGGAGAAATTCACAATTACTCTGTAGGAGTGTGTGCTATCCCAAGACAGAAGGAACAGGTACTCTGGGGTTCAGAACAACTCAGATAAAATAAGGACCAGAGTGGCCAATTCTCCAGTGTGGCTTTAATTAGGTCTGTTTAGTATACACTTATCAGAGATTAGCTCTGACACAGTAAAACTGTTGACAATGGGGAAAGAAAAGGGCAGAGGGCGTGTGCTAGCAGGAGGGCATGAACCTAGTGTCAGGACTGTCCTTTGAAACTGCAGGTGTTTCAAGAAGATGGTTATTCTAGGGGGCTTCCCTGGTGGCGCAGTGGACGGGTTCGTGCCCCGGTTGGGGAAGATCCCACGTGCCGCGGAGCGGCTAGGCCCGTGAGCCATGGCCACTGAGCCTGCGCGGCCGGAGCCTGTGCTCCACAACGGGAGGGGCCACAACAGTGAGAGGCCCGCATACCGCAAAAAAAAAAAAAAAAAAAAGAAAATGGTTATTCTAACTGCAGAAAGCATGAGAGTCCCAGCACTAAAAATCTTAAGTGAAAAACTATTTCCTAAATCCCAGTCAGCAAGAAAACATTCATCAAACAAAAGGTACCAAAGTCTAACTTAAGATACAAGGAATACTGAGACATCGCACACAACTGTGCTTTCAATAGGAAGCACGAGGATTCAGTCTTCCTAAAAACTCACCAAGTATGAATATTTTCAATCCAGGGGCCACACAATTCCAAAAGCAAATGCATAAGTCAAATAAAAGTGTCCCCGTAGAGGAAACGTGCCAGTGGGAATCAAAGAGTGGTAATGATAACATTTATGGGTTGAAATCGGGATCAGGTGGGAGGAGGGATTCTATGACAGAAACTCAAAATGAGGTCAGTCTACCTTCCTGAACAACTCACTATGCTAGGCTGGAACATCTCCAGCGGTTACGATTAACCTCTTAAGGAGAAAACTGTAATTTCCATCACTGATTCTGACATCTACCTTACTGAGACCTAAATGACTTCAACTTTCATTCTCTATCCCTGGTCAAACAGAAACAAAGGATTTGCTCTCGGCAAAAGTGAAAATAAAAAATTTTCGTTCTGAGACGGACTTGAAAATCACCTTGGTGTAACTGTTTATTTTTAAAGAAAGGGACCAATGCCCAGAGTTGATTTTCTTAAGGCTGATGGCAAGTTTAGGATAGGGAACCAGGGCAGCCGGGCTCTATACGAGGATGAGGCACTCTACCTGAACCACTGTGCCTTCCAAACCTCTCAGATTACTTCCGTTTTAATAACAAAGAAATATGCGTGTGCTTTACCATAATCCTGTATTAGGAGGCAATGTTTATTTTAGTATCTCTTACGTGAGCTGAGGTAACTCAGTGGGTGAGAGGAACCCAGAGGCCTTGGTTCTCACTCCTGGCTCTGCCAGCAACTGGCTCCATGAGCTTCAGCAATACTGAGACTTTACTTTTCTCACCAACAATACGTCATTAAAAGCTGGGAAGCATCCTGATTTCAGTAATATTAAAATGAGAAAGACGGCTTGTGTGATTTCACCATGCCACTGACTGTAAGCTGCATCTCTACCCAGATATGTGAAAATGTGAAAAACTGCCTGAAAACGGATGAAATGTGGTGGAAACACACACCTGTAAAGTGGCGGACAAACACCAGCTGCAAAGAGGACCGCGGGCCCGACAGGGGGAGAAAGGGCCTGTCTGGATGGAACGTGGGCCCTTAAGATGTTTCCACCTGAGGACAAAGCCTCCTCCCTCTTACCCCACGACACCGCATTTCTTCTAACTCCCAGGCCTGAGAGCGCCCTTCCTCTTGCTGGCCCTCAATCCAGCTGGTCTCCAAGTTGCGTAGATCTTGTCCTAGAAACAACCTCATGTGATTAGCTCGCTGCAGTCTGTGCTCATGGCTGTGGCTCCAGGTGAGGCCTCACCACTGCCCTGGCCTCCAACAGCCTCCCAGTCCACCCCCACACAGCCCCGGTGTCTGTCCTCGCCAATCCCCGCCACGTACTCTGACCACACTCATATTCTTGGAACACAGGATTCACAACGCACTCCTTCTGGTTCAAAAGCTTCAGCGGTCCTGTTACCCAACATCTCAGGAAAGACAGCAGGCTACTGGGTCAAGTCCACCCAGGCTGGAATGCTTTGTGACCTTGGGCAAGTCTAAAACTTCTAAGCCTCCATTTCCTCATCTGTTAACTGGGAATGCTCACAGTACCAATTAACAGTACTTGAGATAAACCCACATAAAAGGGCTCAATGCAGAGTTTGATATGTATTAAGTTTAATAAAAGTTAGCCCCCCCCCCTTTTTTTTTTTTTGCGGTACGCGGGCCTCTCACTGTTGTGGCCTCTCCCGTTGCAGAGCGCAGGCTCAGCGGCCATGGCTCACAGGCCCAGCCGCTCTGCGGCATGTGGGATCTTCCCGGACCGGGGCACGAACCCGTGTCCCCGGCATCGGCAGGCGGACTCTCAACCACTGCGCCAACTTGCCTTTCTAACCTTTCTTTCCACTTCTGCCCTATTAGCTTCAGGCAACTGGGCTACTTGCTTTAATGCCCAATGATTCACTTGTTTGCTCTCCAAACTCCCTCTCCTAGAATGCCCACCCTCTGACCTCTGTGCGCCCATAAGATTCCTCTATGACAGGTAAAGTGAAATTCAAATATTGATTCAGTTCTGTTTCATTTAATCCAATCATCTCTTTGATGGGGCCTGACATCCTTGGAGGCCCTTATAGCCGACACACCCCCATGTCCACAGAGGCCCTTCCTGAAAGTGTAGTTAGCAGCCAGGTAGGTGAGATGAGATTTAAATCCACTTCCTCAGTTTGGGATGGGCCCCAGGTTATCAGATTTCATTGCTTTAGTTATTACTTCAAGTAACCAAAGCCAAAATCAATCACCTCAAGGCCAAGGACCCTCTTTGGAAGGTGGTGGGAAGGGAAGTTCCCACATGAGAATATGGTAACAAGGGTCCAGACTAGCTGGCAGTCATCTTGCAAAATCAGCCTATGGACATAACCAACATCTGAGGAGACTTCAGAGAAACAGAGCAAAAGTTCTGCCTATGGGACTTTTCAGGTCGGATGGTCATTTAAGCCCATGTGCATTGGGTTTTCTGTCTCTTGCACGAAAAACAGGCCCATCAGTGCTAGGCACTGATACATCTAACATGGTGAGCTCTGCCATAACGCTTTCCCAGAAACAGTGAGACAAGCCCCCTGGAAATCTGCTTCTGATACCCTTCCAGTAGAAGGTGCAGATTAAGTATGGGTATAAAAGGATTAAAGTGTAAACTCATTCAGGAAGCCCTTTGGAGTCAGAAACTGTCCTTCAGCTTTGTATACAACCTCTTCCCCCAAGACACACACACACAGCACACACTCAGTAACTGACAAGTCAATTAATTAATAAAGAGAGTAAATCAAATGTGGGCTAAAAGGAAGGAACAGACTTGACACAGATTTAAAAATGGCAAATTGTTAATCTTGGATGGCTCGAAGATGGACCTTTAATCATGAGGTTAGAGTTTTAAGTTACAGAGTAACAGAGTTACATAAAGGGCAGAGCCCACTGACCAAATCCTCCCAGCAGCAAGGACAGAGGAAGGAGCACGTATGTTACAGAAGACAGAGCTATGTGATTTGGACAAGTCACTTGGCATCTCTAGGCCTTAGTTCTCAATTCTTTATAAAAGAGGTAGGGGATAGCACTTCTCACAGGGAGGCTGTAAGAATTATGTACGGAAAGCAACTATGAATAGGAAGGTGCTCACATCAGTAATACCTGAAACTGAATGCATGCAAAGACAGACCTACTTTGGGAACTAACTAATGGAAAGATTATCCCATCAGTAAAAGAGTTGGTAGGCATAAAAGAGGTATTAGACTTAATTACAAATTTTCTTAGGGGAAGGATGTGGCCCCTAGTAAGAAAGAAATAAAACCATCACTCACACTCTCTACTATCTACTTAGGCATCAAAGTCACCCTAAAGGAAAGTAAACAGTTTTGCCTTGATTTGTATAATTCAAGTTGGAAATAAGACACCCAAGTACTGATACTCACTCCTACAAACAGGAGGGCAATCAACCGTTATGCTAAGAGGAAAAGAGGGGGCAATGGAAAAAAGATCCTTGCAGACATCCAAAAATTAAGAATTCTGACACCCCTCCCGCACAAAAAAGAAAAAGGAAGCTCAGTCGATCCCAGGGAAGGAGATAACTCACCTCATTTTCAAAAGTGACTTTGCAGGAATGCTGGCATTAGTGTCTGTGAAAACCTAGTTTTGAATATTTTCCCAGTTACTTGAGATTCTCCAGCTGTATCCTTGGCCACATCCCCTAAACCTCACTTCCCCTTCCCCAAGAAGAAAAATAAGTGAAGAAGAAACATTTATCAAACCACTATTTGGCAAGCCCCATGCTGGGCACTTTCAACTGTGTCATCTCTTGGAATCCCTAACAATTCTGCAACGTGAAACCTGTGGACAGACGAGGAAATTGAGTCAAGAGGGTGAGGACAGTGTCTGAAGTTATGATGTACTTTTCTTGAAAAAAATCTGGCCATCAAATCTTAATACACTTTCTACTTTCACTTTTCAGCCCAGTTCTGTTCTATATTCTGTAAAATTAACCATCTGTAACCATCAATAACACTCTCCCTTTTGTCTTCAGTTAGAAACAGAAAAGAAATACAAAAAAGAGGAACTGTACAGAAAAAATTCCTGGCAATGAGAAGTTATAATCTGGGGTCAGAATCTAAAAGGGACATGAGTGACATTTCTCTTTCAAGTACGGAGCTTTCCTTGGAGAATCCCAGGCAGCTTCCGAACGAAATAAAAAAGTGATCCGCTTCTCCCTAACTGCAGATGGAAAGTTAAAGTGTTCGTCCACAGATAGGCTGTGTCCCTATCTGAGATTATGCACCGAACGCTGTTGGCTGAGAGGTGCTGCAAGCAAAACAAGTGCACACCAACAGGTTATCTACGGAATGGTTAGGCGAACAAGTTACAAAACCTAACAAGCAACGTTAGCTCTTCCGTCCTACCCTATAAAGAAAGCACTTCCTGCCACGGGGCCCGCTATTAAAGAATTAAGGCTGCTCGCTCCCCACTATTCTCCCGCCGCATGCCTAGGTTCCGCAGCCCAGCTCACAAGTCATGCACTGGATTCTTCCATACGGGACTCCTCACCCCTCACCCCAAAGTGGGCCAAATGCATTATCCAATTTGCAATCAAGAAGCCAGGAGCTGAGCTGAACTACAATCGTGAGCAGGGGAAACCATCAACCTAAAAGTGCAAGGGCACGGAACGGTTGCAAGACAGTTTAAAAGAACAAGCCTTGCTCCAGGCACGACTCCCTCCACCCCGAGGCGGGCATGAAGACAGCGGGGATGGGGTGGGGGCCGAGTCTTATTGCGTGTACACTGTAAAAGAGCCTTTTCCTTGCCACTCGCAGCAGACGCGACCCCAGGGCTTCCCCGGCCGGCCCCGCGCTCAGACTCCAGTTAGGGTCTCCCAGGTGGCTCTCCAGTCCCCTCCCCCGCGCTTCCCCACCGGCCTCCCCGAGGATCCGCGGGCTACAGTTATCTGGTTTTAATAAAAACCGAAGCGTTCCCGGGCTAGCGGGCTCCCACTCCGAGGGGCAGAGGCGGGAGGGTAAGAGAGAAAAGGAAAGGCCAGAGGCGCCGCGCACCGACCCGCGCATTGCGACCCCGTGGCAGCTCTCCCAGCTCCCTCGGGTTTTGTTCTCCCCTGAGGAAGCGCGATCGCTCTCGGGGCTCTTCCCCGGACCTCCGGCTGCGCCTTCATCCCGCCCGGGCGGGCAGACCCGAGAGCAAGAGCCCACCCGCCCTACTTCCCGTCGGCGCGCCGGGTGCGTTCCCGCCGCGCCCGTCAGCGTGCACACCGCCCGCCGACTGCTTCCACCGCCGAACAGGTGAGACAGCATCGCGCGTAAACTCCTGAGACGCCCGCACAGCTCTCACCCCGCCCGCCATCGCGCCCGGGAGCGGGCCAGCGCCCCCGGAGCTGCCGAACTCCTCTGCCACGCGGGCGCAGCGCGGGCCGAGCCGGCAGTCGCTCGTGCGCACCGGGCTCAGGACCCAATGGTGGGTGGCAACCCTCGGTCCCGGCCGCGCGCCGGCGCGGGTGTCATGGCCGAGCGGCGGCCGGGCGAAGTTTCCTGGAGCCGCGCGCTTACCTCTTAGGCCGAGGGTGGCTGCGGCTCCAAGAAGTGGCGAGGCGGCGGCGGCAGCGCCCGGGGCCAGCCGAGCCAGGAGGAGGCGGGAGGGAGTGCCGGGCCAGCAGCAGCCGCCGGGATGGGAAGAGGAAGGCTCCGGGTATCTACAATCTGAACGTGGGCTGACCGTGACGTCACAATGGCGCGGCCAGCCAATCGCCGCCGTGAGGCCGAATCAAGCGCTATGATGTCATGCGGCTCCGGAGCCAATCGCGAGACAATAGAACTTTCGTGATTGTAAATTCCAGAATCCGACGCAGTGGGGAACCGTGGTCTGGGTTGGTCCCCTCCGGTTCACGTGTCTCTGGGCAATTTTATCCCCTTTCTTCCTAATAAGCCTGCGTGGAACGCAGAGCCTGCGCAATAGCACCAGTGAAGTTCCCGATGCCCTGAACTCTGATTCTTTTAGTGCCAGGCGTGGCGAGGTTGTGTGGCCGCGTTTGGACAGCAGAAGCCCACTCTGGTGCAGTCTCCTCGCGGGTTCTGAAAGGGAGCCAGTTCTTCTTGGTTTTGGATGATAGGGTTAAATGCCTGCGGAGATCACCGGCGCGAACAAGATAAGGCAACAACAAAAAAGCGCTCAAAACTGATGCTATAGCTTAACTCCTGGTGGGTAGATTTACCGTGATTTTTCTTAGGGATTCTGATTTTCCCTTAGTGATCACTACCAACTCCGTCTCTTCTCAAGACTTTTTGTAGAAGGAGAAAATGTGGTGGAGTAAGTGACGTCTTTTCAGCTAGACAGGTTTAAGCACATAAGACAAAGTGCTTTGTGCTCAGGGCACAAGTGGAAGATCCTTGCTGTTTTTCATTGATATTTGGATAACTTAAGGCCTTCATCATCCTAGTATCCTATGCTTTCCCCATATCCAGCCCCAGAAATTAAGCCTTTCTCCCAGTGCCCTCTGGCTGTATTTCTATTACCCCATGCCCACGGACCCAACATGGTCAACTGTTTAATGTAGGCAAGTTTATTCATTTACGTATTTACAATGTTTATCATGTGCCAGCCGTTCCAGGACCTCGGCCATTGCCCATTGCCTTAAGAATACAGGTGTACAAACTATATACAAATGAGATAATGTAAACATAAACAAATAACAAGATTTTTAACAGTCGATTGCCATTCAACTCCACAAACACTGACTTCAGTTTGACAGATACTATGCTAGGTGTTAGAAATAAAAAACTGCAAGGATCCCCTCCCCCTGTGAAATGATATAGTCAGGAAACAACTACCATGCAGAATGGTAAACACTACGATGGAAACCAAGATAAGGAGATTAATGAAGAACTGTCTGTCAAGGGGCGGGTGAAAAGCATATGCCAGAGGCCTAGAAGAGTTGGGCAAATGTATCTCCTTTATTCTTCACTTTTCTGCCCGAAGTTCAAGGCCAGAGCTGGTTCAGCTCTTCATCACCCTAACAAGTTCTATCCTTCCAGGTTTTAAGTTTCAAATTTAACTTGATATTCCAAAAATCTCCAGTTTTACCCAGACACAATTGTTTTTGCTGTGTTCACCTATCAAAATGTTTCGGCCATACTACCAAAATATCTGTATTTATTTTTAATTATGGACTTATATAACTGGCAAGTCATACATTAAATATTAAATAATTTTTCGTATTTTAAGAGAAAAGTAAACACAAATTTCTATTATTTTATTCCTAGCCTTCAAAGGACGCCTTTTGGGCTTCCCTGGTGGCGCAGTGGTTGAGAGTCCACCTGCCGATGCAGGGGACACGGGTTCGTGCCCTGGTCCGGGAAGATCCCACAGGCCGCGGAGCGGCTGGGCCTGTGAGCCATGGCCGCTGAGCCTGCGCGTCCGGAGCCTGTGCTCTGCAACCGGAGAGGCCACAACAGTGAGAGACCCGTGTACCGCAAAAAAAAAAAAAAAAAGAACCCAAGTAGGTGCAGTACACAGCCCTGTAACTCTTACTTGTTTCCCTATAGCAGTGGTCCCCAGCTTTTTGGCACCAGGGACCAGTTTCATGGAAGACAATTTTTCCACAGACCAGGGTAGGAGGTGGGGGCATGATGGTTTCGGGATGATTCAAGCACATTACATCTATTGTGCACTTTATTTCTATTATTATTACATTGTAATATATAATGAAATAATTATACAACTCACCATGATGCAGAATCAGTGGGAGCCCTGAGCTTGTTTTCAGTTGCCACTCACTGATAGGGTTTTGCTATGAGTCTGCAAGCAATTGATTTATTGTGGTCTCTGTGCAGTCAAACCTCTCTGCTAATGATAATCTCTATTTGCAGCCGCTCCCCAGTGCTGACATCTCCACCTCAGCTCCACCTCAGATCATCAGGCGTTAGATTCTCATAAGGAGCGCGCAGCCTAGATCCCTCACATGTGCAGTTCACAGTAGGATTTGCACTCCTATGAGAACCTAATGCCGCTCCTGATGTGACAGGAGGTGGAGCTCAGGCGGTAATGCGAGCGATGGGGAGCGGCTGTAAATGCAGATGAAGCTTCTCTCGCTCACCCACTGCTCACTTCCTTCTGCGTGGCCCGGTTCCTAACAGGCCACAGACTGGTACCACTCTGTGGCCCGGGGGTTGGGGACCCCTGCCCTATGGCATCCATGGTAGTCCCCTGAGAAGTGATTGTTGAATTATCTTCACATAATAGTTAACTATTTTATTTCTTCTCCTCTCCCTCCTCCTGCTTTTCTTTCTTTCTTTTTAAATTCTGGCAGCATTCTCCCTTCTGTGATCCCAGGTCTCCTCCAACCATACACTTCCAACTGTATCAGAAGGTTGCTTCAGTATTAAGAAATATTGGGAGATTTGTTCTATTGTTGTAGCATCTGAAGTTGAATTAAGAAATATGATTGAAAGTTTCATTAGAATGCTGTTCTAATGAGTGCTGTTTGATTTAAAGATGAAATACTACATGTGCTTAGGAGGTATTTGCACAACCCAATGAAACCTCTCTTTTGAGATAAAATACAAGCCTATGTTTGCCTCTGGACATTTGAATGTTGATTAAAATATAAACCAAGTATAAGCTAGTTTATGCTAAGGGTAACACTATTCAGTCTCTGCCTTTTGTTTTTCCTCCCCATGATCTTACTTTTTTCTTCTTTTCTAATTTGTGTTTTCTGTTATCTTGTTGCCAGGGGCTCCCATTGGCCTGGCTTGTCTTGCTGGAGAGAGAGAGAGATTAAAAGGCAGTTTTCTTTCCTCCTCAGACCTTGGGGTTTGTTCCATGCTTCCTTTGTTACTTTGCTGCTACTCCTCCTTGTTGCTGGTCAACATGTAACCAGGTTTATCTCTATTCCTGTCCTTGAGTGTTCATCCTGATGGATGTGAGCTACTGAAAGGCACTGCCCATGCCTGTCTACCATGTTGTTTTCCCAATGGCTAGCAGAACCTCTGGTAAATAGCGGATGCTCATAAATATCTACTGAATGAGTGAACAATTTGACCTGTTTCTGGATTCTCTGGTCTTTTCTTCCCCACTTCCTTTTATAGTCTTTAGTACTCTATCTGGGAGCAACTGGGCAATGAAAGGCATCTGTGTCCTCACTTCCCTCTATCTATATTACTTCCTAGGTGTATTATCACCCCCCTTTTATGGCTTTGGATTCCATCTACAATCTGCTGACTCCCAAATGTATTTCTCCAGCCCAAACTTTTCCCCTGAATTCCAGACTTATATACTTAACTGCCTATTAATGACTCCTCCTCTTGGGTGTCTGTCTAAAAGCCATCTCAGACTGAGGATAAAAAGTGAACTCTTGATTTTTTTCCCCAGACCTGCTCCCTCTGTGGTGTTCTCAAGGCAAACACCTTAGAGTTATGTTTAACTCCTCTTTCTTTCACATCCTATCTTCATGCATCAGCAAAATCCTGCCTAGTCCATCGTCAGAGCATATCTAGAATCTGTTTACTTTTCACCCTCCTTATGACAGCCACTGGTTTAAGTCACTATCAGCTGTCTCCCAGAATTTTGCAATAGTCTCCAACTTGACCTCTACTTCTGTGTTTTCCTCCTACGGTCTATTCACAACCCAGCAGCCTGAGCAATCCTCTTAAAACCAATGCCAGATTAAGTCACTTAAAACAATCTATCAAACTCTTAACTCAGTAAAAGTCAAAACCCTTAAAACAACATATAAGACCTTTGTCATTTCTTGGACCTTCTAAAGCTACTCTGTCTTCCACCTGCAACGGCCTCCTTCTTATTCCTTGAGCACACTAAGCACTAGAATTGCCTCAGGGCCTTTGCACTTACTCTCCCCCATGCCTAGAATAATCTAACCCAGAAATCTCCAAGGCTTATACCCTTGTTTCACTCTGATCTCTATAAATGTCATCTTTTGGGGAGTTCTCCTTGATCACTATCTAAATTTGTAACATCTCCCTCCTTGCCTTCCTTTTACTCTGCTTTATTTTTCTCCTTAGCACTTATCACTGTCAGACATACTAGAGATTCACTTTAAAATTATTTGTTTATTTATTTGGCTGTTCTGGGTCTTAGTTGTGGCACGTGGGATCTTTGTTGCCGCGTGCGGGATCTTTAGTTGGGGCACGAGGGCTCTTAGTTGCGGCATGCATGCGGGATCTAGTTCCCCGACCAGGGATCAAACCCAGGCCCCCTGCTTTGGGAGCATGAAGTCTTAACCACTGTACCACCAGGGAAGTCCCTATAGGCTCACTTTTAATCTTTGTTTATTCTCATCCCCCTGTTAACTCACCGAGGGCACAGACTGTTCTGTTCACCACTACTTGAAACCCCAGCACCTGGAACATTGCCTGGCACCTGGTAGGAGCTCAGTCAGTACTTATTAAATGGATAAATTAATGAACAAATGAATGGAAAATTGAAATGCAGATCAGTAAGATATGCTTTTACTAGGAACCCCTTGGCCAAAAATTAAGTCTAAGAGAAAGAAAATAACAACTATAATAATCTAAAAAATTACTATCGATGGGTAATATTTTTCTGTTCCCCATTAATGATAGTTTTTCCTGCCACCTTTCTGAAATGTTAAAATCTGAAAAGTTAACACACTCCAAGAGAATACTTAACCTTTTTAAAGTGCTATAAAAGAAGAAAGACTATAACTATGGTTACGATGAAAAAGACATACCATTGTCTTAAATTGGTATGAATTCGGGATGTCTTACTCTTCTATAAATGCATCAGTTACCTTTTTTTAAAAATTAATTAATTTGTTTTTGGCTGTGTTGGGTCTTCGTTGCTGCGTGCGGGCTTTCTCTAGTTGAGTGGGTGCTACTCTTCATTGTGGTTCTCGGGCTTCTCATTGCAGTGGCTTCTCTTGTTGCAGAGCACGGGTTCTAGGTGCGCGGGCTTCAGTAGTTGTGGCAGGCGGGCTCAGTAGTTGTGGCTCGCGGGCTCTAGAGCACAGGCTCAGTAGTTGTGGCGCACGGGCTTAGTCGCTCCGCGGCATGTGGGGTCTTCCCAGACCAGGGCTCGAACCCATGTCCCCTGCACTGGCAGGTGGATTCTTAACCACTGCGCCACCTGGGAAGTCCTGCATCAGTTATCTTGAATATCAAGCACTTTCTCTTGAAATAGAGACTGTTACATTTATTTAGATGATAAGTCAAATTTGGCATCAGTTCTTTTTCTTTTTACTACTTATAAATTTCTAAAGCCTTTCCCAATACACTCTCCTTTTATCCTTTCAGCACTATAATGAGATGAGAAAATTGAGCCACAGAAGGGTTAAGTGACATCGCAAGGCTGCAAAGCCAGTAAGTGAAAAATTAAGATTGAATTCAGGTCTCAGTCCTCAACCTCTTCACGAGCTGAGCTTTGTCAAAGGTAAGATCTTAAATCAGAAGAGCTTCTCAATGTGTCTTTTACTTTGCTGGTTATCGAAAGAGAAATTTCTCAATTGATATATTTCATTCTATAACATACGAAGGAGCTAAAGAATTCTAGGAAGTAGACAAAAGCAGATGATAACCAAAATTCTGGCTAAAAGCTATGTGCAACTGGCAAAGAGTAGTGACATGGTTCTGTTGTTAAGAACATGCTTGTGTGGACTACGTCCTGGTCGAGCAGTGTGTTCTATAAGTGCTCTGGATGATTTTGGAGTTGGTGATATAGCACAGAATATGCTTTGCCCTAATGCTGTTATTTATGAAACAAGTTTTCCAAATATTAGCCATAATTGGTTTAATTATTCTAGGTTATGTGATGTATTAGTTATATGCATAACGTGTCATAAAACGCCTTGCTTTTGTACACCTGCAATTTATTTTATTTTATTTATGTTTGGCTGTGTTGGGTCTTCATTGCTGTGCGCAGGCTTTCTCCAGTCGAGGCGAGCGGTGGCTTCTCTTGTTGCAGTGCGCAGGCCTCTCATTGTGGTGGCTTCTCTTGTTGTGGAGCGTGGGCTTGAGGTGCACGGGCTTCAGTACTTGTGGCTCATGGGCTCTAGAGCAGAGGCTCAGCAGTTGTGGTGCACGGGCTTAGTTGCTCCACGGCATGTGGGATCTTCCCAGACTAGGGCTCGAACCTGTGTCCCTTGCATTGGCAGGCGGATTCTTAACCACTGAACCACCAGGGAAGCCCTGTACACCTGCAATATTAGACATTCTATATTACATGTCAAAAACTGGCGGTGCCATTTCTTTTCACAATCTCAAATTCCCTTTTTGCTGAGAGTAAATGTGGCATCTTAAGTGTCAAGTGAAATCTACAAGTGTATGTTGCAGTTCTATTATTTATGCAAACTATTGCTTGGCATGTGTTGGTGAAGCACATTCATTTTTTTTTGAAATTCATATATTCCCTGATGTCAGGTTCACTCAGTCAATTCTCTTTCAGGTTTAATAGCTTTATAGTATTGTCTTCCAATCTGAATGATTAAATAATGCACTGCCCTCCATCAGATGTATTTCAACAGAATGGACGCAGGTATACAACTTAAAAAGCTGTCAGATATCCCACGCTTCCACTGCAGGGGGCAGGGGTTCGATCCCTGATCCAGGAACTAGGATCCCACATGCTGTATGTGCGGCCAGAAAAACAAAAGAAACAAAAAACAAAAACTGGGGCTTCCCTGGTGGCGCAGTGGTTAAGAATCTGCCAGCCAATGCAGGGGACACGGGTTCGAGCCCTGGTCTGGGAAGATCCCACATGCCGCGGAGCAACTAAGCCCGTGAGCCACAACTACCGAGCCTGCGCGTCTGGAGCCTGTGCTCCACAACAAGAGAGGCCACGACAGTGAGAGGCCCGTGCATAGCGATGAAGAGTGGCCCCCGCTCACCGCAACTGGAGAAAGCCCTTGCACAGAAACGAAGACCCAACAAAGCCAAAAATAAATATAAATAAATCAATTAAAAAAAAACTGTCAGATACCCTATACACATAAAATTGTTTACAGTCTAGCAAGTTAAAAGTACAATAATATGTTATTACTTGTGCATTTTGCTAATCAGGAAGATTAACTTCTACATAGTCTTTTTTTGTTGTTGTTGTTGTTTTTTGTTTGTTTTTTTGCGGTACGCGGGCCTCTCACTGTTGTGGCCTCTCACGTTGCGGAGCACAGGCTCCGGACGCGCAGACTCAGCGGCCATGGCTCACGGGCCCAGCCGCTCTGCGGCATGTGGGATCTTCCCGGACCGGGGCACGAACCCACGTCCTCTGCATCGGCAGGTGGACTCTCAACCACTGCGCCACCAGGGAAGCCCCCAGTCTTTTTTTGTTTTTTTAGAAGATGTTGGGGGTAGGAGTTTATTAATTTATTTATTTTTGCTGTGTTGTATCTTTGTTTCTGGGCGAGGGCTTTAGTTGTGGCAAGTGGGGGCCACTCTTCATCACGGTGCGCGGGCCTTTATCGCGGCCTCTCTTGTTGCGGAGCACAGGCTCCAGACACGCAGGCTCAGAAGTTGTGGCTCACGGGCCTATTTGCTCTGCGGCGTGTCGGATCCTCCTAGACCAGGGCTCGAACCCGTGTCCCCTGCATTAGCAGGCAGATTCTCAACCACTGTGCCACCAGGGAAGCCCTCTACATAGTCTTAATTTATATGTTGTCTTTTCATTTTTCTCTCCACCTCCTCCTACCCTTTTTACTTTCTGAATGTAACCTAGAACAGAATGTTTCTTACCTATTCTCCCTGTAACCAGAGCACTCTGTACAGGCCTTTGTTTTATCACTTGTGATATTAATGTTGTAATTATTTGCTTTTCTCTTCCCCAACTCAAGGCTGGAAGATGTGTCATTTATCTTTGTTCCTCTAGCATTATGCTATACCAGATACGTAGTAGGCATTCAATGAATGTTTATTGAATCAGATTTTCAAAGACCATTTACTTTCTTCATGATAAGGATGGCAAATAAAACATAGTAGGCTGTTTCAGGGTATGCATGAAAGGCTTTTGGAGTCCCAAGTTTACTTCAGCAGTTTAATGTTCTTTAATAATGCAGTAGGCAGCTTCTGAAAGTGCCACCAATGATCTCTGGCACCTGATCTTCATGTCCATGGACTAGACCTGGTAACTTGCTCCTAATAGATAGAACATGGCAGAAATCATGGGGAAAAAATGATGGAATGACATTTACAAGATTAGGTAGAAAAGAAGTGACTTCTATCTTATTGGCTCTCTCCATATAGCTTCTTGACTTGCATGCTTTGATGAAGCAAGGTGCCATGTTGGAGGGGCTCACAACAAGAAACTAAGGGGTGGCTTCTTGCCAATAGACTGCTAGGAACTGAGGTCCTCAATATGACAGCCTACAAGGAACAGAATCCTGCCAACAAAGTGGATCCTTACCCAGAGCAGCCTTGAAATGACTACAGGCCCAGTGGGCATCTTGACTCTAGTCCATGAGAAACCCTGGAACAGAGAACCCACCTAAGTAAGTGATGCCCCGATTCCTCACCTACAGAAGCTTTGAGTTAAAAATGTTGTGGCGGACTTCCCTGGTGGCGCAGTGGTCAACAATCCGCCTGCCAATGCAGGGGACACGGGTTCGAGCCCTGGTCCAGGAAGATCTCACATGCCGCGGAGCAACTAAGCCCATGCGCCACAACTACTGAGCCTGCACTCTAGAGCCCGCGTGCCACAACTACTGAAGCCCACGCACCTGGAGCCCGTGCTCCGCAACAAGAGAAGCCACCGCAATGAGAAGTCCACGCACTGCAAGGAAGAGTGGCCCCTGCTCTCCGAAACCAGAGAAAAGCCTGTGCACAGCAGCAAAGGCCCAATGCAGCCAAAAAATAAAATAAATTTATATAAGAAAAAGGGTCTTCCCTGGTGGCACAGTGGTTAAGAATCTGCCTGCCATTGCAGGAGACACGGGTTTGAGCCCTGGTCCAGGAAGATCCCACATGCCGCGGAGCAACTAAACCCGTGCGCCACAACTACTGAGCCTGTGCTCTAGAGCCTGTGCTCCACAACAAGAGAAGCCACCGCGATGAGAAGCCCGTGCACGGCAATGAAGAGTAGCTCTCGCTAGCCGCAACTAGAGAAAAACCCCGCGCACAGCAACGAAGACCCAACGCAGCCAAAAATAAATAATTTTAAAAAAGAAGTCACTAAGCTCTGAAAGTGTGAAAACCTGGGAAGTTGCGTTCTGGTTAAATAAATTAAGAAAAATTCCCAAAGACTAGGGATAAAGGGTGCTACAGTGAGTGTATAGGAGAAGCACAAAAAAGACAAAATGAATATTCAGGCAACATTCATGAATAGTCTATTCACTTCTTAAATTTACCTGGGCACCTAGCCGGGTATCTGCAAGTCAGTTAATGCTACGTTGATATTTCCTGAATGTTCTTTGGGGACCTGGTGTGTGCCAGGAATTGAGATAATAAAACTACAATACTTGGTAAAAAAGTGATGTACCTTAAGAAGTGCAGAAAAAGGTGCCCCAGGACTTCAGGTATTGGAGAGGATGAGAAAAGGGTTTTGAGGCAGCAGGGCCTTTGCAAAGGCTATACCCTCCACTTAAAACTGCCCACCTCCCCTTTTCCAGGTCTCAACTTAAAAGTCACCTTTTCAGATAGGTCTCCCCTATTACCCCGGCTAAAATCAGTTCCTCACCTCCTTTCCCTCAGCCACTAGTTTACGCTCAATTCACAGCACTTGACACAATCTGCGACTGTTTCGCTTGCTATTTTTATCCCTACCTTCCCAATTAGGCTTTAGACTTCGTGATGGCAGAAACAAGTCCGCCTTGTTCACTGGGGTGTGCCAGGCATAAAGTATGCGCTCAACAGATATTTGCTGGATGACCCAATGTAAAATGCGAAGTCAAAAAAGGGTGCTGGTCGAGGGATGGAAAAAAGCTGCGTGTCCGGACATGGATTCCTGTCATAGCTCGTCCTCCGAAGAGCTCCGGGACATCTTTGCACCAACAGGCTCCGAGAGCCCAGGAGGGATCCTCATGGGGTGGGGACGCCCTTTGCGCCGGCCGGAGGGGCGGGCGCGGCTTTTCCTCCCCTACTCCAACCTCCCGCGCCCGAGTCTGGACCTCAACACCTCCGGGGCCCCCATCACTTCCGGGCCCTACAGCCACGCCGGGCCCTGGGACCACAGCCCGCCCCCCGGACCCCTCCTCCACTCTCAGGGCGTGGGGACCGTTAACCGCCTGCGGCGCAGGGCGGTGCCACTCCGGCCCCGCGCCCGGCTGCGCTCCACCACCCTGCGCCCTCCGCGGCCCCGCCCCGCTCCCCCGCTGCGGTCACCCCATTCATCCAGCGGCCGTGCCCGCCAATCACCGCGCACCCACAGCTCCGCATCTGGCGATGGGGCGGGGCCGCGCCCGGCACACGCTCATCCCTTCCCGGCCCCGGGCTCGGGCCCGGCCTGGGTCAGTCCCGGGCAGTGACCTGCCTCGGCCTCGCGCTGACCCGGCGTGCACTTGGGTGAGGGTGGGGAGACGCCGGGCGAGGGGTCGGAGAGCTGTGCGGGCCGGACGGAGGAGTCCTGGGATCTGAGGGTGGTCGGGAAGAATGGAAAGTGGTCTTGACTGCAGTGGTCCCACTCCCCTCGGACCTAGAGCCCAGAGCATCCAGATTGGCGCGTAGGAAGCTCCCGGTCCCGAGCCGCGCCCTGGGTGGAACTGGGTGGGGCAGGAGAAAAGGGGAAGATGAAGCAGCAGGAAAATGTGGCTCTGGACAGCTCAGCCCAAGTGCGATGCTAGGGAAGGGCTGTGGAGAGAAGCCTGAAGTCCTTACTCATCTCTCGCAGTCATCTTTTATAATCCGGGAATTACCCCGCAGTGGTAGACTTTGTTAATGCTTGTCCAGGCTGCCGAGGGTGGGGATAAAACAAAAGACTGCTTCTGTAGAGGTAAAATTATATTTACTCTTTGTATCTTCAAAAATTGTGTGATATTGAAAATATCTGTCCTACTATGTTTCATAAATGGGCTTTTGTTTTTTCTTCTGAGCTATCTACCATAATGTCTTATTCATCAGGAAGGATTAAGAGGAAACCTAGTGGCTTTTCTGTTGGTGGCAGAGGTCACTCCCTTCTTCCTCCCCCTCCCTTCTGCCCCCTCCCAAAACCGTAAGGCACAGAAAACAGTTTGACCGCAACCTGCTGCTAGATATTTTCACTTCTCACCTAGTCCCCCTAACCAGTCTGTAGTAATAGGTATTATCACCTGCTTTAGATGTCAAAACAGGTTCAGAGATTAATCTGGCCAAGATCACAGTTTGTGTATCGCAGAGTTTGGGCCCTTTCCACACTTCTTACCCCCGGATCATGGAATCCACAATAAATGGAAGGTAGAAAGGAATCTAATGCTTTTGGCACCCTTAGCTAAGGACGGTGCATCTAGCCCAGTGTGCAAGCACTTCTTGGAGATGGGTTTGTATTTCTTGAGAACTCTGTCAAGTACATAGTTTTCATGCCAGAACTTTGAAGGGTAGAAGGAGAGTTCCTTGAAGCTCTGAAATGCTAGGTCACATATGGGCTGATGTCTTTTGTAACCCTAGCCTGACCTGAAACAAAACCCCTTTTTGTAATTAAGTATTGCCTGCCGGGATGCTGGAGGGCTGCCCAGGTCTTGTTCAGGGACTTCATTCTTTGTGGCAAGCAGAGTACAGAAAAGTTGGATCAAAGAGTTAATTAGGTCACAGAATGCTTTTTGGAAGGAGAAAGTAGCAAACTATGATTAGACTTTGACCTCAATCCAATTTAACAGATTGACTGGGTCTGTCTGCTCCATACTCCAGGCTGTGGACACACAAAGATGGGTGAGAAGCTTTTCCACCTGCTGGAAAAGATTACAGTTAGGGTGAGGTGCATTAGTGACCTGAGTGTATGAATAACAGTGAAGGAAGGCAGTACATACAATGACAGTAGATAAATACAAGCTAAGAATTATGGTTCAGCTTTGACCAAGCAGCGTAGGTCAAAAGGCTGAAGAAGGAAAGAAGGGCCCTTTTAAGAGCCAAGCTGCAGAGTCAGGAATTTTCTTCACCAGTCAAAGTGGCCTTTAAAAGAAATGCCAGCCCAACATTCTTAACTGTTCTTTAATAGCTTTCCTGTTGCATTTGGTACAAAATCCCAAATCCTTACTATGATATAAAAACCTGCATAAACTGGGTCCTGCTTACCTGCCCAGCCTCCCCACTGTCTACACTGAGTCCTGCTTATGTACCCATTGGGGGCCCGGCTGTCTACACTTGCAACATTCTACTCATCTCTGTTTCTCAGAGACGAAACTTTTTCTCACCCCAGGCCTTTCACACGTGCTGACCCTCTGCCTGTCACTTTACTACCCTGTCCCTCTTCTATACCCCGTTCCCCAGGTCATCTGTCCTTCCTTCTCAGCTTCAAGTTGCTTCCTCTGAGAAGCTTCTCTTCTACATAAAGCCCACTATTATAACTCCCATCAGATCTTTTTTTTCTCCAGGTACTTATCAAAAATTTTAAGATATTGTTATTCATGTGATTCTGTTTGACATCTGCTTGTCCTGTCATCACACCCTTTTTTTTCATAAGGTTTATAACTATAAATATGTGTGTGTATATATATATGTATTTATGCAATCACTTGTTTTTAATGTCTGCTGGCCCCACCTGGTTTGGGGCTCCATGCATAGATGTGTTTCCCGTTATATCCAGTGGTTAGCACATTGTCAGTGCTCAATAAATATTTCTCGAGTTAATGATCAGGATCAGTTGTTGGGAAATAGTGGGAGGCAGGCTGAGTAAGGGAGGATGGAGTGGATTGTACAGCACCAAAAAGAGGCGTTTCTACTCAGTTGGTTAGACCTGCACTCTTCAGTATGGGAGCCACTGGCCACACGTGGGTATTTAGCACTTGAAATGTGACTAAGGAACTGAATTTTAAATTCTATTTAATTTTAATTAATTTACATATTCTAAAGTATATTTGGAACAATGTGGGCATGTGAATCTACTTTTTCAAATATATATTTTATGAAATCTAAACAGAGATCAATTTTTTGTTGAAAATTTATCATCTGAATTGAGAAGAAATACGCTGGATTTTGAAAACCCCATACAAAAAAATAATGTAAAAATAATGTAAAGTATCTCATTTTTTCCTACTGATTACATGTTGAAATTGTAATATTTTCGATATATTAGTTTAAGTAAAATATATTTTTAGAATTAGTTTCACTAATTCTGGGATATGCCCAAAGAACTGAAAATGGGGACTCAGACAGATACTTGTATACCAGTGTTCATAGCAGCATTATTCATAATAGCCCAAAGATGGTCACACCCAAATTTCCATCAACAGAGGAATCAATAACCAAAACACGATATATATAATGAAATATTATTCAGCCTTAAAGAGGAATGAAATTCTGACACACACTACTACAGAGATGAACCTTGAAAACATTATGCTAAGTGAAACAAGCCAGCCACAAAAGGACACATATTATACGATTCCACTTATATGAATAGTCAAATTTATAGAGACAGAAAGTATAATAGAGATTACCGGGGCGCTAGGGGAAGTCGGGGTGGAGAGTTAGTGTTTAATGAATACAGAATTTCTGTTTGGGCTGACGCAAAAGTTCTGGAAATGGATAGTGCTGACGGTTGCACAGCATTGTGCAAGAACTTTAATGCCACTGAATTGTACAGTTAAAAATGGTTAAAATGGTGAATTTTTACCACAATACACTTTTAAAAATTGATTTCACTTATTCCTTTTTACTTTTAAAAAATGTGGCTACCAGGACTTCTCTGGTGGCACAGTGGTTAAGAATCTGCCTGCCAATGCAGGGGACATGGGTTTGATCCCTGGTCCCGGAAGATCCCACATGCCGCGGAGCAACTAAGCCGATGAGCCACAACTACTGAGCCCGCACGCCCACATGCCTAGAGCCCGTGCTCCGCGGCAAAGAGGAGCCACCCCAACAAGAAGCCCGCGCGCTGCAACAAAGAGTAGACCCCGCTCGCAGCAACTAGAGAAAGCCTGTGCACAGCAACGAAGACCCAACAGCCAAAAATAAATAGAATTTTAAAAAATGTGGCTACTAGAAAATTTAAAATTGTATAAGTGGCTTTCTCATTATGTTCTATTGGATGGCACTGGGTTAAACAATTGGGAACCCTGGGGGTGGATGAGCAAATTTCTGAGATGAAGATTTCACTAATGTCCCTGGCACCAGGAAGTCTGCTTTACAAGGAGGGTAAGAGGGTAGCAGATAATGATGAACCCAAGAATTTAGGATTTGGTGGAATATGCTCTGTATAAAAAGGCATATGGGGAAAAGCCTGGGGGGTGGGGAGGGACACACAGTAGGATTTAATCTGGGAAGGGCTTTCTTTGTGGCTGAAGTGAGAACCTTCTAGAGATAGTGTTATCTCTACTGTAATGGGATAAGTTGGCAGTAAGCCCAGCATGATGTTCCTTAATTGTTGTGGGATCACATGAGTACTGTGTGTGAAGAGCTTTCTGATCTGAGGCTAGAGGCGCAGGTGGGGTGAGAGGCACAGGTGAGGCGCAGGTAAAGTTAATCACAGGTATCAGATTTTTTCCATTGTGATCAGGGTGATGCTTTCCATCTGCTCTGGCTTCTGCAGAGGTGCTCGAGCTTTGGGGCTATTTCTACGAGTGCCGCATATTTGATGAGAAGATGAGAAACTGTGAGAAGTTTCATTTGTTATGACTCCCTGATACCTCAAGTATAGAAACCCACTCTTCCAAAATTGCACTGTCACCAGTTGAAGAATGTTGTTCTTGGAGAATGGTTGTCTTCATGTGTCCAACATTGTCCTACTTGTGAGGTTTTCAACCACCCAGAAGACAGGCAAGTACTGACCCAAACTTAGAATGTGCACTGTGCCCAAGGATAAAAGGTATGGGAGAAGGTGGCAAGACAGCGGTCGGAGACTAATTCAGCTGTTCCACGTTTTCTGACGCTCAGAGAAGCCAGTGGGAGATACAAGTTCCAGAACTGATGCAGGGCTGATCTTGTGGATTCTCAGGGATTTGAGCCTGGCCCCAACACATCCTTACAGCCTTCCACACAGTTTAGGAAACAGCCCAGCTCTTTGGGCTTGCCGCAGATTAAGAATGGCCATCACTGAGGTTGGACACGAGGTCCAGCTCGGTAGGCATCTCCAGAAATAAAATTTCACCTGGGTTGGGCTGAAGCTGACTCTGACCCTGGGAATATAAGGGGGGAAAACCAAGCTCACTGGGGAAAAAAATCTATACACCTAGAATATGAATTCAGTACTTTATAAAACAATGCAGGGTCAGTCTCTGCCCAAATGAAATGAAGCATAATAGAACTGCTAAAAAGTTTGTACCAGCTAAGTGTTTAACCTATGTATCTATTTATATTTATTGCTGGTTTTCGATTAGTGTAGTTTAGTTCTTTTTAAAGATCTCTGTGAGACCTAAGATTATATCCTGGTCTGACCATTCCAATAATTATCAAAAGTCAGTCCCTGGACCAACTGTCTCCAGCATTGTTGCTGGTATGGGGTGAAGGAGTATATTTTTAATACCATCCAAATTTACATATCCTAACCCCAGTGAAAATAGTGTCTTTGATGGACTTTACCCTTAACTCCTATTGTAATGGCCAGATCATGGCTAGGACTTCGCATTATGTTTTTAGATATCATAAGTAATTGAGTTTCTAGTGTGAATTATTCCTTTTTGTCAGTTCTGAAAAGAAAGCTCTATTTCTGTCCTCCACTATATTTAAGACATTCCATGGCTATGTTTGCTCTTGACCAAGTAAGAATTAGAGGTAGTTATCTGAAAATAGAGGAGGATCTGCTTTGGCCTTAATCTCTTAAGTAACAATTGGTTTAACTTAACTTGGTAATGATTGTAGCATCCATCAATTCCCACTTCGATGGGAAATGTGATCATAACACAGGTTCCCAGGGAAATGAAAAGGCATGGGGAAGAAGTACTCATCTATTAAATGCTTCGATTGTCTGAGATTAACTATACAGATATGGCTCCAAACAGGAGACTATGAAAAATCACTATTTTATAAATTAGCAAGTTTCTTGACTCATTTCTTCTTATCTGTAATGCCAGAGAATGCATTTCAGCTACAGATGCTAAGGGATTAAGAGATAATCTAAACCTTTTATTCTAGCAATAACTATGTCATATACATGTCTCGGTTCTTTAATCTTTTGGATGGTTCTGAGAAAGCCCCAGTGGTATTATATGTAATGTGATTATAGTGTCTGCACACTAAGTCATCCTGGTGTGGACATTTCTGGGTTCTAAATTTGTGGTAGAAGTTACTGTAGTTGTTGGTTTTTATGAGAGAGGTTAATGGTTATGGTTCTGTGTGTTTCTTGTGCCTTTGTTTGTTGACAAGTCTAAGCTATCTTCCTAAAGTCATGTAAGTATTTACATACTAACATTAATTAGAACGTTAATGGGAAAGGCAGAAGCCATCGTTTTTGGCTGTTACTGTTTTCTAAAGTGTTCATAAATTCCCAAATCCACATATTGGTTTTAACGAGTACAGATTTTAAAATCAGCTAAGCAACAGCCCTCAAAATAAAAGGAAGACAATAATTAACTCTCAGTTATTCTAGATTAACAAATCAAATTGTTCTTTAAAATTGATCTTGTACCTCGTCAACTTGAACATACAACTTTTACACAGTTGTGCAATTTTGGTTCTGCTTTTTCTTTTTTTAATATTTATTTATTTAGGCTGCACCAGGGCTTAGTTGCGGCATGCGGACTCTTAGTTGCAGCACATGGACTCTTAGTTGCAGCATGCATGCGGGATCTAGTTCCCCAACCAAGAATCGAACCCGGGTCCTCTGTATTGGGAGTGTGGAGTCTTACCCACTGGACCACCAGAGAAGTCCCTGATTTTGCTTTTCCTTAACCTCCTAGTTAATTATAATGTTTTTCTATTGCTACATTATCTTTTATAAAATGTCCATTAAATGACGGTACCACAGCCATTGCCTACACCATTGGTGCTCAATGCAAATTTCTAGGCATTGAACCAAACCTACTGAATTCAAAATACAGTTGACCCTTGAACAATGGGCATGTTAGGGGCACTGATGCCCCGTAGTCCAAAATCCGAGTGTAACTTTACAGTGGGCCCTCTGTATCCGGGCTTCCTCTTCATCCTCGGATTCAACCAACCTCGGATGGGCAGTACTATAGTATTTACTACTGAAAAAAATCTGCATATAAGTGGACCCATGCAGTTCAAACCTGTGTTGTTTGAGGGTCAACTGCACTGGGGGGTGAGCTCAAGAACCTCATTATACAGTTTGCTTTACCAAAAGCAGTCATCTGAGGTTAGAGGACAGCAGGGCCTTTAGAGCTCTGCTACAGCTGGAGAGAAAAGTCATTCTTTTCCACTGTTGTAAATTAATGTTGCAATAAATATCTTTGTGAACATATTTTTTCCTTCTTTGAATAATTCTCTTATTTTTGGTATATCATATTGAACCAAAAGTATGCATACTTTTTTTTAATCTCTCCTGACTTTCTTATATTCTTTCCCCACATTAATTAATCAATAAACATTTCCAACAGCAGTAAACCCGATTTTAGCTACCTGTTGAATTCTAAATGTGAGACAGCCAATAGTTTAAATCTAAGGAGGTTAGTGGATATAAGACAAAATTCTTCCATACTCTACCTGGTTGACTAACTAGTTTAGGGAAGAAGGCAGCCACACACGGGGAACTGATCAGTGGTAACAGTATTAACTAATGTTCGTGAACATTCTCATACTTAGAGAGCAAGTTCACATCCATTATCTGATTAGTTTCTCTCAACCCTGTGAAGTAGGTTGATTATTCTCATTGTTTTTGAGGAGGTCAAGACAAAGTTGCTAAGCAATTTCCCCAAAGAAGCTATTCATTTTCTGAATGTGCAAAGTTTTCTGCCTTTTCTGTTCTGTGCTGCCTCACATCATACGCTGCGATCTGTTTATTGGTGACATCCTATTCTTGTGTGTGTGTGATGATTTTTTTTTTTTTTTTTTGCGGTATGCAGCCCTCTCACTGTCGTGGCCTCTCCCGTTGCGGAGCACAGGCTCCAGACGCGCAGGCTCGGTGGCCATGGCTCACGGGCCCAGCCGCTCCACGGCATGTGGGATCTTCCCGGACTGGGGCACGAACCCGCGTCCCCTGCATCGGCAGGCGGACTCTCAACCACTGTGCCATCAGGGAAGCCCAGTGTGTGATGATTTTTTAAAAAAATTTTATTGGAGTATAGTTGATTTACAATGTTGTGTTAGTTTCAGGTTTTCAGCAAAGTGAATCAGTTATACATATACATATATCCACTCTTTTTTAGATTCTTTTCCCATATAGGCCATTACAGAGTATTGAGTAGAGTTCCCTGTGCTATACAGTAGGTCCTTATTAGTTATCTATTTTATATATAGTAGTGTGTATATGTCAATACCGATCTCCCAATTTACATATTTTTACTATAATGTGCAGAGAGGTTTTCTTCTTTATCTCTAATTTTATTTCCGTTTTTAAAATTAGACAATTGCAATCAGTTCAATTAAAAAAAAGATATTAAGCTACAATTAGTTGCAAGGAATGGTACTGGCTTCTGCAAGGAATACAAAGGTGAGAGGGCACAGCCCCGCGCCTCTTGGAACTTCCATGTAGGAAATGTCAACGGCATACTTCAGACAAGAAGGGCCCAGGGACTGCAGAGGGCTTAGTCAACTTTTTTCTCTGATGGTTGGGGAGACCACGGTCAAACATTAAAACTCCCTACCTGAGTTATTCCAAATAGTACCCCTGTGCTGGTCGCCTTCTCTGGGCTATAAGCTCTTTGTGGGCGGGGCCTGGCTTCCTTTGCCCATTTCCATCCCCATTGTCCGTGCACTGCCAGGTACAGACTGGGCACACACGAAATGCCTCTTTGTCCTCAATTTCTTCCATACTGAATATGCCTCCTGATATATTTCCTCATTCAACAGGTATTTATTTAGTTTCTACTATGTGGTAGGCACTGCTTGAGGCTCTTGGGAGATCAGGGAACAAAACAGACAAAAAGCCCTTCCCTTCCAGAGTCAAAATGTATCATCACCTTTTTGCTTTCCAGGAGTTTGACACCCATATGGTATATGTTGCAGGGATGATGTTGAGTGTCTCTGCTTATAGCTTCAGTTCTTCTGTCCTCTTATTACAAAAGAAATGCGTGACCTCTAATAGCTAAAGAAATTTCAGGTACCTCCCTTTTACCTGTTTCTGTTAAACTTGAGTCTGCATAAATCTGAGCTTCAGAAGAATTTTTGAAATTTTAGGGAAATAATTAGGCAACAGAGAGTGAAGAAAGTGTGTAAAATTTTGGGAGCAGGTCACTGACCCATGTGGCCAGAGTGTGGGCCTTGTGGAGCTGACAGCTGGAAATTTAGGCCTGGCTTGAGATCAGAGTAGAGGGCGTCGGGAGAAGCCATTTAGGTTTTGGGTACCTGAGAGTGTTTTGAGGTTTTTGAGGGAGAAAAAGAAGATTTTACCTGGGTTAGGAAGGTTACCTTGGCAGTGGTGAGAAGGATTTGCCAGATGGGAGTAAGAGAAATCAGGAGCAGCTTACACAGAGACTGTTATGAAATAATGGGCCTATAGTCAGACAGAGAAGAGAGGGGAGAGACTGCAAAAGGAGAGAATTCATGAGGACGGGCATCTGGGACATGGTTGGTGACATTCATTATCTGAAATTCAGGGCAATAAGCAGGCTTTTGAGTGATGGATTTGAGTGATATAATGAATGCAATTTTGGATATTTTGTACCAATTATCTAGGACAGTACAACTCCTATCATTTATGCCAAGTAATTACATTTAATTCAGCTCAACACATATTTCCAGAGTTCCTACCACTTGTAAAGTGTTAGAGATCATACAAAGACAAATAAGACAAATCTTGCCTTAAATGGCTTTCACCCAGATGAAGGAAATAACTACAAACAATAATAAAAGGTAAAATACAGTATTTCATAAGAGGGGTACAGAAGCCATCAAAACCTGAAGAAGGAAAAGCCTATAATCCTTTAGGGGCAAGCTCTAATGGCTAGAATAGGATAGACTAGGAAAATACGTTTTTAATTTAAAGACATTTGTTGGGACTTCCCTGGTGGCGCAGTGGTTAAGAATCTGCAGGGGACACGGGTTTGAGACCTGGTCCGTGAAGATCCCACATGCCGTGGAGCAACTAAGCCCATGCGCCACAACTACTGAGCCCGCGTGCTGCAACTACTGGAGCCCGCGCACCTAGAGCCTGTGCCCTGCAACAAGAGAAGCCACTGCAATGAGAAGCCCGCGCACCGCAACGAAGAGTAGCCCCCGCTCGCCGCAACTAGAGAAAGCCCACGCGCAGCAACGAAGACCGAGCACAGCCAAAAAAAAAAAAAAAATATATATATATATATATAAAAGACATTTATTTCTTAAATGCTAAAAATATCTATCGAAATCATCAAACGCAGAGACATCTAATAAATGTTGACTCAGTGTGCACCCGAGTATAACGAATATAGAACGAAAATCTTAGTGAATTCCCTCCAAGGGAATGGCATGAGCTCTGTGGGTGAAAATTCATGCCTAAAAACAGCTAAGAAAAAGAGATTGGCAAAGACAATTTGGGATATTTTGACATACTGTAGACTATACTTATAGACTGGAGATGTACACACTTTGGTGATCTCTTGTTTCTGCTCCCGGATGATTTGGCTGAAATACCAAGTCAGTAGGCGTTCTCTGGGGTGGTCAGTTCCCAGGCAACTTGGCTGTTGAGGGCAGCTTCCTTAAGTACTACAGTGGACACTATGAGCGCTTGGACAAACCTCTTTTGCAACTCTTAGATTTTTCAGTACTATTTTTCTGAGTTTATTGATAAAAACGAATATGCCTTTTCTTCCCAACTGTCAGTGGTAAGTTCTCTGGTAAGCAGTAAGTGAGAGCCAGGCTATGCTGCAGACTGGCCAGTGTCCATCTTCCTTCCACATGCAAATATTCCTTCCTTCGTTGGTACAGTTACAAATATGAAAAAATGCGTTTTTCATATTTCCTTAAAATATCTAACCATTGCCTCAGAGGAGGCAAACGCTTCCCTGAATGTCAAGTATTACACCGGTTCCTGCTCTTTCTGACCACGAATATAAGTTTTCATCCATGTGCCGCCTTCTCTCATCCTTTCTTTGCAGTTTCCCCTTTTCTTTGCATAGTAACAGGCTGCTTCCTGTCTTCCAGCTGGGCAGTATTTTTTCATATCTCTAGTATCAGAAGAGTTAGGAGTATGGTCCATGATTCTATCAGCTCTTTTTCTTTGTTGTAGATGATAAACTTTGTTTTGTTTTCAGCATCTTTGCTTTATTTAATAATTGTGAGGCTGGCTTCTAATGGCACATCATCATTAATTGTAGAATGAGACAGCTCAGGAGGTGTGACTCTGTTCTTTCAATAGAGCTGACATATCATCACTTTCAACTTGAGTGTTCTCTGACCACCAAACAGGAACAGCTGTATTCTCCTGTTTTTTGTCCCAGGACTAGGAGGGTGACTGGAACCACCAGCTACAGCAGACTTCCCAGTATCTCTCAGCCAAAGCCTCTGCCCCATCCCAGACAGGATGCAGAGATGGCCTAGGATCAGGGTCAGATCTGCTCAGCAGGGAGTGTTAATTTTAAGTCTGCTTTTATTTTTAAATTTTATTTATTTAAAAAAATTTTTATTGCAGTAACATTGGTTTATAACATTACATAAGTTTCACGTGTACAACATTGTATTTCCACTTCTGTATACCCTCTGGCATGCTTACCACCAAAAATTTAGTTTTCATCTGTCACCATACCACTGGTCAACTTTACCCACTTGGCCCTCGCCCTCCTCCCCACTGTACCCCTTCCCATCTTGTAACCGCTACTCTATTCCTGTATCTACGTGTTTGTTTTTGTTTGGTTTGTTCGTTTGTTTTTTGTTTGTTTATATTCCATATATCGGTGAAATCATACAGTATTTGTCTTTCTCTGTCTGACTTGTTTCACTTAGCATAACGCCCTGTAGTTTCATCCATGTTGTGTGCAAATGGCAAGATTTCATCTTTTTAATATCTGAGTAATATTCCATTACACATATATACTACAGCTTCTTTATCCATTCATCTGTCAATGACACTTAGGTTGTTTCCCTATCTTAGCTACTGTAAATAAAGCTGCTATGAATATAGGGGTGCATATATCTTTTCAAATTAGTGTTTTTGTGTTCTTTGGATAAATACCCAGAAGTGGGATTGCTGGATCATATGGTAGTTCTATTTTTGATTTTTTGAGGAAGCTCCAGACCGTCTTCCATAGTGGCTGCACCAATTTACATTCCCACCAACAGTGTATAAGAGTTTCCTTTTAAATATATGCTGGTTCCAGCTGTTTGCATTACAAATCTAAGTTTAAAAAAATTCTTACTTTCTTTTTGTATATGTTTCTGTTTATAAAAGTAATACAGATTCCTTGTAGAAAACTTGAATTGTAGAATGCTAAAGTTTGAAGAAAATAACCCAAACTACCCATCGTATCACAATTCACTATTAATGTTTTATTTTATTGCCTTCCTGTCTTTTGTCTTTTGTTTATAAAAACACCATTTATACAAATATACTTTAGTGTATATATATATATATATACATATATATAGCATACTTAATTTTTCACTGTAATTTTGCTTAGAAAATTTTGTTTTTTTATGTTTAAACAAGAAATCCTTTGTACTTTGGAGCTGTCTTTGTTTCCCTCTGTTACACATTTACTTGATACAAGAACCCTTGTGTCTGGTCAGCATGGGACCTTTGGCCACATTCTTAGCACGGCAGATGAATATAAGGAGGGAGAATTTTGCCACTTTACTAATTCTGTTTAGAGTATCCTAGTGCATATGCATTCATTTCAGTAGCTTAGTGTATAATTTGATTATTCTAATGCAAGACAGGATAGAAATGAGCAGTCCTAAGTTGTGCCAGGAGCTGTTTCATAAAAAACTTGGATTGACATGGGGCCATCCCATTAAACATACCTAATGCAATGGTCTATGCAGGCCTTAAAAATTATTTTCAGGGCTTCTCTGGTGGCGCAGTGGTTGGGAGTCCGCCTGCCGATGCAGGGGACACGGGTTCGTGCCCCGGTCCGGGAAGATCCCACATGCCGCAGAGTGGCTGGGCCCCTGAGCCGTGGCCGCTGAGCCTGCGCGTCTGGAGCCTGTGCTCCACAACGGGAGAGGCCACAACAGTGAGAGGCCCGCGTACCGCAAAAAAAAAAAAAAAAAAAAAAATTATTTTCAGAGAATTTGTCATCATTTGGTCAGATGCTCAGAATCCCCAGTTGCTGCAGCTGTATTTATATAAACCTGATGGTCTCTAGGGTGCAAGACTGGCTGTAGCTACAGGTAGAGACTAGTGCATTCAAGGAGTAGGAAGTTAAGAGTGCGAATCACCACCCCCCCCATCTCCTCCACCTCCTTTCTTTTTTGAAACCTTGCTTGTGGCCACTTCAGTGGAGCCCAGACCTAGAACTTCGATTGTGTTTCTAGTAAACCATATGTAAGTGGCCACTCTGATAGGTTCTTTTCAGGGTCAGCTAGGAAGAGAGAAGTAACATTTCTAAGCTTTACTGACATCTGTGGAATTCACTAAGCAAGGTGGGTCAGTGATTAAAGACAAGTATCTGAAAATTCAGAAAGGACTCCATTTTTGTTTTAGTCCCTTGAAGAACAGCCCGATTAGCTGAAACTGACTATGATGTCAGCTACGACCATTGCCAAATCCATACCCCATGTCAACTCAATTGCCAGTTGTAGGCATGAAGTACTCTCATAGTTAATTTAGGCAGAAAAGCTGTGTGTGTGTTTCAAACATTTCTTGATTTAATCACCTTGTCTTTCTGTGTAGTGTTGTGTCAAAAGTGCTTCAATTTCTGACAGAGAAAGATGTTATCGTAGCAAAGGACAATATTCTATAAATTTCTATAAATTTATTTATAGAATAAATATTCTATAAATATTTTAAAATTCTAAATATTCTAAATACAATATTCTAAAATTCTATAAATTTGGAAACTTTCTGAGTCAGAATGCCTTAGTACTGAATTTGTGACCTGCTCCTTGAGATACGGTTAACCAAGGTGGGTCAGAGGATGAGGGCGTAAGTGTTTCGGTGTGAGGGTACCTATAGCATGTGGATTTCAGAACTCTTTAAACTTACTTTAGATGATTATGTAGAATAGCAATAACCATTTATTAATCGTTATTAATAGCTAAATTAATCAAGCATATCAACACACCGAGTGCTGTGTTAACCACTGTATGTGCTTTACCGTATTTCATCTTCATCACAGCCCTATAAAGTGGCTGGAGGGATAGTTCCCATTTTGGAGAACAAGAAACGTTAAGGGCTTTTCCAAGGTCACAGAGCCTGAAATGACAAAGTCAGGACTTGAAGCCAGGTCTGGTTGACTACAAACATAAGCTGTCAAGCTTTACGCTGTGTGCATTACTTCTTGGTGATTAGCCCTTACATCTTGGCAAATCAAAGGCGAGGCTATTTTACTGCCTTCAGGTTCATGGATAATCTCATAGAGCAACACCAAGCCAAGACTTCAGGTAGAGGGTGTGAGCCTTCTCCTGCTGTTCTTGTTTCCTTCTCCAATCGGGATTCTGCAGACACAAGAATACGAAACTGTTGTGTGTTTTACTCTCAGGGAGTGCATGCTTTTCTTATCATTTAAATCATTTTAAAAACTACAGACAGATCTCGCCTATGCGAAAATCCTGCACAAAATATTAGCACATAGAATAAATTACTACATTAAAATTACAATGGGACTTGAAATATTGGCAAGTAGAATCTAGCAGCACATTTCAACAGAGAAGAAATGCGAAAATAGTTGTAAAATGGGATTAATATTATATAATCAGCCATACTAGTTGGTTAAGAAACGTATTGTGATCATTCTAATAAATGCTAAAAAGGGATTTGACAAAATTCAACATGTATTTTTAATAAACATTCTCATAATAGATATATATTAATATATCCTCCACTTGATAAAAATATGTATATTTCAAAGCAAATAACATTTCACATTTAATAGTGAAGCACAAAAACACTACTTATTGTATGAAAATTAAATGAAAAAGACCAGAAAGCTTATTATTGCATGCTATAGTGAACACAGTTCTGAAAATAGTATCCAAACATTTTAGATTCATAGCCTAGCCCAGCACTGGGCATACAATAGAAACTCCATTATTTGTTGAATTAATTAATTAATGACTGATAAAATAAGGTTCTGTTTTGGAATAGAGGAGGCAAAATTATCATTATTAGTAGATAATATAGCTTTATTCCAAGAGAATCAACTGAAACATTTCTAGAAGCAATAGGAACATTCAGAATAGTAGCTGGTTTCCAAATTAATATGTAAAAATAGAAAATATTTAGAAAGTGTAATGGAAGGAATGATCCCTTGTAGTCTAACAGAACTAACTACCATAACAAAAAAATACCTATCCTATATGAAGACAACCTTACAATTCTACTGAAGATATTAAAAATGTACATACTCCGCTCTTAGATAGCAATTATCACAGCATCAATCCTAAATTAATCTACACAGTAATAAAAACCTAATAAAAATGCCAGTAGGAATTGTCAAAACCACCCAACTGATTAAAATTTTGATAAGACTCAATATAGGCAAGGGATTTGGAGAAAGAGTAATCCACTATGGTGAAGAGCTAATTATGTGAAAACTTTTCTTTTTTAAGATTTTTAAAAATATTTATTTTATTATCATTTATTTTTGGCTGCGTTGGGTCTTTGTTGCTGCCCGCAGGCTTTCTCTAGTTGTGGCGAGTGGGGGCTACTCTTGCGGTGTGCAGGCTTCTCATTGTGGTGGCTTCTCTTGTTGCGGAGCACGGGCTCTAGGCGTGTGGGCTTCAGAAGTTGCAGCATGTGGGCTCAGTAGTTATGGCTCGTGGGCTCTAGAGTGCAGGCTCAGTAGTTGTGGTGCACAGGCTTCGTTGCTCTGAGGCATGTGGGATCTTCCCGGACCAAGGCTCGAACCTGTGTCCCCTGCATTGGCAGGTGGATTCTTAACCACTGTGCCACCAGGGAAGCCCTAATTATGTAAAAATTTTAAAGAGCAACTTAATAACACCTATCACAATAAAAAAATGCATATATCTCTTGACCCAATATTTTCACTTTTAGAAATTTATCCTCTGGGTAATTCACAACATGCACCAAATTAAATATGTATTAATAACACATATGTCTGCATAAGAAAAGATATGTATGTTTGTACAAAGATTTTTTTTGCAGCCTTGATTCTTTTATTGCTTAAACAGTGATGACCAGAATTTATTACTTTTTAATGAAAAAGAGGTATTAAAGTTTGTCTTACACTCATATGTGTGTACATGGGCACACACATGCGCGCACACACAAACACACACACACACACACACACACACGGGACCTTATCTATTTCTGAGAATTCTTCCTAAAACCACCTTATAGGGCAGTGGTTTTATTTAAAAAAAAAAAAAAAGGCTTGTTTTTCCTTTTAATGTATATCTTAGCGTAGGTCCTCTAGAAAGCAGCCTGAGGCAAAAATAAAGTGCTGACACTTTATTTGGCAGGTCCCAGGGCTTGTGGGTGAGGAATAAAGAGAAAGCAAGGCCAGGAAAATTGTGAAGCAACACAGTGGTTCCTCACTGGCTGCTGTTTCCCAGCAAAGTACAAAGGGACTCAGCTGGTGGCTGGCTGGGTGGGCAATTCAGGCAGGACGTCTCAGGAGGAGCTGAGGGAAGAACTGGGCCTCCTAGTTGTCTGCAGAAGAGACAAAAGTTGGGGGAGTTTTTTTCCCATCTACTCATCTCTCTTTTCTTACCGCTTAAGGTTCACCCCATCGGGACTCCCCATGCATCTGCGTTGGGTGATCTGACTCCTCAATGGCTGCCCGAAAAGCCAGACCCCAAACCCCAGAGTGTGGGTCTTCGAGTCTGAAAGTGAAGGCCAACCTGGTGGGTGGTTTCAGCCTAAAGATGGGAAGAAAGGAGGCAATCAGGGGACTCAGAGAAGACAGGGCCTGTGCCCAGGGCAAACCAGGAGAGAGTACTGCCAGGGGCGTGTGTGTGTGTGTGTGTGTTGCTCCTGATGGCAGCAGACCCTCCAGCCCATCTCAGAAATGACTCTAGAGCTGAAGGGCTCTGAGAAATAATCTCTTAAGTGAAGTGAAGACACTTCAGCCTCCGCGAAGCCAGGTCAGCAGGCCACTCCTGAGTTGGTCTGTCTTCGGATGCCCCGAACATCAGATAACCCTGCTGGCTGGAGACACCCTTGAACCGCAGGCAGTTGCTGTTTGCAGCTCAATTTGCAATAGCAAAGCATTGGCAACAATCCATTTAGGTAAAATATAGGACACCAGAAGAAAGAATTCTACCCAGTAGTTGAAAAAAGAATGAGGCACCTCTTTATGTTCTGACATAGGAATGTATTTAAGTCTTTTTAAATCAATAACAAAAGAATAGCTTATATAATGGTATATATATTATAATTCCAGTTGTGGGGGGAAAAGAATATATGTATATGTTTGGACCTGCATAAAATATTTTCTAAGGCTATGGAAAAGGCTGTTGAAAGATACTTGTTAGCGTGAAAGCTCTGAGGAGAGAAACCAGTGGGTAAGGGCAGGGGAGATGTTTAGTTTTTACCTTCTGCACATCTCTGCTATTTTAATTTCTTTTGGTTTATTTGAAGTATTTTTAATGCACACATATCATTTTAAAAGTGAAAATTAAAATGAAACATTGTGCCTATAGTTAACAATATTGCATTGTACCCTTATTTGTTAAAATGTTATATCTCAAGCATCTTAGCACAAGTTAAAAAAAAAGTAAAATGAAAAAGTATAAGTGAGACATGCTTGAGGTAGAAACTGTAAAAAATATTAAAAAGTATAAGGAGGAAAATAAAATCCACCTGTAATTCTACCAGCTAGAGACACTATTACTATTTTGTGATAGTAAAAGAAGTGCACACACGTACGTAATTATAACTTTAATTCAGATGAGATCATACCTATGTATAGTTTGTTGCTCATATTTTATTGGGTCAGAGATTCTCCAAGTTTAAAAAACATCTGCAAACCACCATTTTTTTTTCTTTTTTTTTTAATGCGGTACGCGGGCCTCTCACTGTTGTGGCCTCTCCCGTTGCGGAGCACAGGAGCACAGGCTCAGCGGCCATGACTCACGGGGCTAGCCGCTCCGCGGCACATGGGATCTTCCCAGACCGGGGCACGAACCCGTGTCCCCTGCATCGGCAGGCGGACTCTCAACCACTGTGCCACCAGGGAAGCCCCAAACCACCATTTATGATGATAGATAAAATAAGAGGTTCTATTTTGGAACAGATGATGACTATACCATTTGTTTACTCACTTATGTGTTTCTCCACTGACCTTCTTAAGTGTTTTCCCTTTATCAGGTAAACAATCCCGTCTGCCCCATTCTTGGCAAAGCTCTGGGCTGTAACCATACTGTAGTGTCTTCCTCCTAAGACAGCTGTGAGGATAGTCTTGGGGACCCACAGCAGTGTTTCCTGCACATGTTAGCAGCTCCTTTGAGAGGCTTCTCTGATTGTCATTCCTAAATATCACTGCCTTTCACCACTCTGTAGCTCCTCACCAGCTTTATATCATCGTTGCTATTGTTAGCAGTGGGAGTGTGGTATTTTTGTTCATAGAATCGTTGCCACTTGACGGTACCATGTACGTCTTTGTTTTCTGTCTCTCCACCTGGATTGCAAGCTCCACGGACGGCAAGGCCTTTGTGTGGTTTTGTTTCGTTTTCTGCTGTATCCCCGACGTCTAGATTAGTGTCGGGCGCGTAGTAAGCCATCAATAACCAGGAGCATGCAGGAGGAGGATCTTCATTGATTCTATGCCTCTTTCCTACTTAAAAAAGGTAATTACTATTCAATTCCTAAGTATAAATACCACTTAAGCAGCCCTTGTATAATCAGTATGATGTATTTCTTGGGTTCCTCCTGTTTGCCCTCAGAATTACCAAATGTTACATCAAGATACAACCCAGTAGGTGATCTAATCTATCCTTTTACAGATAAAAGGATAAATTAGGTTCATCACAAGAGTAAGGGTTGGAAAAGTGAAGGAGGAAGAGAAGGATTTAACTCCTCAAGAAGTTTACAATCTAAGATGGAAGGAGAAGACATGAGAAAAAGGGAAACAGTTTGAGACAGTACGTCATTATGTGTCAAATTATGTGTGTAACTTCATTTCTACCTTTGAGGATTTTATAATCTCATAAAAGACTATTTAAGCAAATGACAATTTTACAGTGTTCAGTAAAGACCAAAGCAATAAGAATTTACAGTAGGGGGATTGGGTTTGGGGAGCAGTCTGGAGGGAAGGATTCATTTTGCCTGAAAAAGTTGCTGTGGTTCCCAGAGGAAGGGACAGTTAAGCTGGAGTTGAAGGTATATAAAGAGTGCTGGTCAGACATGGGGGTATAAGGATGAAGGCATTAGAGCAGAGGGAACCATACAAACAAAGCCATGGAGAAACGAAAATGCTGGGCACCATTGAAAAATGGCAACTCTCTGGTATCTCAAAGCCAGGAGAGGGATTCTGGCCAGAGAGGGAAGGAGGCAGAAGATCTTGGGACATACTGTGCCTCTGTGCTGAGGGTTTGCACTTTATCAGTTAAGAAATGGGGAGACCCTGAGGGTTTTTCAGTGGGGATGTGATAAGATCAGATGTGTCTTAGGTGATTCTGATAAAAGGTCCATGACATATTGGATAGAGCTGGAGGGGAGAGCTAGAAACAATGAAGAAACTTCTGCAGTTGGTGATTACAGTGAGAGTTGTTGGAGATTTGAATTAGGAAATCTCTAGAAAGGAAGTAACCCCCTTAATGCGTTTAGAGATACTTTAGAAGTAAATTCATTGGAAGGACTCAGGGACTTACGAAAGTGCTTGGAGGAGTGTTTATAGATAAGTGCAGACTGTGCTATCACTGGGAGAAACTCAAGGTTTTCAGGCTGTGGCCTTAGCCAGACAAATTAGGAGAGGAGCAAACAACAACAACAACAAAACCCCAATCCAAAACAAAGATAACAAAACCCCCTGAAAGCTAAAAGAAGACAAAGTGAATCTCTACCTCCACCCCAATCCTCAAAGTGACTCAGGTCCTTTGTGTTCCAAGGGTCTCAGCACAGAGGCTGCACATGGATGAGCCCCGTTATGCTAATTCAGTATTTTTAAACTCCTCCCTTCCTCTCACTCCATGTAAGAGTCTCTGCCTGAGGCAGCAAAGCCTTTTCTGGTTTGCACACAGTCACCCTGTTGTGCTGGAGAGAGCCTTTCTTCGGGCAAGTCGGAGAAGAGGCCATTGCAGCTAAAGATGGCGACCACTGTGATATGCTCTGTGACAACCCAAAGCAGGTGTTTCCCTGGGTTACAGACTCTCTAACCATCTAGATTACTCCCAATGCTCCCTTGTTCCTTTGTGATCCTCACCCCTCCACTCTCATTACACTTGTCCCTCAAACAATGTCCACACCCACTGCTGATTTCCAACCCTAACAAGACTACATCAGGCGGATGTGACCTTTGGCTCTTTTCTGAACTGTAAATACCCTTTCATTGCTTTCTCAAAATTTCTCCTTTCCAAAAGACTTCCTTAATCAAATACTATCATTCTGCTGCAAATCTCTGACCTCCTTTTTTGTCACTCTAGAAGCTGTGTTTGTATTTGTTGTATGTGGGCCCTGTCTGTTATTTGATTGTCGACCCCTTGTAGGCTCTTCTCTGCTCAACCCGTTTTTGGTGACAGCTAATAGACAAAGCTGGACACTAGCTAAAGTGGTCAGGGCAGATTTTAGTTAGGAATCTACTATTACAATAGGGAAAAGGGTCTAGTGTCAACTGAACTCAACTTTGACTTAAACAGAGGTGACTGGGCATTTTAAAGAGAGAATGAGAGGATACAGGGGAGGATGACTGGGGGCTCCGTAGAATCAGGGAGGTGAAAACTTATAAAAATACGAGGGGAAAAAGGGTTGGTCCATGTGAAACCCATCTGGGTTTGCTAACTGGCTCCTAGTGAAACCAAGCAGGACCCTGTGGGGCTCCCGGGCACGGAAGCCTGTCTGTGTCCCCCGTTTCTTGTTTGTAGGGAATAGGCTTTAGCCCCCATTAACTTCTCTGAGCTCCAAAGGGCAGCTTCAAACAGTGGCTAATCAGGGAAGGGGGGCGGGATGCAGAGACAAGGAGGGAGGGAGCCGAGAAACAAGAGTGCAGCCTTGGGGCAGGACCTTAGTTCCGCCTCAAGGGATACACATAACAGTATCATTGAGCTCTTCTGCAGAACTAAAACTCCCAACAAAAGGAAGATGTTAACTACTTGATGAAGCATTCTTCAGAGAATATCAGACCATCTGAGGCCAGATTAAAGGAACCACAGAAGCTCATCAGGAGATCACCTGAGGCCAGATTAAAGGAATGCAGGCCCTGCACACACCCTGATCCTTATCAGCAATCCAGCCCTTGAACCATTGCTATAAAACTCCTCATTAAATTTCCCCCAGGTTGGGATACAGTTTGTGAAGGGCACAAGCCCGCTGTGGCCCCCTTTGCCTGGCAAAGCAATAAAGCTATTCTTTTCTACACGCTGTCTCCGAGATTCGACCCTGCACTGGTGCACAGAGGTCGAGTTTTCAGCATCACCCCCCTCCAATAGCGACTGGGAGACAGGAGCTGAAACACACAGCAAATTCTTTTGACAGCCTTGAGTGTTCTCAGGCAGGCCTTTTAAGGGGGAATGGGTCTTCCTAGGGATTCGGCCTTGAGCTGTTAGAACTATGTTGATGTTTGTTCCAGTCTTTACAGGGCAAGGTTGGGGCCAAGTGGAGAAGAGGCTCAGAGGAGCTGGGCTGGAGAGTGGTCAAGGAGAGACCCTTTGTCAGTACAGGTGTACTGGCTTTGTGTTTTTTACAAATTGAAGGTTTATGGCAACCCTGTGTCAAGCAAGTCTATTGGAGCCATTTTTCCAACGGCATTTGCTCACTTAGTGTCTCTGTGTTGCATTTTGGTAATTCTCACAATATTTCAAAATTTTTCATTATTATTATATTTGTTGTGGTGGTCTGTGATCAGTGATCTTTGATGTTACTACCACGACTTGTGAAGGCTCAGATGATGGTTAGCATTTTTAGCAATATTTTAAAATTAAGGTATGTACATTTTTTTTTGGACACAATGCTATTTCACACTTACTAGAATACAGTATTGTGTAAACATAACTTTTAAAGGCACTGGGAAACCAAAAAAATGCGTGCAACTCATGTTATTGAGATAATTGCTTTATTGCTGTGGTCTGGAACTAAACCTGCAATATCTATAAGGTATGCCTGTAGGTCAAGAAAAATCAAGAACAGGTGGGAAAATGTCCACTTTGATCTCAATGGAAGGTTTTGAGACAAGGAGAAGAATATTACAGGGCAATGAGGTAAGGGATCATTTTATACACTGCCCACTGAAAAGACTGCTGAATTCCAACCACCAAAAACTAGATATATTGTCCATAAAATGTGCTCCTAAAGTCCAAACAAAGAACTATTTACTTCATTTATATCTGGTCTATTAGGGTAAACAAAAATTAATATTATGAGTTGGATTTTAGTTTAAATATCTTGGACATTATTAACTACTTCCTAATGAGGCATAGAAATAGCAATGCAGATTGCCTTGTTATTTAACACACTGCTCTCTTGGAAATAAAGGAATGTGACTCTTTCGAATATCTAGCATTATCACTTGAAAATGGTTAAATATTACCCTTTATTATGTACCTTTTGTAAATGTAAAATGTTCCCTTTTTACTTTATGCCTGTTTCTATTTGAAACTGGTACTGTGACTTATTTTACTTGGTATTCTGGTCTGCTGCAGTTGATGACTAGTGACATAGTGACCCCTATTTTCCTGTATGATATTTATGTTAACTCCCTCCATCACAGTTCACAAGTCTAACAGATGAGGCAAACATGTGTGGGAATAGACTCCAAATCTTAATGTGCTCTTTATCGAAAGTGGATTAAAGGGCTAGAGATGCACAATGCAGTTGTTTGCAGGAAATAAGTTGTTTTTTAATTTAGATGTAATTCACATGCAGTGAAATACACAGATCTAAGTGTACAGTTGAGTCAGTTTTAACAGAGGCATGTACCCTTATAATTCACATACTCTATCAAGACACTTGAGATATAGGTAGACTGTATTTCCATCAACCAGAATGTTCCTTCACACCCTTTCCCAGTCAATCCCCACCACTTCTAGAAGTAACCGCTATTCTGATTTCATCATAATTTTTTTTTCTGCTACAGAGCATCACATATCTGGAATTACACACTATATACTCTTGGGTCTGACTTTTTCACTCAATATAAAGTTTCTGAGATTCATTCAAGTTGTTGTATGTGTAGTAGTTTGTCACTTTTTTTTTTTTTGCGGTACGCGGGCCTCTCACTGTTGTGGCCTCTCCCTTTGCGGAGCACAGGCTCCTGACGCGCAGGCTCAGCGGCCATGGCTCACGGGCCCAGCCGCTCCGCGGCATGTGGGATCTTCCCGGACTGGGGCACGAACCCGCGTCCCCTGCATCGGCAGGCGGACTGTCAACCACTGCGCCACCAGGGAAGCCCTCCGCTTTCTTGATGGTATAATTTGCCACACAGAAGTTTTACATTTTGGTGAAGTTCAATTTATCTATTTTTTCTCTGGTTGCTTGTGCTTTTGGTGTCATATCTAAGAAACTGTGGCCTACTCCAAAATCACAGAGATTTACACCAAGGTTTCTGTCTCAGAGTTTTATAGTTTCACCTGTTTTGTTTAGGTCTTTGTTCCATTTTGAGTTAATTTTTGTATATGGTGTGAGGTAGAAGTCCAAATTCATTCATTTCATGTGGATATTCACTTGCCTCAGGACCATATTTTGAAAAGACTATTCTTTCCCTATTCAGTGGTCTTGGTACTTTTGTCTGAAATCAATTTCTGGACTCTCAATCTATTCCATTGATCTATATATGGTCTATATATCAGTCTTTATGCAAGTAGCACAATATTTTGATAACTGTTGCTTGGTAATAAGTTTTAAAATCAAGAGATATGAGTCCTCCAACTTTACTCTTCTTTCTCAGTGGTTTCCTTCTTTTTTTTTTTTTTTTGCCTCTTTAGGGTCCTTTGCATTTCCATATGAGTTTTAGGATCAGCATGTCCATTTCTGCAAAAAAAGCAGTTGGAATTTTGATAGGGATGGCACTGAGTTTGTAGATCCTCCTGCAGATTTAAATGAAGAGCAATGTCACGGCTAAAGTTTAATGATATTGGAATATGACTGAAAGACATTACCCTATGAATGCATGGAGCTGATGGGACTTTGTATGTTCCCTTTGTTGGGGACACAAATTTCTCTTCTAAACAAAGGACAGAGTAGATGCTGAGAAGTAACATGGGTGGATAGTGCTGGATATTTCCTGTTTTTCCCTCTTGATGCACTCTTTGCCTTTCTCCATACTGCTCTGGGCTCCAGGGGGGTGAACTTTGTGAATCACAACAATCTTCCTTGCCCTCTGGCTTTTGCTTGGATTTAGGAAATAGGAGGCACCAACAGGAGATTGGAGAATAGGAAGAAAGTGATTAGGATATTCCTCAGGCTCCCTTCCCTAATAAGTTGACGGTTGGAAGCTATTTTTTAAATCAAAAGCCACACCTCTGTTGGGTTGCCCTGTCCTGCAGCAACAGATCTCTCTGAGTTCTGATAACCAGTCCATCTACTTACCTTTTCAGGCCTAAGGGTACTAGTGGCTTCCCACTCTGGCTTCCCCTTCCCTTACTGGTTTCTCCTAACCCTGCCCAAATCTTTATAATTAGTCCTGTTATTTTTCCCTTAACACCTGTTTGTAGTGTGCCATCTACTTCTTGTCCTCCCTGACAGTACGCAATGGAAAGAGCTACAAGATAAATTGTTAAGTCAAAGAAGCAAAATACAGAGCAATGTAATATTGAATTATGTAATATTCTATTATTTTGGTAAAAGAAGGGGTAGGGAGACTATATCTTCATATTTTTAAAAATATTGTGTTAGTTAAGAATTAGGTTTAGCTTCTAGTGATAATACTCAAAAAGAACAGTGGCTTAAAAAAGATAAAAGATCATTTCTCTCTGTAAATATCTAGGGGAAGGCAGTCCAGAATGGAGTCAGGGCTCTGCTACGTGACACACTCACAGGGCTAGTTTCCTTCTAGCTCACCTGCCCTCCATTCTTAGGGCATGGCCTTGTCCTCGGTCCAAGGAAGCAGCTCCTTTCCAGGCAGTGGGATGGAAAAGGAGAAGAAGAAGGGACAAAGGGCATACACCAAGGAAGGTTCCGGAAAGCTGCCACACCTGGTCACACCCAGCTATAAGGGGCCCTGGGGAATATAATTTTGATTCCTGGAAGCCATTTGCTCCAATAAAAATTCTAAAGCTATTTAAGAAGAGAATTGATATTGGGAGTAATTAACAGTTTTTTTGGTCACATATATGCATTTAAAATAACTCAGGAAGGATATCAAGAAACTAGAAGCAGTGGTTCCCTGGGCAGATGGTTGGCAGGTGATAACAGGCAGATGAGGGATAACAGAACAGGCCGACGAGGGATTACTCTCACTGTAATACGTAGAGATGTTACCTGTTTTGATTTCTGAACCATGTATTTCTGAACATATTACCTATTTACAAACTTAATACATTAACTTAAAAATTCCTCCTTAATACTTACCTGGCAGGGGAGATACCATGATCACGAGGGTGGTTTTCCCAGGGCGAGGCTTATCCATTGCACTCCGGATGTGCTGACCCCTGCGATTTCCCCAAATGTGGGAAACTCGACTGCATAATTTGTGGTAGTGGGGGACTGCGTTCGCACTTTCCCCTGGAAAAAAAAAAATTCCTCCTTAAAGATAAGTAAATAAAAAGAGAAAAAAGAAAAAGGTTTCATTCAGTCTCAACTTTGGTCAGAACAAAGGAGCCATGGAGTCCAATGGACTAATGGCCCCAGTGATTAGAATGACCTCATCAAAAGAGGAAGGTGTGACCTGGGTATGTTAGTTTTCTCTTGCTGTGTAACAAATACCACAAATTTTGCATCTCAAAATACCAGAAATTTACTATCTCACCATTTCTGTATGTTAGCAGTCTGGCACGTTTTAACTGAGTCCTCTGTTCAGGGTCTCATGAGGCTGAAATAAAAATGTTGAATCGGCTGTGTTATCATCATGAGGTTCGACTAGAAGAAGATCCACTTTCAAGCTCATTTAGATTGTTGGCCAAATTCATTTCCTTGCAGTTGCCAGCTGTCAACTGGGGCACACTCTCGGCTCCTAGAGGCTGCTCTCAAGTTTTAGCCACAGGTCCCCCTTCATCTCAGTAACATGCCTTTGTCAAATCTTGCTCGTGCTGATTTGCTCAAGTGACCGGCCAGAAAAATTTCTCTGCTCTTACCTGGCTCATGTGATTAGGTTAGGCACACCCGAATAATCTTTCTTTCTGAAAGTCAACTGTGTCCACATAAACCAATAAAATAGAACAGAGAGCCCAATATAAATCCTTGTATATATGAGCAAATGATTTTCAACAAGGCTGCCAAGCAGCCACTCAATAGGGAAAGGACAGTCTCTTTAACAAATGTTGCCGGCAAAACTGGATACTCACATGCAGAATAACAAAACTGTACCTTTATCTTTCAATACATACAAAAATTAGCTCAAAATGGATTAAAGATCTGAATGTAAGACTCAAAATTATAGAATTCCTAGAAAAAAAACAAGGAAAACTTCATGACCTTAAGATTTGGCAGTGATTTCTTGGCTGTGACACCAAAGGCACAGGCAACAAAAGCAAAAATATACATAGGGTACTACTCCAAGCTCAAAAATTTCTGTGCATCAAAGGAAAAAAATCAACATTAAAAGGTAATCTATAGAGGGACTTCCCCTGGTGGTGCAGTGGTTAAGAATTCACCTGCCAATGCAGGGACACGGGTTCAATCCCTGGTCCGGGAAGATCCCACATGCCACGGAGCAACTAAGCCTGTGCGCCACAACTTCTGAGCCCGCGTGCTGCAACTACCGAAGCCCGCACATCTAGAGCCTGTGCTCCACAGCAAGAGAAGCCACAGCAGTGAGAAGCCCGTGCACCACAATGAAGAGTAGCCTCTGCTCGCCACAACTAGAGAAAGCCCATGTGCAGCAACGAAGACCCAACGCAGCCAAAAAAAAAAAAAAGGTAATCTATGGAATGAGAAAAATATTTGCAAATCATATATCTGACAAGGAGTTAATATCTAGAATATATAAAGAACTCCTTCAACTAAATCATAGCAAAATAACCTAATTAAACAATGAATAAAGGACCTGAATAGACATTTCTTCAAAGATGATATAAATGGCCAAAAGGCATATGAAAAGATGCTCAGCATCACTAATCATTAGAGAAATGCAAATCAAAACCACAGTGAGATATCATGTCATACCTGTTTGGATGGCTACCATCAAAAAACAGAAAATAACAAGTGTTTACAAGGATGTGGAGAAATTGGAACCTTTGTGTACTGTTGGTGAGATTGTAAAATGGTGCAACTGTTATGGAAAACATTATGGCAGCTCCTCAAAAAATTAAAAATAGAACTACTGTATGATCCAGTAATCCCACTTCTGGGTATGTATCCAAAAGATTCGAAAGCAGAGTCTTAAAGAGATACTTGCACATCCATGTTCACTGCAGCATTATTCATAATAGTCAAGAGACAGAAGCAACCCACATGTCCACCAATGGGTGAATGGATAAACAAAATGTGGTATATACATACCATGGAATATTAATCAGCCTTACAAAAGATCGAAACCCTGTCATAGGCTACAACGTTCATAAAACTTGGGCACATTAAGAGAAACAAGCCAGTCACACACAAAAAGATAAATACTATATGATTTCACTTATATGAAATATCTAAAGTTCTCAAATTTATAGAAGCATAAAGTAGAATGGAAGTGGTCAGAGGCTGGAGGGAGAGGGAAATAGGGAACTACTTTTCACTGGGTACAGAGTTGCAATTTTGCAAGATGAAAAAGTTTTGGAGATCTGCTGCACAACAATTTGATTATAATTAACACTACTGAACTGTACACTTTAACATGGTTAAGATGGTAAATTTTATGTAGTGTTTTTTACGATTAAAAAAAGTCAACTGTGCCATATAATGTAATCTAATCACAGGAGTAATAGCTCATCATATTCACAGATTCTACCCATATGCCAAGGAGAGGGGATTGCATGTTATTTGGGGGTCATCTAAGAATTCTGCCTACCACAGAGTGGGACTAAAACAAGTCACTTTTTCAGAGACTTTCCTATCTGGATTTTCACTTCCCACCTATGAACTTTGGAGGTTCTGGATTCTATTTTGTTTAAGAGAGACAGGATTTCCTTCTTCTATAATATTGGATGATGCCTGAGTACCACTCCTCTTGGTAGAAATTTATTTTCCAGAGTAGAATCACCACTCATTTATGGTGTGTCCTTTGTGTTAGACTGACCTGCTTGTGGCACCTCTGGGTTTGTCCACCTCAGATGACCATCAAAGCTTGTCTGGGAAAACCTTATTTTTCGTGAAGAAATATTTTCTTAAGAGTTAATGGTTTGGGGCTTCCCTGGCAGCGCAGTGGTTAAGAATCCGCCTGCCAATGCAGGGGACATGGATTCAAGCCCTGGTCCAGGAAGATCCCACATGTTGCAGAGCAACAAAGCCTGTGAGCCACAGTTATTTAGCCCGCGTGCCACAACTAGTGAAGCCCGCGCACCTAGAGCCCACGCTCCGCAAGAAGAGAAGCACTGCAATGGGACGCCTGCGCACCGCAACAGAGTAGCCCCAGCTTGCCGCAACTAGAGGAAGCCCGCGCGCAGCCACGAAGACACAACGCAGCCAAAAATAAATAAATAATAAATTTATTAAAAAAAAAAAAAGGAAGACTTAATGGCTTGAACACACATAGGAAATAGGGAGAGGTAAGGACTTGGAAGCATTGTTTCTAGCACATTTAACGTTGCCCCAGATATCAAGGATTGAATAATCCTCGAGATTAAAAATGGAAAAATCTGAGTTTGAATGACATAATGGCTAAGTAAATACTCCTAAAGGTTAGAAGCTTAGAAGATTGTGAATACAGTATTTTATGAAGCAAAGATACACAAATGAAGGCATAATGGCTGGTTTACAAAGAGAGCTTAATTTATTTTTTAATTTTTTTTTTTTGGCTGCACTGCTTGGCATGCAGGATCCTAGCTCCCCAACCAGGGATTGAACCCATGGCCCCTGCAGTGGAAGCATGGATTCTTTTTTTTTTTTTTTTAACTTCTTTATTGGAGTATAATGGCTTTACAATGGTGTGTTAGTTTCTGCTTCACAACAAAATGAATCAGTTATATATATACATGTGTTCCCATATCTCTTCCTGCTTGCGTCTCCCTCCCTCCCACCCTCCCTATCCCACCCCTCCAGGCGGTCACAAAGCACCGAGCTGATCTCCCTGTGCTATGCGGCTGCTTTCCACTAGCTATCTACCTTACGTTTGGTAGTGCATATATGTCCATGCCTCTCTCTCGCTTTGTCACAGTTTACCCTTCCCCCTCCGCATATCCTCAAGTCCATTCTCTAGTAAGTCTGTGTCTTTATTCCTGTTTTACCCCTAGGTTCTTCATGACATTTTTCCCCCTTAAATTCCATATATATGTGTTAGCATACGGTATTTGTCTCTGTCTTTCTCACTTACTTCACTCCGTATGACAGACTCTAGGTCTATCCACCTCATTACAAATAGCTCAATTTCGTTTCTTTTTATGGCTGAGTAATATTCCATTGTATATATGTGCCACATCTTCTTTATCCATTCATCCGATGATGGACACTTAGGTTGTTTCCATCTCCGGGCTATTGTAAATAGAGCTGTAATGAACATTTTGGTACATGATTCTTTTTGAATTATGGTTTTCTCAGGGTATATGCCCAGTAGTGGGATTGCTGGGTCATATGGTAGTTCTATTTGTAGTTTTTTTAAGGAACCTCCATACTGTTCTCCACAGTGGCTGTATCAATTTACATTCCCACCAACAGTGTAAGAGGGTTCCCTTTTCTCCACACCCTCTCCAGCATTTATTGTTTCTAGATTTTTTTGATGATGGCCATTCTGACTGGTGTGAGGTGATATCTCATTGTAGTTTTGATTTGCATTTCTCTAATGATTAGTGATGTTGAGCATCCTTTCATGTGTTTGTTGGCAGTCTGTATATCTTCTTTGGAGAAATGCCTATTTAGGTCTTCTGCCCATTTTTGGATTGGGCTGTTTGTTTTTTTGTTATTGAGCTGCATGAGTTCCTTATAAATTTTGGAGATTAATCCTTTGCCAGTTGGGAAGCATGGATTCTTAACCACTGGACTGCCAGGGAAGTTCCAAAGAGAGGTTAATTTAATCATAGTATATAAAGCATATTTTAACTACAAGAGAGGTGGACAATAAACCAAGCAATTAACACTTAATTTATAGCACTAGCATTCTAAAAGCAAAGGAAAAAAACAATTTGTATATATATTTAAAGATATAATTTGTGTGCAGAGAGAAGACCCCTGTAAACATTCTTCCTCTTGAATTAGAACCTGAACTTGTTTAAAGAGCATACAAGCTGCCCACAATTTTTCCCATCTCAACTTCTGTTTCCTAGTGCCCTCATTTTTAGAAGTCAAACGACTGACATTGTTCTTGTGGGAAGGAAGATTAGTGTAGCCCGTTTAATGATTCGGATCATTAACCTGTTAGATGACCCCAAATTTCACTCAGCTTAATGCGCCCAAAATATCACAGATTCTGAAGGGCCATTTTTCTCAGCAAATGAAAGCCTGAAGAGACTGTATCTTGGCTGTTTGCCTCCCCAGAACGCCAGAAAATACCTTAGCTAGAAAATAGAAGTAATGCCTCTTCCCCAGACAAGATGCTTTCAATTTTTCAGGAACACTCAGTGATTTGTTGCTGAGAGCATAACCCAGTTTCAAAGCTATTCTCGCCAAAGAACCACTACGATATTTCCAAGCAGTACACTCATTGGTACCTTGGGTTGTCAACAATAGCTTGTCCCATTTCAGACCAGTTTTTCACTCTGAGAAATGGAAATATACTAATGAAGCATCTTAATTGGTTATAATCATGGGGGCTGCTGATGCGAGCTCCTCCTGGCAGGTCTGTCTACATAATAGAGTCAGACTGCATGGACTGTGGACATGGACATTACAGGATAAATTCTCTTCCACCCTGAACCCATCTTGGGTAATATCATTTCTCCTCTGGGCTCTCCTGAGGGCTCTCTGAGCAATCCCTATACTCCAGGGATATTGTCTAAACTGACAGGCACTTTAATCTGTTTCTTCCCTGCCTTGTCCAAGCCTATGCATGTCATATAAGAAAGCAATGAGGCATTCAGATCAGCTTAGAAAATTCTCTAAAAACCATTCTCTCTCAAGTACCACCTATTATTTGATTATTCTGATTTCTGTCTAACGGATTTTTTCCCCCCTCTCTGCCAGGTCTTTTCTGGTTTTCAGCTGAGAGTTCACTAGGTTTTGGGATTCAGCTTCTCCCTGATTTAGGGTTGGGATGTGAACCGGCAGCCTGGAGTCCAGAGCACGCAGGTCGGGGCTGGTCTGGGAGGGAGGCCCAAGACTCGTGGGCTTTGCTGGGGTAAATTGCTTTCTGGAGACAGCACTCACTTTCCGTCCCCAGTCCTATCTGCTTTGGAAGGCAGTTCTTCATGGCATTTCCTATACTTTTTGGACCATTGGTTCAAGGATGTTTGCAGAGTAAATGACCTTGGAAGCTAGACATAATAGAGCTCGTAAATGTCTCCCTCCCTACACACATTCCAGGTTAGTAAAAATCTTCTTCCTCTCCCTGAAGAGCTTTGCTTACACTCCAGAGGAAAAATAAAACCTCTTTATTTCTCTGGAGGGGAGAATAGGCAAGCCAGCAATAGCCCTATATAAATCAGTTTTTCCTAATTTGGGGATTTCTCTCTTGTGATGCACCCCAGTGACTGCCTAGGTGACATCTGGTCCCCACTGTGTCACTCTGTGGGGATGGGGGTTTTGGGAACTGATGCAAGATATTGCTTTGGGTGCTGATTTTGTTGTGATTAATAAACAGTTTTGTCTATGTCCAAACGGTGTGTATTCTTCAGTCACTGTCATGTATATACAACTGTATATAGCAGCCTTACTTGTTAGCTTGCAAGTAGGGGAAAATCTCTAACCCTTCAGTTTCTGACTTAATAGTATCCTTCAGTATTCCAAATTCTGAAACAGAAGAATGCAGTGAATGAGATCCCAAATTCTGGAAGAGAATAAAATTCAAGCCCCATTCCAGTTTCTCCTAATATGCATGTTGACACGTAGAAGAACCAGCTGCGATCTAGCCACATTTACTCTAGAACATTCTCATCACTCTACATTAGGAGGTCCACGCTGTTTATGCTTCTCATTTTCTGTAATGAGAAAGAGCTTTTATGAGGAATAACATCCCAGAAATGAATATGGGGGATTAGAACAATAAGAAAACATTTCCATTTAAAGTATGAAGGAAAGCAGTTTACTTTGTCATAGAACTAGGTTAAACACAACACTGCCGTTTTGGGGATATTGCTCAAAGGATTATGTGAAACTGAGTTCAATAAGCCAATCAGGGAAACACAAAGCAAAACAGAAAAAAGCAATAACCTAATGTGAAGATATGTCCAATTAACAAAAATAGGAAATATTTTAGTTTCCTTGGGATAAAAGAATAATGAAGTCTCTGTAGATGGTGAGATATTTTCCCTTCATAGAAATGTTTTGAACACCACCAGGTTAGGTTTGAGAGTTGAATTAGGAGTGAAAGAAACAGGCCTCCTTCTAGCTTCTTAAGAATTCACATGTCTTTTGTCTTTTACCTTCTTTGCAAAATAAGTTAGAGCTTCCATTTTGCCTTGAGGCTTTGCACTTCTTGAGCCCAAAGTGAGTAGTAATAATTGATGACACATAAGTTTTAATGCAATTACTTATGTGCATTTGTTGTTACATCCAAGGAGAACAAAGACATGTTTATTAGGTGGTAGGTTAGTAGCTCAGAGCTACAAAAAAAGGATGTTTGAAATCAGTACATCCCACCATTGTGTTAGGATATTTTTGGTGTAGTCATGAGAAGTAAGCCTTCTGCATGCAAAACAAATACTGCACATAGAGTTTAGAGGTGACCGTGACCTTAAAGACCACACAGGGAAAATAAGAGTCAGTGGCTTTGCAGGAGTTCCACAGCTGGAGAGTAGTATGGCCAAGACTGGAAGGGTATGTGCTTCCTACGCTGTGCAGTACCCCTGCACTTGGTCTGTCCTCACTACCCATTAGATGGAACTCTCAGGTTGGCCAGGTGGGACACTTACCTATGAAGAGTTTGCAGAAGAGTTTCAGCACTAATGTTTCTTGGGCAGTTTTCTATACTCGATTTTAGGATAGCATCATGGCTAGGAGCTTGAGCTTTGGTGTCAGTCATACCTGGACTTGAATCAGTTGCTGAGTCCAAGCTTGTACTGCTCACCACATAACAGGCCAATAAGTTGAGAGACAAGTTGTTGGGGCAAGGAATAGTGACTTTATCTGGAAAGCCAGGCGTCAGAGAAGATGATGAACTAGTGTCCTAAAGAACTATCTTACCCAAGTTAGAATTCAGGCTTATTTATTTTTAAATTTTATTTATTTTTTATAAATTTATTTATTTTTGGCTGTGTTGGGTCTTCGTTTCTGTGCGAGGGCTTTCTCCAGTTGCAGCGAGCGGGGGCCACTCTTCATGGCGGTGCGCGGGCCTCTCACTGTTGTGGCCTCTCGTTGCGGAGCATGGCTCCAGACGCGCAGGCTCAGTAGTTGTGGCTCATGGGCCCAGTTGCTCCGTGGCATGTGGGATCCTCCTAGACCAGGGCTGGAACCCGTGTCCCCTGCATCAGCAGGCAGACTCTCAACCACTGCGCCACCAGGGAAGCCCTCAGGCTTCTTTTATACTAAACAGGAGGGGCATGGTTAGTGGTTGCAAACTTCTTGGTGTCAGAATCCTTTGTTCTAGCAGCTGTCCATGTAGGTCAGGTCATGATGTTCCTGTAAACCTCCAATAAGACAAATGTGCTGTTGTGCAACTTTTTAATCTCTATATCAATGGAAAAGTGTTACACTTTTAAAGGTCAGAGCTTTGAGAATGGGCTGTCCTGTATATTTCAGGCTACAAGCAACATTCTTAATTTGTAGCAAAAGCAATAGAAAACAAAGGTTAAAGTAAAAGAAACAGATCCAATATGGAGTGAGATTTGTTCTTCCCTATTACAAATCTTGGCTCTGCCACATATTAGCTTGTGACCTCAGGTGAGTTATTTAACTTCTCTGGGCCCCTCAGTGTTCTTGTCTGTAAAGAATAGTAAGTCTTATTTATAAAGAGTAAATGATGATTCACTTTGCTGTACAGTAGAAACTGACACAATATTGTAAAGCAACTATACTCCAATAGAAACTAAAAAAAAAGAAAAGAATAAATGAGATAGTAAGCGTGTAGTGTTTAACATAGTGCTTGGCAAGTAATAGGCGTTAAAGGAGTGATTAACATTATTACAATGATCAGATACATAGCACTGGACTAGGAACATTCTTCATATTCAACCTACCTTTGAGGTATGCCTCCACACGTGTTCTCTTTTCTTAATTGTTCTGTGACTTCATTGTGTCCCACCTTGTACTTCTGAACAGCAAAAATGAAGTCAACTCTTCCTTTGTTCCATCTCAAGTCCTCCTCCTCCTCCATGACGACTCCTAAGATTTCTTTAGTTCTCAAGGATCCCTTCCTTTTCTGAACGACTGAGTTACCTCTTATATCCAGAAGCCAGTTAATTGATCGCTCTGTACCTTCATATATGCTGTTCAGTCTCCCCAAATACGCTATAGGCTTCTGTAAGATTCCGCTTTTTTTTTTTTTTTTTTTTTTGCGGTACGCGGGCCTCTCACTGTCATGGCCTCTCCCGTTGCGGAGCACAGGCTCTGGACGCGCAGGCTCAGAGGCCATGGCTCACGGGCCCAGCTGCTCCGCGGCATGTGCGATCTTCCTGGACCGGCGCATGAACCCGTGTCCCCTGCATTGGCAGGCGGACTCTCAACCACTGCGCCACCAGGGAAGCCCTCCGCTCCTTCTTTTGACTGTCATAGCAGAGCACTGAAGCTATCAAAGGATCTCAGTGAATAATTAGTAGGTGAGTTGATATACTGTGCCCACCAATGACACAAGCCTAGTTCAAGAGCAATTCAGGATTTTAGGGACCCATTATTTCCAAACCCAAATCAGCACATGTGATTTTGTCAAGTACAAGTTGACTTAGGGGAAAGTGGAGCAGAAGATTTGAAATTGGGACTGTTCCAGAAAATTCAGGAGGTGTCTTCATGATTCAGGTAGAGAATAGCCATCAGTGTAGGAAATTACTTTTCTCAGTGAATCTTCTTGGCATGCAAAGTATTTTTAAAAGTCTGGTTTGTAAATCTCATCTGGCCAATGAAAACTTGATGACCTCTCTGGTTGTTTCTTCTTCTTTTTTTTTCTCCTCTTCCTCTTCCTCCTCCTCCTCTTCTTGCTCCTCCTTCTTTTTAACAAATTAATTTTGTTTCGAGGAACTGGGACAATAAGAGTGATTGGGAAAAACAAATAGACAAGGAGAACCTTAAGGTAACCTTAAATTTTAACTTTAAATTTTTATAAGAATGTTCTGGGTGGTCAGTGTGACTCCTATTTACTCTTATATAACTCCTATAAAGCATATATAAATATACTTTCTGCAAAAGAAGTGTTCCAAAAAAATTAGTGTAGTTGATTTCTGGAAAGGCTTATCATATTTTGAATCCATAGAAGATCTTTATAGACATTCTACACTGATTCCTTTTGTCAAGAAACAGGTGTCTTAGTTGTGTGTTGTTGTATAAAAAATTACCCCAACATTTAGCAGCTTAAAGCAACAACATTTATTATCTCTCAGTCTCTGGGTCAGGCATCTGGTGCTGCTTATCTGGGTCCTGTGGTTTAGGCTTTCTACTATCAAGGTGTCAGCAGAGCTAGTCATCTCCAGGTCAACTGGAAATGGATTCATTTCCAAGTTCACACATGTGGATTTTGGCCAGAGGCTTCCTACAGTTCCTTACTTGTGGGTCACTCCATAGGGCAGCTCACAATATGTACATTTGCTTCACCAGAGCAAGCAAGTGAGCAGAGCCAGAGAGAGAAAGAAAACCATCAAGACAGAGTCACAGTTGTTTATAACTAAATCTCAGAAGTGACACCCCATCACCTTTATTGCATTCTATTTATCAGACGTGACTTGTTAGATCCAGCCCACACTTCCAGGTTGGGGATTATACAAAGACATGGAGACCACGAAGTGTGTATCATTGGTGGCTGTCCCAGAGGACAGGGGACAAAGACAAACAATTGTCTTCGTTAATCTGGATTTTTGCATTTTAAATTTATGTGACATACCTCTGTGCAAAGTGGAGTTGAGAACTTCCTAATTCATGTTTCATCTGCTTGCATCCCCTAAGAAAATCCTTGTGGAGATAACTTAGTTAGTCATTTAGAGTTAACCTCCTCTTTCTCTAGGCTCATTCATCAAATTATAGGTTAAATCGGAAAGAAGCAAAGAAAAGACCATAAAAGGAATGAAGCTGGCACTAAAATTTTTTTCTTACTGTAAAAAATTTTCAAGATACAGAAAAGTTGAGAAAGTAGTATAATAAACTGCCAAGTACCCATTACTCAGAAGAAGCAGTTCTAACATTTATTGAGCACCTGTGCCGATCATTGTGCAAAATGTTTCCAGAAAATTGTTTTCACTAATCCATTCAACAAGCTTGTAAAATAAGTATTATTTTACTTAAGGATAAGGTAAATATTACACTCTGTATGGAGAATACTGAGACTCAGGATGGGGTAAAAAAATTGCTCAAGGTTATACAACTAGCAGAGCTAGGATTTATTGTATTTTATTTATTTTCTCCAATTTTTTTTCTACTTCAGTATCACTCCTTTGCTCTTCTTTTCTTTATGTTACTATTGTCCTACAACTATACATCTTTATGAATTATAAGCCCATCAACAGTTTTATAATTATTGCTTTTTGCATCTGTCTTTTAAATCATATAGAAGGAAAAAGTTACTAACAAGGATAAACTTATGCTGTCTTTTGTATATATTTACCTATGCAGCTACCTTTACTGGTGCTCTTTGTTTCTTTGTGAGAATTAGAGTTACTGTCTAAGGTCTTTTTACCTCATTTGAAGGAGTCTCTTTAGGATTCCTTGTAGGGTAAGTCTGCCTTTGATCTGATCACTTGATTCTATTTCTATTTCTAAAACTATTTCTATCACACCTTACGGGCAGGGAGAACCCATGAGTCCCAGGACCAGCTTCCCACGAGGTACTCAGTTTCATCAACCTGGATGTTGATCTGGCCAGAATTTCTCAACACTCTCGTGAATCCTTTTCACTTTTCACTGCTATAGAGACTTTAATAAGCAAGTGAGTTGCACTGCTTTCTTGGTCCATTTTGTCCAATATCACAATACTACAGCCAGCCAGGGGTCAAGAAACAGTGAGCCAAGGAATAAGTAGGAACTGATACCCATAGATGTGATGTAAGTTAAAAAAACATGCGGATAATTTAATCATAGATCTAGTAAGAAAAGCAGTGAGTTTTTTCTGAAGTCAAGTAGTAAAATTAGAAATTGAGTGATCAGATCAAAGGCAGACCAAAGTCAAGCCAAATCTAAGCAATTAATCAGCTATGACCATCATAACACAAAATCTGTGCATTACCTAACCAGGACTAGTTTTGTTCAATGCTTGCAGCTCTGTAGATGACAGTATCAGGATTGCATAGTATTCGCCTGGTAGAAGGCTCAAAACTGGGCATAATCTAGGACGTGGAAGGGAGAACCAGGATTCCTCCTCTGGGTCCTATCCTTCCCATTGTGTTAAACTGGCATTTCTTAACTTTGAATAATGTATGCAGGGCTTCTCAGGGTGTGAAAGAGGCATGGATATCTTGAAGCTCCAGGTATAATTTTAAAAAGAAGAAAATGTGCTATGTTTTAAACATTTAATTTTGTCAGTGTATCTCAGTTACAATATGTGCATCTTCATTTTGGAGAGAATATTGAAAAATCTGAGTTTCTTGTCTTTGTAAAGTGTGAGACCCATGATCAGTGGGCCTTCTGGTCAACTTCCCTCTTCCCAGCCATACCCTGTGATAGCTCAGAAGGCAGACACCCTATTAAAACGTATGGGTTTTGTAAACTGATTCATGCTTACCACCAAAAATTAAGTACTACAGAAAAGTTAAAGAAGAAAGTAAAAAACAAAAAACCAAGCAAAACAAAACCCACTATCAACTACCCAGAAATAATCATCATTAACTTTTGGCAGACAAGATCTTTGTCATCATCTCTCTTTATATGTATCCTTATGCGTGTATAGATATAATTCTATAAAAATAGGATCTCAGAGGGCTTCCCTGGTGGCGCAGAGGTTAAGAATCCGCCTGCCAATGCAGGGGACACAGGTTCGAGCCCTGGTCCAGGAAGATCCCACACGCCACGGAGCAACTAAGCCCGTGCACCACAACTACTGAGCCTGCGCTCTAGAGCCCATGTGCCACAGCTACTGAAGCCTGTGTGCCTAGAGCCTGTGCTCCACAACAAGAGAAGCCACCATAATGAGAAGCCTGCACACTGCCATGAAGGGCAGCCCCCGCTCACCGCAACTAGAGGAAGCCCATGCGCAGCAACAAAGACCCAATGCAGCCAAAAATAAAATTATTTAATAAAAATAGGATCTCATCATAAATGCTTTTCAAAAATAAAAAGCATTCAATTTTTCTTTACTTGAATTTAACAGGAGAAAAACAAATGAAATTGACAGAATTGCTCAACCTCAGATTAATAAGAATTTCTTCATATCAAGCAATTTTATTTCCTAAAAAATAAGTCTAAAATTTCAGAAGATTCTTTCACTTAAAAAAAAAAACAAGGGACTTCCCTGGTGGGACAGTGGTTAAGAATCCACCTGCCAATGCAGGGGACATGGGTTCGAGCCCTGGTCCAGGAAGATCCCACAGGCGGCGGAGCAACTAAGCCCGTGCACCACAACTACTGTGCTCCAGAGCCCGCGAGCCACAACTAATGAGCCCACGTGCCACAACTACTGAAGCCCATGCGCCTAGAGCCTGTGCTCTGCAACAAATGAAACCACTGCAACGAGAAGCCCGTGCACCACAACGAAGAGTAGCCCCCGCTCACTGCAACTAGAAAAAGCCCGCACACAGCAACAAAGACCCAACACAGCCAAAAATAAATAAATAAATAATAAAATAAATCTATAAAACAAACAAAAAAACCCCCCAAATACCAAAAGACTTCCACTTGAACAGTGTCTATGGACTTCCTGCTCTGAAGATGAGAAACTTGACACTATCCTTACCTCATCCCTTCAAGACCACATTTCTGGTAAGCCTATTTTTACTTTTACCTTATCAAGATTAATAAATTTGCTCTCTCTGGTAAACATAATTCTCACAACACTGCTTTTTCTTTAAACCATTGAATGAGTTTAATGACCCACCATTCATTGGCCATGGAACCTCCATTTCTAGTTTCTTTCGGCTTGCTGTATTTTGATGTTGGATGACTCTCAAAGAGCTTGTGAGCACTAAATTTCATGAACTGTTGCTTATTTGAGAAAGTCTGTTTCTTACCTTTATGTTTCAAGTACAATTGATTGGACACAAAATTACACTTTGATTTTCCTGGGAAAAATTTTCTGGTGGATTAAGTCTTCTCTTTTTGTCATTAAATCTTTCAGAACTTTTTGTTTTACCATTTGCTTCTTTTCTTTAGGAATATCAATTATTTTTATATTAGATTTCCCTTGTCTGTATTCCATATCAGTAATCATCACTCATAATTTTCATCTTTTTAAATTTCATACTGTTGTTTTCAGCTGTACATATTTTATTTTGGGTTGCTTTTCTGTGGCCTTTATCTATGAAAAGACTTGGTGACCCACCTGGACTTGCCTTTTAGCACCTTGACCATCAGCATCAAGGACCTGCATAGTTTTTGGCCTTGTTCATTTTCCTTCTTCCTTAGATCAAAGACTCCTTGCTTCACTTCTTAAATGGGTCAATCCATCTCACTGTAACCTCTTCAAGAGCAGGAGGAAATTTAGGTAGTTGTTTTATAATCCTTAATTTTATTCTGAGGAAATGAGAGAAAGATCATGTAGGTCAAGAAGCATAACCATGAGAGATGGTGGTACTATATAAGTTAAAGAGGATAGGTTGGGTAAGGCAGGTTGGATTATCTTTAGGCTATGGAATTTGGGTTTTATTCTTAGTATACTGGGTGGGTGGGAGGAGAGTGGAGAGTGGTGGTCATTGAAGGACTTTAAATAAGAAAGGACTGTGCACTCATATGTTTTGAAGTTAACTGTAGTTGTAGGATGGAGAATGAATTGGGTAGGATGAAGAGTAGAAGATAAAAGATCAGTTAAGGAACCTTACATCTACTCATTAGAGATAATTGCAGACTAAGTGAGGCATTAAAAATAGGAAGAAGAGGGACTTCCCTGGCAGTCCAGTGGATAAGACTCCCAGTGCAGGGGGCCCGGGTTTGACCCCTGGTCAGGGAACTAGATCCCATATGCTGCAAATAAGAGTTCGCATGCCACAACTAAAGATCCCACACGCTGCAACTAAGACCCAGCGCAACCAGATAAATAAATAAATATTTTTTAAAAAATAGAAAGAAGAAACATATTACTTTTTTTTTAAATGAAGGGAACTGGATGGATTAAATATATTTTTGCATCCATAACAACTTGATATGTAATAGCTAAATGTGGAAAGGATCAAAAATTGTTCATCAATAGGTGAGTTTAAACAATTGTGATATTTCCATACAGTGGAACACTACTCAGCAAAAAAGGAATGAGCTATTAATGCATACAACAATGTAGATGAATTGTAAAATAATTATGATGCATGAAAGAAGTCTGACAAAGAGTTCATACTGTATGATTCTATTTATTTAAAGTTCAAGAAAGTGCAAAATGAGCTATAGTGACAGCAAGCATATCAGTTACTGCTTGGGGATGGGGGTGTGGGGTGATGGGGGGGTGGGCTGGCAGGATTCCAAGGGGGCATTAGGAAACTTTTGGGGGTAATGGATTTGTTTATTATCTTGATTGTGGTGATAGTTTTGGGAGTGTACCTGTGTCAAAACTAATTAAATAATACACCTATTTTATCTTAATTATGGGCAGTTTATTTCATGTCAGTTACACATCAATAAAGCTGTTTAAAAAACTCAAAATATTTTTGAGCTGCATTAGTGGTATTTGGTGAAGGGAATGTGGGAGAGTGAAACAACAAAGATGACGATTAGGTTTCTGAAATGAGCTATTTTCTATGAAGACATTTAAAGCCATGGCATGGGAGACACTACTGAGAGTGAGAATGAAGAAGACCTGGGACTGAGTGTAGAGGAAAGCTGACATTCACAGGCTGGGCAGAGGAGAAGCTGGTATCTTATTTCTTTGTGCAAATGCACCAAAGTTTATTTAACTCTTTTTGATGGAGGACACACTTACTTCTAATGCTTTTAACTTACAAACAATGTTGCAATGAATAACCTTATATATGTGTTGTTTTGGAAGTGTGTGTGTGTGTGTGTGTGTGTGTGTGTATGTGTAATTTGCAGGATAAATTTCTCTAAGTAGAATTTGCTTACGTATATACACTAATATGTTTAAAATAGATAACTAATAAGAACATGCTGTATAAAAAAATAAAATTCAAATAAATAAATGAAAGAATTTGCTGGATCAAAGGGATGAACAGTTATGATTTTGAATGATAATGCTAAACTCTCCTTCATAGTTGCACGAATTTATATTCCTATGAGCAATAACCATTGCTCATAGGAATGTAAATTAATCAGCAAAATAATAATCAGCATCAAAATAATCAAACCACTATCCATCAAGATACAGGAAAAAAATAAATGCATAGATTTAAGAATATTTGCTTCTCTTGAACTTTAGTAGCAGAAGAACTGTTCTCATGCTCCTGACAACACTTACGCAACAGGACGCTGGGGGACCTGGGGGCCTGGTGCCTGGGCCTTCAAGAACTCCTCGAGTTGTTCCATCTTCTCAGCTCGGGCGCGCTGCTCCCGGTGACTCGGCGCCAGGCTCAGGAGCACGCTCTTCACCCGGCACTGGACAGCTGGCCGCCCGAAGACGGTGATTTCCACCAACTTCCCGGCGTGAACTGCGTCCACCGTCAGCAGGGCCTGGCTCATCCACTCCATTTCCGGAACCACGGCTCGGCCTGGGCCGAAGATCGAGTCGGCCAGCCACGCCTCCAAATAAAACACCAGCAGGTTCCTCAGCTTCTGCACAGGAAACCACCACGGCCGGGAGCGAATCCGTGGCGGCGGAAGTGGAAACCCCAGCAGCCCGTCCCCCAGAGCCTCGGCAGCGCCCGCGTAGTCGGCTGTGCTGGAACCGGCAGCCCGCGGGTCAGGGGCGAGCAGCTCTCGCGGGATTTTCTTTCCCCATAACCTCATTAACACAGAGTATTATCTGGCTTTTGACCTTTGCTAATCTGGTAAGTGAAAAATGGTAGCTCTGGATAATTATAATTTGTATTCTTTCATTATGAGTGAGATTGAACATCTTTTTATGTTTAAAAGGTATTTGTATTTCCTTTTTTGGGGATTGTTGTCCATTCAAAAAAGGGAGTTACTGGTTTTTGGGGTTTTTTTTGCGGTACGCGGGCCTCTCAGTGTTGTGGCCTCTCCCGTTGCGGAGCACAGGCTCCGGACGCGCAGGCCCAGCGGCCATGGCTCACAGGCCCAGCCGCTCCGCGGCATGTGGGAACTTCCCGGACCGGGGTACGAACCCGTGTTCCCTGCATCGGCAGGCGGACTCTCAACCACTGCGACACCAGGGAAGCCCCAGGTTATGGGTTTTTTTTCTTAGCACTTTATACATGCTATAGGAAAAGTAGCCCTTTGTTTGCAATATAACGATGTAAATGTGTTTTCCCAGTTTGTTATTTATCTTTGGAATTTATTTTCCCAGTTTGTTGTTTGTCTTTTGAATTTGTTTATGGTGGTTTTTTTTTTTTTTTTTTTTTTTTTTTTTGCGGTACGCAGGCCTCTCACTCTTGCGGCCTCTCCCATTGCGGAGCACAGGCTCCGGACGCGCAGGCTCAGTGGCCATGGCTCACGGGCTCAGCTGCTCCGCGGCGTGTGGGATCCTCCCGGACCGGGGCCCGAACCCGTGTTCCCTGCATTGGCAGGCGGACTCTCAACCACTGCGCCACCAGGGAAGCCCTATGGTGGCTTTTGCCTTGCAGAAATGTTTGATTTTTATATTGTCAAATTTATAAATCTTGGGACTTCCCTGGCGGTCCAGTGGTTGACTCCGCGCTTCCACTGCAGGGGGTGCAGGTTTGATTCCTGGTCAGGGAACTAAGATCCCACATGCCATGCGGTGCGGCCAAAAAAAAAAAAAAAAAAAAAGAAAAAATTATAAATCTTTTTGTTTATGGCCCTTGAGTTTTGTGTCATAGTTAAGAAGGCTTTTCCCACTCTGAGTTTATTAGAGTTCTCTCATGATTTCTTACAGTATATTTATAGTTTCATTATTTAAACTGAGATCTTTGATCCAATAGGAGATTTTCCTGGTGTAAAGTGGGAAGTACTGATACAACTTTGGTTTTATTTTTAGATGGCTCCCTGTTTTCTCCAAATCATTTATAATATAAATCTGTCTTTTCACTATTGAATTTAAGGTTCCATCTTCATCTTTACTAAGGGAGAGAGAAGGCTTATGTATGGAGGTTGTAGAATATATTTGAATGCTAACGGGAATGATCCAGTAGAGACGGAGAGAACTGAAAATTCAAGAGTAAAATCCCTGAGATAGTGAGAGAACAAGATTCGGAACAGGTTAGTAATAAATAATGAAGGGTGGCATTTTTGAGGGTTTCTTATATGCCAGGCAATGTTTCAAATGCTTTACCATGGATTAAACAATTGAATCCTCTGAATAAGAGTACATTCCTACTTATTATTCTTAATTAGTATAACCACTGTGAGCCCCACCTGCCCATTTATTTATTTATATATACACCTCTCTCCCCACCTCAGTGAACTTCTTCACTGGTACATGTTCCCTTGCCTGGCAAATAAATAAACTTAGGGTTTGCTTTATGGATCACTGTAATGGTCATTGGCTTTCCCTTATAAGTTCACAACAACCTGATGAGGTGGTTCTAAAATTCCCCCTATTTTACTCTCAAGGAATCTGAGGCTCAGAGAGGCTAAACAATTTATCCAAGATCACATTGCTAAGTGGTAGAGCCAGGCCTTGAACCTTTGTAGTCTAACTCCATGCTCTTAACAACTCTGTTGAAATGGTAGGAGAGGAGATGATGAACATGTATATGCAGGTGGGTGGGGAATTTCATGGTGGGAAGGGGAGATGACTTCTATTTTCCTATTGAAGTAGAAGGTTATGATGAATATACAGAAACTGACCTGTCCAATTGCTTGATTATCTCCAGCCATGCTCACATGCCTCCATGTGGGCAAAGGAAAAGTCCACCCACTTTGGGGAGGAGGCTCTGGGAAGCCTGTGGCTGGCCTGAAGAAACAGAGAATTGGACAGAGAAGGAGCCTCTAAAGGAGAATCAAATAAGAGAGTAATAGGGCACTGATGACCAAAGACCCATTTCACAGTGTTCTCTGGAGCTGCCCTTGCTCTTGGAATGGATGTGACCCTAACTGTTCAGGGTTCAGGGCAGGGAGAGGAGTCTGATTCTATCTGCCCATGCTTAGTTCCAGTTGGCAGGGGCTGGCAGGTCATTATCCTGATTTTCTCCAAGGAGTCAGTTTCCCCACTGTCAGATGGCAGTGGTCCTTGGCTGCTCCAAATCACAATCATCCTTTAACTGAACTTGGGTGGCTCTGGTTATGGGTCATTTCATTGCTGAGCTTCATCAACCCACACATCTCGGCTGGGTTTCTAGTGTTTGCTCCCAGAACTGCTAATGCTGTGGACTGTGAGAGCAGCAGGTGGAAAATAATCTCATGAAAGATATGAGAATACAGGTGAACTGGATAGAGGGTTTTAAAAAAAGAAGATGCATTGAGAAAGTAGCAGAAGCTTCAACTTTTCGATAAACGTTCAAAAAATCTGATTGCAGAGTAGATACTGGGTTAGAAGATTGAATGGCTCCTAAGCCACTCCCGTGAAGGGCGAGAGCATGGTTTCCATCTTTCAGCTCATCTTTGAAACTACTGGTTAGCAATCCTGGTGCGAAGTGCTTGATAAATGTTGAGTGGATTAATAAAAAAGGAGGGAATATCTTAGTGTCTTTGCTTGTGCCATTCTCTTTATGTGGAATACTTTCTCTTCTCTACTGTAACTACTTGAATCCTACCCTCTCCTCTATGAAGCCTTCTCTGATTAACTCCTGCTCACAGTTTCTTCTCCCTTCCTAATGTCTGTTGTACAAATGCTATATTTTGTTAAATATTTGTCTATATTTTGCTTCCATGTCTCTCTTTCTCTCATTCTGGCTCTTTCTCATAGTATATAGATACACACATAAACTTTCCAACAATTGTGTACATTTCCTGAAGGCAGAAACTACCTCTTACTTTTTCCCTAATACCCATACTTACTGATATGCTAGGTATAAAGGATTGTCTTTGGAATACTTATGATTTAACTTTCTTTTTTAACACCTTTATTGGAGTATAATTGCTTTACAATGGTGTGTTAGTTTCTGCTGTATAACAAAGTGAATCAGCTATACATAAATATATATCCCCATATCTCTGATTTAACTCTTTGTTGTCTCCAAAGCAACACTGTCAGAAAAAAACGCCGAGGACTTCTTGTCAACCCAGACTGGACACAGAAAGAATTGTAAAGACTTTTCTGCCTAATCTTCTAGCCCTGAAACTGTATGCATCCTTGATCCGTAAGGGATGCGATTAAGCAGTAAAAATTGAAACGTAAATGAAAACATCTTTATCTGGCAGTATCCTGAAACTGCTGAGGTTTGCAGACACGATCTTCATGTGAATGTTAAAGATAAATACTCATTATAAGTCCATGTTCAAGTCCAGTGTTGCTGAGCCACGACTGTAGCAACTCACTGGTTTTTCTTTGAACATACTCTATTGACTTTGTCAACTCAAAGTTTAAAAATCAATGATTTTTTTTCTCTCTGGTGAATATCATAATGATTTTCCTTTATACTAGCCTAAAACTTCTGAGATTTTTTAAAAGTCTAGCAGCAGGTTGTGAATGTTCAAATAGACAAAATTCCAAAGTACATGTTTATTATTGACTTAGCTCAGCTTCCAAGACAAGCAGAAGTTAAATTTCATCAGCTGTCTTTATACAAGCATGAAAGTAGATTCTGTAGAGAGAACAGATAGAATAGCACCAGAAACATTATGGGGTAGATGGAGCAGACTTTCACAAATAGTCCGGACGTTTTCTCTTCCACGCCTGACTGTTACATGTATTTTTATCACTGGTCCAGCCATAGCCTGGAGGTTTACACCACAATTTTGTGGCTCTTCAGTGTAGCAGTCTCATTACCAAACTGCATATACGGTTTTACGGGAAAGCATGAAGTTGAAAGAGTACTTGTTCGGCCGTAAAATCATTAAAGAAAATTTATTGAAGTATAGTTGATTTACAATGTTGTGTTAATTTCTGCTGTACAGCAAAGTGATTCAGTTATACATATACTTTTTCTTATTCGTTTCCATTATGGTTTATCACAGGATATTGAGTACAGTTCCCTGTGCTATACAGTGGGACCTTGTTTAGCCATCCTATATATAATAGTTTGCAGCTGCTGATCCCAAACCCCCAATCCTTCCCTCCCCCACTCCCTTCTCCCCGACAACCAAGTCTGTTCTCTATATTTGTGATTGACCATAAAATAATTTGCTACACTCGTGGAAAATCAGTTTTGGACTAAATGATCTTTAATATCTTATTCTGCTCCCAGATTCTACATCAGTTTCTTTTCATCGACCTAAAATGCACTTTCTAACCATTTTCACCTATTCAAGTCTTACTCTATTCAAATAGGACATTTTCTGTGATTTTTCTACCTGAAGTGATCATCCAATCCTTTGAACTCTCTATAGAACTTTACCTGTAACTCTTTTGTAACCCTTCTTGCTGGTATTTTAGATACAGGTGTAGTGTCTTCCTCAGTGAACTAGAAAAGCTTCTTAAAGGCAAGGAGAGTGTCTTGGTCACGTGTATAACTAACCACAGCAGAGTATTGTGCCTTTCAAAAATTTTTGAATGCTCACTAAGTGCTTCTTGAACGTGAATAAGCTCCTTTGGTGTATTAATGTTAAGATGCAAACTCGTTCATTCATTCAATCGTTCATTCATGGGAGAGCTTGCATCTGGGGAAAATGAAGAGTATATAGGGCAGAGAATCTGCGTAAGTAGAAGAAGACTAGTTGGGAGTAGAGTGGAGACATTTGAGTGGGTAAGAGTAAGGCATCCTAATTTTCTTCCTGCCTCCAAGCTAGTGGCCACTGTCTACCCATCCTGAACAATGCTTTTACAACTTAAATCAGACGTTACTCTCCTGCTTAAAAACCTCCAGTGGTTTCCCATCATTGTATTGTGGTGAAACCCCGAGTCCTTACCCTGCCTTACAAAGCCTTACTGAACTTTCCATCTGTGTCACCTACTGCCTCTTCTCCACTTGCTGTATCCACACTAGACATCTTTTTGTTCTTTGGACATGTCAGTCTCACTTTCAGCCTAACTGTTCTAGACCTTCCCTCTGCCTACAATACTTTCTCTTGAGTTTCTCTTGGCTGGCTTCTTATTGTAATAGCAAGTACAGAGGCTCAGAGGTGGTAGCTTGCTTGGCTTGCTTAGGAAAGAGCAGAGTGACCACTGTGCCTGGAGCAGGGTAAGCAGTGGGAAGAAGGGAGAAATGAAGACTGAGCAGGGGTCAGAGGCAACATCGGTTGGGGCTTGTCCGCAATGGTAAAGACTTTGGATTTTATTCTGGATCAGAAGAGAAGCCGTAAGGGATTTTGAGCAGAGGAGTGACACGATCTGATGTACATTTAAAATTAATTACTCTGACTGCTGTGTGGGGAATGCAATACAGAGATCTAGAGTAGAAGCAGGAAGATGGGGTAATTAGTCCAAACGAGAGATGGTGGCATCTTAGATGAAAGTGACAGTTTGCAAAGGGACTTGTATCTAGAATATATAAAGAACTTTTACAACTCAAAAATAAAAAGATAAATATTCCAATTTAAAATGGACAGAAGATCTTGTATTAGTTGTCTTAGGCTGCCATAACAAAATAGCTGGATAGCTTAAACAACAGACATTTATTCCCCACATTTCTGGAGGCTGGGAAGTCCAAGATCAAGGTGCTGGCGGATTCAGTTCCTGATGAGGGCCTTTTCCCTAGCTTGCAGATAGCTGCCTTCTCATTGTGTCCTCACATGGTGGACAGAGAGGAAGACAGAGCTGTTCTCTCTTCCTCTTCTCTATGCGGTTGTGAAGGTACAGGTTCCTATTTGCATTAAGTTACAGAGAATAGGAGAAACGTTTTCCTGTCCTCTGTGAATACATTTTTGAAAAGTATGATCAACCGTTGCTAAGAGAGTAGATCTTAAATGTTCTTACCACAAAAAAGAAATGGTAATTGTGCTACGAGATGGAGATGTGAGTTAACACTATTGCAATACCTAAGCGTATCAGATCAATAGGTTGTATACTTTAAACTTACACAATGTCATATGTCAATTGTATCTCAATAAAGTTGGGAGAAAATGCAAATACCCCCCAAATTAACAAACAGCGCTAAGATTCAGAATGTGCTTACAGAATTAACTATTAGTCAATTTAGTAATTATTCTGTTGATTCTGAAGAAGAGAGTGGAGGACACAGCTTAAAGGAGATTTAAGAGCATTCAGACAAGAACAATAAGGTCTGGATTCTGGCTTTGATTGTGCCCCTTCTGACAGCAGGAGCTTGAGTAAGTCACTTACCTTGTGTGAACTTCAGTTTCTTCTATAAAAGCATTTATAAACATTCTTCTGTAAGAACGTTTATAAGCACTGGCCAGGTGTCAGGCACTAGTCTAAACACTTTATGGATGCTTAAAGCAAACCAGTGTATCGTCGTCATTTCCATTTTAAAGATGAGGAAATTGAGGCATCTAGAGATGAATGGACTTCATTAGTGGCACCTCAGATATTTGAAACTGGGGCACTATGCTTTAACCCTCCTGACTCTGTCACCTGCTTTGCGCATCCCCCGTTCTCCATTCTGCTCTGTATCCTGGGGGGATGATCCATGTGGGTGTCTTTGCCCTCCGGCTCTCATTGAGTTCCAGCAAGGACAAGAGCTCAGAGGGTGGGAGGAGAGCGAAGTTGGACTCTTCCTCCCCCCAGGTGCCTGCCTGAGGTGTAACCAGAGGTGGGCTGCATCCCATTCTCAGAGGTGCTGTCTCTGGTCAGGTAGCCTCTCCATCTGTTCACATTCTAGAAACCAATCTTTTCGCAGCTCCCTGTGGCCTAGGAATGGTAACAGTTCTCCGCTCTTGCCAGTCACACTGCCCCATCCCTTACTGCTAGGATCCTTACTGGTGACACTTTGCCATCTATAAAGTTGCGTACAAGGTACTATACCAGAAAGAGGTTCATTCTGTGCTCATAATATTGTCTGGCTGGGACCCTGGAGCCTGTGCTTACGTAAAGCCTCCTGCTTGGGCCTCTTGAAAGAAAAGAGCTGGAGCATGTTGCAGTGGACAGCTCCGGGACTGAGGCGCTTGAGGGGGTGGGGAGGGCGATAAGCACTTTTCACCCTTACCGTCTTGGCCAGAATTTGTAGAATGTACGTACCTTCCAACCTTTCAAACTTTCTTAGCTCCAAAATACCGAAATTCTTTCATTCACTGAGGATGTCACAAACTTGACAAAAACTCTTCCTTCTGCCTGGCACATTCCTTCTTTTTGCCGAGAAAACTTCTTTGGATATCAGTGTGAGTATACTTGCTTAGATGACTTCTTGGACATGCCTCTTGGTCCTGCCAGAATAAATCAGTATTCTCATTACATGCTCTATTAGCTTTTGGGAACTTACCTTCACAACCCTTACTAGAGTTTATATAATTCTGCATTTGGGGATGATTCAGTCCATGTCTCCTCTCTCACTAGAAGGGGTGCTCCAGGAGGCCTGGGGTTGTTGCTTCTGGTTTTGCTTACCATGAAATTTCTAGAACTGAGCACAGTGACGCCAGTCTGCTCTGAAAAGGCTTGTTGAATGAATGGCTGGGTATGTGACTGAGCATCCTATAAAAGGGTGAAGATGGTAGACTGGGAACAGAAAGAGTCGGGAGAGTGCTACTTCGGGGCTCCAGGTGCATCTAAGCAGAATGGGAACATGATTTTCCTGGGGCCTACAGAAGTGTTGAAATGCTTGAGGAAAAAGCTTTCTTTTTCTCAGGAGGCAGTAGACTACCTTTAGAAGTGACCAGACTGATGCCAGAAATGGCAACAGGAAGAATATATCGCAAAGTTAAGGAAGTTCAACTTCCACCATGAACATGAGAAGTGAGACCTGGATGAGGGAGTTTCCTTAGCATCGTCACTGTTGGGCCACAGATGGAGCCTGGAAGACAGGACAGGAGAGAACAGACCAAGTGAGCTGGATGCCCTGAGCTTCAGAGAACTTTAGGTACTGCAAGAAGAATGTGTACGAAACTCCAGAATCCAGTTAGAAGGAGAATGAGGGGGCACTAGTGACTTCAGGGGATAGGCTTGAAATAATGACTCTTCTCTTTACTCTGTATTTCATGTTGTTAGCCACATACCCCTTTTAATTACATATCTTACCAGGTGTGGGACATGTGTGTTAGAAGATGTCTTTTCACTTAGCCATGGCTTTTAATGATTTCTTCATCCTCTCTTCCCCACAGAAAATGATATTTCAGAGTTGATTCGGACTCCTCTGTAACATCTTTCCCATACTATTTCTGTACATTGGCACCATATTTGAATTTAGAATCATGAACCATTGGATAATCTATTTCCTAATTCATTTGGGTCCAGAATTGGGCAACATCTTTATTTTTTAGCATTTTTTATTTGGTTTTGTATTTTTCCATTTAGCTTGCTCACTTGGATAAAAGCTTTCCTCAGTATAAGTTGCTTATTTAAATCAGCTGACATACCCTAAATGGAAAAAAAAACAAACCAAAAAACTCACTTCACATGTAAATAATAAAATAGCATTTCTAAGTTTAGCTAGAAGTTTATTATTGAATTCTGTAGGGAACTGATTGAACTAACCCCAGATACCATCCTTTTTTGACAAATGTGTATGAACAGTTATAATAGTGCTGTGAACTCTGTCTGTAAGGCTGCAAGCCAAAAATCTTTGTTTCACAAGGGGACTGTTGTTCTTTGTGAATAGGCAATTATTCAGTGGCATTTCTGAAACTGGAAGCTGAGTAAAGCAGTTTGTCAGTGGACAGCCTAATAAAAAAGTTCCATTCAAAAATGGTTTAGGTACTGATACACTATGTATATATCTATTTACACGTGTAAACATTACTTCTGTATACATGTGACATTGATAAGGTAGTTATCTTTAAAATGTATTCATTAGAGCAAATTTTATTGTGATGAAAAATTTGGCAACATTCTAGTGTAAAAATTGGACTCCCCAAAACTATTCTGTTTATAAATTTAATACATACTTGTAGCAAGTGCAACAATAAATCCGTAATAGTTTAAAAAAAAGAAAATGTCCAAAATCTGACTATCTAGAAACAAACAGGGTTAACTTCCCTCCAGAAACATCACTCAGAGCTCTTTCCAAGCTAGTGAATATAGGTATATGTCATCATTTTTAACTTTAATGTCATCATTTTCAATTTTAAGAGGCACCTGTTCCTTAGTAGGTACATCTGCTTGGTCCTGCAGGATGTACCCAGGAGGACCACATGGAGAAGTCAAGCCTCAGGACAGTGTTTTGGAGGGAGGAAGGGAGAGGCCTTTCCCTGCTAGCCCCTCTGTTCTCTCTTCCACTGGTCCAAGTTTTCCTTACCAGGAAGTTGACTCTGTCACACTCCCTCTCATCACTCAGCATCTTTAGCAGCCACTGGCCGAACAAGACTTCAGGTTCTACAGTGAAATTCTCCATTGGAATTTGCAAGTGACTGGGAGAGTCAGAGACTGTGGGTGTGTGGCTGGTTGGCCATAGGAGGTGGACTTCGAAGTCTTTGAAGAGTGGACCAGCCATAGCAATAGCCAAGGCAAAGCAAAGGGTCTCAGAGCCAGGTGAGGCTGAGAGAAGCTGCAGAGGCAAATAAAATATATCCTGAAGAAATAGAATTCTCCAGTTTTCATCATGATATCTAAGACTGCAATGAAAATCATTTTATATGCATCTTGTGTACTTGTCTGTGTATTATCTTAGAATAAATTCTCAGACATATGTGTTGATGAGTCAAAGGCTTCTAAATCCCAGGGAATTTTCCACATTCCCTTAAGAGAAATGAACAAGGAAAGGCAGGTTGTCCAGGGAGCTTGGGGGGAATCTAGTTTCACAGTATGCCTCTCGCCTTGGCAGCTGGCTGGATTCTGCTGCATGATTTAGAAACAATACGGGAGGTTTAGAATTGTCCCTTTTCTTATTTTCTCAGTTTTCATCTCTTTTCTTACTTATATACCTGATGTTCAGCCTAAAGATGGTTCAACCAAGATGTTCTAGCAGAGATATGCGGTCACTTTGACTTTAAACACTCCTCTTTTTTTCCTCTTTCAACCAAGCATGTGTATTTGAGCGGGACTATGGGACTGACTGGTGGGCTAGGGGGTCTACTACCCCAGTCATCCCTACCAGCCTGGGGAGGGCAGTGGTGAGGCAGATGTTGCAGCCAGACTGTCCTGTGTTCCATCACTTTCCTCCTGCTAACTCGCTTGTGGCTCTGGGCGAGTCACTCATTCTCTGCTTTACTTTCCTACTTCTATTAAATGAGGGGTTGATACTAAACTAGTCTAACTCTAAGGGACCCTTTAGCTTCAAGGTTTTGGTAAAAGCCAGAAGTACAATTTAACGAACTTTTATTTCTCCTTTGGTGCCAGATAGAAAGATAAAATATGGTGAATAGAAAGTCAGGAAGCTCTGCGAAGTCATAGCAATACTTTAAAATTTTTTGTAAATATTATTTATAATAGTGAAAAATTGGAAACATTCCAAATACCCCAAATTAGGAGAATGTGTAAATCTTATATCTCTTTGGGATGGATTATTATGCAGCCATTAAAAATAGTGTTTTCAAGTGGAAAGATAAATTAATGAAAGTGGTTACTTTAGAGAGGGTGATGGTGATGGTGGTGATGGTGGTGACAGTGGTGGAATCAATATGGAGTGAGACTTCTTAATATGCACATAAATTTATTTTGTTTTGAGTTCTTTAATTCCAGTCAATATCAAAATTTTTTTAACTTAATATTTTCCAAATATACTTAATGACAGTTAAAAATATTCATGACATTAAGATATTTTAAAAGCAGAGTGTAATATTTTACAAACGTATGTGTATAAAACGACCCTAACTTTGTTTAAAAATGCATAGAAAAAAATTGAAAGAAAATAAAGGATTAACAACTATTCTCTTTGGGAAATGAGATTGGCAGTAATATTTTTGCTTTTTATTCATTTTTATATTATCCAATTTCTCAGCAATGAGTGTGTATTAGTTTTCTCAGTGAGAAAAATATATGTTTGATTCTTAATAGTATATATAGAAGAATATGGGGATATGTGCCATGTCCAGCACATGTGGGTATTCATACTCCCAAATCTACCAGGAGCTTGTAGTGACTGATTGTCAGTTAAATGATTCCAGGGAGGTCAGAAGGGCCAGAGAGTCTTCTTCCAATACTCGGTCAGTTCCAGAAAATGCTGGCAATGAAATCCAGTCTGGGGCTAAGAAAGAATGTGTGTTGTAGACTGACAGTCGCTAAAATATACTCGTGGAAATACGGGTTTTGAGGGGTTGTTTCTCAATAAAAGAAGGCTTTAGGAGAAACTGGATTAAGATGCAGATTGAGCACACACCATTCTGTCTTCAGGTTCATCCCTCAAAATCATAGGACACACACACACATCTATACCTATACCTGTACCTATAATCTATATCTATATCTATATACCTATAACCTATATCTATATCATCTTTCCTTAGAGTGCCAGAAACCAAAAGACACCATCAACAGATCCACAGTTCTGAAGAATTTAGATCTACAATTCTAAAGAATTACCAGGTATGTAAATCACTTGAAAATAATTTTAATTCAGGTGGTGGATTGAGTACAAACTTTGACCTACTCTTCCTCCTGAGACCCCTATTTAAATGATAGTAAAGAAGTTTAAAAAAGTATAAACTCAACAATTCAGGGGGCATCAACAAAGCAGATATTTAATAATAAAACTAAATCAAGGAAATCAAATGCTAAAACAAGTACAGAGGGCAGCTGACCTACCCTGCAGAACACGTAGAATGGCCCGATTCAAAAGTCAGGAGTGACGGTGGGGTGGACATTGATGGGACTGACTGAAGATTCAGATGCAGATTTTTTTTTTTCTTTTGGCTGTGTGCAGCATTTGGGATCTTAGTTCCCTATCGAGGGATCAAACCCATGTCCCCTGCAGTGGAAGCATGGAGTCCTAACCACTGGACTGCCAGGGAATTCCCTCAGATGCAGATTTTTTAAAAAAGTTATTTATTTATTTAATTTATTTTTGGCTGCATTGGGTCTTCGTTGCTGGACACAGGCTTTCTCTGGTTGCAGCGAGCTGGGGCTACTCTTGTTGCGGTGCGCGGGCTTCTCATTGCGGTGGCTTCTCTTGTTGCAGAGCACGGGCTCTAGGCCCGCGGGCTTCAGTAGTTGTGGCTCACGGGCTCAGTAGTTGTGGCTCGCGGGCTCTAGAGCACAGGCTCAGTAGTTGCGGCGCACGGGCTTAGCTGATCCGTGGCATGTGGGATCTTCCCGGACCAGGGCTGGAACCCATGTCCCCTGCATTTGGCAGGCAGATTCTTAACCACTGCGCCACCAGGGAAGACCCTCAGATGCAGATTTATGGCTCCACACGCCCACCTCTTCTGTCTCATCAACCTAAAAGGCAGCTAGGCATTCACTCCTTGGTCAAAGTTTTGACTGAAGGATTTCTTTTTCCTTAAGAAAGAGAACAAACTGACAGGGATGAACTAGGATGGCCAGTGTGGATTTGGTGTCTCCGAGTAAAGTCCTTCTTATTCTGGCGTTCAGGGTACCCCAAGCTCCCACCGCTTACCCTAAAGTGAAGCCAAGGGGAATAGGCTGTTTCCCAGCTCCTCACTCCCCAGGTGAAAGGAACCTGGAACAGGACAGTCACCCACATCACAGGAGAGAAGGTGGAGCTCAGATATTCTAACAAGTATACAAAGCCTCAGGCAAGCAATTGTCCTTCCCCACCCCAACCATCATCACTTAGATGATAGAAAAGTAAGATAGCCAGTGTCAACATATAGATTGAGGAAAGCAAAATATTATCAAATACAGTGAAAGAAAATAAAGAAGACACACAATGAGGCAAGAGCAAAAGGAATATGTGGACAGAGCTTCCAAGAATTAGCAAGATGAAAGGCAATGTGTAAAAATTTTGTGTGACTGATACAGACATGTATCTATATGTATAGATACATACCTACATATATATTGATATATATATACATATATATATAGTGAAAAGAAATATAGCAGGCAAAGGACAAAAACCCAATTTAGAAGAATAAATGACTCAGAACATTCCCACCTGTTGCTTACCAAGAGATTCCCGACCTAGGGGAATAAATGTAGAAACGGATCAATGTATTAATGGGAATTTAGTTTGATAAAATAAATGGAGTTTAGATTCAGAAAACGATATTGTGGCAAGTAACTATCCATGTTGAAAAAATAAAGTCATATCTCTAAATTAATACAAAAAATCATATTGCTTAAAGAGCTAAACATAAAAAATAGTAAGAAACCAAAGAAAACTGTACAAACATATTTTTATAATCTTGAGTTATGTACAGTCTTCTTATGAAAACTGAAAACTCCGTGAAGGAAAAGACTGATAAATTTGAATGTTCAAAAATTTGTGAACAATGAATGACAGCATAATTATGTTTAAAGGATTAAAAAATAATTGAGATAGCCAAAATGCCAAGAGAAAGAGTTAATAGTCAACATCTGACATTCAGAATAGGATTTTGCCACAAGAAATACGCATATCAAGAGAAGGGAACTAGAGACAGAGCATTTTCACCTTGGAGAGGTCTCAGGAGCAGAATCAGGGAAAGCTCACCCTATCCAGTCCTAAGGGATTTTTGGGAAAAGGAACTGGATAACATGCCAGGAGAGTAGATAATTAGACACATGTCCTAAGAGGAGGTAATGCCAGATCAGTTGAGGGAAACACCAAGGGCAGAAGGGCTGGCTTCACCTTCCATATGAGTCCTGGAGGAGACAGCTGTTTAGAAGTCTTGTGTTAACTTAGTCGTGTCCAGTAAATTTAGGAGAGGGAGAGAGGAGGGTGGAGGGTAGTGCATTTCTGAGTTCCTGTGGTTCTTCAAATGGACACACTGAGTTGAGAACCGTGGAGCCCACTATAAAGAGCGTGAGTTGGCCCTACACCAAACCCTGAGCCAGAGGGCAGGATAAAACATGAGGCAGATGCTCAGTGGAGTCTGCCACTCAGCAAGGACTGGAGCGGGCCAAGGCAGTGGTGATGGGGGGTGAGGAGGGGTCACTGCTATGGCTCTCACCAAGTTGGGAATAAATCAACCTTGGTATCACCAGCTGCAGGAGATGCTTACAAAATGCATGTGGCTTGGATGGAACAAACTGTAACCCAATGGGTACCAAGCCAGCCATTCTGCAGATGGCCCTGGGGAGACTCTGGAGCACTGTGCGTATTCCCTGGGACCCTGCACTCTCTTCCTAGCTCACATTAGCCCATCTCCTCTTATATACCAAGTCCCATCTTGGGAGAAGTAGGAGTGAAGGTGTAAGTAGTGATGGTGGGGCGCAAGCAATGAGACCGACTAAACAATTAACTCCTAAAGGTGAACATTACCTAAAAGAACTGTTTAAATTGTTAAATCAGACTAAGGGGTACATTGGTTTAACATTTTGTTAATTTTCTCTTCTCTTTAGCAAGTGGGGCTCATTCAGGGTGATGGATAATGGACAAAATAAAGAATCTGCATTCTCTGCATGCATCAAAGATTGTGATCCCTTTATATCAGCAATAGAGTAGAAAGAAAGCCTTTTAAAAATATATGGCAGTGAAATCATGTCCTTAATAAGAAAAAGATGTAACAGGAGGAAAAAGGCAAAGGATTGGAAAAGGCAATTCATAGAGGCTATACGAAAAGATGCTCAAGATCTCTTAAGGAACTACAGAGTAGAACAGTAATGAGATTTTTTTTTTCTCAGTATATTGGCAAATAAGAAAAAGGTTGATAATCCTCTGGCATGTTTTATGTTTTAACATAGTGTTTGCAAAGGTTTTTGATACTTTGGTTGACCACATGGTTCCTGATTGAAAATCCATGTGCATTCTCCTATTTAAGGTCATCAGTGAAATCTAACACAGTCCTCCGGAAGAGATCTCAGGAGGCCCAGAACCTAGTGGCAGCTCTGAAACAGATTTCTTCAGTGACCTTATGTGTAGACTTTCAGCGCTGTATTCTCCTTCTAAAACTTAAGGAGGATGAGACCTACTTTTTCCATGTATCACTGAAATGTGATCAAGATTAATGGCCTAACGCAGAAAATATCTCCAGCACCCTGAAAGACCAGGCACATTATTCAGCACCTGAATCTATAAATCTGGCAAAAATCAGTCTAATTACTTAATTCGGGAAAAACGCTCACTTAAAAACCTTACAATTTCAGAACGTAGTGTTTAAAACTGATCTAACTCAGTATTTTTCAAAATGTTCCTCAGACTGAGAGTGTTAACTCAGACCTAGGGAACTGATTGACTCTCAAAGGGTATAGATTTAGAAGCCACGTACAATATCAACTAAATGCACACAGCTATTGTACTTGCCTCACACGTGAAGTACCCTTTCCCCACCCGGGGGCTACGCTATGGTTATTGCGTTTGTGTAAGCTGGCACGGAAACATTATGAAAATGCTTTGCTGCTCCAATTTTTAAGCCTTTACAGTGTAACACATTATTTTTCTGAAGTAAACTAAAATCCAATTTCTCAGGGTTCATGCTGCCTTTTTTCGTAGCATTTGAGGGAGGATCTTCTGTACACTTAAAATAGGTGAAAAACAATACAGATAGCAAGTCCTGGTTTTGTTTTGTTTTTTCTTTTAAATATTTAAACCATTTACAACTTTGGTCCAAATTGTGTTCATTAAGTTGAACTAAATTACACTATACTAACCAATATGAGTGTACTCCTTTAAGCACATTTAAGTTAAAATAAACTATATTTAAAAAAGAAAGTCCCAGCTCACCTAGAATCCGTCCTGGGGGAGGGAGCTTTGCCCTACTCCCCTCAACAATATACTAAATATAAAAATGTCTTCTATGTAATGAGTGTTACTATATGTCAATTGTTATACTTCATTCAGCTTATTTCACCCTCAAGATTCTACTCCCACTCTAAAGATGAGAGAGCTGAGGCTGGGAGGGGTTCAGTAAGTTACCCAAGGTCTCACAGATGCTAGAACCTACAAGTTGAAGAACCAGAAAGTACTCTACCACTTCCTTATTAAAACAGAGCAGCTGCATTTTTATCGATTTTAAATATTGAGATTTGTTTCTGATACTGTTGAATGCTTTTAGTACCCTTAGGTAACTAAACTGCAACTCTAATAGAGTTCCTGTCAGCTTGAAACCCTTGAATAGCTTCTTATCACCTAGAGCACTGGTTCTCAAAGTGTGGTCCCCAGACCAGCAGCATCAGCATCCTCTGGGAATTGCCAGAAATGCAAATTCTCAGACCCCACCTCAGACCTACTGAATCAGAAACTGAGGGTGAAGCTCAGAAATATGGGTACAGACAAGCCCTCTGGGTGCTTCTGATGTTGCATGCTCAAGCCTGATCTTTGCATGACATTCGAGACCCCTGTGTGATAAGGGTTACCTCTCTAGCCTTATCTCGCTGCTCACAGCTTCACTTCTCAAAGTGCATTTGTATCCACTAAATATACTACAGCTGCTTCCTGTCCAAGGACAGTGTCACCTGGTGGTTAAGCACAAGGATTCTGCAGCCAGACTGCCTGGCCTTGAATGCCACCTATGTCATACTAGTAGTGTGACCTCGGTCAGACGACTGAACCTATCTGAGTCTTAGTTTTCCCACCTATAACATGGGGATGAAGGTAATAACAGTATCTACTTCATTTATTGTTGTGAGGATTAAATGCATCACTACACATGGATGCTTAGAATAGTGACCGGAACACAGTAGTTACTCTACAAATACATCATGGTACCAAGCTTAGGATGTGACTGACTTATGATGCCTTGACTCACGATTTTTTTTTGACTTTACGATGATGTGCAAGTGATATGCTTTCAGTGGAAACTGTACTTAGAATTTTGATCTTTTCTGGGCCTAGTGATATGGGGTAAGATGTTCCCTGGTGATGCTGGGCAGTGAGCCCAGCTCCCAGTCAGCCACATAGTCACGAGGGTGAACAACCGACACACAGCCGTCTGTGCCCAGACAACCTTTCTGTTTTTGGTTTTTTTTTCACTTTCAGGAGAGTATTCAGTAAATTATGAGAGATATTCAACACTTTATGATGAAATAGGCTTTGTGTTAGATGATCTTACCCAACCGTAGGCTCATGTAAATGTTCTGAGCACATTGAAGGCAGCCTGGACTAAGCTATGATGTTGGGTAGGTTAGGTGTATTAAATGCATTTTTGACTTTTGATATTTTCAAATTAATGATGGGTTTATTGGGACAAAACCCCATCATAAGTCAAGGAAGATCTGCATTTGCTTGTTGTGTCGGTAGGTCAGCACGGCCTCTAGAGGCTCGAGGGGAGAATACATCCCTTGTCTCTTTCAGCTTCTGTCAGCAGCTTGATTGCTCTGCTTGTGGTCATGTCATGCTAATCTCTGCCTGAATTTTCACATTGCCTTTTCCTCTTCTCTGTGTGTAATCTCTCTCTGCTTCTCTCCTAAGGACACTTGTGATGGGGTTTAGAGCCCACTCAGATAATCCAGGATAATCTCCCCGGCAAGATTCTTTTTTTCTTTTAAATTTATTTATTATTTTATATTTATTTTTGGCTGCATTGGGTCTTTGTTGCTGCGCGCGGGCTTTTCTCTAGCTGCGGTGAGCGGGGGCTACTCTTTGTTGCGGTGCGCGGGCTTCTCATTGCAGTGGCTTCTCTTGTTGCGGAGCACGGGCTCTAGGCACGCGCGCTTCAGTAGTTGTGGCGTACAGGCTCAGTAGTTGTGGCTTGCGGGCTCCAGAGCGCAGGCTCAGTAATTGTGGCTCAAGGGCCCTGTTGCTCCGCGGCATGTGGGGTCTTCCCAGACCAGGGCTCGAACCCGTATCCCCTGCATTGGCAGGCGGATTCCTAACCACTGCGGCCACCAGGGAAGTGCCTAGTTCTATGGGTTTTGATAAACGCATCATGTCTTGTATCCACCTTTACCTTATCACACAGAATAGTTTCATTGTCCTGAAAGTGTGCCTATTCCACCTATTCATCCCGCTCCCCATTCCCCTGAATTCTTGGCAACCACTGAGCTTTCTATTGTCTCCATAGTTTTGCCTTTTCCAGAATGCCATGTAGCTGGAATCATACGGTATGGGGCCTTTTCAGATTGGCTTCTTTCACTTAGCAGAATGCACTTAAGTTTCCTCAATGTTTTTTGTAGCTTGCAAGTTTATTTCTTTTCATTGCTGAACAATATTCCATTGTTTGCATGTACCACACTTCATGCATTCACCTGTTGAGAGACAACTTGGTTGCTTCCAAGTTTCGACAATTTTGAATAAAGCTTCTATAAACATGACAGCGCAGATTTTTGTGTGGATGTAGATTTTTCAGCTCCTTTGGGTAAATACCGAGGAGGGAAATTGCTGAATCATATGGGAAGAGTATGTTTCGTTTTGTAAGAAAATGCCAAAATAATCTTGCAAAGTGGCTGTGACATTCTGCACTCCCACCAGCAGTGAATGAGAGTTCTTGTTGTTCCACATCCTTGCCAGCGTTTGCTGTTGTCAGGGTTTTGGATTTTTGCCATTCTAATAGGTGTGTAGTGATGTCTAATTGTTGTTCTAATTTGCATTTCCCTGACAACATATGATGCAAAGTGGATTTCATGTGCTTATTTGCCATCTGTGTATCTCCTTCGATAAGGAGTCTGTTCAGACCTTTTGCCTGTTTTTAAATTGGGTTGTTTGTTTTCTTATTGCTGAGTTTAATAGCTCTTTGTGTATTTTAGATACAAGTCTTTTATCAGATACGTTTTGCAAGACATCAGGTAAGTCTCCCAGTCCATGGCTTGTCTTTTCATTCTTTCGCAGAGCAGTTATTTTAATCTTAATGAAGTCCAACTTAATTTTTTTCTCTCATGGATTGTGCTTTAGGTGCTGTATCTAAAAAATTATTGCTGAACCGAAGTTCCCTTAGTTCTATCTAGATTAAATACATCAATATTTATCTAGATAAAAATAAATATATGTAGACCTATCTTCTAGAAGTTTTATCCTTTTTCATTTTACATTTAGGTCTACCATCCCTTTGAGCACGTCAGTGTCTTTTTATTGTCTCTGCCTCCTGCTTTATGGTAACTGTGAGTTTTCCTTTAGATTATATATGTCTTATGTATTCTAGTACTCTTACTACTAGGTAAGCCTCAAAAAAATCAGTGAGGGTGTCGACAAAAATAATCAATAAACAATCTGTGATAGGAATAGAAAAGAGTTTTATTTGAGCCACACTGAGGACTATAGCCTAGAAGACAGCCTCTCAGATAACTCTGAGGAACTGCTCTGGAGAAGTGGGGTTTTCAGTGCAGTTTTATGTTTTGTCAGAACAAAGAACATCAAACAAGTCAGGGATGCTTTCCTTCAGGGTTTCAAAAAAATGAGATCAGCACATACACAGAGAGTCAGCATGGCCTTGCCACCTGGGAAGGGAGTCTTACCATCAAAGGAGGGCCAGCATTGGCGTCCCAGGAAGGGAGGCATTTAATCTTTATTGTTAACTGGACGTTCTTTACTTCTGGTCAGTGTGCCTTTTTCTTTAATAATTAAAGCAGATGTACAATGTATGATTGATAGGCCACAACCAGGCTGTTCCAGTCGGCATAAAATTCAAGATAACTCATGGATATGCCCAAATGACTTACCCACACCTGAATATGTGAACGTTCTTTGATCAAGGGAGTACCTTTATCTTGCTCAGTAGTTCAACCATTCTTATTTTTTTTTTAAATTGAAGTATAGCTGATTTACAATGTTGTGCTAGTTTCAGGTGTACAGCCAAAAAAAAAAAAAATCTATCTATCTATCCATCTATCTATCTTCTTTTCCAGATTCGTTTCCCACATAAGCTATTACAAAATACTGAGTAGAGTTCCCTGTGCTATACAGTAGGTCCTTGTTGTTTATCTATTTTATATATAGTAGTGTGTATATGTTACTCCCAAATTCCTAATTTATCTGCCCTCCCCACTTCCCCTTTGGTAGCCATAAGTTTGTTTTCTATGTCTGTGAGTCTGTTTCTGTTTTGTAAATAAGTTCATTTGTATCTTTTTTTTAGATTCCACATATAAGTGATATCATATGATATTTGTCTTTCTCTGTCTGGCTCACTTCACTTAGTATGATCATCTCTAGGTCCATCCATGTTGCTGCAAATGGCATTATTTCATTTGCAACTCAACCATTCTTTTTTTAAATTTTTATTTATTTTTTTTAACATCTTTATTGGAGTATAATTGCTTTACAATGGTGTGTTAGTTTCTGCTTTGTAACAAAGTGAATCAGTTATACATATACATAAGTCTCCATATCTCTTCCCTCTGGCGTCTCCCTCCCTCCCACCCTCCCTATCCCACCCCTCTAGGTGGTCACAAAGGACCGAGCTGATCTCCCTGTGCTATGCAGCTGCTTCCCACTAGCTAGCTACCTTACATTTGGTAGTGTATATATGTCCATGCCACTTTCTCACTTTGTCACCTCTTACCCTTCCCCCTCCCCATATCCTCAAGTCCATGCTCTAGTAAGTCTATGTCTTTATTCCCGTCTTACCCCTAGGTTCTTCATGACCTTTTTTTTTTCCTTAGATTCCATATATATGTGTTAGCATATGGTATTTATTTTCCTCTTTTTGACTTACTTCACTCTGTATGACAGACTCTAGGTCCATCCACCTCACTACATTCTTAAAGCGATATGGCTGCTCAAGGCTTGGCCTGCAGAAAAGACTCAGGACTCCTGGGCTGGCCCTCTGCTTGCACGCTCCCATAAACGTGAAGCAGCTGCTTCCTCAGACCTCCAAGGACGCGCACAGTGGTGCAGGAAGGTCTCTGAGTGTCAGCAACGCTGTCTTGTTAAGAGACTAAGAATAGATGAGGCTTTTGTTTTCCTTGGAATTGGAGTTACTTCAGTGGAGACCTACAAAAGAATGTCCTGTGGTGAGAGGTCGAGGTGGGCTTGGGAGTCAAAAGTTTAAGGGTTATGTGGCCATTCTCCCACCAATTCAATGTGACTCACAGTTTCCTGGGTTAAATATTATTTTTATATTTATATGCCTATGGGTTTAGAAATAAAAGCAAGCCCCTTAATCGGGGAAGAATACAGAATACGTGTTTCTATTCTAAATCAGAGAAATATCTGTGTTAACCCCAATTTCCTTTTTCATGGAGAGATATACACAAAAATAAAATGTTAGATTCTATTGGCGCAGTCAGTGATCAAACAGCATAATTTCTCTGTGATGATGTCAATTTCAAATAAACGTGATTTAACTTAAACCTTTCAAAAACTTTTTATACAAATACATTCACAAATCAGGAAAATTCTTTCTTGGTCTCTCTTGGAAGGTATCCCTGGGACATTCCCCTTTTGGAGCCCGAGGCTCACCAAGCAAACACCACTTTGGTTATAGATTCTTCTTTAAAGTCTTAGAGCCTCACCCTTAAGCTTAACTTGGCCGCTGCAGCTTAATTACAATGCAGTGATTTTGTCTAGTACCAGTGTGCTCTTTGCGATGAAAGCATGTAGTTGTCCTCTTGGGTACATATTTTTAAAGGATTTCTGGGTTACTTGTGTTTGGTGGACTGTTTGACCATCTAGTAAAAGTTCAATTTTACTTCTGGGCTTTACAGCAGGCCCTGAGAAGGGAATGCCCAATGATCAGCTTTGCATGGCGTGGTGTCTTGGGACCACAGAAATATGAAACAGGTCATCTCTGACCCCCAATCTCTCAACTTCCAAATATAGTTAAGGATGAAAACAGCTCTCAGGTCTTCTGGGTGCTCGGAACTCAGAAACCAGTTCTCTTTTCGATAAATCATAGGTCTCAGTTTCTTAATCCAGCATCTGTCTTCATAGTAGTGAAACTCTGAGCCTTGTTCAAACCTCTTCGGTGGAGAGATGAAAATCAGGTTTAGTAACAGCCATTAGGAGTGCCTACAAGAGGGAAATACGTTGAAATTTTTGCCTCCCCCTATGTTTCTTTTTTTTTTTTTTTTTTTTTGTGGTACGCGGGCCTCTCACTGTTGTGGCCTCTCCCATTGCGGAGCACAGGCTCCGGACGCGCAGGCTCAGCGGCCATGGCTCACGGGCCCAGCCGCTCCGTGGCATGTGGGATCTTCCTGGACCGGGGCACGAACCCATGTCCCTGCATCGGCAGGCGGACTCGCAACCACTGCGCCACCAGGGAAGCCCCCCCTATGTTTCTTTGAAGCACATAATATGGAAGCTCAGCCAAAAATTGTGAATTGTTAACTAGCTTTCTTGCAGCTTTGAATAAGTCTTTGTAGTCCAAGCAGAGATGCCTTGCTAGGTTAGGCAGGCAGCTGCATCCATTTGCTTCATGGACTTAAGTAGCTCATTAGCTGAATTTTTCTTTACACATATGGGCACTTAGGAGGGTGAGTCTCAAAGAACATGCTAATAATTTCCAGAAGCTCGAATTAGGATGGGATCTTATTATTCTTTGGATATGGAAAGAAGTGGAATTATGAGTACATAGGTCAATAGATAGTCAAGAAACAGTTAAAACTTTTTTTTTTACATTATCGACTCTGTGGCACATACAAAAATGCGTATTATCCTATCAAGAATAATAAGAAGATCTTAGGACATAAGACAAAATACCAGGCAAATGATTTTATCTAAGGAGAATGACATTAAAACCTACTGCTGTGTTTGCCCTTCAAGGCAAGCTAGGAAATAGAGCATAGGCTTTCAAACATTTTTTGACTGTGATGCACAGCGGGAAGTACATTTTACACCATGGTCAGTATATTTGCTCCCTGAAACTGACACACACACACACACAAAAGAAAAGTTTTAGAAGCAATACTCTTTAGGAATAATGATAATGTACTGGGATATTTTCTCTTCTCTGTTCTATTGCATTAAAATTACAATTATTTTCAATACACTGAATTGCTTGACTAATGGGTCATAATTTGCCATTTGGAATCTGGTAATGTAACAGAGGAAGAACAGAACTAACACCATGTTGCAACTGCGTCCCTCATTCTATAGTCTATGTATTCTGTTACATTAGCCCTGCACACCAAGAGAATGTTCCTTGTGCCCAAATAGCTCATTAAGTTCCCTGAAGAAAGTTCCCATTCAAAGGTCCCGGGTTGGTTATGGCTATTACTTGTAGGTAAGTTCACTTTCAGCTTAGAAACCTTTCAAATAAGCAGAGGTAAGAATGGTAAAGTAAAAATAACTGCTAGCAAGTTGAAGTTTTGAAAGGGCCTTGTGATCTAGCCCACATGAGCAAGCAGAAAAACAAAGAAGTGTTACGCTTCCCTTGAAGGCCAGGTGGCTCCAAAAAGTCTGCAACCTGCTTGAACCCTCCCACTTCCCTTTTCCCTTAACATAAAAGAAGACTGGGGGCTTCCCTGGTGGCGCAGTGGTTGGGAGTTCGCCTGTCAATGCAGGGGACGCGGGTTCATGCCCCGGTCCGAGAAGATCCCATATGCCGCAGAGCGGCTGGGCCCGTGAGCCATGGCCGCTGAGCCTGCGCGTCTGGAGCCTGTGCTCCGCAGCGGGAGAGGCCACAACAGTGAGAGGCCCGCGTACTGCAAAAAAAAAAAAAGAAAAAAAAGCCTGAATTCTCTGCCATCTTCTCGGTATGCTGCCCTTCTCAATAAAATTGCTATTCCTTGTCCCAACACCTTGTCTCTCTACTTGTTAGCCTGTCGTGAAGTGAGAGGTATGAACTTGGATTTGGTAACTCTAATGGAGAGGGTGTTGAGGTCAAAGACACTCTCTTGGCCGCTGGGCAGGTCATCCTAAGGTTGGCTGCAACCACAATGTCTCTGTCTGAAAAGCCAGGGCAAACTGCTCAGTCAGGTGCAGCTGGTGGTACATGTGGACAGAGGGGTCCAGCTGCCTCCATTTTGTCTAACCAGGGGAGGCGCATCTGCTTTGGGACAGCACCCTAGACTCTAGCCTGCTTAGGGGACTGAGATGGGTCCAAGATTTTCCACAGTGGTTCCAAGTTCATGCAACTAAATTATTTCTAACAAAAACCAACCTACAAGGATAAGGGAGCTGTCAAGGGCTAGGTAGATTCTAATTGTGCTGTGATGGAGGACAGGACTCTAACTCTAGGAGGGAAATATAGTGCAAATCAGAGCCCAGGCTGAAGCCCTTGGATCCTAGACCACAGACCCCTTTGAGAATCTAATGCTGTGGTTTACAAAGCGTAGTCCCCAGTTGGCAGCAGCAGCATCACCCAGGAACTCGTTAGAAATACAAAATGTGCCCCGCCCCAGACTTACTGAATCAGAAACCGCATGTGTGGAGCCCAGCAATGGGTGCTTTAGTAAGTCCCCCAGCTGATTCTGACACAAGTTAAACTTGAAAACCACTGATTTAATACAATGAATGGACACTTTTATCAGAAAAATGTATACATATTCATGATATTTTTCATATAATTTCAAATTTATTTAGAGTTAGGGCATCTATAACTATTCTAAATTCATAGGGAATAAAGAAAACCTAGGTAGTTCAGTGAAATCTAGGCACGTGTGTACCTGGAGAGTGCATATGAAATCCCCAGTCACAGGAAAACAACACTGATTCCGGGCTCGTACCGGTAGATGGGGCGCCTACTAGGCCAGCTGAGAAAGGACTGCAGGTGCTGGACCTTGGTTACTTGCACCTGAACAGGGTTATCATCAGTGTACAAGTAGAGACCTTTGGGGTAATGGGGATTATAAACGTCTTATTAAGGACATATTATGTAGGTCCCAGAATTCCCAGGATGATTCTGATTTCATGTACTTTTTTCATTTTTTTAAAAAAATCAATCTTTTAAAGTATGAGTAAACATGGTTTCATTTTTTTTATCTCATAGGAAAAAATTTACAAATCAGAAAGGAAAAGTCATTGGGCCATGTGCCTTGGTTTCCTCTTCTGAGTAAGTGGTCCTTCAGTCCGTATGGCCAAGTGAACGCAGTTTAAAAAGGCACTGGCCCCACCAACGTGGGTTCAGAAGTACAGAAATTACTGGGAGGAAGTAGAGGCACTTGGCCTCTCCTGCAATTTTCATGGCAAATAACTTAATTTTTTAAAATCAAGATGGAATTCATGTAAAATAAAATTCACCATTTTAAGGTGAATAACTAGGGCCCTTAGTTCATTCACAACGTTGTACAATCAATAAATCTATTTAGTTCTAAAACATCTTCCTCGCTCCAAAAGAAGCCCCTGTACCTGTCCAAGCCATGGCTCGACCTCCTGTTGCTTCTTCCTCCCCGCCCCTGGAAACCACCATTCTGTTCTCTGTTTACCTACTCTGGATATTTCATATAAATGGAATCAGGCAATATGTGACACTTTGTGTCTGGCTTCTTTCCTGTGGCATAATGTTCTCAAGGTTCACCCATGTGGTCGCATCTATCAGTACTTCATTTCCTTTTGTGGCTGAATAATATTCCATTGCATGGATAGGCCACATTTTGTGTGTCCATTCATCCATGGATGGACATTGGGTTGCTTCTACCTTTCGGCTGTTGTGTATAGTGCTGCACTGAACATTCATGCACGTGGAAAATAACTTTCTTCTTTGAACCCCCTCAAAAGATGCAGATTGGAGGAACTTCACCTGACTTCATTCCCAATTCTTCTGCTGCTTAACCTCTTCAGTTTCCTTCTTACCCCAAATTCCAGCCTGGCTCATCACTGAATGGGAACAAAGGCACTGGTCACATGGCCTTTTGATGCATCGTAGTATGTTGGTGTATGTATGTTTTGTACACCCTGCCCGATAAGTTCGGTATTGACCCTAGAGACGACCAAGAAATGCTGGAGAGATGATTCCTACACGTGGCCAGTTATAGTAGTCTCTTAACTTGGAGAGTTTCCATAGTGATAAATGATTTTTTCAAAGCCTGGAAGATGTCGCCTCTTGGTGGTGACATGCCAGGTTCCCTGCCCTTCAATCCTTTTCTTCCCAAAGCTGGATTACTTCTACCGACCGTCGTTCTCATAGCCCACTCTGTATAAAACTGGGAGTCTGTCTTTCTCTTATTAAGTCCTGCAGGGCACTAAGGCCTTTGGGTGGGCTCCATCTTGAGACCTAAGGTCAACATTTCCTCCGTGCCTCTATCACTCCTCCTGACCCGGATTCTTGGACTCTTTTTTTTTTTTTAACATCTTTATTGGAGTATAATTGCTTTACAGTCTTGTGTTAGTTTCTGCTTTACAACAAAATGAATCAGTTATATATATCAATAGAAATTGAGTAGAGGCCAGACGAGGAATTCAGGCAAGGCTTTACCGGGACTCGCGCTGCAGCACGAGGGAGTGAGAACAAGTTAACAGGTGCCTTTGCTCGCTCCCCACAAGGGGGCGAGCTGGTTCCTTAAACGGGGTGAGGGGAGGGGCGGAGCAGTGGGTTGGGCTGGAGGGTTGGCTGAGGTGGCCGGCCCACTTGGTGGTGCTATGTGCAGGGATCATGCATGGTACCCTGCTTTTGCTCCCGGCACCTCAGGAGTGGCAGTTGGGTTTTGGCCTTTTTGTATCTTACTGTTCATAATTTACCTCAACTGTGCATGCAAGCAGTTATTTTTCATCCCTTATAGTTTCTTTGTATTCTGTTGCTTGAGGAGACATTTGTCCAGGGGCAAGCACTGCAGCAAAGGGTCCCAAGGTCCCAGATCCCAGCCTGTCTCATCACCACAATCCTTATTGGCACAATACTTATTTCTCTGAACTACAGTTATCTAAAATCATTTCCATAATGACTACCCCCATTCATACAAAATGCGGATCCTGACTTCTACCACTCAGTGTTGTCCCAGGCATTAAGTAAGAGATGCAGTGTTCCTTCCTAGCATATGGAAGGCTCACATTAAATGAGAGTGGTTGTATTATTATACTCCCCCTCTCTTTTACCTCTTGCTGAATCGCTCTGAGGTTGGCCCCTGTGTTTGGTCCAGTAGTTTTCCTTTCCCGCCAACTGTTCCCTGCCTGCACGCTTGATTTCCACTTCTATCTTTTCCCCACTACTGGGCCTGCCCCCAATCATACAGTCCTTTCTCGTCCTCGTGTGTCCTTTCCACGTGCGGGTGGGCCTCTCCTGCAGGGCCAGTCCATAGCCTCTGACCTCTCAGTCTAGGGTGATTTGCTTGGTAAACACGACTGTAGAAGGACTGAAGGGCTCCTTAGGTACATGCAGCCAACCTTCTCATTTGAAATGTATAACATTTTAAAGAAAGCCCACTCTCGTGTCGGCTATGATCCCTCGGAAGCATTAGATCCCACACTCAGTCTAAATGAGCAGTTTGTGCCATCGTATCAGTGACAAATCTGCCTTTCACAAAGAGATATTTCATTTGGCATCATTTGTCAAGTGTAGGAAATGATTTCAACAGTTGTGTTAAGGATCGAAATGGGCCCTTTAATCAATATAAGATGAGCTGCTCTTTGTCACTCTTCTGAATCACTATAATCGAAGCTGACACACAACCAGATCAAGCTTTCATTATTTCTCAATTACCTGAGAAGGAGCTGGAGTGCGGGAGGGGGGGATGACTTTATGAATGAGGCAAAGAAATCTCCCAGGCCAAAGGTTTGGGGAAATAATATGCATCATTTTTATAGTCTTTTTAGTTTACAAACAACATTGCATTTCATCCTCACAGTACCCAAGGGTAGCACAGCCCACACGTGCAACCTAAACCAGTGACGGAATGCGTGTAAACACGCACCTGCACAGCACTAAAGCCCAGTCAACAGTAATGAGCACTGTGTGTGTGTGTGTGTGTGTGTGTGTGTGTGTGTGCGCGCGCGCACACACGCGTACATAGAGAGAGGGGGGCAGAGAGAGAGAAAGAGGGAGAACCAATTAGCACGTTAGCATGAGATCAATAAAGAATGAATTTTCATGGAAAATAGAACATGCACCCAGCAGCTTCGAAGAGCTATTCCTATTAGTCCCTTGGTAGCGTGTAAGAGAAAAGGAGCAAAGTAGGGTGGATGGGGGGAGATGAAAGGTCTGTTTACATTCACTGCCTTAGTTAAGAACACACTCCTTGAGGACAGTATGGAGGTTCCTTAAAAAACTAAAAATAGAGTTAACATATATATGATCCAGCAATCCCATTCTTGGGCATATATCTGGAAAAGACAAAACTCTAATTAGAAAAGATGCATGCACCCCAATGTTCATTGCAGCACTATTTACAATAGCCAAGGCATGGAAGCAACCTAAATGTCCATCGATAGATGAATGGATAAAGAAGATGTTTTATATATATATATATATATATATATATATATATATATATATGCAATGAAATATTACTCAGCCATAAAAAAGAATGAAATAATGCCATTTACAGCAACATGGATGGACCTAGAGATTATCATACTAAGTGAAGAAAGTCAGAGAAAGACAAATACCAAATGATATCACTTATATGTGGAATCTAAAAAAATGATACAGATGAACTTAGTTAACAAAACAGAAATAGACTTGCAGACAGAGAAAACAAATTTATGGTTACCAACGGGGAAAGGGGCAGGAAAGGATAAATTAGGAGTTTGAGATTAACAGATGCACACTACTATATAGAAAATAGATAAACAACAGGGAACTACTGTATAGCACAGGGAAGTATATTCAATATCTTGTAATAACGTATAATGGAAAAGAATCTGAAAAAGTATATACATGTGTATATATATATATATATATGTATATCTGGATCACTTTGCTGTACACCTGAAGCTAACACAACATTGTAAATCAACTATACTTCAATAAAAAGCCATTTGTTTTGGAAAAAAAACCCACAATCCTTGGACTGTCTGTTGCACAGTTTCTATCAGGTCAGCCTTCCTGTTATACAAAGGACCTTCCCACAGCTCTAAAGCAACTTGGAACAAAGCCATTCTCTGATGCTTTAGCATGACTGAATCGTTGCTTTTTCTTCCACCCCCGTACTTATTCTCTTTCAGAAAACTTTTTCTTGATCTCAGCCTCTATCCCCACTTCAAGTTAGATGTGGATTCAAATCCTGACTCTTTACAGCCTCTGTGAACCTGAGTGTCATCAGCTGGAACACGGGGACAATACCTGCTTCTGAGATCACTGTGAGGGTGCAATGAGAGAATGTGTAAACAAGTGTGGTGTCTTGCTCTTATGAGGGGTTCCATAAATGTCCCTTTCATTTCCTCCCTGGCTTCACCTATTCCTTTTTCTTACTTTCTGGTGTCAGTTAGGTGATCCTTCTGAAGAGACCAGCAGACAAGGAGATGCAGGCTGCCACCTGCATCTGGCCTCCTGGATGCCACCCGCAGCCCAGTATGCTGTAGCTGCCGATTCACCCGACGGAGGTGGCTGAGCAGGGGCACAGAGGCTGGTGCTAACCAGGTTGTACAGAGAAAAGGGGGTCAGCCGCCCTCTTAAGACCTACCCTAATGCGGCCTCAGCCTAAGTTTTAAAATTTACTTCTCACCACTTCCACCATATGCTTTCACGCTACGTGACAATTTTCTTTTTTTTTTTTAACATCTTTATTGGAGTATAATTGCTTTACAATGGTGTGTTAGTTTCTGCTTTATAACAAAGTGAATCAGTTATACAAATACATATGTTCCCATATCTCTTCCCTCTTGGTCTCCCTCCCTCCCACCCTCCCTATCCCACCCCTCCAGGCGGTCACAAAGCACCGAGCTGATCTCCCTGTGCTATGCGGCTGCTTCCCACTAGCTATCTACCTTTCGTTTGTTAGTGTATATATGACGTGACAATTTTCTGACCCAGGAACCGATATCTTCCCCTACCGCCCCGCCCTCTCTCTCTCCTCCACCCCATGCTTTCTTGGTTTCGCCTACACAGAGCTCTTTCCTCCCTGCTTCTTTGAAAGCCCACATTCTTTAAAAGGCATCATTCCCAAGAAGCCTGGTGTCCCTTAACCAACCCTTCTTACTACCATTTCTCACTCCACAGCCCCACCGGGCTCAGTCCACCAGACAATGTGATTCTATTTCCCTTGAACTCTCAAATTGTATTTTTGTATCTCTCATGAAACATATATTCTGCATTTCTACCCTGCCTTCTCCCAGAAAGGAATCAAGGCAGAATTTTGTGCTTCAGTTAGTTCCGTATCTCTATGAAGACTCTAGGTTGTAAGTTCCCTGAGGTCAGAGGTTATATCTCCTCATCTTTGCATATCCCTCCACTACCCCACTGACCTTTCCTAGTAGGGCTAAAATATTTATTGAACTGACATGAACTTATTTCTCCCTACTTTAGAGGAAGCTGAAAGATGGAGTGGGGTCCTCACGGTTGTCAGATAAAATACAGGATTCCCTGTTAAATTTGAATTTCAGATAAACAGAAACTTGTAGTATATCTCAAGTATTGCGTGGGATATATTTATCCTAAACTTCTGTGTGTTATTTATGTAAAGCTCCAATTTAACTGGATAGCCTATATTTTTATTTGCTAGATCTGGCAACTCTAACTGGGAAACATGTTGCAACAGGCACCAAGGGGGCACATACCGTATTCATTTGAAGTATTTTGGAGGCACAGGCTCAAAGTCAATGCAGTTTTTTGACGCGCTCCTGAGAAAACTGCTGTGACTTTCGTATCTCAACCCACTGTGTGCATTACCAGCATTCACCTCTTCCACAGTAGCATCCTAGCTCACCTGGGAGACACACAGGTTGCTCTGGCCCTAATGAAGCCCCCGTGATGTCGGCAGGTAGTCCCAAAGCCTGTTACACCTTGCTGTTCCCTCACACCTTCTCTCAGCCAGCTCATTGGCTCTCAGAAGAAAAAGATCAGGGAGGTGATTTTTCTAGAGGAAAGCACTGGGTTAACTTAAATGATGTGTCAAGCCACGAATGTCCTCTTTCCCTGTTATTTGAGTAACCATTTGTATGCTTTATATAACTTTCCCAACCGTGTGTACAGTCAAACAAATGAAGCAGCAACCTCTCACTGAGCTGTTGTCTCTTCCATCACATAATATCCTTTTCTAGTTTCCTCAACCCCCCAAAAACCCCTTTCAAGTTATACTTTCTCTGTTTCACACTTTCATTCATCTCAGAGAAAGAAAAGTAAAAAGTTCATTTCAGTAAATAAATCATAGTTTTAAAAAGGTTCTCATCATTTCACACTCCAAAAATAAGGAGATGAACACACACACCCCAAATGTAGAATTAAAAGCCATTGCAGTCCCCTTCTGATTGCTCTGAACTCCATGCCCCCGTGTCAAATAACACAAACAAGGGAGAGCTTTCACCTCCCAGCTAGGCCTGCTTTCCAAAGACAGTGTTGCAGCAGGAGGGGGGCAGCTAGCTGTCCCAAAACCGGGAGATGGTGGTTTTCCACAGAGGTTCCAAAAAACACCTGGCAGGTAGCGGAAGACTGCGCTTGCGCTTGTTCTCAGTCCGTCCAAGGTCAGGCGGCTTCTTTGTCTTGTTACCTTTATGGAAACAAAAACGAGTAAACCGAAGGGTGAACATCTCTGTATAAACCTGGTGTCAGTCTCCTCTCTGTTATAGTCACCATCAAACTGTTCTGATTGGGGAACAGCTGAGTGTGGAGGAGGAAGGGCTCCATCCCCAATTTTTTGTCTTTTTCTTTCATCCATGGGGTCTGGCTTTCACTTCCAATCTTTCACCTGAAACTGTTTCTTTGAAAGGTCACCTGTAAGAGGGATCTTTTCAGAGTGAAAGGAGATGCTGCTAATAATTATACTAGACAACAGACGTAAACATGGACCGTCCCCCCAGCACCTCCCATCTAACGAACGCAAACCTCTCTTCCCGCATCTTTCTTGACCTTCCACAGCATCTGACATGGTCACCACCCCTTCTTCTGGAGTTGTCATTTCCACTGATCTTGACACCATGGCTCTCCCCTGTTCAAAGCCAGCTTCGATCTTTACTGGTTCCTCTTTCTGCCGCTGACCGGTCTCATGAATCAAACTTCCTTCTAGATATTCACATTTGAATATTCCACTGTCGACTCAGATTCTCCCTGGCACAGCCCGACTGCAGGAATTGCCATTCACAGTGTATTCTACCTGAATCCTGTTCCCAGGGTTTGTGCAGTGAGGTGGAACCAGCCCCAGGGCAATTCTAAACAGCCATCCCCATTCAAAGGTCATTTCCCACATCTCACACTCCTCCCACCCATTGCCACAAACCAGCTCATCTGATGTCTCCTTGTCTCTCGATGGCCCATCATGTATCCGGCTCTCCAGGCCTGAGCGTCAGCATCCCCTTCACTCCAACCCTTTTCTAGTTATCATCTCTCCTACCTGATCTTGGATATAATTCTATCAATTCTTTCTCCATAATATTGCTTGGATCTCTCCCTTCTCTTTGATTTCTATGCCTCCATCACAATTGAGGTTTATTTTAAAAAAATAATTAATTAACTTTTTAATTAAAGTAGAGTTGGTTTACAATGTTGTGTTATTTCCAGGTATACAGCCAAGTGTTCAAAATGATGAAGACTTTCAATCACGCCAACGGCAGCAGAGCACTGAAACAAGCGTGGGGCCTTTCTGAGTACAGGGCCCTGTGCAGCCACTGGTCCCACACCCTTGAGGCCAGCCTTGATCTCCAGTGTGGAGTCTGGGTAGAGGGACAGCTCACACTGGCATCTGGCACATTTAGAATGGACAAATGCAACCCACTGTCAGAGTAGTGGGCCCCAAATAGAACTGTGAAGGAATTTCTCTTACAATCATTTCACGCTCTTCAAAGAGAGGATGGAATCAGTCTTTCACATCATTGTTCTGAACCAGTAAGGCACACACATGTGTGCATACACCCACATGCATGTGCACGCACATACACAAACACATATGACATCTGAGTCAAATCCACACCAGCCTAACCAAGAGTCCTGTCTGTATTCACAGAGCTGCCCAGAGGCAGCAGAATATCAAGTTAGAAAAAAAAACTGGAAACAACCTTTACGCAGCCGCTGTTTCCAGGGGCACGCTGCACGTCGGGTGCTGTTCTAGAGGCTTACGATGCACTGCTGAACACGAGAGCCCCTGCAGCCACAGGACTCATCACTACTGGGGGAGGAGGGCAATGAACATAACACATAAATCGTAACATAATATCAGGTCATGATATGTGCAAGGAGGACAAACAGAGGAGGGGTGTGGAGCGAGATGGTGTGTGACCCCTATTTAGACAGGGGTCAGCGAAGGCCTCAGGAGAGGGCTCCATTTGTAGGAAGAGGACTGGAATGAAGAGAGAGTCGTGTGAGTAGTGGGGAGAGGATTGTGCCAGGCAGTGAGGGACGGCAAGTACAAAGGCCCTGGTGTGCCAGGCAGCTCCAGGGACAGGAAGGGGCCCAGTGTGATCAAGCATGGTAAGCTTGGGGAGCTAGGAGATGAGATCAGAGAGGTAGCTGGGGAGGCCCCTGTGCTCCTTACAGGCCAAAGTAAGGATTTGGGGGTTTAAGAGACACTGACCTCAGTTTTGAAAAATGAGAAGAGTCAGCCAACAGATAAGGAGGAAGAAAAATTCCAGGTAGGGAAACAGCACATGCGGTGGTGCAGAGGAGGGCCTGGCCTATGTCTTTGGGAGAGCTGCTGGGAGTTGGTATTGGTGGAGTCAAGGGTGAGGAGAGGCCAGCCTGTGAGGAAGGTGGGGGCCAGGCCAGCCCCCCAGAGTGTAGTCACAAGAGTGGGTCTGGTGTGACGGCAGGTGCTGAAGGGAAGGGTCAGTTCAGATCTGTGCTGTCCCCAGCAGAGAACAGCTCGTCCAGGCCTCCGGGGATTTCTTCTGCGGCCATTCTGTCCTCTTTCCTGAGCTCAGAAGCAAAGGCCCAGGAAGCTACTGCTCCCTGCGATGGGAGGAATTTCACACCTGGGCAAGGCTGTGTGCTTGGAGCTGGGAGGTTGCAGGAAAAGCACAGGGTAGTGAAGGAATGAGCAGTTTGGGGCAGGAGGGGTGGACTTGCCTGGAGCCAAGCTGGAACTCAAGGCACAGAGTCTTCTCTCAAGGATGGAGGGGCTCTTCCCATGGGCCTGCTGCAACTTCATCTCACACTACCCTTGAATCAGCACCAGGGAGCAATACAGGTGGGGTTTTGCTCTGGTCTCAACAATGGTGTCAGCTGATTGCGCTTCATGGTTATTGCCATCAGGGTATTGGGAGGCTTCCGCGTCAGGTACTCATTCCTAAAGGCCAGGTAAGAGGCCTGGGGTGAGGTGGGACAGGCAAAGAGCTGCCTCACTTCTGAAGGTGGAGACTGGAAACTGTGCCTTTGTTCTCTTTGCCTACAAAGAAAGACGTGATTTTAGGAGAGTGCTTGATCTAACTGAGGGAGAGCATCTACAGGGATGGGCAGCAGAGAGGTGTGATGGAATAGAGCTTGCCTCCTACTGTGGGAATTATGTGTTCATTTCGTTGACCAAAATTTATGTGTCTTGGTGTGGATTTCTTTGGATTGATGTTATTTAAACTCTCAGCTTCCTGGACCTGGTTGTCCGTTTCTTTCCCCAGGTTAAGAAAGTTTTTAGCCATTATTTATTTAAATAAAATTTCTGCCTCAATCTATTTCTTCTCCTCTGGGACTTTTAGAAGCAAATGTTAGTCCATTTGAGGTTGTCCCATAAGTCCCTGAAGCTTTACTTTTATTCCATTATTTTTTTCTTTTTCCTGTCCTGATTAGGCAAGCTGCTCTGGCCTTTCTCTAAGTTCACTTTCTCTAAGTTCACTTTCTCTGAGTTTCTTCTGCTTCATCTGTTCTGCTGTTGAACCTCTCTCATGTATTTTTCAGTTTAGTTATTGTATTTTAGCTGTGTGTTCTGTTTTTTAAAATTAATTTATTTGTTTTGTTTTGTTTTTGGCTGTGTTGGGTCTTCGTTGCTGTGCGCGGGCTTTCTCTAGTCGCAGTGAGAGGGGGCTACCCTTCGTTGTGGTGTGCGGGCTTCTCATTGTGGTTTCTCTTCTTGCAGAGCATGGGCTCTAGGTGCGTGGGCTTCAGTAATTGTGGCACGTGAGCTCAGTGGTTGTGGTTTGCGGGCTCTAGAGTGCAGGCTCAGTAGTTGTGGCGCACGGGCTTAGTTGCTCCACGGCAAGTGGGATCTTCCCAGGCCAGAGCTGGAACCTGTGTCCCTTGCATTGGCAGGCGGATTCTTAACCACCGTGCCACCAGGGAAGCCCTGTGTGTTCTGTTTTAATTTTCTTAGATTTTCTTTTATTTTCTGTCTCTTTGTTGAAGTTCTCACTGTGTTCATTTAGTCCTCTAAGTTTAGTGAGCATCTTTATGGTTGGTACTTTGAACTCTTCATCAAGTAAATTACTTATCTCCTTTTCATTAAGTTTTTTTTTATTTCTGAGAATTTAACTTATTCTTTGGTACACATTTCTTCATTCTTTCTTCATTTTTCTTGACTCTCTATGTGTTGATTTCTATGTATTATTTGAAATGGCCACCTCTTCCAGGCTTTTTTTTTTTTTTGAATTTTATTTTATTTATTTTTTGTACAGCAGGTTCTTATTAGTTATCCATTTTATACATATTAGTGTATACATGTCAATCCCAATCTCCCAGTTCATCACACCACCCCTGTCCCCACCCCCACCACTTTCCCCCTTTGGTGTCCATACATTTGTTCTCTACATCTGTGTCTCAATTTCTGCCCTGCAAACCGGTTCATCTGTACCATTTTTCTAGATTCCACATACATGCGTTAATATACGATGTTTGCTTTTCTCTTTCTTCACTCTGTATGACAGTCTCTAGATCCATCCACGTCTCTACAAATGACCCAGTTTCATTCCTTTTTATGGCTGGGTAATATTCCATTGTGTATATGTGCTGCATCTTTATCCATTTATCTGTCGATGGGCTTCCATGACCCGGCTATCGTAAATAGTGCTGCAGTGAACATTGGGGTTCATGTGTCTTTTTGAATTATGGTTTTCTCTGGGTATATGCCCAGTAGTGGGATTGCTGGGTCATATGGTAATTCTATTTTTAGTTTTTAAAGGAACCTCCATACTGTTCTCCATAGTGGCTGTATCAATTTACATTCCCACCAACAGTGCAAGAGGGTTCCCTTTCCTCCACACCCTCTCCAGCATTTGTTGTTTGTAGATTTTCTGATGATGCCCATTCTAACTGGTGTGAGGTGATACCTCATTGTAGTTTTGATCTGCATTTCTCTAATAATTAGTGATGTTGAGCAGCTTTTCATGTGCTCCTTGGCCATCGGTATGTCTTCTTTGGAGAAATGTCTACTTAGGTCTTCAGCCCATTTTTGGATTGGGTTGTCTGTTTTTTTAATATTGAGCTGCATGAGCTGTTTATACATTTTGGAGATTAATCCTTTGTCCGTTGATTCGCTTGCAAATATTTTCTCCCATTCTGAGGGTTGTCTTTTCATCTTGTTTGTAGTTTCCTTTGCTTTGCAAGAGCTTTGAAGTTTCATTAGGTCCCATTTGTTTATTTTTGTTTTTATTTCCATTTCTCTAGAGGTGGATCAAAAAAATATTGCTGTGATTTCTGTCAAAGAGTGTTCTTTCTATGTTTATCTCTAAGAGTTTTATAGTGTCTGGTCTTAAATTTAGGTCTCTAATCCATTTTGAGTTTATTTTTGTGTATGGTGTTAGGGAGTGTTCTAATTTCATTCTTTCACATGTAGCTGTCCAGTTTTTCCAGGACCACTAACTGAAAGACTGTCTTTACTCCATTGTACATCCTTGCCTCCTTTGTCATAGATTAGTTGACCGTAGGTGTATGGGTTTATCGCTGGGCTTTCTATCCTGTTCCATAGATGTATATTTCTGTTTTTGTGCCAGTATCATATTGTCTTGATTACTGTAGCTTTGTAGTATAGTCTGAAGTCAGGGAATCTGATTCCTCCAGCTCCGTTTTTTTCCCTCAACACTGCTTTGGCTATTCGGGGTCTTTTGTGTCTCCATACAAATTTTAAGACTTTTTTGTTCTAGTTCTGTAAAAAATGCCATTGGTAATTTGATAGGGATTGCACTGAATTTGTGGATTGCTTTGGGTAGTATAGTCATTTTCACAATATTGATTCTTCAAATACAAGAACATGGTATCTCTCTCCATCTGTTTGTATCATCTTTAATTTCTTTCATCAGTGTCTTATAGTCTTCTGTATACAGGTCTTTTGTCTCCCTAGGTAGGTTTATTGCTAGGTACTTTATTCTTTTTGTTGCAATGGTAAATGGGAGTGTTTCCTTAATTTCTCTTTCAGATTTTTCATCATTAGTGTGTAGGAATGCAAGAGATTTCTGTGCATTAATTTTGTATCCTGCAACTTGACCAAATTCATTGATTAGCTTTAGAAGTTTTCTGGTGGCATCTTTAGGATTCCCTATGTATAGTATCATGTCATCTGCAAACAGTGACAGTTTTACTTCTTCTTTTCCAGTTTGTATTCCTTTTATTTCTTTTTCTTCTCATTGCCGTGGCTAGGACTTCCAAAACTATGTTGAATAATAGTGGTGAGAGTGGACATCCTTATCTCATTCTTGATTTAAGAGGAAATGCTTTCAGTTTTTCACCTTTGAAAATGATGTTTGCTGTGGGTTTGTTGTATATGCCCTTTATTATGTTGAGGTAGGTTCCCTCTATGCCCACTTTCTGAAGAGTTTTTATCATAAACAGGTGTTGAATTTTGTCAGCTTTTTCTGCATCTGTTGAGATGATCATATGGTTTTTCTTCTTCAGTTTGTTAATATGGTGTATCACATTGATTGATTTGCGTATATTGAAGAACCTTGCATCCCTGGGATAAATCCCACTTGATCATGGTGTATGATCTTTTAATATTTTGTTGGATTCTGTTTGCTAGTATTTTGTTGAGGAGTTTTGCATATATATATTCATGAGTGATATTGGTCTGTAGTTTTGTTTTTTTGTAGTATCTTTGTCTGGTTTTGGTATCAGGGTGATGGCGGCCTCATAGAAAGAGTTTGGGAGTGTTCCTTCCTCTGCAATTTTTTGGAAGAGTTTGGGTGTTAGCTCTTCTCTAAATTTTTGATAGAATTCACCTGTGAAGCCATCTGGTCCTGTACTTTTGTTTGTTGGAAGATTTTTAATCACAGTTTCAATTTCATTACTTGTGATTGGTCTGTTCATATTTTCTGTTTCTTCCTGGTTCAATCTTGGAAGGTTATACCTAAGAATTTGTCCATTTCTTCCAGGTTGTCCATTTTATTGGCATAGAGTTGCTTGTAGTAGTCTCTTAGGATGCTTTGTTTTTCTGCGGTGTCTGTTGTAACTTCTCCTTTTTCATTTCTAATTTTATTGATTTGAGTCCTGTCCCTCTCTTTCTTGATGAGTCTGGCTAATGGTTTATCAATTTGTTTATCTTCTCAAAGAACCAGCTTTTAGTTTTATTGATCTTTGCTGTTGTTTTCTTTGTTTCTATTTCATTTATTTCTGCTCTGATCTTTATGATTTCTTTCCTCCTACTAACTTTGGGTTTTGTTTGTTCTTCTTTCTCTAGTTCCTTTAGGTGTCAGGTTAGATTGTTTATTTGAGATTTTTCTTGTTTCTTGAGGTAGGCTTGTATAGCTATAAACTTCCCTCTTAGAACTGCTTTTGCTGCATCCCATAGGTTTTGGATCGTCGTGTTTTCATTGTCATTTGTCTCTAGGTATTTTTTGATTTCCTTTTTGATTTCTTCAGTGATCTCTTGGTTGTTTAGTAACGTGTTGTTTAGCCTCCATGTGTTTGTGTTTTTTACGTGTTTTTCCCTGTAATTGATTTCTAATCTCATAGCGTTGTGGTCAGAAAAGATGCTTGATATGATTTCAATTTTCTTAAATTTACTGAGGCTTGATTTGTGACCCAAGATGTGATCTATCCTGGAGAATGTTCCGTGCGCACTTGAGAAGAAAGTGTAATCTGCTGTTTTTGGATGGAATGTCCTATAAATATCAACTAAATCTGTCCTATTGTGTCACTTAAAACTTCTGTTTCCTTATTTATTTTCATTTTGGATGACCTGTCCATTGGTGTAAGTGAGGTGTTAAAGTCCCCCACTATTATTGTGTTACTGTCGATTTCCTCTTTTGTAGCTGTTAGCAGTTGCCTTATGTATTGAGGTGCTCCTATGTTGGGTGCATATATATTTATAATTGTTATATCTTCTTCTTGGATTGATCCCTTGATCATTATGTAGCGTCCTTCCTTGTCTCTTTTAACATTCTGTATTTTAAAGTCTGTTTTATCTGATATGAGTATTGCTACTCCAGCTTTCTTCTGATTTCCATTTCATGGAATATCTTTTTCCAATCCCTCACTTTCAGTCTGTATGTGTCCCTAGGTCTGAAGTGGGTCTCTTGTAGACAGCATATATATGGGTCTTGTTTTTGTATCCATTCAGCAAGCCTGTGTCTTCTGGTTGGAGCATTTAATCCACTCACATTTAAGGTAATTATTGATATGTACTGTCCTATTACCATTTTATTAATTGTTATGGGTTTGTATTTGTAGGTCCTTTTCTTCTGTTGTGTTTCCCACTTAGAGAAGTTCCTTTAGCATTTGTTGTAGAGCTGGTTTGGTGGTGCTGAATTCTCTTAGCTTTTGCTTGTGTGTAAAGCTTTTGATTTCTCCATCGAATCTGAATGAGATCCTTGCTGGGTAGAGTAATCTCGGTTGTAGATTCTTCCCTTTCATCACTTTAAATATGTCATGTCACTCCCTTCTGGCTTGTAGAGTTTCTGCTGAGAAATCAGCTGTTAACCTTATGGGAGTTCCCTTGTATGGTATTTGTCATTTTTCCCTTGCTGCTTTTAATAATTTTTCTTTGTCTTTAATTTTTGTCAATTTGATTACTATGTGTCTGGGCGTGTTTCTCCTTGGGTTTATCCTGCCTGGGACTCTCGGTGCTTCCTAGACTTGGGTGGCTATTTCCTTTCCCACGTTAGGGACGTTTTTGACTACAATCTCTTCCAATATTTTCTCAGGTCCTTTCTCTCTCTGTTCTCCTTCTGGGACCCCTATAATGTGAATGTTCTTGTGTTTAATATTGGCCCAGAGGTCTCTTAGGCTGTCTTCATTTCTTTTCATTCTTTTTTCTTTATTCTGTTCCATGGCGGTGAATTCCACCATTTTGTCTTCCAGGTCACCTCTCCGTTCTTCTGCCTCAGTTATTCTGCTGTTGATTCCTTCTAGTGTATTTTTCATTTCAGTTATTGTATTGTTCACCTCTGTTTGTTTGTTCCTTATTTCTTCTAGGTCTTTGTTAAACATTTCTTGCATCTTCTTGATCTTTGCCTCCATTCTTTTTCCTAGGTTCTGGATCATCTTCACAATCATTATTCTGAATTCTTTTTCTGGAAGGTTGCCTATGTCCACTTCATTTAGTTGTTTTTCTCGGGTTTTATCTTATTCCTTCATCTGGTACATAGCCTTCTGCCTTTTCATCTTGTCTCTGTGAATGTGGTTTTTGTTCCACAGGCTGCAGGATTGTAGTTCTTCTTGCTTCTGCTCACGTCTTCCACTCTTGAAGTGTCAGCCTTGTGTAGGACATGAACATTACAGTAATGGAATCATTTCACATAGAAAATTTTCAGTTTATATTTATATTGGTATCAAATACTTTTAAAAGTTGTATTTAGTTAAGATTTTAGCATTTTAAGGGCTCTTTTGCTAATATCTCTGAAGGATTAATTTATAATTAGTCCTTATTAATTATACCAAATATTAATTTACAAAATTAAATCAAAACATTCTAAACTATTTAAAATGTTTATTCCAACTTATATTAAAAACATTGAAAACAACCTATGACATTGCCTGTGAGGCGTAGTTGACCTGCTTTAATTTTGTTTTTACAAATGCATTTGTTATAAAGCTTCATGGGAACAGGAGCTGTTTGTTGGCAGAAATACAGAGTAGAGTCCCAGGAAGCAGGGGAACAGGGCCCATGGGAGAGCAGGAGGGCCCCAGACACTTGGAAGTCTATGATTCTCAGCCCTCTAATACACTTCCAAACCATCAAATATGAATTTACACAAACCTTAGGAGTAGGAAAAAAAAAAGAAGTGAGTTTAGGGTACATTAATGTTGGTAAATTTAGCAAAGTGGTCATTGGTACATTGGTTCCTTTCTAAACTGGCTTTTGTTGGATTGGGTTCATCAGATTAACCTTGATCCTTTTTGGATCACAGTAATCTACAGTCCCTTTGAAAAGTCTCCTTCACACTGCTTCCAAGGTGGTTTTATGAACAGAAAAGCATGTTGTGGCACTCTGCTGCTTAAATTCCCTCTATTCTTTCTCATTAAGCTGAAGAAAATGCAGGCAACTTCCAACAGTACTATCATCAAATCTCACAAAGACTAGGATACTTGAATCCCACCCTCTAATCATACCAAACCACAAGTTGTGAATGATCCCTGTCTCCCCACCGCCAGTCTTGCCAAACCTCTGGGTCTGCACTCAGGTATGTCTCTTTGCCTGGAATCATCATAGCCCTTTATCTGTTGAGCCATCACTTCCTCTGAGAAGTGCACCTGAAAAACCTTTCTTTCAATCCTGTCATGACTTCTACGCCATTAACTCCCCACCCTCACCATCTTGAAAAATTATTATTTATGAATTAATCCACAAATAGTCGTCACCTCCTAGTCCTGTGTTGCCAACCCTTTCCAAGAGAAAAGAAAATAACTGAACAAATGGGCATCATTATCAATTTAGAGTTTTAAATGTACCCTGAACCTTGAACACTGCCCAGTCTTGTCTTTAGTCAATAGTATTTGACATTCCCCTTAGTAGCTATTGCAAACTTTTGTCTCTTTTATTTTCCCCCATATATGTCTCTCCTCCAATGTGTGGACTCCTAGAAGGCAGGATCCATGTATTTTCATCTTTGGAACCCAGGACCTTAACTCTGGAGCTGTATAAAAATATTGGTAACTGACAGTAACCACCACCTAGGGTGTGCTGGGTTTTTGGGAAGGGGGACAAAACTCCTGGAAACCAAACCATATAGATGTGTCAGAGCTCAGACACAGGGGGACCCCTGATAATGAGGGTGAGGAAAGCAGGGCACTCAGGCATGTGGCATAGGACGTGTCTTTTAGATATTTGGCAGAAGCTACAATGAGGAGTGGCCAGTCCCTCTTCTTCTAAATCAAATTAAGATGTGTGAAATATGACCCTGGACTCTCTGCCATAGCAGTCTATGAAGTTCACAAAGCTGCACTCACGTTCTTCTTCTTTCATCAATTTGTATTAAACTCTGTTTTGCACTCAAGTTTCCACATTTGTGAGCCCACTGAGAAGAGGACCAGTTTCTGAGATCTGAAATTATAGTTAAAATGGCAGTTCTGTGCAAGGGTAGCTATGAGCTTCGGAGAGGGAAAATGCAGTGGATTCATGATCAAATATACCTAACGTGCTTTCCCCTCTCTTTTTCTCCATAATGAGGATTTGAAACCATGATGATTCTATCATCTGAGTAGAAATGGCAAATAACAAGACTTTAATGACATCAAGAAAGATGAACTCACTACTATTATATTAAAAGCTAGTGTGTATGTAACTCACCATAGATTGCAGTGGACTTTTGCAAATGATATCTGTGTTCATGAAGTGGTCCTGTGATATGTGTACTCTTTCTGCAGATGAGGCAGAACTAAGGCTTTCAGAACTGAAATGGCTTATACATGGTCACTCTGTTACTAATTTGACTCTTTCTTCAGATTCTGTAAACTGTGATTTTAAAGAGATAACTGTGCAAAGAGAAAGGACCTACTTTATATATGTCATGGAAAATTCATATAACTGGTTACTTAAGTGTTCATGTAGGGGACATGTGTGAGTAGCTTCACAAAGATTTGGAAAAACTTAGGGATAGTGGTGTGACAAATTTTTATTGAAGGGAATAATATTCTGGGGGAAGTATTACTAATTAAATTACTACTGGCATTAAGAAGGTCATGGAATCTTTCAGAATGTACAATGTATTTTGTTTCCTGAATTGAATGTAGAATAGGGTCCTGGATGGCCCTTCTGGTGACAAGATGATTAGTACCTTCACAGTTAACTGACCAAGTACAGATTCTGAGGGATGTTGACCAGGGAAGATGATTTCTCCCTGAATTTCCCCAAGGAAACAGTCCACAGCTTTTATCTCTCATCCTGAGGGAACAGAGGATGAACCACGAGAGTCTTCCTACAGGAAGCCTGACCCACATCAACGACTGTTCCTTGATGCCACTGTCTACCCTCATGGGGTATACACTGGCCTCATCCTAGGTGCTCTGCCTCCACAGGGTGATTCAGGTAGACACCTGGAATCAGAAGGTCTGTGCGTGTCGCCTTCTCTCAGGCCGGACCAGCAGTGACTGCCCTGAGTAGCACAGCAGGGATATGGACAGTACAGAGAACTCTAGAAAATGTAGAGAATGCTGCCTGGCTTGGGAGAAACAGCAGGCAGAAGCTCAAACCAGAGCCTTGCAGATGAGGTTTTAGCCAATCAGAAAGAGGATTTTAAGCTGACACTCTTGCTGCTGCTAGTTGAAAAGTCTGTGTGAAGAGGGCTGTAAGACCAGGCAATCCCCAGGTCTGAGGCAGCATCCACTGACAGCCCCAGAGCAGAACGGAGGGAATTTCTCCCTTAGGACAGGAGGGAGGACATGGGCCAGAAGCTTCTGTTTATTCCAAGGGACCCTGAAGTAAGGTCTGAGGGACCTGAGGCACCTTCAGAATCCCTCTCTGACTGTTCTTTGTTGCCTCCCAACCCTATTACCGGTCTGAGTTTGATGTTCCTCTTTTATGTTTTCATCCCACCATGGAAGCCCTCCCTGCTCTGAAATTACCCTGATCCTGATTGCGCCACTGCTGGTGGAAGCCCAGTGAGATTTCCCAGTCTCAGGTGCTCTGGGACTATGCACCTAATTCAGAATATCGAACTAACTCATTGTCTTCATGTGCCACTAATGGAAACTTCTTGTCGTTGCCTCTTCCCTGTTTCTTTTTACCTGGTAAACGCTTTATGTCCTGCTTGTAGATCCTTTCCTCTATTTTGAAAGAAGAACCTAAAATTCAGGAAGAGAGAGAATAGAGGGAGAAACACTTATTTTCTTGTTTATTAATGTTTTCCAGACACTGTTCTAATTGCTCTATAACCATTTAATACTGCCCCTAGTCATGGGCAAGAGGAGCCTAATAAATAATACATTTATTAAAAAAAACACATTGATACTTCTGCCATTGGGGACTTGATGCTTAGGGCTGGCGCAATCTGTACAATACAATAGTACTGTACTGTACACAATCTGTAACCATAAGTATCTGCTCCCTCCTTAACACTATTCAAGCTGCAGGAAATGCTTCTCCACGTCTTTTGCTCTCTGTCCTCAGAAATAAAGGTGACTGTGTCTGAATGCTGTTAATGTTTGTGGATTGTGTTTTTGCTGACATCAGATGGTTCAGGGAGGATCTGAGCGGCTGAAGAGATTTTAAGAGAAAAGTCAACTTAATTTTTCAAATACTTGCATTCAAAGAGCATAAATGCAATAGATTGTTGTGTAATGAAAAAATCACTTTCCAGCAGGACTGGTTGTCAAATTTTGTTTTCTTGCTTCACGTATAAACCTGATACTGCCAACAGTTACACTTGGCCGCTGAGGAACATTTTGCGATATTAAGCAAGTCATATTACTCTTAAGTCTGTATATATGAAGGCCTAGATATAAAACGCATGAAGCATGACTCACATTTTACAAAGAGAAGTTTGAGGCAGAAGCGTTCAGTATTTTGTTGGCTCTCATAAAGCACATCAGTGGTAGACAACGTCCCTGGTGGCGCAGTGGTTAAGAAGCCACCTGCCAATACAGAGGACACGGGTTCGAGCCCTGGTCCGGGAAGATCCCACATGCTGCAGAACAACTGAGCTCGTGCACCACAACTACTGAGCCTGCGCTCTAGAGGCTGCGAGCCACAACTACCGACGCCCGCGCGCCTTGAGCCCATGCTCTGCAACAAGAGAAGCCACCGCAATGGGAAGCCTGCGCACTGCAACGAAGAGAAGTCCCCACTCGCTGCAACTAGAGAAAGCCTGTGTGCAGCAACGAAGACCCAACGCGGCCAAAACATAAATAAGTTTAAAATAAATAAATTTAAAACAACAACAAAAAAAACCTTTTTTTTTTTTTTGTTCTTCCATGCCTTTATTGGTGACAGCGATGGACAACAACAATGCCAGGCATAAGAAGATACCTGGGGTGGCAAGCAGGCACTTGCTACATCAGTGCAGCTCAAAACCATCTCCTTCAAGAACTCTGCTCTTCCCACCACAACTTAAGCCTCCTCAGAGTGTCTAAGATAATAAAAGTGAACTTGTCTGCGACAATGATTTTCTCTCCCTGAAATATGATCCCCACTTATTTTCCCTTACCCCAAATCCCAAGAACAATAGGTTTTAAATAAATATCACAGGGCTTCTCTGGTGGCGCAGTGGTTGAGAATCTGCCTGCCAATGCAGGGGACATGGGTTCGAGCCCTGGTCTGGGAAGATCCCACATGCCGTGGAGCAACTAGGCGTGTGAGCCACAACTACTGAGCCTGCGCATCTGGAGCTTGTGCTCCGCAACAAGAGAGGACGCGACAGTGAGAGGCCCGCGCACCGCGATGAAGAGTGGCCCCCACTTGCCACAACTAGAGAAAGCCCTCGCACAGAAACGAAGACCCAACACAGCCAAATATAAATAAATTAATTAAAAAAATATATCACAGAGATGTCTACTCTTGAATCATTTTTTCTCTCTTCTTGTTCTTTAAACTCCGAAGGCATTCAATCTTCAGATCATTCAAAACTGCAAGGACTCTTCACCCGAAATGTTCATCCAGTGTAACTTGATGAAGACAGAGTGCCAGGCATTAGATTGAGAACCTTCAAAACAAATGTCTGCCCAGAGATACATGAGGTACTTCAGCTCCAGTGCTGATTGGTTCCTTTCCTTGGGACTCTCCAATCCTGCCATACATGGAAGCTTTCATAGGCTTTTATTCTCTAAAGTAGGCACACCAGATCCACTGGGTGTGAGCTGTGTTCACTACCATTACTTCTTCCTTTGTTCTCAATTATGTCTGGGACGGTGGCTCTGCAGATCCCCAGAGGCCTTTGGACAACAGCTGTGATGGTGATGCTGACGGTGCTGAGCACCCCAGAGGCTGAGGGCAGAGACTTTCCACGTAAGTGCAGGGCAGCTGCTCCCAGAGCCACCACTCTGGGGACCAGGCTCTGAGGGACACTTGGCCTGGGGTGTGATCTCAGAATATTTCCTCTCCTCGGGGATGCGAGCTATGTTACATTCTCATTTCCACCTTCTAATGACAAAGTGAGGACAGTCCCCCTCCCACAGGCTTAAGCCTGGGGACATTATAACAGGGAGGAGGAGACACAGTGTGTATCTACTACAAGTGCTGGGACAAAGTGAGCATGGGTAGTTTGTTTTAAAGAATTTCTCCAAAGACACAGCAGGACTTGTCATTTCAGGATCCCCCAAGACCTTGTCTGGACTTAATACTATGGGATCCTGGGTTGGGGAAATGTAGGGCAGCAGTGGACTCTGTAGTCTCAGAATTTGAGGAAAAGGACTCTACATTCCTGACTCTTGAGTGGAGGGTTCCTGGAAGCAAACTCCTGGTATTTGAGTGGAGCTGACTGGGTGGCCACCGACAGAATCTTAACCTCAAGTTTCACTGATTTATGGTCAAATAGTGACTTGAGTGGTATTCAGAGACTTGAGTTGAGGATGGATGGGATTTAGGAGAAAGGAGAACGTAAGAAGAGAAATATGTATATTGAGAAAGCATTCATTTCAGACACAGGATTAGTATCTTCAAATAAATTCTCTGTCAATCTTCCTAACACCCCTATGTGTAGATATAATGACTTTTTACACAATTATACTTACGATACAGATACTCCGTTAAGTAACCCACCCAAGCTGGTAACTGTCTCAGTTTAATTGGAATCCAATTTATCTATTTTGAAAGTCTGTGCACTTTCCGTGAATAAACCATCGTTTTTCGGACTAGGGCCGTGTCGGTCCCTTCTAACTACAAAGGAGTCGGGTCGGGGTGGCAGAAACGCAGAGGAAACCCACGCATGGGAAGGAAGGCACTTTGCCAGGGACCCAGAGAATGTGCCTGTCAGGACGAGGACAGGCTCCACTCTACAGCTCCTTTGTGATTCCCTTGAAGTCTTGTGCTTATGTAGACACTTGTTTGTCTCTGAGGTTCCCAGGATTTCGAGGGAAAATGACATTTCATGTGAGAACGTCCTGATCCCTCTAAGTACAGAGATGGATGTAAAACCAACCCGATAGCTCTGTTTACTCGGTTCTCAGGCTCAGGCAGGGATCACAGGTCCCAGGGCTCCCCTCAGAGACAGGCCTCCTCGCACGAAGGTCATTCTGGAAGCCCTCAGACGGGGCGGGAGGCCTTGGAAGAGCCGCCCGGAGGCTCCGGGTTCGCAGCGGGAGGCGCAGGGCTGGGCTGGGCCGGGAACCCGGGGTTGAGCGGCGGGTTTCAGGTTTTTCCGACCCAGCTGGCCACGGGCCGACATCGCCCCGCCTGCCGAGCGGCTGCCGCCTGGCTGAGCGGCGGTGTCTCCCGCAGAGGATTTCTTGATCCGTCATATGGGCATGTGTTACTTCACCAACGGCACGGAGCGGGTGCGGCACGTGAGCAGATACATCTATAACCGGGAGGAGTACGTGCGCTTCGACAGCGACGTGGGCGAGTTCCGGGCGGTGACCGAGCTGGGCCGGCCGGACGCCGAGTACTTCAACAGCCAGAAGGACATCCTGGAGGAGGAACGGGCCGACGTGGACAGGGTGTGCAGACACAACTACAGGATTGATGAGACCTTAGCGGTGCAGCGGCGAGGTGAGCGCAGGCCGCCCTCCGCGGGGCCCACCCTCCCCTGCCGAGACTCCGCGCAGGGGTGAGGGGGCGGGGCCGCGGGGGTGGGATCCCCAGGCCCGCGGAGGGGACAGCGAGCCCTGGCGTCCCGCGCAAGGGCCGGGGACCGAGGGCACAGCAGGGAGACGGAGGTTGGTAGCCCTGGAACATTCCCCGCAGCGGCGGGTCCAGGACTGCTCAGTATGGCCCCAGCTCTCGAGAGCCTCGTCCTGCGCAGTTCTTTCCACTAATTCTGCACGTTCCCGCCTCGTGCCTTTGGCTTCTTTGCTTCCCGAAGCTCAGGAGCTCAGCCTGGTGGAGTTAGGGCTGCTCCACGGCTGCTCTCAGGGCACCTTACACACGTGGTGGTATATTACAGCCATGAAAGAATACATTTTCACGTTTTGGTTTCAAATCATTATTCATCTTAATCCTGGTTTCTTAAATAGATGTCACTGTATCACTTGTCCCGGCCCTCTTTCTGGCAAGGGACTGTCTTAATTATCCCTGTGTGCCTAGTACCTGACACATTGGCAGGTAGTATGAGCTCCATAAACCTTGCTTAAATTAATGAATAAATGTTCTCTGTTGCCCAGCTGCTTGGGCTCAAGAGAAAGCATAAAGGTAAATAGGATCTTAAAAACTGACCGTATTAATTATTCTTTACGATTTTGCGTAATGCTTTAAAGTAAACTCTTATTGACTTGGATCTTAACAATTTAGAATTCGTGGATGCAAAGCCTGAGGAAAAAAAGTGTTTAGTAAAAATAGAAACAGTACTTGAGTGTTGTTATAAGGCAACGTTTTAATTTCTTAGAAAAGCTCAACAAATGGCTGATATCAGAGCTGAAGTTTTGGGGTAAATAAGTTGATGCCATTTAATTACTGAATAAAAACTGTTTCAGGTTCCATTGGCCTGCCTATCCGCTCTCTCCCTGCCAGCTCCCCCAACATCCACTGCAGGGGTAGACATTCTGAAAGTTATTTATACCAGTTTCATGAGCACCTATTGCTAGGCAATTGTCTTACCAAACACTACCTATACTATGCCACTTAATTTCCTTGGTGTTAGCAATCAGCATCACCACTTTATATACGCTAATATTGGTACATAATAAACAGTTTAAGTAATTACACACAGTTATTCACTGTCTTGAAGCCTCCCCCAAATACACAATAGGCATCATGTTCTTTACTACATGTATATAGAGTCTAATGGAAGCAAAGCCTCGTTTAAGCCAGTTATGACCAGAAGCAGCAATGAGTCTGTTCCTGCTGATTTTCAATGTTAGTGGGACAAAATGATACATTCAAGGGATTGAAAACTCACTGATTAATCCCTAGTCTGACCCTGGTGTTCTCTGTGTATGTTCACATAACTTTTAGCTTACTTTACCCTATCTTGCCTTGTCCTTCATCCTGATGCCACCAAGTACATACTTATATTTTTGCTATTTCAGTTCTTTTTCATAAAAATTATTCTAAAATTTCTCTCTTGAACTTGTGACCTCCATTTTTTACTCCCAATCTGTTTAAGACGAACAGATTTTATAAGTTCACCTAGCTGACCATGACTTTAGTCAGAGCCCAGGAAGAAGAACCTGATCAAGAGTTAAAGTCCAAACTGAAAACATGATTCTTTCCAGATGATGGCTCACGAGTACCATGTTATTGGGGTGACGAGACTGCCTGCCGATCTCAGCAAGTCCCAGTTATATTGTATGTTCATGTGACATGCTCACTAACCCGGGCCAACTTCTGCAAGAGTCTCAGAATATTTTCTATAGAGAACATACATGATAATTATGTCTGATTTCAGAGCAAGGCAGTTATTCTTAATAGCAAAGGGATGGCAGCTCACTTGAATGTTAAAAGAAAATTGGGGGAAAAAAGTAAATGAGAGTACATAATGTATTATCAAATAGCTAAAACACTACATGAAATATTTACTATAGTTTTGCACTAAGGGAATGAGGGAGATGCAATAAAATGGCTGCAGAGATAAAGGATAATACGTGTAAAACAGGTTGGGAGGTGTGTCATATTTGACCATGAGTAGCAATCTGAGAAGATAAAGGAATCGAGACATGGGCAAACATGATGTTTTATCAGTGTTACTTGTTTTCACGGTTTCCTTTCTTTTCCTTCAAAAATTACAAACTTTTGACATAACACTTGTGGTTCTTTTTTGTTTTTATTTTTTGTTTTGTCTTTGTTACTAGATTGCAAGTTCTGTAAAGGCAGGGGCCACAGTTTGTTGTTTATCTTTGGGTCCCCAGTGCTTGTCAAATTTATATTTGTTGAATGAATGAATGAATGAATCAAATAAAGTATATGTGGCATAAATGAACTCGAGATGGAAGTGTAGGTATTTAATTATATAAGTTTTTGTGGGGAGTTCGCCACAGAATGGCATTTGAGCTAAGATGAGGCTAAAAACTGAGAGGGATGCTTTGTTGACTGGTAAGAAGTGCTCTCGCTCTCGAATTCTGTATTACAGGGCTGAGGGTTATAGATGTAGCCTGTTTGAAAAGCACTGCTTTGTAGGAAGGATGTGATGGTCACTGTTGTCCCATTTTACTGGACATAGAAATGTCTGTACTTTCTTAATTCTCAGTCCATGGGGCCATGACTACTGTTGATCATCTCATGGCCAGCAGGTGGGAGTCAAAGTTGCTGGACTTTCTCTACTGTGGGGAGCACAGAACCTAACAGAAAACAGTGTCACTGACCTAGCACAAGTCACTAGAGCTTATCCTCATGGTCACTTCTAGATGGGAGAGCGAGGGGGAACAAGTCCACGTTTATTATTTTATTTAAAAAATGTTATAAATAGTGGCTTGTATGATATAGCAATTTATAATTTTAAAGTGCTTCATTTTTATCAATTAGTGTCAACTGAGTAACTCCCATAGAATGATTAAAACTGTCTCTTGAGACTCTGAAAAGTAAACTGACTAATGTTTTTATTCAAGCTAATAAAGTGGTCCAGGTTAGATCCAAATCCAAGATTTGGAATCCAAGGATCTTTCCACCCTGGTACCAGGGAAGGACTCTTCCCAGTGCGGAGACTTGCTGTGTGGTCTCACATCTCACTGTGTCTTTTCCTGTCTGTTATTTCCTCAGTGGAACCTACAGTGACCATCTCCCCATCCAGGACAGAGGCTCTAAACCACCACAACCTGCTGGTCTGCTCGGTGACAGATTTCTATCCAGGCCAGATCAAAGTTCGGTGGTTCCGGAATGACCAGGAGGAGACAGCTGGCGTTGTGTCCACCCCTCTTATTAGAAATGGGGACTGGACCTTCCAGATGCTTGTGATGCTGGAAATGACTCCCCAGCAAGGAGATGTCTACACCTGCCATGTGGAGCACCCCAGCCTCCAGAGTCCCATCATGGTGGAGTGGCGTAAGGGGCACTTGGTTTCCTTTCACCGTGGGGCCCACGGGACAGGGGCAGATAGAGCTTCCTTGGTCCATCCCATCTCATCCCTTGTCCCCAGAATCCCTACTGAGCTGGAAATTACAGGACACAAGAGTGCCTCTTGCCTCATATTAAGGGCATCAGAAGAATCCTGATCTCATTGTCTTTCCAGATACAGGGAGCTCACTCTACACACCAGTGCCCCAGAGCCCAGCCCTGGTAGCTCTGAAGGATTGACTGGTGACCAGAGTCTTAGGGCGTAAGGTTATGGATGTGTCCCTGAGGAGCAGGGATCCACTTTCCCCTTCTCCCACCCGTCCACTCTGTCCAAGGATCTGTTGGCGGGTCCCTCCCCTAGGGGTAGTCAGAATGGAGAACTAGGTTCCCCTGGCACCTCTACCTCCTGTATCTCAGACTAGACTTTAGGCTTCTCAAAGGGACACCCCGCTTTGGTGTGGGGACAAACCCTGACACTCAGGCTCTGATCCCTAGGGGCACAGTCTGGATCCGCCCAGAGCAAGATGCTGAGTGGTGTTGGGGGCTTTGTGCTGGGGCTGATCTTCCTCGGGCTGGGTCTCATCATCCGTCACAGGAGCCAGAAGGGTAAGGAACTCTGGGGAAAAGGGGAAGACAGGCTGTGACTGAGACCCTCTGTTCAGGGAGGCCTGTGCCTCTAGATGTAGCTCTTTCCTCCTGACCCTGAAAGGAAGGAGACTAGGCTGGTGGTGGGCGGAAATGGAACGACCTAGGGAGACATTGGAGTCTGATTTTACTGGTTGAAAAGTAGCCCTTTCACAGAGGTGACAGGTGGGATTTATTCTAGGGCTTCCTTCTAGTGGCAGTTCCATTCATTTGGGGAGATTTTATTTTAGGGCAGTTAAGGCCTTGTGGGTAGAGAGGATGGGTAGGGAAGAAATATATTTCAAATTAAGTTGCTTATCTCATTTCCCTTTGGGGTGGGCGAGACACTTGCTGTTTGTGTCATGAGACCTTTTGTGGGACCTCCTGGGCCTCCACCAGCAGGTACTGTTTTTGCTCTGTTTCACTGGGGGTTTGGGGACAGGTAAAAGAGGGAAGGGTGTGAGGTGAGTATACCTGAGCACAATGGTCTCATCCGTGGCCTATTTTCTGCTATGGGATCAAGAGTTAGGGGAGAAGTTCACCCAGTTTCTGTAGGAAGCTCCTGAGGTTGTTCTCCAGAATCAGGCCATAACTTTGGTGGCCTCTTTCTGTGAAACTTGGAGCCAGAACTGTGGTGTTAGTGCTAGACACCAGGATGATACCCACTTTGTGCCACATGTTGGTGACTACTGCCTGTGGGCATTTATAGTGACTGAAAGAGGCTATGCATGGTGGAAAGAAGGTGAGTTATTATCTAATTTATTAAAAGTTTGACGTCTTCATGTCCCCCAGAAGGCTAACAGCTGCTCCCCAGCCTTCCACACATCTGTGTCAGGCTGAAGTGTTGTGCCCTCTTCAGCTGATTCACCTCTACACAGATGTTAGAGGAGGTGATGGTGACATGCCCCGGACCTCAGCTTTCTCTGTCGGATGCTGCAGGCCGAGAAGAGGTGAGGGGGTACGTCCCTCAGGGTGCCATGTGCTGATCACTCTCTCTCTTCTCCAGCGCACTGACTCCTGAGGACGCTTTGACGGGGATTGGTTTTTGCTCTTCTGCAATAGCTGCCTGTTCTTGCCCAGAATTCCCAGTTGCCTGTCAGCCTGTTCCTCTGAGATCAGGTTCCTCCATTAACTCTAACACAGTCACCAGGTTACCCCTTGCCCTGCCCCAAGAATTTGACTGTGATGCTGCTTCCTGCACTGACCCCGGAGCCTCTGCCGGTGTACTGCCAACAGCGTCTACTGAACATCTACTCAGACCCCAAGGGATTTTTCTGTTTGCTTTCTCCCTCTGCAGACTGCTCAAGAGAAGCACATTGTAACCGTTACCTGGCTATAGGGTATATCGTAATTAAACATGAATATGAGTTATCTATACCCTGAGCCTTCTTTTTTATTAAGTTTATGCTAATCATATATTTTTTTAATATTTATTAAGACTCGCGCCGGGTTTCAGTTGTGGCACATGGGATCTTCGTTGCTGCATGCGGGATCTTTAGTTGCGGCATGCGGGATCTAGTTCCCTGACCAGGGATTGAACCTGAGCCCCCTGCATTGGGAGCACGGAGTCTTAACCACTGGACCACTGGACCATAGGGAAGTCCCTATGCTAATCATATATTTTTTATTGAGGTATAATTGATATACAACATTATATTAGTTTTGGCTGTACAGCATGATGATTCAGTATTTGTATATATTTTTGCAAAATGATCACTACGATAAGTCTCGTTAACATCATCACTATAGATTGTTACAATATTTTTCTTGTGATGAGAACTTTTTAGATCTACTCTTCCAATGACCACCTGTCAGGGTTACAGGAAGGAGGCCTCCCTTGTGGGGAGGTTAGATAGTTATCCAGCTGTCAGACCAACACACAGGCTGGGAGCTGGTTGAGAAGCAGGCTGTACCCAGGAGTCTGGTTCAGCAGCTCTGGGTAGAATCCAGAGAATCTCTGCTGGGAAACCACTGGAGCAGATCAGTGGATTCCACAGTGGTGGGAAGAATGAAAAGGACATCTCCTTCATATTTGCGTTTTATCTAAAAGTTAAAAAAAGGAAGTAAGCTTACTAATATTTGAGGTCTAGTGAATCAGACAGTCTCGTGTCACAACTGAGATGTCACATAGAATACTGTAGGTAGAGCAGGAGTATTCCATCACTGAAAGCTGCAGCTGTATCTTCATTTGTTCACTCACATTAGCATGTTTCCATGTCTTGTAGTTTACTGTGCCCTCTTAAAGAAACTTACGGACTATATTATTTTATTTTATTTTTATTATTTTAAATAACAGAATTGCAAATGGTAGAATCTTTACAATATTTTGAATGAAATGGGGAATAACCATGAAAATCTTTTGTGTCACAGAGAGGTTTGTGGGTTATCCTGGGTCTAAACAATTAAAGCATAGTCAAATTAAAAAAAAAACTAATCTTTTAGCAACTTTCAAATATACAGCACAGTATAATTAACTAGATTCACCATGCTGTACATCACATCCCCAGGACTTACATATGTTATAACGGGAAGTTTGTGCCTTTTCACCGCCTTCATGACTTTTGCCCACCTCTGGCAACCACCAATTCATTCTCTTTATCTATGAGTTCTTTTCTATTAAAGATTCCACATGAGTTAAGTGAGATTTTATGGCGTTTGTCTTTCTCTGTCTAACTTACTTCACTTAGCATAATGCCCTCAAGGTCCATCCATGCTGTTGCAAATGGCAAGATTTCATTCTTTTTATGGCTGAATAATATTCCATTATGTATATATACACACCACAGTTTCTTTATCCATGCATTCACCAATGGCCACTTACGTTGCTTTCATATCATGGCCATTGTAATTAATGCTTCAATGAACATGGGGTGCATAGATCTTTTTCAAGTTAGTGTTTTTGTTTCCTGTGGATAAATACCCAGAAGAGAAATTGCTGGATCATATGGCAGTTTTATTTTTAATGTTTTGAGGAACCTCCATGCTGCTTTCAACAGTGCTGAACCAATTTACATTACCACCAAGTGTACAAGGATTCATTTTTCTCTACATCCTTGCCAGCACTTGTTATTTCTTGTCTTTCTGATGATAGCCATTATAACATGTGTGAGGTGATATCTTTTTTAAAAATATATTTATTTAATCTTAAAAATTTATTTATTCATTCATTTATTTATTTTTGTGGTGATACCTTACTGTGGCTTTGATTTGCATTTCCCTATTGATTAGTGATGTTGAGCATCTTTTCACTTACCTGTTGGCCGTCTGTATGTCTTCTTTGGAAAAATGTCTATTCAGATTCTCTGCCTTTTTTTTTTTTTTTTTTTTTTGCAGTACGTGACCCTCTCACTGTTGTGGCCTCTCCCGTTGTGGATCACAGGCTCCGGACGCGCAGGCTCAGCGGCCATGGCTCACGGGCCCAGCCGCTCCGCGGCATGTGGGATCTTCCCGGACCGGGGCACAAACCCGCGTCCCCTGCATCAGCAGGCGGACTCTCAACCACTGCGCCACCAGGGAAGCCCCTCTGCCCATATTTTAATCAGACTTTGTTTTGCTTTTGAATTGTATGATATTTTTATACATTTTGGATATTAACTCCTTAGCAGATATATAATTTGCAAATTTTTTTCCCATTCAGTAAATTTTTTTTTCGTTTGGTTGATAGTTTCCTTTGCTGTGCAGAAGCTTTTTAGTTTGATGTAGTCTGACTTGTTTATTTTTGCTTTTGTTGCCTTTACTTTTGGTGTCAAAAAGTCATCGCAAAGGCCAATGTCAAGGAGCTTACCATCTATGTTTCTTCTAGGAGTTTCAAGGTTTCAGGTCTTATATTCAAATCTTTAATCTATTTTGAGTTAATTTTTGTGTATGGTGTAAGATAGTGGTTCATATTCTTTCTTTCTCATGTAGCTGTCTACTTTTCCCAACGCCATTAATTGAAGAGACTTTTCTTTTCCCACTGTGTATTCTTGGCTCCTTTATCGAAAATATGTGTATGGGTTTATATTTGGGATCTCTATTCTGTTCCATTGATCTACGTGTCTGTTTTTATGCCAATACTATATTGTTTTGATTACTATAGTTTTACAATATATTTGAAATCAGGGAGCTTGATATCTCCAGCTTTGTTCTTTCTCAAAATTTCTTTGGCTATTCTGGATCATTTGTGGTTCCATACGCATTTTAGAATTATTTGTTCTAATTCTGTGAAAAAATGCTATTGATATTTTGATAGGGATTGCATTGAATCTGCTTTGGTCATTTTAACAATATTAACTTCTTCCATTCCATGACCATGTTATATTTTTCCATCGGTTTGTGTCATCTTCAATTTCTTTCATCTGTGTCTTATAGTTTTTAGAGTACAAGTCTTTTACCTCCTTGGTGAGATTTATTTCTAGGTATTTTATTCTTTTTGATGCAGTTGTAAATAAGATTGTTTTCTTAATTTCTCTTTCTGATAGTTTGTTGTTAGTGTATAGAAACACAACAGATTTCTATGTACTAATTTTGTATCCTACAACTTTATTGAATTAATTTATTGCTCTAATAGGTTTTTGGTGGTGCCTTCAGGATTTTCTATATATACTGTCATGTTGTCTGCAAACAGTGCTTCTTGCCTTCCAACTTGGATTCCTTTAATTAATTAATTTATTTTAGTCTGATTTTAGGACTTTTAATACTATGTTGAATAAAAGTGGCTAGAGTGGTCATCCTTGTTTTCATTCTGATCTTAGAGGAAATGCTTTTGGCCTTTCAATGTTGAGTAGGGTGTTGGCTATGGGTTTGTCATACATGGCCTTTATTATGTTGAGGTATGAACCCTCTATACCCACTTTGTTGAGAGTTTTTATCATAAATAGTTGTTGAATTTTGCCAAAAGCTTTTTCTGCATGTATTGAGATGATCATATGTTTTTTATTCTTCTATTTGTTAATATGGTATATCACCTAGATTGATTTGCAGATGTTGAATCTTGCAGCTACAAAAACCAGGGCACCAGAAGAGTGTAAGAGCTCCCTTCTGAGAGCTACTGGCACTGTGGAGCGTGGCAGAGGAGACTGAAATGATAGTGCCCACCCTCCAAGTTCTCTGGAAGGGATTACAGTCAGCCTTTAGATTTGTGTTTAATTAGAAGCTTCCCCCTCAGGCTTTAGCTATGATGGTAAGCTAATAGTCCTCTTTCACAGAAATACTGATCTCCCGGGTCTGTTGCTTCTTACTGTGCCCTGGGTTGGTAGCTGTTTAAGAACTTTTCTACATTTGTTATAGTTCTTTGTCACCCCTGAGCCTAGTGTCACCCTAAGCCAGACAATGTAGAGGCATCTCCTAGCACCAGCTGGAAAAATCAGGGCACCAAAGGTATACGCTTCTGTGGAGGGCACCAGTGGGCTGGAGCAAGGCAGGGGGAGAGTGCAAAGATTTTGTCCACTGGCTTCTGTTGCATGCAAGTACCTCTATGGCCCCTTAGAATTGTGCCAAACCAGAAACCTGCCCCTCAGGCCAAAACTCCTGGACAAAAAATAAGCCTCTTTCTCAGAAAGACTGGGAATGTGTTTCAGTCTGCTATTTGTGCAGTACCCTTGGGGTGGTAGTCTGCCAAGAACCGTATGATTGTTACAGTCCTATTGGACCTAGGAGTGTGAATCTCCCTGCCCTCCAGAACCAGGTGATCCAAAGACATCCCACTGGGTTGCAGCCACAAAAACTGGGACACCAGACCCAAAAACCAGGATACCAGACCCAAGTAAAAGCTCCCCTGCAGGAAATACTGGTGCTCTGGAGTGTGGCACAGGAATAGTGTGACGATAGCACCTGCTGGCTAGCGCGATACAAAGTGGGAGTGTAAAGATGGAATCCCTGAAAAAAAAAGGCGTAGGATAAAAAAATAAAAAGGTGTCTGCCCACCTTAGCATAGCAGAGGGAGAGTGCGAAGACGGTGGCTGCCAGCCTCCATCCCTGGGGAGTATCCCAGCAGACCCCTGCTCCTTAGGCTGACACTTTAAGGTCATCAAATGAGCCTCATTCCCATAAAGTCTGGGCACTTTTCAAATGGCTTCTGTGCTGGGACCTGGGTCGAGTGAGTCTGTGTGTGAGCCCTTTAAGAGCCATTTCTTGGTTCACTACAATATTGTCTCATGGACATGAGAGCCATTGGCTTTCAAAGCTAGAAGTTTTGGGGACTCATCTCTCAGGTGCAGGTCTTAAAAGTTGGGGTGTCTATATTGTGTTCACACCCCTTGCTCCTCAGGGAGAAGCTCTGGATTTTGAGTTCCTTCCCAATTGTGGGTTGCTGTACCTGGAGAAGGGTTTATGGAAAGATAATGACTCAGCCTCTCTTGCCTTGATGTGGTTTCCCTCTCATTTGCCTGATGTGCAGGTGTTGTTAAGCCAGTTTTTAGTTTAGTTATTTTTTTTTTCCAGAGGAAATTGTTCCATTTATAGCTGTAGACTGGGTATGTCTATTGGAGGAGGTGAGTTCATGATCTTCCTTCATCAACCTCTTGTACCAAACTATTTCAGCAATTTTGAATATATCATCACCTTCTGTCCTTAAACGTAAGACTTCTTTTGAGAAATCTGATAGCATTATAGTTTCCCTCATAAGTTATAAGCTTCTTTTCTCTTGCTGCTTTTAAGATTATCTCTGTCTTTGATTTTTTACAACTTTATCATAATACATCTTTGAGAAAATCTCTTTAAGTTGAATCTTTTTTTTTTAAGAAGATGTTGGGGGTAGGAGTTTATTAATTTATTTTTGCTGTTTTGGGTCTTCGTTTCTGTGCGAGGGCTTTCTCTAGTTGTGGCAAGAGGGGGCCACTCTTCATCGCGGTGCGCGGGCCTCTCACTGTCACGGCCTATCTTGTTGCGGAGCACAGGCTCCAGACGTGCAGGCTCAGTAGTTGTGGCTCACGGGCCTAGTTGCTCCGCGGCATGTGGGATCCTCCCAGACCAGGGCTCGAACCCGTGTCCCCTGCATTAGCAGGCAGATTCTCAACCACTGCACCACCAGGGAAGCCCTTTAAGTTGAATTTGTTTCTTAACTATGAGCTTCATGAACTTAGATATCCAAATCTCACCTCAGATATGGGAAACTCTCAGTGATTATTTCTTTTCTTTCTTTTTTCTTTCTTTTTCTTTTCTTTTTTTAAAGAGAGTGATACTGGCAGGGCTATTTTATTATTTATTTACTTATTTTTTTGCATTAAATTTTTTTATTGGAGTATAGTTGATTTACAATGTTGTGTTACTTTCTGCTGTACAGCAAAGTGAATCAGTTATACATATACATATATCCACTCTTTTTTAGATTCTGCCATTGTTTCTTTAAATAAGCTTTATGTTCCCTTCTCCATCTCTTTTCCTTCTGGGACTCCAATAATTGACAGAGGGTTACATTTGATTGTATTCTACAGATCTTCTAGGCTTTATTCACTCTTTTTCATTCTTTTTTCTTTGTTTTGTTCTGAGTGGATAATTTCAAAGTTCCTGTCTTCTAATTCACAGATTCTTTCCTCTACTTGATGGAAAGAAGATGAAAGAATCTTCCTCTTCTTTCCATCAGGCAGAAAGAGCATTTTTTGTTGTACTTTTCATATCCAGAATTTCTATTTGTTTTTTTTTTTAAGATTTCTATTTCTCTATTAAACTTCTAATTTTGTTCATGTATTGTTTCCCTGATTTCATTGAGCTGTCTTTCTGTGTTGTAGCTCACTGAGCTTCCTTAAAAGAGCATTTTTGGGTAAATTATAGACCTCCACATCCTGGTGTCAGTTACTGGAAGATTATTTTGATTCTTTGGTGTGTCATGTTTCCTTGATTTTTCATGTTTCTTGAAGTCTTTCATTTCTGTCTTTGCATATGAAGTAGCAATCACCTCCTCCAGTCTTTACTAACTGACTTTGGGAGAGAAACACGTTCTGTCCGTCTTGCTAGGGATTCTGAGACTCTCTCAGACCTTTTATGGATATGCCTGTACCACACTTCTTGCTCTCTCGTGGCACAATGCTTAAACTTGTGTGCCTTCTCTTGATTCTGCAATGTACCAGGCTGGCTGCTGACAGCTTCCCTTTTGTTTTCCCAAGAATGGAGCTGAAGCTCAGGTTCATGTTCTCTCCCTGGCCTACAGATTTGGGCTGGTTTTCTGTGCTACTCATTAGCTGCCAAAGCTCACTCTTGCTGCTGTCAGGAGTGCACACAGGGAGCTGGCCACAGTGTGGGGGGTGTGTGGGTGAGGTGCATGGGGTGTTGGGAGTGCCTGTGGGCAAGCTGATGGGATTCAATGGTGAGGTATCCCCAGTGGCTTGTTGGTGGACATCTTGAGGGATCTGCGCCTCTTTCATATCTTCCAAGAGTTCTATCTGCCACTTTGCTGGCCTCTACTCACCCCCAGTAACGTAAGTTATGACTCACTACTCTGGATGGGGTGAGAGAGAAATGGCAGTTTCCCGCACAGCTGAGGAAGACAGGTGTTCACTCACATGCTCTCACTTTCCTTACAATTATCCTTACAGGATAATTCGTGAGTTGAGAAGGTCTCTCTTGGCACCAAGCTGTGCTGCCTTGGGGAGGAGTGATGCTGTTCCTCCTACCCTCTCCAGTGTGTCCAACTTGTATTTCTTTGCTCCAGTGGTGTGCTGGAAGTTCTCCACTGGAAACCTGGACTTCCACAAAGGCTCTCTCACCTATGAGTAATTGTCTAAGACTGTTCTCTGCGGGTTCCCAGATAATAGCTAAGAGGGCTGAGCCAGTTCATGGGCCATTGCAGGGTCCCTAGCCATGACTGAGGTCTGTATGCTTGTTATCTGATGCATGGTTGGCAAGACTCCTCCTGGATTCCTTAGCATATGGTGTTGGATCCCATAGCTCCCACAAAGGTATCTTTATCCAGGAATGGATACCAAATTGTTGTTAAAAGGGGGATATGAACGAGAGACATCTTGTTCGACCATGTTGCTGATGCTACTCCCCAAGTACGTTCCTGTTTCCTGATTAACAACCTCACTTAACTAAGTCATATTCTTAATCAACTTCCAATAAAGCTATGTGTACTAGGTACATTTTTTATTCTTTTATGTCTAACAGTATTTTATCCTTTCTTCATGCCTAATTGTGATTTTGAAAAGGTATACATTTATTAATAGAAAATACTTTTCCTTTAGAACTTCCAGGCCTTTTTCATTATCTTTATGATGTAAGTATCTGACGGTTTAACAGTGTCTGTTGTCTGTTTGTTTTGTTTCCCTCATTGGGATATTTTATGATCTTCTTTTAACACTTGAGATTCTGAAATTTTAAAAATGATTAAAAAAATTTTTAATGTATCTAAGAATGAGTTTTTTTTCATTAATTTTGCTAAATATCTGAAAGTCCCCATTCCATGTAAAGAATTAGGTCTTTTATATCTGGAAAATTTTCCTTTACTTGTTTTCATAAATTTCCCCCTTCATTTTTCTGTATCCCTCTCTAGCTCGGTTACTTGATGTTGCCAGGTCTATTCTCTGTGTCTTATCTTTTCTACCATATATTACATTTCTTTGTCTTCTTTTTCAGGGAGAAAATTTCAAGGAGGTTTTCTTGATTTAATTTTTATATTACATAATAATAATTCTATTATTATAATTTTTATATTATTCTGTTATTTTTTAAATCTTCCTATTACATTTTCCAATTTTTTAGCCCGTCATTATTACTTTTATAGAGGAAGTATCTTTTCACTAAGGATTCTAATTAGAAAGAATTGAAATAGCTTGCTTGCTCTTACATAAACTTTCTCTACTAAACTGTAATAATTTTTGTTTTATTTTATTGTCATACTCTCTTTTTAAAAAGTAATTAATTTGGCTGCATCAGGTCTTAGTTGTGGCATGCGGGATCTTTCATTGTGGCGCACGGGCTCTTCATTGCAGCGTGCAGATTTCTCTAGTTGTGGCAAATGGGCTCAGTAGTTGCGGCGTGCCCTGCGGCATGTGGGATCTTAGTTCTCCGACCAGGGATCGAACCCACGTTCCCTGCATTGGAAGGCAGATTCTTAACCACTGAATCACCAGGGAAGTTCCTCATACTCTCTTTCATACTGTTAGATTTCTCAAACATTTGCTCTGCCCTCTTTAACCTTGTCCTTCACTTACTGTAAACCATCTTGTTTCATCTCAGACATTTATACAAGCCTTCTCTAAACACCAAATTATACTTGGTTCCTGTGCAATACTCTCTCACATTACCTTGTTCTTTTCCTTTATAAATTCTTCAGAGTTTGTACTTGGATGTTTGTGAAACTGTTTCATGTATGTATGCTTCCTCCTATTGGAATGTAAATTCTTCAAAGACAATAAATGTATCTGTTTTCACATTACTTTAATACACTCAGAATGTAGTATGGTATGTATCACAGCATCGCTTCTAAGTGACCATTTTTACATTATAGATTGAACTAGTAATTATATTTAATAAAGTTTGGGGTTTAGCCCAACCAATAATAAAGTGAGCATTACTTTGCTTTCTTTTGCTATTGTTCTTTGTTGTATACACACTCTTTAGGGTTACATTTCTGAGGGGTTCTAAGGTGTAGAACAGGATTTGGATGCTCAGTGTTTCTTAACTGCAATACAAATAAGGAAAACCTTAAAAACCGAAATAACTTCAAACAGAACGCTTCTCTGCTTATTTTTTCTTTTGGCTTTCCTGGAATATCTAAAAAAACCTTTGTATTATGGAACATTTCAACTATATACAGTAATAGGGAGAATAGTACCATGTATCAACAGTCCAGTTTTAAAAATGATCAGTTCATGGACAATTTTGTAAATCCACCCATTTAATATTATATGCATACTGGGTTATTTTAAAGATAATCTTAGACAATATATAATTTCATTGATAAATATTTTACTATGAAAATCTAAGATATAACAACTTTTTAGAAATATAACAGCAATGCCATTACCACACCTAAAATTATTTCTGATTGTCTCAATAATTTTTTTTGTTTGTTTGTTTGTTTTTGCGGTACGCAGGCCTCTCATTGTTGTGGCCTCTCCCATTGCGGAGCACAGGCTCCAGACGTGCAGGCTCAGCGGCCATGGCTCACGGGCCCAGCCGCTCCGCGGCATGTGGGATCTTCCCGGACCGGGGCTCGAACCCACGTCCCCTGCATCGGCAGGCAGACTCTCAACCACTGCGCCACCAGGGAAGCCTCTGTCATAACTTTTAAAAGCTATATTAAGATGAGTACAGACTTATTTCTTGGTTTTTGTATTTCTGCTATAACAAATCTACACCATGGGAGAAGAGTATATATTATCTTCAATGATGCCTGAATTAGGGGGGTGGGTGACCGTGCCAAGAATGGGAACAGAAAGAAGAGAGAAATAATAATCTCAACTAAGATAACAACATATTATTAGGCTACACAGGTTGCTCTTGTGTTACTGGGCATGAAACGTGATCTGAGAAACGAAATTAAGGGGCCTAAAGCATAAGGGAACAAGGTCCTAGTCAGCCTTGAGATGAAAGACAGGAAAAGTTTCAATAAAAGGAGGATTCATTGCTTCCATGATGATACTGGATCAGGGTCACTAGGGATTAGGTAACTGGGTGGAATACGCCAGTGATCCCATGGTATGTAACTATTGAGAACAGAAAAAAATCATCAGGTGGTCAGGGGGAGAATTCCTAGGTATATGTGAGCTTTAAGGGATAAGTCCCAGAGAAGAGGTGAGAGGAGGAGTGTAAGAGGAGAGAAGCTATATGAAGATAGTTCTAGGTCACCTAGCATGTCCACTCTTCTGCTCTGGTAGACGGGCAGTTCACCTGCAACAGGACAGACATGAGACTGATGAGTCCTAGGGGCCTTCTGTGTAATCATCATAACCTTTCCCAGTTCTCCTCAACTTTTCAACCACATTTGAGTCCACAAACCTCTTCCCACTTTCTTTCCTCCTATACTGTCTCCAGTGCTGACAAATCCGAATCCTTACCTTCCCTTCTAGGGTGCAACTCACAAGGGCCCTTGGTGTCTGGAGGGACCACCTGAGCGCAGGCCTTGGATGATGAAGACAGTGCCCACCACGATGCCTACGAGGCCCACAGTCAACCCCAGGGCGCAGACCACAGTCTCTGTCAGCTCTGACATAGGGGTTGGAATCTCAGGTTCTGCAAAAGTGAAGTTGTAAAACTCAGAATACAGAGTGTTGGTTCATGTGCATGTGTTTGGGATGGGGCAGGGGGTGTGGTGTTCATTCTACAAAGACTCAGGGCAGCAGGCTTAGGGAAGAGAGGGAAGTATATCTTTAGAAACACTTGAAGTGTGGAAAACAAGCTCTGGACCGTGTGATTTAGGGGCTAAAAGGCAGGACATTCTGTACTTGATAGAGAAGAGAAAGTATCAAAGGGGTGGAACTCGTACATACCCCAGTGTTTCAGCAGTGGCTCATCCAGGCCCCAGTGTTCCACTTTGCAGTCATAAACATCATCATCAGAAGGCAGGAAGGTGAGATAACTGATCTTGAGGAAGGAAAGATCATTCTTCGTGAGGAAGCTGATCTCAGAAACACCCTCTCTGACTGTGTGTCCGTTCCTCAACCATGTGATGTTGATCACAGGAGGATAGATGTTGTCCACAAGACAGATGAGGGTGTTGGGTTGACGCAGCAACACAGGGAACTTAGAAAACACAGTCACCTCAGGAACCTCTGTGGTGAGAAAACAGCACTGATGTGAAATGAGGATAGCTCTGCCCTGAGGTTCTGCCTTGCATCCTGGGGGAGCCCTCCCACCAACATTTCCCAGGCTGACAGTGGAAGAGCTCTTGTTTCCCTTTTGCTTGGGAGATGCTATTCACTGCCTCTGCTTTATCCCCATGTTCTCTGGGCATGCTTGTTAAGGAGGGAGGTCTGTGGGATTCAAGGGATATGTTATGGGAGTAGGGATCCTTATATTACATGGAAATATGTGATCTTTGAGAAGAGGGAGGATGAGGGTCCAGTAATTACTATGAGAAAATCTGGGGACTCCTTGGAAAGGAGAGAGTTTTATAGAGTGGTGAAGGGTATCTCTCCTTAGGGAACAAGAGAGTGAGGCCTGGTATGAAACAATAGTTTCAGTAAAGAGAGGCAGAATGGTGGACACCTACCATTGGTAACAGGGGTAAAGTTGGAGCGTTTAATCATGATATCCAAGGTGCGTTTCGCCACAGCTATGTTTCTCAGGGCACCCTGTGGGTCAAAACCTGCGAATTCGCTAAACACAGGCAGCCGCCAGACAGTCTCCTTCTTCTCCAGGTCCACATAAAACAGCTCATCTCCATCAAATTCTGTGGTGAACTGGCCAGAGGGCCCAAAAGACTGGTAGATAGTTGTGCCATAGGACGCAACGTGGTCAGCTGATAAGTGAAGGTGAGGGGCAGGAAGGTGCAAAACAGAGGGAGAGGAAAGAACCATGTTAAACAAAGTTACAGAAGAAACAACTCTCAAACATTGTAGTCTTCACCTCTGGCACAGTCTCAAAGCAAAATTCCCAGCACCTGTTTCCTTCGCCCTCAGTGTTGGTAGCTGTCCTGTTAGAATCCAGTCTGTCTTTCCACTATAACATATGCTCAGAAGGGTGGCCTTTTCACAGGCCCTGTTTACTGCTATTTCCTGCATGTCCAGCTCAGTACCTGGCACGTTGTAGGCTTGTGATAAATATCATAATGGAAATAAAGAAGAAAGAAGGGAATGAATGAATGATCATGGTGTTAGTTTACTTCCCTTTGCTTCATAAGTTTTCTTTCTCACTTACTTCTTTCATCAGTTAATAACACATTCATTATGGTTCCTCTCCCTTCAGGACTGGCTCAGAGCAGAACGTTTTCTATACAAGATTCATTTCTTATTGATTGATTGATTGATTGTGGTACGCAGGCCTCTCACTGTTGTGGCCTCTCCCGTTGCGGAGCACAGGCTCCGGACGCGCAGGCTCAGCGGCCATGGCTCACGGGCTCAGCCGCTCCGCGGCACATGGGATCTTCCCAGACCGGGGCACGAACCTGTGTCCCCTGCATCAGCAGGCGGACTCTCAACCACTGCGTCACCAGGGAAGCCCCATCTTATTTTTTTTAAACCAAGGAAAAGCACACGGAATCTTATTATTTTAAAAGAGTTTCCTCTAACTGTTACAGGGTGTAAGAACGAGTATGACAAGGACAGTGACAGTATTACAAAACATATAAAGAATAAACAATGGTTTTAAGTTGTCTGTTTTGTTAACAGTAGTGATCCTTAAAGGAGAGTGCTTGATTGCTTCTGAAGTAAGAAATGGAAGTTTTATTTTGGATTTCTGTTACTTCCCACCCCTATTTTTTTCTTTAAGGAGGTTACTAAACTTCTTTTTCTGACTCAACACGTATTTGTTGAGGACTCAAGGTACTGTGCTGCCGTTTTCTTCAAATGGACAATATACTTTTCTGAGGATGCCAAAGCAGAATGGCAACCGGTTCAGCTGGACTCTACTCAAGTAAGCCTGACTGGACAATTTTGTCCAGACACATACAAGCCTTTTATCATTTTCTCTTTCCTTCCTTCCTCAATTACTGAGCATCAACAGGGTTTCAGACATTGTGGGAGGCAAAGAGTAAAATATCAATCAGGCATGGTCTCTGCCAACAAGGAGAATATTGATTAACGGGAGAGTCAGGTGAGTAAAGGAGCAAGTACAGTGTTCTGTGCTGCATTCTGGTATGGATGTATCCAACATCCTCATCTGACCTTAGCTATTAATCAAACCAAATGACATTATCCTTTCATGTTCCTTGGTCTTTGCAGGGTCTGTTTTTTTTCTTTCCCCCTGAAATGAAATTATCTGTTAGGATTTCCTGGACACCTCCAGTTCATTCTTTTTTAAAAATTTATTTAATTAATTTATTTATTTATTTTTGGCTGTGTTGGGTCTTTGTTGCTGCGTGCGGGCTTTCTCTAGGTGCATCCAGTGGGGGCTACTCTTCGTTGAGGTGATCAGGTTTCTCATTGTGGTGGCTTCTCTTGTTGTGGAGCACATGCTCTAGATGCGTGGGCTTCAGTAGTTGTGGCTCGTGGGCTCTAGAGTGCAGGCTCAGTAGTTGTGGTGCACGGGCTTAGTTGCTCCACGGCATGTGGAATCTTCCTGGACCAGGGATCGAACCCACGTCCCCTGAATTGGCAGGTGGATTCTTAACCACTGTGCCACCAGGGAAGCCCCAGTTCATTCTTGAAGTTTCTGCTTAGTTACCAACTTTTTAGCTAAGTTCTCTCATTACACATATTTTTGCTCACATTATAACCTCCAACCTCTCCATCCCAGTGTCCTGCTTTCAAGTCAATCTATTCCTCATCATTACCCAGCATGACCCCTTGGTTGATCACTTAAAAGGCCTTCCAGTGTAGCCTCCTTATCCCTGTAGTGAATATTCTTGACTCCTTTTCAACCATGGATGTATGCAATTATTCTCTTCATCAGCTACTTGTCCTGAGTTGCCAGCACTGAAGAGCATCGCACTGCTGTGCCAACTGGAACCAATTCACTTTTACAGCTTCAGCCTCAGCTGCATCCATTGCCCTGCTCAGCAATACTCCTTCTGTTTTTCTGCACCATTTTCTTAGCATTACTAATCTTAGTACACTCCATGGGGCAGATAGCATGTCTTTTCATTTTTGCATCCCCCAAACTTAGCTTGCTGCGTGTTCAAGAATGAGTACAAAATGTCAATTACTATTCTTGAGGATCACAGAGACTTTGGGGAAGACTGACAAGCACAGAGGTAGGAGAATTATATGACAATCAGAATCAGCAGTGACCAGGGCTGCAGTATGATTGTGAGCCCTAAGCGCTGTTGCATAAGCAAGCTTTCCTCCATAAAAATATTAAAAGTCATATTTTATGGCCATACTGGGATAAAGACAAATATAATCTAGGGTAAACTAAAAATTAAAACATTTTCTTCTACCCTAAAAGTTCATTTTTTTTTTCTAATTAAAATAATAAAATACTTTCATGGAGCCCTATAAGCACTGCAGGCCCTTGGCCTGTGTCCCCTGTGCCCAATGAGGAAGTCGAGCCTGACCAGGACACTCTAGTGTGACGCTGAAGAAACAAAATTTAGAAGTGCTCTGGAGAAGTACGTGAAACTTCCACTACCACACACAATTAGAATGGGAGCATTCATGGTTAGCAAAGTTGCTGAAGATTAGAGTAACCCTCCATTTCACTTCCCTTTTGAACTACCTGGCCTTTCTACTTCGGTTTTTACAAACTCACTCAATGTCTATAAAGTAACAAAGATGTGGGCCAGGGATGGATCCTGGAAGGAAAGGAAGACGAAGGAATGTAAGAAAAGAGGGTGGAAGGAGGGGGACAGCAAAGGCAGAGGGGCCTAAGGGACCAAATAAATAATCTGTGCTTGCCCATTCTTCTTGAAGGACTTCCTTAGATGGGGCAAAGAACTGGTAATTTGGGCTAACAATTTGAAAACCATATAATTTGATTCATCAAATTTCTTATCATAAAGTTCTCAATTTTAAAATAAAAATAAGGAAATTTCTTACTTTGTTAAAGAAAATAAAGCAAAGCTACACTTGTAACGGTAAAACTAAAAAAATAAGAATAATCTTTGACATTTGTGTGTCTTAATCACTTAGAAAGCATTTCTACACACGTCTTTTACTTGGTTATTTGTGAGGTGACATGTATGAGGTAACTGAGGTTAAGTGAGGACCCTGTGGTAAAACGCCTTGTGTAAAGGCATTCTGCTGGGCTTGCTTACCCTCTCCCCACCTGTGCGGGATGACAGCATGAAAATGTATGTAGATCTGAGACTGAAAAGGTCACCCTTCTTTGTATCTACACAGTATACAGAATTCATGGAACTGTTTACCCCAAGATACACTTTAGGAGAAATATACAAAAAGCTTCAAAATTTACTCAGAGAAATTTAGGAGCAATAGTTCATAAAATTTTAGTAACAAAATATCCACTTATGGAAACGTTTCTAATCTTTGAGGCAATAATGAATGAATGCCCTAGAGCCCTCCAGGACATATTCACTGGATCCAATATCAGAAACAGAATAGTGTCCTTGGTGAGCTCTGCAACAGCACAAGTAGCAAAGAGAGTGGGTCTGGACTCTGGTTTCCTGCAGGAGGAATGACTCTAAGTTTTAGATTTGCTTAATATTGAGAACGCTTTGAGGAGTTGCTATTGTTTCTAGGCCAAACTCTATCTTTTTTTCCCTTCAATTCCCTGTTCCCCAACTCTAGTCCCCACATCCCTCAACCATGCACTCACCCACAATGTCTTCACCTCCACAGGGGCTCATCATGATGGTCAGGGTGAGGGTCCCCAGAATCAGAGCTCTGTTCAGGACCATCCTACTTTAAGGTGGTCTCAGCAGTTGCTGTTCTGAGTTGCAGAGCAATGATGAGGGCTGAGCTGAGAAGGAACTCTGTAGACACCCAAACCACACTCTGTAGACACCCCAACCACACTTGGCCAATCAGAAAAATCCCCTATGATGACACCTCAGTTGCCAGATGAAGACTTTGTACCAAGAGGCCTCGAAGGGGCTGGGAAATCCCTTGGTTCTGAGGCGGCCTCCACTCAGAGTGGACCTGAGGGAATTTTCTATGAAAGGAGGGAGGGTATTAAATCAGAGTCTTCTCACATATGTGTATGCCTGCTGGTGACAAGAGGGCTGGGAATTTCTGAGCAGCCTCGTGGACAGATGAAGTCATCACTAATATGGTGTCCAACAGGATATTCTGGGCTATAACTTCCAGGGTCTCTCCCCTGAGTTCGTCCCCCTCCCTGGCAGGCCCCACCTCCTCCCATTTCTCTTGCCTCCTTATGTGGGTTAACTGTCTTTCTCTTTGTTTCCATAGTGCATATGGAATTCTCTAAATATTGAGTTGATCCAAGTGATTTCTGCTGGTGATAGCCAAGGAATACCTTTGCCTTTTCTACTTAGAGGAATCCAGTTGAGTAAATTATTCTTTTCGTTCTCTCAAAAGCTTTTATTACCCAGGGCAATAAAAGTACTTGTAATGTCGTGTAATGCTGCCTAAAGTAACTGCGTGATCTTTCATTTGAATTTTTTCCCCGTCTTGAGTATTCTTTATGCTCTATATTTTGGTGAACCTATCTACTGTTAAAGGAATTTGGAGAGCACTATCAAAGCAGAAAACAAGGCCACTCAGTAATCATGTCTCAACACAGACAAAACATGAACTGTGTCCAAATCACAAAAATGACCAAGCGTACTTCTCCCCTAGATAATATGAATGACCTCTGCTTCTTTCCTAATTACAGCTTTAGCCCCAGTATAATCTTCCTTCCTCCTAGGGAAGATTTATTAAGATGCCCGATTACAGAATTACCCCACTTCACCACCCACTTCTTGACAGAATCCAATTAAGAACAAAGTCTCTGTTTCTTAAATCCTCCTCAAGATCACCTAACACAAGCCCAAATCCTATAATAGTTTAAGGGTCTGTTTCATGTGTTGCCTAGGCTATGGTCCTCAGTTATTCACTCAAACATTAACCTAGGTGTTGCTCTGAAGTTATCTTATAGATGTGATTAAGGTCCAAAATCAGCTGACATTATGTAAGAGAGATTATTCTAGATAATCTAGGTGAGGCTGGACGAATCAGGTGAAAAGTCTCAAGAGCAAACCTGAGGTTTCCCCGAGGGGAAGAGATTTCACTGTGGGCTCCAGCTTCAGCCTGTGCTGAAATTTCCAGCCTGCCTTTCCTGACAATAGCCCTCCCTATGGGTCTTGGACTTGCCTAGCCCACCCCACAACTGTGTAAACTAATTCTTTGCAGTGAATCTCGTAAAAGATCTCACCAACAGGTTCTGCTTCTTTGGTTCCAACATCTTCATATTGAGATGCCCATGATTCCCCATGGTGAGTTTATGAACAATACAACCAACTTGTTCATCCATGGATGTGCTTCTGATGATCCTTGGCTGAAGACGTTAACAGCACTTCATTAGATTATTGTGAGGAACGTAGACATACTGCACCTGGAATGAAAAATTCCCACAGCTCTTTATACTTGTAATAAATTAATATCATCCCCATTTTACAAGGAGAACATCACATTTCAGAAAGGTGAGAGGATTTGCCCAAAGTCACACAGCTGGTGAGTGCAGAGCTGAAATGTGACAAGGGCAAGCCACAAGTCCCTGTGAGGGAGGGAGGGGGTCTCCTGCGTGGATTCAGAATACAGTGTCCTGATATAATTAGGATAAATATTTGACCCTACAGGTGGCCTTATCATTCTTTCTAGTCTCTCCCATTATGGACCAGGAGAAATTTTGAGGTTCTACTTGAGATGTGCTCCTTTTACCATGCAGCATCCTCCTTTCTATGCAGAAATAACATGTTTCTATGCTTTTTTTCTGGATCCAGACTTACCTGCTTTATATCTTAAATAAATCACTTACAGTTTGGCAAATGGTCAAAACTTTTCCTGACGGTGCTTCAGAATTTCACCTACTAATATTACAGTTAAAAGTATTCAACTCAAATTAGGAAGTTAGGATGTTAAACACTCAGGATCAGAACTGTATCTCAGATGGGAAGTTGAAGACCAGTCTCAGATTTCACATCCAGTGGGATGCAGGGGAATTCCAAGCAGGCAATGTTACTAGCTAAGAGATAGAAGATGAGCTTTTCTGTCCTTAACTTGACTTTGTGTCCCTCCTTTTCCTGCAATCACACAATGAACCTTGTTCTAGTTGCTTCTGTCTTCAGGTCATAATTTTAACATAAAGTAAAATTATTAGTGAATTAAACTCAGAGGAATGGTGTACCACTTTGACAAAAACCAATTTGTGACCTTTGTCTAAAAGGAAAATAAAAGACCCTTTTCATAAATTAATGGTGGAAATGAAATTTGCAGTTTAAAATATTAATTTAGACCAAAAATTTTCTATTTTTTAACATCTTTATTGGAATGTAATTGCTTTACAATGTTATGTTAGATTCTGCTGTATAACAAAGTGAATCAGCTATATGTATACATATATCCCCATATCCCCTCCATCTTGCGTCTCCCTCCCACCCTGTCTATCCCACCCCTCTAGGTGGTCACAAAACACCGAGCTGATCTCCCTGTGCTATGTAGCTGCTTCCCACTAGCTATCTATTTTACATTTGGTAGTGTATATATGTCCATGCCACTCCCGCACTTCATCCCAGCTTACCCTTCCCCCTCCCCGTGTCCTCAAGTCCATTCTCTACATCTGCGTCTTCATTCCTGTCCTGCCCCTGGGTTCATCAGAACCTCTTTTTTTAAAGATTCCATATATATGTGTTAGCATACGGTATTTGTTTTCTCTTTGTGACTTACTTCACTCTGTATGACAGACTCTAGGTCCATCCACCTCACTGCAAATAACTCAGTTTCGTTTCTTTTTATGGTTGAGCAATATTCCATTGTATATATGTGCCACATCTTCTTTATCCATTCATCTGTTGATGGACACTTAGGTTGTTTCCATCTCCGGGCTATTGTAAATAGAGCTGCAATGAACATTTTGGTACATGACTCTTTTTGAATTATGGTTTTCTCAGGGTATATGCCCAGTAGTGGGATTGCTGGGTCGTATGGTAGTTCTATTTTTTGATTTTTAAGGAAACTGCATACTGTTCTCCATAGTGGCTGTATCAATTTACATTCCCACCAACAGTGCAAGAGGGTTCCCTTTTCTCCACAGCTTCTCCAACATTTATTGTTTGTAGATTTTTTTGATGATGTCCATTCTGACCAATGTGAGGTGATACCTCACTGCAGTTTTGATTTGCATTTCTCTAATGATTAGTGATGTTGAGCATCCTTTCATGTGTTTGTTGGCAATCTGTATGTCTTCTTTGGAGAAATGTCTCTTTAGGTCTTCTGCCCATTTTTGGATTGCGTTGTTTGTTTTTTTAATATTGAGCTACATGAACTGCTTGTAAATTTTGGAGATTAATCCTTGGTCAGTTGCTTCATTTGCAAATATTTTCTCCCATTCTGAGGGTTGTCTTTTGGTCTTGTGTATGGTTTCCTTTGCTGTGCAAAAGCTTTGAAGTTTCATTAGGTCCCATTTGTTTATTTTTGTTTTTATTTCCATTTCTCTAGGAGGTGGGTCAAAAGGGATCTTGCTGTGATTTATGTCACTGAGTGTTCTGCCTATGTTTTCCTCTAAGAGTTTTATAGTGTCTGGCCTTACATTTAGGCCTTTAATCCATTTTGAGTTTATTTTTGTGTATGTTGTTAGGGAGTGTTCTAATTTCATTCTTTTACATGTAGCTATCCAGTTTTCCCAGCACCACTTATTGAAGAGGTTGTCTTTTCTCTGTTGCATATTCTTGCCTCCTTTATCAAAAATTAGGTGACCACATGTGCGTGGGTTTATCTCTGGGCTTTCTATCCTGTTCCGTTGACCTATATTTCTGTTTTTTTGCCAGTACCATACTGTCTTGATTACTCTAGCTTTGTAGTACAGTCTGAAGTCAGGGAGCCTGATTCCTCAAGCTCCGTTTTTCTTTCTCAAGATTGCTTTGGCTATTCGAGGTCTTTTGTGTTTCCATACAAATTGTGAAATTTTTTGTTCTAGTTCTGTGAAAAATGCCATTGGTTGTTTGATAGGGATTGCATTGAATCTGTACATTGCTTTGGGTAATATAGTCATTTTCACAATGTTGATTCTTCCAAACCAAGAATATGGTATCTCTCTCCATCTGTTTGTATCATCTTTAATTTCTTTCTTCAGTGTCTTATAATTTTCTGCATACAGGTCTTTTGTCTTCTTAGGTAGGTTTATTCCTCGGTATTTTATTCTTTTTGTTGCAATGGTGAATGGGATTATTTCCTTAATTTCTCTTTCAGATTTTTCGTCATTAGTGTATAGGAATGCAAACAATTTCTGTGCATTAATTTTGTATCCTGCTACTTTACCAAGTTCATTGATTAGCTCTAGTGGTTTTCTGGTGGCATCTTTAGGAATCTCTATGTATAGTATCATGTCATCTGCAAACAGTGACAGTTTTACTACTTCTTTTCCGATTTGGATTACTTTTATTTCTTTTTATTCTCTGATTGCTGTGGCTAAAACTTCCAAAACTATATTGAAATGGTTTCAGTTTTTCACCATTGACAATGATGTTGGCTGTGGGTTTGTCATATATGACCTTTATTATGTTGAGGTAGGTTCCCTCTATGCCTACTTTTGGGAGAGTTTTTATCATAATTGCGTGTTGATTTTATCAAAAGCTTTTTCTGCATCCATTGAGATTATCATATAGTTTTTATCCTTCAGTTTGTTAATATGGTGTATCACAGTAATTGATTTGCATATATTGAAGAATTCTTGCATTCCTGGGATAAACCCCACTTGATCATGATCTATGATCCTTTTAATGTGCTGTTGGATTCTGTTTGCTAGTATTTTGTTGAGGATTTTTGCATCTATTTGTTCATCAGAGATATTGGCCTGTAGTTTTCTTTTTTTGTGACATCTTTGTCTGGTTTTGGTATCAGGGTGATGGTAGCCTCGTAGAATGAGTTTGGGAGTGTTCCTCCCTCTGCTATGTTTTGGAAGAGTTTGAGAAGGATAGGTGTTAGTTTTTCTCTAAATGTTTGGTAGATTCACCTGTGAAGACATCTGGTCCTGGGCTTTTGTTTGTTGGAGGATTTTTAATCACAGTTTCAATTTCAGTGCTTGTGATTGGTCTGTTTATATTTCCTATTTCTTCCTGGTTCAGTCTTGGAAGGTTGTGCTTTTCTAAGAATTTGTCCATTTCTTCCAGGTTGTGCATTGGCATTTAGTTGCTTGTAGTAACCTCTCATGATCCTTTGTATTTCTGCAGTGTCAGTTTTTACTTCTCCTTTTTTGTTTCTAATTCTGTTGATTTGAGTCTTCTCCCTTTTTTCCTTGATGAGTCTGGCTAATGGTTTATCAATTTTGTTTATCTTCTCAGAGAACCAGCTTTTAGATTTATTGATCTTTGCTAGTGTTTACTTCATTTCCTTTTCATTTATTTCTGATCTGATTTTTATGATTTCTTTTCTTCTGCTAACTTTGGGGTTATTTTGTTCTTCTTTCTCTAATTGATTTAGTTGTAAGGTTAGGTTGCTTATTTGAGATTTTTCTTGTTTCTTGAGGTTGGATTGTATTGCTATAAACTTCCCTCTTAGAATTGCTTTTGCTGTATCCCATAGGTTTTGGGTCATCATGTTTTCATTGTCATTTGTTTCTAGGTAGTTTTTGATTTCCTCTTTGATTCCTTCAGTGATCTCTTGGTTATTTGGTAGTGTATTGATTAGCCACCACATGTTCGTATTTTTTACAGTTTTTTTCCTGTAATTGATATCTAGTCTCATAGAACTGTGGTCGGTAAAGATACTTGATACGATTTCAGTTTTCTTAAATTTACCAAGGCTTGATTTGTGACCCAAGATATGATCTATCCTGGAGAATGTTCCATGAGCACTCGCGAAGAAAGTGTATATTGTTGTTTTTGGATGGAATGTCCTATAAATATCAATTAAGTCCATCTTGTTTAATGTGTTATTTAAAGCTTGTGTTTCCTTATTTATTTTCATTTTGGATGATCTGTCCATTGGCGAAAGTGGGGTGATAAAGTCCACTACTCTTATTGTGTTACTGTCAATTTCCCCTTTTATGGCTTTAACATTTGTCTTATGTACTGAGGTTCTCCTATGTTAGGTGCATAAATATTTACAACTGTTATATCTTCTTTTGGATTGATCCATTGATCATTATGTAGTGTCCTTCTTTGTCTCTTGTAATAGTGTTTATTCTAAAGTCTATTTTGTCTGATATGAGAATTGCTACTCCAGCTTTCTTTTGATTTCCATTTGCAGGGAATATCTTTTTCCATCTCCTCACTTCCAGTCTGTATGTGTCCCTAGGTCTGAAGTGGGTCTCTTGTAGACAGCATATATACGGGTCTTGATTTTGTATCCATTCAGCCAGTCTGTGTCATTTTTTTACAAATATATATTTTTTAACATCTTTATTGGAGTATAATTGCTTTACAATGGTGTGTTTGTTTCTGCTTCATAACAAAGTGAATCAGCTATATATATACATATATCCCCATATCTCCTCTCTCTTGCATCTCCCTCCCACCCTCCGTATCCCACCCCTCTAGGTGGTCACAAAGCACTGAGCTGATCTCCCTGTGCTATGCAACTGCTTCCCACTAGCTATCTATTTTACATTTGTTAGTATATATAAATCCATGCCACTCTCTCACTTCATCCCAGCTTACCCTTCCCCCTCCGCATGTCCTCAAGTCCATTCTCTACGTCTACGTCTTTATTCCTGTCCTGCCCCTAGGTTCTTTAGAACCATTTTTTTTGATTCCATATATATATGTGTGTGTTAGTATACAGTATTTATTTTTCTCTTTTTGACTTACTTCACTCTGTATGACAGTCTATGTCTTTTGGTTGGAGCATTTAATCCATTTACATTTAAGGTAGTTATCAATATGTATGTTCCTAATACCATTTTCTTAATTGTTTTGGGTTGGTTTTTGTAGGTCTTTTTCTTCTCTTGTGTTTCCTGCCTAGAGAAGTTCCTTTAGCATTTGTTGGAAAGCTCGTTTGGTGATGCTGAATTCTCTTAACTTTTCCCTGTCTGTAAAAGTTTAATTTCTCCATTGAATCTGAATGAGATCCTTGCTGGGTAGAGTAATCGTGGTTGTAGGTTTTTCCCTTTCATCACTTTAAGTATGTCCTGCCACTCCCTTCTGGCTTGCAGAGTTTCTGCTGAAAAAACAGCTGTTAACCTTATGGGGATTACCTTGTATGTTATTTGTTGCTCTTCCCTTGCTGCTTTTTATATTTTTTCTTTGTAGTTAATTTTTGATAGTTTGATTAATATGTGTCTTGGCATGTTTCTCTTTGGATTTATCCTGTATGGGACTCTCTGCTCTTCCTGGACTTGATCGACCATTTCCTTTCCCCTGTTAGGGAAGTTTCAACTATAATCTCTTCCAATATTTTCTCAGATCCTTTCTTTTTCTCTTCTTCTTCTGGGACCCCTATGATTCAAATGTTGGTGCATTTAATGTTGTCACAGATGTTTCTGAGACTGTCCTCAATTCTTTTTTTTTTTTTTTTGTGGTACGCTGGCCTCTCACTGTTGTGGCCTCTCCCGTTGCAGTTGCAGAGCACAGGCTCCGGATGCGCAGGCCCAGCGGCCACGGCTCACGGGCCCAGCCGCTCCGCGGCACGTGGGATCTTCCCGGACCGGGGCACGAACCCGTGTCCCCTGCATCGGCAGGCGGACTCTCAACCACTGCGCCACCAGGGAAGCCCTGTCGTCAATTCTTTTCATTATTTTTTCTTTATTCTGCTCTACGGTAGTTATTTCCACTATTTTATCTTCCAGGTCCCTTATCCGTTCTTCTGCCTCAGTTATTCTGCTATTGATTCCTTCTAGAGAATTTTTAATTTCATTTATTGTGTTGTTCATCATTGTTTGTTTGCTTTTTAGTTCTTCTAGGTCCTTGTTTAACATTTCTTGTATTTTCTCCATTCTATTTCCAAGATTTTGGATCATCTTTACTATCATTACTCGGAATTCTTTTTCAGGTAGACTGCCTATTTCCTCATTTGTTTGGTCTGGTGGTTTTTTACCTTGTTATTTCATCTGCTGCATATTTCTCTGTCTTCTCATTTTGTTAAACTTACTGTGTTTGGGGTCTGCTTTTCTCAGTCTGCAGGTTCATAGTTCCCGTTGTTTTTTGTGTCTGCCTCCAGTGGGTGAGGTTGGTTTAGTGGCTTGTGTAGGCTTCCTGGTGGAGGAGACTGGTGCCTGTGTTCTGGTTTGTGGAGCTGGATCTTGTCTTTCTGGTGGGCAGGGCCATGTCTGGTGGTGTGTTTTGGGGTGTCTGTGAACTTAGTATGAGGTTAGGCAGCCTCTCTGCTAATGGATTGGGTTGTGTTCCTGTCTTGCTAGTTGTTTGGCATGGGACGTCCAGCACTGAAGCTTGCTGGCCATTGGGTGGAGCTGGGTCCTAGCATTGAGATGGAGATCTCTGGGAGAGCTCTTGCCAATTGATATTATGTGGGGCTGGGGGGGCCTCTGGTGGTCCAATGACCTGAACTCGGCTCTCCCACCTCAGAGACTCAGACCTGACACCAGGCCGGAGCACCAATACCCTGTCTGCCACACAGCCCAGAAGAAAAAGGAGAAAAAAAGAAAGAAAGGGAAAATTATTAAAATTAAAAAAAGAGAGCAACAAAGCCAATAAACAAATCCAGAAATGATAATAGGAGCTAAAAACTAAACCATGATAAACATAAAATTCAGAAACAATGAGTCACAGACAGCAAACCCCAAGTCTACCATTGCTTCCAAAGTCTACTGCCTCAATTTTGGGATGATTCATTGTCCATTCAGGTATTCCACAGATGCAGGGTACATCAAGTTGATTGTGGGGATTTAATCTGCTGCTTCTGAGGTTACAGGGAGAAATTTCCCTTTCTCTTTTTTGTTTGTACAGGTCCTGGGGTTCAGCTTTGGCTTTGGCCCCACTTCTGCGTGTAGGTCAACCTCAGGCATCTGTTTCCCATCCAGACAGGAGGGGGTTAATGCAGTGGCGGATTGGGGGCTCTTGCTCTCTCAGGCCAGGGGGAGGGAGGGGTAGTATAGTCATAATTGGAATGTAGGGTGAGCCTGCAGTGGCAGAGACCAACGTGACATTGCAACAGCCTGAGGCACACCATGTGTTCTCCTGGGGAAGTTGTCCCTGGATCTTGGGACCCTGGCAGTGGCGGGCTGCATAGGATCCCCAGGGGGCAGGTGTGGATAGTGGCCTGTGCTTGCACATAGGATTCTTGGTGGCAGCAGCAGCAGTGTTAGTGTTTCATGCCTGTCTCTGGGGTCTGGACTGACAGTCACAACTTGCGCCCATCTCTAGAGCTTGCTTAGTCTGTGTTCTGCCTTCTGTGGGTACACAGGGAAGGAATCCCCTCTCCTTGTGCACCCAAGAACTATGGTCTCTTGCCTCTTCAGCAGGTGCAGACTTTTTCCCATACTCCCTCCGGGCTAGCTGTGGTGCACTAGCCTCCTCAGGCTGTCTTCACACACCAACCCCAGTCTTTTCCCTAGGGTCTGACCTCCGAAGCCCGAACCTCAGCTCCCAGCCCCCACCCGCCCCAGTGGGTGAGCAGACAAGTGTCTCAGGCTGGTGAGTGCTGGTTGGCACCAATCCTCTGTGCAGGAATCTCTCCGCTTTGTCCTCTGCACCCCTGTTGCTGCGCTCTCCTCTGTGGCTCCGAAGTTTCACCCCCACCCATCCCCTGTCTCCGCCAGTGAAGAGGCTTCCTGGTGTGTGGAAAATTTTCCTCCTTCACAGCTCCCTCCCAGAGTTGCAGGTCCCATCCCTATTCTTTTGTCTGTGTTTTTTCTTTTTTCTTTTGCCCTACCCAGGTATGTGGGGAGTTTCTTGGCTTTTGGGAAGTCTGAGGTCTTCTGCCAGTGTTCAGTAGGTGTTCTGTAGGAGTTGTTCCACACGTAGATGTATTTTTGATGTCTTTGTGGGAAGGAAGGCGATCTCCATGTCTTACTCCTCTGCCATCTTGAAGGTCCCCCCACCAATAATTTTCTTAAAAATCATTAATTTCCTGCCATTGATTTAGTACCTAAAACTGTCAATGTAAATGGAATGTGTCATTATAGCTTACATCTTTGAGCATCCTCTAAGAAATTATTTAGATAGAACTCATGTTACTTCTAATTAACATTTATATAATTCTCTAAGAAGCTGTGTATTTTCAAATTCTTTGGTTCTGACTTTCAACTGTTTTCTCCTGACACAACCCTAGTTATTATGCTTTGGTGAGGTTTTACTGAAAACGCCAAGCCTCTACCATCTTGCAGTAATGAAAGATGCTTCACAACAACAACAGAGTCCAGAGTAGTAAAGTAAAAAGAAGATGGACTTTGTAATCAAATGAATAAGTGTTCAATAATGATTTTACCAGCTGCATCATCTTGGGCAAGTCACTCAAAATACATGAGCTTTAGGGTACTTTACTATAAAATGGGATAAAAACTGCTACATGATAGTTAATATGATAAAATAAAATGGTAAATAAGTACAAATTATAAGGTTTAAATACAGTCCAGTGTCTGGCACATAGCAATTATTTCCAAATGAGAGCAACTATATAATGACAAATACTAACTGTGCCTAGGCCAGGGACAGCCTATAGCTTTTTTCTTATTCAGCCAACCTTCTCCCTGCGGCAGTCTAGGTATGTGGGAGCCTGTGAGTCACAGAAGCACTAATTGGTCACTAGGAAATAGAACACTTTGAGGAGTGTTGTATCAGATATTTCTTAATGTAGCTAACCACTCCAAAACATAATTAATAACTTTAAACAATGTTTTAGTATTTTCTTATGATTCTGTAAGACAGTAAATTGTGCTAGGTCCCTTTGGGCAGTTGTGTCTATGCCAGCTCAGATGTTTTCAGGTGTTCACCCATCTGTGGCATCAGTTGGTTCAGCTGGGATTACTGAGTTTCTCTCCATTTGGGCTCACCATCCAGTAGGCTGGCTGAGGCTTCCCCACCAGGTGCTGGAAGGCTCCCTAGCGCAAGAGAGAAACGGCAGGGCTTCTTCTACCTAAATTTACATTCTACTAGCCAATGCAAGTCAGAGCACTGGCTCAGATTAAGAGGTGGGTTAACAGATTGCATTTCTTGATAGGATGAGCTGAAAAGAATCTGTAACTATTTTTGCAATTTACCATAAATGTCCTCTGGCTTTTGGGTATATATAAATGAGCTTTGAATGTAAGAGTTGGAGTGCTTCCACATATGGACTCAATTCGTCCCGCACACCTACTAAATTTTATTTTATCCCAATTGAAAGCACAGCACAGCTTTCTCAAAGGAGATTTGAACTAATAATTGGTTTTTTAAAAAATTTTATTATATATTTTTTTTATACAGCAGGTTCTTATTAGTCATCAATTTTATACACGAGTGTATACATCTCAATCTCAATCGCCCAATTCATCACACACACACACCCCCCGTGGCTTTCCCCCCTTGGTGTCCATACGTTTGTTCTCTACATCTGTGTCTCAACTTCTGCCCTGCAAACTGGTTCATCTGTACCAGTTTTCTAGGTTCCACTTTAATCTGCTTGTCTGCTGATGGATGGGGCTGGGTTTCCTCCCTGTTGGTTGTTTGGTTTGAGGTGACCCAACACTGGAGTTTACCTGGGCTCTCTGGTGGGGCAAATGGTGGACTCTGGGAGGGCTCATGCCAAGGAGTACTTCCCAGAACTTCTGCTTCCAGTGTCTTTGTCCTCACGGTGAGCCACAGCCACCCCCTGCATCTGCAGGAGACCCTCCAACACTAGCAGGTAGATCTGGTTGTTTCCTATGGGGTCACTGCTCCTTCTCCTTGGTCCTGATGTGCACACTACTTTGTGTGTGCCCTCCAAGAGTGGAGTCTCTGTTTCCCCCAATCCTGCCGAAGTCCTACAATCAAGTCCCACTAGCCTTCAAAGTCTGCTTCTCTAGGAATCCCACCCAGTAGATATGGGATTTGATTTTATTGTGATTGGGCCTCTCCTACCGTCTCATTGTGGCTTCTCTTTTGTCTTTGGATGTGGAGTATCATTTTTGGTGAGTTCCAGTGTCTTCCTGTCAATGATTCTTCAGCAATTAGTTGTGATTTCGATGCTCTTGCAAGAGGGAGTGAACGCACATCCTTCTACTCCGCCATCTTGAACCAAACTCCTCTTTTTTTTTTAAAAAAGAAGTTGCTCAACCTTAGTACTATTGACATTTTGAGCTGCATAATTCTTCTTTTTTAATTTTATTTTACTGAGATATAATTGACGTGTAACATTATATTAGTTTCAGGTGTACAACAGGATGATTTGATATTTGTATATATTGTGGAATGATCACTGAAATTAGTCTAGTTAACATACATAACCACACAGTTACAAATTTTTTTCTTGTGGTGAGAAAAAGATCCACTCCGTTAGCAACTTTCAAATATACAATACAGTATTAATCAATCAATCAATCAATTACTAGTTAACTATTAATAGTTAACTACTGATACTATTGATATCTTAATATTATATAATAGTTAACTATTGATACTAATTAGTTTACTATTGATAACTAATCAGTAAATTATTAACTATAGTCACCATGCTGTACATTACATCCCATGACTTATTTATTCTGTAACTGGGAGTTTGTACCTTTTGGTGCAATGATTTGGATAATTCTTTTTTGAAGGGGGCTTTCACGTGCATTGTACAATGTTTAGCATCATCCCTGCCCTCTACCCAACAGGTTCCAGTAGCATCCTCCCCAGTTGGGACAACAAAAACTATCTCCAGATGTTGCCAAATGTCACTTGGGGAATCACTGCTCTATAAGGTGACAGATTCTCTGAAGCAAAAATAGTAGCAAAGTGTTGTGTGTTTATGGAATATGAAAAAGTGAAGTATGTGACAATAATTGAACAAAAAATGGGAGAGAGGAATTTGGAGTATACTGATCTAAATACCTTGCATTAGAATTTGAAGGTAGATTTTATATTTATATATAGTAAATCCTAGGGCAACTGCTAATCCAAAAGAAGGCAGGCAAAGAATAAAACATGAACAAATATCTAATAGAATTAATAGAAAATATCCAGCAAAAATAATCCAACCATATTAATAATTTTGTTAAATGTAATTAATATAAACATATTAAATGACAGATATGATTAGGTTGAATAAAGATGGCATTATCAAACTATAATCTGTCTACAAGTAACCCATTTTAAATATAAAGACATAGCTACATTAAACTTAAAAGGAGGGTAAATATATACCTTGGAAACAAAATCGAAAGAAAGCTGGAATAATTATGTCAATACTAGACAAAGTCAATGTCTGAGACAGGAACATTAGGCATGATAAAAAGGGACATCACTTATTGATAAAGCATTTATTTCCCCAAAAAGACTTAAGAATTCTAAGTGTGTGTGCACCTAACAACAGAGCTTCAAAACACATGAGACAAAATCTGACAGAAATGAACGGACAAATAGAAAAATCCAAATTTATAGCTGGAGATTTTATAATTGTTTCTCAATATTTGTTAGAAAAATAGAATGTCAGTAAGTCTATAAGATATCTCAACAATACTATCAACTAACTTGACTAAGATTCATTTATAGAACACCCCACCCAACAACAGCAATGACTATCCATTTTTTTTCAAGTGGATGTGGAATACTTCCCAAGATAGTCCATATTCTGGACCATAAAACAAATCTTAAAAATTTAAAAGTATTGAAATTATATAGTGTTTATACTTTCTTGGACTATAAGGGAATTAAACCAGCAATTAATAGAAGAAAAATATTTGGAAAATCCCTAAATAGTTGGAATTTAAAGAAAAGCCTTTTAAATAACCTATCAAAGTGAAAATTACAAAGGAGATTAGAAAAGATTTTAACTTGAAAGAAAATTAAAAGCCACATATCAAAATGTGTGCAATGTGGCTAAAATAATATTGAGAAGAAGATTTACAGAATTAAATACCTTTATTAGAAAAAAAGAAAAGTATTAAATCAATGATCTAAATTCTACCATAAGAAGTTAGAAAAAAGATCAAATTAAACTCAAAGCAAGTAGAAGGCAGGAATAATAATAAGAAGAAGAAATTAATGAAATTGTGAACAGACAAAAAACAATACAGAAAATCAATTAAATAAAAATCAGAATGTTAAAAAAATCAATAAAATTGATAAACCTCTAGTCATATGAACTAAGAAAAAAATTAAAAAGATGCAAATTACAAATATCAGAAAAAAAGAAGGAGCATTCCTGTAGACCATACAAATATTAAAATAAAAATGACATGCAACAAACAACTTCATGGCAATAAATTCAATAAAGTAGATGAAATGAACATTTTTTTTGAAAAATGCAAACTTCCAAAGCTTTTTCGAGACGAAAAAAATACCTCAACATAACAAAGGCCATGTACTACAAACCCACAACTAATATATACTCAATGAAGAAAAATTGGAAGCTTCACCTCTAAGATCAGAAATAAGACAAAGATGCTCACTGTCACCACTCTTATTCAATATAGTACTGGAAGTCCTAGCTGGAGAAATTAGTCCCAGGAAAGAGATAAAAGGCATGCAAATCAGAAAGGAAGATGTAAAATGTCACTATTTACAGATGATATGATTTGGTATATGGAAAATTCTGAAGACTCAACCAAGAAACTGTTGGAACTAATCAATTTCAGTAAGGTTATAGGCTATAAAATCAACATACAGAAATCAGTTGCATTTCCGTACAGTAATAATGAAATATCTGAGAAAGAAATAAAAAACTATCCCATTCACAATAGCATAAAACCAATAAAATACATAGGAATAAGTTTAGCCAAGAAAGTAAAAACATCTGTAAAACAAGAACTGTAAGACTTTGCTGAAAGATATTGAAGAAGACACAAACAAATGGAAAGGCATCTCGTGTTCATGGATTGGAAGAATTAATATTGTTAAAATCTCCATATTAGCCAAAGTCATCTATAGATGTAGTGGAATCCCCATCAAAATACCAATAACATTCTTCACATAAACAAGCAAAAAATTCCTAAAATTTGTAAGGAACCATAGAAGACCCTGAATACCCAAAGCAATTCTGAGGAAGAAGAACAAAGCTGCAGGTGTCACATCTCCTGGTTCCAAACTATACTACAAATCTATAGAAATAAAAACAGTATGGTACTGGTATAAAAATAGACACATAGAGCAATGGAACAGAGTAGAGAGCCCAGAATTAAACCTCTTCATAAACGGTCAATGAATATTTGCCTAGGGATCCCAGATCATCCAAAGGGGAAAGGATATACTCTTCAACAAGTAATGCTAGGAAAACTGAACAAATGTTTGCAGAAGAATGAAATTGGTCCCCATCTCACACCATTCACAAAAATTAACTAGAAACGGATCAAAGTATAAAACATAAGATCTGAAAGTGTAAAGCTCCTAGAAGAAAACATGGGGAAGAAGCTCCTTGACATTGGTCCCAGCAACGATTTTTTGGATATGACACCTAAAAACACAAACAACAAAAGCAAAAACCAACAAATGGGACTACATCAAACTTAAAAGATTCTGCACAGCAAAAGAACAAGTAGCAAAATAAAAAGGCAAACTTCAGAGTGGGAAAAAATTTTTGCAAACCATATATTAGATAAAGGGTTGATATTCAAAATATGTAAAGAACTCAACTCAATAACAACAACAACAGCAACAAAAAACCTACCAAATAAACCATCAGATTAAAAAATGGGCAGAGGAACTAAATAGACATGTTTCCAAAGAGGACATCCGAATAATCAACAGGTACATGGAAAGATACTCAACATCACTAATCATCAGGGAAGTACACAATCAAAATCACAATGTGATATCACCTTACACCTGTTAGAATGGTTATCATCAAGAAGACAAGATAACAAGCGTTGGCAAGGATGTGGAGAGAAAGGAGTCCTTGTACACTGTTGGTGGAAATGTAAATTCGTTCGACCACTATGGAAAATAATATGGAGGTTCCTCAAAAAAGTAAAAATAGATCTACCAATATCCAGCAATTCCACCTCTGGGTATTTACCCGAAGGAAATTAAAGCAAGACATCGAAGAGATATAGTTACTCCCATGTTTATTGCAACATTATTTGCAATAGCTAAGATATGGAAACAATCTAAGTGCCCGTCAACAGATGCATGGATAAAGAAGATGTGAGATATATATACACACACATATATATATATATAATGAGAAAGGACATTCCACCATTTGCAACAACATAGATGGACCTTGAGGACTCAAGATGTCAATTCTCTAAAATTGATTTAGAGTCAATGCAGTTACAATTAATATCTCAGCAGGATTCTCACCCCCTCTCCTCCCCTCTCCCTTCTTTCTCCTCTGTAGAAATTGCTGCACTAATTCTGAAATTTACATAGATATGCATATGCAAAGGACCTAAAGCAGCCAAAACAATTTTCAGAAAAGAAGAAAAAAATTGAAGAACTTAAATTATCTGGTTTTAAGACTTACTAGGGAAAAAAAGCTATAGTAATCAAGAGAATTTGGACCTTACACTTACAAATATAAGTCAATTATATCTCTGTAGAGCTGGGGGAAAAAACCCTTAGAGCCTTTTTGGGCTCTGAATCAAAGGTTTTCAATCCTTGGCATCTAATTAAGTGTTTTACACTTTAAAAGGAACACATAGCATTATACCTTTCTCTGAACAATTCCTTTCTGGATTTGGATTTGAAAATTGGTCAAGATTTTGTAAAAGGCACACAAATACAACTCTCTATAAAGATGCTTTTGGTATTGCTTTCAAACATTATGAGCCTCAGTCCTGGCTAAGGTTGCTAACTGCTCATGGGTGTTTGAGAGCAGGGGAGCAGCCAGTGAGAGAACCATTGTTTTTTGATAACCTATGGCATGGCAGGTGCTTTAGGGATATTATCTTGTTAAAATCTCACACTTGCATTATCAGGCAGATACAGCATAACCCTTAATTTATGGAAAAATGACAGATGAAGGTCAACAAGATCCTTTGAGTTTAAGCTTAAAACTCATTGTCCTGAAAGCAGAAATGCTCAGCTTTGAAATCCCAGATTCTCATATAACTTACTCTGCAACTCTCTTCACTTATAATCAATGCCTGCACTGTCCAGTACGTTCACCAGAGTGGCTACTGAATGCTTGCAAAGTGATTAATCCAAATCGAGATGCACAGTGTCAAATACATATCAAAGTTCAAAGCCTTAGTATGAACAAAAACATATCTCATTATTTTTGTACTGCTTGTATGTTGAAATGATAATATTTTGGATGTATTGGGTTAAAGTATATTATTACAATAAAAAAGAGAGCTTGGTATTAGCATAAGATAGACAAATCAATAAATGGAACAGAATAGTCTAGAAATAGAGCTACTTATACACTGTCGATGTTTCGCATAGGTACCATGACAATTCAATAGGGAAAGGATAATCTTTTCAATATTTAGTGCTGTATAAATTATTATCTGTACAGAAAAAAATGAACTCTGACTTCTAATGTACACAAAAAATTAATTCAAAATTGACTTGAACTTATTAGTTCAAACTATGGAGTGTGCAGGAGAATGTCATTGGACTTTGAGGTAGTCAGTGACTTAGAGTGTAAAACCACTAGCCATAAGAGACTGATTTTTAAAAAGACTGGTTAATTGCACTTTATGAAAATTGAAAACTTCTTAAGAAACACTATTTAAAAAATCTAAATGCAAGCTAACACTAGGGGAAAACACATGCATCATATATCTGATAAAAAACTGTATCCAAACTGTATCAAGGATTCCAATTATTCAGTAATAAATAGACAAAGTAATAAAAATAGACAAGCCAATAAAAATAAAGGCAAAATAAATAGACAAAAAGCCAATAAAAATAATAAAAGACATTATATGAATTGTCAACACATGCATGACAAATGTTCAACACCTTTAGTCAGCAGGGATAAGTAATTGGTATTGTCCCTCCTCCCTTTCCCAGAGTAACAAACGATGTGTTTCTATCTTACATACAGCCAATTAGTTGCTCTGAGTTTCTGGAACAGACAAATTAGGGACAGGATGTGTTGAAGTGTTATTTTTAGCTTTTTGGAGGCAGACCTTGTGATCAGGCAGTCTGTGTCAGCTACCTTAGCCTGAGGTCAGGGTTCTGCTCCTTCCTTCCTTTCCCGTAGGTCTGCCTTTGACTCTGCGTCTGCACTAACACTTGATACTTTACACTTTGTGTTTCCTGCTATGTTCGCTAGGATCCCAAAGCCTGTAGCTCAGGGTCTTTCCTCCCCTCTGATTGTGACTGATTGTGAAGTACACGCCATACCCATTTTTATGGCTTTAGTGTAGTGAGTGGTTCCCAGCCCTGGCTGGGCATAAAGATCACCTGGGAGATTTAAAAATATGGTTGAGCTCTACTCTCAGATATTCTCATTTAATTACCTAGGAAAGAGGGCTGAGCATCACATGATTTTTATGTGCAGCTCTGTTTGATACCACTGCTCTGAAGCAGGGTTTCTAGAACTTTATTGTACATCCAAATCATCTGGGGATATTGTTAAAATGAGGATTCTTATTCACTAGGCCTGGGTGGGTCCTGAGATTTGGCATTTCTAACAAATTCCCAAAGTCTACAGATCACTTTTTCAGGGGCAACACTTAAGAAGAGGATCTCTCAACCTCTGCACTATTTTATTTAATTAAAATTTAATTTTAAACCTTTGTTTCACTAAAACTATTCATATTGGGGGCAGGATAATTTTTTGTTGTTGAGGGGCTGTCTTGTGCATTGTAGGATGTTTAGCAGCCTCCCTTGCCTCTATCCATTAGATGCCAGTGAAAACCAAAAAACATCTCCAGCATTGCCAAATATCCTCCTGGCAGAGGGTAAGCGTGGATTGCCTTTGAGAATCACTGCTCTATAGTACTAGTCCCCCAAGTTGGGTGTATCCTGGCACCACCTGGGGGCCTTTAAAGGTACTGATGTTTGGTTCTCTCTCTCATAGATCAAGAATTAATTGATCTAGAGTGCATCTGGGCATCACATACTGAATCTCCTTTGGACAGTGGGAACTCCAGGGTGCTCTTACCTTTCAGTTTCCTTAAGAGGAGATCCATGGAGGGATATACTGGTGGTGGCTTGCAGGAGATGATAGTTCTAGTTTGCATAGTGGTACTTGATATTCTAGGCATATTAAGCTTCTTTTATCCAAAGCTTCTCTGCCTCAAAGCTGTTTACTACTTCAAGCTCCCCCCTCATAATGAGTAATGTAGATTCTCTGGTGTTGATTAATGGGAGAAATAAGTACAAGATACAGTCTCTGGTCAATAATGTACACAGATCTGGGTCATCCTAATAGTTGAAGCATCTGTCTCCAGTATGTACAGGTGTGTCAGGTTGGACTATATTAAGAGATGCCTTGCATTTCACAACACATAGGGTACGGCTGGAATTCAGGTGAATTCTGATTCTTTATCAGGAGACAGATGGCAGTAAGAGTGGGGGGGGTGGTAGGTGAGTTGGGCGGGTAGGTGAGAAGGATGTTAGTCAAGCTGTTGAAGTTCAAAATGAAATATTAGTAGCCCATGAAATTATTGCCTCTGATATTTTTGAGAGGTTCTCCGTGAACTATAATCACTTTTGTAGAATCACCTAGATACTTTAAACATAGAGGTTGTGCTTTAGGACCTATAGATCTTATTTTTATTAAGTGGATGAAGTCTGAACAAGAGACATATACAAGTCTAGAACCCAGATTCAACTAACCATGTCGCTCAAGTACACAGCTTTCCTTCCCCTACTCCTGGGCTTTCTCCTTTCGGAGGCTAGAAGATCATGTGACCTGTAAGTCATGAGCTTTTAGGACATGGTAGTGAACAACCCAATTGGCAATGAGCCAGTGTTCTTAGCGCCTTAATCACATTAAAAAGATGATGTTGCAATTACTCTTCTATAATATGTAAATTTGCTTTCTCACTCCCCATCCCATGGATTAATGTAGTGAGTAAAATGAGCATCTGTTTTCCTTAGAGCCATCTAGATCTTTGGGGCTGAAAAGGAGAGATTCTTGGTCCTTCAGATAACTGAATACAAGCCGTCATAAACCTGGAAGAGCTTACTTCTTTAAAATACCTTGGCAATGGAGTTTAAAAGACTGATGATATAAGTGTTGTAGGTGACAGCCTGAGCGTCTGGTATGGAGACAGTAGATATGTTTGTCAACAAGGTCTCACCTCCAGGCTGCAAACATGTGAGGCAATCATAGAGTTTTGGGAAGGTTTTTTTCCAGCTCTGTATTTCTCAAATACCTCGCATATACTGCTGACATTACTGGCTGGCTGTGAGGTGACAAGGGATTGTAAATTTACAATCAGAACTAAGGTGAAATTCACCACTCAAGTGTCAAGGTCACTTCCATGATAAATGCAGACACCAGGAAATCCTGCTTGCCTTTGTCTTATTGCGTGGGGCCGGAGAGTTAATTTGTACTTGTGTGTCCCTTCCAGCTACTGACTTTAGGAACTATTTCACCCCTCAAACTATAGAAATATTTGAGAAATTATTATATTATATAATATTATATAATAGAATTATATATATAATATTGTATAATATAATTATTATTATATAAATTATTATATTATTAAATTATTATATTATTATTATAAGCCTATGGTGTAGACTCTGTTTACTAAACAGCACATACTAAACAGCACATGCTCAACAGCACATGCTCAGCACATAAAATCAGCTGTGAGTTCAACCTACTGGTGTGAACCTCCTTAAGAAAAGGAAATGCATTCTTAAAAAGGAAACATTTTTGAAAATTAAACAGCGTAGTTGAGAAGAGAGTAATTATAAACCAAGTGGTGAAATTAATAAGAGAAAGTGTTCATTGGTCTTGCCTAGTTATCACGCCTACTGACTTTTAGAAGTGCATTGTTAATTTTACAGTTTCATGTGGCATTTGATTTATATTTTATCTCTTCAGCCCTTCATGTTACATTAAATACATTAGTAAAGTTCTGTTACATTCTTTGCTTCCTACATATTACATTTTGTTGGTATTGTGAAGACAGACACCTTTTCTGTACACAGTTAGCTCTAATTCTTGAGTTCTCTGAATAGCTTAGTTTTCCAGAGCCAAGTGATGTTGCCCTACACCTGATCCTCATTGGCTGGAGAGGACATGTTCAATGCCAGATTTGCTGTTCCACTTAAACACAACTTCTCCAAATGTTCTTTATCAGTGAATTCTACTTTAGCTTAGGATCTCTTTGTGGAAAAGAGGTGGTGGTGGGTGGGAGTTGAGCAGAGCAAGGCAGGACTGCAAAACCACTCTGGATGTTTTCTTTGTTCCCTCTGGTACCTTGAACCTGTCTCTAGGATTTATTTCTTTAGACCGGAACTATAATTATTAATACGGTGATCAGAGCTAATGGAATAAATCATCTCCATATAAGAACAAAATAATACAAAAAAGAAACAACACTTTTGAAAATTAAGCAGCATAGTAGAGAGGAAAGCTAATTATTATTATTATTATTATTATTTTTTTTTGGTTGTTTTTTTTTGCGGGCCTCTCACTGTTGCGGCCTCTCCCGTTGCCGAGCACAGGCTCCAGACGCGCAGGCTCAGCGGCCATGGCTCACGGGCCCAGCCGCTCCGAGGCACGTGGGATCTTCCCGGACCGGGGCACGAACCCGTGTCCCCTGCATCGGCAGGCGGACCCTCAACCACTGCGCCACCAGGGAAGCCCCGCTAATTATTTTTTTAAAATTGCTCAATACAGTAGCAGCCTTGTGTAAATAGGTAATGTTCATATTGATTTTTGGAAACACAATATCACATGTTGATTTTGACTGAAACTGCATTAAATCTATGTGTTATATTCCTTTCTGGGAACAACGTATTCTCCCTCACTTATTCATCTTTTGAGGTCTCAGAAAAGTTTTGTAATATTTTCACTAATGACTACTTGTTAAATGTATGACTTAGTATTTTACAGTTTTTAAATAGATACTTTTTTCTTTTTCTATAACTACTTTTCATGGCTTAGTCTGCCAGAGACAAAGGATGCTGCCTCCCATATGGTTCTAATTTGCCTGAGAGGAAACTTTCCAGTGTCTCATTTTGGTTTCACTTAAACCAACTTCTGCAAAATTTGTTTGTCACCACAGTCTGGCTAGAGGGGAGTGGCACTGTGGAGACTGAGGGTGAGGAAATGTAGATAGCACTTACTCCATGGGTGTGCCTTCTAGGGTGCTCTGCTTCTCTGTCTAGAAAAATGTTCCACATGAACAGAGAAGTGAAGGGCTTAGCAGTCAGCTGAGACCACACGTACTGTACTACCCTATTATCTAGGTCATGATCAAGAGCTTAAACCAAGGATGGGTTCACACCCATACACCTGTAGAGAAATGAGAACCGTAAATACTACCACCTTAAAGTGTTTCTACTTCTGGAAATGCTGAGGATACTTAATTTCTTTATGTCCACTCAGTCCCAAGTGAGTTTCATGATATGCCTGTTGGGTCTTATGGTGTAGACTCTGTTTACTACACAGCACACGCTCATAAAATCAACTGTGAGTTCAACCTACTGGTGTGAACCTGATTCTTGCAGTTTTAGAATCAACCAACAAATTCTGGGATGTGTAAATGGTGGAAAGGAAATCCGGACGGGGTGAAGGGATGGACCCAGCTATTTCCCCTGATGTCTGGGAGCTGGTGAGTTTCCTGGAGGTGGCTAGAACAACGGCAGAATCTAAAGCATGAAATGGCTATTTCTCTCAAATTCCTTCTCTTTTCCCCTTTCTCCCCAAACATAAAGAAAGCCAAGCTTCTTTTGGCTTTTGGTCCTGCCCCAGACGTGTTGGATCCTTATTAGCCAGACTGGTGAGAAAATGAAGACAGATGGCGAGATTACCCTCCAGCCATGGTGATAATGGTCATTAATAATAATGATAATAACTAAAAGGCCTAATATATTGAGTGCTTACTAGATGCCGGACACTCTTTGAAGTGCTTTTACTATATTAACTGACTTACTCTTTATGATATCATGAGGTAGGTATATTATTATTACTTCCCTTCCTCATTTTATCAGTTAGGAAATTGTAGCATGGAGGAGTTGAATCCTTGCCTAAGGCTACAGCATTAATAAGAGGTGGAGTCAGGATTCAAATTCAGGCAGTCTAACCCCAGAGTGATGTGCCGGAGGGCCCTCGTGCTACCCTGTGGCACAGAAGGCCACTGATGCCGTACTTCCCCTCACAGGCACTGGACCAGTTGTTAAACCACCCACTTAATTCTTCTAAAGAAGTGGAAAGTTGTATTTTTGCAGCTGACTAAGCTCTTCTTGTGGACTCCCTATGGGTAGAGAAGGGGTCTTCTGTAACCCTTTGTTTCTCATACTTAACACAGTATTTGACTCATGCATGCATGTATGAACACTCCTGATGAGATCCAGGATCATTTATCTTCCAGTTATTTAAAAAGATGATACACTTTGGAGTCTTCATGATCAGTGGAAGAATCTGAAATGTTATACAGTTAGACTTAGAAATCTTATAGTCTCAAACACATTGAGGCTAAAAAAATCTTTCCAGCTTTATCAAAAACCAAAGAAATGTTCCTGAGCTGAGACCATTGCTAAACATGGTCAAAGAGTCAAGGCTACACCCAACCCCAGAAGTTCCAACACAAAAGTTGCTGTATTTTAACTACAGACTGGACATTTCTTCTGAAAGTTTCCTTTTGCAGCAAAAAGAGTGTGAATCTCAATAGTGTTCTTCTGTCTGCTTGCTTGGGTATCACAGGGATCATGGACTGTGAATTTAAGGCCCATCAGATTTGGGGAGTGTTCATGTTTTTTCTCTCCTCTTTATCTCTGAGGTACAAAGTAGTAATTATTTGAGTTCCATGAGGTGATTGATTAAAAAAAGAACATTTTGGAGGGAAATGAGAAGTAGAAATGGCTAAAGATATTTTATAATAACTTTATATAAAGTATGGTGTCACCTATAAAAATATCAAATCACTATGTTGTACACCCAAAACGAATATGTTATCGTAAATCAACTATACTTCAATGGAAAAAAAAAAGACCAAAGGTATGTGAAAGGATTGAAAAGTGGGCTTGAGAGCTCAACTGAGATTGGAGACTTACATGTTTATGGCCACAATCCTAGGGGGACAATGAATGCCTGTGGGAGAAGAAGAAAGGTAGGGAATAAGCACAGTGGGGCTGGCATGGGCAGATAACTTCAGAAATTCTATATAATGCTCCACATTCAAATATTCCATATACTAATTTCACTGAACTGAGATGAAAATGGAATTTCTTCTCCCCCATCCCTGCCCTCCACCACAACTCTGAGTATGCCTTTTGGAAATTTTAGTCTGCCGGAGACAAATGATGCTGCTTTCCTTCCTTCTTCTTATTAGCTGGAAAGAAAAGTATTTTATGATACATCACGATTTCATGTAAATGTGGTTTATGCAAAGATTTATGTCATCATCCTTCCTCTTTAACCACAGCCCTGGTCTAACAACCGCTTCCCAACAGCTCCTCTCTACCTACAAGCATCAAATAGATTATTAGTTTTTCTGAGGTTTTCAATGTAAACTTTAGATGGCGATATAGTCTTTGGTCAATCCTCCAACAATCTTCATACAAGATGTGAAGAACGTAAGAACAAACTATTTATACATAAGTTTATCAAAGGAATGTATTGTAGGTTAACTCTCCCAATTGTGAAGGAAATTTTCACTAAGACAATATTTTACAGGGCACCTTCTTAGCACATGAATCCAACATATTAGTAACAACATCGTAGAAGTTTCTCAAAAAGAGAAAAAAGCATTTGGGAAACCCATTGCGATAAGAAGGATCCGCAATTTTTTGGTATAACAGTGAGCTTGTGTCCAGCTCTGGGTCAGACAGAAATAGGACCACTGTTTCAATATTTGACAGAGACTGGGGTTTTGAATGGTGAGGACTGCATTATCCAGAGTGCTGGATCTTAGAGTTCATATTTGAACAGAGATTGGAAGCATGCTTACTGCCAGCTCTGGGGCCCAAGCGGTGAAAGAGACCCCTGCTGGAGGCCAGACCTCAAACCCTGTGCATGTGCTGGCCCATTACTGAGGGCACGGGTATATTTTCTGGAACAGTGAACACTTCAGGGCCTGGACTAAATTAGCCAGCGCCCTCTCTCCCTTCACCCCACCCAATGGTAAATCCAGTAAAGCAGCCCTAATTTGCTTTGCATTATAGGATTTGCTAAATGTGATGGCTGTTACTTTAAGCCAAATAGCTACTCTTGCTGACTCATGAGCAATGTGTAGTGGTATCTCGAGTATAAGAATAGAATTATTATGCATTGCTATGCAGATTTACCAGTGACAGATAATTTGTCTCACTGTCTATTCATACACCTGTTCTTTTCTAGTGCTGAATAAAGATCTACACAGTAGTAAGCAGTCTGTAACAAGATTGGTACCACGACATGCTCAATTTTAGCTCTCTAGGGTTTTCTCTCTTGAAGTTTGTTGTATCTTTCTTACTTTTGCCGAGGCATTATCAACTAAGCTTGTAAATTTTGAAATCTCTTTCTTCCAGTAGATTTTCTATGTCTAAATTTTAATTTAAGACTAGGAATCCTTTCTGACCCTTGGACACTGAAAGGAAGCATCTCTCTCTTCCTTTGTTTACTTACCAACCTTTATATGAGCTGGTGAGTCTGGAGGTTAAAGTACAAACTGGAAGTGATAAATCTCCCTGCTAGGTACCTCAGTTATTGAGATCTCCTTAATATGGGAGTCCTTACTATGTCCCTTGGGGAAAATGAAGGATGTGACTGGCTTTGTGGGGTTGGTCATGGGAAATCAGCTGCACTGTGTCAAGTAATTAGGTGAAAGGCACTGATGTCTTCCCCTACTCTGAGCATTTTGATCTGAAGGACTTCTTCATATCAAACCCCTGTGGATCCCTGGAGATTCTGAGAATGTTTCTAAGAATATTTCCCATAACAGAATTCTGGTTACTTCTATTCTTCTTTGTCTGCTATTATGATCCCTGCCTCTCTGAACATCCTTGTGCATGTCTCCTGGTCCACATGTGTAAAGTTCCTTAGAGCATATGTAAGGGTAGAATTGCTGTGTATTGTATGCGTATTTATAGCTTTACTATTTAACTAGTTGTATGAATTTACACCTCCACTATCAGTGTATAATTAATCTAACTAATTGACTTTCTTGTCAGTAGTTGGTATTTTCAGACTTTTTCATTTTTTCCATCTGTTGAGTATTAAATGGTGCCTCTTGGTGCTTTTAAAATGCATTTTACTGATTACTAATAAGGTTGGGAATCTTCACATGTGTATTGGTCTAGTCTGTTTCCTTTTCATAATCTAGCTCTAGCCCTTCCAGTGACAATAAGTTCCTCATTATTTTTATAAATATATAAAAATATGTCTAGATAGAAATAAGTTTATAGGGGTTAGATTTTAGTTTTTACTATCTCAATTTCCTATATAAGTTATATACATTAAAATGATTTCTCCCAGTTTGTTATGTATTTTTATTTTATTTATTTATTTTTTTTGCGGTACGCGGGCCTCTCACTGTTATGGCCTCTCCCGTTGCGGAGCACAGGCTCCGGACGCACAGGCTCAGTGGCCATGGCTTGTGGGCCCAGCCGCTCCGCAGCATGTGGGATCTTCCTGGACCGGGGCACGAACCCGTGTCCCCTGCATCGGCAGGCGGACTCTCAACCTCTGCGCCACCAGGGAAACCCTGTTATGTATTTTTAAAAGTGCCTTAGGGTTGATATAATTTTAAGAAACATGTAATAAAATCAATTTATCTATATTTTACTTTTTTTGCTATTATATTCCTGTTAAGAAATGATTCTTTACCCAAGCTCATAAAAGTAAACTTCTAAATTTTTCACTAGAAGTTAAAATTTTTTCTTGTTCACATTTAAGTACTTATTCTTCATGGAATTAATTTTTGTTATGTGTTATGTGGTCTGGATCCAATGCTGAGTTTTCCCTCTGGATAACCAACCTCACAGGATGATTTATTAAAAACTATACCATTTCCTAAGTGAATTCCAATGCCAACTCCAGTAGATGGATGGGTTGGTTCTGGGCCCTTTGTTTGTGTTCGTTTGCCTACATGTCTGTCCCTGCACCAATCTTACTCTCTTATTTTTACTTAAGTTTCATACCATTTTGGTTAGAGTAGATACTTGATATGAGTTCAATCTTCTTAAATTTGTTAAGACTTGTTTTGTGACCTAACATACGATCTATCCTGGAGAATGTTCTGTTTGTGCTTGAGAAGAACGTACGTGTATTCTGCTGCTGTTGGATGGAATGTTCTATATATGTCCGTAAGGTTCATTTGGCCTAAGTTGTCACTCAAGGTTCATTTCGTCTAAATTGTCACTCAAGTCCATTTTTTCATATTGATTTTCTACATGGATGATCTATTTATTGTTGAAAGTGGGGTAATGGACTTGAGAGTCTCCTACTCTTATTACATTACTTTCTGTTTCTCCCTTCAGATCTGCTAATAATTGTTTTATATATTTAGGTGCTCCAACAGCCATCAATTTCAACAGTGCCCTGGAGCATAAATTCCTCTATAAACTAATCCAATAAAGTTGTGACTCTTTCTATGGGATAGTTTCTGAGGTCAGTGTTTGATATTTGTTCTGACGCCAGTAGGGCACCCCTCAGCTCTCTTATTCCCTGGTTTTTACCTGCAAACTAGCCAGCCTATAGCCTAGGATGTGTCTTCATTAGATCCATGAATTGCCTCCCAATTGCCTTTCATCACAACATCTACTGCTCATGAGAGTGCCTTTTTGTAATTATTTTCAGTTAATTGAAATGATCAGTGACAGTGGAATAAAAATTAAATGTTTATTAACATTTATCATGTTTGAGGAATCAGTTCAGTGTTAACATGGGCAACCATGTAATTCAATTCCTTAATTTCAATGATGAAGAATGAGAAGCTCAAAAGAGTAAGTCATTGGACTAGCCTACAGATCAGGTCCCAGAATTCTGACCTTATGACAGTGAACACTGCTTTTTCCACCCCACTGTATATTCACTAACTGAGCTCCAGGGTAACTCTGATCAAGTGAAAGTTGCTTTGTGTTGGAAGAATATTAGAAGAGGAAATGTTAAGTTGAGGTGTGTGAAATTCGTAGAATGAAGGTTCACTCAACTCTTACTCCAGATACTCTTCTGACCTCAGAAAAACTAATATTTGATTTCCTGGGTTTTGGACTTAGGCAGAATTAAGTATGGATCCTAATAATTATGAACTTATGTTTCTTAAACTCACTAAATCTTAGTCTGCTATTCATTTATTAATTAATTGCCTAGCTGGTTATTCAATGCTAAGAACTACTCTGGGTGCTGAAAATTCAGCAGTTAAGAAAAATTCAAGACTGTCATGATGATAAATAGAGAGATAATACATCTGGAAGTGCTGCTTCTCTAGAGCAAAACCATCAGCACGTGGTAATATGACTTTCCCTTGAATTGTCCTATGACAATCAGCAGGTGGGTTCATGGACTTTTTCACAATTTCCATCTCGTCCACAACAGGTACTCATGCATCAGTATCACGGAGAGTTCAGTGTCATAGCCATTTCCTTCTTTTTAAAACTTGAGCAGGGACTTCCCACAGATGCATGAAAAATATCAGGTTCCCTTTCCTTTTTCCATCCAACACCAAATACTTAGATACCCTCCACTCTGCTTCACAACTACAAAATGTGTTTTTTTTTTTTGGTTCTCTAACATGGAATATCATTTTTTTCCATGAAACTAGGTTGTCAGCCACTCCTCTCACCACATATTCGTCATCCTGCCTCTTCATCTTCTCCCCAAGACCTGGGATCAGATCAGACTTTCTTAAAAGATACATCTGCTTGGAGACAAGTGATGCTGCTTCATTTTCTATCCCTATTGGTTGAAGAGAAAGATTAAAGGGATGGGGATTTCCAGGCACGCTTTCTTTCTTACAATGTTTCAGTATGAAAAGCTGAAATGCTTTCCTAAAAAGGAATTAACCTGGACCTGAAATAACAGATGAGGCAGATTCTGGGTTTGAGGGCTGAGCCTGTAGGTGCTGCTTTTGAAAAGAGAGAAGATGCATTCCTTCTAAAAGGACTCATCTTTCCCTCTTTATCAAATAATATTTCCTAGTGCAATTATGAGAACATTAGTGCTCAGTAAATTCAAACCTTCCTTCCATTCTAACTATCCCTTCTTAACCTTGTAACTGCATCGGGATTACCAAAATGGCTTGGTTCATTTCCGCTTCTATTTGCAGCTATACAATTTTGCTTCGTTGGGGGTAGCTTCACTTTGTATTTTCCCTTCTATTCCTTAAGGAAGACTTTTCTCTCACATCCACCAGGACTCTTCTCCCTGCCTGCATCTTTCATCCTTTATTGTCCCTGCATATCCTTCCATTATATTTTATTTGCCTCTTCTGCTCTGTAATCAATTAACCTGAAACATACCCCCTTTCCTCTTTTCATGACTCTTACTACTTCACATAAATGGAGAACTCCAATCTTTAGTTTTTAAGGTTCTTATAGATTTGTAAAACATTTTATCCATTTTCCCCACTTTTGACAACATATGGCTCCACCAATTTATGCTCTGACTATACGTTATAAACAAATCTATTGAAGCTCTTGTTGTAGTGTATTATAACAAGACTATGTAGGCTCTGAACTCCTAGGAGCAAGATCTACAAATCCCATTCATCCTGGCAATGTCAGCACCTTGAAGAATGCTTCACATAATCTTCAGCACTAATACATTTTTACTAAATTTATAGTCTTCAGAGAGAATATTCTTTTCTTTTTTGAATTCAGAATATAATTCCTGTACTCCTACTCTCACTTCTAAAAATAGTATGAAATGTTATTTGTAGGGTTGTTACAAAGATTAAATGAGATAATTGAAAACTGCTTAATCAGGACCCAAAACTATTGATTTCTTTTTCCATCATTGTCCCTGCACTTTCTCATGATAACCAGCAGGTGGAGAGATGGCCCTTAATACCTCTCTTCTTTCAATCCTGTCTCCACCAGAGATTAAATTTTTACCAGCAATGAGATATTAGCATCATAGCAATTTCCTTTCCATTTAATCCTGTCCAGGGGCTTTCCGAAGATGCCTGAAAAGGAATAAATATCCTGATTATAGCACTCTAGACCCATCTAAATCATGCTTGAAAACCAAAAGGGGAGAGTTCTTGGCAATCCACATAGCCATATCCTGTTTCTTCTCACAAACTCTAGATATTAGACCTTCCTCTCACCACATAACTCATAACTTGTCCTGACTCCACTTTCTCACAAGATCTTGAAACCAGACTAATACTAGGACCATTACAGTAGCATTATTTGGTGGAGACAAATGATGTTACTTCACTTATTGGTTGTATAGGAAGGAAAGTGAAAGAAATGAGAATTTCCATAAAGTATCTTTGTTCAGCAAATTGACCTGCTTCATCCTAGAAGAAAGAGCCTAGGACCCAGGCTAGAGAAGCAGCCTGAGATTGAAGGACTGGATCTTTTGATATTACTCCTGAAAAAAAGAAAAGAGGCAGTTGTTTTTTTTTTTAAACTGAAGTATAGTTGATTTACAATGTCATGTTAGTTTATATATATGACATATATGTATAAATATATATATAAATATATATATAAATGTATATATATATTTCAGATTCTTTTCCCTTACAGGTTATTACAAAATATTGAGTATAGTTCCCTGTGCTATACAGTAACTCTTTGTTGTTTATCTATTTTTTATATAGTAGTGTGTATATGTAAATCCCAGACTCCAATTTATCCCTCCCCTTCCCCCCATTTCCCCTTTGGTAACCATATGTTTATCTTCTATGTCTGTGAGTCTAGAAAAGAGATGGTTCTAAAAACCTCTGCATTTCCTTTCCCTACTCATCCAATAGTAGTACCCTTACAGGTTTGTGAAGACACCAGCCCTCCAGTCTCACTCTCACCTCCCTAGAATTGAAGCTCTTCTTATGCCTATATGACACCTGGGTTACCAACAGTTGATTTTGCTGCTTTGCATTTGTATATCTCAGTTCATCACTTTACTAAAGAAGTAACTGCTCTGCTCAGCCTCTAAGACCTTTTATACAACAGGTCCTCTCTGCCTATCTGCTCTTATTCCACACTGTTCTTCAATGTGGACATTCACTCCAGGCAATCAGGGCTTCTCCTAAAATTTCTTCATTCCTCCTTCCTCCAGTACTTCCAACCCTAAGCCAGTACTGTTTTTGCTCATATGATTCATGATTGTTCCTTTTCCACTGCTGTTCTTCTGAATCATATCTTCCTCCTTCTCTGATTCAAGTCTCACTTCTGCAAACGAACTACATTTTCAAGTTTCTTCTAAATACTCCAACCTATATGAATATACCCTTTTTCTACTATGTTTAAACTTGATTACCTTAAAATAATACCCATTTGTATTTTCATTGCAGTTATAAATGTCTGTCTTCTTTTTTTCTTTTTTTAAATTGAAGTATAGCTGCTGTACAATACGTTGCATGTGTACAATACAGTGATTCACAATTTTTAAAGGTTGTACTTCCTTTATAGTTATTATAAAATATTGACTATATTCCTAGGGTTGTATATTCTTGCAGCTTATTTTACACCTAATAGTTTGTACCTCTAAATCCCGTACCCCTATGTTGCCCCTCCCCAGTGTGATACAACACAGCCATTTCAAGGCTATGATGAGAACTAAGTGAACTAAAGCGTCTGGAAGTACATAATCAGTGCCTTGTAGAAAATAAATGATAATTCATTCTTTGATTTTCCCTTCATTTGTCTGTGCAACCAGAGTTGGGATAGTAGATCTCATTCACAGTCCCCATCGCTTCTAGGTCAGGAACAGCAGGGAGATACCAGCATCACAGCTTTTTATTTGTGCTTGTTAATCATAGCCAGGGACTTCCTACATAGGTATGAAAAGTCAGGCATCATGTCTCTATCAAAATGCCTATCTCCTCCAATCCTCACTCCACACTTTGCTTTACTCTGCAAATACTCTTTCCTCGCTAACCACTTAATCATGTCCTAATTCATTCCTCTAAAGGATATTTCTGGCTTTTATTATCAACATCTAACTTAGTCATTCTGTCCTTTCCTGATTTCTACCCAAGACTTTAAATAAGACCTTCTGGTCAGATGTATCTGCTGGAGATAAGTGATGCTGCCTCATTCTTTATCCCTATTGGTTATAGGGAAAAAACCCCCCAAACAGTTATCTGAGGAAGGATGTGGTTTTTCCAGCAAATCTTTCTCTTTCTCTTTCTTTCTCCAAAATGTCTCACTCAGAAGGAAAGAACCAACTCACAGGCTGATAAAAGGGATGATTTTTCTATCTCCAAAAGGAAAGAAAAGATACTTCTAAAAGATCTCATGTTCCTCCCTTATTCATCAAATATCAGTTTTTTTATATTATACATGACTAGGAGTCCTATATTGTTTATTCCTACTGTCATCACACTTTGTTGTCACACTCTTTGCCCAACCCCTCATAACTAACCTTGGGTTGCTGAAAGTTTTCCTAGTTAATATTTTTTTCTAATCTCATTCCCATCTTTCTAAAAGATGTAATTTTACCATTTTTACAATGACTTATCTAGCATAGTTTAACTCTGCATATCCACTCTCTCATATTGCCCAACATTATTTAGGTAGGATTACAATTCTGTCAAAAAGGACTCTTCACCACCTACTGCCTCCTGACCACTCCCTCCCTCCTACACATATGATTTCACTGTGGTTCCTATTCCCCACATGTCTCTAAACAACCTGAAACATGACCCCTTCCTCTATGTTCTAAGTCTCACTTCCTCCAGAACTCACGTCTCTACAAATGCTTCCTTGTTATTGTAAATTATGTTTTTACTTGGTTTTAATTATTTTGTTTTATCAATTTGGATTTTGATTGTTTTTTTTATAGATGTTTCTACTGTAGGTCTTGTAACATTGTTTTACTTTAATTTTATATTTCTGTCTTTATTGTGGGTTCTAGTTTTCTTAAAAGTACGATCTAAATCATATATATCTTTTTATCCCTAGCATGTGGCTCCAACAATTTCTCCTACATAGACACAGATAACTATTCCTTCCTAGAAAATGAGAGGATGAACTGATTAGTGACCAAGGGTTAACCAGTCCCAGGATCATGTCCCAGATGACACTCTGTGCTCCTTATTTTATAATTTATTATTAATCACAAAAGATTTTCTGGATGCTTGCTCTTTGGGTCTTTTGAATGTCCTTTATTCTACTTTCTCCCAGTCCTCAATATATCCACAAAAAGTCTCATGAAAACTGTATTCTGATATTTTATAGAATTACCTATTTCAGACCCTCTTGAGATTGATCTCTCATCTCCTCATTCTTCTGTACCAAATGAAGTGCAAAGGGTCTAGTGTTAGCCATGTGCTTATTTTGGGCCTCTGGTCAGGAGCTTTCCTAGAATATCCTGTGGGAATCAATAGCTTTGCCCCAGTGTTTTCCCATTATTTTCCCATTATTCACTATCCCTATTTAATGCTGCTGCTGAGGTATTTCTTCTTTTCTTGACTAGACTTTGGTAATCCTGGCCCATGGCACCATCTTGGTTCATTCTCCATATCTTATTGTCCTTCTATGGCTCACATGTGCTACTTCCTGTGAACCATCTGTGCTCTTGGTCACAGAACACAATGCTCAGCTTTTTCCCCAGGTCCTATTCCTTCTCCCAAACATTTGCATTTAAAAAATGTTTCTTCTCGGGCTTCCCTGGTGGCGCAGTGGTTGAGAGTCTGCCTGCCGATGCAGGGGACACGGGTTCGTGCCCCGGTCCGGGAAGATCCCACATGCCGCGGAGCAGCTGGGCCCGTGAGCCATGGCCGCTAAGCCTGCGCGTCCGGAGCCTGTGCTCCGCAACGGGAGAGGCCACAACAGTGAGAGGCCCGCGTACCGCAAAAAAAAAAAAAAAACAAAAACACACACACACAAAAAATGTTTCTTCTCTATCTCCCTTTTCTACACTTACCTTCTTTTATCTGCCCTAATATTCACAAAAATATTTCCAGTTCTCTTGGGACCTTTCATTAAAAAAAAAATGTTGAGGCAGTCCAAGATGCCCATGTAGGAAGACCCTGAACTCACCTCCCATGAACACACTGAATCTACTGCTCTATATGAAACAGTTTCCTCTGAAAAAGACCTGAAGTAGCGGAGCAGCTACTTCACATTGCAGACAAGAAAAGGGCCACACGGAGGTAGGTAGGAGAGGCTGAGACTAGGTCTCGCCATAAACCCCAACCCTGACGCAGCAACCGTAATAGGGAGGGAACCCATAGGCCTAGAGATTCTTTCTGAGAAGCAAAGTGTTCGTACCTCGACAAGGCATCCAACTTTTAGTACCTGTACCTGAGAGACAACCCTCCAAAACATCTGGCTTTGAGAACCTACAAGACCTGTGGGACACTGGCAAACTGAGAAGACACGCTTAAAAGGGCTTATGCACAGATTCACTTGCCCCAGGGTCTAACACAGACGCAGTCATTTCAAAAGGGCCCAGACTTTACTGAAAAAGATTTATTGCTAATCTTTTTTTTTAAACATCTTTATTGGAGTATAATTGCTTTACAATGGTGTGTTAGTTGCTGCTGTATAACAAAGTGAATCAGCTATATATATACATATATCCCCATATCCCCCTCCTCTTGCGTCTCCCTCCCACCTTCCCTATCACACCCCTCTAGGTGGTCACAAAGCACCAAGCTTATCTCCCTGTGCTATGCAGCTGCTTCTCACTAGCTATCTACTTTACATTTGGTAGTGTATATATGCTTCTTATGAACCTAGGGGCAGGACAGGAATAAAGACGCAGATGTAGAGAATGGATTTGAGGACACGGGGTCGGGGAAGGGTAAGCTGGGACGAAGTGAGAGAGTAGCATGGACATATAGACACTACCAAATGTCAAATTGTTAGTGGGAAGCAGCTGCACAGCACAGGGAGATCAGCTCTGTGCTTTGTGACCACCTAGAGGGGTGGGATAGGGAAGATGGGAGGGAGACGCAAGAGGGAGGAGATATGGGGATATATGTATATGTATAACTGTTTCACTTTGTTATAAAGCAGAAACTAACACACCATTGTAAAGCCATTATACTCCAATAAAGATGTTTAAAAAAAACATATATATCTATGGAATCTAAAATTCAAAAAATTTGAGTTATTTGTCCAGTGCCACATTGTTAGTTCTAGAACTTAGATTATATTATCAAGTCTGAGTATATAGAAATTCCCTTTCTTCTAAGTCAGCATACCCCTTTTGTGTTAGATTTATATATACCACATTATTATATATAAAATGTTCTGCTCTTATTTGCTCAAAATGGTAACTAGTGATTAAATTATTTGAAGACAATGCCAAATGATGATGAAGATATTACTTGCTTTAGGAAGTTAAGGAATAAAAAGATCTTGTGAGCTTGCTATCATAGGGTTATAAAAATAAAAATGTCAATATATTTATTGAGTATTTATTATATGATCAGCACTAGGAAGTGCCACTCTTTAATTTCACACTTAAAAATATACTGTGAGGGGCTTCCCTGGTGGCGCAGTGGTTGGGAGTCCGCCTGCCGATGCAGGGGACACGGGTTCGTGCCCCGGTCCGGGAGGATCCCACATGCCGCAGAGCGGCTGGGCCCGTGAGCCATGGCCGCTGAGCCTGCGTGTCCGGAGCCTGTGCTCCGCAACGGGAGAGGCCACAACAGTGAGAGGCCCGCGTACTGCAAAAATAAATAAATAAGTAAAATTATATATATATATATATATATATATATATACTGTGAGGGATATACTATCATCAAATCTGTTTTGGAGATCAAGAAAAAAGGCTCATGGATGCTAAAACTGACATAAGTAGAAGAGCTCATCTTCAAATTCAGAAGTTCTGATTCTACAGCTTGGGATTCTAACCACCATTAGTGGATAGTGGCTTGATTGTGTCTGAATTACTGACAAAATTTCTGATGTTCATATGCACAGTGTGTGTCTTGGACGTGTGTGTGTGTGTGTGTGTGTGTGTGTGTGTGTGTGTGGAGGGGTGCTGCAAGGTCTGCTAGATCCAATACAAAAGAGACATACCTACTGTATAGCACAGGGAACTCTGCTCAATGTTATGTGGCAGCCTGGATGGGAGGGGCGTTTGGGGGAGAATGGTTACATGTATATGTAGGGCTGAGTCGCTTTGCTGTGCACCTGAAACTATCACAAATTGTTAATCGGCTATACTCTTATATAAAATAAAAAGTTAAATAAATAAAATAATAAAATAAAAAATAAGATGTAAATGTCTCTTTTTTGTTGTTATTGACAAAAAAGAGACATTTACATTAAAAAAAGAGACATTTACAAAAAAAGAGACATTTACATTCATTCTGCATTTATTAGTTGAAAAGTCCATATGTGTCCACACTTTCTGCAGCCTGCCATGGGCATGTGTTAAAGAATACAAAGAAGAAGTACTAAATATCCTCCTCCTTCTGAGGCTACATTAGCAAGTTGGGCTAAGGTTGCCAAATTAAATACAGGATGCTCAGTTAAATCTGAAGTTGTGATAAACAACAGTAATTTATCAAAATCGAAATTTCACTGGGAATCCTGTATTTTTATTTCCTAAATCTGGCAACCTTAAGTTGGGGACAAGAACTGGACAAACAGTGCTAACCATACAAGCTACAGTGAGCAGTAACTTCACACATTTTAATTTTGTAATGCTGTTGTCATGTGTTGATAAGATACTTGAGAATTTCTGAACAGTAAAATAGACCTGGTCTGACCCAGAGTACCCTTCTTTCTGCCATCATTTCTAGGTGATGGTCTCTACTTAAAGTCTGGGGACCTGCTCATTTTTTTGTAAACGGTCTATATGAGAATATCATCATCTTCTTAGTTTCTCCCCTTCTAAGGAGACTTGACTACAGAAACAAGTTCTACATCTGGCCAAGGGTGGTAATTTGATGCCTACTTGTATTGTTGGAACTAGGAGACAAAGTTAGAAAATGAAATCGTTGAGGCAGGAACAGGAATAAGATGTCTGTGGCTGTAATTTACTACTATAGATAAGTAGTGGACCAGAGGCAGAGAAATTAAGAAAAAAGATGATGTGAAGGATAAACTATGACTTTGCAATTGGTTGGCAAGCAAAGAAATAAATAAACCTTGGTCCTGAACAAATTAATTTTCCTGGAAAAACAGCTCTTCAGTGGGTCTGGATTCTTAAAAAATATAAATTTCAGTGGGACCAAGATTTTCAACAAATGTAATGTCGGCTGCCGCTTGGGGCTGAGGCCTGACTGAGCGGCGGTGTCTCCCGCAGAGAATTTCCTGCTCCAGTTTAAGAGCTACTGTTACTTCACCAACGGCACGGAGCGGGTGCGGTGCATGACCAGACACATCTATAACCGGGAGGAGTACGTGCGCTTCGACAGCGACGTGGGCGAGTACCGGACGGTGACCGAGCTGGGCCGGCGGACCGCCGAGTACTGGGACAGCCAGAAGGACCTCCTGGAGCAGAAACAGGCCAAGGCGGACACGTACTGCAGACACAACTACGGGGCTGTGGAGTGCTTCACGGTGCAGCGGCGAGGTGAGCGCGGGGCTGGGCGGCCAGCGGGCGGGGGCGCAGTGCGTGTGAGTGTGTGTTTGAAACAAGGACAGAGACAGAGAGACACAGAGAAGGAGACAGAGGAGACTGCGTTCGGTAGGCGGGGAGTGTGTAGGGCTGTGAGCAAGTACAAGTTAGGCGGGTTCCTGTGAGAGCCTGTTGTCTGGAGACCGTGTGTGATTTCGTCAGTGACTGTGAGAGGGGAGAGAGCGTGTGTGGTGTGGGGAGGCCCGGGAGGGAGGGGAGGTGTGGCGGGAGGGGTGCAGGAGGGAGGCTCCGGGCGTCCTTGGTGGTCCCTGTGGGGGAGGGGAGGGAGGGGAGGGGAAAGGGGAGGGGAGGGGATAGGGGAGGGGAGGGGAGGGGAAAGGGGAGGGGAGGGGAGGGGAAAGGGGAGGGGAGGAAACCCCAACTGGGGTGGGCGGTTAGAGATGCGGGAGGGACTTCAAGGTGTCTATGGTTGGGGGAAGGTTTGGGGGAGGAGAGGTGAGGAAAGTGAAAGGATTGGGAGCCTGTGAGGAGAAGAGTCACAGCGTGCTCTGGGTACACACCCTCTTACTCCTGACACCCCGGAAATAAGTGTGCCGCGTCTGTCTGTGTGTAGGAGCACTTCACTGAGAAAAAGGTGTCAGACTACTTTTTGACAGGTGCGGGCAGGGGAGCCTCTGCGGCTCCTCTGATCTTCCTGAGACTTCTTCTAGGTCTAAATTTTTCGCCTTTTTTTTTTCTTAGCCTATATATTTTTACATAGTTGAAATGACTGTGTAATCAGCTTTTGAATTATAATTGTGTTAACACACTGATGTTACTATTTTTATAACGCTAATAGTGTTCGAGTAGTTACATAATATTTCTTTTTATAAGTGTAACAATTCACCTCACAATCTCCTTTATCAGATCTTGTTTCAAAGATATATAGTGCCAAGTACTCAGTTAAAAGTTACATTTTTTATTTTAAATTTATATTTCTTTGATTCCTAAAGTTCTTGAATATCTCTCACATATTTATTGGCCCCTTGTTACTGCTCTATTATTTATTCTCTATTATTTCTGGGGTCCTGGTGTTTTTCTCAGTGATATAGATTCTCTATGCAGCAAAATTAACACTGTTGATATTTGATTCAGCTTTCTATCCGTAAGAGACAGAGCCTGGATTTGAACCCAGGCAACATGGATTCAGAAATGACACTTTTAATTAAATGCCTTGCAAAGAGTTGTAAACACATCAACAATAAACTGCTTCATGCAATGGGAAAAAAAGACACACAAGTATCCTCAGCATCTCTAAAATCTAATGGGTCCATGCGGTAAGGGTTAAATTCAGGATCATGGTACTAACTCCTAAAGTTGGGCCACATGGCCACCTTTGAGGGAGACCTGCCCAAGGCTGCAGTCTGGGACTGGAGAGTGGATGCAGAAAGGCAGCCAACCAACAAGACTTACTCTGTCTCCCTCACTTATCCCCTCTACCTTTTTCTCTCCTAGTGGCGCCTACAGTGACTGTGTATCCTGCAAAGACACAGCCCCTGCAACACCACAACCTCCTGGTCTGCTCTGTGAATGGTTTCTATCCAGGCCATGTTGAAGTCAGGTGGTTCCGGAACGGCCAGGAAGAGGAGGCGGGGGTGGTCTCCACAGGCCTGATCGCTAATGGAGACTGGACCTTCCAGACCATGGTGATGCTTGAAACAGTCCCTCAGAGTGGAGAGGTCTACACCTGCCAAGTGGAGCACCCCAGCCGGACCAGCCCTGTCACAGTGGAATGGAGTGAGAAGCTTTCTGGCCTCATAAGTTCCCCAGCCACCAAGGAGGGGGTTTTGATTACCACTGATTGTCAGGTTTCTCCTCTCCCTGAACCATATTTTTATTTGCTTCATGTTCTTCTCTTTTTCAGCACAAGTTACTGGGAGTAGCCCTGTGATATCCTGTGATAGAAACCCTCTGATAGTTTGTAGATATCCTTTGATAGTTTCTATAAATACCTATACCCACTGGTGAGACAATTCTGCCTGGCAGGCAGAGAAGAAGTGTCCCTGTTCTGAGCCTCCATGATAGCACAATTCATGGTCACCCCATTGCCCAAGGCACCAGACCCTTGGGCAATGTAAGGCTGGGCTTGTGCTTCTGACACTGTTTCTCTGAGATGTTCCCTGTGATCTGAGAAGGGGCACATCCTCTACAATGTAGGGACCTTCCTGACATGAGGGGAGTCCAACCTCAGTTCTGCCTTTTATTAGCTCTGCCACCCTAGACAAGCTCCTTAACCTCATTCAGCCCCAGGGTCCTCATCTATCAGATACTGAAGTCTTGTGGCCTTATGTCAGGGCTGTAATATTTAAATGAATTCAGTGCCTTAACCTTGAAGCTACTCAGTGTGATTTAAAGATGTTTTCCTGGGAATGGACAATTACTCTATTTCTTCCAGGGAAGCCTTCTTTCCCCATTCTCAAAGCTCTCAGTCTTAGAGACTGAAATAGAGAAGTTGGATTTGGGATAAAAATCACTAAAACTAGCCTCTTTTCCCAGGGGCACAGTCTGAATGTGCTCAGAGCAAGATGCTGAGTGGAACTGGGGGCTTTGTTCTGGGTCTGCTCTTCCTTGGGGTGGGGCTGTTCATCTACTTCAGGAATCAGAAAGGTAAGGAACCTGTTGGCAGCTGAGACTCCCAACAGACGTTTTGGGGAAGAAATATGACTTTGACCGGTTAGTTCTCTCTATATCAATGACCCTGTATAAAATCTTTCTTTACCTAGTTGACCTCAAATTTCCTGGAAATCCAGAAATTGACAGTCCATGGTTAGCTGTGGTTGAAACATAAAAGGTGATGGCCTACAGAGATAAGAAAAAGGTTAACATGCATGGAGATTTTGGGTGGAGATCCTGGGGCAAATGCAGGAAGAGACACGGGGTGATGAAATTACACTGGATTTGTGTGACAGAAGCTTCATCCTCTCAGTGTCTGTTCTCTCTACCCTGGCATCATGTGAAGTGGGTTGTGGTGTTAGAGAAGTCTTAGGAGAGTTGTCTGGGCCCAGGGACATTGTGTTTGGGGATAGATTTACCTCCGTATCTTTTAAGTATATATCTTCCCTCCTCTTTTCCAGAACATCCTGCACTTCAGCCAACAGGTAATGCTCTTTAACTCTCTTTTAGGATCATATTTAGTCTCGCTATAACAGATGGTAGAAGTGACAAGACAGGAGACAGAAATAATGAGAAAGACTTTGGATCTGACTTCTGATCAAGCAGTTTACATTAAAGCTTCTTCTCTCCACTAAACAGAGGGCTTGAACTCTAAGAGTGGCTTTGGCTCAGGGAGACTTAAGAATTTTTCCCCTTCTTACTGCAGTGCTTTAACATGAAGGCCTGAGAAACAGAGAGAGGGAAAAAAGCTGCTTGTAAAGTTAAGACAGGAAATGACACTGTCCTCTGTCTCCTGCAGGACCACCTCCGCTGAAGAACCTTCTGTCCCGGCTTCTTCATGGCCTAAACAGGTCTCCTGCTTAGCTCTTATTCTTCCAAAACGAGAGTGTTTATCAGGATCTGGTTTGCTCCTGGTTGAGTGACCCTGCAGAAAACGTCCTTCTTGCTGGTTTCCTCAGCCCCTGCGTTTGACCTGGACATTCCTCCTATTGTTTGCAACACCTTATCTTCATTCTTTCCTGGTTCCCTCTGTTTTCAATCTTTACTGCCTCCTGTGCACCTGATCTCATCTTCTGTCCATATTATTATATAATGTTTTTCTCAAATAAATATGGAGTAACAATCATCTGCTTCATACAGTTTCAAGGAAAGAAGAAGAAAGAAAAGAGAAAGGGAGGATTTCATCGCAAAACTATTAATGGTTATTATTTATATTCCTGAATTTTGGTCACTTGTGGAACTGGAGGTTTCCTTGTTTCTCTCCCTGTTTTTTCCTCGAGTTTTCTGCATTTTGTCATTAGGCATGTTTTCCTGAGCTAGGAGAAAGCCCTTAATTGACCCTATCATGACGGTTTCCTGCATCTTTGTAATCTCAAAGATAAGCACACTTTATAAAAATCTGTTATTATTTAAAAATTGCGAAATTTATAATCATGCTCTTTTTCTCTTTTTCCATGATTTTTAAAGAAAGTATCTAATCCTGGGTTAGTTCACACCTTGATCACCTCTTTAATTAGACTAATGGTGGGCTTCAACATTTGTCTTTTTCTGTCACTCAGATAAACATCAGTGACATGCTGACTCTTTGGCTGGGATGCATTCTTCCCCATAAATAGGTTTTGGAAGGCCATCAGGACAGAGCCACAACTCATGTCAATAAGATGCATTTCTGAGGCCCTCCAGTTTCTGTCACAAACTTACTGTCTTTCAAGGGAAAATCCTGTATGGATCTTATCTCAGCAGAAATCAGAGACAATTCTGAGAAACAAAGGAAAATTTATGAATACAGGGATGTTCATTCAAACAATGAAATATCCTGCAGTTGGAAGACAAATGAGAATCTCTGTTATGGAATAATCCCCAAAATGCACTTTCAGTAGGTATAAGAGATTTGTATAGTATACAACATTTAAAAAAAATAAGATACAGGAGGAGAATAGAAATATATAACTATACCCATTCTATCTATCTATCTATCACTTACTTACATTTGTAAATATAAACAATGGCAGGATTTTTTTAAAAAAATGGTTGCCTTTAGGGCCAGATGAGAGAATAGGTTGAAGGGGACAAATATGAAAGCCAGACTTTTTGGAATATATTTAATAGTTTTAACTTGAGGGACATTCAAATATTTTATGTAATAAAAAATTTAAATCAAAAGTTTAACAAGGAGATACATAAAAACTAAAAACAAACTGGAATGATTAAAACAAACTTGACAAAAAGTATATGATGGGAAACAAGCTAGAAAAGTAAATCAAACTTTTTTTGACCCTTGCATAAAAGATTGTGGAACTATAATTGTAAATAAGTATATAGTTCTAAATTCCAAAGACTTTAATAATGTAAGCGAGTTGGATAGGCTCAGAGAAAGGTAATTAAACTGGTTAAGAAGATGGTGGGTTCTGCTATTGTATTCCATCTGAAGAGTCAGTTTCAAATGTAAATCAAATCTAAACAGTAGTTAATAGATTCAGAAGTTTATTTCAAAGTAATAGTTGAATTCTCCACAGTCAGACATAACTATTATTTTATTTTCAAGCAAATTAAAAGCTTATTTTTGCATATGTTAATTATACTGTGTTATTTGTGTGAAACAGGTTATCATCCTGTAGGAGTTTGATAAACCAGTAGTCATGTCTGCAATGTGCATACAGTTGGGATAAGTTCTATTTGATCCCAGGGTTGCACCTTCACTGTCACTTTGTTCTCTGGGATGAAAAAATAAGTTGTCTCAGTTTATTTGAGACCTGTGGTGGGAAATGATAAGGTAGAAGTAAAGTATACGGTATGCATATATCTATGAAGATGGTTTCTAGCAAGTAGCAGATAATCCAATCTAACTGGCTTTACTTTTCTTTAAGTTATTTATCTCACATAACAGATAGACCCAAGGTAGGGAATCTCCAGAGTTGGTCAATTCATCAGGCCAGTTGCATCACCAATGATCTTAAAGGCAAGAAAAGAGAACTGTTTCTTCTCGTGTGGTTTTATAAGGAGCAACCAAACTTCTTGCAGAGTTTTCCCAATAGACCGACTTCCCCACACATTCGGAGGACCATGGATTACAACGGTAGGCTCAGACAAACCTTGATTCATCCTTTGTGACATGGGCCTGCCTCCCGTGATACACAAGGGAAGAAAAGGTTTAAAATCATCTTTTTTAGAGAGAAAGAAATGGTCCATGGGTAAGGAGGATGATTTTAGGGTATGGAAGTATTAGATTGTGTTTTTAGTGATTTCCTTATGAAGGATGATAGATATTTAATGGACAGCATCATTGCAAGGATTTTTTTTTAGCATTGAGACTTAAATATCAGCCGTAAGCCACTTCCTTGCCCCCAAAAAGCAAGCAAGCAGGAGGATTATTTACTTGATTTTAGAGCATATACTGACTCTTAATTTTGTGAGGAAAAGTATATTTTCCAGGGAAATTTTTTTTAAAGACACATAATGAGGAATGACTCACTTTTTAAAATGCTAAAACCTATTATACCTCTATTTCATTAAGCACTTTTTGGCATTCATTCATTATTTGTTATACACACCAGTAAAACAAAGTCCAGAATTAGATCCCTGGACATTTGAGGTTTAGATTTGTATAGAGAGTTTCAAGTTGTTTGTCAGGTATAGCGCATACTCATTCCTTTAAACAAAATGGATACTTCACAAATATGCATGTGCAGATGTTCATAGCAACATTAGTTATTATAACACAAAACTGGAAACAAGCCTAGTATCCATCAGTCAGTGAATGGAAAAACAAAATGCACTGTATCTATACAATGGAAAACTATTTAGCAATAAAAAAGAACAAGTGAAACACATTTAAAGGAATTGATGATACATGATGCAAAATGGATGAACTTCAAAAATATACTAAGTGAAATAAGCCAGACACAAAAGACTACTTGTCACATGATTCCATTTACATGAAACATCTAGAAAAGGCAAATTTATAGACTGAAAGCGAATCAGTGGGTCTCTAGGGCTTGGGGTGGGGGTGGGAATTAACTGTAAACAGGAAACTTTTTGGGGTGACAGAAATGTTCTAAAACTGGATTGTGGTGATAGTTGCACATATCTATAAAATTACTAGAAATTTCCCAGTTGAGTATGATGTAAACTGTGGGTTTGCCATAATTAGCCTTTATTATGTTCAGCTCTGTTACTTCTAGATCCATTTTATTGAGAGTTTTAATCATAAATAGGTATTGAATCTTGTTAACTGCTTTTCATACATTTATTTAAATAATCATGTAAGTTTTATCCTTCAGTTTTTAATATGGTGTATCATGTTGATTGATCTGCTGATGTTGAAACATCCTTTCATCCCTGTAATAAATCCCACATCATGGTGTATGGTCCTTTTAATGTATTGTTGCATTTGGTTTGTTAATATTTTGTGGAGGATTTTTACATGTATGTTCATCACAGAAATTGGCCTGTAATTTTTTTTGTGTGTGTTGTATCTCGTTTTTCTATCAGGGCAATGTTGAATCATAAAATGAGTTAGGAAGCATTCCTTCCTCTTCAATTTTTTGGAATAATTTGAGAACAGTACGTATTAAATCATTGAATGTTTGGTAGACTTCATCTGTGAAGCCATCTGGTCTTGGATTTTTGTTTTTTGAGAGGTTTTTGATTACTCTTTCAATCTCTGGGCTGGTGGTTGGTCTATCAGATTTTCTGTTTCTTCATGAGTCAGTCTTGGAAGGCTGGGTGATTCTAGGAATATGTTTATTCTTCTAGGTTGTCCAATTTGTAGGTGTATAATGTTCATAATATTCTATTATAGTTCTTTGTATTTCTGTGTTATCCGTTGTTATTTCTCCTCTTTCATTTCGGATTTTATTTATCAGATCCTTTTCTCTCTCTCTCTCTTTTTTTTTTTTCTTAGTCTAGCTAAAGATTTGAGAATTAAAAAAGAAAAAGTTTTGCCAATTTTGTTTATCTTTTCAGTGAATCAGCTCTTAGTTTCATTGATCCTTTCTGTTGCCTTTTTACTCTCTATTTCATTTATTTCCACTCAGATCTTTAATATTTGCTTCCTACTGTCTTTGGCATTCATTTATTCTTCTTTTTCTAGTTCCTTTAGGTGTAAGGTTAAATTGTTTATTTGAGATTTTTCTTGCTTCTTGAGGTAGGCCTGTATTGCTATAAATGTCCCTCTTAGTATTTCTTTTGCTGCATCCAAAGGTTTTGGTATTACATATTTTAATTTTCATTTATCTTTAGGTACTTTAAAAATTTCTTCTTTGATTTCTTCATTGACCTAACGGTTATTTGGTAGCATGTTGTTCAGTCTCTGCGTATTGGTGATTTTTCCAGCTTTCTTCTTGTAGTTGATTTCTATTTTCATACCACTGTGATCAGCAAAGATGCTTGCTATGATTTGAATCTTCTTAAATTTATTGAGACTTGTTTTGTGTCTCAACATATGGTTTATTCTTGAGAATGTTCCATGTGCACTTGAGAAGAATGTGTATTGTGCTGCATTTGGATGGAACGTCTTTACAAATATTTAAAATCCATCTAGCCTAATGTTTTATTTAAAGCCACTGTTTCTTTGTTGATTTTCTGTCTATATGGTCTATCCACTGATATAAGTGCAGTGTTAAAGTCCCCTACCATTATTGTGTTGAGTGTTGATTTCTCCCTTTAGATAGATTAATACTTGGTTTATATATTTTGGTGCTCCTGTGTTATGTGCACATATATTAATAACAGTTTTGTCTTCTTAATGAATTGTTCCCCTTATCATTATAAAATGTCCATCTTTGTCTCTTTATCTTTTTTGGCTTGATGTGTGTTTTGTCTGATATGAGTGAGGCTCCACCCATTTCCTTTTGGCTGCCATTTCCTTGGAGTATCATCTTCCATCCCTTCACTTTGAGCCTGTTTGTCTTTATAGCTGAGGAGAGTCTCCTTAGAGGCAGCATATAGTTGGGTCTTGTGTGTTAATCCATCCATCCACTGTGTGCCTTTGATTGGTGAATTCAATTCATTTACATTTAGGGTGATTACTGATAAATGAAAACCTAGCACTAACATTTTGTCTTCTCTTTTCTGGTTGCTCTATATCTCCATTATTTCTTTTCTTTGTGTCTCTGTCTGCCATTTTAGTTTGGCGGTTTTGCATAATGTTTTTCTCAGTTTCCTCTTTTTTGTTTCGTGTGTCTGCTCTAGGTTTATGTCTTTTGGTTACCTTGAGGTTTGTATAGAATGTCTTACAGATAAAATAGTCCTTTTTCTGTTGATAGCATCGTATCTCCATTTGCCCATATGGGTTCCATCCTTCTCCTCTTGTTCTCTTATGTTTCTGTTGTCTAAAATTATCCCTTTCCATGTTGTGAGCTTGTTACCAAATTGAGGCAGCTATAGCTGTTTTTACTGCTTTTTTTCCTACCTTTCCCCTTCATGCTATAATGAAGTGTTTTAAGATCTGTTGTGATATAGAGTTGCAATTTTCTGATTCTGTCTGTCAGTATATCACCTTACTTAAAGTTTTGTATACTTTTGCCTTTATGTCTCAGGTAGAAGGGCACTTTCAACTTTTCTTGTAAGGTTTATGTTGGTGACCTCCTGCGGCTTTTGTTTGTCTGGGAAAGCCTTTACTTCTCCTTCATATCTGAATGATAACTTTGCTGGATAGAGTATTCTTGGCTGACAGTTTTTACCTTTCAGAAGTTTGAGTTTGTCATTTCACCTTTCTGTCGAGTTTCTGCTGAGAAACCTGCTGATAGTCTAATGAGGGTTCCTTTGGAGTATACCATCCTTTTTCCTTGGCTGCCTTTAAAATTCTTTCTTTGTCATTAATTTTTGAGAGACTTAATGTAATGTGTCTTGCAGAGGTCTTTTTGCATTGAGATAATTAGGTTTGTTCTTAGCTTTGTGGACTTGCATATCCAGTTCCTTTCACAGGTTTAGGAATTTCTCAGCTATTATTTCGTTGAATAAACTCTTTGCTCCCTTCTCCCTCTTTTTTTATTTTTTTTTGTGATACCCATTATCCTAATTTTCCCTTTGTAAAAGAGTCAAATAATTCTGATAGAATTTCTGCATTTATTTTTAGATCTTGAGTCTCTTTTCTCTTCTACTTGTATCATTTCTAGATTTCTGTCTTCAAACTCATTAAGTCTCTCTTCCATATGGTCTCCTCTATTTCCAATGCTTTTAATGCATTCTTCATCTCATTTATTGATTTCTTCAGCTCTAGGATTTCTGTTTTTTTCTTTTTAGAGTTTCTACCTCTTTTGTAAATATTCCTTATGTTCATTAATTTTATTCCTGAGCTCACTGAACTGCCTTTCTGGATTTTCTAGTAGCTCGTTATTTTGAAATCTCTGTCAGATCACAATAGTCCATGACTTTAAGTTTGGTTTCTGGAGAATTGCCATTTTGTCATTTTCTCTTTGTGGTACCATGTAACAATGGTTCTTCAGGGTGGTTGAAGAGTTGTTCCTCTGCTGGTGTATTTGAAGTAGTGAACACCTTTCTTCTTCAGGTAAAGCTTTAAAAAAATTTTAAAACTTTAATTCTGAGTTCTTTCTGTGGTTTCCAGTAGGTGGTGCTACAGCACAGGTTTTTGGTTTCTCCTACTAGCGCTGCCTCTGATTATGTTTGAGAGTTGGCAATTTCCACCTCTCACTGCCTCTGTCAGAGGTGTTGGCCACCTAGTACCCTCGTTGCTACTGCTTGTACTTCCTGGGTCATTGGTACCTTGCAGCTGCTAGTGTCACTGGCATTGCCACCTGGGGCAATGGGATGATGGGCACTTCTGGATGGAGCATGGGGGTCTCCTGAGTCACAGGCTCTGCTGCTGTTGGGAGGGGAAGAAGAGGGTGGGGGGAGGGGGGCCAGGGTCAAGGGCTTTTCTACTCTGTCCTGAGTTGTCAGGTACACTGGAACCACCACTGTGGGCAGAGGCCGGGGGGATGGAGTTGTGGGTTCCTCTGTGATGGAAGGATGGGGTTGTAAATCCCCCTACTGCTGCTGCCTAGTTCCCTGTGGCTGTGGGCACTGTTGTGGCCAGGAGGCTAGAGTCCTGTGCTCCACCTCCCCTGTGGCTGCTGGGTTCTCTAGGGCTGTGAGCTCAGCTGCTTAGGCTGGGGGCGCTGGATCACAGGCGCCACCTTCACTGTTTTCCCGCTTTGCCTCCTTTGTGTGTTCCAGTCCACCCACCTGCAGATATATAGATGTGTGGAATTCTCCGGCATCCTGGTGTGTCAGGCAGGGCCATCTTTGTTGAGTTGTGGATGTTTCAGTGGTTGTAGATGAGGGGGACAGACAAAGGAAACATCTCACTCCACCATGATGATGATGATGTTACTCTCACCGTTTCTTATTAATAATATTTTTTCCTTAAATGAAGAGACCACTGACCTGCTTCTCACTAAGTTCCAGTTTAGTGGTGGTAGCTTCCGAAAACTACAGAGAATATTCTGAGACTATTTGGACAAGACTCATTCTACGCCAACTGGCTTGCTGACAACTAAGACCCCATTTTCCCCAATGTATTGCAACCCTTCAGGCTTACTACAAGTGAGTCCTAGGCTGTGACGATTAGTAGTACTCAAGGCATTCTGTAATGATACAAATTTCAGTCCTCCTGTTGTTCAACAAGTCTGTGCTTCTGATGCCACTTGTTTGCTTGCACGAGTGTTGCAATTTATTTTCCATAAAAACAAACCTGTTGTCTCACACAACAAGAGCAAAGACTAGAACTTCTGTACTGATAACCACTCTCTTCCAGAAACCAGTATAACTGCCTTTTCTTCAGGAAATAAGCCTTTATTTGACACTTCTCTTACAGAGCAGAAGCTGAGCAGGATTGCTTCTCCTCTTGCCTTCCGTGAAGGAGCTCAGCCTCAAGATCACCTGTGGGAGCAATGGTTCGGTGACAATTGCTGCATTGTTTTACGTGAACTGTCCTTCTATTGAATTAATATTGCAGAAAAGTTGAAATATATAATATTTAGAGCAGCACATTTTTATTATTCATAAATGTATACAACGTACAGAATTTAGGTCATTGGTTCATTCTCTTTTAAAATAAATCTGTAAGATTTGTATATTGTACGTGAAATTTATATGAAGAAGTTTTGGTAGTGCTCTCTTTAACTATGTTTCAGTATATATATTATACAATTAGTAAATTGCACATCAAACTTATATGAGCAAGTTTTGATACTGTTCTCTTTAATTCTATTTCAGTATGTTCTTGATATAGAATTACTTTTCTTTGCCATTCTTTTTATCCTATAATCTAAGGGGAACCTTAGTTTGACTTTCTCAGATTTTCACATGTCACAACTAGTTAATTCTGTGTAAATTATGATTTCCTCTTGGTCAAATTAAGCATGAGATTCTTATGGTTGCAACTGCACAATATCCAATAGTACTGAACTATCACTGGAGTCTTAGGGACATAGATTGTTCTGGAATCCAGGGACAATAGTGACTTCTACCCAACCTCTCCAAGAATTTTGAATTTTCCACATTAATAGAAATATATTATTCCATGGTAAGCAAGATACTATTTCTATTCTACTCCAAAATGTTCAGATTAACACTACATTATGCCAAGAAATCTAAAATAATGATTGGGGACCATGGATTAGATTTAGGAATTTGGAGGCCTCTGCAACCTCAATAAGCAGGAAACTTGTGGGGAACAACGGGCATTATTACATAAGACAAATGCAAACACTGTCATTTCCAGAGGAGGGTTACAATGTTGATGAAGGGAAATTTTAAAGAATTACAATTGCTATACTGTAGCTACTTCAATTTACATGATGCTGCCAGTCATTAAAAGGAGTAGTTTTATTGATACACATATCCGTGAATTAAAGTGATAAAAATAGTTTAAATGTAAGGGACATTATTTTCTTTAGAAATTAAATCTGAGGTGGTATGATGTGATGGCTGAGTTTGCAGGGTTTGAAATCACATGTAACTTGGCTCAATCTGGAGTGTACCATTTACTAGTCTTGTATCCTTGCAAAGATTATCTAACCTCCTTCCACTATTTTATTTTCTCCATTTGCAGGATTAAAAAGGGTACTTGAATCACTGAGATGACATGAGAATTACATTTTAAAAAGACATGTATAAAGTCTTTGTATAATTCTGGGTACTAAGTAAAGCTCTCAAAATTTACTCAATAAATTTTAATCATTTTAAAGCAGCATGATGAGTACGGTCACTAGAAATATTAAGGCACATAAAGAATGGCTTGGGCAGAGGTGTGAATTAATGCATAATTTTAAATAAATAGTTGCATTTAAAGTCCATTCTAAATCTGAAATATTATATTTATGTTAATATAATGTGTAATAATAATCTAAAAGTAGAATTACATTTTTAAGATTATATGACTACATCAAAGGGTATAATTCGTAGTTTTTTCATAGGGTTCTATTTATGAACACTCCATAATGTATTCATTAGCAACATCTTCTTATAATATCTTCTGGGGATAAAGCAAGAGAAGGTGAATTATAAGAGGACATGTTCCCAAGAAAGTAAGAAAATCCTAATGGGAGCCAAGAATAAGGAATTGAACGTATTTTACATAAAATATTAATTATTCTAAAGAGGAGGTGTTGTGTCAAAGGCTGACTTTGACTTTTTATCGATCTTTCAGTCACTTGCAAACTCTGATCAGTACAGCTGGCTTTATCACACTGTTAAGTTAAATGTTACAAAGATGCCTTCAAGATCTTCCATTCCATGCAGATTGCCTCCTCTAAGCCCCTTTCTGTATGAATATTCTGGAGGTGCCACTAAACTTAGACAGCATCAGGAGACAAACCTGTAAAGTTTTTTCACTCTGTTAAGTAATTCACTAAATTTCCATTTCCTTTAGTTTATCAGAGACACCCCTGCCTGTCAGGAAGTACAGATTATACTCTAAACAACAGCTATAATTCTGTCACATCATCAGTTACCAGGGGATGGTGTTCCTTAAAGCATCCAGAGAATCACAGCATTTTTCAGTATTGTTATACCTGAAAGATCACAGTGCCTTCATTTCAGTTGCAGAGGTTAAATAATTTCGCCAAATCTACAAGTACAAGAAGGACCAAATTAAAGGTCTCCTAAATTGCAATCACTTTCTCTCTACCTGCTCAACTCCTAAACACACTCACACATATATTTGTCAAAATATCTATGTCTTCGAGTAAGAGAAATGAATGATCTTTAGGCTCAAACATGTGACACATCATTGACCAGCAGGGAGCTGGCTCTCAAGAGAAGCCCAAATAAAATGTGTCAGATACAACTGGATCAAACATTTAAAGCACTAAATTAAAACAATCCTTTTAATGGAGGAAATGCTAAGTTTCAGAAGAGCACCTTCACACTGAATCTCTGACCAGTAACTGATGATGTTTCTCGTCTGTGATGCTGATTGGTTCTCCAACACTGAGCTAACCCAATCCAGGAGCAAATACTGAATTCCTTGGTTGGTATCACTTGGGTGGAGGAGAGTCGCAGTTCCCAATTCAGCGAGGCTTGCCTGCTCCCCTCACACCCTGTCCTCTCCTGTTCTCCAGCATGGTGTCCCTGTATTTCTCCGGAGGCTCCTGGATGGCAGCTCTGACAGTGATACTGATGGTGCTGAGCCCGCCCCTCGCTTGGGCCAGGGAGACCCCATGTAAGTGAACACTTTGGGGGGTGAGCTATTGTGGGGTGGGGGAAGGAAGGGAGTTAGCTTTATCTCTGTGTCCAGACCAGCCTTCTTTAAAAGTTGTGACTTTTCGGGCTTCCCTGGTGGTGCAGTTACTTTGTTTTTAGTGACCACCTATCTTTATCACATGGATCTCCAATCTATCTACCACAAAAGGTGCCTGGATACTTGCTCTCTCAATGAGTGTGGCATACGTAGCCCCAATATCTATAGTCTATTTCTTCTCAAGTGTCCTGCAATGAACCTTCCGCAGCCTTGCATCCCATCCCTTCAGGTGTTTGAAAAGATTTAGAAAAAATGATGTTAAAATAATTCTCCATTAACAGATCTCTTTATTATGTTGAATGTACAAGAAAAAGGGAAAGTTTCTCTGAAGATTTTATGGAGAATCTAAATAATTAGGAAGATCTCTCCTAGAAGGTCCTGTGTTATGTCCTCAACAGGATCTGTGATGCTGCTACCTCTCCCTAATATATGAGGATGTATCAAGGGGACTCCCCCATTATCTTCTTTCCATTTCCCCTGAACTCCAATGTTTATAAGGTTTGAATCCCTGTACTAGGAGTTCTTTGACAGAAGTTGGGGTTAGTTTTCTCTCTATTGCTCCTGGGTAAGGCACCCTGGAGCTGAAGCAGGGATTCTTAGTACTTGGAATGACCCTGTAGATAAAGAGCACCTATGGGGTGTTCTTTGATGCCTTAAAAAATGTAAGCCATCTTCTGAACACCCAACACAGGTTAGTGACCATTATGAATCTATTCTGAGCCTTTCTTTTTTTTTTTTTTTAAAAAAAAAAATTATTTATTTATTTATGGCCGAGTTGGGTCTTTGTTGCTGTGCGCGGGTTTTTCTCTAGTTGTGGCAAGCAGGGGCTACTCTTCATTGCGGTGCGCGGGCTTCTCATTGCAGAGGCTTCTCTTGTTGTGGAGCATGGGCTCTAGGCATGAGGGCTTCAGTAGTTGTAGCTCACGGGCTCTAGAGTGCAGGCTCAGTAGTTGTGGTGCATGGGCTTAATTGCTCTGCGGCATGTGGGATCTTCCAGGACCAGGGCTCGAACCCGTGTCCCCTGCATTGGCAGGCGGATTCTTAACCACTGCGCCACCAGGGAAGCCTGAGCCTTTCTATGCTATCAGTTTCCCTCCTATCTCCCCCTTCTCTGGCCGGAGCATAGAATAAATTATATGAAATTCTGATTTTGTAGTTCACAGATAGTCAAATATCTGCAGTTTTACATGGGAAACCATGTACCTCATTAGGGTACAGACAGTGTGAAAGTTGTTTCCATCCCATTGGGCTGAAAGCTGATAAGCAAGTCAAGGGAACTCATTGGTCTCTTGGAGTCTTGGACCCAAATTTCATAAGATCATGCATCACGCCCTCTGTTTTCCTTAATCAGCTATGTTTGGTTACCTCAAATTTTAGTTCCTCCCTATTTTCCCCAGCTATGTCATCACCAGATCTGATAATCCCCAAAGTATGCACAAACCCTCAGCATTATAACAGGTTCACTGGATGATTTCGAACATAATAAACTCTTCCCCTTCTCTTAAAATTACCATTTTCTACCTGTGAATGTTTCTTCCAACTAGTAGAAGAAGAAAGAGGAAATTTGGGTTTTTCATGAGAAGTAGAAGGGATATAATGTGTCATCAGAATAAAAGAGTGTTGGAGCTGAACCCTTTCTTGCTTTCTGGGATGCCCACAAAAATCATTTCCTAGAACCCTGGGTTTATTAATTTAGACTACAAATATTTTTCTGAGCAACTATTATTATATGCTGGGCTCTATTCTGGGCTCAGACAATCCTATTTGAATAAGATAGAAAAATCCCCAATTATCTTGGAACTTACTTAATGACAAGAAAGACAACAATCCAATAAACATTTAACAACAACAATGACAACCAACAAAACCAAAAAAACATTTCAGAGAGCAGCAAGTCCTCTGAAAAGAATAGTTCAAGGTTATGGGACAGGGAGTATTGGATTCACCTGCCTTCAATTCAAGTGTCTAGGGAGCTCTCCCTGGAAAGGTGACATTCAACTGAGACATAAATGATGAGAAGAAGCCAGACATGTGAGGGATCTAAGGGACAGATGCTCCAGGGAGAGGGACCAAGGGAAAGGCCAAACTATGGGAAGATGTTTGCTGTTTAAGGGACAGAAAGAAGGCTAGAGTGACTGAAGCAGAGCAAACAAGTTGGGGAGTGAAATAAGATGAGGTTGGAAAGGAAATCAGGAGCCAGATCATATTAGGCCCTGATCGTCATGGTGAGAACTTTGATTTTTATTTGTGGAGATATGTGAAGACAGAGTCCTGAGGGATAAGCTTGACCTTCTATCCACCAAACCCCACCATTTAATTCATTAACAAGTCGTACAACAATCTACCCCAAGTCTGTTCACTCTATTTTTACTACTGTCTTTGTCAGTACCACACTAAATGAAGCCACAAGCACACCTTCACTGGAGAATTCTACCATGTTCCTAAATGGTCTCCCTGTCTCCACTTGTGAACTCCTAAAATCCAATCTCTATGTGGTACCTACAATTATTTCCTAAAAGTAAACATAAATGACCCTCCTTGTAACGCTTCAGTAGCTTCACGTATCTCTACCTAACCTAGGTTAGGGTTAGGGTTTCCCATTACATTTAGTATGAAGTCAAAATCCTAACATTGTCTCCAAGGCTTCTAAGTACCCCACACCATTTCTCCAGTCTAGTCTTTTACCCTCCTCCTTCCTCACTCTTTGTGCTCAGTGAACTGTTTTTTTTTTCTGATTTCTTGCAGAAGTTCATCATGTCTTTCAAGCTTCTGCACACGATATTACCCTTACCTGAAATATGCCTCCTCTTTCCCTCACATACACCCCCCTACACCCACTCTCCCTTTCAGCTCACATCAACTTAACCTTTCATGTCACATCTTAAATATCAGTCTTTAGAGACTACTTCTCTGACACCCTAACATAAATTATTCTCTGTTCTAGATCTCCACGCTTTTCTTGTGACATTTCTGGCTCCTGTATAATTAATTCTTGTGTGGTTGGGTTTTGTCCATCACTTTCACTAAATTTTATGCTCCTAGAAGGTAGGGGAGATGTTTGTTTTTCCTTCTGTGGAATCCCAGGGGCAGCAGCACAGGCTTGGCACAAGGTCAGCACTAGGTAAGGAAGTGTTTCAGGAACAGCTAAAGGGTCATGGGATGAGAGGAGGAAGCAGAGAGTGTTTTTCTGGTGGAGGCATTCAGGAGGAGGTGGTGATGGGGCAAATCCCCGTCCGGCTCCGGTTTGGAGGTCTCCAGCCAAGTACAGAGCTGACTGCATCCCAAATGCCTTAGGATCAGAGGGGTCTCCTCCACCCACCATGGTCTCTCTTGACCCTGCAGATCAAAGATGAACCCGTGGGGTAGTTGGGGGTGCCAGTGGGGCCAATAAGGGAGTGTCAGTGCCCCGTCCTCCGTCTGGGTGCCCTGCATTTGTGGTTATTGCCTTCGGTCTCTTCCCAGGAGCCCGCCCAGGTAATCAGATCTTTCCTGTCCCCACAGCACTTTTCATGAATCAGTTTAAGGGCGAGTGTCATTACTCTAATGGGACAGAGCGGGTGCGGCTCTTGGTTAGAGGCATCTATAACCGGGAGGAGGTCGTGCGCTACGACAGCGACGTGGGCGAGTACCGGGCGGTGACCGAGCTGGGCCGGCAGATCGCCGAGAAGCTGAACAGCCAGAAGGACCTCCTGGAGCGGAGACGGGCCGAGGTGGACACGGTGTGCAGACGCAACTACGGGGTTGTGGAGAGCTTCACGGTGCAGCGGCGAGGTGAGCGCGGGGCTGGGCGGCCAGCGGGCGGGGGCGCAGTACGTGTGAGTGTGTGTTTGAGACAGAGACAGAGAGACACGGAGACGGGGACAGAGGAGACTGCGTTCGGTAGGCGGGGAGTGTGTAGGGCTGTGAGCAAGTACAAGTTAGGCGGGTTCCTGTGAGAGCCTGTTGTCTGGAGACCGTGTGTGATTTTGTCAGTGACTGTGAGAGGGGAGAGAGCGTGTGTGGTGTGGGGAGTCCCGGGAGGGAGGGGAGGTGTGGCGGGAGGGGTGCAGGAGGGAGGCTCCGGGCGTCCTTGGTGGTCCCTGTGGGGGAGGGGCGGGGGAGGGGAGGAAACCCCGACTGGGGTGGGCGGTTAGAGATGCGGGAGGGACTTCAAGGTGTCTATGGTTGGGGGAAGGTTTGGGGAAGGAGAGGTGAGGAAAGTGAAAGGATTGGGAGCCTGTGAGGAGAAGAGTCACAGTGTGCTCTGGGCACACACCCTCTTACTCCTGACACCCTGGAAATAAGTGTGCCGCGTCTGTCTGTGTGTAGGAGCACTTCACTGAGAAAAAGGTGTCAGACTACTTTTTGACAGGTGCGGGCAGGGGAGCCTCTGTGGCACCTCTGATCTCTCTGAAGCTTATTTCAGGTCTAAATTTCTTGCTTTTTTCCTCCTTAGTATATATATTTTACATAGTTGAAATGATTGTGAAATCAACTTTTTGAATTATAATTTTGTTACTTAATATGGTGATGTTACTATTTTTTATAACGCTAGTAGTATTTGAGTAGTTACATATTATCCTTTTTATACTTGTAACAATTTACCTCATTTTACTTTACATTCCCCTTTATTAGATCTTTTTTCAACATTACCAAACAGTTGAAAATTTATATCTTTTTGTTTTTATTTAAAATTTCTTTGATTTCTAAGGTTCTTGAACATTTTTCACATATTTATTGGCTGACCTTTGTTATGGCTCTAAGAATTATCTATTGTTGACTATCTCCGGGTCCTGGCGGTTTTCTCGGTGATTTTATGAGTTCTCTATGCATTAAGAATAACAAGTTGCTGACATTTGATTTAGCTTTTTCTCCAGTCTGTGGTTTATGTTTTGATTCTGTTCATTATATTCCAAGTTAGGAATTTAAACATTTTTATTTAATGAAATATACTGCAAAATTGTTAGTGATGATTTACCATCAATCTTAAATCTACCACTTTGCATTATTGTAAAAATGTTTTTCCCCCCAGGTTTCTCTTTTGCAAATAATAATTGTGTTTATTGTGGCTGGTGGTGTCAAGGGTTGTCTCAGGAACTAAGCACACATATTAATGAGTCTCAGACCCTGCCCTGAACTGAAATGCCAGCTTAAAAAGAAAGACAATTGTAAAATGATACAATTCCAGTAATAGATCTGCTTGTTTTGCAAAGCAGAAGAATTGATCAGCTGAGTGTAATAATAAGCTTTTGTTTTGGTTTTGTTTGGTTTTTTTTTAATGAGTGACTTTACTTGGTCCTTTCTGTCCCTTTCAGGAATCATGCTTTCCTTGGAACTCAACTCAGAGTTCAAGAGTCACCTTTGTCTATTCCTGCTTCCCAGGGTAGAACCCTTTCTGTGGTGTTCTAAGGTGTGAGTGTAGCATTCCCAGGATTTTATCTTCTGTCTCCCCATCTACCCCAAGCTGTCCTCTAATTTATCCACACTGCTTTGAGTCATATTTTCTCTCCAAGTAAATGAAGATAGTAAATAGCTAACATATATTAAAGACTAAGTTCCAGCCATCGTTTCACATACTTCAGGTACATTAATCCTCACATAACCCTAAGAGGTAAGTTAGTATTATTATCCCCCTTTACAGGTGAGCAACCTGAGGCACAGAGGAATTTTAAAACTCACCTAGGATCAATCAGTAGGAGGCAGAGCCTGGATTTGAACTCAGGCACCCTGGCTCCAGAAATCATGCTATTAATAATACACTATATACTGTGCAAAGATTTGTAAACACATCAATTCAACAATGAATAACTCTTTCATGCTATGAAAAACAAAACAATAGAAAACAAATTTCCTGAACATCTGTCAGATCTAATGGGCCCATACTGTAAGCATTAAAGTCAAGTCTTATGGCACTAATTTCTGTTGGGCTACATAGCCAGCTTTCAGGGAGGCCTGCCGGAGACTGGAGACTGGGGGCAGAAAGGCAGCCAACAAATGAGACTTACTCTGTCTCCCTCACTTATCCCCTCTACCTTTTTCTCTCCTAGTGGCACCTACAGTGACTGTGTATCCTGCAAAGACACAGCCCCTGCAACACCACAACCTCCTGGTCTGCTCTGTGAATGGTTTCTATCCAGGCCACATTGAAGTCAGGTGGTTCCGGAACGGCCAGGAAGAGGAGGCAGGGGTGGTCTCCACAGGCCTGATCGCTAATGGAGACTGGACCTTCCAGACCATGGTGATGCTTGAAACAGTCCCTCAGAGTGGAGAGGTCTACACCTGCCACGTGGAGCACCCCAGCCAGACCAGCCCTGTCACAGTGGAATGGAGTGAGAAGCTTTCTGGCCTCATAAGTTCCTCACCTACCAAGGAAGGGCTTGCTTACCCCTGAGTGACAGGTTTCTCCTCTCCCACAGCATGTGTTCATTTGCTCTGTGTTCTCCTCTCCTTCAGCTGAGGTTATTATTGAGGATATCACAGGAACCTTATAATATCCTGTGATAGAAATCCTCTGATAGTTTACAGATATCCTATGATATCTTCTACAAGTACCTACACCCCCTGGGAGGCAATTCTGCCTGACATGCAGAAAAGAGGTGTCCCTGTTTTGAGCCTCCATGAAATCTCAGGTCATGGTCACTACATGGCCCTGGGCACCAGTCTTCTGCCTCAGGCTGGGCTTGTGCTTCTGACACTGTTTCTCTGAGATGTTCACTGTGATCTGAGAAGGGGCACATCCTCTACAATATAGGGACCTTCCTGACATGAGGGGAGTCCAACCTCAGTTCTGCCTTTTATTAGCTCTGTCACCCTAGACAAGCTCCTTAACCTCATTCAGCCCCAGGGTCCTCACCCATCAGATGTTGTAGTCATGGCCTTACGTCAGGGCTGTGATATTTAAATGGGTTCAATGTCTTAACCTTGTAGCTACTCTGTATTTTTAACCTCTTTTCCAGAAATGCCCAGTCAATCTAGTTCTTCCAGGGCATCCTTCTTTCCCCGTTCTCAAAGATCTCAATCTCAGAATCTCAATTAGAGAAGTTGGATTTGGGATAAGAATCACTAAAACTAGCTTCTTTTCTCAGGGGCACAGTCTGAATCTGCTCAGAGCAAGATGCTGAGTGGAATCGGAGCCTTTGTTCTGGGTCTGCTCTTCCTTGGGGTGGGGCTGTTCATCTACTTCAGGAATCAGAAAGGTAAGGAACCTGTTGGCAGCTGAGATGCCCCACAGACTTTTTTGGAGGAAGAATGATGGTTTTGCTCAAGTTTGTTTGCTGTATATCAGTGACCCTGTGTAAAACTTTTATTTCCCCTTTATTGACCTCAAATTCCCGGAAATCCAGAAATCAACAGTTCATGGTTACTTATGGTTGAAAAATAAGAGGTGATGGCCTGTAGAGATAAAAGAAGAGTTAACATGCATGGAGATTTTGGGTGGAGATCCTGGGGCAAATGCGGGAAGAGACACAAAGGCTGATGAAATTACACTGGATTTGTGTGACAGAAACTTCATGGATCACATGCTCCTAGTGTCTGCTCTCCTGTCTACCCTGGCATTAGGGGATATATGTTGTGGGGTAGAGATATATCAGGTGGGGGCCTGGGGCTGGGGACAGAATTCCTTCCATATCCTTTAAATATATATCTTCTCTTCTCTTTCCCAGGACACTCTGGACTTCAGCCAACAGGTAATGCCCTTTAATCCTCTTTTAGAGATAGATTTGGTCTCCTAGAACTGGTTGTAGAGAAGACAAGACAGACATAATGGGAAAGACTTTGAATTCTAAACTTCTTCTGGCCACTTAACAAAAGGCCAGTTCTCTAAAGTAGCTTTGGCTCAGGGAGATCTAGGAATTTTTTCCCCCTTCTTACAATACTGCTTTAACATGAGACCCTGGGAGAGGGGGAAAGAAGCTGCTTGTAGAATTAGCTTGTAGTAAAAACAACGCTATCTTCTGTCTTTTGCAGGACTCCTAAACTGAAGTGAAGATAATGACACTCATAAGAGAAAGAACCTTCTGGCTTAGCTACTTTGCAGCATGAAAGTGTTTCCTGTTGGGCTTTTAATCCACAAAGAGAGTACTTTCTCAAGATCTGGTTTGCTCCTGCAGAAAATCTCCTCCCTGATGGCTTCCTCAGCCCCTGCCCCTTGACCTGGAAATCTGGAATATTGAAAGCAGTATCCTATCTTCATTCTTTCCTGGTCCCTTTTATATTGAAGCCTTATGGCCTCCCTTTCATGTGAACACATCTTTAACCCACATTTCTTTACAAAGTTTTGCTCAAATAAACGTGGAGTGAGAAGCATCTGCCTGATAAAGCTTCAAGGAAAAATGTAGGCAAAAACGAAAAGAGGGAGAGAGCGAGAGAGAGAGAGAGAGAGAGAGAGAGAGAGAGAGAGAGAGAGAGAGAGAGAGGAGTGTCTGGTGGGGAGGGTGGGCAGCGGGAGGGTGAGAATTTCCCTCTCTATCCTTCCTGAGTTCCTGTGGCTAGACTATTAATAAAATTGATGCAAGACAGATTAGCAAGAGAAAAAGAAACAAATTTTAATTCACATGCATGGAGGTCTCTAGAAATAGGACCTAAGAAGTGGCCAAAGCAGGTAGCTTTTATGCTTTTTAGACAAAGAAACAATAAGTTTGTGAGTAATTGACAGGACAAAGACACTTAGGTTTTGGGTGCTCTAATAGTGAAGAATCTAACCAAAGTTTGGGCTTGAGGTAGTATCAACAAATTAAAGATGCAACAAGGTTTGTTTATATAGGTTTCTTGGTCTGAATGGTGATAAGTGTGTCATACCTCCAGATGCAGGGAGTGCGTCTTTCACATGAGAGATTATTTCCTGCTTTCAGGGAGACAGAAGGAGGGTCAGAGTGTCCCTCTTGCATTGGCCATTTCTTAAGTAACTAGTTCAAAATAATCAATATGCCATTGTGGCATATTTGGGAACAGCCTTCCCTGAGCCCCAACAAGAGGTTTTCAATAATTGTTTTTATTTTTATTCCTGAATTTTGGTCACATGTGGGTCTGGTAGGTTTCTTTGCTTCATTCTCTGTTTTATCTTGAGTTTTCTGTATTCTGTAATCAGGAATATTTAGCTGAGATAGTAGCCGGTTTTGGGAAATGAAGTAATACACTTCTAGATAATCCATGGCTTATCAAAGAATAAATCAGATGAGAAATTAGAAAACTACGGGAATGTTAAAATAGATTTTCAGTACATGTGATATGCAACCCAAGGAATCTCCAGAGGGAAATTTATAGATTTAAACGCTTATATTATGAAAGGAAAAATATATAAAAATCAGAGACCTAAACTTTTTTTTTTGCGGTACGCGGGCCTCTCACTGCTGTGGCATCTCCCGTTGCGGAGCACAGGCTCCGGACGCGCAGGCTCAGCGGCCACGGCTCACGGGCCCAGCCGCTCCACGGCATGTGGGATCCTCCTGGACTGGGGCACAAACCCATGTCCCCTGCATCGGCAGGCGGACCCTCAACCACTGCGCCACCAGGGAAGCCTGAGACCTAAACTTTTATCTTAAGCATCTAGGAAAAGTAAATTTAACTTGAAAAATAGAGGAAAGGAAATAATAAAGGTAAAAGAGAAAATTAATACAATTGAAAATAAATGTATAATAAAGAAAATTAACAAAACTAGAAGGTTTTCTTTCTTTCACTTTTTAAATAAATCACCTACAAGATTGCTAAAGCAGAAAAGAATCACAAATTATTAACACCTGGAATGTAAAAGATAATATGCCTAAAGATCCTACAGGCATTAAAAAGATACTAAGAAGATATTATAAAGAATTTTATGCCAGTAGATTTGATATTTTAGATGAAATTCATTGAAAAACACTAAATTTCATGATCTATTTCTGTGTAACAAATCATCCCCAAACTTAGTGACTTAAAACTGTAGCTATTTGATGATTTTTCACAATTCTAAGAGTTGGTTGAACTTAGTGGGTGGTTTCCATGGAGGGTCTCTCACATGGCTGCAGTCAGACAGTAGCTGGGGCTGGGGTCCTCTGGAGGCTCATCTGGGACACTGAGACACTCTCTCCCTCTGCATGAAGTTCCAGTGCCTCTAACGTGGGCTATGTGGTCCCATCAGCTGTGAAGACAAGCCTGATGCCTCAGGACTCCCGAGAAAGGAAAGTAAAAGCTACAAGACTTCTTCAAACTTAGCCTCAGAACTTGTGTGGAGTAATTTCCATCACATTATAATGGTCTAAGTGAGTACAGGGTCAGTCCAGATTTAAGGGGAGGGGATATACAATCTACGTCTCCATGAGATAAATGCAAATAATTTGTACCCTTCTTTAATCTACCCCATATAATTTACCAAAACTGACTCAAAATAGACAATCTGGGGGCTTCCCTGGAGGCGCAGCGGTTGAGAGTCCGCCTGCCGATGCAGGGGACACGGGTTCGTGCCCCGGTCTGGGAAGACCCCACATGCCGTGCAGCGGCTGGGCCCGTGAGCCATGACCGCTGAGTCTGCGCGTTCGGAGCCTGTGCTCCGCAACGGGAGAGGCCACAACAGTGAGAAGCCCGCAGGCTGCAAAAAAAAAAAAAAAAAAAAAAAAAGACAATCTGTATAGTGGTACATCTGGTAAAGAAATTTAGATCATCCGTCAATTGAAATCCAAGGCCCCGTTTGCTTCAATGTTAAATCTTACTAAATTTTTCCAATCTATCTGAAATTGGTTTTTATTGAAATTTGAGTAGGTGTCACATTAAATTTCCTTAAAAGGACTTTCAGACGACCTAGCAGCATTTATTGAAAAGACCATCTTTCCCCCATTGCTCTGCAGTGTCACCATAGACCAGAGCATTGCATTTGTGAGGGAATCTGTTTCTAGAATTTCTCTTTTGTTCTGTTGTGCAGTTTGTCTATACTTGAGCCAACACCACACTATATCAATTAATATATCACACAATGTTAACTCATATAGCTTTCATTATCTTGTGCTGAATTTCTTCCAGTTTTTTTTTTCAAAATGTTTTTGGCTAATCTAAGACTATAGTATTTACATGTGAATTTTTAAATTCAGCTTGGCAATCCTCCCACACCACCACCACCACCACCACCACCACCACCACCAAGAAAACCCCAAAACAGTGAAGAAACAAAACAAAACTAGCAAGAAAGCCAGCAAACAAAATTCCTTGCCATGATGTTAATGAGATTTTTACTGAATTTGGATTAATTTAGAGAGAACTGACATCTTTAAAATATTTACTCTTATGATCGATCTTCAAATTTTGTATTCTTATCATTTATGTAGTTCTATTAATTTCTCTTAATGATGATTTGTAGTTTCCACTATAGAAATCTCACTCATCTTTTATTAGATTTATTCCTTGATAATTGACATTTTTGGATGCTATTGCAAATGGTATCATTTTCTTGATTCCAAGGAATGCTTCCCCCCCTTAAAAAAAACCCCACTGCTACAACTAATAAGAAAGTTCATCAAGGTTGCAGAATTCAAAATCAACCCAAAAAATCGATTTGTATTCTATATATGACAATGAAGGCATTAAACAAAAATTAAGTATACAATATCATTTACAATCTGGTAAACTGAGACCCACCAAATTTTTTTCAAGACTTTATTTGAGGGAATATCAACTCAAATCCAGCAGTGCCAAACTGAAAGTGGTTAGGAGCACTCCATCAACATAAGCTGGGGGAAAGACTTTTATAAAAATGAGGCAGTAGGAAAGAAAGGAAATTATTTGATTGGCTATAACTTAAGTGGCCGCCTTACTTGCAAAAGCCTAGTTGGGTGTTTGTGACTGGTTGCTCTTAAATTCATTTTCTGGGATACGAGTGCATTAATGGATATTAGATCTGGCTTGGGTTTGGGTTTGCTTATGCAGGCTACCAAGGCATTCAAGCCATCTCAGTCTAATGGCCTCCTTGTGTAATTACTTCAGCAATTCCCCCCTTTTGGTCATCCTCTCATGTGTTTGTTATTAGCACACTCAGTTATCATCAGGGTGACTTGTTTCGCTGTGAAACTTACAGGTTATGAAATCACTTTTGAAGAAGGTTTTTGCTGTTCATCTCATTGTTCATCTTGTTTCTCTTTCTCAAAGCACAGTGAGACAATCTGATGTACTAATGGTGCTGTGAACACCTATAAAATCCTTGAGAAAACACAGCTTGTCAGGGAGTCAACAATGATGGCTATCAGAAGGAAAATACCAAGAGGCTGAAATAGGCATCTATTCATAGGCCCCATGAACCAAACCATTCTGTACCAAATAAATAAAAGAATGTACATGAAGAGGCACTAATCTCTTTTAGCCAAGTGCCTTAATAATTTTTTGTATTTGAGTTTCTATAATACCAGAGGTATTTGCAGGAGATATTTGGTATTGCAGACTCCTGTGGCCAACAAGTATTTTAAATTCTATTATCTAAAACCACCTGTGAGGTCAAAATAATCCTTATGCCAAAGAGGCATATTGTGTGGTGGCATATTCTGCTACCCTTCAAGGTCATGCTGCCATGATTTGTGCTTGTTTGGCTTATTTTTATTTTGCTTCTCTTAGATTTTTATCAAAAGGCTGTAAAAATTTTGAAGAAAACTAATGGAATTTATAATATCACTAAGCATGATATCTAACTATTTTGCTTGCATTTTAATTTGAAATTTTCATAATAACTCAATGTGATAAAAATTAGTTTCAGTCTAAGTTAAGAAAATGGGTAAAGTGATGAAAGGGAAAAACCTACAACCAAGGTTACTCTACCCAGCAAAGATCTTATTCAGATTCGATGGAGAAATTAAAACCTTTACAGACAAGCAAAAGCAAAGAGAATTCAGCACCACCAAACAGCTTTGCAACAAATACTAAAGGAACTTTTCTAGGCAGGAAACAGAAGAGAGGGAAAAGACCTACAAAAGCAAACCCAAAACAATTAAGAATATGGTAATAGGAACATAGATATCAATAATTACCTTAAATGTAAATGGATTAAATGCTCCCACCAAAAGTCATAGACTGACTGAATGGATACAAAAACAAGACCCGTATATACGCTGTCTACAAGAGACCCACTTCAGACCTAGGGATACATACAGACTGAAAGTGAGGGAATGGAAAAAGATATTCCATGCAAGTGGAACTCAAAAGAAAGCTGGAGTAGCAATTCTCATATAAGACAAAATAGACTTTAAAATAAACACTATTACAAGAGACAAAGAAGGACACTACATAATGATCAATGGATCAATCCATAAGTTGTAAATAGTTATGCACCCAACATAGCACCTCAATACATAAGGCAAATGCTAACAGCCATAAAAGGGGAAATCGACAGTAACACAATCATAGCAGGGGACTTTAACACCCCACTTTCACCAATGGACAGATCAACCAAAATGAAAATAAATAAGGAAACACAAGCTTTAAATGACACATTAAACAAGATGGACTAAATTGATTATTTATAAGACATTCCATCCAAAAACAACAGAATACACTTTCTTCACAAGTGCTCATGGAACATTCTCCAGGATAGCTCATATCTTGGGTCACAAATCAAGCTTTGGTAAATTTAAGAAAATTGAAATCGTATCAAGTATCTTTTCTGACCAGAATGCTATGAGAATAGATATCAATTACAGGAAAAAAGCTGAAAAAATACAAACACATGAAGGCTAAACAATACACTACAAAAAGTTAACTAAGAGATCACTGAAAAAATCAAAGAGGAAATCAAAAAATACCTAGAAACAGATGACAATGAAAACACGATGATCCAAAACCTATGGGATGCAGGAAAAGCAGTTCTAAGAGGGAAGTTTATAGCAATACAATCCTACCTCAAGAAACAAGAAAAATCTCAAATAAGCAACCTAACCTTACACCTAAAGTGATTAGAGAAAGAAGAGCAAAAACCCCCGTAGTTAACAGAAGGAAAGAAATCATAAAGATCAGATCAGAAATAAATGGAAAAGAAATGAAGGAAACAATAGCAAAGATCAATAAAACTAAACGCTGGTTCTTTGAGAAGATAAACAAAATTGATAAACCATTACCTAGTCTCATCAAGGAAAAAAGGGAGAAGACACAAATCAACAGAATTAGAAATGGAAAAGGAGAAGTAACAACTGACATTGCAGAAATACAAAAGATCATGAGAGATTACTACAAGCAACTATATGCCAATAAAATGGACAGCCTGGCAGAAATGGACAAATTCTTAGAAAAGCACAACCTTTCGAGACTGAACCAGGAAGAAATAGAAAATATAAACAGACCAATCACAAGCACTGAAATTGAAACTATGATTTAAAATCTTCCAACAAATAAAAGCCCAGAACCAGATGGATTCACAGGCAAATTCTATCAAACATTTAGAGAAGAGCTAACACCTATCCTTTTCAAACTCTTCCAAAATATAGCAGAGGGAGGAACACTCCCAAACTCATTCTACAAGGTCACCATCACCTTGATACCAAAACCAGACAAAGATGTCACAAAGAAAGAAAACTAAGGGCCAATATCACTGATGAACATAGATGCAAAAGTCCTCAACAAAATACTAGCAAACAGAATCCAGCAGCACATTAAAAGGATCATACACCACGATCAAGTGGGCTTTATCCAGTGAATGCAAGGATTCTTCAATACATGCAAATCAATCAGTGTGATAACCCATATTAACAAATAGAAGGATAAAAACCATATGATAATCTTAGGAGATGCAGAAAAAGCTTTTAATAAATTCAATACCCATTTATGATAAAAATTCTCCAGAAAGTAGGCATAGAGGGAACTTACCTCAACATAATAAAGGCCATATGTGACAAAACCACAGCCAACATTGTTCTCAATGGTGAAAAACTGAAATCATTTCATCTAAGATCAGGAAAAAGACAGGGTTGCCCACTTTCACCACTATTATTCAACATAGTTTTGGAAGTTTTAGCCATAGTAATCAGAGAAGAAAAAGAAATAAAAGGAATCCAAATCGGAAAAGAGGAAGTAAAACTGTCACTGTTTGCAGATGACATGATACTATACATAAAGAATCCTAAAGATGCTACCAGAAAACTACTAGAGCTAATCAATGAATTTGGTAAAGTAGCAGGATACAAAAGTAATGCACAGAAATCTCTTGCATTCCTATACACTAATGATGAAAATTCTGAAAGAGAACTTAAGGAAACACTCCCATTTACCATTGCAACAAAAATAATAAATACCTAGGAATTAACCTACCTAAGGAGACAAAAGACCTGTATACAGAAAACTATAAGAAACTGATGAAAGAAATTAAAGATGATACAAACAGATGGAAAGATATACCATGTTCTTGGATTGGGAGAATCAACATTGGGAAAATGACTATACTACCCAAAGCAATCTATAGATTTAATGCAATCCCTATCAAACTACCACTGGCATTTTTCACAGAACTAGAACAAAAAATTTCACAATTTGTATGGAAACACAAAAGACCCTGAATAGCCAAAGCAATCTTGAGAAAGAAAAATGGAGCTGGAGGAGTCAGGATCCCTGATTTCAGACTATACTACAAAGTACAGTAATCGAGAGAGTATGGTACTGGCACAAAAACAGAAATATAGATCAATGGAACAGGACAGAAAGCCCGGAGATAAACCCATGCACATATGGTCATGTTACCTTTGATAAAGGAGGCAAGAATATACAATGGAGAAAAGACAACCACTTCAGTAAGTGGTGCTGGGAAAACTGGACAGCTACGTGTAAAAGAATGAAATTAGAACACTTCCTAACACCACACACAAAAATAAACTCAAAATGGATTAAAGGCCTAAATGTAAGGCCAGACACTATCAAACTCTTAGAGGACAACACAGGCAGAACACTCTATGACATAGATCACAGCAAGATCCTTTATGATCCACCTCCTAGAGAAATGAAAATTAAAAAAAATAAACAAATGGGATCTCATGAAACTTAAAAGCTTTTGCACAGCACAGGAAACCATAAACAAGACGAAAAGACAACCCTCAGAATGGGTGAAAATATTTGCAAATGAAGCAACTGACCAAGGATTAACCTCCAAAATATACAAGCAGCTCATGCAGCTCAGTATCAAAAAAACAAACAACCCAATCCACAAATGGGCAGAAGACTTAAACAGACATTTCTCCAAAGAAGATATACAGATTGCCAACAAACACATGAAAGGATGCTCAACATCACTAATCATCAGAGAAATGCAAATCAAAACTACAATGAGGTATCAGCTTACACTGGTCAGAATGGCCATCATCAAAAAATGTACAGACAATAAATGCTGGAGAGGGTGTGGAGAAAAGGGAACCCTCTTGCACTGTTGGTGGGAATGTAAATTGATACAGCCACTATGGAGGACAGTATGGATGTTCCTTAAAAAACTAAAAGTAGAACTACCATATGACCCAGCAATCCCACTACTGGGCATATACCCTGAGAAAACACTAATTCAAAAAGAGTCATGTACCACAATGTTCACTGCAGCACTATTTACAATAGCCAGAACATGGAAGCAATCTAGGTGTCCATCGACAGATGAATGGATAAAGAAGATGTGGCACAAATATACAATGGAATATTACTCAGCCATAAAAAGAAACAAAATTGAGTTATTTGTAGTGAGGAGGATGGACCTAGTGTCTGTCATACAGAGTGAAGTAAGTCAGAAAGAGAAAAACAAGTACAGCATGCTAACACAACACATATATATGGAATAAAAAAAAATAAAAATGCTTCCTATGAATCTAGGGGCAGGACAGGAATAAAGACACAGGCATAGAGAATAGACTTGAGGACACAGGGAGGGGGAAGGGTAAGCTGGGATGAAGTGAGAGAGTGGTATTAATATATATACACTACCAAATGTAAAATAGATAGCTAGTGGGAAGCAGCTACATAGCACAGGGAGATCAGCTCTGTGTTTTGTGACCACCTAGAGGCGTGGGATAGGGAGGGTGGGAGGGAGATGCAAGAAGGAGGGGGTTTGGAGATATATGTGTATGTATAGCTGATTCACTTTGTTATACAGCATAAACCAACACAACATTGTAAAACTTTGTAAAACATTGTAAAACATTGTAAAATTATAGTCCAATAAAGATGTTAAAAAAAAAGAAGAAAATGGTAATGTCAATCTCATGCCTCCTTAAGTCTAAAATGCGTGGTGTTGATTTGGATATCCTGTTATGTATATGAACGCTCCTCTATTCTGCTCACTGCTCCACCACCATCTGTTCCCCACCATCTGTCTCATCCATTATCAGAAGTCTTCCTTAGGATTTAAGATTCACTCTCCTGAAGATCCAGATATCTCATTGATTTGGAGGCTGAAGAATCCAAACCAGATTATGAACCTGTTGCTAAGTCATCTCTCAACAAATAAACCCTACTCTAGGGTTTTCTATATGAGGACCAGACCACAGCAACTTGATAGCTGGAAGATCCTCTGAATGGACTTGAGTCCTAATGAACCAGGCTATTTCTGATTAACTACAGAGCCTATAAGATACATTTAACATTCAGACATTTCAGGATGAAAGGATCACATATACTCCCCAGCCACCATGAAGAATTGGCTCAGATACCAAAAACTCCACTGAAGACCGACTCAAAGTTTATTGTATTCAGAAAAATCACAATTGCAGTCAGAAGAAACTCAAAATAATAAGTTTACAAGAGATAGCCCATAGAACATTCAAAAGGTTCCATAGCAGAGAAAGGATCCTATGGGCTCTATTCCAAAGGCATTACATGGTGATAATAAAAAGACAGTGGAAAATGGAGGGAAAGCCAATACAAGAAGGAGCAATAGACAGGAAATAACTAGACATTAGAATTTGGAGATTGTAGAAGGCGTCTTTACTCTTAGAGTAGCTAAAGGGTTGGGAAGTGCTGAAGGATGGTTGCTGTCACCGAGGTGAAAAATCGGAGTACTGCCGGGTTTGTAAAGCTATTAAAGCAGAAATATCTTCACCGATCTTCTCTTTAACAAAGTCCATTACCTGTAGCAGGACACACACAGTTACTATAGAGTTTAAGATGAATATTTTGAGCTCTCACCTTTAGATTCCTTCCTCTTCACCTTTAATCCTTTGACTTTGGAACAGTCTCTCAGTATTTGTGTGACCTCTTGTAAATACAACCTTTCAAACCTTCCAAGTAAGCATGAATGAGCAGACCATGCTTTACTTTCTCTTAGACCTTCTGACACTATTTTTCAGAATGGAGGGGCAAAAACAGGCTTTGGCCTCCAAGAGATTTCCACTTCACACAATGAATCTACCCTAAACCCCAAAGAGTGAAGCTCTGGAAATGCTTCAGAACAGATATCCTGCTCAGGAAATATAAGCCAGGAAGAGTCTTAATCTTGAAGTTGACTTTCCCAGATCACAGGACTCAGTATTCTAATGTGAAACAATTATTTTAGGCACTGGAGATAAGTTCTAAGACAGGAGGTGTGGTTTTAGGGGCACATGTATGGAAAGGGACATAGGAATGTGAGGCTTTGGAATATCAGATGACAGCAATGTCTGATTTTGTCCAGCAAAGATAAATCAAGGGCCATGACTTTTGCACTTGTTTTCCCTTAAAGGCATCACATGTCCTTTCCCTCACTCTGTTTCCTTCCTCTGGATCATTCCATATATGTCTTCCTCTGACCACATCAAACCCACCTGCAGGTGCCTCACAGAGGCCCTCGGTGTTCAACAGTGTTGCCTTTGCGCACACCCTTGATGATGAAGATCGTCCCAACAATGATGCCCACCAGAGCCATAACCAGGCCCAGGGCACACACTGCGTTCTCTGTGGTCTCTGTGAGGGGGGTTGGAGCTTCATACTCTGGGGAAAAATAAATCAGAGTACAGAAGTAATGCATGTGGTAGGGAGCAGCACTTAGGACCAAATATAGGGTACTTAGTCAAAAGAATATTTTTTCATCAACTAAATAAGAGGAAGACAGGATGACGTATTAAGGGAATTACAGATTACAAGTGGGGAAAGCTGAGCAATGGGAGACCAGGAACAGGAATTGGAGCAGCTGTTATGAAACAGTTAGGGGACTTGTGGCCCCAAAGGGCCAGACACATGCGTCACAGGAGAAAACCGTAAAATACAGGAGATTGAAGGATAGTTCTTACCCCAGTGCTTGAGAAGAGGCTCCTCCAAACCCCAGTGCTCCACCTTGCAGTCATAGACATCCTCGGCTGAGGGCACGAAGGGGAGGTAGTGAAACTTGCGGAAAAGGTGGTCATTCCTGGGCAGGAAGACTGTCTCTGACACTCCTGTGGTGACAGGTTTGCCATTTTGAAGCCACGTGACATTGATCACTGGTGGAGAAAACTTGTTGATGAAACAGATGAGGACGTTGGGCTCTCCCAGTTCCACAGGGGTGTTTGAGAGCACAGTCACTTCTGGAGGTACTGGGGGACAGGTGACAGAAATTAGCCTTCCCTGCTTAACCCTGCCCTTCTCCCTCCCACCAAGGCTGAAAAAGCAATTGAAATTGTGCCCTGAGAATCTGTGTCATGGTCTCAGATACCCAGCTCTGATACCCTCCCCCATGAACGGGAACCAACATTGAGGTGTAAGATACCCAAGGACCTCATTCCTGGCTCCCCCGGCATGGATTCAGGGCAATGACTTTATGAGAGACTGTAGATGCTAGAGACGAGATGTGAGCACATCAAGAAAGAAACAAACTCATAAAGTTCTTGGGCTGGTGGCATGAGAATTTGGAGCTTGCATATGGCAAGAACAGGTCCCTGGGAGGGAAAGGCAGTCACAGTAACATAACACAAAGAGCTGAAGTATCTATTTAAAGCTACAATTCCCAAGCCTAGGAGTGCAGCAGAGAGAGTTACCATTGGTGTTTGGGGTGTGGTTGGAGCGCTTTATCAAGATGTCCAGGTTGGCTCTTCCCACAGCCATATTGGCCAATGCACCCTGAGCCTGAAAGCTGGCAAAATTTCCAAATTCTTTAAGCCGCCACACTGTCTCCTTCTTTTCCATATCCACGTGGAAAATCTCATCACCATCAAAGTCAAACATAAACTCGTTTGATTGATAAGGGGACAGAGAGAACTCAGCCTGGATGATCACGTGATCCTCTGAAAAGACAAGAAAGGGAATTAGGGTGGGAACCAGGAGAGAGAGTTGAAGAAGAACCCAGGATGTGAGACACACACATGTGGGCAGGGGTAGTGGAAAGAGAGGGCCAAGTGGAAAGGAGGAGTGATGGAGAGTAGGGATGAGTGGGAAGATGAGGCCTGGGTGAAGGACATTCGTGTACAACAGAGCTGGGAGTGGACAAGCAAAGGTTCAATGTAGAGAGTGTGGATTGAGGAAATGAGGGCTGAAAAACTAGAGTCTCATGAAGCTTTTGTTTGTCTCTATGTTACTGCCTGAGAAATGATTCCCTCTTTAGAATTTCAGCAGTAGCCCCTAAGAGAGAAATGTTCTCTCACTCTCTTGACCTAGGAATTAAATAATTTAAGCCAGAATCCCAGGGCATGTCTCAGAGCACCATAACTCTAAGAAGAGAGAAACAATGTTTAAAAGGTTGGGTTTGAACTCTGGAATCAAATTAAATCTCGAATTCTCATTCAGCTACCTAGTGGTCTTGAGTAGATTACTTTATCTATTTATATGTAGTTTTCCCATTATATTCTACTGTGGTTTTGCTTCCATGTTGGGTTTGTTTTTAAGATGAAATGAGACTAGTTTTAAGTAATTTCTTAGTATATCATCGGGATTACAACAAGTACTTTAGCATCAGAAACTGCTTTATGTTTAAGGGCCAGACCCATGGACTATATGACTGGAGATTGTGGTACCCAAATAATTAAGTTTGAGACCTTGTAGCATTGTGGAGCACTCACTTTCCTGTATCCACACCCACACCCTGCATCCCTCTGAGGGAAGTACTATATTTGGATTGACCTCACCAACATTCCCTTGCACCTTAAAGATCTTTAGATTGAGACTGTCATTGAGGGACATATTCTATTATGGTTGATAGTCAGAATAATCTACACCAAGGGAATAATGGACTTGAAATAAGAAAGCTACAATTGAAGAGTATGCTGCCTCTGTGGTGCATGTAAATGAGCGGTGGGTTTTAAAATCTGACTGTATATTGATAAACCTAGGGATTTATTTAGCATTTGCAGCTACACACACACACACACACACACACACACACACACACACACACACATTCTAACTTCCTCTTTTAGCTCCAAGGGAAGCTATCTTTCCTGGAAGGCATCCTTGTATGTGGCTCTTTCTGGGCAATAGAAACCTACACTGTCATCATGGGTCTTGGAGCTAGGTTATTACTTTACTTATTTCCAGTCTACCTGCCACCTTCTTTGGGGGTCACTCTGGGCGAAGAATGTTTTTTCACAATACACCTTCACAACGGCACAATATTTGCTCTGGAGATGGTAGAGAGTAATATCAGACACTTCACTTCCTTACTCAATTTTTCTACTCTCTTAAGAATATTACTAAGTTACAGCGACCAAAGATCCTTTTAAGATCCACTGTAACTGGGGTTATCACCGTCCCAAGAGACAGTAAATTAAATGCAATTCATATCAGCATGGCTGCCCTTCCCCCTCCCTTGGGTGAATGGTTGCTTTTTGGTGATTTTCCTTTCTAGTGATCTTTAGTATAATGTCTATGCTCCAAATAGACTGACAGAATTGACAGGCCAAAAGATAGCTACCGTGGCAAAAATAGTTAAGAACAGGTGCCAAGAAATCTCATACTTTTTTCTGATTTAATCCTCATGAAATTACATGAGGTTTTTAATTTTTACTAATTTTCCAGGAATGAAAAGTTAAAGAGCAGAAAGGTATCTTGTTAATGCCTGTCAGAAAATATTTCCCTGAAAGTTTGGCTTATATCAAAGTCAATAGTATTAATCAGTATACAATTGAGTTTTGCTTCTCTAATCTAAATTTTACTTCAATTGCTGGTGAGCAGAGAACTCTTCTAACTACAATTTATTATAACATTAGAGTTAGACCGAGAAAATACCTGTCACTCTTCTTTTTCACTCCAAAGATTGTCTTTCAAATGTCCACAGTTCACTTCTCCGATGCTCTCAGAACTTATTTATCCCTACTTTTGATTCTTTCAGCACTTACCTGTGATAGCCCATGATTCCTGAAGGCTTATCAGGACAGTGATGAAAAATCCTGGTATTGGGACTCCAATTATGGCCATTTTCTTTTTAGGTGTCTCGATGAGGGTCAGTAGAGCTCAAGGTGGGTCACAACAGACTGGAATACAAGTAAAGAGAATGTAGGGTTTCAGAGCCTGACTGATTAAAATTTAAAATCAGTTGAGCTGCAGCCAATCAGAAAAATCATTTGATATGACACTGCTGTTGCTAAGGGATGGACTTTTGCAAAGGGTCCAGGAAAGGTGATGCTTTGTTCATTAGATGAAAAGGAACTTCTTAATCAATCAAACAAACTCACAACCAAACAAAAAGAACAAAAGAATCGAGTTTTCAAGAATGATGGGCAATCACTCAGAGACTCTTCCATCCCAATCCAAGTGCCAGAAATGGATCTGCCTGAAGCACATTAGTGAGAATAGAATCAATGGAAATATCCTAAGATAAGAGTTAGTGGCAGATCATGTCTCTGTGCTGTGACAGCCGGGGAATTTATTTAAGGGACAGTAGTTCATCTAAAAGGAAGGTAAATGGTCAGGCTATGAGGAATGCCTGAATCTTGGCAGTGTTGGGTGATACAGCTGCCCTTAAGGCGCCTCTTACTGCTTCAGGCTCCCTCCAGTGTCCTAGACTCCAAGGTGGCCAACTCTACCCAAGAGTTTGGGATCCCTGACAGTTCAGGAGAACATCAGAAGAGAAACTCTGAATTCCAACACTCCCAAAGCTGGAGATGTATGGAAAGCTACACCTTGGAACGTAGGTAGTGGTTACTGGAGATAGTAGACCGGAAAGGGGGAAACCTATTCCTAACTCCCATTACCTTAAATATGTCCTGAGATTGGAAAAGACTTTTGGGCACATACCTTTCCTGAAGAATCAGATAGATGAATAAAGAGAGTAAATGGGGCAGAGCTTATTTTACCTGGAAGACTAGAGAAAACAACCGGTAGGAGGGCTTTACCATTACTTCCTCATGATGAAAATTCTGATTCAAAGAATTTATCTTGATGTTCACTGTTGAGAATACTGAAAGTTAGCACATGTTGACTGACCCTCATTTTTTGAAAATATAGCAAAACAGAAAGGAAAGTGTTAAACCAACCCTAGAAAGGGCTGGAATCCAAATACTTCCAAGGAGGAGAGACCTGGCAGTGCAGCGGCTCATGAGATGGTGAGTTTACTCTTGAAGATCAGTCATGACACATATACTTAGGGTGGGTTTTCCACAGTGTTTTCTACACTGCTGAGGTCTCATCCTGCCCTACTACTCCCCTCCCAGTTCAGAAGAGCCAAGACTCTACACATGGCTGATTTTTGGATTATCTAAGGGCTTTTTTTTTTTTTTTTTTTTTGCGGTATGCTGGCCTCTCACTGTTGTGGCCTCTCCCATTGCGGAGCACAGGCTCCGGACGCGCAGGCCCAGCGACCATGGCTCACAGGACCAGCCGCTCCACGGCATGTGGGATCTTCCCGGACCGGGGCACAAACCCGTGTCGCCTGCATCAGCAGGCGGACTCTCAACCACTGCGCCACCAGGGAAGCCGGTATCTAAGGGCTTTGAACATCCTCTGATCCTGACTTCTGGATGCCTGGGAGGACGCACACACAGTTCTGCCCTAAAATTGTTGAGGACTGTGTGTCCTGGAGGCACTGGAATGGGCCAGAGGAGACTTACAGTATCAGTCTCTGCTGAGAGTCTGATCCTATAATTTAGGTTTGTCATCTCCTCTATCCTAACCTCCTCTAATCACACCTAACCAATATAATTTTTCTGTGCTTGCCCTTTGCTGGCTGCCATAATGCCTTGTTCTTACGAGATGCTCAATATATGTACAGTAAACTCAGAGACTATATATGTCTCTGTGTTCTACATGTTGTAATAGCACCTTCAACCCAAGATGTTGCTCAGCAACTTATGATGTCGTTTAGTCCTAAAACACTGATTGGTTCTCCTCATGAGATTACTAAACTGGGGAGTCTTTAGAATAGACTTTGAGTTCCCTTTCTCTGTCATGAGAAAGAAGTTTCTATTTGGACATTAATCATGGTTCCCTGTTTCCTCCTGACCCCTAACTTCCTGTGTGTTTGAGGGAATTTCTGAGGGCACCTGAATGAGGTTGTCTCGGTAACGTTAAAAGGCGAGGAGCCTCTGTACTAGTCAGAGTTCATTCAGGAAGTAGAAATCTCTGAGGACACCCTAAATGGGATTATTTATTACAATTCTACTCTATTATAGGGAATTACACCTCCAAACTTTTGGAAGCCTGGAGGAGCACAAGTCAGTACAGACCCCTAACTTTGAGAGGGAGGGACCTGTAGGAGCCACTGCTGACATCATGGCTCCTTTAGAGCTCAGGGGGAAGGAATGTCTTGGGAACACAAGGATGCTGCCAACACAAGATCCCTGTCTGTGAACCCTTGTATCCACGACCTGAGAAACCTTCAGCCTGTCTCTGCTTCCCGAATCTCACACTCCTAAGTTTCACTGGCAGAATGTAGACCACATTCAGAAACCGGGGGTAGGGAGAGCCTGGGAAATGTAATATTCTTGGTTTTATTCCCTACTATACAGACAAGACCATAGAAGCAAATAGGAATTAAAAAAAAACTACTAAATGCAAATATATCTCTCTACCTCTAGCTCTGTATCTCTATTTCCCCCATAGTTCACTCGGGTTCTCCCCACAGTCCAAACTTAGAACCAGAGAAAATGTTATTTTGGAGTAAAAGGCGAGGGCTTGGAAATGAGATCGCTTTCTCCTTGGACCCAGGTCAAGTCTGGGACCTCTTTGCTTCATGTTTGTGTGGTTTGAGCTCTGAGAGCCTCCAGCCCCTTCCTTATCTGCCTTTCCCTCCTTTTCCCTCTAGCACTCAGAATCTTCATGGTATTTCTCCTGCTGAGGACTTCCTACCAGAGGATATTTGAGGATATTGATCTAGGCATTTCCTCCCCAAGTCCCCATGTAAAAAACTCTCCTTGTTCTCTATCATGTCTCCTCTCTATCCTGAGAGGGGGCAAAGGCTAATCTGCTGAAAAAAAACCTGTGTCAGACTGAAAACTGCCAACTGATGACATCAACAAATGTGCTGGGATGATGGGTTAATGGACCTTCCTAAGATGTCCTGTGTGAATAAAGGGGTCCGTGGTGTTTGGGCTCATCTCTACCCTGGGAGGATGAGAGTTTGAGAGTTTGATTCATTTTTTTCTTTACCTCCACTTGAAATCTGATGTTTCAAAGGCCTGAGTTTGTACAGGCTCTCAGGGGTGCGAAATCACTTTTCTTTGTGTAGCTTTTGTAAATAAGGAATTACAGACACACACACACACACACACACACACACACACACACACACACGTGGGGAGAGGGGTTGGAAACTTCAAATCCACATCTCAGAATATTTCCACAGGCCCCATTGTTATGATTTGAGCATCTAGAGTCAGATTGTTGTATAATTCCCAATTTTCTTGTCTCTTCTAATAGGCTGAACTTGGTAGTTGAGAGACTGTGAAGGAAAAGTTTCATTCGAAAAATCACCAGTGAAACCTGAGAGTGGCTGCCTTCACCAGCTGCCTCCTTGCGCCTGGACAATGGCTGATTCACTCCTTCAACTTTCTGTTCCTTCCACGTTTTGGCAAATTATTTTCAGAGCCATTTCCAGCTCCATCTATCATCTTTGCCACCCCGTGGCAAAGTTAAACGGGAGGACTGAATCCCTAGGACTGCTTACTGGGTGGATTAGGATAAGGAAGGTGGTAGAAAATGATCAAAAAGTACCTTGTAGTTAGGTTTCAAGTCTGAATGTTATGACAAATGAAAGAAATTTTCAAAAAATAGAGGTCATGATGAGAAGGTGGCTCTCGTTCGCCTTGACATAGCACAGGTCAAGCGTACAGTGTAAGAGGGAAGTTTGTTAGATGATCACAGTAGAACACGGGAGAACATGAGTGGATGAATGTCATCTAACACACAGCGCATTTCAAGACTTAGGATAATACATGAGAAATGACCAATGCCGCAAAATGCTTTGGCAAAATCAAAGTTTTTATCTAACTGTGATGAGAGAGAATTACCTATTTTTGATATAAGGTTACTTTTGAACTCTGAAGTTTTATGGTAGAAAGAAAGGTGAGAAATCGGCCAGAGAACTGTCACTGGTTTTACTGAAAGCCTTTTTTTTGGTGCGGTCTTTCTCCCTTACCAATTAAAATATTACTAATAAAATAGTAAATATCATCTTAAATATTACCATTATATTTTCTACCATTATATTTCCAATTTATTCTGAGGAAACCAAGATTTACAGAAGTCTAGACCTTTGGTCAATGCCTCACTTAGGAAGTGGGAAGGTAGTTTTGTAAATCACGTCTCTAACTCTATAGCCAGTAATATGTGGAGTCCAAGAACGAGTCCATTCAAAACACTAAAACCACTCCCATCACAAATGCAGCCTCAGGTGGGGATGACAGTTGTTTTGTCTTGTAAACTGTGTTTATTGGTGAATATTTTAAAGGTTCTTAATAAACATGGCTTTCCTTTGAGGTGTTTTTTTTTTTTTTTTCCTAAAGAGTAGTGAAAGCGGGACTAGGCTTCCCTCTTGTGGTCAATAGTATTTAATTCTTCATATCAGTTTTTTTGACATTGAGCGTTCAGAAAGCTAGTGAATGATCCAAGATTTTAAAAGTCAGGATGCTTTAACTAATGTTTTCCTCGTGTACATACTCAGAAATTCCCAGATGTGTTTGATCTAATTAGGTTGCTTAAATGGTTTACAATTTAAAAACCTTTAAAATCTTTTTACGGTAAGCATCACAATGCTTTTTTTTGGATAAGCACACAAACAGAACATGGAATGTGTTTCTTTTAAGTAATTTGAAAAATAAAATGATGCTTGATAAAGAAAACAAGTAACTGTAAATCACTTTCATTCTTGCGGATAAAAGTTTAATACCCTTTCTATTTCTCCAGGACAAATTTAATCTTAGACTAAATCTCTAGCTCTTTTTAGGAGACCTAAGAAAGGAAGAATGTCAGCTAACTTTCTAGACAAAATTATCTATTGTAAAAATGGCTTTTGCTTGGTAAGTTGTATTTGGCTAGGAGGAATATCTGATGAATTATAACAAGTGTGGGAACCCATACATAGCTTGGGCATCTCTGAATGCAGTGACCCTTGTAATTGGGCATGCACTTACCAGGGGTCTGGAAGCTATGCACATGAACTTGATGCAAAAGGCATTGACTCCAAAGTGATGAGGATTCTACCACAGGGTAGCTGCTACTTTCACAGGTATAAATTCATCTTGCACCTGAGCTGTCACTTAGGGACGAGGTGGGCAGAGACCAGCACCTGGTCTGCATTATGGACTGTTTCAAGAACTTCTCCCACTGAAGAGAATGATCAGATGCTGCTCCCTTGAAATGCTTTGATTCTGTCTGCTATCCTTCTGAGTGAATCTGAGAGCTAAGTAAGCCTGAGTATTTGTTTAAACCTAAGAAGATTCCCTGGGCCTTCATACATGGACCGTTTTCGTTTTATTTAGTTTTTGCACAAATATGTGTATATGAGACATCCTCAGTGTTATTAGAGATCCCCCTCTAAGAAGTGTCTGCTTCTACATTTACACAGATAAAGGGGTTACTAATGTCCCATCTTGCTTTGATCACTCTTCCCCCATTTTCCTGTAGTAGGACCATAGCCCCAAACAAGTCTCCTTATCACCACCACTTTGTGATTTATCAAAGTGGCAGAAAGTTTGAGGCAGGTAGTTTCCCTATATGTTCATGATTAAGTCTAATAACCAGTGGGTTTAACTTCCATATGACATTTAATATTTGTATTTCTTCTGATTTGTCCCAATGTACATCACGTGAAAACACTAAAATTTTTTTTTAGTAATACTTTTGGAATCGGTACTTGAATATCCTTAAGATGCTATTTCTATCTTTAGACTCATAAATTTTTTTTGCATGGCGTCACTCTTGCTATCAACGCTGCTTTGGGAATCAAGAAATTCTACCATTTCTCTTTGTGAATTACTTTGCTCCTACCTGCATGGATAATTTAGGTTTTCAGTATATGTGGATTGCAGGAAACATGTTTCTGTCTACTCTGAAAGCACTCACAGCACAGGAGAGCACCCCTTCCTCTGGCATTACCCTGTCTGGGATCGTCTTGATGCTCAGTGCCGGGGAGATGTACCACCGCTGTAGCCTCCTCCCTAGTACAAAGCTGGGACTTTCCTTAAAAAGCTCTCTAGAGCCCCCAAAGGAAGGTGTGGGCAAAGGATCCTCCATCCTCACATGGATTGTTGCTCACCTGGACTCTGCAGATATCCCTGGGATTCTGGGGAAAGGGGTGGGGCATACAGTGAACAGGAAGTCTCCTGTGAAAAAGTGAGGTAAGAGTTACCATCATTAAACCTTTAGGCATGTAAAGTCCATGATCTGGAAAACCTAGGCTTGGGTAGGAGCTTTTATGACACTTAGGATGTGTCCCTGATGGTGACCCCACATGAATGGTGGAGGTATGTTCCATTCATATTGCTTGCACCATGTCACACATGGATCATGCACCGGTGTACTCACTGGGCATCATTAAACAACAAGGCACTGGATGACACTGTTCCCACGTGTCCCCTCATCAGGCTGGTTTCAGTGGCACTCCTGTTGCAATTGGGTAGACTTCCTGTCAGGCTTCTGTGAAACTGATGTCACATGTGGGGAAATAACTCAACATATTCAGCTGCAGCATGGGCTGTTTGGCCCTGGACGAGACAGCAGAGCAACTGCTGATAATGGTCAGCAGCTAGAGACCCATACTTGCTTATGCAGAGCCTTGTGGGCATGTCTGGAGACCAAGAGGGAAAGCCAGGAGTGACGATCAGGCACTTACCCTGCACAAAGAATCAATTTCTGCTTTATGCTGGCTCCCACCTGGAGAAGGTATAAGGGTAAAGTTTCAAGTAGGGATGGCTGTGTGGTGCTGGGCAGTGAGATAAGGGTGGAGGGGAGGTGATAGGGCTGCCAATGGCCCCCATACCCACTCAGCCTGTTCAGACCCCAAATCTGAAATCACAAGGATGGGTCTCACCAGAGGTCCAGTACACAACACAGAAGACCCTGGAGAAAAGGTAGGAGCCCTAGAGATATACATATTTTTTTCTTTTGTGAAGGATCTGATATATCATTGTGAGTTGCCCTGAGAGAGAAGCAGGTTCTTTGGATTATATTCCTGTTCTGGAGGCATCTCTCACCCTTGACAATCTGCCTATATGTTCAGCATGCTTCAAGGTGATGGCTCTGGAAAGTTGGAGCAAGTTTGGTGCAGGAGGTCAGGGTCCATAAGCCTATAAAGTTTGTCTCTCAGATTGGCTCTGATGTGCTAGGGTGCAGGTCAGGGTTGGAGGGGGCTTTGGTACTTTCCTGACAAAATTTTTTTGCCATTCCTCTTCTCTGTTTAGATTTATTTCTCCTCGGTCCTGCCAGTCTTATTGCTCCCCAAGAAAAATTGCCCAAGGGGCATATGAGTCTAGTTACTGCAAAATTATGTGCAGTAGGAAAAGACTGGAAACAGCTCAGATGTCCATTTCAAGTGACAGGTTGAACGAATAAAGTACAGACACACAACAGTGCAATGAAGCTGTTAAAAGTAATCATGAGGGAGGAGAGGACAAGCAGAGAAGCCCTAGAATAAGGGACTTTTGGCCTGGGCTTTGCAGGTATCGGTAATTGGAGCAGCAGAAGCTACAACTGAAGGCAGAAGCTGGAACTGGTTCCCAGAAGAAATAACGTCACTGGACCATGGAGCCAAACATAGGGCTTATCGTGGAGAGCTGCCTAATTTCACCAACGGTTCCTGGATTTTCCCTCACTCTTCTCCTCCGCTGATGTAAATGTTTCTTTATGATAAAAATCTCTGAGTGGTTTCCAGACCAGAGAAAAAAATCTGACCATGTGAGCAGCTGCAGACAGTGTTCTCCCCACGTGGACATGCTCCTCCTTGGTGGTTTCCTGCTTTTATGTCTTCTGATTATGTCAACTACACGCCAGTCATCATGTACCAGGAATTAATTTCAGCTAAGTTGATCTTATTTAGGCAAGAAGTGAGGATTGTGGGACTGCTGAGTTCTTCCAGGGGGTGGTCACGTCCATAAGGGAATTATGATTACTGTGCTGCTTAAGAGGACCGTCAGCACGGAACACTATCAGAAAGTGATTGGTTACCGTGCGAGAGTGACTGTAACGCCCTACACAGTGGCCAGCAGGAGGGAGCCAATGACGAATATGCAGCACTCCGAAAATCCAGGTGAAGGTCACTTTCAATAGCCCTAAAAAACTTAGTTATGTTTGTGAATGTAGCTATAATTTATATGAAGATATATAAAGTTATTTAACCATTCAATGGTTAACAGATACTTAAGTTGTTTTCAATGTTTTGCTCTTATGAATAAAGTTGTTATGAGCTCTCAACAGTTTTTCTAGGTGTATATTTAAGGCATAATGCAGCATGTACATATTTTCAATGTTACTATGTAATTTTGACTTCCAAAATGACTGCATCAATTTATACTCCCATCAGCTGTATACTGGCAGAAACACTGTTCCACATCCTTGCTTACAACTGATATGTTTTGACATTTTTATTATTTTTCCAGTGTGTTTTTGGTTTGCAATCCTCTGATTAGTACTGAGGAGGTTGAACAACTTTTCATATTTGTATATAATTTAGGTATCTTTGCTGTAGAATGTTTCTTCTTGCCTTTACCACTTTTTTTTTTTACCCTGCATATTATAAGTTTTAGAATTGTTTATTTCTACAAAGCAAACCTGTTGGGAACATTGATCAGGACTATGTTGAGGAGAACTGGTGTTTCAACAATATCAGTTCTTCCACAACCAGCCATATACTATCTCTCCATATATTTGAGATTTCATTAATCTCTCTCATCAGAGCTTTATAGTTTTCACTGTAGAGAGAGCAAACATATTTTGGTTAAATTCATCTCTAAGTATTTTATGTTTTTATTGCTATTGGAATTGCTTTTTAATTTTATACGCAGTATTCTGCTGCTAGCATATAAGATTACAATTGTTTTGTTGTATATTGCCCTCGTTAAATTCACACATTCTAGACATTTTAATAAATTTCTTAGGGTTTTCTATGTAATCATATAAAATGCTTTCCAGGCTGCAATGTTCATTCTTTGTCAAAAAGAGTCTGAAACAACGGGAAATCTGCTTGGCTCATATTAAACTTTAAAGTAATATTATTTTGAGAAATAAAGCCTGATTAATCAAAAACATTAAAGAATATTTTAAAGATTGTTTCTCATACCCAATTTTATGTTAAATTACAACCAGATACAGTTAATTAAACGTCTTAGACATGATCATGGAACTAGTCACAAATTGTTTCCATGTTCCAGTTTAAATAATTTTCATAGCCTTCAGGGTGTAGATTTCTTTTCTCTCTGCCAATATCTGGAATACTCTTTATTCTCACATGTGTCCACAAGTAGATATTTCTCTGATATTGAAAGTTCCATGTCCCTGATAGATGCTCCACACCCGCCAGCTCCTACACCTGTGGCTCACAGCTCTCAGTGAAGTATGAACTATGCCTCATGTTCCATCCCGTGAAGCATCTCCTCCATGAAGATTTTCTTGACTCCCTCATTCGTCACTGAACTATTATAATTTAGTGCCTATGTTCTCTCCTCTTAAAACTGTAAATGCCCTTGAGAACTGGATTTATAATTTTTTCATCGTTGCTTCTTTAAGAGTACCTGATGATGAAACACGGTAACAGTGAATGTAAGATAAGGAAGCAGCCTCTCTCTCAAGAAACCTTTCCGTTTTCCTTTTGCCTCCCCTTCAGTCTCTCTTTCCGTGTCTTTCTCTCCTTCTCTTCTTTTCCCATCCCCACCAGTATCTACAGGGTGGTTCAGTCACCGAATTCTGGAGCCCCAGGAGACTGGAGCAGATTCAGCAGCATCAGTTTTCCTATTTCTGCTCCCATTTCGGAAAGTTTATGAAAGGCAGAGATTGGAAGTTAGGATCTGGGACATTTTAGGACCCAGCTCTCAGCCCTCCCCACCTCGCTCAGAAAGTCGCTAGCCTCCTTGAAACCTGGTGCACGTTCTTGGACAAACATGCCATCTACTGGTCACATGAGGAACTGCAATAGCCTGCTTGGGACTGTGCCAGAGGGCCAAGCGCCGTATTTGAACCAAGGAAGTATGGCAGGGTACAAGGGTGCAAAGGCAGGAGGCTTGCTAGGTTGGTGTGCTTTTCTTTAACCCTCTTTTCCCCAACATTCAGAAGGTTCTCCTATTTCCGGTGTGAGATGCTTGGCTATCTCTGTGATTGTGCATTCTCTGGGGTCCTGGGAGGACTTTGCAGTTATTAAGACACATCCTGTGGTCCTCCTAATTCCCAAACTGAGGCATCTGTGCTAGTTTGCTAGTGAGTTAGTGTGTGTTTCACCAACTCTTCCCATGAGCTTCACTCCTACAGGCTAAACCTGCAGCGGAATCAATTTTACATAATTTTATCACTTTCGAAAAGTCATGGATGATAATTAGTGACTGTGTTTACACTTCCGTAACTTTCTCACAAAAGTAAATTTCAAAGTAAAAACTGAAGTTTAAAAGTACATTTTAAAAAATTTAAACACTTCAGAGGAGGAACTGGTTTGTCAGACACTTTTTGGATTCTAAGACTGGGATGGCTCTAACAGTACAATGAGCTCTTCAGCTAGGATTTAGCTCAGTCCCCCAACCCTAAATGTTTCGGTATTTTAAGCACCGCTGTGCAGAAATTCTACTGCTTTTTATTTTTATACTGACTTCTGGTGGAAAATCTGTAAGATGGGGAGATTTTATTAAGAAAGCTGGATCTGAATGAGAGTCCTTGGGGCCAATCACAGTATTGCAGTTACCCTATTTTTGTGGCAGGAACTTTAGAAATCACTATATTCTTCCTTCTCCTTTAAATGATTCCTCAGTCTGTAGGATCTCACGTTGTCACTGATTCTTTTTCCTCCTGGGTTTTGGCCAGACGGCAATGCCGTGCTTCCCTTTGATTTAAAGGAACATGGTCATGGCCCTAAGCCCTGCAGATCTCCGGAAGGGAAGCACAATTCCATGTCCATTGTGTCCCCTACTGAGGCCAAGGTGACACTGGATAAGGTAGAGTAGGACAGGGAGGCATACACACCAAGGAGTCCTCAGAGCTCTTCCCCGAGCATTTATTACCACATCACCTTCATCTCTATGGACCTGAGATATCACAGCAGGGCCTCCAATATGGCCACAGACACAGAGTAACTTACTTCTACCCCTTCAGGACTTGGGTTAATCTTCAGGCTGTTTATACCTGGGAACACACCACCCTTTGGGGTGCAACATTCCCAGAGGTCAGGGTGGCTGACTTGCACCTGTTTGGTCAGCTTCCTCCTGCACACTAAGCCCCCTGGTGGGTCTAATTCCTTCCCCTACTGTCCCTGTTACGGGTAGCTTGAACTCCTCATTTTAGGCTCAAATATTACCTTCAAGTGAGGGAATCATCCCTCTCTATCAAAGCTAATTATCTTTTATCCTGTGTCAGAAAAACACATTTGTGAGAGGAACAGATCCAAGAAATGTTATTTTAAACAAGATTTGAGAGCTTCGGGCTTCTTCCAAACAATAGTGAGGTCAGACTTTCCTATCTGCAGTTGTTCCAGAGCGTCAAGGGTGATGGAGAAGAGAGACATAGAAGGTTACCCTTCCTGAGGTGCCAACTGCACTGTGGTCATACGTATGAAGAAAGGCCACCGTCCAACTCTGAGCATCAACCCCCCTCCCCACTCTGTGCTTTGGGGACCATTAGACACGTGCCTCAGCATTTGGGTGGGCATCTCAGAGCCCTGCCAGTGCTTTCTCCCCTCTAGTCAGAAAACAAACGAAGAAGACAGTAGAATGATAGACTGCTATGCCACCAGGATATGAGAGTTGAGTTGATACTTTTTCTTTCTTTTGCACAGAGAGAACTGTACATCTTTAAGACCCATTGCTAGGGGACTCCATGAAATAATTATTACCTTTATGGTGAGTCCACCTGACAACTCTCAAAATAGATTTCCACCAGGTCCCCCAAATAGAAGTTGACAGTGATCACCTGAATTTCTCTGAATTCATAGCCAGAGTCCTGATGTCCTCTCTCAATAAGACTTTTTTTTTCTTATTTTCATTTATCTCCCCTATTGTTTTAGCCTCTGGCCTTTCCAAGACTCTCTACTCCCAATAATGAAACCTAAATAGGGATTTTGTGTCACAGTTATATTTTCACATACCCTTTAGAAATGTTTAAATGTGAGTAGCGCACATTTTAAAGCTAATGAAATTGAAACCTCAGAAATGAACAGACTTATTCAAAGAAGAAGCTTGCCCAAATTTATAGCAAAACTAGAATTTAAACCTCAGGCATCCTAAGCTCAGGGCTCCTTTTGTCATCTACTAGCTAAGAGAGTCATGAATGTGTGTCATACAGGACAGTAGCATTTGGAGGAGGAAAGGTCTGAAGTGAATCAGGTTTTGAACAAAAGCCCTTGAGGGGCAGACAGTGAACATGTCTCTGCTGCCTTCTGGTGGCCATATTGATGTATGACACCCTTTCCCTCCATCCTCCCTCCTGCCTTCTCTGGAATCCTCATTCTCCCTGGTTTCCTCACTGATAGGAGCATTTGTCTTGTTTTCATGCCTCTCTCTTCCACATACCAACATGTCCCTACACAAAATGAATATCCATAATCCACAGCATAATTCAGGACACAGTTCTTATTTCAAAACTGGGGTCCCCTTGAAAAAGTGTATGTACGGACCTTTTGTGAAGAGATGCATAAAATCTTAAATAGAGCTTCTTTAAGTGGTCAGTTGGTGCTAATGTGACTGACCATAAAAAAAGCGCAAAGACAAGTCCTAAGGTCCTGGGAAAATTCCGACAGCATATACCATGAAGATGATACAGAATATGTGTCATGAGTAGAATATTTTCATACCACAAAATTGGGTGTGAAAAAATAAATTTCTGTGTTTTCCTATTACCGATCCTAATTTATTTATTTATTTATTTATTTTTGCGGTACGCGGGTCTCTCACTGCCGAGGCCTCTCCCGTTGCGGAGCATAGGCTCCGGACGCACAGGCTCAGCGGCCATGGCTCACGGGCCCAGCCGCTCCGTGGCACGTGGGATCCTCCCGGACCGGGGCACGAACCCGTGTCCCCTGCATCGGCAGGCGGACTCTCAACCACTGCGCCACCAGGGAAGCCCAGTGATCCTAATTTTTATGTCAAGCCCTATAATGTCTTAGAGCAAAGGGGTCAATCTAGTAATTTCCAGAAAATTCCGTGGCTTTCACAACAATTAATAATTTAAAAACAGCTCTCTGCCCAGGGTTATTTCTAAGTCCCCAGGTAGGAGGTGGTGCAGGACTGGTGCAGAAGGCTCTCCTCATATTTACAGCGTTGGCTCCCACTGTATGTCATGGTCACACTGCCCCTGCTCGTCCCTGCCCTTCCCATGTTGGTGATGATGACTGTTATATCCATACCATTGCTCTCCTCTTCCTGTATCATCCCATGCCAGCATTTTAGGCAGCAAATTTTCATTCTAACAGTTGAAGCTTCCAGGGCCCAATTCTTCTTGCCTTGGATAGCTTTCCCTTTGCTGCTGCTCTTTGGTTCTGTTGTAGGAGAGAGACGTCTGTGGCACCGCTGCCATTCTGGGAATCAGAGGTGAAGTGGAGCACGGTCCCTTCTACCCTCATTGAGAGAAAGAAACAGGGTAAAGGAACTTTCACCAATGTTTAATTATTTTTTTTTCCTTTTCAAACCCCTCATCCTCCACAATGGGAAGGGTCTTTATCTACACTGAAGATTGGAGGGAAAAAATTCTTTATTAAGAATAGCAGTTTCAAGTTAGATGGCCCAAATATGGGCTGATCATACCAGAGGAGAGGAAGAAACTTCAGGAAAAAAAATCAGCTTAAACACTACCACACCATAATGTTGCATATGCTTCTATTTTACATTGAAATGAACACCTAAATTAAATTTAAATTGTTCTGGAGAGGGACTTCCCTGGTAGCGTGGTGATTAAGAATCCACCTGCCAATGCAGGGGACACAGGTTCGAGCTCTTGTCCGGGAAGATCCCACACGCTGTGGAGCAATTAAGACCGTGCTCCACAACTACTGAGCCTGCACTCTACAGCCCGAGAGCCACAACTACTGAGCCCGTGTGCCACAACTACTGAAGCTCATGCACGGAGAGCCCATGCTCAGCAGCAAGAGAAGCCGCCACAATGAGAAGCCCGCAAACCACAACGAAGAGTAGCCCCCGCTCGCCGCAACTAGAGAAAGCCCTCGTGCAACAATGAAGACCCAATGCAGCCAAAAATAAATAAATAAATAAAAATTTAAAAAAGAAAAAATTGTTCTGGAGAACTCTTGAATTCCTGAGAATATACAGGCATACCTCAGAGATACTGCTGGTGTGATTCCAGACCGCCACAATAAAGCAAGTATCGCAATAAAGCAAGTCACACAAATTTCTTGGCTTCCCAGTGCTTATAAAAGTTATGTTTATACTGTGCTGTAGTCTATTAAGTGTACAGTAGCATTATGTCTAAAAAAGTACATATCTTAATTAAAAATACATTATTGCTAAAAAATGCTAGTCATCACCTGTGCCTTCAGTGAGCTGTAGGAGTAGCATCAAAGATCACTGATCACAGATCACCATTCAAAAATAATAATAATGAACAAGTTAGAAGTATTGCAAGAATTACCAAAATGTGACATGAGACATGAAGTGAACAGATGCTGTTGGGAAAATGGTGCCAATAGACTTGCTTGACTTAGAGTTGCCACAAACCTTCAATTTGTTTAAAAAAAAAAAGCAATATCTGGGAAGCATAATTAAAGGAAGTATGCCTGTATCTGCAGACCCCCAGGGGTACTTGCACTCTGATTCAAGAAAATGGACTTAAGTGGACTTTAAAGGAAAATCTAACTTAAACCAAAACAGACACACACACACAAAATGTACCGATAACTTCCATCATTATAATTTTTGTTCCTGAACATTGTGTTGAGAAGCTTATTAAATTTCTTTGGTTTAATGTCTGAGAATAATTAAACTCTTTATTACCCAGCAAAGATAAAGAACCAAAGTTAAAAGAGCAATAAACTAGCATGGACTAGACCTTGGCCTGGTGCTCTGATCCTTGAGAAGGTAATTCCTTTCCCTGGGCCTCTGTTTTCTCATCAGTAAAAAGAGGGGGAAGGGGACTTCCCTGGTGGCGCAGTGGTTGAGAGTCTGCCTGCCGATGCAGGGGACACGGGTTTGTGCCCCAGTCCGGGAAGATCCCACATGCCGCGGAGCGGCTCCGCAACAGGAGAAGCCACAACAGTGAGAGGTCCGCGTACCACCAAAAAAATAAAAAATAAATAAAAGAGGGGAAGGATATTTGGTGTTCAGTCGTGCTTCCAACTCTAAGTCCCATGCGCACTGTATTCTGGTGGAAACTTGGCAGTAGATGGAAATCCTTGACGTGTGTGTAGGTAGAGGGGATGCTGTAGACAGACAGACAGCCTGAGGTGCTGTGTGAGGACCTGATGAGATGGCACAGATGGGTGTCCGATGGGACCTGGCTTTCTGGGGAAGGGTGAGGAGTGCAAATGTCACGGTTTGGTCTGCAGCTCTAAAGAACTCATAACTAAACCCAGCCAAAGTTCACTCACCATCTCAGTTTCACTTTCCAGAGGATTACAGCCAGGAGGTTAACATGCGATTCTGACTAGAATTTCATCTTCAGGGATCGGGCTCTTCCTTCAGTTTGGGTGAGATGGCTTAAATCCTCCTCCACCCAATGCCCTGGGGGACGGGGGCTGCCTCCACCCCATCTGCCTGTCCCTCAATTCTTGCTCCAGTCAGCACTTCAAGCTCTGACCTGTCTTTGGACATCTGCTCTGTTGATGCAGGGTACAGCTGAGATGCAGTGAGGAGAAGCCCCAGCAGCCCCAGGTTTCTCCCCCAAGCAAAGAGGGGGACACGTGAGTGGTTTGGAGACTCTCTGGTGGAGGATGGCTTGGGGAGGAAAGGGAAGTTGGCTAAGATGATGAAGCAGGGCATAGAGACACCTGTCAGGGGCCCTCTACCCCTTGTCGTCATATCACCTACTTGTATTTTTTTAATTAATTAATTAATATTGGTTGCGTTGGGTCTTCGTTGCTGTGCACGGGCTTCCCTCTAGTAGCGGCAAGCGGGGACTACTCTTCGTTGTGGTGCATGGGCTCTAGGTGCGCGGGCTTCAGTAGTTGCAGCACGTGGACTCAGTAGTTGTGGCACGTGGGCTCTAGAGCACAGGCTTCAGTAGTTGTGGCACATGGGCTCAGTAGTTGTGGCGCATGGGCTTAGTTGCTCTGCGGCATGTGGGATCTTCCCGGACCAGGGCTCGAACCCGTGTTCCCTGCATTGGCAGGCGGATTCTTAACCACTCCACCACCAGGGAAGTCCCCCTACTCCTATTTTATACTCAACTCCATTTTACACTTTTCAAAGTGCTGCCGTAGCGTATTCGAGCCTCACGATATTGCTGTGAAGCAGGCTGGGTGAGGAAAGGGCTCTAGATTAAACCTCAGAAAACCAGGATCACATGACTCCGTTGTCACGTCGGATGTTGTGCTTGTGCCTCTGAGCCTTGCTTCCTTGCCTGTCACATGGCGATGATACAGCTGGAAAAATTTTAGGAATGACTGTCTCCTTCAGAGAGGAGAGAAAGGAGAGGTTCAAGGAAATAGAGTGAGATTCTCAAGGTCACGGAAGTAAATACCAAGTCACCTTGGCTCCAAGAAATCTCATGTTACTTTGCTTTCTCTCTATAAAATGGGGATCTGTTGTTCAAGTGTATGTTGGTAAATAAGCTTCAAACTTCATGAACTGATTTAATTCATTATCACCAGTTAATTACTATGGTTACTTGGCATTTTGAGAATTTAACTTTTGAGGGTTTTTACTGAAAAAAAATCCTCTAACAACCCATGACATGTAGAAACTTGTAATTTTCTTTGGCATGAATTTTAATAGAGCATGCATAGACCTTGAAATCTGGAATTGTTATTTACCCAATGCCTGAATACCACCACTTATCACCTCATTTTAACAGTTGCACTTTACCCAGAAAACTAAATGAAACATGGATTTTTGAGAATTTGATGAAACACATGCATATCAGGTCATATCACTTGACAATATCAAAGTTTACCATATTTAATATCAATGGTGGTTTCAGAAGATTCTTGGCTTACATTCAAGTCGTAAGGTGGAGATGTCAAAAGCTTATGATTAAAATGTTTTGATTTAACGCTTACAATGTGAGTCCAGTTATTTATTTACCAAAAAAAGTGCCAAAGATTTTCAGCACGCTGACAGCTGATGGTCTATGGCAATGCTTTTCCTTGGCATTATTGACATTTTGGGCTGTGTAATTCTTTGCTGTAGGGGCTTTCCTGTGCATTGTAGGATGTTTAGCAACATCCCTGGCTAACACCCATTGGGCGTCCCCTCCCCTGAGGTGTGACAACCAAACATGTCTGCAGACATTGGCCAAATGTCCTTCAAGGGCAAAACCATCTCCATCCCCGTTGAGAACCCTGGTCTAAGGCATTTATTCACCCTGTTTATACTCTCTCACAAATCTCTTTCTGAGCATCACTGAAGGTTAAGATGCATTTTCACAATTTCTTCAAAAGCTTCAATGATTTGGACAGCTTTTTTTCTAGAGGGCATTTGTAGGTTTCCCCTTGGCTTTCACATAAGCAGCCTAAAGGAACACAAACCTATAAACTGGTTTGTAGCAAGTGTGAGTACTTCTTATCTCACAGGGAAGGGCAGTGAAGCTTAGCACGGTCTTTGTGGGTTTTCTTTGCTTTTACTTGGTGGAATAACATGTTTCTGCTTTTCACAGGAGGAGTCAAGGAGTCAAGAAGGCAATTTCCTTTCATCTGAGGGGACATGACTGATCTATTTCAAGTGGCAAACTAGTACTGTTCTGTGCTGTCTTCTAATGCTCAGTCTAATTTTCCGTAAATATTTGAGCACTCTTTCAGGTATTGTGGCTTTGTGACTGGGTTTGTATCACTTTTCCTAGAGATATTTTAGATGAAAGTATGCATCACTTTAGAAAGTAAATAGTCATAATGGAGTAAAAATAATCTCCTGAACCACATGGTTCATCATCCCCATTTCAGATGACTGTTGTTCCCCCCGCCGCCCCACTCTATAAAATCGTATTGACATTAGTTTACGGGGTGATAGAAGCAGTAACTTATCATTGCTCCTGTGCAGGTTCTTCTATTTGGTGCGAAGCAAGTTTTTCTTTCCATAAACACTTGACACAGCAGATAGAATAAGTCTTAGACGTCTTTCACTCTGAATTTTTCATTTTCCAAAACTAAAGTTAGCATTCTATTTTTTTTTCCTGGTAGTTTTAAAACTTTTTAAAATCTGTGTAGAAACATTTTTTTTTTTTTTGTGATACGCGGGCCTCTCACTGTTGTGGCCTCTCCTGTTGCGGAGCACAGGCTCCAGACGCACAGGCTCAGCGGCCATGGCTCACGGGCCCAGCCGCTCCGTGGCATGTGGGATCTTCCCGGATTGGGGCACGAACTCGTGTTTTGTGCATCGGCAGGCAGACTCTCAACCACTGCGCCACCAGGGAAGCCCTGTGTAGAAGTATTTTTATAATGCTGGTACAATGGGCATGTTGGGTTTGCCCATCTCTGCCAGTTGGGCTATTTTTAAAAATTCATTTCTATATGTCTTCTAGATGATACTGAAAGGTCATTCAAGTCATTTCTTTGCCAGTCTTCTTCTGTATCACCATTTCCACTATTCTTTCCTTTCCTTTCCAAGGCATCCCTTGTCCCTGGGTCCTCCCGAGGGCCTAGTAATGGCTTCCTGGCTATAGCATGAGGATGCAGAGCCTTTCTGCTCTTTCCTTTACATCTTGGAGACTGTAGAGATGAAGGACTTTGCAGGAGGGACTGGAAGGAGGTCTCTGAAATTCTGCATGCTCGGAATAAATGGGTCTAAGGAGATTTTAAAAAATTATCTAAATATTATTGTCCCTTTGGCCCAGAAGACATTTTCATTTAAATCAGAAATCTTCCCTCGGGAACCCCAAATAGGTTAAAGTACAACACAGTAAGTAAGAGGTTGGAAATGATCGATAAATGCAGAGAAAGGGAACCAAGCCCATTTCATCATTTGATTGTGGAAGGTGTTGATGTTGAGTTTTCTTTATGTCTGCGTAACCACTGGAAACCACAGAAGTGCTTGCTGTATTACAGCCTCATTTAGGTACAGTCATATTTTCTCTTGTGTTTGTTCCAGGGAAGATGGTGGATTTTCCAGGGTACAGTCTGTCTGGTGTAGTTGCCTCCTTTTTCTTTGTACTGCTCAGCATGAAGCAGTCAGGTAGGATGCTCTTCTTCCCTTTACTGCATATTCGAGTGTCTCAGAGGTCCAGTCTGGGTGCAGAGTTCTAAATTCAAAAGGGCTAGTACAATATTAAGAGTGGGGATTCAGGGGTCAAAGCACCTGTGTTATAAAAAGGGCTCCTCCACCTCCAGCTGTGTTACCTTTGGAAAGTTACTTGAATACCTTCCGCCTTAGTTTTCTCATCTTCATGATAAGAATAACAACCTACCTACATCTCAAAGCTTAGCACAGCCTTTAAGATTAAATCAGGCTGTACATAGAAAACACTTGAATCAGTACCTGGAACATGGTAAGTCATCCATTCTCCTGCTTCTATTTAGGACAACACTTCCGGGGTGAGAAAAAAGTGGCTGCTTCTTACCATAAATTAAACAGCATAAAAGTACTTGGAAATAAGGAACTAGAAGGAGACTTCTAAGAAATGGGGTTGGAAATCTCTGTAGCTGAATTTTGTTGGTCAAAATATTGTACCTTGAAAAGGGATTGTGAAAATTCAATGTCAGTGGGTAATATCGGAGCCCCAAGGAAAATGCAGGATTGCAAGGTGGGAAAAAACATTGGATAGGACATCAGAAGACACAGGCTCCAGACTGAGGCTGTCAGAAACTATATGATGTGGTGAGGCTTCCCTCCCTGCTATGGGATGCACCTTCCTAACCTGTAAAAGAAGTCACCCATGTGGTATGACTTCAGTTCTAGCTTTATATTCGGATTCCATCAACACAATGCAAGCAGACATCTATCTATGTTCCATAGTGACCTTTTGAGCACCATCTACTTGATGTTGAGCATCAACTAAATGAGATGAAGTTCCTTCTTAGGAGGGTTGGATCTGCACAAAGTGCAAATGGCCCTGGAGCATTTTAGGATGAGAAATAACATAATATACATGACATATGAAATTATTAAGCATAGGAACATACAGAATTATTAAACAGCTCTTCAATTTGTAGATAAAGAAGACGTCAAACATGACTTAAAATTTTATTGGAAGACTTGAACTCTTTATACTAATTACTGCCTTTTTTTCTTTCTTTCTTTTTTTTTTTTTTACACAGAGTATAGTTGCTGTACAATGTTGTGTTAGTTTATGCTGTATAACGAAGTGAATCAGCTATATGTATATATATATCCCCTCCCTCTTGGACCTCCCTCCCCCCCTCCCCTCCATCCCACCCATCTAGGTCATCACAGAGCATGGAGCTGAGCTCACTGCGCTATACAGCAGGCTCCCACTAGCTATCTACTTTATACATGGTAGTGTATATATGTCAATCCTAATCTCCAGTTTGTCCCACCCTATCCTTCCCCCCGTGTCCACATGTCCATTCTCTACTTCTGCGTCTCTATTCCTTCCCTGCAAATAGGTTCATCTGTACCATTTTTCTAGATTCCACATATATGTATTAATATATGATATTTGTTTTTCTCTTTCTGACTTACTTCACTAATCACTACCCTTAATCCACCACAAAATGTCCTTGCAAAAACTGCATTTTACATAGCCCCAGTAACTGGAGTCTTGCCCGGTCCAGACAAAACCAAAATGAAACAAAACAAAGCAAAACAAACCCAGTTTGTTACATAGGATAAGACAAAAACAATTCTGAAAAGCTGAAAAATCTATTGAATAAATCTATTATCTAAATTTTAGGAAAAGTGATTACAATGTTAGTCACCAAAGTGAAATTACTAACTAGAAAATAAATCACTGTAAAATATAAAATAAATCACTAACTAATAAAGTTCCCAATTAAAAAATCAATTTACACATTAACTTATTTGAGAATAAAAGCAACCCAGAGACGGTGGTTTTAAAATCTTAAAGATGAATAAATTGAGATTGCAAATCTTAAAATCTCATCGAGAATAATGGATTTGCCCCTGAATCACACAGCTGGTAAGTAATAGATTTAGCACTCACACTAAATTGCTTTTTTTTTTTGCGGTACGCAGGCCTCTCACTGTTGTGGCCTCTCCCGTTGCGGAGCACAGGCTCCGGACACACAGGCTCAGTGGTCATGGCTCACGGGCCTAGCTGCTCCACGGCATGTGGGATCTTCCTGGACCGGGGCACGAACCCGTGTCCCCTGCATCGGCAGGTGGACTCTCAACCACTGTGCCACCAGGGAAGCCCATCACACTAAAATTTTTGAACTGCATGTTATTTTCGGTACACAAGATTGTCTCTGTACAACCAAAGATGCAAATCATAATGCTGGGTTTCTCTAAAACATTGCAAATAAAACTTTCCCTCCTCCAGGTGCCCGCATTTTCATAGAGTAGACATCCCAAAGCAATCATATTGATCCTCCGGTTGGCATTTCCCGGTTTCTCTTTGTCACTCTTTTGTAGATGACTTTAGAGTGATTGGTTCTGCCCATCCTACCCTGGTCATGGTCGGGGAAGATGCCCTACTAACCTGTCAGCTCCTCCCTAAGAGGACCACGATGCACATGGAGGTGAGGTGGTACCACTCAGAGCTCAGCACACCTGTGTTTTTGTATCGGGATGGAGCTGAGGTGACGGAGATGCAGATGGAGGAGTACAGAGGCCGGGTAGAGTGGATAGAGGACAACGTTACTGAGGGAAGTGTGGCTCTGAAGATACACAACATCCGGCCATCTGATCATGGGCAGTACTGGTGCCGTTTCCAAGAGGGAAACTATTGTGGAGAAACAAGCTTGCTGCTCAACGTAGCAGGTGAGTATCTCAGAAAAGACATAGGGGCTCAGAAGAGGTATATTAATTTGTGTTAAGCTTGGTTCCAATTGAAGAATTCCCTTTGAATCATCAAGGCAATTGCTCCTGTCCAGTCCTCTATCCTGATTCATTTGGAGGCAGGTGGTTCTGAAATCTTTAAAGTGAACTCACAAACAATTCCCCCAAATTTAACTTACACAGTTTTGACTATTCTTGAGGATTATTTAACATTGATGACATGTAGTCACTAGCAGTTTTGCTGAGGCAAGAATTTGTGCCATATATGCTAGTGCACAAGGGCAAGTCAATTGCTGGGTGAGCGACCCTAGCGGACTGCCCTGCATCCATGTTCTCTACTCAGCCTCAAGTACACAGTCACTGAGATGTGAGCACATTGTTTCTTTGTGTAATGCCACCTCAAGTTAGAAAGTTAGTGATGAGACTAAGACGTTAAGAACATGGTGCTTTTATGGAGATTACTGTATACTAGTGTTCAGTGAATTGGGGGTTCACAGATGCTTTGGGGACATACCCATTGTGAGTGACAAGGGTCTGCATGGTGTTTTTGTGTTAGCAAAGTAGGACAGAGCCAGAAGAAGGGAAAGACTGAAGAAAGGATGTCTCTGTGGAGAAACAAATATCTGAAAAGTAAACTATCGTATGGTTCCCTGGCAGGAATAACTCCTCCATGTGCTAAAGAGAAAATCAGGCAAATCCACTTGCCTTATCAGGGAAATAGTTCTCTGGAGATGTTAACATCTCTGGCTGATGTGACCTCTTTCTGTTCCCTAACACATTTTGTCTCAACACCTATGTATGATTATTAATGTTATTATGTTCAAGTTGATTCAAGATGGATGAAAGAATCCACATACTTCTGAGATGTGGAGTGGGGAGGGCACATACTAAGGCATTTCACTATCAGGGACACTTGAAAAGAAACCATGCATTTTCTAAGCCTCTAGGTGAAGAAAAGGTGTCTCTGTCCCCAGCAAATGATAGAGACAGAACTACCATCTATGGAAAATAGAATCCTCTTCATTTGGGTTTGAGAGTTGTGTTGAATAGAGAAAGAATTTCATGATTATATAAAACTGGGATGTCTTGACAACATTTTCCCATGGAATAGAATATTTAGATACAGAAACTCAACATGAAGCTTCCCATTTTACATGACCCAGATTATCTGTTTGCACCCCAAGTTCACAACCACCAACAAAAGAAATGAGAAGAATATTCTCCCTGGAAATGATGTCTCACTTTATATTAAATATTCTATTTAATTGGAGTCAAGATATTATCCAACAAGTCAAAGTGCCTGACACAATAATATTAAGATGAAACAGGCAGAGTCTGTGGCGTGAGGGAGTTCGTGAGTAAATTTTAACACATCTTAGTTTGCCGTGCTAGAGACACAAGCAAAATGTTATTATGTCCCTTTCTCTTATTTTCATGTCTGGGTCTGAATAAAAATACTGCTCATGTGCTAAAATTTAAGGATCCAGACTGGGGTATAAATAAAGTATATGTGAACTCCAGTTTGAATGGGAAGAGGACTTTGGGCCATCTTTTGCTCCCCAGAACCTTGAACTTCTGCTCTCTCCCTATGCACTGTCATTGGACTCCCAGCCTCTGTGATTTGTGCCTCCATGGGCTTCGGGACTCAGGGCTGTGTCTTTCCACCACAGGTCTGGGGTCTGACCCTTACATCCACATGGATGGATCTGTGGAAAGCGGACTCCAGCTTGTGTGCACTGCAAAAGGCTGGTTCCCAGAACCTCAGATTTCTTGGCAAGACATCAGGGGAGAAAAGTTGCTGACTATCTCTAAGCATAGCATCCAAGATGAAGATGGCTTGTTCTATGTAGAAAGCACTCTTGTGGTCAGGAATGTCTCTACAGAGATTGTGTCCTGCTTTATCCACAGCCCCACACTCACTGAGGAGAGGGGCTCAGACATCTCCATCCCAGGTCAGTGCTCTGCCTCTAGGACCAAGATGCTCTGATTAGCAGGAAAGGTTGCAGGGACTGTTCCATAGCACTTAATATTTTTTAATCAAGAAGAATATCTAATATTTTGTAATATGCATTAAAAACTATAAAACATTTATGGCTGGAAATATATACACTATATAGCTATTGTTAATGGCATTCCAGTTTCTTTCAGATTCTGCCTTTTCTTCTTTCTTTATTAATTTTCTTTACTCACAAGTATGTGTTACATTGTAAAGGAAATACAACTGTATTCTTTCAATTGAAATGTTTTCTTGTGCTGTATTTGTGCCAGTTACTTCTAGGAGCTTTTATCATCTGAACATAATCAGAGATGGAGACAGCTGCTTCCATAGCAGCATCTTTATCCTCATTTATAAATAGCAACAAAAACAACAGCCCAAAACCCAATACAGCAGTGAAGTGTTAAGTGTCTTATGTTACTTATAGCATTGATGAAAAATGGTATTTTCAAATAATTTTAATGGTTGAAAATATCCCCCTGATGGACTACTTAAATGATAAAGATTACATCTATCTATCTATCTATCATCTATCTATCTATAAATAGATATTTCCAATCATGGAAAGATTATTGGCTTTAAATAACTTAAAATTTCACTAAGACTTTTGGGACACCCTCTACATTTAGATATAAAGAAATAAGTACATAGTTATTCATATAAATGTATACAGGAAAAAGAGTTAAAATAAATATTATATGTTAATGTTAAAAGGAACAATACATATATATACATAATTGCAAAACATATACATATATATTTATATATCTCTCAGTCTGTAATTATGGGTGATAATTGTCTATGTCCATATATTTTTATACTTTTCATGCATTTATAAAAAGAATATTATTATTTTTATGAAATAGTTAAATATCGATATGTTAAATATAAGCAGAAACAAGCAGAATCATGGGGTGGTAGAAATGAGAGTATTTTTATTGTGCAGAGAAAGGGAAAAACAGCTGGACCACCAGGAGGTGGATGGGGAAAAATCATTATTTTTTTACATTTTATTTTTCGTATGAATCAAGTGTTTCCATAAGATGTAGAACTTTGGGGGGTTTTTTGGGGAAATATTTTCTCTCCTTTCCCTTAGACCAAATTCCTTGATATGTTATTTTCATTCTTTTTCCAGAAAAACTCCAGACAGAGCTGGGTAAGTAGAGGTGGTGGCTCTCACAAGTATACACGAGCCTCTGTCCTCTCCAGGGGAGGGTGGTGCTCCTTGGACAAAGCGTGCACAGAGAAGGTGACACCTCGTGATCCAGATGAGGAACTGAGGCATGACCTTCCCAAGTCTCACATTTAGTAGTAGAGGGACCAGCAAAGTGCAGCTTCCTGAAGGCACCTTTGCACCTCGTAACCTGCCACTTTCAGTGTTCATGGGACCCCAATGAGCCTCAGATGGATGCCTAAAATGGGTGCAGACCTAAGCTCTGGCCTTCTGGGTGGGAGGAAAGGGAGTGTGTAGGGCAAGGCAAAGGACAGCTGGCCCAGCTCTGGAGGCCCTAGTGTGAGTTTCTAGTGAGAGGAAGCAGGGCCGTCATGATAACTGGTGGTCCTCACCCACCACCTGCAACCTCTGGCCCTGCTACGGTTTCTGTACCTGCTCTTCACCCCAGTAAGCCTGACCTCATCACTGTTGGGAGGGAGCTGTGACTTTCTTAGATGCAGCCTGGGACCCTGTGCTTGGGGTGATCATTTTCCTTTTTATTTCTTTAATAGTTGGACTGCAGGTATGATTTTACTGTACCTAAGATAAGTGGTTTAAACAGTAACCAACTGATTTTTGAACCTCTTTCAGTTTCTCCTTTGTTGCCTTATCATCTTCCTCCTGTTCCTCATTTCTGTGACCTCTTCTCCCAGCCCATGACAACCAACCTGCCCCCTACCTGCTCGTTTTCTCCTTCCATCAGTACTCTGCTTTCCCTCAAGTCACCTGTTACAGGAATATATGCTTATGTGGGTGCGTGCCTGTGCACATGTTAGGTGAGTTTAAGCACACTTTTCGGCCCATGTAGGAGTTTTTGAGGAAAGTTAGGGTGGCGAACACACCCCAATCTCTGTCAGAGTCTAGTGTGACACTTTGGACCCCTTTGGACCATAAAGATAAAGGAAAGGGCCTTGGGATGGTCAAAGGTAACTCCACAGTTTGAAGAGAGTGCACATCTGCGAGTCTTACCTTCCAAGTCGGATACCCTCCCACCCAGGTGACATCTGCTTGTATTAGGACAGAAACCTTGGCTGGCAGAGCTTGTTAGTTACAGATCAGAAAGCCAAGCCAGTGTTTGGGCAGGTTGACCCACGTCTCTGTCCCTTAAGAAAAATTTAAGTGAAGACTCATTTCTCTAAGTTATCTGAACCAAATTGACATGCCCATTGGACACCTAGCACACAAAATACAATCTGATGTCCTGTTGTTTCTAAGTTGTGCACACCTTCTGGGCCCACATTGAAACAATATGAAAAGACAAAGCTTCCGTGGGTTCCCTGTCAGGAGGAGGGCTGTGCCCTCAGGAGCTTTGAGGGTGAGCTCCTAATAGAGAGTAGAGTAGGAGATTCACAGCTACCTCCGTGTTTTTAGAGCTTGTGAATTAGAGCTCAGAGGCTGCTGGTGAACCGAGATTTCCTTAGAAGTCCTGAGACTGAAATCCTACTTCCCTTCTCTGGCAAATAATGTTGTTGGTTATACAGATAATGACTAAGTTTTTGAAATGGTAATAACGTGCCTGGGACGATGCTAAGTGCTTTCCAGGAATTATTTTCTTTTCTTACAATAATTTAAAGGTGAATAGATTTATCATCATTTTACAGTTGGGAAACAGTCAATTTTAGCTCTTAATTACCAATCTCTGGAAGAGTAATTCAGTTTGAGAGTTGATTTGTACCACAGATCATGGACAGGAGTAAAAAAAAACCTCATATGGATAACAGAGATGAGGAAACAGTCTGCTTTATTACTATAAGATACATGGATGGAGAAATAGCAGCAAACTAACTACTAGTTCTTTTTTTTCCTTCTGATTCCTACTTTTGTCTTTATATTTAAACAGATACATATGAAGTAGAGATAATATGTTTTAGGTAAAATTGAAGAACAAAGCAAACAACATGCTGGATATAACTGAGAGTCAAATTTTAGCAAGAATAGAATGAAATGATCTGAAAATTAAAATTATGTTGGCAACGAGTTTCCTCTCTAGAGAAGTACCTAGAATATTTTGGCTAAATACATAATGAGGACATTTTGCCTTTGATCATTGACTCCCCGTCCAGACAGTTTACAAATTTATGCTTGTATTTCTTTATAAATGATCATTACACTTCAGCATTAGAATGGTAAAAACGTTCTACCATTTGATGGAAAAGGATGACTCTAAATATAGTATAGAGCATAATCAACATGGCCAGGACCTGATGAGAACTGAAAGTTGGGTCCAGGAAAAGCCAGGAAAGCCCTCAGAGAAAATCTCCATTCTTCATAATGGGGGAATTAGACTCATTTTTATGTATTCATTCTTGCTTTGTGCTTCGTATTTTGCTAATCTCCCCAATTCTTGATCTTATAACATTTCTCAAGATCACTTGAGAACATTGACTGCTGTGTGTTTAGCGCCCCACATATGTGGGAGCTTGGGAAACTGAAATACGGTGGCTGGATCTGACTTATAAGGTATTATAAAACAAACTAGGGAAGGTTTCTTCACATTTCATTACTAAAAAGCCACCTGACTCAGTTTTGTTCCCTTCCCATTATCAAGGTCTAGAGTGGGATTGGCTCCAATGACCTCAAGTCTTATAATCTTAGGGCTCCACTCACACTGCATGGTCATCAAACTCTTTATATGGTTATTTTGTTTAACTCCAGTAAACACTTATGATTTTGATAGTGATATATTTGTCTTATGGTATAAGAAGCTGAGACATACACAGATTAAGAAGTAGTTTAAGGTTGTGCAAATTTAAAATGATAAAATTTTAATTTGATTTTAATTGCAAAATTATTTTCTTATTGGGCTATAAACTGAATAAGATTATAGGCAGGGGCTGCAGGTGTGGGTTCTGTTAGTGATAATTTTCAGACAGACACACATCATGGGATGGTTCTGCCTTGAATAGGGACAACCTCTATCCTGATTCCACCAAACCTCTACCTCTCCAAGGGATGACCTTGAACCTCAGGGTTCCCCTGGGGTGTCCCTGGGTTCTAAACCCTACTCAAGGTGTTCTTACTGATGACACTATTTGCTCCAGTTTGGATCTTCCATTGCGTTTTTTCTGCTGTATTTAACAGCTTCCTTAAAAGTGATTGGACCTTCCCAGCCCATCCTTGTCAGAGTGGGAGAAGACATACAATTAACCTGTTCCCTGTCCCCAAAGACTGATGCACAGAGCATGGAGGTGAGGTGGGTGCGATCACACCGTTATCCTGCTGTTTATGTCTATATGGATGGGGACGATGTGGCTGGAGAGCAGATGGCCGAGTATCGAAGGAGGACTGCATTGGTGAGTGATGCTATCAATGAGGGGAGGCTGACCCTGCAGATAAACAATGCCAGGACTTCAGATGATGGGAAGTACCAGTGCCTTTTTGAAAAAGATGGTGTCTACCAGGAGGCTGATTTGGATCTGAAGATCATAGGTAAGGATTCTAGATAGATGTTTTGAAATCAACATTTGTTCCCACTGCTTTAACTTGCTAGTTCATGGAAAATTTCTCTGGCACCTGAAATTTTCTTAATGTCCATTCACTCGTCAAATTTTTAGTAAACTCTCCCATGTGCAGGAGCTGTAATAAATACATAAAGTCCACAAACCCTAAAGGACCAGATTTGATCCTTTGTGTGTAAATTTGTATCCTTCCCAGGATCTCCATAAAGTGGCCATACACCTAGTAAAATGTGAGATTCTTACTCCATAAGTACACAGGACTCATTATTTCAGTGTGTTTTTAAAATTCTGGGAAATATGTAGTTATTAGGAAGCATGATGATTTGAAGGCTAAACTAGATCCACCATATAAGCAAAAATCATAAATATTGACAGTATTGGCAGGACGGAGGAGGAAAGACAAAATCAATCCCTGCATCATGATTTCCCACTGCCTATGTTTGTGGGTGAGAATTGATTTTCCAAGGTTAGCAAATGCCATTGAGGACATTGCCTAAATTGTGGAAAATCTACTTGTTTCTCCCATTGATGGTGTATTCAAATTAATAAATATGTTTAGAAAACATCCATGAGAGCACATGTTAAAACTTTTAATGAACTTCATCATTTTCTGCCATTGGATGCATGTATTTATAAGATTTTGTTCTTTGAGGATATTCTGTCTTTTTTATTTTTTATTTTTCTGGCTATGTGACTCATGACCTACCTGGTCAAAGTTATTTTGTTTCAGGTATAGAAGAAAAAAAATTGGATTTGAAATGTATTGTATCCTTTAATCTGTCCCAGAATGATTTTAGGAATACAAAGCATAAAAATAAAAATTTGCAAACAAAAGGAGACAAGTAAAGGCTCCAGCTAGTCTCGTTCCTGAGTGGAGTATAAGTCCCCCCTAAGCTTTGCTTTCTTCTCCAAGTCTCTGAATCCTTCTCTTCCCCCTCTGTGCAATCACTGACTGTGTAACCACTTGCAGAGACTCTAAATTGCCTTCCTTGATCTCTATTCCCAGGTTTGGGTTCTTCCCCTCGGATCTCCATGGAGGCACTGAAGGATGGAGAAACAAAGCTGAAGTGCACTTCAGAAGGGTGGTTTCCACAGCCCCATGTGCAATGGAGGGACATGGAAGGAAAGACAATACCATCAGTTTCCCAGGACCTGACTCAAGGCAGCCAGGGCCTGTTCCATGTGGAGGCATTTCTACTGGTCAAAAGCAGCTCTGTTGTGAATGTGACCTGCTCCATCAGCAACCCCCTTCTTGGTGAGGAGAAAATGACAACTTTTTCTCCTTCAGGTTAGTGATTCCATGTGCTCCTCTCAGCTTTGGGAAATAAATATGAAGACCAACCCAAACTTACTCATTTTATTGCTTTTCTATTTTTTGTTTTTTATGTTTTCTTTCTGATGAAGTCTCTTGCTATCTCTTGCAAAGCTGGTCTTCAGGACACCTAGAGATTCTACTCTTTAGAGTTTCTTCCTGAAATTCCCAACTAAAGCCCTAAGGTTATATGGTTACATTATTATCTACTGAATTCCAAGAACTGACTCTATCATCACTATATCTATAATCTCTTTTCTTCTAATGTGAAAACAATGACATCATTTTTTCCCCCTCATGATGGGTTTTCTTCTGGATTAGAAATTAATTTTCCTTAACACCATCTTCATGGCTGTGGACTCAGTAAATTTATCCTTTTGCTGCCCTCATTATTCCAGTGATTGTGGTGGTATAATTGGAAAAGAGAAGGGGGAGAACTCTGTGTGTGTGTGTGTGTGTGTGTGTGTGTGTGTGTGTGTGTTTCTGAGAGGAGCAAACAAGAAAGCTAGCATAAACCCCCAGCCTCTCCTCAGCCTCTGCAGAGCAGGGAGAAGCAGACCCACTTTCTTCTTGACAGGACTAATTCTCACCTTCCTCTCCAGTCTAGGAGCTCTCAGATGAAAAGAACGATCTTGAAAATTTCCCAGTTTCATGATTTAATGTGATTCTGGGGTTTCCATTTTAGAGCCTGGGATGACTTTTTCATGGAAGATACTGCTTATTTTGGGATTGCTTCCTCTTGTTGGGGCTGTAGGCTTGATCTGGAGGAAGAGCTGTAGAAAAGGTAAGTTAGGAAAACAGAAACAGCGTGGAGCACACTTTGTGATGGGAGCCTTACTGTACACTTTCCCTAACCTCTCTTTTCAGCAGGCACTGAAGCACAGAGACATTCAGGGGATAGGCAATAATTGATGAAACATGAGAGTTGATGGCTTACATTCATGTAATTGAGGATCAGTGCTGAAAGAGCTCAGTTTACGGTGATAATAGAAGCAAAATAATTAAAAGACAATAATTTAATCTCCCAGTACACATTCCCAAGTGATTTAGTTAAGGGAGAGGAAGAAAAAAAGTGGCAAAGCCATCCTCACTTTGAAGTTGAGACTTAACTGGGATTTTGTTGGCATGAACATTTCACTAAGATCATTACAAATATGGCGACTTGCTTATTGGCTATTCCTGCTCTGCCAGTGAAGGACTTCTCATGTATTGATAGGCTGTTTTGTGTGCCCTAGAAAGTTCTTCCACTTTAAATTTCTTAAGTCATTGTAACTTTTGTTTTCCTGTTTGGATGTTAATATCATGAAATTGATATTTTAGAATATTCCTGTATTGATTATTATCAGAATGGATTTTCTTTCTTTGCAGTGAATGAGACATTGGATCCAAATACAGCTCACTCAGAACTGATCCTTTCTGAGGGAAATGAGCGTGTAGCCCACAGACGGTCACGCAGCCAGACTTACTACAGTGATCTGACGGCCTCCTCACTGTGATGGGCCAGGAGGGGCTCATCTCAGGAAGGTGGTTACAAGAAGCGGAGGTTAGGGACAGGAGAGTATGGGTCCTGAGTGTTGTCAAGGACAGTGTCGTGAAGGAGTCATCTTTGTGTCAACTGAGAATGGGTTCGGGCAGTGAGTTGTTATGGAAATGAGTACTGGGCCATTTCCTCTCCTCTAAGCCTCCGCTCTCTGAAGATGTCTCTGGGACAGGTTAGAATCTCTCTGGACTACACTTCTGGATGTCTCTCCTTCTATAACATGAACAAGTGCCTTATCTATACCCCCCTAATTTTCTTCTCTGAAATTCTGGACCCCCTTCATTCTTTGGTCCCCTACTGTAGGTTCTCCTGACATTTTCCCTGCACCTAAGAGAGCCCCAGAAACACCTCCAAGGAAAACAATAACCCTGGATTCTGGAAACCAGGATTATATTCTAAGTCCCAGCTCTTTTCCCCTTTCACCAACCGCTTGAAGGGGTCTCACACGATCACCCATTTACCTAATCAAGAGGCTTTAACTTTACTCTGGCATCAAATCTGACCTGGAGACTGATCCCTTCTGTGACCTATCATATCCCAAGCTCTCTGATATCCTGCCTACGGATCACAATCTGATATCTGGTGATAAAAGACCCTTAGAAAATCCAATGGGAAATGCAATTTAGCCTAGAGGAGGAAGTGCAAGGAATGATCAAATATTTGATCGGTTTCTCTAGGAAAGTGACAATTAATTATCCAAGTGGGGGTGAGAAAACAAAAAATATGGTTAAAATGAGGTAAAGAAAATACAGCTGAATATAAGGAGAAAAATCTGATCCCTAAGACATAATCTTGAAAATCACATAAAGTGTGTAATTCCTGCACCAGACTTTTTCAGAAAGTTAATTAAGAATGTGGAGTAAGGAAATTTTTCAGAAATTTTAGTCCAAGAGAAAAATGTGTTATGTGTGATGTTTATGAAAATATCAATTTCTGTTTTAGAGTGAAAAAAAGCACACAGTTTAAAATTAACAATTATAGAATAAACATAAGCAATTAATGCAACACAAGTAATAAAATGCAATGGAAATAAAAATATTTTAAAAGTCACAATGAATTAAAAGAGAGAAGCCACACATAGGAGAAGAAAGAATGTGAAGAAATAAAGATTTGGAAGAAGTCTTAAAATCTTCTGAAGTGTGAATGAGGAATACCTGCAAATGACAGGCTGCTGCTTTCTAGGAAGGCAGACATCACGGTTTTAGCTGTCCTTTGAGGATTATTCATCTGCGGCATTCTGGAATTTTCTCTTTTGGGTCATGATATGTTTTCTCTATTTTTAAACTCATAAACTTATGTTTGAAACTATGCAGTGTAATACTGTAGTATTATTATTTTACAAGTATTTTAACATTTATTTTATTTAGTTTTTAAATTTTTCCAGTAGTGGTAAAATACACATAAAATTCATCATTTTAGTCATTTTAAAGTGTCCAATTCTTATTGTTGTTTTTTTTTTTTTTTTTTTTTTTTTTTTTTTGCGGTACGCGGGCCTCTCACCGCTGTGGCCTCTCCCGCCGCGGAGCACAGGCTCCGGACGCGCAGGCTCAGCGGTCATGGCTCACAGGCGCAGCCGCTCCGCGGCATGTGGGATCTTCCCGGACCGGGGCACGAACCCGCGTCCCCTGCATTGGCAGGCGGACTCTCAACCACTGCGCCACCAGGGAAGCCCCTTATTGTTGTTTTAACTTAAAGGGAACCAAAAATCATGAACAGTTTTCAGTCCTTTTTAGACTCTGATCTTACAGTTTCTTGAAGAGAGAAATCTCAATGGCAGAATGCAAAATGGGAAAGATGTTATTACTAAGATGAGAAAGGTATATAATTACTGAAATGATGTCTCAAATCTGAGTTCAATCAAAATTAGGAAGGAATGTAATCAAAGTGTATTTAATTTTCATATCCATTAGAATTTTATTTAAAGAAAAAAATAACTGTCCAATTCTGTGGTATTTTTACCTTCACAATATGTGCAACCTTCATCAGTATCCAGCTCCAGAATATTTTGATTACTCTAAAAGGAAACTCCATAACCATTAAGCAGTTACACCCATTTTTCCCTCCCTCCAGCCCCTAATATACTTTGTTTCTGTGAATTTGCCTATACTGGGTATTTCATATAAATGGAATCATAAATACTATATATGGATTTCTTTGTGTCTGTATTTTTTTAATTTAGTGTAATGTTTTCAAAGTTCATCCATGTTGTGGCATGTACCAGTACTTCATCCTTTTTTTTTAAATTAAAAGACTTTATTTTTTAAGAGTTGTTTCAGGTTTACAACAAAATTGAGTGGAAAATCTAGAGCACTCCCATATCCCTCCCCTCTCACCCCTTAGTTTCTTCTATTATTAATAATTTGCATTGATGTGGTACATTTGTTACAACTGATGAACTGATACTGGTACGTTATTTTCAACTAAAGTCCATAGTTTACATCAGGGTTCACATTTTGTGTGATATATATATACATATACACACACACACACACACACAAACACACATATATATATGACAAAAGTAAAATATCCCAAACTGAACGCATTGTCCTTTCTGTTCCATATCATACTTCCAATACCATTTGTACCCATTCTGTTGTTACCCTCACATATCCTCATCTACATGTCCATTTGATTATACCTATTAATATTTTCCCCACCGTTCATTTACCTCTCTCCTGCTTTTATTATATCTTGCTTGTTATTTAAGCCCTTCCTTTATTGTCAGTAAAGTTAATATTCTGGACTCTGGATTTATTCTTCTTGGGTTCAAATACTGACTGCCACCTAGTGGCTGTGTGTTAGGGAACTTTTGCTATGGCAGTATACCTTCCAAGAGAGGTTGTTAAAGGGACTTGTCACTTAAAGATCTGCTAGAAGTGCAGAAAAATCTAAGTGGATCTAAGTTGATCTCATCTACTGTCAGAAAGAGAGGGTTCATTTAACAGGAGAAGCTCATATTTTATATTCTTGAAAACGTAAGCTTTGTGATAAACACCTGGAGAAGGCTTAGCTGCATTAAAGGCAAAGGAAAAACCCTCAACAGCGGGAAGAACTTGGTCAGAAAGAAAAAAATAGGCAATGTTAATGATGATTCTTTCTTCATGAAGTCTGAGGATGTTTCTCCATTCCTATTTGATGATTTTTTTTCTCTGAAAACATAAATTGTAACATCCATTCCTTTTTTATTCACATACAGTTCTGGACTTGCTGACCAGTAAGAACTTGTTTTTTTTTTTTTTTAAAAAAGTCTCTTCCTTCCCAGGAGGCTTGTTCTCCTCAAATGGTTTTACAGTTATTTATCAGTCTTCAACACACCTTGGTAAAGTCCAAGTTTAGAAGTTGATGGACACCAAAGTCTGAAGAAAGAACAAGCTGAGCCATTAACTTTTAAAAGACTTGAACAGATTTCTGTGGGTATCTCCAACAGTACTGCTCAACTGAGACCCTCCCCTTTAAACATCACTCCCTCTTCCATATTTGATAACAAAAATAGTAAGAAGAGAGATTTTCTCTTTAAATGTAGCTTTAAACATATTTACTTCAAAACACAGTAAGTACCAGAACTGAAGAAAGGCTCATGAATTAACTTGGAGCTTTCTCGTGACAAATCGTTGCTGCCCAGAAAGAGTATTTCCCCAAAGGGAGCACTGGAGGAAATTCCCCCAGACATTTTCTAGCTGTGCCATTTCTCTTTCTCCCTCTACCTCTCTTTGAAAGGGGTCGGATTTATACCTAGTGCGAATGACCTACTCTTCAAGAAGAAGAGCTTTCTTGGACAACATACATATAAGAAGCTTGAGCAGAGGCAGCAGAGGTGCTGACACTTCACTTATGGAGGTAATAGAGAGTTTCTTGGGGGACGCTTGTATCACAACTACTTAAATGAGTTAAAGAGGTCTTTGGAGAAGAATCAAGACAATTTTCAGTGTGATCTGAAGCTGCACAGATGGTCAAAGATGCGCCAGCACCCTGAAGGCTAAAATAAGGACGAAGGGTCCCACAGAAGGTGATTCCAGTAAAAGGATAGATGTGGGACCCATCGATCATATTGTAAAAGGACACATTCCCAGCATCCCAGTCCAAGAAAACTCCTATCTTGCAGGAGTGCTGCCTCAGTGACAGAGGCTTTCTCTGGGAGGTGGGAAATATGAATTCTCCTGCCTTGTATACCACCACCCAGAAATTCTTCTCTGGACATTCTAAAAACCACCCCTCTCTCTTTGCTGTGTCTGAGCAAACACCCAGAGCCCATCTAGCTCTAGATCCAACTTCTGTCCCAATATTTACTTCTACCTCCCAGTATTGTCTCTCCACAGTAAGAAAAATCTTGCCCAGAACACTGAAGATGGCTTCAGACTCCCCTTGCTCTTGGTGTGTTGGGGCATCACCATTCTGAGAAACACTCTCTTTTGAATAAATATGTTTTCTGCTCTCAGATAAGATGAGGTTGGGAAGAGCTGTGGCTGGATCCAGAGTAAAAACCACTGTAGGTATGGGGAAAAAAAATAAAGGTCATTCCACAGTGGAGACTGGTTAGTTTTAGGAAAGATGCAAATTACTGGGAAAGGAGAATGAAGAAAAATAAGAGGGAGAGAAATGGAAGATTAGGTAAAACAATGCATGTTCTCTCCTATGTTCATTCATAGGAGACACATGATGTGTAGATCATAGAAGGCCAGGGATGGATAGGACCTTGGGTAACCATGTGTTCCAGACAGGCTGAGACCATTTAGCCAAGAAGTCTGTCTCATCTGAAAATCTCCAGGATCACATATTTCAAGTTGGTGTTTCTCTAACCTCCTGCAAATGCTGGTTGCTCTACTGCTTGCTCTTAATAGTTAAGCCATGCCTTATTTCCAATCACAGTGTACCCACTTTCATTTAAGCTTCTTTGGTGTCATTTTTCTCTAGGCTTATGTAAAAACTAAGTCATCTACTTCTCATACACTCTTATTATATTTCTAATGGTTGAAATTCCAGGCTGTGTGGTCAGAAAGAGCTGAATTTTGATAATCACTCTGTCTTTCGTAGCAGTGATGTTGAAGTTACTTTGTCTCTCTCTGTCCCACTTTAATCTCATGAAGATGTACATCATTTTGGTACCTCAGTACATACAGGACTAGTGTGAAAAGTCAACGAGCTAATGTGTAGAGAACTTAGTACTACATCTTGTCCATGATGAACAATTGGTAAATTTTAGCTTCTGATGGTTGTAATAACACTAATACCTGTACTCATAATAACAATAGTGCTAATACTAGTAGTAATTAATCTGCTTCTTGTCAAACCAAACATCTTCAATAATTAAAAGTTTTCTCATAAGAATTTTTATGTTAGCAATTATAATATATTTTAATTTTTGGAGGATTAACTTAACTGGGAAATGTGTGTGGATACAGGGATATTCAGAGTGAAGTAGCAAGCAGTAGAAATAGAGAGTCGACTCATAATTCTGGAAAGACCCTAAGATGGTCAGGGGCCATTTTTCCACTGAGATGCAACAAGCTCTTCTGTGTATCAGACTGGGTATGTAATAGGCTTCCCTCTGACTGAACTATTCTTTCAATGTTATTCACATGAATAGATCTACCATATCACTTAAGTCTCAGATTAAATATCAATTCCTCGGGGTAATTCCTTTAATCCATGATTTTTTTTTCTCATGGCAATCTTTTATTCCTTCATAAGATTCATCACAGTTTGTACATGCGCTCTCCCGTGAAGTTAGAGACCAGCTCCACTCTATTTATTTGGCACTGAATAAATAGTTGTATAATTTTATGCTGATGAATGAACGGTGTAAGAACAGTAAGAAATCTGTTAACATTTCTGCATGAGATTGAAATGAAAGCCATGAAATGAAAAACCAGTTAGGTATTACTGGGAGTTTATACAAATAGAGTAGTTTCTCATTTGTATAAAAGAGATTAAGTGAGACAAAATAGTAAGGGCACTCACCTGCTTTGAACTATTCCTTTCTCCAGTCTAAAAAGAAAATCATATGGGAAAATATGCTAAGGACGTTTCCTCCGAACTAGTGAGATGCTTATCCCTTTACCTCTTGTATTTTTTTGGACTCCCAGGTTCAAAGTAAAATCTCCAGATGATGGCGCCTATCTGAAAAATTCTCTGGAAATGCCTCATGAAATCCTGAAGTACCTGAAGCCCCAAGACAACATCAGTTACTCACCGGCATATAACTCTGCTTTTCTCCAATCTGAAATAGAACAAAGGAATTAGATTCTCTCATTCATTGGAATGCCACTTCAGGGTGTGAAATTGCAGTGACCACAAGAAATCTGAGGGTTTATGATAGTACTATATTTCTGCATTCATTATCTTAATGACAATTCTGATGTACTTGCCCTCTTTTACATCTCCTGTTTTATTTCTCACATTTTCCACATTCTACATCTATGTTAAAATATGAGGGTCTGTTTTTTTGCGGGAAGAAAGGAAAAGTAGGCTTAAATTGTGAGAGTTATTGGAAAGCCTAAAATTCTATGTGTTGCCTTGATACCTTTGAGCGTCACAGGGCTCCAAATGCCTAATTGTGAGTTCTCCTGCTCTCACCAGGTATGCCGTCCACCCAGCAGGAAAAGCTCCCCCTCTCAGCTAATTTCCCTGTTGGCCAAAACAGCTGAACCACAGCTGGTCTTCAACCTAATGAACTTTACCTCCCTGTCAGCCTGCAAAAAATATCAAACAAGCCAATTACATACTTCCACAGAAAACAGCGCCACCTCATTCTCTTGTTCCTGAAAAGCCTGGCTCCTACAGACCATGTTAATTCGTTCTGCTCCCAGGTGCAGTCTCCATGTGGCCCTGCATGGCGTGAGGTGTCTTTCTTCCCCAGGATGTGGGTACATGTGACTAAAAAACTGCTGTCAATCTCTTTTGTCCAGTGTTGGGTGTCATGTGTTTGAACATCTTATACTGTTTAGGGTATGGGATCCCTCCCTCACCAACAAGGTAAATAGGAGGTGGCCAGAACAGAGGGGCCAATAAAATGGTTCATCCAACCATAACATCAGTATAACTCACCTTGCTGATACAGTTTCTTCCTTCTGGCTGAAAGGAATAACAGCCTGTGAGAGGCCAGACATACAGCATACAGTAATGACTCTATTTCCTCTATTAGAGCAAAGAAAGTGGAAGACTTACCAAGCTCTTTCTCAAATGATTCTAAAAAGGAAAGAAAATAACAAAATGGATTTAACAGAAAATAAATATTTTCTAGACTATGTTACTAAGCCCAGATCCTAAGTGCTACTTCCATATACCTAAAACAAAAAAAATACCTTAATTGAGAATTATTATGACCATTAAAAAAAAAACCTCTATGTTTATACCAGTGATATTTTCTCTCTCCAATGGACTTTATAATACTTTTTTTTTTCTCATGGAGGTCCTGGGCTCCATGTTTTATAGGCGGTCTTGGCGCTCTAACTCATCCTTACACATATCTCTTTGTTCCCAAAAGATGCCATCCACATGCACAATCATGTTAACAAACCCATAAATTCACAGATCCCCACCAAGTCTGATTCACAGTTTTACCTTTGGCTTTATTTTCTTTCTCCTTTTCCTTCTTGACTTCTGATAGTTTCTTCTTTTTCTGTCATTCATTTTGAGCCAAATACACAACAGCACCAATGAAAGCCCCAAGTATCACCAAAGTCACAATGAATGCTACCTTCCAAGGAGAGGTCCTAGGGAAGAAGTGTTCTGACACAGGACCCCCCCCCCCAAACCTGATTAAAAACATACACCAAGCAAGTGTAGCCCAACCCAGGTCATAAATATCCCCTCCTTACTTCTGTCCTGCCCCCCAAATGAGCAACACTGACCTGGGATAAAAATGGTTTCCACTTGCTCTTGTCCAAAGAAAGGGTTCTTCATGGAACAGGACACTTCTGTCTTTGACCTGTCTCTCACAAGAAGGGATGCCTCAAACCGAAACAACCCATCATTATCTTGTGTCTTGTCCTCAGCGAGAGATGGGATCTTCTCTCCCTTTTCATCTTCCCATTGTATTTCAGGCTGGGGAAACCATCCCTTGCCTGTGCACTTCAGCCTTATTCCTTCATCTTCTGGACCCACCATGAAAATATGAGTACCAGAACCCAAACCTGGAGAGGAAAGTCATTCATCTGAGACTTGGACATTTTTTTTTTAACATCTTTATTGGGGTATAATTGCTTTACAATGGTGTGTTAGTTTCTGCTTTATAACAAAGTGAATCAGTTATACATATACATATATTCCCATATCTCTTCCCTCTTGCATCTCCCTCCCTCCCACCCTCCCTATCCCACCCCTCTAGGTGGTCACAAAGCACCAAGCCAATATCCCTGTGCCATGCGGCTACTTCCAACTAGCTATCTACCTTACTACGTTTGTTAGTGTGTATATGTCCATGACTCTCTCTCGCCCTGTCACAGCTCACTCTTCCCCCTCCCCATAACCTCAAGTCCGTTCTCTAGGAGGTCTGCGTCTTTATTCCTGCCTTACCCCTAGGTTCTTCATGACATTTTTTTTTCTTAAATTCCAAATATATGTGTTAGCATACGGTATTTGTCTTTTTCTTTCTGACTTACTTCACTCTGTATGACAGACTCTAGGTCTATCCACCTCATTACAAATAGCTCAATTTCGTTTCTTTTTATGGCTGGGTAATATTCCATTGTATATATGTGCCACATCTTCTTTATCCATTCATCCAATGATGGGCACTTAGGTTGTTTCCATCTCTGGGCTATTGTAAATAGAGCTGCAATGAACATTTTGGTACATGACTCTTTTTGAATTTCGGTTTTCTCAGGGTATATGCCCAGTAGTGGGATTGCTGGGTCATATGGTAGTTCTATTTGTAGCTTTTTAAGGAACCTCCATACTGTTCTCCATAGTGGCTGAACCAATTCACATTCCCACCAGCAGTGCAAGAGTGTTCCCTTTTCTCCACACCCTCTCCAGCATTTATTGTTTCTAGATTTTTTGATGATGGCCATTCTGACTGGTGTGAGATGATATCTCATTGTAGTTTTGATTTGCATTTCTCTAATGATTAATGATGTTGAGCATTCTTTCATGTGTTTGTTGGCAGTCTGTATATCTTCTTTGGAGAAATGTCTATTTAGGTCTTCCGCCCATTTTTGGATTGGGTTGTTTATTTTTTTGTTATTGAGCTGCATGAGCTGCTTGTAAATTTTGGAGATTAATCCTTTGTCGGTTACTTCATTTGCAAATATTTTCTCCCATTCTGAGGGTTGTCTTTTGGTCTTGTTTATGGTTTCCTTTGCTGTGCAAAAGCTTTGAAGTTTCATTAGGTCCCATTTGTTTATTTTTGTTTTTATTTCCATTATTCTAGGAGGTGGGTCAGAAAGGATCTTGCTGTGATTTATGTCATAGAGTGTTCTGCCTATGTTTTCCTCTAAGAGTTTGATAGATTCTGGCCTTATATTTAGGTCTTTAATCCATTTTGAGCTTATTTTTGTGTATGGTGTTAGGGAGTGATCTAATCTCATACTTTTACATGTACCTGTCCAGTTTTCCCAGTACCACTTATTGAAGAGGCTGTCCTTTCTCCACTGTACATTCCTGCCACCTTTATCAAAGATAAGGTGTCCATATGTGCATGGGTTTATCTCTGGGCTTTCTATCCTGTTCCATTGATCTATCTTTCTGTTTTTGTGCCAGTACCATACCGTCTTGATAACTGTAGCTTTGTAGTATAGTCTGAAGTCAGGGAGCCTGATTCCTCCAGTTCCTTCTTTCGTTCTCAAGATGGCTTTGGCTATTCGGGGTCTTTTGTGTTTCCATACAAATTGCAAAATTTTTTGTTCTAGTTCTGTGAAAAATGCCAGTGGTAGTTTGATAGGGATTGCATTGAATCTATAGATTGCTTTGGGTAGTAGAGTCATTTTCACAATGTTGATTCTTCCAATCCAAGAACATGGTATATCTCTCCATCTATTTGTATCATCTTTAATTTCTTTCATCAGTGTCTTATAATTTTCTGCATACAGGTCTTTTGTCTCCTTAGGTAGGTTTATTCCTAGATATTTTATTCTTTTTGTTGCAATGGTAAATGGGAGTGTTTTCTTGATTTCACTTTCAGATTTTTCATCATTAGTATATAGGAATGCCAGAGATTTCTGTGCATTAATTTTGTATCCTGCCACTTTACCAAATTCATTGATTAGCTCTAGTAGTTTTCTGGTAGCATCTTTAGGATTCTCTATGTATAGGATCATGTCATCTGCAAACAGTGACAGCTTTACTTCTTTTCCGATTTGGATTCCTTTTATTTCCTTTTCTTCTCTGATTGCTGTGGCTAAAACTTCCAAAACTATGTTGAATAAGAGTGGTGAGAGTGGGCAACCTTGTCTTGTTCCTGATCTTAGTGGAAATGCTTTCAGTTTTTCACCATTGAGGATGATGTTTGCTGTGGGCTTGTCATATATGGCCTTTATTATGTTGAGGAAAGTTCCCACTATGCCTACTTTCTGCAGGATTTTTATCATAAATGGGTGTTGAATTTTGTCAAAAGCTTTCTCTGCATCTATTGAGATGATCATATGGTTTTTCTTCTTCAATTTGTTAATATGGTTTATCACATTGATAGATTTGCGTATATTGAAGAATCCTTGCATTCCTGGAATAAACCCCACTTGGTCATGGTGTATGATCCTTTTAATGTGCTGTTGGATTCTGTTTGCTAGTATTTTGTTGAGGATTTTTGCATCTATGTTCATCAGTGATATTGGCCTGTAGTTTTCTTTCTTTGTGACATCCTTGTCTGGTTTTGGTATCAAGGTGATGGTGGCCTCGTAGAAGGAGTTTGGGAGTGTTCCTCTCTCTGCTATATTTTGGAAGAGTTTGAGAAGGATAGGTGTTAGCTCTTCTCTAAATGTTTGATAGAATTCGCCTGTGAAGCCATCTGGTCCTGGGCTTTTCTTTGTTGTAAGATTTTTAATCACAGTTTCAATTTCAGTGCTTGTGATTGGTCTGTTCATATTTTCTATTTCTTCCTGATTCAGTCTTGGCAGGTTGTGCATTTCTAAGAATTTGTCCATTTCTTCCAGATTGTCCATTTTATTGGCATAGAGTTGCTTGTAGTAATCTCTCATGATCTCTTTTATTTCTGCAGTGTCAGTTGTTACCTCTCCTTTTTCATTTCTAATTCTATTGATTTGAGTCTTCTCCCTTTTTTTCTTGATGAGTCTGGCTAGTGGTTTATCTATTTTGTTTATCTTCTCAAAGAACCAGCTTTTAGTTTTATTGATCTTTGCTATTGTTTCCTTCATTTCTTTTTCATTTATTTCTGATCTGATTTTTATGATTTCTTTCCTTCTGCTAGCTTTGGGGTTTTTTTGTTCTTCTTTCTCTAATTGCTTGAGGTGCAAGGTTAGGTTGTTTATTCTAGATGTTTCCTGCTTCTTAACGTGGGCTTGTATTGCTATAAACTTCCCCCTTAGAACTGCTTTTGCTGCATCCCACAAGTTTTGGGTCGTTGTGTCTCCATTGTCATTTGTTTCTAGGTATTTTTTGATTTCCTCTTTGACTTCTTCAGTGATCACTTCATTATTAAGTAGTGTATTGTTTAGCCTCCATGTGTTTGTATTTTTTACAGATCTTTTCCTGTAATTGACATCTAGTCTCATGGCATTGTGGTCAGAAAAGATACTTGATACAATTTCAATTTTCTTAAATTTACCAAGGCTTGATTTGTGACCCAAGATATGATCTATCCTGGAGAATGTTCCATGAGCACTTGAGAAAAATGTGTATTCTGTTGTTTTTGGATGGAGTGTCCTATAAATATCAATTAAGTCCATCTTGTTTAATGTATCATTTAAAGCTTATGTTTCCTTATTTATTTTCATTTTGGATGATCTGTCCATGGGTGAAAGTGGAGTGTTTAAGTCCCCTACTATGAATGTGTTACTGTCGATTTCCCCTTTTATGGCTGTTAGTATTTGCCTTATGTATTGAGGTGCTCCTATGTTGGGTGCATAAATATTTACAATTGTTATATCTTCTTCTTGGATCGATCCCTTGATCATTATGTAGTGTCCTTCTTTGTCTCTTTTAATAGTCCTTATTTTGAAGTCTATTTTGTCTGATATGAGAATTGCTACTCCAGCTTTCTTTTGGTTTCCATTTGCATGAAATACCTTTTTCCATCCCCTTACTTTCAGTCTGTATGTGTCTCTAGGTCTGAAGTGGGTCTCTTGTAGACAGCATATATATGGGTCTTGTTTTTGTATACATTCAGCTAATCTGTGTCTTTTGGTGGGAGCATTTAGTCCATTTACATTTAAGGTAATTATCGATATGTATGTTCCTATTCCCATTTTCTAAATTGTTTTGGGTTCGTTATTATAGGTCTTTTCCTTCTCTTGTGTTTCTTGCCTAGAGAAGATCCTTTAGCATTTGTTGTAAAGCTGGTTTGGTGGTGCTGAACTCTCTCAGCTTTTGCTTGTCTGTAAAGGTTTTAATTTCTCCATCAAATCTGAATGAGATCCTTGCTGGGTAGAGTAGTCTTGGCTGCAGGTTTTTCTCCTTCATCACTTTCAGTATGTCCTGCCACTCCCTTCTGGCTTGTAGGGTTTCTGCTGAGAGATCAGCTGTTAACCTTATGGGGATTCCCTTATGTGTTATTTGTTGTTTTTCCCTTGCTGCTTTTAATATGCTTTCTTTGTATTTAATTTTTGACAGTTTGATTAATATGTGTCTTGGCGTATTTCTCCTTGTATTTATCCTGTATGGGACTCTCTGTGCTTCCTGGACTTGATTAACTATTTCCTTTCCCATATTAGGGAAGTTTTCAACTATAATCTCTTCAAATATCTTCTCAGTCCCTTTCTTTTTCTCTTCTTCTTCTGGAACCCCTATAATTAGAATGTTGGTGCGTTTAATGTTGTCCCAGAGGTCTCTGAGACTGTCCTCAGTTCTTTTCATTCTTTTTTCTTTATTCTGCTCTGCAGCAGTTATTTCCACTATTTTATCTTCCAGGTCACTTATCCGTTCTTCTGCCTCAGTTATTCTGCTATTGATCCCATCTAGAGTACTTTTAATTTCATTTATTGTGTTGTTCATCGTTGCTTGTTTCATCTTTAGTTCTTCTAGGTCCTTGTTAACTGATTCTTGCATTTTGTCCATTCTATTGTCCATTCTATCTCCAAGATTTCAGATCATCCTTACTATCATTATTCTGAATTCTTTTTCAGGTAAGCTGCCTATTTCCTCTTCATTTGTTAGGTCTGGTGCATTTTTATCTTGCTCCTTTATCTGCTGTGTGTTTTTCTGTCTTCTCATTTTGCTTATCTTACTGTGTTTGGGGTCTCCTTTTTGCAGGCTGCAGGTTCGTAGTTCCTGCTGTTTTTGATGTCTGTCCCCAGTGGCTAAGATTGGTTCAGTGGGTTGTGTAGGTTTCCTGGTGGAGGGGACTAGTGCCTGTGTTGTGGTGGATGAGGCTGGATCTTGTCTCTCTAGTGGGCAGGTTCACGTCTGGTGGTGTGTTTGGGGTGTCTGTGGCCTTATTATTATTTTAGGCAGCCTCTCTGCTAATGGGTGGGGTTGTGTTCCTGTCTTGCTAGTTGTTTGGCATAGGTTGTCCAGCACTGTGGCTTGCTGGTCGTTGAGTGAAGCTGGGTGCTGGTGTTAAGATGGAGGTCTCTGGGAGATTTTCGCCGTTTGATATTATGTGGAGCTGGGAGGTCTCTTGTGGGCCAGTGTCCTGAAGTTGGCTCTCCTACCTCAGAGGCAGAGCCCTGACTCCTGGCTGGAGCACCAAGAGCTTTTCATCCACACGGCTCAGAATAAAAGGGAGAAAAAGTAGAGGGAATTAGTAGTAGTATGAGGAAAGAAAGAAGGAAAGGAGGGAAGGAAGGGAGGAAGAAAGAAAGAAAGAAGCAAAGAAGGAAAGAAGGCAAGAAGGAAAGAAAGGAGGGAGGGAGGGAGGAAGGAAGGAAGGAGGGAAAGAAGGAAAAAAGACAGAAAGAAAGAAGATACAGTAAAAATAAAATAAAGTATAATAAAATTATTGAATTAAAAAATTCTTATTTAGGAAAAAAAAAAAGGGGACGGATAGAACCTTAGGACAAATGTTGGAAGCAAAGCTATACAGACAAAATCTTACACAGAAGCATACACATACACCCTCACTAAAAGAGGTAAAGGGGGAAAAATCATAAATCTTGCTGTCAGAGACCACCTCCTCAATTTGGGATGACTCGTTGTCTAAAGGAGGGAAGGAAGGAAGGAAAGAAAGAAAGAAAGAAAGAAAGAAAGAAAGAAAGAAAGAAAGAACGAAGGTAAAGTATAATAACGTTATTAAAATTAAAATTGATTATTAAGAAAAAAAATTTTTTTAAAAAACCATGGACGGATAGAACCCTAGGACAAATGGTGGAAGCAAGACTATACAGACAAGATCTCACACAGAAGCATACACATATACATTCACAAAAAGAGGAAAAGGGAAAAAAATCATAGATCTTGCTCCTAAAGTCCACTTCCTTAATTTGGGATGATTGGTTGTCTATTCAGGTATTCCACAGATGCAGGGTATATCAAGTTGATTGTGGAGCTTTAATCCGCTGCTTCTGAGGCTGCTGGGAGACATTTCTCTTTCTCTTCTTTATTCTCACAGCTCCCAGGGGCTCAGCTTTGGATTTGGCCCTGCCACTACGTGTAGGTCGCTGGAGGGCGTCTGTTTTTTGCTCAGACAGGGCGGGGTTAAAAGAGCCGCTGATTCGGGGGCTCTGGCGCACTCAGGCCGGCGGGGAGGGAGGGGCACGGAGTGCGGGGCGGGCCTGCGGCGGCAAAGGACGGCGTGACTTTGCACCAGCCTGAGGCCCGCTGTGCGTTCTCCCGGGGAAGTTGTCCCTGGATCCCAGGAACCTGGCAGCGGCGGGCTGCACAGGCTCCGCGGAAGAGGGGTGTGGAGAGTGACCTGTGCTCGCACACAGGCCCCTCGGTGGCGGCAGCAGCAGCCTTATCGTCTCCCGCCCGTCTCTGGGGTCCGCGCTTTCAGCCGCGGGTCGCGCCCGTCTCTGGGGTGCGCGCTTTTAGCCGCGGCTCGCGCCGTCTCTGGAGCTCCTTTAAGCAGCGCTCTTAAACCCCTCTCCTCACGCACCAGGAAACAAAGGGAGAAGAAAAAGTCCCTTGCCTCTTCGGCAGGTGCAGACTTTTCCCCGGACTCCCTCCCAGCTAGCCGTGGTGCACTAACCCCTTCAGGCTATGTTCAAGCCACCAACCCTAGTCCTCTCCCTGCGTTCCGTCCGAAACCGAAACCCGGTCCTCAGAGCCTCAGCTCGCAGCCCCGCCCGCCCCGGCGGGTGAGCAGACAAGCCTCTCCGGCTGGTGAGTGCCGGTCGGCACCGATCCTCTGTGCGGGAATCTCTCCGCTTTGCCCTCCGCACCCCTGTTGCTGTGCACTCCTCCGCGGTTCCGAAGCTCCCCCCTCCGTCCCCGCAGTCTCCGCCCGCGAAGGGGCTTCCTAGTGTGTGGAAACTTTTCCTCCTTCACAGCTCCCTCCCACTGGTGCAGGTGCCGTCCCTATTCTTTTGTCTCTGTTTTTTCTTTTTTTTCTTTTGCCCTACCCAGGTACGTGGGGAGTTTCTTGCCTTTTGGGAGGTCTGAGGTCTTCTGCCAGCGTTCAGTAGGTGTTCTGTAGGAGTTGTTCCACGTGTAGATGTATTTCTGGTGTATCTGTGGGGAGGAAGGTGATCTCCGCGTCTTACTCTTCCGCCATCTTCAAGGTCCAGTCAGACTTGGACATTTTTTGTCCTCGGGTTTCACAGCTACACCAGTGGGAGAAGATGGACAAAGCACCATAGCTCTCTGTGGATGGAAGGGGGTTCTTTTCTTTTCCCGTGAGATAAATGGGTATCTGAAGTTCAAAAATTACAAGAACATTGAAGCTGATACTGGAACTTATACCAATGCCTGTCATATTTCCTCTACACAAGCATATCTGCAATTGGCCATAGAAGGATAATAGGGAAGGAACAGAGTAAAATTTGCCAATGTAGACATGTTGCCACTATATCTATATCTGTTCTGTATCTATATCATATGTCTATTCCATTTATTGGAGTCTCAAGGAAGACTTCTTCTGTGCTTAAATTGAGACTACATGTAGTCACTTCCTTAAACAATCTCCTTTTGTCATTTTTCCAAATTTTCTTTCTTCCACTGAGTAAAGATTATCTAAAACATGAAGGTAACAAGGTGAAGTGAGTCCATGAAAGAGTCAAGATCTTTTTACTTTTCCATTCTCACTCCTTTCTTTTCCTTCCACTACCCCTCCTCTTCTTGAACTCCGCACAGGCTAGATCAGCTAGTAGATTCACATAACCAACACCCATATCAAAATATAACAGCACCAGAATACTAGATGAATTCACTGTCTATTCAAGAATGATGGCTATTCTAACTTCTGAGACTATATATTATTTTGTCTTTTTAAAACTTGATATCACGAAGTATGGAACCACCATAAGCTCAGTTCTATTCTAGTTTCTCAGTTGTGGGAAATATATTAGGAACCTCAGCTACATCATCTTTTTTTGGCTAAAAATTATAATAGAGCTAATAATTTTTACTATCAATCCCTGATCTTCCTGGGGGAATATACTTCTGGAAAACAGAAAGCAGTCTGAAAGACAATCCATCTTCTCAGAATTGCCTGAAGGAACTGCCAATTCTCTTGAAAAAAGGAAATAAACTGCTCCTGAGAAAAATGGAACAGATCAAAGCCTAGGAAGCAAGAACTAATAAACCAAATAGACCTTGCATTTCCTGGAAGAATATAATCATTGAAGTTCCAAGTTGACATAAGCAGATGAAACCTATATCTATGTTGAGAAAGAGGAAAGAGAAGGAATACCCATTTCTGAGCATTAGAAGTGGCTGTAAAATAGACAAAGTTTAAATGAGTGAAAGATAAGCATGGATATATAATCAAACAACTGCTTCTAAAGGTTGGACTTGTCTTTACACCAATAAGTCAAAGCACTGTTATGGGAAAGGTACTGAAAAATGCTGTCACCTGCATGAGGTTATTTCCATGACTATGAAATCTTTGACCTCTTACTGGGAGGATACTGAAGTGAGATCACAGTAACATGGCTCAGGAGAGTTTGTCACTCTTTCCTTCAAGATCTAATGGATTAGATTTTTTCCATTCAAGTTATACATAAAGAAGATGGATAAAATGAGTATATCAATATCTTGTCAGATGGTGTTAAATGAGAAGTATTAATTTAAGGTAGGCCCCACATAGTCACAGTATGAGAAAAACATTACAACTAAAAAGAAACAACGTGTTTGTCTTGGCAGAGAGTATATAGCTTTAGAAATGGAAACACCAAAGAAATAGACAGATAAATCATTATAACCACACAGAAAATTTAGATTTACCCTGGTACCTATGAGAAGTTTATGGGAAACAATGCATTGAAAACTGGTGGAGATTTTCTACACTATTCACTACTGGTATGGAGATAAGTGAATATATACATTATGAAACAGTATTTTGAGCTTTTCATTAAACTTCATACCAAAAATACATTTCTATAGATGAAAGATCTAAATGTAAAAAGTAAAACAATAAAAAAGAGATAGAAATGAACTACAGCTACATTCAATTAACTACATAGAAAAATCTCAAACATAATGCTGAACAACAACAACAAAAAAAGCCAGACATAAAAGAGCCTATGAATGTGAAATTAAAAAACAATAAAAACTAACCAGCACCTCAATCTACTCTGTCAAACCCTCACAGTCACTTCCTCCAAACAGTGGATTTGGTTCTGGACCACTAACACTCCCTGTTAAGCTTCTGTCCATCATGGTACCCAGCTGGAATTCTGGTCTCTTAGAGTAATGGTACTTTTTGCTAATCATGGTGCCTTCCTTCAAAATATGTGAGGAGAAATGTAGAGGGAAATAAATGATCAATTTTTATGGTAGATATTTATGGAAATAGTTTAATTTTAAAGTACAGCACAATAAATGTATAAATAGATGAAGAGGATTTGGGGTTAAATCCACTGTCTAAGATATTGACTAGCTCTAAGGATAACTCCTTTTTTGCTTCTGTCCTGTTCACCATCCTCCTCCCCCAAATCAAGTACAGAACACTTAGATTTCCCTTAGAGTGATATGTATTCTCAGATATTACTCACTTATCACCTTTAGCTCCAAAACGGCTTCTTCAAAATCACTTCCTTTTTAAAAAATACACTTGTGCATTCCATTGTCTGAGACCCGGAGGTTGTAGATTCTCACAGCTACTCTTCCCTCAGTGATGTAGTCTTTTACCAACTCTGCTCTCCCTTTGAAATCTACTAGTTGTTCTCCCGCCTGCTCCATTCCATTCTGATACACATACACAGCATCTGAGAACTGGGAGTGGAACCACCGGATCTCCATATTCTCCACGCTCATGGCTGGGGACACGCGGCAGGGCAGCACCGTGTCTGCACCCAGCATGGCCACAATGGGCTCCGAGGGACCAATCACCAAAAAGGAATCTGTGGAATAGAGCCACAAGTGAAAAGAATATCAGAATACCCTGCCTGGACCTTTTAGAGTACAGCATCATTATTGGTCCAGTAAAGCCCCATAGACATTCTCTCTCTCATTCATACAGCAATAATTTGTAGCACACATTCAGACTGAAGAAGACAGTGAACAAGACAAGGAGGATTTCCACCCTGTGGAGCTTACAATCAACAGAGTGATCTCATATTAAACAGAAGATTTTTAAATTGCCATGGTGGTAAATTCAATGAAGGAGGAGGGGAGAGTGCTGGAAAATCAAGAAGCTATAGAGTTTTTAATCAAGTCTTGGGCATCAGAAAATGCATTCCTCCAGAATCTGAGATCTAAATGAATTACAGGACATCAGTAAAGTAATTCTACCTGGTCCTGCCCTCTAAAATAATCATATAATGATTTATTTGTCCTTGTATATGGACAAATACATTATTGTATCAAAATAAAAGATTTGGAATTAACCTAGGTATATTGGAGACATGATGGAGTAGTTTAATGCTTCTGTTCAGAGAGCAAGAGAATCCAGGTATAGAAAATATAAAATATTCTCGCCTGAGCCCCATATGGACACTTGGAGAAGCAAGATAAAGAAGAGGTCTCTTGGCAGAGAGAAGTCCAGGGAACACACCATCTTTCCCAGAGCAGAGAACAGTATGACCCAGAGGGAGGTCCTGAAAATAGCTGGAGTGAAGACAAAAATGGGATCCACAAGGTAAAAAAGATTATAGCTAAGGTGGTTCACAGTGCTTCTAAGAAATGGCCTCCTGAAGCGCTCAAATGACTGTAGTGTCTCTCTCAGTTTTTATTTTTAACATCTTTATTGGGGTATAATTGCTTTACAATGGTGTGTTAGTTTCTGCTGTATAACCAGAGATTTTAAATAATATAACAACTATGCTATATAAAATCTTTTACTTTATGACTTGGTGAGATCTAACAGTTTCTCTTAGTTTTTGATTAACAGAAATCCACTTCAGGCAATTAAGATGGATTAGTAGAGTGAGTCGGTGTGATACTTACCTAACCCTTTCCTCCACTGTGCTTAGAATGCCAATCCTCTCCCAGGTCTGCCTATAAAATTAATACCAAAATATCTGCTTATTCTAAGTATTCCTTTTGAAACTTGCTTAAGTATCTAATCTCATTAGAGATTTGGATTTGTGTTTCCTAAACAGGCAGGGATTTGACATGAGTATGAATAATACTATCATACTTTGGGAAAATGATTTAAATTTATGAAGTAAATCACCACCGCAGGAAAGCCATGCAGTCTCCTTGTAGGCAACTACTCTATTGGAAGGAGCTATCAGAAAAGGAGAATAAGTCAGTCCTTGATTCCTCCATTCCTAGGTGACTAATGCCAGGACGCAATATCTGAAATCTCCTATCTTCCACTTTACTCCAAATCAAATAACAGTACCCCACAGAGGGCGGGTATAAACAGAATGTGGGATGTATCTCAAAAGTTTGTACCTTTTCCCTGCTCCAATCCCCTGTGTTCAAAACCTGTAACCTTCGTTCTTCATATAAGAGAAGTTTAGTGAGGAGAAAACTTCTGATTCTTTGCTTGTCCAGAATTTTCTTTCTTTTGCTCTTACACTTAATGTTTTGTTGTTTAGATAATTCTAGTTTCTACTCAGGAAAGTGATGAAATAAAATTTATATTTTAAAGCAGGACAAGAAAATTTAAACAAAAATTCTCTCTCTCTGTCTGTTTGGGCCTCCTTCTTCCCCCTGTAATATGCAATGTGTATCTGCATTATACATTAACCCGACCTCCTCAAAGGTGGGAATGCCCGCTTGATTGTAAAGATCAATTTTTTTCTTTCTTGTGATGACAGCAATGTAACTTCCTAAAAGAATAGCATTCTTTCCCTACTCTGTAGGCGATCATGGAGACTCTCTGCTTGCTTTGTACATGCTTACCTGGACTATGTATCTTTGGTGAACTTTTATGTAAAATGTCAGTATGTCTCAAAAATATGTGTGATCCTTTGTCTCAAAAATATGTGTGACTGTGCCTTCAACTTCTAACAGGTGGAACAGTTCTCAGAGCTTCTGAATCTGTCTTCTAAGTTATAATCCTTAGTTTGGCTCAAATAAAATTCCACCTTTTTTGCTTAACTTGATTGTTAGTTGAATTTTTGTCGACAAAAATAAAGACTAATTTCAATTGTTTTCTAGTAATTAATATTGAATGACAGATGTATGATGGAATCTGATTTTTTTCTTTTGTACATAACACATTTTTCTGGACTCTGGAAGCTTTGAGGTTTTTGGTTTTTGTTTAGTTGTTTGTTTGGAGCTCTAAAACTTTATAAGAATTCATGTATATATGACTCTTTTTTTTTTTGCAATACTCCAACTTTTTGTGAAGTACCCTTCCTTCTGATTCTTGCCCCTATTCTCCTTTCCATTTTGGAAAGTGTTCTAGGTGAATGTTGAAGTTCTGGATCTATTTGCTTAACTTATATTTCCTAATTTTTTAAATCTCTTTGATTTAAAGTACCATGTAGTAACTCCATTTTCCTAACCCAATATTTTGACCTTCAGGAGTGTCTACTCTGATATTTGACATTTCCATTTGTTTTCTACTTTAAGCCAATTTTTCATTCCCAAGAATGCTGATTATTTCTTCAATCCTGTATCTCCTATGAAGGAATCCTTCCTAATATACTTCATATTTGTATTAAAAATCTTCATATACACACACTATTCTTTACCTTTTTATGTTAGAGAAATCTGAAAATTAGAGATAAGCAAAAATAATAGATAGAAACACCCATATTTGCACCACTCAGAAATAAATACCCTGGACTTCCCTGGTGGCACAGTGGTTAAGAATCCGCCTGCCAATGCAGGGGACACGGGTTCGATCCCTGGTCCGGGAAGATCCCACATGCCACGGAGCAACTAAGCCCGTGTGCCACAACTACCAAGCCTACGTTCTAGAGCCCACAGGCCACAACTACTAAGCCTGCGTGCCACAACTCAGTAGTAGCCTTCATGCCTAGAGCCCATGCTTCACAACAAAAGAAACCACCACAATAAGAAGCCCGTGCACCGCAATGAAGAGTAGCGCCCATGTGCAGCAACGAAGACCCAACACAGCCACAAATAAATAAAAATAATTAAATTTTTTTAAAAAAAGTACTTTCCAAAAAAAAAGGAATACCATATCATTATTTTTCTGTGATTTTGATGTCTATCCTATTTTTCGCAAACAAGATCATACTGTTTACACTGTTTTAAAAACTGCTCTTTGAAATCAATAATATCTTGTAGTTCTCTCTTGCTCCCTCTTCACTTTTCTCTCTCACACAAACACTGGTATGTACTCAACGAAATTCCTCAAAATATTCTCCACAGGTTAACCGATTTTACACAAACAATTATCTATTATTGGGAAAAATATATAAGTATGTATATAAATTTTTCAAATTTATTTTGTGAATAGAATATTTACAGTTTGAGATAGAATACACACACAAATATATACATTTCAAAGTAAACAAAAAAAGCAAGTCATGTCTTCAGCCCATTCCTTCTCTCCTTCAGTTTTCCCTTCCCATTCCTCAATATTTCAGACCCTAACCATACGGTATGTGTCAGACCCCAAATGAGACAGGATGGCCTTACGGAGGAGGGTTGCCCAGCTTGGTGGGAAAGAATTTGAGTGGAAAGAGAGGTCATGCATGAGGTGGGGAGACAGCCCCGAAGAGAACTGCGGAAGAATATATGGTCCTATATTCAAACAATGTAATATTATGCAACAATATAAAAAATGTTAATGTACTGATACACACAACGTGGTTGAATCCCAAAATACATTTTGTTTAGCCAAAGAAGCCAAGCACAAAAGCATACATACTGTATGACTCCATTTTTGTTGAAGTTTTAGAATAGGCAAGATTAAGCTATCATGATTTATATCAGAATACTGTTTTTCCACCCCCTGGAATGGATTGATGGACAATGGACATGAGGAAAATTTTCAAGAGACAAAAAAGTTCCACAGTTTGATGGAGGTGGTGGTTACATGAGTGTAAGCGTTTGTGAAATCTCATTCAAATGCATGTTTTAAAACCATGCATTCCATTGCATGCAAATTATATCTCAAGACATTTGATTTCTTAAAAAGGCAAATGTACCTCATTGTCTCTAGAAAATATTTGTTTAGGATCTTGGTATTCATTTAGCCAGACAGTTAGGGACTTACATACTAATATTTGTGCAATTGCTATTTGTGTCTCTGATTATCTGTAAACCTTGTGTGACATGAAGAAACATGAATCAAACTTGGAAAGAGTGTGAAATGGAAAGAAAATGCCATGTGAGCATTCTGTATCTAGCACGGTAAAACTGTGTAGTTATATCTATTCTACTTTGGGGAGCCCTAAGGTTTTTGGAAATACAGACCTATTCTTGGAGCAGAGAGCCCTCCATTTTCAACTTCTTATTTCCCCCTGTGCAGCTCTGCACGTGGCTTCCAATATCAATCATGGTGTGGTGAGAGTAAGCATGCTTCTCCTGGGCTTATCCTCTAAATCAGCTAGCTTTGTTAGATGGACATTTGGATTACCGGCCGAACTGAGTAGTATACAGGAAGATGACTCCCTCTCCCCAAATAATGTCATTTCAGTCCTTTGCAGGTGGTGGGGGGGGAGCTACACTGAGCATTTTTGACCAAAGCAACTTTAGAGTTCCTATCATTCTATAGCTCAGCCCAGTCCAAAGTCTCCTGGGGTGACCTTTATTACTTCCACTTTCAAAGTAAGTAAAAGAGCTGCAGGCAGGCTGTGACTCTCTCGTTAAACCTATTCCAGGAGAGGCATTCAAATGCCAGTGCCTATTGGCAACCCTGTTTTTCCTCCTTCCTAAGAATATTTTCCTAATCCAGGGATGGGTTAGAAACCGGCTGTTTCCAGTCCCTGAAGCCACACCGTTGGAGGCTGACCTCAAGAACAACCAGGTGCAAATTGTCTCTGGAGCTGGGTCTTGTAGGTGCCAGGTCTTGTAGGTTCCAGGAGCTTCCAGCAGCCCCCCTTGGCTCAATCTGGATGGTGAGAGAGAAACATATGGTGATGTGCAGGTGTGTCTGTGGGACATGTGGGTACTGGAAAAAGAAGGGCTTGAGCTCTGAGTCATGTGGTGACAAAATTCCCTTCCCTTTCAGAAGTTAAGCCACAAGAGTATTTGCAGTCAAAATAAATAAATAAATGTATGAATGAATGAATGAATGAAGGGGGGAAATAGTCTGGCTGAGTGGAGTGGACAAATTTTGTGTCTGACTTCATCTCTCAACATTGAACTCAGGGTTTTCGGTTTCAAGAGAGCCCCGGTGAGCAGATGAATCTTTAGATAAGCAAGTGAGCCCACAGGACACAAGAGAACAGTTTACAGTTTTCTACACCTGCTGGGGAACCAGTTTTCAGGAAAAAAAAAAAAGAAGAAGAAGAAGGAGGGAAGAAAACAAAATCCATTGGGAACGGGTGGGCATTGGTGGTGTTTTTCTCAAGGTCTGTGAGGGAAAATAGCCAAAAACCTGTGTATAAAAGTATGTCTTTGAACACGGGATTTTTGTTTTCCAAGAACTTCCACTCGGCTAGCTTCTCAGCACCTTCTCCAACAGAGTACCTCATTGTCAGAGTGAACATTTTGTGCTTCCACCTGCTCCACTTTCTGCTCTGAAGAAGATGGCGGGTTTTCCCAGCTTCCTTCCTGCTGGCTTTCTCCCCACTCTTCTCCTTCTCCAGGTGTCCACGTGGTGCTCCCCAGGTCAGTGTTCTCCCTCATACTTTTTATTTGTAGGTGTGTTTTCAGTGGTTCTTTTCATATAATGGGTCCATCAGTCCCAACTCTGCATCTTCTCAAACGAGTTATTTCTGGGGGAAACTGTGGCTGTGTCTGCTGCTAACAGAAGGCTTGAAGGGTCGGGTGAAGGGTGGGAGTGATCTCCTTCACATCAACACATCTTAATCCTTTGAGCAGACCTCGCAAAACTCATAGCTATAATATTTATCTAAGTCTTTATTGCGTACTACTGATTTTAGCCTGTTTAAATTTGATGTAACTGTTTGTTAAAACATACTTCGTAGGGCTTCCCTGGTGGCGCAGTAGTTGAGAGTCGGCCTGCCGATGCAGGGGATATGGGTTCGTGCCCCGGTCCGGGAAGATCCCACATGCCACGGAGCGGCTGGGCCCGTGAGCCATGGCCACTGAACCTGTGTGTCCGGAGCCTGTGCTCCGCAATGGGAGAGGCCACAACAGTGAGAGGCCTGCGTACCACAAAAAACAAAACAAAAAACCATAAAACTCCCATACTTTGTAATGTTTTCACTGTCAAGAAAACCCAAGTCTGAGTACAAAGAATTTGGACTCAGGATCCCTAAGCTCTATCTGCTTATGATCTTGGACAACCCATCTATTCTTTCTGGGACATAAGTCCTTTCTTCATAAAATAAAAGGTCCCCTCAAGATGAAGTTTTCAGACTCCAGGTTTGAAGAGAACCAGCTATGAAGTCACGATAATGGCATTTTCTGTTATTGTCTCTTTAATTTGAGGTCAAAAAATAACACAAATAAGAGAGAAATACATTTGGGTCCCTACATAAAGAATGCAGGGGGGTCTACCATCTCATCCTGCCCCCCACCCCCATTCATTCCCCCAATTTGTCTTTAATTTTCATGCAGTGTCTGGGTTTTCCGTGAAGGGACCAGCTCAGCCCATCATGGTCCTGCTAGGGGCAGATGCCAGTCTGCCCTGCCAGCTGTCTCCTGAGCAGAGTGCAGCCCACATGCAGATCCAGTGGTACCGAGCCCAGCTCTCCTCCACAGTGCTTGTGTACCAGAATGGACAGGAACAAGGAGGGGAGCAAATGCTGGAGTACCGTGGCAGGACAGAGTTGGTGGGGGACTCCATTGGCAAAGGCGCGGTGGCCCTGCTGATCCAACACATCCGTGCCTCTGATGATGGCCAATATCGGTGTCATTTTAAGGATGGTCACATCTCCCAAGAAGCCATTGTGGAGTTGCGTGTGATAGGTAAGTTAACTGAGCACAGAATGTATGTGTCATGGTGTAAAGCAAAGGGAAGGGTGAGAACATATGGATTCCTAACTTGGCATTTCTTATGATCTTCCATATGTTTATATAATATTTTGCCTTGTAGAATGTCAATTTCCTAAACTGTACAGTGAGGATAAGACTATGTACTCTGCTTTTAAACAATAAAGGAGGCAATCCTTCTGAAGATATATTAGTATCCAAAAGATCACAAAAATTAATTAACTAGTATTAATTCAGATAGGTACTGAGGCCTTCAAATATTTTTGACCCAATCAGGAGAGAGAGACAACTTGTAGAATTAAACTCCTTTCTTCTAACTTTCATTGTCCCTGTTCTTTTTTCTTCTTGGAATGATCTCAAAGCTCTCTCAGTCCAAGTAAAGTGCAAAAGCATTAAGTTGATTTAAAAACTGAATCACAGGTAAGCCTAACTTTGGCCATGAGCAGTTTTGAATTCTGAGCTTCAGTTTGCTCATCAGCCTAGTGAAAGGCAGTTACACCTTCAACCTCAGGGACTCCTGAATCCCGAGGACCACAGCCCTCAGGCACATGTCTTCTCTCCTCAGGCTTGGGCTCTGCCCCTCACGTTTACATGATGGGGCCTGAGGATCGCGGGATCCGAGTTCTGTGCTCCTCAGGTGGCTGGTTCCCAAAACCCAGGGTGCAGTGGAGCAACATGGTGGGAGTGAAGCTACCATCCCTCTCTGAGTCTCAGACCCAAGATGGAGATGGGCTGTTCTATGTGGAGGCATCGCTTGTGGTCACGGACAGCTCTCTGGACAATGTGACCTGCTCCATCCAGAACCCCTTCTCTGGCCAGGAGAAAGTGTCAGCCATCTTCCTCCCAGGTCAGTACGGCACAAACTCCAAGGCAGAGTTGGGTGCATTAAGGGCAAGTAGGAGTGAAGGAAGGCTGAAGGGAGCCTTGAAGAGAGGGCAGGGCTTCCTCCAGGTCAATCTCTCACTGTGTCTCCACATGCCTGTGTCAGAGCCCTTCTTCCCCAGGACGTCTCCGTGGAAGACAGCCCTGGCTGGGATGCTCCCTTTGCTGGTGCTTCTCCTCATCGGGATCAGCTACACTGGCTGGAGAGAACATAAAGCCAAAGAGAGAGAAGTAAAGAAAAGGCAGGAAGAATCTCATAACACAGAGGAGATGAAGAGAGAAAAAGAAGTGGCACTTAGAGTCAAAAGTAAATCAGGGCAGCAGGTCAAATCAGAGGTTCATGGAAAAGCTGCAGATACAGGTTGTGTAGGGTGGATGGGGAAATAAAAGATTACTGAAGGATCCCAAGGAAAACGCAGGGTACCAAGAATTCTACAGAGCTGGGAGTCCTATGGAAAGGAGAAAATCATGTGGGAAGTTAGGAGGTCTGTGGGCAGTGGTCACGAAGCCTCCAAATTGCGGCTCAACCCACACCATGCCTTTTCACACCACTGTGCCTCAACCTGTTTCTCTTTGTGGAAATGTCTTCCCTTAACTTCTCTTCCTTTTTGTCCTTCAAGAATAGGCTTTAGAAACACCTAAGAAATCTTAAACTCCTATGAAGCATGGGCTCTCCTTCCTGTGTGACCCCATGATACTTCCCATGTTAACGTTTCTTAGTGCCCGTCCTTTTACATTTGACAAATATGTTTGCTAATCTTTCTCACCTACTTAACTATGGGACCCTTAAGAGAAGGTCAAATTGAATTCATTTAGCTACTCACCAAACTTAGGAGCAGCTAAAACCCAGTTTCATGGATTTTATATCTCCTCCTCTTCCAGTGAACCTCGAGGCAGAGCTTGGTGAGTCTTGTTTCTTCTCATGCCCTGTGTAGAAGTTGTTCCCCTTTTCACACCTGTTCTGGGTCTCTCATTGAATGTTGTTTCTTTCAGAAAGTCGAAAGGCATTATACAATAAAGGTAAGAGACTCTGTCATGTCAATTGATGTCCTGATGACCAACAGGTTCTCAGCTCCCTATCCTTAGAGGAAAAGACTAAAGGATTGAATGATGATTAGTGGAAGAGAAATAAGGGGAAGGAAGAAAAATTCAAGGCCCCAGATTAATGTCTCATCTTGTCTTACCTCTATTTTTTCTGTTTTAGATTGGAAGAAGGCCTTGCTATATCCTGGTACGTAACTCTATGGACCTAGTCTTGCCAAGTGCCTCTGGTATTCTGAGCATAATAAGCAGAGTCATAAACACACACACACACACACACACACACTTGAAAGTTGTGAAAATTTATTTGGTATCACTCTGTAGTATTTTGTATTTGGAGGCTCAAATAATCAGTTGTCTTCCAGAGCTAATGATGAAGGAGAAGTAATGGCTGCCTGGTCAGTCCCACCACATGGCTAGGGTAGGACTCAGCAAGAATTGTTAGCTCATCCACTATGAAGAAGGAAGGGACAGAACTCAGAGTGATTTTGATGAATAAAGAGAGATTTGGGAACAATAAAGACTATATTATATCAGCACTTCTATTCTACAAATAAAGTTTAAAAGAGCAGGAAATGTATTATATTTTATATTTGGAAAAATATATTAACTATGATTTCACTTATTTTACCTATTTGAAATAAAAAAGTAAAATTCAATATATAGGGAGAAGGTTTATGTGTAAAAAAGTTGAAAAACAACTTTTAAAAATATTTGAATATGATTTGCAAAAATATGTTTATCTGGTGGTGGGGAAATTGGCTATATTTATACCTTCTAAAATTTGTCCATGTATTCTGTGGGTTTATAACTTGTGTGTGTGTGTGTGTGTGTGTGTGTGTGTGTGTGTGTGTGTGTAATATAGAGTTGGACCTCAAAAGCACACCAGGTCATTTCTTGAATATGTATCTGTGCAAGTTTTATATGCCAGACATTGTGCTAGATGTTGGTGGTACAAACTATTATACTCTAACCCTGTGAAACAAAGTCCATTGGGGGAAGTAAGCCAGGAACCAGGCAACTACACACAGCCTGATAAGTGCTTTGATAAGAGGAGGTCCTCCCACGGATTAAAGTTGATTAAGCAGTTTCTGTTGAGTTTTCTTTCATGAGATACTGAAAAATAATCCCGTGTTTCCAAAGGAGTGAACAAAGTACTAAGAATGACTTTTGACTTTTAGTTCCAACTCTACCAATTACAGCTGAGAAATCAGGTTCTTTTCTCTTTTTTGAGCTCAGTGTCCTTATCTCTAAGACAAAAAGACTGGAATACATGATCTCAGATGTCCTCCTTGACTCATATATTCATAGATTCTATGCATCTGAGTGCTACACTTCTGACAGGAGCGCAGTTTAGTGAGAGACCACAGTGCTGCTCCAATCAAGAATTATGGATATGTCCTTATCTGCCTATTGTCCCAAGAGTTTATGAGAATACCCAATCTTTAAATAAAATCACAAGTCCTGTCATAAGAGAAGTGGCCACAGGCAGAAGCAATTCTATTTCTCATGAGGAATCTGTCCCTGGAGAAAAATATAAGCAATCTGATTACAATCTGGGTCAAAGTAATAATGGCCCATTTAAATGCCTTAGTCATAAGCTTAAACTCTACTCTGAGGAGATCACAGGCTAGAAAAACTATAAATAAAATGGAATAGAATAAAATTAAATTAAATTTAAAAATACAGTTTATAGCTCTCATAGTGAGGAGGTACATAAAGGTCTTGAGAGCATAGTAGAGGGACATGTAGAGCATTAGACCGTGCTCCAGGGGTCTCCAAACCTGGCTCAGACTGGAGAATACACCCCAGCTTCGGGCTGAAATATGTGATAGTTTCTAGTGTGAGACAGAGCGCAGAAAGCATACTATTTGTCCTGTAGTTTCTGGATACTACCAGAGCTTGAGGGGTTTAGAGGAGGTGAGAATGTTGACAAGAGAAGGTGATGAGTCAGGGAAGGAAGCACCTTACCTCCTTTTCATTCCCTGGGTATGCTTCCGTCCCAGTTTCAACTTGTATTGCTCTTTTTCAGACTGGAGGAAGGAACAGTTCCAACCTGGTAAGTTGTTCTTTATCTTTTTGGCTCCCTTCCAACCTGCCCTCTGAGACCCCACTTTTCTTTCCTAACATCATCTCCTCGCTGAAAAGACAGGGGCACTATTGTTCTGGTAAAGAGAGGGAAGAAACATCAAAATCATTAAATATTAGCCTGAACTGAAAATTGCTGCTAGGCTTATCTACTCTGGTCGTGATTCCATTTTCAATATATTGGCACAGCTTCCTCATCTATGGGGTCCACTTGGTTCTAAAACAGAAATTAAGATAGCCCCTCAGCTGAGGAGACCCCAAACTAAGTAAGAAGTGCTCAAAATAGCAATTCAGTTGTTCTTTGTAGAGAGGTCAGCTCACTTGGATCCTGTTACTAATTGAGGAACATAGGTCTAATTTGCAGAGGACACGGAAAGAACACCATTCTCCAATAAACACTTCAAGTCACCTGCTCACTCTGGCATTCTGCCAAGACACTGACCTATATAACTGCATAGATAGGATAAGATAAGTAGCCTAGAACTCAAGATGAGAGCACATCAGCCGCCTCCCAGCACCACCTCCCCCAACACACATGTTCAGAGGGGATGCATTCTATCCCTACTCCTTACACATTTGCTCTGTTTTGTTAAGGTTTCCCTTGTAACAAAACAGTTACAGGGGAAACAGTTTTCTGAAATATACAATGTTGGCCTTTTCCTTTCCTTTTTTTTTCTTCCAGCTCTTGTGACTCTAAATCATGAAAACTTTCATCAGGACAATTCTGACCCAGAGAGAGAAGAGAACATCAGAGAGGAAACACGGGTATTATTATGTAATAAGCAAGGAGACGGCAACCTTATCAAACTTGGTCAGAAAGAATTCACTTCAGGGAGACATTACTGGGAGGTGGACATTGAGGACACTGATGAGTGGACTCTAGGCATTTATGAGAAGCCCACAGAGAGGAGTGGGTTACTCAGCCATCTACAAAAGAAGAAGTTCAGCGTCTTAGAGAAGAAGGGACGTGAATACAGGGCTCTCACCTGTTCTCCCCCAGAAATTTTCCTGGAAGAGCCTCTCCTGATAGAAAAGTGTCCACGAAAGATTGTGATTTTCTTGGATTATGAGGATAGTGACATTTCTTTCTATAACATGACTGACAGAACCCACATCTTCTCTTTCACCCAGGCCAACTTCTCTGAGTCACTCTATCCTTACTTCAAACTTAAATCCATGGAGCTCTCCCCATCTGTACAATATTAAGTGACCTAGAAGAAGAACCTATAAACCATGAAGATAGTAGCCCATTCTCTGTAAGCCCTAGGACCACTGATTATGAGGCCTCTTGGCTTAAGGCTCCATGAAACTGCATGACCATAGTTTCTAACCACATCAGGCAGTGTTTCTCAAACAATCTACAGAGAAGAATCTTTTTTTTTCTTTTGGTTATTGTTGTAAATGTTTCTTGCATTATATATCACAGACATACTTTTCTGAATAAATTACTGGAAATAATGAAGTGAGTTAAAAACAGACATACAAGTGGTAATTTTATTATTAGATAAAATATAACTAATGTTTTCTGTTAATTTGCTCTAAAGTTTTGTAATACTATATTTCTGTATTTGTTTCATAAAGAACTAGTAAGAAAGGTTTTATAAATATGCACTGGTCTGAGGATCACACTTTAGTAGCACTGCTCAAGGAATAAAAATTAGATACACTTCCTCACATTTCTCAACACTGAATAAAAATGACAAAAGAGTTCTATTTTCAAATGTTGAAGTAGAAAAGTTAAACTGTAATTTGATAACAAGCTAAACTATATCTTAAATGCAAGGATAATTTGAGAAAGAAAAAAATAAATATCAATCACAATCCAATTCTAACTAATGTGGTGATGTGAACATGATGGAGGTCTGGGAAAACCAGAATCAACTGAGAGCAAATTGAGGTATTTATCCTACTGAATGATGAGAGAGAAAGGTGATTGCTTTGCTTAAGATGTTAATAAGGAGAATGACTGCTTTGTATTCTGGGGAATTCTAAGTATGTCCACCAGCAAAGGTAAGGAAAGGCCCTTCCTCTCCCCCCAATCAAAACTATCTATTGGGTTAAAATGAAATGATTAGAGGAAACAGTAACTAATACTTAAACAAGGGTGAGAAGGGAATGTCATCCTACCACCCAGACTAGAAAACCTTGTAAATGCAGTGGACACTGTGTAGAGTACCCACAAAAATCTTTCCCTAGTAATGGGGAATAATCAGCACTAGACTAAATATTGATCCAATATTGATGAACAAATTTAAAAGCAAGATTCTAATGGACCAAATTGTTTACAAGTATCTTAAATTCTTTCCAGAGAAAAGCTCAACAGGATAAAAAAATCACACTGTCTGACATTCAATCAAAAATTACCAGGCAAGGAAATAAGCAAGAAAATACAACATATAATGAACAGAAAATCAATACGTTAAAATTGACATGGAACTGGTACAGGTATTCAAATTTATAGACATGTTAAAACAGAAGTTATAACTGTATTCCAAATAGTTTAAAATATGTTCAAACAATTCACTAGAGATATACATTTAAAAGAAAGACCCAAATTGAACTTCTAGAAATGAAAAGTACAATGTGTGAGATGAAAATTTCACTGGATATGATTAATGGTAGATTAGTCATTGCATAAATAAATGGTTAGTGAACTTGAAGACATTAATTCAAACTATCTAAAATGAAATGTACACAAAAAAAAATTTTAAAAATGAAGAGTATCACTGATTTGATGAAAAACTTTAAAGGGCCTAAAACAAAAGTAATTAGAGACCTTGAAGAGAGAGGTGTGTGGACAGAAAAAAGATTTGAGAAAATGAGAGTCTAAAGTATATTCTAAATTTGATCATTATAAACTCAAGATCCAAATATCACTCTTAGGGCAATTCCCTGGTGGTCCAGTGGTTAGGACTCCGTGCTCTCACTGCATGGTGCCCAGGTTCGACTTCTGGTTGTGAGAATAAGATCCCACAAGCCACACAGCAAAAAAAAAAAAAAAAAAAAAAAAAAAAAAAAAAAAAGAAAGAAAGAAAAAAAATCACTCTTAGTCTGTTCAGACTGCTATAACAAAAACCGCCATAGACTCAGTGGTTTGTAAACAGTGTAAATTTATTTCTCACAGTTCTAGAGGCTAGGAAGGCATCCCATTAAGGTGAACAAGAATTAAAGTTTTGCAATCTCACAACCACATGTTGAAACATTGTTACATTTTAAAATATATGGAAAATATCTATGGTCATCAATTGAGGCCTCATAAAAACTGCGGAGTCTAGATAATGTATTTATTAAATATAAGAATTCTTTAAATTCCTTAAGTTGAAATTGAACATGCATCTTGTTAAGCTGAATATATTCAGAAGTATCCTTTTACAGTGACAGATATTACCTGTGCCTTATGCACCTGGAAGGACTACAGAGCAGCTCCTGGCACATGAAAAAGCTTCCTGAAGTCTACATCATTTATAGACTCAAAGCCTCTTATACAGACAATACATACAGTATGCACTCACACATCCCCACTCACACATACTATTAGAGATAATAAAGAAATTCAGCAAAGTTTAAGATCAACACACAAAATTCAGTTGTATTTCTACGCACTAGCAATGAACAATCCAAAGATAAAATTAAGAAAAAGTTTTAGTTATAGCAGCATCAAAATAATAAAATACTTAGGAATAAATATAATCAAGGAAGTGTAAGATTACAAATTGAAAATTACAAAATATGTTGGAAGAAATTAACAAAGACATAGATAAATGGAAAGATATTCTGTGTGCATGGATTGGAAAACTTAATATTTTTAAGATGATAATGCTATCCAAAGTGACCTACAGATTCAATGCAATCTTTGTCAAAATGCCAAACAAATTTTTTGAAGAAATAGACAATCTGATTATAAAGTTCAGATGAAAGTTCAAGGGACCCAGAAAAGCCAAAACCATCTCAAGATGGTTTGATGAAGAACAAAGTTGGAAAACTCTCATCTCTCCATTTCAAAACTTACTACAAAGCTGCAGTGATCAATACAGTGTGGTTCTGGCATAAGGATAAACAAATAAGTCAATGGAATTTACTGAGAGTCCAGGATAAGCTCATAATTTTATGGTCAACTGATTTTTGACAAGCATCAAAAAATCACTTCATCCATTTGATAGGAAAAGAATAGCCTTTTCAATAAATAGTGAAGAAACAATAAACATCCACAGGCAAAAGAATAAAGTTGCCCTCTATCTCACATCATATATAGAACATCAACTGAAAATGGATTAAAGATCTAAATGTAAGCATACGTGTAAATCTTGACTTAGGCACTGGCTTCTTAGATATTATACCAAGAGCACAACCAAACAGAGGAAAAATAAATAAATTTGACTTTATTTAAAGTTTTGTGTCTGAAAAGATACTATCAGGGGTTTCCCCTGGTGGAACAGTGGTTAGGAATCCACCTGCCAACACCAGGGACACGGGTTCAAGCCCTGGTCCAAGAGGATCCCACATGCTGAGGAGCAATTAAGCCTGTGCACCACAACTACTGAGCCCGCGTGCTACAACTACTGAAGCCTGCGTGCCTAGATCCCGTGCTCTGAAACAAGATAAGCCACCACAATGAGAAGCCTGCGCACCGCAACAAAGAGTAGCCCAAACTGGCTGCAGCTAGAGAAAGACTGTGCACAGCAACAAAGACCCAATGCAGCCAAAAATAAATAAAATAAATAGATTTTTGAAAAAGAGACTATCAAAAAAGTGAAGAGGCAACTCATAGAAAGGGAAAAAATATTTACAAATTATTTATCAGAGTTTAGTATGAAGAATATATAAAGATTCTTAATGTTAAACAATAAAAAGCAAAGCAATTCAATTTTTTAAATTAACAAATGATTTGAATAGACATTCGTCTGAAGAAGATGTGCAAATGGTCAATAAGCACATGAAAAAATGTACAACACAATTAGTCATTTGGGAAATGTAAACCACAACGTAATATCACACATACCCTCTAGAATGTCTGTCCTATGCCCTCCCTACACCCCCGCAAAAAAAAAAGAAAATAACAAGTATTGGAAAGGATGTGGAGAAATTAGAAATCTCATAGAGCTATGCAAGTCAAAACTACAATGATGTATCACCTCACATTGGTCAGAATGGCCATCATCAAAAATTCTACAAACAAATTCTGGAGAGGGTGTGAGGAAAAGGGAACCCTTCTACAGCGTTGGTGGGAATGTAAACTGGTACAGCCACTATGGAGAACAACATGGAGATTCCTTAAAAAACTAAAATAGAGCTACCGTATGATCCTCCTGGGCATGTATCTGGAGAAAGCCATAATTTGAAAAGATAAATGCACCCCAATGTTAATTGCAGCACTATTTACAATAGCCAGGACATGGAAGCAATCTAAATGTCCATCAACAGAGGAATGGATAAAGAAGATATGGTACGTATATACAATGGAATATCACTCAGCCATAAAAAAGAACGAAATAATACCATTTGCAGCAACATGGATGGACCTAGACATTGTCATACTGAGTGAAGTTAAGTGAGACAAAGACAAATATCATATGATATCGCTTATATGTGGAATCTAAAAAAAGAGCAAAAATGAACTTATCTACAAAAAAGAAATAGAGTTATAGATGTAGAAAATAAACTTATGGTTACCAGGGGGTAAGGAGGGGAGGGATAAATTGGGAGATTGGCATTGACATGTACACACTTTTATATATAAAATAGATAACTAGTAACGACCTACTGTATAGCACAGGGAACTCTACTCAGTACTCTGTAATGGCTTATATGGGAAAAGAATCTAAAAAAGAGTGGATATATGTATACATATAACAGATTCACTTCGCTGTACACCTGAAACTAACACAACATTATAAATCAACTATACCCCAATAAAATTTAAAAAAAAATTATACATTGCTTGTTGCATGAAAAATGGCACAATCACTGTGGAAAACAGTCTGGAAATTTCTCAAAAAGTTATACATAGAACTACCATCACTCTGTAATTTCACTCCAAGTTATATACCCAAGAGAGATTAAAGTATATATTCACAAAAAATGTGCACAAAAATGTTCATAGCAGCATTTTTCTCAACGGCCAAAAAAGTGGAAAGAACCCAAATGTCTATCAATGCATACACAAAATGTGGTACAGCCACACAATGGCACATTTTTCCACCATAAAATTAATGTGGACCCATGTAAGGATTAGAAATATACAAAGCAGAGTCTAGGTTTACATTTACAGGCAGAATTTGAGAAAGATAGAGGTTAGTCCTAAATTTGGACTGCAGAAGTATAATCCTGGAGCAAGGACTGGAATCAACAGATAAAGTTTGGGGAAAAAGGAAAGGAACCCAGAATCACTGCCTACTCTGTAACAATCCTGGCTTAAGTTTTATTGGTTTTCATAGATTGTCAAGTGAACATAAAATTTCTTCCTTTTCCAGCACTAGATAGTCTCATTGGGCTTTATCTGCATGAAGGGAAAAGAAAGCCACTTATCAACTGAACTTTGTGTGTATATGTGATAATTTGTCTGTGCATTCAAGTGAGCAAATGGATACCTTCAACTAAAATATTGTTGTATCACCCTACAAGGGCAAAAGTCCAGAATCTCCTTCCCTGCTTCTGGGATACTCCATACTCTACCTGGCTACAGAGCTCAGGAGCAAGAAACGTGCTTCACGTGTCTGAAGCTCTCTGCCCCAAGGATACTGCCCTGGGTGATATAGTCCCTCTCTTCTGTACTGGTATAGGAAGCACAAAGACATTGCAAACTCTGGCAATCCAGATCAGAATAAAGCTGGGAATTTCCTGTGGACCAAGAGTGACAGACATGAAACAAATGCCCTTCTGACTCAATGAGTTGGTTTAGAAAACTGTTTACAAACTCTGAGAGTTAAGTTTGATTTTTTTGTTACTGTTATTGTTTGTTTTTATATGTATATATGAATCTATGTATCTAGAGTCTCTGTAAAAGTATTTGGGCCACGAAGATAGAGCAGACCGCAGGGTACAAGGCCTAGGGGTTGGAGCTGTTACTCTGAGGTCTGGTCAGCCTGTCTTCTCATTCCCTAATTAGCCATCTTTAAATAGTTCTTACCTCACCAATCTATCTCTCATTATATACTGATTTTTCTTCCACCTCTTTCTTCTACCTCACTTCTTTCAGTACACTTTAATTTGTGGATACTATCACTCTTCCCATATTTCTCCTCTTCATATCTGTGATGCTTCTGGTAATATGCTTCCTGCATATTCTGAATCTTCTCTCTACTCCAGACTCATAATTCAAACTCCTTGAGTAATCTCACTTTAATCCATTCATTTTTATATTCCAAAAGTAGGAAAAAAATCACCTTGTAAAATTGAAAACCAATACTCTCATACTGGGCACCTTGCAAAATAATGAAATCAAACCTTTAAAATAATATATTGATATGGAATTTTAAGTGGATATTAATATGCATGATCAAAACATTTTAATGTGCACTATTTGGAGGTTCTAAGGGTGGAGTGGAAATCCAGTCTCTAGTGATTATAGCTCCAGTTCATATTAAGTAGTGAAAAAGTATATAAAATGAGACTTTGAACAAATGATTAACCTTTTCTGTCTTGAAAGATAAACAACGATTTGACAAAGTTTACAGGTTACCAATGTCTGTTCATGCACAACTGGTGAATGAGGAAAGGTTTACCCAAATAAGAAAAGCTATTTCTTGCCATTAATGGGGTGGCATTCAAGTTACCTTCACATAAGATTTATACACTTTTTTTGCTTCTATGGATATGATTATCACTGTGAACTGCTTGATGCTTCCTCTGAGAGTAGACATGTTATCTTCACTTACTCTGGTCCACATGATGTAACACACTCATTGTCCACCAAGGCAAGAGTATCCTTCATAGCCACACAACTTCATAAATCAATTTACCCAAGCTCTCCCCAGTATCAATTCAATGTCTCCTTTCTGGAGAGAGATGGGGGTTGCCTGAACTCTGGGGGAGGCCCAAGCTCTGCTGTGTATCTAGAGTGTCCTTGAAAGGAAGGAACTAAGAAGTAACATTGTTTGATCAGTGAGTCCACCATAAACACATCTGAAGTGGATTTTTTAGATATCCATCTTGGAATAATTTATGCAATATCAGTCTGGCCATATGTATATAAATCCTGATAGCAATCACATGTTATTTCATGTATTAGAAGCCACATGAAAATGGTAAGTCAGAATCATCTTGTGATCTAAAGGGAATACCCCCCCTTAAAATAATTTACCCTTGAGTTGAGAACAGAGGTGAGGATATTCTGAGCTTCTCAGTGCGGAAGTAATCTCCAAGCAAGAGATGTCAATGTACTTTTCTATGGTCATATTTTTAGCTAGAGTTCTTTGCTTAGTGCTGGGAAATTGAATTTGAAAAAAATTTAATAAGGAGTATGTCAAAGGTATAATATACAGAATTGTGAAGGGTCTGAACACTTGGAATAAGTTGAAAATTTAAAGGGACTAATGACATTTAGCTTTGAATGGAGAAAATTGTGGAGAAGGTAAAAGCTGTTTTCATATATTGGAAGTCCTTAACATTCAGCAATCAGAATAAGTACTGAAAATGTTAAAATAGCCATCTTAGATCAAATGGTGAATAGCTTTTTTTTTAAAGAACCAACTTTTTGTTTCATTGCTTTTCACTATTGTTTTTCTACTGTTTGTCTTCACTCTAATATTTATTATTTTCTTTCTTCTGCTAGCTGTGGGATAAATCTGTTCTTTTTTTAAAAGCCCCTTAAATTGTGAAGTTTAATTGTGATTTGGTATGTTAATTCTTCTTTTAATAGCTTACAGCCATAAATTTCCCTGCTTTCACTGTATCTCAGACGTTGGATGTGTTGCATTTTTGTTTTCATTGGACTCAAGATATTTGCAAAATTTTCTTTTGTTACTTCTTCTTTAACTCATTGGTGTTTAAGAGTGTGTTGCTTAATTTCTACATAATTGTGAATTTTCCAGTTAAAAAAATTTTTTTAACATCTTTATTGGAGTATAGTTGCTTTACAGTGGTGTGTTAGTTTTTGCTTTATAACAAAGTGAATCAGTTATACATATACATATGTTCTCATATCTCTTCCCTCTTGCATCTCCCTCCCTCCCACCCTCCCTATCCCACCCCTCTAGGTGGTCACAAAGCACTGAGATGATCTCCCTGTGCTATGCAGCTGCTTCCCACTAGCTATCTATTTTATGTTTGGTAGTGTATATATGTCCCTGCCACTCTCTCACTTTGTCACAGCTTACCCTTCCCCCTCCCCATATCCTCAAGTCCATTCTCTAGTAGGTCTGTGTCTTTATTCCCGTCTTACCCCTAGGTTCTTCATGACCTTTTCTTTTTTCTTAGATTCCATATATATGTGTTAGCATATGGTATTTGTTTTTCTCTTTCTGACTTACTTCACTCTGTATGACAGACTCTAGGTCTATCCACCTCACTACAAATAACTCAATTTCGTTTCTTTTTATGGCTGAGTAATATTCCATTGTATATATGTGCCACACCTTCTTTATCTATTCACCTGATGATGGACACTTAGGTTGCTTCCATGTCCTGGCTATTGTAAATAGAGCTGCAATGAACATTTTGGTACATGACTCTTTTTGAATTATGGTTTTCTCAGGGTATATACCCAGTAGTGGGATTGCTGGGTTGTATGGTAGTTCTATTTTTAGTTGTTTAAGGAAGCTCCATACCGTTCTCCATAGTGGCTGTATCAATTTACATTCCCACCAACAGTGCAAGAGTGTTCCCTTTTCTTCACACCCTCTCCAGCATTTATTGTGATTTATGTCATAGAGTGTTCTGCCTATGTTTTCCTCTAGGAGTTTGATAGTGTCTGGCCTTATATTTAGGTCTTTAATCCATGTTGAGTTTATTTTTGTGTATGGTGTTAGCGAGTGTTCTAATTTCATTCTTTTATGTGTAGCTGTCCAGTTTTCCCAGAACCACTTATTGAAGAGGCTAAACATTTGTTTTTTAAACCATTTAGTTTGTTGCCTTTGTTACAGCAGCCATAACAAATGAATACACTCTATTTTTATCGCAAGAATTCCATTGAACTTTTCACTTTTCACTTTTTTATGTATACATAAATAAACACATACATAGTGGAGTCTGCAATTCTTAAATTAATTAACTTATTTATAAATCAAGAAAGAATTGATTGAAAATGGGAACAATGAAAAGATACAAATATATGAGGAAATATGAAGAGTTATTCAACAACTAATAGAAGAGAATCTTCCAGATATGAGGAAAAATAAAGGATTCTTCAGATTAAAAAGGGTTGATAGTTGGTCAAAATAATGGAGAACCTGAAGAAATCTTCAAATAAATCTCTAAGAAAAGATCACCTGTATAAGGACTAGCATCAAACTAGCATCTCATTTCCCATCAGCAGCATTATGTAATAGTAACCAGTGGAATAAAAATGCCTTCTAATTTCTGAGGCGATAAAGAATTTAATATTTAGCTAAAATATAAATAATATTTTAGAAAAATAATACTTAAGATATGCATGGTCTCAGAAATTTATTCCTACTGCACACTCTCTTAGGAAAATATTGAAGATAATACTCCACAGAAATGAGAGCCTAAACTAAGAAAGTGGATTCAGTCCAGTTGAATAGTGAAAAGAATTCCAAAGTAAAAAAATGGGCAGGAGATTTAAAGAAAAGTGTTCAAGACTGGGGAAACTGTGATTCCATCAAAATTATAAATTGGAATTAAAGAATCTATTTCTGGCAAGTTTTAGCTGGAAAGGTTTGTATTAAAGGATATTACACAGAGAGATTCAAGATGGCAGAGGAGTAGGTGGATGTGGAGTTCATCTCTCTCCATGGATGCATCAGGAATACATCTCTAGATGGAACAATTCTCACCGAAGACTGGCTGAAAACTAGAAGAAGACGTTGGACACAGGAAAGGACTGTAAATATCCCTGCATAACTGGGTAGAATGGAAAAAAAGAAGGGAGAAGGAGGAGGAGAGGAAGTGGGATGGGACCTGAACCCCAGGGCGGGGGAGCTGAAACAGAGGAGAGATTCCCGAATTCAGGGAAACCCCCTGTCTGATGGGGAAATTGATTGGTACAGAAGGGAAGCATTTGAGGCGGTCAGAATAGGGTGAAGCAGCCGATCTGTAGCAGACGGGACAGAGTGAGAAACACAAGAAATTCACAGATGGTCCGTACCACGACCCTACTGGACTGGGACTTGTGTTCACAGGTGTGCAAAGGGGCTGGGAGCTGGTGAGTGGGAATTGGAGAACAGGCCCAGAGTGAGAACTGCCGTTGGCTGTGGGGAGATGGACTGAGGGGACGGGAGGGAGGACATCTGCAGCAGGGCATGCCTATGGAGGAAGACTGGACTGCCATGGAAGAAGGGCGCTACTGCTGAGTCACATGCAGGGGGAGGAGCCACTATTGTAGCCTCTCTCTCCCCACATGCCGGTACCTACTGATGAAAATAAAGGAAGCCCGCTCAGGGCTGGCTCTTGTGAGCCGGCTGACAGCAATAAAAAAGTCCCCTCAGAGCTGGCCCTCACACACTGCCTGCAGGGCAATAATAATAAAAAAAAGCTCCCTCAGGGCTGGCCCCCACATGCCTTCTGCCAGGTGCCAGAAAAATCCACGGACAGGGCTGGCTTTCACGTGCCTTAATGCTGGGCACCAGAAAAGGCCCTCACTCAGGCCATATCTCTTGTGTCTGTGGCCACCGGTTTGCCTCTGCATTTGGTGCCACCGGGGCTCCTGCGATCCAAGCGGTCATACCACCTCTGTGCCCGGTCCTCACAGGGGCGGACCCAAGAGCTCCAAGGCAGCCTCAGGACCAGACTCCTGTGGGTGGACCACACGCAGAGGTAGGGATAAAACCAAAGCTGAACCCCAGAGATGGGGCAACTAAGGAATAGGATGGAAAATCTTTCCATCAACTGTACAAGCTGCAGATTAAATCCGCATGATCAGCTAAGTAGACCCTGTGTCTATGGAATATCTGAGTAGACAATGACTGTTCCCACAAATGAAAATGGTCTAGCTCTGGCAGCTGTGGACTTTGGGGGCAAGTACACACAGGAACTGGGCCAGATCAGAGTCTGAGTGGTCCCCACAGGCCCACAGCAGATCTAGAGACCAGCCCAGAGGCAGAGGAGAACCTCTTGGGGAGGCGGAGGTGGGCTGTGGCTCACAGCATGTGCAAGGACACTTAGAGAGGAGATCCCAGGGAAAGATAATTATGACTATTAATTTTATTATGTTTTGATTCATTCTGCTGTTGGTTCTAGCTTTTTTTGGGTTTCTTTTTCTTTCTTTTGTCATTGTTTTAGTTTTTTTAATTTAGTCTTTTGGGATCTCCATGTTTTATAACATATTTTTATACATTTCTATTTTTAATTTGCTTTTTGGTCATTCTGTGTTCTTTTCCCTTATTTTTTTCTTCCTCTTTTTCTTTAATATATTTCTCTCTTCTTTTTTAAATTTCCATTTCTACTTTGCTTTTCTGTTGTACTGCCTTTTTAAAATTTAATTTAATTTTATTATTATTATCTTTTTAATCTTTTTTATTGGTTTGTTCTGTTTCCTTGCTTTATTCTTCAGTAAGCACACTGCTTTGGTTTTGTTTTTAGGTTATGTGTCTTTGTTAGTTTTAATCCTTATTGATTTCATTTTTGACTTCTATTTGTCTGGTTGTTCTCTTGCTTTTTGTTGTATTTGGCTCTGTTTTTGTTTCTTTTACATGTGTGGTGTTTCCTTGTTTCTGTTTTTGTTTGTTTGTTTTCACCATTTCTCTGGGGGTTTATCTTTTTTTTTCTTCAATATATTTTATATATCTTTATATTTCTGTTTCTGCATTGCTTTTCTGTTGTTCTGTGTTCTTTCCCCTTTCTCTTTTTATTTCTTTTTCTTTTATATCATTTTTGTCAGTTTTGTTTCTTTGCTTCATTCTTCAGTTGGCACTCTGCTTTGGTCTTGTTTCTGATTTTGAGTTTTTGTCAGCTTTCTTCTTAATTGTTTGATTTCATTCTTAGGTTCTTTTGTTTATCTGGTTGTTCCCTTGCTATTTGACTTTTTGGTTTTGTTTTTGTTTCTTGGGTGTGTGTGTGTGTGTGTGTGTGTGTGTGTGTGTGTGTGTGTGTTTCCTTGTTTCTGTTTCTGTTTGTTTGATTTTACTTTTTACCACTTGCCTGGGATTTTGTTAGTCTTTTTTTTTTAATCCCCTTTATTGCCAGGACAAGCCACTTGTGTTGTCTTGGTACCTTGACCAGAAGTCGGGCCTGAGGCTCTGGAGTGGAAGCACCAAGTCCAGGATGCTGGATGATTAGAGAATACCCGGTCCCAGGGAAGACTAACCACCAAGAGCTCTCATGGAGGCCTCTATCTGAATCCAAGACCCAGTTCCACCCAACTGCCAGCAGCTCCCAGTGCTGGACACCTCACACCAAACAACAAACAAGACAGGAACACAAACTCACCCATCAACACAGAAACTATCTAAAGTCATACTAAGCTCACAGATACCCCAAAACACACCACCTGACATGACCCTGCTCATTAGAGGGAAAAGACTCACCTCCACCCACCAGAACGCAGGCACCAGTCCCTCCCCTCAGGAAGCCTACACAAGACACTAGAAGAACCCCATCACCAGGGGCAGAGAACAGAAGCACAAGGAACTACAACCCTGTAGCCTAGGGAAAGGAGACCTCAAATACTGCAAATTAGACAAAATGAGAACACACAAATATCTTACAGAAAAAGGAGCAAGGTAAAACCTCACAAGACTAACTAAATGAAGAGGAAGTAGGCAAGCTATCTGAAGAAGAATTCAGGGACTTCCCTGGTGGCACAGTGGTTAAGAATCTGCCTGCCAATGCAGGCAACACAGGTTTGAGCCCTGGTCTGGGAAGATCCCACATGCCACAGAGCAACTAAGCCCATGTGCCACAACTACTGAAACTGCACTCTAGAGCCGTTGAGCCACAAATACTGAGCCCATGTGCCACAAATAGTGAAGCCTGTGTGCCTAGAGCCCATGCTCCAGAACAAGAGAAGCCACTGCAATGAGAAGCCTGTGCACTGCAACAAAGAGTAGGCCCTGCTCGCCACAACCAGAGAAAAGCCCACATGCAGCAATGAAGACCCAACACAGTCAAAAATAAAATAAAATAAATTAATTTAAAAAATAAGAATTCAGAGTAATGATAGTAAAGATGATACCAAATCTTGGATATAGAATAGAGAAAATATAAGAAACATTTAACCAGGACCTAGAAGAACTAAAGAGCAAACAAACAGTAATGAACAACACAATAATTGAAACTAAAAATACTCTAGAAGGAATCAATAGCAGAATAACAGAGGCAGAAGAATGGCAGTTATTTCCACCATTCTCTCTTCCAGTGAGCTGGAAGAGAGAATGGTGGAAATAACTGCCACACAGCAGAATAAACAAAAAAGAATGAAAAGAAATGAGGACAGTCTTAGAGATTTCTGGGACAACTCTAGGCACACCAATATTCGAAATATAGGCATCCCAGAAGAAGAAGAAAAAAAGAAAGGGTCTGAGAAAGTATTTGAAGAGATTATAGTTGAATACTTTCCCAACATGGGAAAGGAAATAGTCAATGAAGTCCAGGAAACACAGAGAGTCCCATACAGGATAAACCCAAGGTGAAACAAAGACACATATTAATCAAACTAACAAAAATTAAACACAAAGAAAAAATATTAAAAGCAGCAGGGAAAAGGAACAAATAACATACAAGGGAATCCCCATAAGGTTAACAGCTGATCTTCCAGCAGAAACTGTACAGGCCAGAAGGCAGTGGCAAGATATATATAAAATGATGAAAGAGAAAAATCTACAACCAGGATTACTCTACCCAGCAATGATCTCATTCAGATTTGACTGAGAAATTAAACTTTTACAGACAGGGAAACGTTAAGAGAATTCAGCACCAACAAACCAGCTTTACAACAAATGCTAAAGGAACTTCTCTAGGCAGGAAACACAAGAGAAGGAAAAGACCTACAAAAACGAACCCAAAACAATTAAGAAAATGGTAATAGGAACATACATATCAATAATTACCTTAAATGTAAATGGATTAAATGCCTCAATCAAAAGACACAGACTGGCTGAATGGATGCAAAAACAAGACACACATATATGCTGTCTACAAGAGACCCACTTCAGAATTAGGGACACATACAGACTGAAAGTGAAAGGATGGAAAAAGATATTCCATGCAAATGGAAGCCAAAAAAAGCTGGAGTAGCAATACTCATATCAGACAAAATAGACCTTAAAATAAAGACTGTTACAAGAGACACAGAAGGACACTACATAATGATCAAGGGATCAATCCAAGAAGATATAACAATTGTAAACATCTATGCACCCAATATAGGAGCTACTCGATACATAAGGCAAATGCCAACTGCCATAAAAGGGGAAATCAGCAGTAACACAATAAGAGTCGGTGACTTTAACACTCCACTAAACACGAATGGACAGATCATCCAAACAGAAAATAAATAAGGAAACACAAACTTTAAATGACATATTACACCAGGTGGACTTAATTGATATTTATAGGACATTCCATCCAAAAACAACAGAATACACTTTCTTCTCATGTGCACACAGAACATTCTCCAGGATAAATCACATCTTGGGCCACAAATCAAGCCTCAGTAAATTTAAGAAAATCAAAATCATATCAAGCATCTTTTCTGACCACAACGCTATGAGACTAGATATCAATTACAGGAAAAAAAAACTGTACAAAACACAAACACATGGAGGCAAAACAATACACTATTAAACAACCAAGAGATCACTGAAGAAATCAAAGAGGAAATAAAAATTACCTAGAGAGAAATGACAACGAGAACACAATGATCCAAAACCTATGGGATGCAGCAAAAGCAGTTGTAAGAGGTAAGTTTATAGCTATACAAGCCTACCTCAAGAAACAAGAAAAACCTCAAATAAACAATCTAAACTTACACCTAAAGGAACTAGAGAAAGAAGAATAAACAAAAACCAAAATTAGTAGAAAGAAGGAAATCATAAAGATTAGAGCAGAAATAAATGAAATAGAGACAAAGAAAACAATAACAAAGATCAATAAAACTAAAAGTTGGTTCTTTGAGAAGATAAACAAAATTGATAAATCTTTAGCCAGCCTCATCAAGAAAAAGAGGGAGAGGTCTCAAATCAATAAAATTAGAAATGAAAAAGGAGATGTTACAATGGACAGCACAGAAATACAAAGCATCCTAAGAGAACAGTACAAGCAACTCTATGCCAATAAAATGGAAACCTGGAAGAAACGGAAAAATCCTTAGAAAGGTATAACCTTCCAAGACTGAACCAGGAAGAAATAGAAAATATGAACAGACCAATTACAAGTAATGAAATGGAAACTGTGATTAAAAATCTTACAACAAACAAAAGTCCAGAACCAGGTGGCCTCACAGGTGAATTCTATCAAACATTTAGAGAAGAGCTAACACCCATTCTTCTCAAACTCTTCCAAAAAATTGCAGAGGAAGGAACACGTCCAAACTCATTCTAGGAGACCACCATCATGCTGATACCAAAACCAAAGATACTACAAAAAAAGAAAATTACAGACCAATATCACGGATGAACATAGAAGCAAAAATCCTCAACAAAATGCTAGCAAACAGAATCCAATAGCACATTAAAAATATTATACACCATGATCAAGTGGGATTTATCCCAGGGATGCAAGGATTCTTTAACATATGGAAATCAATCAATGTGATACACCGTATTAACAAACTGAAGAATAAAAATCATATGATCATCTCAATAGATGCAGGAAAAGCTTTTGACAAAATTCAACACCCATTTATGATAAAAAAAAAAAAACTCTCTTGAAAGTGGGCATAGAGGGAACCTGCCCCAACATAATAAAGATCATATACGACAAACTCACAGCCAACATCATTCTCAGTGGTGAAAAATAGAAAGCATTTCCTCTAAGATCAGGAGCAAGACAATGATGTCCACTGTCGCCACTATTATTCAACATAGTTTTGGAAGTTTTAGCCAGGGCAATCAGAGAAGAAAAAGAAATTAATGGAATACAAATTGGAAAAGAAGAAGTAAAACTGTCACTGTTTGCAGATAACGTGATACTATACATAGATAATCCTAAAGATGCCATCAGCAAACTTCTAGAGCTAATCAATGAATTTGGTAACGTTTCAGGATATAAAATTAATGCACAGAAATCTCTTGCATTCCTATACACTAACAATGAAAGGTCAGAAAGAGAAATTAAGGAAACAATCCCATTCACCATTGCAACAAAAAGAATAAAATAACTAGCAATAAACCTACCTAAGGAGGTAAAAGACCTGTACTCAGAAAACTCTAAGTCACTGATGAAAGAAATCAAAGATTATACAAACAGATGGAGAGATATACCATGTTCGTGGATTGGAAGAATCAATATTTCGAAAATGACTCTTCTATGCAAAGCAATCTACAGATTTAATGCCATCCCTATCAAATTACCAATGGCATTTTTTACAGGACAAGACCAAAAGAATCCTGAAATTTGTATGGAGACACAGAAGACCCCGAATAGCCAAAGCAATCTTGAGGGGAAAAAAAGTATCTGGAGGAATCAGACTCCATGACTTCAGACTATACTACAAAACTACAGTAATCAAGACAATATGGTACTGGCACAAAACAGAAATATAGATCAATGGAACAGGATAGAAATCCCAGAGATAAGCCCATGCACATATGGTCACCTTATCTTCGATAAAGGAGGCAAGAATATACCATGGAGAAAAGACAGCCTCTTCAATAAGTGGTGTTGGGAAAACTGGACAGCTACATGTAAAAGAATGAAATTAGAACACTCCCTAACACCATAAACAAAAATAAACTCAAAATGTATTAAAGAACTAAATGTAAGACCAGACACTATAAAACTCTTAGAGGAAAACATAGGAAGAACATTCTTTGACATAAATCACAGAAGATCTTTTTTGACTCACCTCCTAGAGAAATAGAAATAAAAACAAAAATTAAAAAATGGGACCTAATGAAACTTAAAAGCTTTTGCACAGCAAAAGAAACTATAAACAAAACAAAAAGATAACCCTCAGAATGGGAGAAGGTATTTGCAAAGGAATCAATGGACAAAGGATTAACCTCCAAAATATATAAACAGCTCATGCAGCTCAATATTAAAAAAAAAAGAAACCCAATCCAAAAATGGGCATTAGACCTAAATAGACATTTCTCCAAAGACATACAGATGGCCAAGAGGCACATGTAAACTGCACAACATCAATAAGTATCAGAGAAATGCAAATCAAAACTACAATGTGGTATCACCTCACACCTGTTAAAATGAGCATCATCAGAAAATCTACAAAAAAAAATGTTGGTGAGGGTGTGAAGAAAAGAGAACCCTCTTGCACTGTTGGTGGGAATGTAAATTGATACAGCCACTATGGAGAACAGTATGGAGTTTCCTTAAAAAACTAAAAATAGAATTACCATATGACCCAGCAATCTCACTACTGGGTGTATACTCAGAGAAACCATAATTCAAAAAGACACATGCACTCCAATGTTCTTTGCAGCACTATTTACAATAGTCAGGTCACGGAAGCAACCTAAATGTCCATCAACAGACAAATGGATAAAGAAGATGTGGTACAGGTTCTGTTGGGGAAGACGGCAGCGGCCAAGAGCACCCTTCTCTTCTTGCGGCCAGGGACTTCTGACTGAGCCTTCCCGGGAAGAGCGGTGACTGCAGGCGCCCTGCATCCCAGGAGCCCTAACCAACTTGGTTCCTCAATTAGTGGTGGGGAAGGGCATATCCTCTTGTGTAGGACTCAGGCTCTCCCTGCTGTCAGGATGAGGGCTCAGGGGGAAACCGAGGAGTCCGAAAGTGTGAGTAAGATGAGTTCTCTCTTGGAATGGCTCCATGCAAAATTTAACCAAAGTAGAACTTGGAGTGAAACCATTAAGCTTGTGCATCAATTCATGTAACATCTTTACCAGCAATGACTGACTGGAGTCTATAGCAAGCCAGAATGGACTGGGCTGTCATCTCAGTGCCAGTGACACTGAATGTTACATCACATCAGATATGTTCTATGTGGAAGTGCAGTTAGATCCTACAGGACAGGTTTGTGATGTAAAAGTGGCTCACCATGGAGAGAATCCTGTGATCTGTCCAGAGTTTGTACAGCAGCTAAGGGGGAAAAATTTTGATGAATTTTCTAAGCAACTTAAGGGTCTTGTTAATCTTTATAACCTTCCAGGGGATAACAAACTGAAGACCAAATGTTCTTGGCTCTCCAATCCCTAGAACAAGATCTATCTAAAACGGCAGTTATATATTGGAAAGTAACGAATGCTGGTCCCTTGGATAAGATTCTTCATGGAACTGTTGGCTATCTCACTCCAAGAAGTGGGGGTCATTTAATTAACTTGAAGTATTATGCCTCTCCTTCTGACATGCTGGATGATAAGACTACATCCCCTATCGTTTTGCACAAGAATAATGTTCCTTGATCTTTGGGCATGAATGCATCAGTGACAATTGAAGGAACATCTATTATGTATAAACTCCCAACTGCACCATTAATTATGGGGTCACATCCAGTTGACAACAAATGGACTCCCTCCTTCTCCTCAATCACCAGTGCGAAGAGTGTGGATCTTCCTGCCTGTTTCTTCTTGAAATTTCCCCAGCCAATCCCAGTATCTAGAGCATTTGTTCAGAAACTTCAGAACTGCACAGGAATTCCATTGTTTGAAACCCAGGCAACTTATGTACCCATCTATGAACCGATCACTCACTTTGAGATGTCAAAGGACCCTGACCTTGTACCTTTGAATCACAACATGTGATTTTATGCTGCTGTTCCAGGTCAGCCACACTGCTATTTCCTCAACAAGGATGCTCCACTTCCAGATGGTAGAAATCTACCAGGAACCTTGTTAGCAAAATCACCTTTCAGCACACTGGCTGGGTTCCCCTTATCCTGAATCTGATCAGACACCAAGGGGCTTAATACACCCTAATTGGAAGCTGTGTCAAAAGAACTATTCTGAAAGAAGATTCTCCTGGGCTCCTCCAATTTGAAGTGTGTCCGCTCTCAGAGTCCCGTTTCAGCATATCTTTTCAGCACCCTAAATGACTCCCTGGTGTCTGTGGTAATGGATATACAGGACTCAAAACATGTGAGCTGTAAACTCTACAAGGGACTGTCAGATGCACTCATCTTCACAGATGACTTCATTGCCAAAGTTGTTCAAATATGTATGTCCATCCCTGTAACAATGAGGGCTATTTGGAAGAAAGCTGAAACCATTCAGACCAACACCCCAGCACTGTCCCTCATTGCAGAGACAGTTGAAGACATGGTGAAAAAGAACCTGCCCCTGGCTAGCAGCCCAGGGTATGGCATGACCACAGGCAACAACCCAATGAGTGGTACCACTACACCAACCAACACATTTCTGGGGGTCCATATTACCTTGTTTAATATGAGCATGAATATCAAAGATAGGCATGAGTCTGTGAGCCATGGGGAGGACTTCAGCAAGGTGTCTCAGAACCAAGTTCTTACCAGTTTGTTGCAAATAACAGGGAACGGGGTGTCTACCATTGGCTCAAGTCTGACCCTCCTCATCACATGCCGCCACCTGTCTCTTCGAAGGCTGGAAACACCAAGAACCACCCGAAGCTCATGAATCTTCTTAAAGATATTCCTGCCCAGGATTTCTCAACCCTTTATGGAAGCAGCACTTTAGAAAGGCAGAATTCCTCTTCTGGTGCACCCCGGATGGAAATGTGCTTGGGAAGCAACCAGAGAAAGAAGAAGAAGACATAAAGATTATCACCTGACAAACCCAAGCACCAGACTGAAGATGACTTTCAGAGGGAGCTATTTTCAATGGATGTTGACTCACAGACCCTATCTTTGATGTCAACATGACAGCTGACACACTGGATATGCCACACATCATTCCAGCTCCAAGTCAGTGTAGCAATCCCCCAACAAATTACCGACAACAAGTAATTCATCCCCAACCCAGTATTCAAAGGAGAGGGTTAGGGTTAAGGTTAGGGTTAGGGTTAGGGTTAGGGAATGGTGTATGATTTAGGGTACAGGTTAGGGTATGAAAACAGGTTACGGTTAGGTTACTTGTTAGGGTATGTGTTAGTGTTAGTGTACGGGTTAGGATTAGGGTATGGGTTAGGGTAAGGCTTCAGGTAAGGGTTAGGTTTAGGCTTAGGGTTAGAGTTAGGGTTAGGGTTAGGGAACAGGTGAATTGCAGTGCCCCTGTGCTCCATATAAAGTGATGGAAATATCCAATGGAAGTGTTAGAAACATCTTATTTTACCCGAGCCTTATACACTGCTATATATTAATTACAGTGTGGCTCACACATCTGTTCATTGAAGTTACAATGTTCTCAATTTCTCTTACTGATCCTCTAGAGTGGGCCCCAACAAGGCTCCCCTTGCCCAGTGTCATTGGAGCCAACAGATCGAGACTGAGTTTGGTTCAGAAGCAAGGGAAACTTTATATTTTGATCAGAGAATGGAGAGATGAGAGCGTGCGCTCCCACGCGTGCTGTGGGCTGAGCTGCTGTTTAGGGATCGCAGCAGCGTCAGCGGGAGGGAGGGGGAGGAGCTCTCGAGGGCTGGGTTGGCTGCAGCTGAGGCTCTATGTCGCGGAGTGTGCATGGAGCCCCGGGAGCTGAAGTGTCGACCCAGTCATTCTGCACTAGGAAATCGGGTCTGAAGTGCCGGGTGTGGGACCTCTGCGTGCGGAACCCTAGGAGCACGTGAAATTAGACAAAGCACAAAGGAAAAAAAGGTTAGACTTTAGTTTATTGCCCAGATTCTATTTTTATCTCCCAGGAATTTTTCATGGGCTTTGGCGGCGACAAACCCCTCCTCTGCCTTTTGTCCCATTCCTAATTCTTGGTGCGCTGTGGGTGCAGACCCCTCTTCTGTAACTGCTTCGTGCTGAGTTGGGAGTCCTCATACTCGTGGGGAGGGGCAGAACTTCTCCCCAGCAGCCTCCGGGTGAGGTTGATTGTCCCCAGGCCTCCTGCCTCACTGCTCGTCCGCCTGAGCGCCAGCATTGGAAGTGTTATAGATTCTAATGACCTTGAAGGGTGCAGGAAAGAGATGCGCAGAGACGCTGTGGGGGCCGGTTTTACCCCACCCCACATTTGTTCGGCCACCTTAGGCTGACGGTTTCTGCCAGCCTAGATGCTCTGACCAGTAGTCTGTGCTTTCATCAATTAGGCCCCTAAATTAACGTACAAACAGCACCAGATGTCAGAGCCCTGCCCACTCAACTCCCAGACAGTCCAGGCCCGGTGGTGATCCACGACCATGACGGCCACTGAATCAACGGCCTTTTGAAGTAACCAGGTGTCCAGCTGGTCTCATTGACTGCCGTCACTGCGGTGTCTGTAGGCTTTTCTATGGTGACAGTGTGGTATACGGTTCCTCCGCCAAGCTTATTAGCTCCCCTCTGGGTGCAGTAAGTCCTGCAAGCAGTAGTCTGCTCTTTTGGGGCACACTCTTGTTGTTTTCTGAGAGAAGCTCCAGGTCATGTGATGGTCACACGAGTCGTCATGGGGGCCCGTTGCCCCCGGTTGTCTCTCTGGAGGTTGGAGCTGGAGGGCCTCCTCACTCGAGGTCAGTGTGCCCAGGGAGCGACCCCTGCAACTTCAGGGCATGGTGGGTGGTTAGGATCACCACGTTGGGTCCTTTTCCCTTAGGAGGGAGCTGGCCTTGTGGGCTGCTGATTTCCAGGTTTTTAGATACCCCCAGTACCCTGGCCGGATGGGGCAGTGGGCCAAGCCCTTGGTGACCATAGTTTATCCTACCTGGAGGGCATTCTTGCGTTGTTCCATTTCAAGTGGTCCCAGTTTTTGCACTAATACTCCAAGGGTGATTCACCTTCTATGCGGATGTAAAGGTCAAAGGGTTTAGCTAAATTAGGGAGTTCCAGGGCAAGGGACTGAATTGACTGCTCTTTCCATTCTTGAAAGGCCGCTTCTGGCTTCTATTCAAAAGGATCATCATCTTTTCCTTTCAGTGTTTCATATAGAGGCCCAGCTATTAGACTGTAGTTAGGGATCCAGATGCAGCAAACCCTGGCCTCCCCAGTAACCCCTAAGTTGTCTTCTAGTTTTAGAAGGGGTAAGGCTGCAAATGGCTTCTTCCCTTTCCTGGGATGGGCTTCTCTGACCTTCTGTGAGAATGAAGCCCAGGCAGGTCACCTTAGTCTGTGATATTTGAGACTTTTTCTTGGACACCTTCTATCCTTTATTGGCTAGGTAGTTCAGAGGCCTCCTTAGTAGGGCTGGCAATAAGAATGTCATCTGCATATTGAAGGAGGGTTCCCTTTTCCAGAGGTAGAACTTTTAGGTGTTTAGCTAAAGTTTCCCCAAAGATGCTGTGGGAGTTTTTGAACCCTTGGGGCAGGACGGCCCAGCAGTATTGTTTTTGTTGTATGTTGAGTCCTGCCACTCACAAGCCAAAATTTCTTGTGACTCTGGGACTAATGGAATACAGAAGGCATCATTGAAGTCTAATACAGAATACCATGTCCTGGTGGATGGTAGAATGACCAGCAGGGTGTAGGAATTAGGAACTACTGGATGTGTATACTTGGTGGCTTCACTGACTGTTCTGACATCCTTTACCAGGTCCCCAGCAGCCCACGGGGCTCTCGTGGTCAGGCCAATCCCAGGATATGGAGCTCATCTTGGCAGGTCCCCAGCAGCCAACAGGGATCTCGTGGTCACGCCCCTCCAAGGATAGGGAGCTCACCGTGGCAGGTTGCCAGCAGCCCACGGGGCTCTCGTGGTCAGGCCTCTCTCAGGATATGGAGCTCACCTGTGCAGCTACCCAGCAGCCCATGAGGCTCTCGTGGTCATGCCCCTCCCAGGATACAGAGCTCCCCTGGGAAGGTACCCCAGCAGGGCTGGGCACACAGGAACCGTGAACATAGCCCTGATTGCAGAGCAACCCCAGCTCACCTGTCACTCAGGGCTGACACAGAACACCTCAGAGCAGGACTTGAACTAACAAACAGCAGCTCTGACAGGTCTGTAACCCTGGGCATCCCTCTGTGTGGCCTCCCTCCGCCTGGCCTTCCAGAGACTTCCAATGCAGCTGGGGCACCAGGCCTCTGTCTCCACCCACCACCCCTCCTCTCCCTGACTCCTGGGTTCCTCTCATTAGGAGAGGGTCTTCTTGAAGTTGTCTCCCACTCATGGGCCAGATAAAATGATTACAAGACAAACCAGAGCTGCAGCCTCTTGTCTATCCTGACTCTCAGGAGCCACACCTGTTCCTTGGACTTAGCCAGTTCAGCAAGGTCCATTTCCTGCAACTGTGAGCCCCTGAGGGGTGAGGATTGGCTGAACTGGGCAGCCTGACCATGCGGGCCAGCCCTCCCCAGGTGTGCCTGGGTTGAGGTCAATATAATCACTGTTGCAGGCAGCAAGAGCCCCTGCAGCTGTGTCTGACGCCATATTCTCTGCCCCGTCAGCAGTGTCGGGGCCGGGCTGGTGGGTGGGAGTGAGGGGCTACGGCTTTGTTGGTGGCCTGGTGTGAGTGGGGCTCTGCTGGACTTTCTCCAGGAGTTGCCAAGTTGCTACCTGTTAAAGAAGAGGATGTGTCACCCGTAACTGCCACTGGAATTTCTCCCTGGGCAGAGGTGAGGAAGGAAAAAAGCAGTGGGGGCCTGGACAGGAGGGGTATCTCAGGCAGGGAAATGGAAAGCTTCCAGAAGAGCACCCGGGGCCAGGACAATCCTGGCTGGCCTGCAGGCACCAAGTCAGCTGGCGTGCTGTCGCTGGTGTGGCTCCACGGCCCTTCCTCTAGGCTTTTAAGTCCTTGTACATATTCAGGTGTTTTACCTGGGAAGGGTGGGAACAGTTCAGCAGCAACTGGCCTGGGGCTCAGCTCACGTTTACTCACAGACGCCTCGGCACGGTCCCCTAGCTTTGCAATGAGGATGCTCCTTGCGGGGGTGCTGCTGGCTGCATGGGAGACGATTCCCCATCTCTGACCAACTTCAGAATTGTTTACCACTGGAGCAAGTGCCCTGATGGGGTTTTCCTCTGTATAACTGGTAGGTTCTTTTTGTTTCTTTTTTCTTTTTTGGCTCCAGCTAGATTTTATTCCTCCTTTTTGTATTTATAGATATAAGCATGGAAATAATTCATTCCTATAAATACATGTATGTGAAGGGAATAACTTTTTTCTGTTTCTTTAAACTTTATTTTTTTAATTTTTATTTTTATTTACTTTTTTATACAGCAGGTTCTTATTGGTTATCTATTTTATAGATATAAATGTATACATGTCAATCCCAATCTCCCAACTCCTCCCACCCAACACCCCACGGCTTTACCCTCTCGGTGTCCATACGTTTGTTCTCTATATCTGTGTCTCTATTTCTGCCCTGCAAAGCGGTTCATCTGTACCAGTTTTTAGGTTCCACATATATGCATTAATATACAATATTTGTTTTTCTCTTTCTGACTTACTTCACTATGTAGGACAGTCAATAGATCCATCGACGTCTCTACAAATGACCCAATTTCATTGCTTTTTATGGCTGAGTAATATTCGATTTTATATATGTACTACATCTGTATCCATTCGTCTGTCTCTGGGCATTTAGTTTCCTTCCATTACCTGGCTGTTGTAAATAGTGCTGCGAAGAATATTGTGGTGAATGTGCCTTTTTGATTTATGGATTTCTCTGGGTATATGTCCAGTAGTGGGATTGTTGGATCATAAGGTAATTCTATTTTTAGTTTTTTAAGGAACCTCCATAAACTTCTCCATAGTGACTGTATTAATTGACATTCCCACCAATAGTGGAAGAGGGTTCCTTTTCTCCACACCCTCTCCAGCATTTGTTATTGTAGATTTCCTGATGATGTCCATTCTAACAGGTTGTGAGGTGATACCTCATTGTAGTTTTGATTTGCAATTCTCTAATAATTAGTGATGTTGGCTTAGGGTAAGGCTTATGTTTCGGGATAGGGTTAGGGTTAGGGAATGGGTATGCTTTAGGGTAGAGATTAGGGTACGACAATGTGTTAGGGTTAGGGTACGTGTTGGGGTATGGGTTAGTGTTAGTGTATGGGTTAGGATTAGGGTACGGGTAAGGGTAATGGTTATGGTTAGGTTTATGGTTAGGGTTAGGGAACAGTTATGGCTTCGGGTACAGGTTATGGTATGACAAAAAGTTGGGGTTAGGGTACGTGTTAGGGTATGGGTTAGTAGTAGTGTATGGGTTAGAATTAGGGTCCAGGTTAGGGTAAGGCTTAGAGTAAGTGTTAGAGTTGGGCTTAGGTTTGGTTTAGGGTTAGGGAATGGGTACGGTTTAGTGTTAGTGTTAGGGTTAGGGTTACAGTTAGGGTTAGGGAATGGGTACGGTACATGTTAGGGTACGACAATGGTTTCGGGTTAGCGTATGTGTTAGGGTATGTGTTAGTGTTAGTGTACGGGTTAGGATTAGGGTATGGGTTAGGGTAAGGCTTCAGGTAAGGGTTAGGTTTAGGGTTAGGGTTAGAGTTAGGGTTAGGGTTAGGGAACAGGTGAATTGCAGTGCCCCTGTGCTCCATATAAAGTGATGGAAATATCCAATGGAAGTGTTAGAAACATCTTATTTTACCCGAGCCTTATACACTGCTATATATTAATTACAGTGTGGCTCACACATCTGTTCATTGAAGTTACAATGTTCTCAATTTCTCTTACTGATCCTCTAGAGTGGGCCCCAACAAGGCTCCCCTTGCCCAGTGTCATTGGAGCCAACAGATCGAGACTGAGTTTGGTTCAGAAGCAAGGGAAACTTTATATTTTGATCAGAGAATGGAGAGATGAGAGCGTGCGCTCCCACGCGTGCTGTGGGCTGAGCTGCTGTTTAGGGATCGCAGCAGCGTCAGCGGGAGGGAGGGGGAGGAGCTCTCGAGGGCTGGGTTGGCTGCAGCTGAGGCTCTATGTCGCGGAGTGTGCATGGAGCCCCGGGAGCTGAAGTGTCGACCCAGTCATTCTGCACTAGGAAATCGGGTCTGAAGTGCCGGGTGTGGGACCTCTGCGTGCGGAACCCTAGGAGCACGTGAAATTAGACAAAGCACAAAGGAAAAAAAGGTTAGACTTTAGTTTATTGCCCAGATTCTATTTTTATCTCCCAGGAATTTTTCATGGGCTTTGGCGGCGACAAACCCCTCCTCTGCCTTTTGTCCCATTCCTAATTCTTGGTGCGCTGTGGGTGCAGACCCCTCTTCTGTAACTGCTTCGTGCTGAGTTGGGAGTCCTCATACTCGTGGGGAGGGGCAGAACTTCTCCCCAGCAGCCTCCGGGTGAGGTTGATTGTCCCCAGGCCTCCTGCCTCACTGCTCGTCCGCCTGAGCGCCAGCATTGGAAGTGTTATAGATTCTAATGACCTTGAAGGGTGCAGGAAAGAGATGCGCAGAGACGCTGTGGGGGCCGGTTTTACCCCACCCCACATTTGTTCGGCCACCTTAGGCTGACGGTTTCTGCCAGCCTAGATGCTCTGACCAGTAGTCTGTGCTTTCATCAATTAGGCCCCTAAATTAACGTACAAACAGCACCAGATGTCAGAGCCCTGCCCACTCAACTCCCAGACAGTCCAGGCCCGGTGGTGATCCACGACCATGACGGCCACTGAATCAACGGCCTTTTGAAGTAACCAGGTGTCCAGCTGGTCTCATTGACTGCCGTCACTGCGGTGTCTGTAGGCTTTTCTATGGTGACAGTGTGGTATACGGTTCCTCCGCCAAGCTTATTAGCTCCCCTCTGGGTGCAGTAAGTCCTGCAAGCAGTAGTCTGCTCTTTTGGGGCACACTCTTGTTGTTTTCTGAGAGAAGCTCCAGGTCATGTGATGGTCACACGAGTCGTCATGGGGGCCCGTTGCCCCCGGTTGTCTCTCTGGAGGTTGGAGCTGGAGGGCCTCCTCACTCGAGGTCAGTGTGCCCAGGGAGCGACCCCTGCAACTTCAGGGCATGGTGGGTGGTTAGGATCACCACGTTGGGTCCTTTTCCCTTAGGAGGGAGCTGGCCTTGTGGGCTGCTGATTTCCAGGTTTTTAGATACCCCCAGTACCCTGGCCGGATGGGGCAGTGGGCCAAGCCCTTGGTGACCATAGTTTATCCTACCTGGAGGGCATTCTTGCGTTGTTCCATTTCAAGTGGTCCCAGTTTTTGCACTAATACTCCAAGGGTGATTCACCTTCTATGCGGATGTAAAGGTCAAAGGGTTTAGCTAAATTAGGGAGTTCCAGGGCAAGGGACTGAATTGACTGCTCTTTCCATTCTTGAAAGGCCGCTTCTGGCTTCTATTCAAAAGGATCATCATCTTTTCCTTTCAGTGTTTCATATAGAGGCCCAGCTATTAGACTGTAGTTAGGGATCCAGATGCAGCAAACCCTGGCCTCCCCAGTAACCCCTAAGTTGTCTTCTAGTTTTAGAAGGGGTAAGGCTGCAAATGGCTTCTTCCCTTTCCTGGGATGGGCTTCTCTGACCTTCTGTGAGAATGAAGCCCAGGCAGGTCACCTTAGTCTGTGATATTTGAGACTTTTTCTTGGACACCTTCTATCCTTTATTGGCTAGGTAGTTCAGAGGCCTCCTTAGTAGGGCTGGCAATAAGAATGTCATCTGCATATTGAAGGAGGGTTCCCTTTTCCAGAGGTAGAACTTTTAGGTGTTTAGCTAAAGTTTCCCCAAAGATGCTGTGGGAGTTTTTGAACCCTTGGGGCAGGACGGCCCAGCAGTATTGTTTTTGTTGTATGTTGAGTCCTGCCACTCACAAGCCAAAATTTCTTGTGACTCTGGGACTAATGGAATACAGAAGGCATCATTGACGTCTAATACAGAATACCATGTCCTGGTGGATGGTAGAATGACCAGCAGGGTGTAGGAATTAGGAACTACTGGATGTGTATACTTGGTGGCTTCACTGACTGTTCTGACATCCTTTACCAGGTCCCCAGCAGCCCACGGGGCTCTCGTGGTCAGGCCAATCCCAGGATATGGAGCTCATCTTGGCAGGTCCCCAGCAGCCAACAGGGATCTCGTGGTCACGCCCCTCCAAGGATAGGGAGCTCACCGTGGCAGGTTGCCAGCAGCCCACGGGACTCTCGTGGTCAGGCCTCTCTCAGGATATGGAGCTCACCTGTGCAGCTACCCAGCAGCCCATGAGGCTCTCGTGGTCATGCCCCTCCCAGGATACAGAGCTCCCCTGGGAAGGTACCCCAGCAGGGCTGGGCACACAGGAACCGTGAACATAGCCCTGATTGCAGAGCAACCCCAGCTCACCTGTCACTCAGGGCTGACACAGAACACCTCAGAGCAGGACTTGAACTAACAAACAGCAGCTCTGACAGGTCTGTAACCCTGGGCATCCCTCTGTGTGGCCTCCCTCCGCCTGGCCTTCCAGAGACTTCCAATGCAGCTGGGGCACCAGGCCTCTGTCTCCACCCACCACCCCTCCTCTCCCTGACTCCTGGGTTCCTCTCATTAGGAGAGGGTCTTCTTGAAGTTGTCTCCCACTCATGGGCCAGATAAAATGATTACAAGACAAACCAGAGCTGCAGCCTCTTGTCTATCCTGACTCTCAGGAGCCACACCTGTTCCTTGGACTTAGCCAGTTCAGCAAGGTCCATTTCCTGCAACTGTGAGCCCCTGAGGGGTGAGGATTGGCTGAACTGGGCAGCCTGACCATGCGGGCCAGCCCTCCCCAGGTGTGCCTGGGTTGAGGTCAATATAATCACTGTTGCAGGCAGCAAGAGCCCCTGCAGCTGTGTCTGACGCCATATTCTCTGCCCCGTCAGCAGTGTCGGGGCCGGGCTGGTGGGTGGGAGTGAGGGGCTACGGCTTTGTTGGTGGCCTGGTGTGAGTGGGGCTCTGCTGGACTTTCTCCAGGAGTTGCCAAGTTGCTACCTGTTAAAGAAGAGGATGTGTCACCCGTAACTGCCACTGGAATTTCTCCCTGGGCAGAGGTGAGGAAGGAAAAAAGCAGTGGGGGCCTGGACAGGAGGGGTATCTCAGGCAGGGAAATGGAAAGCTTCCAGAAGAGCACCCGGGGCCAGGACAATCCTGGCTGGCCTGCAGGCACCAAGTCAGCTGGCGTGCTGTCGCTGGTGTGGCTCCACGGCCCTTCCTCTAGGCTTTTAAGTCCTTGTACATATTCAGGTGTTTTACCTGGGAAGGGTGGGAACAGTTCAGCAGCAACTGGCCTGGGGCTCAGCTCACGTTTACTCACAGACGCCTCGGCACGGTCCCCTAGCTTTGCAATGAGGATGCTCCTTGCGGGGGTGCTGCTGGCTGCATGGGAGACGATTCCCCATCTCTGACCAACTTCAGAATTGTTTACCACTGGAGCAAGTGCCCTGATGGGGTTTTCCTCTGTATAACTGGTAGGTTCTTTTTGTTTCTTTTTTCTTTTTTGGCTCCAGCTAGATTTTATTCCTCCTTTTTGTATTTATAGATATAAGCATGGAAATAATTCATTCCTATAAATACATGTATGTGAAGGGAATAACTTTTTTCTGTTTCTTTAAACTTTATTTTTTTAATTTTTATTTTTATTTACTTTTTTATACAGCAGGTTCTTATTGGTTATCTATTTTATAGATATAAATGTATACATGTCAATCCCAATCTCCCAACTCCTCCCACCCAACACCCCACGGCTTTACCCTCTCGGTGTCCATACGTTTGTTCTCTATATCTGTGTCTCTATTTCTGCCCTGCAAAGCGGTTCATCTGTACCAGTTTTTAGGTTCCACATATATGCATTAATATACAATATTTGTTTTTCTCTTTCTGACTTACTTCACTATGTAGGACAGTCAATAGATCCATCGACGTCTCTACAAATGACCCAATTTCATTGCTTTTTATGGCTGAGTAATATTCGATTTTATATATGTACTACATCTGTATCCATTCGTCTGTCTCTGGGCATTTAGTTTCCTTCCATTACCTGGCTGTTGTAAATAGTGCTGCGAAGAATATTGTGGTGAATGTGCCTTTTTGATTTATGGATTTCTCTGGGTATATGTCCAGTAGTGGGATTGTTGGATCATAAGGTAATTCTATTTTTAGTTTTTTAAGGAACCTCCATAAACTTCTCCATAGTGACTGTATTAATTGACATTCCCACCAATAGTGGAAGAGGGTTCCTTTTCTCCACACCCTCTCCAGCATTTGTTATTGTAGATTTCCTGATGATGTCCATTCTAACAGGTTGTGAGGTGATACCTCATTGTAGTTTTGATTTGCAATTCTCTAATAATTAGTGATGTTGGCTTAGGGTAAGGCTTATGTTTCGGGATAGGGTTAGGGTTAGGGAATGGGTATGCTTTAGGGTAGAGATTAGGGTACGACAATGTGTTAGGGTTAGGGTACGTGTTGGGGTATGGGTTAGTGTTAGTGTATGGGTTAGGATTAGGGTACGGGTAAGGGTAATGGTTATGGTTAGGTTTATGGTTAGGGTTAGGGAACAGTTATGGCTTCGGGTACAGGTTATGGTATGACAAAAAGTTGGGGTTAGGGTACGTGTTAGGGTATGGGTTAGTAGTAGTGTATGGGTTAGAATTAGGGTCCAGGTTAGGGTAAGGCTTAGAGTAAGTGTTAGAGTTGGGCTTAGGTTTGGTTTAGGGTTAGGGAATGGGTACGGTTTAGTGTTAGTGTTAGGGTTAGGGTTACAGTTAGGGTTAGGGAATGGGTACGGTACATGTTAGGGTACGACAATGGTTTCGGGTTAGCGTATGTGTTAGGGTATGTGTTAGTGTTAGTGTACGGGTTAGGATTAGGGTATGGGTTAGGGTAAGGCTTCAGGTAAGGGTTAGGTTTAGGGTTAGGGTTAGAGTTAGGGTTAGGGTTAGGGAACAGGTGAATTGCAGTGCCCCTGTGCTCCATATAAAGTGATGGAAATATCCAATGGAAGTGTTAGAAACATCTTATTTTACCCGAGCCTTATACACTGCTATATATTAATTACAGTGTGGCTCACACATCTGTTCATTGAAGTTACAATGTTCTCAATTTCTCTTACTGATCCTCTAGAGTGGGCCCCAACAAGGCTCCCCTTGCCCAGTGTCATTGGAGCCAACAGATCGAGACTGAGTTTGGTTCAGAAGCAAGGGAAACTTTATATTTTGATCAGAGAATGGAGAGATGAGAGCGTGCGCTCCCACGCGTGCTGTGGGCTGAGCTGCTGTTTAGGGATCGCAGCAGCGTCAGCGGGAGGGAGGGGGAGGAGCTCTCGAGGGCTGGGTTGGCTGCAGCTGAGGCTCTATGTCGCGGAGTGTGCATGGAGCCCCGGGAGCTGAAGTGTCGACCCAGTCATTCTGCACTAGGAAATCGGGTCTGAAGTGCCGGGTGTGGGACCTCTGCGTGCGGAACCCTAGGAGCACGTGAAATTAGACAAAGCACAAAGGAAAAAAAGGTTAGACTTTAGTTTATTGCCCAGATTCTATTTTTATCTCCCAGGAATTTTTCATGGGCTTTGGCGGCGACAAACCCCTCCTCTGCCTTTTGTCCCATTCCTAATTCTTGGTGCGCTGTGGGTGCAGACCCCTCTTCTGTAACTGCTTCGTGCTGAGTTGGGAGTCCTCATACTCGTGGGGAGGGGCAGAACTTCTCCCCAGCAGCCTCCGGGTGAGGTTGATTGTCCCCAGGCCTCCTGCCTCACTGCTCGTCCGCCTGAGCGCCAGCATTGGAAGTGTTATAGATTCTAATGACCTTGAAGGGTGCAGGAAAGAGATGCGCAGAGACGCTGTGGGGGCCGGTTTTACCCCACCCCACATTTGTTCGGCCACCTTAGGCTGACGGTTTCTGCCAGCCTAGATGCTCTGACCAGTAGTCTGTGCTTTCATCAATTAGGCCCCTAAATTAACGTACAAACAGCACCAGATGTCAGAGCCCTGCCCACTCAACTCCCAGACAGTCCAGGCCCGGTGGTGATCCACGACCATGACGGCCACTGAATCAACGGCCTTTTGAAGTAACCAGGTGTCCAGCTGGTCTCATTGACTGCCGTCACTGCGGTGTCTGTAGGCTTTTCTATGGTGACAGTGTGGTATACGGTTCCTCCGCCAAGCTTATTAGCTCCCCTCTGGGTGCAGTAAGTCCTGCAAGCAGTAGTCTGCTCTTTTGGGGCACACTCTTGTTGTTTTCTGAGAGAAGCTCCAGGTCATGTGATGGTCACACGAGTCGTCATGGGGGCCCGTTGCCCCCGGTTGTCTCTCTGGAGGTTGGAGCTGGAGGGCCTCCTCACTCGAGGTCAGTGTGCCCAGGGAGCGACCCCTGCAACTTCAGGGCATGGTGGGTGGTTAGGATCACCACGTTGGGTCCTTTTCCCTTAGGAGGGAGCTGGCCTTGTGGGCTGCTGATTTCCAGGTTTTTAGATACCCCCAGTACCCTGGCCGGATGGGGCAGTGGGCCAAGCCCTTGGTGACCATAGTTTATCCTACCTGGAGGGCATTCTTGCGTTGTTCCATTTCAAGTGGTCCCAGTTTTTGCACTAATACTCCAAGGGTGATTCACCTTCTATGCGGATGTAAAGGTCAAAGGGTTTAGCTAAATTAGGGAGTTCCAGGGCAAGGGACTGAATTGACTGCTCTTTCCATTCTTGAAAGGCCGCTTCTGGCTTCTATTCAAAAGGATCATCATCTTTTCCTTTCAGTGTTTCATATAGAGGCCCAGCTATTAGACTGTAGTTAGGGATCCAGATGCAGCAAACCCTGGCCTCCCCAGTAACCCCTAAGTTGTCTTCTAGTTTTAGAAGGGGTAAGGCTGCAAATGGCTTCTTCCCTTTCCTGGGATGGGCTTCTCTGACCTTCTGTGAGAATGAAGCCCAGGCAGGTCACCTTAGTCTGTGATATTTGAGACTTTTTCTTGGACACCTTCTATCCTTTATTGGCTAGGTAGTTCAGAGGCCTCCTTAGTAGGGCTGGCAATAAGAATGTCATCTGCATATTGAAGGAGGGTTCCCTTTTCCAGAGGTAGAACTTTTAGGTGTTTAGCTAAAGTTTCCCCAAAGATGCTGTGGGAGTTTTTGAACCCTTGGGGCAGGACGGCCCAGCAGTATTGTTTTTGTTGTATGTTGAGTCCTGCCACTCACAAGCCAAAATTTCTTGTGACTCTGGGACTAATGGAATACAGAAGGCATCATTGACGTCTAATACAGAATACCATGTCCTGGTGGATGGTAGAATGACCAGCAGGGTGTAGGAATTAGGAACTACTGGATGTGTATACTTGGTGGCTTCACTGACTGTTCTGACATCCTTTACCAGGTCCCCAGCAGCCCACGGGGCTCTCGTGGTCAGGCCAATCCCAGGATATGGAGCTCATCTTGGCAGGTCCCCAGCAGCCAACAGGGATCTCGTGGTCACGCCCCTCCAAGGATAGGGAGCTCACCGTGGCAGGTTGCCAGCAGCCCACGGGGCTCTCGTGGTCAGGCCTCTCTCAGGATATGGAGCTCACCTGTGCAGCTACCCAGCAGCCCATGAGGCTCTCGTGGTCATGCCCCTCCCAGGATACAGAGCTCCCCTGGGAAGGTACCCCAGCAGGGCTGGGCACACAGGAACCGTGAACATAGCCCTGATTGCAGAGCAACCCCAGCTCACCTGTCACTCAGGGCTGACACAGAACACCTCAGAGCAGGACTTGAACTAACAAACAGCAGCTCTGACAGGTCTGTAACCCTGGGCATCCCTCTGTGTGGCCTCCCTCCGCCTGGCCTTCCAGAGACTTCCAATGCAGCTGGGGCACCAGGCCTCTGTCTCCACCCACCACCCCTCCTCTCCCTGACTCCTGGGTTCCTCTCATTAGGAGAGGGTCTTCTTGAAGTTGTCTCCCACTCATGGGCCAGATAAAATGATTACAAGACAAACCAGAGCTGCAGCCTCTTGTCTATCCTGACTCTCAGGAGCCACACCTGTTCCTTGGACTTAGCCAGTTCAGCAAGGTCCATTTCCTGCAACTGTGAGCCCCTGAGGGGTGAGGATTGGCTGAACTGGGCAGCCTGACCATGCGGGCCAGCCCTCCCCAGGTGTGCCTGGGTTGAGGTCAATATAATCACTGTTGCAGGCAGCAAGAGCCCCTGCAGCTGTGCCTGACGCCATATTCTCTGCCCCGTCAGCAGTGTCGGGGCCGGGCTGGTGGGTGGGAGTGAGGGGCTACGGCTTTGTTGGTGGCCTGGTGTGAGTGGGGCTCTGCTGGACTTTCTCCAGGAGTTGCCAAGTTGCTACCTGTTAAAGAAGAGGATGTGTCACCCGTAACTGCCACTGGAATTTCTCCCTGGGCAGAGGTGAGGAAGGAAAAAAGCAGTGGGGGCCTGGACAGGAGGGGTATCTCGGGCAGGGAAATGGAAAGCTTCCAGAAGAGCACCCGGGGCCAGGACAATCCTGGTTGGCCTGCAGGCACCAAGTCAGCTGGCGTGCTGTCGCTGGTGTGGCTCCACGGCCCTTCCTCTAGGCTTTTAAGTCCTTGTACATATTCAGGTGTTTTACCTGGGAAGGGTGGGAACAGTTCAGCAGCAACTGGCCTGGGGCTCAGCTCACGTTTACTCACAGACGCCTCGGCACGGTCCCCTAGCTTTGCAATGAGGATGCTCCTTGCGGGGGTGCTGCTGGCTGCATGGGAGACGATTCCCCATCTCTGACCAACTTCAGAATTGTTTACCACTGGAGCAAGTGCCCTGATGGGGTTTTCCTCTGTATAACTGGTAGGTTCTTTTTGTTTCTTTTTTGGCTCCAGCTAGATTTTATTCCTCCTTTTTGTATTTATAGATATAAGCATGGAAATAATTCATTCCTATAAATACATGTATGTGAAGGGGATAACTTTTTTCTGTTTCTTTAAACTTTATTTATTTTTTTAATTTTTATTTTTATTTACTTTTTTATACAGCAGGTTCTTATTGGTTATCTATTTTATAGATATAAATGTATACATGTCAATCCCAATCTCCCAACTCCTCCCACCCAACACCCCACGGCTTTACCCTCTCGGTGTCCATACGTTTGTTCTCTATATCTGTGTCTCTATTTCTGCCCTGCAAAGCGGTTCATCTGTACCAGTTTTTAGGTTCCACATATATGCATTAATATACAATATTTGTTTTTCTCTTTCTGACTTACTTCACTATGTAGGACAGTCAATAGATCCATCGACGTCTCTACAAATGACCCAATTTCATTGCTTTTTATGGCTGAGTAATATTCGATTTTATATATGTACTACATCTGTATCCATTCGTCTGTCTCTGGGCATTTAGTTTCCTTCCATTACCTGGCTATTGTAAATAGTGCTGCGAAGAATATTGTGGTGAATGTGCCTTTTTGATTTATGGATTTCTCTGGGTATATGTCCAGTAGTGGGATTGTTGGATCATAAGGTAATTCTATTTTTAGTTTTTTAAGGAACCTCCATAAACTTCTCCATAGTGACTGTATTAATTGACATTCCCACCAATAGTGGAAGAGGGTTCCTTTTCTCCACACCCTCTCCAGCATTTGTTATTGTAGATTTCCTGATGATGTCCATTCTAACAGGTGTGAGGTGATACCTCATTGTAGTTTTGATTTGCAATTCTCTAATAATTAGTGATGTTGGCTTAGGGTAAGGCTTATGTTTCGGGATAGGGTTAGGGTTAGGGAATGGGTATGCTTTAGGGTAGAGATTAGGGTACGACAATGTGTTAGGGTTAGGGTACGTGTTGGGGTATGGGTTAGTGTTAGTGTATGGGTTAGGATTAGGGTACGGGTAAGGGTAATGGTTATGGTTAGGTTTATGGTTAGGGTTAGGGTTAGGGAACAGTTATGGCTTCGGGTACAGGTTATGGTATGACAAAAAGTTGGGGTTAGGGTACGTGTTAGGGTATGGGTTAGTAGTAGTGTATGGGTTAGAATTAGGGTCCAGGTTAGGGTAAGGCTTAGAGTAAGTGTTAGAGTTGGGCTTAGGTTTGGTTTAGGGTTAGGGAATGGGTACGGTTTAGTGTTAGTGTTAGGGTTAGGGTTACAGTTAGGGTTAGGGAATGGGTACGGTACATGTTAGGGTACGACAATGGTTTCGGGTTAGCGTATGTGTTAGGGTATGTGTTAGTGTTAGTGTACGGGTTAGGATTAGGGTATGGGTTAGGGTAAGGCTTCAGGTAAGGGTTAGGTTTAGGCTTAGGGTTAGGGTTAGGGTTAGAGTTAGGGTTAGGGTTAGGGAACAGGTGAATTGCAGTGCCCCTGTGCTCCATATAAAGTGATGGAAATATCCAATGGAAGTGTTAGAAACATCTTATTTTACCCGAGCCTTATACACTGCTATATATTAATTACAGTGTGGCTCACACATCTGTTCATTGAAGTTACAATGTTCTCAATTTCTCTTACTGATCCTCTAGAGTGGGCCCCAACAAGGCTCCCCTTGCCCAGTGTCATTGGAGCCAACAGATCGAGACTGAGTTTGGTTCAGAAGCAAGGGAAACTTTATATTTTGATCAGAGAATGGAGAGATGAGAGCGTGCGCTCCCACGCGTGCTGTGGGCTGAGCTGCTGTTTAGGGATCGCAGCAGCGTCAGCGGGAGGGAGGGGGAGGAGCTCTCGAGGGCTGGGTTGGCTGCAGCTGAGGCTCTATGTCGCGGAGTGTGCATGGAGCCCCGGGAGCTGAAGTGTCGACCCAGTCATTCTGCACTAGGAAATCGGGTCTGAAGTGCCGGGTGTGGGACCTCTGCGTGCGGAACCCTAGGAGCACGTGAAATTAGACAAAGCACAAAGGAAAAAAAGGTTAGACTTTAGTTTATTGCCCAGATTCTATTTTTATCTCCCAGGAATTTTTCATGGGCTTTGGCGGTGACAAACCCCTCCTCTGCCTTTTGTCCCATTCCTAATTCTTGGTGCGCTGTGGGTGCAGACCCCTCTTCTGTAACTGCTTCGTGCTGAGTTGGGAGTCCTCATACTCGTGGGGAGGGGCAGAACTTCTCCCCAGCAGCCTCCGGGTGAGGTTGATTGTCCCCAGGCCTCCTGCCTCACTGCTCGTCCGCCTGAGCGCCAGCATTGGAAGTGTTATAGATTCTAATGACCTTGAAGGGTGCAGGAAAGAGATGCGCAGAGACGCTGTGGGGGCCGGTTTTACCCCACCCCACATTTGTTCGGCCACCTTAGGCTGACGGTTTCTGCCAGCCTAGATGCTCTGACCAGTAGTCTGTGCTTTCATCAATTAGGCCCCTAAATTAACGTACAAACAGCACCAGATGTCAGAGCCCTGCCCACTCAACTCCCAGACAGTCCAGGCCCGGTGGTGATCCACGACCATGACGGCCACTGAATCAACGGCCTTTTGAAGTAACCAGGTGTCCAGCTGGTCTCATTGACTGCCGTCACTGCGGTGTCTGTAGGCTTTTCTATGGTGACAGTGTGGTATACGGTTCCTCCGCCAAGCTTATTAGCTCCCCTCTGGGTGCAGTAAGTCCTGCAAGCAGTAGTCTGCTCTTTTGGGGCACACTCTTGTTGTTTTCTGAGAGAAGCTCCAGGTCATGTGATGGTCACACGAGTCGTCATGGGGGCCCGTTGCCCCCGGTTGTCTCTCTGGAGGTTGGAGCTGGAGGGCCTCCTCACTCGAGGTCAGTGTGCCCAGGGAGCGACCCCTGCAACTTCAGGGCATGGTGGGTGGTTAGGATCACCACGTTGGGTCCTTTTCCCTTAGGAGGGAGCTGGCCTTGTGGGCTGCTGATTTCCAGGTTTTTAGATACCCCCAGTACCCTGGCCGGATGGGGCAGTGGGCCAAGCCCTTGGTGACCATAGTTTATCCTACCTGGAGGGCATTCTTGCGTTGTTCCATTTCAAGTGGTCCCAGTTTTTGCACTAATACTCCAAGGGTGATTCACCTTCTATGCGGATGTAAAGGTCAAAGGGTTTAGCTAAATTAGGGAGTTCCAGGGCAAGGGACTGAATTGACTGCTCTTTCCATTCTTGAAAGGCCGCTTCTGGTTTCTATTCAAAAGGATCATCATCTTTTCTTTTCAGTGTTTCATATAGAGGCCCAGCTATTAGACTGTAGTTAGGGATCCAGATGCAGCAAACCCTGGCCTCCCCAGTAACCCCTAAGTTGTCTTCTAGTTTTAGAAGGGGTAAGGCTGCAAATGGCTTCTTCCCTTTCCTGGGATGGGCTTCTCTGACCTTCTGTGAGAATGAAGCCCAGGCAGGTCACCTTAGTCTGTGATATTTGAGACTTTTTCTTGGACACCTTCTATCCTTTATTGGCTAGGTAGTTCAGAGGCCTCCTTAGTAGGGCTGGCAATAAGAATGTCATCTGCATATTGAAGGAGGGTTCCCTTTTCCAGAGGTAGAACTTTTAGGTGTTTAGCTAAAGTTTCCCCAAAGATGCTGTGGGAGTTTTTGAACCCTTGGGGCAGGACGGCCCAGCAGTATTGTTTTTGTTGTATGTTGAGTCCTGCCACTCACAAGCCAAAATTTCTTGTGACTCTGGGACTAATGGAATACAGAAGGCATCATTGATGTCTAATACAGAATACCATGTCCTGGTGGATGGTAGAATGACCAGCAGGGTGTAGGAATTAGGAACTACTGGATGTGTATACTTGGTGGCTTCACTGACTGTTCTGACATCCTTTACCAGGTCCCCAGCAGCCCACGGGGCTCTCGTGGTCAGGCCAATCCCAGGATATGGAGCTCATCTTGGCAGGTCCCCAGCAGCCAACAGGGATCTCGTGGTCACGCCCCTCCAAGGATAGGGAGCTCACCGTGGCAGGTTGCCAGCAGCCCACGGGGCTCTCGTGGTCAGGCCTCTCTCAGGATATGGAGCTCACCTGTGCAGCTACCCAGCAGCCCATGAGGCTCTCGTGGTCATGCCCCTCCCAGGATACAGAGCTCCCCTGGGAAGGTACCCCAGCAGGGCTGGGCACACAGGAACCGTGAACATAGCCCTGATTGCAGAGCAACCCCAGCTCACCTGTCACTCAGGGCTGACACAGAACACCTCAGAGCAGGACTTGAACTAACAAACAGCAGCTCTGACAGGTCTGTAACCCTGGGCATCCCTCTGTGTGGCCTCCCTCCGCCTGGCCTTCCAGAGACTTCCAATGCAGCTGGGGCACCAGGCCTCTGTCTCCACCCACCACCCCTCCTCTCCCTGACTCCTGGGTTCCTCTCATTAGGAGAGGGTCTTCTTGAAGTTGTCTCCCACTCATGGGCCAGATAAAATGATTACAAGACAAACCAGAGCTGCAGCCTCTTGTCTATCCTGACTCTCAGGAGCCACACCTGTTCCTTGGACTTAGCCAGTTCAGCAAGGTCCATTTCCTGCAACTGTGAGCCCCTGAGGGGTGAGGATTGGCTGAACTGGGCAGCCTGACCATGCGGGCCAGCCCTCCCCAGGTGTGCCTGGGTTGAGGTCAATATAATCACTGTTGCAGGCAGCAAGAGCCCCTGCAGCTGTGCCTGACGCCATATTCTCTGCCCCGTCAGCAGTGTCGGGGCCGGGCTGGTGGGTGGGAGTGAGGGGCTACGGCTTTGTTGGTGGCCTGGTGTGAGTGGGGCTCTGCTGGACTTTCTCCAGGAGTTGCCAAGTTGCTACCTGTTAAAGAAGAGGATGTGTCACCCGTAACTGCCACTGGAATTTCTCCCTGGGCAGAGGTGAGGAAGGAAAAAAAGCAGTGGGGGCCTGGACAGGAGGGGTATCTCGGGCAGGGAAATGGAAAGCTTCCAGAAGAGCACCCGGGGCCAGGACAATCCTGGCTGGCCTGCAGGCACCAAGTCAGCTGGCGTGCTGTCGCTGGTGTGGCTCCACGGCCCTTCCTCTAGGCTTTTAAGTCCTTGTACATATTCAGGTGTTTTACCTGGGAAGGGTGGGAACAGTTCAGCAGCAACTGGCCTGGGGCTCAGCTCACGTTTACTCACAGACGCCTCGGCACGGTCCCCTAGCTTTGCAATGAGGATGCTCCTTGCGGGGGTGCTGCTGGCTGCATGGGAGACGATTCCCCATCTCTGACCAACTTCAGAATTGTTTACCACTGGAGCAAGTGCCCTGATGGGGTTTTCCTCTGTATAACTGGTAGGTTCTTTTTGTTTCTTTTTTCTTTTTTGGCTCCAGCTAGATTTTATTCCTCCTTTTTTTTTTTTTTAACATCTTTATTGGGGTATAATTGCTTTACAATGGTGTGTTAGTTTCTGCTTTATAACAAAGTGAATCAGTCATACATAAACATATGTTCCCATATGTCTTCCCTGTTGCGTCTCCCTCCCTCCCACCCTCCCCATCCCACCCCTCCAGGCTGTCACAAAGCACCAAGCCAATATCCCTGTGCCATGCGGCTGCTTCCCACTAGCTATCTACCTTACTGCGTTTGTTACTATGTATATGCCCATGACTCTCTCTCGCCCTGTCACAGCTCACCCTTCCCCCTCCCCATAACCTCAAGTCCGTTCTCTAAGAGGTCTGCGTCTTTATTCCTGCTTTACCCCTAGGTTCTTCATGACATTTTTTTCTTAAATTCCATATATATGTGTTAGCATACGGTATTTGTCTTTTTCTTTCTGACTTACTTCACTCTGTATGACAGACTCTAGGTCTATCCACCTCATTACAAATAGCTCAATTTCGTTTCTTTTTATGGCTGAGTAATATTCCATTGTATATATGTGCCACATCTTCTTTATCCATTCATCCGATGACGGGCACTTAGGTTGTTTCCATCTCCGGGCTATTGTAAATAGAGCTGCAATGAACATTTTGGTACCTGACTCTTTTTGAATTTTGGTTTTCTCAGGGTATATGCCCAGTAGTGGGATTGCTGGGTCATATGGTAGTTCTATTTGTAGTTTTTTAAGGAACCTCCATACTGTTCTCCATAGTGGCTGAACCAATTCACATTCCCACCAGCAGTGCAAGAGTGTTCCCTTTTCTCCACACCCTCTCCAGCATTTATTGTTTCTAGATTTTTTGATGATGGCCATTCTGACTGGTGTGAGATGATATCTCATTGTAGTTTTGATTTGCATTTCTCTAATGATTAATGATGTTGAGCATTCTTTCATGTGTTTGTTGGCAGTCTGTATATCTTCTTTGGAGAAATGTCTATTTAGGTCTTCCGCCCATTTTTGGATTGGGTTGTTTGTTTTTTTGTTATTGAGCTGCATGAGCTGCTTGTAAATTTTGGAGATTAATCCTTTGTCGGTTACTTCATTTGCAAATATTTTCTCCCATTCTGAGGGTTGTCTTTTGGTCTTGTTTATGGTTTCCTTTGCTGTGCAAAAGCTTTGAAGTTTCATTAGGTCTCATTTGTTTATTTTTGTTTTTATTTCCATTACTCTAGGAGGTGGGTCAGAAAGGATCTTGCTTTGATTTATGTCATAGAGTGTTCTGCCTATGTTTTCCTCTAAGAGTTTGATAGTTTCTGGCCTTACATTTAGGTCTTTAATCCATTTTGAGCTTATTTTTGTGTATGGTGTTAGGGAGTGATCTAATCTCATACTTTTACATGTACCTGTCCAGTTTTCCCAGCACCACTTATTGAAGAGGCTGTCCTTTCTCCATTGTACATTACTGCCACCTTTATCAAAGATAAGGTGTCCATATGTGCATGGGTTTATCTCTGGGCTTTCTATCCTGTTCCATTGATCTATCTTTCTGTTTTTGTGCCAGTACCATACCGTCTTGATGACTGTAGCTTTGTAGTATAGTCTGAAGTCAGGGAGCCTGATTCCTCCAGTTCCTTCTTTCGTTCTCAAGATTGCTTTGGCTATTTGGGGTCTTTTGTGTTTCCATACAAATTGTGAAATTTTTTGTTCTAGTTCTGTGAAAAATGCCAGTGGTAGTTTGATAGGGATTGCATTGAATCTATAGATTGCTTTGGGTAGTAGAGTCATTTTCACAATGTTGATTCTTCCAATCCAAGAACATGGTATATCTCTCCATCGATTTATATCATCTTTAATTTCTTTCATCAGTGTCTTATAATTTTCTGCATACAGGTCTTTTGTCTCCTTAGGTAGGTTTATTCCTAGATATTTTATTCTTTTTGTTGCAATGGTAAATGGGAGTGTTTTCTTGATTTCACTTTCAGATTTTTCATCATTAGTATATAGGAATGCCAGAGATTTCTGTGCATTAATTTTGTATCCTGCCACTTTACCAAATTCATTGATTAGCTCTAGTAGTTTTCTGGTAGCATCTTTAGAGTTCTCTATGTATAGGATCATGTCATCTGCAAACAGTGACAGCTTTACTTCTTCTTTTCCAATTTGGATTCCTTTTATTTCCTTTTCTTCTCTGATTGCTGTGGCTAAAACTTCCAAAACAATGTTGAATAATAGTGGTGAGAGTGGGCAACCTTGTCTTGTTCCTGATCTTAGTGGAAATGCTTTCAGTTTTTCACCATTGAGGATGATGTTTGCTGTGGGCTTGTCATATATGGCCTTTATTATGTTGAGGAAAGTTCCCTCTATGCCTACTTTCTGCAGGGTTTTTATCATAAATGGGTGTTGAATTTTGTCAAAAGCTTTCTCTGCATCTATTGAGATGATCATATGGTTTTTCTCCTTCAATTTGTTAATATGGTTTATCACATTGATAGATTTGCGTATATTGAAGAATCCTTGCATTCCTGGAATAAACCCCACTTGGTCATGGTGTATGATCCTTTTAATGTGCTGTTGGATTCTGTTTGCTAGTATTTTGTTGAGGATTTTTGCATCTATGTTCATCAGTGATATTGGCCTGTAGTTTTCTTTCTTTGTGACATCCTTGTCTGGTTTTGGTATCAAGGTGATGGTGGCCTCGTAGAAGGAGTTAGGGAGTGGTCCTCCCTCTGCTATATTTTGGAAGAGTTTGAGAAGGATAGGTGTTAGCTCTTCTCTAAATGTTTGATAGAATTCGCCTGTGAAGCCATCTGGTCCTGGGCTTTTCTTTGTTGGAAGATTTTTAATCACAGTTTCAATTTCAGTGCTTGTGATTGGTCTGTTCATATTTTCTATTTCTTCCTGATTCAGTCTTGGCAGGTTGTGCATTTCTAAGAATTTGTCCATTTCTTCCAGATTGTCCATTTTATTGGCATAGAGTTGCTTGTAGTAATCTCTCATGATCTCTTTTATCTCTGCAGTGTCAGTTGTTACCTCTCCTTTTTCATTTCTAATTCTATTGATTTGAGTCTTCTCCCTTTTTTTCTTGATGAGTCTGGCTAGTGGTTTATCTATTTTGTTTATCTTCTCAAAGAACCAGCTTTTAGTTTTATTGATCTTTGCTATTGTTTCCTTCATTTCTTTTTCATTTATTTCTGATCTGATTTTTATGATTTCTTTCCTTCTGCTAGCTTTGGGGTTTTTTTGTTCTTCTTTCTCTAATTGCTTGAGGTGCAAGGTTAGGTTGTTTATTCGAGATGTTTCCTGCTTCTTAACGTGGGCTTGTATTGCTATAAACTTCCCCCTTAGAACTGCTTTTGCTGCATCCCACAGGTTTTGGGTCGTTGTGTCTCCATTGTCATTTGTTTCTAGGTATTTTTTGATTTCCTCTTTGATTTCTTCAGTGATCTCTTCATTATTAAGTAGTGTATTGTTTAGCCTCCATGTGTTTGTATTTTTTACAGATCTTTTCCTGTAATTGATATCTAGTCTCATGGCGTTGTGGTCAGAAAAGATACTTGATACAATTTCAATTTTCTTAAATTTACCAAGGCTTGATTTGTGACCTAAGATATAATCTATCCTGGAGAATGTTCCATGAGCACTTGAGAAAAATGTGTATTCTGTTGTTTTTGGATGGAGTGTCCTATAAATATCAATTAAGTCCATCTTGTTTAATGTATCATTTAAAGCTTGTGTTTCCTTATTTATTTTCATTTTGGATGATCTGTCCATGGGTGAAAGTGGGGTGTTTAAGTCCCCTACTATGAATGTGTTACTGTCGATTTCCCCTTTTATGGCTGTTAGTATTTGCCTTATGTATTGAGGTGCTCCTATGTTGGGTGCATAAATATTTACAATTGTTATATCTTCTTCTTGGATCGATCCCTTGATCATTATGTAGTGTCCTTCTTTGTCTCTTTTAATAGTCCTTATTTTAAAGTCTATTTTGTCTGATATGAGAATTGCTACTCCAGCTTTCTTTTGGCTTCCATTTGCATGGAATATCTTTTTCCATCCCCTTACTTTCAGTCTGTATGTGTCTCTAGGTCTGAAGTGGGTCTCTTGTAGACAGCATATATAAGGGTCTTGTTTTTGTATCCATTCAGCTAATCTGTGTCTTTTGGTGGGAGCATTTAGTCCATTTACATTTAAGGTAATTATCGATATGTATGTTCCTATTCCCATTTTCTAAATTGTTTTGGGTTCGTTATTATAGGTCTTTTCCTTCTCTTGTGTTTCTTGCCTAGAGAAGATCCTTTAGCATTTGTTGTAAAGCTGGTTTGGTGGTGCTGAACTCTCTCAGCTTTTGCTTGTCTGTAAAGGTTTTAATTTCTCCATCAAATCTGAATGAGATCCTTGCTGGGTAGAGTAGTCTTGGCTGCATGTTTTTCTCCTTCATCACTTTCAGTATGTCCTGCCACTCCCTTCTGGCTTGTAGGGTTTCTGCTGAGAGATCAGCTGTTAACCTTATGGGGATTCCCTTATGTGTTATTTGTTGTTTTTCCCTTGCTGCTTTTAATATGCTTTCTTTGTATTTAATTTTTGACAGTTTGATTAATATGTGTCTTGGCGTATTTCTCCTTGTATTTATCTTGTATGGGACTCTCTGTGCTTCCTGGACTTGATTAACTATTTCCTTTCCCATATTAGGGAAGTTTTCAACTATAATCTCTTCAAATATTTTCTCAGTCCCTTTCTTTTTCTCTTCTTCTTCTGGAACCCCTATAATTCGAATGTTGGTGCGTTTAATGTTGTCCCAGAGGTCTCTGAGACTGTCCTCAGTTCTTTTCATTCTTTTTTCTTTATTCTGCTCTGCAGTAGTTATTTCCACTATTTTATCTTCCAGGTCACTTATCCGTTCTTCTGCCTCAGTTATTCTGCTATTGATCCCATCTAGAGTACTTTTAATTTCATTTATTGTGTTGTTCATCGTTGCTTGTTTCATCTTTAGTTCTTCTAGGTCCTTGTTAACTGATTCTTGCATTTTGTCCAATCTATTGTCCATTCTATCTCCAAGATTTCGGATCAACCTTACTATCATTATTCTGAATTCTCTTTCAGGTAGACTGCCTATTTCCTCTTCATTTGTTAGGTCTGGTGGGTTTTTATCTTGCTCCTTCATCTGCTGTGTGTTTTTCTGTCTTCTCATTTTGCTTATCTTACTGTGTTTGGGGTCTCGTTTTTGCAGGCTGCAGGTTTGTAGTTCCTCCTGTTTTTGATGTCTGTCTCCAGTGGCTAAGGTTGGTTCAGTGGGTTGTGTAGGCTTCCTGGTGGAGGGGGCTAGTGCCTGTGTTGTGGTGGATGAGGCTGGATCTTGTCTCTCTAGTAGGCAGGTTCACGTCTGGTGGTGTGTTTGGGGGTGTCTGTGGCCTTATTATTATTTTAGGCAGCCTCTCTGCTAATGGGTGGGGTTGTGTTCCTGTTTTGCTAGTTGTTTGGCATAGGTTGTCCAGCACTGTGGCTTGCTGGTCGTTGAGTGAAGCTGGGTGCTGGTGTTAAGATGGAGGTCTCTGGGAGATTTTCGCCGTTTGATATTATGTGGAGCTGGGAGGTCTCTTGTTGATCAGTGTCCTGAAGTTGGCTGTCCTACCTCAGAGGCAGAGCCCTGCCTCCTGGCTGGAGCACCAAAAGCTTTTCATCCACAGGCTCAGGATAAAAGGGAGAAAAAGTAGAGGGAATTAGTAGAAGTATGAGGAAAGAAAGAAGGAAAGGAGGGTAGGAAGGAAGGAAGAAAGAAAGAAAGAAGCAAAGAAGGAAAGAAGGCAAGAAGGAAAGAAAGGACGGAGGGAGGGAGGGAGGAAGGAAGGAAGGAGGGAAAGAAGGAAAAAAGACAGAAAGAAAGAAGATACAGTAAAAATAAAATAAAGTATAATAAAGTTATTGAATTAAAAACTTCTTATTTAGAAAAAAAAAAAAAAGGGACGGCAAGAACCTTAGGGCAAATGTTGGAAGCAAAGCTATACAGACAAAATCTTACACAGAAGCATACACATACACCCTCACTAAAAGAGGTAAATGGGGAAAAATCCTAAATCTTGCTGTCAGAGACCACCTCCTCAATTTGGGATGATTCGTTGTCTAAAGGAGGGAAGGAAGGACGGAAAGAAAGAAAGAAAGAACGAAGGTAAAGTGTAATAAGGTTATTAAAATTAATTATTAAGAAAAAAATTAAAAAAAAAACATGGACGGATAGAACCCTAGGACAAATGGTGGAAGCAAGACTATACAGACAAGATCTCACACAGAAGCATACACATACACATTCACAAAAAGAGGAAAGGGGGAAAAATCATAGATCTTGCTCCTAAAGTCCACTTCCTTAATTTGGGATGATTGGTTGTCTATTCAGGTATTCCACAGATGCAGGGTACATCAAGTTGATTGTGGAGCTTTAATCCGCTGCTTCTGAGGCTGCTGGGAGAGACTTCCCTTTCTCTTCTTTGTTCTCACAGCTCCCAGGGCTAAGCTTTGGATTTGGCCCTGCCACTGCGTGTAGATCGCTGGAGGGCGTCTGTTTTTTGCTCAGACAGGATGGGGTTAAAAGAGCCGCTGATTGGGGGCTCTGGCGCACTCAGGCCGGCGGGGACGAAGGGGCACAGAGTGCGGGGCGGGCCTGCGGTGGCAAAGGCCGGCGTGACTTTGCACCAGCCTGAGGCGCGCTGTGCGCTCTCCCGGGGATGTTGTCCCTGGATCCCGGGAACCCGGCAGTGGCGGGCTGCACAGGCTCCGCGGAGGAGGGGTGTGGAGAGTGACCTGTGCTCGCACACAGGCCCCTCGGTGGCGGCAGCAGCAGCCTTAACGTCTCCCGCCCGCCTCTGGGGTCCGCGCTTTTAGCCGCGGCTTGCGCCCGTCTCTGGATTCCGCGCTTTCAGCCGCGGCTCGCGCCCGTCTCTGGATTCCGCGCTTTCAGCCGCGGCTCGCGCCTACCTCTGGATTCCGCGCTTTCAGCCGCGGCTCGTGCCCGTCTCTGGATTCCGCGCTTTCAGCCGCGGCTCGCGCCCGTCTCTGGGGTCCGCGCTTTCAGCCGCGGCTCGCGCCCGTCTCTGGGGTTCGCGCTTTTAGCCGCGGCTCGCGCCCGTCTCTGGAGTTCCTTTAAGAAGCGTTCTTAAACCCCTCTCCTCACGCCCCAGAAAACAAAGAGGGAAGGAAAAGTCTCCTGCCTCTTCTGCAGGTGCAGGCTTTTCCCCGGACTCCCTCCCGGCTAGCTGTGGTGCACTAACCCCTTCAGGCTATGTTCAAGCCGCCAACCCCAGTCCTCTCCCTGCGCTCCGGCCTCAGCTCGCAGCCCCGCCCGCCCCGGCGGGTGAGCAGACAAGCCTCTCGGGCTGGTGAGTGCCGGTCGGCACCGATCCTCTGTGCGGGAATCTCCACGCTTTGCCCTCCGCACCCGTTGCTGTGCACTCCTCCGCAGCTTCGAAGCTCCCCCCTCCGCCTCCCGCAGTCTCCGCCCGCGAAGGGGCTTCCTAGAGTGTGGAAACTTTTCCTCCTTCACAGCTCCCTCCCACTGGTGCAGGTGCCGTCCCTATTCTTTTGTCTCTGTTTTTTCTTTTGCCCTACCCAGGTACGTGGGGAGTTTCTTGTCTTTTGGGAGGTCTGAGGTCTTCTGCCAGCGTTCAGTACGTGTTCTGTAGGAGTTGTTCCACGTGTAGTTGTATTTCTGGTGTATCTGTGGGGAGGAAGGTGATCTCCGCGTCTTACTCTTCCGCCATCTTCCGCCTTCCTATTCCTCCTTTTTGTATTTATAGATATAAGCATGGAAATAATTCATTCCTATAAATACATGTATGTGAAGGGAATAACTTTTTTCTGTTTCTTTAAACTTTATTTATTTTTTTAATTTTTATTTTTATTTACTTTTTTATACAGCAGGTTCTTATTGGTTATCTATTTTATAGATATAAATGTATACATGTCAATCCCAATCTCCCAACTCCTCCCACCCAACACCCCACGGCTTTACCCTCTCGGTGTCCATACGTTTGTTCTCTATATCTGTGTCTCTATTTCTGCCCTGCAAAGCGGTTCATCTGTACCAGTTTTTAGGTTCCACATATATGCATTAATATACAATATTTGTTTTTCTCTTTCTGACTTACTTCACTATGTAGGACAGTCAATAGATCCATCGACGTCTCTACAAATGACCCAATTTCATTGCTTTTTATGGCTGAGTAATATTCGATTTTATATATGTACTACATCTGTATCCATTCGTCTGTCTCTGGGCATTTAGTTTCCTTCCATTACCTGGCTATTGTAAATAGTGCTGCGAAGAATATTGTGGTGAATGTGCCTTTTTGATTTATGGATTTCTCTGGGTATATGTCCAGTAGTGGGATTGTTGGATCATAAGGTAATTCTATTTTTAGTTTTTTAAGGAACCTCCATAAACTTCTCCATAGTGACTGTATTAATTGACATTCCCACCAATAGTGGAAGAGGGTTCCTTTTCTCCACACCCTCTCCAGCATTTGTTATTGTAGATTTCCTGATGATGTCCATTCTAACAGGTGTGAGGTGATACCTCATTGTAGTTTTGATTTGCAATTCTCTAATAATTAGTGATGTTGGCTTAGGGTAAGGCTTATGTTTCGGGATAGGGTTAGGGTTAGGGAATGGGTATGCTTTAGGGTAGAGATTAGGGTACGACAATGTGTTAGGGTTAGGGTACGTGTTGGGGTATGGGTTAGTGTTAGTGTATGGGTTAGGATTAGGGTACGGGTAAGGGTAATGGTTATGGTTAGGTTTATGGTTAGGGTTAGGGAACAGTTATGGCTTCGGGTACAGGTTATGGTATGACAAAAAGTTGGGGTTAGGGTACGTGTTAGGGTATGGGTTAGTAGTAGTGTATGGGTTAGAATTAGGGTCCAGGTTAGGGTAAGGCTTAGAGTAAGTGTTAGAGTTGGGCTTAGGTTTGGTTTAGGGTTAGGGAATGGGTACGGTTTAGTGTTAGTGTTAGGGTTAGGGTTACAGTTAGGGTTAGGGAATGGGTACGGTACATGTTAGGGTACGACAATGGTTTCGGGTTAGCGTATGTGTTAGGGTATGTGTTAGTGTTAGTGTACGGGTTAGGATTAGGGTATGGGTTAGGGTAAGGCTTCAGGTAAGGGTTAGGTTTAGGCTTAGGGTTAGATTTAGGGTTAGGGTTAGGGTTAGGGAACAGGTGAATTGCAGTGCCCCTGTGCTCCATATAAAGTGATGGAAATATCCAATGGAAGTGTTAGAAACATCTTATTTTACCCGAGCCTTATACACTGCTATATATTAATTACAGTGTGGCTCACACATCTGTTCATTGAAGTTACAATGTTCTCAATTTCTCTTACTGATCCTCTAGAGTGGGCCCCAACAAGGCTCCCCTTGCCCAGTGTCATTGGAGCCAACAGATCGAGACTGAGTTTGGTTCAGAAGCAAGGGAAACTTTATATTTTGATCAGAGAATGGAGAGATGAGAGCGTGCGCTCCCACGCGTGCTGTGGGCTGAGCTGCTGTTTAGGGATCGCAGCAGCGTCAGCGGGAGGGAGGGGGAGGAGCTCTCGAGGGCTGGGTTGGCTGCAGCTGAGGCTCTATGTCGCGGAGTGTGCATGGAGCCCCGGGAGCTGAAGTGTCGACCCAGTCATTCTGCACTAGGAAATCGGGTCTGAAGTGCCGGGTGTGGGACCTCTGCGTGCGGAACCCTAGGAGCACGTGAAATTAGACAAAGCACAAAGGAAAAAAAGGTTAGACTTTAGTTTATTGCCCAGATTCTATTTTTATCTCCCAGGAATTTTTCATGGGCTTTGGCGGTGACAAACCCCTCCTCTGCCTTTTGTCCCATTCCTAATTCTTGGTGCGCTGTGGGTGCAGACCCCTCTTCTGTAACTGCTTCGTGCTGAGTTGGGAGTCCTCATACTCGTGGGGAGGGGCAGAACTTCTCCCCAGCAGCCTCCGGGTGAGGTTGATTGTCCCCAGGCCTCCTGCCTCACTGCTCGTCCGCCTGAGCGCCAGCATTGGAAGTGTTATAGATTCTAATGACCTTGAAGGGTGCAGGAAAGAGATGCGCAGAGACGCTGTGGGGGCCGGTTTTACCCCACCCCACATTTGTTCGGCCACCTTAGGCTGACGGTTTCTGCCAGCCTAGATGCTCTGACCAGTAGTCTGTGCTTTCATCAATTAGGCCCCTAAATTAACGTACAAACAGCACCAGATGTCAGAGCCCTGCCCACTCAACTCCCAGACAGTCCAGGCCCGGTGGTGATCCACGACCATGACGGCCACTGAATCAACGGCCTTTTGAAGTAACCAGGTGTCCAGCTGGTCTCATTGACTGCCGTCACTGCGGTGTCTGTAGGCTTTTCTATGGTGACAGTGTGGTATACGGTTCCTCCGCCAAGCTTATTAGCTCCCCTCTGGGTGCAGTAAGTCCTGCAAGCAGTAGTCTGCTCTTTTGGGGCACACTCTTGTTGTTTTCTGAGAGAAGCTCCAGGTCATGTGATGGTCACACGAGTCGTCATGGGGGCCCGTTGCCCCCGGTTGTCTCTCTGGAGGTTGGAGCTGGAGGGCCTCCTCACTCGAGGTCAGTGTGCCCAGGGAGCGACCCCTGCAACTTCAGGGCATGGTGGGTGGTTAGGATCACCACGTTGGGTCCTTTTCCCTTAGGAGGGAGCTGGCCTTGTGGGCTGCTGATTTCCAGGTTTTTAGATACCCCCAGTACCCTGGCCGGATGGGGCAGTGGGCCAAGCCCTTGGTGACCATAGTTTATCCTACCTGGAGGGCATTCTTGCGTTGTTCCATTTCAAGTGGTCCCAGTTTTTGCACTAATACTCCAAGGGTGATTCACCTTCTATGCGGATGTAAAGGTCAAAGGGTTTAGCTAAATTAGGGAGTTCCAGGGCAAGGGACTGAATTGACTGCTCTTTCCATTCTTGAAAGGCCGCTTCTGGCTTCTATTCAAAAGGATCATCATCTTTTCCTTTCAGTGTTTCATATAGAGGCCCAGCTATTAGACTGTAGTTAGGGATCCAGATGCAGCAAACCCTGGCCTCCCCAGTAACCCCTAAGTTGTCTTCTAGTTTTAGAAGGGGTAAGGCTGCAAATGGCTTCTTCCCTTTCCTGGGATGGGCTTCTCTGACCTTCTGTGAGAATGAAGCCCAGGCAGGTCACCTTAGTCTGTGATATTTGAGACTTTTTCTTGGACACCTTCTATCCTTTATTGGCTAGGTAGTTCAGAGGCCTCCTTAGTAGGGCTGGCAATAAGAATGTCATCTGCATATTGAAGGAGGGTTCCCTTTTCCAGAGGTAGAACTTTTAGGTGTTTAGCTAAAGTTTCCCCAAAGATGCTGTGGGAGTTTTTGAACCCTTGGGGCAGGACGGCCCAGCAGTATTGTTTTTGTTGTATGTTGAGTCCTGCCACTCACAAGCCAAAATTTCTTGTGACTCTGGGACTAATGGAATACAGAAGGCATCATTGACGTCTAATACAGAATACCATGTCCTGGTGGATGGTAGAATGACCAGCAGGGTGTAGGAATTAGGAACTACTGGATGTGTATACTTGGTGGCTTCACTGACTGTTCTGACATCCTTTACCAGGTCCCCAGCAGCCCACGGGGCTCTCGTGGTCAGGCCAATCCCAGGATATGGAGCTCATCTTGGCAGGTCCCCAGCAGCCAACAGGGATCTCGTGGTCACGCCCCTCCAAGGATAGGGAGCTCACCGTGGCAGGTTGCCAGCAGCCCACGGGGCTCTCGTGGTCAGGCCTCTCTCAGGATATGGAGCTCACCTGTGCAGCTACCCAGCAGCCCATGAGGCTCTCGTGGTCATGCCCCTCCCAGGATACAGAGCTCCCCTGGGAAGGTACCCCAGCAGGGCTGGGCACACAGGAACCGTGAACATAGCCCTGATTGCAGAGCAACCCCAGCTCACCTGTCACTCAGGGCTGACACAGAACACCTCAGAGCAGGACTTGAACTAACAAACAGCAGCTCTGACAGGTCTGTAACCCTGGGCATCCCTCTGTGTGGCCTCCCTCCGCCTGGCCTTCCAGAGACTTCCAATGCAGCTGGGGCACCAGGCCTCTGTCTCCACCCACCACCCCTCCTCTCCCTGACTCCTGGGTTCCTCTCATTAGGAGAGGGTCTTCTTGAAGTTGTCTCCCACTCATGGGCCAGATAAAATGATTACAAGACAAACCAGAGCTGCAGCCTCTTGTCTATCCTGACTCTCAGGAGCCACACCTGTTCCTTGGACTTAGCCAGTTCAGCAAGGTCCATTTCCTGCAACTGTGAGCCCCTGAGGGGTGAGGATTGGCTGAACTGGGCAGCCTGACCATGCGGGCCAGCCCTCCCCAGGTGTGCCTGGGTTGAGGTCAATATAATCACTGTTGCAGGCAGCAAGAGCCCCTGCAGCTGTGTCTGACGCCATATTCTCTGCCCCGTCAGCAGTGTCGGGGCCGGGCTGGTGGGTGGGAGTGAGGGGCTACGGCTTTGTTGGTGGCCTGGTGTGAGTGGGGCTCTGCTGGACTTTCTCCAGGAGTTGCCAAGTTGCTACCTGTTAAAGAAGAGGATGTGTCACCCGTAACTGCCACTGGAATTTCTCCCTGGGCAGAGGTGAGGAAGGAAAAAAGCAGTGGGGGCCTGGACAGGAGGGGTATCTCAGGCAGGGAAATGGAAAGCTTCCAGAAGAGCACCCGGGGCCAGGACAATCCTGGCTGGCCTGCAGGCACCAAGTCAGCTGGCGTGCTGTCGCTGGTGTGGCTCCACGGCCCTTCCTCTAGGCTTTTAAGTCCTTGTACATATTCAGGTGTTTTACCTGGGAAGGGTGGGAACAGTTCAGCAGCAACTGGCCTGGGGCTCAGCTCACGTTTACTCACAGACGCCTCGGCACGGTCCCCTAGCTTTGCAATGAGGATGCTCCTTGCGGGGGTGCTGCTGGCTGCATGGGAGACGATTCCCCATCTCTGACCAACTTCAGAATTGTTTACCACTGGAGCAAGTGCCCTGATGGGGTTTTCCTCTGTATAACTGGTAGGTTCTTTTTGTTTCTTTTTTCTTTTTTGGCTCCAGCTAGATTTTATTCCTCCTTTTTGTATTTATAGATATAAGCATGGAAATAATTCATTCCTATAAATACATGTATGTGAAGGGAATAACTTTTTTCTGTTTCTTTAAACTTTATTTTTTTAATTTTTATTTTTATTTACTTTTTTATACAGCAGGTTCTTATTGGTTATCTATTTTATAGATATAAATGTATACATGTCAATCCCAATCTCCCAACTCCTCCCACCCAACACCCCACGGCTTTACCCTCTCGGTGTCCATACGTTTGTTCTCTATATCTGTGTCTCTATTTCTGCCCTGCAAAGCGGTTCATCTGTACCAGTTTTTAGGTTCCACATATATGCATTAATATACAATATTTGTTTTTCTCTTTCTGACTTACTTCACTATGTAGGACAGTCAATAGATCCATCGACGTCTCTACAAATGACCCAATTTCATTGCTTTTTATGGCTGAGTAATATTCGATTTTATATATGTACTACATCTGTATCCATTCGTCTGTCTCTGGGCATTTAGTTTCCTTCCATTACCTGGCTGTTGTAAATAGTGCTGCGAAGAATATTGTGGTGAATGTGCCTTTTTGATTTATGGATTTCTCTGGGTATATGTCCAGTAGTGGGATTGTTGGATCATAAGGTAATTCTATTTTTAGTTTTTTAAGGAACCTCCATAAACTTCTCCATAGTGACTGTATTAATTGACATTCCCACCAATAGTGGAAGAGGGTTCCTTTTCTCCACACCCTCTCCAGCATTTGTTATTGTAGATTTCCTGATGATGTCCATTCTAACAGGTTGTGAGGTGATACCTCATTGTAGTTTTGATTTGCAATTCTCTAATAATTAGTGATGTTGGCTTAGGGTAAGGCTTATGTTTCGGGATAGGGTTAGGGTTAGGGAATGGGTATGCTTTAGGGTAGAGATTAGGGTACGACAATGTGTTAGGGTTAGGGTACGTGTTGGGGTATGGGTTAGTGTTAGTGTATGGGTTAGGATTAGGGTACGGGTAAGGGTAATGGTTATGGTTAGGTTTATGGTTAGGGTTAGGGAACAGTTATGGCTTCGGGTACAGGTTATGGTATGACAAAAAGTTGGGGTTAGGGTACGTGTTAGGGTATGGGTTAGTAGTAGTGTATGGGTTAGAATTAGGGTCCAGGTTAGGGTAAGGCTTAGAGTAAGTGTTAGAGTTGGGCTTAGGTTTGGTTTAGGGTTAGGGAATGGGTACGGTTTAGTGTTAGTGTTAGGGTTAGGGTTACAGTTAGGGTTAGGGAATGGGTACGGTACATGTTAGGGTACGACAATGGTTTCGGGTTAGCGTATGTGTTAGGGTATGTGTTAGTGTTAGTGTACGGGTTAGGATTAGGGTATGGGTTAGGGTAAGGCTTCAGGTAAGGGTTAGGTTTAGGCTTAGGGTTAGATTTAGGGTTAGGGTTAGGGAACAGGTGAATTGCAGTGCCCCTGTGCTCCATATAAAGTGATGGAAATATCCAATGGAAGTGTTAGAAACATCTTATTTTACCCGAGCCTTATACACTGCTATATATTAATTACAGTGTGGCTCACACATCTGTTCATTGAAGTTACAATGTTCTCAATTTCTCTTACTGATCCTCTAGAGTGGGCCCCAACAAGGCTCCCCTTGCCCAGTGTCATTGGAGCCAACAGATCGAGACTGAGTTTGGTTCAGAAGCAAGGGAAACTTTATATTTTGATCAGAGAATGGAGAGATGAGAGCGTGCGCTCCCACGCGTGCTGTGGGCTGAGCTGCTGTTTAGGGATCGCAGCAGCGTCAGCGGGAGGGAGGGGGAGGAGCTCTCGAGGGCTGGGTTGGCTGCAGCTGAGGCTCTATGTCGCGGAGTGTGCATGGAGCCCCGGGAGCTGAAGTGTCGACCCAGTCATTCTGCACTAGGAAATCGGGTCTGAAGTGCCGGGTGTGGGACCTCTGCGTGCGGAACCCTAGGAGCACGTGAAATTAGACAAAGCACAAAGGAAAAAAAGGTTAGACTTTAGTTTATTGCCCAGATTCTATTTTTATCTCCCAGGAATTTTTCATGGGCTTTGGCGGTGACAAACCCCTCCTCTGCCTTTTGTCCCATTCCTAATTCTTGGTGCGCTGTGGGTGCAGACCCCTCTTCTGTAACTGCTTCGTGCTGAGTTGGGAGTCCTCATACTCGTGGGGAGGGGCAGAACTTCTCCCCAGCAGCCTCCGGGTGAGGTTGATTGTCCCCAGGCCTCCTGCCTCACTGCTCGTCCGCCTGAGCGCCAGCATTGGAAGTGTTATAGATTCTAATGACCTTGAAGGGTGCAGGAAAGAGATGCGCAGAGACGCTGTGGGGGCCGGTTTTACCCCACCCCACATTTGTTCGGCCACCTTAGGCTGACGGTTTCTGCCAGCCTAGATGCTCTGACCAGTAGTCTGTGCTTTCATCAATTAGGCCCCTAAATTAACGTACAAACAGCACCAGATGTCAGAGCCCTGCCCACTCAACTCCCAGACAGTCCAGGCCCGGTGGTGATCCACGACCATGACGGCCACTGAATCAACGGCCTTTTGAAGTAACCAGGTGTCCAGCTGGTCTCATTGACTGCCGTCACTGCGGTGTCTGTAGGCTTTTCTATGGTGACAGTGTGGTATACGGTTCCTCCGCCAAGCTTATTAGCTCCCCTCTGGGTGCAGTAAGTCCTGCAAGCAGTAGTCTGCTCTTTTGGGGCACACTCTTGTTGTTTTCTGAGAGAAGCTCCAGGTCATGTGATGGTCACACGAGTCGTCATGGGGGCCCGTTGCCCCCGGTTGTCTCTCTGGAGGTTGGAGCTGGAGGGCCTCCTCACTCGAGGTCAGTGTGCCCAGGGAGCGACCCCTGCAACTTCAGGGCATGGTGGGTGGTTAGGATCACCACGTTGGGTCCTTTTCCCTTAGGAGGGAGCTGGCCTTGTGGGCTGCTGATTTCCAGGTTTTTAGATACCCCCAGTACCCTGGCCGGATGGGGCAGTGGGCCAAGCCCTTGGTGACCATAGTTTATCCTACCTGGAGGGCATTCTTGCGTTGTTCCATTTCAAGTGGTCCCAGTTTTTGCACTAATACTCCAAGGGTGATTTACCTTCTATGCGGATGTAAAGGTCAAAGGGTTTAGCTAAATTAGGGAGTTCCAGGGCAAGGGACTGAATTGACTGCTCTTTCCATTCTTGAAAGGCCGCTTCTGGCTTCTATTCAAAAGGATCATCATCTTTTCTTTTCAGTGTTTCATATAGAGGCCCAGCTATTAGACTGTAGTTAGGGATCCAGATGCAGCAAACCCTGGCCTCCCCAGTAACCCCTAAGTTGTCTTCTAGTTTTAGAAGGGGTAAGGCTGCAAATGGCTTCTTCCCTTTCCTGGGATGGGCTTCTCTGACCTTCTGTGAGAATGAAGCCCAGGCAGGTCACCTTAGTCTGTGATATTTGAGACTTTTTCTTGGACACCTTCTATCCTTTATTGGCTAGGTAGTTCAGAGGCCTCCTTAGTAGGGCTGGCAATAAGAATGTCATCTGCATATTGAAGGAGGGTTCCCTTTTCCAGAGGTAGAACTTTTAGGTGTTTAGCTAAAGTTTCCCCAAAGATGCTGTGGGAGTTTTTGAACCCTTGGGGCAGGACGGCCCAGCAGTATTGTTTTTGTTGTATGTTGAGTCCTGCCACTCACAAGCCAAAATTTCTTGTGACTCTGGGACTAATGGAATACAGAAGGCATCATTGACGTCTAATACAGAATACCATGTCCTGGTGGATGGTAGAATGACCAGCAGGGTGTAGGAATTAGGAACTACTGGATGTGTATACTTGGTGGCTTCACTGACTGTTCTGACATCCTTTACCAGGTCCCCAGCAGCCCACGGGGCTCTCGTGGTCAGGCCAATCCCAGGATATGGAGCTCATCTTGGCAGGTCCCCAGCAGCCAACAGGGATCTCGTGGTCACGCCCCTCCAAGGATAGGGAGCTCACCGTGGCAGGTTGCCAGCAGCCCACGGGGCTCTCGTGGTCAGGCCTCTCTCAGGATATGGAGCTCACCTGTGCAGCTACCCAGCAGCCCATGAGGCTCTCGTGGTCATGCCCCTCCCAGGATACAGAGCTCCCCTGGGAAGGTACCCCAGCAGGGCTGGGCACACAGGAACCGTGAACATAGCCCTGATTGCAGAGCAACCCCAGCTCACCTGTCACTCAGGGCTGACACAGAACACCTCAGAGCAGGACTTGAACTAACAAACAGCAGCTCTGACAGGTCTGTAACCCTGGGCATCCCTCTGTGTGGCCTCCCTCCGCCTGGCCTTCCAGAGACTTCCAATGCAGCTGGGGCACCAGGCCTCTGTCTCCACCCACCACCCCTCCTCTCCCTGACTCCTGGGTTCCTCTCATTAGGAGAGGGTCTTCTTGAAGTTGTCTCCCACTCATGGGCCAGATAAAATGATTACAAGACAAACCAGAGCTGCAGCCTCTTGTCTATCCTGACTCTCAGGAGCCACACCTGTTCCTTGGACTTAGCCAGTTCAGCAAGGTCCATTTCCTGCAACTGTGAGCCCCTGAGGGGTGAGGATTGGCTGAACTGGGCAGCCTGACCATGCGGGCCAGCCCTCCCCAGGTGTGCCTGGGTTGAGGTCAATATAATCACTGTTGCAGGCAGCAAGAGCCCCTGCAGCTGTGTCTGACGCCATATTCTCTGCCCCGTCAGCAGTGTCGGGGCCGGGCTGGTGGGTGGGAGTGAGGGGCTACGGCTTTGTTGGTGGCCTGGTGTGAGTGGGGCTCTGCTGGACTTTCTCCAGGAGTTGCCAAGTTGCTACCTGTTAAAGAAGAGGATGTGTCACCCGTAACTGCCACTGGAATTTCTCCCTGGGCAGAGGTGAGGAAGGAAAAAAGCAGTGGGGGCCTGGACAGGAGGGGTATCTCAGGCAGGGAAATGGAAAGCTTCCAGAAGAGCACCCGGGGCCAGGACAATCCTGGCTGGCCTGCAGGCACCAAGTCAGCTGGCGTGCTGTCGCTGGTGTGGCTCCACGGCCCTTCCTCTAGGCTTTTAAGTCCTTGTACATATTCAGGTGTTTTACCTGGGAAGGGTGGGAACAGTTCAGCAGCAACTGGCCTGGGGCTCAGCTCACGTTTACTCACAGACGCCTCGGCACGGTCCCCTAGCTTTGCAATGAGGATGCTCCTTGCGGGGGTGCTGCTGGCTGCATGGGAGACGATTCCCCATCTCTGACCAACTTCAGAATTGTTTACCACTGGAGCAAGTGCCCTGATGGGGTTTTCCTCTGTATAACTGGTAGGTTCTTTTTGTTTCTTTTTTCTTTTTTGGCTCCAGCTAGATTTTATTCCTCCTTTTTGTATTTATAGATATAAGCATGGAAATAATTCATTCCTATAAATACATGTATGTGAAGGGAATAACTTTTTTCTGTTTCTTTAAACTTTATTTTTTTAATTTTTATTTTTATTTACTTTTTTATACAGCAGGTTCTTATTGGTTATCTATTTTATAGATATAAATGTATACATGTCAATCCCAATCTCCCAACTCCTCCCACCCAACACCCCACGGCTTTACCCTCTCGGTGTCCATACGTTTGTTCTCTATATCTGTGTCTCTATTTCTGCCCTGCAAAGCGGTTCATCTGTACCAGTTTTTAGGTTCCACATATATGCATTAATATACAATATTTGTTTTTCTCTTTCTGACTTACTTCACTATGTAGGACAGTCAATAGATCCATCGACGTCTCTACAAATGACCCAATTTCATTGCTTTTTATGGCTGAGTAATATTCGATTTTATATATGTACTACATCTGTATCCATTCGTCTGTCTCTGGGCATTTAGTTTCCTTCCATTACCTGGCTGTTGTAAATAGTGCTGCGAAGAATATTGTGGTGAATGTGCCTTTTTGATTTATGGATTTCTCTGGGTATATGTCCAGTAGTGGGATTGTTGGATCATAAGGTAATTCTATTTTTAGTTTTTTAAGGAACCTCCATAAACTTCTCCATAGTGACTGTATTAATTGACATTCCCACCAATAGTGGAAGAGGGTTCCTTTTCTCCACACCCTCTCCAGCATTTGTTATTGTAGATTTCCTGATGATGTCCATTCTAACAGGTTGTGAGGTGATACCTCATTGTAGTTTTGATTTGCAATTCTCTAATAATTAGTGATGTTGGCTTAGGGTAAGGCTTATGTTTCGGGATAGGGTTAGGGTTAGGGAATGGGTATGCTTTAGGGTAGAGATTAGGGTACGACAATGTGTTAGGGTTAGGGTACGTGTTGGGGTATGGGTTAGTGTTAGTGTATGGGTTAGGATTAGGGTACGGGTAAGGGTAATGGTTATGGTTAGGTTTATGGTTAGGGTTAGGGAACAGTTATGGCTTCGGGTACAGGTTATGGTATGACAAAAAGTTGGGGTTAGGGTACGTGTTAGGGTATGGGTTAGTAGTAGTGTATGGGTTAGAATTAGGGTCCAGGTTAGGGTAAGGCTTAGAGTAAGTGTTAGAGTTGGGCTTAGGTTTGGTTTAGGGTTAGGGAATGGGTACGGTTTAGTGTTAGTGTTAGGGTTAGGGTTACAGTTAGGGTTAGGGAATGGGTACGGTACATGTTAGGGTACGACAATGGTTTCGGGTTAGCGTATGTGTTAGGGTATGTGTTAGTGTTAGTGTACGGGTTAGGATTAGGGTATGGGTTAGGGTAAGGCTTCAGGTAAGGGTTAGGTTTAGGGTTAGGGTTAGAGTTAGGGTTAGGGTTAGGGAACAGGTGAATTGCAGTGCCCCTGTGCTCCATATAAAGTGATGGAAATATCCAATGGAAGTGTTAGAAACATCTTATTTTACCCGAGCCTTATACACTGCTATATATTAATTACAGTGTGGCTCACACATCTGTTCATTGAAGTTACAATGTTCTCAATTTCTCTTACTGATCCTCTAGAGTGGGCCCCAACAAGGCTCCCCTTGCCCAGTGTCATTGGAGCCAACAGATCGAGACTGAGTTTGGTTCAGAAGCAAGGGAAACTTTATATTTTGATCAGAGAATGGAGAGATGAGAGCGTGCGCTCCCACGCGTGCTGTGGGCTGAGCTGCTGTTTAGGGATCGCAGCAGCGTCAGCGGGAGGGAGGGGGAGGAGCTCTCGAGGGCTGGGTTGGCTGCAGCTGAGGCTCTATGTCGCGGAGTGTGCATGGAGCCCCGGGAGCTGAAGTGTCGACCCAGTCATTCTGCACTAGGAAATCGGGTCTGAAGTGCCGGGTGTGGGACCTCTGCGTGCGGAACCCTAGGAGCACGTGAAATTAGACAAAGCACAAAGGAAAAAAAGGTTAGACTTTAGTTTATTGCCCAGATTCTATTTTTATCTCCCAGGAATTTTTCATGGGCTTTGGCGGTGACAAACCCCTCCTCTGCCTTTTGTCCCATTCCTAATTCTTGGTGCGCTGTGGGTGCAGACCCCTCTTCTGTAACTGCTTCGTGCTGAGTTGGGAGTCCTCATACTCGTGGGGAGGGGCAGAACTTCTCCCCAGCAGCCTCCGGGTGAGGTTGATTGTCCCCAGGCCTCCTGCCTCACTGCTCGTCCGCCTGAGCGCCAGCATTGGAAGTGTTATAGATTCTAATGACCTTGAAGGGTGCAGGAAAGAGATGCGCAGAGACGCTGTGGGGGCCGGTTTTACCCCACCCCACATTTGTTCGGCCACCTTAGGCTGACGGTTTCTGCCAGCCTAGATGCTCTGACCAGTAGTCTGTGCTTTCATCAATTAGGCCCCTAAATTAACGTACAAACAGCACCAGATGTCAGAGCCCTGCCCACTCAACTCCCAGACAGTCCAGGCCCGGTGGTGATCCACGACCATGACGGCCACTGAATCAACGGCCTTTTGAAGTAACCAGGTGTCCAGCTGGTCTCATTGACTGCCGTCACTGCGGTGTCTGTAGGCTTTTCTATGGTGACAGTGTGGTATACGGTTCCTCCGCCAAGCTTATTAGCTCCCCTCTGGGTGCAGTAAGTCCTGCAAGCAGTAGTCTGCTCTTTTGGGGCACACTCTTGTTGTTTTCTGAGAGAAGCTCCAGGTCATGTGATGGTCACACGAGTCGTCATGGGGGCCCGTTGCCCCCGGTTGTCTCTCTGGAGGTTGGAGCTGGAGGGCCTCCTCACTCGAGGTCAGTGTGCCCAGGGAGCGACCCCTGCAACTTCAGGGCATGGTGGGTGGTTAGGATCACCACGTTGGGTCCTTTTCCCTTAGGAGGGAGCTGGCCTTGTGGGCTGCTGATTTCCAGGTTTTTAGATACCCCCAGTACCCTGGCCGGATGGGGCAGTGGGCCAAGCCCTTGGTGACCATAGTTTATCCTACCTGGAGGGCATTCTTGCGTTGTTCCATTTCAAGTGGTCCCAGTTTTTGCACTAATACTCCAAGGGTGATTCACCTTCTATGCGGATGTAAAGGTCAAAGGGTTTAGCTAAATTAGGGAGTTCCAGGGCAAGGGACTGAATTGACTGCTCTTTCCATTCTTGAAAGGCCGCTTCTGGCTTCTATTCAAAAGGATCATCATCTTTTCCTTTCAGTGTTTCATATAGAGGCCCAGCTATTAGACTGTAGTTAGGGATCCAGATGCAGCAAACCCTGGCCTCCCCAGTAACCCCTAAGTTGTCTTCTAGTTTTAGAAGGGGTAAGGCTGCAAATGGCTTCTTCCCTTTCCTGGGATGGGCTTCTCTGACCTTCTGTGAGAATGAAGCCCAGGCAGGTCACCTTAGTCTGTGATATTTGAGACTTTTTCTTGGACACCTTCTATCCTTTATTGGCTAGGTAGTTCAGAGGCCTCCTTAGTAGGGCTGGCAATAAGAATGTCATCTGCATATTGAAGGAGGGTTCCCTTTTCCAGAGGTAGAACTTTTAGGTGTTTAGCTAAAGTTTCCCCAAAGATGCTGTGGGAGTTTTTGAACCCTTGGGGCAGGACGGCCCAGCAGTATTGTTTTTGTTGTATGTTGAGTCCTGCCACTCACAAGCCAAAATTTCTTGTGACTCTGGGACTAATGGAATACAGAAGGCATCATTGACGTCTAATACAGAATACCATGTCCTGGTGGATGGTAGAATGACCAGCAGGGTGTAGGAATTAGGAACTACTGGATGTGTATACTTGGTGGCTTCACTGACTGTTCTGACATCCTTTACCAGGTCCCCAGCAGCCCACGGGGCTCTCGTGGTCAGGCCAATCCCAGGATATGGAGCTCATCTTGGCAGGTCCCCAGCAGCCAACAGGGATCTCGTGGTCACGCCCCTCCAAGGATAGGGAGCTCACCGTGGCAGGTTGCCAGCAGCCCACGGGGCTCTCGTGGTCAGGCCTCTCTCAGGATATGGAGCTCACCTGTGCAGCTACCCAGCAGCCCATGAGGCTCTCGTGGTCATGCCCCTCCCAGGATACAGAGCTCCCCTGGGAAGGTACCCCAGCAGGGCTGGGCACACAGGAACCGTGAACATAGCCCTGATTGCAGAGCAACCCCAGCTCACCTGTCACTCAGGGCTGACACAGAACACCTCAGAGCAGGACTTGAACTAACAAACAGCAGCTCTGACAGGTCTGTAACCCTGGGCATCCCTCTGTGTGGCCTCCCTCCGCCTGGCCTTCCAGAGACTTCCAATGCAGCTGGGGCACCAGGCCTCTGTCTCCACCCACCACCCCTCCTCTCCCTGACTCCTGGGTTCCTCTCATTAGGAGAGGGTCTTCTTGAAGTTGTCTCCCACTCATGGGCCAGATAAAATGATTACAAGACAAACCAGAGCTGCAGCCTCTTGTCTATCCTGACTCTCAGGAGCCACACCTGTTCCTTGGACTTAGCCAGTTCAGCAAGGTCCATTTCCTGCAACTGTGAGCCCCTGAGGGGTGAGGATTGGCTGAACTGGGCAGCCTGACCATGCGGGCCAGCCCTCCCCAGGTGTGCCTGGGTTGAGGTCAATATAATCACTGTTGCAGGCAGCAAGAGCCCCTGCAGCTGTGTCTGACGCCATATTCTCTGCCCCGTCAGCAGTGTCGGGGCCGGGCTGGTGGGTGGGAGTGAGGGGCTACGGCTTTGTTGGTGGCCTGGTGTGAGTGGGGCTCTGCTGGACTTTCTCCAGGAGTTGCCAAGTTGCTACCTGTTAAAGAAGAGGATGTGTCACCCGTAACTGCCACTGGAATTTCTCCCTGGGCAGAGGTGAGGAAGGAAAAAAGCAGTGGGGGCCTGGACAGGAGGGGTATCTCAGGCAGGGAAATGGAAAGCTTCCAGAAGAGCACCCGGGGCCAGGACAATCCTGGCTGGCCTGCAGGCACCAAGTCAGCTGGCGTGCTGTCGCTGGTGTGGCTCCACGGCCCTTCCTCTAGGCTTTTAAGTCCTTGTACATATTCAGGTGTTTTACCTGGGAAGGGTGGGAACAGTTCAGCAGCAACTGGCCTGGGGCTCAGCTCACGTTTACTCACAGACGCCTCGGCACGGTCCCCTAGCTTTGCAATGAGGATGCTCCTTGCGGGGGTGCTGCTGGCTGCATGGGAGACGATTCCCCATCTCTGACCAACTTCAGAATTGTTTACCACTGGAGCAAGTGCCCTGATGGGGTTTTCCTCTGTATAACTGGTAGGTTCTTTTTGTTTCTTTTTTCTTTTTTGGCTCCAGCTAGATTTTATTCCTCCTTTTTGTATTTATAGATATAAGCATGGAAATAATTCATTCCTATAAATACATGTATGTGAAGGGAATAACTTTTTTCTGTTTCTTTAAACTTTATTTTTTTAATTTTTATTTTTATTTACTTTTTTATACAGCAGGTTCTTATTGGTTATCTATTTTATAGATATAAATGTATACATGTCAATCCCAATCTCCCAACTCCTCCCACCCAACACCCCACGGCTTTACCCTCTCGGTGTCCATACGTTTGTTCTCTATATCTGTGTCTCTATTTCTGCCCTGCAAAGCGGTTCATCTGTACCAGTTTTTAGGTTCCACATATATGCATTAATATACAATATTTGTTTTTCTCTTTCTGACTTACTTCACTATGTAGGACAGTCAATAGATCCATCGACGTCTCTACAAATGACCCAATTTCATTGCTTTTTATGGCTGAGTAATATTCGATTTTATATATGTACTACATCTGTATCCATTCGTCTGTCTCTGGGCATTTAGTTTCCTTCCATTACCTGGCTGTTGTAAATAGTGCTGCGAAGAATATTGTGGTGAATGTGCCTTTTTGATTTATGGATTTCTCTGGGTATATGTCCAGTAGTGGGATTGTTGGATCATAAGGTAATTCTATTTTTAGTTTTTTAAGGAACCTCCATAAACTTCTCCATAGTGACTGTATTAATTGACATTCCCACCAATAGTGGAAGAGGGTTCCTTTTCTCCACACCCTCTCCAGCATTTGTTATTGTAGATTTCCTGATGATGTCCATTCTAACAGGTTGTGAGGTGATACCTCATTGTAGTTTTGATTTGCAATTCTCTAATAATTAGTGATGTTGGCTTAGGGTAAGGCTTATGTTTCGGGATAGGGTTAGGGTTAGGGAATGGGTATGCTTTAGGGTAGAGATTAGGGTACGACAATGTGTTAGGGTTAGGGTACGTGTTGGGGTATGGGTTAGTGTTAGTGTATGGGTTAGGATTAGGGTACGGGTAAGGGTAATGGTTATGGTTAGGTTTATGGTTAGGGTTAGGGAACAGTTATGGCTTCGGGTACAGGTTATGGTATGACAAAAAGTTGGGGTTAGGGTACGTGTTAGGGTATGGGTTAGTAGTAGTGTATGGGTTAGAATTAGGGTCCAGGTTAGGGTAAGGCTTAGAGTAAGTGTTAGAGTTGGGCTTAGGTTTGGTTTAGGGTTAGGGAATGGGTACGGTTTAGTGTTAGTGTTAGGGTTAGGGTTACAGTTAGGGTTAGGGAATGGGTACGGTACATGTTAGGGTACGACAATGGTTTCGGGTTAGCGTATGTGTTAGGGTATGTGTTAGTGTTAGTGTACGGGTTAGGATTAGGGTATGGGTTAGGGTAAGGCTTCAGGTAAGGGTTAGGTTTAGGGTTAGGGTTAGAGTTAGGGTTAGGGTTAGGGAACAGGTGAATTGCAGTGCCCCTGTGCTCCATATAAAGTGATGGAAATATCCAATGGAAGTGTTAGAAACATCTTATTTTACCCGAGCCTTATACACTGCTATATATTAATTACAGTGTGGCTCACACATCTGTTCATTGAAGTTACAATGTTCTCAATTTCTCTTACTGATCCTCTAGAGTGGGCCCCAACAAGGCTCCCCTTGCCCAGTGTCATTGGAGCCAACAGATCGAGACTGAGTTTGGTTCAGAAGCAAGGGAAACTTTATATTTTGATCAGAGAATGGAGAGATGAGAGCGTGCGCTCCCACGCGTGCTGTGGGCTGAGCTGCTGTTTAGGGATCGCAGCAGCGTCAGCGGGAGGGAGGGGGAGGAGCTCTCGAGGGCTGGGTTGGCTGCAGCTGAGGCTCTATGTCGCGGAGTGTGCATGGAGCCCCGGGAGCTGAAGTGTCGACCCAGTCATTCTGCACTAGGAAATCGGGTCTGAAGTGCCGGGTGTGGGACCTCTGCGTGCGGAACCCTAGGAGCACGTGAAATTAGACAAAGCACAAAGGAAAAAAAGGTTAGACTTTAGTTTATTGCCCAGATTCTATTTTTATCTCCCAGGAATTTTTCATGGGCTTTGGCGGTGACAAACCCCTCCTCTGCCTTTTGTCCCATTCCTAATTCTTGGTGCGCTGTGGGTGCAGACCCCTCTTCTGTAACTGCTTCGTGCTGAGTTGGGAGTCCTCATACTCGTGGGGAGGGGCAGAACTTCTCCCCAGCAGCCTCCGGGTGAGGTTGATTGTCCCCAGGCCTCCTGCCTCACTGCTCGTCCGCCTGAGCGCCAGCATTGGAAGTGTTATAGATTCTAATGACCTTGAAGGGTGCAGGAAAGAGATGCGCAGAGACGCTGTGGGGGCCGGTTTTACCCCACCCCACATTTGTTCGGCCACCTTAGGCTGACGGTTTCTGCCAGCCTAGATGCTCTGACCAGTAGTCTGTGCTTTCATCAATTAGGCCCCTAAATTAACGTACAAACAGCACCAGATGTCAGAGCCCTGCCCACTCAACTCCCAGACAGTCCAGGCCCGGTGGTGATCCACGACCATGACGGCCACTGAATCAACGGCCTTTTGAAGTAACCAGGTGTCCAGCTGGTCTCATTGACTGCCGTCACTGCGGTGTCTGTAGGCTTTTCTATGGTGACAGTGTGGTATACGGTTCCTCCGCCAAGCTTATTAGCTCCCCTCTGGGTGCAGTAAGTCCTGCAAGCAGTAGTCTGCTCTTTTGGGGCACACTCTTGTTGTTTTCTGAGAGAAGCTCCAGGTCATGTGATGGTCACACGAGTCGTCATGGGGGCCCGTTGCCCCCGGTTGTCTCTCTGGAGGTTGGAGCTGGAGGGCCTCCTCACTCGAGGTCAGTGTGCCCAGGGAGCGACCCCTGCAACTTCAGGGCATGGTGGGTGGTTAGGATCACCACGTTGGGTCCTTTTCCCTTAGGAGGGAGCTGGCCTTGTGGGCTGCTGATTTCCAGGTTTTTAGATACCCCCAGTACCCTGGCCGGATGGGGCAGTGGGCCAAGCCCTTGGTGACCATAGTTTATCCTACCTGGAGGGCATTCTTGCGTTGTTCCATTTCAAGTGGTCCCAGTTTTTGCACTAATACTCCAAGGGTGATTCACCTTCTATGCGGATGTAAAGGTCAAAGGGTTTAGCTAAATTAGGGAGTTCCAGGGCAAGGGACTGAATTGACTGCTCTTTCCATTCTTGAAAGGCCGCTTCTGGCTTCTATTCAAAAGGATCATCATCTTTTCCTTTCAGTGTTTCATATAGAGGCCCAGCTATTAGACTGTAGTTAGGGATCCAGATGCAGCAAACCCTGGCCTCCCCAGTAACCCCTAAGTTGTCTTCTAGTTTTAGAAGGGGTAAGGCTGCAAATGGCTTCTTCCCTTTCCTGGGATGGGCTTCTCTGACCTTCTGTGAGAATGAAGCCCAGGCAGGTCACCTTAGTCTGTGATATTTGAGACTTTTTCTTGGACACCTTCTATCCTTTATTGGCTAGGTAGTTCAGAGGCCTCCTTAGTAGGGCTGGCAATAAGAATGTCATCTGCATATTGAAGGAGGGTTCCCTTTTCCAGAGGTAGAACTTTTAGGTGTTTAGCTAAAGTTTCCCCAAAGATGCTGTGGGAGTTTTTGAACCCTTGGGGCAGGACGGCCCAGCAGTATTGTTTTTGTTGTATGTTGAGTCCTGCCACTCACAAGCCAAAATTTCTTGTGACTCTGGGACTAATGGAATACAGAAGGCATCATTGAAGTCTAATACAGAATACCATGTCCTGGTGGATGGTAGAATGACCAGCAGGGTGTAGGAATTAGGAACTACTGGATGTGTATACTTGGTGGCTTCACTGACTGTTCTGACATCCTTTACCAGGTCCCCAGCAGCCCATGGGGCTCTCGTGGTCAGGCCAATCCCAGGATATGGAGCTCATCTTGGCAGGTCCCCAGCAGCCAACAGGGATCTCGTGGTCACGCCCCTCCAAGGATAGGGAGCTCACCGTGGCAGGTTGCCAGCAGCCCACGGGGCTCTCGTGGTCAGGCCTCTCTCAGGATATGGAGCTCACCTGTGCAGCTACCCAGCAGCCCATGAGGCTCTCGTGGTCATGCCCCTCCCAGGATACAGAGCTCCCCTGGGAAGGTACCCCAGCAGGGCTGGGCACACAGGAACCGTGAACATAGCCCTGATTGCAGAGCAACCCCAGCTCACCTGTCACTCAGGGCTGACACAGAACACCTCAGAGCAGGACTTGAACTAACAAACAGCAGCTCTGACAGGTCTGTAACCCTGGGCATCCCTCTGTGTGGCCTCCCTCCGCCTGGCCTTCCAGAGACTTCCAATGCAGCTGGGGCACCAGGCCTCTGTCTCCACCCACCACCCCTCCTCTCCCTGACTCCTGGGTTCCTCTCATTAGGAGAGGGTCTTCTTGAAGTTGTCTCCCACTCATGGGCCAGATAAAATGATTACAAGACAAACCAGAGCTGCAGCCTCTTGTCTATCCTGACTCTCAGGAGCCACACCTGTTCCTTGGACTTAGCCAGTTCAGCAAGGTCCATTTCCTGCAACTGTGAGCCCCTGAGGGGTGAGGATTGGCTGAACTGGGCAGCCTGACCATGCGGGCCAGCCCTCCCCAGGTGTGCCTGGGTTGAGGTCAATATAATCACTGTTGCAGGCAGCAAGAGCCCCTGCAGCTGTGTCTGACGCCATATTCTCTGCCCCGTCAGCAGTGTCGGGGCCGGGCTGGTGGGTGGGAGTGAGGGGCTACGGCTTTGTTGGTGGCCTGGTGTGAGTGGGGCTCTGCTGGACTTTCTCCAGGAGTTGCCAAGTTGCTACCTGTTAAAGAAGAGGATGTGTCACCCGTAACTGCCACTGGAATTTCTCCCTGGGCAGAGGTGAGGAAGGAAAAAAGCAGTGGGGGCCTGGACAGGAGGGGTATCTCAGGCAGGGAAATGGAAAGCTTCCAGAAGAGCACCCGGGGCCAGGACAATCCTGGCTGGCCTGCAGGCACCAAGTCAGCTGGCGTGCTGTCGCTGGTGTGGCTCCACGGCCCTTCCTCTAGGCTTTTAAGTCCTTGTACATATTCAGGTGTTTTACCTGGGAAGGGTGGGAACAGTTCAGCAGCAACTGGCCTGGGGCTCAGCTCACGTTTACTCACAGACGCCTCGGCACGGTCCCCTAGCTTTGCAATGAGGATGCTCCTTGCGGGGGTGCTGCTGGCTGCATGGGAGACGATTCCCCATCTCTGACCAACTTCAGAATTGTTTACCACTGGAGCAAGTGCCCTGATGGGGTTTTCCTCTGTATAACTGGTAGGTTCTTTTTGTTTCTTTTTTCTTTTTTGGCTCCAGCTAGATTTTATTCCTCCTTTTTGTATTTATAGATATAAGCATGGAAATAATTCATTCCTATAAATACATGTATGTGAAGGGAATAACTTTTTTCTGTTTCTTTAAACTTTATTTTTTTAATTTTTATTTTTATTTACTTTTTTATACAGCAGGTTCTTATTGGTTATCTATTTTATAGATATAAATGTATACATGTCAATCCCAATCTCCCAACTCCTCCCACCCAACACCCCACGGCTTTACCCTCTCGGTGTCCATACGTTTGTTCTCTATATCTGTGTCTCTATTTCTGCCCTGCAAAGCGGTTCATCTGTACCAGTTTTTAGGTTCCACATATATGCATTAATATACAATATTTGTTTTTCTCTTTCTGACTTACTTCACTATGTAGGACAGTCAATAGATCCATCGACGTCTCTACAAATGACCCAATTTCATTGCTTTTTATGGCTGAGTAATATTCGATTTTATATATGTACTACATCTGTATCCATTCGTCTGTCTCTGGGCATTTAGTTTCCTTCCATTACCTGGCTGTTGTAAATAGTGCTGCGAAGAATATTGTGGTGAATGTGCCTTTTTGATTTATGGATTTCTCTGGGTATATGTCCAGTAGTGGGATTGTTGGATCATAAGGTAATTCTATTTTTAGTTTTTTAAGGAACCTCCATAAACTTCTCCATAGTGACTGTATTAATTGACATTCCCACCAATAGTGGAAGAGGGTTCCTTTTCTCCACACCCTCTCCAGCATTTGTTATTGTAGATTTCCTGATGATGTCCATTCTAACAGGTTGTGAGGTGATACCTCATTGTAGTTTTGATTTGCAATTCTCTAATAATTAGTGATGTTGGCTTAGGGTAAGGCTTATGTTTCGGGATAGGGTTAGGGTTAGGGAATGGGTATGCTTTAGGGTAGAGATTAGGGTACGACAATGTGTTAGGGTTAGGGTACGTGTTGGGGTATGGGTTAGTGTTAGTGTATGGGTTAGGATTAGGGTACGGGTAAGGGTAATGGTTATGGTTAGGTTTATGGTTAGGGTTAGGGAACAGTTATGGCTTCGGGTACAGGTTATGGTATGACAAAAAGTTGGGGTTAGGGTACGTGTTAGGGTATGGGTTAGTAGTAGTGTATGGGTTAGAATTAGGGTCCAGGTTAGGGTAAGGCTTAGAGTAAGTGTTAGAGTTGGGCTTAGGTTTGGTTTAGGGTTAGGGAATGGGTACGGTTTAGTGTTAGTGTTAGGGTTAGGGTTACAGTTAGGGTTAGGGAATGGGTACGGTACATGTTAGGGTACGACAATGGTTTCGGGTTAGCGTATGTGTTAGGGTATGTGTTAGTGTTAGTGTACGGGTTAGGATTAGGGTATGGGTTAGGGTAAGGCTTCAGGTAAGGGTTAGGTTTAGGGTTAGGGTTAGAGTTAGGGTTAGGGTTAGGGAACAGGTGAATTGCAGTGCCCCTGTGCTCCATATAAAGTGATGGAAATATCCAATGGAAGTGTTAGAAACATCTTATTTTACCCGAGCCTTATACACTGCTATATATTAATTACAGTGTGGCTCACACATCTGTTCATTGAAGTTACAATGTTCTCAATTTCTCTTACTGATCCTCTAGAGTGGGCCCCAACAAGGCTCCCCTTGCCCAGTGTCATTGGAGCCAACAGATCGAGACTGAGTTTGGTTCAGAAGCAAGGGAAACTTTATATTTTGATCAGAGAATGGAGAGATGAGAGCGTGCGCTCCCACGCGTGCTGTGGGCTGAGCTGCTGTTTAGGGATCGCAGCAGCGTCAGCGGGAGGGAGGGGGAGGAGCTCTCGAGGGCTGGGTTGGCTGCAGCTGAGGCTCTATGTCGCGGAGTGTGCATGGAGCCCCGGGAGCTGAAGTGTCGACCCAGTCATTCTGCACTAGGAAATCGGGTCTGAAGTGCCGGGTGTGGGACCTCTGCGTGCGGAACCCTAGGAGCACGTGAAATTAGACAAAGCACAAAGGAAAAAAAGGTTAGACTTTAGTTTATTGCCCAGATTCTATTTTTATCTCCCAGGAATTTTTCATGGGCTTTGGCGGTGACAAACCCCTCCTCTGCCTTTTGTCCCATTCCTAATTCTTGGTGCGCTGTGGGTGCAGACCCCTCTTCTGTAACTGCTTCGTGCTGAGTTGGGAGTCCTCATACTCGTGGGGAGGGGCAGAACTTCTCCCCAGCAGCCTCCGGGTGAGGTTGATTGTCCCCAGGCCTCCTGCCTCACTGCTCGTCCGCCTGAGCGCCAGCATTGGAAGTGTTATAGATTCTAATGACCTTGAAGGGTGCAGGAAAGAGATGCGCAGAGACGCTGTGGGGGCCGGTTTTACCCCACCCCACATTTGTTCGGCCACCTTAGGCTGACGGTTTCTGCCAGCCTAGATGCTCTGACCAGTAGTCTGTGCTTTCATCAATTAGGCCCCTAAATTAACGTACAAACAGCACCAGATGTCAGAGCCCTGCCCACTCAACTCCCAGACAGTCCAGGCCCGGTGGTGATCCACGACCATGACGGCCACTGAATCAACGGCCTTTTGAAGTAACCAGGTGTCCAGCTGGTCTCATTGACTGCCGTCACTGCGGTGTCTGTAGGCTTTTCTATGGTGACAGTGTGGTATACGGTTCCTCCGCCAAGCTTATTAGCTCCCCTCTGGGTGCAGTAAGTCCTGCAAGCAGTAGTCTGCTCTTTTGGGGCACACTCTTGTTGTTTTCTGAGAGAAGCTCCAGGTCATGTGATGGTCACACGAGTCGTCATGGGGGCCCGTTGCCCCCGGTTGTCTCTCTGGAGGTTGGAGCTGGAGGGCCTCCTCACTCGAGGTCAGTGTGCCCAGGGAGCGACCCCTGCAACTTCAGGGCATGGTGGGTGGTTAGGATCACCACGTTGGGTCCTTTTCCCTTAGGAGGGAGCTGGCCTTGTGGGCTGCTGATTTCCAGGTTTTTAGATACCCCCAGTACCCTGGCCGGATGGGGCAGTGGGCCAAGCCCTTGGTGACCATAGTTTATCCTACCTGGAGGGCATTCTTGCGTTGTTCCATTTCAAGTGGTCCCAGTTTTTGCACTAATACTCCAAGGGTGATTCACCTTCTATGCGGATGTAAAGGTCAAAGGGTTTAGCTAAATTAGGGAGTTCCAGGGCAAGGGACTGAATTGACTGCTCTTTCCATTCTTGAAAGGCCGCTTCTGGCTTCTATTCAAAAGGATCATCATCTTTTCCTTTCAGTGTTTCATATAGAGGCCCAGCTATTAGACTGTAGTTAGGGATCCAGATGCAGCAAACCCTGGCCTCCCCAGTAACCCCTAAGTTGTCTTCTAGTTTTAGAAGGGGTAAGGCTGCAAATGGCTTCTTCCCTTTCCTGGGATGGGCTTCTCTGACCTTCTGTGAGAATGAAGCCCAGGCAGGTCACCTTAGTCTGTGATATTTGAGACTTTTTCTTGGACACCTTCTATCCTTTATTGGCTAGGTAGTTCAGAGGCCTCCTTAGTAGGGCTGGCAATAAGAATGTCATCTGCATATTGAAGGAGGGTTCCCTTTTCCAGAGGTAGAACTTTTAGGTGTTTAGCTAAAGTTTCCCCAAAGATGCTGTGGGAGTTTTTGAACCCTTGGGGCAGGACGGCCCAGCAGTATTGTTTTTGTTGTATGTTGAGTCCTGCCACTCACAAGCCAAAATTTCTTGTGACTCTGGGACTAATGGAATACAGAAGGCATCATTGACGTCTAATACAGAATACCATGTCCTGGTGGATGGTAGAATGACCAGCAGGGTGTAGGAATTAGGAACTACTGGATGTGTATACTTGGTGGCTTCACTGACTGTTCTGACATCCTTTACCAGGTCCCCAGCAGCCCACGGGGCTCTCGTGGTCAGGCCAATCCCAGGATATGGAGCTCATCTTGGCAGGTCCCCAGCAGCCAACAGGGATCTCGTGGTCACGCCCCTCCAAGGATAGGGAGCTCACCGTGGCAGGTTGCCAGCAGCCCACGGGACTCTCGTGGTCAGGCCTCTCTCAGGATATGGAGCTCACCTGTGCAGCTACCCAGCAGCCCATGAGGCTCTCGTGGTCATGCCCCTCCCAGGATACAGAGCTCCCCTGGGAAGGTACCCCAGCAGGGCTGGGCACACAGGAACCGTGAACATAGCCCTGATTGCAGAGCAACCCCAGCTCACCTGTCACTCAGGGCTGACACAGAACACCTCAGAGCAGGACTTGAACTAACAAACAGCAGCTCTGACAGGTCTGTAACCCTGGGCATCCCTCTGTGTGGCCTCCCTCCGCCTGGCCTTCCAGAGACTTCCAATGCAGCTGGGGCACCAGGCCTCTGTCTCCACCCACCACCCCTCCTCTCCCTGACTCCTGGGTTCCTCTCATTAGGAGAGGGTCTTCTTGAAGTTGTCTCCCACTCATGGGCCAGATAAAATGATTACAAGACAAACCAGAGCTGCAGCCTCTTGTCTATCCTGACTCTCAGGAGCCACACCTGTTCCTTGGACTTAGCCAGTTCAGCAAGGTCCATTTCCTGCAACTGTGAGCCCCTGAGGGGTGAGGATTGGCTGAACTGGGCAGCCTGACCATGCGGGCCAGCCCTCCCCAGGTGTGCCTGGGTTGAGGTCAATATAATCACTGTTGCAGGCAGCAAGAGCCCCTGCAGCTGTGTCTGACGCCATATTCTCTGCCCCGTCAGCAGTGTCGGGGCCGGGCTGGTGGGTGGGAGTGAGGGGCTACGGCTTTGTTGGTGGCCTGGTGTGAGTGGGGCTCTGCTGGACTTTCTCCAGGAGTTGCCAAGTTGCTACCTGTTAAAGAAGAGGATGTGTCACCCGTAACTGCCACTGGAATTTCTCCCTGGGCAGAGGTGAGGAAGGAAAAAAAGCAGTGGGGGCCTGGACAGGAGGCGTATCTCAGGCAGGGAAATGGAAAGCTTCCAGAAGAGCACCCGGGGCCAGGACAATCCTGGCTGGCCTGCAGGCACCAAGTCAGCTGGCGTGCTGTCGCTGGTGTGGCTCCACGGCCCTTCCTCTAGGCTTTTAAGTCCTTGTACATATTCAGGTGTTTTACCTGGGAAGGGTGGGAACAGTTCAGCAGCAACTGGCCTGGGGCTCAGCTCACGTTTACTCACAGACGCCTCGGCACGGTCCCCTAGCTTTGCAATGAGGATGCTCCTTGCGGGGGTGCTGCTGGCTGCATGGGAGACGATTCCCCATCTCTGACCAACTTCAGAATTGTTTACCACTGGAGCAAGTGCCCTGATAGGGTTTTCCTCTGTATAACTGGTAGGTTCTTTTTGTTTCTTTTTTCTTTTTTGGCTCCAGCTAGATTTTATTCCTCCTTTTTGTATTTATAGATATAAGCATGGAAATAATTCATTCCTATAAATACATGTATGTGAAGGGAATAACTTTTTTCTGTTTCTTTAAACTTTATTTTTTTAATTTTTATTTTTATTTACTTTTTTATACAGCAGGTTCTTATTGGTTATCTATTTTATAGATATAAATGTATACATGCCAATCCCAATCTCCCAACTCCTCCCACCCAACACCCCACGGCTTTACCCTCTCGGTGTCCATACGTTTGTTCTCTATATCTGTGTCTCTATTTCTGCCCTGCAAAGCGGTTCATCTGTACCAGTTTTTAGGTTCCACATATATGCATTAATATACAATATTTGTTTTTCTCTTTCTGACTTACTTCACTATGTAGGACAGTCAATAGATCCATCGACGTCTCTACAAATGACCCAATTTCATTGCTTTTTATGGCTGAGTAATATTCGATTTTATATATGTACTACATCTGTATCCATTCGTCTGTCTCTGGGCATTTAGTTTCCTTCCATTACCTGGCTGTTGTAAATAGTGCTGCGAAGAATATTGTGGTGAATGTGCCTTTTTGATTTATGGATTTCTCTGGGTATATGTCCAGTAGTGGGATTGTTGGATCATAAGGTAATTCTATTTTTAGTTTTTTAAGGAACCTCCATAAACTTCTCCATAGTGACTGTATTAATTGACATTCCCACCAATAGTGGAAGAGGGTTCCTTTTCTCCACACCCTCTCCAGCATTTGTTATTGTAGATTTCCTGATGATGTCCATTCTAACAGGTGTGAGGTGATACCTCATTGTAGTTTTGATTTGCAATTCTCTAATAATTAGTGATGTTGGCTTAGGGTAAGGCTTATGTTTCGGGATAGGGTTAGGGTTAGGGAATGGGTATGCTTTAGGGTAGAGATTAGGGTACGACAATGTGTTAGGGTTAGGGTACGTGTTAGGGTATGGGTTAGTGTTAGTGTATGGGTTAGGATTAGGGTACGGGTAAGGGTAATGGTTATGGTTAGGTTTATGGTTAGGGTTAGGGTTAGGGAACAGTTATGGCTTCGGGTACAGGTTATGGTATGACAAAAAGTTGGGGTTAGGGTACGTGTTAGGGTATGGGTTAGTAGTAGTGTATGGGTTAGAATTAGGGTCCAGGTTAGGGTAAGGCTTAGAGTGTTAGAGTTGGGCTTAGGTTTGGTTTAGGGTTAGGGAATGGGTACGCTTTAGGGTAAAGTTTAGAGTACGACAGCTGGTTAATGTTAGGGTACGTGTTAGGGTATGTGTTAGTGTTAGTGTATGGGTTAGGATTAGGGTACAGGTTAGGGTAAGGTTTAGGGTAAGGGTTAGGGTTAGGGATATTGTTAGGGAACGGGGACGGTTTAGGTTTAGGCTAAGGGTTAGGGTTAGTGGACAGGGATGGTTTAGGGTACAGGTTAGTGTACGACAAAGGTTTACGGTTAGCGTACATGTTAGGATATGGGTTAGTGTTAGTGTATGTGTTAGGATTATAGCACGGGTTTGGGTAAGGCTTCGGGTAAGTGTTAGGGTTAGGGTTAGTGTTAGGGAACGGGGACGTCTTAGGGTACAGGATAGGATACGACAACTGATTAGGGTTAGCGTGCGTGTTAGGGTAAGTGTTAGTGTTAGTGTAGGGGTTAGGATTAGGGTACAGTTTAGGGTAAGGCTTCGGGTTAGGGTTAGGGTTATGGAACGGGGATGGTTTAGCATACAGGTTAGGGTATGACAACGGTTTAGGGTGAGCGTACGTGTGAGGGCATGGGTTAGTGTTAGTGTATCGGTTAGGATTAGGGGACGGGTTACAGTAAGGCTTTGGGTAAGTGTTAGGTTTAGGGTTAGGGTTAGGGAATGGGGACGGATTAGGGTACAGGTTAGTGTACGACAACAGTTTAGGGTTAGCGTATGTGTTAGGGTAAGGGTTAGGGTTAGTGTACGGGTTAGGATTAGGGGATGGGTTAGGGTAAGGGTTAGGGTTAGGGTTAGGGAATGGGGACGTCTTAGGGTACAGGTTATGGTATGACAACGGTTTAGGGTTAGTGTACCTGTTAGGGTATGGGTTAGTGTTAGTGTACAGTTTAGGATTACAGAACGGGTTAGGGTAAGGCTTCAGTTAAGGGTAAGATTTAGAGTTTGGGATAGGTTTAGGGTTAGGTTTATGGAACGCGGACGGGTTAGGGTACAGGTTAGGGTATGACAAAGGTTTAGGGTTAGCGTACATGTTAGGGTTTGGATTACTGTTAGTGTACGGGTTAGCATTAGGGGACTGTTTAGGTTATGGTTTCACGTAAGGGTTAGGTTTAGGGTGAGGGTTAGGGAACGAGGACGATTTAGGGCACAGTTTAGGGTACAACAATGGTTTAGAGTTAGCATAGGTGTTAGATTATGGGTTAGGGATAATGTAGGGGTTAGGATTCGGGGACGGGTTAGGGTAAGGCTTCAGGTGAGGGTTAGAATTAGGGTTATGGTTAGGGTCAATTTTAGGGAATGGGGATGGTTTATGGTACAGGTTAGGGTACAATAAGAGTTAAGGGTTAGTGTACGTATTAGGGTATGGTTTAAGGTTAGTGTACTGGTTAAGATTAGGGGACGGGTTAGGGTAAGGCTTCGGGTAAGGGTTAGGGTTAGGTTTATGATTAGGGTTAGGGAACAGGGACGGTTTTGGGTACAGGTTAGGGTACAACAATGGTTTAGGGTTAGAATATATGTTAGGGTACGGGTTAGTGTTAGGTTACGGGTTAGGCTTAGGGGATGGGTTAGGGTAAGGTTTCGGGTATGGTTTAGTGTTAGGGAATGGGGACGGTTTAGGGTAAAGTTTAGTGTACGAGAACTGTTTAGGGTTAGTGTATGTGTTAGGGTATGGGATATTGTTAGTGTACGGTTTAGGATTAGGGCACGGGTTAGGGTAACGCTTCAGGTAAGGGTTAGGGTTAGGGTTAAGGAACGGGGATGGTTTAGGGTACAGATTAGGGTGCAACACAGTTTTAGGTTTAGCATACATGTTAGGGTATGGGTTAGGGTTAGTGTACGTGTTAGGATTAGGGGACGGGTTAGTGTAAGGCTTTGGGTAAGGGTTAGTGTTACGGTTAGGTTTAGGTTTAGGGTTAGGGAACGGGGACGGTTTAGGATACAGGTTTGGGAACGAAAAATTTTAGTGTTAGCGTACATGTTAGTGTATGCATTAGTTTTAGTGTACAGGTTAGGATTAGGGGACGGGTTAGGGTAAGGCTTCGGGTAAAGGTTAGGGTTAGGGTAAGGGGACAGGGACGGTTTAGGGTACAGGTAAGAATACGACAACGGTTTAGTGTCAGCGTACGTGTTAGGGTACAGGTTAGTGTTAGCGTACGGTTTAGGATTAGGGGACAGGTTAGAGTAAGGTTTCGGGTAAGGGTTAGGGTTAAGGTTATGGTTAGGGTTAGGGGACGGGGACGGTTTAGGGTACAGGTCAGGGTATGACAACGGTTTAGGGTGAGCATACGTGTTAGGGTAAGGGTTACTGTTAGCGTACGGGTTAGGATTCGGGGACGGGTTAGGGTAAGGCTTTGGGTAAGGGTTAGGTTTATGTTTAGGGTCAGTGTTAGGGAACGGGGACGGTTTATGGTACAGGTTAGGGTACGATAACAGTTTAGGGCTTGCGTATGTGTTAGGGTACGTTTTAGGGTTAGAGTAGTGGTTAGGATTAGGGGACGGGTTAGGGTAAGGCTTCGGGTAAGGGTTAGGGTTAGCGTTAGCATTATTGTTAGGGTTAGGGAATGGGGACGTTTTATGGTACAGGTTAAGGTTAGACAATGATTTAGGGTTAGCGTATCTGTTAGGGTACAGGTTAGTGTTAGTGTACAGGTTAGGATTAGGGGACGGGTTAGTGTAAGGCTTCTGGTAAGTGTTAGGGTTAGGGTTAGGGTCAGGGAACGGGGACGGTATAGCGTAAAGTTTAGTGTATGACAGTGGTTTAGTGTTGGTGTACTTGTTAGGGTATGGACTAGGGTTTTGTACGAGTTAGCATTAAGGGACGTGTTAGGGTAAGTCTTCGGGTAAGGGTTAGGATTAGGGTTAGGATTAGGTAATGGGGACGGTTTAGGGTACAGTTTAGTGTACAACAATGGTTTAGGGATAGCGTACGTGTTATGGTACAGTTTAGGTTTAGTATATCGGTTAGGATGAGGGGACGGGTTAGGGTAAGGCTTCGGTTAAGGGTTAGAGTTAGGGTTAGGGTTAGGGAACAGGGATGGTTTAGGGTACAGAGTAGGGTATGACAACGGTTTAGAGTTAGCATATATGTTAGGGTACGGGTTAGGGTTAGTTTACGCGTTAGGGTTAGGGTTAGGGAAAGGGGACCCTTTAGGGTACATGTTAGGGTACGACAACATTTTAGGGGTAGCCTACGTGTTAGGGTATGGGTTAGTGTTAGTGTACAGGTTAGGATTAGGGAATTGTTAGGGTAAGACTTTGGGTAAGGCTTAAGGTTAGGGATAGAGTTAGGTTTAGGGTTATGGAACGGGGACGGTTTAGGGTACAGGTTAGTGTACGACAAACATTTAGGGTTAGCTTACGTGTTAGGGTACAGCTTAGGGTTATTGTACAGGTTAGGATTAAGGGATGGGTTATGGTAAGCCTTCGGGTAAGGGTTAGGGTTAGGGTTAGCGTTAGGGGACGGGGACAGTTTAGGGTACAGGTTAGTGTACGACAACGGTCTAGGGTTAGTGTACGTGTTAGGGTACAGGTTACGGTTAGTGTATGGTTTAGGATTAGGGGACAGGTTAGGGTAAGACTTCGGGTAAGGGTGAGGGTTAGGTTTGGGTGAGGGTTAGGGTTAGGGAATGGGGACAGTTTAGGGTACAGTTTAGGGTACGATAACGATATATGGGCAGCGTACATGTTAGGGTATGGGTTAGTGTTAGTGTACGGGTTAGGATTAGGGGACTGGTTAGAGTAAGGCTTTGGGTAATGGTTAGGGGTAGGGTTGGGTTAGGGTTTGGATTAGGGGACGGAGACACTTTTGGGTAGAAGTTAGGCTCGACAACGGTTTAGCGTTATCGTATGTGTTAGGGTACATTTTAGTGTTAGTGTATGGGTTAGGATTAGGGGACGGGTTAGGGTAAGGCCTCGGGTAAGTGTTATGATTATGGTTATGGTTAGGGTTAGGGCACAGGGACGGTTTAGGGTACAGGTTATTGTACAACAACAGTTTAAGGTTAGCGTACGTGTTAGGGAATGGATTAGTGTTAGTGTACGGGTTAGGATTAGGGGAGTGGTTAGGGTAAGGCTTCGGGTTAGGGTTAGTGTTAAGGTTAGGGTTAGGTTTAGGGTATGTGGAAGGTTTAGGGTACAGGTGAGGGTACGACAATGGTTTAGGTTGAGCGTACATGTTAGGGTATGGGTTAGTGTTAGCGTACGGGTTATGATTAGGGGACAGGTTAGGGTAAGGCTTCGGGAAGGAGTTAGGGTTAAGGTTAGTGTTAGGGGATGGGGACGGTTTAGGCTACAGGTTAGGGTATGGCAAAATTTTAGGGTTAGCGTACGTGTGAGCATACGGGTTAGTGTCAGTGTATGGTTTAGGATTAGGGAACGGGTTAGTGTAAGGCTTTGGGTTAGGGTTAGTGTTAGGGTTAGAGTATGTGAACAGTTAAGGTACAGGTGAGGGTACGACAACGGTTAAGGGATAGCCTACGTATTAGGGTATTGATTAGTGTCATTGTATGGGTTAGGATTAGGTGACGGGTTAGGGTAAGGCTATGGGTAAGGTTTAGGGTTATGTTTATGGTTATGGTTAGGGTTCGGGTTAGGGGACGAGGACAGTAATGGTTTAGTGTACAATTTAGTGTACGACAGCGGTTTAGGTTTAGCGTATGTGTTAGTGTATGGGTTAGTGTTAGCGTACATGTTAGGATTAGGGGACGGGTTAGGGTAAGGCTTCAGGTAAGGGTTAGGGATAGCATTAGAGTTAGGGTTAGGGTTTCCGAATGGGGACAGTTTACGGTACAAGTTAGGGTACGAAAATGGTTTAGGGTTAGTGTACTTGTTAGTGTACGCATTAGTGTTAGTGAACAGGTTAGTGTTAGGAGACTGGTTAGGGTAAGACTTCCGGTATGGTTTCGGGCTAATGTTAGGGTTAGGGTTGGAGTTAGGGGAAGGGGACAGGGATGGTTTAGGGTAGAAGTTAGGGCACGACAACCATTCAGGTTTAGCGAACGTGTTCGGGTACGGGTTAGTGTTAGCGTACGGTTTAGGTTTAGGGGATGGGATAGGGTAAGGCTTCGGATAAGGTTTAGGCTTAGGGTTAGATGAAGGGGAAGGGGATGGTTTAGGGTACAGTTTAGGGTATGACAACGGTTTAGGGGAAGCGTACGTGTTAGGGTATGGTTTAGTGTTAGTGTACTGGTTAGGAATAGGGGACGGGCTAAAGTAAGGTTTCTGATAAGGATTACGTTTAGGGTTAGGGTTAGGTTTAGGAGACGGGGATGGTTTAGAATACAGGTTAGAGTATGACAACGGTTTAGGTTTAGAGTACATGTTAGCGTATGGGTTAGTGTTAGCCTACAGGTTAGGATTAAGGGACGGGTTAGGGTAAGGCTTCGGGTAACGGTTAGGTTTAGGGTTAGTGTTAGGGGACAGGGATGGTTTAGGGTACAGGTTAGGGTACGACAAAATTTTATTGTTAGCGTACGTTTTAGGGTACTGGTTAGTGTTAGCGTACAGTTTAGGATTAGGGGATGGGTTAGGGTAAGGCTTCAGGTAAGAGTTAGGGTTTGGGTTAGGGTTAGGGGACAGGGGCGGTTTAGGGTACAGGATAGGGTACGACAACTGTTTAGGGTTAGCGTACATGTTAGGGTACAGGTTAGTGTTAGCATATGAGTTAGGATTAGGGGACAGGTTAGGGTAAGGCTTCTGGCAAGTGTTAGGGTTAGGTTTATGGTTAGGGTTAGGGTTAGGGGACAGGGATGGTTTAGGGTACAGGTTAGTGTACGACAACAGTTTAGAATGAGCATACGTTTTAGGGTACGGGTTAGTGTTAACGTACGGGTTAGGATTAGGGGACGGGTTAGGGTAAGGCTTCGGGTAAGGGTTAGGGTTAGGGGACGGGGACAGTTTAGGGTATAGGTTAGGGTACGACAACGGTTTAGGATTAGCATTCGTGTTAGGGTATGGGTTAGTGTTAGCGAATGGGTTAGGATTAGGGGAATGGTTAGGGTAAGCTTTTGGGTAAGTGTTAGGGTTACGGTGAGGTGTCAGGGATGGGGACTGTTTAGGGTACAGTTTAACATATGACAATGGTTTAGGTTCAGAGTACGTGTTAGGGTATGAGTTAGTGTTAGCGTATGGGTTAGGATTAGGGGACGGGTAAGGGTAAGGTTTCGGGTAAGGGTTATGGTTTGGGTTAGGGTTAGGTTTAGAGGATGGGGACAGGGACAGTTTAGGGTACAGATTAGAGTACGACAATGGTTTAAAGTTAGAGTACGTGTTAGGGTACGGGTTAGTGTTAGCGTATGGATTAGGAATAGGGGACGGGTTAGGGTAAGGCTTCAGGTAAGGGTTAGGGTTCGGTTTATGGTTTGGGGATGGGGACAGTTTAGGGTACTGGTTAGGGTACGACAACCGTTTAGGGTTAGCGTACGTGTTAGGGTATGTGTTAGTGTTAGAATACGGGTTAGGATTAGGGAATGGTTAGGGTAAGGCTTTGGGTAAGGGTTGGGGTTAGGGTTAGGGGATCTGGACTGTTTAGAGTACAGTTTAGTGTATGACAACGGTTTAGATTTAGCGTACGTGTTAGGGTACGTGTTAGTGTTAGCGTACGGGTTAGGATTAGGGGACGGGTTAGGGTAAGTCTTCGGGTAAGTGTTAGTTTTAGGGTTATGGTTCGGATTAGGGGATGGGGACGATTTAGAGTACAGATCAGCATATGACAACGGTTTAGTGTTAGTGTATGTGTTAGGGTTAGGGTAGTGTTCGTGCACGGTTAAGCATTAGGGGACGTGTTAGGGTAAGGCTGCAGATAAGGGTTAGGGTTAAGGTTAGGGGATGGTAACGTGGACAGGGACTCATTAAGGTACAGGTTACGGCATGACAGCGGATTAGGGTTAGCATACGTGTTAGGGTACATGTTACTTTTACCGTACAGGTTAGGATTTGGGGACGGGTTTGTGTAAGGATTTGGGTAAGGGTTAGGGTTAGGGGACGGGTACGGGGATGGATTAGGGTTTGGTTAGTGTGCAACAAGAGTTTAGGGTTAGTGTACGTGTTAGGGTATGTGTTAGTGTTAGCGTACGGGTTTGGATCATGGGACAGGTTAGGGTAAGGCTTTGTGTAAATGTTAGGGTTAGGGGACGGGAACGGTTTAGGGTACAGGTTATGGTACGACAACGGTTTAGGGTGAGCGTACGTGTTAGGGTATGGGTTATTTTTATCGTACGGGTTAGGATTAGGGGATGAGTTAGGGTAAGTCTTCGGGTAAGGGTTAGTGTTAGGGTTAGGGTTATGGTAAGGGTTAGGGGATGGGGATGGTTTAGGGTAGAAGTTAGTGTACGACAACGTTTTATGGTTATCGTACGTGTTAGGGTACGTGTTATTGTTAGTGTATGGGTTAGGATTAAAGGACGGGTTACGGTAAGGCTTCGGGTAAGGGTTAGTGTTAGGGTTAGGGTTATGATAAGGGTTAGGGGACGGGGACGGTTTAGGGTACAGGTTAGGGTACGACAATGGTTTAGGGTTAGCGTATGTTCTAGGGTATCATTTAGTGTTAGCGTACGGGATAGGATTAGGTGATGGGTTAGGGTAAGGCTTCGGGTAACGGTTATGTTTAGGGTTAGGGTTAGGGAGAGGGGACGGGGACGGTTTCGGGTACAGGTTAGGGTACGACAACGGTTTAGGTTTAGTGTACATTTTAGGGTATGGGTTAGTGTTAGCATACGTTAGGGTTAGGGTTAGGGTTAGCTTTAGTGTTAGTGGACGGGGATGGGGACGGTTTAGGGTACAGGTAAGGGTACGAGAAATCTTTAAGGTTAGCGTACGTGTTAGGGTGCAGGTTGTGTTAACGTATGGGTTAGGATTAGGGGATGGGATAGGGTAAGGCTTAGCGTAAGGGTTCTGATTAGTGTTAGGTGACGGGGACGGTTTAGGGTACTGGTTAGGGTATGACAATGGTTTAGCTTTAGCGTACGTGTTAGAGTATGGGTTAGTGTTAGCGTACATGTTAGGATTGGGGACGGTTAGGGTAAGGCTTCGGGTAAGGGTTAGGGTTATTGTTAGGGTTAGTGTTAGGTTTAGGAGACTGGGACGGTTTAGGGTACTGGTTAGTGTACGACAATGGTTTAGTGTGAGCTTACGTGTAAGGGTACGGGTTAGTGTTAGCATATGGGTTAGGATTACAGGACGAATTAGGGTAAGGCTTCAGGTAAGGGTAAGGTTTAGGGTTGGGGTTAGGATTTGGGGACGGTTTAGGGTACAGGTTATTGTACGTCAACGTTTGAGGGTGAGCGTACGTGTTAGGGTACGGCTTAGAATTAGGGGATGGGTTAGTGTAAGGCTTCGGGTAAGGGTTAGGGTTTGGGTTAGGGGAAAGGGACGGGGACTGGGATGGTTTAGGGGAGCAGTTAGAGTATGACAATGGTTTAGGGTTAGCGTACATGTTAGGGTACATGTTAGTGTTAGTGAATGGGTTAGGATTTGGGGACGGGTTTGTGTAAGGATTTGGGAAAGGGTTAGGGTTAGGGGACGGGTATGGGGATGGATTAGGGTATAGGTTAGTGTATAACAACGGTTTAGGTTTAGTGTACTTGTTAGGGTACAGTTTAGTGTTAGCGTACGGTTTTGTATTATGGGACGGGTTAGGGTAAGGCTATGGGAATATGTTAGGGTTATGGTAAGGGTTATAGTTAGGGTTAGGGGACAGGGACAGTTTAGGATTCAGGGTATTGTACGACAACGGTTTAGTGTGAGAGTACGCATTAGGATATGGGTTATTGTTATTGTACGGGTTAAGATTAGGGGATGGTTTAGGGTAAGGCTTCGGGTAAGGATTAAGTTTCGGGTTAGGGGACAGGGACGGTTTAGGGCACAGTTTAGGGTACGACAACAGTTTAGCATTAGCGTACATATTAGGGAATGGGTTAGTGTTAGCGTATGGGTTATGATTACGGGACGGTATAGGGTAAGGGTTCAGCGAAGCTTTAGGGTTAGGGTTGCAGTTAGGGTTATGCTTAGGGGACGGGGACGGTTTAGGGTACAGGTTAGGGTACGACAACGGTTTAGGGCTAGCGTAAGTTTTAGGGTACGTATTAGTGTTAGCCTATGGGTTAGGATTATGGGACGGTTTAGGGTAAGTCTTCGGGTAACAGTAGGGTTAGGGTTAGGGTTAGTGTACGGGGATGGTTTAGGGTACAAGTTAGAGTACGACAACGGTTTAGTGTTACAGTACGTGTTAGGGTATGGATTAGTGTTAACGTATGCATTAGGATTAGGGCACAGGTTTGGGTAAAGCTTCGGGTAAGTGTTAGGGTTAGGGTTAAGGGACGGGGACAGTTTCGGTTACAAGTTAGGGTACCACAAAGTTTTAGGGTTAGGGTACGGGTTATTGTTAGCGTACAGGTTAGGATTAGGGGACGGTTTAGGGTAAGGCTTCGGGAAAGGATTAAGGTTAGGATTAGGGGACGGGGACGGGGACAGAGACCGTTTAAGGAAGAGGTGAGCCTACGACAGTGGTTTAGGTTTCGAGAACGTGTTAGGGTACAGTTAGTGTTCGCATACGACTTAGGATTAGGGGACTGGTTAGGGTAAGGCTTAGGGTAAGGGGTAGGGATAGGGATAGGGTTAGGGTTAGGGGACAGGGACGGTTTAGGTTACAGGTCAGAGTACAACAACGGTTTAGGGCTAGAGTATGTGTAAGGTATGGGTTAGTGTTATCGTACGGGTTAAGATTAGGGGACGGGTTAGGGTAAGGCTTCGGGTAAGGGATAGGTTTAGGGTTAGTGTTAGAATTTGGGGAAGGGGATGGTTTAGGGTACAGGTTAGGGTATGACAATGGTTTAAGTTTAGAGTACGTGTTGGGGTAGGGGTTAGTGTTAGCATACGGGTGAGGATTAGGGGATGGGTTAGAGTAAGGCTTCAGGTAAGTATTAGGGTTAGTGTTAGTTGTTGGGGACAGGGACAGGTTAGGATACAGGTTAGGGTATGAGAAATGTTTAGGGTTAGCATACTATTAGGGTGTGGGTTAGTGTTAACGTATGGGTTAGGATTAGGGGACAGGTTAGGGTAAGGCTTTGGGTAAGGGTTAGGGTTAGGGGACCAGGGCAGTTTAGGGTACAGTTTAGGGTACGACAACGATTTAGTGTGAGCATATGTGTGAGGGTAGTGGTTAGTGTTAGTGTTAGCATACGGGTTAGGATTAGGGGACGGGTTAGGGTAAGGTTTCGGGTAATGGTTAGGGTTAGGGTTAGGGTTGGGGACGAGGACAGTTTAGGGTACAGGTTAGTGTATGACAACTGTTTAGGGTGAGCGTATGTGTTAGCGTATGGGTTAGTGTTCGCGTACGGGTTAGGATTAGGGGACGGGTTAGGGTAAGGCTTCGGGTAAGGGTTAGGGTTAGGAGTAGGGTTAGGAGTAGGGTTAGGAGAAGGGGTTGGCTTAGGATACAAGTTAGTGTATGGCAACGATTTAGGGTGAGTGTGTTAGGTTACAGGTTAATGTTAACGTACGGGTTAGGATAAACGGACGGGTTAGTGTAAGGCTTCGTGGAAGGGTTAGGGTTACGGTTAGGGGATTGGGAAGGGGATGCTTTAGGGTACAGGTTAGGGTATGACAATGGTTTAGGGTGAGCGTACGTGTTAGGGTACGAGTTAGTGTTAGCAAACGGGTTAGTATTGGGGACGGGTTAGGTTAATCCTTCGTGTAAGGCATCGTGTAAGGGTTAGGTTTAGGCATAGGTGACGGGTGCAGTTTAGGGTACAGGTTAGGGTACAACAATGGTTTCGGGTGCGCGTACGTGTTAGGGTATGGGTCAGTGTTAGTGTAAGGTTTAGGATTAGGGGAGGGGTTAGGGTAAGGCTTCAGGTAAGGGTTAGGGTTAGGGTAAAGGTTAGGGTTAGTGTTTGGGGATGGTTTAAGGTACAGTTTAGGATAGGACAACCGTTTAGTTTGAGCTTACATGTTAGGGTGCGGGTTAGTGTTAGCGTCCGGGTTAGGATTAGGGTACATGTTAGGGTAAGGAGTCGGTTAAGGGTTATGGTTTGGGGATGGGGACTGGGACGGATTAGGGTACAGGTTAGGTTACGACAACGATTTAGGTTGAGTGTAGGTGTTAGTGTATGGGTTAGTGTTAGCATACGTGTTAGGATTAGGTGACAGGTTAGTTAAAGGCTTCGGATAAGGTTTAGGATTAGGGTTAGGGTTAGGGGACGGGCATGGGGATGGTTTAGGGTACAGGTTAGTGTACGATAACAGTTAAGGGTGAGCGTACGTGGGAGGGTAGAGCTTAGTATTAGCGTACGGGTTAGGTTTAGGGGATGTGTTATGGTAAGGCTACGGGTAACGGTAAGGGTTAGGTTTAGGGTTAGGAATAGGGTTAGGGGACAGGGACGGTTTAGGGTACAAGTTAGTGTACGAAAAATGTTTAGGGTGAGCATACGTGTGAGGGTACGGGTTAGTGTTAGCATACGGGTTAGGATTTGGGGACAGGTTTTGTGAAGGCTTCGGGTAAGGGTTAGTGTTAGGCGTAGGGTTTGGGGTAGGGGATGGGAACGGTTTAGGGTACAGTTTAGGGTACGACAACTGTTTAGGGTGAGCGTACGTGTTAGGATATGTGTTAGTGTTAGTGTACGGGTTAGTATTAGTGGACGGGTTAGGTTAAGGTTTCACGTAAGACTTCGAGTAAATGTTAGTGTTATGGTTAGGGTTAGGTGATGAGGGCGGTTGAGGTTACAGGTTAGGTTACGAAAACTGTTTAGGGTGAGCGTACATGTTACATTATGTGTTAGTGTTAATGTATGGGTTAGGATTAAGGGACGGGTTAGGGTAAGGCTTCGGGTAAGGGTTAGGGTTAGGGTTACGGTTAGGGTTAGGGGACGGGGACGGGGACGGTTTAGGGTACAGGTTAGGGTACAACAAAGGTTTAGGGTGAGCGTACGTGTGAGGGCACGGGTTAGTGTTAGCGTATGGGTTAGGATTAGGGGACGGGTTAGGGTAAGGCTTTGGGTAAGGGTTAGGGTTAGGGTTAGGGTTAAGTTTCGGAGAAGGGGACGGTTTAGGGAACAGGTTAGGGTATGACAACGGTTTAGGGTGAATGTACGTGTTAGTGTATGGGTTAGTTTTAGCATACGGGTTAGGATAAGGGGACGGGTTAGGTTAAGCTTCACGTAAGGCTTCAGGTAAGGGTTAGGGTTAGCGTTAGGGTTAGGTGAAGGGACGGTTTAGGGTACAGGTTAGGGTACGACAACGGTTTAGGGTGAGCATACATGTTAGTGTATGCGTTAGTGTTAGCGTACAGGTTAGGATTAGGGGACGAGTTACGGTAAGGCTTCGGGTTAGGGTTAGGGTTAGCGGACGGGGATGGTTTAGGGTACAGGTTAGGGTCCAACAAAGATTTTGGTTGAGCGTATGTGTTAGGGTATGTGTTAATGTTAGCGTCCGTGTTAGGATTAGTGGACGGTTTAGGGTAAGGCTTCGGGTAAGGCTTATGGTTAGGGTTACGGTAAGGCTTAGAGTGAGGCTTAGGGGATGGGGACAGTTTAGGGTACAGGTTAGGGTATGACAATGGTTTAGGGTGAGCGTACGTATTATGGTATGGATTAGTGTTATTGTTCGGGTTAGGATAACGGAACGGGTTAGGGTAAGGCTTCGGGTAAGTGTTAGAGTTAGGGTTAGGGTTAGGAGACGTTTACCATTAAGTGTACAGGTTAATGTACGACAAGTTTTAGGGTGAACGTGCGTGTTAGAGTATGGGTTAGTTTTAGAGTATAGGTTAATTTAGCGTACGGGATAGGATTAGGGGAAGGGTTAGGTTAAGGTTTCGCATAAGGTTTTAGGTAAGGGTTAAGGTTAGGGTTAGGTTTAGGTGACGGCGACAGTATAGCATACAGGTTAGTGTACGACAACAGTTTAGGTTGATCGTACATATTAGGGGATGGGTTAGTGTTAGCGTACGGGTTAGGATTATGGGACGAGTTAGGGTAAGGTTTCGGGTTAGGTTTAGGTTTAGTGGACGGGGACGGTTTAGGGTACAGGTTAGGGTACGACAACGGTTTATGGTGAGCATACGGGTTAGTGTTAGCATACAGGTTAGGATTAGGTGACGGGTTAGGGTAAGGTTTTGGGTAATGGCAAGGGTTAGGTTTAGGGTTAGGGTTAGTTGACCCAGACAGTTTAGGGTAGAGGATAGGGTATGACCACGGTTTAGGGTGAGTGTACATGTTAGGGTACGGGTTAGTGTTAGCGTATGGGTTAGGATTAAGGGACGGGTTAGGGTATGGCATCAGGTAAGGGTTAGGTTTAGGGTTAGTGTTAGGCTTAGGGTTAGGGAACGGGGATGGTTTAGGGTACAGGTTAGGGTATGAAAACGGTTTAGGGTGAGCGTACATGTGAGGGTATGGGGGGTTAGTGTTAGCATACAGTTTAGAATAAGGGGACGAGTTAGGGTAAGGCTTGAGGTTAGAGTTAGGGTTAGGGTTCGGGGACAGAAACAGTTTAGGATATAGGTTTGGGTATGACAACGGTTTAGGATGAGTGTACGTGTTAGGGTATGGGTTAGTGTTAGCGTATGTGTTAGGATTAGGGGACGAGTTAGGGTAAGGCTTCTCATAAGAGTTAGGGTTTGGTGTAGGGTTAGGATTAGGGATAGAGGACAGGGACGGTTTAGGGTACATGTTACGGTACTACAATGTTTTATGGTGAGTTTACGTGTTAGGGTACGTGTTAGTGTTCACGTATGGGTTAGGTTTTGGGGATGAGTTAGTGTAAGGCTTTGGGTAAGGTTTAGGTGTAGGGTTAGGGTTAGGGGAGGGGGATGGTTTAGGGTATAGGTTAGGGTACGAAAACGGTTTAGGGTGAGCGTACGTGTTAGGGTATGTGTTAGTGTTTGCATAAGGATTAGGATTGGGAGACGGTTTAGATTAAGGCTTTGCGTAAGGATTCAGGTAGGTTCACGGTTAGGGTTAGGGTTAAGTGATGGGCACTTTTTAGGGTACAGGTTAGGGGAGGAGAAAGGTTTAGGTTGAGCATGCGTGTTAGGGTATGTGTTAGTGTTAGTGTACGGGTTAGGATTAGGGGACGGGTTAGTGTAAGGCTTTGAGTAGTGTTAGTGTTAGGTTTAGGGTTAGCGTTAGGGTTAGGGGACGGTGACGGTTTTGGGTACAGGTTAAGTTACAACAATGGTTTAGGCTGGGCTTATGTTTTAGGGTACAGTTTAGTGTTAGCGTACAGGTTAGGATGAGGGGATGGGTTAGGGTAAGGCTTCGGGTAAGGCTTAGGGGTAGGGTGAGGGTTAGGTTTAGGTGACGGGAATGGTATAGGGTACAGGTTGGGGTACGAAAATGGTTTACGGTGAGTGTACACATTAGGGTACACTTTAGTGTAAGCATACGGGTTAGGATTAGGGGACAGGTTAGCTAAGGCTTCAAGTAAGGTTTCGGGGTAGGGTGAGGTTTAGGGTTCGGGTTAGGGGACGGGGATAGTTTAGGGTACAGGTTAGGGTACGACAACGGTTTAGAGTGAGTGTACGTGTGAGGATATGAGTTACTCTTAGCGTACGGGTTAGGATTACGGGACGGCTTAGGGTAAGGCTTTGGGTAACAGTTAGGTTTAGGTTTAGGGTTACGGTTAGGGTTAGGGGGTGGGGACAGTTTAGGGTACAGCTTAGGGTATGACAACGGTTTAGGGTGAGTGTACATGTTAGGGTATTGGTTAGTTTTAGCGTACGGTTTAGGATTATGGGACGGGTTAGGATAAGGCTTCAGGTTAGGGTTAGGGTTAGGGTTAGGGGACGGCTTAGGGTACAGGTTTTGATACAACAATGGTTTAGGGTGAGCGTGCATGTTAGTGTATGGTTTAATGTTACTGTACAAGTTAGGATTAGGTGACAGGTTAGGGTAAGGCTTTGGATAAGGGTTAGGCATAGGATTAGGGTTAGGGTTAGGGTTTGTGGACCGGAAGATTTAGGGTACAGTTTAGGGTATGACAAATGTTTTGGGTGAGAGTGTATTTCAGGGTACCAGGTTGTGTTAGCTTCTGGGTAAGGATTAGGGGACGGGCTAGGTTAAGGCTTCGTGCAAGGTTTCAGGTAAGAGTTAGGGTTAGGATTAGGTGATGAGGACTCTTTAGGGTACAGGTTAGGGTACGACAACAGTTTAGGGTGAGCGTATGTGTTAGTTTACAGGTAAGTGTTAGTGTACGGGTTAGGATTAGGTGACGAGTTAGGTTAAGGTTTCAGGCAAGGGTTATCGTTAGGTTTAGGGTTAGGGTAAGGGTTAGGGGACGGAGGTTTTAGGGTACAAGTTAGGGTATGACAACGATTTAGGGTGAGCGTACGTGTTAGGGTAAGTGTTATTGTTAGCGTACGTTTTAGGATTAGGGGACGGGTTAGGGTAAGGTTGTCAGTAAGTGTTAGTTTTAGGGTTAGGGTTAGGAGACGGGGACAGTTTAGGGTAAATGTTTGGGTACAACAACGGTTTAATTGAGCGTACATGTTAGTTTTTGCATACGGGCTAGGATTAGGGGACGGAATAGGTTAAGGCTTTATGTAACGCTTCAGGTAAGGGTTAGGGATAGGGTTTGGGTTAGGGGACGGGAACGGCTTAGAGTACAGGTTAAGGCATGACAATGGTTTAGGGTGACTATATATGTTAGAGTACGTGTTAGTGTTAGTGTACGGGTTAGGATTAGGGGACGTGTTAGGGTAAGGCTTCGGGTATGGGTTAGGGTTAGGTTTAGGGTTACAGTTATGGGACTGGGACCGTTTAGGGTACAGGTTAATGTACGACAATGGTTTAGGTTGAGCATACGTGTTAGTTTATGGGTTAGTGTTAGTGTACGGGTTAGGATTAGGGAATGGGTTAGGGTAAGGCTTCAGGTAAGGGTTAAGTTTAGGGTTAGGGTTAGGGGACGGGGTGGGATTAGGGTACAGGTTAGTGTACGACAACAGTTTAGGATAAGCGTACGTGTTACGGTGTGTGTTAGTGTTAGCGTATGGGTTAAAATTAGGGAATGGTTAGGGTAAGGCTTTGGGTAAGGTTTAAGGTTAGGGTTAGGTGACGGTGACGGTTTAGGGTACAGTATAGGGTATGACAACAGAATAGGGTGAGCGTACGTGTTAGGCTACATGTTAATGTTAGCATACGGTTTAGGTTTAGGGGACTGTTTAGGGTAAGGCTTCGGGTAAGGGTTAGGGTCAGGGTTAGGGGACGGGGATGCTGTAGCATACAGGTCTGGGTACGACAATGATTTAGGTTCAGCATGCGTGTTAGGGTATGAGTTAGTGTTAGCGTACGTGTTAGGATTAAGGGAGGAGTTAGTGTAAAGCTTCGGGTAAGGGTTATGGTTATGGTTAGGGTTAGGTTTAGGGTTAGGGAATGGGGATGGGGACGGTTTAGGGTACAGATTAGGGTACAACAACGGTTTAGGTTGAGTGTACGTGTTAGGGTATGTGTTAATGTTAATGTACGGTTTAGTAGTAGCAGATGGGTTAGGGTAAGCCTTCGAGTAAGTGTTAGTTTTGGGGTTAAGATTAGGAGACGGGCACGGTTTAGGGTACAGTTATGGTAGAACAATGGTTTAGTGTGAGTGTACGTATTAGGGTACTTGTTATTGTTGGCATAAGGGTTAGGATTAGGTTACTGTTAGGGTAAGGCTTAGGGTAAGTGTTAGGGTTAGGATTAGGGGACTGGGATGGTTTAGGTTACAGGTTAGGGAACGAAAACTGTTTAGGGGGAGCGTACGTGTGAGGGTATGGGTTAGTGTTAGCGTTCGGGTTAGGATTAGGGGACGGGTTACGGTAAGTCTTCGGGTAAGGGTTTGGATTAGGGCTAAGGGACGGGGATGGTTTAGGGAACAAGGTAGGGTACGACAACGGTTTAGGGTGAGCGTATTTGTTAGTGTTAGCTTACGGGTTAGTATTAGGGTATGGTTTAGTGTAAAGATTAGGGTATGACAATGGTTTAGGGTGAGCGTACGTGTTAGGGTATGGGTTAGTGTTACTGTACAGGTTAGGATTAGGGGACGGGTTAGGGTAATGCTTCAGGTAAGGGTTAGGCTTAGGGTTAGGGTTAGGGAATGGGAACCATTTAGGGTACAGTTTAGGGTATGAAAACGGTTTTGGTTGAGCATACGTGTTAGGGTACAGTTAGTGTTAGCGTACGGTTTAGGATTAGGCCACATATTAGTGTAAGGCTTTGGGTAAGGGTTAGCTTTAGGGTTACGGGACGGGGACGCGGACGGTTTAGGGTACAGGTTAGTATACAATAACAGTATAGGGTGAGCATACGTGTTAGGGTACAGGTTAATGTTAGCATACGGGGTAGGAATAAGGGACGGGTTAGGGTAAGGCTACGGTTAAGGGTTAGGGTTAGCGTTAGGGGACAGGGATGTGGATGGGGATGGTTTAGGGTACAGGTTAGGGTACGACAACGGATTAGGTTGAGTGTATGTGTTAGTGTACGGGTTAGAGTTAGCGTACGTTTTAGGATTAGGGGACGATTTAGTGTAAGGCTTCGGGTAAGGGTTAGGCTTAGGGTTAGGTTTAGGTTTAAGGTTAGGGGATGGGGACAGTTTAGGGTACACATTAGGGTACGACAATGGTTTAGGGTTAGCATATGTGTTAGGGTAATGGTTAGTGTTAGTGTACGGTTTAGGTTTATGGGACAGGTTAGGGTAAGACTTCGGTTAAGGGTTAGGGTTAGGGTAAGTGTTAGGGTTAGGGGACGGTTTAGGGTACAGGTTAGAGTATGACAAGGATTTAGTGTGAGCGTACGTGATAAGGTATGGTTTAGTGTTAGCGTATGGGTTAGGATTAGGGGACGGGTTAGTGTAAGGCTTTGTCTAAGGGTTAGGGTTAGGGGACGGGGATGGGGACGGTTTAGGGTACAGGTCAGTGTACGACTACTGTTTAGGGTGAGTGTACGTGTTAGGGTACAGCTTACTATTAGCGTACGGGTTAGGATTAGGGGACGGGTTAGTGTAAGGCTTCGGGTAAGTGTTAGAGTTAGGTTTATGGTTAGGGGACTGGGACGGGGACGGTTTAGGGTACAGGTTAGGGTACAACAACAGTTTAGGGTTAGCGTACATTTTAGGGTATGGGATAGTGTTAGCTTACGTGTTAGGATTAGGGCACTGGTTAGGGTAAGGCTTCGGGTAAGGGTGAAGTTTAGGGTTAGGGATAGGGTTAGAGTTGGGGACGGGGACTGTTTAGGGTACAGGTTAGGATACGACAACGGTTTAGGGTTAGCATACGTGTTAGGGTATGGGTTAGTGTTAGTGTATGGGTTAAGATTAGGAGACGGGTTAGGTTATGGCTTCGGGTTAGGGTTAGGTTTAGGTTTAGGGTTAGGTTTAGTGTTAGGGTTAGGGAACAGAGACGGTTTAGTTTACAGGTTAGGGTAAGTTAACGGTTTAGAGTTAGCGTACGTGTTAGTGTATGGGTTATTTTCAATGTATTGTTTAGGATTAGGGGTCGTGTTAAAGTACGGCTTCAGTTAAGGGTTAGTGTTAGGGTTAGGGAATGGGTATGGTTTAGGGTACGATATCGTTTTATGTTTAGCGTACATGTTAGTGTATGGGTTTGTGTTAGTGTACGGGTTAGGATTAGGGCCCGGGTTAGGGTAAGGCTTCGGGTAAGGGTTAGGGTTAGGCTTAGGATTAGGTTTAGGTATCTGGTATGGTTTAGTGTACAGGTTAGGGTTCGACAACGGTTTAGGGGAGAGTACGTTTTAGGATATGCATTAGTGTTAGTGTACGGGTTAGGATTAGGTTTAGGTTTAGGGTTATGTTTTAGGTTAGAGTTAGGGTACGGTTAGGGAATGGGTACGTTTCAGTGTTCGGTTTAGTGTATGACAACGGGTTAGTGTTAGGGTACGTGTTAGGTTATGCATTATTGTTATTGTATGGGTTAGAATTAGGGTACCGTGTAGTGTAAGGGTTAGGATAAGAGTTCGGGTTAGGGTGAGGGTTAGGGTTAGGGTTAGCGTTAAGGAACGGGTGAATTGCCATGCCCCTGTGCTCCATATAAAGTGATGGGAAAATCCAATGGAAGTGTTAGAGACATCCTATTTTACCCGAGGCTTATACACTGCTATATGTTAATTACAGTTTTGCTCACACATCTGTTCATTGAAGTTACAATGTTGTCAATTTCTTTTACTGATCCACCAGAGTGGACCGCAACAAGGCTCCCCTTGCCCAGTGTCATTGGAGCCAGCAGATCGAGACTGAGTTTGGTCCAGCAGCAAGGGAAACTTTATATTTTCTTCAGAGAATTGAGAGATGAGAGCATGCACTACCCCGCGGGCTGTGGGCTGGGCTGCTGTGTAGGGATCCCAGCAGCATCAGCAGGACAGAGGGGCGGAGCTCTCAAGGGGCTGGTTGGCTGCAGCTCAGGCTCTATGTCGCGGAGTCTGCATAGGGCCCTGGGAGCTGAAGTGTCGACCCAGCCATTCTGCATTAGGAAATCGGGTCTGAAGTGCCGGGTGTGGGACCTCTGTGTGCGGAACCCTAGGAGCACGTGAAATTAGACAAAGCACAGAGGAAAAAAGGGTTAGACTTTAGTTTATTGCCCAGATTCTATTTTTATCTCCCAGGAATTTTTCATGGGCTTTGGCGGTGACAAACCCCTCCACTGCCTTTTGTCCCATTCCTAATTCTTGGGGCGCTGTGGGTGCAGACCCCTCTTCTGTAACTGCTTCGTGCTGAGTTGGGAGTCCTCATACTCGTGGGGAGGGGCAGACAGAACTTCTCCCCAGCAGCCTCCAGGTGAGGTTGATTGTCCCCAGGCCTCCTGCCTCACTGCTCGTCCGCCTGAGCGCCAGCATTGGAAGTGTTATAGATTCTAATGACCTTTAAGGGTGCAAGAAAGAGATGCGCAGAGACGCTGGGGGGCAGGTTTTAACCCAACCCACATTTGTTTGGCCACCTTAGGCTGACGGTTTCTGCCAGCCTAGATGCTCTGACCAGTAGTCTTTGCTTTCTTCAATTGGACCCCTAAATTAACGTACAAACAGCACCAGATGTCAGAGCCCTGCCCACTCAACTCCCAGACAGTCCAGGCCCGGTGGTGATCCACGACCATGACGGCCACTGAATCAACGGCCTTTTGAAGTAGCCAGGAGTCCAGCCGGTCTCATTGGCCACCATCACCGCGGTGTCTGTAGGCTTTGCTATGGTAACAGCATGATATACGGTTCCCCTGCCAAGCTTATTAGCTCCACTCTGGGTGCAGTAAGTCCTGCATGCAGTAGTCTGCTCTTTTGGGGCACAGATTTGTTGTTTTCTGAGAGAAGCTCCAGGTCATGTGATGGTCACACGAGTCGTCATGGGGGCCCGTTGCCCCCGGTTGTCTCTCTGGAGGTTGGAGTTGGAGGGCGTCCACACTCGAGGTCAGCGTGCCCACGGAGCGACCCCTGCAACTTCAGGGTATAGTGGGTGGTTAGGATCACCACGTGGGGTCCTTTTCCCTTAGGAGGGAGCTGGATTTGCGGGCTGCTGATTTCCAAGTTCTTAGATACCCCCAGTACCCTGGCCGGATGGGGCGGCAGGCCAAGCCATTGGTGACCGTAGTTTGTCCTACCTGGAGGGTATTCTTGCGTTGTTCCATTTCAAGTGGTCCCAGTTTTTGCACTAATACTCCAAGGGCGATTCACATTCTATGGGGATGTAAAGTTCAAAGGGTTTAGCTAAATTAGGGAGTTCCAGGGCAAGGGTCTGAATTGACTGCTCTTTGTATTCTTGAAAGGCCGCTTCTGGATTCTATTCGAAAGGATCATCATCTTTTCCTTTCAGTGTTTCATATAGAGGCCCAGCTATTAGATTGTAGTTAGGGATCCAGATGCAGCAATCTCCAGCCTCCCCACGAACCCCTAAGCTGTCTTCAAGTTTTAGAAGGGGTAAGGCTGCAAATGGGCTTTTTCCCTTTCCTGAGATGGGCTTCTCCGACCTTCTGTGAAAATGAAGCCCAGGTAGGTCACCTTAGTCTGTGATATTTGAGCCTTTTGCTTTGACACCCTCTATCCTTTATTGGCTAGGTAGTTCAGAGGCCTCCTTAGTAGGGTTGGCGATCAGAATGTCGTCTGCATATTGAAGGAGGGTTCCCGTTTGCAGAGGTAGAACTTTTAGGTGTTTAGCTAACGTTTCCCCAAAGATGGTGTGGAAATTTTTGAACCCTTGGGGCAGGACGGCCGAGCACTATTGTTTCTGTTGTATGTTGAGTCCTGCCACTCACAAGCCAAAATTTCTTGTGACTCTGGGACTAATGGAATACAGAAGAAGGCATCATTGAAGTCTAATACAGAATACCATGTCCTGGTGGATGGTAGAATGACCAGCAGGGTGTAGGAATTAGGAACAACTGGATGTATATCCTTGGTGGCTTCACTAACTGTCCTGACATCCTTTACCAGGTCCCCAGCAGCCCACAGGGCTCTTGTGGTCAGGCCAATCCCAGGATATGGAGCTCATCTTCTTAGGTCCCCAGCAGCCAACTGGGCTCTCCTGGTCACGCCACTCCCAGGATATGGAGCTCACCTGGGCAGGTCGCCAGCAGCCCATGAGGCTCTCATGGTCAGAGCCCTCCCATGATACAGAGCTCCCCAGGGCATGTACCCTGGCAGGGCTGGGCACACAGGAACCGTGCACATAGCCCTGAATGCAGAGAACCTCCAGCTCACCTGTCACTCAGAGGTGACACAGAGCACCTCAGAGCAGGACTTGAACTAACAAACAGCAGCGCCTACAGGTCTGTGACTCTGGGCATCACTCTGTGCGGCCACCCTCCACCTGGCCTTCCAGAGATTTCCAGTGCTGCTGGGACACCAGGCCTCTGTCTCCACCCACCACCCCTCCTCTCCTTGACTCCTGGGTTCCTCATTAGGAGAGGGTCTTCTTGAAGTTGTCTCCCACTCATGGGCCAGATAAAATGATTAGAAAACAAGCCAGAGCTGCAGCCCTTGTGTATCCTGACTCTCAGGAGCCCACACCTCTTCCTGGGACCTGGCCGGTTCAGCAAGGTCCATTTTCTGCAACTGTGAACCCCTGAGGGGTGAGGATTGGCTGACCTGGGCAGCCTGACCGTGCGGGCCAGCCCTCCCCACGTGTGCCTGGGTTGAGGGCAATATAAACACCGCTCCAGGCAGCAAGAGCTCCTGCAGCTGTGCCTGACGCCATATTCTCTGCACTGTCAGCAGTGGTGGGGCTGGGCTGGTGGGTGGGAGTGAAGGGCTACGCCTTTGTAGGTGACCCAGTGTGAGTGGGGTTCTGCTGGACTCTCTGCAGGGTTGCCAAGCTGCCACCTGCTAAAGAAGAGGATGTGTCATCCGTAACTGCCACTGGAATTTCTCCCTGGGCAGAGGTGAGGAAGGAAATAAGAAGTGGGGGTCTGCACAGGAGGGGTATCTCAGGCAGGGAAATGGAAAGCTTCCAGAAGAGCACCCGGGGCCAGGACAATCCTGGCTGGCCTGCAGGCACCAAGTCGGCAGGAGTGCTGTCACTGGTGTGGCTCCACGGCCCTTCCTCTAGGCTTTCAAGTCCTTGAACATATTCAGGTGTTTTACCTGGGAAGGCTGGGAACAGTTCATCAGCAGCTGGCCTGGGGCTCAGCTCACGTTTACTCACAGATGTCTCAGTACGGTCCCCCAGCTTTGCAATGAGGATGCTCCTTGCTGGGTGGGGGGCTGCTGGCTGCATGGGAGATGATTCACTACCTCTGACCAACTTCAGCATTGTTTAACCACTGGAACAAGTACCCTGATAGGGTTTTCCTCTGTATTACTGGTGGGTTCTTTTTTTTTTTTCTTTTTTGGTTCAAGATAGATTTTATTCCTCTTTTTTGTATTTATAGATATAAGCATGGAAATAATTCATTCCTATAAATACATGTATGTGAAGGGAATAACTTTTTTCTGTTTCTTTAAATTTTATTTATTTTTTTAATTTTTAAATTTTATTTACTTTTTTATACAGCAGGTTCTTATTGGTTATCTATTTTATAGATATAAATGTATACATGTCAATCCCAAATCCCAACTCCTCCCACCCAACACTCCACGGCTTTAGCCTCTTGGTGTCCATACCAAGAGGTTAGAGTACGACAACAGTTTAGTGTTAGTGTACGTGTTACGGTACAGGTTAGAGTTAGTGTACGGGTTAGGATTAGGGGACGGGATAGGTTAAGGCTTTGGGATAGGGTTAGGTTTAGGGATAGGGTTAGGGTTAGGGAACGGGGATGGTTTAGGGTACCGTTTAGGGTATGACAACGGTTTAGGGTGGGCGTACGTGTGAGGGCACGGGTTAGTGTTAGCGTACGGGTTAGAATTAGGGGACGGGTTAGTGTAAGGCTTCAGGTAAGGGTCAGGGTTAGGGTTAGGGTTTGGGGACGGGGATGGCTTAGGGTACAGGTTAGGGTACGACAATGGTTTAGAGAGAGCGTACGTGTTAGGGTACAGGTTAGTGTTAGCGTACGGGTTAGAATTAGGGGACAGGTAAGTGTAAGGCTTCAAGTAAAGGTAAAGGTTAGGGTTAGGGTTAGGGGACGGGGATGGTTTAGGGTACACGTTAGAGTACGACAACGGTTTAAGGTGAGCGTACGTGTCAGTGTATGGGTTAGTGTTAGCGAACTGGTTAGGATTAGGGGACGGGTTAGAGTAAGGCTTCGGTTCAGGTTTAGTGTTAGGGATAGGGTAAGGGGATGGGGACGGTTTAGGTTACAGGTTAGGGTACGACAATGGTTTAGGTTGAGTGTACGTGTTAGGGTACGGTGTAGTGATAGAATATGGGTTAGGATTAGGGGACAGGTTAGGGTAAGGCTTTGGGTATGGTTTAAGGTTAAGTTTAGGGTTAGGGGACGGTTTAGGGTACTGGTTAGGGTACGACAATGTTTCAGTGTGAGCGTACGTTTTAGGGTACGGGTTAGTGTTAGCGTACGGGTTAGTGTTAGGTGACGGGTTAGGGTAAGGCTTCGGGTAAGGGTTAGGGTTAGGGGACAGGAATGGTTTAGGTTACAGGTTAGGGTACCACAACTGTTTAGGGTGAGCATAAGTGTTATGTTACCGGTTAGTGTTAGCGTATGGGTTAGCATTAGGGGACGGGTTCGGGTAAGGCTTCGGGTATGGTTTAGGGTTAGGGTTAGGGGACTGGGAGAGGGACAGTTTAGTGTACAGGTTAGGGTACGAAAAAGATTTAGGGTGAGCATACGTGTTAGGGTACATGTTAGTGTTAGAGTACGGGTAGGATTAGGGGACGGGTTATGGTAATGCTTCGGGTAAACGTTAGGGTTACGGTTTGGGGACGGGGATGCTTTAGGGTACGGGTTAGTGTTAGGGTACGGGTAGGATTAGGGGATGGATTATGGTAACGCTTCGGGTAAGCGTTAGGTTTAGGGTTTTGGGACGGGGATGCTTTAGGGTACAGGTTAGGGTACGACAACGTTTTATGTGAGCGTACGTGATAGGGTATGGGTAAGTGCTAGTGCACGGTTTAGGATTACGGGACGGGTTAGGATGAGTCTTCAGGTAATTGTTAGGTTTTGGGTTACGGTTAGGGGACGGGGACGGTTTAGGGTTAGGGTTAGGATTAGGATTAGGGGTCGGGAACGGTTTAGTGTACAGGTTAGGGTACGAAAACGAATTAGGGTGAGCTTACGTGTTAGGGTACAGGGTAGTCAGCATAAGGGTTAGGATTAGGGGACAGGTTAGGGTAAGGCTTCGGGTAAGGGTAAGGGTCAGGGTTAGGGCATGGGGACGGTTTGGGGACAGGTTAGGGTACGACAACAGTTTAGGGTGAGCGTACGTGTGAGGGCACAGGTTAGAGTTAGCATATGGGTTAGGATTAGGGGACGGGTAGTGTAAGGCTTCGGGTAAGCGTTAGGGTTAGGGTTAAGTTTAGGGTTTGGGTTATGGGATGGGGACGGTTTAGGGTACAGGTTACTGTATGACAAAGGATTAGGGTGAGCGTACGTGTTAGGGTACGGTTTAGTGTTAGTGTATGTGTTAGGATTAGGGGAAGGGTTAGGGTAAGACTTGGGGTAAGGGTTAGGGTTAGTGTTAGGGTTAGAGTTAGGGGACGGGGACGGTTTAGATTATAGGTTAGGGTACGACAACTGTTTAGGGTGAGTGTACGTGTTAGGGTACAGGTTAGTTTAGTGTACGGATAGGATTAGGGGATGGGTTAAAGTAAGGCTTCGGATAAGGGTTAGGATTAGTGTTAGGTTTAGGGGACGGGGACGATTTAGGGTACAGGTTAGGGTACGACAACGGTTTAGGGTGAGCGTACGTGTTAGGGTACTTGTTAGTGTTAGCGTACGGGTAAGGATTAGACAATGGGTTAGGTTAAGGCTTCGGGTAAGTGTTAGGGTTAGGGTTAGGTTTAGGGGTCGGGGAAGGTTTAGTATACAGGTTAGGGTACGGCTACGTATTAGGGTGACCGTACATGTAGGGTACGGGCTAATGTTAGCATACGGGTTAGGATTAGGGGACGGGATAGTGTAAGGCTTTGCGTAAGTGTTAGGTTTAGTGTTAGGGTTAGGGTTAGGGGACAGGGATGTTTTAGGGTACAGTTTAGGGTACGAACACGGTTTAGTGTGAGCGTACGTGTTAGGGTACGGTTTAGTGTTAGCGTACGGCTTAGGATTAGGGGACTGGTTAGGGTAAGGCTTCGGGTAAGGGTTAGGGTTAAGATTTGGGTTAAGGTTGGGGAAGGGGACGGTTTAGGGTACAGGATAGGGTACAAAAACGGTTTAGGTTGAGCGTACGTGTTAGGGTACGTGTTAGTGTTAGCATACTGCTTAGGATTAGGGGAGTGGTTAGGGTAAGGCTTCGGGTAAGGGTTAGGGTTAGGGATAGGATCAGGGGATGGGGACGGTTTAGGGTACAGGATAGGGTACGACAACTGTTTAGGGTGAGCATACGTGCTAGGATACGCGTTAGTGTTAGCGTACGGGTAAGGATTAGGGGACGGGTTAGGGTACAGTTTAGCATACGACAACGGTTCAGGAGAGCGTACATGTTAGGGTACGGGTTAGTGTTAGCGTACGGGTTAGGATTAGGGGACGGGTTACTGTAAGGCTTCGGGTAAGGGTTAGAGATAGGATTAGTTTTAGGGTGAGGGGATGGTGATGGGGACAGTTTAGGGTACAGTTTAGGGTACGTCAATGGTTTAGGGTGAGCGTATGTGTTAGGGTACGGGGTATTGTTAGTGTACGGTTTAGGATTAGGTGACGGGTTAGATCAAGGCTTCGGGTAAGGGTTAGGTTTATGGCTAGGTTTAGGGTTAGGGTTAGGGAATGGGGATGATTTAGGGTGAGCGTACGTGTTAGTGTATGGGTTAGTGTTAGCGAACTGGTTAGGATTAGGGGACGGGTTAGGGTAAGGCTTCGGTTAAGGGTTAGTGTTAGGGATCGGGTAAGGGGATGGGGACGGTTTAGGTTACAGGTTAGGGTACGACAACAGTTTAGGTTGAGTGTACGTGTTAGGGTATGGTGTAGTGATAGAGTACTGGTTAGGATTAGGGGACAGGTTAGGGTAAGGCTTCGGGTATGGGCTATGGTTAAGGTTAGGGTTAGGGTTAGGCTTAGGGGACGGTTCAGGGTACGGGTTAGGGTACGACAATGTTTCAGGGTGAGCGAACGTGTTAGCATATGGGTTAGCGTTAGCGTACAGGTTAGTGTTATGGGACGGGTTAGGGTAAGGCTGCGGGTAAGGGTTAGGGTTAGGGTTAGAGGACAGGGACGGTTTAGGTTACAGGTTAGGGTACCACAACTGTTTAGGGTGAGCATAAGTGTTATGTTAGCGGTTAGTGTTAGCGTATGGGTTAGCATTAGGGGACGGGTTCGGGTAAGGCTTCGGGTATGGTTTAGGGTTAGGGTTAGGGGACTGGGAGAGGGACAGTTTAGTGTACAGGTTAGGGTACGAAAACGGTTTAGGGTGAGCATACGTGTTAGGGTACGGGTTAGTGTTAGCGTACGGGTTAGGATTAGGGTATGGGTTAGGGTAAGGCTTCAGGTAAGTGTTAGGGTTAGGGTTAGGGGACGGGGACGGGGACGGTTAAGGATACATGTTAAGGTACGATAATGATTTAGGGTGAGCATACGTTTAGGGTACAGGTCATTGTTAACGTACGGGTTAGTATTAGGGGACGGGTTAGGGTAAGGCTTCGGGTAAGGGTTAGGGTTCGGGATAGGGTTAGGGTTAGGGGACGGGGACGGTTTAGGGTCCTGGTGAGGGTACGACAACGGTTTAGGGTGAACGTACGTGTGAGGGCACGGGTTAGTGTCAGCGTACGGGTTAGCATTAGGGGACGGGTGAGGGGAAGGCTTCGGGGAAGGGTTGGGGTTAGGGTTCAGGCTAGGGTTAGGGTTAGGGGACGGGGACGGTTTAGGGTCCAGGTGAGGGTAAGACAACGGTTTAGGGTGAACGTACGTGTGAGGGCACGGGTTAGTGTCAGCGTACGGGTTAGCATTAGGGGACGGGTAAGGGTAAGGCTTCGGGGAAAGTTTAGGGTTAGGGTTCGGGGTAGGGTTAGGCTTAGGGTCGGGGACGGTTTAGGGTCCAGGTGAGGGTAGGACAACGGTTTAGGGTGAGCGTACGTGTGAGGGCACGGGTTAGTGTCTGCGTACGGGTTAGCATTAGGGGACGGGTGAGGGTAAGGCTTCGGGGAAGGGTTAGGGTTAGGGTTCGGGCTAGGGTTAGGGTTAGGGGACGGGGACTGTTTAGGGTCCAGGTCAGAGTACGACAACGATTTAGGGTGAGCATAGGTGTGAGGGCACGGGTTAGTGTCAGCGCACGGGTTAGCATTAGGGGACGGGTGAGGGTAAGGCTTCGGGGAAGGGTTAGGGTTAGGGTTCGGGCTAGGGTTGGGTTAGGGGACGGGGATGGTTTATGGTCCAGGTGAGGGTACAACAACGGTTTAGGTTGAGTGTAAGTGTAAGGGCACGGGTTAGTGTCAGCGTACGGGTTAGCATTAGGGGACGGGAGAGGGTAAGGCTTCGGGAAAGGTTTAGGGTTAGGGTTCGGGCTAGGGTTAGGGTTAGGGGACGGGGACGGTTTACCGTCCAGGTGAGGATACGACAACGGTTTAGGGTGAGCGTACGCGTGAGGGCACGGGTTAGTGTCAGCGTACGGATTAGCATTAGGGGACGGATGACGGGAAGGCTTTGGGGAAGGGTTAGGGTTAGGGTCCGGGATAGTGTTAGGGTTAGGTGACGGGGACGGTTTAGGGTCCAGGTGAGGGTGGACAATGGTTTAGGGTGAGCGTAGGTGTGAAGGCACGGGTTAGTGTCAGCGTACGGGCTAGCATTAGGGCACAGGTGAGAGGAAGGCTTCGGGGAAGGGTAAGGGTTAGGGTTCAGGCTAGGGTTAGGATTAGGGGACGGGAACGGTTTAGCGTCCAGGTGAGTGTACGACAGCGGTTTAGGGTGAGCGCACGTGTGAGGGCACGGGTTAGTGTCAGCGTACGGGTTAGCATCACGGGACGGGTGAGTGGAAGGCTTCGGGGAAGGTTAGGGTTAGGATTCGGGCTAGGGTTAGGGTTAGGGGATGGGGACGGTTTAGAGACCAGATGAGGGTACAACAACAGTTTAGGGTGAGCGTACGTGTGAGGGCACGGGTTAGTGTCAGCGTACGGGTTAGCATTAGGGGACGGGTGAGGGTAAGGCTTCGGGAAAGGTTTAGGGTTAGGGTTCGTGCTAGGGTTAGGGTTAGGTGACGGGGACGGTTTAGCGTCCAGGTGAGGATACGACAACAGTTTAGGGTGAGCGTAGGTGTGAGGGCACGGGTTAGTGTCAGCGTACGGGTTAGCATTAGGGGACAGGTGAGGGGAAGGCTTCGGGGAAGGGTAAGGTTTAGGGTTCGGGCTAGGGTTAGGGTTAGGGGACGGGAACGGTTTAGCGTCCAGGTGAGTGTACGACAAAGGTTTAGGGTGAGCGTACGTGTGAGGGCACGGGTTAGTGTCAGCGAACGTGTAAGCATCAGAGGACCGGTGAGTGGAACGCTTCAGGGAAGGGTTAGGGTTAGGCTTCGGGCTAGGGTTTGGGTTAGGGGACGGGGACGGTTTAGGGTCCAGGTGAGGGTAGGACAACGGTTCAGGGTGAGCGTACGTGTGAGGGCACGGGTTAGTGTCAGCATACGGTTTAGCATTAGTGGACGGGTGAGGGGAAGGCTTTGGGGAAGGGTTAGGGTTAGGGTTCGGGTTCGGGTTAGGGTTAGGGTTAGGGGACGGTTTAGAGTCCAGGTGAGGGTACGACAATGGTTTATGGTGAGTGTACGTGTGAGGGCACGGGTTAGTGTCAGCGTACGGGTTAGCATTAGGGGACGGGTGAGGGTAAGGCTTCGCGGAAGGGTTAGGGTTAGGTTTCGGGCTAGGGTTAGGGTTAGAGGACGGGGAAGGTTTAGGGTCCAGGTGAGTGTACGACAAAGGTTTAGGGTGAGCGTACGTGTGAGGGCACGGGTTAGTGTCAGCGTACGGGTTAGCATTAGGGGACGGGTGAGGGTAAGGCTTCGGGGAAGGGTTAGGGTTAGGGTTCGGGCTAGGGTTGGGTTAGTGGACGGGGATGGTTTAGGGTCCAGGTGAGGGTACGAAAACGGTTTAGGTTGAGTGTAAGTGTGAGAGCACGGGTTAGTGTCAGCGTACGGGTTAGCATTAGGGGATGGGTGAGGGTAAGGCTTCGGGAAAGGTTTAGGGTTAGGGTTCGGGCTAGGGTTAGGGTTAGGGGACGGGGACGGTTTAGCGTCCAGGTGAGGATACGAGAACGGTTTAGGGTGAGCGTAGGTGTGAGGGCACGGGTTAGTGTCAGCGTACGGGATAGCATTAGGGGACGGATGACGGGAAGGCTTTGGGGAAGGGTTAGGGTTAGGGTTCAGGATAGTGTTAGGGTTAGGGGACGGGGAGAGTTTAGGGTCCAGGTGAGGGTGGACAGTGGTTTAGGGTGAGCGTAGGTGTGAGGGCACGGGTTAGTGTCAGCGTACGGTTTAGCATTAGGGGACAGGTGAGGGGAAGACTTCGGGGAAGGGTAAGGGTTAGGGTTCAGGCTAGGGTTAGGGTTAGGGGACGGGAACGGTTTAGCGTCCAGGTGAGTGTACGACAGCGGTTTAGGGTGAGCGTACGTGTGAGGGCACGGGTTAGTGTCAGCGTACGGGTTAGCATCACGGGACGGGTGAGTGGAAGGCTTCGGGGAAGGTTAGGTTTAGGATTCGGGCTAGGGTTAGGGTTAGGGGACGGGGACGGTTTAGGGTCCAGATGAGGGTACGACAACAGTTTAGGGTGAGCGTACGTGTGAAGGCACGGGTTAGTGTCAGCGTACGGGTTAGCATTAGGGGACGGGTGAGGTGAAGGCTTCGGGGAAGGGTTAGAGTTCGGGTTCGGGCTCGGGTTAGGGTTAGGGGACGGGGACGGTTTAGGGTCCAGGTGAGGGTACGACAACGGTTTAGGGTGAGCGTACGTGTGAGGGCACTGGTTAGTGTCAGCGTACGGGTTAGCATTAGGGGACGGGTGAGGGTAAGGCTTCGGGAAAGGGTTAGGATTAGGGTTCGGACTAGGGTTAGGGTTAGGGGACGGGGACGGTTTAGGGTCCAGTTGAGGGTAGGAGAACGGTTTAGGGTGAGCGTACGTGTGAGGGCACGGGTTAGTGTCAGCATATGGGTTACCATTAGTGAACGGGTGAGCGTAAGGCTTCGGGGATGGGTTAGGGTTAGGGTTCGGGCTAGGGTTAGTGTTAGGGGACGGGGACGGTTTAGGTTCCAGGTGAGGGTACATCAACAGTTTAGGATGAGAGTACGTGTGAGGGCACGGGTTAGTGTCAGCGTACGGGTTAGCATTTGGGGACGGGTGAGGGGAAGGCTTCGGTGAAGGGTTATGGTCCGGGTTCAGGCTAAAGTTAGGGTTAGGGGAGGTGGACGGTTTAAGGTCCAGGTGAGGGTACGACAACGGTTTACGGTGAGCGTACGTCTCAGGACACGGGATACTGTCAGCGTTCGGGTTAGTATTACGGGACGGTGAGGGGAAGGCTTCGGGGAAGGGTTAGGGTTAGGGTTCGGGCTAGGGTTAGGGTTAGGGGACGGGGACTGTTTAGGGTCCAGGTGAGGGTACGACAACGGTTTAGGGTGAGTGTACGTGTGAGGGCACGGGTTAGTGTCAGCGTACGGGTTAGAATAAGGGAACGGGTGAGGGGAAGGCTTCGGGGAAGTGTTAGGGTTAGGGTTTGGGGTAGGGTTAGGGGACGAGGACGGGGACGGTTTAGGGTCCAGGTGAGGGTACGACAACGGTTTAGGGTGAGCGTACGTGTGAGGGCACGGGTTAGTGTCAATGTACGGTGTGGCATTAGGGGACGGGTGAGGGGAAGGCTTCGGGTAGTGTTAGGGTTAGGGTTTGGGCTAGGGTTAGAGTTATGGGACGGGGACGGTTTAGAGTTCAGGTGAAGGTACGACAACGGTTTAGGGTAGGCATACGCGTGAGGGCACGGGTTAGTGTCAGCGTACGGGTTAGCATCAGGGGACCGGTGAAGGGAAGGCTTCGGAGAAGGGTTAGGGTTAGGTTTCGGGCTAGGGTTAGGGTTAGGGGATGGGGACGGTTTACGGTCCAGGTGAGTGTATGACAACGGTTTAGGGTGAGCATACGTGTGAGGACACGGGTTAGTGTCAGAGTACGGGTTAGCATTAGGGGAAGGGTGAGGGTAAGGCTTCGCGGAAGGGTTACGGTTAGTGTTCGGGGTAGGGTTAGGGTTAGGGGACGGAGACGGTTTAGGGTCCAGGTGAGGGAAGGACAACGGTTTATGGTGAGCGTACGTGTGAGGGCACGGGTTAGTGTCAGCGTACGGTTTAGCATTAGGGGACGGGTGAGGGTAAAGCTTCGGGGAAGGGTTGGGGTTAGGGTTCAGGCTAGGGTTAGGGTTAGGGGACGGGGACGGTTTAGGGTCCAGGTGAGGGTAAGACAACGGTTTAGGGTGAACGTACGTGTGAGGGCACGGGTTAGTGTCAGCGTACGGGTTAGCATTAGGGGACGGGTAAGGGTAAGGCTTCGGGGAAAGTTTAGGGTTAGGGTTCGGGGTAGGGTTAGGCTTAGGGTCGGGGACGGTTTAGGGTCCAGGTGAGGGTAGGACAACGGTTTAGGGTGAGCGTACGTGTGAGGGCACGGGTTAGTGTCTGCGTACGGGTTAGCATTAGGGGACGGGTGAGGGTAAGGCTTCGGGGAAGGGTTAGGGTTAGGGTTCGGGCTAGGGTTAGGGTTAGGGGACGGGGACTGTTTAGGGTCCAGGTCAGAGTACGACAACGATTTAGGGTGAGCATAGGTGTGAGGGCACGGGTTAGTGTCAGCGCACGGGTTAGCATTAGGGGACGGGTGAGGGTAAGGCTTCGGGGAAGGGTTAGGGTTAGGGTTCGGGCTAGGGTTGGGTTAGGGGACGGGGATGGTTTATGGTCCAGGTGAGGGTACAACAACGGTTTAGGTTGAGTGTAAGTGTAAGGGCACGGGTTAGTGTCAGCGTACGGGTTAGCATTAGGGGACGGGAGAGGGTAAGGCTTCGGGAAAGGTTTAGGGTTAGGGTTCGGGCTAGGGTTAGGGTTAGGGGACGGGGACGGTTTACCGTCCAGGTGAGGATACGACAACGGTTTAGGGTGAGCGTACGCGTGAGGGCACGGGTTAGTGTCAGCGTACGGATTAGCATTAGGGGACGGATGACGGGAAGGCTTTGGGGAAGGGTTAGGGTTAGGGTCCGGGATAGTGTTAGGGTTAGGTGACGGGGACGGTTTAGGGTCCAGGTGAGGGTGGACAATGGTTTAGGGTGAGCGTAGGTGTGAAGGCACGGGTTAGTGTCAGCGTACGGGCTAGCATTAGGGCACAGGTGAGAGGAAGGCTTCGGGGAAGGGTAAGGGTTAGGGTTCAGGCTAGGGTTAGGATTAGGGGACGGGAACGGTTTAGCGTCCAGGTGAGTGTACGAGAGCGGTTTAGGGTGAGCGCACGTGTGAGGGCACGGGTTAGTGTCAGCGTACGGGTTAGCATCACGGGACGGGTGAGTGGAAGGCTTCGGGGAAGGTTAGGGTTAGGATTCGGGCTAGGGTTAGGGTTAGGGGATGGGGACGGTTTAGAGACCAGATGAGGGTACAACAACAGTTTAGGGTGAGCGTACGTGTGAGGGCACGGGTTAGTGTCAGCGTACGGGTTAGCATTAGGGGACGGGTGAGGGTAAGGCTTCGGGAAAGGTTTAGGGTTAGGGTTCGTGCTAGGGTTAGGGTTAGGTGACGGGGACGGTTTAGCGTCCAGGTGAGGATACGACAACAGTTTAGGGTGAGCGTAGGTGTGAGGGCACGGGTTAGTGTCAGCATACGGGTTAGCATTAGGGGACAGGTGAGGGGAAGGCTTCGGGGAAGGGTAAGGTTTAGGGTTCGGGCTAGGGTTAGGGTTAGGGGACGGGAACGGTTTAGCGTCCAGGTGAGTGTACGACAAAGGTTTAGGGTGAGCGTACGTGTGAGGGCACGGGTTAGTGTCAGCGAACGTGTAAGCATCAGAGGACCGGTGAGTGGAACGCTTCAGGGAAGGGTTAGGGTTAGGCTTCGGGCTAGGGTTTGGGTTAGGGGACGGGGACGGTTTAGGGTCCAGGTGAGGGTAGGACAACGGTTCAGGGTGAGCGTACGTGTGAGGGCACGGGTTAGTGTCAGCATACGGTTTAGCATTAGTGGACGGGTGAGGGGAAGGCTTTGGGGAAGGGTTAGGGTTAGGGTTCGGGTTCGGGTTAGGGTTAGGGTTAGGGGACGGTTTAGAGTCCAGGTGAGGGTACGACAATGGTTTATGGTGAGTGTACGTGTGAGGGCACGGGTTAGTGTCAGCGTACGGGTTAGCATTAGGGGACGGGTGAGGGTAAGGCTTCGCGGAAGGGTTAGGGTTAGGTTTCGGGCTAGGGTTAGGGTTAGAGGACGGGGAAGGTTTAGGGTCCAGGTGAGTGTACGACAAAGGTTTAGGGTGAGCGTACGTGTGAGGGCACGGGTTAGTGTCAGCGTACGGGTTAGCATTAGGGGACGGGTGAGGGTAAGGCTTCGGGGAAGGGTTAGGGTTAGGGTTCGGGCTAGGGTTGGGTTAGTGGACGGGGATGGTTTAGGGTCCAGGTGAGGGTACGAAAACGGTTTAGGTTGAGTGTAAGTGTGAGAGCACGGGTTAGTGTCAGCGTACGGGTTAGCATTAGGGGATGGGTGAGGGTAAGGCTTCGGGAAAGGTTTAGGGTTAGGGTTCGGGCTAGGGTTAGGGTTAGGGGACGGGGACGGTTTAGCGTCCAGGTGAGGATACGAGAACGGTTTAGGGTGAGCGTAGGTGTGAGGGCACGGGTTAGTGTCAGCGTACGGGATAGCATTAGGGGACGGATGACGGGAAGGCTTTGGGGAAGGGTTAGGGTTAGGGTTCAGGATAGTGTTAGGGTTAGGGGACAGGGAGAGTTTAGGGTCCAGGTGAGGGTGGACAGTGGTTTAGGGTGAGCGTAGGTGTGAGGGCACGGGTTAGTGTCAGCGTACGGTTTAGCATTAGGGGACAGGTGAGGGGAAGACTTCGGGGAAGGGTAAGGGTTAGGGTTCAGGCTAGGGTTAGGGTTAGGGGACGGGAACGGTTTAGCGTCCAGGTGAGTGTACGACAGCGGTTTAGGGTGAGCGTACGTGTGAGGGCACGGGTTAGTGTCAGCGTACGGGTTAGCATCACGGGACGGGTGAGTGGAAGGCTTCGGGGAAGGTTAGGGTTAGGATTCGGGCTAGGGTTAGGGTTAGGGGACGGGGACGGTTTAGGGTCCAGATGAGGGTACGACAACAGTTTAGGGTGAGCGTACGTGTGAAGGCACGGGTTAGTGTCAGCGTACGGGTTAGCATTAGGGGACGGGTGAGGTGAAGGCTTCGGGGAAGGGTTAGAGTTCGGGTTCGGGCTCGGGTTAGGGTTAGGGGACGGGGACGGTTTAGGGTCCAGGTGAGGGTACGACAACGGTTTAGGGTGAGCGTACGTGTGAGGGCACTGGTTAGTGTCAGCGTACGGGTTAGCATTAGGGGACGGGTGAGGGTAAGGCTTCGGGAAAGGGTTAGGATTAGGGTTCGGACTAGGGTTAGGGTTAGGGGACGGGGACGGTTTAGGGTCCAGTTGAGGGTAGGAGAACGGTTTAGGGTGAGCGTACGTGTGAGGGCACGGGTTAGTGTCAGCATATGGGTTACCATTAGTGAACGGGTGAGCGTAAGGCTTCGGGGATGGGTTAGGGTTAGGGTTCGGGCTAGGGTTAGGGTTAGGGGACGGGGACGGTTTAGGTTCCAGGTGAGGGTACATCAACAGTTTAGGATGAGAGTACGTGTGAGGGCACGGGTTAGTGTCAGCGTACGGGTTAGCATTTGGGGACGGGTGAGGGGAAGGCTTCGGTGAAGGGTTATGGTCCGGGTTCAGGCTAAAGTTAGGGTTAGGGGAGGTGGACGGTTTAAGGTCCAGGTGAGGGTACGACAACGGTTTACGGTGAGCGTACGTCTCAGGACACGGGATACTGTCAGCGTTCGGGTTAGTATTACGGGACGGTGAGGGGAAGGCTTCGGGGAAGGGTTAGGGTTAGGGTTCGGGCTAGGGTTAGGGTTAGGGGACGGGGACTGTTTAGGGTCCAGGTGAGGGTACGACAACGGTTTAGGGTGAGTGTACGTGTGAGGGCACGGGTTAGTGTCAGCGTACGGGTTAGAATAAGGGAACGGGTGAGGGGAAGGCTTCGGGGAAGTGTTAGGGTTAGGGTTTGGGGTAGGGTTAGGGGACGAGGACGGGGACGGTTTAGGGTCCAGGTGAGGGTACGACAACGGTTTAGGGTGAGCGTACGTGTGAGGGCACGGGTTAGTGTCAATGTACGGTGTGGCATTAGGGGACGGGTGAGGGGAAGGCTTCGGGTAGTGTTAGGGTTAGGGTTTGGGCTAGGGTTAGAGTTATGGGACGGGGACGGTTTAGAGTTCAGGTGAAGGTACGACAACGGTTTAGGGTAGGCATACGCGTGAGGGCACGGGTTAGTGTCAGCGTACGGGTTAGCATCAGGGGACCGGTGAAGGGAAGGCTTCGGAGAAGGGTTAGGGTTAGGTTTCGGGCTAGGGTTAGGGTTAGGGGATGGGGACGGTTTACGGTCCAGGTGAGTGTATGACAACGGTTTAGGGTGAGCATACGTGTGAGGACACGGGTTAGTGTCAGAGTACGGGTTAGCATTAGGGGAAGGGTGAGGGTAAGGCTTCGCGGAAGGGTTACGGTTAGTGTTCGGGGTAGGGTTAGGGTTAGGGGACGGAGACGGTTTAGGGTCCAGGTGAGGGAAGGACAACGGTTTATGGTGAGCGTACGTGTGAGGGCACGGGTTAGTGTCAGCGTACGGTTTAGCATTAGGGGACGGGTGAGGGTAAAGCTTCGGGGAAGTGTTAGGGTTAGGGTTCGGGCTAGGGTTAGGGTTAGGGGATGGGGATGGTTTATGGTCCAGGTGCGGGTACGACAACGGTTTAGGGTGAGCGTAAATGTGAGGGCACGGGTTAGTGTCAGCGTACGGAGTAGCATTAGGGGTCGGGTGAGGGTAAGGCTTCGGGGAAGGGTCAGGGTTAGGGTTCGGGCTATGGTTAGGGTTAGGGGACGGGGACGGTTTAGGGTCCAGGCGAGGGTACGACAACGGATTAGGGTGAGCGTACGTGTGAGGGCACGGGTTAGTGTCAGCGTACGGGTTAGCATTAGGGGACGTGTGAGAGTAAGGCTTCGGGGAAGGGTTAGGTTTAGGGTTCGGGCTAGAGTTACGGTTAGGGGACGGGGACGGTTTAGGGTCCAGGTGAGGGTACGACAACGGTTTAGGGTGAGCGTACATGTGAAGGCACGGGTTAGTGTCAGTGTACGGGTTAGCCTTAGGGGACGGGTGAAGGGAAGGCTTTGGGAAAGGTTTAGTGTTAGGGTTCGGGCTAGGGTTAGGGTTAGGGGACGGTGACGGTTTAGGGTCCAGGTGAGGATACGACAACGGTTTAGGGTGAGCGTACGTGTGAGGGCACGGGTTAGTGTCAGCGTACGGGTTAGCATTAGGGGACAGGTGAGGGGAAGGATTCGGGGAAGGGTAAGGGTTAGGGTACAGGTTAGGGTTAGGGTTAGGGGACGGGAACGGTTTAGCGTCCAGGTGAGTGTACGACAGCGGTTTAGGGTGAGCGTACGTGTGAGGGCACAGGTTAGTGTCAGCGTACGGGTTAGCATTAGGGGACGGGTGAGGTGAAGGCTTCGGGGAAGGGTTAGAGTTCGGGTTCGGGCTAGGGTTAGGGTTAGGGGACGGGGACGGTTTAGGGTCCAGGTGAGGGTACGACAACGGTTTAGGGTGAGCGTACGTGTGAGGGCACTGGTTAGTGTTAGCGTACGTGTTAGCATTAAGGGACGGGTGAGGGTAAGGCTTCGGGGAAGGGTTAGGATTAGGGTTCGGACTAGGGTTAGGGTTAGGGGATGGGGACGGTTTAGGGTCCAGTTGAGGGTAAGAGAACGGATTAGGGTGAGCGTACGTGTGAGGGTAAGGGTTAGTGTCAGCGTACGGATTAGCATTAGTGGCTGGGTTAGGGTAACGCTTCGGGGCAGGGTTAGGGTTAGGGTTCGGGCTAGGGTTAGGGTTAGGGGCCGGGGCCAGTTTAGGGTCAAGGTGAGGGTACGACAACGGTTTAGGGTGAGCTTACGTGTGAGGGCACGGGTTAGTGTCAGCGTATGGGTTAGCATTAGGGGACGGGTGAGGGTAAGGCTTCGGGGATGGGTTAGGGTTAGGGGTGGGCTAGGGTTAGGGTTAGGGGATGGGGACGGTTTAGGTTCCAGGTGAGGGTACATCAACGGCTTAGGGTGAGCGTACGTGTGAGGGCACGGGTTAGTGTCAGCGTATGGGTTAGCATTTGGGGACGGGTGAGGGGAAGGCTTCGGTGAAGGGTTATGGTTCGGGTTCAGGCTAAAGTTAGGGCTAGGGGAGGTGGACGGTTTAAGGTCCAGGTGAGGGTACGACAACGGTTTACGGTGAGCGTACGTCTCAGGACACGGGATAGTGTCAGCGTTCGGGTTAGCATTAGGGGATGGGTGAGTGGAGGGCATAGGGCAAGTGTTAGGGTTAGGGTTCGGGCTAGGGTTAGGGTTAGGGGACGGGGACGGTTTAGGGTCCAGGTGAGGGTACGGCAATGGTTTAGGGTGAGCGTACGTGTGAGGGCACGGGTTAGTGTCAGCGTACGGGTTAGCAATAGGGGACGGGTGAGCGGAAGGCTTCAGGGAAGAGTTAGGGTTAGGGTTGGGCTAGGGTTAGGGTTAGGGTTAGGGGACGGGGACGGTTTAGGTTCTAGGTGAGGGTACGACAACGGTTTAGGGTGAGCGTACGTGTGAGGGCACGGGTTAGTGTCAGCGTACAGGTTAACATTAGGGGACGAGTAAGGTAAGGCTTCGGGGAAGGTTTAGGTTTCGGGTAGGGTTAGGGTTAGGGGACGGGGACGGTTTAGGGTCCAGGTGAGGGTAGGACTACGGTTTACGGTGAGGGTACGTATGAGGGTACGGGTTAGTGTCAGCGTATGGGTTAGCATTAGGGGATGGGTGAGTGGAAGGCATAGGGCAAGTGTTAGGGTTAGGGTTCGGGCTAGGGTTAGGGTTAGGGGACGGGGACGGTTTAGGGTCCAGGTGAGGGTACGGCAATGGTTTAGGGTGAGCGTACGTGTGAGGGCACGGGTTAGTGTCAGCGTACGGGTTAGCATTATGGGACGGGTGAGGGTAAGGCTTCGGGGAAAGGTTAGGGTTAGGGTTGGGGCTAAGGTTAGTGTTAGGGGAAGGGGACGGTTTAGAGTCCAGGTGAGTGTACGTCAACGGTTTAGGGTGAGCGTACGTGTGAGGGCACGTGTTAGTGTCAGCGTACGGGTTAGCATTACGGGACGGGTGAGAGGAATGCTTCTGGGAAGGGTTAGGGTTACGGTTCGGGCTAGGGTTAGTGTTAGGGGACGGGGACGGCTTAGGGTCCAGGTGAGGGTACGACAACCCTTTAGAGGGAGCGTACGTGTGAGGGCGCAGGTTAGTGTTAGCGTACGGGTTAGGATTAGGGGACAGGTGAGGGTCAGGCATCGGGAAGGTTTAGGGTTAGGGTTCGGGCTAGGGTTAGGGTTAGGGGACGGGGACGGCTAAGGGTCCAGGTGAGGGTACGACAACGCTTTAGGGGGAGCGTACGTGTGAGGGCGCAGGTTAGTGTTAGCGTACGGGTTAGGATTAGGGGACAGGTGAGGGTCAGGCATCGGGAAGGTTTAGGGTTAGGGTTCGGGCTAGGGTTAGGGTTAGGGGACGGGGACGGCTAAGGGTCCAGGTGAGGGTACGACAACGCTTTAGGGGGAGCGTACGTGTGAGGGCGCGGTTTAATGTTAGCGTACGGGTTAGGATTAGGGGACGGGTGAGGGTCAGGCTTCGGGGAAGGGTTAGGGTTAGGGTTCGGGCTAGGGTTACGGTTAGGGGACGGGGACAGTTTAGGGTCCAGGTGAGGGTACGACAACGCTTTAGGGGGAGCGTACGTGTGAGGGCGCGGGTTAGTGTTAGCGTACGGGTTAGGATTAGGGGACGGGTGAGGGTCAGGCTTCGGGGAAGTGTTAGGGTTAGTGTTCGGGCTAGGGTTAGGGTTAGGGGACGGGGACGGTTTTGGGTTCAGGTGAGGGTACGACAACGCTTTAGGGGGAGTGTACGTGTGAGGGCGCGTGTTAGTGTTAGCGTACGGGTTAGGATTAGGGGACGGGTGAGGGTCAGGCTTTGGGGAAGGGTTAGAGTTAGGGTTCGGGCTAGGGTTAGGTTTAGGGAACGGGGAGGGTTTAGGGTCCAGGTGAGGGTACGACAACGCTTTAGGGGGAGCGTACGTGTAAGGGCGCGGGTTAGTGTTAGCGTACGGGTTAGGATGAGGGGACGAGTGAGGGTGAGGCTTCGGGGAAGGTTTAGGGTTAGGGTTCGGGCTAGGGTTAGGGTTAGGGGACGGGGAGGGATTTGAGTCCAGGTGAGGGTAGGACAACGCTTTAGGGGGAGCGTACGTGTGAGGGCGCGGGTTAGTGTTAGCGTACGGGTTAGGATTAGGGGACGGGTGAGGGTCAGGCTTCGGGGAAGGGTTAAGGTTAGGGTTCGGGCTAGGGTTAGGGTTAGGGGACGGGGAGGGTTTAGGGTCCAGGTGAGGGTACGACAACGCTTTAGGGAGAGCGTACATGTGAGGGCGCGGGTTAGTGTTAGCGTACGGGTTAGGATTAGGGGACGGGTGAGGGTCAGGCTTCGGGGAAGGGTTAGGTTTAGGGTTCGGGCTACGGTTAGGGTTAGGGGACGGGGAGGGTTTAGGGTCCATGTGAGGGTACGACAACGCTTTAGGGGGAGCGTACGTGTGAGGGCGCGGGTTAGTGTTAGCGTACGGGTTAGGATTAGGGGACAGGTGAGGGTCAGGCTTCGGGGAAGTGTTAGGGTTAGGGTTCGGGCTAGCGTTAGTGTTAGGGGTCGGGGAGGGTTTAGGGTCCAGGTGAGGGTACGACAACGCTTTAGGGGGAGCGTACGTGTGAGGGCGCGGGTTAGTGTTAGCGTATGGGTTAGGATTAGGGGACGGGTGAGGGTCAGGCTTCGGGGAAGGGTTAGGGTTAGGGTTCGGGCTAGGGTTAGGGTTAGGGGACGGGGACGGTTTAGGGTCAAGGTGACGGTACGACAACGGATTAGGGAGAGCGTACGTGTGAGGGCATGGTTTAGTTTTAGCGTACGGGTTAGGAGTAGGGGACGGGTGAGGGTCAGGCTTCGGGGAAGCGTTAGGGTTAGGGTTCGGACTAGGGTTAGGGGACGGGGACGGTTTAGGGTCCAGGTGACGGTACGACAACGCTTTAGGGGAGCGTACGTGTGAGGGCGCGGGTTAGTGTTAGCGTACTGTTTAGGATTAGGGGACGGGTGAGGGTCAGGCTTCGGGGAAGGGTTAGGGTTAGGGGACGGGGACAGTTAGGGTCCAGGTGAGGGTACGACAACGCTTTAGGGGGAGCGTACGTGTGAGGGCGCGGGTTAGTGTTAGCGTACGGGTTAGGATTAGGGGACGGGTGAGGGTCAGGCTTCGGGTAAGGGTTAGGGTTAGGGTTCGGGCTAGGGTTAGGGTTAGGGGACGGGGATGGTTTAGGGTCCAGGTGAGGGTACGACAACGTTTTAGGGGGAGCGTACGTGTGAGGGCGCGGGTTAGTGTTAGCGTACGGGTTAGGATTAGGGGACGGGTGAGGGTCAGGCTTTGGGGAAGGGTTAGGGTTTGGGTTCGGGCTAGGGTTAGGGTTAGGGGACGGGGACGGTTTAGGGTCCAGGTGAGGGTACGACAACGCTTTAGGGGGAGCGTACGTGTGAGGGCGCGGGTTAGTGTTAGCGTACGGGTTAGGATTAGGGGACGGGTGAGGGTCAGGCTTTAGGGAAGTGTTAGGGTTAGGGTTCGGGCTAGGGTTAGGTTTAGGGGACGGGGACGGTTTAGGGTCCAGGTGAGGGTACGACAACACTTTAGGGGGAGCATACGTGTGAGGGCGCAGGTTAGTGTTAGCGTACGGGTTAGGATTAGGGGACGGGTGAGGGTCAGGCTTCGGGGAAATGTTAGGGTTAGTGTTCGGGCTAGGGTTAGGGTTAGGGGACGGGGAGGGTTTAGGGTCCAGGTGAGGGTACGACAACGCTTTAGGTGGAGCGTACGTGTGAAGGCGTGGGTTAGTGTTAGCGTACGGTTTAGGATTAGGGGACGGGTGAGGGTCAGGCTTCGGGGAAGGGTTAGGGTTAGAGTTCGGGCTAGGGTTAGGGGATGGGGACGGTTTAGGGTCCAGGTGAGGGTAGGACAACGCTTTAGGGGGAGCGTACGTGTGAGGGCGCGGGTTCGTGTTAGCGTAAGGGTAAGGATTAGGGGACGGGTGAGGGTCAGGCTTCGGGGAAGGGTTAGGGTTAGGGTTCGGGCTAGGGTTAGGGTTAGGTTTAGGGGACGGGGAGGGTTTAGGGTCCAGGTGAGGGTACGACAACGCTTTAGGGGGAGCGTACGTGTGAGGACGTGGGTTAGTGTTAGCGTACGGGTTAGGATTAGGGGACGGGTGAGGGTCAGGCTTCGGGGAAGGTTTAGGGTTAGGGTTCGGGCTAGGGTTAGGTTTAGGGGACGGGGAGGGTTTAGGGTCCAGGTGAGGGTACGACAACGCTTTAGGGGGAGCGTACGTGTGAGGGCGTGGGTTAGTGTTAGCGTACGTGTTAGGATTAGGGGACGGGTGAGGGTCAGGCTTCGGGGAAGGGTTAGGGTTAGGGTTCGGGCTAGGGTTAGGGTTAGGGGACGGGGAGGGTTTAGGGTCCAGGTGAGGGTACGACAACGCTTTAGGGGGAGCATACGTGTGAGCGCGCGGGTCAGTGTTAGCGTACGGGTTAGGATTAGGGGACGGGTGAGGGTCAGGCTTCGGGGAAGGGTTAGGGTTAGGGTTTGGGGTAGGGTTAGGGTTAGGGGATGGGGAGGGTTTCGGGTCCAGGTGAGGGTATGACAACGCTTTAGGGGGAGCGTACGTGTGAGGGCGTGGGTTAGTGTTAGCGTACGGGTTAGGATTAGGGGACGGGTGAGGGTCAGGCTTCGGGGAAGGTTTAGGGTTAGGGTTCGGGCTAGGGTTAGGGTTAGGGGACGGGGAGGGTTTAGGGTCCAGTTGAGGGTACGACAACGCTTTAGGGTGAGCGTACATGTGAGGGCGCGGGTTAGTGTTAGCGTACGGGTTACGATTAGGGGACGGGTGAGGGTCAGGCTTCGGGGAAGGGTTAGGGTTAGTGTTCGGGCTAGGGTTAGCGTTAGGGGACGGGGACGGTTTAGGGTCCAGGTGACGGTACGACAACGCTTTAGGGAGAGCGTACGTATGAGGGCGTGGGTTAGTGTTAGCGTACGGGTTAGGATTAGGGGACGGGTGAGGGTCAGGCTTCGGGGAAGGGTTAGGGTTAGGGTTCGGGCTAGGGTTAGGTTTAGGGGACGGGGAGGGTTTCGGGTCCAGGTGAGGGTACGACAACGCTTTAGGGGGAGCGTACGTGTGAGGGCGCGGGTTAGTGTTAGCGTACGGGTTAGGATTAGGGGACGGGTGAGGGTCAGGCTTCGGGGAAGGGTTAGGGTTAGGGTTCGGGCTAGGGTTAGGGTTAGGGGACGGGGAGGGTTTAGGGTCCAGTTGAGGGTACGACAACGCTTTAGGGGGAGCGTACGTGTGAGGGCGCCGGTTAGTGTTAGCGTACGGGTTAGGATTAGGGGACGGGTGAGGGTCAGGCTTCGGGGAAGGGTTAGGGTTAGGGTTCGGGCTAGGGTTAGGGTTAGGGGACGGGGACGGTTTAGGGTCCAGGTGACGGTACGACAACGCTTTAGGGGGAGCGTACGTGTGAGGGCGCGGGTTAGTGTTAGCGTACGGGTTAGGATTAGGGGACGGGTTAGAGTCAGGCTTTGGGGAAGGGTTAGGCTTAGGGTTCGGGCTAGGGTTAGGGTTAGGGGACGGGGAGGGTTTAGGGTCCAGGTGAGGGTACGACAACGATTTAGGGGGAGCGTACGTGTGAGGGCGCGGGTTAGTGTTAGCGTACGAGTTAGGATTAGGGGACGGGTGAGGGTCAGGCTTCGGGGAAGGGTTCGGGTTAGGGTTCGGGGTAGGGTTAGGGTTAGGGGATGGGGACGGTTTAGGGTCCAGGTGAGGGTTCGACAACGCTTTAGGGGGAGCGTACGTGTGAAGGCGCGGGTTAGTGTTAGCGTACCGGTTAGGATTAGGGAACGGGTGAGGGTCAGGCTTCGGGGAAGGGTTAGGGTTAGGGTTCGGCCTAGGGTTAGGGTTAAGGGACGGGGCGGGTTTAGGGTCCAGGTGAGGGTACGACAACGCTTTAGGGGGAGCGTACGTGTGAGGGCGCGGGTTAGTGTTAGCATAAGGGTTAGGATTAGGGGACGGGTGAGGGTCAGGCTTCGGGGAAGGGTTAGGGTTAGGGTTCGGGCTAGGATTAGTGTTAGGGGACGGGGAGGATTTAGGGTCCAGGTGAGGGTACGACAACGCTTTAGGGGGAGCACCTGTGAGGGCGCGGGTTAGTGTTAGCGTACGGGTTAGGATTATGGGATGGGTGAGGGTCAGGCTTCGGGGAAGGGTTAGGGTTAGGGTTCGGGCTAGGGTTAGGGTTAGTGGATGGGGACGGTTTAGGGTCCAGGTGAGGGTACGACAACGCTTTAGGGGGAGCGTACGTGTGAGGGCGCGGGTTAGTGTTAGCGTACGGGTTAGGATTACGGGACGGGTGAGGGTCAGGCTTCAGGGAAGGGTTAGGGTTAGGGTTCGGGCTAGGGTTAGGGTTAGGGGACGGGGACGGTTTAGGGTCCAGGTGAGGGTATGACAACGCTGTAGGGGGAGCGTACGTGTGAGGGCGCGGGTTAGTGTTAGCGTACGGGTTAGGATTAGGGGACGTGTAAGGGTCAGGCTTCGGGGAAGGGTTAGGGTTAGGGTTCGGGCTAGGGTTAGGGTTAGGGGATGGGGACGGTTTAGGGTCCAGGTGAGGGTACGACAACGCTTTAGGGGGAGAGTACGTGTGAGGACGCGGGTTAGTGTTAGCGTACAGGTTAGGATTAGGGGACGGGTGAGGGACAGGCTTCGGGGAAGGGTTAGGGTTAGGGTTCGGGCTAGGGTTAGGGTTAGGGGACGGGGAAGATTTAGGGTCCAGGTGAGGGTACGACAACGCTTTAGGGGGAGCACCTGTGAGGGAGCAGGTTAGTGTTAGCGTACGGGTTAGGATTATGGGATGGGTGAGGGTCAGGCTTCGGGGAAGGGTTAGGGTTAGGGTTCGGTCTAGGGTTAGGGTTAGGGTAGGGGACGGTTTAGGGTCCAGGTGAGGGTACGACAACGCTTTAGGGGGAGCGTACGTGTGAGGGCGCGGGTTAGTGTTAGCGTACGGGTTAGGATTAGGGGACGGGTGAAAGTCAGGCTTCGGGGAAGGGTTAGGGTTAGGTTTCGGGCTAGGGTTAGGGTTAGGGGACGGGGACGGTTTAGGGTCCAGGTGAGGGTTCGACAACGCTTTAGGGGGAGCGTACGTGTGAAGGCGCGGGCTAGTGTTAGCGTACGGGTTAGGATTAGGGGACGGGTGAGGGTCAGGCTTCGGGGAAGGGTTAGGGTTAGGGTTCGGGCTAGGGTTAGGGTTAGGGGATGGGGAGAGTTTAGGGTCCAGGTGAGGGTACGACAACGCTTTAGGGGGAGCGTACGTGTGAGGGCGTGGGTTAGTGTTAGCGTACGGGTTAGGATAAGGGGACGGGTTAGGGTCAGGCTTCGGGGAAGGGTTAGGGTTAGGGTTCGGGCTAGGGTTAGGGGACGGGGACGGTTTAGGGTCCAGGTGAGGGTACGACAACGCTTTAGCGGGAGCGTACGTGTGAGGGCGCGGGATAGTGTTAGCGTACGGGTTAGGATTAGGGGACGGGTGAGGGTCAGGCTTCGGGGAAGGGTTAGGGTAAGGGTTCGGGCTAGGGATAGGGTTAGGGGATGGGGAGGGTTTAGGGTCCAGGTGAGGGTACAACAACGCTTTAGGGGGAGCGTACGTGTGAGGGCGTGGGGTAGTGTTAGCGTACGGGTTAGGATAAGGTGACGGGTTAGGGTCAGGCTTCGGGGAAGGGTTAGGGTTAGGGTTCGTGCTAGGGTTAGGGTTAGGGGACGGGGAGGGTTTAGGGTCCAGGTGAGGGTACGACAACGCTTTCGGGGGAGCGTACGTGTGAGGGCGCGGGTTAGTGTTAGCGTACGGGTTAGGATTAGGGACGGGTGAGGGTCAGGCTTCGGGGAAGGGTTAGGTTAGGGTTCGGGCTAGGGTTAGGGTTAGGGGACGGGGAGGGTTTAGGGTCCAGGTGAGGGTACGACAATGCTTTAGGGGGAGCGTACGTGTGAGGGCGCGGGTTAGTGTTAGCATACGGGTTAGGATTAGGGGACGGGTGAGGGTAAGGCTTCGGGGAAGGGTTAGGGTTAGGGTTCGTGCTAGGGTTAGGGTTAGGGGACGGGGAGGGTTTAGGGTCCAGGTGAGGGTACAACAACCCTTTAGGGGCAGCGTACATGTGAGGGCGCGGGTTAGTGTTAGCGTACGGGTTAGGATTAGGGGACGGGTGAGGGTCAGGCTTCGGGGAAGGGTTAGGGTTAGGGTTCGGGCTAGGGTTAGGGTTAGGGGACGGAGAGGGTTGAGGGTCCAGGTGACGGTACGACAACGCTTTAGGAGGAGCGTACGTGTGAGGGCGCGGGTTAGTGTTAGCGTATGGGTTAGGATTAGGGGACAGATGAGGGTCAGGCTTCGGGGAAGCGTTAGGGTTAGGGTTCGGGCTAGGGTTAGGGTTAGGGGACGGGGAGGGTTTAGGGTCCAGGTGAGGGTACGACAACGCTTTAGGGGGAGCGTACGTGTGAGGGCGCGGGTTAGTGTTAACGTACGGGTTAGGATTAGGGGACGGGTGAGGGTCAGGCTTTGGGGAAGGGTTAGGGTTAGGGTACGGGCTAGGGTTAGGGTTAGGGGACGGGGAGGGTTTAGGGTGCAGGTGAGGGTTCGACAACGCTTTAGGGGGAGCACCTGTGAGGGCGCGGGTTAGTGTTAGCATACGGGTTAGGATTAGGGGATGGGTGAGTGTCAGGCTTCGGGGAAGGGTTAGGGTTAGGGTTCGGGCTATGGTTAGGGTTCGGGGACGGGGACGGTTTAGGGTCCAGATGAGGCTACGACAAAGCTTTACGGGGAGCGTACGTGTGAGGGCGCGGGTTAGTGTTAGCGTACGGGTTAGGATTAGGGGACGGGTGAGGGTCAGGCTTCGGGGAAGGGTTAGGGCTAGTGTTCGGGCTAGGGTTAGGGTTAGGGGACAGGGATGGTTTAGGGTCCAGGTGAGGGTACGACAACGTTTTAGGGGGAGCATACGTGTGAGGGCGTGGGTTAGTGTTAGCGTACGGGTTAGGATTAGCGGACGGGTGAGGGTCAGGCTTCGGGGAAGGGTTAGGGTTAGGGTTCGGGCTAGGTTTAGTGTTAGGCGACGGGGAGGGTTGAGGGTCCAGGTGAGGGTACGACAACGCTTTAGGGGGAGCGTACGTGTGAGGGCGCGGGTTTGTGTTAGCGTACGGGTTAGGATTAGGGGACGGGTGAGTGTCAGGCTTCGGGGAAGGGTTAGGGTTAGGGTTTGGGCTAGGGTTAGGGTTAGGGGACGCGGAGGGTTTAGGGTCCAGGTGAGGGTACGACAACGCTTTAGGGGGAGCGTACGTGTGAGGGCGCAGGTTAGTGTTAGCGTACGGGTTAGGATTAGGGGACGGGTGAGGGTCAGGCTTCGGGGAAAGGTTAGGGTTAGGGTTCGGGCTAGGGTTAGGGTTAGGGGATGGGGAGGGTTTAGGGTCCAGGTGAGGGTACGACAACGCTTTAGGGGGAGCGTACGTGTGAGGGCGCAGGTTAGTGTTAGCGTACGGGTTAGGATTAGGGGACGGGTGAGGGTCAGGCTTCGGGGAAAGGTTAGGGTTAGGGTTCCGGCTAGGGTTAGGGTTAGGGGACGGGGACGGTTTAGGGTCCATGTGAGGGTACGACAACGCTTTAGGGGGAGCGTACGTGTGAGGGCGCGGGTTAGTGTTAGCGTACGGGTTAGGATTAGGGGACGGGTGAGGGTCAGGCTTCGGGGAAGGGTTAGGGTTAGGGTTCGGGCTAGGGTTAGGTTAGGGGACGGGGACGGTTCAGGGTCCAGGTGAGGGTACGACAACGCTGTAGGGGGAGCGTACGTGTGAGGGCGTGGGTTAGTGTTAGCGTACGGGTTAGGATTAGGGGACGTGTAAGGGTCAGGCTTCGGGGAAGGGTTAGGGTTTAGGGTTCGGGCTAGGGTTAGGGTTAGGGGACGGGGACGGTTTAGGGTCCAGGTGAGTGTACGACAACGTTTTAGGGGGAGAGTATGTGTGAGGGCGCGTGTTAGTGTTAGCGTACGGGTTAGGATTAGGGGACGGGTGAGGGTCAGGCTTCGGGGAAGGGTTAGGGTTAGGGTTCGGGCTAGGGTTAGGGGACGGGGACGGTTTAGGGTTCAGGTGAGGGTATGACACGCTTTAGGGGGAGAGTACGTGTGAGGACGCAGGTTAGTGTTAGCGTACGGGTTAGGATTAGGGGACGGGTGAGGGTCAGGCTTCGGGGAAGGGTTAGGGTTAGGGTTCGGGCTAGGGTTAGGGTTAGGGGACGGGGAGGGTTTAGGGTCCAGGTGAGGGTACGACAACGCTTTAGGGGGAGCGTACGTGTGAGGGCGTGGGTTACTGTTAGCGTACGGGTTAGGATTAGGGGACGGGTGAGGGTCAGGCTTCGGGGAAGGGTTAGGTTAGGGTTCGGGCTAGGGTTAGGGTTAGGGGACGGGGCGGGTTTAGGGTCCAGGTGAGGGTACGACAACGCTTTAGGGGGACCGTACGTGTGAGGGCGCGGGTTAGTGTTAGCATACAGGTTAGGATTAGGGGACGGGTGAGGCTAAGGCTTCGGGGAAGAGTTAGGGTTAGGGTTCGGGCTAGGGTTAGGGTTAGGGGACGGGGAGGGTTTAGGGTCCAGGAGAGGGTACGACAACGTTTTAGGGGCAGCGTACGTGTGAGGGCGCGGGTTAGTGTTAGCGTACGGGTTAGGATTAGGGGACGGGTGAGTGTCAGGCTTCGGGGAAGGGTTAGGGTTAGGGTTCGGGCTAGGGTTAGGGTTAGGGGACGGAGAGGGTTGAGGGTCCAGGTGAGGGTACGACAACGCTTTAGGGGGAGCGTACGTGTGAGGGCGCGGGTTAGTGTTAGCGTACGGGTTAGGATTAGGGGACGGGTGAGGGTCAGGCTTCGGGGAAGGGTTAGGGTTAGGGTTCGGGCTAGGGTTAGGGTTAGGGGACGGGGAGGGTTTAGGGTCCAGGTGAGGGTACGACAACGCTTTAGGGGGAGCGTACGTGTGAAGGCGCGGGTTAGTGTTAGCGTACGGGTTAGGATTAGGGGACGGGTGAGGGTCAGGCTTCGGGGAAGGGTTAGGGTTAGGGTTCGGGCTAGGGTTAGGGTTAGGGGACGGGGAGGATTTAGGGTCCAGGTGAGGGTACGACAGCGCTTTAGGGGGAGCACCTGTGAGGGCGCGGGTTAGTGTTAGCGTACGGGTTAGGATTATGGGATGGGTGAGGGTCAGGCTTCGAGGAAGGGTTAGGGTTAGGGTTCGGGCTAGGGTTAGGGTTAGGGGATGGGGACGGTTTAGGGTCCAGGTGAGGGTACGACAACGCTTTAGGGGGAGCGTACGTGTGAGGGCGCGGGTTAGTGTTAGCGTACGGCTTAGGATTACGGGACGGGTGAGGGTCAGGCTTCAGGGATGGGTTAGGATTAGGGTTCGGGCTAGGGTTAGGGTTAGGGGACGGGGACAGTATAGGGTCCAGGTGAGGGTACGACAACGCTGTAGGGGGAGCGTACGTGTGAGGGCGCGGGTTAGTGTTAGCGTACGGGTTAGGATTAGGGGACGTGTAAGGGTCAGGCTTCGGGGAAGGGTTAGGGTTAGGGTTCGGGCTCGGGTTAGGGTTAGGGGATGGGGACGGTTTAGGGTCCAGGTGAGGGTACGACAACGCTTTAGGGGGAGCGTACGTGTGAGGGCGCGGGTTAGTGTTAGCGTATGGGTTAGGATTAGGGGACGGGTGAGGGTCAGGCTTCGGGGAAGGGTTAGGGTTAGGGTTCGGGCTAGGGTTAGGGTTAGGGGACGGGGAGGATTTAGGGTCCAGGTGAGGGTACGACAACGCTTTAGGGGGAGCACCTGTGAGGGCGTGGGTTAGTGTTAGCGTACGGGTTAGGATTATGGGATGGGTGAGGGTCAGGCTTCGGGGAAGGGTTAGGGTTAGGGTTCGGGCTAGGGTTAGGGTTAGGGGATGGGGACGGTTTAGGGTCCAGGTGAGGGTACGACAACGCTTTCGGGGGAGCGTACGTGTGAGGGCGCGGGTTAGTGTTAGCGTACGGGTTAGGATTAGGGGACGGGTGAGGGTCAGGCTTCGGGGAAGGGTTAGGGTTAGGGTTCGGGCTAGGGTTAGGGTTAGGGGACGGAGAGGGTTGAGGGTCCAGGTGAGGGTACGACAACGCTTTAGGGGGAGCGTACGTGTGAGGGCGCGGGTTAGTGTTAGCGTACGGGTTAGGATTAGGGGACGGGTGAGGGTCAGGCTTCGGGGAAGGGTTAGGGTTAGGGTTCGGGCTAGGGTTAGGGTTAGGGGAAGGGGAGGGTTTAGGGTCCAGGTGAGGGTACGACAACGCTTTAGGGGGAGCGTACGTGTGAAGGCGCGGGTTAGTGTTAGCGTACGGGTTAGGATTAGGGGACGTGTGAGGGTCAGGCTTCGGGGAAGGGTTAGGGTTAGGGTTCGGGCTAGGGTTAGGGTTAGGGGACGGGGAGGATTTAGGGTCCAGGTGAGGGTACGACAGCGCTTTAGGGGGAGCACCTGTGAGGGCGCGGGTTAGTGTTAGCGTACGGGTTAGGATTATGGGATGGGTGAGGGTCAGGCTTCGGGGAAGGGTTAGGGTTAGGGTTCGGGCTAGGGTTAGGGTTAGGGGATGGGGACGGTTTAGGGTCCAGCTGAGGGTACGACAACGCTTTAGGGGGAGCGTACGTGTGAGGGCGCGGGTTAGTGTTAGCGTACGGGTTAGGATTAGGGGACGGGTGAGGGTCAGGCTTCGGGGAAGGTTTAGGGTTATGGTTCGGGCTAGGGTTAGGGTTAGGGGACGGGGAGGGTTTAGGGTCCAGGTGAGGGTACGACAACACTTTAGGGGGAGCGTACGTGTGAGGGCGCGGGTTAGTGTTAGCGTACCGGTTAGGATTAGGGGACAGGTGAGGGTCAGGCTTCGGGGAAGGGTTAGGGTTAGGGTTCGGGCTAGGGTTAGGGTTAGGGGACGGGGAGGGTTTAGGGTCCAGGTGAGGGTACGACAACGCTTTAGGGGGAGCGTACGTGTGAGGGCGCGGGTTACTGTTAGCGTACGGGTTAGGATTAGGGGACGGGTGAGGGTCAGGCTTCGGGGAAGGGTTAGGTTAGGGTTCGGGCTAGGTTTAGGGTTAGGGGACGGGGCGGGTTTAGGGTCCAGGTGAGGGTACGACAACGCTTTAGGGGGACCGTACGTGTGAGGGCGCGGGTTAGTGTTAGCATACGGGTTAGGATTAGGGGACGGGTGAGGCTAAGGCTTCGGGGAAGAGTTAGGGTTAGGGTTCGGGCTAGGGTTAGGGTTAGGGGACGGGGAGGGTTTAGGGTCCAGGAGAGGGTACGACAACGTTTTAGGGGCAGCGTACGTGTGAGGGCGCGGGTTAGTGTTAGCGTACGGGTTAGGATTAGGGGACGGGTGAGTGTCAGGCTTCGGGGAAGGGTTAGGGTTAGGGTTCGGGCTAGGGTTAGGGTTAGGGGACGGAGAGGGTTGAGGGTCCAGGTGAGGGTACGACAACGCTTTAGGGGGAGCGTACGTGTGAGGGCGCGGGTTAGTGTTAGCGTACGGGTTAGGATTAGGGGACGGGTGAGGGTCAGGCTTCGGGGAAGGGTTAGGGTTAGGGTTCGGGCTAGGGTTAGGGTTAGGGGACGGGGAGGGTTTAGGGTCCAGGTGAGGGTACGACAACGCTTTAGGGGGAGCGTACGTGTGAAGGCGCGGGTTAGTGTTAGCGTACGGGTTAGGATTAGGGGACGGGTGAGGGTCAGGCTTCGGGGAAGGGTTAGGGTTAGGGTTCGGGCTAGGGTTAGGGTTAGGGGACGGGGAGGATTTAGGGTCCAGGTGAGGGTACGACAGCGCTTTAGGGGGAGCACCTGTGAGGGCGCGGGTTAGTGTTAGCGTACGGGTTAGGATTATGGGATGGGTGAGGGTCAGGCTTCGGGGAAGGGTTAGGGTTAGGGTTCGGGCTAGGGTTAGGGTTAGGGGATGGGGACGGTTTAGGGTCCAGGTGAGGGTACGACAACGCTTTAGGGGGAGCGTACGTGTGAGGGCGCGGGTTAGTGTTAGCGTACGGGTTAGGATTACGGGACGGGTGAGGGTCAGGCTTCGGGGAAGGGTTAGGGTTAGGGTTCGGGCTAGGGTTAGGGTTAGGGGACGGGGGCGGTTTAGGGTTCAGGTGACGGTACGACAACGCTTTAGGGAGAGCGTACGTGTGAGGGCATTGGTTAGTGTTAGCGTACGGGTTAGGATTAGGGGACGGGTGAGGGTCAGGCTTCGGGGAAGGGTTAGGGTTAGGGTTCGGGCTATGGTTAGGGTTAGGGGATGGGGAGGGTTTAGGGTCCAGGTGAGGGTACGACAACGCTTTATGGGGAGCGTACGTGTGAGGGCGCGTGTTAGTGTTAGCGTACGGGTTAGGATTAGGGGACGGGTGAGGGTCAGGCTTCGGGGAAGTGTTAGGGTTAGGGTTCGGGCTAGGGTTAGGGTTAGGGGACGGGGAGGGTTTAGGGTCCAGGTGAGGGTACGACAACGCTTTAGGGGGAGTGTACGTGTGAGGGCGCGTGTTAGTGTTAGCGTACGGGTTAGGATTAGGGGACGGGTGACGGTCAGGCTTCGGGGAAGGGTTAGGTTTAGGGTTCGGGCTAGGGTTAGAGTTAGGGGACGGGGACGGTTTAGGGTCCAGGTGAGGGTACGACAACGCTTTAGGGGGAGCGTACGTGTGAGGGCGCGGGTTAGTGTTAGCGTATGGGTTAGGATTAGGGGACGGGTGAGGGTCAGGCTTCGGGGAAGGGTTAGGGTTAGGGTTCGGGCTAGGGTTAGGGTTAGGGGACGGGGAGGATTTAGGGTCCAGGTGAGGGTACGACAACGCTTTAGGGGGAGCACCTGTGAGGGCGTGGGTTAGTGTTAGCGTACGGGTTAGGATTATGGGATGGGTGAGGGTCAGGCTTCGGGGAAGGGTTAGGGTTAGGGTTCGGGCTAGGGTTAGGGTTAGGGGATGGGGACGGTTTAGGGTCCAGGTGAGGGTACGACAACGCTTTCGGGGGAGCGTACGTGTGAGGGCGCGGGTTAGTGTTAGCGTACGGGTTAGGATTACGGGACGGGTGAGGGTCAGGCTTCAGGGATGGGTTAGGGTTAGGGTTCGGGCTAGGGTTAGGGTTAGGGGACGGGGACGGTTTAGGGTCCAGGTGAGGGTACGACAACGCTGTAGGGGGAGCGTACGTGTGAGGGCGCGGGTTAGTGTTAGCGTACGGGTTAGGTTTAGGGGACGTGTAAGGGTCAGGCTTCGGGGAAGGGTTAGGGTTAGGGTTCCGGCTAGGGTTAGGGTTAGGGGATGGGGACGGTTTAGGGTCCAGTTGAGGGTACGACAACGCTTTAGGTGGAGCGTACGTGTGAGGGCGCGGGTTAGTGTTAGCGTACGGGTTAGGATTAGGGGACGGGTGAGGGTCAGGCTTCGGGGAAGGGTTAGGGTTAGGGTACGGGATAGGGTTAGGTTTAGGGGACGGGGAGGCTTTAGGGTCCAGCTGAGGGTACGACAACGCTTTAGGGGGAGCGTATGTGTGAGGGCGCGGGTTAGTGTTAGTGTACGGGTTAGGATTAAGGGACGGGTGAGTGTCAGGCTTCGGGGAAGGGTTAGGGTTAGGGTTCGGGCTAGGGTTAGGTTTAGGGGACGGGGAGGATTTAGGGTCCAGGTGAGGGTACGACAACGCTTTAGGGGGAGCACCTGTGAGGGCGTGGGTTAGTGTTACCGTACGGGTTAGGATTATGGGATGGGTGAGGGTCAGGCTTCGGGGAAGGGTTAGGGTTAGGGTTCGGGCTAGGGTTAGGGTTAGGGGATGGGGACGGTTTAGGGTCCAGGTGAGGGTATGACAACACTTTAGGGGGAGCGTACGTGTGAGGGCGCGGGTTAGTGTTAGCGTACGGTTTAGGATTAGGGGACGGGTGAGGGTTAGGCTTCGGGGAAGGGTTAGGGTTAGGGTTCGGGCTAGGGTTAGGGTTAGGCGACGGGGAGAGTTGAGGGTCCAGGTGAGGGTACGACAACACTTTAGGGGGAGCGTACGTGTGAGGGCCCGGGTTTGTGTTAGCGTATGGGTTAGGATTAGGGGACGGGTGAGGGTCAGGCTTCGGGGAAGGGTTAGGGTTAGGGTTCGGGCTAGGGTTAGGGTTAGGGGACGGGGAGGGTTTAGGGTCCAGGTCAGGGTACGACAACACTTTAGGGGGAGCGTACGTGTGAGGGCGCGGGTTAGTGTTAGCGTACGGGTTAGGATTAGGGGACGGGTGAGGTTCAGGCTTCGGGGAAGGGTTAGGGTTAGGGTTCGGGCTACGGTTAGGGTTAGGGGACGGGGAGGGTTTAGGGTCCAGGTGAGGGTACGACAACGTTTTAGGGGGAGTGTACGTGTGAGGGCGCGGGTTAGTGTTAGCGTACGGGTTAGGATTAGGGGACGGGTGAGGGTCAGGCTTCAGGTTAGGGTTAGGGTTAGGTTTTGGGCTAGGGTTAGGGTTAGGGGACGGGGAGGGTTTAGGGTCCAGGTGAGGGTACGACAACGCTTTAGGGGGAGCGTACGTGTGAGGGCGTGGGTTAGTGTTAGCGTACGGGTTCGGATTAGGGGACGGGTGAGCGTCAGGCTTCGGGGAAGGGTTAGGGTTAGGGTTCGGGCTAGGGTTAGGGTTAGGGGATGGGGAGGGTTCAGTGTCCAGGTGAGGGTACGACAACGCTTTAGGGGGAGCGTACGTGTGAGGGCGCGGGTTAGTGTTAGCGTACGGGTTAGGATTAGGGGAAGGGTGAAAGTCAGGCTTCGGGGAAGTGTTAGAGTTAGGGTTCGGGCTAGCGTTAGGGTTAGGGGATGGGGACGGTTTAGAGTCCAGGTGAGGGTACGACAACGCTTTAGGGGAAGCGTACGTGTGAGGGCGCGGGTTAGTGTTAGCGTACGGGTTAGGATTAGGGGACGGGTGAGGGTCAGGCTTCGAAGAAGGGTTAGGGTTAGGTTTCTGGCTAGGGTTAGGGTTAGGGGACGGGGAGGGTTTAAGGTCCAGGTGAGGGTACGACAACGCTTTAGGTGGAGCGTACGTGTGAGGGCGCGGGTTAGTGTTAGCATACGGGTTAGGACTAGGGGACGGGTGAGGGTCAGGCTTCGGGGAAGGGTTAGGGTTAGGGTTCGGGCTAGGGTTAGGGTTAGGGGATGGGGACGGTTTAGGGTCCAGGTGAGGGTACGACAACGCTTTAGGGGAAGCGTACGTGTGAGGGCGCGGGTTAGTGTTAGCGTACGGGTTAGGATTAGGGGACGGGTGAGGGTCAGGCTTCGGGGAAGGGTTAGGGTTAGGGTTCGGGCTAGGGTTAGGGTTAGGGGACGGGGAGGGTTTAGGGTCCAGGTGAGGGTACGACAACGCTTTAGGGGGAGCGTACGTGTGAGGGAGCGGGTTAGTGTTAGCGTACGGGTTAGGATTAGGGGACGGCTCAGGGTCAGGCTTCGGGGAAGGGTTAGGGTTAGGGTTCGGGCTAGGGTTAGGGTTAGGGGACGGGGGCGGTTTAGGGTTCAGGTGACGGTACGACAACGCTTTAGGGAGAGCGTACGTGTGAGGGCATTGGTTAGTGTTAGCGTACGGGTTAGGATTAGGGGACGGGTGAGGGTCAGGCTTCGGGGAAGGGTTAGGGTTAGGGTTCGGGCTATGGTTAGGGTTAGGGGATGGGGAGGGTTTAGGGTCCAGGTGAGGGTACGACAACGCTTTATGGGGAGCGTACGTGTGAGGGCGCGTGTTAGTGTTAGCGTACGGGTTAGGATTAGGGGACGGGTGAGGGTCAGGCTTCGGGGAAGTGTTAGGGTTAGGGTTCGGGCTAGGGTTAGGGTTAGGGGACGGGGAGGGTTTAGGGTCCAGGTGAGGGTACGACAACGCTTTAGGGGGAGTGTACGTGTGAGGGCGCGTGTTAGTGTTAGCGTACGGGTTAGGATTAGGGGACGGGTGACGGTCAGGCTTCGGGGAAGGGTTAGGGTTAGGGTTCGGGCTAGGGTTAGGGTTAGGGGACGGGGACGGTTTAGGGTCCAGGTGAGGGTACGACAACGCTTCAGGGGGAGCGTACATGTGAGGGCGCGGGTTAGTGTTAGCGTACGGGTTAGGATTAGGGGACAGGTGAGGGTCAGGCTTCGGGGAAGGGTTAGGGTTAGGGTTCGGGCTAGGGTTAGGGGACGGGGACGGGGAGGGTTTAGGGTCCAGGTGAGGGTAAGACAACGCTGTAGGGGGAGCGTACGTGTGAGGGCGTGGGTTAGTGTTAGCGTACGGGTTAGGATTTGGGGACGTGTGAGGGTCAGGCTTCAGGGAAGGGTTAGGGTTAGGGTTCGGGCTAGGGTTAGGGTTAGGGGACGGGGACGGTTTAGGGTCCAGGTGAGGGTACGACAACACTTTAGGGGGAGCGTACGTGTGAGGGCGCGGGTTAGTGTTAGCGTACGGGTTAGGATTAGGGGACGGGTGAGGGTCAGGCTTCAGGTTAGGGTTAGGGTTAGGTTTTGGGCTAGGGTTAGGGTTAGGGGACGGGGAGGGTTTAGGGTCCAGGTGAGGGTACGACAACGCTTTAGGGGGAGCGTACGTGTGAGGGCGTGGGTTAGTGTTAGCGTACGGGTTCGGATTAGGGGACGGGTGAGCGTCAGGCTTCGGGGAAGGGTTAGGGTTAGGGTTCGGGCTAGGGTTAGGGTTAGGGGATGGGGAGGGTTCAGTGTCCAAGTGAGGGTATGACAACGCTTTAGGGGGAGCGTACGTGTGAGGGCACGGGTTAGTGTTAGCGTACGGGTTAGGATTAGGGGAAGGGTGAAAGTCAGGCTTCGGGGAAGTGTTAGAGTTAGGGTTCGGGCTAGCATTAGGGTTAGGGGATGGGGACGGTTTAGGGTCCAGGTGAGGGTTCGACAACGCTTTAGGGGGAGCGTACGTGTGAAGGCGCGGGTTAGTGTTAGCGTACGGGTTAGGATTAGGGGACGGGTGAGGGTCAGGCTTCGGGGAAGGGTTAGGGTTAGGGTTCGGGCTAGGTTTAGGGTTAGGGGATGGGGAGGGTTTAGGGTCCAGGTGAGGGTACGACAACGCTTTAGGGGGAGCGTAAGTGTGAGGGCGTGGGTTAGTGTTAGCGTACGGGTTAGGATAATGGGACGGGTTAGGGTCAGGCTTCGGGGAAGGGTTAGGGTTAGGGTTCGGGCTAGGGTTAGGGTTAGGGGACGGGGACGGTTTAGGGTCCAGGTGAGGGTACGACAACGCTTTAGGGGGAGTGTACGTGTGAGGGCGTGGGTTAGTGTTAGCGTACGGGTTAGGATAAGGGGACGGGTGAGGGTCAGGCTTCGGGGAAGGGTTAGGGTTAGGGTTCGGGCTAGGGTTAGGGTTAGGGGACGGGGACGGTTCAGGGTCCAGGTGACGGTACGACAACGCTTTAGGGAGAGCGTACGTGTGAGGGCGTGGGTTAGTGTTAGCGTACGGGTTAGCATTAGGGGACGGGTGAGGGTCAGGCTTCGGGGAAGGGTTAGGGTTAGGGTTCGGGCTAGGGTTAGGGGATGGGGACGGTTTAGGGTCCAGGTGAGGGTACGACAACGCTTTAGGGGAAGCGTACGTGTGAGGGCGTGGGTTAGTGTTAGCGTACGGGTTAGGATTAGGGGACGGGTGAGGGTCAGGCTTCGGGGAAGGGTTAGGGTTAGGGTTCTGGCTAGGGTTAGGGTTAGGGGACGGGGAGGGTTTAGGGTCCAGGTGAGGGTACGACAACGCTTTAGGTGGAGCGTACGTGTGAGGGCGCGGGTTAGTGTTAGCATACGGGTTAGGACTAGGGGACGGGTGAGGGTCAGGCTTCGGGGAAGGGTTAGGGTTAGGGTTCGGGCTAGGGTTAGGGTTAGGGGATGGGGACGGTTTAGGGTCCAGGTGAGGGTACGACAACGCTTTAGGGGAAGCGTACGTGTGAGGGCGCGGGTTAGTGTTAGCGTACGGGTTAGGATTAGGGGACGGGTGAGGGTCAGGCTTCGGGGAAGGGTTAGGGTTAGGGTTCGGGCTAGGGTTAGGGTTAGGGGACGGGGAGGGTTTAGGGTCCAGGTGAGGGTACGACAACGCTTTAGGGGGAGCGTACGTGTGAGGGCGCGGGTTAGTGTTAGCGTACGGGTTAGGATTAGGGGACGGCTCAGGGTCAGGCTTCGGGGAAGGGTTAGGGTTAGGGTTCGGGCTAGGGTTAGGGTTAGGGGACGGGGGCGGTTTAGGGTTCAGGTGACGGTACGACAACGCTTTAGGGAGAGCGTACGTGTGAGGGCATTGGTTAGTGTTAGCGTACGGGTTAGGATTAGGGGACGGGTGAGGGTCAGGCTTCGGGGAAGGGTTAGGGTTAGGGTTCGGGCTAGGGTTAGGGTTAGGGGACGGGGAGGGTTTAGGGTCCAGGTGAGGGTACGACAACGCTTTAGGGGGAGCGTACGAGTGAGGGCGCGGGTTAGTGTTAGCGTACGGGTTAGGATTAGGGGACGGGTGAGGGTCAAGCTTCGGGGAAGGGTTAGGGTTAGGGTTCGGGCTAGGGTTAGGGTTAGGGGACGGGGAGGGTTTAGGGTCCAGGTGAGGGTACGACAACGCTTTAGGGGGAGCGTACGTGTGAGGGCGCGGGTTAGTGTTAGCGTACGGGTTAGGATTAGGGGACGGGTGAGTGTCAGGCTTCGGGGAAGGGTTAGGGTTAGGGTTCGGGCTAGGGTTAGGGGACGGGGACGGTTTAGGGTCCAGGTGAGTGTACGGCAACGCTTTAGGGGGAGAGTACGTGTGAGGACGCGGGTTAGTGTTAGCGTACGGGTTAGGATTAGGGGACAGGTGAGGGTCAGGCTTCGGGGAAGGGTTAGGGTTAGGGTTCGGGCTAGGGTTAGGGTTAGGGGACGGGAACGGTGTAGGGTCCAGGTGAGGGTACGACAACGCTTTAGGGGGAGCGTACGTGTGAGGGCGTGGGTTAGTGTTAGCGTACGGTCAGAATTAGGGGATGGGTGAGGGTCAGGCTTCAGGGAAGGGTTAGGGTTAGGGTTCGGGCTAGGGTTAGGGTTAGGGGATGGGGAGGGTTTAGGGTCCAGGTGAGGGTACGACAACGCTTTAGGGGGAGCGTACGTGTGAGGGCGCGGGTTAGTGTTAGCGTACGGGTTAGGATTAGGGGACGGGTGAGGGTCAGGCTTCGGGGAAGGGTTAGGGTTAGGGTTCGGGCTAGGTTTAGGGTTAGGGGACGGGGACGGTTTAGGGTCCAGGTGACGGTACGACAACGCTTTAAGGGGAGCGTACGTGTGAGGGCGTGGGTTAGTGTTAGCGTACTGGTTAGGATTAGGGGACGGGTGAGGGTCAGGCTTCGGGGAAGTGTTAGGGTTAGGGTTCGGGCTAGGGTTAGGGTTAGGGGACGGGGAGGGTTTAGAGTCCAGGTGAGGGTACGACAACGCTTTAGGGGGAGCGTACGTGTGAGGGCGCGTGTTAGTGTTAGCGTACGGGTTAGGATTAGGGGACGGGTGAGGGTCAGGCTTCGGGGAAGGGTTAGGGTTAGGGTTCGGGCTACGGTTAGGGTTAGGGGACGGGGACGGTTTAGGGTCCAGGTGAGGGTACGACAACGCTTTAGGGGGAGCGTACGTGTGAGGGCGCGGGTTAGTGTTAGCTTACGGGTTAGGATTAGGGGACGGGTGAGGGTCAGGCTTTGGGGAAGGGTTAGGGTTAGGGTTCGGGCTAGGGTTAGGGTTAGGGGACGGGGAGGGTTTAGGGTCCAGATGAGGGTACGACAACGCTTTAGGGGGAGCGTACGTGTGAGGGCGCGGGTTAGTGTTTGCGTACGGGTTAGGATTAGGGGACGGGTGAGGGTCAGGCTTCGGGGAAGGGTTAGGGTTAGGGTTCGGGCTAGGGTTAGGGTTAGGGGACGGGGAGGGTTTAGGGTCCAGGTGAGGGTACGACGACGCTTTAGGGGGAGCGTACGTGTGAGGGCGTGGGTTAGTGTTAGCGTACGGGTTAGGATTAAGGGACGGGTGAGTGTCAGGCTTCGGGGAAGGGTTAGGGTTAGGGTTCGGGCTAGGGTTAGGGGACGGGGACGGTTTAGGGTCCAGGTGAGGGTACGACAACGCTTTAGGGGGAGAGTACGTGTGAGGAAGCGGGTTAGTGTTAGCGTACGGGTTAGGATTAGGGGACGGGTGAGGGTCAGGCTTCGGGGAAGGGTTAGGGTTAGGGTTCGGGCTAGGGTTAGGGTTAGGGGACGGGGACGGTTTAGGGTCCAGGTGACGGTACGACAACGCTTTAGGGGGAGCGTACGTGTGAGGGCGCTGGTTAGTGTTAGCGTACGGTTAGAATTAGGGGATGGGTGAGGGTCAGGCTTCAGGGAAGGGTTAGGGTTAGGGTTCGGGCTAGGGTTAGGGTTAGGGGACGGGGAGGGTTTAGGGTCCAGGTGAGGGTACGACAACGCTTTAGGGGGAGCGTACGTGTGAGGGCGCGGGTTAGTGTTAGCGTACGGTTTAGGATTAGGGGAAGGGCGAAAGTCAGGCTTCGGGGAAGGGTTAGGGTTAGGGTTCGGCCTAGGGTTAGGGTTAGGGGATGGGGACGGTTTAGGGTCCAGGTGAGGGTTCGAAAACGCTTTAGGGGGAGCGTACGTGTGAAGGCGCGGGTTAGTGTTAGCGTACGGGTTAGGATTAGGGGACGGGTGAGGGTCAGGCTTCGGGGAAGGGTTAGGGTTAGGGTTCGGGCTAGGGTTAGGGTTAGGGGATGGGGAGGGTTTAGGGTCCAGGTGAGGGTACGACAACGCTTTAGGGAGAGCGTACGTGTGAGGGCGTGGGTTAGTGTTAGCGTACGGGTTAGGATAAGGGGACGGGTTAGGGTCAGGCTTCGGGGAAGGGTTAGGGTTAGGGTTCGGGCTAGGGTTAGGGTTAGGGGACGGGGAGGGTTTAGGGTCCAGGTGAGGGTACGACAACGCTTTAGGGGGAGCGTACGTGTGAGGGCGCGGGTTAGTGTTAGCGTACGGGTTAGGATTAGGGGACGGGTGAGTGTCAGGCTTCGGGGAAGGGTTAGGGTTAGGGTTCGGGCTAGGGTTAGGGGACGGGGACGGTTTAGGGTCCAGGTGAGTGTACGGCAACGCTTTAGGGGGAGAGTACGTGTGAGGACGCGGGTTAGTGTTAGCGTACGGGTTAGGATTAGGGGACAGGTGAGGGTCAGGCTTCGGGGAAGGGTTAGGGTTAGGGTTCGGGCTAGGGTTAGGGTTAGGGGACGGGAACGGTGTAGGGTCCAGGTGAGGGTACGACAACGCTTTAGGGGGAGCGTACGTGTGAGCGCGTGGGTTAGTGTTAGCGTACGGTTAGAATTAGGGGATGGGTGAGGGTCAGGCTTCAGGGAAGGGTTAGGGTTAGGGTTCGGGCTAGGGTTAGGGTTAGGGGATGGGGAGGGTTTAGGGTCCAGGTGAGGGTACGACAACGCTTTAGGGGGAGCGTACGTGTGAGGGCGCGGGTTAGTGTTAGCGTACGGGTTAGGATTAGGGGACGGGTGAGGGTCAGGCTTCGGGGAAGGGTTAGGGTTAGGGTTCGGGCTAGGTTTAGGGTTAGGGGACGGGGACGGTTTAGGGTCCAGGTGACGGTACGACAACGCTTTAAGGGGAGCGTACGTGTGAGGGCGTGGGTTAGTGTTAGCGTACTGGTTAGGATTAGGGGACGGGTGAGGGTCAGGCTTCGGGGAAGTGTTAGGGTTAGGGTTCGGGCTAGGGTTAGGGTTAGGGGACGGGGAGGGTTTAGAGTCCAGGTGAGGGTACGACAACGCTTTAGGGGGAGCGTACGTGTGAGGGCGCGTGTTAGTGTTAGCGTACGGGTTAGGATTAGGGGACGGGTGAGGGTCAGGCTTCGGGGAAGGGTTAGGGTTAGGGTTCGGGCTACGGTTAGGGTTAGGGGACGGGGACGGTTTAGGGTCCAGGTGAGGGTACGACAACGCTTTAGGGGGAGCGTACGTGTGAGGGCGCGGGTTAGTGTTAGCTTACGGGTTAGGATTAGGGGACGGGTGAGGGTCAGGCTTTGGGGAAGGGTTAGGGTTAGGGTTCGGGCTAGGGTTAGGGTTAGGGGACGGGGAGGGTTTAGGGTCCAGATGAGGGTACGACAACGCTTTAGGGGGAGCGTACGTGTGAGGGCGCGGGTTAGTGTTTGCGTACGGGTTAGGATTAGGGGACGGGTGAGGGTCAGGCTTCGGGGAAGGGTTAGGGTTAGGGTTCGGGCTAGGGTTAGGGTTAGGGGACGGGGAGGGTTTAGGGTCCAGGTGAGGGTACGACGACGCTTTAGGGGGAGCGTACGTGTGAGGGCGTGGGTTAGTGTTAGCGTACGGGTTAGGATTAAGGGACGGGTGAGTGTCAGGCTTCGGGGAAGGGTTAGGGTTAGGATTCGGGCTAGGGTTAGGGGACGGGGACGGTTTAGGGTCCAGGTGAGGGTACGACAACGCTTTAGGGGGAGAGTACGTGTGAGGAAGCGGGTTAGTGTTAGCGTACGGGTTAGGATTAGGGGACGGGTGAGGGTCAGGCTTCGGGGAAGGGTTAGGGTTAGGGTTCGGGCTAGGGTTAGGGTTAGGGGACGGGGACGGTTTAGGGTCCAGGTGACGGTACGACAACGCTTTAGGGGGAGCGTACGTGTGAGGGCGCTGGTTAGTGTTAGCGTACGGTTAGAATTAGGGGATGGGTGAGGGTCAGGCTTCAGGGAAGGGTTAGGGTTAGGGTTCGGGCTAGGGTTAGGGTTAGGGGACGGGGAGGGTTTAGGGTCCAGGTGAGGGTACGACAACGCTTTAGGGGGAGCGTACGTGTGAGGGCGCGGGTTAGTGTTAGCGTACGGTTTAGGATTAGGGGAAGGGCGAAAGTCAGGCTTCGGGGAAGGGTTAGGGTTAGGGTTCGGCCTAGGGTTAGGGTTAGGGGATGGGGACGGTTTAGGGTCCAGGTGAGGGTTCGAAAACGCTTTAGGGGGAGCGTACGTGTGAAGGCGCGGGTTAGTGTTAGCGTACGGGTTAGGATTAGGGGACGGGTGAGGGTCAGGCTTCGGGGAAGGGTTAGGGTTAGGGTTCGGGCTAGGGTTAGGGTTAGGGGATGGGGAGGGTTTAGGGTCCAGGTGAGGGTACGACAACGCTTTAGCGAGAGCGTACGTGTGAGGGCGTGGGTTAGTGTTAGCGTACGGGTTAGGATAAGGGGACGGGTTAGGGTCAGGCTTCGGGGAAGGGTTAGGGTTAGGGTTCGGGCTAGGGTTAGGGTTAGGGGACGGGGACGGTTTAGAGTCCAGGTGAGGGTACGACAACGCTTTAGGGGGAGCGTACGTGTGAGGGCGTGGGTTAGTGTTAGCGTACGGGTTAGGATTAGGGGACGGGTGAGGGTCAGGCTTCGGGGAAGGGTTAGGCTTAGGGTTCGGGCTAGGATTAGGGTTAGGGGACGGGGAGGGTTTAGGGTCCAGGTGAGTGTACGACAACGCTTTAGGGGGAGTGTACGTGTGAGGGCGCGGGTTAGTGTTAGCGTACGGTTAGAATTAGGGGATGGGTACGGTCAGGCTTCAGGGAAGGGTTAGGGTTTAGGTTCGGGCTAGGGTTAGGGGACGGGGAGGGTTTAGGGTCCAGGTGAGGGTACGACAACGCTTTAGGGGGAGCGTACGTGTGAGGGCGCGAGTTAGTGTTAGCGTACGGGTTAGGATTAGGGGAAGGGTGAAAGTCAGGCTTCGGGGAAGGGTTAGGGTTAGGGTTCGGGCTAGGGTTAGGGTTAGGGGATGGGGACGGTTTAGGGTCCAGGTGAGGGTTCGACAACGCTTTAGGGGGAGCGTACGTGTGAAGGCGCGGGTTAGTGTTAGCATACGGGTTAGGATTAGGGGACGGGTGAGGGTCAGGCTTCGGGGAAGGGTTAGGGTTAGGGTTCGGGCTAGGGTTAGGGTTAGGGGATGGGGAGGGTTTAGGGCCCAGGTGAGTGTACGACAACGCTTTAGGGGGAGCGTAAGTGTGAGGGCGCGTGTTAGTGTTAGCGTACGGGTTAGGATAAGGGGACGGGTAGGGTCAGGCTTCGGGGAAGGTTTAGGGTTAGGGTTCGGGCTAGGGTTAGGGTTAGGGGACGGGGACGGTTTAGAGTCCAGGTGAGGGTACGACAACGCTTTAGGGGGAGCGTACGTGTGAGGGCGTGGGTTAGTGTTAGCGTACGGGTTAGGATTAGGGGACGGGTGAGGGTCAGGCTTCGGGGAAGTGTTAGGTTTAGGGTTCGGGCTAGGGTTAGGGTTAGGGGACGGGGAGGGTTTAGGGTCCAGGTGAGGGTACGACAACGCTTTAGGGGGAGCGTACGTGTGAGGGCGCGGGTTAGTGTTAGCATACGGGTTAGGATTAGGGGACGGGTGAGGGTCAGGCTTCGGGGAAGTGTTAGGTTAGGGATCGGGCTAGGGTTAGGGTTAGGGGACGGGGCGGGTTTAGGGTCCAGGTGAGGGTACGACAATGCTTTAGGGGGAGCGTACGTGTGAGGGCGCGGGTTAGTGTTAGCATACGGGTTAGGATTAGGGGACGGGTGAGGGCAAGGCTTCGGGGAAGGGTTAGGGTTAGGGTTCGTGCTAGGGTTAGGGTTAGGGGACGGGGAGGGTTTAGGGTCCAGGTGAGGGTACGACAACGCTTTAGGGGCAGCTTACGTGTGAGGGCGCGGGTTAGTGTTAGCGTACGGGTTAGGATTAGGGGACGGGTGAGGGTCAGGCTTCGGGGAAGGGTTAGGGTTAGGCTTCGGGCTAGGGTTAGGGTTAGGGAACGGAGAGGGTTGAGGGTCCAGGTGAGGGTACGACAACGCTTTAGGAGGAGTGTACGTGTGAGGGCGCGGGTTACTGTTAGCGTACGGGTTAGGATTAGGGGACGGATGAGGGTCAGGCTTCGGGGAAGGGTTAGGGTTAGGGTTCGGGCTAGGGTTAGGGTTAGGGGACGGGGAGGGTTTAGGGTCCAGGTGAGGGTACGACAACGCTTTAGGGGGAGCGTACGTGTGAGGGTGCGGGTTAGTGTTAACGTACGGGTTAGGATTAGGGGACGGGTGAGGGTCAGGCTTCGGGGAAGGCTTAGGGTTAGGGTTCGGGCTAGGGTTAGGGTTAGGGGACGGGGAGCGTTTAGGGTCCAGGTTGGGGTACGACAACGCTGTAGGGGGAGCGTACGTGTGAGGGCGCGGGTTTGTGTTAGCGTACGGGTTAGGATTTGGGGACGGGTGAGGGTCAGGCTTCGGGGAAGGGTTAGGGTTAGGGTTCGGGCTAGGGTTAGGGTTAGGGGACGGGGAGGGTTTAGGGTCCAGGTGAGGGCACGACAACGGTTTAGGGGGAGCGTACGTGTGAGGGCGCGGGTTAGTGTTAGCTTACGGGTTAGGATTAGGGGACGGGTGAGGGTCAGGCTTCGGGGAAGGGTTAGGTTTAGGGTTCGGGCTAGGGTTAGGGTTAGGGTACGGGGAGGGTTGAGGGTCCAGGTGAGGGTACGACAACGCTTTAGGGGGAGCGTACGTGTGAGGGCGCAGGTTAGTGTTAGCGTACGGGTTACGATTAGGGGACGGGTGAGGGTCAGGCTTCGGGGAGGGTTAGGGTTAGGGTTCGGGCTAGGGTTAGGGTTAGGGGACGAGGAGGGTTTAGGGTCCAGGTGAGGGTACGACAACGCTTTAGGGGGAGCGTACGTGTGAGGGTGTGGGTTAGTGTTAGCGTACGGGTTAGGATTAGGGGACGGGTGAGGGTCAGGCTTCGGGGAAGGGTTAGGGTTAGGGTTCGGGCTAGGGTTAGGGGACGGGGACGGTTTAGGGTCCAGGTGAGGGTACGACAACGCTTTAGGGGGAGAGTACGTGTGAGGACGCGGGTTAGTGTTAGCGTTCGGGTTAGGATTAGGGGACGGGTGAGGGTCAGGCTTCGGGAAAGGGTTAGGGTTAGGGTTCGGGCTAGGGTTAGGGTTAGGGAACGGGGACGGTTCAGGGTCCAGGTGAGGTTACGACAACGCTTTAGGGGGAGCGTACGTGTGAGGGCGCGGGTTAGTGTTAGCGTACGGGTTAGGATTAGGGGATGGCTGAGGGTCAGGCTTCGGGGAAGTGTTAGGGTTAGGGTTCGGGCTAGGGTTAGGGTTAGGGGATGGGGAGGGTTTAGGGTCCAGGTGAGGGTACGACAACGCTTTAGGGGGAGCGTACGTGTGAGGGCGCGGGTTAGTGTTAGCGTACGGGTTACGATTAGGGGACGGGTGAAAGTCAGGCTTCGGGGAAGGGTTCGGCTTAGGGTTCGGGCTAGGGTTAGGGTTAGGGGATGGGGACGGTTTAGGGTCCAGGTGAGGGTTCGACAACGCTTTAGGGGGAGCGTACGTGTGAAGGCGCGGGTTAGTGTTAGCATACGGGTTAGGATTAGGGGACGGGTGAGGGTCAGGCTTCGGGGAAGGGTTAGGGTTAGGGTTCGGGCTAGGGTTAGGGTTAGGGGATGTGGAGGGTTTAGGGTCCAGGTGAGGGTACGACAACGCTTTAGGGGGAGCGTACGTGTGAGGGCACGGGTTAGTGTTAGCGTACGGGTTAGGATTAGGGGACGGGTGAGGGTCAGGCTTCGGGTAAGGGTTAGGGTTATGGTTCGGGCTAGGGTTAGGGTTAGGGGACGGGGAGGGTTTAGGGTCCAGGTGAGGGTACGACAATGCTTTAGGGGGAGCGTACGTGTGAGGGCGCGGGTTAGTGTTAGCGTACGGGTTAGGATTGGGGACGGGTGAGGGTCAGGCTTCGGGGAAGGGTTAGGGTTAGGGTTCGGGCTAGGGTTAGGGTTAGGGGACGGGGAGGATTTAGGGTCCAGGTGAGGGTACGACAACGCTTTAGGGGGAGCACCTGTGAGGGCACGGGTTAGTGTTAGCGTACGGGTTAGGATTATGGGATGGGTGAGGGTCAGGCTTCGGGGAAGGTTAGGGTTAGGGTTCGGGCTAGGGTTAGGGTTAGGGGACGGGGAGGGTTTAGGGTCCAGTTGAGGGTACGACAACGCTTTAGGGGGAGCGTACGTGTGAGGGCGCGGGTTAGTGTTAGCGTACGTGTTAGGATTAAGGGACGGGTGAGGGTAAGGCTTCGGGGAAGTGTTAGGGTTAGGGTTCGGGCTAGGGTTAGGGTTAGGGGACGGGGACGGTTTAGGGTCCAGGTTACGGTACGACAACGCTTTAGGGAGAGCATACGTATGAGGGCGTGGGTTAGTGTTAGCGTACGGGTTAGGATTAGGGGACGGGTGAGGGTCAGGCTTCGGGGAAGGGTTAGGGTTAGGGTTCGGGCTAGGGTTAGGGTTAGGGGACGGGGAGGGTTTAGGGTCCAGGTGAGGGTACGACAACGCTTTAGGGGGAGCGTACGTGTGAGGGCGAGGGTTAGTGTTAGCGTACGGATTAGGATTAGGGGACGGGTGAGGATCAGGCTTCGGGGAAGGGTTAGGGTTAGGGTTCGGGCTAGGGTTAGGGTTAGGGGACGGGGACGGTTTAGGGTCCAGGTGACGGTACGACAACGCTTTAGGGAGAGCGTACGTGTGAGGGCGTGGGTTAGTGTTAGCGTACGGGTTAGGATTAGGGGACGGGTGAGGGTCAGGCTTCGGGGAAGGGTTAGGGTTAGGGTTCGGGCTAGGGTTAGGGTTAGGGGACGGGGAGGGTTTAGGGTCCAGGTGAGGGTATGACAACGCTTTAGGGGGAGCGTAAGTGTGAGGGCGCGGGTTAGTGTTAGTGTACGGGTTAGGATTAGGGGACGGGTGAGGGTCAGGCTTCGGGGAAGGGTTAGGGTTACGGTTCGGGCTAGGGTTAGGGTTAGGGGACGGGGACGGTTTAGGTTCCAGTTGACGGTACGACAACGCTTTAGGGAGAGCGTACGTGTGAGGGCGTGGGTTAGTGTTAGCGTACGGGTTAGGATTAGGGGACGGGTGAGGGTCAGGCTTCGGGGAAGGGTTAGGTTAGGGTTCGGGCTAGGGTTAGGGTTAGGGGACGGGGCGGGTTTAGGGTCTAGGTGAGGGTACGACAATGCTTTAGGGGGAGCGTACGTGTGAGGGCGCGGGTTAGTGTTAGCATACGGGTTAGGATTAGGGGACGGGTGAGGGCAAGGCTTCGGGGAAGGGTTAGGGTTAGGGTTCGTGCTAGGGTTAGGGTTAGGGGACGGGGAGTGTTTAGGGTGCAGGTGAGGGTACGACAACGCTTTAGGGGCAGCGTACGTGTGAGGGCGCGGGTTAGTGTTAGCGTACGGTTTAGGATTAGGGGACGGGTGAGGGTCAGGCTTCGGGGAAGGGTTAGGGTTAGGGTTCGGGCTAGGGTTAGGGTTAGGTGACGGAGAGGGTTGAGGGTCCAGGTGAGGGTACGACAACGCTTTAGGAGGAGCGTACGTGTGAGGGCGCGGGTTAGTGTTAGCGTACGGGTTAGGATTAGGGGACGGATGAGGGTCAGGCTTCGGGGAAGGGTTAGGGTTAGGGTTCGGGCTAGGGTTAGGGTTAGGGGACGGGGAGGGTTTAGGGTCCAGGTGAGGGTACGACAACGCTTTAGGGGGAGCGTACGTGTGAGGGTGCGAGTTAGTGTTAACGTACGGGTTAGGATTAGTGGACGGGTGAGGGTCAGGCTTCGGGGAAGTGTTAGGGTTAGGGTTCGGGCTAGGGTTAGGGTTAGGGGACGGGGACGGTTTAGGGTCCAGGTGAGGGTACGACAACGCTGTAGGGGGAGCGTGAGTGTGAGGGCGTGGGTTAGTGTTAGCGTACGGGTTAGGATTAGGGGACGTGTAAGGGTCAGGCTTCGGGGAAGGGTTAGGGTTAGGGTTCGGGCTAGGGTTAGGGTTAGGGGACGGGGACGGTTTAGGGTCCAGGTGAGGGTACGACAACGCTTTAGGGGGAGCGTACGTGTGAGGGCGCGGGTTAGTGTTAGCGTACGGGTTAGGATTAGGGGACGGGTGAGGGTCAGGCTTCGGGGAAGGGTTAGGGTTAGGGTTCGGGCTAGGGTTAGGGTTAGGGGATGTGGAGGGTTTAGGGTCCAGGTGAGGGTACGACAACGCTTTAGGGGGAGCGTACGTGTGAGGGCGCGGGTTAGTGTTAGCGTACGGGTTAGGATTAGGGGACGGGTGAGGGTCAGGCTTCGGGGAAGGGTTAGGGTTAGGGTTCAGGCTAGGGTTAGGGTTAGGGGACGGGGAGGGTTTAGGGTCCAGGTGAGGGTATGACAACGCTTTAGGGGGAGCGTAAGTGTGAGGGCGCGGGTTAGTGTTAGTGTACGGGTTAGGATTAGGGGACGGGTGAGGGTCAGGCTTCGGGGAAGGGTTAGTTTAGGGTTCGGGCTAGGGTTAGGGTTAGGGGACGGGGCGGGTTTAGGGTCCAGGTGAGGGTACGACAATGCTTTAGGGGGAGCGTACGTGTGAGGGCGCGGGTTAGTGTTAGCATACGGGTTAGGATTAGGGGACGGGTGAGGGCAAGGCTTCGGGGAAGGGTTAGGGTTAGGGTTCGTGCTAGGGTTAGGGTTAGGGGACGGGGAGGGTTTAGGGTGCAGGTGAGGGTACGACAACGCTTTAGGGGCAGCGTACGTGTGAGGGCGCGGGTTAGTGTTAGCGTACGGTTTAGGATTAGGGGACGGGTGAGGGTCAGGCTTCGGGGAAGGGTTAGGGTTAGGGTTCGGGCTAGGGTTAGGGTTAGGTGACGGAGAGGGTTGAGGGTCCAGGTGAGGGTACGACAACGCTTTAGGAGGAGCGTACGTGTGAGGGCGCGGGTTAGTGTTAGCGTACGGGTTAGGATTAGGGGACGGATGAGGGTCAGGCTTCGGGGAAGGGTTAGGGTTAGGGTTCGGGCTAGGGTTAGGGTTAGGGGACGGGGAGGGTTTAGGGTCCAGGTGAGGGTACGACAACGCTTTAGGGGGAGCGTACGTGTGAGGGTGCGGGTTAGTGTTAACTTGCGGGTTAGGATTAGGGGACGGGTGAGGGTCAGGCTTCGGGGAAGTGTTAGGGTTAGGGTTCGGGCTAGGGTTAGGGTTAGGGGACGGGGACGGTTTAGGGTCCAGGTGAGGGTACGACAACGCTGTAGGGGGAGCGTGAGTGTGAGGGCATGGGTTAGTGTTAGCGTACGGGTTAGGATTAGGGGACGTGTAAGGGTCAGGCTTCGGGGAAGGGTTAGGGTTAGGGTTCGGGCTAGGGTTAGGGTTAGGGGACGGGGACGGTTTAGGGTCCAGGTGAGGGTACGACAACGCTTTAGGGGGAGCGTACTTGTGAGGGCGCGGGTTAGTGTTAGCGTACGGGTTAGGATTAGCGGACGGGTGAGGGTCAGGCTTCGGGGAAGGGTTAGGGTTAGGGTTCGGGCTAGGGTTAGGGTTAGGGGATGTGGAGGGTTTAGGGTCCAGGTGAGGGTACGATAACGCTTTAGGGGGAGCGTACGTGTGAGGGCGCGGGTTAGTGTTAGCGTACGGGTTAGGATTAGGGGACGGGTGAGGGTCAGGCTTCGGGTAAGGGTTAGGGTTATGGTTCGGGCTAGGGTTAGGGTTAGGGGACGGGGAGGGTTTAGGGTCCAGGTGAGGGTACGACAATGCTTTAGGGGGAGCGTACGTGTGAGGGCGCGGGTTAGTGTTAGCGTACGGGTTAGGATTAGGGGACGGCTGAGGGTCAGGCTTCGGGGAAGGGTTAGGGTTAGGGTTCGGGCTAGGGTTAGGGTTAGGGGACGGGGAGGATTTAGGGTCCAGGTGAGGGTACGACAACGCTTTAGGGGGAGCACCTGTGAGGGCACGGGTTAGTGTTAGCGTACGGGTTAGGATTAGGGGACGGGTGAGGGTCAGGCTTCGGGGAAGGGTTAGGGTTAGGGTTCGGGCTAGGGTTAGGGTTAGGGGAAGGGGAGGGTTTAGGGTCCAGGTCAGGGTACGACAACACTTTAGGGGGAGCGTACGTGTGAGGGCGCAGGTTAGTGTTAGCGTACGGGTTAGGATTAGGGGACGGGTGACGGTCAGGCTTCGGGGAAGGGTTAGGGTTAGGGTTCGGGCTAGGGTTAGGGTTAGGGGACGGGGAGGGTTTAGGGTCCAGGTGAGGGTACGACAACGCTTTAGGCGGAGCGTACGTGTGAGTACGAGGGTTAGTGTTAGCGTACGGATTAGGATTAGGGGACGGGTGAGGATCAGGCTTCGGGGAAGGGTTAGGGTTAGGGTTCGGGCTAGGGTTAGGGTTAGGGGACGGGGACGGTTTAGGGTCCAGGTGACGGTACGACAACGCTTTAGGGAGAGCGTACGTGTGAGGGCGTGGGTTAGTGTTAGCGTACGGGTTAGGATTAGGGGACGGGTGAGGGTCAGGCTTCGGGGCAGGGTTAGGGTTAGGGTTCAGGCTAGGGTTAGGGTTAGGGGACGGGGAGGGTTTAGGGTCCAGGTGAGGGTATGACAACGCTTTAGGGGGAGCGTAAGTGTGAGGGCGCGGGTTAGTGTTAGTGTACGGGTTAGGATTAGGGGACGGGTGAGGGTCAGGCTTCGGGGAAGGGTTAGTTTAGGGTTCGGGCTAGGGTTAGGGTTAGGGGACGGGGCGGGTTTAGGGTCCAGGTGAGGGTACGACAATGCTTTAGGGGGAGCGTACGTGTGAGGGCGCGGGTTAGTGTTAGCATACGGGTTAGGATTAGGGGACGGGTGAGGGCAAGGCTTCGGGGAAGGGTTAGGGTTAGGGTTCGTGCTAGGGTTAGGGTTAGGGGACGGGGAGGGTTTAGGGTGCAGGTGAGGGTACGACAACGCTTTAGGGGCAGCGTACGTGTGAGGGCGCGGGTTAGTGTTAGCGTACGGTTTAGGATTAGGGGACGGGTGAGGGTCAGGCTTCGGGGAAGGGTTAGGGTTAGGGTTCGGGCTAGGGTTAGGGTTAGGTGACGGAGAGGGTTGAGGGTCCAGGTGAGGGTACGACAACGCTTTAGGAGGAGCGTACGTGTGAGGGCGCGGGTTAGTGTTAGCGTACGGGTTAGGATTAGGGGACGGATGAGGGTCAGGCTTCGGGGAAGGGTTAGGGTTAGGGTTCGGGCTAGGGTTAGGGTTAGGGGACGGGGAGGGTTTAGGGTCCAGGTGAGGGTACGACAACGCTTTAGGGGGAGCGTACGTGTGAGGGTGCGGGTTAGTGTTAACTTGCGGGTTAGGATTAGGGGACGGGTGAGGGTCAGGCTTCGGGGAAGTGTTAGGGTTAGGGTTCGGGCTAGGGTTAGGGTTAGGGGACGGGGACGGTTTAGGGTCCAGGTGAGGGTACGACAACGCTGTAGGGGGAGCGTGAGTGTGAGGGCATGGGTTAGTGTTAGCGTACGGGTTAGGATTAGGGGACGTGTAAGGGTCAGGCTTCGGGGAAGGGTTAGGGTTAGGGTTCGGGCTAGGGTTAGGGTTAGGGGACGGGGACGGTTTAGGGTCCAGGTGAGGGTACGACAACGCTTTAGGGGGAGCGTACTTGTGAGGGCGCGGGTTAGTGTTAACGTACGGGTTAGGATAAGCGGACGGGTGAGGGTCAGGCTTCGGGGAAGGGTTAGGGTTAGGGTTCGGGCTAGGGTTAGGGTTAGGGGATGTGGAGGGTTTAGGGTCCAGGTGAGGGTACGATAACGCTTTAGGGGGAGCGTACGTGTGAGGGCGCGGGTTAGTGTTAGCGTACGGGTTAGGATTAGGGGACGGGTGAGGGTCAGGCTTCGGGTAAGGGTTAGGGTTATGGTTCGGGCTAGGGTTAGGGTTAGGGGACGGGGAGGGTTTAGGGTCCAGGTGAGGGTACGACAATGCTTTAGGGGGAGCGTACGTGTGAGGGCGCGGGTTAGTGTTAGCGTACGGGTTAGGATTAGGGGACGGCTGAGGGTCAGGCTTCGGGGAAGGGTTAGGGTTAGGGTTCGGGCTAGGGTTAGGGTTAGGGGACGGGGAGGATTTAGGGTCCAGGTGAGGGTACGACAACGCTTTAGGGGGAGCACCTGTGAGGGCACGGGTTAGTGTTAGCGTACGGGTTAGGATTAGGGGACGGGTGAGGGTCAGGCTTCGGGGAAGGGTTAGGGTTAGGGTTCGGGCTAGGGTTAGGGTTAGGGGAAGGGGAGGGTTTAGGGTCCAGGTCAGGGTACGACAACACTTTAGGGGGAGCGTACGTGTGAGGGCGCAGGTTAGTGTTAGCGTACGGGTTAGGATTAAGGGACGGGTGAGGGTAAGGCTTCGGGGAAGGGTTAGGGTTAGGGTTCGGGCTAGGGTTAGGGTTAGGGGACGGGGACGGTTTAGGGTCCAGGTGACGGTACTACAACGCTTTAGGGAGAGCGTACGTATGAGGGCGTGGGTTAGTGTTAGCGTACGGGTTAGGATTAGGGGACGGGTGAGGGTCAGGCTTCGGGGAAGGGTTAGGGTTAGGGTTCGGGCTAGGGTTAGGGTTAGGGGACGGGGAGGGTTTAGGGTCCAGGTGAGGGTACGACAACGCTTTAGGGGGAGCGTACGTGTGAGGGCGAGGGTTAGTGTTAGCGTACGGATTAGGATTAGGGGACGGGTGAGGATCAGGCTTCGGGGAAGGGTTAGGGTTAGGGTTCGGGCTAGGGTTAGGGTTAGGGGACGGGGACGGTTTAGGGTCCAGGTGACGGTACGACAACGCTTTAGGGAGAGCGTACGTGTGAGGGCGTGGGTTAGTGTTAGCGTACGGGTTAGGATTAGGGGACGGGTGAGGGTCAGGCTTCGGGGAAGGGTTAGGGTTAGGGTTCAGGCTAGGGTTAGGGTTAGGGGACGGGGAGGGTTTAGGGTCCAGGTGAGGGTATGACAACGCTTTAGGGGGAGCGTAAGTGTGAGGGCGCGGGTTAGTGTTAGTGTACGGGTTAGGATTAGGGGACGGGTGAGGGTCAGGCTTCGGGGAAGACTTAGGGTTACGGTTCGGGCTAGGGTTAGGGTTAGGGGACGGGGACAGTTTAGGTTCCAGTTGACGGTACGACAACGCTTTAGGGGGAGCGTACGTGTGAGGGCGTGGGTTAGTGTTAGCGTACGGGTTAGGATTAGGGGACGGGTGAGGGCAAGGCTTCGGGGAAGGGTTAGGGTTAGGGTTCGTGCTAGGGTTAGGGTTAGGGGACGGGGAGGGTTTAGGGTGCAGGTGAGGGTACGACAACGCTTTAGGGGCAGCGTACGTGTGAGGGCGCGGGTTAGTGTTAGCGTACGGTTTAGGATTAGGGGACGGGTGAGGGTCAGGCTTCGGGGAAGGGTTAGGGTTAGGGTTCGGGCTAGGGTTAGGGTTAGGTGACGGAGAGGGTTGAGGGTCCAGGTGAGGGTACGACAACGCTTTAGGAGGAGCGTACGTGTGAGGGCGCGGGTTAGTGTTAGCGTACGGGTTAGGATTAGGGGACGGATGAGGGTCAGGCTTCGGGGAAGGGTTAGGGTTAGGGTTCGGGCTAGGGTTAGGGTTAGGGGACGGGGAGGGTTTAGGGTCCAGGTGAGGGTACGACAACGCTTTAGGGGGAGCGTAGGTGTGAGGGTGCGAGTTAGTGTTAACGTACGGGTTAGGATTAGGGGACGGGTGAGGGTCAGGCTTCGGGGAAGTGTTAGGGTTAGGGTTCGGGCTAGGGTTAGGGTTAGGGGACGGGGACGGTTTAGGGTCCAGGTGAGGGTACGACAACACTGTAGGGGGAGCGTGAGTGTGAGGGCGTGGGTTGGTGTTATTGTACGGGTTAGGATTAGGGGACGTGTAAGGGTCAGGCTTCGGGGAAGGGTTAGGGTTAGGGTTCGGGCTAGGGTTAGGGTTAGGGGACGGGGAAGGTTTAGGGTCCAGGTGAGGGTACGACAACGCTTTAGGGGGAGTGTACGTGTGAGGGCGCGGGTTAGTGTTAGCGTACGGGTTAGGATTAGGGGACGGGTGAGGGTCAGGCTTCGGGGAAGGGTTAGGGTTAGGGTTCGGGCTAGGGTTAGGGTTAGTGGATGTGGAGGGTTTAGGGTCCAGGTGAGGGTACGACAACGCTTTAGGGGGAGCGTACGTGTGAGGGCGCGGGTTAGTGTTAGCGTACGGGTTAGGATTAGGGGACGGGTGAGGGTCAGGCTTCGGGGAAGGTTTAGGGTTATGGTTCGGGCTAGGGTTAGGGTTAGGGGACGGGGAGGGTTTAGGGTCCAGGTGAGGGTACGACAATGCTTTAGGGGGAGCGTACGTGTGAGGGCGCGGGTTAGTGTTAGCGTACGGGTTAGGATTAGGGGACGGCTGAGGGTCAGGCTTCGGGGAAGGGTTAGGGTTAGGGTTCGGGCTAGGGTTAGGGTTAGGGGACGGGGAGGATTTAGGGTCCAGGTGAGGGTACGACAACGCTTTAGGGGGAGCACCTGTGAGGGCACGGGTTAGTGTTAGCGTACGGGTTAGGATTAGGGGACGGGTGAGGGTCAGGCTTCGGGGAAGGGTTAGGGTTAGGGTTCGGGCTAGGGTTAGGGTTAGGGGACGGGGAGGGTTTAGGGTCCAGGTCAGGGTACGACAACACTTTAGGGGGAGCGTACGTGTGAGGGCGCGGGTTAGTGTTAGCGTACGGGTTAGGATTAAGGGACGGGTGAGGGTAAGGCTTCGGGGAAGTGTTAGGGTTAGGGTTCGGGCTAGGGTTAGGGTTAGGGGACGGGGACGGTTTAGGGTCCAGGTGACGGTACGACAACGCTTTAGGGAGAGCGTACGTATGAGGGCGTGGGTTAGTGTTAGCGTACGGGTTAGGATTAGGGGACGGGTGAGGGTCAGGCTTCGGGGAAGGGTTAGGGTTAGGGTTCGGGCTAGGGTTAGGGTTAGGGGACGGGGAGGGTTTAGGGTCCAGGTGAGGGTACGACAACGCTTTAGGCGGAGCGTACGTGTGAGTACGAGGGTTAGTGTTAGCGTACGGATTAGGATTAGGGGACGGGTGAGGATCAGGCTTCGGGGAAGGGTTAGGGTTAGGGTTCGGGCTAGGGTTAGGGTTAGGGGACGGGGACGGTTTAGGGTCCAGGTGACGGTACGACAACGCTTTAGGGAGAGCGTACGTGTGAGGGCGTGGGTTAGTGTTAGCGTACGGGTTAGGATTAGGGGACGGGTGAGGGTCAGGCTTCGGGGAAGGGTTAGGGTTAGGGTTCAGGCTAGGGTTAGGGTTAGGGGACGGGGAGGGTTTAGGGTCCAGGTGAGGGTATGACAACGCTTTAGGGGGAGCGTAAGTGTGAGGGCGCGGGTTAGTGTTAGTGTACGGGTTAGGATTAGGGGACGGGTGAGGGTCAGGCTTCGGGGAAGGCTTAGGGTTACGGTTCGGGCTAGGGTTAGGGTTAGGGGACGGGGACAGTTTAGGTTCCAGTTGACGGTACGACAACGCTTTAGGGGGAGCGTACGTGTGAGGGCGTGGGTTAGTGTTAGCGTACGGGTTAGGATTAGGGGACGGGTGAGGGTCAGGCTTCGGGGAAGGGTTAGTTTAGGGTTCGGGCTAGGGTTAGGGTTAGGGGACGGGGCGGGTTTAGGGTCCAGGTGAGGGTACGACAATGCTTTAGGGGGAGCGTACGTGTGAGGGCGCGGGTTAGTGTTAGCATACGGGTTAGGATTAGGGGACGGGTGAGGGCAAGGCTTCGGGGAAGGGTTAGGGTTAGTGTTCGTGCTAGGGTTAGGGTTAGGGGACGGGGAGGGTTTAGGGTGCAGGTGAGGGTACGACAACGCTTTAGGGGCAGCGTACGTGTGAGGGCGCGGGTTAGTGTTAGCGTACGGTTTAGGATTAGGGGACGGGTGAGGGTCAGGCTTCGGGGAAGGGTTAGGGTTAGGGTTCGGGCTAGGGTTAGGGTTAGGTGACGGAGAGGGTTGAGGGTCCAGGTGAGGGTACGACAACGCTTTAGGAGGAGCGTACGTGTGAGGGCGCGGGTTAGTGTTAGCGTACGGGTTAGGATTAGGGGACGGATGAGGGTCAGGCTTCGGGGAAGGGTTAGGGTTAGGGTTCGGGCTAGGGTTAGGGTTAGGGGACGGGGAGGGTTTAGGGTCCAGGTGAGGGTACGACAACGCTTTAGGGGGAGCGTACGTGTGAGGGTGCGGGTTAGTGTTAACTTGCGGGTTAGGATTAGGGGACGGGTGAGGGTCAGGCTTCGGGGAAGTGTTAGGGTTAGGGTTCGGGCTAGGGTTAGGGTTAGGGGACGGGGACGGTTTAGGGTCCAGGTGAGGGTACGACAACGCTGTAGGGGGAGCGTGAGTGTGAGGGCATGGGTTAGTGTTAGCGTACGGGTTAGGATTAGGGGACGTGTAAGGGTCAGGCTTCGGGGAAGGGTTAGGGTTAGGGTTCGGGCTAGGGTTAGGGTTAGGGGACGGGGACGGTTTAGGGTCCAGGTGAGGGTACGACAACGCTTTAGGGGGAGCGTACTTGTGAGGGCGCGGGTTAGTGTTAGCGTACGGGTTAGGATTAGCGGACGGGTGAGGGTCAGGCTTCGGGGAAGGGTTAGGGTTAGGGTTCGGGCTAGGGTTAGGGTTAGGGGATGTGGAGGGTTTAGGGTCCAGGTGAGGGTACGATAACGCTTTAGGGGGAGCGTACGTGTGAGGGCGCGGGTTAGTGTTAGCGTACGGGTTAGGATTAGGGGACGGGTGAGGGTCAGGCTTCGGGTAAGGGTTAGGGTTATGGTTCGGGCTAGGGTTAGGGTTAGGGGACGGGGAGGGTTTAGGGTCCAGGTGAGGGTACGACAATGCTTTAGGGGGAGCGTACGTGTGAGGGCGCGGGTTAGTGTTAGCGTACGGGTTAGGATTAGGGGACGGCTGAGGGTCAGGCTTCGGGGAAGGGTTAGGGTTAGGGTTCGGGCTAGGGTTAGGGTTAGGGGACGGGGAGGATTTAGGGTCCAGGTGAGGGTACGACAACGCTTTAGGGGGAGCACCTGTGAGGGCACGGGTTAGTGTTAGCGTACGGGTTAGGATTATGGGATGGGTGAGGGTCAGGCTTCGGGGAAGGTTAGGGTTAGGGTTCGGGCTAGGGTTAGGGTTAGGGGATGGGGACGGTTTAGGTTCCAGGTGAGGGTACGACAACGCTTTAGGGGGAGCGTACGTGTGAAGGCGCGGGTTAGTGTTAGCGTACGGGTTAGGATTACGGGATGGGTGAGGGTCAGGCTTCAGGGAAGTGTTAGGGTTAGGGTTCGGGCTAGGGTTAGGGTTAGGGGACGGGGACGGTTTAGGGTCCAGGTGACGGTACGACAACGCTTTAGGGAGAGCGTACGTATGAGGGCGTGGGTTAGTGTGAGCGTACGGGTTAGGATTAGGGGACGGGTGAGGGTCAGGCTTCGGGGAAGGGTTAGGTTAGGGTTCGGTCTAGGGTTAGGGTTAGGGGACGGGGCGGGTTTAGGGTCCAGGTGAGGGTACGACAATGCTTTAGGGGGAGCGTACGTGTGAGGGCGCGGGTTAGTGTTAGCATACGGGTTAGGATTAGGGGACGGGTGAGGGCAAGGCTTCGGGGAAGGGTTAGGGTTAGGGTTCGTGCTAGGGTTAGGGTTAGGGGACGGGGAGGTTTTAGGGTGCAGGTGAGGGTACGACAACGCTTTAGGGGCAGCGTACGTGTGAGGGCGCGGGTTAGTGTTAGCGTACGGTTTAGGATTAGGGGACGGGTGAGGGTCAGGCTTCGGGGAAGGGTTAGGGTTAGGGTTCGGGCTAGGGTTAGGGTTAGGGGATGTGGAGGGTTTAGGGTCCAGGTGAGGGTACGACAACGCTTTAGGGGGAGCGTACGTGTGAGGGCGCGGGTTAGTGTTAGCGTACGGGTTAGGATTAGGGGACGGGTGAGGGTCAGGCTTCGGGTAAGGGTTAGGGTTATGGTTCGGGCTAGGGTTAGGGTTAGGGGACGGGGAGGGTTTAGGGTCCAGGTGAGGGTACGACAATGCTTTAGGGGGAGCGTACGTGTGAGGGCGCGGGTTAGTGTTAGCGTACGGGTTAGGATTAGGGGACGGGTGAGGGTCAGGCTTCGGGGAAGGGTTAGGGTTAGGGTTCGGGCTAGGGTTAGGGGACGGGGACGGTTTAGGGTCCAGGTGAGGGTACGACAACGCTTTAGGGGGAGAGTACGTGTGAGGACGCGGGTTAGTGTTAGCGTTCGGGTTAGGATTAGGGGACGGGTGAGGGTCGGGCTTCGGGGAAGGGTTAGGGTTAGGGTTCGGGCTAGGGTTAGGGTTAGGGGACGGGGACGGTTTAGGGTCCAGGTGAGGGTACGACAAAGCTTTAGGGGGAGCATACGTGTGACGGTGTGGGTTAGTGTTAGCGTACGGGTTAGGATAAGGGCACGGGTTAGGGTCAGGCTTCGGGGAAGGGTTAGGGTTAGGGTTCGGGCTAGGGTTAGGGTTAGGGGACGGGGACGGTTTAGGGTCCAGGTGAGGGTACGACAACGCTTTAGGGGGAGCGTACGTGTGAGGGCGCGGGTTAGTGTTAGCGTACGGGTTAGGATTAGGGGACGGGTGAGGGTCAGGCTTCGGGGAAGGGTTAGGTTAGGGTTCGGGCTAGGGTTAGGGTTAGGGGAAGGGGCGGGTTTAGGGTCCAGGTGAGGGTACGACAATGCTTTAGGGGGAGCGTACGTGTGAGGGCGCGGGTTAGTGTTAGCATACGGGTTAGGATTAGGGGACGGGTGAGGGCAAGGCTTCGGGGAAGGGTTAGGGTTAGGGTTCATGCTAGGGTTAGGGTTAGGGGACGGGGAGGGTTTAGGGTGCAGGTGAGGGTACGACAACGCTTTAGGGGCAGCGTACGTGTGAGGGCGCGGGTTAGTGTTAGCGTACGGTTTAGGATTAGGGGACGGGTGAGGGTCAGGCTTCGGGGAAGTGTTAGGGTTAGGGTTCGGGCTAGGGTTAGGGTTAGGTGACGGAGAGGGTTGAGGGTCCAGGTGAGGGTACGACAACGCTTTAGGAGGAGCGTACGTGTGAGGGCGCGGGTTAGTGTTAGCGTACGGGTTAGGATTAGGGGACGGATGAGGGTCAGGCTTCGGGGAAGGGTTAGGGTTAGGGTTTGGGCTAGGGTTAGGGTTAGGGGACGGGGAGGGTTTAGGGTCCAGGTGAGGGTACGACAACGCTTTAGGGGGAGCGTACGTGTGAGGGTGCGGGTTAGTGTTAACGTACGGGTTAGGATTAGTGGACGGGTGAGGGTCAGGCTTCGGGGAAGGGTTAGGGTTAGGGTTCGGGCTAGGGTTAGGGTTAGGGGACGGGGACGGTTTAGGGTCCAGGTGAGTGTACGACAACGCTTTAGGGGCAGCGTACGTGTGAGGGCGCGGGTTTGTGTTAGCGTACGGGTTAGGATTAGGGGACGGGTGAGGGTCAGGCTTCGGGGAAGTGTTAGGGTTAGGGTTCGGGCTAGGGTTAGGGTTAGGGGACGGGGAGGGTTTAGGGTCCAGGTGAGGGTACGACAACGCTTTAGGGGGAGCGTACGTGTGAGGGCGCGGGTTAGTGTTAGCGTACGGGTTAGGATTAGGGGACTGGTGAGGGTCAGGCTTCGGGGAAGGGTTAGGGTTAGGGTTCGGGCTAGGGTTAGGGTTAGGGGACGGGGACGGTTTAGGGTCCAGGTGAGGGTACGACAACGCTGTAGGGGGAGCATGAGTGTGAGGGCGCGGGTTTGTGTTAGCGTACGGGTTAGGATTTGGGGACGGGTGAGGGTCAGGCTTCGGGGAAGGGTTAGGGTTAGGGTTCGGGCTAGGGTTAGGGTTAGGGGACGGAGAGGATTTAAGGTCCAGGTGAGGGTACGACAACGCTTTAGGGGGAGCGTACGTGTGAAGGCGCAGGTTAGTGTTAGCTTACGGGTTAGGATTAGGGGACGGGTGAGGGTCAGGCTTCGGGGAAGGGTTAGGGTTAGGGTTCGGGCTAGTGTTAGGGTTAGGGGACGGGGAGGGTTGAGGGTCCAGGTGAGGGTACGACAACGCTTTAGGGGGAGCGTACGTGTGAGGGCGCGGGTTAGTGTTAGCGTACGGGTTAGGATTAGGGGACGGGTGAGGGTCAGGCTTCGGGGAAGGGTTAGGGTTAGGGTTCGGGCTAGGGTTAGGGTTAGGGGACGGGGAGGGTTTAGGGTCCAGGTGAGGGTACGACAACGCTTTAGGGGGAGCGTACGTGTGAGGGTGTGGGTTAGTGTTAGCGTACGGGTTAGGATTAGGGGACGGTTGAGGGTCAGGGTTCGGAGAAGGGTTAGGGTTAGGGTTCGGGCTAGGGTTAGGGGACGGGGACGGTTTAGGGTCCAGGTGAGGGTACGACAACGCTTTAGGGGGAGAGTACGTGTGAGGACGCGGGTTAGTGTTAGCGTTCGGGTTAGGATTAGGGGACGGGTGAGGGTCAGGCTTCGGGGAAGGTTTAGGGTTAGGGTTCGGGCTAGGGTTAGGGTTAGGGGACGGGGACGGTTTAGGGTCCAGGTGAGGGTACGACAACGCTTTAGGGGGAGCGTACGTGTGAGGGCGCGGGTTAGTGTTAGCGTACGGGTTAGGATTAGGGGATGGCTGAGGGTCAGGCTTTGGGGAAGGGTTAGGGTTAAGGTTCGGGCTAGGGTTAGTGTTAGGGGATGGGGAGGGTTTAGGGTCCAGGTGAGGGTACGACAACGCTGTAGGGGGAGCGTACGTGTGAGAGCGCGGGTTAGTGTTAGCGTACGGGTTAGGATTAGGGGACGTGTAAGGGTCAGGCTTCGGGGAAGGGTTAGGGTTAGGGTTCGGGCTAGGGTTAGGGTTAGGGGATGGGGACGGTTTAGGGTCCAGATGAGGGTACGACAACGCTTTAGGGGGAGCGTACGTGTGAGGGCGCGGGTTAGTGTTAGCGTACGGGTTAGGATTACGGGACGGGTGAGGGTCAGGCTTCAGGGATGGGTTAGGGTTAGGGTTCGGGCTAGGGTTAGTGTTAGGGGACGGGGACGGTTTAGGGTCCAGGTGAGGGTACGACAACGCTGTAGGGGGAGCGTACGTGTGAGGGCGCGGGTTAGTGTTAGCGTACGGGTTAGGATTAGGGGACGTGTAAGGGTCAGGCTTCGGGGAAGGGTTAGGGTTAGGGTTCGGGCTAGGGTTAGGGTTAGGGGATGGGGACGGTTTACGGTCCAGTTGAGGGTACGACAACGCTTTAGGGGGAGCGTACGTGTGAGGGCGCGGGTTAGTGTTAGCGTACGGGTTAGGATTAGGGGACGGGTGAGGGTCAGGCATCGGGGAAGTGTTAGGGTTAGGGTTCGGGCTAGGGTTAGGGTTAGGGGACGGGGAGGATTTAGGGTCCAGGTGAGGGTACGACAACGCTTTAGGGGGAGCACCTGTGAGGGCGCGGGTTAGTGTTAGCGTACGGGTTAGGATTATGGGATGGGTGAGGGTCAGGCTTCGGGGAAGGGTTAGGGTTAGGGTTCGGGCTAGGGTTAGGTTCAGGGGATGGGGACGGTTTAGGGTCCAGGTGAGGGTACGACAACGCTTTAGGGGGAGCGTACGTGTGAGGGCGCGGGTTAGTGTTAGCGTACGGGTTAGGATTACGGGACGGGTGAGGGTCAGGCTTCAGGGACGGGTTAGGGTTAGGGTTCGGGCTAGGGTTAGGGTTAGGGGACGGGGACGGTTTAGGGTCCAGTTGAGGGTACGACAACGCTTTAGGGGGAGCGTACGTGTGAGGGCGCGGGTTAGTGTTAGCGTACGGGTTAGGATTAGGGGACGGGTGAGGGTCAGGCTTCGGGGAAGGGTTAGGGTTATGGTTCGGGCTAGGGTTAGGGTTAGGGGACGGGGAGGGTTTAGGGTCCAGATGAGGGTACGACAACGCTTTAGGGGGAGGGTACGTGTGAGGGCGTGGGTTAGTGTTAGCGTACGGGTTAGGATTAGGGGACGGGTTAGGGTCTGGCTTCGGGGAAGGGTTAGGGTTAGGGTTCGGGATAGGGTTAGGGTTAGGGGACGGGGGCGGTTTAGGGTCCAGGTGAGGGTACGACAACGCTTTAGGGGGAGCGTACGTGTGAGGGCGTGGGTTAGTGTTAGCGTACGGGTTAGGATTAAGGGACGGGTGAGGGTAAGGCTTCGGGGAAGGGTTAGGGTTAGGGTTCGGGCTAGGGTTAGGGATAGGGGACAGGGACGGTTTAGGGTCCAGGTGACGGTACGACAATGCTTTAGGGAGAGCGTACGTGTGAGGGCGTGGGTTAGTGTTAGCGTACGGGTTAGGATTAGGGGACGGGTGAGGGTCAGGCTTCGGGGAAGGGTTAGGGTTAGGGTTCGGGCTAGGGTTAGGGTTAGGGGACGGGGAGGGTTGAGGGTCCAGGTGAGGGTACGACAACGCTTTAGGGGGAGCGTACGTGTGAGGGCGCGGGTTAGTGTTAGCGTACGGGTTAGGATTAGGGGACGGGTGAGGGTCAGGCTTCGGGGAAGTGTTAGGGTTAGGGTTCGGGCTAGGGTTAGGGTTAGGGGACGGGGACGGTTTAGGGTCCAGGTGAGGGTACGACAACGCTTTAGCGGGAGCGTACGTGTGAGGGCGCGTGTTAGTGTTAGCGTACGGGTTAGGATTAGGGGACGGGTGACGGTCAGGCTTCGGGGAAGGGTTAGGGTTAGGGTTCGGGCTAGGGTTAGGGTTAGGGGAGGGGGACGGTTTAGGGTCCAGGTGAGGGTACGACAACGCTTCAGGGGGAGCGTACATGTGAGGGCGCGGGTTAGTGTTAGCGTACGGGTTAGGATTAGGGTACGGGTGAGGGTCAGGTTTCGGGGAAGTGTTAGGGTTAGGGTTCGGGCTATGGTTAGGGTTAGGGGATGGGGAGGGTTTAGTGTCCAGGTGAGGGTACAACAACGCTTTAGGGGGAGCGTACGTGTGAGGGCGCGGGTTTGTGTTTGCGTACGGGTTAGGATTTGGGGACGGGTGAGGGTCAGGTTTCGGGGAAGGGTTAGGGTTAGGGTTCGGGCTAGGGTTAGGGTTAGGGGACGGGGAGGGTTTAGGGCCCAGGTGAGGGTACGACAGCGTTTTAGGGGGAGTGTACGTGTGAGGGCGCGGGTTAGTGTTAGCGTACGGGTTAGGATTAGGGGACGGGTGAGGGTCAGGCTTCAGGTTAGGGTTAGGGTTAGGTTTCGGGCTAGGGTTAGGGTTAGGGGACGGGGAGGGTTTAGGGTCCAGGTGAGGGTACGACAACGCTTTAGGGGGAGCGTACGTGTGAGGGCGTGGTTTAGTGTTAGCGTACGGGTTCGGATTAGGGGACGGGTGAGGGTCAGGCTTCGGGGAAGGGTTAGGGTTAGGGTTCGGGCTAGGGTTAGGTTTAGGGGATGGGGAGGGTTTAGTGTCCAGGTGAGGGTACGACAACGCTTTAGGGGGAGCGTACGTGTGAGGGCGCGGGTTAGTGTTAGCGTACGGGTTAGGATTAGGGGAAGGGTGAAAGTCAGGCTTCGGGGAAGTGTTAGAGTTAGGGTTCGGGCTAGGGTTAGGGTTAGGGGATGGGGACGGTTTAGGGTCCAGGTGAGGGTTCGACAACGCTTTAGGGGGAGCGTACGTGTGAAGGCGCGGGTTAGTGTTAGCGTACGGGTTAGGATTAGGGGACGGGTGAGGGTCAGGCTTCGGGGAAGGGTTAGGGTTAGGGTTCGGGCCAGGGTTAGGGTTAGGGGATGGGGAGGGTTTAGGGTCCAGGTGAGGGTACGACAACGCTTTAGGGGGAGCGTAAGTGTGAGGGCGTGGGTTAGTGTTAGCGTATGGGTTAGGATAATGGGACGGGTAAGGGTCAGGCTTCGGGGAAGGGTTAGGGTTAGGGTTCGGGCTAGGGTTAGGGTTAGGGGACGGGGACGGTTTAGGGTCCAGGTGAGGGTACGACAACGCTTTAGGGGGTGCGTACGTGTGAGGGCGTGGGTTAGTGTTAGCGTACGGGTTAGGATAAGGGGACGGGTGAGGGTCAGGCTTCGGGGAAGGGTTAGGGTTAGGGTTCGGGCTAGGGTTAGGGTTAGGGGACGGGGACGGTTTAGGGTCCAGGTGACGGTACGACAACGCTTTAGGGAGAGCGTACGTGTGAGGGCGTGGGTTAGTGTTAGCGTACGGGTTAGGATTAGGGGACGGGTGAGGGTCAGGCTTCGGGGAAGGGTTAGGGTTAGGGTTCTGGCTAGGGTTAGGGTTAGGGGACGGGGAGGGTTTAGGGTCCAGGTAAGGGTACGACAATGCTTTAGGTGGAGCGTACGTGTGAGGGCGTGGGTTAGTGTTAGCATACGGGTTAGGACTAGGGGACGGGTGAGGGTCAGGCTTCGGGGAAGGGTTAGGGTTAGGGTTCGGGCTAGGGTTAGGGTTAGGGGATGGGGACGGTTTAGGGTCCAGGTGAGGGTACGACAACGCTTTAGGGGAAGCGTACGTGTGAGGGCGCGGGTTAGTGTTAGCGTACGGGTTAGGATTAGGGGACGGGTGAGGGTCAGGCTTCGGGGAAGGGTTAGGGTTAGGGTTCGGGCTAGGGTTAGGTTTAGGGGACGGGGGCGGTTTAGGGTCCAGGTGACGGTACGACAACGCTTTAGGGAGAGCGTACGTGTGAGGGCGTGGGTTAGTGTTAGCGTACGGGTTAGGATTAGGGGACGGGTGAGGGTCAGGCTTTGGGGAAGGGTTAGGGTTAGGGTTCTGGCTAGGGTTAGGGTTAGGGGACGGGGAGGGTTTAGGGTCCAGGTGAGGGTACGACAACGCTTTAGGGGGAGCGTACGTGTGAGGGCACGGGTTAGTGTTAGCGTACGGGTTAGGATTAGGGGACGGGTGAGGGTCAGGCTTCGGGGAAGTGTTAGGGTTAGGGTTCGGGCTAGGGTTAGGGTTAGGGGACGGGGTGGGTTTAGGGTCCAGGTGAGGGTACGACAACGCTTTAGGGGGAGCGTACGTGTGAGGGCGCGGGTTCGTGTTAGCGTACGGGTTAGGATTAGGGGACGGGTGAGGGTCAGGCTTCGGGGAAGGGTTAGGGTTAGGGTTCGGGCTAGGGTTAGGGTTAGGGGACGGGGAGGGTTTAGGGTCCAGGTGAGGGTACGACAACGCTTTAGGGGGAGCGTACGTGTGAGAGCGCGGGTTAGTGTTAGCGTACGGGTTAGGATTAGGGGACGGGTGAGTGTCAGGCTTCGGGGAAGGGTTAGGGTTAGGGTTCGGGCTAGGGTTAGGGGACGGGGACGGTTTAGGTTCCAGGTGAGGGTACGACAACGCTTTAGGGGGAGAGTACGTGTGAGGACGCGGGTTAGTGTTAGCGTACGAATTAGGATTAGGGGACGGGTGAGGGTCAGGCTTCGGGGAAGGGTTAGGTTTAGGGTTCGGGCTAGGGTTAGGGTTAGGGGACGGGGACGGTTTAGGGTCCAGGTGAGGGTACGACAACGCTTTAGGGGGAGCGTACGTGTGAGGGCGTGGGTTAGTGTTAGCGTACGGTTAGAATTAGGGGATGGGTGAGGGTCAGGCTTCAGGGAAGGGTTAGGGTTAGGGTTCGGGCTAGGGTTAGGGTTAGGGGAGGGGGACGGTTTAGGGTCCAGGTGAGGGTACGACAACGCTTTAGGGGGAGCGTAAGTATGAGGGCGTGGGTTAAAGTTAGCGTACGGTTTAGGATAAGGGGACGGGTTAGGGTCAGGCTTCGGGGAAGGGTTAGGGTTAGGGTTCGGGCTAGGGTTAGGGTTAGGGGATGGGGACGGTTTAGAGTCCAGGTGAGGGTACGACAACGATTTAGGAAGAGCGTACGTGTGAGGGCGTGGGTTAGTGTTAGCGTACGGGTTAGGATTAGGTGACGGGTGAGGGTCAGGCTTCGGGGAAGGGTTAGGGTTAGGGTTCGGGCTAGGGTTAGGGTTAGGGGACGGGGAGGGTTTAGGGTCCAGGTGAGGGTACGACAACGCTTTAGCGGAGCGTACGTGTGAGGGCGCGGGTTAGTGTTAGCGTACGGGTTAGGATTAGGGGACGGGTGAGGGTCAGGCTTCGGGGAAGGGTTAGGTTAGGGTTCAGGCTAGGGTTAGGGTTAGGGGACGGGGCGGGTTTAGGGTCCAGGTGAGGGTACGACAATGCTTTAGGGGGAGCGTACGTGTGAGGGCGCGGGTTAGTGTTAGCGTACGGGTTAGGATTAGGGGATGGGTGAGGGTCAGGCTTCGGGGAAGAGTTAGGGTTAGGGTTTGGGCTAGGGTTAGGGTTAGGGGACGGGGAGGATTTAGGGTCCAGGTGAGGGTACGACAACGCTTTAGGGGGAGCACCTGTGAGGGCGCGGGTTAGTGTTAGCGTACGGGTTAGGATTATGGGATGGGTGAGGGTCAGGCTTCGGGGAAGGGTTAGGGTTAGGGTTCGGGCTAGGGTTAGGTTTAGGGGATGGGGACGGTTTAGGGTCCAGATGAGGGTACGACAACGCTTTAGGGGGAGCGTACGTGTGTGGGCGCAGGTTAGTGTTAGCGTACGGGTTAGGATTACGGGACGGGTGAGGGTCAGGCTTCAGGGAAGGGTTAGGGTTAGGTTTAGGGCTAGGGTTAGGGTTAGGGGACGGGGAGGGTTTAGGGTCCAGGTGAGGGTACGACAACGCTTTAGGGGGAGCGTACGTGTGAGGGCGTGGGTTAGTGTTAGCGTACGGGTTCGGATTAGGGGACGGGTGAGGGTCAGGCTTCGGGGAAGGGTTAGGGTTAGGGTTCGGGCTAGGGTTAGGGTTAGGGGATGGGGAGGGTTTAGTGTCCAGGTGAGGGTACGACAACGCTTTAGGGGGAGCGTATGTGTGAGGGCGCGGGTTAGTGTTAGCGTACGGGTTAGGATTAGGGGAAGGGTGAAAGTCAGGCTTCGGGGAAGTGTTAGAGTTAGGTTTCGGGCTAGGGTTAGGGTTAGGGGATGGGGACGGTTTAGGGTCCAGGTGAGGGTTCGACAACGCTTTAGGGGGAGCGTACGTGTGAAGGCGCGGGTTAGTGTTAGCGTACGGGTTAGGATTAGGGGACGGGTGAGGGTCAGGCTTCGGGGAAGGGTTAGGGTTAGGGTTCGGGCTAGGGTTAGGGTTAGGGGATGGGGAGGGTTTAGTGTCCAGGTGAGGGTACAACAACGCTTTAGGGGGAGCGTACGTGTGAGGGCGCGGGTTTGTGTTTGGGTACGGGTTAGGATTTGGGGACGGGTGAGGGTCAGGCTTCGGGAAAGGGTTAGGGTTAGGGTTCGGGCTAGGGTTAGGGTTAGGGGACGGGGAGGGTTTAGGGTCCAGGTGAGGGTACGACAACGCTTTAGGGGGAGAGTACGTGTGAGGGCGCGGGTTAGTGTTAGCTTACGGGTTAGGATTAGGGGACGGGTGAGGGTCAGGCTTCGGGGAAGGGTTAGGGTTAGGGTTCGGGCTAGGGTTAGGGTTAGGGGACGGGGAGGGTTTAGGGTCCAGGTGAGGGTACGACAACGCTTTAGGGGGAGCGTACGTGTGAGGGCGCGGGTTAGTGTTAGCGTACGGGTTAGGATTAGGGGACGGGTGAGGGTCAGGCTTCGGGGAAGGGTTAGGGTTAGGGTTCGGGCTAGGGTTAGGGTTAGGGGACGGGGAGGGTTTAGGGTCCAGGTGAGGGTACGACAACGCTTTAGGGGGAGCGTACGTGTGAGGGCGTGGGTTAGTGTTAGCGTACGGTTAGAATTAGGGGATGGGTGAGGGTCAGGCTTCAGGGAAGGGTTAGGGTTAGGGTTCGGGCTAGGGTTAGGGTTAGGGGACGGGGAGGGTTTAGGGTCCAGGTGAGGGTACGACAACGCTTTAGGGGGAGCGTACGTGTGAGGGCGCGGGTTAGTGTTAGCGTACGGGTTAGGATTAGGGGAAGGGTGAAAGTCAGGCTTCGGGTTAGGGTTAGGGTTACGGTTCGGGCTAGGGTTAGGGTTAGGGGATGGGGACGCTTAGGGTCCAGGTGAGGGTTCGACAACGCTTTAGGGGGAGCGTACGTGTGAAGGCGCGGGTTAGTGTTGGCGTACGGGTTAGGATTAGGGGACGGGTGAGGGTCAGGCTTCGGGGAAGGGTTAGGCTTAGGGTTCGGGCTAGGGTTAGGGTTAGGGGATGGGGAGGGTTTAGGGTCCAGGTGAGGGTACGACAACGCTTTAGGGGGAGCGTAAGTATGAGGGCGTGGGTTAAAGTTAGCGTACGGTTTAGGAGAAGGTGACGGGTTAGGGTCAGGCTTCGGGGAAGGGTTAGGGTTAGGGTTCGGGCTAGGGTTAGGGTTAGGGGATGGGGACGGTTTAGAGTCCAGGTGAGGGTACGACAACGATTTAGGGGGAGCGTATGTGTGAGGGCGTGGGTTAGTGTTAGCGTACGGGTTAGGATTAGGGGACGGGTGAGGGTCAGGCTTCGGGGAAGGGTTAGGGTTAGGGTTCGGGCTAGGGTTAGGGTTAGGGGACGGGGAGGGTTTAGGGTCCAGGTGAGGGTACGACAACGCTTTAGGGGGAGCGTACGTGTGAGGGCGCGGGTTAGTGTTAGCGTACGGGTTAGGATTAGGGGACGGGTGAGGGTCAGGCTTCGGGGAAGGGTTAGGTTAGGGTTCAGGCTAGGGTTAGGGTTAGGGGACGGGGCGGGTTTAGGGTCCAGGTGAGGGTACGACAATGCTTTAGGGGGAGCGTACGTGTGAGGGCGCGGGTTAGTGTTAGCGTACGGGTTAGGATTAGGGGACGGGTGAGGGTCAGGCTTCGGGGAAGGGTTAGGGTTAGGGTTCGGGCTAGGGTTAGGGGACGGGGTGCGTTTAGGGTCCAGGTGAGGGTACGACAACGCTTTAGGGGGAGCGTACGTGTGAGGGCGCGGGTGAGTGTTAGCATACGGGTTAGGATTAGGGGACAGGTGAGGGTCAGGCTTCGGGGAAGGGTTAGGGTTAGGGTTCGGGCTAGGGTTAGGGTTAGGGGACGGGGACGGTTTAGGGTCCAGGTGAGGGTACGACAACGCTTTAGGGGGAGCGTACGTGTGAGGGCGCGGGTTAGTGTTAGCGTACGGGTTAGGATTACGGGACGGGTGAGGGTCAGGCTTCGGGGAAGGGTTAGGGTTAGGGTTCGGGCTAGGGTTAGTGTTAGGGGATGGGGAGGGTTTAGTGTCCAGGTGAGGGTACGACAACGCTTTAGGGGGAGCGTACGTGTGAGGGCGCGGGTTTGTGTTTGCGTACGGGTTAGGATTTGGGGACGTGTGAGGGTCAGGCTTCGGGGAAGGGTTAGGGTTAGGGTTCGGGCTAGGGTTAGGGTTAGGGGACGGGGAGGGTTTAGGGTCCAGGTGAGGGTACGACAACGCTTTAGGGGGAGCTTACGTGTGAGGGCGCGGGTTAGTGTTAGCTTACGGGTTAGGATTAGGGGACAGGTGAGGGTCAGGCTTCGGGGAAGGGTTAGGGTTAGGGTTCGGGCTAGGGTTAGGGTTAGAGGACGGGAAGGGTTTAGGGTGCAGGTGAGGGTACGACAACGCTTTAGGGGGAGCGTACGTGTGAGGGCGTGGGTTAGTGTTAGCGTACGGGTTAGGATTAGGGGACGGGTGAGGGTCAGGCTTCGGGGAAGGGTTAGGGTTAGGGTTCGGGCTAGGGTTAGGGTTAGGGGACGGGGAGGGTTTAGGGTCCAGGTGAGGGTACGACAACGCTTTAGGGGGAGCGTACGTGTGAGGGCGCGGGTTAGTGTTAGCGTACGGGTTAGGATTAAGGGACGGGTGAGTGTCAGGCTTCGGGGAAGGGTTAGGGTTAGGGTTCGGGCTAGGGTTAGGGGACGGGGACGGTTTAGGGTCCAGGTGAGGGTACGACAACGCTTTAGGGGGAGCGTACGTGTGAGGGCGCGGGTTAGTGTTAGCGTACGGGTTAGGATAATGGGACGGGTTAGGTTCAGGCTTCGGGGAAGGGTTAGGGTTATGGTTCGGGCTAGGGTTAGGGTTAGGGGACGGGTACGGTTTACGGGCAGGTGAGGGTACGACAATGCTTTAGGGGGAGCGTACGTGTGAGTGCGCGGGTTAGTGTTAGCGTACGGGTTAGGATTTGGGGACGGCTGAGGGTCAGGCTTCGGGGAAGTGTTAGGGTTAGGGTTCGGGCTAGGGTTAGGGTAGGGGACAGGGACGGTTTAGGGTCCAGGTGACGGTACGACAACGCTTTAGGGAGAGCGTACGTGTGAGGGCGTGGGTTAGTGTTAGCGTACAGGTTAGGATTAGGGGACGGGTGAGGGTCAGGCTTCGGTGAAGGGTTAGGGTTAGGGTTCTGGCTAGGGTTAGGGTTAGGGGACGGGGACGGTTTAGGGTCCAGGTGAGGGTACGACAACGCTTTATGTGGAGCGTACGTGTGAGGGCGCGGCTTAGTGTTAGCGTACGGGTTAGGATTAGGGGACGGGTGAGGGTCAGGCTTCGGGGAAGGGTTAGGGTTAGGGTTATGGTTCGGGCTAGGGTTAGGGGACGGGGACGGTTTAGGGTCCAGGTGAGGGTACGACAACGCTTTAGGGGGAGAGTACGTGTGAGGACGCGCGTTAGTGTTAGCGTACGGTTTAGGATTAGGGGTCGGGTGAGGGTCAGGCTTCGAAGAAGGGTTAGGGTTAGGGTTCGGGCTAGGGTTAGGGTTAGGGGATGGGGACGGTTTAGGTTTCAGGTGAGGGTACGACAACGCTTTAGGGGGAGCGTACGTGTGAGGGCGTTGGTGAGTGTTAGCGTATGGTTAGAAATAGGGGATGGGTGAGGGTCAGGCTTCAGGGAAGGGTTAGGGTTAGGGTTTGGGCTAGGGTTAGGGTTAGGAGACGGGGAGGGTTTAGGGTCCAAGTGAGGGTACGACAACGCTTTAGGGGGAGCGTACGTGTGAGGGCGCGAGTTAGTGTTAGCGTACGGGTTAGGATTAGGGGAAGGGTGAAAGTCAGGCTTCGGGGAAGGGTTAGGGTTAGGGTTCGGGCTAGTGTTAGTGTTAGGGGATGGGGACGGTTTAGGGTCCAGGTGAGGGTTAGACAACGCTTTAGGGGGAGCGTACGTGTGAAGGCGCGGGTTAGTGTTAGCATACGGGTTAGGATTAGGGGACGGGTGAGGGTCAGGCTTCGGGGAAGGGTTAGGGTTAGGGTTCGGGCTAGGGTTATGGTTAGGGGACGAGGAGGGTTTAGGGTCCAGGTGAGGGTACGACAACGCTTTAGGGGGAGCGTACGTGTGAGGGCGTGGGTTAGTGTTAGCGTACGGGTTAGGATAAGGGGACGGGTTAGGGTCAGGCTTCGGGGAAGGGTTAGGGTTAGGGTTCGGGCTAGGGTTAGGGTTAGGGGACGGGGACGGTTTAGAGTCCAGGTGAGGGTACGACAACGCTTTAGGGGGAGCGTACGTGTGAGGGCGTGGGTTAGTGTTAGCGTACGGGTTAGGAGTAGGGGACGGGTGAGGGTCAGGCTTCGGGGAAGGGTTAGGTTAGGGTTCAGGCTAGGGTTAGGGTTAGGGGACAGGGCGGGTTTAGGGTCCAGGTGAGGGTACGACAATGCTTTAGGGGGAGCGTACGTGTGAGGGCGCGGGTTAGTGTTAGCGTACGGGTTAGGATTTCGGGACGGCTGAGGTTCAGGCTTCGGGGAAGTGTTAGGGTTAGGGTTCGGGCTAGGGTTAGGGTTAGGGGACGGGGACGGTTTAGGGTCCAGGTGACGGTACGACAACGCTTTAGGGAGAGCGTACGTGTGAGGGCATGGGTTAGTGTTAGCGTACGGGTTAGGATTAGGGGACGGGTGAGGGTCAGGCTTCGGGGAAGGGTTAGGGTTAGGGTTCTGGCTAGGGTTAGGGTTAGGGGACGGGTAGGGTTTAGGGTCCAGGTGAGGGTACGACAACGCTTTAGGTGGAGCGTACGTGTGAGGGCGCGGGTTAGTGTTAGCATACGGGTTAGGACTAGGGGACGGGTGAGGGTCAGGCTTCGGGGAAGTGTTAGGGTTAGGGTTCGGGCTAGGGTTAGGGTTAGGGGATGGGGACGGTTTAGGGTTCAGGTGAGGGTACGACAACGCTTTAGGGGGAGCGTACGTGTGAGGGCGCGGGTTAGTGTTAGCGTACGGGTTAGGATTATGGGACGGGTGAGGGTCAGGCTTCGGGGAAGGGTTAGGGTTATGGTTCGGGCTAGGGTTAGGGTTAGGGGACGGGGACGGTTTAGGGTCCAGGTGAGGGTACGACAATGCTTTAGGGGGAGCGTACGTGTGAGGGGGCGTGTTAGTGTTAGCGTACGGGTTAGGATTTGGGGACGGCTGAGGGTCAGGTTTCGGGGAAGTGTTAGGGTTAGGGTTCGGGCTAGGGTTAGGGTTAGGGGACGGGGACGGTTTAGGATCCAGGTGATGGTACGACAACGCTTTAGGGAGAGCGTACGTGTGAGGGCGTGGGTTAGTGTTAGCGTACAGGTTAGGATTAGGGGACGGGTGAGGGTCAGGCTTCGGTGAAGGGTTAGGGTTAGGGTTCTGGCTAGGGTTAGGGTTAGGGGACGGGGACGGTTTAGGGTCCAGGTGAGGTTACGACAACGCTTTAGGTGGAGCGTACGTGTGAGGGCGTGGGTTAGTGTTAGCGTACGGGTTAGGATTAGGGGACGGGTGAGGGTCAGGCTTCGGGGAAGGGTTAGGGTTAGGGTTCGGGCTAGGGTTAGGGTTAGGGGACGGAGAGGGTTTAGGGTCCAGGTGAGGGTACGACAACGCTTTAGGGGGAGCGTACGTGTGAGGGCGCGGGTTAGTGTTAGCGTACGGGTTAGGATTAGGGGTCGGGTGAGGGTCAGGCTTCGGGGAAGGGTTAGGGTTAGGGTTCGGGCTAGGGTTAGGGTTAGGGGACGGGGGCGGTTTAGGGTCCAGGTGACGGTACGACAACGCTTTAGGGAGAGCGTACGTGTGAGGGCGTGGGTTAGTGTTAGTGTACGGGTTAGGATTAGGGGACGGGTGAGGGTCAGGCTTCGGGGAAGGGTTAGGGTTAGGGTTCTGGCTAGGGTTAGGGTTAGGGGACGGGGAGGGTTTAGGGTCCAGGTGAGGGTACGACAACGCTTTAGGGGGAGCGTACGTGTGAAGGCGCGGGTTAGTGTTAGCGTACGGGTTAGGATTAGGGGACGGGTGAGGGTCAGGCTTCGGGGAAGGGTTAGGGTTAGGGTTCGGGCTAGGGTTAGGGTTAGGGGACGGGGTGGGTTTAGGGTCCAGGTGAGGGTACGACAACGCTTTAGGGGGAGCGTACGTGTGAGGGCGTGGGTTAGTGTTAGCGTACGGGTTAGGATTAAGGGACGGGTGAGGGTAAGGCTTCGGGGAAGGGTTAGGGTTAGGGTTCGGGCTAGGGTTAGGTTTAGGGGACGGGGACGGTTTAGGGTCCAGGTGAGGGTACGACAACGCTTTAGGGAGAGCGTACGTGTGAGGACGTGGGTTAGTGTTAGCGTACGGGTTAGGATTAGGGGACGGGTGAGGGTCAGGCTTCGGGGAAGGGTTAGGTTAGGGTTCAGGCTAGGGTTAGGGTTAGGGGACGGCACGGGTTTAGGGTCCAGGTGAGGGTACGACAACGCTGTAGGGGGAGCGTACGTGTGAGGGCGTGGGTTAGTGTTAGCGTACGGGTTAGGATTTGGGGACGTGTGAAGGTCAGGCTTCAAGGAAGGGTTAGGGTTAGGGTTCGGGCTAGGGTTAGGGTTAGGGGACGGGGACGGTTTAGGGTCCAGGTGAGGGTACGACAACGCTTTAGGGGGAGCGTACGTGTGAGGGCGCGGGTTAGTGTTAGCGTACGGGTTAGGATTAGGGGACGGGTGAGGGTCAGGCTTCGGGGAAGGGTTAGGGGTAGTGTTCGGGCTATGGTTAGGGTTAGGGGATGGGGAGGGTTTAGTGTCCAGGTGAGGGTAGGACAATGCTTTAGGGGGAGCGTACGTGTGAGGGCGCGGGTTTGTGTTTGCGTACGGGTTAGGATTTGGGGACGGGTGAGGGTCAGGCTTCGGGGAAGGGTTAGGGTTAGGGTTCGGGGAGGGTTAGGGTTAGGGGACGGGGAGGGTTTAGGGTCTAGATGAGGGTACGACAACGCTTTAGGGGGAGCGTACGTGTGAGGGCGCGGGTTAGTGTTAGCTTACGGGTTAGGATTAGGGGACGGGTGAGGGTCAGGCTTCGGGGAAGAGTTAGGGTTAGGGTTCGGGCTAGGGTTAGGGTTAGGGGACGGGGAGGGTTTAGGGTCCAGGTGAGGATACGACAACGCTTTAGGGGGAGCGTACGTGTGAGCGCGTGGGTTAGTGTTAGCGTACGGGTTAGGATTAGGGGACGGGTGAGGGTCAGGCTTCGGGGAAGGGTTAGGGTTAGGGTTCGGGCTAGGGTTAGGGTTAGGGGACGGGGAGGGTTTAGGGTCCAGGTGAGGGTACGACAACGCTTTAGGGGGAGCGTACGTTTGAGGGCGCGGGTTAGTGTTAGCGTACGGGTTAGGATTAGGGGACGGGTGAGTGTCAGGCTTCGGGGAAGGGTTAGGGTCAGGGTTCGGGCTAGGGTTAGGGGACGGGGACGGTTTAGGGTCCAGGTGAGGGTACGACAACGCTTTAGGGGGAGCGTACGTGTGAGGGCACGGGTTAGTGTTAGCGTACGGGTTAGGATTAGGGGACGGGTGAGGGTCAGGCTTCGGGGAAGGGTTAGGGTTAGGGTTCGGGCTAGGGTTAGGGTTAGGGGATGGGGACGGTTTAGGGTCCAGGTGAGGGCTCGACAACGATTTAGGGGGAGCGTACGTGTGAAGGCGCGGGTTAGTGTTAGCGTACGGGTTAGGATTAGGGGACGGGTGAGGGTCAGGCTTCGGGGAAGGGTTAGGGTTAGGGTTCGGGCTAGGGTTAGGGTTAGGGGACGGGGACGGTTTAGGGGCCAGGTCAGGGTACGACAATGTTTTAGGGGGAGCGTACGTGTGAGGGCGCGGGTTAGTGTTAGCGTACGGGTTAGGACTAGGGGACGGGTGAGGGTCAGGCTTCTGGGAAGGGTTAAGCTTAGGGTTCGGGCTAGGTTTAGGGTTAGGGGACGGGGAGGGTTTAGGGTCCAGGTGAGTGTACTCAACGCTTTAGGGGGAGCGTACGTGTGAGGGCGCGGGTTAGTGTTAGCGTACGGGTTAGGATAATGGGACGGGTTAGGGTCAGGCTTCGGGGAAGGGTTAGGGTTATGGTTCGGGCTAGGGTTAGGGTTAGGGGACGGGGACGGTTTAGGGGCCAGGTGAGGGTACGACAATGCTTTAGGGGGAGCGTATGTGTGAGGGCGCGGGTTAGTGTTAGCGTACGGGTTAGGATAATGGGACGGGTTAGGGTCAGGCTTCGGGGAAGGGTTAGGGTTATGGTTCGGGCTAGGGTTAGGGTTAGGGGACGGGGACGGTTTAGGGGCCAGGTGAGGGTACGACAATGCTTTAGGGGGAGCGTACGTGTGAGGGCGCGGGTTAGTGTTAGCGTACGGGTTAGGATTTGGGGACGGCTGAGGGTCAGGCTTCGGGGAAGCGTTAGGGTTAGGGTTCGGGCTAGGGTTAGGGTTAGGGGACGGGGACGGTTTAGGGTCCAGGTGACGGTACGACAACGCTTTAGGGAGAGCGTACGTGTGAGGGCGTGGGTTAGTGTTAGCGTACAGGTTAGGATTAGGGGACGGGTGAGGGTCAGGCTTCGGTGAAGTGTTAGGGTTAGGGTTCTGGCTAGGGTTAGGGTTAGGTGACGGGGAGGGTTTAGGGTCCAGGTGAGGGTACGACAACGCTTTAGGTGGAGCGTACGTGTGAGGGCGCGGGTTAGTGTTAGCGTACGTGTTAGGATTAGGGGACGGGTGAGGGTCAGGCTTCGGGGAAGGGTTAGGGTTAGGGTTCGGGCTAGGGTTAGGGTTAGGGGACGGGGAGGGTTTAGGGTCCAGGTGAGGGTACGACAACGCTTTAGGGGGAGCGTACGTGTGAGGGCGCGGGTTAGTGTTAGCGTACGGGTTAGGATTAGGGGACGGCTGAGGGTCAGGCTTCGGGAAAGGGTTAGGGTTAGGGTTCGGGCTAGGGTTAGGGTTAGGGGACAGGGCGGGTTTAGGGTCCAGGTGAGGGTACGACAACGCTTTAGGTGGAGCGTACGTGTGAGGGCGCGGGTTAGTGTTAGCATACGGGTTAGGACTAGGGGACGGGTGAGGGTCAGGCTTCGGGGAAGGGTTAGGGTTAGGGTTCGGGCTAGGGTTAGGGTTAGGGGATGGGGACGGTTTAGGGTTCAGGTGAGGGTACGACAACGCTTTAGGGGGAGCGTACGTGTGAGGGCGCGGGTTAGTGTTAGCGTACGGGTTAGGATTATGGGACGGGTGAGGGTCAGGCTTCGGGGAAGGGTTAGGGTTATGGTTCGGGCTAGGGTTAGGGTTAGGGGACGGGGACGGTTTAGGGTCCAGGTGAGGGTACGACAATGCTTTAGGGGGAGCGTACGTGTGAGGGGGCGTGTTAGTGTTAGCGTACGGGTTAGGATTTGGGGACGGCTGAGGGTCAGGTTTCGGGGAAGTGTTAGGGTTAGGGTTCGGGCTAGGGTTAGGGTTAGGGGACGGGGAGGGTTTAGGGTCCAGGTGAGGGTACGACAACGCTTTAGGGGGAGCGTACGTTTGAGGGCGCGGGTTAGTGTTAGCGTACGGGTTAGGATTAGGGGACGGGTGAGTGTCAGGCTTCGGGGAAGGGTTAGGGTCAGGGTTCGGGCTAGGGTTAGGGGACGGGGACGGTTTAGGGTCCAGGTGAGGGTACGACAACGCTTTAGGGGGAGCGTACGTGTGAGGGCACGGGTTAGTGTTAGCGTACGGGTTAGGATTAGGGGACGGGTGAGGGTCAGGCTTCGGGGAAGGGTTAGGGTTAGGGTTCGGGCTAGGGTTAGGGTTAGGGGATGGGGACGGTTTAGGGTCCAGGTGAGGGCTCGACAACGATTTAGGGGGAGCGTACGTGTGAAGGCGCGGGTTAGTGTTAGCGTACGGGTTAGGATTAGGGGACGGGTGAGGGTCAGGCTTCGGGGAAGGGTTAGGGTTAGGGTTCGGGCTAGGGTTAGGGTTAGGGGACGGGGACGGTTTAGGGGCCAGGTCAGGGTACGACAATGTTTTAGGGGGAGCGTACGTGTGAGGGCGCGGGTTAGTGTTAGCGTACGGGTTAGGACTAGGGGACGGGTGAGGGTCAGGCTTCTGGGAAGGGTTAAGCTTAGGGTTCGGGCTAGGTTTAGGGTTAGGGGACGGGGAGGGTTTAGGGTCCAGGTGAGTGTACTCAACGCTTTAGGGGGAGCGTACGTGTGAGGGCGCGGGTTAGTGTTAGCGTACGGGTTAGGATAATGGGACGGGTTAGGGTCAGGCTTCGGGGAAGGGTTAGGGTTATGGTTCGGGCTAGGGTTAGGGTTAGGGGACGGGGACGGTTTAGGGGCCAGGTGAGGGTACGACAATGCTTTAGGGGGAGCGTATGTGTGAGGGCGCGGGTTAGTGTTAGCGTACGGGTTAGGATAATGGGACGGGTTAGGGTCAGGCTTCGGGGAAGGGTTAGGGTTATGGTTCGGGCTAGGGTTAGGGTTAGGGGACGGGGACGGTTTAGGGGCCAGGTGAGGGTACGACAATGCTTTAGGGGGAGCGTACGTGTGAGGGCGCGGGTTATTGTTAGCGTACGGGTTAGGATTTGGGGACGGCTGAGGGTCAGGCTTCGGGGAAGCGTTAGGGTTAGGGTTCGGGCTAGGGTTAGGGTTAGGGGACGGGGACGGTTTAGGGTCCAGGTGAAGGTACGACAACGCTTTAGGGAGAGCGTACGTGTGAGGGCGTGGGTTAGTGTTAGCGTACAGGTTAGGATTAGGGGACGGGTGAGGGTCAGGCTTCGGTGAAGTGTTAGGGTTAGGGTTCTGGCTAGGGTTAGGGTTAGGTGACGGGGAGGGTTTAGGGTCCAGGTGAGGGTACGACAACGCTTTAGGTGGAGCGTACGTGTGAGGGCGCGGGTTAGTGTTAGCGTACGTGTTAGGATTAGGGGACGGGTGAGGGTCAGGCTTCGGGGAAGGGTTAGGGTTAGGGTTCGGGCTAGGGTTAGGGTTAGGGGACGGGGAGGGTTTAGGGTCCAGGTGAGGGTACGACAACGCTTTAGGGGGAGCGTACGTGTGAGGGCGCGGGTTAGTGTTAGCGTACGGGTTAGGATTAGGGGACGGCTGAGGGTCAGGCTTCGGGGAAGGGTTAGGGTTAGGGTTCGGGCTAGGGTTAGGGTTAGGGGACGGGGGCGGTTTAGGGTCCAGGTGACGGTACGACAACGCTTTAGGGAGAGCGTACGTGTGAGGGCGTGGGTTAGTGTTAGCGTACGGGTTAGGATTAGGGGACGGGTGAGGGTCAGGCTTCGGGGAAGGGTTAGGTTTAGGGTTCTGGCTAGGGTTAGGATTAGGGGACGGGGAGGGTTTAGGGTCCAGGTGAGGGTACGACAACGCTTTAGGGGGAGCGTACGTGTGAGGGCGTGGGTTAGTGTTAGCGTACGGGTTAGGATTAGGGGACGGGTGAGGGTCAGGCTTCGGGGAAGGGTTAGGGATAGGCTTCAGGCTAGGGTTAGGGTTAGGGGACGGGGTGGGTTTAGGGTCCAGGTGAGGGTACGACAACGCTTTAGGGGGAGCGTACGTGTGAGGGCGTGGGTTAGTGTTAGCGTACGGGTTAGGATTAAGGGACGGGTGAGTGTAAGGCTTCGGGGAAGGGTTAGGGTTCGGGCTAGGGTTAGGGTTAGGGGACGGGGACGGTTTAGGGTCCAGGTGACGGTACGACAACGCTTTAGGGGGAGCGTACGTGTGAGGGCGTGGGTTAGTGTTAGCGTACTGGTTAGGATTAGGGAACGGGTGAGGGTCAGGCTTCGGGGAAGGGTTAGGGTTAGGGTTCGGGCTAGGGTTAGGGTTAGGGGATGGGGAGGGTTTAGGGTCCAGGTGAGGGTACGACAACGCTTTAGGGGGAGCGTACGTGTGAAGGCGCGGGTTAGTGTTAGCGTACGGGTTAGGATAATGGGACGGGTTAGGGTCAGGCTTCGGGGAAGGGTTAGGGTTATGGTTCGAGCTAGTGTTAGGGTTAGGGGACGGGGACGGTTTAGGGGCCAGGTGAGGGTACGACAATGCTTTAGGGGGAGCGTACGTGTGAGGGCGTGGGTTAGTGTTAGCGTACGGGTTAGGATTTGGGGACGGCTGAGGGTCAGGCTTCGGGGAAGTGTTAGGGTTAGGGTTCGGGCTAGGGTTAGGGTTAGGGGACGGGGAGGGTTTAGGGTCCAGGTGACGGTACGACAACGCTTTAGGGAGAGCGTACGTTTGAGGGCGTGGGTTAGTGTTAGCGTACAGGTTAGGATTAGGGGACGGGTGAGGGTCAGGCTTCGGTGAAGCGTTAGGGTTAGGGTTCGGGCTAGGGTTAGGGTTAGGGGACGGGGAGGGTTTAGGGTCCAGGTGAGGGTACGACAACGCTATAGGGGGAGCGTACGTGTGAGGGCGCGGGTTATTGTTAACGTACGGGTTAGGATTAGGGGACGGGTGAGGGTCAGGCTTCGGGGAAGGGTTAGGGTTAGGGTTCGGGCTAGGGTTATGGTTAGGGGACGGGGAGGATTTAGTGTCCAGGTGAGGGTACGACAACGCTTTAGGGGGAGCACCTGTGAGGGCGCGGGTTAGTGTTAGCGTACGGGTTAGGATTATGATATGGGTGAGGGTCAGGCTTCGGGGAAGGTTTAGGGTTAGGGTTCGGGCTAGGGTTAGGGTTAGGGGATGGGGACGGTTTAGGGTCCAGGTGAGGGTACGACAACGCTTTAGGCGGAGCGTACATGTGAGGGCGCGGGTTAGTGTTAGCGTACGGGTTAGGATTACGGGACGGGTGAGGGTCAGGCTTCAGGGAAGGGTTAGGGTTAGGGTTCGGGCTAGGGTTAGGGTTAGGGGACGGGGACGGTTTAGGGTCCAGGTGAGGGTACGACAACGCTGTAGGGGGAGCGTACGTGTGAGGGCGCGGGTTAGTGTTAGCGTACGGGTTAGGATTAGGGGACGTGTAAGAGTCAGGCTTCGGGGAAGGGTTAGGATTAGGGTTCGGGCTAGGGTTAGGGGACGGGGAGGGTATAGGGTCCAGGTGAGGGTACGACAACGCTTTAGGGGGAGCGTACGTGTGAGGGCGCGGGTTAGTGTTAGCGTACGGGTTAGGATTAGGGGACGGGTGAGGGTCTGACTTCGGGGAAGGGTTAGGGTTAGGGTTCGGGCTAGGGTTAGGGTTAGGGGACGGGGAGGGTTTAGGGTCCAGGTGAGGGTACAACAAAGCTTTACGGGGAGCGCACGTGTGAGGGCGCGGGTTAGTGTTAGCGTACGGGTTGGGATTAGGGGACGGGTGAGTGTCAGGCTTCGGGGAAGGGTTAGGGCTAGTGTTCGGGCTAGGGTTAGGTTTAGGGCACGGGGATGGTTTAGGGTCCAGGTGAGGGTACGACAACATTTTAGGGGGATCGTACGTGTGAGGGCGTGGGTTAGTGTTAGCGTACGGGTTAGGATTAGGGGACGGGTGAGGGTCAGGCTTCGGGGAAGGGTTAGGGTTAGGGTTCGGGCTAGGGTTAGGGTTAGGGGACGGGGACGGTTTAGGGTCCAGGTGAGGGACGACAACGCTGTAGGGGGAGCGTACGTGTGAGGGCGTGGGTTAGTGTTAGCGTACGGGTTAGGATTAGGAGACGTGTAAGGGTCAGGCTTCGGGGAAGGGTTAGGGTTAGGGTTCGGGCTAGGGTTAGGGTTAGGGGACGGGGACGGTTTAGGGTCCAGGTGAGGGTACGACAACGCTTTAGGGGGAGCGTACCTGTGAGGGCGCGGGTTAGTGTTAGCGTACGGGTTAGGATTAGGGGATGGGTGAGGGTCAGGCTTCGGGGAAGGTTTAGGGTTAGGGTTCGGGCTAGGGTTAGGGTTAGGGAACGGGGAGGGTTTAGGGTCCAGGTCAGGGTACGACAACGCTTTAGGGGGAGCGTACGTGTGAGGGCGCGGGTTAGTGTTAGCGTACGGGTTAGGATTAGGGGACGGGTGAGGGTCAGGCTTCGGGGAAGGGTTAGGGTTAGGGTTCGGGCTAGGGTTAGGGGACGGGGACGGTTTAGGGTCCAGGTGAGGGTACGACAACGCTTTAGGGGGAGAGTACGTGTGAGGACGCAGGTTAGTGTTAGCGTTCGGGTTAGGATTGGGGGACGGGTGAGGGTCAGGCTTCGGGGAAGGGTTAGGGTTAGGGTTCGGGCTAGCGTTAGGGTTAGGGGACGGGGAGGGTTTAGGGTCCAGGTGAGGGTACGACAACGCTTTAGGGGGAGCGTACGTGTGAGGGCGCGGGTTAGTGTCAGCGTACGGATTAGGATTAGGGGACGGGTGAGGGTCAGGCTTCGGGGAAGGGTTAGGGTTAGGGTTCGGGCTAGGGTTAGGGTTAGGGGATGGGGAGGGTTTAGGGTCCAGGTGAGGGTACGACAACGCTTTAGGGGGAGCGTACGTGTGAGGGCGTGGGTTAGTGTTAGCGTACGGGTTAGGATAAGGGGACGGGTGAGTGTCAGGCTTCGGGGAAGGGTTAGGGTTAGGGTTCGGGCTAGGGTTAGGGTTAGGGGACGGGGACGGTTTAGGGTCAAGGTGAGGGTACGACAACGCTTTAGGGGGAGCGTACGTGTGAGGGCGTGGGTTAGTGTTAGCGTTCGGGTTAGGATTAGTGGACGGGTGAGGGTCAGGCTTCGGGGAAGGGTTAGGGTTAGGGTTCGGACTAGGGTTAGGGGACGGGGACGGTTTAGGGTCCAGGTGAGTGTACGACAACGCTTTAGGGGGAGAGTACGTGTGAGGACGCAGGTTAGTGTTAGCGTTCGGGTTAGGATTGGGGGACGGGTGAGGGTCAGGCTTCGGGGAAGGGTTAGGGTTAGGGTTCGGGCTAGCGTTAGGGTTAGGGGACGGGGACGGTTTAGGGTCCAGGTGAGGGTACGACAACGCTTTAGGGGGAGCGTACGTGTGAGGGCGCAGGTTAGTGTCAGCGTACGGGTTAGGATTAGGCGACGGGTGAGGGTCAGGCTTCGGGGAAGGGTTAGGGTTAGGGTTCGGGCTAGGGTTAGGGTTAGGGGATGGGGAGGGTTTAGGGTCCAGGTGAGGGTACGACAACGCTTTAGGGGGAGCGTACGTGTGAGGGCGTGGGTTAGTGTTAGCGTACGGGTTAGGATAAGGGGACGGGTTAGGGTCAGGCTTCGGGGAAGGGTTAGGGTTAGGGTTCGGGCTAGGGTTAGGGTTAGGGGACGGGGACGGTTTAGGGTCCAGGTGAGGGTACGACAACGCTTTAGGGGGAGCGTACGTGTGAGGGCGCGGGTTAGTGTTAGCGTTCGGGTTAGGATTAGGGGACGGGTGAGGGTCAGGCTTCGGGGAAGGGTTAGGGTTAGGGTTCGGGCTAGGGTTAGGGTTAGGGGACGGGGAGGGTTTAGGGTCCAGGTGAGGGTACGACAACGCTTTAGGGGGAGCGTACGTTTGAGGGCGCGGGTTAGTGTTAGCGTACGGGTTAGGATTAGGGGACGGGTGAGGGCAGGCTTCGGGGAAGGGTTAGGTTAGGGTTCGGTCTAGGGTTAGGGTTAGGGGACGGGGCGGGTTTAAGATCCAGGTGAGGGTACGACAACGCTTTAGGGGGAGCGTACGTGTGAGGGCGCGGGTTAGTGTTAGCATACGGGTTAGGATTAGGGGAAGGGTGAGGGTAAGGCTTCGGGGAAGGGTTAGGGTTAGGGTTCGGGCTAGGGTTAGGGATAGGGGACGGGGAGGGTTTTGGGTCCAGGTGACGGTACGACAACGTTTTAGGGGCAGCGTACGTGTGAGGGCGCGGGTTAGTGTTAGCGTACGGGTTAGGATTAGGGGACGGGTGAGTGTCAGGCTTCGGGGAAGGGTTAGGGTTAGGGTTAGGGCTAGGGTTAGGGTTAGGGGACGGAGAGGGTTGAGGGTCCAGGTGAGAGTACGACAACGCTTTAGGGGGAGCGTACGTGTGAGAGCGCGGGTTAGTGTTAGCGTACGGGTTAGGATTAGGGGACGGGTGAGGGTCAGGCTTCGGGGAAGGGTTAGGGTTAGGGTTCGGGCTAGGGTTAGGGTTAGGGGACGGGGAGGGTTTAGGGTCCAGGTGAGGGTACGACAACGCTTTAGGGGGAGCACCTGTGAGGGCGCGGGTTAGTGTTAGCGTACGGGTTAGGATTATGGGATGGGTGAGGGTCAGGCTTCGGGGAAGGGTTAGGGTTAGGGTTCGGGCTAGGGTTAGGGTTAGGGGATGGGGACGGTTTAGGGTCCAGGTGAGGGTACGACAACGCTTTAGGGGGAGCGTACGTGTGAGGGCGCGGGTTAGTGTTAGCGTACGGGTTAGGGTTACGGGACGGGTGAGGGTCAGGCTTCAGGAATGGGTTAGGGTTAGGGTTCGGGCTAGGGTTAGGCTTAGGGGACGGGGACGGTTTAGGGTCCAGGTGAGGGTACGACAACGCTGTAGGGGGAGAGTACGTGTGAGGGCGTGGGTTAGTGTTAGCGTATGGGTTAGGATTAGGGGACGTGTAAGGGTCAGGCTTCGGGGAAGGGTTAGGGTTAGGGTTCGGGCTAGGGTTAGGGTTAGGGGATGGGGACGGTTTAGGGTCCAGTTCAGGGTACGACAACGATTTAGGGGGAGCGTACGTGTGAAGGCGCGGGTTAGTGTTAGCGTACGGGTTAGGATTAGGGGACGGGTGAGGGTCAGGCTTCGGGGAAGGGTTAGGGTTAGGGTTCGGGCTAGGGTTAGGGTTAGGGGACGGGGAGGGTTTAGGGTCCAGGTGAGGGTACGACAACGCTTTAGGGGGAGCACCTGTGAGGGCGCGGGTTAGTGTTAGCGTACGGGTTAGGATTATGGGATGGGTGAGGGTCAGGCTTCGGGGAAGGGTTAGGGTTAGGGTTCGGGCTAGGGTTACGGTTAGGGGATGGGGACGGTTTAGGGTCCAGGTGAGGGTACGACAACGCTTTAGGGGGAGCGTACGTGTGAGGGCGCGGGTTAGTGTTAGCGTACGGGTTAGGATTACGGGACGGGTGAGGGTCAGGCTTCAGGAATGGGTTAGGGTTAGGGTTCGGGCTAGGGTTAGGGTTAGGGGACGGGGACGGTTTAGGGTCCAGGTGAGGGTACGACAACGCTGTAGGGGGAGAGTACGTGTGAGGGCGTGGGTTAGTGTTAGCGTACGGGTTAGGATTAGGGGACGTGTAAGGGTCAGGCTTCGGGGAAGGGTTAGGGTTAGGGTTCGGGCTAGGGTTAGGGTTAGGGGACGGGGACGGTTTAGGGTCCAGTTCAGGGTACGACAACGATTTAGGGGGAGCGTACGTGTGAGGGCGCGGGTTAGTGTTAGCGTACGGGTTAGGATTAGGGGACGGGTGAGGGTCAGGCTTCGGGGAAGGGTTAGGGTTAGGGTTCGGGCTAGGGTTAGGGTTAGGGGACGGGGAGGGTTTAGGGTCCAGGTGAGGGTACGACAACGCTTTAGGGGGAGCACCTGTGAGGGCGCGGGTTAGTGTTAGCGTACGGGTTAGGGTTATGGGATGGGTGAGGGTCAGGCTTCGGGGAAGGGTTAGGGTTAGGGTTCGGGCTAGGGTTAGGGTTAGGGGACGGGGAGGGTTTAGGGTCCAGGTGAGGGTACGACAACGCTTTAGGGGGAGCATACGTGTGAGGGCGTGGGTTAGTGTTAGCGTACGGGTTAGGATTAGGGGACGGGTGAGGGTCAGGCTTCGGGGAAGGGTTAGGGATAGGCTTCGGGCTAGGGTTAGGGTTAGGGGACGGGGTGGGTTTAGGGTCCAGGTGAGGGTACGACAACGCTTTAGGGGGAGCGTACGTGTGAGGGCGTGGGTTAGTGTTAGCGTACGGGTTAGGATTAAGGGACGGGTGAGTGTAAGGCTTCGGGGAAGGGTTAGGGTTCGGGCTAGGGTTAGGGTTAGGGGACGGGGACGGTTTAGGGTCCAGGTGACGGTACGACAACGCTTTAGGGGGAGCGTACGTGTGAGGGCGTGGGTTAGTGTTAGCGTACTGGTTAGGATTAGGGAACGGGTGAGGGTCAGGCTTCGGGGAAGGGTTAGGGTTAGGGTTCGGGCTAGGGTTAGGGTTAGGGGATGGGGAGGGTTTAGGGTCCAGGTGAGGGTACGACAACGCTTTAGGGGGAGCGTACGTGTGAGGGCGCGGGTTAGTGTTAGCGTACGGGTTAGGATAATGGGACGGGTTAGGGTCAGGCTTCGGGGAAGGGTTAGGGTTATGGTTCGAGCTAGTGTTAGGGTTAGGGGACGGGGACGGTTTAGGGGCCAGGTGAGGGTACGACAATGCTTTAGGGGGAGCGTACGTGTGAGGGCGCGGGTTAGTGTTAGCGTACGGGTTAGGATTTGGGGACGGCTGAGGGTCAGGCTTCGGGGAAGTGTTAGGGTTAGGGTTCGGGCTAGGGTTAGGGTTAGGGGACGGGGACGGTTTAGGGTCCAGGTGACGGTACGACAACGCTTTAGGGAGAGCGTACGTTTGAGGGCGTGGGTTAGTGTTAGCGTACAGGTTAGGATTAGGGGACGGGTGAGGGTCAGGCTTCGGTGAAGCGTTAGGGTTAGGGTTCGGGCTAGGGTTAGAGTTAGGGGACGGGGAGGGTTTAGGGTCCAGGTGAGGGTACGACAACGCTATAGGGGGAGCGTACGTGTGAGGGCGCGGGTTATTGTTAACGTACGGGTTAGGATTAGGGGACGGGTGAGGGTCAGGCTTCGGGGAAGGGTTAGGGTTAGGGTTCGGGCTAGGGTTATGGTTAGGGGACGGGGAGGATTTAGTGTCCAGGTGAGGGTACGACAACGCTTTAGGGGGAGCACCTGTGAGGGCGCGGGTTAGTGTTAGCGTACGGGTTAGGATTATGATATGGGTGAGGGTCAGGCTTCGAGGAAGGTTTAGGGTTAGGGTTCGGGCTAGGGTTAGGGTTAGGGGATGGGGACGGTTTAGGGTCCAGGTGAGGGTACGACAACGCTTTAGGCGGAGCGTACGTGTGAGGGCGCGGGTTAGTGTTAGCGTACGGGTTAGGATTACGGGACGGGTGAGGGTCAGGCTTCAGGGAAGGGTTAGGGTTAGGGTTCGGGCTAGGGTCAGGGTTAGGGGACGGGGACGGTTTAGGGTCCAGGTGAGGGTACGACAACGCTGTAGGGGGAGCGTACGTGTGAGGGCGCGGGTTAGTGTTAGCGTACGGGTTGGGATTAGGGGACGGGTGAGTGTCAGGCTTCGGGGAAGGGTTAGGGCTAATGTTCGGGCTAGGGTTAGGTTTAGGGCACGGGGATGGTTTAGGGTCCAGGTGAGGGTACGACAACATTTTAGGGGGATCGTACGTGTGAGGGCGTGGGTTAGTGTTAGCGTACGGGTTAGGATTTGGGGACGGGTGAGGGTCAGGCTTCGGGGAAGGGTTAGGGTTAGGGTTCGGGCTAGGGTTAGGGTTAGGGGACGGGGACGGTTTAGGGTCCAGGTGAGGGACGACAACGCTGTAGGGGGAGCGTACGTGTGAGGGCGTGGGTTAGTGTTAGCGTACGGGTTAGGATTAGGAGACGTGTAAGGGTCAGGCTTCGGGGAAGGGTTAGGGTTAGGGTTCGGGCTAGGGTTAGGGTTAGGGGACGGGGATGGTTTAGGGTCCAGGTGAGGGTACGACAACGCTTTAGGGGGAGCGTACGTGTGAGGGCGCGGGTTAGTGTTAGCGTACGGGTTAGGATTAGGGGACGGGTGAGGGTCAGGCTTCGGGGAAGGTTTAGGGTTAGGGTTCGGGCTAGGGTTAGGGTTAGGGGACGGGGACGGTTTAGGGTCCAGGTGAGGGTACGACAACGCTTTAGGGGGAGCGTACGTGTGAGGGCGTGGGTTAGTGTTAGCGTACGGGTTAGGATTAGGGGACGCGTGAGGGCAGGCTTCGGGGAAGGGTTAGGTTAGGGTTCGGTCTTGGGTTAGGGTTAGGGGACGGGGCGGGTTTAAGATCCAGGTGAGGGTACGACAACGCTTTAGGGGGAGCGTACGTGTGAGGGCGCGGGTTAGTGTTAGCATACGGGTTAGGATTAGGGGAAGGGTGAGGGTAAGGCTTCGGGGAAGGGTTAGGGTTAGGGTTCGGGCTAGGGTTAGGGATAGGGGACGGGGAGGGTTTAGGGTCCAGGTGACGGTACGACAACGTTTTAGGGGCAGCGTACGTGTGAGGGCGCGGGTTAGTGTTAGCGTACGGGTTAGGATTAGGGGACGGGTGAGTGTCAGGCTTCGGGGAAGGGTTAGGGTTAGGGTTCGGGCTAGGGTTAGGGTTAGGGGACGGAGAGGGTTGAGGGTCCAGGTGAGGGTACGACAACGCTTTAGGGGGAGCGTACGTGTGAGAGCGCGGGTTAGTGTTAGCGTACGGGTTAGGATTAGGGGACGGGTGAGGGTCAGGCTTCGGGGAAGGGTTAGGGTTAGGGTTCGGGCTAGGGTTAGGGTTAGGGGACGGGGAGGGTTTAGGGTCCAGGTGAGGGTACGACAACGCTTTAGGGGGAGCGTACGTGTGAGGGCGCGGGTTAGTGTTAGCGTACGGGTTAGGATTAGGGGACGGGTGAGGGTCAGGCTTCGGGGAAGGGTTAGGGTTAGGGTTCGGCCTAGGGTTAGGGTTAGGGGACGGGGAGGATTTAGGGTCCAGGTGAGGGTACGACAACGCTTTAGGGGGAGCACCTGTGAGGGCGCGGGTTAGTGTTAGCGTTCGGGTTAGGATTATGGGATGGGTGAGGGTCAGGCTTCGGGGAAGGGTTAGGGTTAGGGTTCGGGCTAGGGTTAGGGTTAGGGGATGGGGACGGTTTAGGGTCCAGGTGAGGGTACGACAACGCTTTAGGGGGAGCGTACGTGTGAGGGCGCGGGTTAGTGTTAGCGTACGGGTTAGGATTACGGGACGGGTGAGGGTCAGGCTTCAGGAATGGGTTAGGGTTAGGGTTCGGGCTAGGGTTAGGGTTAGGGGACGGGGACGGTTTAGGGTCCAGGTGAGGGTACGACAACGCTGTAGGGGGAGAGTACGTGTGAGGGCGTGGGTTAGTGTTAGCGTATGGGTTAGGATTAGGGGACGTGTAAGGGTCAGGCTTCGGGGAAGGGTTAGGGTTAGGGTTCGGGCTAGGGTTAGGGTTAGGGGATGGGGACGGTTTAGGGTCCAGTTCAGTGTACGACAGCGATTTAGGGGGAGCGTACGTGTGAGGGCGCGGGTTAGTGTTAGCGTACGGGTTAGGATTAGGGGACGGGTGAGGGTCAGGCTTCGGGGAACGGTTAGGGTTAGGGTTCGGGCTAGGGTTAGGGTTAGGGGACGGGGAGGGTTTAGGGTCCAGGTGAGGGTACGACAACACTTTAGGGGGAGCACCTGTGAGGGCGCGGGTTAGTGTTAGCGTACGGGTTAGGATTATGGGATGGGTGACGGTCAGGCTTCGGGGAAGGGTTAGGGTTAGGGTTCGGGCTAGGGTTAGGGTTAGGGGACGGGGAGGGTTCAGGGTCCAGGCGAGGGTACGACAACGATTTAGGGGGAGCTTACGTGTGAGGGCGCGGGTTAGTGTTAGCGTACGGGGTAGGATTACGGGACGGGTGAGGGTCAGGCTTCAGGGAAGGGTTAGGGTTAGGGTTCGGGCTATGGTTAGGGTTAGGGGACGGGGAGGGTTTAGGGTCCAGTTGAGGGTACGACAACGCTTTACGGGGAGACTACGTGTGAGGACGTGGGTTAGTGTTAGCGTACGGGTTAGGATTAGGGGACGGGTGAGGGTCAGGCTTCGGGGAAGTGTAAGGGTTAGGGTTCGGGCTAGGGTTAGGGTTAGGGGACGGGGACGGTTTAGGGTCCAGGTGAGGGTACGACAACGCTTTAGGGGGAGCGTACGTGTGAGGGCGCGGGTTAGTGTTAGCGTACGAGTTAGGATTAGGGTACGGGTGAGGGTCAGGCTTCGGGGAAGGGTTAGGGTTAGGGTTCAGGCTAGGGTTAGGGTTAGGGGACGGGGTGGGTTTAGGGTCCAGGTGAGGGTACGACAACGCTTTAGGGGGAGCGTACGTGTGAGGGCGCGGGTTAGTGTTAGCATACGGGTTAGGATTAGGGGACGGGTGAGGGTAAGGCTTCGGGGAAGGGTTAGGGTTAGGGTTCGGGCTAGGGTTAGGGTTAGGGGACGGGGAGGGTTTAGGGTCCAGGTGAGGGTACAACAACGTTTTAGGGGCAGCGTACGTGTGAGGGCGCGGGTTAGTGTTAGCGTACGGGTTAGGATTAGGGGACGGGTGAGGGTCAGGCTTCGGGGAAGGGTTAGGGTTAGGGTTCGGGCTAGGGTTAGGGTTAGGGGACGGAGGGGGTTGAGGGTCCAGGTGAGGGTACGACAACGCTTTAGGGGGAGCGTACGTGTGAGAGCGCGGGTTAGTGTTAGCGTACGGGTTAGGATTATGGGACGGGTGAGGGTCAGGCTTCAGGGATGGGTTAGGGTTAGGGTTCGGGCTAGGGTTAGGGTTAGGGGACGGGGACGGTTTAGGGTCCAGGTGATGGTACGACAACGCTGTAGGGGGAGCGTACGTGTGAGGGCGCGGGTTAGTGTTAGCGTACGGGTTAGGATTAGGGGACGTGTAAAGGTCAGGCTTCGGGGAAGGGTTAGGGTTAGGGTTCGGGCTAAGGTTAGGGTTAGGGGATGGGGACGGTTTAGGGTCCAGTTCAGGGTATGACAACGCTTTAGGGGGAGCGTACGTGTGAGGGCGCGGGTTAGTGTTAGCCTACGGGTTAGGATTAGGGGACGGGTGAGGGTCAGGCTTCGGGGAAGGGTTAGGGTTAGGGTTCGCGCTAGGGTTAGGGTTAGGGGACGGGGAGGATTTAGGGTCCAGGTGAGGGTACGACAACGCTTTAGGGGGAGCACCTGTGAGGGCGCGGGTTAGTGTTAGCGTACGGGTTAGGATTATGGCATGCGTGAGGGTCAGGCTTTGGGGAAGGGTTAGGGTTAGGGTTCGGGCTACGGTTAGGGTTAGGGGACGGGGAGGGTTTAGGGTCCAGTTGAGGGTACGACAACGCTTTAGGGGGAGCGTACGTGTGAGGGCGCGGGTTAGTGTTAGCGTACGGGTTAGGATTAGGGGACGGGTGAGGGTCAGGCTTCGGGGAAGGGTTAGGGTTAGGGTTCGGGCTAGGGTTAGGGTTAGGGGACGGGGACGGTTTAGGGTCCAGGTGACGGTACGACAACGCTTTAGGGAGAGCGTACGTGTGAGGGCGTGGGTTAGTGTTAGCGTACGGGTTAGGATTAGGGGACGGGTGAGGGTCAGGCTTCGGGGAAGGGTTAGGGTTAGGGTTCTGACTAGGGTTAGGGTTAGGGGACGGGGAGGGTTTAGGGTCCAGGTGAGGGTACGACAACACTGTAGGGGGAGCGTACGTGTGAGGGTGCGGGTTAGTGTTAGCGTACGGGTTAGGATTAGGGGACGGGTGAGGGTCAGGCTTCGGGGAAAGGTTAGGGTTAGGGTTCGGGCTAGGGTTAGGGTTAGGGGACTGGGAGGGTTTAGGGTCCAGTTGAGGGTACGACACGCTTTAGGGGGAGCGTACATGTGAGGGCGCGGGTTAGTGTTAGCGTACGGGTTAGGATTAAGGGACGCGTGAGGCTAAGGCTTCGGGGAAGGGTTAGGGTTAGGGTTCGGGCTAGGGTTAGGGTTAGGGGACGGGGACGGTTTAGGGTCCAGGTGACGGTACGACAACGCTTTAGGGAGAGCGTACGTGTGAGGGCGTGGGTTAGTGTTAGCGTACGGGTTAGGATTAGGGTTTCGGTGAGGGTCAGGCTTCGGGGAAGGGTTAGGGTTAGGGTTCGGGCTAGGGTTAGGGTTAGGGGACGGGGACGGTTTAGGGTCCAGGTGAGGGTACGACAACGCTTTAGGGGTAGCATACGTGTGAGGGCGCGGGTTAGTGTTAGCGTACGGGTTAGGATTAGGGGATGGGTGAGGGTCAGGCTTCGGGGCAGGGTTAGGGTTAGGGTTCGGGCTAGGGTTAGGGTTAGGGGACGGGGACGGTTTAGGGTCCACGTGACGGTACGACAACGCTTTAGCGAGAGCGTACGTGTGAGGGCGTGGGTTAGTGTTAGCGTACGGGTTAGGATTAGGGGACGGGTGAGGGTCAGGCTTCGGGGAAGGGTTAGGGTTAGGGTTCGGGCTAGGGTTAGGGTTAGGGGACGGGGAGGGTTTAGGGTCCAGGTGAGGGTACGAAAACGCTTTAGGGGGAGCGTACGTGTGAGGGCGCGGGTTAGTGTTAGCGTACGGTTTAGGATTAGGGGACGGGTGAGGGTCAGGCTTCGGGAAAGGGTTAGCGTTAGGGTTCGGGCTAGGGTTAGGGTTAGGGGATGGGGACGGTTTAGGGTCCAGGTGACGGTACGACAACGCTTTAGGGGGAGCGTACGTGTGAGGGCGTGGGTTAGTGTTAGCGTACTGGTTAGGGTTAGGGGACGGGTGAGGGTCAGGCTTCGGGGAAGGGTTAGGGTTAGGGTTCTGGCTAGGGTTAGGGTTAGGGGACGGGGAGGGTTTAGGGTCCAGGTGAGGGTACGACAACGCTTTAGGGGGAGCGTACGTGTGAGGGCGCGGGTTAGTGTTAGCGTACGGATTAGGATTAGGGGACGGGTGAGGATCAGGCTTCGGGGAAGGGTTAGGGTTAGGGTTCGGGCTAGGGTTAGGGTTAGGGGACGGGGACGGTTTAGGGTCCAGGTGACAGTACGACAACGCTTTAGGGAGAGCGTACGTGTGAGGGCGTGGGTTAGTGTTAACGTACGGGTTAGGATTAGGGGACGGGTGAGGGTCAGGCTTCGGGAAAGGGTTAGGGTTAGGGTTCGGGCTAGGATTAGGGTTAGGGGACGGGGAGGGTTTAGGGTCCAGGTGAGGGTATGACAACGCTTTAGGGGGAGCGTACGTGTGAGGGCGTGGGTTATTGTTAGCGTACGGGTTAGGATTAGGGGACGGGTGAGGGTCAGGCTTCGGGGAATTGTTAGGGTTAGGGTTCGGGCTAGGGTTAGGGGACAGGGACGGTTTAGGGTCCAGGTGAGTGTACGACAACGCTTTAGGGGGAGAGTACGTGTGAGGACGCGGGTTAGTGTTAGCGTACAGGTTAGGATTAGGGGACGGGTGAGGGTCAAGCTTCGGGGAAAGGTTAGGGTTAGGGTTCGGTCTAGGGTTAGGGTTAGGGGACGGGGAGGGTTCAGGGTCCAGGTGAGGGTACGACAACGATTTAGGTGGAGCGTACGTGTGAGGGCGCGGCTTAGTGTTAGCGTACGGGTTAGGATTAGGGGACGGGTGAAAGTCAGGCTTCGGGGAAGGTTTAGGTTAGGGTTCGGGCTAGGGTGTAGGGTTAGGGGACGGGGCGGGTTTAGGGTCCAGGTGAGGGTACGACAATGCTTTAGGGGGAGCGTACGTGTGATGGCGCGGGTTAGTGTTAGCATACGGGTTAGGATTAGGGGACGGGTGAGGGTAAGGCTTCGGGGAAGGGTTAGGGTTAGGGTTCGTGCTAGGGTTAGGGTTAGGGGACGGGGAGGGTTTAGGGTCCAGGTGAGGGTACGACAAAGCTTTAGGGGGAGCGTACGTGTGAGAGCGCGGGTTAGTGTTAGCGTACGGGTTAGGATTAGGGGACGGGTGGGGGTCAGGCTTCGGGGAAGGGTTAGGGATAGGGTTCGGGCTATGGTTAGGGTTAGGGGACGGGGAGGGTTTAGGGTCTAGGTGAGGGTACGACAACGCTTTAGGGGGAGCGTACGTGTGAGGGCGCGTGTTAGTGTTAGCGTACAGGTTAGGATTAGGGGACGGGTGAGGGTCAGGCTTCGGGGAAGGGTTAGGGTTAGGGTTCGGGCTAGGGTTAGGGTTAGGGGACGGGGAGGGTTTAGGGTCCAGCTGAGGGTACGACAACGCTTTAGGGGGAGCGTACGTGTGAGGGCGCGGGTTAGTGTTAGCGTACGGGTTAGGATTAGGGGACGGGTGAGGGTCAGGCTTCGGGGAAGCGTTAGGGTTAGGGTTCGGGTTAGGGGACGGGGAGGGTTTAGGGTCCAGGTTAGGGTACGACAACACTTTAGGGGGAGCGTACGTGTGAGGGCGCGGGTTAGTGTTAGCGTTCGGGTTAGGATTAGGGGACGGGTGAGGGTCAGGCTTCGGGGAAGTGTTAGGGTTAGGGTTCGGGCTAGGTTTAGGGTTAGGGGACGGGGAGGGTTTAGGGTCCAGGTGAGGGTATTACAACGTTTTAGGGGTAGTGTACGTGTGAGGGCGCGGGTTAGTGTTAGCGTACGGGTTAGGATTAGAGGACGGGTGAGGGTCAGGCTTCAGTTTAGGGTTAGGGTTAGGTTTCGGGCTAGGGTTAGGGTTAGGGGACGGGGAGGGTTTAGGGTCCAGGTGAGGGTACGACAACGCTTTAGGGGTAGCGTACGTGTGAGGGCGCGGGTTAGTGTTAGCGTACGGGTTAGGATTAGGGGACGGTTGAGGGTCAGGCTTCGGGGAAGGGTTAGGGTTAGGGTTCGGGATAGGGTTAGGGTTAGGGGACGGGGAGGATTTAGGGTCCAGGTGAGGGTACGACAACGCTTTAGGGGGAGCGTACGTGTGAGGGCGTGGGTTAGTGTTAGCTTATGGGTTAGGATTAGGGGACGGGTGAGGGTCAGCCTTCGGGGAAGGGTTAGGGTTAGGGTTCGGGCTAGGGTTAGGGTTAGGGGACGGGGAGGGTTTAGGGTCCAGGTGAGGGTACGACAACGCTTTAGGGGGAGCGTACGTGTGAGGGCGCGGGTTAGTGTTAGCGTACGGGTTAGGATTAGGGGACGGGTGAGGGTCAGGCTTCGGGGAAGGGTTAGGGTTAGGGTTCAGGCTAGGGTTAGGGTTAGGGGACGGGGAGGGATTAGGGTCCAGGTGAGGGTACGACAACGCTTTAGGGGGAGCGTACGTGTGAGGGCGCGGGTTAGTGTTAGCGTACGGGTTAGGATTAGGGGACGGGTGAGGGTCAGGCTTCGGGGAAGGGTTAGGGTTAGGGTTCGGGATAGGGTTAGTGTTAGGGGACGGGGAGGGTTTAGGGTCCAGGTGAGGGTACGACAACGCTTTAGGGGGAGTACCTGTGAGGGCGCGGGTTAGTGTTAGCGTACGGGTTAGGATTATGGGATGGGTGAGGGTCAGGCTTCAGGGAAGGCTTAGGGTTAGGGTTCGGGCTAGGGTTAGGGTTAGGCGACGGGGAGGGTTGAGGGTCCAGGTGAGGGTACGACAACGCTTTAGGGGGAGCGTACGTGTGAGGGCCCGGGTTTGTGTTAGCGTACGGGTTAGGATTAGGGGACGGGTGAGGGTCAGGCTTCGGGGAAGGGTTAGGGTTAGGGTTCGGGCTAGGGTTAGGGTTAGGGGACGGGGAGGGTTTAGGGTCCAGGTGAGGGTACGACAACGCTGTAGGGGGAGCGTACGTGTGAGGGCGTGGGTTAGTGTTAGCGTACGGGTTAGGATTTGGGGATGTGTGAGGGTCAGGCTTCGGGGAAGTGTTAGGGTTAGGTTTCAGGCTAGGGTTAGGGTTAGGGGACGGGGACGGTTTAGGGTCCAGGTGAGGGTACGACAACGCTTTAGGGGGAACGTACGTGTGAGGGCGTGGGTTAGTGTTAGCGTACGGGTTAGGATTAGGGGACGGGTGAGGGTCAGGCTTCGGGGAAGGTTTAGGGTTAGGGTTCGGGATAGGGTTAGGGTTAGGGGACGGGGAGGGTTTAGGGTCCAGGTGAGGGTACGACAACGCTTTAGGGGGAGCGAACGTGTGAGGGCGCGGGTTAGTGTTAGCGTACGGGTTAGGATTAGGGGACGGGTGAGGGTCAGGCTTCGGGGAAGGGTTAGGGTTCGGGCTAGGGTTAGGGTTAGGGGACGGGGAGGGTTTAGGGTCCAGGTGAGGGTACGACAACGCTTTAGGGGGAGAGTACGTGTGAGGACGCAGGTTAGTGTTAGCGTTCAGGTTAGGATTAGGGGACGGGTGAGGGTCAGGCTTCGGGGAAGGGTTAGGGTTAGGGTTCGGGCTAGGTTTAGGGTTAGGGGACGGGGACGGTTTAGGGACCAGGTGAGGGTACGACAACGCTTTGGGGGAGCGTACGTGTGAGGGCGCGGGTTAGTGTTAGCGTACGGGTTAGGATTAGGGGATGGGTGAGGGTCAGGCTTCGGGGAAGGGTTAGGGTTAGGGTTCGGGCTAGGGTTAGGGTTAGGGGATGTGGAGGGTTTAGGGTCCAGGTGAGGGTACGACAACGCTTTAGGGGGAGCGTACGTGTGAGGGCGCGGGTTAGTGTTAGCGTACGGGTTAGGATTAGGGGACGGGTGAAAGTCAGGCTTCGGGGAAGTGTTCGGGTTAGGGTTCGGGCTAGGGTTAGGGTTAGGGGATGGGGACGGTTTAGGGTCCAGGTGAGGGTTCGACAACGCTTTAGGGGGAGCGTACGTGTGAAGGCGCGGGTTAGTGTTAGCGTACGGGTTAGGATTAGGGGACGGGTGAGGGTCAGGCTTCGGGGAAGGGTTAGGGTTAGGGTTCGGGCTAGGGTTAGGTTTAGGGGATGGGGAGGGTTTAGGGTCCAGGTGAGGGTACGACAACGCTTTAGGGGGAGCGTACGTGTGAGGGCGTGGGTTAGTGTTAGCGTACGGGTTAGGATAAGGGGACTGGTTAGGGTCAGTCTTCGGGGAAGGGTTAGGGTTAGGGTTCGGGCTAGGGTTAGGGTTAGGGTTAGGGGATGGGGACGGTTTAGGGTCCAGGTGAGGGTACGACAATGCTGTAGGGGGAGCATACGTGTGAGGGCGCGGGTTAGTGTTAGCGTACGGGTTAGGATTAGGGGACGTGTAAGGGTCAGGCTTCGGGGAAGGGTTAGGGTTAGGTTTCGGGCTAGGGTTAGGGTTAGGGGACGGGGAGGATTTATGGTCCAGGTGAGGGTACGACAACGCTTTAGGGGGAGCACCTGTGAGGGCGCGGGTTAGTGTTAGCGTACGGGTTAGGATTATGGGATGGGTGAGGGTCAGGCTTCGGGGAAGGGTTAGGGTTAGGGTTCGGGCTAGGGTTAGGGTTACGGGATGGGGACGGTTTAGGGTCCAGGTGAGGGTACGACAACGCTTTAGGGGGAGCGTACGTGTGAGTGCGCGGGTTAGTGTTAGCGTACGGGTTAGGATTACGGGACGGGTGAGGTTCAGGCTTCAGGGAAGGGTTAGGGTTAGGGTTCGGGCTAGGGTTAGGGTTAGGGGACAGGGACGGTTTAGGGTCCAGGTGAGGGTACGGCAACGCTGTAGGGGGAGCGTACGTGTGAGGGCGTGGGTTAGTGTTAGCGTACGGGTTAGGATTATGGGACGGGTGAGGGTCAGGCTTTAGGGAAAGGTTAGGGTTAGGGTTCGGGCTAGGGTTAGGGTTAGGGGACGGGGAGGGTTTAGGGTCCAGTTGAGGGTACGACAACGCTTTAGGGGGAGCGTACGTGTGAGGGCGCGGGTTAGTGTTAGCGTACGGGTTAGGATTAGGGGACGGGTGAGGGTCAGGCTTTAGGGAAAGGTTAGGGTTAGGGTTAGGGCTAGGGTTAGGGTTAGGGGACGGGGAGGGTTTAGGGTCCAGTTGAGGGTACGACAACGCTTTAGGGGGAGCGTACGTGTGAGGGCGCGGGTTAGTGTTAGCGTACGGGTTAGGATTAGGGGACGGGTGAGGGTCAGGCTTCGGGGAAGGGTTAGGGTTAGGGTTCGGGCTAGGGTTAGGGGACGGGGACGGTTTAGGGTTCAGGTGAGGGTACGACAACGCTTTAGGGGGAGAGTACGTGTGAGGACGCGGGTTAGTGTTAGCGTACAGGTTAGGATTAGGGGACGGGTGAGGGTCAGGTTTCGGGGAAGGGTTAGGGTTAGGGTTCGGGCTAGGGTTAGGGTTAGGGGACGGGGACGGTTTAGGGTCCAGGTGAGGGTACGACAACGCTTTAGGGGGAGCGTACGTGTGAGGGCGCAGTTTAGTGTTAGCGTACGGGATAGGATTAGGGGATGGGTGAGGGTCAAGCTTCGGGGAAGGGTTAGGGTTAGGGTTCGGGCTAGGGTTAGGGTTAGGGGACGGGGAGGCTTTAGGGTCCAGGTGAGGGTACGACAACGCTTTAGGTGGAGCGTACGTGTGAGGGCGCGGGTTAGTGTTAGCGTACGGGTTAGGATTAGGGGACGGGTGAAAGTCAGGCTTCGGGGAAGGGTTAGGATTAGGGTTCGGGCTAGGGTTAGGGTTAGGGGATGGGGACGGTTTAGGGTCCAGGTGAGGGTACGACAACGCTTTAGGGGGAGCGTACGTGTGAGGGCGTGGGTTAGTGTTAGCGTACGGGTTAGGATAAGGGGACGGGTTAGGGTCAGGCTTCGGGGAAGGGTTAGGGTTAGGGTTCGAGCTAGGGTTAGGGTTAGGGGACGGGGACGGTTTAGGGTCCAGGTGAGGGTACGACAACTCTTTAGGGGGAGCGTACGTGTGAGGGCGCGGGATAGTGTTAGCGTACGGGTTAGGATTAGGGGATGGGTGAGGGTCAGGCTTCGGGGAAGGGTTAGGGTTAGGGTTCGGGCTAGGGTTAGGGTTAGGGGATGGGGAGGGTTTAGGGTCCAGGTGAGGGTACGACAACGCTTTATGGGGAGCGTACGTGTGAGGGCGTGGGGTAGTGTTAGCGTACGGGTTAGGATAAGGGGACGGGTTAGGGTCAGGCTTCGGGGAAGTGTTAGGGTTAGGGTTCGGGCTAGGGTTAGGGTTAGGGGACGGGGACGGTTTAGGGTCTAGGTGAGGGTACGACAACGCTTTAGGGGGAGCGTACGTGTGAGGGCGTGGGTTAGTGTTAGCGTACGGGTTAGGATTAGGGGACGGGTGAGGGTCAGGCTTCGGGGAAGGGTTAGGGTTAGGGTTCGGGCTAGGGTTAGGGTTAGGGGACGGGGAGGGTTTAGGGTCCAGGTGACGGTATGACAACGTTTTAGGGGGAGTGTACGTGTGAGGGCACGGGTTAGTGTTAGCGTACGGGTTAGGATTAGGGGACGGGTGAGGGTCAGGCTTCAGGTTAGGGTTAGGGTTAGGTTTCGGGCTAGGGTTAGGGTTAGGGGACGGGGAGGGTTTAGGGTCCAGGTGAAGGTACGACAACGCTTTAGGGGTAGCGTACGTGTGAGGGCGCGGGTTAGTGTTAGCGTACGGGTTAGGATTAGGGGACGGGTGAGGGTCAGGCTTCGGGGAAGGGTTAGGGTTAGGGTTCGGGCTAGAGTTAGGGTTAGGGGATGGGGAGGGTTTAGTGTCCAGGTGAGGGTACGACAACGCTTTAGGGGGAGCGTACGTGTGAGGGCGCGGGTTTGTGTTAGCGTACGGGTTAGGATTTGGGGACGGGTGAGGGTCAGGCTTCGGGGAAGGGTTAGGGTTAGGGTTCGGGCTAGGGTTAGGGTTAGGGGACGGGGAGGGTTTAGCGTCCAGGTGAGGGTACGACAACGCTTTAGGGGGAGCGTACGTGTGAGGGCGCGGGTTAGTGTTAGCTTACGGGTTAGGATTAGGGGACGGGTGAGGGTCAGGCTTCGGGGAAGGGTTAGGGTTAGGGTTCGGGCTAGGGTTAGGGTTAGGGGACGGGGAGGGTTTAGGGTCCAGGTGAGGGTATGACAACGCTTTAGGGGGAGCGTACGTGTGAGGGCGCGGGTTAGTGTTAGCGTACGGGTTAGGATTAGGGGACGGGTGAGGGTCAGGCTTCGGGGAAGGGTTAGGGTTAGGGTTCGGGCTAGGGTTAGGGTTAGGGGACGGGGAGGGTTTAGGGTCCAGGTGAGGGTACGACAACGCTTTAGGGGGAGCGTACGTGTGAGGGTGTGGGTTAGTGTTAGTGTACGGGTTAGGATTAGGGGACGGGTGAGGGTCAGGCTTCGGGAAAGGGTTAGGGTTAGGGTTCGGGCTAGGGTTAGGGGACGGGGACGGTTTAGGGTCCAGGTAAGGGTACGACAACGCTTTAGGGGGAGAGTACATGTGAGGACGCGGGTTAGTGTTAGCGTTCGGGTTAGGATTAGGGGACGGGTGAGGGTCAGGCTTCGGGGAAGGGTTAGGGTTAGGGTTCGGGCTAGGGTTAGGGTTAGGGGATGGGGAGGATTTAGGGTCCAGGTGAGGGTACGACAACGCTTTAGGGGGAGCACCCGTGAGGGCGCGGGTTAGTGTTAGCGTACGGGTTAGGATTTGGGGACGGGTGAGGGTCAGGCTTCGGGGAAGGGTTAGGGTTAGGGTTCGGGCTAGGGTTAGGGTTAGGGGACGGGGAGGGTTTAGGGTCCAGGTGAGGGTACGACAACGCTTTAGGGGGAGCGTACGTGTGAGGGCGCGGGTTAGTGTTAGCGTACGGGTTAGGATTAGGGGACGGGTGAGGGTCAGGCTTCGGGGAAGGGTTAGGGTTAGGGTTCGGGCTAGGGTTAGGGTTAGGGGACAGGGAGGGTTTGGGGTCCAGGTGAGGGTACGACAACGCTTTAGGGGGAGAGTACGTGTGAGGACGCAGGTTAGTGTTAGCGTTCGGGTTAGGATTAGGGGACGGGTGAGGGTCAGGCTTCGGGGAAGGGTTAGGGTTAGGGTTCGGGCTAGGTTTAGGGTTAGGGGACGGGGACGGTTTAGGGTCCAGGTGAGGGTACGACAACGCTTTAGGGGGAGCGTACGTGTGAGGGCGCGGGTTAGTGTTAGCGTACGGGTTAGGATTAGGGGACGGGTGAAAGTCAGGCTTCGGGGAAGGGTTCGGGTTAGGGTTCGGGCTAGGGTTAGGGTTAGGGGATGGGGACGGTTTAGGGTCTAGGTGAGGGTTCGACAACGCTTTAGGGGGAGCGTACGAGTGAAGGCGCGGGTTAGTGTTAGCGTACGGGTTAGGATTAGGGGACGGGTGAGGGTCAGGCTTCGGGGAAGGGTTAGGGTTTGGGCTAGGGTTAGGGTTAGGGGATGGGGAGGTTTTAGGGTCCAGGTGAGGGTACGACAACGCTTTAGGGGGAGCGTACGTGTGAGGGCGCGGGTTCGTGTTAGCGTACGGGTTAGGATTAGGGGACGGGTGAGGGTCAGGTTTCGGGGAAGGGTTAGGGTTAGGGTTCGGGCTAGGGTTAGGGTTAGGGGACGGGGAGGATTTACGGTCCCGGTGAGGATACGACAACGCTTTAGGGGGAGCACCTGTGAGGGCGCGGGTTAGTGTTAGCGTACGGGTTAGGATTATGGGATGGGTGAGGGTTAGGCTTCGGGGAAGGGTTAGGGTTAGGTTTCGGGCTAGGGTTAGGGTTAGGGTTAGGGTTAGGGGATGGGGACGGTTTAGGGTCCAGGTGAGGGTACGATAACGCTTTAGGGGGAGCGTACGTGTGAGGGCGCGGGTTAGTGTTAGCGTACGGGTTAGGATTACGGGACGGGTGAGGGTCAGGCTTCAGGGAAGGGTTAGGGTTAGGGTTCGGGCTAGGGTTAGGGTTAGGGGACGGGGACGGTTTAGGGTCCAGGTGAGGGTACGACAACGCTGTAGGGGGAGCGTACGTGTGAGGGCGCGGGTTAGTGTTAGCGTACGGTTAGGATTAGGGGACGGGTGAGGGTCAGGCTTCGGGGAAGGGTTAGGGTTAGGGTTCGGGCTAGGGTTAGGGTTAGGGGACGGGGAGGGTTTAGGGTCCAGGTGAGGGTACGACAACGCTTTAGGGGGAGTGTACGTGTGAGGGCGCGGGTTAGTGTTAGCGTACGGGTTAGGATTAGGGGACGGGTGAGGGTCAGGCTTTGGGGAAGGGTTAGGGTTAGGGTTCGGGCTAGGTTTAGGGTTAGGGGACGGGGAGGATTTAGGGTCCAGGTGAGGGTACGACAACGCTTTAGGGGGAGCACCTGTGAGGGCGCGGGTTAGTGTTAGTGTACGGGTTAGGATTATGGGATGGGTGAGGGTCAGGCTTCGGGGAAGGGTTAGGGTTAGGGTTCGGGCTAGGGTTAGGGTTAGGGGATGGGGACGGTTTAGGGTCCAGGTGGGTACGACAACGCTTTAGGGGGAGCGTACGTGTTAGGGCGCGGGTTAGTGTTAGCGTACGGGTTAGGATTAGGGGACGTGTAAGGGTCAGGCTTCGGGGAAGGGTTAGGGTTAGGGTTCGGGCTAGGGTTAGGGTTGAGGGATGGGGACGGTTTAGGGTCCAGTTGAGGGTACGACAACGCTTTAGGGGGAGCGTACGTGTGAGGGCGCGGGTTCGTGTTAGCGTACGGGTTAGGATTAGGGGACGGGTGAGGGTCAGGCTTCGGGGAAGGGTTAGGGTTAGGGTTCGGGCTAGGGTTAGGGTTAGGGGACGGGGAGGATTTACGGTGCCGGTGAGGGTACGACAACGCTTTAGGGGGAGCACCTGTGAGGGCGCGGGTTAGTGTTAGCGTACGGGTTAGGATTATGGGATGGGTGAGGGTCAGGCTTCGGGGAAGGGTTAGGGTTAGGTTTCGGGCTAGGGTTAGGGGTAGGGTTAGGGGATGGGGACGGTTTAGGGTCCAGGTGAGGGTACGATAACGCTTTAGGGGGAGCGTACGTGTGAGGGCGCGGTTTAGTGTTAGCGTACGGGTTAGGATTACGGGACGGGTGAGGGTCAGGCTTCAGGGAAGGGTTAGGGTTAGGGTTCGGGCTAGGGTTAGGGTTAGGGGACGGGGAGGATTTAGGGTCCAGGTGAGGGTACGACAACGCTTTAGGGGGAGTACCTGTGAGGGCGCGGGTTAGTGTTAGCGTACGGGTTAGGATTATGGGATGGGTGAGGGTCAGGCTTCAGGGAAGGGTTAGGGTTAGGGTTCGGGCTAGGGTTAGGGTTAGGGGATGGGGACGGTTTAGGGTCCAGATGAGGGTACGACAACGCTTTAGGGGGAGCGTACGTGTGAGGGCGTGGGTTAGTGTTAGCGTACGGGTTAGGATTACGGGACGGGTGAGGGTCAGGCTTCGGGGAAGTGTTAGGTTTAGGGTTCGGGCTAGGGTTAGGGTTAAGGGACGGTGACGGTTTAGGGTCCAGGTGAGGGTACGACAACGCTGTAGGGGGAGCGTACGTGTGAGGGCGCGGGTTAGTGTTAGCGTACGGGTTAGGATTAGGGGACGTGTAAGGGTCAGGCTTCGGGGAAGGGTTAGGGTTAGGGTTCGGGCTAGGGTTAGGGTTAGGGGATGGGGACGGTTTAGGGTCCAGTTGAGGGTACGACAATGCTTTAGGTGGAGCGTACGTGTGAGGGCGTGGGTTAGTGTTAGCATACGGGTTAGGATTAGGGGACGGCTGAGGGTCAGGCTTCGGGGAAGGGTTAGGGTTAGGGTTCGGGCTAGGGTTGGGCTTAGGGGACGGGGAGGGTTTAGGGTCCAGGTGAGGGTACGACAAACCTTTACGGGGAGCGTACGTGTGAGGGCGCGGGTTAGTGTTAGCGTACGGGTTAGGATTAGGGGACGGGTGAGGGTCAGGCTTGGGGGAAGGGTTAGGGCTTGTGTTCGGGCTAGGATTAGGGTTAGGGGACGGGGATGGTATAGGGTCCAGGTGAGGGTACGACAACGCTTTAGGGGGAGCGTTCGTGTGAGGGCGTGGGTTAGTGTTAGCGTACGGGTTAGGATTAGGGGACGTGTGAGGGTCAGGCTCGGGGAAGGGTTAGGGTTAGGGTTCGGGCTAGGGTTAGGGTTAGACGACAGGGAGGGTTGAGGGTCCAGGTGAGGGTACGACAACGCTTTAGGGGGAGCGTACGTGTGAGGGGCCGGGTTTGTGTTAGCGTACGGGTTAGGATTAGGGGACGGGTGAGGGTCAGGCTTCGGGGAAGGGTTAGGGTTAGGGTTCGGGCTAGGGTTAGGGTTAGGGGACGGGGAGGGTTTAGGGTCCAGGTGAGGGTACGACAACGCTTTAGGGGCAGCGTACGTGTGAGGGCGCGTGTTAGTGTTAGCGTACGGGTTAGGATTACGGGACGGGTGAGGGTCAGGCTTCGGGGAAGGGTTAGGGTTAGGGTTCGGGCTCGGGTTAGGGTTAAGGGACGGGGACGGTTTAGGGTCCAGGTGAGGGTACGACAACGCTTCAGGGGGAGCGTACATGTGAGGGCGCGGGTTAGTGTTAGCGTACGGGATAGGATTAGGGGACGGGTGAGGGTCAGGCTTCGGGGAAGGGTTAGGGTTAGGGTTCGGGCTAGGGTTAGGGTTAGGGGACGGGGACGGTTTAGGGTCCAGGTGAGGGTACGACAACGCTGTAGGGGGAGCGTACGTGTGAGGGCGTGGGTTAGTTTTAGCGTACGGGTTAGGATTTGGGGACGTGTGAGGGTCAGGCTTCGGGGAAGGGTTAGGGTTAGGGTTCGGGCTAGGGTTAGGGTTAGGGTTAGGGGACGGTTTAGGGTCCAGGTGAGGGTACGACAACGCTTTAGGGGGAGCGTACGTGTGAGGGCGCGGGTTAGTGTTAGCGTACGGTTTAGGATTAGGGGACGGGTGAGGGTCAGGCTTCGGGGAAGGGTTAGGGTTATGGTTCGGGCTAGGGTTAGGGTTAGGGGACGGGGACGGTTTAGGGTCCAGGTGAGGGTACGACAACGCTTTAGGGGGAGCGTACGTGTGAGGGCGCGGGTTAGTGTTAGCGTACGGGTTAGGATTAGGGGACGGGTGAGGGTCAGGCTTCGGGGAAGGGTTAGGGTTAGGGTTCGGGATAGGGTTAGTGTTAGGGGACGGGGAGGGTTTAGGGTCCAGGTGAGGGTACGACAACGCTTTAGGGGGAGCGTTCGTGTGAGGGCGCAGGTTAGTGTTAGCGTACGGGTTAGGATTACGGGACGGGTGAGGGTCAGGCTTCGGGGAAGGGTTAGGGTTAGGGTTCGGGCTAGGGTTAGGGTTAGGGGACGGGGAGGATTTAGGGTCCAGGTGAGGGTACGACAACGCTTTAGGGGGAGTACTTGTGAGGGCGCGGGTTAGTGTTAGCGTACGGGTTAGGATTATGGGATGGGTGAGGGTCAGGCTTCAGGGAAGGGTTAGGGTTAGGGTTCGGGCTAGGGTCAGGGTTAGGGGACGGGGAGGGTTGAGGGTCCAGGTGAGGGTACGACAACGCTTTAGGGGGAGCGTACGTGTGAGGGCCCGGGTTTGTGTTAGCGTACGGGTTAGGATTAGGGGACGGGTGAGGGTCAGGCTTCGGGGAAGGGTTAGGGTTAGGGTTCGGGCTAGGGTTAGGGTTAGGGGACGGGGAGGGTTTAGGGTACAGGTGAGGGTACGACAACGCTGTAGGGGGAGCGTACGTGTGAGAGCGTGGGTAGTGTTAGCGTAGGGGTTAGGATTTGGGGACGTGTGAGGGTCAGGCTTCGGGGAAGGGTTAGGGTTAGGGTTCGGGCTAGGGTTAGGGTTAGGGGACGGGGACGGTTTAGGGTCCAGGTGAGGGTACGACAACGCTTTAGGGGGAGCGTACGTGTGAGGGCGCGGGTTAGTGTTAGCGTACGGGTTAGGATTAGGGGACGGGTGAGGGTCAGGCTTCGGGGAAGTGTTAGGTTAGGTTTCGGGCTAGGGTTAGGGTTAGGGGACGGGGCGGGTTTAGGGTCCAGGTGAGGGTACGACAACGCTTTAGTGGGAGCGTACGTGTGAGGGCGCGGGTTAGTGTTAGCATACGGGTTAGGATTAGGGGACGGGTGAGGGTAAGGCTTCGGGGAAGGGTTAGGGTTAGGGTTCGGGCTAGGGTTAGGGTTAGGGGACGGGGAGGGTTTAGGGTCCAGGTGAGGGTACGACAACGTTTTAGGGGCAGCGTACGTGTGAGGGCGCGTGTTAGTGTTAGCGTACGGGTTAGGATTAGGGGACGGGTGAGGGTCAGGCTTCGGGGAAGGGTTAGGGTTAGGGTTCGGGCTAGGGTTAGGGTTAGGGGACGGAGAGGGTTGAGGGTCCAGGTGAGGGTACGACAACGCTTTAGGGGGAGCGTACGTGTGAGGGCGTGGGTTAGTGTTAGCGTACGGGTTAGGATTATGGGATGGGTGAGGGTCAGGCTTCGGGGAAGGGTTAGGGTTAGGGTTCGGGCTAGGGTTAGGGTTAGGGGATGGGGACGGTTTAGGGTCCAGGTGAGTGTACGACAACGCTTTAGGGGGAGCGTACGTGTGAGGGCGCGGGTTAGTGTTAGCGTACGGGTTAGGATTACGGGACGGGTGAGGGTCAGGCTTCAGGGATGGGTTAGGGTTAGGGTTCGGGCTAGGCTTAGGTTTAGGGGACGGGGACGGTTTAGGGTCCAGGTGAGGGTACGACAACGCTTTAGGGGGAGCGTACGTGTGAGGGCGCGGGTTAGTGTTAGCGTACGGGTTAGGATTACGGGACTGGTGAGGGTCACGCTTCAGGGAAGGGTTAGGGTTAGGTTTCGGGCTAGGGTTAGGGTTAGGGGACGGGGACGGTTTAGGGTCCGGGTGAGGGTACGACAACGCTGTAGGGGGAGCGTACATGTGAGGGCGCGGGTTAGTGTTAGGGTACGCGTTAGGATTAGGTGACGTGTAAGGGTCAGGCTTCGGGGAAGGGTTAGGGTTAGGGTTCGGGCTAGGGTTAGGGTTAGGGGATGGGGACGGTTTAGGGTCTAGTTGAGGGTATGACAACGCTTTAGGGGGAGCGTACGTGTGAGGGCGCGGGTTAGTGTTAGCGTACGGGTTAGGATTAGGGGACGGGTGAGGGTCAGGCTTCGGGGAAGGGTTAGGGTTAGGGTTCGGGATAGGGTTAGTGTTAGGGGACGGGGAGGGTTTAGGGTCAAGGTGAGGGTACGACAACGCTTTAGGGGGAGCGTACGTTTGAGGGCGCGGGTTATTGTTAGCGTACGGGTTAGGATTAGGGGACGGGTGAGGGTCAGGCTTCGGGGAATGTTAGGGTTAGGGTTCGGGCTAGGGTTAGGTTTAGGGGACGGGGAGGATTTAGGGTCCAGGTGAGGGTACGACAACGCTTTAGGGGGAGCACCTGTGAGGGCGTGGGTTAGTGTTAGCGTACGGGTTAGGATTATGGGATGGGTGAGGGTCAGGCTTCAGGGAAGGGTTAGGGTTAGGGTTCGGGCTAGGGTTAGGGTTAGGGGATGGGGACGGTTTAGGGTCCAGATGAGGGTACGACAACGCTTTAGGGGGAGCGTACGTGTGAGGGCGCGGGTTAGTGTTAGCGTACGGGTTAGGATTACGGGACGGGTGAGGGTCAGGCTTCGGGGAAATGTTAGGTTTAGGGTTCGGGCTAGGGTTAGGGTTAAGGGACGGGGACGGTTTAGGGTCCAGGTGAAGGTACGACAACGCTGTAGGGGGAGCGTACGTGTGAGGGCGCGGGTTAGTGTTAGCGTACGGGTTAGGATTAGGGGACGTGTAAGGGTCAGGCTTCGGGGAAGGGTTAGGGTTAGGGTTCGGGCTAGGGTTAGGGTTTGGGGATGGGGACGGTTTAGGGTCCAGTTGAGGGTACGACAACGCTTTAGGGGGAGCGTACGTGTGAGGGCGCGGGTTAGTGTTAGCGTACGGGTTAGGATTAGGGGACGGGTGAGGGTCAGGCTTCGGGGAAGGGTTAGGGTTAGGGTTCGGGCTAGGGTTAGGGTTAGGGGACGGGGAGGATTTAGGGTCCAGGTGAGGGTACGACAACGCTTTAGGGGGAGCACCTGTGAGGGCGCGGGTTAGTGTTAGCGTACGGGTTAGGATTATGGGATGGGTGAGGGTCAGGCTTCGGGGAAGGGTTAGGGTTAGGGTTCGGGCTAGGGTTAGGGTTAGGGGATGGGGACGATTTAGGGTCCAGTTGAGGGTACGACAATGCTTTAGGTGGAGCGTACGTGTGAGGGCGCGGGTTAGTGTTAGCGTACGGGTTAGGATTAGGGGACGGGTGAGGGTCAGGCTTCGGGGAAGGGTTAGGGTTAGGGTTCGGGCTAGGGTTAGGCTTAGGGGACGGGGAGGGTTTAGGGTCCAGGTGAGGGTACGACAAAGCTTTACGGGGAGCTTACGTGTGAGGGCGCGGATTAGTGTTAGCGTACGGGTTAGGATTAGGGGACGGGTGAGGGTCAGGCTTCGGGGAAGGGTTAGGGCTTGTGTTCGGGCTAGGATTAGGGTTAGGGGACGGGGATGGTTTAGGGTCCAGGTGAGGGTACGACAATGCTTTAGGGGGAGCGTACGTGTGAGGGCGTGGGTTAGTGTTAGCGTACGGGTTAGGATTAGGGGACGTGTGAGGGTCAGGCTTCGGGGAAGGGTTAGGGTTAGGGTTCGGGCTAGGGTTAGGGTTAGACGACGGGGAGGGTTGAGGGTCCAGGTGAGGGTACGACAATGCTTTAGGGGGAGCGTACGTGTGAGGGCCCGGGTTTGTGTTAGCGTACGGGTTAGGATTAGGGGACGGGTGAGGGTCAGGCTTCGGGGAAGGGTTAGGGTTAGGGTTCGGGATAGGGTTAGTGTTAGGGGACGGGGAGGGTTTGGGTCCAGGTAGGGTACGACAACGCTTTAGGGGGAGCGTACGTGTGAGAGCGCGGGTTAGTGTTAGCGTACGGGTTAGGATTAGGGGACGGGTGAGGGTCAGGCTTCGGGGAAGGGTTAGGGTTAGGGTTCGGGCTAGGGTTAGGGTTAGGGGACGGGGAGGATTTAGGGTCCAGGTGAGGGTACGACAACGCTTTAGGGGGAGTACCTGTGAGGGCGCGGGTTAGTGTTAGCGTACGGGTTAGGATTATTTGATGGGTGATTGTCAGGCTTCAGGGAAGGGTTAGGGTTAGGGTTCGGGCTAGGGTTAGGGTTAGGGGATGGGGACGGTTTAGGGTCCAGATGAGGGTACGACAACGCTTTAGGGGGAGCGTACGTGTGAGTGCGCGGGTTAGTGTTAGCGTACGGGTTAGGATTACGGGACGGGTGAGGGTCAGGCTTCAGGGAAGGGTTAGGGTTAGGGTTCGGGCTAGGGTTAGGGTTAGGGGACGGGGACGGTTTAGGGTCCAGGTGAGGGTACGACAACGCTGTAGGGGGAGCGTACGTGTGAGGGCGCGGGTTAGTGTTAGCGTACGGGTTAGGATTAGGGGACGTGTAAGGTTCAGGCTTCGGGGAAGGGATAGGGTTAGGGTTCGAGCTAGGGTTAGGGTTAGGGGATGGGGACGGTTTAGGGTCCAGTTGAGGGTACGACAACGCTGTAGGGGGAGCGTACGTGTGAGGGCGTGGGTTAGTGTTAGCGTACGGGTTAGGATTTGGGGACGTGTGAGGGACAGGCTTCGGGGAAGGGTTAGGGTTAGGGTTCGGGCTAGGGTTAGGGTTAGGGGACGGGGACGGTTTAGGGTCCAGGTGAGGGTACGACAACGCTTTAGGGGGAGCGTACGTGTGAGGGCGCGGGTTAGTGTTAGCGTACGGGTTAGGATTAGGGGACGGGTGAGGGTCAGGCTTCGGGGAAGGGTTAGGGTTAGGGTTCGGGCTAGGGTTAGGGTTAGGGGACGGGGAGGGTTTAGGGTCCAGGTGAGGGTACGACAACGCTTTAGGGGGAGCGTACGTGTGAGGGCGCGGGTTAGTGTTAGCGTACGGGTTAGGATTAGGGGACGGGTGAGGGTCAGGCTTCGGGGAAGGGTTAGGGTTAGGGTTTGGGCTAGGGTTAGGGGACAGGGACGGTTTAGGGTCCAGGTGAGGGTACGACAACGCTTTAGGGGGAGAGTACGTGTGAGGACGCAGGTTAGTGTTAGCGTTCAGGTGAGGATTAGGGGACGGGTGAGGGTCAGGCTTCGGGGAAGGGTTAGGGTTAGGGTTCGGGCTAGGTTTAGGGTTAGGGGACGGGGACGGTTTAGGGTCCAGGTGAGGGTACGACAACGCTTTAGGGTGAGGGTACGTGTGAGGGCGTGTGTTAGTGTTAGCGTACGGGTTAGGATTAGGGGATGGGTGAGGGTCAGGCTTCGGGGAAGTGTTAGGGTTAGGGTTCGGGCTAGGGTTAGGGTTAGGGGATGTGTAGGGTTTAGGGTCCAGGTGAGGGTACGACAACGCTTTAGGGGGAGCGTACGTGTGAAGGCGCGGGTTAGTGTTAGCGTACGGGTTAGGATTAGGGGACGGGTGAAAGTCAGGCATCGGGGAAGGGTTCGGGTTAGGTTTCGGGCTAGGGTTAGGGTTAGGGGACGGGGACGGTTGAGGGTCCAGGTGAGGGTTCGACAACGCTTTAGGTGGAGCGTACGTGTGAAGGCGCGGGTTAGTGTTAGCGTACGGGTTAGGATTAGGGGACGGGTGAGGGTCAGGCTTCGGGGAAGGGTTAGGGTTAGGGTTCGGGCTAGGGTTAGGTTTAGGGGATGGGGAGGGTTTAGGGTCCAGGTGAGGGTACGATAACGCTTTAGGGGGAGCGTACGTGTGAGGGCGCCGGGTTAGTGTTAGCGTACGGGTTAGGATTACGGGACGGGTGAGGGTCAGGCTTCAGGGAAGGGTTAGGGTTAGGTTTCAGGCTAGGGTTAGGGTTAGGGGACGGGGACGGTTTAGGGTCCAGGTGAGGGTACGACAACGCTGTAGGGGGAGTGTACGTGTGAGGGCGCGGGTTAGTGTTAGGGTACGCGTTAGGATTAGGGGACGTGTAAGGGTCAGGCTTCGGGGAAGGGCTAGGGTTTGAGTTCGGGCTAGGGTTAGGGTTAGGGGATGGGGACGGTTTAGGGTCCACTTGAGGGTACGACAACGCTTTAGGGGGAGCGTACGTGTGAGGGCGCGGGTTAGTGTTAGCGTACGGGTTAGGATTAGGGGACGTGTAAGGGTCAGGCTTCGGGGAAGGTTTAGGGTTAGGGTTCGGGCTAGGGTTAGGGTTAGGGGATGGGGACGGTTTAGGGTCCAGTTGAGGGTACGACAACGCTTTAGGGGGAGCGTACGTGTGAGGGCGCGGGTTAGTGTTAGCGTACGGTTTAGGATTAGGGGACGGGTGAGGGTCAGGCTTCGGGGAAGGGTTAGGGTTAGGGTTCGGGCTAGGGTTAGGGTTAGGGGACGGGGAGGATTTAGGGTCCAGGTGAGGGTACGACAACGCTTTAGGGGGAGCACCTGTGAGGGCGCGGGTTAGTGTTAGCGTACGGGTTAGGATTATGGGATGGGTGAGGGTCAGGCTTCGGGGAAGGGTTAGGGTTAGGGTTCGGGCTAGGGTTAGGGTTAGGGGATGGGGACGGTTTAGGGTCCAGGTGAGGGTACGACAACGTTTTAGGGGGAGCGTATGTGTGAGTGCGCGGGTAGTGTTAGCGTACGGGTTAGGATTACGGGACGGGTGAGGGTCAGGCTTCAGGGAAGGGTTATGGTTAGGGTTCGGGCTAGGGTTAGGGTTAGGGGACGGGGACGGTTTAGGGTCCAGGTGAGGGTACGACAACGCTGTAGGGGGAGCGTACGTGTGAGGGCGCGGGTTAGTGTTAGCGTACGGGTTAGGATTAGGGGACGGGTAAGCGTCAGGCTTCGGGGAAGGGTTAGGGTTAGGGTTCGGGCTAGGGTTAGAGTTAGGGGATGGGGACGGTTTAGGGTCCAGTTGAGGGTACGACAATGCTTTAGGTGGAGCGTACGTGTGAGGGCGCGGGTTAGTGTTAGCGTACGGGTTAGGATTAGGGGACGGGTTAGGGTCAGGCTTCGGGGAAGGGTTAGGGTTATGGTTCGGGCTAGGATTAGGGTTAGAGGACGGGGAGGGTTTAGGGTCCAGGTGAGGGTACCACAACGCTTTAGGGGGAGCATACGTGTGAGGGCGTGGGTTAGTGTTAGCGTACGGGTTAGGATTAGGGGACGGGTGAGGGTCAGGCTTCGGGGAAGGGTTAGGGTTAGGGTTCGGGCTAGGGTTAGGCTTAGGGGACGGGGAGGGTTTGGGGTCCAGGTGAGGGTACGACAAAGCTTTACGGGGAGCGTACGTGTGAGCGCGCGGGTTAGTGTTAGCGTACGGGTTAGGATTAGGGTACGGGTGAGGGTCAGGCTTCGGGGAAGGGTTAGGGCTTGTGTTCGGGCTAGGGTTAGGGTTAGGGGACGGGGATGGTTTAGGGTCCAGGTGAGGGTACGACAACGCTTTAGGGGGAGCGTACGTGTGAGGGCGTGGGTTAGTGTTAGCGTACGGGTTAGGATTAGGGGACGTGTGAGGGTCAGGCTTCGGGGAAGGGTTAGGGTTAGGGTTCGGGCTAGGGTTAGGGTTAGGCGACGGGGAGGGTTGAGGGTCCAGGTGAGGGTACGACAACGCTTTAGGGGGAGCGTACGTGTGAGGGCGCGGGTTAGTGTTAGCATACGGGTTAGGATTAGGGGACGGGTGAGGGTCAGGCTTCGGGGAAGGTTTAGGGTTAGGGTTCGTGCTAGGGTTAGGGTTAGGGGCCGGGGAGGGTTTAGGGTCCAGGTGAGGGTACGACAACGCTTTAGGGGCAGCGTACGTGTGAGGGCGCGGGTTAGTGTTAGCGTACGGGTTAGGATTAGGGGACGGTTGAGGGTCAGGCTTCGGGGAAGGTGTAGGGTTAGGGTTCGGGCTAGGGTTAGGGTTAGGGGATGGAGAGGGTTGAGGGTCCAGGTGAGGGTACGACAACGCTTTAGGGGGAGCGTACGTGTGAGGGCGCGGGTTAGTGTTAGAGTACGGGTTAGGATTAGGGGACGGGTGAGGGTCAGGCTTCGGGGAAGTGTTAGGGTTAGGGTTCGGGCTAGGGTTAGGGTTAGGCGACGGGGAGGGTTGAGGGTCCAGGTGAGGGTACGACAACGCTTTAGGGGGAGCGTACGTGTGAGGGCGCGGGTTAGTGTTAGCGTACGGGTTAGGATTAGGGGACGGGTGAGGGTCAGGCTTCGGGGAAGGGTTAGGGTTACGGTTCGGGCTAGGGTTAGGGTTAGGGGACGGGGAGGGTTTAGGGTCCAGGTGAGGGTACGACAACGCTTTAGGGGGAGCGTACGTGTGAGGGCGCGTGTTAGTGTTAGCGTACGGGTTAGGATTAGGGGACGTGTGAGGGTCAGGCTTCGGGGAAGTGTTAGGGTTAGGGTTCGGGCTAGGGTTAGTGTTAGGGGACGGGGACAGTTTAGGGTCCAGGTGAGGGTACGACAACGCTTTAGGGGGAGCGTACGTGTGAGGGCGCGGGTTAGTGTTAGCGTACGGGTTAGGATTAGGGGACGGGTGAGGGTCAGGCTTCGGGGAAGGGTTAGGGTTAGGGTTCGGGCTAGGGTTAGGGTTAGGGGATGGGGAGCGTTTAGTGTCCAGGTGAGGGTACGACAACGCTTTAGGGGGAGCGTACGTGTGAGGGCGCGGGTTTGTGTTTGCGTACGGGTTAGGATTTGGGGACGGGTGAGGGTCAGGCTTCGGGGAAGTGTTAGGGTTAGGGTTCGTTCTAGGGTTAGGGTTAGGGGATGGGGAGGGTTTAGGGTCCAGGTGAGGGTACGACAACGCTTTAGGGGGAGCGTACATGTGAGGGCGCGGGTTAGTGTTAGCTTACGGGTTAGGATTAGGGGACGGGTGAGGGTCAGGCTTCGGGGAAGGGTTAGGGTTAGGGTTCGGGCTAGGGTTAGGGTTAGGGGAAGGGGAGGGTTTAGGGTCCAGGTGAGGGTACGACAACGGTTTAGGGGGAGCGTTCGTGTGAGCGCGCGGGTTAGTGTTAGCGTACGGGTTAGGATTAGGGGACGTGTAAGGGTCAGGCTTCGGGGAAGGGTTAGGGTTAGGGTTCGGGCTAGGGTTAGGGTTAGGGGATGGGGACGGTTTAGGGTCCAGTTGAGGGTACGACAACGCTTTAGTGGGAGCGTACGTGTGAGGGCGCGCGTTAGTGTTAGCGTACGGGTTAGGATTAGGGGACGGGTGAGGGTCAGGCTTCGGGGAAGGTTTAGGGTTAGTGTTCCGGCTAGGGTTAGGGTTAGGGGATGGGGAGGGTTTAGTGTCCAGGTGAGGGTACGACAACGCTTTAGGGGGAGCGTACGTGTGAGGGCGCGGGTTTGTGTTAGCGTACGGGTTAGAATTTGGGGACGGGTGAGGGTCATGCTTTGGGGAAGGGTTAGGGTTAGGGTTCGGGCTAGGGTTAGGGTTAGGGGACGGGGAGGGTTTAGGGTCCAGGTGAGGGTACGACAACGCTTTAGGGGGAGCGTACGTGTGAGGGCGCGGGTTAGTGTTAGCGTACGGGTTAGGATTAGAGGAAGGGTGAGGGTCAGGCTTCGGGGAAGTGTTAGGGTTAGGGTTCGGTCTAGGGTTAGGGTTAGGGGACGGGGAGGGTTTAGGGTCTAGGTGAGGGTATGACAACGCTTCAGGGGGAGCGTACGTGTGAGGGCGGGGGTTAGAGTTAGCGTACGGGTTAGGATTAGGGGACGGGTGAGGGTCAGGCTTCGGGGAAGGGTTAGGGTTAGGGTTCGGGCTAGGATTAGGGTTAGGGGACGGGGAGGGTTTCGGGTTCAGGTGAGGGTACGACAACGCTTTAGGGGGAGCGTACGTGTGAGGGCATGGGTTAGTGTTAGCGTACGGGTTAGGATTAGGGGACGGGTGAGGGTCAGGCTTCGGGAAAGGGTTAGGGTTAGGGTTCGGGCTAGGGTTAGGGTTAGGTGACGGGGAGGGTTGAGGGTCCAAGTGAGGGTACGACAATGCTGTAGGGGGAGCGTATGTGTGAGGGCGCGGGTTAGTGTTAGGGTACGCGTTAGGATTAGGGGACGTGTAAGGGTCAGGCTTCGGGGAAGGTTTAGGGCTTGGGTTCGGGCTAGGGTTAGGGTTAGGGGATGGGGACGGTTTAGGGTCCACTTGAGGGTACGACAACGCTTTAGGGGGAGCGTACGTGTGAGGGCGCGGGTTAGTGTTAGCGTACGGGTTAGGATTACGGGACGGGTGAGGGTCAGGCTTCGGGGAAGTGTTAGGTTTAGGGTTCGGGCTAGGGTTAGGATTAAGGGACGGGGACGGTTTAGGGTCCAGGTGAGGGTACGACAACGCTGTAGGGGGAGCGTACGTGTGAGGGCGCGGGTTAGTGTTAGCGTACGGTTTAGGATTAGGGGACGGGTGAGGGTCAGGCTTCGGGGAAGGGTTAGGGTTAGGGTTCGGGCTAGGGTTAGGGTTAGGGGACGGGGAGGATTTAGGGTCCAGGTGAGGGTACGACAACGCTTTAGGGGGAGCACCTGTGAGGGCGCGGGTTAGTGTTAGCGTACGGGTTAGGATTATGGGATGGGTGAGGGTCAGGCTTCGGGGAAGGGTTAGGGTTAGGGTTCGGGCTAGGGTTAGGGTTAGGGGATGGGGACGGTTTAGGGTCCAGGTGAGGGTACGACAACGCTTTAGGGGGAGCGTACGTGTGAGGGCGCGGGTTAGTGTTAGCGTATGGGTTAGGATTAGGGGACGGGTGAGGGTCAGGCTTCGGGGAAGGGTTAGGGTTAGGGTTCGGGCTAGGGTTAGGGTTAGGGGACGGGGACGGTTTAGGGTCCAGGTGAGGGTACGACAACGCTGTAGGGGGAGCGTACGTGTGAGGGCGTGGGTTAGTGTTAGCGTACGGGTTAGGATTTGGGGACGTGTAAGGGTCAGGCTTCGGGGAAGGGTTAGGGTTAGGGTTTGGGCTAGGCTTAGGGTTAGGGGACGGGGACGGTTTAGGGTCCAGGTGAGGGTACGAAAAGGCTTTAGGGGGAGCGTACGTGTGAGGGCGCGGGTTAGTGTTAGCGTACGGGTTAGGATTAGGGGACGGGTGAGGGTCAGGCTTCGGGGAAGGGTTAGGGTTAGGGTTCGGGCTAGGGTTAGGGTTAGGGGATGGGGAGGGTTTAGTGTCCAGGTGAGGGTACGACAACGCTTTAGGGGGAGCGTACGTGTGAGGGCGCGGGTTTGTGTTAGCGTACGGGTTAGAATTTGGGGACGGGTGAGGGTCATGCTTCGGGGAAGGGTTAGGGTTAGGGTTCGGGCTAGGGTTAGGGTTAGGGGACGGGGAGGGTTTAGGGTCCAGGTGAGGGTACGACAACGCTTTAGGGGGAGCGTACGTGTGAGGGCGCGGGTTAGTGTTAGCGTACGGGTTAGGATTAGAGGACGGGTGAGGGTCAGGCTTCGGGGAAGTGTTAGGGTTAGGGTTCGGTCTAGGGTTAGGGTTAGGGGACGGGGAGGGTTTAGGGTCTAGGTGAGGGTATGACAACGCTTCAGGGGGAGCGTACGTGTGAGGGCGGGGGTTAGAGTTAGCGTACGGGTTAGGATTAGGGGACGGGTGAGGGTCAGGCTTCGGGGAAGGGTTAGGGTTAGGGTTCGGGCTAGGATTAGGGTTAGGGGACGGGGAGGGTTTCGGGTTCAGGTGAGGGTACGACAACGCTTTAGGGGGAGCGTACGTGTGAGGGCATGGGTTAGTGTTAGCGTACGGGTTAGGATTAGGGGACGGGTGAGGGTCAGGCTTCGGGAAAGGGTTAGGGTTAGGGTTCGGGCTAGGGTTAGGGTTAGGTGACGGGGAGGGTTGAGGGTCCAAGTGAGGGTACGACAATGCTGTAGGGGGAGCGTACGTGTGAGGGCGCGGGTTAGTGTTAGGGTACGCGTTAGGATTAGGGGACGTGTAAGGGTCAGGCTTCGGGGAAGGTTTAGGGTTTGGGTTCGGGCTAGGGTTAGGGTTAGGGGATGGGGACGGTTTAGGGTCCACTTGAGGGTACGACAACGCTTTAGGGGGAGCGTACGTGTGAGGGCGCGGGTTAGTGTTAGCGTACGGGTTAGGATTACGGGACGGGTGAGGGTCAGGCTTCGGGGAAGTGTTAGGTTTAGGGTTCGGGCTAGGGTTAGGATTAAGGGACGGGGACGGTTTAGGGTCCAGGTGAGGGTACGACAACGCTGTAGGGGGAGCGTACGTGTGAGGGCGCGGGTTAGTGTTAGCGTACGGTTTAGGATTAGGGGACGGGTGAGGGTCAGGCTTCGGGGAAGGGTTAGGGTTAGGGTTCGTGCTAGGGTTAGGGTTAGGGGCCGGGGAGGGTTTAGGGTCCAGGTGAGGGTACTACAACGCTTTAGGGGCAGCGTACGTGTGAGGGCGCGGGTTAGTGTTAGCATACGGGTTAGGATTAGGGGACGGTTGAGGGTCAGGCTTCGGGGAAGGTGTAGGGTTAGGGTTCGGGCTAGGGTTAGGGTTAGGGGATGGAGAGGGTTGAGGGTCCAGGTGAGGGTACGACAACGCTTTAGGGGGAGCGTACGTGTGAGGGCGCGGGTTAGTGTTAGAGTACGGGTTAGGATTAGGGGACGGGTGAGGGTCAGGCTTCGGGGAAGGGTTAGGGTTAGGGTTCGGGCTAGGGTTAGGGTTAGGCGACGGGGACGGTTGAGGGTCCAGGTGAGGGTACGACAACGCTTTAGGGGGAGCGTACGTGTGAGGGCGCGGGTTAGTGTTAGCGTACGGGTTAGGATTAGGGGACGGGTGAGGGTCAGGCTTCGGGGAAGGGTTAGGGTTACGGTTCGGGCTAGGGTTAGGGTTAGGGGACGGGGAGGGTTTAGGGTCCAGGTGAGGGTACGACAACGCTTTAGGGGGAGCGTACGTGTGAGGGCGCGTGTTAGTGTTAGCGTACGGGTTAGGATTAGGGGACGTGTGAGGGTCAGGCTTCGGGGAAGGGTTAGGGTTAGGGTTCGGGCTAGGGTTAGTGTTAGGGGACGGGGACAGTTTAATGTCCAGGTGAGGGTACGACAACGCTTTAGGGGGAGCGTACGTGTGAGGGCGTGGGTTAGTGTTAGCGTACGGGTTAGGATTAGGGGACGGGTGAGGGTCAGGCTTCGGGGAAGGGATAGGGTTAGGGTTCGGGCTAGGGTTAGGGTTAGGGGATGGGGAGCGTTTAGTGTCCAGGTGAGAGTACGACAACGCTTTAGGGGGAGCGTACGTGTGAGGGCGCGGGTTTGTGTTTGCGTACGGGTTAGGATTTGGGGACGGGTGAGGGTCAGGCTTCGGGGAAGGGTTAGGGTTAGGGTTCGGTCTAGGGTTAGGGTTAGGGGATGGGGAGGGTTTAGGGTCCAGGTGAGGGTACGACAACGCTGTAGGGGGAGCGTACGTGTGAGGGCGCGGTTTAGTGTTAGCGTACGGGTTAGGATTAGGGGACGTGTAAGGGTCAGGCTTCGGGGAAGGGTTAGGGTTAGGGTTCGGGCTAGGGTTAGGGTTAGGTTTAGGGGATGGGGACGGTTTAGGGTACAGTTGAGGGTACGACAACGCTTTAGGGGGAGCGTACGTGTGAGGGCGCGGGTTAGTGTTAGTGGACGGGTTAGGATTAGGGGACGGGTGAGGGTCAGGCTTCGGGGAAGGGTTAGGGTTATGGTTCGGGCTAGGGTTAGGGTTAGGGGACGGGGAGGGTTTAGGGTCCAGGTGAGGGTACGACAACGCTTTAGGGGGAGCGTTCGTGTGAGGGCGTGGGTTAGTGTTAGCGTACGGGTTTGGATTAGGGGACGGGTGAGGGTCAGGCTTCGGGGAAGGGTTAGGGTTAGGGTTCGGGCTAGGGTTAGGGTTAGGGGACGGGGACGGTTTAGGGTCCAGGTGAGGGTACGACAACGCTGTAGGGGGAGCGTACGTGTGAGGGCGTGGGTTAGTGTTAGCGTACGGGTTAGGATTTGGGGACGTGTAAGGGTCAGGCTTCGGGGAAGGGTTAGGGTTAGGGTTTGGGCTAGGCTTAGGGTTAGGGGACGGGGACGGTTTAGGGTCCAGGTGAGGGTACGACAAGGCTTTAGGGGGAGCGTACGTGTGAGGGCGCGGGTTAGTGTTAGCGTACGGGTTAGGATTAGGGGACGGGTGAGGGTCAGGCTTCGGGGAAGTGTTAGGGTTAGGGTTCGGTCTAGGGTTAGGGTTAGGGGACGGGGAGGGTTTAGGGTCTAGGTGAGGGTATGACAACGCTTCAGGGGGAGCGTACGTGTGAGGGCGGGGGTTAGAGTTAGCGTACGGGTTAGGATGAGGGCACGGGTGAGGGTCAGGCTTCGGGGAAGGGTTAGGGTTAGGGTTCGGGCTAGGGTTAGGGGACGGGGAGGGTTTCGGGTTCAGGTGAGGGTACGACAACGATTTAGGGGGAGCGTACGTGTGAGGGCATGGGTTAGTGTTAGCGTACGGGTTAGGATTAGGGGACGGGTGAGGGTCAGGCTTCGGGAAAGGGTTAGGGTTAGGTTTCGGGCTAGGGTTAGGGTTAGGTGACGGGGAGGGTTGAGGGTCCAAGTGAGGGTACGACAACGCTGTAGGGGGAGCGTACGTGTGAGGGCGCGGGTTAGTGTTAGGGTACGCGTTAGGATTAGGGGACGTGTAAGGGTCAGGCTTCGGGGAAGGTTTAGGGTTTGGGTTCGGGCTAGGGTTAGGGTTAGGGGATGGGGACGGTTTAGGGTCCACTTGAGGGTACGACAACGCTTTAGGGGGAGCGTACGTGTGAGGGCGCGGGTTAGTGTTAGCGTACGGGTTAGGATTACGGGACGGGTGAGGGTCAGGCTTCGGGGAAGTGTTAGGTTTAGGGTTCGGGCTAGGGTTAGGATTAAGGGACGGGGACGGTTTAGGGTCCAGGTGAGGGTACGACAACGCTGTAGGGGGAGCGTACGTGTGAGGGCGCGGGTTAGTGTTAGCGTACGGTTTAGGATTAGGGGACGGGTGAGGGTCAGGCTTCGGGGAAGGGTTAGGCTTAGGGTTCGGGCTAGGGTTAGGGTTAGGGGACGGGGAGGGTTTAGGGTCCAGGTGAGGGTACGACAACGCTTTAGGGGGAGCAACTGTGAGGGCGCGGGTTAGTGTTAGCGTACGGGTTAGGATTATGGGATGGGTGAGGGTCAGGCTTCGGGGAAGGGTTAGGGTTAGGGTTCGGGCTAGGGTTAGGGTTAGGGGATGGGGACGGTTTAGGGTCCAGGTGAGGGTACGACAACGCTTTAGGGGGAGCGTACGTGTGAGGGCGCGGGTTAGTGTTAGCGTACGGGTTAGGATTAGGGGACGGGTGAGGGTCAGGCTTCGGGGAAGGGTTAGGGTTAGGGTTCGGGCTAGGGTTAGGGTTAGGGGACGGGGACGGTTTAGGGTCCAGGTGAGGGTACGACAACGCTGTAGGGGGAGCGTACGTGTGAGGGCGTGGGTTAGTGTTAGCGTACGGGTTAGGATTTGGGGACGTGTAAGGGTCAGGCTCGGGGAAGGGTTAGGGTTAGGGTTTGGGCTAGGCTTAGGGTTAGGGGACGGGGACGGTTTAGGGTCCAGGTGAGGGTACGACAAGGCTTTAGGGGGAGCGTACGTGTGAGGGCGCGGGTTAGTGTTAGCGTACAGGTTAGGATTAGGGGACGGGTGAGGGTCAGGCTTCGGGGAAGGGTTAGGGTTAGGGTTCGGGCTAGGGTTAGGGTTAGGGGATGGGGAGGGTTTAGTGTCCAGGTGAGGGTACGACAACGCTTTAGGGGGAGCGTACGTGTGAGGGCGCGGGTTTGTGTTAGCGTACGGGTTAGAATTTGGGGACGGGTGAGGGTCATGCTTCGGGGAAGGGTTAGGGTTAGGGTTCGGGCTAGGGTTAGGGTTAGGGGACGGGGAGGGTTTAGGGTCCAGGTGAGGGTACGACAACGCTTTAGGGGGAGCGTACGTGTTAGGGCGCGGGTTAGTGTTAGCGTACGGGTTAGGATTAGAGGACGGGTGAGGGTCAGGCTTCGGGGAAGGGTTAGGGTTAGGGTTCGGTCTAGGGTTAGGGTTAGGGGACGGGGAGGGTTTAGGGTCTAGGTGAGGGTATGACAACGCTTCAGGGGGAGCGTACGTATGAGGGCGGGGGTTAGAGTTAGCGTACGGGTTAGGATTAGGGGACGGGTGAGGGTCAGGCTTCGGGGAAGGGTTAGGGTTAGGGTTCGGGCTAGGATTAGGGTTAGGGGACGGGGAGGGTTTCGGGTTCAGGTGAGGGTACGACAACGCTTTAGGGGGAGCGTACGTGTGAGGGCATGGGTTAGTGTTAGCGTACGGGTTAGGATTAGGGGACGGGTGAGGGTCAGGCTTCGGGAAAGGGTTAGGGTTAGGGTTCGGGCTAGGGTTAGGGTTAGGTGACGGGGAGGGTTGAGGGTCCAAGTGAGGGTACGACAATGCTGTAGGGGGAGCGTACGTGTGAGGGCGCGGGTTAGTGTTAGGGTACGCGTTAGGATTAGGGGACGTGTAAGGGTCAGGCTTCGGGGAAGGTTTAGGGCTTGGGTTCGGGCTAGGGTTAGGGTTAGGGGATGGGGACGGTTTAGGGTCCACTTGAGGGGACGACAACGCTTTAGGGGGAGCATACGTGTGAGGGCGCGGGTTAGTGTTAGCGTACGGGTTAGGATTACGGGACGGGTGAGGGTCAGGCTTCGGGGAAGTGTTAGGTTTAGGGTTCGGGCTAGGGTTAGGATTAAGGTACGGGGACGGTTTAGGGTCCAGGTGAGGGTACGACAACGCTGTAGGGGGAGCGTACGTGTGAGGGCGCGGGTTAGTGTTAGCGTACGGTTTAGGATTAGGGGACGGGTGAGGGTCAGGCTTCGGGGAAGGGTTAGGGTTAGGGTTCGGGCTAGGGTTAGGGTTAGGGGACGGGGAGGATTTAGGGTCCAGGTGAGGGTACGACAACGCTTTAGGGGGAGCACCTGTGAGGGCGCGGGTTAGTGTTAGCGTACGGGTTAGGATTATGGGATGGGTGAGGGTCAGGCTTCGGGGAAGGGTTAGGGTTAGGGTTCGGGCTAGGGTTAGGGTTAGGGGATGGGGACGGTTTAGGGTCCAGGTGAGGGTACGACAACGCTTTAGGGGGAGCGTACGTGTGAGGGCGCGGGTTAGTGTTAGCGTACGGGTTAGGATTAGGGGACGGGTGAGGGTCAGGCTTCGGGGAAGGGTTAGGGTTAGGGTTCGGGCTAGGGTTAGGGTTAGGGGACGGGGACGGTTTAGGGTCCAGGTGAGGGTACGACAACGCTGTAGGGGGAGCGTACGTGTGAGGGCGTGGGTTAGTGTTAGCGTACGGGTTAGGATTTGGGGACGTGTAAGGGTCAGGCTTCGGGGAAGGGTTAGGGTTAGGGTTTGGGCTAGGCTTAGGGTTAGGGGACGGGGACGGTTTAGGGTCCAGGTGAGGGTACGACAAGGCTTTAGGGGGAGCGTACGTGTGAGGGCGCGGGTTAGTGTTAGCGTACGGGTTAGGATTAGGGGACGGGTGAGGGTCAGGCTTCGGGGAAGGGTTAGGGTTAGGGTTCGGGCTAGGGTTAGGGTTAGGGGATGGGGAGGGTTTAGTGTCCAGGTGAGGGTACGACAACGCTTTAGGGGGAGCGTACGTGTGAGGGCGCGGGTTTGTGTTAGCGTACGGGTTAGAATTTGGGGACGGGTGAGGGTCATGCTTCGGGGAAGGGTTAGGGTTAGGGTTCGGGCTAGGGTTAGGGTTAGGGGACGGGGAGGGTTTAGGGTCCAGGTGAGGGTACGACAACGCTTTAGGGGGAGCGTACGTGTGAGGGCGCGGGTTAGTGTTAGCGTACGGGTTAGGATTAGAGGACGGGTGAGGGTCAGGCTTCGGGGAAGTGTTAGGGTTAGGGTTCGGTCTAGGGTTAGGGTTAGGGGACGGGGAGGGTTTAGGGTCTAGGTGAGGGTATGACAACGCTTCAGGGGGAGCGTACGTGTGAGGGCGGGGGTTAGAGTTAGCGTACGGGTTAGGATTAGGGGACGGGTGAGGGTCAGGCTTCGGGGAAGGGTTAGGGTTAGGGTTCGGGCTAGGGTTAGGGTTAGGGGACGGGGAGGATTTTGGGTCCAGGTGAGGGTACGACAACGCTTTAGGGGGAGCACCTGTGAGGGCGCGGGTTAGTGTTAGCGTACGGTTTAGGATTATGGGATGGGTGAGGGTCAGTCTTCGGGGAAGGGTTAGGGTTAGGGTTCGGGCTAGGGTTAGGGTTAGGGGATGGGGACGGTTTAGGGTCCAGGTGAGGGTACGACAACGCTTTAGGGGGAGCGTATGTGTGAGTGCGCGGGTTAGTGTTAGCGTACGGGTTAGGATTACGGGACGGGTGAGGGTCAGGCTTCAGGGAAGGGTTAGGGTTAGGGTTCGGGCTAGGGTTAGGGTTAGGGGACGGGGACGGTTTAGAGTCCAGGTGAGGTACGACAACGCTGTAGGGGGAGCGTACGTGTGAGGGCGCGGGTTAGTGTTAGCGTATGGGTTAGGATTAGGGGACGGGTAAGGGTCAGGCTTCGGGGAAGGGTTAGGGTTAGGGTTCGGGCTAGGGTTAGAGTTAGGGGATGGGGACGGTTTAGGGTCCAGTTGAGGGTACGACAATGCTTTAGGTGGAGCGTACATGTGAGGGCGCGGGTTAGTGTTAGCGTACGGGTTAGGATTAGGGGACGGGTGAGGGTCAGGCTTCGGGGAAGGGTTAGGGTTATGGTTCGGGCTAGGGTTAGGGTTAGGGGACGGGGAGGGTTTAGGGTCCAGGTGAGGGTACGACAACGCTTTAGGGGGAGCATACGTGTGAGGGCGCGGGTTAGTGTTAGCGTACGGGTTAGGATTAGGGGACGGGTGAGGGTCAGGCTTCGGGGAAGTGTTAGGGTTAGGGTTCGTGCTAGGTTTAGGCTTAGGGGACGGGGAGGGTTTAGGGTCCAGGTGAGGGTACGACAAAGCTTTACGGGGAGCGTACGTGTGAGGGCGCGGGTTAGTGTTAGCGTACGGGTTAGGATTAGGGTACGGGTGAGGGTCAGGCTTCGGGGAAGGGTTAGGGCTTGTGTTCGGGCTAGGGTTAGGGTTAGGGGACGGGGATGGTTTAGGGTCCAGGTGAGGGTACGACAACGCTTTAGGGGGAGCGTACGTGTGAGGGCGTGGGTTAGTGTTAGCGTACGGGTTAGGATTAGGGGACGTGTGAGGGTCAGGCTTCGGGGAAGGGTTAGGGTTAGGGTTCGGGCTAGAGTTAGGGTTAGGCGACGGGGAGGGTTGAGGGTCCAGGTGAGGGTACGACAACGCTTTAGGGGGAGCGTACGTGTGAGGGCGCGGGTTAGTGTTAGCATACGGGTTAGGATTAGGGGACGGGTGAGGGTCAGGCTTCGGGGAAGGGTTAGGGTTAGGGTTCGTGCTAGGGTTAGGGTTAGGGGCCGGGGAGGGTTTAGGGTCCAGGTGAGGGGACTACAACGCTTTAGGGGCAGCGTACGTGTGAGGGCGCGGGTTAGTGTTAGCGTACGGGTTAGGATTAGGGGACGGTTGAGGGTCAGGCTTCGGGGAAGGTGTAGGGTTAGGGTTCGGGCTAGGGTTAGGGTTAGGGGATGGAGAGGGTTGAGGGTCCAGGTGAGGGTACGACAACGCTTTAGGGGGAGCGTACGTGTGAGGGCGCGGGTTAGTGTTAGAGTACGGGTTAGGATTAGGGGACGGGTGAGGGTCAGGCTTCGGGGAAGGGTTAGGGTTAGGGTTCGGGCTAGGGTTAGGGTTAGGCGACGGGGAGGGTTGAGGGTCCAGGTGAGGGTACGACAACGCTTTAGGGGGAGCGTACGTGTGAGGGCGCGGGTTAGTGTTAGCGTACGGGTTAGGATTAGGGGAAGGGTGAGGGTCAGGCTTCGGGGAAGGGTTAGGGTTACGGTTCGGGCTAGGGTTAGGGGACGGGGAGGGTTTAGGGTACAGGTGAGGGTACGACAACGCTTTAGGGGGAGCGTACGTGTGAGGGCGCGTGTTAGTGTTAGCGTACAGGTTAGGATTAGGGGGCGTGTGAGGGTCAGGCTTCGGGGAAGGGTTAGGGTTAGGGTTCGGGCTAGGGTTAGTGTTAGGGGACGGGGACAGTTTAGGGTCCAGGTGAGGGTACGACAACGCTTTAGGGGGAGCGTACGTGTGAGGGCGTGGGTTAGTGTTAGCGTACGGGTTAGGATTAGGGGACGGGTGAGGGTCAGGCTTCGGGGAAGGGTTAGGGTTAGGGTTCGGGCTAGGGTTAGGGTTAGGGGATGGGGACGGTTTAGGGTCCAGGTGAGGGTACGACAACGCTTTAGGGGGAGCGTACGTGTGAGGGCGCGGGTTAGTGTTAGCGTACGGGTTAGGATTAGGGGACGGGTGAGGGTCAGGCTTCGGGGAAGGGTTAGGGTTAGGGTTCGGGCTAGGGTTAGGGTTAGGGGACGGGGACGGTTTAGGGTCCAGGTGAGGGTACGACAACGCTGTAGGGGGAGCGTACGTGTGAGGGCGTGGGTTAGTGTTAGCGTACGGGTTAGGATTTGGGGACGTGTAAGGGTCAGGCTTCGGGGAAGGGTTAGGGTTAGGGTTTGGGCTAGGCTTAGGGTTAGGGGACGGGGACGGTTTAGGGTCCAGGTGAGGGTACGACAAGGCTTTAGGGGGAGCGTACGTGTGAGGGCGCGGGTTAGTGTTAGCGTACGGGTTAGGATTAGGGGACGGGTGAGGGTCAGGCTTCGGGGAAGGGTTAGGGTTAGGGTTCGGGCTAGGGTTAGGGTTAGGGGATGGGGAGGGTTTAGTGTCCAGGTGAGGGTACGACAACGCTTTAGGGGGAGCGTACGTGTGAGGGCGCGGGTTTGTGTTAGCGTACGGGTTAGAATTTGGGGACGGGTGAGGGTCATGCTTCGGGGAAGGGTTAGGGTTAGGGTTCGGGCTAGGGTTAGGGTTAGGGGACGGGGAGGGTTTAGGGTCCAGGTGAGGGTACGACAACGCTTTAGGGGGAGCGTACGTGTGAGGGCGCGGGTTAGTGTTAGCGTACGGGTTAGGATTAGAGGACGGGTGAGGGTCAGGCTTCGGGGAAGTGTTAGGGTTAGGGTTCGGTCTAGGGTTAGGGTTAGGGGACGGGGAGGGTTTAGGGTCTAGGTGAGGGTATGACAACGCTTCAGGGGGAGCGTACGTGTGAGGGCGGGGGTTAGAGTTAGCGTACGGGTTAGGATTAGGGGACGGGTGAGGGTCAGGCTTCGGGGAAGGGTTAGGGTTAGGGTTCGGGCTAGGGTTAGGGTTAGGGGACGGGGAGGGTTTAGGGTCCAGGTGAGGGTACGACAACGCTTTAGGGGGAGCGTACGTGTGAGGGCGTGGGTTAGTGTTAGCGTACGGGTTTGGATTAGGGGACGGGTGAGGGTCAGGCTTCGGGGAAGGGTTAGGGATAGGGTTCGGGCTAGGGTTAGGGTTAGGGGACGGGGACGGTTTAGGGTCCAGGTGAGGGTACGACAACGCTTTAGGGGGAGCGTACGTGTGAGGGCGCGGGTTAGTGTTAGCGGTCGGGTTAGGATTAGGGGACGGGTGAGGGTCAGGCTTCGGGGAAGGGTTAGGGTTAGGGTTCGGGCTAGGGTTAGTGTTAGGGGACGGGGACGGTTTAGGGTCCAGGTGAGGGTACGACAACGCTGTAGGGGGAGCGTACGTATGAGGGCGTGGGTTAGTGTTAGCGTACGGGTTAGGATTTGGGGACGTGTAAGGGTCAGGCTTCGGGGAAGGGTTAGGGTTAGGGTTTGGGCTAGGCTTAGGGTTAGGGGACGGGGACGGTTTAGGGTCCAGGTGAGGGTACGACAAGGCTTTAGGGGGAGCGTACGTGTGAGGGCGCGGGTTAGTGTTAGTGGACGGGTTAGGATTATGGGACGGGTGAGGGTCAGGCTTCGGGAAAGGGTTAGGGTTATGGTTCGGGCTAGGGTTAGGGTTAGGGGACGGGGAGGGTTTAGGGTCCAGGTGAGGGTACGACAACGCTTTAGGGGGAGCGTACGTGTGAGGGCGCGGGTTAGTGTTAGCGTACGGGTTTGGATTAGGGGACGGGTGAGGGTCAGGCTTCGGGGAAGGGTTAGGGTTAGGGTTCGGGCTAGGGTTAGGGTTAGGGGACGGGGACGGTTTAGGGTCCAGGTGAGGGTACGACAACGCTTTAGGGGGAGCGTATGTGTGAGGGCGCGGGTTAGTGTTAGCGTACGGGTTAGGATTAGGGGACGGGTGAGGGTCAGGCTTCGGGGAAGGGTTAGGGTTAGGGTTCGGGCTAGGGTTAGGGTTAGGGGACGGGGACGGTTTAGGGTCCAGGTGAGGGTACGACAACGCTGTAGGGGGAGCGTACGTGTGAGGGCGTGGGTTAGTGTTAGCGTACGGGTTAGGATTTGGGGACGTGTAAGGGTCAGGCTTCGGGGAAGGGTTAGGGTTAGGGTTTGGGCTAGGCTTAGGGTTAGGGGACGGGGACGGTTTAGGGTCCAGGTGAGGGTACGACAAGGCTTTAGGGGGAGCGTACGTGTGAGGGCGCGGGTTAGTGTTAGCGTACCGGTTAGGATTAGGGGACGGGTGACGGTCAGGCTTCGGGGAAGGGTTAGGGTTAGGGTTCGGGCTAGGGTTAGGGTTAGGGGATGGGGAGGGTTTAGTGTCCAGGTGAGGGTACGACAACGCTTTAGGGGGAGCGTACGTGTGAGGGCGCGGGTTAGTGTTAGCATACGGGTTAGCATTAGGGGACGGGTGAGGATCAGGCTTCGGGGAAGGTTAGGGTTAGTGTTCGGGCTATAGTTAGGGTTAGGGAAAGGGGACGGTTTAGGGTCCAGGAGAGGGTACGACAACGCTTTAGGGGGAGCGTACGTGTGAGGGCGCGGGTTAGTGTTAGCGTACGGGTTAGGATTAGAGGACGGGTGAGGGTCAGGCTTCGGGGAAGTGTTAGGGTTAGGGTTCGGGCTAGGGTTAGGGTTAGGGGACGGGGAGGGTTTAGGGTCTAGGTGAGGGTATGACAACGCTTCAGGGGGAGCGTACGTGTGAGGGCGGGGGTTAGAGTTAGCGTACGGGTTAGGTTTAGGGGACGGGTGAGGGTCAGGCTTCGGGGAAGGGTTAGGGTTAGGGTTCGGGCTAGGGTTAGGGTTAGGGGACGGGGAGGGTTTCGGGTTCAGGTGAGGGTACAACAACGCTTTAGGGGGAGCGTACGTGTGAGGGCATGGGTTAGTGTTAGCGTACGGGTTAGGATTAGGGGACGGGTGAGGGTCAGGCTTCGGGAAAGGGTTAGGGTTAGGGTTCGGGCTAGGGTTAGGGTTAGGTGACGGGGAGGGTTGGGAGTCCAAGTGAGGGTACGACAACGCTTTAGGGGTAGCGTACGTGTGAGGGCGCGGGTTAGTGTTATCGTACGAGTTAGGATTAGGGTACGGGTGAGGGTCAGGCTTCGGGGAAGGGTTAGGGTTAGGGTTCGGGCTAGGGTTAGGGTTAGGGGACGGGGAGGGTATAGGGTCCAGGTGAGGGTACCACAACGCTTTAGGGGGAGCGTACGTGTGAGGGCGCGGGTGAGTGTTAGCGTACGGGTTAGGATTAGGAAACGGGTGAGGGTCAGGCTTCGGGGAAGGGTTAGGGTTAGGGTTCGGGCTAGGGTTAGGGTTAGGGGACGGCGAGGGTTTAGGGTCCAGGTGAGGTTACGACAACGCTTTAGGGGGAGCGTACGTGTGAGGGCGCGGGTTAGTGTTAGCATAAGTGTTAGGATTAGGGGACGGGTGAGGGTCAGGCTTCGGGGAAGGTTAGGGTTAGTGTTCGGGCTAGGGTTAGGATTAGGGGAAGGGGACGGTTTAGGGTCCAGGTGAGGGTACGACAACGCTTTAGGGAGAGCGTACGTGTGAGGGCGCGGGTTAGTGTTAGGGTACGCGTTAGGATTAGGGGACGTGTAAGGGTCAGGCTTCGGGGAAGGTTTAGGGTTTGGGTTCGGGCTAGGGTTAGGGTTAGGGGATGGGGACGGTTTAGGGTCCACTTGAGGGTACGACAACGCTTTAGGGGGAGCGTACGTGTGAGGGCGCGGGTTAGTGTTAGCGTACGGGTTAGGATTACGGGACGGGTGAGGGTCAGGCTTCGGGGAAGTGTTAGGTTTAGGGTTCGGGCTAGGGTTAGGATTAAGGGACGGGGACGGTTTAGGGTCCAGGTGAGGGTACGACAACGCTGTAGGGGGAGCGTACGTGTGAGGGCGCGGGTTAGTGTTAGCGTACGGTTTAGGATTAGGGGACGGGTGAGGGTCAGGCTTCGGGGAAGGGTTAGGGTTAGGGTTCGGGCTAGGGTTAGGGTTAGGGGACGGGGAGGGTTTAGGGTCCAGGTGAGGGTACGACAACGCTTTAGGGGGAGCAACTGTGAGGGCGCGGGTTAGTGTTAGCGTACGGGTTAGGATTATGGGATGGGTGAGGGTCAGGCTTCGGGGAAGGGTTAGGGTTAGGGTTCGGGCTAGGGTTAGGGTTAGGGGATGGGGACGGTTTAGGGTCCAGGTGAGGGTACGACAACGCTTTAGGGGGAGCGTACGTGTGAGGGCGCGGGTTAGTGTTAGCGTACGGGTTAGGATTAGGGGACGGGTGAGGGTCAGGCTTCGGGGAAGGGTTAGGGTTAGGGTTCGGGCTAGGGTTAGGGTTAGGGGACGGGGACGGTTTAGGGTCCAGGTGAGGGTACGACAACGCTGTAGGGGGAGCGTACGTGTGAGGGCGTGGGTTAGTGTTAGCGTACGGGTTAGGATTTGGGGACGTGTAAGGGTCAGGCTTCGGGGAAGGGTTAGGGTTAGGGTTTGGGCTAGGCTTAGGGTTAGGGGACGGGGACGGTTTAGGGTCCAGGTGAGGGTACGACAAGGCTTTAGGGGGAGCGTACGTGTGAGGGCGCGGGTTAGTGTTAGCGTACAGGTTAGGATTAGGGGACGGGTGAGGGTCAGGCTTCGGGGAAGGGTTAGGGTTAGGGTTCGGGCTAGGGTTAGGGTTAGGGGATGGGGAGGGTTTAGTGTCCAGGTGAGGGTACGACAACGCTTTAGGGGGAGCGTACGTGTGAGGGCGCGGGTTTGTGTTAGCGTACGGGTTAGAATTTGGGGACGGGTGAGGGTCATGCTTCGGGGAAGGGTTAGGGTTAGGGTTCGGGCTAGGGTTAGGGTTAGGGGACGGGGAGGGTTTAGGGTCCAGGTGAGGGTACGACAACGCTTTAGGGGGAGCGTACGTGTTAGGGCGCGGGTTAGTGTTAGCGTACGGGTTAGGATTAGAGGACGGGTGAGGGTCAGGCTTCGGGGAAGGGTTAGGGTTAGGGTTCGGTCTAGGGTTAGGGTTAGGGGACGGGGAGGGTTTAGGGTCTAGGTGAGGGTATGACAACGCTTCAGGGGGAGCGTACGTATGAGGGCGGGGGTTAGAGTTAGCGTACGGGTTAGGATTAGGGGACGGGTGAGGGTCAGGCTTCGGGGAAGGGTTAGGGTTAGGGTTCGGGCTAGGATTAGGGTTAGGGGACGGGGAGGGTTTCGGGTTCAGGTGAGGGTACGACAACGCTTTAGGGGGAGCGTACGTGTGAGGGCATGGGTTAGTGTTAGCGTACGGGTTAGGATTAGGGGACGGGTGAGGGTCAGGCTTCGGGAAAGGGTTAGGGTTAGGGTTCGGGCTAGGGTTAGGGTTAGGTGACGGGGAGGGTTGAGGGTCCAAGTGAGGGTACGACAATGCTGTAGGGGGAGCGTACGTGTGAGGGCGCGGGTTAGTGTTAGGGTACGCGTTAGGATTAGGGGACGTGTAAGGGTCAGGCTTCGGGGAAGGTTTAGGGCTTGGGTTCGGGCTAGGGTTAGGGTTAGGGGATGGGGACGGTTTAGGGTCCACTTGAGGGGACGACAACGCTTTAGGGGGAGCATACGTGTGAGGGCGCGGGTTAGTGTTAGCGTACGGGTTAGGATTACGGGACGGGTGAGGGTCAGGCTTCGGGGAAGTGTTAGGTTTAGGGTTCGGGCTAGGGTTAGGATTAAGGGACGGGGACGGTTTAGGGTCCAGGTGAGGGTACGACAACGCTGTAGGGGGAGCGTACGTGTGAGGGCGCGGGTTAGTGTTAGCGTACGGTTTAGGATTAGGGGACGGGTGAGGGTCAGGCTTCGGGGAAGGGTTAGGGTTAGGGTTCGGGCTAGGGTTAGGGTTAGGGGACGGGGAGGATTTAGGGTCCAGGTGAGGGTACGACAACGCTTTAGGGGGAGCACCTGTGAGGGCGCGGGTTAGTGTTAGCGTACGGGTTAGGATTATGGGATGGGTGAGGGTCAGGCTTCGGGGAAGGGTTAGGGTTAGGGTTCGGGCTAGGGTTAGGGTTAGGGGATGGGGACGGTTTAGGGTCCAGGTGAGGGTACGACAACGCTTTAGGGGGAGCGTACGTGTGAGGGCGCGGGTTAGTGTTAGCGTACGGGTTAGGATTAGGGGACGGGTGAGGGTCAGGCTTCGGGGAAGGGTTAGGGTTAGGGTTCGGGCTAGGGTTAGGGTTAGGGGACGGGGACGGTTTAGGGTCCAGGTGAGGGTACGACAACGCTGTAGGGGGAGCGTACGTGTGAGGGCGTGGGTTAGTGTTAGCGTACGGGTTAGGATTTGGGGACGTGTAAGGGTCAGGCTTCGGGGAAGGGTTAGGGTTAGGGTTTGGGCTAGGCTTAGGGTTAGGGGACGGGGACGGTTTAGGGTCCAGATGAGGGTACGACAAGGCTTTAGGGGGAGCGTACGTGTGAGGGCGCGGGTTAGTGTTAGCGTACGGGTTAGGATTAGGGGACGGGTGAGGGTCAGGCTTCGGGGAAGGGTTAGGGTTAGGGTTCGGGCTAGGGTTAGGGTTAGGGGATGGGGAGGGTTTAGTGTCCAGGTGAGGGTACGACAACGCTTTAGGGGGAGCGTACGTGTGAGGGCGCGGGTTTGTGTTAGCGTACGGGTTAGAATTTGGGGACGGGTGAGGGTCATGCTTCGGGGAAGGGTTAGGGTTAGGGTTCGGGCTAGGGTTAGGGTTAGGGGACGGGGAGGGTTTAGGGTCCAGGTGAGGGTACGACAACGCTTTAGGGGGAGCGTACGTGTGAGGGCGCGGGTTAGTGTTAGCGTACGGGTTAGGATTAGAGGACGGGTGAGGGTCAGGCTTCGGGGAAGTGTTAGGGTTAGGGTTCGGTCTAGGGTTAGGGTTAGGGGACGGGGAGGGTTTAGGGTCTAGGTGAGGGTATGACAACGCTTCAGGGGGAGCGTACGTGTGAGGGCGGGGGTTAGAGTTAGCGTACGGGTTAGGATTAGGGGACGGGTGAGGGTCAGGCTTCGGGGAAGGGTTAGGGTTAGGGTTCGGGCTAGGGTTAGGGTTAGGGGACGGGGAGGATTTTGGGTCCAGGTGAGGGTACGACAACGCTTTAGGGGGAGCACCTGTGAGGGCGCGGGTTAGTGTTAGCGTACGGTTTAGGATTATGGGATGGGTGAGGGTCAGTCTTCGGGGAAGGGTTAGGGTTAGGGTTCGGGCTAGGGTTAGGGTTAGGGGATGGGGACGGTTTAGGGTCCAGGTGAGGGTACGACAACGCTTTAGGGGGAGCGTATGTGTGAGTGCGCGGGTTAGTGTTAGCGTACGGGTTAGGATTACGGGACGGGTGAGGGTCAGGCTTCAGGGAAGGGTTAGGGTTAGGGTTCGGGCTAGGGTTAGCGTTAGGGGACGGGGACGGTTTAGAGTCCAGGTGAGGTACGACAACGCTGTAGGGGGAGCGTACGTGTGAGGGCGCGGGTTAGTGTTAGCGTATGGGTTAGGATTAGGGGACGGGTAAGGGTCAGGCTTCGGGGAAGGGTTAGGGTTAGGGTTCGGGCTAGGGTTAGAGTTAGGGGATGGGGACGGTTTAGGGTCCAGTTGAGGGTACGACAATGCTTTAGGTGGAGCGTACATGTGAGGGCGCGGGTTAGTGTTAGCGTACGGGTTAGGATTAGGGGACGGGTGAGGGTCAGGCTTCGGGGAAGGGTTAGGGTTATGGTTCGGGCTAGGGTTAGGGTTAGGGGACGGGGAGGGTTTAGGGTCCAGGTGAGGGTACGACAACGCTTTAGGGGGAGCATACGTGTGAGGGCGCGGGTTAGTGTTAGCGTACGGGTTAGGATTAGGGGACGGGTGAGGGTCAGGCTTCGGGGAAGTGTTAGGGTTAGGGTTCGTGCTAGGGTTAGGCTTAGGGGACGGGGAGGGTTTAGGGTCCAGGTGAGGGTACGACAAAGCTTTACGGGGAGCGTACGTGTGAGGGCGCGGGTTAGTGTTAGCGTACGGGTTAGGATTAGGGTACGGGTGAGGGTCAGGCTTCGGGGAAGGGTTAGGGCTTGTGTTCGGGCTAGGGTTAGGGTTAGGGGACGGGGATGGTTTAGGGTCCAGGTGAGGGTACGACAACGCTTTAGGGGGAGCGTACGTGTGAGGGCGTGGGTTAGTGTTAGCGTACGGGTTAGGATTAGGGGACGTGTGAGGGTCAGGCTTCGGGGAAGGGTTAGGGTTAGGGTTCGGGCTAGAGTTAGGGTTAGGCGACGGGGAGGGTTGAGGGTCCAGGTGAGGGTACGACAACGCTTTAGGGGGAGCGTACGTGTGAGGGCGCGGGTTAGTGTTAGCATACGGGTTAGGATTAGGGGACGGGTGAGGGTCAGGCTTCGGGGAAGGGTTAGGGTTAGGGTTCGTGCTAGGGTTAGGGTTAGGGGCCGGGGAGGGTTTAGGGTCCAGGTGAGGGTACTACAACGCTTTAGGGGCAGCGTACGTGTGAGGGCGCGGGTTAGTGTTAGCGTACGGGTTAGGATTAGGGGACGGTTGAGGGTCAGGCTTCGGGGAAGGTGTAGGGTTAGGGTTCGGGCTAGGGTTAGGGTTAGGGGATGGAGAGGGTTGAGGGTCCAGGTGAGGGTACGACAACGCTTTAGGGGGAGCGTACGTGTGAGGGCGCGGGTTAGTGTTAGAGTACGGGTTAGGATTAGGGGACGGGTGAGGGTCAGGCTTCGGGGAAGGGTTAGGGTTAGGGTTCGGGCTAGGGTTAGGGTTAGGCGACGGGGAGGGTTGAGGGTCCAGGTGAGGGTACGACAACGCTTTAGGGGGAGCGTACGTGTGAGGGCGCGGGTTAGTGTTAGCGTACGGGTTAGGATTAGGGGACGGGTGAGGGTCAGGCTTCGGGGAAGGGTTAGGGTTACGGTTCGGGCTAGGGTTAGGGGACGGGGAGGGTTTAGGGTCCAGGTGAGGGTACGACAACGCTTTAGGGGGAGCGTACGTGTGAGGGCGCGTGTTAGTGTTAGCGTACAGGTTAGGATTAGGGGACGTGTGAGGGTCAGGCTTCGGGGAAGGGTTAGGGTTAGGGTTCGGGCTAGGGTTAGTGTTAGGGGACGGGGACAGTTTAGGGTCCAGGTGAGGGTACGACAACGCTTTAGGGGGAGCGTACGTGTGAGGGCGTGGGTTAGTGTTAGCGTACGGGTTAGGATTAGGGGACGGGTGAGGGTCAGGCTTCGGGGAAGGGTTAGGGTTAGGGTTCGGGCTAGGGTTAGGGTTAGGGGATGGGGACGGTTTAGGGTCCAGGTGAGGGTACGACAACGCTTTAGGGGGAGCGTACGTGTGAGGGCGCGGGTTAGTGTTAGCGTACGGGTTAGGATTAGGGGACGGGTGAGGGTCAGGCTTCGGGGAAGGGTTAGGGTTAGGGTTCGGGCTAGGGTTAGGGTTAGGGGACGGGGACGGTTTAGGGTCCAGGTGAGGGTACGACAACGCTGTAGGGGGAGCGTACGTGTGAGGGCGTGGGTTAGTGTTAGCGTACGGGTTAGGATTTGGGGACGTGTAAGGGTCAGGCTTCGGGGAAGGGTTAGGGTTAGGGTTTGGGCTAGGCTTAGGGTTAGGGGACGGGGACGGTTTAGGGTCCAGGTGAGGGTACGACAAGGCTTTAGGGGGAGCGTACGTGTGAGGGCGCGGGTTAGTGTTAGCGTACGGGTTAGGATTAGGGGACGGGTGAGGGTCAGGCTTCGGGGAAGGGTTAGGGTTAGGGTTCGGGCTAGGGTTAGGGTTAGGGGATGGGGAGGGTTTAGTGTCCAGGTGAGGGTACGACAACGCTTTAGGGGGAGCGTACGTGTGAGGGCGCGGGTTTGTGTTAGCGTACGGGTTAGAATTTGGGGACGGGTGAGGGTCATGCTTCGGGGAAGGGTTAGGGTTAGGGTTCGGGCTAGGGTTAGGGTTAGGGGACGGGGAGGGTTTAGGGTCCAGGTGAGGGTACGACAACGCTTTAGGGGGAGCGTACGTGTGAGGGCGCGGGTTAGTGTTAGCGTACGGGTTAGGATTAGAGGACGGGTGAGGGTCAGGCTTCGGGGAAGTGTTAGGGTTAGGGTTCGGTCTAGGGTTAGGGTTAGGGGACGGGGAGGGTTTAGGGTCTAGGTGAGGGTATGACAACGCTTCAGGGGGAGCGTACGTGTGAGGGCGGGGGTTAGAGTTAGCGTACGGGTTAGGATTAGGGGACGGGTGAGGGTCAGGCTTCGGGGAAGGGTTAGGGTTAGGGTTCGGGCTAGGGTTAGGGTTAGGGGACGGGGAGGGTTTAGGGTCCAGGTGAGGGTACGACAACGCTTTAGGGGGAGCGTACGTGTGAGGGCGTGGGTTAGTGTTAGCGTACGGGTTTGGATTAGGGGACGGGTGAGGGTCAGGCTTCGGGGAAGGGTTAGGGATAGGGTTCGGGCTAGGGTTAGGGTTAGGGGACGGGGACGGTTTAGGGTCCAGGTGAGGGTACGACAACGCTTTAGGGGGAGCGTACGTGTGAGGGCGCGGGTTAGTGTTAGCGTACGGGTTAGGATTAGGGGACGGGTGAGGGTCAGGCTTCGGGGAAGGGTTAGGGTTAGGGTTCGGGCTAGGGTTAGTGTTAGGGGACGGGGACGGTTTAGGGTCCAGGTGAGGGTACGACAACGCTGTAGGGGGAGCGTACGTATGAGGGCGTGGGTTAGTGTTAGCGTACGGGTTAGGATTTGGGGACGTGTAAGGGTCAGGCTTCGGGGAAGGGTTAGGGTTAGGGTTTGGGCTAGGCTTAGGGTTAGGGGACGGGGACGGTTTAGGGTCCAGGTGAGGGTACGACAAGGCTTTAGGGGGAGCGTACGTGTGAGGGCGCGGGTTAGTGTTAGTGGACGGGTTAGGATTAGGGGACGGGTGAGGGTCAGGCTTCGGGAAAGGGTTAGGGTTATGGTTCGGGCTAGGGTTAGGGTTAGGGGACGGGGAGGGTTTAGGGTCCAGGTGAGGGTACGACAACGCTTTAGGGGGAGCGTACGTGTGAGGGCGCGGGTTAGTGTTAGCGTACGGGTTTGGATTAGGGGACGGGTGAGGGTCAGGCTTCGGGGAAGGGTTAGGGTTAGGGTTCGGGCTAGGGTTAGGGTTAGGGGACGGGGACGGTTTAGGGTCCAGGTGAGGGTACGACAACGCTTTAGGGGGAGCGTACGTGTGAGGGCGCGGGTTAGTGTTAGCGTACGGGTTAGGATTAGGGGACGGGTGAGGGTCAGGCTTCGGGGAAGGGTTAGGGTTAGGGTTCGGGCTAGGGTTAGGGTTAGGGGACGGGGACGGTTTAGGGTCCAGGTGAGGGTACGACAACGCTGTAGGGGGAGCGTACGTGTGAGGGCGTGGGTTAGTGTTAGCGTACGGGTTAGGATTTGGGGACGTGTAAGGGTCAGGCTTCGGGGAAGGGTTAGGGTTAGGGTTTGGGCTAGGCTTAGGGTTAGGGGACGGGGACGGTTTAGGGTCCAGGTGAGGGTACGACAAGGCTTTAGGGGGAGCGTACGTGTGAGGGCGCGGGTTAGTGTTAGCGTACCGGTTAGGATTAGGGGACGGGTGACGGTCAGGCTTCGGGGAAGGGTTAGGGTTAGGGTTCGGGCTAGGGTTAGGGTTAGGGGATGGGGAGGGTTTAGTGTCCAGGTGAGGGTACGACAACGCTTTAGGGGGAGCGTACGTGTGAGGGCGCGGGTTAGTGTTAGCATACGGGTTAGCATTAGGGGACTGGTGAGGATCAGGCTTCGGGGAAGGTTAGGGTTAGTGTTCGGGCTATAGTTAGGGTTAGGGAAAGGGGACGGTTTAGGGTCCAGGAGAGGGTACGACAACGCTTTAGGGGGAGCGTACGTGTGAGGGCGCGGGTTAGTGTTAGCGTACGGGTTAGGATTAGAGGACGGGTGAGGGTCAGGCTTCGGGGAAGGGTTAGGGTTAGGGTTCGGGCTAGGGTTAGGGTTAGGGGACGGGGAGGGTTTAGGGTCTAGGTGAGGGTATGACAACGCTTCAGGGGGAGCGTACGTGTGAGGGCGGGGGTTAGAGTTAGGGTACGGGTTAGGATTAGGGGACGGGTGAGGGTCAGGCTTCGGGGAAGGGTTAGGGTTAGGGTTCGGGCTAGGGTTAGGGTTAGGGGACGGGGAGGGTTTCGGGTTCAGGTGAGGGTACAACAACGCTTTAGGGGGAGCGTACGTGTGAGGGCATGGGTTAGTGTTAGCGTACGGGTTAGGATTAGGGGACGGGTGAGGGTCAGGCTTCGGGAAAGGGTTAGGGTTAGGGTTCGGGCTAGGGTTAGGGTTAGGTGACGGGGAGGGTTGAGAGTCCATGTGAGGGTACGACAACGCTTTAGGGGTAGCGTACGTGTGAGGGCGCGGGTTAGTGTTATCGTACGAGTTAGGATTAGGGTACGGGTGAGGGTCAGGCTTCGGGGAAGGGTTAGGGTTAGGGTTCGGGCTAGGGTTAGGGTTAGGGGACGGGGAGGGTATAGGGTCCAGGTGAGGGTACCACAACGCTTTAGGGGGAGCGTACGTGTGAGGGCGCGGGTGAGTGTTAGCGTACGGGTTAGGATTAGGAAACGGGTGAGGGTCAGGCTTCGGGGAAGGGTTAGGGTTAGGGTTCGGGCTAGGGTTAGGGTTAGGGGACGGCGAGGGTTTAGGGTCCAGGTGAGGTTACGACAACGCTTTAGGGGGAGCGTACGTGTGAGGGCGCGGGTTAGTGTTAGCATAAGTGTTAGGATTAGGGGACGGGTGAGGGTCAGGCTTCGGGGAAGGTTAGGGTTAGTGTTCGGGCTAGGGTTAGGATTAGGGGAAGGGGACGGTTTAGGGTCCAGGTGAGGGTACGACAACGCTTTAGGGAGAGCGTACGTGTGAGGGCGTGGGTTAGTGTTAGCGTACGGGTTAGGATTAGGGGACGGGTGAGGGTCAGGCTTCGGGGAAGGGTTAGGGTTAGGTTTCGGGCTAGGGTTAGGGTTAGGGGACGTGGAGGGTTTAGGGTCCAGGAGAGGGTACGACAACGTTTTAGGGGGAGCGTACGTGTGAGGGCGTGGGTTAGTGTTAGCGTACGGGTTAGGATTAGGGGACGGGTGAGGGTCAGGCTTCGGGGAAGGGTTAGGGTTAGGATTCGTGCTAGGGTTAGGGTTAGGGGACGGGGAGGGTTTCGGGTCCAGGTGAGGGTACGACAACGCTTTAGGGGGAGCGTACGTGTGAGGGCGCGGGTTAGTGTTAGCGTATGGGTTAGGATTAGGGGACGGGTGAGTGTGAGGCTTTAGGGAAGTTTTAGGGTTAGGGTTCGGGCTAGGGATAGGGTTGGGGGACAGGGACGGTTTAGGGTCCAGGTGAGGGTACGACAACACTTTAGGGGGAGCGTACGTGTGAGGGCGCAGGTTAGTGTTAGCGTACGGGTTAGGATTAGGGGACGGGTGAGGGTAAGGCTTCGGGGAAGGGTTAGGGTTAGGGTTCGGGCTAGGGTTAGGGTTACGGGACGGGGAGGGTTTTGGGTCCAGGTGAGGGTACGAGAACGCTTTAGGGGGAGCGTACGTGTGAGGGCGTGTGTTAGTGTTAGCGTACGGGTTAGGATTAGGGGACGGGTGAGGGTCAGGCTTCGGGGAAGGGTTAGGTTTAGGGTTCGGGCTAGGGTTAGGGTTAGGGGACGGGGACGGTTTAGGGTCCAGGTGAGGGTACGACAACGCTTTAGGGGGAGCGTACGTGTGAGGGCGCGGGTTATTGTTAGCGTACGGGTTAGGATTAGGGGACGGGTGAGGGTCAGGCTTCGAAGAAGGGTTAGGGTTAGGGTTCGGGCTAGGGTTAGGGTTAGTTTTAGGGGACGGGGAAGGTTTAGGGTCCAGGTGAGTGTACGACAACGCTTTAGGTGGAGCGTACGTGTGAGGGCGCGGGTTAGTGTTAGCGTACGTTTTAGGAAGAGGGGACGGGTGAGGGTCAGGCTTCGGGGAAGGGTTAGGGTTAGTTTTCGGGCTAGGGTTAGGGTTAGGGGTCGGGGAGGGTTTAGGGTCCAGGTGAGGGTACGACAACGCTTTAGGGGGAGCGTAAGTGTGAGGGCGTGGGTTAGTTTTAGCTTACGGGTTAGCATTAGGGGACGGGTGAGGGTCAGGCTTCGGGGAAGGGTTAGGGTTAGGGTTCGGGCTAGGGTTAGGGTTAGGGGATGGGGAGGGTTTCGGGTCCAGGTGAGGGTACGACAACGCTTTAGGGGGAGCGTACGTGTGAGGGCGCGGGTTAGTGTAAGCGTACGGGTTAGGATTAGGGGACGGGTGAGGGTCAGGCTTCGGGGAAGGGTTAGGGTTAGGGTTCGGGCTAGGGTTAGGGTTAGGGGACGGGGAGGGTTTAGGGTCCAGGTGAGGGTACGACAACGCTTTAGGGGGAGCGTACGTGTGAGGACGTGGGATAGTGTTAGCGTACGGGTTAGGATTATGGGACGGGTGAGGGTCAGGCTTCTGGGAAGTGTTAGGGTTAGGGTTCGGGCTAGGGTTAGGGTTAGGGGACAGGGACGGTTGAGGGTCCAGGTGAGGGTACGACAACGCTTTAGGGGGAGCGTACGTGTGAGGGCGCGGGTTAGTGTTAGCGTACGGGTTAGGATTAGGGGATGGGTGAGGGTCAGGCTTCGGGGAAGGGTTAGGGTTAGGGTTCGGGCTAGGGTTAGGGTTAGGGGATGGGGAGGGTTTAGGGTCCAGGTGAGGGTACGACAACGCTTTAGGGGGAGTGTACGTGTGAGGGCGCGGGTTAGTGTTAGCGTACGGGTTAGGATTAGGGGACGGGTGACGGTCAGGCTTCGGGGAAGGGTTAGGGTTAGGGTTCGGGCTAGGGTTAGGGTTAGGGCACGGGGAGGGTTTAGGGTCCAGGTGAGGGTACGACAACGCTTTAGGGGGAGCGTACGTGTGAGGGCGCGGGTTAGTGTTAGCGTACGGGTTAGGATTAGGGGACGGGTGAGGGTCAGCCTTCGGGGAAGGGTTAGGGTTAGGGTTCGGGCTAGGGTTAGGGTTAGGGGACGGGGAGGTTTTAAGGTCCAAGTGAGGGAACGACAACGCTTTAGGTGGAGCGTACGTGTGAGGGCGCGGGTTAGTGTTAACGTACGGTTTACGATTAGGGGACGGGTGAGGGTCAGGCTTCGGGGAAGGGTTAGGGTTAGGGTTCGGGCTAGGGTTAGGGTTTGGGGATGGGGACGGTTTCGGGTCCAGGTGAGGGTACGACAACCCTTTAGGGGGAGCGTACGTGTGAGGGCGCGGGTTAGTGTTAGCGTACGGGTTAGGATTAGGGGAAGTGTGAGGGTCAGGCTTCGGGGAAGGGTTAGGGTTAGGGTTCGGGCTAGGGTTAGGGTTAGGGCACGGGGAGGGTTTAGGGTCCAGGTGAGGGTACGACAACGCTTTAGGGAGAGCGTACGTGTGAGGGCGTGGGTTAGTGTTAGCGTACGGGTTAGGATTATGGACGGGTGAGGGTCAGGCTTCGGAGAAGGGTTAGGGTTAGGGTTCGGGCTAGGGTTAGGGTTAGGGGACGGGGAGGGTTTAGGGTCCAGGTGAGGGTATGACAACGCTTTAGGGGGAGCGTACGTGTGAGGGCGCGGGTGAGTGTTAGCGTACGGGTTAGGATTAGGGGACGGGTGAGGGTCAGGCTTCGGGGAAGGGTTAGGGTTAGGGTTCGGGCTAGGGTTAGGGTTAGGGGATGGGGAGGGTTTAGGGTCCAGGTGAGGGTACGACAACGCTTTACGGGGAGCATACGTGTGAGGGCGCGGGTTAGTGTTAGCGTACGTGTTAGGAAGAGGGGACGGGTGAGGGTCAGGCTTCGGGGAAGGGTTAGGGTTAGGGTTCGGGCTAGGGTTAGGGTTAGGGGACGGGGAGGGTTTAGGGTCCCGGTGAGGGTACGACTACGCTTTAGGGGGAGCGTACGTGTAAGGGCGTGGGTTAGTGTTAGCGTACGGGTTAGGATTAGGGGACGGGTGAGGGTTAGGCTTCGGGGAAGGGTTAGGGTTAGGGTTCGGGCTAGGGTTAGTGTTAGGGGATGGGGAGGGTTTCGGGTCCAGGTGAGGGTACGACAACGCTTTAGGGGGAGCGTACGTGTGAGGGCGCGGGTTAGTGTAAGCGTACGGGTTAGGATTAGGGGACGGGTGAGGGTCAGGCTTCGGGGAAGGGTTAGGGTTAGGGTTCGGGCTAGGGTTAGGGTTAGGGGACGGTGAGGGTTTAGGATCCAGTTAAGGGTACGACAACGCTTTAGGGGGAGCGTACGTGTGAGGGCGCGTGTTAGTGTTAGCGTACGGGTTAGGATTAGGGGACGGGTGAGGGTCAGGCTTCGGGGAAGGGTTAGGGTTAGGGTTCGGGCTAGTGTTAGGGTTAGGGGACGGGGACGGTTTAGGGTCCAGGTGAGGGTACGACAACACTTTAGGGGGAGCGTACGTGTGAGGGCGCGGGTTAGTGTTAGCGTACGGGTTAGGATTAGGGGACGGGTGAGGGTCAGGCTTCGGGGAAGGGTTAGGGTTAGGGTTCGGGCTAGGGTTAGGGTTAGGGGACGGGGACAGTTTAGGGTCCAGGTGAGGGTACGACAACGCTTTAGGGGGAGCGTACGTGTGAGGGCGCGGGTTCGTGTTAGCGTACGGGTTAGGATTAGGGGACGGGTGAGGGTCAGGCTTTTGGGAAGTGTTAGGGTTAGGGTTCGGGCTAAGTTTAGGGTTAGGGGACGGGGACGGTTTAGGGTCCAGGTGAGGGTACGACAACGCTTTAGGGGGAGCGTACGTGTGAGGGCGTGGTTTAGTGTTATCGTACGAGTTAGGATTAGGGTACGGGTGAGGGTCAGGCTTCGGGGAAGGGTTAGGGTTAGGGTTCGGGCTAGGGTTAGGGTTAGGGGACGGGGAGGGTATAGGGTCCAGGTGAGCGTACGACAACGCTTTAGGGGGAGCGTACGTGTGAGGGCGCGGGTGAGTGTTAGCGTACGGGTTAGGATTAGGAAACGGGTGAGGGTCAGGCTTCGGGGAAGGGTTAGGGTTAGGGTTCGGGCTAGGGTTAGGGTTAGGGGACGGCGAGTGTTTAGGGTCCAGGTGAGGGTACGAAAACGATTTAGGGGGAGCGGACGTGTGAGTGTGCGGGTTAGTGTTAGCGTTCGGGTTAGGATTAGGGGACGGGTGAGGGTCAGGCTTCGGGGAAGGGTTAGGGTTAGGGTTCGGGCTAGGGTTAGGGTTAGGGGATGGGGACGGTTTAGGGTCCAGGTGAGGGTACGACAACGCTTTAGGGGGAGCGTACGTGTGAGGGCGCGGGTTAGTGTTAGCATACGGGTTAGCATTAGGGGACGGGTGAGGATCAGGCTTCGGGGAAGGTTAGGGTTAGTGTTCGGGCTATAGTTAGGGTTAGGGAAAGGGGACGGTTTAGGGTCCAGGAGAGGGTACGACAACGCTTTAGGGGGAGTGTACGTGTGAGGGCGCGGGTTAGTGTTAGCGTACGGGTTAGGATTAGGGGACGGGTGAGGGTCAGGCTTCGGGGAAGGGTTAGGGTAAGGGTTCGGGCTAGGGTTAGGGTTAGGGGATGGGGAGGGTTTAGGGTCCAGGTGAGGGTACGACAACGCTTTAGGGGGAGCGTACGTGTGAGGGCGCGGGTTAGTGTTAGCGTACGTGTTAGGAAGAGGGGACGGTTGAGGGTCAGGCTTCGGGGAAGGGTTAGGGTTAGGGTTCGGGCTAGGGTTAGGGTTAGGGTTCGGGCTAGGGTTAGGGTTAGGGGACGGCGAGGGTTTAGGGTCCAGGTGAGGATAAGACAACGCTGTAGGGGGAGCGTACGTGTGAGGGCGCGGTTTAGTGTTAGCGTTCGGGTTAGGATTAGGGGACGGGTGAGGGTCAGGCTTCGGGGAAGGGTTAGGGTTAGGGTTCGGGCTAGGGTTAGGGTTAGGGGATGAGGACGGTTTGGGGTCCAGGTGATGGTACGACAACGCTTTAGGGGGAGCGTACGTGTGAGGGCGCGGGTTAGTGTTAGCGTACGGGTTAGGATTAGGAAACGGGTGAGGGTCAGGCTTCGGGGAAGAGTTAGGGTTAGGGTTCGGGCTAGGGTTAGTGTTAGGGGACGGCGAGTGTTTAGGGTCCAGGTGAGGGTACGACAACACTTTAGGGGGAGCGTACGTGTGAGGGTGCGGGTTAGTGTTAGCGTTCGGGTTAGGATTAGGGGACGGGTGAGGGTCAGGCTTCGGGGAAGGGTTAGGGTTAGGGTTCGGGCTAGGGTTAGGGTTAGGGGATGGGGACGGTTTAGGGTCCAGGTGAGGGTACGACAACGCTTTAGGGGGAGCGTACGTGTGAGGGCGCGGGTTAGTGTTAGCATACGGGTTAGGATTAGGGGACGGGTGAGGATCAGGCTTCGGGGAAGGTTAGGGTTAGTGTTCGGGCCAGGGTTAGGGTTAGGGGAAGGGGACGGTTTAGGGTCCAGGAGAGGGTACGACAACGCTTTAGGGGGAGCGTACGTGTGAGGGCGCGGGTTTGTGTTAGCGTACGGGTTAGGATTAGGGGACGGGTGAGGGTCAGGTTTCGGGGAAGTGTTAGGGTTAGGGTTCGGGCTAGGGTTAGGGTTAGGGGACGGGGATGGTTTAGGGTCCAGGTGAAGGTAGGACAACGCTTTAGGGGGAGCGTACGTGTGAGGGCGCGGGTTAGTGTTAGCGTACGGGTTAGGATTAGGGGACGGGTGAGGGTCAGGCTCGGGGAAGGGTTAGGGTTAGGGTTCGGGCTAGGGTTAGGGTTAGGGGACGGGGAGGGTTTAGGGTCCAGGTGAGGGTACGACAATGCTTTAGGGGGAGCGTAAGTGTGAGGGCGCGGGTTAGTGTTAGCGTACGGGTTAGGATTAGGGGACGGGTGAGGGTCAGGCTTCGGGGAAGTGTTAGGGTTAGGGTTCGGGCTAGGGTTAGGATTAAGGGACGGGGAGGGTTTAGGGTCCAGGAGAGGGCACGACAACGCTTTAGGGGGAGCGTACGTGTGAGGACGTGGGATAGTGTTAGCGTACGGGTTAGGATTAGGGGACAGGTGAGGGTCAGGCTTCGTGGAAGGGTTAGGGTTAGGGTTCGGGCTAGGGTTAGGGTTAGGGGACAGGGACGGTTTAGGCTCCAGGTGACGGTACGACAACGCTTTAGGGGGAGCGTACGTGTGAGGGCGTGGGTTAGTGTTAGCGTACGGGTTAGGATTAGGGGACAGGTGAGGGTCAGGCTTCTGGGAAGGGTTAGGGTTAGGGTTCGGGCTAGGGTTAGGGTTAGGGGACGGGGAGGGTTTAGGGTCCAGGTGAGGGTACGACAATGCTTTAGGGGGAGCGTACGTGTGAGGGCACGGGTTAGTGTTAGCGTACGGGTTAGGATTAGGGGACGGGTGAGGGTCAGGCTTCGGGGAAGGGTTAGGGTTAGGGTTCGGGCTAGGGTTAGGGTTAGGGGATGGGGAGGGTTTAGGGTCCAGGTGAGGGTACGACAACGCTTTAGGGGGAGCGTACGTGTGAGGGCGCGGGTTAGTGTTAGCGTACGGGTTAGGATTAGGGGACGGGTGAGGGTCAGGCTTCGGGGAAGGGTTAGGGTTAGGGTTCGGGCTAGGGTTAGGGTTAGGGCACGGGGAGGGTTTAGGGTCCAGGTGAGGGTACGACAACGCTTTAGGGGGAGCGTACGTGTGAGGGCGCGGGTTAGTGTTAGCGTACGGTTTAGGATTAGGGGACGGGTGAGGGTCAGGCTTCGGGGAAGGGTTAGGGTTAGGGTTCGGGCTAGGGTTAGGGTTTGGGGATGGGGACGGTTTAGGGTCCAGGTGAGGATAAGACAACCCTTTAGGGGGAGCGTACGTGTGAGGGCGCGGGTTAGTGTTAGCGTACGGGTTAGGATTAGGGGACGGGTGAGGGTCAGGCTTCGGGGAAGGGTTAGGGTTAGGGTTCGGGCTAGGGTTAGGGTTAGGGGACGGGGAGGGTTTAGGATCCAGTTAAGGGTACGACAATGCTTTAGGGGGAGCGTACGTGTGAGGGCGCGTGTTATTGTTAGCGTACGGGTTAGGATCAGGGGACGGGTGAGGGTCAGGCTTCGGGGAAGGGTTAGGGTTAGGGTTCGGGCTAGGGTTAGGGTTAGGGCACGGGAAGGGTTTAGGGTCCAGGTGAGGGTACGACAACGCTTTAGGGGGAGCGTACGTGTGAGGGCGCGGGTTAGTGTTAGCGTACGGTTTAGGATTAGGGGACGGGTGAGGGTCAGGCTTCGGGGAAGGGTTAGGGTTAGGGTTCGGGCTAGGGTTAGGGTTTGGGGATGGGGACGGTTTAGGGTCCAGGTGAGGATAAGACAACCCTTTAGGGGGAGCGTACGTGTGAGGGCGCGGGTTAGTGTTAGCGTACGGGTTAGGATTAGGGGACGGGTGAGGGTCAGGCTTCGGGGAAGGGTTAGGGTTAGGGTTCGGGCTAGGGTTAGGGTTAGGGGACGGGGAGGGTTTAGGATCCAGTTAAGGGTACGACAATGCTTTAGGGGGAGCGTACGTGTGAGGGCGCGTGTTATTGTTAGCGTACGGGTTAGGATTAGGGGACGGGTGAGGGTCAGGCTTCGGGGAAGGGTTAGGGTTAGGGTTCGGGCTAGGGTTAGGGTTAGGGGACGGGGAGGGTTTAGGGTCCAAGTGAGGGTACGACAACGCTTTAGGTGGACCGTACGTGTGAGGGCGCGGGTTAGTGTTAGCGTACGGTTTAGGATTAGGGGACGGGTGAGGGTCAGGCTTCGGGGAAGGGTTAGGGTTAGGGTTCGGGCTAGGGTTAGGGTTAGGGGACAGGGACAGTTTAGGGTCCAGGTGAGGGTACGACAACGCTTTAGGGGGAGCGTACTTGTGAGTGCGCGGGTTAGTGTTAGCGTACGGGTTAGGATTAGGGGACGGGTGAGGGTCAGGCTTTGGGGAAGTGTTAGGGTTAGGGTTCGGGCTAGGGTTAGGGTTAGGGGACGGGGACGGTTTAGGGTCCAGGTGAGGGTATGACAACACTTTAGGGGGAGCGTACGTGTGAGGGCGCGGGTTAGTGTTAGCGTACGGATTAGGATTAGTGGACGGGTGAGGGTCAGGCTTCGGGGAAGGGTTAGGGTTAGGGTTCGGGCTAGGGTTAGGGTTAGGGGACGGGGAGGGTTTAGGGTCCAGGTGAGGGTACGACAACGCTTAAGGGGGAGCGTACGTGTGAGGGCGTGGGTTAGTGTTCGCGTACGGGTTAGGATTAGGGGACGGGTGAGGGTCAGGCTTTGGGGAAGGGTTAGGGTTAGGGTTCGGGCTAGGGTTAGGGTTAGGGGACGGGGAGGGTTTAGGGTCCAGGTGAGGGTACGACAACGCTTTAGGGGGAGCGTACGTGTGAGGGCGCGGGTTAGTGTTAGCGTACTGGTTAGGATTAGGGGACGGGTGAGGGTCAGGCTTCGGGGAAGGGTTAGGGTTAGGGTTCGGGCTACGGTTAGGTTTAGGGGACGGGGAGGGTTTAGGGTCCAGGTGAGGGTACGACAACGCTTTAGGCGGAGCGTACGTGTGAGGGCGCGGGTTAGTGTTAGCGTACGGGTTAGGATTAGGGGACGGGTGAGGGTCAGGCTTCGGGGAAGGGTTAGGGTTAGGGTTCGGGCTAGGGTTAGGGTTAGGGGACGGGGAGGGTTTAGGGTCCAGGTGAGGATACAACAACGCTTTAGAGGGAGCGTACGTGTGAGGGCGCGGGTTAGTGTTAGCGTACGGGTTAGGATTAGGGGACGGGTGAGGGTCGGGCTTCGGGGAAGGGTTAGGGTTAGGGTTCAGGCTAGGGTTAGGGTTAGGGGATGGGGAGGGTTTAGGGTCCAGGTGAGGGTACGACAATGCTTTTGGGGGAGCGTACGTGTGAGGCCTTGGGTTAGTGTTAGCGTACGGGTTACGATTATGGGACGGGTGAGGGTCAGGCTTCGGGGAAGGGTTAGGGTTAGGGTTCGGGCTAGGGTTAGGGTTAGGGGACGGGGAGGTTTAGGGTCCAGGTGAGGGTACGACAACGCTTTAGGGGGAGCGTACGTGTGAGGGCGCGGGTTAGTGTTAGCGTACGGGTTAGGATTAGGGGACGGGTGAGGCTCATGCTTCGGGGAAGTGTTAGGGTTAGGGCTAGGGTTAGGGTTAGGGGACAGGGACGGTTTAGGGTCCAGGTGAGGGTACGACAACGCTTTAGGGGGAGCGTACGTGTGAGGGTGCGTGTTAGTGTTAGCGTACGGGTTAGGATTACGAGACGGGTGAGTGTCAGGCTTCGGGGAAGTGTTAGGTTTAGGGTTCGGGCTAGGGTTAGGGTTAGGGGACGGGGACGGTTTAGGGTCCAGGTGAGGGTACGACAACGCTTTACGGGGAGTGTACGTGTGAGGGCGCGGGTTAGTGTTATCGTACGAGTTAGGATTAGGGTACGGGTGAGGGTCAGGCTTCGGGGAAAGGTTAGGGTTAGGGTTCGGGCTAGGGTTAGGGTTAGGGGACGGGGAGGGTATAGGGTCCAGGTGAGGGTACGACAACGCTTTAGGGGGAGCGTGCATGTGAGGGCGTGGGTTAGTGTTAGCATACGGGTTAGGATTAGGAAACGGGTGAGGGTCAGGCTTCGGGGATGGGTTAGGGTTAGGGTTCGGGCTAGGGTTAGGGTTAGGGGACGGCGAGTGTTTAGGGTCCAGGTGAGGGTACGACAACGCTTTAGGGGGAGCGTACGTGTGAGGGTGCGGGTTAGTGTTAGCGTTCGGGTTAGGATTAGGGGACGGGTGAGGGTCAGGCTTCGGGGAAGGTTAGGGTTAGTGTTAGGGCTAGGGTTAGGGTTAGGGGACGGGGACGGTTTAGGGTCCAGGTGAGGGTATGACAACACTTTAGGGGGAGCGTACGTGTGAGGGCGCGGGTTAGTGTTAGCGTACGGGTTACGATTAGGGGACGGGTGAGGGTCAGGCTTCGGGGAAGGGTTAGGGTTAGGGTTCGGCCTACGGTTAGGGTTAGGGGACGGGGAGGGTTTAGGGTCCAGGTGAGGGTACGACAACGCTTAAGGGGGAGCGTACGTGTGAGGGCGTGGGTTAGTGTTCGCGTACGGGTTAGGATTAGGGGACGGGTGAGGGTCAGGCTTTGGGGAAGGGTTAGGGTTAGGGTTCGGGCTAGGGTTAGGGTTAGGGGACGGGGAGGGTTTAGGGTCCAGGTGAGGGTACGACAACGCTTTAGGGGGAGCGTACGTGTGAGGGCGCGGGTTAGTGTTAGCGTACTGGTTAGGATTAGGGGACGGGTGAGGGTCAGGCTTCGGGGAAGGGTTAGGGTTAGGGTTCGGGCTAGGGTTAGGTTTAGGGGACGGGGAGGGTTTAGGGTCCAGGTGAGGGTACGACAACGCTTTAGGCGGAGCGTACGTGTGAGGGCGCGGGTTAGTGTTAGCGTACGGGTTAGGATTAGGTGACGGGTGAGGGTCAGGCTTCGGGGAAGGTTTAGGGTTAGGGTTCGGGCTAGGGTTAGGGTTAGGGGACGGGGAGGGTATAGGGTGCAGGTGAGGATACAACAACGCTTTAGAGGGAGCGTACGTGTGAGGGCGCGGGTTAGTGTTAGCGTACGGGTTAGGATTAGGGGACGGGTGAGGGTCAGGCTTCGGGGAAGGGTTAGGGTTAGGGTTCGGGCTAGGGTTAGGGTTAGGGGATGGGGAGGGTTTAGGGTCCAGGTGAGGGTACGACAATGCTTTTGGGGGAGCGTACGTGTGAGGCCTTGGGTTAGTGTTAGCGTACGGGTTACGATTATGGGACGGGTGAGGGTCAGGCTTCGGGGAAGGGTTAGGGTTAGGGTTCGGGCTAGGGTTAGGGTTAGGGGACGGGGAGGGTTTAGGGTCCAGGTGAGGGTACGACAACGCTTTAGGGGGAGCGTACGTGTGAGGGCGCGGGTTAGTGTTAGCGTACGGGTTAGGATTAGGGGACGGGTGAGGCTCATGCTTCGGGGAAGTGTTAGGGTTAGGGCTAGGGTTAGGGTTAGGGGACAGGGACGGTTTAGGGTCCAGGTGAGGGTACGACAATGCTTTAGGGGGAGCGTACGTGTGAGGGTGCGTGTTAGTGTTAGCGTACGGGTTAGGATTACGAGACGGGTGAGTGTCAGGCTTCGGGGAAGGGTTAGGGTTAGGGTTCGGGCTAGGGTTAGGGTTAGGGGACGGGGACGGTTTATGGTCCAGGTGAGGGTACGACAACGCTTTAGGGGGAGCGTACGTGTGAGGGTGCGGGTTAGTGTTAGTGTTCGGGTTAGGATTAGGGGACGGGTGAGGGTCAGGCTTCGGGGAAGGTTAGGGTTAGTGTTAGGGCTAGGGTTAGGGTTAGGGGATGGGGACGGTTTAGGGTCCAGGTGAGGGTACGACAACGCTTTAGGGGGAGCATGCATGTGAGGGCGTGGGTTAGTGTTAGCGTACAGGTTAGGATTAGGGGACGGGTGAGGGTCAGGCTTCGGGGAAGGGTTAGGGTTAGGGCTAGGGTTAGGGTTAGGGGACCGGGACGGTTTAGGGTCCAGGTGAGGGTACGACAACGCTTTAGGGGGAGCGTACGTGTGAGGGCGCGGGTTAGTGTTAGCGTACGGGTTAGGATTAGGGGACGGGTGAGGGTCAGGCTTCGGGGAATTGTTAGGGTTAGGGTTCGGGCTAGGGTTAGGGTTAGGGGACGGGGAGGGTTTAGGGTCCAGGTGACGGTACAACAACGCTTTAGGGGGAGCGTACGTGTGAGGGCGCGGGTTAGTGTTAGCGTACGGGTTAGGATTAGGGGACGGGTGAGGGTCAGGCTTCGGGGAAGGGTTAGGGTTAGGATTCGGGCTAGGGTTAGGGTTAGGGGATGGGGAGGGTTTCGGGTCCAGGTGAGGGTACGACAACGCTTTAGGGGGAGCGTACGTGTGAGGGCGCGGGTTAGTGTTTGCGTACGGGTTAGGATTAGGGGACTGGTGAGGGTCAGGCTTTGGGGAAGTGTTAGGGGTAGGGTTCGGGCTAGGGTTAGGGTTAGGGGACGGGGACGGTTTAGGGTCCAGGTGAGGGTACGACAACGCTTTAGGGGGAGCGTACGTGTGAGGGCGCGGGTTAGTGTTAGCGTATGGGTTAGGATTAGGGGACGGGTGAGTGTCAGACTTTAGGGAAGTGTTAGGGTTAGGGTTCGGGCTAGGGATAGTGTTAGGGGACAGGGACGGTTTAGGGTCCAGGTGAGGGTACGACAACACTTTAGGGGGAGCGTACGTGTGAGGGCGCAGGTTAGTGTTAGCGTACGGGTTAGGATTAGGGGACGGGTGAGGGTCAGGCTTCGGGGAAGGGTTAGGGTTAGGGTTCGGGCTAGGGTTAGGGTTACGGGACGGGGACGGTTTAGGGTCCAGGTGAGGGTACGACAACGCTTTAGGGGGAGCGTACGTGTGAGGGCGTGAGTTAGTGTTAGCGTACTGGTTAGGATTAGGGGACGAGTGAGGGTCAGGCTTCGGGGAAGTGTTGGGGTTAGGGTTCGGGCTAGGGTTAGGGTTAGGGGACGGGGAGGGTTTAGGGTCCAGGTGAGGGTACGACAACGCTTTAGGAGGAGCGTACGTCTTAGGGCGCGGGTTGGTGTTAGCGTACGGGTTAGGATTAGGGGACGGGTGAGGGTCAGGCTTCGGGGAAGGGTTAGGGTTAGGGTTCGGGCTAGGGTTAGGGTTAGGGGACGGGGAGGGTTTAGGGTCCAGGTGAGGGTACGACAACGCTTTAGGGGGAGCGTACGTGTGAGGGCGCGGGTTAGTGTTAGCGTACGGGTTAGGATTAGGGGAAGGGTGAGGGTCAGGCTTCGGGGAAGGGTTAGGGTTAGGGTTCGGGCTAGGGTTAGGGTTAGGGGACGGGGTGGGTTTAGGGTCCAGGTGAGGGTACGACAACGCTTTAGGGGGAGCGTACGTGTGAGGGCGCGGGTTAGTGTTAGCGTACGGGTTATGATTAGGGGACGGGTGAGGGTCAGGCTTCGGGGAAGCGTTAGAGTTAGGGTTAGGGCTAGGGTTAGGTTTAGGGGACGGGGACAGTTTAGGGTCCAGGTGAGGGTACGACAACGCTTTAGGGGGAGCGTACGTGTGAGGGCGCGAGTCAGTGTTAGCGTACGGGTTAGGATTAGGGGACGGGTGAGGGTCAGGCTTCGGGGAAGGGTTAGGGTTACGGTTCGGGCTAGGGTTAGGGTTAGGGGACGGCGAGGTTTTAGGGTCCAGGTGAGGGTAAGACAACGCTTTAGGGGGAGCGTACGTGTGAGGGCGCAGGTTAGTGTTAGCGTACGGGTTAGGATTAGGGGACGGGTGAGGGTCAGGCTTCGGGGAAGGGTTAGGGTTAGGGTTCGGGCTAGGGTTAGGGTTAGGGGACGGGGAGGGTTTAGGGTCCAGGTGAGGGTACGACAACGCTTTAGGGGGAGCGTACGTGTGAGGGCGCGGGTTAGTGTTAGCGTACGGGTTAGGTTTGGGGGACGGGTGAGGGTCAGGCTTCGGGGAAGGGTTAGGGTTCGGGCTAGGGTTAGGGTTAGGGGACAGGGACGGTTTAGGGTCCAGGTGAGGGTACGACAACGCTTTAGGGGGAGCGTACATGTGAGGGCGCGGGTTAGTGTTATCGTACGGGTTAGGATTAGGGGACGGGTGAGGGTCAGGCTTCGGGGAAGGGTTAGGGTTAGAGTTCGGGCTAGGGTTAGGGTTAGGGGACGGGGAGGGTATAGGGTCCAGGTGAGGGTACGACAACGCTTTAGGGGGAGCATACGTGTGAGGGCGCGGGTGAGTGTTAGCGTACGGGTTAGGATTAGGAAACGTGTGAGGGTCAGGCTTCGGGGAAGGGTTAGGGTTAGGGTTCGGGCTAGGGTTAGGGTTAGGGGACGGCGAGTGTTTAGGGTCCAGGTGAGGGTACGACAACGCTTTAGGGGGAGCGTACGTGTGAGGGTGCGGGTTAGTGTTAGTGTTCGGGTTAGGATTAGGGGACGGGTGAGGGTCAGGCTTCGGGGAAGGGTTAGGGTTAGGGTTCGGGCTAGGGTTAGGGTTAGGGGATGGGGATGGTTTAGGGTCCAGGTGAGGGTACGACAACGCTTTAGGGGGAGCGTCCGTGTGAGGGCGCGGGTTAGTGTTAGTATACGGGTTAGGATTAGGGGACGGGTGAGGATCAGGCTTCGGGGAAGTTTAGGGTTAGTGTTCGGGCTATAGTTAGGGTTAGGGGAAGGGAACGGTTTAGGGTCCAGGAGAGGGTACGACAACGCTTTAGGGGGAGCGTACGTGTGAGGGCACGGGTTTGTGTTAGCGTACGGGTTAGGATTAGGGGACGGGTGAGGGTCAGGTTTCGGGGAAGTGTTAGGGTTAGGGTTCGGGGTAGGGTTAGGGTTAGGGGACGGGGATGGTTTAGGGTCCAGGTGAGGGTACGACAATGCTTTAGGGGCAGCGTACGTGTGAGGGCGTGGGTTAGTGTTAGCGTACGGGTTAGGATTAGGGGACGGGTGAGGGTCAGGCTTCGGGGAAGGGTTAGGGTTAGGGTTCGGGCTAAGGTTAGGGTTAGGGGACGGGGAGGGTTTAGGGTCCAGTTGAGGGTACGACAACGCTTTAGGGGGAGCGTACGTGTGAGGGCACGGGTTAGTGTTAGCGTACGGGTTAGGATTAGGGGACGGGTGAGGGTCAGGTTTCGGGGAAGTGTTAGGGTTAGGGTTCGGGCTAGGGTTAGGGTTAGCGGACGGGGACGGTTTAGGGTCCAGGTGAGGGTACGACAACGCTTTAGGGGGAGCGTACGTGTGAGGGCGCGGGTTAGTGTTAGCGTACGGGTTAGGATTAGGGGACGGGTGAGGGTCAGGCTTCGGGGAAGGGTTAGGGTTAGGGTTCGGGCTAGGGTTAGGGTTAGGGGACGGGGAGGGTTTAGGGTCCAGGAGAGGGTACGACAACGTTTTGGGGGAGCGTACGTGTGAGGGCGCGGGTTAGTGTTAGGGTACGGGTTAGGATCAGAGGACGGGTGAGGGTCAGGCTTCGGGGAAGGGTTAGGGTTAGGGTTCGGGCTAGGGTTAGGGTTAGGGGACGGGGAGGGTTTAGGGTCCAGGAGAGGGTACGACAACGTTTTAGGGGGAGTGTACGTGTGAGGGCGCGGGTTAGTGTTAGCGTACGGGTTAGGATTAGGGGACGGGTGAGGGTCAGGCTTCGGGGAAGGGTTAGGGTTAGGGTTCGGGCTAGGGTTAGGGTTAGGGGACAGGGACGGTTTAGGCTCCAGGTGAGGGTACGACAACGCTTTAGGGGGAGCGTACGTGTGAGGGTGCGGGTTAGTGTTAGCGTACGTGTTAGGAAGAGGGGACGGGTGAGGGTCAGGCTTCGGGGAAGGGTTAGGGTTAGGTTTCGGGCTAGGATTAGGGTTAGGGGACGGGGAGGGTTTAGGGTTCAGGTGAAGGTACGACAACGCTTTAGGGGGAGCGTACGTGTGAGGGCGTGGGTTAGTGTTAGCGTACGGGTTAGGATTAGGGGACGGGTGAGGGTCAGGCTTCGGGGAAGGGTTAGGGTTAGGGTTCGGGCTAGGGTTAGGGTTAGGCGACGGGGAGGGTTTAGGGTCTAGGTGAGGGTACGACAATGCTTTAGGGGGAGCGTACGTGTGAGGGCGTATGTTAGTGTTAGCGTACGGGTTAGGATTAGGATACGGGTGAGTGTCAGGCTTCGGGGAAGGGTTAGGTTTAGGGTTCGGGCTAGGGTTAGGGTTAGGGGACGGGGCGGATTTAGGGTCCAGGTGAGGGTACGACAACGCTTTAGGGGGAGGGTACATGTGAGGGCGCGGGTTAGTGTTAGCGTACGGGTTAGTATTAGGGGACGGGTGAGGGTCAGGCTTCAGGGAAGGATTAGGGTTAGGGTTCGGGCTAGGGTTAGGTTTAGGGGACGGGGACGGTTTAGGGTCCAGGTGAGGGTACGACAACGCTTTAGGGGGAGCGTACGTGTGAGGGCGCGGGTTAGTGTTATCGTACGAGTTAGGATTAGGGTACGGGTGAGGGTCAGGCTTCGGGGAAGGGTTAGGGTTAGGATTCGGGCTAGGGTTAGGGTTAGGGGACGGGGAGAGTATAGGGTCCAGGTGAGGGTACGACAACGCTTTAGGGGGAGCGTACGTGTGAGGGTGCGGGTTAGTGTTAGCGTTCGGGTTAGGATTAGGGGACGGGTGAGGGTCAGGCTTCGGGGAAGGGTTAGGGTTAGGGTTCGGGCTAGGGTTAGGGTTAGGGGATGGGGACGGTTTAGGGTCCAGGTGAGGGTACGACAACGCTTTAGGGGGAACGTACGTGTGAGGGCGCGGGTTAGTGTTAGCATACGGGTTAGGATTAGGGGACGGGTGAGGATCAGGCTTCGGGGAAGGTTAGGGTTAGTTTTCGGGCTAGGGTTAGGGTTAGGGGAAGGGGACGGTTTAGGGTCCAAGAGAGGGTACGACAACGCTTTAGGGGGAGCGTACGTGTGAGGGCGCGGGTTAGTGTTAGCGTACGGGTTAGGATTAGGGGACGGGTGAGAGTCAGGCTTCGGGGAAGAGTTAGGGTTAGGGTTCGGGCTAGGGTTAGGGTTAGGGGACGGGGAGGGTTTAGGGTCCAGGTGAGGGTACGACAACGCTTTAGGGGGAGCGTACATGTGAGGGCGCGGGTTAGTGTTAGCGTACGGGTTAGGATTAGGGGACGGGGGAGCATCAGGCTTCAGGGAAGGATTAGGGTTAGGGTTCGGGCTAGGGTTAGGGTTAGGGGACGGGGACGGTTTAGGGTCCAGGTGAGTGTACGACAACGCTTTAGGGGGAGCGTACATGTGAGAGCGCGGGTTAGTGTTAGCGTACGGGTTAGGATTAGGGGACGGGTGAGGGTCAGGCTTCGGGGAAGGGTTAGGGTTAGGGTTCGGGCTAGGGTTAGGGTTAGGGGACGGGGAGGGTTTAGGGTCCAGGTGAGGGTACGACAACGCTTTAGGGGGAGCGTACATGTGAGAGCGCGGGTTAGTGTTAGCGTACGGGTTAGGATTAGGGGACGGGTGAGGGTCAGGCTTCGGGGAAGGGTTAGGGTTAGGGTTCGGGCTAGGGTTAGGGTTAGGGGACGGGGAGGGTTTAGGGTCCAGGTGAGGGTACGACAACGCTTTAGGGGTAGCGTACATGTGAGAGCGCGCGTTAGTGTTAGCGTACGGGTTAGGATTAGGGGACGGGTGAGGGTCAGGCTTCGGGGAAGGGTTAGGGTTAGGGTTCGGGCTAGGGTTAGGGTTAGGGGACGGGGAGGGTTTAGGGTCCAGGAGAGGGCACGACAACGTTTTAGGGGGAGCGTACGTGTGAGGGCGCGGGTTAGTGTTAGCGTACGGGTTAGGATTAGAGGACGGGTGAGGGTCAGGCTTCGGGGAAGGGTTAGGGTTAGGGTTCGGGCTAGGGTTAGGGTTAGGGGACGGGGAGGGTTTAGGGTCCAGCTGAGGGTACGACAACGCTTTAGGGGGAGCGTACGTCTGAGGGCGCGGGTGAGTGTTATCGTACGGGTTAGGATTAGGGGACGGGTGAGGTTCAGGCTTCGCCGAATGGTTAGGGTTAGGGTTCGGGCTAGGGTTAGGGTTAGGGGACGGGGAGGGTTTAGGGTCCAGGTGAGGGTACGACAACGCTTTAGGGGGAGCGTACGTGTGAGGGCGCGGGTTAGTGTTAGCGTTCGGGTTAGGATTAGGGGACGGGTGAGGGTCAGGCTTCGGGGAAGGGTTAGGGTTAGGGTTCGGGCTAGGGTTAGGGTTAGGGGATGGGGACGGTTTGGGGTCCAGGTGATGGTACGACAACGCTTTAGGGGGAGCGTACGTGTGAGGGCGCGGGTTAGTGTTAGCATAACGGTTAGGATTAGGGGACGGGTGAGGGTCAGGCTTCGGGGAAGGGTTAGGGTTAGGGTTCGGGCTAGGTTTAGGGTTAGGGGAAGGGGACGGTTTAGGGTCCAGGTGAGGGTACGACAATGCTTTAGGGGGAGCGTACGTGTGAGGGCGCAGGTTAGTGTTAGCGTACGGGTTAGGATTAGGGGACGGGTGAGGGTCAGGCTTCGGGGAAGGTTTAGGGTTAGGGTTCGGGCTAGGGTTAGGATTAGGGGACGGGGAGGGTTTAGGGTCCAGGTGAGGGTACGACAATGCTTTAGGGGGAGCGTACGTGTGAGGGCGTGGGTTAGTGTTAGCGTACGGGTTAGGATTAGGGGACGGATGAGGGTCAGGCTTCGGGGAAGGGTTAGGGTTAGGGTTCGGGCTAGGGTTAGGGTTAGGGGATGGGGAGGGTTTCGGGTCCAGGTGAGGGTACGAAAACGCTTTAGGGGGAGCGTACGTGTGAGGGCGCGGGTTAGTGTTAGAGTACGGGTTAGGATTAGGGGACGGGTGAGGGTCAGGCTTCGGGGAAGGGTTAGGGTTAGGGTTCGGGCTAGGGTTAGGGTTAGGGCACGGGGAGGGTTTAGGGTCCAGGTGAGGGTACGACAACGCTTTAGGGGGAGCGTACGTGTGAGGGCGCGGGTTAGTGTTAGCGTACGGGTTAGGATTAGGGGACGGGTGAGGGTCAGCCTTCGGGGAAGGGTTAGGGTTAGGGTTCGGGCTAGGGTTAGGGTTAGGGGACGGGGAGGGTTTAGGGTCCAAGTGAGGGTACGACAACGCTTTAGGTGGAGCGTACGTGTGAGGGCGCGGGTTAGTGTTAGCGTACGGTTTAGGATTAGGGGACGGGTGAGGGTCAGGCTTCGGGGAAGGGTTAGGGTTAGGGTTCGGGCTAGGGTTAGGGTTTGGGGATGGGGACGGTTTAGGGTCCAGGTGAGGGTACGACAACCCTTTAGGGGGAGCGTACGTGTGAGGGCGCGGGTTAGTGTTAGCGTACGGGTTCGGATTAGGGGACGGGTGAGGGTCAGGCTTCGGGGAGGGGTTAGGGTTAGGGTTCGGGCTAGGGTTAGGGTTAGGGGACGGGGACGGTTTAGGGTCCAGGTGAGGGTACGACAACACTTTAGGGGGAGCGTACGTGTGAGGGCGCGGGTTAGTGTTAGCGTACTGGTTAGGATTAGGGGACGGGTGGGGTCAGGCTTCGGGGAAGGGTTAGGGTTAGGGTTCGGGCTAGGGTTAGGGTTAGGGGACGGGGACAGTTTAGGGTCCAGGTGAGGGTACGACAACGCTTTAGGGGGAGCGTACTTGTGAGGGCGCGGGTTAGTGTTAGCGTACGGGTTAGGATTAGGGGACGGGTGAGGGTCAGGCTTGGGGAAGTGTTAGGGTTAGGGTTCGGGCTAGGTTTAGGGTTAGGGGACGGGGACGGTTTAGGGTCCAGGTGAGGGTATGACAACACTTTAGGGAGAGCGTACGTGTGAGGGCGCAGGTTAGTGTTAGCGTACGGATTAGGATTACGGGACGGGTGAGGGTCAGGCTTCGGGGAAGGGTTAGGGTTAGGGTTCGGGCTAGGGTTAGGGGACGGGGAGGGTTTAGGGTCTAGGTGGGGGTACGACAACGCTTAAGGGGGAGCGTACGTGTGAGGGCGCGGGTTAGTGTTAGCGTACGGGTTAGGATTAGGGGACGGGTGAGGGTCAGCCTTCGGGGAAGGGTTAGGGTTAGGGTTCGGGCTAGGGTTAGGGTTAGGGGACGGGGAGGGTTTAGGGTCCAGGTGAGGGTACGACAACGCTTTAGGTGGAGCGTACGTGTGAGGGCGCGGGTTAGTGTTAGCGTACGGTTTAGGATTAGGGGACGGGTTAGGGTCAGGCTTCGGGGAAGGGTTAGGGTTAGGGTTCGGGCTAGGGTTAGGGTTTGGGGATGGGGACGGCTTAGGGTCCAGGTGAGGGTACGACAACCCTTTAGGGGTTGCGTACGTGTGAGGGCGCGGGTTAGTGTTAGCGTATGGGTTAGGATTAGGGGACGGGTGAGGGTCAGGCTTCGGGGAAGGTTTAGGGTTAGGGTTCGGGCTAGGGTTAGGGTTAGGGGACGGGGACGGTTTAGGGTCCAGGTGAGGGTACGACAACACTTTAGGGGGAGCGTACTTGTGAGGGCGCGGGTTAGTGTTAGCGTACTGGTTAGGATTAGGGGACGGGTGGGGTCAGGCTTCGGGGAAGGGTTAGGGTTAGGGTTCGTGCTAGGGTTAGGGTTAGGGGACGGGGACAGTTTAGGGTCCAGGTGAGGGTACGACAACGCTTTAGGGGGAGCGTACTTGTGAGGGCGCGGGTTAGTGTTAGCGTACGGGTTAGGATTAGGGGACGGGTGAGGGTCAGGCTTGGGGAAGTTTTAGGGTTAGGGTTCGGGCTAGGGTTAGGGTTAGGGGACGGGGACGGTTTAGGGTCCAGGTGAGGGTATGACAACACTTTAGGGGGAGCGTACGTGTGAGGGCGCAGGTTAGTGTTAGCGTACGGATTAGGATTAGGGGACGGGTGAGGGTCAGGCTTCGGGGAAGGGTTAGGGTTAGGGTTCGGGCTAGGGTTAGGGTTAGGGGACGGGGAGGGTTTAGAGTCTAGGTGAGGGTACGACAACGCTTAAGGGGGAGCGTACGTGTGAGGGCGTGGGTTAGTGTTCGCGTACGGGTTAGGATAAGGGGACGGGTGAGGGTCAGGCTTTGGGGAAGGGTTAGGGTTAGGGTTCGGGCTAGGGTTAGGGTTAGGGGACGGGGAGGGTTTAGGGTCCAGGTGAGGGTACGACAACGCTTTAGGGGGAGCGTACGTGTGAGGGCGCGGGTTAGTGTTAGCGTACGGGTTAGGATTAGGGGACGGGTGAGGGTCAGGCTTCGGGGAAGTGTTAGGGTTAGGGTTCGGGCTAGGGTTAGGGTTAGGGGACGGGGACGGTTTAGGGTCCAGGTGAGGGTACGACAACGCTTTAAGGGAGAGTACGTGTGAGGGCGCGGGTTAGTGTTAGCGTACGAGTTAGGATTAGGGTACGGGTGAGGGTCAGGCTTCGGGGAAGGGTTAGGGTTAGAGTTCGGGCTAGGGTTAGGTTTAGGGGACGGGGACAGTTTAGGGTCCAGGTGAGGGTACGACAGCGCTTTAGGGGGAGCGTACGTGTGAGGGCGTGGGTGAGTGTTAGCGTACGGGTTAGCATTAGGGGACGGGTGAGGGTCAGGCTTCGGGGAAGGGTTAGGGTTAGGGTTCGGGCTAGGGTTAGGGTTAGGGGACGGCGAGGGTTTAGGGTCCAGGTGAGGGTAAGACAACGCTTTAGGGGGAGAGTACGTGTGAGGGCGCGGGTTAGTGTTAGAGTTTGGGTGAGGATTAGGGGACGGGTGAGGGTCAGGCTTCGGGGAAGGGTTAGGGTTAGGGTTCGGGCTAGGTTTAGGGTTAGGGGATGGGGACGGTTTGGGGTCCAGGTGATGGTACGACAACGCTTTAGGGGGAGCGTACGTGTGAGGGCGCGGGTTAGTGTTAGCATACGGGTTAGGATTATGGGACGGGTGAGGGTCAGGCTTCGGGGAAGGGTTAGGGTTAGGGTTCGGGCTAGGTTTAGGGTTGTGGGATGGGGACGGTTTGGGGTCCAGGTGATGGTACGACAACGCTTTAGGGGGAGCGTACGTGTGAGGGCGCGGGTTAGTGTTAGCATAACGGTTAGGATTAGGGGACGGGTGAGGGTCAGGCTTCGGGGAAGGGTTAGGGTTAGGGTTCGGGCTAGGTTTAGGGTTAGGGGAAGGGGACGGTTTAGGGTCCAGGTGAGGGTACGACAATGCTTTAGGGGGAGCGTTCGTGTGAGGGCGCAGGTTAGTGTTAGCGTACGGGTTAGGATTAGGGGACGGGTGAGGGTCAGGCTTCGGGGAAGGTTTAGGGTTAGGGTTCGGGCTAGGGTTAGGATTAGGGGACGGGGAGGGTTTAGGGTCCAGGTGAGGGTACGACAATGCTTTAGGGGGAGCGTACGTGTGAGGGCGTGGGTTAGTGTTAGCGTACGGGTTAGGATTAGGGGACGGATGAGGGTCAGGCTTCGGGGAAGGGTTAGGGTTAGGGTTCGGGCTAGGGTTAGGGTTAGGGGATGGGGAGGGTTTCGGGTCCAGGTGAGGGTACGACAACGCTTTAGGGGGAGCGTACGTGTGAGGGCGCGGGTTAGTGTTAGCGTACGGGTTAGGATTAGGGGACGGGTGAGGGTCAGGCTTCGGGGAAGGGTTAGGGTTAGGGTTCGGGCTAGGGTTAGGGTTAGGGCACGGGGAGGGTTTAGGGTCCAGGTGAGGGTACGACAACGCTTTAGGGGGAGCATACGTGTGAGGGCGCGGGTTAGTGTTAGCGTACGGGTTAGGATTAGGGGACGGGTGAGGGTCAGGCTTCGGGGAAGTGTTAGGGTTAGGGTTCGGGCTAGGGTTAGGGTTAGGGGACGGGGAGGGTTTAGGGTCCAAGTGAGGGTACGACAACGCTTTAGGTGGAGCGTACGTGTGAGGGCGCGGGTTAGTGTTAGCGTACAGTTTAGGATTAGGGGACGGGTGAGGGTCAGGCTTCGGGGAAGGGTTAGGGTTAGGGTTCGGGCTAGGGTTAGGGTTTGGGGATGGGGACGGTTTAGGGTCCAGGTGAGGGTACGACAACCCTTTAGGGGGAGCGTACGTGTGAGGGCGCGGGTTAGTGTTAGCGTACGGGTTCGGATTAGGGGACGGGTGAGGGTCAGGCTTCGGGGAAGGGTTAGGGTTAGGGTTCGGGCTAGGGTTAGGGTTAGGGGACGGGGACGGTTTAGGGTCCAGGTGAGGGTACGACAACACTTTAGGGGGAGCGTACGTGTGAGGGCGCGGGTTAGTGTTAGCGTACTGGTTAGGATTAGGGGACGGGTGGGGTCAGGCTTCGGGGAAGGGTTAGGGTTAGGGTTCGGGCTAGGGTTAGGGTTAGGGGACGGGGACAGTTTAGGGTCCAGGTGAGGGTACGACAACGCTTTAGGGGGAGCGTACTTGTGAGGGCGCGGGTTAGTGTTAGCGTACGGGTTAGGATTAGGGGACGGGTGAGGGTCAGGCTTGGGGAAGTGTTAGGGTTAGGGTTCGGGCTAGGTTTAGGGTTAGGGGACGGGGACGGTTTAGGGTCCAGGTGAGGGTATGACAACACTTTAGGGAGAGCGTACGTGTGAGGGCGCAGGTTAGTGTTAGCGTACGGATTAGGATTACGGGACGGGTGAGGGTCAGGCTTCGGGGAAGGGTTAGGGTTAGGGTTCGGGCTAGGGTTAGGGGACAGGGAGGGTTTAGGGTCTAGGTGGGGGTACGACAACGCTTAAGGGGGAGCGTACGTGTGAGGGCGTGGGTTAGTGTTAGCGTACGGGTTAGGATTAGGGGACGGGTGAGGGTCAGCCTTCGGGGAAGGGTTAGGGTTAGGGTTCGGGCTAGGGTTAGGGTTAGGGGACGGGGAGGGTTTAGGGTCCAGGTGAGGGTACGACAACGCTTTAGGTGGAGCGTACGTGTGAGGGCGCGGGTTAGTGTTAGCGTACGGTTTAGGATTAGGGGACGGGTTAGGGTCAGGCTTCGGGGAAGGGTTAGGGTTAGGGTTCGGGCTAGGGTTAGGGTTTGGGGATGGGGACGGCTTAGGGTCCAGGTGAGGGTACGACAACCCTTTAGGGGTTGCGTACGTGTGAGGGCGCGGGTTAGTGTTAGCGTATGGGTTAGGATTAGGGGACGGGTGAGGGTCAGGCTTCGGGGAAGGTTTAGGGTTAGGGTTCGGGCTAGGGTTAGGGTTAGGGGACGGGGACGGTTTAGGGTCCAGGTGAGGGTACGACAACACTTTAGGGGGAGCGTACTTGTGAGGGCGCGGGTTAGTGTTAGCGTACTGGTTAGGATTAGGGGACGGGTGGGGTCAGGCTTCGGGGAAGGGTTAGGGTTAGGGTTCGTGCTAGGGTTAGGGTTAGGGGACGGGGACAGTTTAGGGTCCAGGTGAGGGTACGACAACGCTTTAGGGGGAGCGTACTTGTGAGGGCGCGGGTTAGTGTTAGCGTACGGGTTAGGATTAGGGGACGGGTGAGGGTCAGGCTTGGGGAAGTTTTAGGGTTAGGGTTCGGGCTAGGGTTAGGGTTAGGGGACGGGGACGGTTTAGGGTCCAGGTGAGGGTATGACAACACTTTAGGGGGAGCGTACGTGTGAGGGCGCAGGTTAGTGTTAGCGTACGGATTAGGATTAGGGGACGGGTGAGGGTCAGGCTTCGGGGAAGGGTTAGGGTTAGGGTTCGGGCTAGGGTTAGGGTTAGGGGACGGGGAGGGTTTAGAGTCTAGGTGAGGGTACGACAACGCTTAAGGGGGAGCGTACGTGTGAGGGCGTGGGTTAGTGTTCGCGTACGGGTTAGGATAAGGGGACGGGTGAGGGTCAGGCTTTGGGGAAGGGTTAGGGTTAGGGTTCGGGCTAGGGTTAGGGTTAGGGGACGGGGCGGGTTTAGGGTCCAGGTGAGGGTACGACAACGCTTTAGGGGGAGCGTACGTGTGAGGGCGCGGGTTAGTGTTAGCGTACGGGTTAGGATTAGGGGACGGGTGAGGGTCAGGCTTCGGGGAAGTGTTAGGGTTAGGGTTCGGGCTAGGGTTAGGGTTAGGGGACGGGGACGGTTTAGGGTCCAGGTGAGGGTACGACAACGCTTTAAGGGAGAGTACGTGTGAGGGCGCGGGTTAGTGTTAGCGTACGAGTTAGGATTAGGGTACGGGTGAGGGTCAGGCTTCGGGGAAGTGTTAGGGTTAGAGTTCGGGCTAGGGTTAGGTTTAGGGGACGGGGACAGTTTAGGGTCCAGGTGAGGGTACGACAACGCTTTAGGGGGAGCGTACGTGTGAGGGCGCGGGTGAGTGTTAGCGTACGGGTTAGGATTAGGGGACGGGTGAGGGTCAGGCTTCGGGGAAGGGTTAGTGTTAGGGTTCGGGCTAGGGTTAGGGTTAGGGGACGGCGAGGGTTTAGGGTCCAGGTGAGGGTAAGACAACGCTTTAGGGGGAGAGTACGTGTGAGGGCGCAGGTTAGTGTTAGAGTTTGGGTGAGGATTAGGGGACGGGTGAGGGTCAGGCTTCGGGGAAGGGTTAGGGTTAGGGTTCGGGCTAGGTTTAGGGTTAGGGGATGGGGACGGTTTGGGGTCCAGGTGATGGTACGACAACGCTTTAGGGGGAGCGTACGTGTGAGGGCGCGGGTTAGTGTTAGCATACGGGTTAGGATTATGGGACGGGTGAGGGTCAGGCTTCGGGGAAGGGTTAGGGTTAGGGTTCGGGCTAGGTTTAGGGTTGGGGGAAGGGGACGGTTTAGGGTCCAGGTGAGGGTACGACAATGCTTTAGGGGGAGCATACGTGTGAGGGCGCAGGTTAGTGTTAGCGTACGGGTTAGGATTAGGGGACGGGTGAGGGTCAGGCTTCGGGGAAGTGTTAGGGTTAGGGTTCGGGCTAGGGTTAGGGTTAGGTTTAGGGGACGGGGAGGGTTTAGGGTCCAGGAGAGGGTACGACAACGCTTTAGGGGGAGCGTACGTGTGAGGGCGTGGGTTAGTGTTAGCGTACGGGTTAGGATTAGGGGACGGGTGAGGGTCAGGCTTCGGGGAAGGGTTAGGGTTCGGGCTAGGGTTAGGGTTAGGGGACAGGGACGGTTTAGGGTCCAGGTGAGGGTACGACAACGCTTTAGGGGGAGTGTACGTGTGAGGGCGCGTGTTAGTGTTAGCGTACGGGTTAGGATTAGGGGACGGGTGAGTGTCAGGCTTCGGGGAAGGGTTAGGTTTAGGGTTCGGGCTAGGGTTAGGGTTAGGGGACGGGGACGGTTTAGGGTCCAGGTGAGGGTACGACAACGCTTTAGGGGGAGCGTACATGTGAGGGCGCGGGTTAGTGTTAGCGTACGGGTTAGGATTAGGGGATGGGTGAGGGTCAGGCTTCGGGGAAGGGTTAGGGTTAGGGTTCGGGCTAAGGTTAGGGTTAGGGGACGGGGAGGGTATAGGGTCCAGCTGAGGGTATACAACGCTTTAGGGGGAGCGTACGTGTGAGGACGCGGGTGAGTGTTAGCGTACGGGTTAGGATTAGGAAACGGGTGAGGGTCAGGCTTCGGGGAAGGTTTAGGGTTAGGGTTCGGGCTAGGGTTAGGGTTAGGGGATGGCGAGTGTTTAGGGTCCAGGTGAGGGTACGACAACGCTTTAGGGGGAGCGTACGTGTGAGGGTGCGGGTTAGTGTTAGCGTTCGGGTTAGGATTAGGGGACGGGTGAGTGTCAGGCTTCGGGGAAGGGTTAGGTTTAGGGTTCGGGCTAGGGTTAGGATTAGGGGATGGGGACGGTTTAGGGTCCAGTTGAGGGTACGACAACGCTTTAGGGGGAGCGTACGTGTGAGGGCGCAGGTTAGTGTTAGCATACGGGTTAGGATTAGGGGACGGGTGAGGATCAGGCTTCGGGGAAGGTTAGGGTTAGTGTTCGGGCTAGGGTTAGGGTTAGGGGAAGGGGACGGTTTAGGGTCCAGGAGAGGGTACGACAACGCTTTAGGGGGAGCGTACGTGTGAGGGCGCGGGTTTGTGTTAGCGTACGGGTTAGGATTAGGGGACGGGTGAGGGTCAGGTTTCGGGGAAGTGTTAGGGTTAGGGTTCGGGCTAGGGTTAGGGTTAGGGGACGGGGATGGTTTAGGGTCCAGGTGAGGGAACGACAACGCTTTAGTGGGAGCGTACGTGTGAGGGCGCGGGTTAGTGTTAGCGTACGGGTTAGGATTAGGGGACGGGTGAGGGTCAGGCTTCGGGGAAGGGTTAGGGTTAGGGTTCGGGCTAGGGTTAGGTTTAGGGGACGGGGAGGGTTTAGGGTCCAGTTGAGGGTACGAAAACGCTTTAGGGGGGGCGTACGTGTGAGGGCGCGGGTTAGTGTTAGCGTACGGGTTAGGATTAGGGGACGGGTGAGAGTCAGGCTTCGGGGAAGTGTTAGGGTTAGGGTTCGGGCTAGGGTTAGGGTTAGGGGACGGGGAGGGTTTAGGGTCCAGGTGAGGGTACGACAATGCTTTAGGGGGAGCGTACATGTGAGAGCGCGGGTTAGTGTTAGCGTACGGGTTAGGATTAGGGGACGGGTGAGGGTCAGGCTTCGGGGAAGGGTTAGGGTTAGGGTTCGTGCTAGGGTTAGGGTTAGGGGACGGGGAGGGTTTAGGGTCCAGGAGAGGGCACGACAACGTTTTAGGGGGAGCGTACGTGTGAGGGCGCGGGTTAGTGTTAGCGTACGGGTTAAGATTAGAAGACGGGTGAGGGTCAGGCTTCGGGGAAGGGTTAGGGTTAGGGTTCGGGCTAGGGTTAGGGTTAGGGGACGGGGAGGATTTAGGGTCCAGGTGAGGGTACGACAACGCTTTACGGGGAGCACCTGTGAGGGCGCGGGTGAGTGTTATCGTACGGGTTAGGATTAGGGGACGGGTGAGGGTCAGGCTTCGGGGAAGGGTTAGGGTTGGGGTTCGGGCTAGGGTTAGGGTTAAGGGACGGTGAGGGTTTAGGGTCCAGGTGAGGGTAAGACAACGCTTTAGGGGGAGCGTACGTGTGTGGGCGCGGGTTAGTGTTAGCGTACGGGTTAGGATTAGGGGACGGGTGAGGGTCAGGCTTCGGGGAAGGGTTAGGGTTAGGGTTCGGGCTAGGGTTAGGGTTAGGGGATGGGGAGGGTTTAGGGTCCAGGTGAGGGAACGACAACGCTTTAGGGGGAGCGTACGTGTGAGGGCGCGGGTTCGTGTTACCGTACGGGTTAGGATTAGGGGACGGGTGAGTGTCAGGCTTTGGGGAAGTGTTAGGGTTAGGGTTCGGGCTAGGGTTAGGGTTAGGGGACGGGGACGGTTTAGGGTCCAGGTGAGGGTACGAGAACACTTTAGGGGGAGCGTACATGTGAGGACGCAGGTTAGTGTTAGCGTACGGGTTAGGATTAGGGGACGGGTGAGGGTCAGGCTTCTGGGAAGTGTTAGGGTTAGGGTTCGGGCTAGGGTTAGGGTTAGGGGACGGGGACGGTTGAGGGTCCAGGTGAGGGTACGACAACGCTTTACGGGGAGCGTACGTGTGAGGGCGCGGGTTAGTGTTAGCGTACGGGTTAGGATTAGGGGACGGGTGAGGGTCAGGCTTCGGGGAAGGGTTAGGGTTAGGGTTCGGGCTAGGGTTAGGGTTAGGGGACAGGGACGGTTTAGGGTCCAGGTGACGGTACGACAACGCTTTAGGGGGAGCGTACGTGTGAGGGCGTGGGTTAGTGTTAGCGTACGGGTTAGGATTAGGGGACGGGTGAGGGTCAGGCTTCGGGGAAGGGTTTGGGTTAGGGTTCGGGCTAGGGTTAGGGTTAGGGGACGGGGAGGGTTTAGGGTCCAGGTGAGGGTACGACAATGCTTTAGGGGGAGCGTACGTGTGAGGGCGCGGGTTAGTGTTAGCGTTCGGGTTAGGATTAGGGGACGGGTGAGGGTCAGGCTTCGGGGAAGGGTTAGGGTTAGGGTTCGGGCTAGGGTTAGGGTTAGGGGACGGGGAGGATTTAGGGTCCAGGTGAGGGTACGACAACGCTTTACGGGGAGCACCTGTGAGGGCGCGGGTGAGTGTTATCGTACGGGTTAGGATTAGGGGACGGGTGAGGGTCAGGCTTCGGGGAAGGGTTAGGGTTGGGGTTCGGGCTAGGGTTAGGGTTAGGGGACGGTGAGGGTTTAGGGTCCAGGTGAGGGTAAGACAACGCTTTAGGGGGAGCGTACGTGTGAGGGCGCGGGTTAGTGTTAGCGTACGGGTTAGGATTAGGGGACGGGTGAGGGTCAGGCTTCGGGGAAGGGTTTGGGTTAGGGTTCGGGCTAGGGTTAGGGTTAGGGGACGGGGAGGGTTTAGGGTCCAGGTGAGGGTACGACAATGCTTTAGGGGGAGCGTACGTGTGAGGGCGCGGGTTAGTGTTAGCGTTCGGGTTAGGATTAGGGGACGGGTGAGGGTCAGGCTTCGGGGAAGGGTTAGGGTTAGGGTTCGGGCTAGGGTTAGGGTTAGGGGACGGGGAGGATTTAGGGTCCAGGTGAGGGTACGACAACGCTTTACGGGGAGCACCTGTGAGGGCGCGGGTGAGTGTTATCGTACGGGTTAGGATTAGGGGACGGGTGAGGGTCAGGCTTCGGGGAAGGGTTAGGGTTGGGGTTCGGGCTAGGGTTAGGGTTAGGGGACGGTGAGGGTTTAGGGTCCAGGTGAGGGTAAGACAACGCTTTAGGGGGAGCGTACGTGTGAGGGCGCGGGTTAGTGTTAGCATACGGGTTAGGATTAGGGGACGGGTGAGGGTCAGGCTTCGGGGAAGGGTTAGGGTTAGGGTTCGGGCTAGGGTTAGGGTTAGGGGACGGGGAGGGTTTAGGGTCCAGGTGAGGGTACGACAATGCTTTAGGGGGAGCGTACGTGTGAGGGCGCGGGTTAGTGTTAGCGTACGGGTTAGGATTAGGGGACGGGTGAGGGTCAGGCTTCGGGGAAGTGTTAGGGTTAGGGTTCGGGCGAGGGTTAGGGTTATGGGACGGGGACGGTTGAGGGTCCAGGTGAGGGTACGACAACGCTTTACGGGGAGCGTACGTGTGAGGGCGCGGGTTAGTGTTAGCGTACGGGTTAGGATTAGGGGACGGGTGAGGGTCAGGCTTCGGGGAAGGGTTAGGGTTAGGGTTCGGGCTAGGGTTAGGGTTAGGGGACAGGGACGGTTTAGGGTCCAGGTGACGGTACGACAACGCTTTAGGGGGAGCGTACGTGTGAGGGCGTGGGTTAGTGTTAGCGTTCGGGTTAGGATTAGGGGACGGGTGAGGGTCAGGCTTCGGGGAAGGGTTAGGGTTAGGGTTCGGGCTAGGGTTAGGGTTAGGGGACGGGGAGGGTTTAGGGTCCAGGTGAGGGTACAACAATGCTTTAGGGGGAGCGTACGTGTGAGGGCGCGGGTTAGTGTTAGCGTACGGGTTAGGATTAGGGGACGGGTGAGGGTCAGGCTTCGGGGAAGGGTTAGGGTTAGGGTTCGGGCTAGGGTTAGGGTTAGGGGATGGGGAGGGTTTAGGGTCCAGGTGAGGGTACGACAAGGCTTTAGGGGGAGCGTACGTGTGAGGGCGCGGGTTAGTGTTAGCGTACGGTTTAGGATTAGGGGACGGGTGAGGGTCAGGCTTCGGGGAAGGGTTAGGGTTAGGGTTCGGGCTAGGGTTAGGGTTTGGGGATGGGGACGGTTTAGGGTCCAGGTGAGGGTACGACAACCCTTTAGGGGGAGCGTACGTGTGAGGGCGCGGGTTAGTGTTAGCGTACGGGTTAGGATTAGGGGACGGGTGAGGGTCAGGCTTCGGGGAAGTGTTAGGGTTAGGGTTCCGGCTAGGGTTAGGGTTAGGGGACGGGGACGGTTTAGGGTCCAGGTGAGGGTACGACAACACTTTAGGGGAAGCTTACGTGTGAGGGCGCTGGTTAGTGTTAGCGTACGGGTTAGGATTAGGGGACGGGTGAGGGTCAGGCTTCGGGGAAGGGTTAGGGTTAGGGTTCGGGTTAGGGTTAGGGTTAGGGGACGGGGACAGTTTAGGGTCCAGGTGAGGGTACGACAACGCTTTAGGGGGAGCGTACTTGTGAGGGCGCGGGTTAGTGTTAGCGTACGGGTTAGGATTAGGGGACGGGTGAGGGCTAGGTTTTGGGGAAGTGTTAGGGTTAGGGTTCGGGCTAGGGTTAGGGTTAGGGGACGGGGACGGTTTAGGGTCCAGGTGAGGGTATGACAACACTTTAGGGGAAGCGTACGTGTGAGGGCGCACGTTAGTGTTAGCGTACGGATTAGGATTAGGGGACGGGTGAGGGTCAGGCTTCGGGGAAGGGTTAGGGTTAGGGTTCGGGCTAGGGTTAGGGTTAGGGGACAGGGAGGGTTTAGGGTCCAGGTGAGGGTACGACAACGCTTTAGGGGGAGCGTACGTGTGAGCGCGCGGGTTAGTGTTAGCGTACGGGTTAGGATTAGGAGACGGGTGAGGGTCAGGCTTCGGGGAAGGGTTAGGGTTAGGGTTCGGGCTAGGGTTAGGGTTAGGGGACGGGGACGGTTTAGGGTCCAGTTGAGGGTACGACAACGCTTTAAGGGAGCGTACGTGTGAGGGCGCGGGTTAGTGTTAGCGTACGAGTTAGGATTAGGGTACGGGTGAGGGTCAGGCTTCGGGGAAGGGTTAGGGTTAGGGTTCGGGCTAGGGTTAGGTTTAGGGGACGGGGACAGTTTAGGGTCCAGGTGAGGGTACGACAACGCTTTAGGGGGATCGTACGTGTGAGGGCGCGGGTGAGTGTTAGCGTACGGGTTAGGATTAGGGGACGGGTGAGGGTCAGGCTTCGGGAAAGGGTTAGGGTTAGGGTTCGGGCTAGGGTTAGGGTTAGGGGACGGCGAGGGTTTAGGGTCCAGGTGAGGGTAAGACAGCGCTTTAGGGGGAGCGTACGTGTGAGGGCGCGGGTTAGTGTTAGCGTTCGGGTTAGGATTAGGGGACGGGTGAGGGTCAGGCTTCGGGGAAGGGTTAGGGTTAGGGTTCGGGCTAGGGTTAGGGTTAGGGGATGGGGACGGTTTAGGGTCCAGGTGATGGTACGACAACGCTTTAGGGGGAGCGTACGTGTGAGGGCGCGGGTTAGTGTTAGCATACGGGTTAGGATTAGGGGACGGGTGAGGGTCAGGCTTCGGGGAAGGGTTAGGGTTAGGGTTCGGGCTAGGGTTAGGGTTAGGGGACAGGGACGGTTTAGGGTCCAGGTGACGGTACGACAACGCTTTAGGGGGAGCGTACGTGTGAGGGCGTGGGTTAGTGTTAGCGTACGGGTTAGGATTAGGGGACGGGTGAGGGTCAGGCTTCGGGGAAGGGTTAGGGTTAGGGTTCGGGTTAGGGTTAGGGTTAGGGGACGGGGAGGGTTTAGGGTCCAGGTGAGGGTACGACAATGCTTTAGGGGGAGCGTACATGTGAGGGCGCGGGTTAGTGTTAGCGTACGGGTTAGGATTAGGGGACGGGTGAGGGTCAGGCTTCGGGGAAGGGTTAGGGTTAGGGTTCGGGCTAGGGTTAGGGTTAGGGGATGGGGAGGGTTTAGGGTCCAGGTGAGGGTACGACAAGGCTTTAGGGGGAGCGTACGTGTGACGGCGCGTGTTAGTGTTAGCGTACGGGTTAGGATTAGGGGACGGGTGAGGGTCAGGCTTCGGGGAAGTGTTAGGGTTAGGGTTCGGGCTAGGGTTAGGGTTAGGGCACGGGGAGGGTTTAGGGTCCAGGTGAGGGTACGACAACGCTTTAGGGGGAGCGTACGTGTGAGGGCGCGGGTTAGTGTTAGCGTACGGGTTAGGATTAGGGGACGGGTGAGAGTCAGCCTTCGGGGAAGGGTTAGGGTTAGGGTTCGGGCTAGGGTTAGGGTTAGGGGACGGGGAGGGTTTAGGGTCCAAATGAGGGTACGACAACGCTTTAGGTGCAGCGTACGTGTGAGGGCGCGGGTTAGTGTTAGCGTACGGTTTAGGATTAGGGGACGGGTGAGGGTCAAGCTTCGGGGAAGGGTTAGGGTTAGGGTTCGGGCTAGGGTTAGGGTTTGGGGATGGGGACGGTTTAGGGTCCAGGTGAGGGTACGACAACCCTTTAGGGGGAGCGAACGTGTGAGGGCGCGGGTTAGTGTTAGCGTACGGGTTAGGATTAGGGGACGGGTGAGGGTCAGGCTTCGGGAAGTGTTAGGGTTAGGGTTCGGGCTAGGGTTAGGGTTAGGGGACGGGGACGGTTTAGGGTCCAGGTGAGGGTACGACAACACTTTAGGGGGAGCGTACGTGTGAGGGCGCGGGTTAGTGTTAGCGTACGGGTTAGGATTAGGGGACGGGTGAGGGTCAGGCTTCGGGGAAGGGTTAGGGTTACGGTTCGGGCTAGGGTTAGGGTTAGGGGACGGGGACAGTTTAGGGTCCAGGTGAGGGTACGACAACGCTTTAGGGGGAGCGAACGTGTGAGGGCGCGGGTTAGTGTTAGCGTACGGGTTAGGATTAGGGGACGGGTGAGGGCTAGGTTTTGGGGAAGTGTTAGGGTTAGGGTTCGGGCTAGGGTTAGGGTTAGGGGACGGGGACGGTTTAGGGTCCAGGTGAGGGTATGACAACACTTTAGGGGAAGCGTACGTGTGAGGGCGCACGTTAGTGTTAGCGTACGGATTAGGAATAGGGGACGGGTGAGGGTCAGGCTTCGGGGAAGGGTTAGGGTTAGGGTTCGGGCTAGGGTTAGGGTTAGGGGACAGGGAGGGTTTAGGGTCCAGGTGAGGGTACGACAACGCTTTAGGGGGAGCGTACGTGTGAGCGCGCGGGTTAGTGTTAGCGTACGGGTTAGGATGAGGAGACGGGTGAGGGTCAGGCTTCGGGGAAGGGTTAGGGTTAGGGTTCGGGCTAGGGTTAGGGTTAGGGGACGGGGACGGTTTAGGGTCCAGTTGAGGGTAAGACAACGCTTTAAGGGAGCGTACGTGTGAGGGCGCGGGTTAGTGTTAGCGTACGAGTTAGGATTAGGGTACGGGTGAGGGTCAGGCTTCGGGGAAGGGTTAGGGTTAGGGTTCGGGCTAGGGTTAGGTTTAGGGGACGGGGACAGTTTAGGGTCCAGGTGAGGGTACGACAACGCTTTAGGGGGAGCGTACGTGTGAGGGCGCGGGTGAGTGTTAGCGTACGGGTTAGGATTAGGGGACGGGTGAGGGTCAGGCTTCGGGAAAGGGTTAGGGTTAGGGTTCGGGCTAGGGTTAGGGTTAGGGGACGGCGAGGGTTTAGGGTCCAGGTCAGGGTAAGACAACGCTTTAGGGGGAGCGTACGTGTGAGGGCGCGGGTTAGTGTTAGCGTTCGGGTTAGGATTAGGGGACGGGTGAGGGTCAGGCTTCGGGGAAGGGTTAGGGTTAGGGTTCGGGCTAGGGTTAGGGTTAGGGGATGGGGACGGTTTAGGGTCCAGGTGATGGTACGACAACGCTTTAGGGGGAGCGTACGTGTGAGGGCGCGGGTTAGTGTTAGCATACGGGTTAGGATTAGGGGACGGGTGAGGGTCAGGCTTCGGGGAAGGGTTAGGGTTAGGGTTCGGGCTAGGGTTAGGGTTAGGGGAAGGGGACGGTTTAGGGTCCAGGTGAGGGTACGAGAACGCTTTAGGGGTAGCGTACGTGTGAGGGCGCAGGTTAGTGTTAGCGTACGGGTTAGGATTAGGGGACGGGTGAGGGTCAGGCTTCGGGGAAGGGTTAGGGTTAGGGTTCGGGCTAGGGTTAGGGTTAGGGGACGGGGAGGGTTTAGGGTCCAGGAGAGGGTACGACAACGTTTTAGGGGGAGCGTACGTGTGAGGGCGCGGGTTAGTGTTAGCGTACGGGTTAGGATTAGGGGACGGGTGAGGGTCAGGCTTCGGGGAAGGTTTAGGGTTAGGGTTCGGTCTAGGGTTAGGGTTCGGGGACGGGGAGGGTTTAGGGTCCAGGTGAGGGTACGACAACGCTTTAGGGGGAGCGTACGTGTGAGGGCGCGGGTTAGTGTTAGCGTACGGGTTAGGATTAGGGGACGGGTGAGGGTCAGGCTTTGGGGAAGGGTTAGGGTTAGGGTTCGGGCTAGGGTTAGGGTTAGGGAATGGGGAGGGTTTAGGGTCCAGGTGAGGGTACGACAACGCTTTAGGGGGAGCGTACGTGTGAGGGCACGGGTTAGTGTTAGCGTACGTGTTAGGAAGAGGGGACGGGTGAGGGTCAGGCTTCGGAGAAGGGTTAGGGTTAGGGTTCGGGCTAGGGTTAGGGTTAGGGGACGGGGAGGGTTTAGGGTCCAGGTGAGGGTACGACAACACTTTAGGGGGAGCGTACGTGTGAGGGCGTGGGTTACTGTTAGCGTACGGGTTAGGATTAGGGGACGGGTGAGGGTCAGGCTTCGGGGAAGGGTTAGGGTTAGGGTTCGGGCTAGGGTTAGGGGATGGGGAGGGTTTCGTGTCCAGGTGAGGGTACGACAACGCTTTAAGGGAGCGTACGTGTGAGGGCGCGGGTTAGTGTTAGCGTACGAGTTAGGATTAGGGTACGGGTGAGGGTCAGGCTTCGGGGAAGGGTTAGGGTTAGGGTTCGGGCTAGGGTTAGGTTTAGGGGACGGGGACAGTTTAGGGTCCAGGTGAGGGTACGACAACGCTTTAGGGGGAGCGTACGTGTGAGGGCGCGGGTGAGTGTTAGCGTACGGGTTAGGATTAGGGGACGGGTGAGGGTCAGGCTTCGGGAAAGGGTTAGGGTTAGGGTTCGGGCTAGGGTTAGGGTTAGGGGACGGCGAGGGTTTAGGGTCCAGGTGAGGGTAAGACAACGCTTTAGGGGGAGCGTAAGTGTGAGGGCGCGGGTTAGTGTTAGCGTTCGGGTTAGGATTAGGGGACGGGTGAGGGTCAGGCTTCGGGGAAGGGTTAGGGTTAGGGTTCGGGTTAGGGTTAGGGGATGGGGACGGTTTAGGGTCCAGGTGATGGTACGACAACGCTTTAGAGGGAGCGTACGTGTGAGGGCGCGGGTTAGTGTTAGCATACGGGTTAGAATTAGGGGACGGGTGAGGGTCAGGCTTCGGGGAAGGGTTAGGGTTAGGGTTCGGGCTAGGGTTAGGGTTAGGGGACGGGGAGGGTTTAGGGTCCAGGTGAGGGTACGACAACACTTTAGGGGGAGCGTACGTGTGAGGGCGTGGGTTAGTGTTAGCGTACGGGTTAGGATTAGGGGACGGGTGAGGGTCAGGCTTCGGGGAAGGGTTAGGGTTAGGGTTCGGGCTAGGGTTAGGGTTAGGGGATGGGGAGGGTTTCGTGTCCAGGTGAGGGTACGACAACGCTTTAAGGGAGCGTACGTGTGAGGGCGCGGGTTAGTGTTAGCGTACGAGTTAGGATTAGGGTACGGGTGAGGGTCAGGCTTCGGGGAAGGGTTAGGGTTAGGGTTCGGGCTAGGGTTAGGTTTAGGGGACGGGGACAGTTTAGGGTCCAGGTGAGGGTACGACAACGCTTTAGGGGGAGCGTACGTGTGAGGGCGCGGGTGAGTGTTAGCGTACGGGTTAGGATTAGGGGACGGGTGAGGGTCAGGCTTCGGGAAAGGGTTAGGGTTAGGGTTCGGGCTAGGGTTAGGGTTAGGGGACGGCGAGGGTTTAGGGTCCAGGTGAGGGTAAGACAACGCTTTAGGGGGAGCGTACGTGTGAGGGCGCGGGTTAGTGTTAGCGTTCGGGTTAGGATTAGGGGACGGGTGAGCGTCAGGCTTCGGGTAAGGGTTAGGGTTAGGGTTCGGGCTAGGGTTAGGGTTAGGGGATGGGGACGGTTTAGGGTCCAGGTGATGGTACGACAACGCTTTAGGGTGAGAGTACGTGTGAGGGCGCGGGTTAGTGTTAGCATACGGGTTAGGATTAGGGGACAGGTGAGGGTCAGGCTTCGGGGAAGGGTTAGGGTTAGGGTTCGGGCTAGGGTTAGGGTTAGGGGAAGGGGACGGTTAAGGGTCCAGGTGAGTGTACGACAACGCTTTAGGGGGAGCGTACGTGTGAGGGCGCAGGTTAGTGTTAGCGTACGGGTTAGGATTAGGGGACGGGTGAGGGTTAGGCTTCGGGGAAGGGTTAGGGTTAGGGTTCGGGCTAGGGTTAGGGTTAGGGGATGGGGAGGGTTTAGGGTTCAGGAGAGGGTAGGACAACGTTTTAGGGGGAGCGTACGTGTGAGGGCGCGGGTTAGTGTTAGCGTACGGGTTAGGATTAGGGGACGGGTGAGGGTCAGGCTTCGGGGAAGGGTTAGGGTTAGGGTTCGGGCTAGGGTTAGGGTTAGGGGACGGGGACGGTTTAGCGTCCAGGTGTGGGTACGACAACACTTTAGGGGGAGCGTACGTGTGAGGGCGCGGGTTAGTGTTAGCGTACGGGTTAGGATTAGGGGACGGGTGAGGGTCAGGCTTCGGGGAATGGTTAGGGTTAGGGTTCGGGCTAGGGTTAGGGTTAGGGGACAGGGAGGGTTTAGGGTCCAGGTGAGGGTACGACAACGCTTTAGGGGGAGCGTACGTGTGAGGGCGTGGGATAGTGTTAGCGTACGGGTTAGGATTAGGGGACGGGTGAGGGTCAGGCTTCTGGGAAGTGTTAGGGTTAGGGTTCAGGCTAGGGTTAGGGTTAGGGGACGGGGACGGTTGAGGGTCCAGGTGAGGGTACGACAACGCTTTAGGGGGAGCGTACGTGTGAGGGCGCGGGTTATTGTTAGCGTACGGGTTAGGATTCGGGGACGGGTGAGGGTCAGGCTTCGGGGAAGGGTTAGGGTTAGGGTTTGGGCTAGGGATAGGGTTAGGGGACAGGGACGGTTTAGGGTCCAGGTGACGGTACGACAACGCTATAGGGGGAGCGTACGTGTGAGGGCGTGGGTTAGTGTTAGCGTTCGGGTTAGGATTAGGGGACGGGTGAGGGTCAGGCTTCGGGGAAGGGTTAGGGTTAGGGTTCGGGCTAGGGTTAGGGTTAGGGGAAGGGGAGGGTTTAGGGTCCAGGTGAGGGTACGACAATGCTTTAGGGGGAGCGTACGTGTGAGGGCGCGGGTTAGTGTTAGCGTTCGGGTTAGGATTAGGGGACGGGTGAGGGTCAGGCTTCGGGGAAGGGTTAGGGTTAGGGTTCGGGCTAGGGTTAGGGTTAGGGGACGGGGAGGGTTTAGGGTCCAGGAGAGGGTACGACAACATTTTAGGGGGAGCGTACGTGTGAGGGCGCGGGTTAGTGTTAGCGTACGGGTTAGGATTAGGGGACGGGTGAGGGTCAGGCTTCGGGGAAGGGTTAGGGTTAGGGTTCGGGCTAGGGTTAGGGTTAGGGGACGGGGAGGGTTTAGGGTCCAGGTGAGGGTACGACAACGCTTTAGGGGGAGCGTACGTGTGAGGGCGTGGGTTAGTGTTAGCGTACGGGTTAGGATTAGGGGACGGGTGAGGGTCAGGCTTCGGGAAGGGTTAGGGTTAGGGTTCGGGCTAGGGTTAGGGTTAGGGAATGGGGAGGGTTTAGGGTCCAGGTGAGGGTACGACAAAGCTTTAGGGGGAGCGTACGTGTGAGGGCGCGGGTTAGTGTTAGCGTATGTGTTAGGAAGAGGGGTCGGGTGAGGGTCAGGCTTCGGGGAAGGGTTAGGGTTAGGGTTCAGGCTAGGGTTAGGGTTAGGTGACGGGGAGGGTTTAGGGTCCAGGTGAGGGTACGACAACGCTTTAGGGGGAGCGTACGTGTGAGGGCGTGGGTTAGTGTTAGCGTACGGGTTAGGATTAGGGGACGGGTGAGGGTCAGGCTTCGGGGAAGGGTTAGGGTTAGGGTTCGGGCTAGGGTAAGGGTTAGGGCACGGGGAGGGTTTAGGGTCCAGGTGAGGGTACGACAACGCTTTAGGGGGAGCGTACGTGTGAGGGCGCGGGTTAGTGTTAGCGTACGGGTTAGGATTAGGGGACGGGTGAGGGTCAGGCTTCGGGGAAGGGTTAGGGTTAGGGTTCGGGCTAGGGTTAGGGTTAGGGGAAGGGGAGGCTTTAGGGTCCAAGTGAGGGTCCGACAACGCTTTAGGTGGAGCGTACGTGTGAGGGCACGGGTTAGTGTTAGCGTACGGGTTAGGATTAGGGGACGGGTGAGGGTCAGGCTTCGGGGAAGGGTTAGGGTTAGGGTACGGGCTAGGGTTAGGGTTGGGGATGGGGACGGTTTAGGGTCCAGGTGAGGGTACGACAACCCTTTAGGGCGAGCGTACGTGTGAGGGCGCGGGTTAGTGTTAGCGTACGGGTTAGGATTAGGGGACGGGTGAGGGTCAGGCTTCGGGGAAGGGTTAGGGTTAGGGTTCGGGCTAGGGTTAGGGTTAGGGGACGGGGACAGTTTAGGGTCCAGGTGAGGGTACGACAACGCTTTAGGGGGAGCGTACGTGTGAAGACGTGGGATAGTGTTAGCGTACGGGTTAGGATTAGGGGACGGGTGAGGGTCAGGCTTCTGGGAAGTGTTAGGGTTAGGGTTCGGGCTAGGGTTAGGGTTAGGGGACGGGGACGGTTGAGGGTCCAGGTGAGGGTACGACAACGCTTTAGCGGGAGCGTACGTGTGAGGGCGCGGGTTAGTGTTAGCGTACGGGTTAGGATTCGGGGACGGGTGAGGGTCAGGCTTCGGGGAAGGGTTACGGTTAGGGTTCGGGCTAGGGATAGGGTTAGGGGACAGGGACGGTTTAGGGTCCAGGTGACGGTACGACAACGCTATAGGGGGAGCGTACGTGTGAGGGCGTGGGTTAGTGTTAGCGTACGGGTTAGGATTAGGGGACGGGTGAGGGTCAGGCTTCGGGGAAGGGTTAGGGTTAGGGTTCGGGCTAGGGTTAGGGTTAGGGGACGGGGAGGGTTTAGGGTCCAGGTGAGGGTACGAAAATGCTTTAGGGGGAGCGTACGTGTGAGGGCACGGGTTAGTGTTAGCGTACGGGTTAGGATTAGGGGACGGGTGAGGGTCAGGCTTCGGGGAAGGGTTAGGGTTAGGGTTCGGGCTAGGGTAAGGGTTAGGGCACGGGGAGGGTTTAGGGTCCAGGTGAGGGTACGACAACGCTTTAGGGGGAGCGTACGTGTGAGGGCGCGGGTTAGTGTTAGCGTACGGGTTAGGATTAGGGGACGGGTGAGGGTCAGCCTTTGGGGAAGGGTTAGGGTTAGGGTTCGGGCTAGGGTTAGGGTTAGGGGACGGGGAGGCTTTAGGGTCCAAGTGAGGGTACGACAACGCTTTAGGTGGAGCGTACGTGTGAGGGCGCGGGTTAGTGTTAGCGTACGGTTTAGGATTAGGGGACGGGTGAGGGTCAGGCTTCGGGGAAGGGTTAGGGTTAGGGTTCGGGCTAGGGTTAGGGTTTGGGGATGGGGACGGTTTAGGGTCCAGGTGAGGGTACGACAACCCTTTAGGGCGAGCGTACGTGTGAGGGCGCGGGTTAGTGTTAGCGTACGGGTTAGGATTAGGGGACGGGTGAGGGTCAGGCTTCGGGGAAGGGTTAGGGTTAGGGTTCGGGCTAGGGTTAGGGTTAGGGGAAGGGGACGGTTTAGGGTCTAGGTGAGGGTACGACAACGCTTAAGGGGGAGCGTACGTGTGAGAGCGTGGGTTAGTGTTCGCGTACGGGTTAGGATTAGGGGACGGGTGAGGGTCAGGCTTCGGGGAAGGGTTAGGGTTAGGGTTCGGGCTAGGGTAAGGGTTAGGGGACGGGGAGGGTTTAGGGTCCAGGTGAGGGTACGACAACGCTTTAGGGGGAGCGTGCGTGTGAGGGCGCGGGTTAGTGTTAGCGTACGGGTTAGGATTAGGGGACGGGTAAGGGTCAGGCTTCGGGGAAGGGTTAGGGTTAGGGTTCGGGCTAGGGTTAAGGTTAGGGGACAGGGACGGTTTAGGGTCGAGGTGAGGGTACGACAACGCTTTAGGGGGAGCGTACGTGTGAGGGCGCGGGTTAGTATTAGCGTACGGGTTAGGATTAGGAGACGGGTGAGGGTCATGCATCGGGGAAGGGTTAGGGTTAGGGTTCGGGCTAGGGTTAGTGTTAGGGGACGAGGACGGTTTAGGGTCCAGGTGAGGGTACGACAACGCTTTAAGGGAGCGTACGTGTGAGGGCGCGGGTTAGTGTTAGCGTACGAGTTAGGATTAGGGTACGGGTGAGGGTCAGGCTTCGGGGAAGGGTTAGGGTTAGGGTTCGGGCTAGGGTTAGGGTTAGGGGATGGGGAGGGTTTAGGGTCCAGGTGAGGGTACGACAACGCTTTAGGGGGAGCGTACGTGTGAGGGCACGGGTTAGTGTTAGCGTACGGGTTAGGATTCGGGGACGGGTGCGGGTCAGGCTTCGGGGAAGGGTTAGGGTTATGGTTCGGGCTAGGGATAGGGTTAGGGGACAGGGACGGTTTAGGGTCCAGGTGACGGTACGACAACGCTATAGGGGGAGCGTACGTGTGAGGGCGCGGGTTAGTGTTAGCGTACGGGTTAGGATTAGGGGACGGCTGAGGGTCAGGCTTCGGTGAAGTGTTAGGGTTAGGGTTCCGGCTAGGGTTAGGGTTAGGGGATGGGGACGGTTTAGGGTCCAGGTGACGGTACGACAACGCTTTAGGGGGAGCGTACGTGTGAGGGCGCGGGTTAGTGTTAGCGTACGGGTTAGGATTAGGGGACGGCTGAGGGTCAGGCTTCAGTGAAGTGTTAGGGTTAGGGTTCCGGCTAGGGTTAGGGTTAGGGGACGGGGACGGTTTAGGGTCCAGGTGACGGTACGACAACGCTTTAGGGAGAGCGTACGTGTGAGGGCGTGGGTTAGTGTTAGCGTACGGGTTAGGATTAGTGGACGGGTGAGGTTCAGGCTTCGGGGAAGGGTTAGGGTTAGAGTTCTGGCTAGGGTTAGGGTTAGGAGACGGGGAGGGTTTAGGGTCCAGGTGAGGGTACGACAACGCTTTAGGGGGAGCGTACGTGTGAGGGCGTGGGTTAGTGTTAGCGTACGGGTTAGGATTAGGGGACGGGTGAGGGTCAGGCTTCGGGGAAGGGTTAGGGTTAGGGTTCGGGCTAGGGTAAGGGTTAGGGCACGGGGAGGGTTTAGGGTCCAGGTGAGGGTACGACAACGCTTTAGGGGGAGCGTACGTGTGAGGGCGCGGGTTAGTGTTAGCGTACGGGTTAGGATTAGGGGACGGGTGAGGGTCAGCCTTCGGGGAAGGGTTAGGGTTAGGGTTCGGGCTAGGGTTAGGGTTAGGGGACGGGGAGGCTTTAGGGTCCAAGTGAGGGTCCGACAACGCTTTAGGTGGAGCGTACGTGTGAGGGCACGGGTTAGTGTTAGCGTACGGGTTAGGATTAGGGGACGGGTGAGGGTCAGGCTTCGGGGAAGGGTTAGGGTTAGGGTACGGGCTAGGGTTAGGGTTTGGGATGGGGACGGTTTAGGGTCCAGGTGAGGGTACGACAACCCTTTAGGGCGAGCGTACGTGTGAGGGCGCGGGTTAGTGTTAGCGTACGGGTTAGGATTAGGGGACGGGTGAGGGTCAGGCTTCGGGGAAGGGTTAGGGTTAGGGTTCGGGCTAGGGTTAGGGTTAGGGGACGGGGACAGTTTAGGGTCCAGGTGAGGGTACGACAACGCTTTAGGGGGAGCGTACGTGTGAAGACGTGGGATAGTGTTAGCGTACGGGTTAGGATTAGGGGACGGGTGAGTGTCAGGCTTCTGGGAAGTGTTAGGGTTAGGGTTCGGGCTAGGGTTAGGGTTAGGGGACGGGGACGGTTGAGGGTCCAGGTGAGGGTACGACAACGCTTTAGCGGGAGCGTACGTGTGAGGGCGCGGGTTAGTGTTAGCGTACGGGTTAGGATTCGGGGACGGGTGAGGGTCAGGCTTCGGGGAAGGGTTACGGTTAGGGTTCGGGCTAGGGATAGGGTTAGGGGACAGGGACGGTTTAGGGTCCAGGTGACGGTACGACAACGCTATAGGGGGAGCGTACGTGTGAGGGCGTGGGTTAGTGTTAGCGTACGGGTTAGGATTAGGGGACGGGTGAGGGTCAGGCTTCGGGGAAGGGTTAGGGTTAGGGTTCGGGCTAGGGTTAGGGTTAGGGGACGGGGAGGGTTTAGGGTCCAGGTGAGGGTACGAAAATGCTTTAGGGGGAGCGTACGTGTGAGGGCACGGGTTAGTGTTAGCGTACGGGTTAGGATTAGGGGACGGGTGAGGGTCAGGCTTCGGGGAAGGGTTAGGGTTAGGGTTCGGGCTAGGGTAAGGGTTAGGGCACGGGGAGGGTTTAGGGTCCAGGTGAGGGTACGACAACGCTTTAGGGGGAGCGTACGTGTGAGGGCGCGGGTTAGTGTTAGCGTACGGGTTAGGATTAGGGGACGGGTGAGGGTCAGCCTTTGGGGAAGGGTTAGGGTTAGGGTTCGGGCTAGGGTTAGGGTTAGGGGACGGGGAGGCTTTAGGGTCCAAGTGAGGGTACGACAACGCTTTAGGTGGAGCGTACGTGTGAGGGCGCGGGTTAGTGTTAGCGTACGGTTTAGGATTAGGGGACGGGTGAGGGTCAGGCTTCGGGGAAGGGTTAGGGTTAGGGTTCGGGCTAGGGTTAGGGTTTGGGGATGGGGACGGTTTAGGGTCCAGGTGAGGGTACGACAACCCTTTAGGGCGAGCGTACGTGTGAGGGCGCGGGTTAGTGTTAGCGTACGGGTTAGGATTAGGGGACGGGTGAGGGTCAGGCTTCGGGGAAGGGTTAGGGTTAGGGTTCGGGCTAGGGTTAGGGTTAGGGGAAGGGGACGGTTTAGGGTCTAGGTGAGGGTACGACAACGCTTAAGGGGGAGCGTACGTGTGAGAGCGTGGGTTAGTGTTCGCGTACGGGTTAGGATTAGGGGACGGGTGAGGGTCAGGCTTCGGGGAAGGGTTAGGGTTAGGGTTCGGGCTAGGGTAAGGGTTAGGGGACGGGGAGGGTTTAGGGTCCAGGTGAGGGTACGACAACGCTTTAGGGGGAGCGTGCGTGTGAGGGCGCGGGTTAGTGTTAGCGTACGGGTTAGGATTAGGGGACGGGTAAGGGTCAGGCTTCGGGGAAGGGTTAGGGTTAGGGTTCGGGCTAGGGTTAAGGTTAGGGGACAGGGACGGTTTAGGGTCGAGGTGAGGGTACGACAACGCTTTAGGGGGAGCGTACGTGTGAGGGCGCGGGTTAGTATTAGCGTACGGGTTAGGATTAGGAGACGGGTGAGGGTCATGCATCGGGGAAGGGTTAGGGTTAGGGTTCGGGCTAGGGTTAGTGTTAGGGGACGAGGACGGTTTAGGGTCCAGGTGAGGGTACGACAACGCTTTAAGGGAGCGTACGTGTGAGGGCGCGGGTTAGTGTTAGCGTACGAGTTAGGATTAGGGTACGGGTGAGGGTCAGGCTTCGGGGAAGGGTTAGGGTTAGGGTTCGGGCTAGGGTTAGGGTTAGGGGATGGGGAGGGTTTAGGGTCCAGGTGAGGGTACGACAACGCTTTAGGGGGAGCGTACGTGTGAGGGCACGGGTTAGTGTTAGCGTACGGGTTAGGATTCGGGGACGGGTGCGGGTCAGGCTTCGGGGAAGGGTTAGGGTTATGGTTCGGGCTAGGGATAGGGTTAGGGGACAGGGACGGTTTAGGGTCCAGGTGACGGTACGACAACGCTATAGGGGGAGCGTACGTGTGAGGGCGCGGGTTAGTGTTAGCGTACGGGTTAGGATTAGGGGACGGCTGAGGGTCAGGCTTCGGTGAAGTGTTAGGGTTAGGGTTCCGGCTAGGGTTAGGGTTAGGGGATGGGGACGGTTTAGGGTCCAGGTGACGGTACGACAACGCTTTAGGGGGAGCGTACGTGTGAGGGCGCGGGTTAGTGTTAGCGTACGGGTTAGGATTAGGGGACGGCTGAGGGTCAGGCTTCAGTGAAGTGTTAGGGTTAGGGTTCCGGCTAGGGTTAGGGTTAGGGGACGGGGACGGTTTAGGGTCCGGTTGACGGTACTACAACGCTTTAGGGAGAGCGTACGTGTGAGGGCGTGGGTTAGTGTTAGCGTACGGGTTAGGATTAGGGGACGGGTGAGGTTCAGGCTTCGGGGAAGGGTTAGGGTTAGAGTTCTGGCTAGGGTTAGGGTTAGGAGACGGGGAGGGTTTAGGGTCCAGGTGAGGGTACGACAACGCTTTAGGGTGAGTGTACGTGTGAGGGCGCGGGTTAGTGTCAGCGTACGGGTTAGGATTAGGGGACGGGTGAGGGTCAGGCTTCGGGGAAGGGTTAGGGTTAGGGTTCGGGCTAGGGTTAGGGTTAGGGGACGGGGTGGGTTTAGGGTCCAGGTGAGGGTACGACAACGCTTTAGGGGGAGCGTACGTGTGAGGGTGCGGGTTAGTGTTAGCGTACGGGTTAGGATTAGGGGACGGGTGAGGGTCAGGCTTCGGGGAAGGGTTAGGGTTAGGGTTCGGGCTAGGTTTAGGCTTAGGGGACGGGGAGGGTTTAGGGCCCAGTTGAGGGTACGACAACGCTTTAGGGGGAGCGTACGTGTGAGGGCGCGGGTTAGTGTTAGCGTACGGGTTAGGATTAGGAGACGGGTGAGGGTCAGGCTTCGGGGAAGGGTTAGGGTTAGGGTTCGGGCTAGGGTTAGGGTTAGGGGACGGGGACGGTTTAGGGTCCAGGTGAGGGTACGACAACGCTTTAAGGGAGCGTACGTGTGAGGGCGCGGGTTAGTGTTAGCGTACGAGTTAGGATTAGGGTACGGGTGAGGGTCAGGCTTCGGGGAAGGGTTAGGGTTAGGTTTCGGGCTAGGGTTAGGTTTAGGGGATGGGGACAGTTTAGGGTCCAGGTGAGGGTATGACAACGCTTTAGGGGGGGCGTACGTGTGAGGGCGCGGGTGAGTGTTAGCGTACGGGTTAGGATTAGGGGACGGGTGAGGGTCAGGCTTCGGGGAAGGGTTAGGGTTAGGGTTCGGGCTAGGGTTAGGGTTAGGGGACGGCGAGGGTTTAGGGTCCAGGTGAGGGTAAGACAACGCTTTAGGGGGAGCGTACGTGTGAGGGCGCGGGTTAGTGTTAGCGTACGGGTTAGGATTAGGGGACGGGTGAGGGTCAGGCTTCGTGGAAGGGTTAGGGTTAGGGTTCGGGCTAGGGTTAGGGTTAGGGGACGGGGAGGGTTTAGGGTCCAGGTGAGGGTACGACAACGCTTTAGGGGGAGCGTACGTGTGAGGGCGCGGGTTAGTGTTAGCGTACGGGTTAGGATTAGGGGACGGGTGAGGGTCAGGCTTCGGGGAAGGGTTAGGGTTCGGGCTAGGGTTAGGGTTAGGGGACAGGGACGGTTTAGGGTCCAGGTGAGGGTACGACAACGCTTTAGGGGGAGCATACGTGTGAGGGCGTGTGTTAGTGTTAGCGTACGGGTTAGGATTAGGAGACGGGTGAGTGTCAGGCTTCGGGGAAGGGTTAGGGTTAGGGTTCGGGCTAGGGTTAGGGTTAGGGGACGGGGACGGTTTAGGGTCCAGGTGAGGGTACGACAAGCCTTTAGGGGGAGCGTACATGTGAGGGCGCGGGTTAGTGTTATCGTACGGGTTAGGATTAGGGGACGGGTGAGGGTCAGGCTTCGGGGAAGGGTTAGGGTTAGGGTTCGGGCTAGGTTTAGGGTTAGGGGACGGGGACGGTTTAGGGTCCAGGTGAGGGTATGACAACGCTTTAGGGGGAGCGTACGTGTGAGGGCGCGGGTTAGTGTTATCGTACGAGTTAGGATTAGGGTACGGGTGAGGGTCAGGCTTCGGGGAAGGGTTAGGGTTAGGGTTCGGGCTAGGGTTAGGGTTAGGGGACGGGGATGGTTTAGGGTCCAGGTGAGGGTACGACAACGCTTTAGGGGGAGCGTACGTGTGAGGGCGCGGGTTAGTGTTAGCGTACGGGTTAGGATTAGGGGACGGGTGAGGGTCAGGCTTCGGGGAAGGGTTAGGTTTAGGGTTCGGGCTAGGGTTAGGGTTAGGGGATGAGGACGGTTTAGGGTCCAGTTGAGGGTACGACAACGCTTTAGGGGGAGCGTACGTGTGAGGGCGCGGGTTAGTGTTAGTATACGGGTTAGGATTAGGGGAAGGGTGAGGATCAGGCTTCGGGGAAGTTTAGGGTTAGTGTTCGGGCTATAGTTAGGGTTAGGGGAAGGGGACGGTTTAGGGTCCAGGAGAGGGCACGACAACGCTTTAGGGGGAGCGTACGTGTGAGGGCGCGGGTTTGTGTTAGCGTACGGGTTAGGATTAGGGGACGGGTGAGGGTCAGGTTTCGGGGAAGTGTTAGGGTTAGGGTTCGGGCTAGGGTTAGGGTTAGGGGACGGGGATGGTTTAGGGTCCAGGTGAGGGTACGACAACGCTTTAGGGGGAGCGTACGTATGAGGGCGTGGGTTAGTGTTAGCGTACGGGTTAGGATTAGGGGACGGGTGAGGGTCAGGCTTCGGGGAAGGGTTAGGGTTAGGGTTCGGGCTAGGGTTAGGGTTAGAGCACGGGGAGGGTTTAGGGTCCAGTTGAGGGTACGACAACGCTTTAGGGGGAGCGTACGTGTGAGGGCACGGGTTAGTGTTAGCGTACGGGTTAGGATTAGGGGACGGGTGAGTGTCAGGTTTCGGGGAAGTGTTAGGGTTAGGGTTCGGGCTAGGGTTAGGGTTAGGGGACGGGGATGGTTTAGGGTCCAGGTGACGGTACGACAACGCTTTAGGGGGAGCGTACGTGTGAGGGCGCGGGTTAGTGTTAGCGTACGTGTTAGGATTAGGGGACGGGTGAGGGTCAGGCTTCGGGGAAGGGTTAGGGTTAGGGTTCGGGCTAGGGTTAGGGTTAGGGGACGGGGAGGGTTTAGGGTCCAGTTGAGGGTACGACAACGCTTTAGGGGGAGCGTACGTGTGAGGGCACGGGTTAGTGTTAGCGTACTGGTTAGGATTAGGGGACGGGTGAGGGTCAGGCTTCGGGGAAGTGTTAGGGTTAGGGTTCGGGCTAGGTTTAGGCTTAGGGGACGGGGAGGGTTTAGGGCCCAGTTGAGGGTACGACAACGCTTTAGGGGGAGCGTACGTGTGAGGGCGCGGGTTAGTGTTAGCGTACGGGTTAGGATTAGGGGACGGGTGAGGGTCAGCCTTCGGGGAAGGGTTAGGGTTAGGGTTCGGGCTAGGGTTAGGGTTAGGGGACGGGGAGGGTTTAGGGTCCAGGAGAGGGTACGACAACGTTTTAGGGGGAGCGTACGTGTGAGGGCGCGGGTTAGTGTTAGCGTACGGGTTAGGATTAGAGGACGGGTGAGGGTCAGGCTTCGGGGAAGGGTTAGGGTTAGGGTTCGGGCTAGGGTTAGGGTTAGGGGACGCGGAGGGTTTAGAGTCCAGGTGAGGGTACGACAACGCTTTAGGGGGCATGTACGTGTGAGGGCGCGGGTGAGTGTTATCGTACGGGTTAGGATTAGGGGACGGGTGAGGGTCAGGCTTCGGGGAAGCGTTAGGGTTAGGGTTCGGGCTAGGGTTAGGGTTAGGGGACGGTGAAGGTTTAGGGTCCAGGTGAGGGTAAGACAACGCTTTAGGGGGAGTGTACGTGTGAGGGCGCGGGTTAGTGTTAGTGTACGGGTTAGGATTAGGGGACGGGTGAGGGTCAGGCTTCGGGGAAGGGTTAGGGTTAGGGTTCGGGCTAGGGTTAGGGTTAGGGGATGGGGAGGGTTTAGGGTCCAGGTGAGGGTACGACAACGCTTTAGGGGGAGCGTACGTGTGAGGGCGCGGGTTAGTGTTAGCGTACGTGTTAGGAAGAGGGGACGGGTGAGGGTCAGGCTTCGGGGAAGGGTTAGGGTTAGGGTTCGGGCTAGGGTTAGGGTTAGGGGACGGGGAGGGTTTAGGGTCCAGGTGAGGGTACGACAACGCTTTAGGGGGAGCGTACGTGTGAGGGCGTGGGTTAGTGTTAGCGTACGGGTTAGGATTAGGGGACGGGTGAGGGTCAGGCTTCGGGGAAGGGTTAGGGTTAGGGTTCGGGCTAGGGTTAGGGTTAGGGGATGGGGAGGGTTTCGGGTCCAGGTGAGGGTACGACAACGCTTTAGGGGGAGCGTACGTGTGAGGGCGCGGGTTAGTGTTAGCGTACGGGTTAGGATTAGGGGACGGGTGAGGGTCAGGCTTCGGGGAAGGGTTAGGGTTAGGGTTCGGGCTAGGTTTAGGGTTAGGGCACGGGGAGGGTTTAGGGTCCAGGTGAGGGTACGACAACGCTTTAGGGGGAGCGTACGTGTGAGGGCGCGGGTTAGTGTTAGCGTACGGGTTAGGATTAGGGGACGGGTGAGGGTCAGCCTTCGGGGAAGGGTTAGGGTTAGGGTTCGGGCTAGGGTTAGGGTTAGGGGACGGGGAGGGTTTACGGTCCAATTGAGGGTACGACAACGCTTTAGGTGGAGCGTACGTGTGAGGGCGCGGGTTAGTGTTAGCGTACGGTTTAGGATTAGAGGACGGGTGAGGGTCAGGCTTCGGGGAAGGGTTAATGTTAGGGTTCGGGCTAGGGTTAGGGTTTGGGGATGGGGACGGTTTAGGGTCCAGGTGAGGGTACGACAACCCTTTAGGGGGAGGGTACGTGTGAGGGCGCGGGTTAGTGTTAGCGTACGGGTTAGGATTAGGGGACGGGTGAGGGTCAGGCTTCGGGGAAGGGTTAGGGTTAGGGTTCGGGCTAGGGTTAGGGTTAGGGGACGGGGACGGTTTAGGGTCCAGGTGAGGGTACGACAACACTTTAGGGGGAGCGTACGTGTGAGGGCGCGGGTTAGTGTTAGCGTACGGGTTAGGATTAGGGGACGGGTGGGGTCAGGCTTCGGGGAAGGGTTAGGGTTAGGGTTCGGGCTAGGGTTAGGGTTAGGGGACGGGGACAGTTTAGGGTCCAGGTGAGGGTACGACAACGCTTTAGGGGGAGAATACTTGTGAGGGCGCGGGTTAGTGTTAGCGTACGGGTTAGGATTAGGGGACGGGTGAGGGTCAGGCTTGGGGAAGTGTTAGGGTTAGGGTTCGGGCTAGGGTTAGGGTTAGGGGACGGGGACGGTTTAGGGTCCAGGTGAGGGTATGACAACACTTTAGGGGGAGCGTACGTGTGAGGGCGCAGGTAAGTGTTAGCGTACGGATTAGGATTAGGGGACGGGTGAGGGTCAGGCTTCGGGGAAGGGTTAGGGTTAGGGTTCGGGCTAGGGTTAGGGTTAGGGGACGGGGAGGGTTTAGGGTCTAGGTGAGGGTACGACAACGCTTAAGGGGGAGCGTACGTGTGAGGGCGTGGGTTAGTGTTAGCGTACGGGTTAGGATTAGGGGACGGGTGAGGGTCAGGCTTTGGGGAAGGGTTAGGGTTAGGGTTCGGGCTAGGGTTAGGGTTAGGGGACGGGGACGGTTTAGGGTCCAGGTGAGGGTACGACAACGCTTTAGGGGGAGCGTACGTGTGAGGGCGCGGGTTAGTGTTAGCGTACGGGTTAGGATTAGGGGACGGGTGAGGGTCAGGCTTCGGGGAAGGTTTAGGGTTATGGTTCGGGCTAGGGTTAGGGTTAGGGGACGGGGACGGTTTAGAGTCCATGTGAGGGTACGACAACGCTTTAAGGGAGCGTACGTGTGAGGGCGCGGGTTAGTGTTAGCGTACGAGTTAGGATTAGGGTACGGGTGAGGGTCAGGCTTCGGGGAAGGGTTAGGATTAGGGTTCGGGCTAGGGTTAGGTTTAGGGGACGGGGACAGTTTAGGGTCCAGGTGAGGGTACGACAACGCTTTAGGGGGAGCGTACGTGTGAGGGCGCGGGTGAGTGTTAGCGTACGGGTTAGGATTAGGGGACGGGTGAGGGTCAGGCTTCGGGGAAGGGTTAGGGTTAGGGTTCGGGCTAGGGTTAGGGTTAGGGGACGGCGAGGGTTTAGGGTCCAGGTGAGGGTACGACAACGCTTTAGGGGGAGCGTACGTGTGATGGCGCGGGTTAGTGTTAGCGTTCGGGTTAGGATTAGGGGACGGGTGAGGGTCAGGCTTCGGGGAAGGGTTAGGGTTAGGGTTCGGGCTAGGGTTAGGGTTAGGGGATGGGGACGGTTTGGGGTCCAGGTGATGGTACGACAACGCTTTAGGGGGAGCGTACGTGTGAGGGCGCGGGTTAGTGTTAGCATACGGGTTAGGATTAGGGGACGGGTGAGGGTCAGGCTTCGGGGAAGGGTTAGGGTTAGGGTTCGGGCTAGGTTTAGGGTTAGGGGACGGGGACGGTTTAGGGTCCAGGTGAGGGTACGACAATGCTTTAGGGAGAGCGTACGTGTGAGGGCGCAGGTTAGTGTTAGCGTACGGGTTAGGATTAGGGGACGGGTGAGGGTCAGGCTTCGGGGAAGGGTTAGGGTTAGGGTTCGGGCTAGGGTTAGGGTTAGGGGACGGGGAGGGTTTAGGGTCCAGGTGAGGGTACGACAACACTTTAGGGGGAGCGTACGTGTGAGGGCGTGGGTTAGTGTTAGCGTACGGGTTAGGATTAGGGGACGGGTGAGGGTCAGGCTTCGGGGAAGGGTTAGGGTTAGGGTTCGGGCTAGGGTTAGGGTTAGGGGATGGGGAGGGTTTCGGGTCCAGGTGAGGGTACGACAACGCTTTAGGGGGAGCGTACGTGTGAGGGCGCGGGTTAGTGTTAGCGTACGGGTTAGGATTAGGGGACGGGTGAGGGTCAGGCTTCGGGGAAGTGTTAGGGTTAGGGTTCGGGCTACGGTTAGGGTTAGGGCACGGGGAGGGTTTAGGGTCCAGGTGAGGGTACGACAAGCGTTTAGGGGCAGCGTACATGTGAGGGCGCGGGTTAGTGTTATCGTACGGGTTAGGATTAGGGGACGGGTGAGGGTCAGGCTTCGGGGAAGGGTTAGGGTTAGGGTTCGGGCTAGGGTTAGGGTTAGGGGACGGGGACGGTTTAGGGTCCAGGTGAGGGTACGACAACGCTTTAGGGGGAGCGTACGTGTGAGGGCGCGGGTTAGTGTTATCGTACGATTAGGATTAGGGTACGGGTGAGGGTCAGGCTTCGGGGAAGGGTTAGGGTTAGGGTTCGGGCTAGGGTTAGGGTTAGGGGACGGGGAGGGTATAGGGTCCAGGTGAGGGTACGACAACGCTTTAGGGGGAGCGTACGTGTGAGGGCGCGGGTGAGTGTTAGCATACGGGTTAGGATTAGGAAACGTGTGAGGGTCAGGCTTCGGGGAAGGGTTAGGGTTAGGGTTCGGGCTAGGGTTAGGGTTAGGGGACGGCGAGTGTTTAGGGTCCAGGTGAGGGTACGACAACGCTTTAGGGCGAGCGTACGTGTGAGGGTGCGGGTTAGTGTTAGTGTTCGGGTTAGGATTAGGGGACGGGTGAGTGTCAGGCTTCGGGGAAGGGTTAGGGTTAGGGTTCGGGCTAGGGTTAGGGTTAGGGGATGGGGACGGTTTAGGGTCCAGGTGAGGGTAAGACAACGCTTTAGGGGGAGCGTACGTGTGAGGGCGCGGGTTAGTGTTAGTATACGGGTTAGGATTAGGGGACGGGTGAGGATCAGGCTTCGGGGAAGTTTAGGGTTAGTGTTCGGGCTATAGTTAGGGTTAGGGGAAGGGGACGGTTTAGGGTCCAGGAGAGGGTACGACAACGCTTTAGGGGGAGCGTACGTGTGAGGGCGCGGGTTTGTGTTAGCGTACGGGTTAGGATTAGGGGACGGGTGAGGGTCAGGTTTCGGGGAAGTGTTAGGGTTAGGGTTCGGGCTAGGGTTAGGGTTAGGGGACGGGGATGGTTTAGGGTCCAGGTGAGGGTACGACAACGCTTTAGGGGGAGCGTACGTGTGAGGGCGTGGGTTAGTGTTAGCGTACGCGTTAGGATTAGGGGACGGGTGAGGGTCAGGCTTCGGGGAAGGGTTAGGGTTAGGGTTCGGGCTAGGGTTAGGGTTAGCGGACGGGGAGGGTTTAGGGTCCAGTTGAGGGTACGACAACGCTTTAGGGGGAGCGTACGTGTGAGGGCACGGGTTAGTGTTAGCGTACGGGTTAGGATTAGGGGACGGGTGAGGGTCAGGTTTCGGGGAAGTGTTAGGGTTAGGGTTCGGGCTAGGGTTAGGGTTAGGGGACGGGGATGGTTTAGGGTCCAGGTGAGGGTACGACAACGCTTTAGGGGGAGCGTACGTGTGAGGGCGCGGGTTAGTGTTAGCGTACGGGTTAGGATTAGGAGACGGGTGAGGGTCAGGCTTCGGGGAAGGGTTAGGGTTAGGGTTCGGGCTAGGGTTAGGGTTAGGGGACGGGGAGGGTTTAGGGTCCAGTTGAGGGTACGACAACGCTTTAGGGGGAGCGTACGTGTGAGGGCACGGGTTAGTGTTAGCGTACTGGTTAGGATTAGGGGACGGGTGAGGGTCAGGCTTCGGGGAACTGTTAGGGTTAAGGTTCGGGCTAGGGTAAGGGTTAGGGGACGGGGAGGGTTTAGGGTCCAGGTGAGGGTACGACAACGCTTTAGGGGGAGGGTACCTGTGAGAGCGCGGGTTAGTGTTAGCGTACGGGTTAGGATTAGGGGACGGGTGAGGGTCAGGCTTCGGGGAAGGGTTAGGGTTAGGGTTCGGGCTAGGGTTAGGGTTAGGGGACGGGGAGGGTTTAGGGCCCAGGAGAGGGTACGACAACGTTTTAGGGGGAGCGTACGTGTGAGGGCGCGGGTTAGTGTTAGCGTACGGGTTAGGATTAGAGGACGGTTGAGGGTCAGGCTTCGGGGAAGAGTTAGGGTTAGGGTTCGGGCTAGGGTTAGGGTTAGGGGACGGGGAGGGTTTAGGGTCCAGGTGAGGGTACGACAACGCTTTAGGGGGCGTGTACGTGTGAGGGCGCGGGTGAGTGTTATCGTACGGGTTAGGATTAGGGGACGGGTGAGGGTCAGGCTTCGGGGAAGGGTTAGGGTTGGGGTTCGGGCTAGGGTTAGTGTTAGGGGACGGTGAGGGTTTAGGGTCCAGGTGAGGGTAAGACAACGCTTTAGGGGGAGTGTACGTGTGAGGGCGCTGGTTAGTGTTAGCGTATGGGTTAGGATTAGGGGACGGGTGAGGGTCAGGCTTCGGGGAAGGGTTAGGGTTCGGGCTAGGGTTAGGGTTAGGGGATGGGGAGGGTTTAGGGTCCAGGTGAGGGTACGACAACGCTTTAGGGGGAGCGTACGTGTGAGGGCGCGGGTTAGTGTTAGCGTACGTGTTAGGAAGAGGGGACGGGTGAGGGTCAGGCTTCGGGGAAGGGTTAGAGTTAGGGTTCGGGCTAGGGTTAGGGTTAGGGGACGGGGAGGGTTTAGGGTCCAGGTGAGGGTACGACAACGCTTTAGGGGGAGCGTACGTGTGAGGGCGTGGGTTAGTGTTAGCGTACGGTTTAGGATTAGGGGACGGGTGAGGGTCAGGCTTCGGGGAATGGTTAGGGTTAGGGTTCGGGCTAGGGTTAGGGTTTGGGGATGGGGACGGTTTAGGGTCCAGGTGAGGGTACGACAACCCTTTAGGGGGAGCGTACGTGTGAGGGCGCGTGTTAGTGTTAGCGTACGGGTTAGGATTAGGGGACGGGTGAGGGTCAGGCTTTGGGGAAGGGTTAGGGTTAGGGTTCGGGCTAGGGTTAGGGTTAGGGGACGGGGAGGGTTTAGGGTCTAGGTGAGGGTACGACAACGCTTAAGGGGGAGCGTACGTGTGAGGGCGTGGGTTAGTGTTCGCGTACGGGTTAGGATTAGGGGACGGGTGAGGGTCAGGCTTTGGGGAAGGGTTAGGGTTAGGGTTCGGGCTAGGGTTAGGGTTGGGGACGGGGACGGTTTAGGGTCCAGGTGAGGGTACGACAACGCTTTAGGGGGAGCGTACGTGTGAGGGCGCGGGTTAGTGTTAGCGTACGGGTTAGGATTAGGGGACGGGTGAGGGTCAGGCTTCGGGGAAGGGTTAGGGTTAGGGTTCGGGCTAGGGTTAGGGTTAGGGGACGGGGACGGTTTAGGGTCCAGGTGAGGGTACGACAACGCTTTAAGGGAGCGTACGTGTGAGGGCGCGGGTTAGTGTTAGCGTACGAGTTAGGATTAGGGTACGGGTGAGGGTCAGGCTTCGGGGAAGTGTTAGGGTTACGGTTTGGGCTAGGGTTAGGTTTAGGGGACGGGGACAGTTTAGGGTCCAGGTGAGGGTACGACAACGCTTTAGGGGGAGCGTACGTGTGAGGGCGCGGGTGAGTGTTAGCGTACGGGTTAGGATTAGGGGACAGGTGAGGGTCAGGCTTCGGGGAAGGGTTAGGGTTAGGGTTCGGGCTAGGGTTAGGGTTAGGGGACGGCGAGGGTTTAGGGTCCAGGAGAGGGTAAGACAACGCTTTAGGGGGAGCGTACGTGTGAGGGCGCGGGTTAGTGTTAGCGTTCGGGTTAGGATTAGGGGACGGGTGAGGGTCAGACTTCGGGGAAGGGTTAGGGTTAGGGTTCGGGCTAGGGTTAGGGTTAGGGGATGGGGACGGTTTGGGGTCCAGGTGATGGTACAACAACGCTTTAGGGGGAGCGTACGTGTGAGGGCGCGGGTTAGTGTTAGCATACGGGTTAGGATTAGGGGACGGGTGAGGGTCAGGCTTCGGGGAAGGGTTAGGGTTAGGGTTCGGGCTAGGTTTAGGGTTAGGGGAAGGGGACGGTTTAGCGTCCAGGTGAGGGTACGACAATGCTTTAGGGGGAGCGTACGTGTGAGGGCGCAGGTTAGTGTTAGCGTACGGGTTAGGATTAGGGGACGGGTGAGGGTCAGGCTTCGGGGAAGGGTTAGGGTTAGGGTTCGGGCTAGGGTTAGGGTTAGGGGACGGGGAGGGTTTAGGGTCCAGGTGAGGGTACGACAACGCTTTAGGGGGAGCGTACGTGTGAGGGCGTGGGTTAGTGTTAGCGTACGGGTTAGGATTAGGGGACGGGTGAGGGTCAGGCTTCGGGGAAGGGTTAGGGTTAGGGTTCGGGCTAGGGTTAGGGTTAGGGGATGGGGAGGGTTTCGGGTCCAGGTGAGGGTACGACAACGCTTTAGGGGGAGCGTACGTGTGAGGGCGCGGGTTAGTGTTAGCGTACGGGTTAGGATTAGGGGACGGGTGAGGGTCAGGCTTCGGGGAAGGGTTAGGGTTAGGGTGCGGGCTAGGGTTAGGGTTAGGGCACGGGGAGGGTTTAGGGTCCAGGTGAGGGTACGACAACGCTTTAGGGGGAGCGTACGTGTGAGGGCACGGGTTAGTGTTAGCGTACGGGTTAGGATTAGGGGACGGGTGAGGGTCAGCCTTCGGGGAAGGGTTAGGGTTAGGGTTCAGGCTAGGGTAAGGGTTAGGGGACGGGGAGGGTTTAGGGTCCAAGTGAGGGTACGAAAACGCTTTAGGTGGAGCGTACGTGTGAGGGCGCGGGTTAGTGTTAGCGTACGGTTTAGGATTACGGGACGGGTGAGGGTCAGGCTTCGGGGAAGGGTTAGGGTTAGGGTTCGGGCTAGGGTTAGGGTTTGGGGATAGGGACGGTTTAGGGTCCAGGTGAGGGTACGACAACCCTTTAGGGGGAGCGTACGTGTGAGGGCGCGGGTTAGTGTTAGCGTACGGGTTAGGATTAGGGGATGGGTGAGGGTCAGGCTTCGGGGAAGGGTTAGGGTTAGGGTTCGGCCTAGGGTTAGGGTTAGGGGACGGGGACGGTTTAGGGTCCAGGTGAGGGTACGACAACACTTTAGGGGGAGCGTACGTGTGAGGGCGCGGGTTAGTGTTAGCGTACGGGTTAGGATTAGGGGAAGGGTGGGGTCAGGCTTCGGGGAAGGGTTAGGGTTAGGGTTCGGGCTAGGGTTAGGGTTAGGGGACGGGGACAGTTTAGGGTCCAGGTGAGGGTACGACAACGCTTTAGGGGGAGCGTACTTGTGAGGGCGCGGGTTAGTGTTAGCGTACGGGTTAGGATTAGGGTACGGGAGAGGGTCAGGCTTGGGGAAGTGTTAGGATTAGGGTTCGGGCTAGGGTTAGGGTTAGGGGACGGGGAGGGTTTAGGGTCCAGGTGAGGGTATGACAACACTTTAGGGGGAGAGTACGTGTGAGGGCGCAGGTTATTGTTAGCGTACGGGTTAGGATTAGGGGACGGGTGAGGGTCAGGCTTCGGGGAAGGGTTAGGGTTAGGGTTCGGGCTAGGGTTAGGGTTAGGGGACGGGGACGGTTTAGGGTCCAGGTGAGGGTACGACAACACTTTAGGGGGAGCGTACGTGTGAGGGCGCGGGTTAGTGTTAGCGTACGGGTTAGGATTAGGGGACGGGTGGGGTCAGGCTTCGGGGAAGGGTTAGGGTTAGGGTTCGGGCTAGGGTTAGGGTTAGGGGACGGGGACAGTTTAGGGTCCAGGTGAGGGTACGACAACGCTTTAGGGGGAGCGTACTTGTGAGGGCGCGGGTTAGTGTTAGCGTACGGGTTAGGATTAGGGGACGGGTGAGGGTCAGGCTTGGGGAAGTGTTCGGGTTAGGGTTCGGGCTAGGGTTAGGGTTAGGGGACGGGGAGGGTTTAGGGTCTAGCTGAGGGTACGACAACGCTTAAGGGGGAGCGTACGTGTGAGGGCGTGGGTTAGTGTTCGCGTACGGGTTAGGATTAGGGGACGGGTGAGGGTCAGGCTTTGGGGAAGGGTTAGGGTTAGGGTTCGGGCTAGGGTTAGGGTTAGGGGACGGGGATGGTTTAGGGTCCAGGTGAGGGTACGACAACGCTTTAGGGGGAGCGTACGTGTGAGGGCGCGGGTTAGTGTTAGCGTACGGGTTAGGATTAGGGGACGGGTGAGGGTCAGGCTTCGCGGAATGGTTAGGGTTAGGGTTCGGGCTAGGGTTAGGGTAAGGGGACGGGGAGGGTTTAGGGTCCAGGTGAGGGTACGACAACGCTTTAGGGGGAGCGTACGTGTGAGGACGTGGGATAGTGTTAGCGTACGGGTTAGGATTAGGGGACGGGTGAGGGTCAGGCTTCTGGGAAGTGTTAGGTTTAGGGTTCGGGCTAGGGTGAGGGTTAGGGGACGGGGACGGTTGAGGGTCCAGGTGAGGGTACGACAACGCTTTAGGGGGAGCGTACGTGTGAGGGCGCGGGTTAGTGTTAGCGTACGGGTTAGGATTAGGGGACGGGTGAGGGTCAGGCTTCGGGGAAGGGTTAGGGTTAGGGTTCGGGCTAGGGTTAGGGTTAGGGGACGGGGACGGTTTAGGGTCCAGGTGAGGGTACGACAACGCTTCAAGGGAGCGTACGTGTGAGGGCGCGGGTTAGTGTTAGCGTACGAGTTAGGATTAGGGTACGGGTGAGGGTCAGGCTTCGGGGAAGGGTTAGGGTTAGGGTTCGGGCTAGGGTTAGGTTTAGGGGACGGGGACAGTTTAGGGTCCAGGTGAGGGTACGACAACGCTTTAGGGGGAGCGTACGTGTGAGGGCGCGGGTGAGTGTTAGCGTACGGGTTAGGATTAGGGGACGGGTGAGGGTCAGGCTTCGGGGAAGGGTTAGGGTTAGGGTTCGGGCTAGGGTTAGGGTTAGGGGATGGCGAGGGTTTAGGGTCCAGGTGAGGGTAAGACAACGCTTTAGGGGGAGCGTACGTGTGAGGGCGCGGGTTAGTGTTAGCGTTCGGGTTAGGATTAGGGGACGGGTGAGGGTCAGGCTTTGGGCAAGGGTTAGGGTTAGGGTTCGGGCTAGGGTTAGGGTTAGGGGATGGGGACGGTTTGGGGTCCAGGTGATGGTACGACAACGCTTTAGGGGGAGCGTACGTGTAAGGGCGCGGGTTAGTGTTAGCATACGGGTTAGGATTAGGGGACGGGTGAGTGTCAGGCTTCAGGGAAGGGTTAGGGTTAGGGTTCGGGCTAGGTTTAGAGTTAGGGGAAGGGGACGGTTTAGGGTCCAGGTGAGGGTACGACAATGCTTTAGGGGGAGCGTACGTGTGAGGGCGCAGGTTAGTGTTAGCGTACGGGTTAGGATTAGGGGACGGGTGAGGGTCAGGCTTCGGGGAAGGGTTAGGGTTAGGGTTCGGGCTAGGGTTAGGGTTAGGGGACGGGGAGGGTTTAGGGTCCAGGTGAGGGTACGACAACGCTTTAGGGGGAGCGTACGTGTGAGGGCGTGGGTTAGTGTTAGCGTACAGGTTAGGATTATGGGACGGGTGAGGGTCAGGCTTCGGGGAAGGGTTAGGGTTAGGGTTCGGGCTAGGGTTAGGGTTAGGGGATGGGGAGGGTTTCGGGTCCAGGTGAGGGTACGACAACGCTTTAGGGGGAGCGTACGTGTGAGGGCGCGGGTTAGTGTTAGCGTACGGGTTAGGATTAGGGGACGGGTGAGGGTCAGGCTTCGGGGAAGGGTTAGGGTTAGGGTTCGGGCTAGGGTTAGGGTTAGGGCACGGGGAGGGTTTAGGGTCCAGGTGAGGGTACGACAACGCTTTAGTGGGAGCGTACGTGTGAGGGCGCGGGTGAGTGTTAGCGTACGGGTTAGGATTAGGGGACGGGTGAGTGTCAGCCTTCGGGGAAGGGTTAGGGTTAGGGTTCGGGCTAGGGTTAGGGTTACGGGACGGGGAGGGTTTAGGGTCCAAGTGAGGGTACGACAACGCTTTAGGTGGAGCGTACGTGTGAGGGCGCGGGTTAGTGTTAGCGTTCGGGTTAGGATTAGGGGACGGGTGAGGGTCAGGCTTCGGGGAAGGGTTAGGGTTAGGGTTCGGGCTTGGGTTAGGGTTAGGGGATGGGGACGGTTTAGGGTCCAGGTGAGGGTACGACAACGCTTTAGGGGGAGCGTACGTGTGAGGGCGCGGGTTAGTGTTAGCATACGGGTTAGGATTAGGGGACGGGTGAGGATCAGGCTTCGGGGAAGGTTAGGGTTAGTGTTCGGGCTAGGGTTAGGGTTAGGGGAAGGGGACGGTTTAGGGTCCAGGAGAGGGTACGACAACGCTTTAGGGGGAGCGTACGTGTGAGGGCGCGGTTTTGTGTTAGCGTACGGGTTAGGATTAGGGGACGGGTGAGGGTCAGGTTTCGGGGAAGGGTTAGGGTTAGGGTTCGGGCTAGGGTTAGGGTTAGGGGACGGGGATGGTTTAGGGTCCAGGTGAGGGTACGACAACGCTTTAGGGGGAGCGTACGTGTGAGAGCGCGGGTTAGTGTTAGCGTACGGGTTAGGATTAGGGGACGGGTGAGGGTCAGGCTTCAGGGAAGGGTTAGGGTTAGGGTTCGGGCTAGGGTTAGGGTTAGGGGACGGGGAGGGTTTAGGGTCCAGGAGAGGGCACCACAACGTTTTAGGGGGAGCGTACGTGTGAGGGCGCGGGTTAGTGTTAGCGTACGGGTTAGGATTAGAGGACGGGTGAGGGTCAGGCTTCGGGGAAGGGTTAGGGTTAGGGTTCGGGCTAGGGTTAGGGTTAGGGGACGGGGAGGGTTTAGGGTCCAGGTGAGGGTACGACAACGCTTTAGGGGGAGCGTACGTGTGAGGGCGCGGGTGAGTGTTATCGTACGGGTTAGGATTAGGGGACGGGTGAGGGTCAGGCTTCGGGGAAGTGTTAGGGTTGGGGTTCGGGCTAGGTTTAGGGTTAGGGGACGGGGACGGTTTAGGGTCCAGGTGAGGGTACGACAACACTTTAGGGGGAGCGTACGTGTGAGGGCGCGGGTTAGTGTTAGCGTACGGGTTAGGATTAGGGGACGGGTGGGGTCAGGCTTCGGGGAAGGGTTAGGGTTAGGGTTCGGGCTAGGGTTAGGGTTAGGGGACGGGGACAGTTTAGGGTCCAGGTGAGGGTACGACAACGCTTTAGGGGGAGCGTACTTGTGAGGGCGCGGGTTAGTGTTAGCGTACGGGTTAGGATTAGGGGACGGGTGAGGGTCAGGCTTGGGGAAGTGTTCGGGTTAGGGTTCGGGCTAGGGTTAGGGTTAGGGGACGGGGAGGGTTTAGGGTCTAGCTGAGGGTACGACAACGCTTAAGGGGGAGCGTACGTGTGAGGGCGTGGGTTAGTGTTCGCGTACGGGTTAGGATTAGGGGACGGGTGAGGGTCAGGCTTTGGGGAAGGGTTAGGGTCAGGGTTCGGGCTAGGGTTAGGGTTAGGGGACGGGGACGGTTTAGGGTCCAGGTGAGGGTACGACAACGCTTTAGGGGGAGCGTACGTGTGAGGGCGCGGGTTAGTGTTAGCGTACGGGTTAGGATTAGGGGACGGGTGAGGGTCAGGCTTCGCGGAATGGTTAGGGTTAGGGTTCGGGCTAGGGTTAGGGTTAGGGGACGGGGAGGGTTTAGGGTCCAGGTGAGGGTACGACAACGCTTTAGGGGGAGCGTACGTGTGAGGACGTGGGATAGTGTTAGCGTACGGGTTAGGATTAGGGGACGGGTGAGGGTCAGGCTTCTGGGAAGTGTTAGGTTTAGGGTTCGGGCTAGGGTGAGGGTTAGGGGACGGGGACGGTTGAGGGTCCAGGTGAGGGTACGACAACGCTTTAGGGGGAGCGTACGTGTGAGGGCGCGGGTTAGTGTTAGCGTACGGGTTAGGATTAGGGGACGGGTGAGGGTCAGGCTTCGGGGAAGGGTTAGGGTTAGGGTTCGGGCTAGGGTTAGGGTTAGGGGACGGGGACGGTTTAGGGTCCAGGTGAGGGTACGACAACGCTTCAAGGGAGCGTACGTGTGAGGGCGCGGGTTAGTGTTAGCGTACGAGTTAGGATTAGGGTACGGGTGAGGGTCAGGCTTCGGGGAAGGGTTAGGGTTAGGGTTCGGGCTAGGGTTAGGTTTAGGGGACGGGGACAGTTTAGGGTCCAGGTGAGGGTACGACAACGCTTTAGGGGGAGCGTACGTGTGAGGGCGCGGGTGAGTGTTAGCGTACGGGTTAGGATTAGGGGACGGGTGAGGGTCAGGCTTCGGGGAAGGGTTAGGGTTAGGGTTCGGGCTAGGGTTAGGGTTAGGGGATGGCGAGGGTTTAGGGTCCAGGTGAGGGTAAGACAACGCTTTAGGGGGAGCGTACGTGTGAGGGCGCGGGTTAGTGTTAGCGTTCGGGTTAGGATTAGGGGACGGGTGAGGGTCAGGCTTTGGGCAAGGGTTAGGGTTAGGGTTCGGGCTAGGGTTAGGGTTAGGGGATGGGGACGGTTTGGGGTCCAGGTGATGGTACGACAACGCTTTAGGGGGAGCGTACGTGTAAGGGCGCGGGTTAGTGTTAGCATACGGGTTAGGATTAGGGGACGGGTGAGTGTCAGGCTTCAGGGAAGGGTTAGGGTTAGGGTTCGGGCTAGGTTTAGAGTTAGGGGAAGGGGACGGTTTAGGGTCCAGGTGAGGGTACGACAATGCTTTAGGGGGAGCGTACGTGTGAGGGCGCAGGTTAGTGTTAGCGTACGGGTTAGGATTAGGGGACGGGTGAGGGTCAGGCTTCGGGGAAGGGTTAGGGTTAGGGTTCGGGCTAGGGTTAGGGTTAGGGGACGGGGAGGGTTTAGGGTCCAGGTGAGGGTACGACAACGCTTTAGGGGGAGCGTACGTGTGAGGGCGTGGGTTAGTGTTAGCGTACAGGTTAGGATTATGGGACGGGTGAGGGTCAGGCTTCGGGGAAGGGTTAGGGTTAGGGTTCGGGCTAGGGTTAGGGTTAGGGGATGGGGAGGGTTTCGGGTCCAGGTGAGGGTACGACAAAGCTTTAGGGGGAGCGTACGTGTGAGGGCGCGGGTTAGTGTTAGCGTACGGGTTAGGATTAGGGGACGGGTGAGGGTCAGGCTTCGGGGAAGGGTTAGGGTTAGGGTTCGGGCTAGGGTTAGGGTTAGGGCACGGGGAGGGTTTAGGGTCCAGGTGAGGGTACGACAACGCTTTAGTGGGAGCGTACGTGTGAGGGCGCGGGTGAGTGTTAGCGTACGGGTTAGGATTAGGGGACGGGTGAGTGTCAGCCTTCGGGGAAGGGTTAGGGTTAGGGTTCGGGCTAGGGTTAGGGTTACGGGACGGGGAGGGTTTAGGGTCCAAGTGAGGGTACGACAACGCTTTAGGTGGAGCGTACGTGTGAGGGCGCGGGTTAGTGTTAGCGTTCGGGTTAGGATTAGGGGACGGGTGAGGGTCAGGCTTCGGGGAAGGGTTAGGGTTAGGGTTCGGGCTTGGGTTAGGGTTAGGGGATGGGGACGGTTTAGGGTCCAGGTGAGGGTACGACAACGCTTTAGGGGGAGCGTACGTGTGAGGGCGCGGGTTAGTGTTAGCATACGGGTTAGGATTAGGGGACGGGTGAGGATCAGGCTTCGGGGAAGGTTAGGGTTAGTGTTCGGGCTAGGGTTAGGGTTAGGGGAAGGGGACGGTTTAGGGTCCAGGAGAGGGTACGACAACGCTTTAGGGGGAGCGTACGTGTGAGGGCGCGGTTTTGTGTTAGCGTACGGGTTAGGATTAGGGGACGGGTGAGGGTCAGGTTTCGGGGAAGGGTTAGGGTTAGGGTTCGGGCTAGGGTTAGGGTTAGGGGACGGGGATGGTTTAGGGTCCAGGTGAGGGTACGACAACGCTTTAGGGGGAGCGTACGTGTGAGAGCGCGGGTTAGTGTTAGCGTACGGGTTAGGATTAGGGGACGGGTGAGGGTCAGGCTTCAGGGAAGGGTTAGGGTTAGGGTTCGGGCTAGGGTTAGGGTTAGGGGACGGGGAGGGTTTAGGGTCCAGGAGAGGGCACCACAACGTTTTAGGGGGAGCGTACGTGTGAGGGCGCGGGTTAGTGTTAGCGTACGGGTTAGGATTAGAGGACGGGTGAGGGTCAGGCTTCGGGGAAGGGTTAGGGTTAGGGTTCGGGCTAGGGTTAGGGTTAGGGGACGGGGAGGGTTTAGGGTCCAGGTGAGGGTACGACAACGCTTTAGGGGGAGCGTACGTGTGAGGGCGCGGGTGAGTGTTATCGTACGGGTTAGGATTAGGGGACGGGTGAGGGTCAGGCTTCGGGGAAGTGTTAGGGTTGGGGTTCGGGCTAGGTTTAGGGTTAGGGGACGGTGAGGGTTTAGGGTCCAGGTGAGGGTAAGACAACGCTTTAGGGGGAGCGTACGTGTGAGGGCGCGGGTTAGTGTTAGCGTACGGGTTAGGATTAGGGGACGGGTGAGGGTCAGGCTTCGGGGAAGGGTTAGGGTTAGGGTTCGGGCTAGGGTTAGGGTTAGGGGATGGGGAGGGTTTAGGGTCCAGGTGAGGGTACGACAACGCTTTAGGGGGAGCGTACGTGTGAGGGCGTGGGTTCGTGTTAGCGTACTGGTTAGGATTAGGGGACGTGTGAGGGTCAAGCTTTGGGGAAGTCTTAGGGTTAGGGTTCGGGCTAGGGTTAGGGTTAGGGGACGGGGACGGTTTAGGGTCCAGGTGAGGGTACGACAACACTTTAGGGGGAGCGTACGTGTGAGGGCGCAGGTTAGTGTTAGCGTACGGGTTAGGATTAGGGGACGGGTGAGGGTCAGGCTTCGCGGAATGGTTAGGGTTAGGGTTCGGGCTAGGGTTAGGGTTAGGGGACGGGGAGGGTTTAGGGTCCAGGTGAGGGTACGACAACGCTTTAGGGGGAGCGTACGTGTGAGGACGTGGGATAGTGTTAGCGTACGGGTTAGGATTAGGGGACGGGTGAGGGTCAGGCTTCTGGGAAGTGTTAGGGTTAGGGTTCGGGCTAGGGTTAGGGTTAGGGGACGGGGACGGTTGAGGGTCCAGGTGAGGGTACGACAACGCTTTAGGGGGAGCGTACGTGTGAGGGCGCGGGTGAGTGTTAGCGTACGGGTTAGGATTAGGGGACGGGTGAGGGTCAGGCTTCGGGGAAGGGTTAGGGTTAGGGTTCGGGCTAGGGTTAGGGTTAGGGGACGGGGAGGGTTTAGGGTCTAGGTGAGGGTACGACAACGCTTAAGGGGGAGCGTACGTGTGAGGGCGTGGGTTAGTGTTCGCGTACGGGTTAGGATTAGGGGACGGGTGAGGGTCAGGCTTTGGGGAAGGGTTAGGGTTAGGGTTCGGGCTAGGGTTAGGGTTAGGGGACGGGGACGGTTTAGGGTCCAGGTGAGGGTATGACAACGCTTTAGGGGGAGCGTACGTGTGAGGGCGCGGGTTAGTGTTAGCGTACGGGTTAGGATTAGGGGACGGGTGAGGGTCAGGCTTCGGGGAAGGGTTAGGGTTAGGGTTCGGGCTAGGGTTAGGTTTAGGGGACGGGGACAGTTTAGGGTCCAGGTGAGGGTACGACAACGCTTTAGGGGGAGCGTACGTGTGAGGGCGCGGGTGAGTGTTAGCGTACGGGTTAGGATTAGGGGACGGGTGAGGGTCAGGCTTCGGGGAAGGGTTAGGGTTAGGGTTCGGGCTAGGGTTAGGGTTAGGGGACGGCGAGGGTTTAGGGTCCAGGTGAGGGTAAGACAACGCTTTAGGGGGAGCGTACGTGTGAGGGCGCGGGTTAGTGTTAGCGTTCGGGTTAGGATTAGGGGACGGGTGAGGGTCAGGCTTCGGGGAAGGGTTAGGGTTAGGGTTCGGGCTTGGGTTAGGGTTAGGGGATGGGGACGGTTTAGAGTCCAGGTGAGGGTATGACAACGCTTTAGGGGGAGCGTACGTGTGAGGGCGCGGGTTAGTGTTAGCATACGGGTTAGGATTAGGGGACGGGTGAGGATCAGGCTTCGGGGAAGGGTTAGGGTTAGTGTTCGGGCTAGGGTTAGGGTTAGGGGAAGGGGACGGTTTAGGGTCCAGGAGAGGGTACGACAACGCTTTAGGGGGAGCGTACGTGTGAGGGCGCGGTTTTGTGTTAGCGTACGGGTTAGGATTAGGGGACGGGTGAGGGTCAGGTTTCGGGGAAGGGTTAGGGTTAGGGTTCGGGCTAGGGTTAGGGTTAGGGGACGGGGAGGGTTTAGGGTCCAGGTGAGGGTACGACAACGCTTTAGGGGGAGCGTACGTGTGAGGGCGCGGGTGAGTGTTATCGTACGGGTTAGGATTAGGGGACTGGTGAGGGTCAGGCTTCGGGGAAGTGTTAGGGTTGGGGTTCGGGCTAGGGTTAGGGTTAGGGGACGGTGAGGGTTTAGGGTCCAGGTGAGGGTAAGACAACGCTTTAGGGGGAGCGTACGTGTGAGGGCGCGGGTTAGTGTTAGCGTACGGGTTAGGATTAGGGGACGGGTGAGGGTCAGGCTTCGGGGAAGGGTTAGGGTTAGGGTTCGGGCTAGGGTTAGGGTTAGGGGATGGGGAGGGTTTAGGGTCCAGGTGAGGGTACGACAACGCTTTAGGGGGAGCGTACGTGTGAGGGTGCGGGTTCTTGTTAGCGTACTGGTTAGGATTAGGGGACGGGTGAGGGTCAAGCTTTGGGGAAGTGTTAGGGTTAGGGTTCGGGCTAGGGTTAGGGTTAGGGGACGGGGACGGTTTAGGGTCCAGGTGAGGGTACGACAACACTTTAGGGGGAGCGTACGTGTGAGGGCGCAGGTTAGTGTTAGCGTACGGGTTAGGATTAGGGGACGGGTGAGGGTCAGGCTTCGCGGAATGGTTAGGGTTAGGGTTCGGGCTAGGGTTAGGGTTAGGGGACGGGGAGGGATTAGGGTCCAGGTGAGGGTACGACAACGCTTTAGGGGGAGCGTACGTGTGAGGACGTGGGATAGTGTTAGCGTACGGGTTAGGATTAGGGGACGGGTGAGGGTCAGGCTTCTGGGAAGTGTTAGGGTTAGGGTTCGGGCTAGGGTTAGGGTTAGGGGACGGGGACGGTTGAGGGTCCAGGTGAGGGTACGACAACGCTTTAGGGGGAGCGTACGTGTGAGGGCGTGGGTTAGTGTTAGCGTACGGGTTAGGATTCGGGGACGGGTGAGGGTCAGGCTTCGGGGAAGGGTTAGGGTCAGGGTTCGGGCTAGGGATAGGGTTAGGGGACAGGGACGGTTTAGGGTCCAGGTGACGGTACGACAACGCTATAGGGGGAGCGTACGTGTGAGGGCGTGGGTTAGTGTTAGCGTACGGGTTAGGATTAGGGGACGGGTGAGGGTCAGGCTTCGGGGAAGGGTTAGGGTTAGGGTTCGGGCTAGGGTAAGGGTTAGGGCACGGGGAGGGTTTAGGGTCCAGGTGAGGGTACGACAACGCTTTAGGGGGAGCGTACGTGTGAGGGCGCGGGTTAGTGTTAGCGTACGGGTTAGGATTAGGGGATGGGTGAGGGTCAGCCTTCGGGGAAGGGTTAGGTTTAGGGTTCGGGCTAGGGTTAGGGTTAGGGGACGGGGACGGTTTAGGGTCCAGGTGAGGGTACGACAAGGCTTTAGGGCGAGCGTACGTGTGAGGGCGCGGGTTAGTGTTAGCGTACGGGTTAGGATTAGGGGACGGGTGAGGGTCAGGCTTCGGGGAAGGGTTAGGGTTAGGGTTCGGGCTAGGGTTAGGGTTAGGGGACGGGGACGGTTTAGGGTCCAGGTGAGGGTACGACAACACTTTAGGGGGAGCGTACGTGTGAGGGCGCGGGTTAGTGTTAGCGTACGGGTTAGGATTAGGGGACGGGTGAGGGTCAGGCTTCGGGGAAGGGTTAGGGTTAGGGTTCGGGCTAGGGTTAGGGTTAGGGGACGGGGACATTTTAGGGTCCAGGTGAGGGTACGACAACGCTTTAGGGGGAGCGTACGTGTGAGGACGTGGGATAGTGTTAGCGTACGGGTTAGGATTAGGGGACGGGTGAGGGTCAGGCTTCTGGGAAGTTTTAGGGTTAGGGTTCGGGCTAGGGTTAGGGTTAGGGGACGGGGACGGTTGAGGGTCCAGGTGAGGGTACGACAACGCTTTAGGGGGAGCGTACGTGTGAGGGCGCGGGTTAGTGTTAGCGTACGGGTTAGGATTCGGGGACGGGTGCGGGTCAGGCTTCGAGGAAGTGTTAGTGTTAGGGTTCGGGCTAGGGATAGGGTTAGGGGACAGGGACGGTTTAGGGTCCAGGTGACGGTACGACAACGCTATAGGGGGAGCGTACGTGTGAGGGCGCGGGTTAGTGTTAGCGTACGGGTTAGGATTAGGGGACGGCTGAGGGTCAGGCTTCGGTGAAGTGTTAGGGTTAGGGTTCCGGCTAGGGTTAGGGTTAAGGGACGGGGACGGTTTAGGGTCCAGGTGACAGTACGACAACGCTTTAGGGGGAGCATACGTGTGAGGGCGCGGGTTAGTGTTAGCGTACGGGTTAGGATTAGGGGACGGCTGAGGGTCAGGCTTCGGTGAAGTGTTAGGGTTAGGGTTCCGGCTAGGGTTAGGGTTAGGGGACGGGGACGGTTTAGGGTCCAGGTGACGGTACGAGAACGCTTTAGGGAGAGCGTACGTGTGAGGGCGTGGGTTAGTGTTAGCGTACGGGTTAGGATTAGGGGACGGGTGAGGTTCAGGCTTCGGGGAAGGGTTAGGGTTAGAGTTCTGGCTAGGGTTAGGGTTAGGAGACGGGGAGGGTTTAGGGTCCAGGTGAGGGTACGACAACGCTTTAGGGTGAGTGTACGTGTGAGGGCGCGGGTTAGTGTCAGCGTACGGGTTCGGATTAGGGGACGGGTGAGGGTCAGGCTTCGGGGAAGGGTTAGGGTTAGGGTTCGGGCTAGGGTTAGGGTTAGGGGACGGGGTGGGTTTAGGGTCCATGTGAGGGTACGACAACGCTTCAGGGGGAGCGTACGTGTGAGGGCGCAGGTTAGTGTTAGCGTACGGGTTAGGATTAGGGGACGGGTGAGGGTCAGGCTTCGGGGAAGGGTTAGGGTTAGGGTTCGGGCTAGGTTTAGGCTTAGGGGACGGGGAGGGTTTAGGGCCCAGTTGAGGGTACGACAACGCTTTAGGGGGAGCGTACGTGTGAGGGCGCGGGTTAGTGTTAGCGTACGGGTTAGGATTAGGAGACGGGTGAGGGTCAGGCTTCGGGGAAGGGTTAGGGTTAGGGTTCGGGCTAGGGTTAGGGTTAGGGGACGGGTACGGTTTAGGGTCCAGGTGAGGGTACGACAACGCTTTAAGGGAGCGTACGTGTGAGGGCGCGGGTGAGTGTTAGCGTACGAGTTAGGATTAGGGTACGGGTGAGGGTCAGGCTTCGGGGAAGTTTTAGGGTTAGGGTTCGGGCTAGGGTTAGGGTTAGGGGACGTCGAGGGTTTAGGGTCCAGGTGAGGGTAAGACAACGCTTTAGGGGGAGCGTACGTGTGAGGGCGCAGGTTAGTGTTAGCGTACGGGTTAGGATTAGGGGACGGGTGAGGGTCAGGCTTCGGGGAAGGGTTAGGGTTCGGGCTAGGGTTAGGGTTAGGGGACAGGGACGGTTTAGGGTCCAGGTGAGGGTACGACAACGCTTTAGGGGGAGCATACGTGTGAGGGCGCGTGTTAGTGTTAGCGTACGGGTTAGGATTAGGAGACGGGTGAGTGTCAGGCTTCGGGGAAGGGTTAGGGTTAGGGTTCGGGCTAGGGTTAGGGTTAGGGGACGGGGACGGTTTAGGGTCCAGGTGAGGGTACGACAAGCCTTTAGGGGGAGCGTACATGTGAGGGCGCGGGTTAGTGTTATCGTACGGGTTAGGATTAGGGGACGGGTGAGGGTAAGGCTTCGGGGAAGGGTTAGGGTTAGGGTTCGGGCTAGGGTTAGGGTTAGGGGACGGGGACGGTTTAGGGTCCAGGTGAGGGTACGACAACGCTTTAGGGGGAGCGTACATGTGAGGGCGCGCGTTAGTGTTATCGTACGAGTTAGGATTAAGGTACGGGTGAGGGTCAGGCTTCGGGGAAGGGTTAGGGTTAGGGTTCGGGCTAGGGTTAGGGTTAGGGGACGGGGAGGGTATAGGGTCCAGGTGAGGGTACGACAACGCTTTAGGGGGAGCGTACGTGTGAGGGCGCGGGTGAGTGTTAGCGTACGGGTTAGGATTAGGAAACGTGTGAGGGTCAGGCTTCGGGGAAGGGTTAGGGTTAGGGTTCGGGCTAGGGTTAGGGTTAGGGGACGGGGATGGTTTAGGGTCCAGGTGAGGGTACGACAACGCTTTAGGGGGAGCGTACGTGTGAGGGCGCGGGTTAGTGTTAGCGTACGGGTTAGGATTAGGGGACGGGTGAGGGTCAGGCTTCGGGGAAGGGTTAGGTTTAGGGTTCGGGCTAGGGTTAGGGTTAGGGGATGGGGACGGTTTAGGGTCCAGGTGAGGGTACGACAACGCTTTAGGGGGAGCGTACGTGTGAGGGCGCGGGTTAGTGTTAGTATACGGGTTAGAATTAGGGGACGGGTGAGGATCAGGCTTCGGGGAAGTTTAGGGTTAGTGTTCGGGCTATAGTTAGGGTTAGGGGAAGGGGACGGTTTAGGGTTCAGGAGAGGGTACGACAACGCTTTAGGGGGAGCGTACGTGTGAGGGCGCGGGTTAGTGTTAGCGTACGGGTTAGGATTAGGGGACGGGTGAGGGTCAGGCTTCGGGGAAGTGTTAGGGTTGGGGTTCGGGCTAGGGTTAGGGTTAGGGGACGGGGAGGGTTTAGGGTCCAGGTGAGGGTACGACAACGCTTTAGGGGGAGCGTACGTGTGAGGGCGTGGGTTAGTGTTAGCGTACGGGTTAGGATTAGGGGACGGGTGAGGGTCAGGCTTCGGGGAAGGGTTAGGGTTAGGGTTCGGGCTAGGGTTAGGGTTAGGGGATGGGGAGGGTTTCGGGTCCAGGTGAGGGTACGACAACGCTTTAGGGGGAGCGTACGTGTGAGGGCGCGGGTTAGTGTTAGCGTACGGGTTAGGATTAGGGGACGGGTGAGGGTCAGGCTTCGGGGAAGGGTTAGGGTTAGGGTTCGGGCTAGGTTTAGGGTTAGGGCACGGGGAGGGTTTAGGGTCCAGGTGAGGGTACGACAACGCTTTAGGGGGAGCGTACGTGTGAGGGCGCGGGTTAGTGTTAGCGTACGGGTTAGGATTAGGGGACGGGTGAGGGTCAGCCTTCGGGGAAGGGTTAGGGTTAGGGTTCGGGCTAGGGTTAGGGTTAGGGGACGGGGAGGGTTTAGGGTCCAAGTGAGGGTACGACAACGCTTTAGGGGGAGCGTACGTGTGAGGGCGCGGGTTAGTGTTAGCGTACGATTTAGGATTAGGGGACGGGTGAGGGTCAGGCTTCGGGGAAGGGTTAGGGTTAGGGTTCGGGCTAGGGTTAGGGTTTGGGGATGGGGACGGTTTAGGGTCCAGGTGAGGGTACGACAACCCTTTAGGGGGAGCGTACGTGTGAGGGCGCGGGTTAGTGTAGGGTACGGGTTAGGATTAGGGGACGGGTGAGGGTCAGGCTTCGGGGAAGGGTTAGGGTTAGGGTTCGGGCTAGGGTTAGGGTTAGGGGACGGGGACGGTTTAGGGTCCAGGTGAGGGTACGACAACACTTTAGGGGGAGCGTACGTGTGAGGGCGCGGGTTAGTGTTAGCGTACGGGTTAGGATTAGGGGACGGGTGGGGTCAGGCTTCGGGGAAGGGTTAGGGTTAGGGTTCGGGCTAGGGTTAAGGTTAGGGGACGCGGACAGTTTAGGGTCCAGGTGAGGGTACGACAACGCTTTAGGGGGAGCGTACTTGTGAGGGCGCGGGTTAGTGTTAGCGTACGGGTTAGGATTAGGGGACGGGTGAGGGTCAGGCTTGGGGAAGTGTTCGGGTTAGGGTTCGGGCTAGGGTTAGGGTTAGGGGACGGGGACGGTTTAGGGTCCAGGTGAGGGTATGACAACACTTTAGGGGGAGCGTACGTGTGAGGGCGCAGGTTAGTGTTAGCGTACGGATTAGGATTAGGGGACGGGTGAGGGTCAGGCTTCGGGGAAGGGTTAGGGTTAGGGTTCGGGCTAGGGTTAGGGTTAGGGGACGGGGACGGTTTAGGGTCTAGGTGAGGGTACGACAACGCTTAAGGGGGAGCGTACGTGTGAGGGCGTGGGTTAGTGTTCGCGTACGGGTTAGGATTAGGGGACGGGTGAGGGTCAGGCTTTGGGGAAGGGTTAGGGTTAGGGTTCGGGCTATGGTTAGGGTTAGGGGATGGGGACGGTTTAGGGTCCAGGTGAGGGTACGACAACGCTTTAGGGGGAGCGTACGTGTGAGGGCGCGGGTTAGTGTTAGCGTACGGGTTAGGATTAGGGGACGGGTGAGGGTCAGGCTTCGGGGAAGGTTTAGGGTTAGGGTTCGGGCTAGGGTTAGGGTTAGGGGACGGGGACGGTTTAGAGTCCAGGTGAGGGTACGACAACGCTTTAAGGGAGCGTACGTGTGAGGGTGCGGGTTAGTGTTAGCGTACGAGTTAGGATTAGGGTACGGGTGAGGGTCAGGCTTCGGGGAAGGGTTAGGGTTAGGGTTCGGGCTAGGGTTAGGTTTAGGGGACGGGGACAGTTTAGGGTCCAGGTGAGGGTACGACAACGCTTTAGGGGGAGCGTACGTGTGAGGGCGCGGGTGAGTGTTAGCGTACGGGTTAGGATTAGGGGACGGGTGAGGGTCAGGCTTCGGGGAAGGGTTAGGGTTAGGGTTCGGGCTAGGGTTAGGGATAGGGGAAGGCGAGGGTTTAGGGTCCAGGTGAGGGTAAGACAACGCTTTAGGGGGAGCGTACGTGTGATGGCGCGGGTTAGTGTTAGCGTTCGGGTTAGGATTAGGGGACGGGTGAGGGTCAGGCTTCGGGGAAGGGTTAGGGTTAGGGTTCGGGCTAGGGTTAGGGTTAGGGGATGGGGACGGTTTGGGGTCCAGGTGATGGTACGACAACGCTTTAGGGGGAGCGTACGTGTGAGGGCGCGGGTTAGTGTTAGCATACGGGTTAGGATTAGGGGACGGGTGAGGGTCAGGCTTCGGGGAAGGGTTAGGGTTAGGGTTTGGGCTAGTTTAGGCTTAGGGGACGGGGACGGTTTAGGGTCCAGGTGAGGGTACGACAATGCTTTAGGGGGAGCGTACGTGTGAGGGCGCAGGTTAGTGTTAGCGTACGGGTTAGGATTAGGGGACGGGTGAGGGAGGCTTCGGGGAAGGGTTAGGGTTAGGGTTCGGGCTAGGGTTAGGGTTAGGGGACGGGGAGGGTTTAGGGTCCAGGTGAGGGTACGACAACGCTTTAGGGGGAGCGTACGTGTGAGGGCGTGGGTTAGTTTTAGCGTACGGGTTAGGATTAGGGGACGGGTGAGGGTCAGCCTTCGGGGAAGGGTTAGGGTTAGGGTTCAGGCTAGGGTTAGGGTTAGGGGACGGGGAGGGTTTAGGGTCCAAGTGAGGGTACGACAACGATTTAGGTGGAGCGTACGTGTGAGGGCGCGGGTTAGTGTTAGCGTACGGTTTAGGATTAGGGGACGGGTGAGGGTCAGGCTTCAGGGAAGTGTTAGGGTTAGGGTTCGGGCTAGGGTTAGGGTTTGGGGATGGGGACGGTTTAGGGTCCAGGTGAGGGTACGACAACGCTTTAGGGGGAGCGTACGTGTGAGGGCGCGGGTTAGTGTTAGCGTACGGGTTAGGATTAGGGGACGGGTGAGGGTAAGGCTTCGGGGAAGGGTTAGGGTTAGGGTTCGGGCTAGGGTTAGGGTTAGGGGACGGGGACGGTTTAGGGTCCAGGTGAGGGTACGACAACACTTTAGGGGGAGCATACGTGTGAGGGCGCGGGTTAGTGTTAGCGTACGGGTTAGGATTAGGGGACGGGTGGGGTCAGGCTTCGGGGAAGGGTTAGGGTTAGGGTTCGGGCTAGGGTTAGGGTTAGGGGACGGGGACAGTTTAAGGTCCAGGTGAGGGTACGACAACACTTTAGGGGGAGCGTACTTGTGAGGGCGCGGGTTAGTGTTAGCGTACGGGTTAGGATTAGGGGACGGGTGAGGGTCAGGCTTGGGGAAGTGTTAGGGTTAGGGTTCGGGCTAGGGTTAGGGTTAGGGGATGGGGACGGTTTAGGGTCCAGGTGAGGGTATGACAACACTTTAGGGGGAGCGTACGTGTGAGGTCGCAGGTTAGTGTTAGCGTACGGATTAGGATTAGGGGACGGGTGAGGGTCAGGCTTCGGGGAAGGGTTAGGGTTAGGGTTCGGGCTAGGGTTAGGGTTAGGGGACGGGGAGGGTTTAGGGTCTAGGTGAGGGTACGACAACGCTTAAGGGGGAGCGTACGTGTGAGGGCGTGGGTTAGTGTTCGCGTACGGGTTAGGATTAGGGGACGGGTGAGGGTCAGGCTTTGGGGAAGGGTTAGGGTTAGGGTTCGGGCTAGGGTTAGGGTTAGGGGACGGGGACGGTTTAGGGTCCAGGTGAGGGTACGACAACCCTTTAGGGGGAGCGTACGTGTGAGGGCGCGGGTTAGTGTTAGCGTACGGGTTAGGATTAGGGGACGGGTGGGGTCAGGCTTCGGGGAAGGGTTAGGGTTAGGGTTCGGGCTAGGGTTAGGGTTAGGGGACGGGGAGGGTTTAGGGTCCAGGTGAGGGTACGACAACGCTTTAGGGGGAGCGTATGTGTGAGGGCGCGGGTTAGTGTTAGCGTACGGGTTAGGATTAGGGGACGGGTGAGGGTCAGGCTTCGGGGAAGGGTTAGGGTTCGGGCTAGGGTTAGGGTTAGGGGACAGGGACGGTTTAGGGTCCAGGTGAGGGTACGACAACGCTTTAGGGGGAGCGTACGTGTGAGGGCGCGGGTTAGTGTTAGCGTACGTGTTAGGAAGAGGAGACGGGTGAGGGTCAGGCTTCGGGGAAGGGTTAGGGTTAGGGTTCGAGCTAGGGTTAGGGTTAGGGGACGGGGAGGGTTTAGGGTCCAGGTGAGGGTACGACAACGCTTTAGGGGGAGCGTACGTGTGAGGGCGTGGGTTAGTGTTAGCGTACGGGTTAGGATTAGGGGACGGGTGAGGGTCAGGCTTCGGGGAAGGGTTAGGGTTAGGGTTCGGGCTAGGGTTAGGGTTAGGGGACGGCGAGGGTTTAGGGTCCAGCTGAGGGTAAGACAACGCTTTAGGGGGAGCGTACGTGTGAGGGCGCGGGTTAGTGTTAGCGTTCGGGTTAGGATTAGGGGACGGGTGAGGGTCAGGCTTCGGGGAAGGGTTAGGGTTAGGGTTCGGGCTAGGGTTAGGGTTAGGGGATGGGGACGGTTTGGGGTCCAGGTGATGGTACGACAACGCTTTAGGGGGAGCGTACGTGTGAGGGCGCGGGTTAGTGTTAGCATACGGGTTAGGATTAGGGGACGGGTGAGGGTCAGGCTTCGGGGAAGGGTTAGGGTTAGGGTTCGGGCTAGGTTTAGGGTTAGGGAAAGGGGACGGTTTAGGGTCCAGGTGAGGGTACGACAATGCTTTAGGGGGAGCGTACGTGTGAGGGCGCAGGTTAGTGTTAGCGTACGGGTTAGGATTAGGGGACGGGTGAGGGTCAGGCTTCGGGGAAGGGTTAGGGTTAGGGTTCGGGCTAGGGTTAGGGTTAGGGGACGGGGAGGGTTTAGGGTCCAGGTGAGGGTACGACAACGCTTTAGGGGGAGCGTACGTGTGAGGGCGTGGGTTAGTGTTAGCGTACGGGTTAGGATTAGGGGACGGGTGAGGGTCAGGCTTCGGGGAAGGGTTAGGGTTAGGGTTCGGGCTAGGGTTAGGGTTAGGGCACGGGGAGGGTTTAGGGTCCAGGTGAGGGTACGACAACGCTTTAGGGGGAGCGTACGTGTGAGGGCGCGGGTTAGTGTTAGCGAACGGGTTAGGATTAGGGGACGGGTGAGTGTCAGCCTTCGGGGAAGTGTTAGGGTTAGGGTTCAGGCTAGGGTTAGTGTTAGGGGACGGGGAGGGTTTAGGGTCCAAGTGAGGGTACGACAACGCTTTAGGTGGAGCGTACGTGTGAGGGCGCGGGTTAGTGTTAGCGTACGGTTTAGGATTAGGGGACGGGTGAGGGTCAGGCTTCGGGGAAGGGTTAGGGTTAGGGATCGGGCTAGGGTTAGGGTTTGGGGATGGGGACGGTTTAGGGTCCAGGTGAGGGTACGACAACCCTTTAGGGGGAGCGTACGTGTGAGGGCGCGGGTTAGTGTTAGCGTACGGGTTAGGATTAGGGGATGGGTGAGGGTCAGGCTTCGGGGAAGGGTTAGGGTTAGGGTTTGGCCTAGGGTTAGGGTTAGGGGACGGGGACGGTTTAGGGTCCAGGTGAGGGTACGACAACACTTTAGGGGTAGCGTACGTGTGAGCGCGCGGGTTAGTGTTAGCGTACGGGTTAGGATTAGGGGAAGGGTGGGGTCAGGCTTCGGGGAAGGGTTAGGGTTAGGGTTCAGACTAGGGTTAGGGTTAGGGGACGGGGACAGTTTAGGGTCCAGGTGAGGGTACGACAACGCTTTAGGGGGAGCGTACTTGTGAGGGCGCGGGTTAGTGTTAGCGTACGGGTTAGGATTAGGGTACGGGTGAGGGTCAGGCTTGGGGAAGTGTTAGGGTTAGGGTTCGGGCTAGGGTTAGGGTTAGGGGACGGGGAGGGTTTAGGGTCCAGGTGAGGGTATGACAACACTTTAGGGGGAGAGTACGTGTGAGGGCGCAGGTTAGTGTTAGCGTACGGGTTAGGATTAGGGGACGGGTGAGGGTCAGGCTTCGGGGAAGGGTTAGGGTTAGGGTTCGGGCTAGGGTTAGGGTTAGGGGACGGGGAGGGTTTAGGGTCTAGGTGAGGGTACGACAACGCTTTAGGGGGAGCGTACGTGTGAGGGCACGGGTTAGTGTTAGCGTACGGGTTAGGATTAGGGGACGGGTGAGGGTCAGGCTTCGGGGAAGGGTTAGGGTTAGGGTTCGGGCTAGGGTTAGGGTTAGGGGACGGGGACGGTTTAGGGTCCAGGTGAGGGTACGACAACGCTTTAAGGGAGTGTACGTGTGAGGGCGCGGGTTAGTGTTAGCTTACGAGTTAGGATTATGGTACGGGTGAGGGTCAGGCTTCGGGGAAGTGTTAGGGTTAGGGTTTGGGCTAGGGTTAGGTTTAGGGGACGGGGACAGTTTAGGGTCCAGGTGAGGGTACGACAACGTTTTAGGGGGAGCGTACGTGTGAGGGCGCGGGTGAGTGTTAGCGTACGGGTTAGGATTAGGGGACGGGTGAGGGTCAGGCTTCGGGGAAGGGTTAGGGTTAGGGTTCGGGCTAGGGTTAGGGTTAGGGGACGGCGAGGGTTTAGGGTCCAGGTGAGGGTAAGACAACGCTTTAGGGGGAGCGTACGTGTGAGGGCGCGGGTTAGTGTTTGCGTTCGGGTTAGGATTAGGGGACGGGTGAGGGTCAGGCTTCGGGGAAGGGTTAGGGTTAGGGTTCGGGCTAGGGTTAGGGTTAGGGGATGGGGACAGTTTGGGGTCCAGGTGATGGTACGACAACGCTTTAGGGGGAGCGTACGTGTGAGGGCGCGGGTTAGTGTTAGCATACGGGTTAGGATTAGGGGACGGGTGAGGGTCAGGCTTCGGGGAAGGGTTAGGGTTAGGGTTCGGGCTAGGTTTAGGGTTAGGGGAAGGGGATGGTTTAGGGTCCAGGTGAGGGTACGACAATGCTTTAGGGGGAGCGTACGTGTGAGGGCGCAGGTTAGTGTTAGCGTACGGGTTAGGATTAGGGGACGGGTGAGGGTCAGGCTTCGGGGAAGGGTTAGGGTTAGGGTTCGGGCTAGGGTTAGGGTTAGGTGACGGGGAGGGTTTAGGGTCCAGGTGAGGGTACGACAACGCTTTAGGGGGAGCGTACGTGTGAGGGCGCGGGTTAGTGTTAGCGTACGGGTTAGGATTAGGGGACGGGTGAGGGTCAGGCTTCGGGGAAGGGTTAGGGTTCGGGCTAGGGTTAGGGTTAGGGGACAGGGACGGTTTAGGGTCCAGGTGAGGGTACGACAACGCTTTAGGGGGAGCGTACGTGTGAGGGCACGTGTTAGTGTTAGCGTACGGGTTAGGATTAGGGGACGGGTGAGGGTCAGGCTTCGGGGAAGGGTTAGGGTTAGGGTTCGGGCTAGGGTTAGGGTTAGGGGACGGGGACGGTTTAGGGTCCAGGTGAGGGTACGACAAGCCTTTAGGGGGAGCGTACATGTGAGGGCGCGGGTTAGTGTTAGCGTACGGGTTAGGATTAGGGGACGGGTGAGGGTCAGGCTTCGGGGAAGGGTTAGGGTTAGGGTTCAGGCTAGGGTTAGGGTTAGGGGACGGGGACGGTTTAGGGTCCAGATGAGGGTACGACAACGCTTTAGGGGGAGCGTACGTGTGAGGGCGCGGGTTAGTGTTATCGTACGATTAGGATTAGGGTACGGGTGAGGGTCAGGCTTCGGGGAAGGGTTAGGGTTATGGTTCGGGCTAGGGTTAGGGTTAGGGGACGGGGAGTGTATAGGGTCCAGGTGAGGGTACGACAACGCTTTAGGGGGAGCGTACGTGTGAGGGCGCGGGTGAGTGTTAGCGTACGGGTTAGGATTAGGAAACGTGTGAGGGTCAGGCTTCGGGGAAGGGTTAGGGTTAGGGTTCGGGCTAGGGTTAGGGTTAGGGGATGGCGAGTGTTTAGGGTCCAGGTGAGGGTACGACAACGCTTTAGGGGGAGCGTACGTGTGAGGGTGCGGGTTAGTGTTAGTGTTCGGGTTAGGATTAGGGGACGGGTGAGGGTCAGGCTTCGGGGAAGGGTTAGGGTTAGGGTTCGGGCTAGGGTTAGGGTTAGGGGATGGGGACGGTTTAGGGTCCAGGTGAGGGTACGACAACGCTTTAGGGGGAGCGTACGTGTGAGGGCGCGGGTTAGTGTTAGTATACGGGTTAGGATTAGGGGACGGGTGAGGATCAGGCTTCGGGGAAGTTTAGGGTTAGTGTTCGGGCTATAGTTAGGGTTAGGGGAAGGGGACGGTTTAGGGTCCAGGAGAGGGTACGACAACGCTTTAGGGGGAGCGTACGTGTGAGGGCGCGGGTTTGTGTTAGCGTACGGGATAGGGTTAGGGGACGGGTGAGGGTCAGGTTTCGGGGAAGTGTTAGGGTTAGGGTTCGGGCTAGGGTTAGGGTTAGGGGACGGGGATGGTTTAGGGTCCAGGTGAGGGTACGACAACACTTTAGGGGTAGCGTACGTGTGAGGGCGTGGGTTAGTGTTAGCGTACGGGTTAGGATTAGGGGACGGGTGAGGGTCAGGCTTCGGGGAAGGGTTAGGGTTAGGGTTCGGGCTAGGGTTAGGGTTAGCGGACGGGGAGGGTTTAGGGTCCAGTTGAGGGTACGACAACGCTTTAGGGGGAGCGTACGTGTGAGGGCACGGGTTAGTGTTCGCGTACGGGTTAGGATTAGGGGACGGGTGAGGGTCAGGTTTCGGGGAAGTGTTAGGGTTAGGGTTCGGGCTAGGGTTAGGGTTAGGGGACGGGGATGGTTTAGGGTCCAGGTGAGGGTACGACAACGCTTTAGGGGGAGCGTACGTGTGAGGGCGCGGGTTAGTGTTAGCGTACGGGTTAGGATTAGGGGACGGGTGAGGGTAAGGCTTCGGGGAAGGGTTAGGGTTAGGGTTCGGGCTAGGGTTAGGGTTAGGGGACGGGGAGGGTTTAGGGTCCAGTTGAGGGTACGACAACGCTTTAGGGGGAGCGTACGTGTGAGGGCACGGGTTAGTGTTAGCGTACTGGTTAGGATTAGGGGACGGGTGAGGGTCAGGCTTCGGGGAAGTGTTAGGGTTAGGGTTCGGGCTAGGGTAAGGGATAGGGGACGGGGAGGGTTTAGGGTCCAGGTGAGGGTACGACAACGCTTTAGGGGGAGGGTACATGTGAGAGCGCGGGTTAGTGTTAGCGTACGGGTTAGGATTAGGGGACGGGTGAGGGTCAGGCTTCGGGGAAGGGTTAGGGTTAGGACTCGGGCTAGGGTTAGGGTTAGGGGACGGGGAGGGTTTAGGGTCCAGGAGAGGGTACGACAACGTTTTAGGGGGAGCGTACGTGTGAGGGCGCGGGTTAGTGTTAGCGTACGGGTTAGGATTAGAGGACGGTTGAGGGTCAGGCTTCGGGGAAGGGTTAGGGTTAGGGTTCGGGCTAGGGTTAGGGTTAGGGGACGGGGAGGGTTTAGGGTCCAGGTGAGGGTACGACAACGCTTTACGGGGCGTGTACGTGTGAGGGCGCGGGTGAGTGTTATCGTACGGGTTAGGATTAGGGGACGGGTGAGGGTCAGGCTTCGGGGAAGGGTTAGGTTTGGGGTTTGGGCTAGGGTTAGGGTTAGGGGACGGTGAGGGTTTAGGGTCCAGGTGAGGGTAAGACAACGCTTTAGGGGGAGTGTACGTGTGAGGGCGCGGGTTAGTGTTAGCGTATGGGTTAGGATTAGGGGACGGGTGAGGGTCAGGCTTCGGGGAAGGGTTAGGGTTCGGGCTAGGGTTAGGGTTAGGGGATGGGGAGGGTTTAGGGTCCAGGTGAGGGTACGACAACGCTTTAGGGGGAGCGTACGTGTGAGGGCGAGGGTTAGTGTTAGCGTACGTGTTAGGAAGAGGGGACGGGTGAGGGTCAGGCTTCGGGGAAGGGTTAGGGTTAGGGTTCGGGCTAGGGTTAGGGTTAGGGGACGGGGAGGGTTTAGGGTCCAGGTGAGGGTACGACAACGCTTTAGGGGGAGCGTACGTGTGAGGGCGTGGGTTAGTGTTAGCGTACGGGTTAGGATTAGGGGACGGGTGAGGGTCAGGCTTCGGGGAAGGGTTAGGGTTAGGGTTCGGGCTAGGGTTAGGGTTAGGGGACGGCGAGGGTTTAGGGTCCAGGTGAGGGTAAGACAACGCTTTAGGGGGAGCGTACGTGTGAGGGCGCGGGTTAGTGTTAGCGTTCGGGTTAGGATTAGGGGACGGGTGAGGGTCAGGCTTCGGGGAAGGGTTAGGGTTAGGGTTCGGGCTAGGGTTAGGGTTAGGGGATGGGGACGGTTTATGGTCCAGGTGAGGGTACGACAACGCTTTAGGGGGAGCGTACGTGTGAGGGCGCGGGTTAGTGTTAGCGTACGGGTTAGGATTAGGGGACGGGTGAGGGTCAGGCTTCGGGGAAGGGTTAGGGTTAGGGTTCGGGCTAGGGTTAGGGTTAGGGGACGGGGACAGTTTAGGGTCCAGGTGAGGGTACGACAACGCTTTAGGGGGAGCGTACGTGTGAGGGCGCGGGTGAGTGTTAGCGTACGGGTTAGGATTAGGGGACGGGTGAGGGTCAGGCTTCGGGGAAGGGTTAGGTTTAGGGTTCGGGCTAGGGTTAGGGATAGGGGACGGCGAGGGTTTAGGGTCCAGGTGAGGGTAAGACAACGCTTTAGGGGGAGCGTACGTGTGATGGCGCGGGTTAGTGTTAGCGTTCGGGTTAGGATTAGGGGACGGGTGAGGGTCAGGCTTCGGGGAAGGGTTAGGGTTAGGGTTCGGGCTAGGGTTAGGGTTAGGGGATGGGGACGGTTTGGGGTCCAGGTGATGGTACGACAACGCTTTAGGGGGAGCGTACGTGTGAGGGCGCGGGTTAGTGTTAGCATACGGGTTAGGATTAGGGGACGGGTGAGGGTCAGGCTTCGGGGAAGGGTTAGGGTTAGGGTTTGGGCTAGTTTAGGCTTAGGGGACGGGGACGGTTTAGGGTGCAGGTGAGGGTACGACAATGCTTTAGGGGGAGCGTACGTGTGAGGGCGCAGGTTAGTGTTAGCGTACGGGTTAGGATTAGGGGACGGGTGAGGGAGGCTTCGGGGAAGGGTTAGGGTTAGGGTTCGGGCTAGGGTTAGGGTTAGGGGACGGGGAGGGTTTAGGGTCCAGGTGAGGGTACGACAACGCTTTAGGGGGAGCGTACGTGTGAGGGCGTGGGTTAGTTTTAGCGTACGGGTTAGGATTAGGGGACGGGTGAGGGTCAGCCTTCGGGGAAGGGTTAGGGTTAGGGTTCAGGCTAGGGTTAGGGTTAGGGGACGGGGAGGGTTTAGGGTCCAAGTGAGGGTACGACAACGATTTAGGTGGAGCGTACGTGTGAGGGCGCGGGTTAGTGTTAGCGTACGGTTTAGGATTAGGGGACGGGTGAGGGTCAGGCTTCAGGGAAGTGTTAGGGTTAGGGTTCGGGCTAGGGTTAGGGTTTGGGGATGGGGACGGTTTAGGGTCCAGGTGAGGGTACGACAACGCTTTAGGGGGAGCGTACGTGTGAGGGCGCGGGTTAGTGTTAGCGTACGGGTTAGGATTAGGGGACGGGTGAGGGTCAGGCTTCGGGGAAGGGTTAGGGTTAGGGTTCGGGCTAGGGTTAGGGTTAGGGGACGGGGACGGTTTAGGGTCCAGGTGAGGGTACGACAACACTTTAGGGGGAGCATACGTGTGAGGGCGCGGTTTAGTGTTAGCGTACGGGTTAGGATTAGGGGACGGGTGGGGTCAGGCTTCGGGGAAGGGTTAGGGTTAGGGTTCGGGCTAGGGTTAGGGTTAGGGGACGGGGACAGTTTAAGGTCCAGGTGAGGGTACGACAACACTTTAGGGGGAGCGTACTTGTGAGGGCGTGGGTTAGTGTTAGCGTACGGGTTAGGATTAGGGGACGGGTGAGTGTCAGGCTTGGGGAAGTGTTAGGGTTAGGGTTCGGGCTAGGGTTAGGGTTAGGGGATGGGGACGGTTTAGGGTCCAGGTGAGGGTATGACAACACTTTAGGGGGAGCGTACGTGTGAGGGCGCAGGTTAGTGTTAGCGTACGGATTAGGATTAGGGGACGGGTGAGGGTCAGGCTTCGGGGAAGGGTTAGGGTTAGGGTTCGGGCTAGGGTTAGGGTTAGGGGACGGGGAGGGTTTAGGGTCTAGGTGAGGGTACGACAACGCTTAAGGGGGAGCGTACGTGTGAGGGCGTGGGTTAGTGTTCGCGTACGGGTTAGGATTAGGGGACGGGTGAGGGTCAGGCTTTGGGGAAGGGTTAGGGTTAGGGTTCGGGCTAGGGTTAGGGTTAGGGGACGGGGACGGTTTAGGGTCCAGGTGAGGGTACGACAACCCTTTAGGGGGAGCGTACGTGTGAGGGCGCGGGTTAGTGTTAGCGTACGGGTTAGGATTAGGGGACGGGTGGGGTCAGGCTTCGGGGAAGGGTTAGGGTTAGGGTTCGGGCTAGGGTTAGGGTTAGGGGACGGGGAGGGTTTAGGGTCCAGGTGAGGGTACGACAACGCTTTAGGGGGAGCGTATGTGTGAGGGCGCGGGTTAGTGTTAGCGTACGGGTTAGGATTAGGGGACGGGTGAGGGTCAGGCTTCGGGGAAGGGTTAGGGTTCGGGCTAGGGTTAGGGTTAGGGGACAGGGACGGTTTAGGGTCCAGGTGAGGGTACGACAACGCTTTAGGGGGAGCGTACGTGTGAGGGCGCGTGTTAGTGTTAGCGTACGGGTTAGGATTAGGAGACGGGTGAGTGTCAAGCTTCGGGGAAGGGTTAGGGTTAGGGTTCGGGCTAGGGTTAGGGTTAGGGGACGGGGACGGTTTAGGGTCCAGGTGAGGGTACGACAAGCCTTTAGGGGGAGCGTACATGTGAGGGCGCGGGTTAGTGTTATCGTACGGGTTAGGATTACGGGACGGGTGAGGGTCAGGCTTCGGGGAAGGGTTAGGGTTAGGGTTCAGGCTAGGGTTAGGGTTAGGGGACGGGGACGGTTTAGGGTCCAGGTGAGGGTTCGACAACGCTTTAGGGGGAGCGTACGTGTGAGGGCGCGGGTTAGTGTTATCGTACGATTAGGATTAGGGTACGGGTGAGGGTCAGGCTTCGGGGAAGGGTTAGGGTTAGGGTTCGGGCTAGGGTTAGGGTTAGGGGACGGGGAGTGTATAGGGTCCGGGTGAGGGTACGACAACGCTTTAGGGGGAGCGTACGTGTGAGGGCGCGGGTGAGTGTTAGCGTACGGGTTAGGATTAGGAAACGTGTGAGGGTCAGGCTTCGGGGAAGGGTTAGGGTTAGGGTTCGGGCTAGGGTTAGGGTTAGGGGATGGCGAGTGTTTAGGGTCCAGGTGAGGGTACGACAACGCTTTAGGGGGAGCGTACGTGTGAGGGTGCGGGTTAGTGTTAGTGTTCGGGTTAGGATTAGGGGACGGGTGAGGGTCAGGCTTCGGGGAAGGGTTAGGGTTAGGGTTCGGGCTAGAGTTAGGGTTAGGGGATGGGGACGGTTTAGGGTCCAGGTGAGGGTACGACAACGCTTTAGGGGGAGCGTACGTGTGAGGGCGCGGGTTAGTGTTAGTATACGGGTTAGGATTAGGGGACGGGTGAGGATCAGGCTTCGGGGAAGTTTAGGGTTAGTGTTCGGGCTATAGTTAGGGTTAGGGGAAGGGGACGGTTTAGGGTCCAGGAGAGGGTACGAGAACGCTTTAGGGGGAGCGTACGTGTGAGGGCGCGGGTTTGTGTTAGCGTACGGGTTAGGATTAGGGGACGGGTGAGGGTCAGGTTTCGGGGAAGTGTTAGGGTTAGGGTTCGGGCTAGGGTTAGGGTTAGGGGACGGGCATGGTTTAGGGTCCAGGTGAGGGTACGACAACGCTTTAGGGGGATCGTACGTGTGAGGGCGTGGGTTAGTGTTAGCGTACGGGTTAGGATTAGGGGACGGGTGAGGGTCAGGCTTCGGGGAAGGGTTAGGGTTAGGGTTCGGGCTAGGGTTAGGGTTAGCGGACGGGGAGGGTTTAGGGTCCAGTTGAGGGTACGACAACGCTTTAGGGGGAGCGTACGTGTGAGGGCACGGGTTAGTGTTAGCGTACGGGTTAGGATTAGGGGACGGGTGAGGGTCAGGTTTCGGGGAAGTGTTAGGGTTAGGGTTCGGGCTAGGGTTAGGGTTAGGGGACAGGGATGGTTTAGGGTCCAGGTGAGGGTACGACAACGCTTTAGGGGGAGCGTACGTGTGAGGGCACGGGTTAGTGTTAGCGTACGGGTTAGGATTAGGGGACGGGTGAGGGTCAGGCTTCGGGGAAGGGTTAGGGTTAGGGTTCGGGCTAGGGTTAGGGTTAGGGGACGGGGAGGGTTTAGGGTCCAGTTGAGGGTACGACAACGCTTTAGGGGGAGCGTACGTGTGAGGGCACGGGTTAGTGTTAGCGTACTGGTTAGGATTAGGGGACGGGTGAGGGTCAGGCTTCGGGGAAGTGTTAGGGTTAGGGTTCGGGCTAGGGTAAGGGTTAGGGGACGGGGAGGGTTTAGGGTCCAGGTGAGGGTACGACAACGCTTTAGGGGGAGGGTACATGTGAGAGCGCGGGTTAGTGTTAGCGTACGGGTTAGGATTAGGGGACGGGTGAGGGTCAGGCTTCGGGGAAGGGTTAGGGTTAGGGTTCGGGCTAGGGTTAGGGTTAGGGGATGGGGAGGGTTTAGGGTCCAGCAGAGGGTACGACAACGTTTTAGGGGGAGCGTACGTGTGAGGGCGCGGGTTAGTGTTAGCGTACGGGTTAGGATTAGAGGACGGTTGAGGGTCAGGCTTCGGGGAAGGGTTAGGGTTAGGGTTCGGGCTAGGGTTAGGGTTAGGGGACGGGGAGGGTTTAGGGTCCAGGTGAGGGTACGACAACGCTTTAGGGGGCGTGTACGTGTGAGGGCGCGGGTGAGTGTTATCGCACGGGTTAGGATTAGGGGACGGGTGAGGGTCAGGCTTCGGGGAAGGGTTAGGGTTGGGGTTCGGGCTAGGGTTAGGGTTAGGGGACGGTGAGGGTTTAGGGACCAGGTGAGGGTAAGACAACGCTTTAGGGGGAGTGTACGTGTGAGGGCGCGGGTTAGTGTTAGCGTATGGGTTAGGATTAGGGGACGGGTGAGGGTCAGGCTTCGGGGAAGGGTTAGGGTTCGGGCTAGGGTTAGGGTTAGGGGATGGGGAGGGTTTAGGGTCCAGGAGAGGGTACGACAACGCTTTAGGGGGAGCGTACGTGTGAGGGCGCGGGTTAGTGTTAGCGTACGTGTTAGGAAGAGGAGACGGGTGAGGGTCAGGCTTCGGGGAAGGGTTAGGGTTAGGGTTCGAGCTAGGGTTAGGGTTAGGGGACGGGGAGGGTTTAGGGTCCAGGTGAGGGTACGACAACGCTTTAGGGGGAGCGTACGTGTGAGGGCGTGGGTTAGTGTTAGCGTACGGGTTAGGATTAGGGGACGGGTGAGGGTCAGGCTTCGGGGAAGGGTTAGGGTTAGGGTTCGGGCTAGGGTTAGGGTTAGGGGACGGCGAGGGTTTAGGGTCCAGGTGAGGGTAAGACAACGCTTTAGGGGGAGCGTACGTGTGAGGGCGCGGGTTAGTGTTAGCGTTCGGGTTAGGATTAGGGGACGGGTGAGGGTCAGGCTTCGGGGAAGGGTTAGGGTTAGGGTTCGGGCTAGGGTTAGGGTTAGGGGATGGGGACGGTTTGGGGTCCAGGTGATGGTACGACAACGCTTTAGGGGGAGCGTACGTGTGAGGGCGCGGGTTAGTGTTAGCGTACGGGTTAGGATTAGGGGACGGGTGAGGGTCAGGCTTCGGGGAAGGGTTAGGGTTAGGGTTCGGGCTAGGTTTAGGGTTAGGGAAAGGGGACGGTTTAGGGTCCAGGTGAGGGTACGACAATGCTTTAGGGGGAGCGTACGTGTGAGGGCGCAGGTTAGTGTTAGCGTACGGGTTAGGATTAGGGGACGGGTGAGGGTCAGGCTTCGGGGAAGGGTTAGGGTTAGGGTTCGGGCTAGGGTTAGGGTTAGGGGACGGGGAGGGTTTAGGGTCCAGGTGAGGGTACGACAACGCTTTAGGGGGAGCGTACGTGTGAGGGCGTGGGTTAGTGTTAGCGTACGGGTTAGGATTAGGGGACCGGTGAGGGTCAGGCTTCGGGGAAGGGTTAGGGTTAGGGTTCGGGCTAGGGTTAGGGTTAGGGGATGGGGAGGGTTTCGGGTCCAGGTGAGGGTACGACAACGCTTTAGGGGGAGCGTACGTGTGAGGGCGCGGGTTAGTGTTAGCGTACGGGTTAGGATTAGGGGACGGGTGAGGGTCAGGCTTCGGGGAAGGGTTAGGGTTAGGGTTCGGGCTAGGGTTAGGGTTAGGGCACGGGGAGGGTTTAGGGTCCAGGTGAGGGTACGACAACGCTTTAGGGGGAGCGTACGTGTGAGGGCGCGGGTTAGTGTTAGCGTACGGGTTAGGATTAGGGGACGGGTGAGTGTCAGCCTTCGGGGAAGTGTTAGGGTTAGGGTTCAGGCTAGGGTTAGGGTTAGGGGACGGGGACAGTTTAGGGTCCAGGTGAGGGTACGACAACGCTTTAGGGGGAGCGTACTTGTGAGGGCGCGGGTTAGTGTTAGCGTACGGGTTAGGATTAGGGTACGGGTGAGGGTCAGGCTTGGGGAAGTGTTAGGGTTAGGGTTCGGGCTAGGGTTAGGGTTAGGGGACGGGGAGGGTTTAGGGTCCAGGTGAGGGTATGACAACACTTTAGGGGGAGAGTACGTGTGAGGGCGCAGGTTAGTGTTAGCGTACGGGTTAGGATTAGGGGACGGGTGAGGGTCAGGCTTCGGGGAAGGGTTAGGGTTAGGGTTCGGGCTAGGGTTAGGGTTAGGGGACGGGGAGGGTTTAGGGTCTAGGTGAGGGTACGACAACGCTTTAGGGGGAGCGTACGTGTGAGGGCACGGGTTAGTGTTAGCGTACGGGTTAGGATTAGGGGACGGGTGAGGGTCAGGCTTCGGGGAAGGGTTAGGGTTAGGGTTCGGGCTAGGGTTAGGGTTAGGGGATGGGGACGGTTTAGGGTCCAGGTGAGGGTACGACAACGCTTTAAGGGAGTGTACGTGTGAGGGCGCGGGTTAGTGTTAGCTTACGAGTTAGGATTATGGTACGGGTGAGGGTCAGGCTTCGGGGAAGTGTTAGGGTTAGGGTTTGGGCTAGGGTTAGGTTTAGGGGACGGGGACAGTTTAGGGTCCAGGTGAGGGTACGACAACGTTTTAGGGGGAGCGTACGTGTGAGGGCGCGGGTGAGTGTTAGCGTACGGGTTAGGATTAGGGGACGGGTGAGGGTCAGGCTTCGGGGAAGGGTTAGGGTTAGGGTTCGGGCTAGGGTTAGGGTTAGGGGACGGCGAGGGTTTAGGGTCCAGGTGAGGGTAAGACAACGCTTTAGGGGGAGCGTACGTGTGAGGGCGCGGGTTAGTGTTAGCGTTCGGGTTAGGATTAGGGGACGGGTGAGGGTCAGGCTTCGGGGAAGGGTTAGGGTTAGGGTTCGGGCTAGGGTTAGGGTTAGGGGATGGGGACAGTTTGGGGTCCAGGTGATGGTACGACAACGCTTTAGGGGGAGCGTACGTGTGAGGGCGCGGGTTAGTGTTAGCATACGGGTTAGGATTAGGGGACGGGTGAGGGTCAGGCTTCGGGGAAGGGTTAGGGTTAGGGTTCGGGCTAGGTTTAGGGTTAGGGGAAGGGGATGGTTTAGGGTCCAGGTGAGGGTACGACAATGCTTTAGGGGGAGCGTACGTGTGAGGGCGCAGGTTAGTGTTAGCGTACGGGTTAGGATTAGGGGACGGGTGAGGGTCAGGCTTCGGGGAAGGGTTAGGGTTAGGGTTCGGGCTAGGGTTAGGGTTAGGTGACGGGGAGGGTTTAGGGTCCAGGTGAGGGTACGACAACGCTTTAGGGGGCGCGTACGTGTGAGGGCGCGGGTTAGTGTTAGCGTACGGGTTAGGATTAGGGGACGGGTGAGGGTCAGGCTTCGGGGAAGGGTTAGGGTTCGGGCTAGGGTTAGGGTTAGGGGACAGGGACGGTTTAGGGTCCAGGTGAGGGTACGACAACGCTTTAGGGGGAGCGTACGTGTGAGGGCACGTGTTAGTGTTAGCGTACGGGTTAGGATTAGGGGACGGGTGAGGGTCAGGCTTCGGGGAAGGGTTAGGGTTAGGGTTCGGGCTAGGGTTAGGGTTAGGGGACGGGGACGGTTTAGGGTCCAGGTGAGGGTACGACAAGCCTTTAGGGGGAGCGTACATGTGAGGGCGCGGGTTAGTGTTAGCGTACGGGTTAGGATTAGGGGACGGGTGAGGGTCAGGCTTCGGGGAAGGGTTAGGGTTAGGGTTCAGGCTAGGGTTAGGGTTAGGGGACGGGGACGGTTTAGGGTCCAGGTGAGGGTACGACAACGCTTTAGGGGGAGCGTACGTGTGAGGGCGCGGGTTAGTGTTATCGTACGATTAGGATTAGGGTACGGGTGAGGGTCAGGCTTCGGGGAAGGGTTAGGGTTATGGTTCGGGCTAGGGTTAGGGTTAGGGGACGGGGAGTGTATAGGGTCCAGGTGAGGGTACGACAACGCTTTAGGGGGAGCGTACGTGTGAGGGCGCGGGTGAGTGTTAGCGTACGGGTTAGGATTAGGAAACGTGTGAGGGTCAGGCTTCGGGGAAGGGTTAGGGTTAGGGTTCGGGCTAGGGTTAGGGTTAGGGGATGGCGAGTGTTTAGGGTCCAGGTGAGGGTACGACAACGCTTTAGGGGGAGCGTACGTGTGAGGGTGCGGGTTAGTGTTAGTGTTCGGGTTAGGATTAGGGGACGGGTGAGGGTCAGGCTTCGGGGAAGGGTTAGGGTTAGGGTTCGGGCTAGGGTTAGGGTTAGGGGATGGGGACGGTTTAGGGTCCAGGTGAGGGTACGACAACGCTTTAGGGGGAGCGTACGTGTGATGGCGCGGGTTAGTGTTAGTATACGGGTTAGGATTAGGGGACGGGTGAGGATCAGGCTTCGGGGAAGTTTAGGGTTAGTGTTCGGGCTATAGTTAGGGTTAGGGGAAGGGGACGGTTTAGGGTCCAGGAGAGGGTACGACAACGCTTTAGGGGGAGCGTACGTGTGAGGGCGCGGGTTTGTGTTAGCGTACGGGATAGGGTTAGGGGACGGGTGAGGGTCAGGTTTCGGGGAAGTGTTAGGGTTAGGGTTCGGGCTAGGGTTAGGGTTAGGGGACGGGGATGGTTTAGGGTCCAGGTGAGGGTACGACAACGCTTTAGGGGGAGCGTACGTGTGAGGGCGTGGGTTAGTGTTAGCGTACGGGTTAGGATTAGGGGACGGGTGAGGGTCAGGCTTCGGGGAAGGGTTAGGGTTAGGGTTCGGGCTAGGGTTAGGGTTAGGGGACGGGGAGGGTTTAGGGTCCAGTTGAGGGTACGACAACGCTTTAGGGGGAGCGTACGTGTGAGGGCACGGGTTAGTGTTAGCGTACTGGTTAGGATTAGGGGACGGGTGAGGGTCAGGATTCGGGGAAGTGTTAGGGTTAGGGTTCGGGCTAGGGTAAGGGTTAGGGGACGGGGAGGGTTTAGGGTCCAGGTGAGGGTACGACAACGCTTTAGGGGGAGGGTACATGTGAGAGCGCGGGTTAGTGTTAGCGTACGGGTTAGGATTAGGGGACGGGTGAGGGTCAGGCTTCGGGGAAGGGTTAGGGTTAGGGCTCGGGCTAGGGTTAGGGTTAGGGGACGGGGAGGGTTTAGGGTCCAGGAGAGGGTACGACAACGTTTTAGGGGGAGCGTACGTGTGAGGGCGCGGGTTAGTGTTAGCGTACGGGTTAGGATTAGAGGACGGTTGAGGGTCAGGCTTCGGGGAAGGGTTAGGGTTAGGGTTCGGGCTAGGGTTAGGGTTAGGGGACGGGGAGGGTTTAGGGTCCAGGTGAGGGTACGACAACGCTTTAGGAGGCGTGTACGTGTGAGGGCGCGGGTGAGTGTTATCGTACGGGTTAGGATTAGGGGACGGGTGAGGGTCAGGCTTCGGGGAAGGGTTAGGTTTGGGGTTTGGGCTAGGGTTAGGGTTAGGGGACGGTGAGGGTTTAGGGTCCAGGTGAGGGTACGACAACGCTTTAGGGGGAGTGTACGTGTGAGGGCGCGGGTTAGTGTTAGCGTATGGGTTAGGATTAGGGGACGGGTGAGGGTCAGGCTTCGGGGAAGGGTTAGGGTTCAGGCTAGGGTTAGGGTTAGGGGATGGGGAGGGTTTAGGGTCCAGGTGAGGGTACGACAACGCTTTAGGGGGAGCGTACGTGTGAGGGCGAGGGTTAGTGTTAGCGTACGTGTTAGGAAGAGGGGACGGGTGAGGGTCAGGCTTCGGGGAAGGGTTAGGGTTAGGGTTCGGGCTAGGGTTAGGGTTAGGGGACGGGGAGGGTTTAGGGTCCAGTTGAGGGTACGACAACGCTTTAGGGGGAGCGTACGTGTGAGGGCGTGGGTTAGTGTTAGCGTACGGGTTAGGATTAGGGGACGGGTGAGGGTCAGGCTTCGGGGAAGGGTTAGGGTTAGGGTTCGGGCTAGGGTTAGGGTTAGGGGACGGCGAGGGTTTAGGGTCCAGGTGAGGGTAAGACAACGCTTTAGGGGGAGCGTACGTGTGAGGGCGCGGGTTAGTGTTAGCGTTCGGGTTAGGATTAGGGGACGGGTGAGGGTCAGGCTTCGGGGAAGGGTTAGGGTTAGGGTTCGGGCTAGGGTTAGGGTTAGGGGATGGGGACGGTTTGGGGTCCAGGTGATGGTACGACAACGCTTTAGGGGGAGCGTACGTGTGAGGGCGCGGGTTAGTGTTAGCATACGGGTTAGGATTAGGGGACGGGTGAGGGTCAGGCTTCGGGGAAGGGTTAGGGTTAGGGTTCGGGCTAGGTTTAGGGTTAGGGGAAGGGGACGGTTTAGGGTCCAGGTGAGGGTACGACAATGCTTTAGGGGGAGCGTACGTGTGAGGGCGCAGGTTAGTGTTAGCGTACGGGTTAGGATTAGGGGACGGGTGAGGGTCAGGCTTCGGGGAAGGGTTAGGGTTAGGGTTCGGGCTAGGGTTAGGGTTAGGGGACGGGGAGGGTTTAGGGTCCAGGTGAGGGTACGACAACGCTTTAGGGGGAGCGTACGTGTGAGGGCGTGGGTTAGTGTTAGCGTACGGGTTAGGATTAGGGGACGGGTGAGGGTCAGGCTTTGGGGAAGGGTTAGGGTTAGGGTTCGGGCTAGGGTTAGGGTTAGGGGATGGGGAGGGTTTCGGGTCCAGGTGAGGGTACGACAACGCTTTAGGGGGAGCGTACGTGTGAGGGCGCGGGTTAGTGTTAGCGTACGGGTTAGGATTAGGGGACGGGTGAGGGTCAGGCTTCGGGGAAGGGTTAGGGTTAGGGTTCGGGCTAGGGTTAGGGTTAGGGCACGGGGAGGGTTTAGGGTCCAGGTGAGGGTACGACAACGCTTTAGGGGGAGCGTACGTGTGAGGGCGCGGGTTAGTGTTAGCGTACGGGTTAGGATTAGGGGACGGGTGAGGGTCAGCCTTCGGGGAAGGGTTAGGGTTAGGGTTCAGGCTAGGGTTAGGGTTAGGGGACGGGGAGGGTTTAGGGTCCAAGTGAGGGTACGACAACGCTTTAGGTGGAGCGTACGTGTGAGGGCGCGGGTTAGTGTTAGCGTACGGTTTAGGATTAGGGGACATGTGAGGGTCAGGCTTCGGGGAAGGGTTAGGGTTAGGGTTCGGGCTAGGGTTAGGGTTTGGGGATGGGGACGGTTTAGGGTCCAAGTGAGGGTACGACAACCCTTTAGGGGGAGCGTACGTGTGAGGGCGCGGGTTAGTGTTAGCGTACGGGTTAGGATTAGGGGATGGGTGAAGGTCAGGCTTCGGGGAAGGTTTAGGGTTAGGGTTCGGGCTAGGGTTAGGGTTAGGGGACGGGGACGGTTTAGGGTCCAGGTGAGGGTACGACAACACTTTAGGGGGAGCGTACGTGTGAGGGCGCGGGTTAGTGTTAGCGTACGGGTTAGGATTAGGGGAAGGGTGGGGTCAGGCTTCGGGAAAGGGTTAGGGTTAGGGTTCAGGCTAGGGTTAGGGTTAGGGGACGGGGACAGTTTAGGGTCCAGGTGAGGGTACGACAACGCTTTAGGGGGAGCGTACTTGTGAGGGCGCGGGTTAGTGTTAGCGTACGGGTTAGGATTAGGGTACGGGTGAGGGTCAGGCTTGGGGAAGTGTTAGGGTTAGGGTTCGGGCTAGGGTTAGGGTTAGGGGACGGGGAGGGTTTAGGGTCCAGGTGAGGGTATGACAACACTTTAGGGGGAGAGTACGTGTGAGGGCGCAGGTTAGTGTTAGCGTACGGGTTAGGATTACGGGACGGGTGAGGGTCAGGCTTCGGGGAAGGGTTAGGGTTAGGGTTCGGGCTAGGGTTAGGGTTAGGGGACGGGGAGGGTTTAGGGTCTAGGTGAGGGTACGACAACGCTTAAGGGGGAGCGTACGTGTGAGGGCGTGGGTTAGTGTTCGCGTACGGGTTAGGATTAGGGGACGGGTGAGGGTCAGGCTTTGGGGAAGGGTTAGGGTTAGGGTTCGGGCTAGGGTTAGGGTTAGGGGACGGGGACGGTTTAGGGTCCAGGTGAGGGTACGACAACGCTTTAGGGGGAGCGTACGTGTGAGGGCGCGGGTTAGTGTTAGCGTACGGGTTAGGATTAGGGGACGGGTGAGGGTCAGGCTTCGGGGAAGGGTTCGGGTTAGGGTTCGGGCTAGGGTTAGGGTTAGGGGACGGGGACGGTTTAGGGTCCAGGTGAGGGTACGACAACGCTTTAAGGGAGTGTACGTGTGAGGGCGCGGGTTAGTGTTAGCGTACGGGTTAGGATTAGGGGAAGGGTGGGGTCAGGCTTCGGGGAAGGGTTAGGGTTAGGGTTCGGGCTAGGGTTAGGGTTAGGGGACGGGGACAGTTTAGGGTCCAGGTGAGGGTACGACAACGCTTTAGGGGGAGCGTACTTGTGAGGGCCCGGGTTAGTGTTAGCGTATGGGTTAGGATTAGGGGAAGGGTGGGGTCAGGCTTCGGGGAAGGGTTAGGGTTAGGGTTCGTGCTAGGGTTAAGGTTAGGGGACGGGGACAGTTTAGGGTCCAGGTGAGGGTACGACAACGCTTTAGGGGGAGCGTACTTGTGAGGGCGCGGGTTAGTGTTAGCGTACGGGTTAGGATTAGGGGACAGGTGAGGGTCAGGCTTGGGGAAGTGTTAGGGTTAGGGTTCGGGCTAGGGTTAGGGTTAGGGGACGGGGAGGGTTTAGGGTCCAGGTGAGGGTATGACAACACTTTAGGGGGAGAGTACGTGTGAGGGCGCAGGTTAGTGTTAGCGTACGGATTAGGATTAGGGGACGGGTGAGGGTCAGGCTTCGGGAAAGGGTTAGGGTTAGGGTTCGGGCTAGGGTTAGGGTTAGGGGACGGGGAGGGTTTAGGGTCTAGGTGAGGGTACGACAACGCTTAAGTGGGAGCGTACGTGTTAGGGCGAGGGTGAGTGTTAACGTACGGGTTAGCATTAGGGGACGGGTGAGGGTCAGGCTTCGGGGAAGGGTTAGGGTTAGGGTTCGGGCTAGGGTTAGATTTAGGGGATGGCGAGGGTTTAGGGTCCAGGTGAGGGTAAGACAACGCTTTAGGGGGAGCGTACGTGTGAGGGCGCGGGTTAGTGTTAGCGTTCGGGTTAGGATTAGGGGACGGGTGAGGGTCAGGCTTCGGGGAAGGGTTAGGGTTAGGGTTCGGGCTAGGGTTAGGGTTAGGGGATGGGGACGGTTTGGGGTCCAGGTGATGGTACGACAACGCTTTAGGGGGAGCGTACGTGTGAGGGCGCGGGTTCGTGTTAGCATACGGGTTAGGATTAGGGGACGGGTTAGGGTCAGGCTTCGGGGAAGGGTTAGGGTTAGGGTTCGGGCTAGGTTTAGGGTTAGGGGAAGGGGACGGTTTAGGGTCCAGGTGAGGGTACGACAATGCTTTAGGGGGAGCGTACGTGTGAGGGCGCAGGTTAGTGTTAGCGTTCGGATTAGGATTAGGGGACGGGTGAAGGTCAGGCTTCGGGGAAGTGTTAGGGTTAGGGTTCGGGCTAGGGTTAGGGTTAGGGGACGGGGAGGGTTTAGGGTCCAGGAGAGGGTACGACAACGCTTTAGGGGGAGCGTACGTGTGATGGCGCGGGTTAGTGTTAGCGTACGGGTTAGGATTAGGGGACGGGTGAGGGTCAGGCTTCGGGGAAGGGTTAGGGTTCGGGCTAGGGTTAGGGTTAGGGGACAGGGACGGTTTAGGGTCCAGGTGAGGGTACGACAACGCTTTAGGGGGAGCGTACGTGTGAGGGCGCGTGTTAGTGTTAGCGTACGGGTTAGGATTAGGATACGGGTGAGTGTCAGGCTTCGGGGAAGGGTTAGGTTTAGGGTTCGGGCTAGGGTTAGCCTTAGGGGACGGGGACGGTTTAGGGTCCAGGTGAGGGTACGACAACGCTTTAGGGGGAGCGTACATGTGAGGTCGCGGGTTAGTGTTAGCGTACGGGTTAGGATTAGGGGACGGGTGAGGGTCAGGCTTCGGGGAAGGGTTAGGGTTAGGGTTCGGGCTAGGGTTAGGGTTAGGGGACGGGGACGGTTTAGGGTCCAGGTGAGGGTACGACAACGCTTTAGGGGGAGCGTACATGTGAGGGCGCGGATTAGTGTTATCGTACGAGTTAGGATTAGGGTACGGGTGAGGGTCAGGCTTCGGGGAAGGGTTAGGTTTAGGGTTCGGGCTAGGGTTAGGGTTAGGGGACGGGGAGGGTATAGGGTCCAGGTGAGGGTACGACAACGCTTTAGGGGGAGCGTACGTGTGAGGGCGCGGGTGAGTGTTAGCGTACGGGTTAGGATTAGGAAACGGGTGAGGGTCAGGCTTCGGTGAAGGGTTAGGGTTAGGGTTTGGGCTAGGGTTAGGGTTAGGGGATGGCGAGTGTTTAGGGTCCAGGTGAGGGTACGACAACACTTTAGGGGGAGCGTACGTGTGAGGGTGCGGGTTAGTGTTAGCGTTCGGGTTAGGATTAGGGGACGGGTGAGGGTCAGGCTTCGGGGAAGGGTTAGGGTTCGGGCTAGGGTTAGGGTTAGGGGATGGGGACGGTTCAGGGTCCAGGTGAGGGTTCGACAACGCTTTAGGGGGAGCGTACGTGTGAGGGCGCGGGTGAGTGTTAGCGTACGGGTTAGGATTAGGAAACGGGTGAGGGTCAGGCTTCGGGGAAGGGTTAGGGTTAGGGTTCGGGCTAGGGTTAGGGTTAGGGGATGACGAGTGTTTAGGGTCCAGGTGAGGGTACGACAATGCTTTAGGGGGAGCGTACGTGTGAGGGCGCGGGTTAGTGTTAGCGTTCGGGTTAGGATTAGGGGACGGGTGAGGGTCAGGCTTCGGGGAAGGGTTAGGGTTAGGGTTCAGGCTAGGGTTAGGGTTAGGGGATGGGGAGGGTTTAGGGTCCAGGTGAGGGTACGACAACGCTTTAGGGGGAGCGTACGTGTGAGGGCGCGGGTTCGTGTTAGCGTACGGGTTAGGATTAGGGGACGGGTGAGGGTCAGGCTTTGGGGAAGTGTTAGGGTTAGGGTTCGGGCTAGGGTTAGGGTTAGGGGACGGGGACGGTTTAGGGTCCAGGTGAGGGTACGACAACACTTTAGGGGGACCGTACGTGTGAGGGCGCAGGTTAGTGTTAGCGTACGGGTTAGGATTAGGGGACGGGTGAGGGTCAGGCTTCGCGGAATGGTTAGGGTTAGGGTTCGGGCTAGGGTTAGGGTTAGGGGACGGGGAGGGTTTAGGGTCCAGGTGAGGGTACGACAACGCTTTAGGGGGAGCGTACGTGTGAGGACGTGGGATAGTGTTAGCGTACGGGTTAGGATTAGGGGACGGGTGAGGGTCAGGCTTCTGGGAAGTGTTAGGTTTAGGGTTCGGGCTAGGGTTAGGGTTAGGGGACGGGGACAGTTGAGGGTCCAGGTGAGGGTACGACAACGCTTTAGGGGGAGCGTACGTGTGATGGCGCGGGTTAGTGTTAGTATACGGGTTAGGATTAGGGGACGGGTGAGGATCAGGCTTCGGGGAAGTTTAGGGTTAGTGTTCGGGCTATAGTTAGGGTTAGGGGAAGGGGACGGTTTAGGGTCCAGGAGAGGGTACGACAACGCTTTAGGGGGAGCGTACGTGTGAGGGCGCGGGTTTGTGTTAGCGTACGGGATAGGGTTAGGGGACGGGTGAGGGTCAGGTTTCGGGGAAGTGTTAGGGTTAGGGTTCGGGCTAGGGTTAGGGTTAGGGGACGGGGATGGTTTAGGGTCCAGGTGAGGGTACGACAACGCTTTAGGGGGAGCGTACGTGTGAGGGCGTGGGTTAGTGTTAGCGTACGGGTTAGGATTAGGGGACGGGTGAGGGTCAGGCTTCGGGGAAGGGTTAGGGTTAGGGTTCGGGCTAGGGTTAGGGTTAGCGGACGGGGAGGGTTTAGGGTCCAGTTGAGGGTACGACAACGCTTTAGGGGGAGCGTACGTGTGAGGGCACGGGTTAGTGTTCGCGTACGGGTTAGGATTAGGGGACGGGTGAGGGTCAGGTTTCGGGGAAGTGTTAGGGTTAGGGTTCGGGCTAGGGTTAGGGTTAGGGGACGGGGATGGTTTAGGGTCCAGGTGAGGGTACGACAACGCTTTAGGGGGAGCGTACGTGTGAGGGCGCGGGTTAGTGTTAGCGTACGGGTTAGGATTAGGGGACGGGTGAGGGTAAGGCTTCGGGGAAGGGTTAGGGTTAGGGTTCGGGCTAGGGTTAGGGTTAGGGGACGGGGAGGGTTTAGGGTCCAGTTGAGGGTACGACAACGCTTTAGGGGGAGCGTACGTGTGAGGGCGCGGGTTAGTGTTAGCGTACGGGTTAGGATTAGAGGACGGTTGAGGGTCAGGCTTCGGGGAAGGGTTAGGGTTAGGGTTCGGGCTAGGGTTAGGGTTAGGGGACGGGGAGGGTTTAGGGTCCAGGTGAGGGTACGACAACGCTTTAGGAGGCGTGTACGTGTGAGGGCGCGGGTGAGTGTTATCGTACGGGTTAGGATTAGGGGACGGGTGAGGGTCAGGCTTCGGGGAAGGGTTAGGTTTGGGGTTTGGGCTAGGGTTAGGGTTAGGGGACGGTGAGGGTTTAGGGTCCAGGTGAGGGTACGACAACGCTTTAGGGGGAGTGTACGTGTGAGGGCGCGGGTTAGTGTTAGCGTATGGGTTAGGATTAGGGGACGGGTGAGGGTCAGGCTTCGGGGAAGGGTTAGGGTTCAGGCTAGGGTTAGGGTTAGGGGATGGGGAGGGTTTAGGGTCCAGGTGAGGGTACGACAACGCTTTAGGGGGAGCGTACGTGTGAGGGCGAGGGTTAGTGTTAGCGTACGTGTTAGGAAGAGGGGACGGGTGAGGGTCAGGCTTCGGGGAAGGGTTAGGGTTAGGGTTCGGGCTAGGGTTAGGGTTAGGGGACGGGGAGGGTTTAGGGTCCAGTTGAGGGTACGACAACGCTTTAGGGGGAGCGTACGTGTGAGGGCGTGGGTTAGTGTTAGCGTACGGGTTAGGATTAGGGGACGGGTGAGGGTCAGGCTTCGGGGAAGGGTTAGGGTTAGGGTTCGGGCTAGGGTTAGGGTTAGGGGACGGCGAGGGTTTAGGGTCCAGGTGAGGGTAAGACAACGCTTTAGGGGGAGCGTACGTGTGAGGGCGCGGGTTAGTGTTAGCGTTCGGGTTAGGATTAGGGGACGGGTGAGGGTCAGGCTTCGGGGAAGGGTTAGGGTTAGGGTTCGGGCTAGGGTTAGGGTTAGGGGATGGGGACGGTTTGGGGTCCAGGTGATGGTACGACAACGCTTTAGGGGGAGCGTACGTGTGAGGGCGCGGGTTAGTGTTAGCATACGGGTTAGGATTAGGGGACGGGTGAGGGTCAGGCTTCGGGGAAGGGTTAGGGTTAGGGTTCGGGCTAGGTTTAGGGTTAGGGGAAGGGGACGGTTTAGGGTCCAGGTGAGGGTACGACAATGCTTTAGGGGGAGCGTACGTGTGAGGGCGCAGGTTAGTGTTAGCGTACGGGTTAGGATTAGGGGACGGGTGAGGGTCAGGCTTCGGGGAAGGGTTAGGGTTAGGGTTCGGGCTAGGGTTAGGGTTAGGGGACGGGGAGGGTTTAGGGTCCAGGTGAGGGTACGACAACGCTTTAGGGGGAGCGTACGTGTGAGGGCGTGGGTTAGTGTTAGCGTACGGGTTAGGATTAGGGGACGGGTGAGGGTCAGGCTTTGGGGAAGGGTTAGGGTTAGGGTTCGGGCTAGGGTTAGGGTTAGGGGATGGGGAGGGTTTCGGGTCCAGGTGAGGGTACGACAACGCTTTAGGGGGAGCGTACGTGTGAGGGCGCGGGTTAGTGTTAGCGTACGGGTTAGGATTAGGGGACGGGTGAGGGTCAGGCTTCGGGGAAGGGTTAGGGTTAGGGTTCGGGCTAGGGTTAGGGTTAGGGCACGGGGAGGGTTTAGGGTCCAGGTGAGGGTACGACAACGCTTTAGGGGGAGCGTACGTGTGAGGGCGCGGGTTAGTGTTAGCGTACGGGTTAGGATTAGGGGACGGGTGAGGGTCAGCCTTCGGGGAAGGGTTAGGGTTAGGGTTCAGGCTAGGGTTAGGGTTAGGGGACGGGGAGGGTTTAGGGTCCAAGTGAGGGTACGACAACGCTTTAGGGGGAGCGTACGTGTGAGGGCGCGGGTTAGTGTTAGCGTACGGTTTAGGATTAGGGGACATGTGAGGGTCAGGCTTCGGGGAAGGGTTAGGGTTAGGGTTCGGGCTAGGGTTAGGGTTTGGGGATGGGGACGGTTTAGGGTCCAAGTGAGGGTACGACAACCCTTTAGGGGGAGCGTACGTGTGAGGGCGCGGGTTAGTGTTAGCGTACGGGTTAGGATTAGGGGATGGGTGAAGGTCAGGCTTCGGGGAAGGTTTAGGGTTAGGGTTCGGGCTAGGGTTAGGGTTAGGGGACGGGGACGGTTTAGGGTCCAGGTGAGGGTACGACAACACTTTAGGGGGAGCGTACGTGTGAGGGCGCGGGTTAGTGTTAGCGTACGGGTTAGGATTAGGGGAAGGGTGGGGTCAGGCTTCGGGGAAGGGTTAGGGTTAGGGTTCAGGCTAGGGTTAGGGTTAGGGGACGGGGACAGTTTAGGGTCCAGGTGAGGGTACGACAACGCTTTAGGGGGAGCGTACTTGTGAGGGCGCGGGTTAGTGTTAGCGTACGGGTTAGGATTAGGGTACGGGTGAGGGTCAGGCTTGGGGAAGTGTTAGGGTTAGGGTTCGGGCTAGGGTTAGGGTTAGGGGACGGGGAGGGTTTAGGGTCCAGGTGAGGGTATGACAACACTTTAGGGGGAGAGTACGTGTGAGGGCGCAGGTTAGTGTTAGCGTACGGGTTAGGATTAGGGGACGGGTGAGGGTCAGGCTTCGGGGAAGGGTTAGGGTTAGGGTTCGGGCTAGGGTTAGGGTTAGGGGACGGGGAGGGTTTAGGGTCTAGGTGAGGGTACGACAACGCTTAAGGGGGAGCGTACGTGTGAGGGCGTGGGTTAGTGTTCGCGTACGGGTTAGGATTAGGGGACGGGTGAGGGTCAGGCTTTGGGGAAGGGTTAGGGTTCGGGTTCGGGCTAGGGTTAGGGTTAGGGGACGGGGACGGTTTAGGGTCCAGGTGAGGGTACGACAACGCTTTAGGGGGAGCGTACGTGTGAGGGCGCGGGTTAGTGTTAGCGTACGGGTTAGGATTAGGGGACGGGTGAGGGTCAGGCTTCGGGGAAGTGTTCGGGTTAGGGTTCGGGCTAGGGTTAGGGTTAGGGGACGGGGACGGTTTAGGGTCCAGGTGAGGGTACGACAACGCTTTAAGGGAGTGTACGTGTGAGGGCGCGGGTTAGTGTTAGCGTACGGGTTAGGATTAGGGGATGGGTGAGGGTCAGGCTTCGGGGAAGGGTTAGGGTTAGGGTTCGGGTTAGGGTTAGGGTTAGGGGACGGGGACGGTTTAGGGTCCAGGTGAGGGTACGACAACACTTTAGGGGGAGCGTACGTGTGAGGGCGCGGGTTAGTGTTAGCGTACGGGTTAGGATTAGGGGAAGGGTGGGGTCAGGCTTCGGGGAAGGGTTAGGGTTAGGGTTCGGGCTAGGGTTAGGGTTAGGGGACGGGGACAGTTTAGGGTCCAGGTGAGGGTACGACAACGCTTTAGGGGGAGCGTACTTGTGAGGGCCCGGGTTAGTGTTAGCGTACGGGTTAGGATTAGGGGAAGGGTGGGGTCAGGCTTCGGGGAAGGGTTAGGGTTAGGGTTCGTGCTAGGGTTAAGGTTAGGGGACGGGGACAGTTTAGGGTCCAGGTGAGGGTACGACAACGCTTTAGGGGGAGCGTACTTGTGAGGGCGCGGGTTAGTGTTAGCGTACGGGTTAGGATTAGGGGACAGGTGAGGGTCAGGCTTGGGGAAGTGTTAGGGTTAGGGTTCGGGCTAGGGTTAGGGTTAGGGGACGGGGAGGGTTTAGGGTCCAGGTGAGGGTATGACAACACTTTAGGGGGAGAGTACGTGTGAGGGCGCAGGTTAGTGTTAGCGTACGGATTAGGATTAGGGGACGGGTGAGGGTCAGGCTTCGGGAAAGGGTTAGGGTTAGGGTTCGGGCTAGGGTTAGGGTTAGGGGACGGGGAGGGTTTAGGGTCTAGGTGAGGGTACGACAACGCTTAAGTGGGAGCGTACGTGTTAGGGCGAGGGTGAGTGTTAACGTACGGGTTAGCATTAGGGGACGGGTGAGGGTCAGGCTTCGGGGAAGGGTTAGGGTTAGGGTTCGGGCTAGGGTTAGGGTTAGGGGATGGCGAGGGTTTAGGGTCCAGGTGAGGGTAAGACAACGCTTTAGGGGGAGCGTACGTGTGAGGGCGCGGGTTAGTGTTAGCGTTCGGGTTAGGATTAGGGGACGGGTGAGGGTCAGGCTTCGGGGAAGGGTTAGGGTTAGGGTTCGGGCTAGGGTTAGGGTTAGGGGATGGGGACGGTTTGGGGTCCAGGTGATGGTACGACAACGCTTTAGGGGGAGCGTACGTGTGAGGGCGCGGGTTCGTGTTAGCATACGGGTTAGGATTAGGGGACGGGTTAGGGTCAGGCTTCGGGGAAGGGTTAGGGTTAGGGTTCGGGCTAGGTTTAGGGTTAGGGGAAGGGGACGGTTTAGGGTCCAGGTGAGGGTACGACAATGCTTTAGGGGGAGCGTACGTGTGAGGGCGCAGGTTAGTGTTAGCGTTCGGATTAGGATTAGGGGACGGGTGAAGGTCAGGCTTCGGGGAAGTGTTAGGGTTAGGGTTCGGGCTAGGGTTAGGGTTAGGGGACGGGGAGGGTTTAGGGTCCAGGAGAGGGTACGACAACGCTTTAGGGGGAGCGTACGTGTGAGGGCGCGGGTTAGTGTTAGCGTACGGGTTAGGATTAGGGGACGGGTGAGGGTCAGGCTTCGGGGAAGGGTTAGGGTTCGGGCTAGGGTTAGGGTTAGGGGACAGGGACGGTTTAGGGTCCAGGTGAGGGTACGACAACGCTTTAGGGGGAGCGTACGTGTGAGGGCGCGTGTTAGTGTTAGCGTACGGGTTAGGATTAGGATACGGGTGAGTGTCAGGCTTCGGGGAAGGGTTAGGTTTAGGGTTCGGGCTAGGGTTAGCCTTAGGGGACGGGGACGGTTTAGGGTCCAGGTGAGGGTACGACAACGCTTTAGGGGGAGCGTACATGTGAGGTCGCGGGTTAGTGTTAGCGTACGGGTTAGGATTAGGGGACGGGTGAGGGTCAGGCTTCGGGGAAGGGTTAGGGTTAGGGTTCGGGCTAGGGTTAGGGTTAGGGGACGGGGACGGTTTAGGGTCCAGGTGAGGGTACGACAACGCTTTAGGGGGAGCGTACATGTGAGGGCGCGGATTAGTGTTATCGTACGAGTTAGGATTAGGGTACGGGTGAGGGTCAGGCTTCGGGGAAGGGTTAGGTTTAGGGTTCGGGCTAGGGTTAGGGTTAGGGGACGGGGAGGGTATAGGGTCCAGGTGAGGGTACGACAACGCTTTAGGGGGAGCGTACGTGTGAGGGCGCGGGTGAGTGTTAGCGTACGGGTTAGGATTAGGAAACGGGTGAGGGTCAGGCTTCGGTGAAGGGTTAGGGTTAGGGTTTGGGCTAGGGTTAGGGTTAGGGGATGGCGAGTGTTTAGGGTCCAGGTGAGGGTACGACAACACTTTAGGGGGAGCGTACGTGTGAGGGTGCGGGTTAGTGTTAGCGTTCGGGTTAGGATTAGGGGACGGGTGAGGGTCAGGCTTCGGGGAAGGGTTAGGGTTCGGGCTAGGGTTAGGGTTAGGGGACGGCGAGGGTTTAGGGTCCAGGTGAGGGTTCGACAACGCTTTAGGGGGAGCGTACGTGTGAGGGCGCGGGTGAGTGTTAGCGTACGGGTTAGGATTAGGAAACGGGTGAGGGTCAGGCTTCGGGGAAGGGTTAGGGTTAGGGTTCGGGCTAGGGTTAGGGTTAGGGGATGACGAGTGTTTAGGGTCCAGGTGAGGGTACGACAATGCTTTAGGGGGAGCGTACGTGTGAGGGCGCGGGTTAGTGTTAGCGTTCGGGTTAGGATTAGGGGACGGGTGAGGGTCAGGCTTCGGGGAAGGGTTAGGGTTAGGGTTCGGGCTAGGGTTAGGGTTAGGGGATGGGGAGGGTTTAGGGTCCAGGTGAGGGTACGACAACGCTTTAGGGGGAGCGTACGTGTGAGGGCGCGGGTTCGTGTTAGCGTACGGGTTAGGATTAGGGGACGGGTGAGGGTCAGGCTTTGGGGAAGTGTTAGGGTTAGGGTTCGGGCTAGGGTTAGGGTTAGGGGACGGGGACGGTTTAGGGTCCAGGTGAGGGTACGACAACACTTTAGGGGGACCGTACGTGTGAGGGCGCAGGTTAGTGTTAGCGTACGGGTTAGGATTAGGGGACGGGTGAGGGTCAGGCTTCGCGGAATGGTTAGGGTTAGGGTTCGGGCTAGGGTTAGGGTTAGGGGACGGGGAGGGTTTAGGGTCCAGGTGAGGGTACGACAACGCTTTAGGGGGAGCGTACGTGTGAGGACGTGGGATAGTGTTAGCGTACGGGTTAGGATTAGGGGACGGGTGAGGGTCAGGCTTCTGGGAAGTGTTAGGTTTAGGGTTCGGGCTAGGGTTAGGGTTAGGGGACGGGGACAGTTGAGGGTCCAGGTGAGGGTACGACAACGCTTTAGGGGGAGCGTACGTGTGAGGGCGCGGGTTAGTGTTAGCGTACGGGTTAGGATTAGGGGACGGGTGAGGGTCAGGCTTCGGGGAAGGGTTAGGGTTAGGGTTCGGGCTAGGGTTAGGGTTAGGGGACGGGGACGGTTTAGGGTCCAGGTGAGGGTACGACAACGCTTTAAGGGAGCGTACGTGTGAGGGCGCGGGTTAGTGTTAGCGTACGAGTTAGGATTAGGGTACGGGTGAGGGTCAGGCTTCGGGGAAGGGTTAGGGTTAGGGTTCGGGCTAGGGTTAGGTTTAGGGGACGGGGACAGTTTAGGGTCCAGGTGAGGGTACGACAACGCTTTAGGGGGAGCGTACGTGTGAGGGCGCGGGTGAGTGTTAGCGTACGGATTAGGATTAGGGGACGGGTGAGGGTCAGGCTTGGGGAAGTGTTAGGGTTAGGGTTCGGGCTAGGGTTAGGGTTAGGGGACGGGGACGGTTTAGGGTCCAGGTGAGGGTATGACAACACTTTAGGGGGAGCGTACGTGTGAGGGCGCAGGTTAGTGTTAGCGTACGGATTAGGATTAGGGGACGGGTGAGGGTCAGGCTTCGGGGAAGGGTTAGGGTTAGGGTTCGGGCTAGGGTTAGGGTTAGGGGACGGGGAGGGTTTAGGGTCTAGGTGAGGGTACGACAACGCTTAATGGGGAGCGTACGTGTGAGGGCGTGGATTAGTGTTCGCGTACGGGTTAGGATTAGGTGACGGGTGAGGGTCAGGCTTTGGGGAAGGGTTAGGGTTAGGGTTCGGGCTAGGGTTAGGGTTAGGGGACGGGGACGGTTTAGGGTCCAGGTGAGGGTATGACAACGCTTTAGGGGGAGCGTACGTGTGAGGGCGCGGGTTAGTGTTAGCGTACGGGTTAGGATTAGGGGACGGGTGAGGGTCAGGCTTCGGGGAAGGGTTAGGGTTAGGGTTCGGGCTAGGGTTAGGGTTAGGGGACGGGGACGGTTTAGGGTCCAGGTGAGGGTACGACAACGCTTTAAGGGAGCGTACGTGTGAGGGCGCGGGTTAGTGTTAGCGTACGAGTTAGGATTAGGGTACGGGTGAGGGTCAGGCTTCGGGGAAGGGTTAGGGTTAGGGTTCGTGCTATGGTTAGGTTTAGGGGACCGGGACAGTTTAGGGTCCAGGTGAGGGTATGACAACGCTTTAGGGGGAGCGTACGTGTGAGGGCGCGGGTGAGTGTTAGCGTACGGGTTAGGATTAGGGGACGGGTGAGGGTCAGGCTTCGGGGAAGGGTTAGGGTTAGGGTTCGGGCTAGGGTTAGGGTTAGGGGACGGCGAGGGTTTAAGGTCCAGGTGAGGGTAAGAAAACGCTTTAGGGGGAGCGTACGTGTGAGGGCGCGGGTTAGTGTTAGCGTTCGGGTTAGGATTAGGGGATGGGTGAGGGTCAGGCTTCGGGGAAGTGTTAGGGTTAGGGTTCGGGCTTGGGTTAGGGTTAGGGGATGGGGACGGTTTAGGGTCCAGGTGAGGATACGACAACGCTTTAGGGGGAGCGTACGTGTGAGGGCGCGGGTTAGTGTTAGCATACGGGTTAGGATTAGGGGACGGGTGAGGATCAGGCTTCGGGGAAGGTTAGGGTTAGTGTTCGGGCTAGGGTTAGGGTTAGGGGAAGGGGACGGTTTAGGGTCCAGGAGAGGGTACGACAACGCTTTAGGGGGAGCGTACGTGTGAGGGCGCGGGTTTGTGTTAGCGTACGGGTTAGGATTAGGGGACGGGTGAGGGTCAGGTTTCGGGGAAGTGTTAGGGTTAGGGTTCGGGCTAGGGTTAGGGTTAGGGGACGGGGATGGTTTAGGGTCCAGGTGAGGGTACGACAACGCTTTAGGGGAGCGTACGTGTGAGAGCGCGGGTTAGTGTTAGCGTACGGGTTAGGATTAGGGGACGGGTGAGGGTCAGGCTTCGGGGAAGGGTTAGGGTTAGGGTTCGGGCTAGGGTTAGGGTTAGGGGACGGGGAGGGTTTAGGGTCCAGGAGAGGGCACCACAACGTTTTAGGGGGAGCGTACGTGTGAGGGCGCGGGTTAGTGTTAGCGTACGGGTTAGGATTAGAGGACGGGTGAGGGTCAGGCTTCGGGGAAGGGTTAGGGTTAGGGTTCGGGCTAGGGTTAGGGTTAGGGGACGGGGAGGGTTTAGGGTCCAGGTGAGGGTACGACAACGCTTTAGGGGGAGCGTACGTGTGAGGGCACGGGTGAGTGTTATCGTACGGGTTAGGATTAGGGGACGGGTGAGGGTCAGGCTTCGGGGAAGTGTTAGGGTTGGGGTTCGGGCTAGGGTTAGGGTTAGGGGACGGTGAGGGTTTAGGGTCCAGGTGAGGGTAAGAAAACGCTTTAGGGGGAGCGTACGTGTGAGGGCGCGGGTTAGTGTTAGCGTACGGGTTAGGATTAGGGGACGGGTGAGGGTCAGGCTTCGGGGAAGGGTTAGGGTTAGGGTTCGGGCTAGGGTTAGGGTTAGGGGATGGGGAGGGTTTAGGGTCCAGGTGAGGGTAGGACAACGCTTTAGGGGGAGCGTACGTGTGAGGGCGCGGGTTCGTGTTAGCGTACGGGTTAGGATTAGGGGACGGGTGAGGGTCAAGCTTTGGGGAAGTTTTAGGGTTAGGGTTCGGGCTAGGGTTAGGGTTAGGGGACGGGGACGGTTTAGGGTCCAGGTGAGGGTACGACAACACTTTAGGGGGAGCGTACGTGTGAGGGCACAGGTTAGTGTTAGCGTACGGGTTAGGATTAGGGGACGGGTGAGGGTCAGGCTTCGCGGAATGCTTAGGGTTAGGGTTCGGGCTAGGGTTAGGGGACGGGGAGGGTTTAGGGTCCAGGTGAGGGTACGACAACGCTTTAGGGGGAGCGTACGTGTGAGGACGTGGGATAGTGTTAGCGTACGGGTTAGGATTAGGGGACGGGTGAGGGTCAGGCTTCGGGGAAGGGTTAGGGTTAGGGTTCGGGCTAGGGTTAGGGTTAGGGGACGGGGAGGGTTTAGGGTCCAGGTGAGGGTACGACAATGCTTTAGGGGGAGCGTACGTGTGAGGGCGCGGGTTAGTGTTAGCGTACGGGTTAGGATTCGGGGACGGGTGAGGGTCAGGCTTAGGGGAAGGGTTAGGGTTAGGGTTCGGGATAGGGTTAGGGTTAGGGGATGGGGAGGGTTTAGGGTCCAGGTGAGGGTACGACAACGCTTTAGGGGGAGCGTACGTGTGAGGGCGCGGGTTAGTGTTAGCGTACGGGTTAGGATTAGGGGACGGGTGAGGGTCAGGCTTCGGGGAAGGGTTAGGGTTAGGGTTCGGGCTAGGGTTAGGGTTAGGGCATGGGGAGGGTTTAGGGTCCAGGTGAGGGTACGACAACGCTTTATGGGGAGCGTACGTGTGAGGGCGCGGGTTAGTGTTAGCGTACGGGTTAGGATTAGGGGACGGGTGAGAGTCAGCCTTCGGGGAAGGGTTAGGGTTAGGGTTCGGGCTAGGGTTAGGGTTAGGGGACGGGTAGGGTTTAGGGTCCAAGTGAGGGTACGACAACGCTTTAGGTGGAGCGTACGTGTGAGGGCGCGGGTTAGTGTTAGCGTACGGTTTAGGATTAGGGGACGGGTGAGGGTCAGGCTTCGGGGAAGGGTTAGGGTTAGGGTTCGGGCTAGGGTTAGGGTTTGGGGATGGGGACGGTTTAGGGTCCAGGTGAGGGTACGACAACCCTTTAGGGGGAGCGTACGTGTGAGGGCGCGGGTTAGTGTTAGCGTACGGGTTAGGATTAGGGGACGGGTGAGGGTCAGGCTTCGGGGAAGGGTTAGGGTCAGGGTTCGGGCTAGGGTTAGGGTTAGGGGACGGGGACGGTTTAGGGTCCAGGTGAGGGTACGACAACACTTTAGGGGGAGCGTACGTGTGAGGGCGCGGGTTAGTGTTAGCGTACGGGTTAGGATTAGGGGACGGGTGAGGGTCAGGCTTCGGGGAAGGGTTAGGGTTAGGGTTCGGGCTAGGGTTAGGGTTAGGGGACGGGGACAGTTTAGGGTCCAGGTGAGGGTACGACAATGCTTTAGGGGGAGCGTACTTGTCAGGGCGCTGGTTAGTGTTAGCGTACGGGTTAGGATTAGGGGACGGGTGAGGGTTAGGCTTTGGGGAAGTGTTAGGGTTAGGGTTCGGGCTAGGGTTAGGGTTAGGGGACGGGGACGGTTTAGGGTCCAGGTGAGGGTATGACAACACTTTAGGGGAAGCGTACGTGTGAGGGCGCAGGTTAGTGTTAGCGTACGGATTAGGATTAGGGGACGGGTGAGGGTCAGGCTTCGGGGAAGGGTTAGGGTTAGGGTTCGGGCTAGGGTTAGGGTTAGGGGACAGGGAGGGTTTAGGGTCCAGGTGAGGGTACGACAACGCTTTAGGGGGAGCGTACGTGTGAGGGCACGGGTTAGTGTTAGCGTACGGGTTAAGATAGGAGACGGGTGAGGGTCAGGCTTCGGGGAAGGGTTAGGGGTAGGGTTCGGGCTAGGGTTAGGGTTAGGGGACGGGGACGGTTTAGGGTCCAGTTGAGGGTACGACAACGCTTTCAGGGAGCGTACGTGTGAGGGCGCGGGTTAGTGTTAGCGTACGAGTTAGGATTAGGGTACGGGTGAGGGTCAGGCTTCGGGGAAGGGTTAGGGTTAGGGTTCGGGCTAGGGTTAGGGTTACGGGACGGGGACAGTTTAGGGTCCAGGTGAGGGTACGACAACGCTTTAGGGGGAGCGTACGTGTGAGGGCGCGGGTGAGTGTTAGCGTACGGGTTAGGATTAGGGGACGGGTGAGGGTCAGGCTTCGGGGAAGGGTTAGGGTTAGGGTTCGGGCTAGGGTTAGGGTTAGGGGACGGCGAGGGTTTAGGGTCCAGGTGAGGGTAAGACAACGCTTTAGCGGGAGCGTACGTGTGAGGGCGCGGGTTAGTGTTAGCGTTCGGGTTAGGATTAGGGGACGGGTGAGGGTCAGGCTTCGGGGAAGGGTTAGGGTTAGGGTTCGGGCTAGGGTTAGGGTTAGGGGATGGGGACGGTTTAGGGTCCAGGTGATGGTACGACAACGCTTTAGGGGGAGCGTACGTGTGAGGGCGCGGGTTAGTGTTAGCATACGGGTTAGGATTAGGGGACGGGTGAGGGTCAGGCTTCGGGGAAGGTTTAGGGTTAGGGTTCGGGCAAGGGTTAGGGTTAGGGGAAGGGGACGGTTTAGGGTCCAGGTGAGGGTACGACAACGCTTTAGGGGGAGCGTACGTGTGAGGGCGCAGGTTAGTGTTAGCGTACGGGTTAGGATTAGGGGACGGGTGAGGGTCAGGCTTCGGGGAAGGGTTAGGGTTAGGGTTCGGGCTAGGGTTAGGGTTAGGGGACGGGGAGGGTTTAGGGTCCAGGAGAGGGTACGACAATGTTTTAGGGGGAGCGTACGTGTGAGGGCGCGGGTTAGTGTTAGCGTACGGGTTAGGATTAGGGGACGGGTGAGGGTCAGGCTTCGGGGAAGGGTTAGGGTTAGGGTTCGGGCTAGGGTTAGGGTTAGGGGACGGGGAGGGTTTAGGGTCCAGGTGAGGGTACGACAACGCTTTAGGGGGAGCGTACGTGTGAGGGCGCGGGTTAGTGTTAGCGTACGGGTTAGGATTAGGGGACGGGTGAGGGTCAGGCTTCGGGGAAGGGTTAGGGTTAGGGTTCGGGCTAGGGTTAGGGTTAGGGAATGGGGAGGGTTTAGGGTCCAGGTGAGGGTACGACAACGCTTTAGGGGGAGCGTACGTGTGAGGGCGCGGGTTAGTGTTAGCGTACGTGTTATGAAGAGGGGACGGGTGAGGGTAAGGCTTCGGGGAAGGGTTAGGGTTAGGGTTCGGGCTAGGGTTAGGGTTAGGGCACGGGGAGGGTTTAGGGTCCAGGTGAGGGTACGACAACGCTTTAGGGGGAGCGTACGTGTGAGGGCGTGGGTTAGTGTTAGCGTACGGGTTAGGATTAGGGGACGGGTGAGGGTCAGGCTTCGGGGAAGGGTTAGCGTTAGGGTTCGGGCTAGGGTTAGGGTTAGGGGATGGGGAGGGTTTCGGGTCCAGGTGAGGGTACGACAACGCTTTAGGGGGAGCGTACGTGTGAGGGCGCGGGTTAGTGTAAGCGTACGGGTTAGGATTAGGGGACGGGTGAGGGTCAGGCTTCGGGGAAGGGTTAGGGTTAGGGTTCGGGCTAGGGTTAGGGTTAGGGGACGGGGACGGTTGAGGGTCCAGGTGAGGGTACGACAACGCTTTAGGGGGAGCGTACGTGTGAGGGCGCGGGTTAGTGTTAGCGTACGGGTTAGGATTCGGGGACGGGTGAGGGTCAGGCTTCGGGGAAGGGTTAGGGTTAGGGTTCGGGCTAGGGATAGGGTTAGGGGACAGGGACGGTTTAGGGTCCAGGTGACGGTACGACAACGCTATAGGGGGAGCGTACGTGTGAGGGCGTGGGTTAGTGTTAGCGTACGGGTTAGGATTAGGGGACGGGTGAGGGTCAGGCTTCGGGGAAGGGTTAGGGTTAGGGTTCGGGCTAGGGTTAGGGTTAGGGGACGGGGAGGGTTTAGGGTCCAGGAGAGGGTACGACAATGTTTTAGGGGGAGCGTACGTGTGAGGGCGCGGGTTAGTGTTAGCGTACGGGTTAGGATTAGGGGACGGGTGAGGGTCAGGCTTCGGGGAAGGGTTAGGGTTAGGGTTCGGGCTAGGGTTAGGGTTAGGGGACGGGGAGGGTTTAGGGTCCAGGTGAGGGTACGACAACGCTTTAGGGGGAGCGTACGTGTGAGGGCGCGGGTTAGTGTTAGCGTACGGGTTAGGATTAGGGGACGGGTGAGGGTCAGGCTTCGGGGAAGGGTTAGGGTTAGGGTTCGGGCTAGGGTTAGGGTTAGGGAATGGGGAGGGTTTAGGGTCCAGGTGAGGGTACGACAACGCTTTAGGGGGAGCGTACGTGTGAGGGCGCGGGTTAGTGTTAGCGTACGGGTTAGGATTAGGGGACGGGTGAGGGTCAGGCTTCGGGGAAGGGTTAGGGTTAGGGTTCGGGCTAGGGTAAGGGTTAGGGCACGGGGAGGGTTTAGGGTCCAGGTGAGGGTACGACAACGCTTTAGGGGGAGCGTACGTGTGAGGGCGCGGGTTAGTGTTAGCGTACGGGTTAGGATTAGGGGACGGGTGAGGGTCAGCCTTCGGGGAAGGGTTAGGGTTAGGGTTCGGGCTAGGGTTAGGGTTAGGGTACGGGGAGGCTTTAGGGTCCAGGTGAGGGTACGACAACGCTTTAGGTGGAGCGTACGTGTGACGGCGCGGGTTAGTGTTAGCGTACGGTTTAGGATTAGGGGACGGGTGAGGGTCAGGCTTCGGGGAAGGGTTAGGGTTAGGGTTCGGGCTAGGGTTAGGATTTGGGGATGGGGACGGTTTAGGGTCCAGGTGAGGGTACGACAACCCTTTAGGGCGAGCGTACGTGTGAGGGCGCGGGTTAGTGTTAGCGTACGGGTTAGGATTAGGGGACGGGTGAGGGTCAGGCTTCGGGGAAGGGTTAGGGTTAGGGTTCGGGCTAGGGTTAGGGTTAGGGGACGGGGACGGTTTAGGGTCCAGGTGAGGGTACGACAACACTTTAGGGGGAGCGTACGTGTGAGGGCGCGGGTTAGTGTTAGCGTACGGGTTAGGATTAGGGGACGGGTGAGGGTCAGGCTTCGGGGAAGGGTTAGGGTTAGGGTTCGGGCTAGGGTTAGGGTTAGGGGACGGGGACAGTTTAGGGTACAGGTGAGGGTATGACAACGCTTTAGGGGGAGCGTACGTGTGAGGACGTGGGATAGTGTTAGCGTACGGGTTAGGATTAGGGGACGGGTGAGGGTCGGGCTTCTGGGAAGTGTTAGGGTTACGGTTCGGGCTAGGGTTAGAGTTTGGGGACGGGGACGGTTGAGGGTCCAGGTGAGGGTACGACAACGCTTTAGGGGGAGCGTACGTGTGAGGGCGCGGGTTAGTGTTAGCGTACGGGTTAGGATTCGGGGACGGGTGAGGGTCAGGCTTCGGGGAAGTGTTAGGGTTAGGGTTCGGGCTAGGGATAGGGTTAGGGGACAGGGACGGTTTAGGGTCCAGGTGACGGTACGACAACGCTATAGGGGGAGCGTACGTGTGAGGGCGTGGGTTAGTGTTAGCGTACGGGTTAGGATTTGGGGACGGGTGAGGGTCAGGCTTCGGGGAAGGGTTAGGGTTAGGGTTCGGGCTAGGGTTAGGGTTAGGGGACGGGGAGGGTTTAGGGTCCAAGTGAGGGTACGACAATGCTTTAGGGGGAGCGTACGTGTGAGGGCGTGGGTTAGTGTTAGCGTACGGGTTAGGATTAGGGGACGGGTGAGGGTCAGGCTTCGGGGAAGGGTTAGGGTTAGGGTTCGGGCTAGGGTAAGGGTTAGGGCACGGGGAGGGTTTAGGGTCTAGGTGAGGGTACGACAACGCTTTAGGGGGAGCGTACGTGTGAGGGCGCGGGTTAGTGTTAGCGTACGGGTTAGGATTAGGGGACGGGTGAGGGTCAGCCTTCGGGGAAGGGTTAGGGTTAGGGTTCGGGCTAGGGTTAGGGTTAGGGGACGGGGAGGCTTTAGGGTCCAAGTGAGGGTACGACAACGCTTTAGGTGGAGCATACGTGTGAGGGCGCGGGTTAGTGTTAGCGTACGGTTTAGGATTAGGGGACGGGTGAGGGTCAGGCTTCGGGGAAGGGTTAGGGTTAGGGTTCGGGCTAGGGTTAGGGTTTGGGGATGGGGACGGTTTAGGGTCCAGGTGAGGGTACGACAACCCTTTAGGGCGAGCGTACGTGTGAGGGCGCGGGTTAGTGTTAGCGTACGGGTTAGGATTAGGGGACGGGTGAGGGTCAGGCTTCGGGGAAGGGTTAGGGTTAGGGTTCGGGCTAGGGTTAGGGTTAGGGGACGGGGACGGTTTAGGGTCCAGTTGAGGGTACGACAACACTTTAGGGGGAGCGTACGTGTGAGGGCGCGGGTTAGTGTTAGCGTACGGGTTAGGATTAGGGGACGGGTGAGGGTCAGGCTTCGGGGAAGGGTTAGGGTTAGGGTTCGGGCTAGGGTTAGGGTTAGGGGACGGGGACAGTTTAGGGTCCAGGTGAGGGTACGACAACGCTTTAGGGGGAGCGTACATGTGAGGGCGCGGGTTAGTGTTAGCGTACGGGTTAGGATTAGGGGACGGGTGAGGGTCAGGCTTTGGGGAAGTGTTAGGGTTAGGGTTCAGGCTAGGGTTAGGGTTAGGGGACGGGGACGGTTTAGGGTCCCGGTGAGGGTATGACAACACTTTAGGGGGAGCGTACGTGTGAGGGCGCAGGTTAGTGTTAGCGTACGGATTAGGATTAGGGGACGGGTGAGGGTCAGGCTTCGGGGAAGGGTTAGGGTTCGGGCTAGGGTTAGGGTTAGGGGACGGGGAGGGTTTAGGGTCTAGGTGAGGGTACGACAACGCTTTAGGGGGAGCGTACGTGTGAGGGCGCGGGTTAGTATTAGTGTACGGGTTAGGATTAGGAGACGGGTGAGGGTCAGGCATCGGGGAAGGGTTAGGGTTAGGGTTCGGGCTAGGGTTAGTGTTAGGGGACGGGGACGGTTTAGGGTCCAGGTGAGGGTACGACAACGCTTTAAGGGAGCGTACGTGTGAGGGCGCGGGTTAGTGTTAGCGTACGAGTTAGGATTAGGGTACGGGTGAGGGTCAGGCTTCGGGGAAGGGTTAGGGTTAGGGTTCGGGCTAGGGTTAGGTTTAGGGGACGGGGACAGTTTAGGGTCCAGGTGAGGGTACGACAACGCTTTAGGGGGAGCGTACGTGTGAGGGCGCGGGTGAGTGTTAGCGTACGGGTTAGGATTAGGGGATGGGTGAGGGTCAGGCTTCGGGGAAGGGTTAGGGTTAGGGTTCGGGCTAGGGTTAGGGTTAGGGGACGGCGAGGGTTTAGGGTCCACGTGAGGGTAAGACAACGCTTTTGGGGGAGCGTACGTGTGAGGGCGCGGGTTAGTGTTAGCGTTCGGGTTAGGATTAGGGGACGGGTGAGGGTCAGGCTTCGGGGAAGGGTTAGGGTTAGGGTTAGGGCTAGGGTTAGGGTTAGGGGATGGGGACAGTTTAGGATCCAGGTGATGGTACGACAACGCTTTAGGAGGAGCGTACGTGTGAGGGCGCGTGTTAGTGTTAGCATACGGGTTAGGATTAGGGGACGGGTGAGGGTCAGGCTTCGGGGAAGGGTTAGGGTTAGGGTTCGGGCTAGGGTTAGGGTTAGGGGAAGGGGACGGTTTAGGGACCAGGTGAGGGTACGACAACGCTTTAGGGGGAGCGTACGTGTGAGGGCCCGGGTTAGTGTTAGCGTACGGGTTAGGATTAGGGGACGGGTGAGGATCAGGCTTCGGGGAAGGGTTAGGGTTAGGGTTCGGGCTAGGGTTAGGGTTACGGGACGGGGAGGGTTTAGGGTCCAGGAGAGGGTACGACAACGTTTTAGGGGGAGCGTACGTGTGAGGGCGCGGGTTAGTGTTAGCGTACGGGTTAGGATTAGGGGACGGGTGAGTGTCAGGCTTTGGGGAAGTGTTAGGGTTAGGGTTCGGGCTAGGGTTAGGGTTAGGGGACGGGGACGGTTTAGGGTCCAGGTGAGGGTACGACAAAACTTTAGGGGGAGCGTACGTGTGAGGGCGCGGGTTAGTGTTAGCGTACGGGTTAGGATTAGGCGACGGGTGAGGGTCAGGCTTCGGGGAATGGTTAGGGTTAGCGTTCGGGGTAGGGTTAGGGTTAGGGGAAGGGGAGGGTTTAGGGTCCAGGTGAGGGTACGACAACGCTTTAGGGGGAGCGTACGTGTGAGGACGTGGGATAGTGTTAGCGTACGGGTTAGGATTAGGGGACGGGTGAGGGTCAGGCTTCGGGGAAGAGTTAGGGTTAGGGTTCGGGCTAGGGTTAGGGTTAGGGGACGGGGATGGTTTAAGGTCCAGGTGACGGTACGACAACGCTTTAGGGAGAGCGTACGTGTGAGGGCGTGGGTTAGTGTTAGCATACGGGTTAGGATTAGGGGACGGGTGAGGGTCTGGCTTCGGGGAAGGGTTAGGGTTAGAGTTCTGGCTAGGGTTAGGGTTAGGAGACGGGAAGGGTTTAGGGTCCAGGTGAGGGTACGACAACGCTTTAGGGTGAGCGTACGTGTGAGGGCGCGGGTTAGTGTTAGCGTACGGTTTAGGATTAGGGGACGGGTGAGGGTCAGGCTTCGGGGAAGGGTTAGGGTTAGGGTTCGCGCTAGGGTTAGGGTTAGGGGACGGGGTGGGTTTAGGGTCCAGGTGAGGGTACGAAAACGCTTTAGGGGGAGAGTACGTGTGAGGGCGCGGGTTAGTGTTAGCGTACGGGTTAGGATTAGGGGACGGGTGATGGTCAGGCTTCGGGGAAGTGTTAGGGTTAGGGTTCGGGCTAGGGTTAGGGTTAGGGGACGGGGAGGGTTTAGGGCCCAGTTGAGGATACGACAACGCTTTAGGGGGAGCGTACGTGTGAGGGCGCGGGTTAGTGTTAGCGTACGGGTTAGGATTAGGGGACGGGTGAGGGTCAGGCTTCGGGGAAGGGTTAGGGTTAGGGTTCGGGCTAGGGTTAGGGTTAGGGGACGGGGACGGTTTAGGGTCCAGGTGACGGTACGACGCTTTAGGGAGAGCGTACGTGTGAGGGCGTGGGTTAGTGTTAGCGTACGGGTTAGGATTAGGGGACGGGTGTGGGTCAGGCTTCGGGGAAGGGTTAGGGTTAGGGTTCGGGCTAGGGTTAGGGTTAGGGGACGGGGAGGGTTTAGGGTCCAGGTGAGGGTACGACAACGCTTTAGGGGGAGCGTACGTGTGAGGGCGTTGGTTAGTGTTAGCGTACGGGTTAGGATTAGGGGACGGTTGAGGGTCAGGCTTCTGGGAAGTGTTAGGGTTAGGGTTCGGGCTAGGGTTAGGGTTAGGGGACGGGGAGGGTTTAGGGTCCAGGTGAGTGTACGACAACGCTTTAGGGGGAGCGTACGTGTGAGGGCGCGTGTTAGTGTTAGCGTACGGGTTAGGATTAGGGGACGGGTGAGGGTCAGGCTTCGGGGAAGGGTTAGGGTTACGGTTCGGGCTAGGGTTAGGATTAGGGGACGGTTTAGGGTCCAGGTGACGGTACGACAACGCTTTAGGGGGAGCGTACGTGTGAGGGCGTGGGTTAGTGTTAGCGTACTGGTTAGGATTAGGGGACGGGTGAGGGTCAGGCTTCGGGGAAGGGTTAGGGTTAGGGTTCGGGCTAGGGTTAGGGTTAGGGGATGGGGACGGTTTAGGGTCCAGGTGAGGGTACGACAACGCTTTAGGGGGAGCGTACGTCTGAGGGCATGGGTTAGTGTTAGCGTACGGGTTAGGATTAGGGGACGGGTGAGGGTCAGGCCTCTGGGAAGTGTTAGGGTTAGGGTTCGGGCTAGGGTTAGGGTTAGGGGACACGGAGGGTTTAGGGTCCAGGTGAGGGTACGACAACGCTTTAGGGGGAGCGTACGTGTGAGGGCGCGGGTTAGAGTTAGCGTACGGGTTAGGATTAGGGGACGGCTGAGGGTCAGGCTTCGGGGAAGGATTAGGGTTAGGGTTCGGGCTAGGGTTAGGGTTAGGGGACGGGGACGGTTTAGGGTCCAGGTGAGTGTACGACAACGCTTTAGGGGGAGCGTATGTGTGAGGGTGCGTGTTAGTGTTAGCGTACGGGTTAGGATTAGGGGACGGGTGAGGGTCAGGCTTCGGGGAAGGGTTAGGGTTAGGGTTTGGGCTAGGGTTAGGGTTAGGGGACGGGGAGGATTTAGGGTCCAGGTGAGGGTACGACAACGCTTTAGGGGGAGCGTACGTGTGAGGGCGTGGGTTAGTGTTAGCGTACTGGTTAGGATTAGGGGACGGGTGAGGGTCAGGCTTCGGGGAAGGGTTAGGGTTAGGGTTCGGGCTAGGGTTAGGGTTAGGGGATGGGGACGGTTTAGGGTCCAGGTGAGGGTAAGACAACGCTTTAGGGGGAGCGTACGTGTGAGGGCGCGGGTTAGTGTTAGCGTACTGGTTAGGATTAGGGGACGGCTGAGGGTCAGGCTTCGGGGAAGGGTTAGGGTTAGGGTTCGGGCTAGGGTTAGGGTTAGGGGACGGGGAGGGTTTAGGGTCCAGGTGAGGGTACGACAACGCTTTAGGGGGAGCGTACGTGTGAGGGCGCGGGTTAGTGTTAGCGTACGGGTTAGGATTAGGGGACTGGTGAGTGTCAGGCTTCGGGGAAGTGTTAGGGTTAGGGTTCGGGCCAGGGTTAGGGTTAGGCTTAGGGGACGGGGAGGGTTTAGGGTCCAGGTGAGGGTACGACAACGCTTTAGGTGGAGCGAACGTGTGAGGGCGCGGGTTAGTGTTAGCGTACGGTTTAGGATTAGGGGACGGGTGAGGGTCAGGCTTCGGGGAAGGGTTAGGGTTAGGGTTCGGGCTAGGGTTAGGGTTAGGGGATGGGGACGGTTTAGGGTCCAGGTGAGGGTACGGCAATGCTTTAGGGGGAGCGTACGTGTGAGGGCGCGGGTTAGTGTTAGCATACGGGTTAGGATTAGGGGACGGGTGAGGGTCAGGCTTCGGGGAAGAGTTAGGGTTAGGGTTCGGGCTAGGGTTAGGGTTAGGGGACGGGGTGGGTTTAGGGTCCAGGTGAGGGTACGACAACGCTTTAGGGGGAGCGTACGTGTGAGGGCGCGGGTTAGTGTTAGCGTACGGGTTAGGATTAGGGGACGGGTGAGTGTCAGGCTTCGGGGAAGTGTTAGGGTTAGGGTTCGGGCTAGGGTTAGGGTTAGGGGACGGGGAGGGTTTAGGGCCCAGTTGAGGGTACGACAACGCTTTAGGGGGAGCGTACGTGTGATAGCGCGGGTTAGTGTTAGCGTACGGGTTAGGATTAGGGGACGGGTGAGGGTCAGGCTTCGGGGAAGGGTTAGGGTTAGGGTTCGGGCTAGGGTTAGGGTTAGGGGACGGGGACGGTTTAGGGTCCAGGTGACGGTACGACGCTTTAGGGAGAGCGTACGTGTGAGGGCGTGGGTTAGTGTTAGCGTACGGGTTAGGATTAGGGGACGGGTGTGGGTCAGGCTTCAGGGAAGGGTTAGGGTTAGGGTTCGGGCTAGGGTTAGGGTTAGGGGACGGGGAGGGTTTAGGGTCCAGGTGAGGGTACGACAATGCTTTAGGGGGAGCGTACGTGTGAGGGCGTTGGTTAGTGTTAGCGTACGGGTTAGGATTAGGGGACGGGTGAGGGTCAGGCTTCTGGGAAGTGTTAGGGTTAGGGTTCGGGCTAGGGTTAGGGTTAGGGGACGGGGAGGGTTTAGGGTCCAGGTGAGTGTACGACAACGCTTTAGGGGGAGCGTACGTGTGAGGGCGCGTGTTAGTGTTAGCGTACGGGTTAGGATTAGGGGACGGGTGAGGGTCAGGCTTCGGGGAAGTGTTAGGGTTACGGTTCGGGCTAGGGTTAGGATTAGGGGACGGTTTAGGGTCCAGGTGACGGTACGACAACTCTTTAGAGGGAGCGTTCGTGTGAGGGCGTGGGTTAGTGTTAGCATACTGGTTAGGATTAGGGGACGGGTGAGGGTCAGGCTTCGGGGAAGGGTTAGGGTTAGGGTTCGGGCTAGGGTTAGGGTTAGGGGATGGGGACGGTTTAGGGTCCAGGTGAGGGTACGACAACGCTTTAGGGGGAGCGTACGTCTGAGGGCATGGGTTAGTGTTAGCGTACGGGTTAGGATTAGGGGACGGGTGAGGGTCAGGCCTCTGGGAAGTGTCAGGGTTAGGGTTCGGGCTAGGGTTAGGGTTAGGGGACACGGAGGGTTTAGGGTCCAGGTGAGGGTACGACAACGCTTTAGGGGGAGCGTACGTGTGAGGGCGCGGGTTAGTGTTAGCGTACGGGTTAGGATTAGGGGACGGCTGAGGGTCAGGCTTCGGGGAAGGATTAGGATTAGGGTTCGGGCTAGGGTTAGGGTTAGGGGACGGGGACGGTTTAGGGTCCAGGTGAGGGTACGACAACGCTTTAGGGGGAGCGTATGTGTGAGGGTGCGTGTTAGTATTAGCGTACGGGTTAGGATTAGGGGACGGGTGAGGGTCAGGCTTCGGGGAAGGGTTAGGGTTAGGGTTTGGGCTAGGGTTAGGGTTAGGGGACGGGAGGGTTTAGGGTCCAGGTGAGGGTACGACAACGCTTTAGGGGGAGCGTACGTGTGAGGGCGTGGGTTAGTGTTAGCGTACTGGTTAGGATTAGGGGACGGGTGAGGGTCAGGCTTCGGGGAAGGGTTAGGGTTAGGGTTCGGGCCAGGGTTAGGGTTAGGGGATGGGGACGCTTTAGGGTCCAGGTGAGGGTACGACAACGTTTTAGGGGGAGCGTACGTGTGAGGGCACGGGTTAGTGTTAGCGTACGGGTTAGGATTAGGGGACGGGTGAGGGTCAGGCCTCTGGGAAGTGTTAGGGTTAGGGTTCGGGCTAGGGTTAGGGTTAGGGGACACGGAGGGTTTAGGGTCCAGGTGAGGGTACGACAACGCTTTAGGGGGAGCGTACGTGTGAGGGCGCGGGTTAGTGTTAGCGTACGGGTTAGGATTAGGGGACGGCTGAGGGTCAGGCTTCGGGGAAGGGTTAGGGTTAGGGTTCGGGCTAGGGTTAGGGTTAGGGGACGGGGACGGTTTAGGGTCCAGGTGACGGTACGACAACGCTTTAGGGGGAGCGTACGTGTGAGGGCGCGGGTTAGTGTTAGCGTAGTGGTTAGGATTAGGGGACGGCTGAGGGTCAGGCTTCGGGGAAGGGTTAGGGTTAGGGTTCGGGCTAGGGTTAGGGTTAGGGGACGGGGAGGGTTTAGGGTCCAGGTGAGGGTACGACAACGCTTTAGGGGGAGCGTACGTGTGAGGGCGCGGGATAGTGTTAGCGTACGGGTTAGGATTAGGGGACTGGTGAGTGTCAGGCTTCGGGGAAGTGTTAGGGTTAGGGTTCGGGCCAGGGTTAGGGTTAGGCTTAGGGGACGGGGAGGGTTTAGGGTCCAGGTGAGGGTACGACAACGCTTTAGGTGGAGCGAACGTGTGAGGGCGCGGGTTAGTGTTAGCGTACGGTTTAGGATTAGGGGACGGGTGAGGGTCAGGCTTCGGGGAAGGGTTAGGGTTACGGTTCGAGCTAGGGTTAGGGTTAGGGGATGGGGACGGTTTACGGTCCAGGTGAGGGTACGGCAACGCTTTAGGGGGAGCGTACGTGTGAGGGCGCGGGTTAGTGTTAGCATACGGGTTAGGATTAGGGGACGGGTGAGGGTCAGGCTTCGGGGAAGAGTTAGGGTTAGGGTTCGGGCTAGGGTTAGGGTTAGGGGATGGGGACGGTTTGGGGTCCAGGTGAGGGTACGACAACGCTTTAGGGGGAGCATACGTGTGAGGGCGCGGGTTAGTGTTAGCGTACGGGTTAGGATTAGGGGACGGGTGAGTGTCAGGCAACGGGGAAGGGTTAGGGTTAGGGTTCGGGCTAGGGTTAGGGTTAGGGGACGGGGACGGTTTAGGGTCCAGGTGAGGGTACGACAACGCTTTAGGGGGAGCGTACGTGTGAGGGCGTGGGTTAGTGTTAGCGTACGGGTTAGGATTAGGGGAGAGGTGAGGGTCAGGCTTCGGGGAAGGGTTAGGGTTAGGGTTCGGGCTAGGGTTAGGGTTAGGGGACGGGGACGGTTTAGGTTCCAGGTGACGGTACGACAATGCTTTAGGGGGAGCGTACGTTTGAGGGCGTGAGTTAGTGTTAGCGTACTGGTTAGGATTAGGGGACAGGTGAGGGTCAGGCTTCGGGGAAGGGTTAGGGTTAGGGTTCGGGCTAGGTTTAGGGTTAGGGGACGGGGAGGGTTTAGGGTCCAGGTGAGGGTACGACAACGCTTTAGGGGGAGCGTACGTGTGAGGGCGCGGGTTAGTGTTAGCGTACGGGTTAGGATTAGGGGACGGGTGAGGGTCAGGCTTCGGGGAAGGGTTAGGGTTAGGGTTCGGGCTAGGGTTAGGGTTAGGGGACGGGGACGGTTTAGGTTCCAGGTGACGGTACGACAATGCTTTAGGGGGAGCGTACGTTTGAGGGCGTGAGTTAGTGTTAGCGTACTGGTTAGGATTAGGGGACAGGTGAGGGTCAGGCTTCGGGGAAGGGTTAGGGTTAGGGTTCGGGCTAGGTTTAGGGTTAGGGGACGGGGAGGGTTTAGGGTCCAGGTGAGGGTACGACAACGCTTTAGGAGGAGCGTACGTGTGAGGGCGCGGGTTAGTGTTAGCGTACGGGTTAGGATTAGGGGACGGGTGAGGGTCAGGCTTCGGGGAAGGGTTAGGGTTAGTGTTCGGGCTAGGGTTAGCCTTAGGGGAAGGGGAGGGTTTAGGGTCCAGGTGAGGGTACGACAACGCTTTAGGGGGAGCGTACGTGTGAGGGCGCGGGTTAGTGTTAGCGTACGGGTTAGGATTAGGGGACGGGTGAGGGTCAGGCTTCGGGGAAGGGTTAGGGTTAGGGTTCGGGCTAGGGTTAGGGTTAGGGGACGGGGACGGTTTAGGGTCCAGGTGAGGGTACGACAACACTTTAGGGGGAGTGTACGTGTGAGGGCGCAGGTTAGTATTAGCGTACGGGTTAGGATTAGGGGACGGGTGAGGGTCAGGCTTCGGGGAAGGGTTAGGGTTAGGGTTCGGGCTAGGGTTAGGGTTAGGGGACGGGGACGGTTTAGGTTCCACGTGACGGTACGACAATGCTTTAGGGGGAGGGTACGTTTGAGGGTGTGAGTTAGTGTTAGCGTACTGGTTAGGATTAGGGGACAGGTGAAGGTCAGGCTTCGGGGAAGGGTTAGGGTTAGGGTTCGGGCTAGGTTTAGGGTTAGGGGACGGGGAGGGTTTAGGGTCCAGGTGAGGGTACGACAACGCTTTAGGAGGAGCGTACGTGTGAGGGCGCGGGTTAGGGTTAGCGTACGGGTTAGGATTACGGGACGGGTGAGGGTCAGGCTTCGGGGAAGGGTTAAGGTTAGGGTTCGGGCTAGGGTTAGGGTTAGGGGACGGGGAGGGTTTAGGGTCCAGGTGACGGTACGACAACGATTTAGGGGGAGCGTACGTGTGAGGGCGCGGGTTAGTGTTAGCGTACGGGTTAGGATTAGGGGACGGGTGAGGTTCAGGCTTCGGGGAAGGGTTAGGGTTAGGGTTCGGGCTAGGGTTAGGGTTAGGTTTAGGGGACGGGGAGGGTTTAGGGTCCAGGTGAGGGTACGACAATGCTTTAGGTGGAGCATACGTGTGAGGGCACGGGTTAGTGTTAGCGTACGGTTTAGTATTAGGGGACGGGTGAGGGTCAGGCTTCGGGGAAGGGTTAGGGTTAGGGTTCGGGCTAGGGTTAGGGTTAGGGGATGGGGACGGTTTAGGGTCCAGGTGAGGGTACGACAACGCTTTAGGGGGAGCGTACGTGTGAGGGCGCGGGTTCGTGTTAGCGTACGGGTTAGGATTATGGGACGGGTGAGTGTCAGGCTTCGGGGAAGGGTTAGGGTTAGGGTTCGGGCTAGCGTTAGGGTTAGGGGACGGGGACGGTTTCGGGTCCATGTGACGGTACGACAACGCTTTAGGGAGAGCGTACGTGTGAGGGCGTGGGTTAGTGTTAGCGTACGGGTTAGGATTATGGACGGGTGAGGGTCAGGCTTCGGGGAAGGGTTAGGGTTAGGGTTCGGGCTAGGGTTAGGGTTAGGGGACGGGGACGGTTTAGGGTCCAGGTGAGGGTACGACAACGCTTTAGGGGGAGCGTACGTGTGAGGGCGCGGGTGAGTGTTAGCGTACGGGTTAGGATTAGGGGACGGGTGAGGGTCAGGCTTCGGGGAAGGGTTAGGGTTAGGGTTCGGGCTAGGGTTAGGGTTAGGGGATGGGGACGGTTTGGGGTCCAGGTGATGGTACGACAACGCTTTAGGGGGAGCGTACGTGTGAGGGCGCGGGTTAGTGTTAGCATACGGGTTAGGATTAGGGGACGGGTGAGGGTCAGGCTTCGGGGAAGGGTTAGGGTTAGGGTTCGGGCTAGGTTTAGGGTTAGGGGAAGGGGACGGTTTAGGGTCCAGGTGAGGGTACGACAATGCTTTAGGGGGAGCGTACGTGTGAGGGCGCAGGTTAGTGTTAGCGTACGGGTTAGGATTAGGGGACGGGTGAGGGTCAGGCTTCGGGGAAGTGTTAGGGTTAGGGTTCGGGCTAGGGTTAGTGTTAGGGGACGGGGAGGGTTTAGGGTCCAGGTGAGGGTACGACAACGCTTTAGGGGGAGCGTACGTGTGAGGGCGCGGGTTAGTGTTAGCGTACGGGTTAGGATTAGGGGACGGGTGAGGGTCAGGCTTCGGGGAAGGGTTAGGGTTAGGGTTCGGGCTAGGGTTAGGGTTAGGGCACGGGGAGGGTTTAGGGTCCAGGTGAGGGTACGACAAAGCTTTAGGGGGAGCGCACGTGTGAGGGCGCGGGTTAGTGTTAGCGTACGGGTTAGGATTAGGGGACGGGTGAGGGTCAGGCTTCGGGGAAGGGTTAGGTTTAGGGTTCTGGCTAGGGTTAGGGTTAGGGGACGGGGAGGGTTTAGGGTCCAAGTGAGGGTACGACAACGCTTTAGGTGGAGCGTAAGTGTGAGGGCGCGGGTTAGTGTTAGCGTACGGTTTAGGATTAGGGGACGGGTGAGGGTCAGGCTTCGGGGAAGGGTTAGGGTTAGGGTTCGGGCTAGGGTTAGGGTTTGGGGATGGGGACGGTTTAGGGTCCAGGTGAGGGTACGACAACCCTTTAGGGGGAGCGTACGTGTGAGGGCGCGGGTTAGTGTTAGCGTACGGGTTAGGATTAGGGGACGGGTGAGGGTCAGGCTTCGGGGAAGGGTTAGGGTTAGGGTTCGGCCTAGGGTTAGGGTTAGGGGACGGGGACGGTTTAGGGTCCAGGTGAGGGTACGACAACACTTTAGGGGGAGCGTACGTGTGAGGGCGCGGGTTAGTGTTAGCGTACGGGTTAGGATTAGGGGAAGGGTGGGGTCAGGCTTCGGGGAAGGGTTAGGGTTAGGGTTCGGGCTAGGGTTAGGGTTAGGGGACGGGGACAGTTTAGGGTCCAGGTGAGGGTACGACAACGCTTTAGGGGGAGCGTACTTGTGAGGGCGCGGGTTAGTGTTAGCGTACGGGTTAGGATTAGGGGACGGGTGAGGGTCAGGCTTGGGGAAGTGTTAGGGTTAGGGTTCGGGCCAGGGTTAGGGTTAGGGGACGGGGAGGGTTTAGGGTCCAGGTGAGGGTATGACAACACTTTAGGGGGAGAGTACGTGTGAGGGCTCAGGTTAGTGTTAGCGTACGGATTAGGATTAGGGGACGGGTGAGGGTCAGGCTTCGGGAAAGGGTTAGGGTTAGGGTTCGGGCTAGGGTTAGGGTTAGGGGACGGGGAGGGTTTAGGGTCTAGGTGAGGGTACGATAACGCTTAAGTGGGAGCGTACGTGTGAGGGCGTGGGTTAGTGTTCGCGTACGGGTTAGGATTAGGGGACGGGTGAGGGTCAGGCTTTGGGGAAGGGTTAGGGTTAGGGTTCGGTATAGGGTTAGGGTTAGGGGACGGGGACGGTTTAGGGTCCAGGTGAAGGTACGACAACGCTTTAGGGGGAGCATACGTGTGAGGGCGCGGGTTAGTGTTAGCGTACGGGTTAGGATTAGGGGACGGGTGAGGGTCAGGCTTCGGGGAAGGGTTAGGGTTAGGGTTCGGGCTAGGGTTAGGGTTAGGGGACGGGGACGGTTTAGGGTCCAGGTGAGGGTACGACAACGCTTTAAGGGAGCGTACGTGTGAGGGCGCGGGTTAGTGTTAGCGTACGAGTTAGGATTAGTGTACGGGTGAGGGTCAGGCTTCGGGGAAGGGTTAGGGTTAGGGTTCGGGCTAGGGTTAGGTTTAGGGGACGGGGACAGTTTAGGGTCCAGGTGAGGGTACGACAACGCTTTACGGGGAGCGTACGTGTTAGGGCGCGGGTGAGTGTTATAGTACGGGTTAGCATTAGGGGACGGGTGAGGGTCAGGCTTCGGGGAAGGGTTAGGGTTAGGGTTCGGGCTAGGGTTAGGGTTAGGGGATGGGGACGGTTTGGGGTCCAGGTGATGGTACGACAACGCTTTAGGGGGAGCGTACGTGTGAGGGCGCGGGTTCGTGTTAGCATACGGGTTAGGATTAGGGGACGGGTGAGGGTCAGGCTTCGGGGAAGTGTTAGGGTTAGGGTTCGGGCTAGGTTTAGGGTTAGGGGAAGGGGACGGTTTAGGGTCCAGGTGAGGGTACGACAATGCTTTAGGGGGAGCGTACGTGTGAGGGCGCAGGTTAGTGTTAGCGTACGGATTAGGATTAGGGGACGGGTGAGGGTCAGGCTTCGGGGAAGGGTTAGGGTTAGGGTTCGGGCTAGGGTTAGGGTTAGGGGACAGGGACGGTTTAGGGTCCAGGTGAGGGTACGACAACGCTTTAGGGGGAGCGTACGTGTGAGGGCGCGTGTTAGTGTTAGCGTACGTGTTAGGATTAGGATACGGGTGAGTGTCAGGCTTCGGGGAAGGGTTAGGTTTAGGGTTCGGGCTAGGGTTAGCCTTAGGGGACGGGGACGGTTTAGGGTCCAGGTGAGGGTACGACAACGCTTTAGGGGGAGCGTACATGTGAGGGCGTGGGTTAGTGTTAGCGTACGGGTTAGGATTAGGGGACGGGTGAGGGTCAGGCTTCGGGGAAGGGTTAGGGTTAGGGTTTGGGCTAGGGTTAGCGTTAGGGGACGGGGACGGTTTAGGGTCCAGGTGAGGGTACGACAACGCTTTAGGGGGAGCGTACATGTGAGGGCGCGGGTTAGTGTTATCGTACGAGTTAGGATTAGGGTACGGGTGTGGGTCAGGCTTCGGGGAAGGGTTAGGGTTAGGGTTCGGGCTAGGGTTAGGGTTAGGGGACGGGGAGGGTTTAGGGTCCAGGTGAGGGTACGACAACGTTTTAGGGGGAGCGTACGTGTGAGGGCGCGGGTGAGTGTTAGCGTACGGGTTAGGATTAGGAAACGGGTGAGGGTCAGGCTTCGGGGAAGGGTTAGGGTAAGGGTTCGGGCTAGGGTTAGGGTTAGGGGATGGCGAGTGTTTAGGGTCCAGGTGAGGGTACGACAACGCTTTAGGGGGAGCGTACGTGTGAGGGTGCGGGTTAGTGTTAGCGTTCGGGTTAGGATTAGGGGACGGGTGAGTGTCAGGCTTCGGGGAAGGGTTAGGGTTAGGGTTCGGGCTAGGGTTAGGGTTAGGGGATGGGGACGGTTTAGGGTCCAGGTGAGGGTACGACAACGCTTTAGGGGGAGCGTACGTGTGAGGGCGCGGGTGAGTGTTAGCGTACGGGTTAGGATTAGGAAACGGGTGAGGGTCAGGCTTCGGGGAAGGGTTAGGGTTAGGGTTCGGGCTAGGGTTAGGGTTAGGGGATGGCGAGTGTTTAGAGTCCAGGTGAGGGTACGATAACGCTTTAGGGGGAGCGTACCTGTGAGGGTGCGGGTTAGTGTTAGCGTTCGGGTTAGGATTAGGGGACGGGTGAGTGTCAGGCTTCGGGGAAGTGTTAGGGTTAGGGTTCGGGCTAGGGTTAGGGTTAGGGGATGGGGAGGGTTTCGGGTCCAGGTGAGGGTACGACAACGCTTTAGGGGGAGCGTACGTGTGAGGGCGCGGGTTCGTGTTAGCGTACGGGTTAGGATTAGGGGACGGGTGAGGGTCAGGCTTTGGGGAAGTGTTAATGTTAGGGTTCGGGCTAGGGTTAGGGTTAGGGGACGGGGACGGTTTAGGGTCCAGGTGAGTGTACGACAACACTTTAGGGGGAGCGTACGTGTGAGGGCGCAGGTTAGTGTTAGCGTACGGGTTAGGATTAGGGGACGGGTGAGGGTCAGGCTTCGCGGAATGGTTAGGGTTAGGGTTCGGGCTAGGGTTAGGGTTAGGGGACGGGGAGGGTTTAGGGTCCAGGTGAGGGTACGACAACGCTTTAGGGGGAGCGTACGTGTGAGGACGTGGGATAGTGTTAGCGTACGGGTTAGGATTAGGGGACGGGTGAGGGTCAGGCTTCTGGGAAGTGTTAGGTTTAGGGTTCGGGCTAGGGTTAGGGTTAGGGGACGGGGACGGTTGAGGGTCCAGGTGAGGGTACGACAACGCTTTAGGGGGAGCGTACGTGTGAGGGCGCGGGTTAGTGTTAGCGTACCGGTTAGGATTAGGGGACGGGTGAGGGTCAGGCTTCGGGGAAGGGTTAGGGTTAGGGTGCGGGCTCGGGTTAGGGTTAGGGGACAGGGACGGTTTAGGGTCCAGGTGAGGGTACGACAACGCTTTAAGGGAGCGTACGTGTGAGGGCGCGGGTTAGTGTTAGCGTACGAGTTAGGATTAGGGTACGGGTGAGGGTCAGGCTTCGGGGAAGGGTTAGGGTTAGGGTTCGGGCTAGGGTTAGGTTTAGGGGACGGAGACAGTTTAGGGTCCAGGTGAGGGTACGACAACGCTTTAGGGGGAGCGTACGTGTGAGGGCGTGGGTGAGTGTTAGCGTACGGGTTAGGATTAGGGGACGGGTGAGGATCAGGTTTCGGGGAAGTGTTAGGGTTAGGGTTCGGGCTAGGGTTAGGGTTAGGGGACGGGGATGGTTTAGGGTCCAGGTGAGGGTACGACAACGCTTTAGGGGGAGCGTACGTGTGAGAGCGCGGGTTAGTGTTAGCGTACGGGTTAGGATTAGGGGACGGGTGAGGGTCAGGCTTCGGGGAAGGGTTAGGGTTAGGGTTCGGGCTAGGGTTAGGGTTAGGGGACGGGGAGGGTTTAGGGTCCAGGAGAGGGCACCACAACGTTTTAGGGGGAGCGTACGTGTGAGGGCGCGGGTTAGTGTTAGCGTACGGGTTAGGATTAGAGGACGGGTGAGGGTCAGGCTTCGGGGAAGGGTTAGGGTTAGGGTTCGGGCTAGGGTTAGGGTTAGGGGACGGGGAGGGTTTAGGGTCCAGGTGAGGGTACGACAACGCTTTAGGGGGAGCGTACGTGTGAGGGCGCGGGTGAGTGTTATCGTACGGGTTAGGATTAGGGGACGGGTGAGGGTCAGGCTTCGGGGAAGGGTTAGGGTTAGGGTTCGGGCTAGGGTTAGTGTTAGGGGACGGGGAGGGTTTAGGGTCCAGGTGAGGGTACGACAATGCTTTAGGGGGAGCGTACGTGTGAGGGCGGGGGTTAGTGTTAGCGTACGGGTTAGGATTAGGGGACGGGTGAGGGTCAGGCTTAGGGGAAGGGTTAGGGTTAGGGTTCGGGCTAGGGTTAGGGTTAGGGGATGGGGAGGGTTTAGGGTCCAGGTGAGGGTACGACAACGCTTTAGGGGGAGCGTACGTGTGAGGGCGCGGGTTAGTGTTAGCGTACGGGTTAGGATTAGGGGACGGGTGAGGGTCAGGCTTCGGGGAAGGGTTAGGGTTAGGGTTCGGGCTAGGGTTAGGGTTAGGGCATGGGGAGGGTTTAGGGTCCAGGTGAGCGTACGACAACGCTTTAGGGGGAGCGTACGTGTGAGGGCACGGGTTAGTGTTAGCGTACGAGTTAGGATTAGGGGACGGGTGAGAGTCAGCCTTCGGGGAAGGGTTAGGGTTAGGGTTCGGGCTAGGGTTAGGGTTAGGGGACGGGTAGGGTTTAGGGTCCAAGTGAGGGTACGACAACGCTTTAGGTGGAGCGTACGTGTGAGGGCGCGGGTTAGTGTTAGCGTACGGTTTAGGATTAGGGGACGGGTGAGGGTCAGGCTTCGGGGAAGGGTTAGGGTTAGGGTTCGGGCTAGGGTTAGGGTTTGGGGATGGGGACGGTTTAGGGTCCAGGTGAGGGTACCACAACCCTTTAGGGGGAGCGTACGTGTGAGGGCGCGGGTTAGTGTTAGCGTACGGGTTAGGATTAGGGACGGGTGGGGGTCAGGCTTCGGGGAAGGGTTAGGGTCAGGGTTCGGGCTAGGGTTAGGGTTAGGGGACGGGGACAGTTTAGGGTCCAGGTGAGGGTACGACAACGCTTTAGGGGGAGCGTACGTGTCAGGGCGCGGGTTAGTGTTAGCGTACGGGTTAGGATTAGGGGACGGGTGAGGGTTAGGCTTTGGGGAAGTGTTAGGGTTAGGGTTCGGGCTAGGGTTAGGGTTAGGGGACGGGGACGGTTTAGCGTCCAGGTGAGGGTATGACAACACTTTAGGGGAAGCGTACGTGTGAGGGCGCAGGTTAGTGTTAGCGTACGGATTAGGATTAGGGGACGGGTGAGGCTCAGGCTTCGGGGAAGTGTTAGGGTTAGGGTTCGGGCTAGGGTTAGGGTTAGGGGACAGGGAGGGTTTAGGGTCCAGGTGAGGGTACGACAACGCTTTAGGGGGAGCGTACGTGTGAGGGCACGGGTTAGTGTTAGCGTACGGGTTAGGATTAGGAGACGGGTGAGGGTCAGGCTTCGGGGAAGGGTTAGGGTTAGGGTTCGGGCTAGGGTTAGGGTTAGGGGACGGGGACGGTTTAGGGTCCAGTTGAAGGTACGACAACGCTTTAAGGGAGCGTACGTGTGAGGGCGCGGGTTAGTGTTAGCGTACGAGTTAGGATTAGGGTACGGGTGAGGGTCAGGCTTCGGGGAAGGGTTAGGGTTAGGGTTTGGGCTAGGGTTAGGTTTAGGGGACGGGGACAGTTTAGGGTCCAGGTGAGGGTACGACAACGCTTTAGGGGGAGCGTACGTGTGAGGGCACGGGTGAGTGTTAGCATACGGGTTAGGATTAGGGGACGGGTGAGGGTCAGGCTTCGGGGAAGGGTTAGGGTTAGGGTTCGGGCTAGGGTTAGGGTTAGGGGACGGCGAGGGTTTAGGGTCCAGGTGAGGGTAAGACAACGCTTTAGGGGGAGCGTACGTGTGAGGGCGCGGGTTAGTGTTAGCGTTCGGGTTAGGATTAGGGGACGGGTGAGGGTCAGGCTTCGGGGAAGGGTTAGGGTTAGGGTTCGGGCTAGGGTTAGGGTTAGGGGATGGGGACGGTTTAGGGTCCAGGTGATGGTACGACAACGCTTTAGGGGGAGCGTACGTGTGAGGGCGCGGGTTAGTGTTAGCATAGGGGTTAGGATTAGGGGACGGGTGAGGGTCAGGCTTCGGGGAAGGTTTAGGGTTAGGGTTCGGGCAAGGGTTAGGGTTAGGGGAAGGGGACGGTTTAGGGTCCAGGTGAGGGTACGACAACGCTTTAGGGGGAGCGTACGTGTGAGGGCGTGGGTTAGTGTTAGCGTACGGGTTAGGATTAGGGGACGGGTGAGGGTCAGGCTTCGGGGAAGGGTTAGGGTTAGGGTTCGGGCTAGGGTTAGGGTTAGGGAATGGGGAGGGTTTAGGGTCCAGGTGAGGGTACGACAACGCTTTAGGGGGAGCGTACGTGTGAGGGCGCGGGTTAGTGTTAGCGTACGTGTTAGGAAGAGGGGACAGGTGAGGGTCAGGCTTCGGGGAAGGGTTAGGGTTAGGGTTCGGGCTAGGGTTAGGGTTAGGGCACGGGGAGGGTTTAGGGTCCAGGTGAGGGTACGACAACGCTTTAGGGGGAGCGTACGTGTGAGGGCGTGGGTTAGTGTTAGCGTACGGGTTAGGATTAGGAGACGGGTGAGGGTCAGGCTTCGGGGAAGGGTTAGGGTTAGGGTTCGGGCTAGGGTTAGGGTTAGGGGACGGGGACGGTTTAGGGTCCAGTTGAAGGTACGACAACGCTTTAGGGGGAGCGTACGTGTGAGGGCGCGGGTGAGTGTTAGCGTACGAGTTAGGATTAGGGTACGGGTGAGGGTCAGGCTTCGGGGAAGGGTTAGGGTTAGGGTTTGGGCTAGGGTTAGGTTTAGGGGACGGGGACAGTTTAGGGTCCAGGTGAGGGTACGACAACGCTTTAGGGGGAGCGTACGTGTGAGGGCGCGGGTGAGTGTTAGCGTACGGGTTAGGATTAGGGGACGGGTGAGGGTCAGGCTTCGGGGAAGGGTTAGGGTTAGGGTTCGGGCTAGGGTTAGGGTTAGGGGACGGCGAGGGTTTAGGGTCCAGGTGAGGGTAAGACAACGCTTTAGGGGGAGCGTACGTGTGAGGGCGCGGGTTAGTGTTAGCGTTCGGGTTAGGATTAGGGGACAGGTGAGGGTCAGGCTTCGGGGAAGGGTTAGGGTTAGGGTTCGGGCTAGGGTTAGGGTTAGGGGATGGGGACGGTTTAGGGTCCAGGTGATGGTACGACAACGCTTTAGGGGGAGCGTACGTGTGAGGGCGCGGGTTAGTGTTAGCATACGGGTTAGGATTAGGGGACGGGTGAGGGTCAGGCTCGGGGAAGGTTTAGGGTTAGGGTTCGGGCAAGGGTTAGGGTTAGGGGAAGGGGACGGTTTAGGGTCCAGGTGAGGGTACGACAACGCTTTAGGGGGAGCGTACATGTGAGGGCGCAGGTTAGTGTTAGCGTACGGGTTAGGATTAGGGGACGGGTGAGGGTCAGGCTTCGGGGAAGGGTTAGGGTTAGGGTTCGGGCTAGGGTTAGGGTTAGGGGACGGGGAGGGTTTAGGGTCCAGGAGAGGGTACGACAACGTTTTAGGGGGAGCGTACGTGTGAGGGCGCGGGTTAGTGTTAGCGTACGGGTTAGGATTAGGGGGCGGTGGGGGTCAGGCTTCGGGGAAGGGTTAGGGTTAGGGTTCGGGCTAGGGTTAGGGTTAGGGGACGGGGACAGTTTAGGGTCCAGGTGAGGGTACGACAACGCTTTAGGGGGAGCGTACGTGTGAGGGCGTGGGTTAGTGTTAGCGTACGGGTTAGGATTAGGGGACGGGTGAGGGTCAGGCTTCGGGGAAGGGTTAGGGTTAGGGTTCGGGCTAGGGTTAGGGTTAGGGAATGGGGAGGGTTTAGGGTCCAGGTGAGGGTACGACAACGCTTTAGGGGGAGCGTACGTGTGAGGGCGCGGGTTAGTGTTAGCGTACGTGTTAGGAAGAGGGGACGGGTGAGGGTCAGGCTTCGGGGAAGGGTTAGGGTTAGGGTTCGGGCTAGGGTTAGGGTTAGGGGATGGGGAGGGTTTCGGGTCCAGGTGAGGGTACGACAACGCTTTAGGGGGAGCGTACGTGTGAGGGCGCGGGTTAGTGTTAGCGTACAGGTTAGGATTAGGGGACGGGTGAGGGTCAGGCTTCGGGGAAGGGTTAGGGTTAGGGTTCGGGCTAGGGTTAGGGTTAGGGGACGGGGAGGGTTTAGGATCCAGTTAAGGGTACGACAACGCTTTAGGGGGAGCGTACGTGTGAGGGCGCGTGTTAGTGTTAGTGTACGGGTTAGGATTAGGGGACGGGTGAGGGTCAGGCTTCGGGGAAGGGTTAGGGTTAGGGTTCGGGCTAGGGTTAGGGTTAGGGGACGGGGACGGTTTAGGGTCCAGGTGAGGGTACGACAACACTTTAGGGAGAGCGTACGTGTGAGGGCGTGGGTTAGTGTTATCGTACGGGTTAGGATTATGGGACGGGTGAGGGTCAGGCTTCGGGGAATGGTTAGGGTTAGGGTTCGGGCTAGGGTTAGGGTTAGGGGACAGGGAGGGTTTAGGGTCCAGGTGAGGGTACGACATCGCTTTAGGGGGAGCGTACGTGTGAGGACGTGGGATAGTGTTAGCGTACGGGTTAGGATTAGGGGACGGGTGAGGGTCAGGCTTCTGGGAAGTGTTAGGGTTAGGGTTCGGGCTAGGGTTAGGGTTAGGGGACGGGGACGGTTGAGGGTCCAGGTGAGGGTACGACAATGCTTTAGGGGGAGCGTACGTGTGAGGGCGCGGGTTAGTGTTAGCGTACGGGTTAGGATTCGGGGACGGGTGAGAGTCAGGCTTCGGGGAAGGGTTAGGGTTAGGGTTTGGGCTAGGGATAGGGTTAGGGGACAGGGACGGTTTAGGGTCCAGGTGACGGTACGACAACGCTATAGGGGGAGCGTACGTGTGAGGGCGTGGGTTAGTGTTAGCGTACGGGTTAGGATTAGGGGACGGGTGAGGGTCAGGCTTCGGGGAAGTGTTAGGGTTAGGGTTCGGGCCAGGGTTAGGGTTAGGGGACGGGGAGGGTTTAGGGTCCAGGTGAGGGTACGACAATGCTTTAGGGGGAACGTACGTGTGAGGGCGCGGGTTAGTGATAGCGTACGGGTTAGGATTAGGGGACGGGTGAGGGTCAGGCTTCGGGGAAGGGTTAGGGTTAGGGTTCGGGCTAGGGTTAGGGTTAGGGGATGGGGAGGGTTTAGGGTCCAGGAGAGGGTACGACAACGTTTTAGGGGGAGCGTACATGTGAGGGCGCGGGTTAGTGTTAGCGTACGTGTTAGGAAGAGGGGACGGGTGAGGGTCAGGCTTCGGGGAAGGGTTAGGGTTAGGGTTCGGGCTAGGGTTAGGGTTAGGGGACGGGGATGGTTTAGGGTCCAGGTGAGGGTATGACAACGCTTTAGGGGGAGCGTACGTGTGAGGGCGTGGGTTAGTGTTAGCGTACGGGTTAGGATTAGGGGACGGGTGAGGGTCAGGCTTCGGGGAAGGGTTAGGGTTAGGGTTCGGGCTAGGGTTAGGGTTAGGGGATGGGGAGGGTTTCGGGTCCAGGTGAGGGTACGACAACGCTTTAGGGGGAGCGTACGTGTGAGGGCGCGGGTTAGTGTTAGCGTACAGGTTAGGATTAGGGGACGGGTGAGGGTCAGGCTTCGGGGAAGGGTTAGGGTTAGGGTTCGGGCTAGGGTTAGGGTTAGGGGACGGGGAGGGTTTAGGATCCAGTTAAGGGTACGACAACACTTTAGGGGGAGCGTACGTGTGAGGGCGCGTGTTAGTGTTAGTGTACGGGTTAGGATTAGGGGACGGGTGAGGGTCAGGCTTCGGGGAAGGGTTAGGGTTAGGGTTCGGGCTAGGGTTAGGGTTAGGGGACGGGGACGGTTTAGGGTCCAGGTGAGGGTACGACAACACTTTAGGGAGAGCGTACGTGTGAGGGCGTGGGTTAGTGTTATCGTACGGGTTAGGATTATGGGACGGGTGAGGGTCAGGCTTCGGGGAATGGTTAGGGTTAGGGTTCGGGCTAGGGTTAGGGTTAGGGGACAGGGAGGGTTTAGGGTCCAGGTGAGGGTACGACATCGCTTTAGGGGGAGCGTACGTGTGAGGACGTGGGATAGTGTTAGCGTACGGGTTAGGATTAGGGGACGGGTGAGGGTCAGGCTTCTGGGAAGTGTTAGGGTTAGGGTTCGGGCTAGGGTTAGGGTTAGGGGACGGGGACGGTTGAGGGTCCAGGTGAGGGTACGACAATGCTTTAGGGGGAGCGTACGTGTGAGGGCGCGGGTTAGTGTTAGCGTACGGGTTAGGATTCGGGGACGGGTGAGAGTCAGGCTTCGGGGAAGGGTTAGGGTTAGGGTTTGGGCTAGGGATAGGGTTAGGGGACAGGGACGGTTTAGGGTCCAGGTGACGGTACGACAACGCTATAGGGGGAGCGTACGTGTGAGGGCGTGGGTTAGTGTTAGCGTACGGGTTAGGATTAGGGGACGGGTGAGGGTCAGGCTTCGGGGAAGTGTTAGGGTTAGGGTTCGGGCCAGGGTTAGGGTTAGGGGACGGGGAGGGTTTAGGGTCCAGGTGAGGGTACGACAATGCTTTAGGGGGAACGTACGTGTGAGGGCGCGGGTTAGTGATAGCGTACGGGTTAGGATTAGGGGACGGGTGAGGGTCAGGCTTCGGGGAAGGGTTAGGGTTAGGGTTCGGGCTAGGGTTAGGGTTAGGGGATGGGGAGGGTTTAGGGTCCAGGAGAGGGTACGACAACGTTTTAGGGGGAGCGTACATGTGAGGGCGCGGGTTAGTGTTAGCGTACGTGTTAGGAAGAGGGGACGGGTGAGGGTCAGGCTTCGGGGAAGGGTTAGGGTTAGGGTTCGGGCTAGGGTTAGGGTTAGGGGACGGGGATGGTTTAGGGTCCAGGTGAGGGTATGACAACGCTTTAGGGGGAGCGTACGTGTGAGGGCGTGGGTTAGTGTTAGCGTACTGGTTAGGATTAGGGGACGGGTGAGGGTCAGGCTTCGGGGAAGGGTTAGGGTTAGGGTTCGGGCTAGGGTTAGGGTTAGGGGACGGGGAGGGTTTAGGGTCCAGGTGAGGGTATGACAACGCTTTAGGGGGAGCGTACGTGTGAGGGCGTGGGTTAGTGTTAGCGTACGGGTTAGGATTAGGGGACGGGTGAGGGTCAGGCTTCGGGGAAGGGTTAGGGTTAGGGTTCGGGCTAGGGTTAGGGTTAGGGGACGGGGACGGTTTAGGGTCCAGGTGAGGGTACGACAACACTTTAGGGGGAGCGTACGTGTGAGGGCGCAGGTTAGTGTTAGCGTACGGGTTAGGATTAGGGGACGGGTGAGGGTCAGGCTTCGGGGAATGGTTAGGGTTAGGGTTCGGGCTAGGGTTAGGGTTAGGGGACGGGGAGGGTTTAGGGTCCAGGTGAGGGTACGACAACGCTTTAGGGGGATCGTACGTGTGAGGGCGCGGGTTAGTGTTAGCGTACGGGTTAGGATTCGGGGACGGGTGAGGGTCAGGCTTCGGGGAAGGGTTAGGGTTAGGGTTCGGGCTAGGGATAGGGTTAGGGGACAGGGACGGTTTAGGGTCCAGGTGACGGTACGACAACGCTATAGGGGGAGCGTACGTGTGAGGGCGTGGGTTAGTGTTAGCGTACGGGTTAGGATTAGGGGACGGGTGATGGTCAGGCTTCGGAGAAGGGTTAGGGTTAGGGTTCGGGCTAGGGTTAGGGTTAGGGGACGGGGAGGGTTTAGGGTCCAGGTGAGGGTACGACAATGCTTTAGGGGGAGCGTACGTGTGAGGGCGCGGGTTAGTGTTAGCGTACGGGTTAGGATTAGGGGACGGGTGAGGGTCAGGCTTCGGGGAAGGGTTAGGGTTAGGGTTCGGGCTAGGGTAAGGGTTAGGGCACGAAGAGGGTTTAGGGTCCAGGTGAGGGTATGACAACGCTTTAGGGGGAGCGTACGTGTGAGGGCGTGGGTTAGTGTTAGCGTACGGGTTAGGATTAGGGGACGGGTGAGGGTCAGGCTTCGGGGAATGGTTAGGGTTAGGGTTCGGGCTAGGGTTAGGGTTAGGGGACGGGGAGGGTTTAGGGTCCAGGTGAGGGTACGACAACGCTTTAGGGGGATCGTACGTGTGAGGGCGCGGGTTAGTGTTAGCGTACGGGTTAGGATTCGGGGACGGGTGAGGGTCAGGCTTCGGGGAAGGGTTAGGGTTAGGGTTCGGGCTAGGGATAGGGTTAGGGGACAGGGACGGTTTAGGGTCCAGGTGACGGTACGACAACGCTATAGGGGGAGCGTACGTGTGAGGGCGTGGGTTAGTGTTAGCGTACGGGTTAGGATTAGGGGACGGGTGATGGTCAGGCTTCGGAGAAGGGTTAGGGTTAGGGTTCGGGCTAGGGTTAGGGTTAGGGGACGGGGAGGGTTTAGGGTCCAGGTGAGGGTACGACAATGCTTTAGGGGGAGCGTACGTGTGAGGGCGCGGGTTAGTGTTAGCGTACGGGTTAGGATTAGGGGACGGGTGAGGGTCAGGCTTCGGGGAAGGGTTAGGGTTAGGGTTCGGGCTAGGGTAAGGGTTAGGGCACGAAGAGGGTTTAGGGTCCAGGTGAGGGTACGACAACGTTTTAGGGGGAGCGTACGTGTGAGGGCGCGGGTTAGTGTTAGCGTACGGGTTAGGATTAGGGGACGGGTGAGGGTCAGCCTTCGGGGAAGTGTTAGGGTTAGGGTTCGGGCTAGGGTTAGGGTTAGGGGACGGGGAGGCTTTAGGGTCCAAGTGAGGGTACGATAACGCTTTAGATGGAGCGTACGTGTGACGGCGCGGGTTAGTGTTAGCGTACGGTTTAGGATTAGGGGACGGGTGAGGGTCAGGCTTCGGGGAAGGGTTAGGGTTAGGGTTCGGGCTAGGGTTAGGATTTGGGGATGGGGACGGTTTAGGGTCCAGGTGAGGGTACGACAACCCTTTAGGGCGAGCGTACGTGTGAGGGCGCGGGTTAGTGTTAGCGTACGGGTTAGGATTAGGGGACGGGTGAGGGTCAGGCTTCGGGGAAGGGTTAGGGTTAGGGTTCGGGCTAGGGTTAGGGTTAGGGGACGGGGACGGTTTAGGGTCCAGGTGAGGGTACGACAACACTTTAGGGGGAGCGTACGTGTGAGGGCGCGGGTTAGTGTTAGCGTACGGGTTAGGATTAGGGGACGGGTGAGGGTCAGGCTTCGGGGAAGAGTTAGGGTTAGGTTTCGGGCTAGGGTTAGGGTTAGGGGACGGGGACAGTTTAGGGTACAGGTGAGGGTACGACAACGCTTTAGGGGGAGCGTACGTGTGAGGACGTGGGATAGTGTTAGCGTACGGGTTAGGATTAGGGGACGGGTGAGGGTCGGGCTTCTTGGAAGTGTTAGGGTTAGGGTTCGGGCTAGGGTTAGAGTTTTGGGACGGGGACGGTTGAGGGTCCAGGTTAGGGTACTACAACGCTTTAGGGGGAGCGTACGTGTGAGGGCGCGGGTTAGTGTTAGCGTACGGGTTAGGATTAGGAGACGGGTGAGGTTCAGGCATCGGGGAAGGGTTAGGGTTAGGATTCGGGCTAGGGTTAGTGTTAGGGGACGGGGACGGTTTAGGGTCCAGGTGAGGGTACGACAACGCTTTAAGGGAGCGTACGTGTGAAGGCGCGGGTTAGTGTTAGCGTACGAGTTAGGATTAGGGTACGGGTGAGGGTCAGGCTTCGGGGAAGGGTTAGGGTTAGGGTTCGGGCTAGGGTTAGGTTTAGGGGACGGGGACAGTTTAGGGTCCAGGTGAGGGTACGACAACGCTTTAGGGGGAGCGTACGTGTGAGGGCGCGGGTTAGTGTTAGCGTACGGGTTAGGATTAGGAAACGGGTGAGGGTCAGGCTTCGGGGATGGGTTAGGTTTAGGGTTCGGGCTAGGGTTAGGGTTAGGGGACGGCGAGTGTTTAGGGTCCAGGTGAGGGTACGACAACGCTTTAGGGGGAGCGTACGTGTGAGGGCGCGGGTTAGTGTTAGCGTTCGGGTTAGGATTAGGGGACGGGTGAGGGTCAGGCTTCGGGGAAGGGTTAGGGTTAGGGTTCGGGCTAGGGTTTGGGTTAGGGGATGGGGACAGTTTAGGATCCAGGTGATGGTACGACAACGCTTTAGGGGGAGCGTACGTGTGAGGGCGCGAGTTAGTGTTAGCATACGGGTTAGGATTAGGGGACGGGTGAGGGTCAGGCTTTAGGGAAGTGTTAGGGTTAGGGATTGGGCTAGGGATAGTGTTAGAGGACAGGGACGGTTTAGGGTCCAGGTGAGGGTACGACAACACTTTAGGGGGAGCGTACGTGTGATGGTGCGGGTTAGTGTTAGCGTACGGGTTAGGATTAGGGGACGGGTGAGGGTCAGGCTTCGGAGAAGGGTTAGGGTTAGGGTTCGGGCTAGGGTTAGGGTTAGGGGACGGGGACAGTTTAGGGTCCAGGTGAGGTTACGACAACGCTTTAGGGGGAGCGTACGTGTGAGGGCGCGGGTTCGTGTTAGCATACGGGTTAGGATTAGGGGACGGGTGAGTGTCAGGCTGTGGGGAAGTGTTAGGGTTAGGGTTCGGGCTAGGGTTAGGGTTAGGGGACGGGGACGGTTTAGGGTCCAGGTGAGGGTACGACAACACTTTAGGGGGAGCGTACGTGTGAGGGCGCATGTTAGTGTTAGCGTACGGGTTAGGATTAGGCGACGGGTGAGGGTCAGGCTTCGGGGAATGGTTAGGGTTAGGGTTCGGGGTAGGGTTAGGGTTAGGGGAAGGGGAGGGTTTAGGGTCCAGGTGAGGGTACGACAACGCTTTAGGGGGAGCGTACGTGTGAGGACGTGGGATAGTGTTAGCGTACGGGTTAGGATTAGGGGACGGGTGAGGGTCAGGCTTCGGGGAAGAGTTAGGGTTAGGGTTCGGGCTAGCGTTAGGGTTAGGGGACGGGGAGGGTTGAGGGTCCAGGTGAGGGTACGACAACGCTTTAGGGGGAGCGTACGTGTGAGGGCGCGGGTTAGTGTTAGCGTACGGGTTAGGATTAGGGGACGGGTGAGGGTCAGGCTTCGGGGAAGGGTTAGGGTTAGGGTTCGGGCTAGGGTTAGGGTTAGGGGACGGGGAGTGTTTAGGGTCCAGGTGAGGGTACGACATCGCTTTAGGGGGAGCGTACGTGTGAGGGCGCGGGTTAGTGTTAGCGTACGGGTTAGGATTAGGGGACGGCTGAGGGTCAGGGTTCGGTGAAGGGTTAGGGTTAGGGTTCCGGCTAGGGTTAGGGTTAGGGGACGGGGACGGTTTAAGGTCCAGGTGACGGTACGACAACGCTTCAGGGAGAGCGTACGTGTGAGGGCGTGGGTTAGTGTTAGCGTACGGGTTAGGATTAGGGGACGGGTGAGGGTCTGGCTTCGGGGAAGGGTTAGGGTTAGAGTTCTGGCTAGGGTTAGGGTTAGGAGACGGGGAGCGTTTAGGGTCCAGGTGAGGGTACGACAACGCTTTAGGGTGAGCGTACGTGTGAGGGCGCGGGTTAGTGTTAGCGTACGGTTTAGGATTAGGGGACGGGTGAGGGTCAGGCTTCGGGGAAGGGTTAGGGTTAGGGTTCGGGCTAGGGTTAGGGTTAGGGGACGGGGTGGGTTTAGGGTCCAGGTGAGGGTACGACAACGCTTTAGGGGGAGCGTAAGTGTGAGGGCGTGGGTTAGTGTTAGCGTACGGGTTAGGATTAGGAGACGGGTGAGTGTCAGGCTTCGGGGAAGTGTTAGGGTTAGGGTTCGGGCTAGGGTTAGGGTTAGGGGACGGGGAGGGTTTAGGGCCCAGTTGAGGGTACGACAACGCTTTAGGGGGAGCGTACGTGTGAGGGCGCGGGTTACTGTTAGCGTACGGGTTAGGATTAGAGGACGGGTGAGGGTCAGGCTTCGGGGAAGGGTTAGGGTTAGGGTTCGGGCTAGGGTTTGGGTTAGGGGACGGGGACGGTTTAGGGTCCAGGTGACGGTACGACGCTTTAGGGAGAGAGTACGTGTGAGGGCGTGGGTTAGTGTTAGCGTACGGGTTAGGATTAGGGGACGGGTGTGGGTCAGGCTTCGGGGAAGGGTTAGGGTTAGGGTTCGGGCTAGGGTTAGGGTTAGGGGACGGGGAGGGTTTAGGGTCCAGGTGAGGGTACGACAACGCTTTAGGGGGAGCGTACGTGTGAGGGCGTTGGTTAGTGTTAGCGTACGGGTTAGGATTAGGGGACGGGTGAGGGTCAGGCTTCTGGGAAGTGTTAGGGTTAGGTTTCGGGCTAGGGTTAGGGTTAGGGGACGGGGAGGGTTTAGGGTCCAGGTGAGTGTACGACAACGCTTTAGGGGGAGCGTACGTGTGAGGGCGCGTGTTAGTGTTAGCATACGGGTTAGGATTAGGGGACGGGTGAGGGTCAGGCTTCGGGGAAGTGTTAGGGTTACGGTTCGGGCTAGGGTTAGGATTAGGGGACGGTTTAGGGTCCAGGTGACGGTACGACAACGCTTTAGGGGGAGCGTACGTGTGAGGGCGTGGGTTAGTGTTAGCGTACTGGTTAGGATTAGGGGACGGGTGAGGGTCAGGCTTCGGGGAAGGGTTAGGGTTAGGGTTCGGGCTAGGGTTAGGGTTAGGGGATGGGGACGGTTTAGGGTCCAGGTGAGGGTACGACAACGCTTTAGGGGGAGCGTACGTCTGAGGGCATGGGTTAGTGTTAGCGTACGGGTTAGGATTAGGGGACGGGTGAGGGTCAGGCCTCTGGGAAGTGTTAGGGTTAGGGTTCGGGCTAGGGTTAGGGTTAGGGGACACGGAGGGTTTAGGGTCCAGGTGAGGGTACGACAACGCTTTAGGGGGAGCGTACGTGTGAGGGCGCGGGTTAGTGTTAGCGTACGGGTTAGGATTAGGGGACGGCTGAGGGTCAGGCTTCGGGTAAGGATTAGGCTTAGGGTTCGGGCTAGGGTTAGGGTTAGGGGACGGGGACGGTTTAGGGTCCAGGTGAGTGTACGACAACGCTTTAGGGGGAGCGTATGTGTGAGGGTGCGTGTTAGTGTTAGCATACGGGTTAGGATTAGGGGACGGGTGAGGGTCAGGCTTCGGGGAAAGGTTAGGGTTAGGGTTTGGGCTAGGGTTAGGGTTAGGGGACGGGGAGGGTTTAGGGTCCAGGTGAGGGTACGACAACGCTTTAGGGGGAGCATACGCGTGAGGGCGCGGGTTAGTGTTAGCGTACTGGTTAGGATTAGGGGACGGGTGAGGGTCAGGCTTCGGGGAAGGGTTAGGGTTAGGGTTCGGGCTAGGGTTAGGGTTAGGGGATGGGGACGGTTTAGGGTCCAGGTGAGGGTACGACAACGCTTTAGGGGGAGCGTACGTGTGAGGGCGCGGGTTAGTGTTAGCGTACGGGTTAGGATTAGGGGACGGGTGAGGGTCAGGCTTCGGGGAAGGGTTAGGGTTAGGGTTCGGGCTAGGGTTAGGGTTAGGGGACACGGAGGGTTTAGGGTCCAGGTGAGGGTACGACAACGCTTTAGGGGGAGCGTACGTGTGAGGGCGCGGGTTAGTGTTAGCGTACGGGTTAGGATTAGGGGACGGGTGAGGGTCAGGCTTCGGGGAAGGGTTAGGGTTAGGGTTCGGGCTAGGGTTAGGGTTAGGGGACGGGGACGGTTTAGGGTCCAGGTGAGGGTACGACAACGCTTTAGGGAGAGCGTACGTGTGAGGGCGAGGGTTAGTGTTAACGTACGGGTTAGGATTAGGGGACGGGTGAGGGTCAGACTTCGGGGAAGGGTTAGGGTTCGGGCTAGGGTTAGGGTTAGGGGACGGGGAGGGTTTAGGGTCCAGGTGAGGGTACGACAACGCTTTAGGGGGAGCGTACGTGTGAGGGCGCGGGTTAGTGTTAGCGTACGGTTTAGGATTAGGGGACTGGTGAGTTTCAGGCTTCGGGGAAGTGTTAGGGTTAGGGTTCGGGCCAGGCTTAGGGTTAGGCTTAGGGGACGGGGAGGGTTTAGGGTCCAGGTGAGGGTACGACAACGCTTTAGGTGGAGCGAACGTGTGAGGGCGCGGGTTAGTGTTAGCGTACGGTTTAGGATTAGGGGACGGGTGAGGGTCAGGCTTCGGGGAAGGGTTAGGGTTAGGGTTCGGGCTAGGGTTAGGGTTAGGGGACGGGGAGGGTTTAGGGTCCAGGTGAGGGTACGACAACGCTTTAAGGGGAGCGTACGTGTGAGGGCGCGGGTTAGTGTTAGCGTACGGGTTAGGATTAGGGGACGGGTGAGGGTCAGGCTTCGGGGAAGGGTTAGGGTTAGGGTTCGGGCTAGGGTTAGGGTTAGGGGACGGGGACGGTTTAGGTTCCAGGTGACGGTACGACAATGCTTTAGGGGGAGCGTACGTTTGAGGGCGTGAGTTAGTGTTAGCGTACTGGTTAGGATTAGGGGACAGGTGAGGGTCAGGGTTCGGGGAAGCGTTAGGGTTAGGGTTCGGGCTAGGTTTAGGGTTAGGGGACGGGGAGGGTTTAGGGTCCAGGTGAGGGTACGACAACGCTTTAGGAGGAGCGTACGTGTGAGGGCGCGGGTTAGTGTTAGCGTACGGGTTAGGATTAGGGTACGGGTGAGGGTCAGGCTTCGGGGAAGGGTTAGGGTTAGGGTTCGGGCTAGGGTTAGCCTTAGGGGACGGGGAGGGTTTAGGGTCCAGCTGAGGGTACGACAACGCTTTAGGGGGAGCGTACGTGTGAGGGCGCGGGTTAGTGTTAGCGTACGGGTTAGGATTAGGGGACGGGTGAGGGTCAGGCTTCGGGGAAGTGTTAGGGTTAGGGTTCGGGCTAGGGTTAGGGTTAGGGGACGGGGACGGTTTAGGGTCCAGGTGAGGGTACGACAACACTTTAGGGGGAGTGTACGTGTGAGGGCGCGGGTTAGTGTTAGCGTACGGGTTAGGATTAGGGGACGGGTGAGGGTCAGGCTTCGGGGAAGGGTTAGGTTTAGGGTTCGGGCTAGGGTTAGGGTTAGGGGACGGGGACGGTTTAGGTTCCAGGTGACGGTACGACAATGCTTTAGGGGGAGCGTACGTTTGAGGGTGTGAGTTAGTGTTAGCGTACTGGTTAGGATTAGGGGACAGGTGAGGGTCAGGCTTCGGGGAAGGGTTAGGGTAGGGTTCGGGCTAGGTTTAGGGTTACGGGACGGGGAGGGTTTAGGGTCCAGGTGAGGGTACGACAACGCTTTAGGAGGAGCGTACGTGTGAGGGCGTGGGTTAGTGTTAGCGTACGGGTTAGGATTAGGGGACGGGTGAGGGTCAGGCTTCGGGGAAGGGTTAGGGTTAGGGTTTGGGCTAGGGTTAGGGTTAGGGGACGGGGAGGGTTTAGGGTCCAGGTGAGGGTACGACAACGCTTTAGGGGGAGCGTACGTGTGAGGGCGCGGGTTAGTGTTAGCGTACGGGTTAAGATTAGGGGACGGGTGAGGGTCAGGCTTCGGGGAAGGGTTAGGGTTAGGGTTCGGGCTAGGGTTAGGGTTAGGGGACGGGGACGGTTTAGGGTTCAGGTGAGGGTACGACAACGCTTTAGGGGAAGCGTACGTGGGAGGGCGCGGGTTAGTGTTACCGTACGGGCTAGGATTAGGGGACGGGTGAGGGTCAGGCTTCGGGGAAGGGTTAGGGTTAGGGTTCGGGCTAGGGTTAGGGTTAGGGGACGGGGACGGTTTAGGTTCCAGGTGACGGTACGACAATGCTTTAGGGGGAGCGTACGTTTGAGGGCGTGAGTTAGTGTTAGCGTACTGGTTAGGATTAGGGGACGGGTGAGGGTCAGGCTTCGGGGAAGGGTTAGGGTTAGGGTTCGGGCTAGGGTTAGGGTTAGGGGACGGGGACGGTTTAGGGTCCAGGTGAGGGTACGACAACGCTTTAGGGGGAGCGTACGTGTGAGGGCGCTGGTTTGTGTTAGCGTACGGGTTAGGATTAGGGGACGGGTGAGGGTCAGGCTTCGGGCAAGGGTTAGGGTTAGGGTTCGGGCTAGGGTTAGGGTTAGGGGACGTGGAGGGTTTAGGGTCCAGGTGAGGGTACGAGAACGCTTTAGGGGGAGCGTACGTGTGAGGGCGCGGGTTAGTGGTAGCGTACGGGTTAGGATTCGGTGACGGGTGAGGGTCAGGTTTCGGGGAAGGGTTAGGGTTAGGGTTCGGGCTAGGGTTAGGGTTAGGGGACGGGGACGGTTTAGGGTCCAGGTGAGGGTACGACAACGCTTTAGGGGGAGCGTACGTGTGAGGGCGCGGGTTTGTGTTATCGTACGGGTTAGGATTATGGGACGGGTGAGGGTCAGGCTTCGGGGAAGTGTTAGGGTTAGGGTTCGGGCTAGGGTTAGGGTTAGGGGACGGGTAGGGTTTAGGGTCCAGGTGAGGGTACGACAACGCTTTAGGGGGAGCGTACGTGTGAGGGCGCGGGTTAGTGTTAGCGTACGGGTTAGGATTAGGGGACGGGTGAGGGTCAGGCTTCGGGGAAGGGTTAGGGTTAGGGTTCGGGCTAGGGTTAGGGTTAGGGGACGGGGAGGTTTAGGGTCCAGGTGAGGGTACGACAACGCTTTAGGGGGAGCGTACGTGTGAGGGCGCAGGTTAGTGTTAGCGTACGGGTTAGGATTAGGGGACGGGTGAGGGTCAGGCTTCGGGGAAGGGTTAGGGTTAGGGTTCGGGCTAGGGTTAGGGTTAGGGGACGGGGACGGTTTAGGTTCCAGGTGACGGTACGACAACGCTTTAGGGGGAGCGTACGTTTGAGGGCGTGAGTTAGTGTTAGCGTACTGGTTAGGATTAGGGGACAGGTGAGGGTCAGGCTTCGGGGAAGGGTTAGGGTTAGGGTTCGGGCTAGGTTTAGGGTTAGGTGACGGGGAGGGTTTAGGGTCCAGGTGAGGGTACGACAACGCTTTAGGAGGAGCGTACGTGTGAGGGCGCGGGTTAGTGTTAGCGTACGGGTTAGGATTACGGGACGGGTAAGGGTCAGGCTTCGGGGAAGGGTTAGGGTTAGGGTTCGGGCTAGGGTTAGGGTTAGGGGACGGGGAGGGTTTAGGGTCCAGGTGAGGGTACGACAACGCTTTAGGGGGAGCGTACGTGTGAGGGCGCGGGTTAGTGTTAGCGTACGGGTTAGGATTAGGGGACGGGTGAGGTTCAGGCTTCGGGGAAGGGTTAGGGTTAGGGTTCGGGCTAGGGTTAGGGTTAGGTTTAGGGGACGGGGAGGGTTTAGGGTCCAGGTGAGGGTACGACAATGCTTTAGGTGGAGCATACTTGTGAGGGCACGGGTTAGTGTTAGCGTACGGTTTAGGATTAGGGGACGGGTGAGGGTCAGGCTTCGGGGAAGGGTTAGGGTTAGGGTTCGGGCTAGCGTTAGGGTTAGGGGATGGGGACGGTTTAGGGTCCAGGTGAGGGTACGACAACGCTTTAGGGGGAGCGTACGTGTGAGGGCGCGGGTTCGTGTTAGCGTACGGGTTAGTATTAGGGGACGGGTGAGTGTCAGGCTTCGGGGAAGGGTTAGGGTTAGGGTTCGGGCTAGGGTTAGGGGACGGGGACGGTTTAGGTTCCAGGTGACGGTACGACAATGCTTTAGGGGGAGCGTACGTATGAGGGCGTGAGTTAGTGTTAGCGTACTGGTTAGGATTAGGGGACGGGTGAGGGTCAGGCTTCGGGGAAGGGTTAGGGTTAGGGTTCGGGCTAGGGTTAGGGTTAGGGGACGGGGAGGGTTTAGGGTCCAGGTGAGGGTACGACAACGCTTTAGGGGGAGCGTACGTGTGAGGGCGCGGGTTAGTGTTAGCGTACGAGTTAGGATTAGGGGACGGGTGAGGGTCAGGCTTCGGGGAAGGGTTAGGGTTAGGGTTCGGGCTAGGGTTAGGGTTAGGGGACGGGGAGGGTTAGGGTCCAGGTGAGGGTACGACAACGCTTTAGGGGGAGCGTACGTGTGAGGGCGCGGGTTAGTGTTAGCGTACGGGTTAGGATTAGGGGACGGCTGAGGGTCAGGCTTCGGGGAAGGGTTAGGGTTAGGGTTCGGGCTAGGGTTAGGGTTAGGGGACGGGGACGGTTTAGGGTCCAGGTGACGGTACGACAACGCTTTAGGGAGAGCGTACGTGTGAGGGCGTGGGTTAGTGTTAGCGTACGGGTTAGGATTAGGGGACGGGTGAGGGTCAGGCTTCGGGGAAGGGTTAGGGTTAGGGTTCGGGCTAGGGTTAGGGGACGGGGAGGGTTTAGGATCCAGTTAAGGGTACGACAACGCTTTAGGGGGAGCGTACGTGTGAGGGCGCGTGTTAGTGTTAGTGTACGGGTTAGGATTAGGGGACGGGTGAGGGTCAGGCTTCGGGGAAGGGTTAGGGTTAGGGTTCGGGCTAGGGTTAGGGTTAGGGGACGGGGACGGTTTAGGGTACAGGTGAGGGTACGACAACACTTTAGGGAGAGCGTACGTGTGAGGGCGTGGGTTAGTGTTATCGTACGGGTTAGGATTATGGGACGGGTGAGGGTCAGGCTTCGGGGAATGGTTAGGGTTAGGGTTCGGGCTAGGGTTAGGGTTAGGGGACAGGGAGGGTTTAGGGTCCAGGTGAGGGTACGACATCGCTTTAGGGGGAGCGTAAGTGTGAGGACGTGGGATAGTGTTAGCGTACGGGTTAGGATTAGGGGACGGGTGAGGGTCAGGCTTCTGGGAAGTGTTAGGGTTAGGGTTCGGGCTAGGGTTAGGGTTAGGGGACGGGGACGGTTGAGGGTCCAGGTGAGGGTACGACAATGCTTTAGGGGGAGCGTACGTGTGAGGGCGCGGGTTAGTGTTAGCGTACGGGTTAGGATTCGGGGACGGGTGAGAGTCAGGCTTCGGGGAAGGGTTAGGGTTAGGGTTTGGGCTAGGGATAGGGTTAGGGGACAGGGACGGTTTAGGGTCCAGGTGACGGTACGACAACGCTATAGGGGGAGCGTACGTGTGAGGGCGTGGGTTAGTGTTAGCGTACGGGTTAGGATTAGGGGACGGGTGAGGGTCAGGCTTCGGGGAAGGGTTAGGGTTAGGGTTCGGGCTAGGGTTAGGGTTAGGGGACGGGGACGGTTTAGGGTCCAGGTGAGGGTACGACAACACTTTAGGGGGAGCGTACGTGTGAGGGCGCAGGTTAGTGTTAGCGTACGGGTTAGGATTAGGGGACGGGTGAGGGTCAGGCTTCGGGGAATGGTTAGGGTTAGGGTTCGGGCTAGGGTTAGGGTTAGGGGACGGGGAGGGTTTAGGGTCCAGGTGAGGGTACGACAACGCTTTAGGGGGATCGTACGTGTGAGGACGTGGGATAGTGTTAGCGTACGGGTTAGGATTAGGGGACGGGTGAGGGTCAGGCTTCGGGGAAGTGTTAGGGTTAGGGTTCGGGCTAGGGTTAGGGTTAGTGGACGGGGACGGTTGAGGGTCCAGGTGAGGGTACGACAACGCTTTAGGGGGAGCGTACGTGTGAGGGCGCGGGTTAGTGTTAGCGTACGGGTTAGGATTAGGGGACGGGTGAGGGTCAGCCTTCGGGGAAGTGTTAGGGTTAGGGTTCGGGCTAGGGTTAGGGTTAGGGGACGGGGAGGCTTTAGGGTCCAAGTGAGGGTACGATAACGCTTTAGGTGGAGCGTACGTGTGACGGCGCGGGTTAGTGTTAGCGTACGGTTTAGGATTAGGGGACGGGTGAGGGTCAGGCTTCGGGAAAGGGTTAGGGTTAGGGTTCGGGCTAGGGTTAGGATTTGGGGATGGGGACGGTTTAGGGTCCAGGTGAGGGTACGACAACCCTTTAGGGCGAGCGTACGTGTGAGGGCGCGGGTTAGTGTTAGCGTACGGGTTAGGATTAGGGGACGGGTGAGGGTCAGGCTTCGGGGAAGGGTTAGGGTTAGGGTTCGGGCTAGGGTTAGGGTTAGGGGACGGGGACGGTTTAGGGTCCAGGTGAGGGTACGACAACACTTTAGGGGGAGCGTACGTGTGAGGGCGCGGGTTAGTGTTAGCGTACGGGTTAGGATTAGGGGACGGGTGAGGGTCAGGCTTCGGGGAAGGGTTAGGGTTAGGTTTCGGGCTAGGGTTAGGGTTAGGGGACGGGGACAGTTTAGGGTACAGGTGAGGGTACGACAACGCTTTAGGGGGAGCGTACGTGTGAGGACGTGGGATAGTGTTAGCGTACGGGTTAGGATTAGGGGACGGGTGAGGGTCGGGCTTCTGGGAAGTGTTAGGGTTAGTGTTCGGGCTAGGGTTAGAGTTTTGGGACGGGGACGGTTGAGGGTCCAGGTGAGGGTACTACAACGCTTTAGGGGGAGCGTACGTGTGAGGGCGCGGGTTAGTGTTAGCGTACGGGTTAGGATTAGGAGACGGGTGAGGGTCAGGCATCGGGGAAGGGTTAGGGTTAGGGTTCGGGCTAGGGTTAGTGTTAGGGGACGGGGACGGTTTAGGGTCCAGGTGAGGGTACGACAACGCTTTAAGGGAGCGTACGTGTGAAGGCGCGGGTTAGTGTTAGCGTACGAGTTAGGATTAGGGTACGGGTGAGGGTCAGGCTTCGGGGAAGGGTTAGGGTTAGGGTTCGGGCTAGGGTTAGGTTTAGGGGACGGGGACAGTTTAGGGTCCAGGTGAGGGTACGACAACGCTTTAGGGGGAGCGTACGTGTGAGGGCGCGGGTGAGTGTTAGCATACGGGTTAGGATTAGGGGATGGGTGAGGGTCAGGCTTCGGGGAAGGGTTAGGGTTAGGGTTCGGGCTAGGGTTAGGGTTAGGGGACGGCGAGGGTTTAGGGTCCAGGTGAGGGTAAGACAACGCTTTAGGGGGAGCGTACGTGTGAGGGCGCGGGTTAGTGTTAGCGTTCGGGTTAGGATTAGGGGACGGGTGAGGGTCAGGCTTCGGGGAAGGGTTAGGGTTAGGGTTCGGGCTAGGGTTAGGGTTAGGGGATGGGGACAGTTTAGGATCCAGGTGATGGTACGACAACGCTTTAGGGGGAGCGTACGTGTGAGGGCGCGTGTTAGTGTTAGCATACGGGTTAGGATTAGGGGACGGGTGAGGGTCAGGCTTCGGGGAAGGGTTAGGGTTAGGGTTCGGACTAGGGTTAGGGTTAGGGGACGGGGAGGGTTTAGGGTCCAGTTGAGGGTACGACAACGCTTTAGGGGGAGCGTACGTGTGAGGGCGCCGGTTAGTGTTAGCGTACGGGTTAGGATTAGGGGACGGGTGAGGGTCAGGCTTCGGGGAAGGGTTAGGGTTAGGGTTCGGGCTAGGGTTAGGGTTAGAGGACGGGGAGGGTTTAGGGTCCAAGTGAGGGTACGACAACGCTTTAGGGGGAGCGTACGCGTGAGGGCGCGGGTTAGTGTTAGCGTACGGGTTAGGATTAGGGGACGGGTGAAGGTCAGGTTTCGGGGAAGTGTTAGGGTTAGGGTTCGGGCTAGGGTTAGGGTTAGGGGTTGGGGAGGGTTTAGGGTCCAGGTGAGGGAACGACAACGCTTTAGGGGGAGTGTACGTGTGAGGGCGCGGGTTAGTGTTAGCGTACGGGTTAGGATTAGGAAACGGGTGAGGGTCAGGCTTCGGGGATGGGTTAGGGTTAGGGTTCGGGCTAGGGTTAGGGTTAGGGGACGGCGAGTGTTTAGGGTCCAGGTGAGGGTACGACAACGCTTTAGGGGGAGCGTACGTGTGAGGGTGCGGGTTAGTGTTAGCGTTCGGGTTAGGATTAGGGGACGGGTGAGGGTCAGGCTTCTGGGAAGGGTTAGGGTTAGGGTTCGGGCTAGGGTTTGGGTTAGGGGATGGGGACGGTTTAGGGTCCAGGTGAGGGTACGACAACGCTTTAGGGGGAGCGTACGTGTGAGGGCGCGAGTTAGTGTTAGCATACGGGTTAGGATTAGGGGACGGGTGAGGGTCAGGCTTTAGGGAAGTGTTAGGGTTAGGGATTGGGCTAGGGATAGTGTTAGAGGACAGGGACGGTTTAGGGTCCAGGTGAGGGTACGACAACACTTTAGGGGGAGCGTACGTGTGATGGTGCGGGTTAGTGTTAGCGTACGGGTTAGGATTAGGGGACGGGTGAGGGTCAGGCTTCGGCGAAGGGTTAGGGTTAGGGTTCGGGCTAGGGTTAGGGTTAGGGGACGGGGACAGTTTAGGGTCCAGGTGAGGTTACGACAACGCTTTAGGGGGAGCGTACGTGTGAGGGCGCGGGTTCGTGTTAGCATACGGGTTAGGATTAGGGGACGGGTGAGTGTCAGGCTGTGGGGAAGTGTTAGGGTTAGGGTTCGGGCTAGGGTTAGGGTTAGGGGACGGGGACGGTTTAGGGTCCAGGTGAGGGTACGACAACACTTTAGGGGGAGCGTACGTGTGAGGGCGCAGGTTAGTGTTAGCGTACGGGTTAGGATTAGGCGACGGGTGAGGGTCAGGCTTCGGGGAATGGTTAGGGTTAGGGTTCGGGGTAGGGTTAGGGTTAGGGGAAGGGGAGGGTTTAGGGTCCAGGTGAGGGTACGACAACGCTTTAGGGGGAGCGTACGTGTGAGGACGTGGGATAGTGTTAGCGTACGGGTTAGGATTAGGGGACGGGTGAGGGTCAGGCTTCGGGGAAGAGTTAGGGTTAGGGTTCGGGCTAGGGTTAGGGTTAGGGGACGGGGAGGGTTGAGGGTCCAGGTGAGGGTACGACAACGCTTTAGGGGGAGCGTACGTGTGAGGGCGCGGGTTAGTGTTAGCGTACGGGTTAGGATTAGGGGACGGGTGAGGGTCAGGCTTCGGGGAGGGTTAGGGTTAGGGTTCGGGCTAGGGTTAGTGTTAGGGGACGGGGAGTGTTTAGGGTCCAGGTGAGGGTACGACATCGCTTTAGGGGGAGCGTACGTGTGAGGGCGCGGGTTAGTGTTAGCGTACGGGTTAGGATTAGGGGACGGCTGAGGGTCAGGCTTCGGTGAAGGGTTAGGGTTAGGGTTCCGGCTAGGGTTAGGGTTAGGGGACGGGGACGGTTTAAGGTCCAGGTGACGGTACGACAACGCTTCAGGGAGAGCGTACGTGTGAGGGCGTGGGTTAGTGTTAGCGTACGGGTTAGCATTAGGGGACGGGTGAGGGTCTGGCTTCGGGGAAGGGTTAGGGTTAGCGTTCTGGCTAGGGTTAGGGTTAGGAGACGGGGAGGGTTTAGGGTCCAGGTGAGGGTACGACAACGCTTTAGGGTGAGCGTACGTGTGAGGGCGCGGGTTAGTGTTAGCGTACGGTTTAGGATTAGGGGACGGGTGAGGGTCAGGCTTCGGGGAAGGGTTAGGGTTAGGGTTCGGGCTAGGGTTAGGGTTAGGGGACGGGGTGGGTTTAGGGTCCAGGTGAGGGTACGACAACGCTTTAGGGGGAGCGTACGTGTGAGGGCGCGGGTTAGTGTTAGCGTACGGGTTAGGATTAGGAGACGGGTGAGTGTCAGGCTTCGGGGAAGTGTTAGGGTTAGGGTTCGGGCTAGGGTTAGGGTTAGGGGACGGGGAGGGTTTAGGGCCCAGTTGAGGGTACGACAACGCTTTAGGGGGAGCGTACGTGTGAGGGCGCGGGTTAGTGTTAGCGTACGGGTTAGGATTAGAGGACGGGTGAGGGTCAGGCTTCGGGGAAGGGTTAGGGTTAGGGTTCGGGCTAGGGTTTGGGTTAGGGGACGGGGACGGTTTAGGGTCCAGGTGACGGTACGACGCTTTAGGGAGCGAGTACGTGTGAGGGCGTGGGTTAGTGTTAGCGTACGGGTTAGGATTAGGGGACGGGTGTGGGTCAGGCTTCGGGGAAGGGTTAGGGTTAGGGTTCGGGCTAGGGTTAGGGTTAGGGGATGGGGAGGGTTTAGGGTCCAGGTGAGGGTACGACAACGCTTTAGGGGGAGCGTACGTGTGAGGGCGTTGGTTAGTGTTAGCGTACGGGTTAGGATTAGGGGACGGGTGAGGGTCAGGCTTCTGGGAAGTGTTAGGGTTAGGTTTCGGGCTAGGGTTAGGGTTAGGGGACGGGGAGGGTTTAGGGTCCAGGTGAGTGTACGACAACGCTTTAGGGGGAGCGTACGTGTGAGGGCGCGTGTTAGTGTTAGCGTACGGGTTAGGATTAGGGGACGGGTGAGGGTCAGGCTTCGGGGAAGGGTTAGGGTTACGGTTCGGGCTAGGGTTAGGATTAGGGGACGGTTTAGGGTCCAGGTGACGGTACGACAACGCTTTAGGGGGAGCGTACGTGTGAGGGCGTGGGTTAGTGTTAGCGTACTGGTTAGGATTAGGGGACGGGTGAGGGTCAGGCTTCGGGGAAGGGTTAGGGTTAGGGTTCGGGCTAGGGTTAGGGTTAGGGGATGGGGACGGTTTAGGGTCCAGGTGAGGGTACGACAACGCTTTAGGGGGAGCGTATGTCTGAGGGCATGGGTTAGTGTTAGCGTACGGGTTAGGATTAGGGGACGGGTGAGGGTCAGGCCTCTGGGAAGTGTTAGGGTTAGGGTTCGGGCTAGGGTTAGGGTTAGGGGACACGGAGGGTTTAGGGTCCAGGTGAGGGTACGACAACGCTTTAGGGGGAGCGTACGTGTGAGGGCGCGGGTTAGTGTTAGCGTACGGGTTAGGATTAGGGGACGGCTGAGGGTCAGGCTTCGGGTAAGGATTAGGCTTAGGGTTCGGGCTAGGGTTAGGGTTAGGCGACGGGGACGGTTTAGGGTCCAGGTGAGTGTACGACAACGCTTTAGGGGGAGCGTATGTGTGAGGGTGCGTGTTAGTGTTAGCGTACGGGTTAGGATTAGGGGACGGGTGAGGGTCAGGCTTCGGGGAAGGGTTAGGGTTAGGGTTTGGGCTAGGGTTAGGGTTAGGGGACGGGGAGGGTTTAGGGTCCAGGTGAGGGTACGACAACGCTTTAGGGGGAGCATACGCGTGAGGGCGCGGGTTAGTGTTAGCGTACTGGTTAGGATTAGGGGACGGGTGAGGGTCAGGCTTCGGGGAAGGGTTAGGGTTAGGGTTCGGGCTAGGGTTAGGGTTAGGGGAAGGGGACGGTTTAGGGTCCAGGTGAGGGTACGACAACGCTTTAGGGGGAGCGTACGTGTGAGGGCGCGGGTTAGTGTTAGCGTACGGGTTAGGATTAGGGGACGGGTGAGGGTCAGGACTCTGGGAAGTGTTAGGGTTAGGGTTCGGGCTAGGGTTAGGGTTAGGGGACACGGAGGGTTTAGGGTCCAGGTGAGGGTACGACAACGCTTTAGGGGGAGCGTACGTGTGAGGGCGCGGGTTAGTGTTAGCGTACGGGTTAGGATTAGGGGACGGGTGAGGGTCAGGCTTCGGGGAAGGGTTAGGGTTAGGGTTCGGGCTAGGGTTAGGGTTAGGGGACGGGGACGGTTTAGGGTCCAGGTGAGGGTACGACAACGCTTTAGGGAGAGCGTACGTGTGAGGGCGAGGGTTAGTGTTAACGTACGGGTTAGGATTAGGGGACGGGTGAGGGTCAGACTTCGGGGAAGGGTTAGGGTTCGGGCTAGGGTTAGGGTTAGGGGACGGGGAGGGTTTAGGGTCCAGGTGAGGGTACGACAACGCTTTAGGGGGAGCGTACGTGTGAGGGCGCGGGTTAGTGTTAGCGTACGGGTTAGGATTAGGGGACTGGTGAGTGTCAGGCTTCGGGGAAGTGTTAGGGTTAGGGTTCGGGCCAGGGTTAGGGTTAGGCTTAGGGGACGGGGAGGGTTTAGGGTCCAGGTGAGGGTACGACAACGCTTTAGGGGGATCGTACGTGTGAGGGCATGGGTTAGTGTTAGCGTACGGGTTAGGATTAGGGGACGGGTGAGGGTCAGGCCTCTGGGAAGTGTTAGGGTTAGGGTTCGGGCTAGGGTTAGGGTTAGGGGACGGGGACGGTTGAGGGTCCAGGTGAGGGTACGACAACGCTTTAGGGGGAGCGTACGTGTGAGGGCGCGGGTTAGTGTTAGCGTACGGGTTAGGATTAGGGGACGGGTGAGGGTCAGCCTTCGGGGAAGTGTTAGGGTTAGGGTTCGGGCTAGGGTTAGGGTTAGGGGACGGGGAGGCTTTAGGGTCCAAGTGAGGGTACGATAACGCTTTAGGTGGAGCGTACGTGTGACGGCGCGGGTTAGTGTTAGCGTACGGTTTAGGATTAGGGGACGGGTGAGGGTCAGGCTTCGGGAAAGGGTTAGGGTTAGGGTTTGGGCTAGGGTTAGGATTTGGGGATGGGGACGGTTTAGGGTCCAGGTGAGGGTACGACAACCCTTTAGGGCGAGCGTACGTGTGAGGGCGCGGGTTAGTGTTAGCGTACGGGTTAGGATTAGGGGACGGGTGAGGGTCAGGCTTCGGGGAAGGGTTAGGGTTAGGGTTCGGGCTAGGGTTAGGGTTAGGGGACGGGGACGGTTTAGGGTCCAGGTGAGGGTACGACAACACTTTAGGGGGAGCGTACGTGTGAGGGCGCGGGTTAGTGTTAGCGTACGGGTTAGGATTAGGGGACGGGTGAGGGTCAGGCTTCGGGGAAGGGTTAGGGTTAGGTTTCGGGCTAGGGTTAGGGTTAGGGGACGGGGACAGTTTAGGGTACAGGTGAGGGTACGACAACGCTTTAGGGGGAGCGTACGTGTGAGGACGTGGGATAGTGTTAGCGTACGGGTTAGGATTAGGGGACGGGTGAGGGTCGGGCTTCTGGGAAGTGTTAGGGTTAGGGTTCGGGCTAAGGTTAGAGTTTTGGGACGGGGACGGTTGAGGGTCCAGGTGAGGGTACTACAACGCTTTAGGGGGAGCGTACGTGTGAGGGCGCGGGTTAGTGTTAGCGTACGGGTTAGGATTAGGAGACGGGTGAGGGTCAGGCATCGGGGAAGGGTTAGGGTTAGGGTTCGGGCTAGGGTTAGTGTTAGGGGACGGGGACGGTTTAGGGTCCAGGTGAGGGTACGACAACGCTTTAAGGGAGCGTACGTGTGAAGGCGCGGGTTAGTGTTAGCGTACGAGTTAGGATTAGGGTACGGGTGAGGGTCAGGCTTCGGGGAAGGGTTAGGGTTAGGGTTCGGGCTAGGGTTAGGTTTAGGGGACGGGGACAGTTTAGGGTCCAGGTGAGGGTACGACAACGCTTTAGGGGGAGCGTACGTGTGAGGGCGCGGGTGAGTGTTAGCATACGGGTTAGGATTAGGGGATGGGTGAGGGTCAGGCTTCGGGGAAGGGTTAGGGTTAGGGTTCGGGCTAGGGTTAGGGTTAGGGGACGGCGAGGGTTTAGGGTCCAGGTGAGGGTAAGACAACACTTTAGGGGGAGCGTACGTGTGAGGGCGCGGGTTAGTGTTAGCGTTCGGGTTAGGATTAGGGGACGGGTGAGGGTCAGGCTTCGGGGAAGGGTTAGGGTTAGGGTTCGGGCTAGGGTTAGGGTTAGGGGATGGGGACAGTTTAGGATCCAGGTGATGGTACGACAACGCTTTAGGGGGAGCGTACGTGTGAGGGCGCGTGTTAGTGTTAGCATACGGGTTAGGATTAGGGGACGGGTGAGGGTCAGGCTTCGGGGAAGGGTTAGGGTTAGGGTTCGGGCTAGGGTTAGGGTTAGGGGACGGGGAGGGTTTAGGGTCCAGTTGAGGGTACGACAACGCTTTAGGGGGAGCGTACGTGTGAGGGCGCCGGTTAGTGTTAGCGTACGGGTTAGGATTAGGGGACGGGTGAGGGTCAGGCTTCGGGGAAGGGTTAGGGTTAGGGTTCGGGCTAGGGTTAGGGTTAGAGGACGGGGAGGGTTTAGGGTCCAAGTGAGGGTACGTCAACGCTTTAGGGGGAGCGTACGCGTGAGGGCGCGGGTTAGTGTTAGCGTACGGGTTAGGATTAGGGGACGGGTGAGGGTCAGGTTTCGGGGAAGTGTTAGGGTTAGGGTTCGGGCTAGGGTTAGGGTTAGGGGTTGGGGAGGGTTTAGGGTCCAGGTGAGGGAACGACAACGCTTTAGGGGGAGTGTACGTGTGAGGGCGCGGGTTAGTGTTAGCGTACGGGTTAGGATTAGGAAACGGGTGAGGGTCAGGCTTCGGGGATGGGTTAGGGTTAGGGTTCGGGCTAGGGTTAGGGTTAGGGGACGGCGAGTGTTTAGGGTCCAGGTGAGGGTACGACAACGCTTTAGGGGGAGCGTACGTGTGAGGGTGCGGGTTAGTGTTAGCGTTCGGGTTAGGATTAGGGGACGGGTGAGGGTCAGGCTTCTGGGAAGGGTTAGGGTTAGGGTTCGGGCTAGGGTTTGGGTTAGGGGATGGGGACGGTTTAGGGTCCAGGTGAGGGTACGACAACGCTTTAGGGGGAGCGTACGTGTGAGGGCGCGAGTTAGTGTTAGCATACGGGTTAGGATTAGGGGACGGGTGAGGGTCAGGCTTTAGGGAAGTGTTAGGGTTAGGGATTGGGCTAGGGATAGTGTTAGAGGACAGGGACGGTTTAGGGTCCAGGTGAGGGTACGACAACACTTTAGGGGGAGCGTACGTGTGATGGTGCGGGTTAGTGTTAGCGTACGGGTTAGGATTAGGGGACGGGTGAGGGTCAGGCTTCGGCGAAGGGTTAGGGTTAGGGTTCGGGCTAGGGTTAGGGTTAGGGGATGGGGACAGTTTAGGGTCCAGGTGAGGTTACGACAACGCTTTAGGGGGAGCGTACGTGTGAGGGCGCGGGTTCGTGTTAGCATACGGGTTAGGATTAGGGGACGGGTGAGTGTCAGGCTGTGGGGAAGTGTTAGGGTTAGGGTTCGGGCTAGGGTTAGGGTTAGGGGACGGGGACGGTTTAGGGTCCAGGTGAGGGTACGACAACACTTTAGGGGGAGCGTACGTGTGAGGGCGCAGGTTAGTGTTAGCGTACGGGTTAGGATTAGGGGACGGGTGAGGGTCAGGCTTCGGGGAATGGTTAGGGTTAGGGTTCGGGGTAGGGTTAGGGTTAGGGGAAGGGGAGGGTTTAGGGTCCAGGTGAGGGTACGACAACGCTTTAGGGGGAGCGTACGTGTGAGGACGTGGGTTAGTGTTAGCGTACGGGTTAGGATTAGGGGACGGGTGAGGGTCAGGCTTCGGGGAAGAGTTAGGGTTAGGGTTCGGGCTAGGGTTAGGGTTAGGGGACGGGGAGGGTTGAGGGTCCAGGTGAGGGTACGACAACGCTTTAGGGGGAGCGTACGTGTGAGGGCGCGGGTTAGTGTTAGCGTACGGGTTAGGATTAGGGGACGGGTGAGGGTCAGGCTTCGGGGAAGGGTTAGGGTTAGGGTTCGGGCTAGGGTTAGTGTTAGGGGACGGGGAGTGTTTAGGGTCCAGGTGAGGGTACGACATCGCTTTAGGGGGAGCGTACGTGTGAGGGCGCGGGTTAGTGTTAGCGTACGGGTTAGGATTAGGGGACGGCTGAGGGTCAGGCTTCGGTGAAGGGTTAGGGTTAGGGTTCCGGCTAGGGTTAGGGTTAGGGGACGGGGACGGTTTAAGGTCAAGGTGACGGTACGACAACGCTTCAGGGAGAGCGTACGTGTGAGGGCGTGGGTTAGTGTTAGCGTACGGGTTAGCATTAGGGGACGGGTGAGGGTCTGGCTTCGGGGAAGGGTTAGGGTTAGAGTTCTGGCTAGGGTTAGGGTTAGGAGACGGGGAGGGTTTAGGGTCCAGGTGAGGGTACGACAACGCTTTAGGGTGAGCGTACGTGTGAGGGCGCGGGTTAGTGTTAGTGTACGGTTTAGGATTAGGGGACGGGTGAGGGTCAGGCTTCGGGGAAGGGTTAGGGTTAGGGTTCGGGCTAGGGTTAGGGTTAGGGGACGGGGTGGGTTTAGGGTCCAGGTGAGGGTACGACAACGCTTTAGGGGGAGCGTACGTGTGAGGGCGCGGGTTAGTGTTAGCGTACGGGTTAGGATTAGGAGACGGGTGAGTGTCAGGCTTCGGGGAAGTGTTAGGGTTAGGGTTCGGGCTAGGGTTAGGGTTAGGGGACGGGGAGGGTTTAGGGCCCAGTTGAGGGTACGACAACGCTTTAGGGGGAGCGTACGTGTGAGGGCGCGGGTTAGTGTTAGCGTACGGGTTAGGATTAGAGGACGGGTGAGGGTCAGGCTTCGGGGAAGGGTTAGGGTTAGGGTTCGGGCTAGGGTTTGGGTTAGGGGACGGGGACGGTTTAGGGTCCAGGTGACGGTACGACGCTTTAGGGAGCGAGTACGTGTGAGGGCGTGGGTTAGTGTTAGCGTACGGGTTAGGATTAGGGGACGGGTGTGGGTCAGGCTTCGGGGAAGGGTTAGGGTTAGGGTTCGGGCTAGGGTTAGGGTTAGGGGACGGGGAGGGTTTAGGGTCCAGGTGAGGGTACGACAACGCTTTAGGGGGAGCGTACGTGTGAGGGCGTTGGTTAGTGTTAGCGTACGGGTTAGGATTAGGGGACGGGTGAGGGTCAGGCTTCTGGGAAGTGTTAGGGTTAGGTTTCGGGCTAGGGTTAGGGTTAGGGGACGGGGAGGGTTTAGGGTCCAGGTGAGTGTACGACAACGCTTTAGGGGGAGCGTACGTGTGAGGGCGCGTTTTAGTGTTAGCGTACGGGTTAGGATTAGGGGACGGGTGAGGGTCAGGCTTCGGGGAAGGGTTAGGGTTACGGTTCGGGCTAGGGTTAGGATTAGGGGACGGTTTAGGGTCCAGGTGACGGTACGACAACGCTTTAGGGGGAGCGTACGTGTGAGGGCGTGGGTTAGTGTTAGCGTACTGGTTAGGATTAGGGGACGGGTGAGGGTCAGGCTTCGGGGAAGGGTTAGGGTTAGGGTTCGGGCTAGGGTTAGGGTTAGGGGATGGGGACGGTTTAGGGTCCAGGTGAGGGTACGACAACGCTTTAGGGGGAGCGTACGTCTGAGGGCATGGGTTAGTGTTAGCGTACGGGTTAGGATTAGGGGACGGGTGAGGGTCAGGCCTCTGGGAAGTGTTAGGGTTAGGGTTCGGGCTAGGGTTAGGGTTAGGGGACACGGAGGGTTTAGGGTCCAGGTGAGGGTACGACAACGCTTTAGGGGGAGCGTACGTGTAAGGGCGCGGGTTAGTGTTAGCGTACGGGTTAGGATTAGGGGACGGCTGAGGGTCAGGCTTCGGGTAAGGATTAGGCTTAGGGTTCGGGCTAGGGTTAGGGTTAGGCGACGGGGACGGTTTAGGGTCCAGGTGAGTGTACGACAACGCTTTAGGGGGAGCGTATGTGTGAGGGTGCGTGTTAGTGTTAGCGTACGGGTTAGGATTAGGGGACGGGTGAGGGTCAGGCTTCGGGGAAGGGTTAGGGTTAGGGTTTGGGCTAGGGTTAGGGTTAGGGGACGGGGAGGGTTTAGGGTCCAGGTGAGGGTACGACAACGCTTTAGGGGGAGCATACGCGTGAGGGCGCGGGTTAGTGTTAGCGTACTGGTTAGGATTAGGGGACGGGTGAGGGTCAGGCTTCGGGGAAGGGTTAGGGTTAGGGTTCGGGCTAGGGTTAGGGTTAGGGGATGGGGACGGTTTAGGGTCCAGGTGAGGGTACGACAACGCTTTAGGGGGAGCGTACGTGTGAGGGCGCGGGTTAGTGTTAGCGTACGGGTTAGGATTAGGGGACGGGTGAGGGTCAGGCCTCTGGGAAGTGTTAGGGTTAGGGTTCGGGCTAGGGTTAGGGTTAGGGGACACGGAGGGTTTAGGGTCCAGGTGAGGGTACGACAACGCTGTAGGGGGAGCGTACGTGTGAGGGCGCGGGTTAGTGTTAGCGTACGGGTTAGGATTAGGGGACGGGTGAGGGTCAGGCTTCGGGGAAGGGTTAGGGTTAGGGTTCGGGCTAGGGTTAGGGTTAGGGGACGGGGACGGTTTAGGGTCCAGGTGAGGGTACGACAACGCTTTAGGGAGAGCGTACGTGTGAGGGCGAGGGTTAGTGTTAACGTACGGGTTAGGATTAGGGGACGGGTGAGGGTCAGACTTCGGGGAAGGGTTAGGGTTCGGGCTAGGGTTAGGGTTAGGGGACGGGGAGGTTTTAGGGTCCAGGTGAGGGTACGACAACGCTTTAGGGGGAGCGTACGTGTGAGGGCGCGGGTTAGTGTTAGCGTACGGGTTAGGATTAGGGGACTGGTGAGTGTCAGGCTTCGGGGAAGTGTTAGGGTTAGGGTTCGGGCCAGGGTTAGGGTTAGGCTTAGGGGACGGGGAGGGTTTAGGGTCCAGGTGAGGGTACGACAACGCTTTAGGTGGAGCGAACGTGTGAGGGCGCGGGTTAGTGTTAGCGTACGGTTTAGGATTAGGGGACGGGTGAGGGTCAGGCTTCGGGGAAGGGTTAGGGTTAGGGTTCGGGCTAGGGTTAGGGTTAGGGGACGGGGACGGTTTAGGGTCCAGGTGAGGGTACGGCAACGCTTTAGGGGGAGCGTACGTGTGAGGGCGCGGGTTAGTGTTAGCATACGGGTTAGGATTAGGGGACGGGTGAGGGTCAGGCTTCGGGGAAGAGTTAGGGTTAGGGTTCGGGCTAGGGTTAGGGTTAAGGGATGGGGACGGTTTAGGGTCCAGGTGAGGGTACGACAACGCTTTAGGGGGAGCGTACGTGTGAGGGCGCGGGTTAGTGTTAGCGTACGGGTTAGGATTAGGGGACGGGTGAGGGTCAGGCAACGGGGAAGGGTTAGGTTTAGGGTTCGGGCTAGGGTTAGGGTTAGGGGACGGGGACGGTTTAGGGTCCAGGTGAGGGTACGACAACGCTTTAGGGGGAGCGTACGTGTGAGGGCGCGGGTTAGTGTTAGCGTACGGGTTAGGATTAGGGGACAGGTGAGGGTCAGGCTTCGGGGAAGGGTTAGGGTTAGGGTTCGGGCTAGGGTTAGGGTTAGTGGACGGGGACGGTTTAGGTTCCAGGTGACGGTACGACAATGCTTTAGGGGGAGCGTACGTTTGAGGGCGTGAGTTAGTGTTAGCGTACTGGTTAGGATTAGGGGACGGGTGAGGGTCAGGCTTCGGGGAAGGGTTAGGGTTAGGGTTCGGGCTAGGTTTAGGGTTAGGGGACGGGGAGGGTTTAGGGTCCAGGTGAGGGTACGACAACGCTTTAGGGGGAGCGTACGTGTGAGGGCGCGGGTTAGTGTTAGCGTACGGGTTAGGATTAGGGGACGGGTGAGGGTCAGGCTTCGGGGAAGGGTTAGGGTTAGGGTCCGGGCTAGGGTTAGGGTTAGGGGACGGGGACGGTTTAGGTTCCAGGTGACGGTACGACAATGCTTTAGGGGGAGCGTACGTTTGAGGGCGCGAGTTAGTGTTAGCGTACTGGTTAGGATTAGGGGACAGGTGAGGGTCAGGCTTCGGGGAAGGGTTAGGGTTAGGGTTCGGGCTAGGTTTAGGGTTAGGGGACGGGGAGGGTTTAGGGTCCAGGTGAGGGTACGACAACGCTTTAGGAGGAGTGTACGTGTGAGGGCGCGGGTTAGTGTTAGCGTACGGGTTAGGATTAGGGGACGGGTGAGGGTCAGGCTTCGGGGAAGTGTTAGGGTTAGGGTTCGGGCTAGGGTTAGCCTTAGGGGACGGGGAGGGTTTAGGGTCCAGGTGAGGGTACGACAACGCTTTAGGGGGAGCGTACGTGTGAGGGCGCGGGTTAGTGTTACCGTACGGGTTAGGATTAGGGGACGGGTGAGGGTCAGGCTTCGGGGAAGGGTTATGGTTGGGGTTCGGGCTAGGGTTAGGGTTAGGGGACGGGGAGGGTTTAGGGTCCAGGTGAGGGTACGACAACGCTTTAGGGGGAGCGTACGTGTGAGGGCGCGGGTTAGTGTTAGCGTACGGGTTAGGATTAGGGGACGGGTGAGGGTCAGGCTTCGGGGAAGGGTTAGGGTTAGGGTTCGGGCTAGGGTTAGGGTTAGGGGATGGGGAGGGTTTAGGGTCCAGGTGAGGGTACGACAACGCTTTAGGGGGAGCGTACGTGTGAGGGCGCGGGTTAGTGTTAGAGTACGTGTTAGGAAGAGGGGAAGGGTGAGGGTCAGGCTTCGGGGAAGTGTTAGGGTTAGGGTTCGGGCTAGGGTTAGGGTTAGGGGACGGGGAGTGTTTAGGGTCCAGGTGAGGGGACGACAACGCTTTAGGGGGAGCGTACGTGTGAGGGCGTGGGTTAGTGTTAGAGTACGGGTTAGGATTAGGGGACGGATGAGGGTCAGGCTTCGGGGAAGGGTTAGGGTTAGGGTGCGGGCTAGGGTTAGGGTTAGGGGATGGGGAGGGTTTCGGGTCCAGGTGAGGGGACGACAACGCTTTAGGGGGAGCGTACGTTTTAGGGCGCGGGTTAGTGTTAGCGTACGGGTTAGGATTAGGGGACGGGTGAGGGTCAGGCTTCGGGGAAGGGTTAGGGTTAGGGTTCGGGCTAGGGTTAGGGTTAGGGGACGGAGACGGTTTAGGGTCCAGGTGAGGGTACGACAACGCTTTAGGGGGAGCGTACGTGTGAGGGCGTGGGTTAGTGTTAGCGTACGTGTTAGGATTAGGGGACGGGTGAGGGTCAGGCTTCGGGGAAGGGTTAGGGTTAGGGTTCGGGCTAGGGTTAGGGTTAGGGGACGGGGACAGTTTAGGGTCCAGGTGAGGGTACGACAACGCTTTAGGGGGAGAGTACGTGTGAGGGCGCGGGTTAGTGTTAGCGTACGGGTTAGGATTAGGGGACGGGTGAGGGTCAGGCTTTGGGGAAGTGTTAGGGTTAGGGTTCGGGCTAGTGTTAGGGTTAGGGGACGGGGACGTTTTAGGGTCCAGGTGAGGGTACGACAACACTTTAGGGGGAGCGTACGTGTGAGGGCGCAGGTTAGTGTTAGCGTACGGGTTAGGATTAGGGGACGGGTGAGGGTCAGGCTTCGGGGAAGTGTTAGGGTTAGGGTTTGGGCTAGGGTTAGGGTTAGGTGACGGGGACGGTTTAGGGTCCAGGTGAGGGTACGACAACGCTTTACGGGGAGCGTACGTGTGAGGGCGTGCGTTAGTGTTAGCGTACGGGTTAGGATTATGGGACGGGTGAGGGTCAGGCTTCTGGGAAGTGTTAAGTTTAGGGTTCTGGCTAGGGTTAGGGTTAGGGGACGGGGACGGTTTAGGGTCCAGGTGAGGGTACGACAACACTTTAGGGGGAGCGTACGTGTGAGGGCGCGGGTTAGTGTTAGCGTACGGGTTAGGATTAGGGGAAGGGTGGGGTCAGGCTTCAGGGAAGGGTTAGGGTTAGGGTTCGGGCTAGGGTTAGGGTTAGGGGATGGGGAGGGTTTAGGGTTCAGGTGAGGGTACGACTATGCTTTAGTGGGAACGTACGTGTGAGGGCGTGGGTTAGTGTTAGCATACGGGTTAGGATTAGGGGACGGGTGAGGGTCAGGCTTCTGGGAAGTGTTAGGGTTAGGGTTCGGGCTAGGGTTAGGGTTAGGGGATGGGGACGGTTTAGGTTCCAGGTGAGGGTACGACAACGCTTTAGGGGGAGCGTACGTGTGAAGGCGCGGGTTAGTGTTAGCGTACGGGTTAGGATTACGGGATGGGTGAGGGTCAGGCTTCAGGGAAGTGTTAGGGTTAGGGTTCGGGCTAGGGTTAGGGTTAGGGGACGGGGACGGTTTAGGGTCCAGGTGACGGTACGACAACGCTTTAGGGAGAGCGTACGTATGAGGGCGTGGGTTAGTGTGAGCGTACGGGTTAGGATTAGGGGACGGGTGAGGGTCAGGCTTCGGGGAAGGGTTAGGTTAGGGTTCGGTCTAGGGTTAGGGTTAGGGGACGGGGCGGGTTTAGGGTCCAGGTGAGGGTACGACAATGCTTTAGGGGGAGCGTACGTGTGAGGGCGCGGGTTAGTGTTAGCATACGGGTTAGGATTAGGGGACGGGTGAGGGCAAGGCTTCGGGGAAGGGTTAGGGTTAGGGTTCGTGCTAGGGTTAGGGTTAGGGGACGGGGAGGTTTTAGGGTGCAGGTGAGGGTACGACAACGCTTTAGGGGCAGCGTACGTGTGAGGGCGCGGGTTAGTGTTAGCGTACGGTTTAGGATTAGGGGACGGGTGAGGGTCAGGCTTCGGGGAAGGGTTAGGGTTAGGGTTCGGGCTAGGGTTAGGGTTAGGGGATGTGGAGGGTTTAGGGTCCAGGTGAGGGTACGACAACGCTTTAGGGGGAGCGTACGTGTGAGGGCGCGGGTTAGTGTTAGCGTACGGGTTAGGATTAGGGGACGGGTGAGGGTCAGGCTTCGGGTAAGGGTTAGGGTTATGGTTCGGGCTAGGGTTAGGGTTAGGGGACGGGGAGGGTTTAGGGTCCAGGTGAGGGTACGACAATGCTTTAGGGGGAGCGTACGTGTGAGGGCGCGGGTTAGTGTTAGCGTACGGGTTAGGATTAGGGGACGGGTGAGGGTCAGGCTTCGGGGAAGGGTTAGGGTTAGGGTTCGGGCTAGGGTTAGGGGACGGGGACGGTTTAGGGTCCAGGTGAGGGTACGACAACGCTTTAGGGGGAGAGTACGTGTGAGGACGCGGGTTAGTGTTAGCGTTCGGGTTAGGATTAGGGGACGGGTGAGGGTCGGGCTTCGGGGAAGGGTTAGGGTTAGGGTTCGGGCTAGGGTTAGGGTTAGGGGACGGGGACGGTTTAGGGTCCAGGTGAGGGTACGACAACGCTTTAGGGGGAGCGTACGTGTGAGGGCGCGGGTTAGTGTTAGCGTACGGGTTAGGATTAGGGGATGGCTGAGGGTCAGGCTTTGGGGAAGGGTTAGGGTTAGGGTTCGGGCTAGGGTTAGTGTTAGGGGATGGGGAGGGTTTAGGGTCCAGGTGAGGGTACGACAACGCTTTAGGGGGAGCGTACGTGTGAGTGCGCGGGTTAGTGTTAGCGTACGGGTTAGGATTAGGGGACGGGTGAAAGTCAGGCTTCGGGGAAGGGTTCGGGTTAGGGTTCGGGCTAGGGTTAGGGTTCGGGGATGGGGACAGTTTAGGGTCGAGGTGAGGGTTCGACAACGCTTTAGGGGGAGCGTACGTGTGAAGGCGCGGGTTAGTGTTAGCGTACGGGTTAGGATTAGGGGACGGGTGAGGGTCAGGCTTCGGGGAAGGGTTAGGGTTAGGGTTCAGGCTAGGGTTAGGGTTAGGGGATGGGGACGGTTTAGGGTCCAGGTGAGGGTACGACAACGCTTTAGGGGGAGCGTACGTGTGACGGTGTGGGTTAGTGTTAGCGTACGGGTTAGGATAAGGGCACGGGTTAGGGTCAGGCTTCGGGGAAGGGTTAGGGTTAGGGTTCGGGCTAGGGTTAGGGTTAGGGGACGGGGACGGTTTAGGGTCCAGGTGAGGGTACGACAACGCTTTAGGGGGAGCGTACGTGTGAGGGCGCGGGTTAGTGTTAGCGTACGGGTTAGGATTAGGGGACGGGTGAGGGTCAGGCTTCGGGGAAGGGTTAGGTTAGGGTTCGGGCTAGGGTTAGGGTTAGGGGAAGGGGCGGGTTTAGGGTCCAGGTGAGGGTACGACAATGCTTTAGGGGGAGCGTACGTGTGAGGGCGCGGGTTAGTGTTAGCATACGGGTTAGGATTAGGGGACGGGTGAGGGCAAGGCTTCGGGGAAGGGTTAGGGTTAGGGTTCATGCTAGGGTTAGGGTTAGGGGACGGGGAGGGTTTAGGGTGCAGGTGAGGGTACGACAACGCTTTAGGGGCAGCGTACGTGTGAGGGCGCGGGTTAGTGTTAGCGTACGGTTTAGGATTAGGGGACGGGTGAGGGTCAGGCTTCGGGGAAGTGTTAGGGTTAGGGTTCGGGCTAGGGTTAGGGTTAGGTGACGGAGAGGGTTGAGGGTCCAGGTGAGGGTACGACAACGCTTTAGGAGGAGCGTACGTGTGAGGCGCGGGTTAGTGTTAGCGTACGGGTTAGGATTAGGGGACGGATGAGGGTCAGGCTTCGGGGAAGGGTTAGGGTTAGGGTTCGGGCTAGGGTTAGGGTTAGGGGACGGGGAGGGTTTAGGGTCCAGGTGAGGGTACGACAACGCTTTAGGGGGAGCGTACGTGTGAGGGTGCGGGTTAGTGTTAACGTACGGGTTAGGATTAGTGGACGGGTGAGGGTCAGGCTTCGGGGAAGGGTTAGGGTTAGGGTTCGGGCTAGGGTTAGGGTTAGGGGACGGGGACGGTTTAGGGTCCAGGTGAGTGTACGACAACGCTTTAGGGGCAGCGTACGTGTGAGGGCGCGGGTTTGTGTTAGCGTACGGGTTAGGATTAGGGGACGGGTGAGGGTCAGGCTTCGGGGAAGTGTTAGGGTTAGGGTTCGGGCTAGGGTTAGGGTTAGGGGACGGGGAGGGTTTAGGGTCCAGGTGAGGGTACGACAACGCTTTAGGGGGAGCGTACGTGTGAGGGCGCGGGTTAGTGTTAGCGTACGGGTTAGGATTAGGGGACTGGTGAGGGTCAGGCTTCGGGGAAGGGTTAGGGTTAGGGTTCGGGCTAGGGTTAGGGTTAGGGGACGGGGACGGTTTAGGGTCCAGGTGAGGGTACGACAACGCTGTAGGGGGAGCATGAGTGTGAGGGCGCGGGTTTGTGTTAGCGTACGGGTTAGGATTTGGGGACGGGTGAGGGTCAGGCTTCGGGGAAGGGTTAGGGTTAGGGTTCGGGCTAGGGTTAGGGTTAGGGGACGGAGAGGATTTAAGGTCCAGGTGAGGGTACGACAACGCTTTAGGGGGAGCGTACGTGTGAAGGCGCAGGTTAGTGTTAGCTTACGGGTTAGGATTAGGGGACGGGTGAGGGTCAGGCTTCGGGGAAGGGTTAGGGTTAGGGTTCGGGCTAGTGTTAGGGTTAGGGGACGGGGAGGGTTGAGGGTCCAGGTGAGGGTACGACAACGCTTTAGGGGGAGAGTACGTGTGAGGACGCGGGTTAGTGTTAGCGTTCGGGTTAGGATTAGGGGACGGGTGAGGGTCAGGCTTCGGGGAAGGTTTAGGGTTAGGGTTCGGGCTAGGGTTAGGGTTAGGGGACGGGGACGGTTTAGGGTCCAGGTGAGGGTACGACAACGCTTTAGGGGGAGCGTACGTGTGAGGGCGCGGGTTAGTGTTAGCGTACGGGTTAGGATTAGGGGATGGCTGAGGGTCAGGCTTTGGGGAAGGGTTAGGGTTAAGGTTCGGGCTAGGGTTAGTGTTAGGGGATGGGGAGGGTTTAGGGTCCAGGTGAGGGTACGACAACGCTGTAGGGGGAGCGTACGTGTGAGAGCGCGGGTTAGTGTTAGCGTACGGGTTAGGATTAGGGGACGTGTAAGGGTCAGGCTTCGGGGAAGGGTTAGGGTTAGGGTTCGGGCTAGGGTTAGGGTTAGGGGATGGGGACGGTTTAGGGTCCAGATGAGGGTACGACAACGCTTTAGGGGGAGCGTACGTGTGAGGGCGCGGGTTAGTGTTAGCGTACGGGTTAGGATTACGGGACGGGTGAGGGTCAGGCTTCAGGGATGGGTTAGGGTTAGGGTTCGGGCTAGGGTTAGGGTTAGGGGACGGGGACGGTTTAGGGTCCAGGTGAGGGTACGACAACGCTGTAGGGGGAGCGTACGTGTGAGGGCGCGGGTTAGTGTTAGCGTACGGGTTAGGATTAGGGGACGTGTAAGGGTCAGGCTTCGGGGAAGGGTTAGGGTTAGGGTTCGGGCTAGGGTTAGGGTTAGGGGATGGGGACGGTTTACGGTCCAGTTGAGGGTACGACAACGCTTTAGGGGGAGCGTACGTGTGAGGGCGCGGGTTAGTGTTAGCGTACGGGTTAGGATTAGGGGACGGGTGAGGGTCAGGCATCGGGGAAGTGTTAGGGTTAGGGTTCGGGCTAGGGTTAGGGTTAGGGGACGGGGAGGATTTAGGGTCCAGGTGAGGGTACGACAACGCTTTAGGGGGAGCACCTGTGAGGGCGCGGGTTAGTGTTAGCGTACGGGTTAGGATTATGGGATGGGTGAGGGTCAGGCTTCGGGGAAGGGTTAGGGTTAGGGTTCGGGCTAGGGTTAGGTTCAGGGGATGGGGACGGTTTAGGGTCCAGGTGAGGGTACGACAACGCTTTAGGGGGAGCGTACGTGTGAGGGCGCGGGTTAGTGTTAGCGTACGGGTTAGGATTACGGGACGGGTGAGGGTCAGGCTTCAGGGACGGGTTAGGGTTAGGGTTCGGGCTAGGGTTAGGGTTAGGGGACGGGGACGGTTTAGGGTCCAGTTGAGGGTACGACAACGCTTTAGGGGGAGCGTACGTGTGAGGGCGCGGGTTAGTGTTAGCGTACGGGTTAGGATTAGGGGACGGGTGAGGGTCAGGCTTCGGGGAAGGGTTAGGGTTATGGTTCGGGCTAGGGTTAGGGTTAGGGGACGGGGAGGGTTTAGGGTCCAGATGAGGGTACGACAACGCTTTAGGGGGAGGGTACGTGTGAGGGCGTGGGTTAGTGTTAGCGTACGGGTTAGGATTAGGGGACGGGTTAGGGTCTGGCTTCGGGGAAGGGTTAGGGTTAGGGTTCGGGATAGGGTTAGGGTTAGGGGACGGGGGCGGTTTAGGGTCCAGGTGATGGTACGACAACGCTTTAGGGAGAGCGTACGGGTGAGGGCGTGGGTTAGTGTTAGCGTACGGGTTAGGATTAGGGGACGGGTGAGGGTCAGGCTTCGGGGAAGGGTTAGGGTTAGGGTTCTGGCTAGGGTTAGGGTTAGGGGACGGGGAGGGTTTAGGGTCCAGGTGAGGGTACGACAACGCTTTAGGGGGAGCGTACGTGTGAGGGCGCGGGTTAGTGTTAGCGTACGGGTTAGGATTAGGGGACGGGTGAGGGTCAGGCTTCGGGGAAGTGTTAGGGTTAGGGTTCGGGCTAGGGTTAGGGTTAGGGGACGGGGTGGGTTTAGGGTCCAGGTGAGGGTACGACAACGCTTTAGGGGGAGCGTACGTGTGAGGGCGTGGGTTAGTGTTAGCGTACGGGTTAGGATTAAGGGACGGGTGAGGGTAAGGCTTCGGGGAAGGGTTAGGGTTAGGGTTCGGGCTAGGGTTAGGGATAGGGGACAGGGACGGTTTAGGGTCCAGGTGACGGTACGACAATGCTTTAGGGAGAGCGTACGTGTGAGGGCGTGGGTTAGTGTTAGCGTACGGGTTAGGATTAGGGGACGGGTGAGGGTCAGGCTTCGGGGAAGGGTTAGGGTTAGGGTTCGGGCTAGGGTTAGGGTTAGGGGACGGGGAGGGTTGAGGGTCCAGGTGAGGGTACGACAACGCTTTAGGGGGAGCGTACGTGTGAGGGCGCGGGTTAGTGTTAGCGTACGGGTTAGGATTAGGGGACGGGTGAGGGTCAGGCTTCGGGGAAGTGTTAGGGTTAGGGTTCGGGCTAGGGTTAGGGTTAGGGGACGGGGACGGTTTAGGGTCCAGGTGAGGGTACGACAACGCTTTAGCGGGAGCGTACGTGTGAGGGCGCGTGTTAGTGTTAGCGTACGGGTTAGGATTAGGGGACGGGTGACGGTCAGGCTTCGGGGAAGGGTTAGGGTTAGGGTTCGGGCTAGGGTTAGGGTTAGGGGAGGGGGACGGTTTAGGGTCCAGGTGAGGGTACGACAACGCTTCAGGGGGAGCGTACATGTGAGGGCGTGGGTTAGTGTTAGCGTACGGGTTAGGATTAGGGTACGGGTGAGGGTCAGGTTTCGGGGAAGTGTTAGGGTTAGGGTTCGGGCTATGGTTAGGGTTAGGGGATGGGGAGGGTTTAGTGTCCAGGTGAGGGTACAACAACGCTTTAGGGGGAGCGTACGTGTGAGGGCGCGGGTTTGTGTTTGCGTACGGGTTAGGATTTGGGGACGGGTGAGGGTCAGGTTTCGGGGAAGGGTTAGGGTTAGGGTTCGGGCTAGGGTTAGGGTTAGGGGACGGGGAGGGTTTAGGGCCCAGGTGAGGGTACGACAGCGTTTTAGGGGGAGTGTACGTGTGAGGGCGCGGGTTAGTGTTAGCGTACGGGTTAGGATTAGGGGACGGGTGAGGGTCAGGCTTCAGGTTAGGGTTAGGGTTAGGTTTCGGGCTAGGGTTAGGGTTAGGGGACGGGGAGGGTTTAGGGTCCAGGTGAGGGTACGACAACGCTTTAGGGGGAGCGTACGTGTGAGGGCGTGGTTTAGTGTTAGCGTACGGGTTCGGATTAGGGGACGGGTGAGGGTCAGGCTTCGGGGAAGGGTTAGGGTTAGGGTTCGGGCTAGGGTTAGGTTTAGGGGATGGGGAGGGTTTAGTGTCCAGGTGAGGGTACGACAACGCTTTAGGGGGAGCGTACGTGTGAGGGCGCGGGTTAGTGTTAGCGTACGGGTTAGGATTAGGGGAAGGGTGAAAGTCAGGCTTCGGGGAAGTGTTAGAGTTAGGGTTCGGGCTAGGGTTAGGGTTAGGGGATGGGGACGGTTTAGGGTCCAGGTGAGGGTTCGACAACGCTTTAGGGGGAGCGTACGTGTGAAGGCGCGGGTTAGTGTTAGCGTACGGGTTAGGATTAGGGGACGGGTGAGGGTCAGGCTTCGGGGAAGGGTTAGGGTTAGGGTTCGGGCCAGGGTTAGGGTTAGGGGATGGGGAGGGTTTAGGGTCCAGGTGAGGGTACGACAACGCTTTAGGGGGAGCGTAAGTGTGAGGGCGTGGGTTAGTGTTAGCGTATGGGTTAGGATAATGGGACGGGTAAGGGTCAGGCTTCGGGGAAGGGTTAGGGTTAGGGTTCGGGCTAGGGTTAATGTTAGGGGACGGGGACGGTTTAGGGTCCAGGTGAGGGTACGACAACGCTTTAGGGGGTGCGTACGTGTGAGGGCGTGGGTTAGTGTTAGCGTACGGGTTAGGATAAGGGGACGGGTGAGGGTCAGGCTTCGGGGAAGGGTTAGGGTTAGGGTTCGGGCTAGGGTTAGGGTTAGGGGACGGGGACGGTTTAGGGTCCAGGTGACGGTACGACAACGCTTTAGGGAGAGCGTACGTGTGAGGGCGTGGGTTAGTGTTAGCGTACGGGTTAGGATTAGGGGACGGGTGAGGGTCAGGCTTCGGGGAAGGGTTAGGGTTAGGGTTCTGGCTAGGGTTAGGGTTAGGGGACGGGGAGGGTTTAGGGTCCAGGTAAGGGTACGACAATGCTTTAGGTGGAGCGTACGTGTGAGGGCGTGGGTTAGTGTTAGCATACGGGTTAGGACTAGGGGACGGGTGAGGGTCAGGCTTCGGGGAAGGGTTAGGGTTAGGGTTCGGGCTAGGGTTAGGGTTAGGGGATGGGGACGGTTTAGGGTCCAGGTGAGGGTACGACAACGCTTTAGGGGAAGCGTACGTGTGAGGGCGCGGGTTAGTGTTAGCGTACGGGTTAGGATTAGGGGACGGGTGAGGGTCAGGCTTCGGGGAAGGGTTAGGGTTAGGGTTCGGGCTAGGGTTAGGTTTAGGGGACGGGGGCGGTTTAGGGTCCAGGTGACGGTACGACAACGCTTTAGGGAGAGCGTACGTGTGAGGGCGTGGGTTAGTGTTAGCGTACGGGTTAGGATTAGGGGACGGGTGAGGGTCAGGCTTTGGGGAAGGGTTAGGGTTAGGGTTCTGGCTAGGGTTAGGGTTAGGGGACGGGGAGGGTTTAGGGTCCAGGTGAGGGTACGACAACGCTTTAGGGGGAGCGTACGTGTGAGGGCACGGGTTAGTGTTAGCGTACGGGTTAGGATTAGGGGACGGGTGAGGGTCAGGCTTCGGGGAAGTGTTAGGGTTAGGGTTCGGGCTAGGGTTAGGGTTAGGGGACGGGGTGGGTTTAGGGTCCAGGTGAGGGTACGACAACGCTTTAGGGGGAGCGTACGTGTGAGGGCGTGGGTTAGTGTTAGCGTACGGGTTAGGATTAAGGGACGGGTGAGGGTAAGGCTTCGGGGAAGGGTTAGGGTTAGGGTTCGGGCTAGGGTTAGGGATAGGGGACAGGGACGGTTTAGGGTCCAGGTGACGGTACGACAACGCTTTAGGGAGAGCGTACGTGTGAGGGCGTGGGTTAGTGTTAGCGTACGGGTTAGGATTAGGGGACGGGTGAGGGTCAGGCTTCGGGGAAGGGTTAGGGTTAGGGTTCGGGCTAGGGTTAGGGTTAGGGGACGGGGAGGGTTTAGGGTCCAGGTGAGGGTACGACAACACTTTAGGGGGAGCGTACGTGTGAGGGCGCGGGTTAGTGTTAGCGTACGGGTTAGGATTAGGGGACGGGTGAGGGTCAGGCTTCGGGGAAGTGTTAGGGTTAGGTTTCGGGCTAGGGTTAGGGTTAGGGGACGGGGACGGTTTAGGGTCCAGGTGAGGGTACGACAACGCTTTAGCGGGAGCGTACGTGTGAGGGCGCGTGTTAGTGTTAGCGTACGGGTTAGGATTAGGTGACGGGTGACGGTCAGGCTTCGGGGAAGGGTTAGGGTTAGGGTTCGGGCTAGGGTTAGGGTTAGGGGAGGGGGACGGTTTAGGGTCCAGGTGAGGGTACGACAACGCTTCAGGGGGAGCGTACATGTGAGGGCGCGGGTTAGTGTTAGCGTACGGGTTAGGATTAGGGTACGGGTGAGGGTCAGGCTTCGGGGAAGTGTTAGGGTTAGGGTTCGGGCTATGGTTAGGGTTAGGGGATGGGGAGGGTTTAGTGTCCAGGTGAGGGTACAACAACGCTTTAGGGGGAGCGTACGTGTGAGGGCGCGGGTTTGTGTTTGCGTACGGGTTAGGATTTGGGGACGGGTGAGGGTCAGGCTTCGGGGAAGGGTTAGGGTTAGGGTTCGGGCTAGGGTTAGGGTTAGGGGATGGGGAGGGTTTAGGGTCCAGGTGAGGGTACGACAATGCTTTAGGGGGAGCGTACGTGTGAGGGCGCGGGTTAGTGTTAGCTTACGGGTTAGGATTAGGGGACGGGTGAGGGTCAGGCTTCGGGGAAGTGTTAGGGTTAGGGTTCGGGCTAGGGTTAGGGTTAGGGGACGGGGAGGGTTTAGGGTCCAGGTGAGGGTACGACAACGCTTTAGGGGGAGCGTACGTGTGAGGGCGCGGGTTCGTGTTAGCGTACGGGTTAGGATTAGGGGACGGGTGAGGGTCAGGCTTCGGGGAAGGGTTAGGGTTAGGGTTCGGGCTAGGGTTAGGGTTAGGGGACGGGGAGGGTTTAGGGTCCAGGTGAGGGTACGACAACGCTTTAGGGGGAGCGTACGTGTGAGGGCGCGGGTTAGTGTTAGCGTACGGGTTAGGATTAGGGGACGGGTGAGTGTCAGGCTTCGGGGAAGGGTTAGGGTTAGGGTTCGGGCTAGGGTTAGGGGACGGGGACGGTTTAGGTTCCAGGTGAGGGTACGACAACGCTTTAGGGGGAGAGTACGTGTGAGGACGCGGGTTAGTGTTAGCGTACGAATTAGGATTAGGGGACGGGTGAGGGTCAGGCTTCGGGGAAGGGTTAGGTTTAGGGTTCGGGCTAGGGTTAGGGTTAGGGGACGGGGACGGTTTAGGGTCCAGGTGAGGGTACGACAACGCTTTAGGGGGAGCGTACGTGTGAGGGCGTGGGTTAGTGTTAGCGTACGGTTAGAATTAGGGGATGGGTGAGGGTCAGGCTTCAGGGAAGGGTTAGGGTTAGGGTTCGGGCTAGGGTTAGGGTTAGGGGACGGGGAGGGTTTAGGGTCCAGGTGAGGGTACGACAACGCTTTAGGGGGAGCGTACGTGTGAGGGCGCGGGTTAGTGTTAGCGTACGGGTTAGGATTAGGGGAAGGGTGAAAGTCAGGCTTCGGGGAAGGGTTAGGGTTACGGTTCGGGCTAGGGTTAGGGTTAGGGGATGGGGACGGTTTAGGGTCCAGGTGAGGGTTCGACAACGCTTTAGGGGGAGCGTACGTGTGAAGGCGCGGGTTAGTGTTAGCGTACGGGTTAGGATTAGGGGACGGGTGAGGGTCAGGCTTCGGGGAAGGGTTAGGGTTAGGGTTCGGGCTAGGGTTAGGGTTAGGGGAGGGGGACGGTTTAGGGTCCAGGTGAGGGTACGACAACGCTTTAGGGGGAGCGTAAGTATGAGGGCGTGGGTTAAAGTTAGCGTACGGTTTAGGATAAGGGGACGGGTTAGGGTCAGGCTTCGGGGAAGGGTTAGGGTTAGGGTTCGGGCTAGGGTTAGGGTTAGGGGATGGGGACGGTTTAGAGTCCAGGTGAGGGTACGACAACGATTTAGGAAGAGCGTACGTGTGAGGGCGTGGGTTAGTGTTAGCGTACGGGTTAGGATTAGGTGACGGGTGAGGGTCAGGCTTCGGGGAAGGGTTAGGGTTAGGGTTCGGGCTAGGGTTAGGGTTAGGGGACGGGGAGGGTTTAGGGTCCAGGTGAGGGTACGACAACGCTTTAGCGGAGCGTACGTGTGAGGGCGCGGGTTAGTGTTAGCGTACGGGTTAGGATTAGGGGACGGGTGAGGGTCAGGCTTCGGGGAAGGGTTAGGTTAGGGTTCAGGCTAGGGTTAGGGTTAGGGGACGGGGCGGGTTTAGGGTCCAGGTGAGGGTACGACAATGCTTTAGGGGGAGCGTACGTGTGAGGGCGCGGGTTAGTGTTAGCGTACGGGTTAGGATTAGGGGATGGGTGAGGGTCAGGCTTCGGGGAAGAGTTAGGGTTAGGGTTTGGGCTAGGGTTAGGGTTAGGGGACGGGGAGGATTTAGGGTCCAGGTGAGGGTACGACAACGCTTTAGGGGGAGCACCTGTGAGGGCGCGGGTTAGTGTTAGCGTACGGGTTAGGATTATGGGATGGGTGAGGGTCAGGCTTCGGGGAAGGGTTAGGGTTAGGGTTCGGGCTAGGGTTAGGTTTAGGGGATGGGGACGGTTTAGGGTCCAGATGAGGGTACGACAACGCTTTAGGGGGAGCGTACGTGTGTGGGCGCAGGTTAGTGTTAGCGTACGGGTTAGGATTACGGGACGGGTGAGGGTCAGGCTTCAGGGAAGGGTTAGGGTTAGGTTTAGGGCTAGGGTTAGGGTTAGGGGACGGGGAGGGTTTAGGGTCCAGGTGAGGGTACGACAACGCTTTAGGGGGAGCGTACGTGTGAGGGCGTGGGTTAGTGTTAGCGTACGGGTTCGGATTAGGGGACGGGTGAGGGTCAGGCTTCGGGGAAGGGTTAGGGTTAGGGTTCGGGCTAGGGTTAGGGTTAGGGGATGGGGAGGGTTTAGTGTCCAGGTGAGGGTACGACAACGCTTTAGGGGGAGCGTATGTGTGAGGGCGCGGGTTAGTGTTAGCGTACGGGTTAGGATTAGGGGAAGGGTGAAAGTCAGGCTTCGGGGAAGTGTTAGAGTTAGGTTTCGGGCTAGGGTTAGGGTTAGGGGATGGGGACGGTTTAGGGTCCAGGTGAGGGTTCGACAACGCTTTAGGGGGAGCGTACGTGTGAAGGCGCGGGTTAGTGTTAGCGTACGGGTTAGGATTAGGGGACGGGTGAGGGTCAGGCTTCGGGGAAGGGTTAGGGTTAGGGTTCGGGCTAGGGTTAGGGTTAGGGGATGGGGAGGGTTTAGTGTCCAGGTGAGGGTACAACAACGCTTTAGGGGGAGCGTACGTGTGAGGGCGCGGGTTTGTGTTTGGGTACGGGTTAGGATTTGGGGACGGGTGAGGGTCAGGCTTCGGGAAAGGGTTAGGGTTAGGGTTCGGGCTAGGGTTAGGGTTAGGGGACGGGGAGGGTTTAGGGTCCAGGTGAGGGTACGACAACGCTTTAGGGGGAGAGTACGTGTGAGGGCGCGGGTTAGTGTTAGCTTACGGGTTAGGATTAGGGGACGGGTGAGGGTCAGGCTTCGGGGAAGGGTTAGGGTTAGGGTTCGGGCTAGGGTTAGGGTTAGGGGACGGGGAGGGTTTAGGGTCCAGGTGAGGGTACGACAACGCTTTAGGGGGAGCGTACGTGTGAGGGCGCGGGTTAGTGTTAGCGTACGGGTTAGGATTAGGGGACGGGTGAGGGTCAGGCTTCGGGGAAGGGTTAGGGTTAGGGTTCGGGCTAGGGTTAGGGTTAGGGGACGGGGAGGGTTTAGGGTCCAGGTGAGGGTACGACAACGCTTTAGGGGGAGCGTACGTGTGAGGGCGTGGGTTAGTGTTAGCGTACGGTTAGAATTAGGGGATGGGTGAGGGTCAGGCTTCAGGGAAGGGTTAGGGTTAGGGTTCGGGCTAGGGTTAGGGTTAGGGGACGGGGAGGGTTTAGGGTCCAGGTGAGGGTACGACAACGCTTTAGGGGGAGCGTACGTGTGAGGGCGCGGGTTAGTGTTAGCGTACGGGTTAGGATTAGGGGAAGGGTGAAAGTCAGGCTTCGGGTTAGGGTTAGGGTTACGGTTCGGGCTAGGGTTAGGGTTAGGGGATGGGGACGCTTAGGGTCCAGGTGAGGGTTCGACAACGCTTTAGGGGGAGCGTACGTGTGAAGGCGCGGGTTAGTGTTGGCGTACGGGTTAGGATTAGGGGACGGGTGAGGGTCAGGCTTCGGGGAAGGGTTAGGCTTAGGGTTCGGGCTAGGGTTAGGGTTAGGGGATGGGGAGGGTTTAGGGTCCAGGTGAGGGTACGACAACGCTTTAGGGGGAGCGTACGTGTGAGGGCGCGGGTTAGTGTTAGCGTACGGGTTAGGATTAAGGGACGGGTGAGTGTCAGGCTTCGGGGAAGGGTTAGGGTTAGGGTTCGGGCTAGGGTTAGGGGACGGGGACGGTTTAGGGTCCAGGTGAGGGTACGACAACGCTTTAGGGGGAGCGTACGTGTGAGGGCGCGGGTTAGTGTTAGCGTACGGGTTAGGATAATGGGACGGGTTAGGTTCAGGCTTCGGGGAAGGGTTAGGGTTATGGTTCGGGCTAGGGTTAGGGTTAGGGGACGGGTACGGTTTACGGGCAGGTGAGGGTACGACAATGCTTTAGGGGGAGCGTACGTGTGAGTGCGCGGGTTAGTGTTAGCGTACGGGTTAGGATTTGGGGACGGCTGAGGGTCAGGCTTCGGGGAAGTGTTAGGGTTAGGGTTCGGGTTAGGGTTAGGGTAGGGGACAGGGACGGTTTAGGGTCCAGGTGACGGTACGACAACGCTTTAGGGAGAGCGTACGTGTGAGGGCGTGGGTTAGTGTTAGCTTACAGGTTAGGATTAGGGGACGGGTGAGGGTCAGGCTTCGGTGAAGGGTTAGGGTTAGGGTTCTGGCTAGGGTTAGGGTTAGGGGACGGGGACGGTTTAGGGTCCAGGTGAGGGTACGACAACGCTTTATGTGGAGCGTACGTGTGAGGGCGCGGCTTAGTGTTAGCGTACGGGTTAGGATTAGGGGACGGGTGAGGGTCAGGCTTCGGGGAAGGGTTAGGGTTAGGGTTATGGTTCGGGCTAGGGTTAGGGGACGGGGACGGTTTAGGGTCCAGGTGAGGGTACGACAACGCTTTAGGGGGAGAGTACGTGTGAGGACGCGCGTTAGTGTTAGCGTACGGTTTAGGATTAGGGGTCGGGTGAGGGTCAGGCTTCGAAGAAGGGTTAGGGTTAGGGTTCGGGCTAGGGTTAGGGTTAGGGGATGGGGACGGTTTAGGTTTCAGGTGAGGGTACGACAACGCTTTAGGGGGAGCGTACGTGTGAGGGCGTTGGTGAGTGTTAGCGTATGGTTAGAAATAGGGGATGGGTGAGGGTCAGGCTTCAGGGAAGGGTTAGGGTTAGGGTTTGGGCTAGGGTTAGGGTTAGGAGACGGGGAGGGTTTAGGGTCCAAGTGAGGGTACGACAACGCTTTAGGGGGAGCGTACGTGTGAGGGCGCGAGTTAGTGTTAGCGTACGGGTTAGGATTAGGGGAAGGGTGAAAGTCAGGCTTCGGGGAAGGGTTAGGGTTAGGGTTCGGGCTAGTGTTAGTGTTAGGGGATGGGGACGGTTTAGGGTCCAGGTGAGGGTTAGACAACGCTTTAGGGGGAGCGTACGTGTGAAGGCGCGGGTTAGTGTTAGCATACGGGTTAGGATTAGGGGACGGGTGAGGGTCAGGCTTCGGGGAAGGGTTAGGGTTAGGGTTCGGGCTAGGGTTATGGTTAGGGGACGAGGAGGGTTTAGGGTCCAGGTGAGGGTACGACAACGCTTTAGGGGGAGCGTAAGTGTGAGGGCGTGGGTTAGTGTTAGCGTACGGGTTAGGATAAGGGGACGGGTTAGGGTCAGGCTTCGGGGAAGGGTTAGGGTTAGGGTTCGGGCTAGGGTTAGGGTTAGGGGACGGTGACGGTTTAGAGTCCAGGTGAGTGTACGACAACGCTTTAGGGGGAGCGTACGTGTGAGGGCGTGGGTTAGTGTTAGCGTACGGGTTAGGAGTAGGGGACGGGTGAGGGTCAGGCTTCGGGGAAGGGTTAGGTTAGGGTTCAGGCTAGGGTTAGGGTTAGGGGACAGGGCGGGTTTAGGGTCCAGGTGAGGGTACGACAATGCTTTAGGGGGAGCGTACGTGTGAGGGCGCGGGTTAGTGTTAGCGTACGGGTTAGGATTTCGGGACGGCTGAGGTTCAGGCTTCGGGGAAGTCTTAGGGTTAGGGTTCGGGCTAGGGTTAGGGTTAGGGGACGGGGACGGTTTAGGGTCCAGGTGACGGTACGACAACGCTTTAGGGAGAGCGTACGTGTGAGGGCATGGGTTAGTGTTAGCGTACGGGTTAGGATTAGGGGACGGGTGAGGGTCAGGCTTCGGGGAAGGGTTAGGGTTAGGGTTCTGGCTAGGGTTAGGGTTAGGGGACGGGTAGGGTTTAGGGTCCAGGTGAGGGTACGACAACGCTTTAGGTGGAGCGTACGTGTGAGGGCGCGGGTTAGTGTTAGCATACGGGTTAGGACTAGGGGACGGGTGAGGGTCAGGCTTCGGGGAAGTGTTAGGGTTAGGGTTCGGGCTAGGGTTAGGGTTAGGGGATGGGGACGGTTTAGGGTTCAGGTGAGGGTACGACAACGCTTTAGGGGGAGCGTACGTGTGAGGGCGCGGGTTAGTGTTAGCGTACGGGTTAGGATTATGGGACGGGTGAGGGTCAGGCTTCGGGGAAGGGTTAGGGTTATGGTTCGGGCTAGGGTTAGGGTTAGGGGACGGGGACGGTTTAGGGTCCAGGTGAGGGTACGACAATGCTTTAGGGGGAGCGTACGTGTGAGGGGGCGTGTTAGTGTTAGCGTACGTGTTAGGATTTGGGGACGGCTGAGGGTCAGGTTTCGGGGAAGTGTTAGGGTTAGGGTTCGGGCTAGGGTTAGGGTTAGGGGACGGGGACGGTTTAGGGTCCAGGTGATGGTACGACAACGCTTTAGGGAGAGCGTACGTGTGAGGGCGTGGGTTAGTGTTAGCGTACAGGTTAGGATTAGGGGACGGGTGAGGGTCAGGCTTCGGTGAAGGGTTAGGGTTAGGGTTCTGGCTAGGGTTAGGGTTAGGGGACGGGGACGGTTTAGGGTCCAGGTGAGGTTACGACAACGCTTTAGGTGGAGCGTACGTGTGAGGGCGTGGGTTAGTGTTAGCGTACGGGTTAGGATTAGGGGACGGGTGAGGGTCAGGCTTCGGGGAAGGGTTAGGGTTAGGGTTCGGGCTAGGGTTAGGGTTAGGGGACGGAGAGGGTTTAGGGTCCAGGTGAGGGTACGACAACGCTTTAGGGGGAGCGTACGTGTGAGGGCGCGGGTTAGTGTTAGCGTACGGGTTAGGATTAGGGGTCGGGTGAGGGTCAGGCTTCGGGGAAGGGTTAGGGTTAGGGTTCGGGCTAGGGTTAGGGTTAGGGGACGGGGGCGGTTTAGGGTCCAGGTGACGGTACGACAACGCTTTAGGGAGAGCGTACGTGTGAGGGCGTGGGTTAGTGTTAGTGTACGGGTTAGGATTAGGGGACGGGTGAGGGTCAGGCTTCGGGGAAGGGTTAGGGTTAGGGTTCTGGCTAGGGTTAGGGTTAGGGGACGGGGAGGGTTTAGGGTCCAGGTGAGGGTACGACAACGCTTTAGGGGGAGCGTACGTGTGAAGGCGCGGGTTAGTGTTAGCGTACGGGTTAGGATTAGGGGACGGGTGAGGGTCAGGCTTCGGGGAAGGGTTAGGGTTAGGGTTCGGGCTAGGGTTAGGGTTAGGGGACGGGGTGGGTTTAGGGTCCAGGTGAGGGTACGACAACGCTTTAGGGGGAGCGTACGTGTGAGGGCGTGGGTTAGTGTTAGCGTACGGGTTAGGATTAAGGGACGGGTGAGGGTAAGGCTTCGGGGAAGGGTTAGGGTTAGGGTTCGGGCTAGGGTTAGGTTTAGGGGACGGGGACGGTTTAGGGTCCAGGTGAGGGTACGACAACGCTTTAGGGAGAGCGTACGTGTGAGGACGTGGGTTAGTGTTAGCGTACGGGTTAGGATTAGGGGACGGGTGAGGGTCAGGCTTCGGGGAAGGGTTAGGTTAGGGTTCAGGCTAGGGTTAGGGTTAGGGGACGGCACGGGTTTAGGGTCCAGGTGAGGGTACGACAACGCTGTAGGGGGAGCGTACGTGTGAGGGCGTGGGTTAGTGTTAGCGTACGGGTTAGGATTTGGGGACGTGTGAAGGTCAGGCTTCAAGGAAGGGTTAGGGTTAGGGTTCGGGCTAGGGTTAGGGTTAGGGGACGGGGACGGTTTAGGGTCCAGGTGAGGGTACGACAACGCTTTAGGGGGAGCGTACGTGTGAGGGCGCGGGTTAGTGTTAGCGTACGGGTTAGGATTAGGGGACGGGTGAGGGTCAGGCTTCGGGGAAGGGTTAGGGGTAGTGTTCGGGCTATGGTTAGGGTTAGGGGATGGGGAGGGTTTAGTGTCCAGGTGAGGGTAGGACAATGCTTTAGGGGGAGCGTACGTGTGAGGGCGCGGGTTTGTGTTTGCGTACGGGTTAGGATTTGGGGACGGGTGAGGGTCAGGCTTCGGGGAAGGGTTAGGGTTAGGGTTCGGGGAGGGTTAGGGTTAGGGGACGGGGAGGGTTTAGGGTCTAGATGAGGGTACGACAACGCTTTAGGGGGAGCGTACGTGTGAGGGCGCGGGTTAGTGTTAGCTTACGGGTTAGGATTAGGGGACGGGTGAGGGTCAGGCTTCGGGGAAGAGTTAGGGTTAGGGTTCGGGCTAGGGTTAGGGTTAGGGGACGGGGAGGGTTTAGGGTCCAGGTGAGGATACGACAACGCTTTAGGGGGAGCGTACGTGTGAGCGCGTGGGTTAGTGTTAGCGTACGGGTTAGGATTAGGGGACGGGTGAGGGTCAGGCTTCGGGGAAGGGTTAGGGTTAGGGTTCGGGCTAGGGTTAGGGTTAGGGGACGGGGAGGGTTTAGGGTCCAGGTGAGGGTACGACAACGCTTTAGGGGGAGCGTACGTTTGAGGGCGCGGGTTAGTGTTAGCGTACGGGTTAGGATTAGGGGACGGGTGAGTGTCAGGCTTCGGGGAAGGGTTAGGGTCAGGGTTCGGGCTAGGGTTAGGGGACGGGGACGGTTTAGGGTCCAGGTGAGGGTACGACAACGCTTTAGGGGGAGCGTACGTGTGAGGGCACGGGTTAGTGTTAGCGTACGGGTTAGGATTAGGGGACGGGTGAGGGTCAGGCTTCGGGGAAGGGTTAGGGTTAGGGTTCGGGCTAGGGTTAGGGTTAGGGGATGGGGACGGTTTAGGGTCCAGGTGAGGGCTCGACAACGATTTAGGGGGAGCGTACGTGTGAAGGCGCGGGTTAGTGTTAGCGTACGGGTTAGGATTAGGGGACGGGTGAGGGTCAGGCTTCGGGGAAGGGTTAGGGTTAGGGTTCGGGCTAGGGTTAGGGTTAGGGGACGGGGACGGTTTAGGGGCCAGGTCAGGGTACGACAATGTTTTAGGGGGAGCGTACGTGTGAGGGCGCGGGTTAGTGTTAGCGTACGGGTTAGGACTAGGGGACGGGTGAGGGTCAGGCTTCTGGGAAGGGTTAAGCTTAGGGTTCGGGCTAGGTTTAGGGTTAGGGGACGGGGAGGGTTTAGGGTCCAGGTGAGTGTACTCAACGCTTTAGGGGGAGCGTACGTGTGAGGGCGCGGGTTAGTGTTAGCGTACGGGTTAGGATAATGGGACGGGTTAGGGTCAGGCTTCGGGGAAGGGTTAGGGTTATGGTTCGGGCTAGGGTTAGGGTTAGGGGACGGGGACGGTTTAGGGGCCAGGTGAGGGTACGACAATGCTTTAGGGGGAGCGTATGTGTGAGGGCGCGGGTTAGTGTTAGCGTACGGGTTAGGATAATGGGACGGGTTAGGGTCAGGCTTCGGGGAAGGGTTAGGGTTATGGTTCGGGCTAGGGTTAGGGTTAGGGGACGGGGACGGTTTAGGGGCCAGGTGAGGGTACGACAATGCTTTAGGGGGAGCGTACGTGTGAGGGCGCGGGTTAGTGTTAGCGTACGGGTTAGGATTTGGGGACGGCTGAGGGTCAGGCTTCGGGGAAGCGTTAGGGTTAGGGTTCGGGCTAGGGTTAGGGTTAGGGGACGGGGACGGTTTAGGGTCCAGGTGACGGTACGACAACGCTTTAGGGAGAGCGTACGTGTGAGGGCGTGGGTTAGTGTTAGCGTACAGGTTAGGATTAGGGGACGGGTGAGGGTCAGGCTTCGGTGAAGTGTTAGGGTTAGGGTTCTGGCTAGGGTTAGGGTTAGGTGACGGGGAGGGTTTAGGGTCCAGGTGAGGGTACGACAACGCTTTAGGTGGAGCGTACGTGTGAGGGCGCGGGTTAGTGTTAGCGTACGTGTTAGGATTAGGGGACGGGTGAGGGTCAGGCTTCGGGGAAGGGTTAGGGTTAGGGTTCGGGCTAGGGTTAGGGTTAGGGGACGGGGAGGGTTTAGGGTCCAGGTGAGGGTACGACAACGCTTTAGGGGGAGCGTACGTGTGAGGGCGCGGGTTAGTGTTAGCGTACGGGTTAGGATTAGGGGACGGCTGAGGGTCAGGCTTCGGGGAAGGGTTAGGGTTAGGGTTCGGGCTAGGGTTAGGGTTAGGGGACGGGGGCGGTTTAGGGTCCAGGTGACGGTACGACAACGCTTTAGGGAGAGCGTACGTGTGAGGGCGTGGGTTAGTGTTAGCGTACGGGTTAGGATTAGGGGACGGGTGAGGGTCAGGCTTCGGGGAAGGGTTAGGTTTAGGGTTCTGGCTAGGGTTAGGATTAGGGGACGGGGAGGGTTTAGGGTCCAGGTGAGGGTACGACAACGCTTTAGGGGGAGCGTACGTGTGAGGGCGTGGGTTAGTGTTAGCGTACGGGTTAGGATTAGGGGACGGGTGAGGGTCAGGCTTCGGGGAAGGGTTAGGGATAGGCTTCGGGCTAGGGTTAGGGTTAGGGGACGGGGTGGGTTTAGGGTCCAGGTGAGGGTACGACAACGCTTTAGGGGGAGCGTACGTGTGAGGGCGTGGGTTAGTGTTAGCGTACGGGTTAGGATTAAGGGACGGGTGAGTGTAAGGCTTCGGGGAAGGGTTAGGGTTCGGGCTAGGGTTAGGGTTAGGGGACGGGGACGGTTTAGGGTCCAGGTGACGGTACGACAACGCTTTAGGGGGAGCGTACGTGTGAGGGCGTGGGTTAGTGTTAGCGTACTGGTTAGGATTAGGGAACGGGTGAGGGTCAGGCTTCGGGGAAGGGTTAGGGTTAGGGTTCGGGCTAGGGTTAGGGTTAGGGGATGGGGAGGGTTTAGGGTCCAGGTGAGGGTACGACAACGCTTTAGGGGGAGCGTACGTGTGAAGGCGCGGGTTAGTGTTAGCGTACGGGTTAGGATAATGGGACGGGTTAGGGTCAGGCTTCGGGGAAGGGTTAGGGTTATGGTTCGAGCTAGTGTTAGGGTTAGGGGACGGGGACGGTTTAGGGGCCAGGTGAGGGTACGACAATGCTTTAGGGGGAGCGTACGTGTGAGGGCGCGGGTTAGTGTTAGCGTACGGGTTAGGATTTGGGGACGGCTGAGGGTCAGGCTTCGGGGAAGTGTTAGGGTTAGGGTTCGGGCTAGGGTTAGGGTTAGGGGACGGGGAGGGTTTAGGGTCCAGGTGACGGTACGACAACGCTTTAGGGAGAGAGTACGTTTGAGGGCGTGGGTTAGTGTTAGCGTACAGGTTAGGATTAGGGGACGGGTGAGGGTCAGGCTTCGGTGAAGCGTTAGGGTTAGGGTTCGGGCTAGGGTTAGGGTTAGGGGACGGGGAGGGTTTAGGGTCCAGGTGAGGGTACGACAACGCTATAGGGGGAGCGTACGTGTGAGGGCGCGGGTTATTGTTAACGTACGGGTTAGGATTAGGGGACGGGTGAGGGTCAGGCTTCGGGGAAGGGTTAGGGTTAGGGTTCGGGCTAGGGTTATGGTTAGGGGACGGGGAGGATTTAGTGTCCAGGTGAGGGTACGACAACGCTTTAGGGGGAGCACCTGTGAGGGCGCGGGTTAGTGTTAGCGTACGGGTTAGGATTATGATATGGGTGAGGGTCAGGCTTCGGGGAAGGTTTAGGGTTAGGGTTCGGGCTAGGGTTAGGGTTAGGGGATGGGGACGGTTTAGGGTCCAGGTGAGGGTACGACAACGCTTTAGGCGGAGCGTACGTGTGAGGGCGCGGGTTAGTGTTAGCGTACGGGTTAGGATTACGGGACGGGTGAGGGTCAGGCTTCAGGGAAGGGTTAGGGTTAGGGTTCGGGCTAGGGTTAGGGTTAGGGGACGGGGACGGTTTAGGGTCCAGGTGAGGGTACGACAACGCTGTAGGGGGAGCGTACGTGTGAGGGCGCGGGTTAGTGTTAGCGTACGGGTTAGGATTAGGGGACGTGTAAGAGTCAGGCTTCGGGGAAGGGTTAGGATTAGGGTTCGGGCTAGGGTTAGGGGACGGGGAGGGTATAGGGTCCAGGTGAGGGTACGACAACGCTTTAGGGGGAGCGTACGTGTGAGGGCGCGGGTTAGTGTTAGCGTACGGGTTAGGATTAGGGGACGGGTGAGGGTCTGACTTCGGGGAAGGGTTAGGGTTAGGGTTCGGGCTAGGGTTAGGGTTAGGGGACGGGGAGGGTTTAGGGTCCAGGTGAGGGTACAACAAAGCTTTACGGGGAGCGCACGTGTGAGGGCGCGGGTTAGTGTTAGCGTACGGGTTGGGATTAGGGGACGGGTGAGTGTCAGGCTTCGGGGAAGGGTTAGGGCTAGTGTTCGGGCTAGGGTTAGGTTTAGGGCACGGGGATGGTTTAGGGTCCAGGTGAGGGTACGACAACATTTTAGGGGGATCGTACGTGTGAGGGCGTGGGTTAGTGTTAGCGTACGGGTTAGGATTAGGGGACGGGTGAGGGTCAGGCTTCGGGGAAGGGTTAGGGTTAGGGTTCGGGCTAGGGTTAGGGTTAGGGGACGGGGACGGTTTAGGGTCCAGGTGAGGGACGACAACGCTGTAGGGGGAGCGTACGTGTGAGGGCGTGGGTTAGTGTTAGCGTACGGGTTAGGATTAGGAGACGTGTAAGGGTCAGGCTTCGGGGAAGGGTTAGGGTTAGGGTTCGGGCTAGGGTTAGGGTTAGGGGACGGGGACGGTTTAGGGTCCAGGTGAGGGTACGACAACGCTTTAGGGGGAGCGTACCTGTGAGGGCGCGGGTTAGTGTTAGCGTACGGGTTAGGATTAGGGGACGGGTGAGGGTCAGGCTTCGGGGAAGGGTTAGGGTTAGGGTTCGGGCTAGGGTTATGGTTAGGGGACGAGGAGGGTTTAGGGTCCAGGTGAGGGTACGACAACGCTTTAGGGGGAGCGTAAGTGTGAGGGCGTGGGTTAGTGTTAGCGTACGGGTTAGGATAAGGGGACGGGTTAGGGTCAGGCTTCGGGGAAGGGTTAGGGTTAGGGTTCGGGCTAGGGTTAGGGTTAGGGGACGGGGACGGTTTAGAGTCCAGGTGAGGGTACGACAACGCTTTAGGGGGAGCGTACGTGTGAGGGCGTGGGTTAGTGTTAGCGTACGGGTTAGGATTAGGGGACGGGTGAGGGTCAGGCTTCGGGGAAGGGTTAGGTTAGGGTTCAGGCTAGGGTTAGGGTTAGGGGACAGGGCGGGTTTAGGGTCCAGGTGAGGGTACGACAATGCTTTAGGGGGAGCGTACGTGTGAGGGCGCGGGTTAGTGTTAGCGTACGGGTTAGGATTTCGGGACGGCTGAGGTTCAGGCTTCGGGGAAGTGTTAGGGTTAGGGTTCGGGCTAGGTTTAGGGTTAGGGGACGGGGACGGTTTAGGGTCCAGGTGACGGTACGACAACGCTTTAGGGAGAGCGTACGTGTGAGGGCATGGGTTAGTGTTAGCGTACGGGTTAGGATTAGGGGACGGGTGAGGGTCAGGCTTCGGGGAAGGGTTAGGGTTAGGGTTCTGGCTAGGGTTAGGGTTAGGGGACGGGTAGGGTTTAGGGTCCAGGTGAGGGTACGACAACGCTTTAGGTGGAGCGTACGTGTGAGGGCGCGGGTTAGTGTTAGCATACGGGTTAGGACTAGGGGACGGGTGAGGGTCAGGCTTCGGGGAAGGGTTAGGGTTAGGGTTCGGGCTAGGGTTAGGGTTAGGGGATGGGGACGGTTTAGGGTTCAGGTGAGGGTACGACAACGCTTTAGGGGGAGCGTACGTGTGAGGGCGCGGGTTAGTGTTAGCGTACGGGTTAGGATTATGGGACGGGTGAGGGTCAGGCTTCGGGGAAGGGTTAGGGTTATGGTTCGGGCTAGGGTTAGGGTTAGGGGACGGGGACGGTTTAGGGTCCAGGTGAGGGTACGACAATGCTTTAGGGGGAGCGTACGTGTGAGGGGGCGTGTTAGTGTTAGCGTACGGGTTAGGATTTGGGGACGGCTGAGGGTCAGGTTTCGGGGAAGTGTTAGGGTTAGGGTTCGGGCTAGGGTTAGGGTTAGGGGACGGGGAGGGTTTAGGGTCCAGGTGAGGGTACGACAACGCTTTAGGGGGAGCGTACGTTTGAGGGCGCGGGTTAGTGTTAGCGTACGGGTTAGGATTAGGGGACGGGTGAGTGTCAGGCTTCGGGGAAGGGTTAGGGTCAGGGTTCGGGCTAGGGTTAGGGGACGGGGACGGTTTAGGGTCCAGGTGAGGGTACGACAACGCTTTAGGGGGAGCGTACGTGTGAGGGCACGGGTTAGTGTTAGCGTACGGGTTAGGATTAGGGGACGGGTGAGGGTCAGGCTTCGGGGAAGGGTTAGGGTTAGGGTTCGGGCTAGGGTTAGGGTTAGGGGATGGGGACGGTTTAGGGTCCAGGTGAGGGCTCGACAACGATTTAGGGGGAGCGTACGTGTGAAGGCGCGGGTTAGTGTTAGCGTACGGGTTAGGATTAGGGGACGGGTGAGGGTCAGGCTTCGGGGAAGGGTTAGGGTTAGGGTTCGGGCTAGGGTTAGGGTTAGGGGACGGGGACGGTTTAGGGGCCAGGTCAGGGTACGACAATGTTTTAGGGGGAGCGTACGTGTGAGGGCGCGGGTTAGTGTTAGCGTACGGGTTAGGACTATGGGACGGGTGAGGGTCAGGCTTCTGGGAAGGGTTAAGCTTAGGGTTCGGGCTAGGTTTAGGGTTAGGGGACGGGGAGGGTTTAGGGTCCAGGTGAGTGTACTCAACGCTTTAGGGGGAGCGTACGTGTGAGGGCGCGGGTTAGTGTTAGCGTACGGGTTAGGATAATGGGACGGGTTAGGGTCAGGCTTCGGGGAAGGGTTAGGGTTATGGTTCGGGCTAGGGTTAGGGTTAGGGGACGGGGACGGTTTAGGGGCCAGGTGAGGGTACGACAATGCTTTAGGGGGAGCGTATGTGTGAGGGCGCGGGTTAGTGTTAGCGTACGGGTTAGGATAATGGGACGGGTTAGGGTCAGGCTTCGGGGAAGGGTTAGGGTTATGGTTCGGGCTAGGGTTAGGGTTAGGGGACGGGGACGGTTTAGGGTCCAGGTGAGGGTACGACAATGCTTTAGGGGGAGCGTACGTGTGAGGGCGCGGGTTAGTGTTAGCGTACGGGTTAGGATTTGGGGACGGCTGAGGGTCAGGCTTCGGGGAAGCGTTAGGGTTAGGGTTCGGGCTAGGGTTAGGGTTAGGGGACGGGGACGGTTTAGGGTCCAGGTGACGGTACGACAACGCTTTAGGGAGAGCGTACGTGTGAGGGCGTGGGTTAGTGTTAGCGTACAGGTTAGGATTAGGGGACGGGTGAGGGTCAGGCTTCGGTGAAGTGTTAGGGTTAGGGTTCTGGCTAGGGTTAGGGTTAGGTGACGGGGAGGGTTTAGGGTCCAGGTGAGGGTACGACAACGCTTTAGGTGGAGCGTACGTGTGATGGCGCGGGTTAGTGTTAGCGTACGTGTTAGGATTAGGGGACGGGTGAGGGTCAGGCTTCGGGGAAGGGTTAGGGTTAGGGTTCGGGCTAGGGTTAGGGTTAGGGGACGGGGAGGGTTTAGGGTCCAGGTGAGGGTACGACAACGCTTTAGGGGGAGCGTACGTGTGAGGGCGCGGGTTAGTGTTAGCGTACGGGTTAGGATTAGGGGACGGCTGAGGGTCAGGCTTCGGGGAAGGGTTAGGGTTAGGGTTCGGGCTAGGGTTAGGGTTAGGGGACGGGGGCGGTTTAGGGTCCAGGTGACGGTACGACAACGCTTTAGGGAGAGCGTACGTGTGAGGGCGTGGGTTAGTGTTAGCGTACGGGTTAGGATTAGGGGACGGGTGAGGGTCAGGCTTCGGGGAAGGGTTAGGTTTAGGGTTCTGGCTAGGGTTAGGATTAGGGGACGGGGAGGGTTTAGGGTCCAGGTGAGGGTACGACAACGCTTTAGGGGGAGCGTACGTGTGAGGGCGTGGGTTAGTGTTAGCGTACGGGTTAGGATTAGGGGACGGGTGAGGGTCAGGCTTCGGGGAAGGGTTAGGGATAGGCTTCGGGCTAGGGTTAGGGTTAGGGGACGGGGTGGGTTTAGGGTCCAGGTGAGGGTACGACAACGCTTTAGGGGGAGCGTACGTGTGAGGGCGTGGGTTAGTGTTAGCGTACGGGTTAGGATTAAGGGACGGGTGAGTGTAAGGCTTCGGGGAAGGGTTAGGGTTCGGGCTAGGGTTAGGGTTAGGGGACGGGGACGGTTTAGGGTCCAGGTGACGGTACGACAACGCTTTAGGGGGAGCGTACGTGTGAGGGCGTGGGTTAGTGTTAGCGTACTGGTTAGGATTAGGGAACGGGTGAGGGTCAGGCTTCGGGGAAGGGTTAGGGTTAGGGTTCGGGCTAGGGTTAGGGTTAGGGGATGGGGAGGGTTTAGGGTCCAGGTGAGGGTACGACAACGCTTTAGGGGGAGCGTACGTGTGAAGGCGCGGGTTAGTGTTAGCGTACGGGTTAGGATAATGGGACGGGTTAGGGTCAGGCTTCGGGGAAGGGTTAGGGTTATGGTTCGAGCTAGTGTTAGGGTTAGGGGACGGGGACGGCTTAGGGGCCAGGTGAGGGTACGACAATGCTTTAGGGGGAGCGTACGTGTGAGGGCGCGGGTTAGTGTTAGCGTACGGGTTAGGATTTGGGGACGGCTGAGGGTCAGGCTTCGGGGAAGTGTTAGGGTTAGGGTTCGGGCTAGGGTTAGGGTTAGGGGACGGGGAGGGTTTAGGGTCCAGGTGACGGTACGACAACGCTTTAGGGAGAGCGTACGTTTGAGGGCGTGGGTTAGTGTTAGCGTACAGGTTAGGATTAGGGGACGGGTGAGGGTCAGGCTTCGGTGAAGCGTTAGGGTTAGGGTTCGGGCTAGGGTTAGGGTTAGGGGACGGGGAGGGTTTAGGATCCAGGTGAGGGTACGACAACGCTATAGGGGGAGCGTACGTGTGAGGGCGCGGGTTATTGTTAACGTACGGGTTAGGATTAGGGGACGGGTGAGGGTCAGGCTTCGGGGAAGGGTTAGGGTTAGGGTTCGGGCTAGGGTTATGGTTAGGGGACGGGGAGGATTTAGTGTCCAGGTGAGGGTACGACAACGCTTTAGGGGGAGCACCTGTGAGGGCGCGGGTTAGTGTTAGCGTACGGGTTAGGATTATGATATGGGTGAGGGTCAGGCTTCGGGGAAGGTTTAGGGTTAGGGTTCGGGCTAGGGTTAGGGTTAGGGGATGGGGACGGTTTAGGGTCCAGGTGAGGGTACGACAACGCTTTAGGCGGAGCGTACGTGTGAGGGCGCGGGTTAGTGTTAGCGTACGGGTTAGGATTACGGGACGGGTGAGGGTCAGGCTTCAGGGAAGGGTTAGGGTTAGGGTTCGGGCTAGGGTTAGGGTTAGGGGACGGGGACGGTTTAGGGTCCAGGTGAGGGTACGACAACGCTGTAGGGGGAGCGTACGTGTGAGGGCGCGGGTTAGTGTTAGCGTACGGGTTAGGATTAGGGGACGTGTAAGAGTCAGGCTTCGGGGAAGGGTTAGGATTAGGGTTCGGGCTAGGGTTAGGGGACGGGGAGGGTATAGGGTCCAGGTGAGGGTACGACAACGCTTTAGGGGGAGCGTACGTGTGAGGGCGCGGGTTAGTGTTAGCGTACGGGTTAGGATTAGGGGACGGGTGAGGGTCTGACTTCGGGGAAGGGTTAGGGTTAGGGTTCGGGCTAGGGTTAGGGTTAGGGGACGGGGAGGGTTTAGGGTCCAGGTGAGGGTACAACAAAGCTTTACGGGGAGCGCACGTGTGAGGGCGCGGGTTAGTGTTAGCGTACGGGTTGGGATTAGGGGACGGGTGAGTGTCAGGCTTCGGGGAAGGGTTAGGGCTAGTGTTCGGGCTAGGGTTAGGTTTAGGGCACGGGGATGGTTTAGGGTCCAGGTGAGGGTACGACAACATTTTAGGGGGATCGTACGTGTGAGGGCGTGGGTTAGTGTTAGCGTACGGGTTAGGATTAGGGGACGGGTGAGGGTCAGGCTTCGGGGAAGGGTTAGGGTTAGGGTTCGGGCTAGGGTTAGGGTTAGGGGACGGGGACGGTTTAGGGTCCAGGTGAGGGACGACAACGCTGTAGGGGGAGCGTACGTGTGAGGGCGTGGGTTAGTGTTAGCGTACGGGTTAGGATTAGGAGACGTGTAAGGGTCAGGCTTCGGGGAAGGGTTAGGGTTAGGGTTCGGGCTAGGGTTAGGGTTAGGGGACGGGGACGGTTTAGGGTCCAGGTGAGGGTACGACAACGCTTTAGGGGGAGCGTACCTGTGAGGGCGCGGGTTAGTGTTAGCGTACGGGTTAGGATTAGGGGATGGGTGAGGGTCAGGCTTCGGGGAAGGTTTAGGGTTAGGGTTCGGGCTAGGGTTAGGGTTAGGGAACGGGGAGGGTTTAGGGTCCAGGTCAGGGTACGACAACGCTTTAGGGGGAGCGTACGTGTGAGGGCGCGGGTTAGTGTTAGCGTACGGGTTAGGATTAGGGGACGGGTGAGGGTCAGGCTTCGGGGAAGGGTTAGGGTTAGGGTTCGGGCTAGGGTTAGGGGACGGGGACGGTTTAGGGTCCAGGTGAGGGTACGACAACGCTTTAGGGGGAGAGTACGTGTGAGGACGCAGGTTAGTGTTAGCGTTCGGGTTAGGATTGGGGGACGGGTGAGGGTCAGGCTTCGGGGAAGGGTTAGGGTTAGGGTTCGGGCTAGCGTTAGGGTTAGGGGACGGGGACGGTTTAGGGTCCAGGTGAGGGTACGACAACGCTTTAGGGGGAGCGTACGTGTGAGGGCGCGGGTTAGTGTCAGCGTACGGATTAGGATTAGGGGACGGGTGAGGGTCAGGCTTCGGGGAAGGGTTAGGGTTAGGGTTCGGGCTAGGGTTAGGGTTAGGGGATGGGGAGGGTTTAGGGTCCAGGTGAGGGTACGACAACGCTTTAGGGGGAGCGTACGTGTGAGGGCGTGGGTTAGTGTTAGCGTACGGGTTAGGATAAGGGGACGGGTGAGTGTCAGGCTTCGGGGAAGGGTTAGGGTTAGGGTTCGGGCTAGGGTTAGGGTTAGGGGACGGGGACGGTTTAGGGTCAAGGTGAGGGTACGACAACGCTTTAGGGGGAGCGTACGTGTGAGGGCGTGGGTTAGTGTTAGCGTTCGGGTTAGGATTAGGGGACGGGTGAGGGTCAGGCTTCGGGGAAGGGTTAGGGTTAGGGTTCGGACTAGGGTTAGGGGACGGGGACGGTTTAGGGTCCAGGTGAGTGTACGACAACGCTTTAGGGGGAGAGTACGTGTGAGGACGCAGGTTAGTGTTAGCGTTCGGGTTAGGATTGGGGGACGGGTGAGGGTCAGGCTTCGGGGAAGGGTTAGGGTTAGGGTTCGGGCTAGCGTTAGGGTTAGGGGACGGGGACGGTTTAGGGTCCAGGTGAGGGTACGACAACGCTTTAGGGGGAGCGTACGTGTGAGGGCGCAGGTTAGTGTCAGCGTACGGGTTAGGATTAGGCGACGGGTGAGGGTCAGGCTTCGGGGAAGGGTTAGGGTTAGGGTTCGGGCTAGGGTTAGGGTTAGGGGATGGGGAGGGTTTAGGGTCCAGGTGAGGGTACGACAACGCTTTAGGGGGAGCGTACGTGTGAGGGCGTGGGTTAGTGTTAGCGTACGGGTTAGGATAAGGGGACGGGTTAGGGTCAGGCTTCGGGGAAGGGTTAGGGTTAGGGTTCGGGCTAGGGTTAGGGTTAGGGGACGGGGACGGTTTAGGGTCCAGGTGAGGGTACGACAACGCTTTAGGGGGAGCGTACGTGTGAGGGCGCGGGTTAGTGTTAGCATACGGGTTAGGATTAGGGGAAGGGTGAGGGTAAGGCTTCGGGGAAGGGTTAGGGTTAGGGTTCGGGCTAGGGTTAGGGATAGGGGACGGGGAGGGTTTTGGGTCCAGGTGACGGTACGACAACGTTTTAGGGGCAGCGTACGTGTGAGGGCGCGGGTTAGTGTTAGCGTACGGGTTAGGATTAGGGGACGGGTGAGTGTCAGGCTTCGGGGAAGGGTTAGGGTTAGGGTTCGGGCTAGGGTTAGGGTTAGGGGACGGAGAGGGTTGAGGGTCCAGGTGAGAGTACGACAACGCTTTAGGGGGAGCGTACGTGTGAGAGCGCGGGTTAGTGTTAGCGTACGGGTTAGGATTAGGGGACGGGTGAGGGTCAGGCTTCGGGGAAGGGTTAGGGTTAGGGTTCGGGCTAGGGTTAGGGTTAGGGGACGGGGAGGGTTTAGGGTCCAGGTGAGGGTACGACAACGCTTTAGGGGGAGCACCTGTGAGGGCGCGGGTTAGTGTTAGCGTACGGGTTAGGATTATGGGATGGGTGAGGGTCAGGCTTCGGGGAAGGGTTAGGGTTAGGGTTCGGGCTAGGGTTAGGGTTAGGGGATGGGGACGGTTTAGGGTCCAGGTGAGGGTACGACAACGCTTTAGGGGGAGCGTACGTGTGAGGGCGCGGGTTAGTGTTAGCGTACGGGTTAGGGTTACGGGACGGGTGAGGGTCAGGCTTCAGGAATGGGTTAGGGTTAGGGTTCGGGCTAGGGTTAGGGTTAGGGGACGGGGACGGTTTAGGGTCCAGGTGAGGGTACGACAACGCTGTAGGGGGAGAGTACGTGTGAGGGCGTGGGTTAGTGTTAGCGTATGGGTTAGGATTAGGGGACGTGTAAGGGTCAGGCTTCGGGGAAGGGTTAGGGTTAGGGTTCGGGCTAGGGTTAGGGTTAGGGGATGGGGACGGTTTAGGGTCCAGTTCAGGGTACGACAACGATTTAGGGGGAGCGTACGTGTGAAGGCGCGGGTTAGTGTTAGCGTACGGGTTAGGATTAGGGGACGGGTGAGGGTCAGGCTTCGGGGAAGGGTTAGGGTTAGGGTTCGGGCTAGGGTTAGGGTTAGGGGACGGGGAGGGTTTAGGGTCCAGGTGAGGGTACGACAACGCTTTAGGGGGAGCACCTGTGAGGGCGCGGGTTAGTGTTAGCGTACGGGTTAGGATTATGGGATGGGTGAGGGTCAGGCTTCGGGGAAGGGTTAGGGTTAGGGTTCGGGCTAGGGTTACGGTTAGGGGATGGGGACGGTTTAGGGTCCAGGTGAGGGTACGACAACGCTTTAGGGGGAGCGTACGTGTGAGGGCGCGGGTTAGTGTTAGCGTACGGGTTAGGATTACGGGACGGGTGAGGGTCAGGCTTCAGGAATGGGTTAGGGTTAGGGTTCGGGCTAGGGTTAGGGTTAGGGGACGGGGACGGTTTAGGGTCCAGGTGAGGGTACGACAACGCTGTAGGGGGAGAGTACGTGTGAGGGCGTGGGTTAGTGTTAGCGTACGGGTTAGGATTAGGGGACGTGTAAGGGTCAGGCTTCGGGGAAGGGTTAGGGTTAGGGTTCGGGCTAGGGTTAGGGTTAGGGGACGGGGACGGTTTAGGGTCCAGTTCAGGGTACGACAACGATTTAGGGGGAGCGTACGTGTGAGGGCGCGGGTTAGTGTTAGCGTACGGGTTAGGATTAGGGGACGGGTGAGGGTCAGGCTTCGGGGAAGGGTTAGGGTTAGGGTTCGGGCTAGGGTTAGGGTTAGGGGACGGGGAGGGTTTAGGGTCCAGGTGAGGGTACGACAACGCTTTAGGGGGAGCACCTGTGAGGGCGCGGGTTAGTGTTAGCGTACGGGTTAGGGTTATGGGATGGGTGAGGGTCAGGCTTCGGGGAAGGGTTAGGGTTAGGGTTCGGGCTAGGGTTAGGGTTAGGGGACGGGGAGGGTTTAGGGTCCAGGTGAGGGTACGACAACGCTTTAGGGGGAGCATACGTGTGAGGGCGTGGGTTAGTGTTAGCGTACGGGTTAGGATTAGGGGACGGGTGAGGGTCAGGCTTCGGGGAAGGGTTAGGGATAGGCTTCGGGCTAGGGTTAGGGTTAGGGGACGGGGTGGGTTTAGGGTCCAGGTGAGGGTACGACAACGCTTTAGGGGGAGCGTACGTGTGAGGGCGTGGGTTAGTGTTAGCGTACGGGTTAGGATTAAGGGACGGGTGAGTGTAAGGCTTCGGGGAAGGGTTAGGGTTCGGGCTAGGGTTAGGGTTAGGGGACGGGGACGGTTTAGGGTCCAGGTGACGGTACGACAACGCTTTAGGGGGAGCGTACGTGTGAGGGCGTGGGTTAGTGTTAGCGTACTGGTTAGGATTAGGGAACGGGTGAGGGTCAGGCTTCGGGGAAGGGTTAGGGTTAGGGTTCGGGCTAGGGTTAGGGTTAGGGGATGGGGAGGGTTTAGGGTCCAGGTGAGGGTACGACAACGCTTTAGGGGGAGCGTACGTGTGAGGGCGCGGGTTAGTGTTAGCGTACGGGTTAGGATAATGGGACGGGTTAGGGTCAGGCTTCGGGGAAGGGTTAGGGTTATGGTTCGAGCTAGTGTTAGGGTTAGGGGACGGGGACGGTTTAGGGGCCAGGTGAGGGTACGACAATGCTTTAGGGGGAGCGTACGTGTGAGGGCGCGGGTTAGTGTTAGCGTACGGGTTAGGATTTGGGGACGGCTGAGGGTCAGGCTTCGGGGAAGTGTTAGGGTTAGGGTTCGGGCTAGGGTTAGGGTTAGGGGACGGGGACGGTTTAGGGTCCAGGTGACGGTACGACAACGCTTTAGGGAGAGCGTACGTTTGAGGGCGTGGGTTAGTGTTAGCGTACAGGTTAGGATTAGGGGACGGGTGAGGGTCAGGCTTCGGTGAAGCGTTAGGGTTAGGGTTCGGGCTAGGGTTAGAGTTAGGGGACGGGGAGGGTTTAGGGTCCAGGTGAGGGTACGACAACGCTATAGGGGGAGCGTACGTGTGAGGGCGCGGGTTATTGTTAACGTACGGGTTAGGATTAGGGGACGGGTGAGGGTCAGGCTTCGGGGAAGGGTTAGGGTTAGGGTTCGGGCTAGGGTTATGGTTAGGGGACGGGGAGGATTTAGTGTCCAGGTGAGGGTACGACAACGCTTTAGGGGGAGCACCTGTGAGGGCGCGGGTTAGTGTTAGCGTACGGGTTAGGATTATGATATGGGTGAGGGTCAGGCTTCGAGGAAGGTTTAGGGTTAGGGTTCGGGCTAGGGTTAGGGTTAGGGGATGGGGACGGTTTAGGGTCCAGGTGAGGGTACGACAACGCTTTAGGCGGAGCGTACGTGTGAGGGCGCGGGTTAGTGTTAGCGTACGGGTTAGGATTACGGGACGGGTGAGGGTCAGGCTTCAGGGAAGGGTTAGGGTTAGGGTTCGGGCTAGGGTCAGGGTTAGGGGACGGGGACGGTTTAGGGTCCAGGTGAGGGTACGACAACGCTGTAGGGGGAGCGTACGTGTGAGGGCGCGGGTTAGTGTTAGCGTACGGGTTAGGATTAGGGGACGTGTAAGAGTCAGGCTTCGGGGAAGGGTTAGGATTAGGGTTCGGGCTAGGGTTAGGGTTAGGGGACGGGGAGGGTTTAGGGTCCAGGTGAGGGTACAACAAAGCTTTACGGGGAGCGCACGTGTGAGGGCGCGGGTTAGTGTTAGCGTACGGGTTGGGATTAGGGGACGGGTGAGTGTCAGGCTTCGGGGAAGGGTTAGGGCTAATGTTCGGGCTAGGGTTAGGTTTAGGGCACGGGGATGGTTTAGGGTCCAGGTGAGGGTACGACAACATTTTAGGGGGATCGTACGTGTGAGGGCGTGGGTTAGTGTTAGCGTACGGGTTAGGATTTGGGGACGGGTGAGGGTCAGGCTTCGGGGAAGGGTTAGGGTTAGGGTTCGGGCTAGGGTTAGGGTTAGGGGACGGGGACGGTTTAGGGTCCAGGTGAGGGACGACAACGCTGTAGGGGGAGCGTACGTGTGAGGGCGTGGGTTAGTGTTAGCGTACGGGTTAGGATTAGGAGACGTGTAAGGGTCAGGCTTCGGGGAAGGGTTAGGGTTAGGGTTCGGGCTAGGGTTAGGGTTAGGGGACGGGGATGGTTTAGGGTCCAGGTGAGGGTACGACAACGCTTTAGGGGGAGCGTACGTGTGAGGGCGCGGGTTAGTGTTAGCGTACGGGTTAGGATTAGGGGACGGGTGAGGGTCAGGCTTCGGGGAAGGTTTAGGGTTAGGGTTCGGGCTAGGGTTAGGGTTAGGGGACGGGGACGGTTTAGGGTCCAGGTGAGGGTACGACAACGCTTTAGGGGGAGCGTACGTGTGAGGGCGTGGGTTAGTGTTAGCGTACGGGTTAGGATTAGGGGACGCGTGAGGGCAGGCTTCGGGGAAGGGTTAGGTTAGGGTTCGGTCTTGGGTTAGGGTTAGGGGACGGGGCGGGTTTAAGATCCAGGTGAGGGTACGACAACGCTTTAGGGGGAGCGTACGTGTGAGGGCGCGGGTTAGTGTTAGCATACGGGTTAGGATTAGGGGAAGGGTGAGGGTAAGGCTTCGGGGAAGGGTTAGGGTTAGGGTTCGGGCTAGGGTTAGGGATAGGGGACGGGGAGGGTTTAGGGTCCAGGTGACGGTACGACAACGTTTTAGGGGCAGCGTACGTGTGAGGGCGCGGGTTAGTGTTAGCGTACGGGTTAGGATTAGGGGACGGGTGAGTGTCAGGCTTCGGGGAAGGGTTAGGGTTAGGGTTCGGGCTAGGGTTAGGGTTAGGGGACGGGGAGGATTTAGGGTCCAGGTGAGGGTACGACAACGCTTTAGGGGGAGCACCTGTGAGGGCGCGGGTTAGTGTTAGCGTTCGGGTTAGGATTATGGGATGGGTGAGGGTCAGGCTTCGGGGAAGGGTTAGGGTTAGGGTTCGGGCTAGGGTTAGGGTTAGGGGATGGGGACGGTTTAGGGTCCAGGTGAGGGTACGACAACGCTTTAGGGGGAGCGTACGTGTGAGGGCGCGGGTTAGTGTTAGCGTACGGGTTAGGATTACGGGACGGGTGAGGGTCAGGCTTCAGGAATGGGTTAGGGTTAGGGTTCGGGCTAGGGTTAGGATTAGGGGACGGGGACGGTTTAGGGTCCAGGTGAGGGTACGACAACGCTGTAGGGGGAGAGTACGTGTGAGGGCGTGGGTTAGTGTTAGCGTATGGGTTAGGATTAGGGGACGTGTAAGGGTCAGGCTTCGGGGAAGGGTTAGGGTTAGGGTTCGGGCTAGGGTTAGGGTTAGGGGATGGGGACGGTTTAGGGTCCAGTTCAGGGTACGACAGCGATTTAGGGGGAGCGTACGTGTGAGGGCGCGGGTTAGTGTTAGCGTACGGGTTAGGATTAGGGGACGGGTGAGGGTCAGGCTTCGGGGAACGGTTAGGGTTAGGGTTCGGGCTAGGGTTAGGGTTAGGGGACGGGGAGGGTTTAGGGTCCAGGTGAGGGTACGACAACACTTTAGGGGGAGCACCTGTGAGGGCGCGGGTTAGTGTTAGCGTACGGGTTAGGATTATGGGATGGGTGACGGTCAGGCTTCGGGGAAGGGTTAGGGTTAGGGTTCGGGCTAGGGTTAGGGTTAGGGGACGGGGAGGGTTCAGGGTCCAGGCGAGGGTACGACAACGATTTAGGGGGAGCTTACGTGTGAGGGCGCGGGTTAGTGTTAGCGTACGGGGTAGGATTACGGGACGGGTGAGGGTCAGGCTTCAGGGAAGGGTTAGGGTTAGGGTTCGGGCTATGGTTAGGGTTAGGGGACGGGGAGGGTTTAGGGTCCAGTTGAGGGTACGACAACGCTTTACGGGGAGACTACGTGTGAGGACGTGGGTTAGTGTTAGCGTACGGGTTAGGATTAGGGGACGGGTGAGGGTCAGGCTTCGGGGAAGTGTAAGGGTTAGGGTTCGGGCTAGGGTTAGGGTTAGGGGACGGGGACGGTTTAGGGTCCAGGTGAGGGTACGACAACGCTTTAGGGGGAGCGTACGTGTGAGGGCGCGGGTTAGTGTTAGCGTACGAGTTAGGATTAGGGTACGGGTGAGGGTCAGGCTTCGGGGAAGGGTTAGGGTTAGGGTTCAGGCTAGGGTTAGGGTTAGGGGACGGGGTGGGTTTAGGGTCCAGGTGAGGGTACGACAACGCTTTAGGGGGAGCGTACGTGTGAGGGCGCGGGTTAGTGTTAGCATACGGGTTAGGATTAGGGGACGGGTGAGGGTAAGGCTTCGGGGAAGGGTTAGGGTTAGGGTTCGGGCTAGGGTTAGGGTTAGGGGACGGGGAGGGTTTAGGGTCCAGGTGAGGGTACAACAACGTTTTAGGGGCAGCGTACGTGTGAGGGCGCGGGTTAGTGTTAGCGTACGGGTTAGGATTAGGGGACGGGTGAGGGTCAGGCTTCGGGGAAGGGTTAGGGTTAGGGTTCGGGCTAGGGTTAGGGTTAGGGGACGGAGGGGGTTGAGGGTCCAGGTGAGGGTACGACAACGCTTTAGGGGGAGCGTACGTGTGAGAGCGCGGGTTAGTGTTAGCGTACGGGTTAGGATTATGGGACGGGTGAGGGTCAGGCTTCAGGGATGGGTTAGGGTTAGGGTTCGGGCTAGGGTTAGGGTTAGGGGACGGGGACGGTTTAGGGTCCAGGTGATGGTACGACAACGCTGTAGGGGGAGCGTACGTGTGAGGGCGCGGGTTAGTGTTAGCGTACGGGTTAGGATTAGGGGACGTGTAAAGGTCAGGCTTCGGGGAAGGGTTAGGGTTAGGGTTCGGGCTAAGGTTAGGGTTAGGGGATGGGGACGGTTTAGGGTCCAGTTCAGGGTATGACAACGCTTTAGGGGGAGCGTACGTGTGAGGGCGCGGGTTAGTGTTAGCCTACGGGTTAGGATTAGGGGACGGGTGAGGGTCAGGCTTCGGGGAAGGGTTAGGGTTAGGGTTCGCGCTAGGGTTAGGGTTAGGGGACGGGGAGGATTTAGGGTCCAGGTGAGGGTACGACAACGCTTTAGCGAGAGCACCTGTGAGGGCGTGGGTTAGTGTTAGCGTACGGGTTAGGATTATGGCATGCGTGAGGGTCAGGCTTCGGGGAAGGGTTAGGGTTAGGGTTCGGGCTAGGGTTAGGGTTAGGGGACGGGGAGGGTTTAGGGTCCAGGTGAGGGTACGACAACGCTTTAGGGGGAGCGTACGTGTGAGGGCGCGGGTTAGTGTTAGCGTACGGGTTAGGATTAGGGGACGGGTGAGGGTCAGGCTTCGGGAAAGGGTTAGCGTTAGGGTTCGGGCTAGGGTTAGGGTTAGGGGATGGGGACGGTTTAGGGTCCAGGTGACGGTACGACAACGCTTTAGGGGGAGCGTACGTGTGAGGGCGTGGGTTAGTGTTAGCGTACTGGTTAGGGTTAGGGGACGGGTGAGGGTCAGGCTTCGGGGAAGGGTTAGGGTTAGGGTTCTGGCTAGGGTTAGGGTTAGGGGACGGGGAGGGTTTAGGGTCCAGGTGAGGGTACGACAACGCTTTAGGGGGAGCGTACGTGTGAGGGCGCGGGTTAGTGTTAGCGTACGGATTAGGATTAGGGGACGGGTGAGGATCAGGCTTCGGGGAAGGGTTAGGGTTAGGGTTCGGGCTAGGGTTAGGGTTAGGGGACGGGGACGGTTTAGGGTCCAGGTGACGGTACGACAACGCTTTAGGGAGAGCGTACGTGTGAGGGCGTGGGTTAGTGTTAACGTACGGGTTAGGATTAGGGGACGGGTGAGGGTCAGGCTTCGGGAAAGGGTTAGGGTTAGGGTTCGGGCTAGGATTAGGGTTAGGGGACGGGGAGGGTTTAGGGTCCAGGTGAGGGTATGACAACGCTTTAGGGGGAGCGTACGTGTGAGGGCGTGGGTTATTGTTAGCGTACGGGTTAGGATTAGGGGACGGGTGAGGGTCAGGCTTCGGGGAATTGTTAGGGTTAGGGTTCGGGCTAGGGTTAGGGGACAGGGACGGTTTAGGGTCCAGGTGAGTGTACGACAACGCTTTAGGGGGAGAGTACGTGTGAGGACGCGGGTTAGTGTTAGCGTACAGGTTAGGATTAGGGGACGGGTGAGTGTCAAGCTTCGGGGAAAGGTTAGGGTTAGGGTTCGGTCTAGGGTTAGGGTTAGGGGACGGGGAGGGTTCAGGGTCCAGGTGAGGGTACGACAACGATTTAGGTGGAGCGTACGTGTGAGGGCGCGGCTTAGTGTTAGCGTACGGGTTAGGATTAGGGGACGGGTGAAAGTCAGGCTTCGGGGAAGGGTTAGGTTAGGGTTCGGGCTAGGGTGTAGGGTTAGGGGACGGGGCGGGTTTAGGGTCCAGGTGAGGGTACGACAATGCTTTAGGGGGAGCGTACGTGTGATGGCGCGGGTTAGTGTTAGCATACGGGTTAGGATTAGGGGACGGGTGAGGGTAAGGCTTCGGGGAAGGGTTAGGGTTAGGGTTCGTGCTAGGGTTAGGGTTAGGGGACGGGGAGGGTTTAGGGTCCAGGTGAGGGTACGACAAAGCTTTAGGGGGAGCGTACGTGTGAGAGCGCGGGTTAGTGTTAGCGTACGGGTTAGGATTAGGGGACGGGTGGGGGTCAGGCTTCGGGGAAGGGTTAGGGATAGGGTTCGGGCTATGGTTAGGGTTAGGGGACGGGGAGGGTTTAGGGTCTAGGTGAGGGTACGACAACGCTTTAGGGGGAGCGTACGTGTGAGGGCGCGTGTTAGTGTTAGCGTACAGGTTAGGATTAGGGGACGGGTGAGGGTCAGGCTTCGGGGAAGGGTTAGGGTTAGGGTTCGGGCTAGGGTTAGGGTTAGGGGACGGGGAGGGTTTAGGGTCCAGCTGAGGGTACGACAACGCTTTAGGGGGAGCGTACGTGTGAGGGCGCGGGTTAGTGTTAGCGTACGGGTTAGGATTAGGGGACGGGTGAGGGTCAGGCTTCGGGGAAGCGTTAGGGTTAGGGTTTGGGTTAGGGGACGGGGAGGGTTTAGGGTCCAGGTTAGGGTACGACAACACTTTAGGGGGAGCGTACGTGTGAGGGCGCGGGTTAGTGTTAGCGTTCGGGTTAGGATTAGGGGACGGGTGAGGGTCAGGCTTCGGGGAAGTGTTAGGGTTAGGGTTCGGGCTAGGTTTAGGGTTAGGGGACGGGGAGGGTTTAGGGTCCAGGTGAGGGTATTACAACGTTTTAGGGGTAGTGTACGTGTGAGGGCGCGGGTTAGTGTTAGCGTACGGGTTAGGATTAGAGGACGGGTGAGGGTCAGGCTTCAGTTTAGGGTTAGGGTTAGGTTTCGGGCTAGGGTTAGGGTTAGGGGACGGGGAGGGTTTAGGGTCCAGGTGAGGGTACGACAACGCTTTAGGGGTAGCGTACGTGTGAGGGCGCGGGTTAGTGTTAGCGTACGGGTTAGGATTAGGGGACGGTTGAGGGTCAGGCTTCGGGGAAGGGTTAGGGTTAGGGTTCGGGATAGGGTTAGGGTTAGGGGACGGGGAGGATTTAGGGTCCAGGTGAGGGTACGACAACGCTTTAGGGGGAGCGTACGTGTGAGGGCGTGGGTTAGTGTTAGCTTATGGGTTAGGATTAGGGGACGGGTGAGGGTCAGGCTTCGGGGAAGGGTTAGGGTTAGGGTTCGGGCTAGGGTTAGGGTTAGGGGACGGGGAGGGTTTAGGGTCCAGGTGAGGGTACGACAACGCTTTAGGGGGAGCGTACGTGTGAGGGCGCGGGTTAGTGTTAGCGTACGGGTTAGGATTAGGGGACGGGTGAGGGTCAGGCTTCGGGGAAGGGTTAGGGTTAGGGTTCAGGCTAGGGTTAGGGTTAGGGGACGGGGAGGGATTAGGGTCCAGGTGAGGGTACGACAACGCTTTAGGGGGAGCGTACGTGTGAGGGCGCGGGTTAGTGTTAGCGTACGGGTTAGGATTAGGGGACGGGTGAGGGTCAGGCTTCGGGGAAGGGTTAGGGTTAGGGTTCGGGATAGGGTTAGTGTTAGGGGACGGGGAGGGTTTAGGGTCCAGGTGAGGGTACGACAACGCTTTAGGGGGAGTACCTGTGAGGGCGCGGGTTAGTGTTAGCGTACGGGTTAGGATTATGGGATGGGTGAGGGTCAGGCTTCAGGGAAGGCTTAGGGTTAGGGTTCGGGCTAGGGTTAGGGTTAGGCGACGGGGAGGGTTGAGGGTCCAGGTGAGGGTACGACAACGCTTTAGGGGGAGCGTACGTGTGAGGGCCCGGGTTTGTGTTAGCGTACGGGTTAGGATTAGGGGACGGGTGAGGGTCAGGCTTCGGGGAAGGGTTAGGGTTAGGGTTCGGGCTAGGGTTAGGGTTAGGGGACGGGGAGGGTTTAGGGTCCAGGTGAGGGTACGACAACGCTGTAGGGGGAGCGTACGTGTGAGGGCGTGGGTTAGTGTTAGCGTACGGGTTAGGATTTGGGGATGTGTGAGGGTCAGGCTTCGGGGAAGTGTTAGGGTTAGGTTTCAGGCTAGGGTTAGGGTTAGGGGACGGGGACGGTTTAGGGTCCAGGTGAGGGTACGACAACGCTTTAGGGGGAACGTACGTGTGAGGGCGTGGGTTAGTGTTAGCGTACGGGTTAGGATTAGGGGACGGGTGAGGGTCAGGCTTCGGGGAAGGTTTAGGGTTAGGGTTCGGGATAGGGTTAGGGTTAGGGGACGGGGAGGGTTTAGGGTCCAGGTGAGGGTACGACAACGCTTTAGGGGGAGCGAACGTGTGAGGGCGCGGGTTAGTGTTAGCGTACGGGTTAGGATTAGGGGACGGGTGAGGGTCAGGCTTCGGGGAAGGGTTAGGGTTCGGGCTAGGGTTAGGGTTAGGGGACGGGGAGGGTTTAGGGTCCAGGTGAGGGTACGACAACGCTTTAGGGGGAGAGTACGTGTGAGGACGCAGGTTAGTGTTAGCGTTCAGGTTAGGATTAGGGGACGGGTGAGGGTCAGGCTTCGGGGAAGGGTTAGGGTTAGGGTTCGGGCTAGGTTTAGGGTTAGGGGACGGGGACGGTTTAGGGACCAGGTGAGGGTACGACAACGCTTTGGGGGAGCGTACGTGTGAGGGCGCGGGTTAGTGTTAGCGTACGGGTTAGGATTAGGGGATGGGTGAGGGTCAGGCTTCGGGGAAGGGTTAGGGTTAGGGTTCGGGCTAGGGTTAGGGTTAGGGGATGTGGAGGGTTTAGGGTCCAGGTGAGGGTACGACAACGCTTTAGGGGGAGCGTACGTGTGAGGGCGCGGGTTAGTGTTAGCGTACGGGTTAGGATTAGGGGACGGGTGAAAGTCAGGCTTCGGGGAAGTGTTCGGGTTAGGGTTCGGGCTAGGGTTAGGGTTAGGGGATGGGGACGGTTTAGGGTCCAGGTGAGGGTTCGACAACGCTTTAGGGGGAGCGTACGTGTGAAGGCGCGGGTTAGTGTTAGCGTACGGGTTAGGATTAGGGGACGGGTGAGGGTCAGGCTTCGGGGAAGGGTTAGGGTTAGGGTTCGGGCTAGGGTTAGGTTTAGGGGATGGGGAGGGTTTAGGGTCCAGGTGAGGGTACGACAACGCTTTAGGGGGAGCGTACGTGTGAGGGCGTGGGTTAGTGTTAGCGTACGGGTTAGGATAAGGGGACTGGTTAGGGTCAGTCTTCGGGGAAGGGTTAGGGTTAGGGTTCGGGCTAGGGTTAGGGTTAGGGTTAGGGGATGGGGACGGTTTAGGGTCCAGGTGAGGGTACGACAATGCTGTAGGGGGAGCATACGTGTGAGGGCGCGGGTTAGTGTTAGCGTACGGGTTAGGATTAGGGGACGTGTAAGGGTCAGGCTTCGGGGAAGGGTTAGGGTTAGGTTTCGGGCTAGGGTTAGGGTTAGGGGACGGGGAGGATTTATGGTCCAGGTGAGGGTACGACAACGCTTTAGGGGGAGCACCTGTGAGGGCGCGGGTTAGTGTTAGCGTACGGGTTAGGATTATGGGATGGGTGAGGGTCAGGCTTCGGGGAAGGGTTAGGGTTAGGGTTCGGGCTAGGGTTAGGGTTAGGGGATGGGGACGGTTTAGGGTCCAGGTGAGGGTACGACAACGCTTTAGGGGGAGCGTACGTGTGAGTGCGCGGGTTAGTGTTAGCGTACGGGTTAGGATTACGGGACGGGTGAGGTTCAGGCTTCAGGGAAGGGTTAGGGTTAGGGTTCGGGCTAGGGTTAGGGTTAGGGGACAGGGACGGTTTAGGGTCCAGGTGAGGGTACGGCAACGCTGTAGGGGGAGCGTACGTGTGAGGGCGTGGGTTAGTGTTAGCGTACGGGTTAGGATTATGGGACGGGTGAGGGTCAGGCTTTAGGGAAAGGTTAGGGTTAGGGTTCGGGCTAGGGTTAGGGTTAGGGGACGGGGAGGGTTTAGGGTCCAGTTGAGGGTACGACAACGCTTTAGGGGGAGCGTACGTGTGAGGGCGCGGGTTAGTGTTAGCGTACGGGTTAGGATTAGGGGACGGGTGAGGGTCAGGCTTTAGGGAAAGGTTAGGGTTAGGGTTAGGGCTAGGGTTAGGGTTAGGGGACGGGGAGGGTTTAGGGTCCAGTTGAGGGTACGACAACGCTTTAGGGGGAGCGTACGTGTGAGGGCGCGGGTTAGTGTTAGCGTACGGGTTAGGATTAGGGGACGGGTGAGGGTCAGGCTTCGGGGAAGGGTTAGGGTTAGGGTTCGGGCTAGGGTTAGGGGACGGGGACGGTTTAGGGTTCAGGTGAGGGTACGACAACGCTTTAGGGGGAGAGTACGTGTGAGGACGCGGGTTAGTGTTAGCGTACAGGTTAGGATTAGGGGACGGGTGAGGGTCAGGTTTCGGGGAAGGGTTAGGGTTAGGGTTCGGGCTAGGGTTAGGGTTAGGGGACGGGGACGGTTTAGGGTCCAGGTGAGGGTACGACAACGCTTTAGGGGGAGCGTACGTGTGAGGGCTCAGTTTAGTGTTAGCGTACGGGATAGGATTAGGGGATGGGTGAGGGTCAAGCTTCGGGGAAGGGTTAGGGTTAGGGTTCGGGCTAGGGTTAGGGTTAGGGGACGGGGAGGCTTTAGGGTCCAGGTGAGGGTACGACAACGCTTTAGGTGGAGCGTACGTGTGAGGGCGCGGGTTAGTGTTAGCGTACGGGTTAGGATTAGGGGACGGGTGAAAGTCAGGCTTCGGGGAAGGGTTAGGATTAGGGTTCGGGCTAGGGTTAGGGTTAGGGGATGGGGACGGTTTAGGGTCCAGGTGAGGGTACGACAACGCTTTAGGGGGAGCGTACGTGTGAGGGCGTGGGTTAGTGTTAGCGTACGGGTTAGGATAAGGGGACGGGTTAGGGTCAGGCTTCGGGGAAGGGTTAGGGTTAGGGTTCGAGCTAGGGTTAGGGTTAGGGGACGGGGACGGTTTAGGGTCCAGGTGAGGGTACGACAACTCTTTAGGGGGAGCGTACGTGTGAGGGCGCGGGATAGTGTTAGCGTACGGGTTAGGATTAGGGGATGGGTGAGGGTCAGGCTTCGGGGAAGGGTTAGGGTTAGGGTTCGGGCTAGGGTTAGGGTTAGGGGATGGGGAGGGTTTAGGGTCCAGGTGAGGGTACGACAACGCTTTATGGGGAGCGTACGTGTGAGGGCGTGGGGTAGTGTTAGCGTACGGGTTAGGATAAGGGGACGGGTTAGGGTCAGGCTTCGGGGAAGTGTTAGGGTTAGGGTTCGGGCTAGGGTTAGGGTTAGGGGACGGGGACGGTTTAGGGTCTAGGTGAGGGTACGACAACGCTTTAGGGGGAGCGTACGTGTGAGGGCGTGGGTTAGTGTTAGCGTACGGGTTAGGATTAGGGTACGGGTGAGGGTCAGGCTTCGGGGAAGGGTTAGGGTTAGGGTTCGGGCTAGGGTTAGGGTTAGGGGACGGGGAGGGTTTAGGGTCCAGGTGACGGTATGACAACGTTTTAGGGGGAGTGTACGTGTGAGGGCACGGGTTAGTGTTAGCGTACGGGTTAGGATTAGGGGACGGGTGAGGGTCAGGCTTCAGGTTAGGGTTAGGGTTAGGTTTCGGGCTAGGGTTAGGGTTAGGGGACGGGGAGGGTTTAGGGTCCAGGTGAAGGTACGACAACGCTTTAGGGGTAGCGTACGTGTGAGGGCGCGGGTTAGTGTTAGCGTACGGGTTAGGATTAGGGGACGGGTGAGGGTCAGGCTTCGGGGAAGGGTTAGGGTTAGGGTTCGGGCTAGAGTTAGGGTTAGGGGATGGGGAGGGTTTAGTGTCCAGGTGAGGGTACGACAACGCTTTAGGGGGAGCGTACGTGTGAGGGCGCGGGTTTGTGTTAGCGTACGGGTTAGGATTTGGGGACGGGTGAGGGTCAGGCTTCGGGGAAGGGTTAGGGTTAGGGTTCGGGCTAGGGTTAGGGTTAGGGGACGGGGAGGGTTTAGCGTCCAGGTGAGGGTACGACAACGCTTTAGGGGGAGCGTACGTGTGAGGGCGCGGGTTAGTGTTAGCTTACGGGTTAGGATTAGGGGACGGGTGAGGGTCAGGCTTCGGGGAAGGGTTAGGGTTAGGGTTCGGGCTAGGGTTAGGGTTAGGGGACGGGGAGGGTTTAGGGTCCAGGTGAGGGTATGACAACGCTTTAGGGGGAGCGTACGTGTGAGGGCGCGGGTTAGTGTTAGCGTACGGGTTAGGATTAGGGGACGGGTGAGGGTCAGGCTTCGGGGAAGGGTTAGGGTTAGGGTTCGGGCTAGGGTTAGGGTTAGGGGACGGGGAGGGTTTAGGGTCCAGGTGAGGGTACGACAACGCTTTAGGGGGAGCGTACGTGTGAGGGTGTGGGTTAGTGTTAGTGTACGGGTTAGGATTAGGGGACGGGTGAGGGTCAGGCTTCGGGAAAGGGTTAGGGTTAGGGTTCGGGCTAGGGTTAGGGGACGGGGACGGTTTAGGGTCCAGGTAAGGGTACGACAACGCTTTAGGGGGAGAGTACATGTGAGGACGCGGGTTAGTGTTAGCGTTCGGGTTAGGATTAGGGGACGGGTGAGGGTCAGGCTTCGGGGAAGGGTTAGGGTTAGGGTTCGGGCTAGGGTTAGGGTTAGGGGATGGGGAGGATTTAGGGTCCAGGTGAGGGTACGACAACGCTTTAGGGGGAGCACCCGTGAGGGCGCGGGTTAGTGTTAGCGTACGGGTTAGGATTTGGGGACGGGTGAGGGTCAGGCTTCGGGGAAGGGTTAGGGTTAGGTTTCGGGCTAGGGTTAGGGTTAGGGGACGGGGAGGGTTTAGGGTCCAGGTGAGGGTACGACAACGCTTTAGGGGGAGCGTACGTGTGAGGGCGCGGGTTAGTGTTAGCGTACGGGTTAGGATTAGGGGACGGGTGAGGGTCAGGCTTCGGGGAAGGGTTAGGGTTAGGGTTCGGGCTAGGGTTAGGGTTAGGGGACAGGGAGGGTTTGGGGTCCAGGTGAGGGTACGACAACGCTTTAGGGGGAGAGTACGTGTGAGGACGCAGGTTAGTGTTAGCGTTCGGGTTAGGATTAGGGGACGGGTGAGGGTCAGGCTTCGGGGAAGGGTTAGGGTTAGGGTTCGGGCTAGGTTTAGGGTTAGGGGACGGGGACGGTTTAGGGTCCAGGTGAGGGTACGACAACGCTTTAGGGGGAGCGTACGTGTGAGGGCGCGGGTTAGTGTTAGCGTACGGGTTAGGATTAGGGGACGGGTGAAAGTCAGGCTTCGGGGAAGGGTTCGGGTTAGGGTTCGGGCTAGGGTTAGGGTTAGGGGATGTGGACGGTTTAGGGTCTAGGTGAGGGTTCGACAACGCTTTAGGGGGAGCGTACGAGTGAAGGCGCGGGTTAGTGTTAGCGTACGGGTTAGGATTAGGGGACGGGTGAGGGTCAGGCTTCGGGGAAGGGTTAGGGTTTGGGCTAGGGTTAGGGTTAGGGGATGGGGAGGTTTTAGGGTCCAGGTGAGGGTACGACAACGCTTTAGGGGGAGCGTACGTGTGAGGGCGCGGGTTCGTGTTAGCGTACGGGTTAGGATTAGGGGACGGGTGAGGGTCAGGTTTCGGGGAAGGGTTAGGGTTAGGGTTCGGGCTAGGGTTAGGGTTAGGGGACGGGGAGGATTTACGGTCCCGGTGAGGATACGACAACGCTTTAGGGGGAGCACCTGTGAGGGCGCGGGTTAGTGTTAGCGTACGGGTTAGGATTATGGGATGGGTGAGGGTTAGGCTTCGGGGAAGGGTTAGGGTTAGGTTTCGGGCTAGGGTTAGGGTTAGGGTTAGGGTTAGGGGATGGGGACGGTTTAGGGTCCAGGTGAGGGTACGATAACGCTTTAGGGGGAGCGTACGTGTGAGGGCGCGGGTTAGTGTTAGCGTACGGGTTAGGATTACGGGACGGGTGAGGGTCAGGCTTCAGGGAAGGGTTAGGGTTAGGGTTCGGGCTAGGGTTAGGGTTAGGGGACGGGGACGGTTTAGGGTCCAGGTGAGGGTACGACAACGCTGTAGGGGGAGCGTACGTGTGAGGGCGCGGGTTAGTGTTAGCATACGGTTAGGATTAGGGGACGGGTGAGGGTCAGGCTTCGGGGAAGGGTTAGGGTTAGGGTTCGGGCTAGGGTTAGGGTTAGGGGACGGGGAGGGTTTAGGGTCCAGGTGAGGGTACGACAACGCTTTAGGGGGAGTGTACGTGTGAGGGCGCGGGTTAGTGTTAGCGTACGGGTTAGGATTAGGGGACGGGTGAGGGTCAGGCTTTGGGGAAGGGTTAGGGTTAGGGTTCGGGCTAGGTTTAGGGTTAGGGGACGGGGAGGATTTAGGGTCCAGGTGAGGGTACGACAACGCTTTAGGGGGAGCACCTGTGAGGGCGCGGGTTAGTGTTAGTGTACGGGTTAGGATTATGGGATGGGTGAGGGTCAGGCTTCGGGGAAGGGTTAGGGTTAGGGTTCGGGCTAGGGTTAGGGTTAGGGGATGGGGACGGTTTAGGGTCCAGGTGGGTACGACAACGCTTTAGGGGGAGCGTACGTGTTAGGGCGCGGGTTAGTGTTAGCGTACGGGTTAGGATTAGGGGACGTGTAAGGGTCAGGCTTCGGGGAAGGGTTAGGGTTAGGGTTCGGGCTAGGGTTAGGGTTGAGGGATGGGGACGGTTTAGGGTCCAGTTGAGGGTACGACAACGCTTTAGGGGGAGCGTACGTGTGAGGGCGCGGGTTCGTGTTAGCGTACGGGTTAGGATTAGGGGACGGGTGAGGGTCAGGCTTCGGGGAAGGGTTAGGGTTAGGGTTCGGGCTAGGGTTAGGGTTAGGGGACGGGGAGGATTTACGGTGCCGGTGAGGGTACGACAACGCTTTAGGGGGAGCACCTGTGAGGGCGCGGGTTAGTGTTAGCGTACGGGTTAGGATTATGGGATGGGTGAGGGTCAGGCTTCGGGGAAGGGTTAGGGTTAGGTTTCGGGCTAGGGTTAGGGGTAGGGTTAGGGGATGGGGACGGTTTAGGGTCCAGGTGAGGGTACGATAACGCTTTAGGGGGAGCGTACGTGTGAGGGCGCGGTTTAGTGTTAGCGTACGGGTTAGGATTACGGGACGGGTGAGGGTCAGGCTTCAGGGAAGGGTTAGGGTTAGGGTTCGGGCTAGGGTTAGGGTTAGGGGACGGGGAGGATTTAGGGTCCAGGTGAGGGTACGACAACGCTTTAGGGGGAGTACCTGTGAGGGCGCGGGTTAGTGTTAGCGTACGGGTTAGGATTAGGGGACGTGTAAGGGTCAGGCTTCGGGGAAGGGTTAGGGTTAGGGTTCGGGCTAGGGTTAGGGTTAGGGGATGGGGACGGTTTAGGGTCCAGTTGAGGGTACGACAATGCTTTAGGTGGAGCGTACGTGTGAGGGCGTGGGTTAGTGTTAGCATACGGGTTAGGATTAGGGGACGGCTGAGGGTCAGGCTTCGGGGAAGGGTTAGGGTTAGGGTTCGGGCTAGGGTTGGGCTTAGGGGACGGGGAGGGTTTAGGGTCCAGGTGAGGGTACGACAAACCTTTACGGGGAGCGTACGTGTGAGGGCGCGGGTTAGTGTTAGTGTACGGGTTAGGATTAGGGGACGGGTGAGGGTCAGGCTTGGGGGAAGGGTTAGGGCTTGTGTTCGGGCTAGGATTAGGGTTAGGGGACGGGGATGGTATAGGGTCCAGGTGAGGGTACGACAACGCTTTAGGGGGAGCGTTCGTGTGAGGGCGTGGGTTAGTGTTAGCGTACGGGTTAGGATTAGGGGACGTGTGAGGGTCAGGCTCGGGGAAGGGTTAGGGTTAGGGTTCGGGCTAGGGTTAGGGTTAGACGACAGGGAGGGTTGAGGGTCCAGGTGAGGGTACGACAACGCTTTAGGGGGAGCGTACGTGTGAGGGGCCGGGTTTGTGTTAGCGTACGGGTTAGGATTAGGGGACGGGTGAGGGTCAGGCTTCGGGGAAGGGTTAGGGTTAGGGTTCGGGCTAGGGTTAGGGTTAGGGGACGGGGAGGGTTTAGGGTCCAGGTGAGGGTACGACAACGCTTTAGGGGCAGCGTACGTGTGAGGGCGCGTGTTAGTGTTAGCGTACGGGTTAGGATTACGGGACGGGTGAGGGTCAGGCTTCGGGGAAGGGTTAGGGTTAGGGTTCGGGCTCGGGTTAGGGTTAAGGGACGGGGACGGTTTAGGGTCCAGGTGAGGGTACGACAACGCTTCAGGGGGAGCGTACATGTGAGGGCGCGGGTTAGTGTTAGCGTACGGGATAGGATTAGGGGACGGGTGAGGGTCAGGCTTCGGGGAAGGGTTAGGGTTAGGGTTCGGGCTAGGGTTAGGGTTAGGGGACGGGGACGGTTTAGGGTCCAGGTGAGGGTACGACAACGCTGTAGGGGGAGCGTACGTGTGAGGGCGTGGGTTAGTTTTAGCATACGGGTTAGGATTTGGGGACGTGTGAGGGTCAGGCTTCGGGGAAGGGTTAGGGTTAGGGTTCGGGCTAGGGTTAGGGTTAGGGTTAGGGGACGGTTTAGGGTCCAGGTGAGGGTACGACAACGCTTTAGGGGGAGCGTACGTGTGAGGGCGCGGGTTAGTGTTAGCGTACGGTTTAGGATTAGGGGACGGGTGAGGGTCAGGCTTCGGGGAAGGGTTAGGGTTATGGTTCGGGCTAGGGTTAGGGTTAGGGGACGGGGACGGTTTAGGGTCCAGGTGAGGGTACGACAACGCTTTAGGGGGAGCGTACGTGTGAGGGCGCGGGTTAGTGTTAGCGTACGGGTTAGGATTAGGGGACGGGTGAGGGTCAGGCTTCGGGGAAGGGTTAGGGTTAGGGTTCGGGATAGGGTTAGTGTTAGGGGACGGGGAGGGTTTAGGGTCCAGGTGAGGGTACGACAACGCTTTAGGGGGAGCGTTCGTGTGAGGGCGCAGGTTAGTGTTAGCGTACGGGTTAGGATTACGGGACGGGTGAGGGTCAGGCTTCGGGGAAGGGTTAGGGTTAGGGTTCGGGCTAGGGTTAGGGTTAGGGGACGGGGAGGATTTAGGGTCCAGGTGAGGGTACGACAACGCTTTAGGGGGAGTACTTGTGAGGGCGCGGGTTAGTGTTAGCGTACGGGTTAGGATTATGGGATGGGTGAGGGTCAGGCTTCAGGGAAGGGTTAGGGTTAGGGTTCGGGCTAGGGTCAGGGTTAGGGGACGGGGAGGGTTGAGGGTCCAGGTGAGGGTACGACAACGCTTTAGGGGGAGCGTACGTGTGAGGGCCCGGGTTTGTGTTAGCGTACGGGTTAGGATTAGGGGACGGGTGAGGGTCAGGCTTCGGGGAAGGGTTAGGGTTAGGGTTCGGGCTAGGGTTAGGGTTAGGGGACGGGGAGGGTTTAGGGTCCAGGTGAGGGTACGACAACGCTGTAGGGGGAGCGTACGTGTGAGAGCGTGGGTAGTGTTAGCGTAGGGGTTAGGATTTGGGGACGTGTGAGGGTCAGGCTTCGGGGAAGGGTTAGGGTTAGGGTTCGGGCTAGGGTTAGGGTTAGGGGACGGGGACGGTTTAGGGTCCAGGTGAGGGTACGACAACGCTTTAGGGGGAGCGTACGTGTGAGGGCGCGGGTTAGTGTTAGCGTACGGGTTAGGATTAGGGGACGGGTGAGGGTCAGGCTTCGGGGAAGTGTTAGGTTAGGTTTCGGGCTAGGGTTAGGGTTAGGGGACGGGGCGGGTTTAGGGTCCAGGTGAGGGTACGACAACGCTTTAGTGGGAGCGTACGTGTGAGGGCGCGGGTTAGTGTTAGCATACGGGTTAGGATTAGGGGACGGGTGAGGGTAAGGCTTCGGGGAAGGGTTAGGGTTAGGGTTCGGGCTAGGGTTAGGGTTAGGGGACGGGGAGGGTTTAGGGTCCAGGTGAGGGTACGACAACGTTTTAGGGGCAGCGTACGTGTGAGGGCGCGTGTTAGTGTTAGCGTACGGGTTAGGATTAGGGGACGGGTGAGGGTCAGGCTTCGGGGAAGGGTTAGGGTTAGGGTTCGGGCTAGGGTTAGGGTTAGGGGACGGAGAGGGTTGAGGGTCCAGGTGAGGGTACGACAACGGTTTAGGGGGAGCGTACGTGTGAGGGCGTGGGTTAGTGTTAGCGTACGGGTTAGGATTATGGGATGGGTGAGGGTCAGGCTTCGGGGAAGGGTTAGGGTTAGGGTTCGGGCTAGGGTTAGGGTTAGGGGATGGGGACGGTTTAGGGTCCAGGTGAGTGTACGACAACGCTTTAGGGGGAGCGTACGTGTGAGGGCGCGGGTTAGTGTTAGCGTACGGGTTAGGATTACGGGACGGGTGAGGGTCAGGCTTCAGGGATGGGTTAGGGTTAGGGTTCGGGCTAGGCTTAGGTTTAGGGGACGGGGACGGTTTAGGGTCCAGGTGAGGGTACGACAACGCTTTAGGGGGAGCGTACGTGTGAGGGCGCGGGTTAGTGTTAGCGTACGGGTTAGGATTACGGGACTGGTGAGGGTCACGCTTCAGGGAAGGGTTAGGGTTAGGTTTCGGGCTAGGGTTAGGGTTAGGGGACGGGGACGGTTTAGGGTCCGGGTGAGGGTACGACAACGCTGTAGGGGGAGCGTACATGTGAGGGCGCGGGTTAGTGTTAGGGTACGCGTTAGGATTAGGTGACGTGTAAGGGTCAGGCTTCGGGGAAGGGTTAGGGTTAGGGTTCGGGCTAGGGTTAGGGTTAGGGGATGGGGACGGTTTAGGGTCTAGTTGAGGGTATGACAACGCTTTAGGGGGAGCGTACGTGTGAGGGCGCGGGTTAGTGTTAGCGTACGGGTTAGGATTAGGGGACGGGTGAGGGTCAGGCTTCGGGGAAGGGTTAGGGTTAGGGTTCGGGATAGGGTTAGTGTTAGGGGACGGGGAGGGTTTAGGGTCAAGGTGAGGGTACGACAACGCTTTAGGGGGAGCGTACGTTTGAGGGCGCGGGTTATTGTTAGCGTACGGGTTAGGATTAGGGGACGGGTGAGGGTCAGGCTTCGGGGAATGTTAGGGTTAGGGTTCGGGCTAGGGTTAGGTTTAGGGGACGGGGAGGATTTAGGGTCCAGGTGAGGGTACGACAACGCTTTAGGGGGAGCACCTGTGAGGGCGTGGGTTAGTGTTAGCGTACGGGTTAGGATTATGTGATGGGTGAGGGTCAGGCTTCAGGGAAGGGTTAGGGTTAGGGTTCGGGCTAGGGTTAGGGTTAGGGGATGGGGACGGTTTAGGGTCCAGATGAGGGTACGACAACGCTTTAGGGGGAGCGTACGTGTGAGGGCGCGGGTTAGTGTTAGCGTACGGGTTAGGATTACGGGACGGGTGAGGGTCAGGCTTCGGGGAAATGTTAGGTTTAGGGTTCGGGCTAGGGTTAGGGTTAAGGGACGGGGACGGTTTAGGGTCCAGGTGAAGGTACGACAACGCTGTAGGGGGAGCGTACGTGTGAGGGCGCGGGTTAGTGTTAGCGTACGGGTTAGGATTAGGGGACGTGTAAGGGTCAGGCTTCGGGGAAGGGTTAGGGTTAGGGTTCGGGCTAGGGTTAGGGTTTGGGGATGGGGACGGTTTAGGGTCCAGTTGAGGGTACGACAACGCTTTAGGGGGAGCGTACGTGTGAGGGCGCGGGTTAGTGTTAGCGTACGGGTTAGGATTAGGGGACGGGTGAGGGTCAGGCTTCGGGGAAGGGTTAGGGTTAGGGTTCGGGCTAGGGTTAGGGTTAGGGGACGGGGAGGATTTAGGGTCCAGGTGAGGGTACGACAACGCTTTAGGGGGAGCACCTGTGAGGGCGCGGGTTAGTGTTAGCGTACGGGTTAGGATTATGGGATGGGTGAGGGTCAGGCTTCGGGGAAGGGTTAGGGTTAGGGTTCGGGCTAGGGTTAGGCTTAGGGGACGGGGAGGGTTTAGGGTCCAGGTGAGGGTACGACAAAGCTTTACGGGGAGCTTACGTGTGAGGGCGCGGATTAGTGTTAGCGTACGGGTTAGGATTAGGGGACGGGTGAGGGTCAGGCTTCGGGGAAGGGTTAGGGCTTGTGTTCGGGCTAGGATTAGGGTTAGGGGACGGGGATGGTTTAGGGTCCAGGTGAGGGTACGACAATGCTTTAGGGGGAGCGTACGTGTGAGGGCGTGGGTTAGTGTTAGCGTACGGGTTAGGATTAGGGGACGTGTGAGGGTCAGGCTTCGGGGAAGGGTTAGGGTTAGGGTTCGGGCTAGGGTTAGGGTTAGACGACGGGGAGGGTTGAGGGTCCAGGTGAGGGTACGACAATGCTTTAGGGGGAGCGTACGTGTGAGGGCCCGGGTTTGTGTTAGCGTACGGGTTAGGATTAGGGGACGGGTGAGGGTCAGGCTTCGGGGAAGGGTTAGGGTTAGGGTTCGGGATAGGGTTAGTGTTAGGGGACGGGGAGGGTTTAGGGTCCAGGTAGGGTACGACAACGCTTTAGGGGGAGCGTACGTGTGAGAGCGCGGGTTAGTGTTAGCGTACGGGTTAGGATTAGGGGACGGGTGAGGGTCAGGCTTCGGGGAAGGGTTAGGGTTAGGGTTCGGGCTAGGGTTAGGGTTAGGGGACGGGGAGGATTTAGGGTCCAGGTGAGGGTACGACAACGCTTTAGGGGGAGTACCTGTGAGGGCGCGGGTTAGTGTTAGCGTACGGGTTAGGATTATTTGATGGGTGATTGTCAGGCTTCAGGGAAGGGTTAGGGTTAGGGTTCGGGCTAGGGTTAGGGTTAGGGGATGGGGACGGTTTAGGGTCCAGATGAGGGTACGACAACGGTTTAGGGGGAGCGTACGTGTGAGTGCGCGGGTTAGTGTTAGCGTACGGGTTAGGATTACGGGACGGGTGAGGGTCAGGCTTCAGGGAAGGGTTAGGGTTAGGGTTCGGGCTAGGGTTAGGGTTAGGGGACGGGGACGGTTTAGGGTCCAGGTGAGGGTACGACAACGCTGTAGGGGGAGCGTACGTGTGAGGGCGCGGGTTAGTGTTAGCGTACGGGTTAGGATTAGGGGACGTGTAAGGTTCAGGCTTCGGGGAAGGGATAGGGTTAGGGTTCGAGCTAGGGTTAGGGTTAGGGGATGGGGACGGTTTAGGGTCCAGTTGAGGGTACGACAACACTTTAGGGGGAGCGTAAGTGTGAGGGCGCGGGTTAGTGTTAGCGTACGGGTTAGGATTAGGGGACGGGTGAGGGTCAGGCTTCGGGGAAGGGTTAGGGTTATGGTTCGGGCTAGGGTTAGGGTTAGGGGACGGGGAGGGTTTAGGGTCCAGGTGAGGGTACGACAACGCTTTATGGGGAGCATACGTGTGAGGGCGCGGGTTAGTGTTAGCGTACGGTTTAGGATTAGGGGACGGGTGAGGGTCAGGCTTCGGGGAAGGGTTAGGGTTAGGGTTCGGGCTAGGATTAGGCTTAGGGGACGGGGAGGGTTTAGGGTCCAGGTGAGGGTACGACAACGCTTTAGGGGGAGCATACGTGTGAGGGCGCGGGTTAGTGTTAGCGTACGGTTTAGGATTAGGGGACGGGTGAGGGTCAGGCTTCGGGGAAGGGTTAGGGTTAGGGTTCGGGCTAGGATTAGGCTTAGGGGACGGGGAGGGTTTAGGGTCCAGGTGAGGGTACGACAACGCTTTAGGGGGAGCGTACGTGTGAGGGCGTGGGTTAGTGTTAGCGTACGGGTTAGGATTAGGGGACGTGTGAGGGTCAGGTTTCGGGGAAGGGTTAGGCTTAGGGTTCGGGCTAGGGTTAGGGTTAGGCGACGGGGAGGGTTGAGGGTCCAGGTGAGGGTACGACAACGCTTTAGGGGGAGCGTACGTGTGAGGGCCCGGGTTTGTGTTAGCGTACGGGTTAGGATTAGGGGACGGGTGAGGGTCAGGCTTCGGGGAAGGGTTAGGGTTAGGGTTCGGGCTAGGGTTAGGGTTAGGGGACGGGGAGGGTTTAGGGTCCAGGTGAGGGTACGACAACGCTGTAGGGGGAGCGTACGTGTGAGGGCGTGGGTTAGTGTTAGCGTACGGGTTAGGATTTGGGGACGTGTGAGGGACAGGCTTCGGGGAAGGGTTAGGGTTAGGGTTCGGGCTAGGGTTAGGGTTAGGGGACGGGGACGGTTTAGGGTCCAGGTGAGGGTACGACAACGCTTTAGGGGGAGCGTACGTGTGAGGGCGCGGGTTAGTGTTAGCGTACGGGTTAGGATTAGGGGACGGGTGAGGGTCAGGCTTCGGGGAAGGGTTAGGGTTAGGGTTCGGGATAGGGTTAGGGTTAGGGGACGGGGAGGGTTTAGGGTCCAGGTGAGGGTACGACAACGCTTTAGGGGGAGCGTACGTGTGAGGGCGCGGGTTAGTGTTAGCGTACGGGTTAGGATTAGGGGACGGGTGAGGGTCAGGCTTCGGGGAAGGGTTAGGGTTAGGGTTTGGGCTAGGGTTAGGGGACAGGGACGGTTTAGGGTCCAGGTGAGGGTACGACAACGCTTTAGGGGGAGAGTACGTGTGAGGACGCAGGTTAGTGTTAGCGTTCAGGTGAGGATTAGGGGACGGGTGAGGGTCAGGCTTCGGGGAAGGGTTAGGGTTAGGGTTCGGGCTAGGTTTAGGGTTAGGGGACGGGGACGGTTTAGGGTCCAGGTGAGGGTACGACAACGCTTTAGGGTGAGGGTACGTGTGAGGGCGTGTGTTAGTGTTAGCGTACGGGTTAGGATTAGGGGATGGGTGAGGGTCAGGCTTCGGGGAAGTGTTAGGGTTAGGGTTCGGGCTAGGGTTAGGGTTAGGGGATGTGTAGGGTTTAGGGTCCAGGTGAGGGTACGACAACGCTTTAGGGGGAGCGTACGTGTGAAGGCGCGGGTTAGTGTTAGCGTACGGGTTAGGATTAGGGGACGGGTGAAAGTCAGGCATCGGGGAAGGGTTCGGGTTAGGTTTCGGGCTAGGGTTAGGGTTAGGGGACGGGGACGGTTGAGGGTCCAGGTGAGGGTTCGACAACGCTTTAGGTGGAGCGTACGTGTGAAGGCGCGGGTTAGTGTTAGCGTACGGGTTAGGATTAGGGGACGGGTGAGGGTCAGGCTTCGGGGAAGGGTTAGGGTTAGGGTTCGGGCTAGGGTTAGGTTTAGGGGATGGGGAGGGTTTAGGGTCCAGGTGAGGGTACGATAACGCTTTAGGGGGAGCGTACGTGTGAGGGCGCCGGGTTAGTGTTAGCGTACGGGTTAGGATTACGGGACGGGTGAGGGTCAGGCTTCAGGGAAGGGTTAGGGTTAGGTTTCAGGCTAGGGTTAGGGTTAGGGGACGGGGACGGTTTAGGGTCCAGGTGAGGGTACGACAACGCTGTAGGGGGAGTGTACGTGTGAGGGCGCGGGTTAGTGTTAGGGTACGCGTTAGGATTAGGGGACGTGTAAGGGTCAGGCTTCGGGGAAGGGCTAGGGTTTGAGTTCGGGCTAGGGTTAGGGTTAGGGGATGGGGACGGTTTAGGGTCCACTTGAGGGTACGACAACGCTTTAGGGGGAGCGTACGTGTGAGGGCGCGGGTTAGTGTTAGCGTACGGGTTAGGATTACGGGACGGGTGAGGGTCAGGCTTCGGGGAAGTGTTAGGTTTAGGGTTCGGGCTAGGGTTAGGGTTAAGGGACGGGGACGGTTTAGGGTCCAGGTGAGGGTACGACAACGCTGTAGGGGGAGCGTACGTGTGAGGGCGCGGGTTAGTGTTAGCGTACGGGTTAGGATTAGGGGACGTGTAAGGGTCAGGCTTCGGGGAAGGTTTAGGGTTAGGGTTCGGGCTAGGGTTAGGGTTAGGGGATGGGGACGGTTTAGGGTCCAGTTGAGGGTACGACAACGCTTTAGGGGGAGCGTACGTGTGAGGGCGCGGGTTAGTGTTAGCGTACGGTTTAGGATTAGGGGACGGGTGAGGGTCAGGCTTCGGGGAAGGGTTAGGGTTAGGGTTCGGGCTAGGGTTAGGGTTAGGGGACGGGGAGGATTTAGGGTCCAGGTGAGGGTACGACAACGCTTTAGGGGGAGCACCTGTGAGGGCGCGGGTTAGTGTTAGCGTACGGGTTAGGATTATGGGATGGGTGAGGGTCAGGCTTCGGGGAAGGGTTAGGGTTAGGGTTCGGGCTAGGGTTAGGGTTAGGGGATGGGGACGGTTTAGGGTCCAGGTGAGGGTACGACAACGTTTTAGGGGGAGCGTATGTGTGAGTGCGCGGGTAGTGTTAGCGTACGGGTTAGGATTACGGGACGGGTGAGGGTCAGGCTTCAGGGAAGGGTTATGGTTAGGGTTCGGGCTAGGGTTAGGGTTAGGGGACGGGGACGGTTTAGGGTCCAGGTGAGGGTACGACAACGCTGTAGGGGGAGCGTACGTGTGAGGGCGCGGGTTAGTGTTAGCGTACGGGTTAGGATTAGGGGACGGGTAAGCGTCAGGCTTCGGGGAAGGGTTAGGGTTAGGGTTCGGGCTAGGGTTAGAGTTAGGGGATGGGGACGGTTTAGGGTCCAGTTGAGGGTACGACAATGCTTTAGGTGGAGCGTACGTGTGAGGGCGCGGGTTAGTGTTAGCGTACGGGTTAGGATTAGGGGACGGGTTAGGGTCAGGCTTCGGGGAAGGGTTAGGGTTATGGTTCGGGCTAGGATTAGGGTTAGAGGACGGGGAGGGTTTAGGGTCCAGGTGAGGGTACCACAACGCTTTAGGGGGAGCATACGTGTGAGGGCGTGGGTTAGTGTTAGCGTACGGGTTAGGATTAGGGGACGGGTGAGGGTCAGGCTTCGGGGAAGGGTTAGGGTTAGGGTTCGGGCTAGGGTTAGGCTTAGGGGACGGGGAGGGTTTGGGGTCCAGGTGAGGGTACGACAAAGCTTTACGGGGAGCGTACGTGTGAGCGCGCGGGTTAGTGTTAGCGTACGGGTTAGGATTAGGGTACGGGTGAGGGTCAGGCTTCGGGGAAGGGTTAGGGCTTGTGTTCGGGCTAGGGTTAGGGTTAGGGGACGGGGATGGTTTAGGGTCCAGGTGAGGGTACGACAACGCTTTAGGGGGAGCGTACGTGTGAGGGCGTGGGTTAGTGTTAGCGTACGGGTTAGGATTAGGGGACGTGTGAGGGTCAGGCTTCGGGGAAGGGTTAGGGTTAGGGTTCGGGCTAGGGTTAGGGTTAGGCGACGGGGAGGGTTGAGGGTCCAGGTGAGGGTACGACAACGCTTTAGGGGGAGCGTACGTGTGAGGGCGCGGGTTAGTGTTAGCATACGGGTTAGGATTAGGGGACGGGTGAGGGTCAGGCTTCGGGGAAGGTTTAGGGTTAGGGTTCGTGCTAGGGTTAGGGTTAGGGGCCGGGGAGGGTTTAGGGTCCAGGTGAGGGTACGACAACGCTTTAGGGGCAGCGTACGTGTGAGGGCGCGGGTTAGTGTTAGCGTACGGGTTAGGATTAGGGGACGGTTGAGGGTCAGGCTTCGGGGAAGGTGTAGGGTTAGGGTTCGGGCTAGGGTTAGGGTTAGGGGATGGAGAGGGTTGAGGGTCCAGGTGAGGGTACGACAACGCTTTAGGGGGAGCGTACGTGTGAGGGCGCGGGTTAGTGTTAGAGTACGGGTTAGGATTAGGGGACGGGTGAGGGTCAGGCTTCGGGGAAGTGTTAGGGTTAGGGTTCGGGCTAGGGTTAGGGTTAGGCGACGGGGAGGGTTGAGGGTCCAGGTGAGGGTACGACAACGCTTTAGGGGGAGCGTACGTGTGAGGGCGCGGGTTAGTGTTAGCGTACGGGTTAGGATTAGGGGACGGGTGAGGGTCAGGCTTCGGGGAAGGGTTAGGGTTACGGTTCGGGCTAGGGTTAGGGTTAGGGGACGGGGAGGGTTTAGGGTCCAGGTGAGGGTACGACAACGCTTTAGGGGGAGCGTACGTGTGAGGGCGCGTGTTAGTGTTAGCGTACGGGTTAGGATTAGGGGACGTGTGAGGGTCAGGCTTCGGGGAAGTGTTAGGGTTAGGGTTCGGGCTAGGGTTAGTGTTAGGGGACGGGGACAGTTTAGGGTCCAGGTGAGGGTACGACAACGCTTTAGGGGGAGCGTACGTGTGAGGGCGCGGGTTAGTGTTAGCGTACGGGTTAGGATTAGGGGACGGGTGAGGGTCAGGCTTCGGGGAAGGGTTAGGGTTAGGGTTCGGGCTAGGGTTAGGGTTAGGGGATGGGGAGCGTTTAGTGTCCAGGTGAGGGTACGACAACGCTTTAGGGGGAGCGTACGTGTGAGGGCGCGGGTTTGTGTTTGCGTACGGGTTAGGATTTGGGGACGGGTGAGGGTCAGGCTTCGGGGAAGTGTTAGGGTTAGGGTTCGTTCTAGGGTTAGGGTTAGGGGATGGGGAGGGTTTAGGGTCCAGGTGAGGGTACGACAACGCTTTAGGGGGAGCGTACGTGTGAGGGCGCGGGTTAGTGTTAGCTTACGGGTTAGGATTAGGGGACGGGTGAGGGTCAGGCTTCGGGGAAGGGTTAGGGTTAGGGTTCGGGCTAGGGTTAGGGTTAGGGGAAGGGGAGGGTTTAGGGTCCAGGTGAGGGTACGACAACGGTTTAGGGGGAGCGTTCGTGTGAGCGCGCGGGTTAGTGTTAGCGTACGGGTTAGGATTAGGGGACGTGTAAGGGTCAGGCTTCGGGGAAGGGTTAGGGTTAGGGTTCGGGCTAGGGTTAGGGTTAGGGGATGGGGACGGTTTAGGGTCCAGTTGAGGGTACGACAACGCTTTAGTGGGAGCGTACGTGTGAGGGCGCGCGTTAGTGTTAGCGTACGGGTTAGGATTAGGGGACGGGTGAGGGTCAGGCTTCGGGGAAGGGTTAGGGTTAGTGTTCCGGCTAGGGTTAGGGTTAGGGGATGGGGAGGGTTTAGTGTCCAGGTGAGGGTACGACAACGCTTTAGGGGGAGCGTACGTGTGAGGGCGCGGGTTTGTGTTAGCGTACGGGTTAGAATTTGGGGACGGGTGAGGGTCATGCTTCGGGGAAGGGTTAGGGTTAGGGTTCGGGCTAGGGTTAGGGTTAGGGGACGGGGAGGGTTTAGGGTCCAGGTGAGGGTACGACAACGCTTTAGGGGGAGCGTACGTGTGAGGGCGCGGGTTAGTGTTAGCGTACGGGTTAGGATTAGAGGAAGGGTGAGGGTCAGGCTTCGGGGAAGTGTTAGGGTTAGGGTTCGGTCTAGGGTTAGGGTTAGGGGACGGGGAGGGTTTAGGGTCTAGGTGAGGGTATGACAACGCTTCAGGGGGAGCGTACGTGTGAGGGCGGGGGTTAGAGTTAGCGTACGGGTTAGGATTAGGGGACGGGTGAGGGTCAGGCTTCGGGGAAGGGTTAGGGTTAGGGTTCGGGCTAGGATTAGGGTTAGGGGACGGGGAGGGTTTCGGGTTCAGGTGAGGGTACGACAACGCTTTAGGGGGAGCGTACGTGTGAGGGCATGGGTTAGTGTTAGCGTACGGGTTAGGATTAGGGGACGGGTGAGGGTCAGGCTTCGGGAAAGGGTTAGGGTTAGGGTTCGGGCTAGGGTTAGGGTTAGGTGACGGGGAGGGTTGAGGGTCCAAGTGAGGGTACGACAATGCTGTAGGGGGAGCGTATGTGTGAGGGCGCGGGTTAGTGTTAGGGTACGCGTTAGGATTAGGGGACGTGTAAGGGTCAGGCTTCGGGGAAGGTTTAGGGCTTGGGTTCGGGCTAGGGTTAGGGTTAGGGGATGGGGACGGTTTAGGGTCCACTTGAGGGTACGACAACGCTTTAGGGGGAGCGTACGTGTGAGGGCGCGGGTTAGTGTTAGCGTACGGGTTAGGATTACGGGACGGGTGAGGGTCAGGCTTCGGGGAAGTGTTAGGTTTAGGGTTCGGGCTAGGGTTAGGATTAAGGGACGGGGACGGTTTAGGGTCCAGGTGAGGGTACGACAACGCTGTAGGGGGAGCGTACGTGTGAGGGCGCGGGTTAGTGTTAGCGTACGGTTTAGGATTAGGGGACGGGTGAGGGTCAGGCTTCGGGGAAGGGTTAGGGTTAGGGTTCGGGCTAGGGTTAGGGTTAGGGGACGGGGAGGATTTAGGGTCCAGGTGAGGGTACGACAACGCTTTAGGGGGAGCACCTGTGAGGGCGCGGGTTAGTGTTAGCGTACGGGTTAGGATTATGGGATGGGTGAGGGTCAGGCTTCGGGGAAGGGTTAGGGTTAGGGTTCGGGCTAGGGTTAGGGTTAGGGGATGGGGACGGTTTAGGGTCCAGGTGAGGGTACGACAACGCTGTAGGGGGAGCGTACGTGTGAGGGCGCGGGTTAGTGTTAGCGTATGGGTTAGGATTAGGGGACGGGTGAGGGTCAGGCTTCGGGGAAGGGTTAGGGTTAGGGTTCGGGCTAGGGTTAGGGTTAGGGGACGGGGACGGTTTAGGGTCCAGGTGAGGGTACGACAACGCTGTAGGGGGAGCGTACGTGTGAGGGCGTGGGTTAGTGTTAGCGTACGGGTTAGGATTTGGGGACGTGTAAGGGTCAGGCTTCGGGGAAGGGTTAGGGTTAGGGTTTGGGCTAGGCTTAGGGTTAGGGGACGGGGACGGTTTAGGGTCCAGGTGAGGGTACGAAAAGGCTTTAGGGGGAGCGTACGTGTGAGGGCGCGGGTTAGTGTTAGCGTACGGGTTAGGATTAGGGGACGGGTGAGGGTCAGGCTTCGGGGAAGGGTTAGGGTTAGGGTTCGGGCTAGGGTTAGGGTTAGGGGATGGGGAGGGTTTAGTGTCCAGGTGAGGGTACGACAACGCTTTAGGGGGAGCGTACGTGTGAGGGCGCGGGTTTGTGTTAGCGTACGGGTTAGAATTTGGGGACGGGTGAGGGTCATGCTTCGGGGAAGGGTTAGGGTTAGGGTTCGGGCTAGGGTTAGGGTTAGGGGACGGGGAGGGTTTAGGGTCCAGGTGAGGGTACGACAACGCTTTAGGGGGAGCGTACGTGTGAGGGCGCGGGTTAGTGTTAGCGTACGGGTTAGGATTAGAGGACGGGTGAGGGTCAGGCTTCGGGGAAGTGTTAGGGTTAGGGTTCGGTCTAGGGTTAGGGTTAGGGGACGGGGAGGGTTTAGGGTCTAGGTGAGGGTATGACAACGCTTCAGGGGGAGCGTACGTGTGAGGGCGGGGGTTAGAGTTAGCGTACGGGTTAGGATTAGGGGACGGGTGAGGGTCAGGCTTCGGGGAAGGGTTAGGGTTAGGGTTCGGGCTAGGATTAGGGTTAGGGGACGGGGAGGGTTTCGGGTTCAGGTGAGGGTACGACAACGCTTTAGGGGGAGCGTACGTGTGAGGGCATGGGTTAGTGTTAGCGTACGGGTTAGGATTAGGGGACGGGTGAGGGTCAGGCTTCGGGAAAGGGTTAGGGTTAGGGTTCGGGCTAGGGTTAGGGTTAGGTGACGGGGAGGGTTGAGGGTCCAAGTGAGGGTACGACAATGCTGTAGGGGGAGCGTACGTGTGAGGGCGCGGGTTAGTGTTAGGGTACGCGTTAGGATTAGGGGACGTGTAAGGGTCAGGCTTCGGGGAAGGTTTAGGGTTTGGGTTCGGGCTAGGGTTAGGGTTAGGGGATGGGGACGGTTTAGGGTCCACTTGAGGGTACGACAACGCTTTAGGGGGAGCGTACGTGTGAGGGCGCGGGTTAGTGTTAGCGTACGGGTTAGGATTACGGGACGGGTGAGGGTCAGGCTTCGGGGAAGTGTTAGGTTTAGGGTTCGGGCTAGGGTTAGGATTAAGGGACGGGGACGGTTTAGGGTCCAGGTGAGGGTACGACAACGCTGTAGGGGGAGCGTACGTGTGAGGGCGCGGGTTAGTGTTAGCGTACGGTTTAGGATTAGGGGACGGGTGAGGGTCAGGCTTCGGGGAAGGGTTAGGGTTAGGGTTCGTGCTAGGGTTAGGGTTAGGGGCCGGGGAGGGTTTAGGGTCCAGGTGAGGGTACTACAACGCTTTAGGGGCAGCGTACGTGTGAGGGCGCGGGTTAGTGTTAGCATACGGGTTAGGATTAGGGGACGGTTGAGGGTCAGGCTTCGGGGAAGGTGTAGGGTTAGGGTTCGGGCTAGGGTTAGGGTTAGGGGATGGAGAGGGTTGAGGGTCCAGGTGAGGGTACGACAACGCTTTAGGGGGAGCGTACGTGTGAGGGCGCGGGTTAGTGTTAGAGTACGGGTTAGGATTAGGGGACGGGTGAGGGTCAGGCTTCGGGGAAGGGTTAGGGTTAGGGTTCGGGCTAGGGTTAGGGTTAGGCGACGGGGACGGTTGAGGGTCCAGGTGAGGGTACGACAACGCTTTAGGGGGAGCGTACGTGTGAGGGCGCGGGTTAGTGTTAGCGTACGGGTTAGGATTAGGGGACGGGTGAGGGTCAGGCTTCGGGGAAGGGTTAGGGTTACGGTTCGGGCTAGGGTTAGGGTTAGGGGACGGGGAGGGTTTAGGGTCCAGGTGAGGGTACGACAACGCTTTAGGGGGAGCGTACGTGTGAGGGCGCGTGTTAGTGTTAGCGTACGGGTTAGGATTAGGGGACGTGTGAGGGTCAGGCTTCGGGGAAGGGTTAGGGTTAGGGTTCGGGCTAGGGTTAGTGTTAGGGGACGGGGACAGTTTAGGGTCCAGGTGAGGGTACGACAACGCTTTAGGGGGAGCGTACGTGTGAGGGCGTGGGTTAGTGTTAGCGTACGGGTTAGGATTAGGGGACGGGTGAGGGTCAGGCTTCGGGGAAGGGATAGGGTTAGGGTTCGGGCTAGGGTTAGGGTTAGGGGATGGGGAGCGTTTAGTGTCCAGGTGAGAGTACGACAACGCTTTAGGGGGAGCGTACGTGTGAGGGCGCGGGTTTGTGTTTGCGTACGGGTTAGGATTTGGGGACGGGTGAGGGTCAGGCTTCGGGGAAGGGTTAGGGTTAGGGTTCGGTCTAGGGTTAGGGTTAGGGGATGGGGAGGGTTTAGGGTCCAGGTGAGGGTACGACAACGCTGTAGGGGGAGCGTACGTGTGAGGGCGCGGTTTAGTGTTAGCGTACGGGTTAGGATTAGGGGACGTGTAAGGGTCAGGCTTCGGGGAAGGGTTAGGGTTAGGGTTCGGGCTAGGGTTAGGGTTAGGTTTAGGGGATGGGGACGGTTTAGGGTACAGTTGAGGGTACGACAACGCTTTAGGGGGAGCGTACGTGTGAGGGCGCGGGTTAGTGTTAGTGGACGGGTTAGGATTAGGGGACGGGTGAGGGTCAGGCTTCGGGGAAGGGTTAGGGTTATGGTTCGGGCTAGGGTTAGGGTTAGGGGACGGGGAGGGTTTAGGGTCCAGGTGAGGGTACGACAACGCTTTAGGGGGAGCGTTCGTGTGAGGGCGTGGGTTAGTGTTAGCGTACGGGTTTGGATTAGGGGACGGGTGAGGGTCAGGCTTCGGGGAAGGGTTAGGGTTAGGGTTCGGGCTAGGGTTAGGGTTAGGGGACGGGGACGGTTTAGGGTCCAGGTGAGGGTACGACAACGCTGTAGGGGGAGCGTACGTGTGAGGGCGTGGGTTAGTGTTAGCGTACGGGTTAGGATTTGGGGACGTGTAAGGGTCAGGCTTCGGGGAAGGGTTAGGGTTAGGGTTTGGGCTAGGCTTAGGGTTAGGGGACGGGGACGGTTTAGGGTCCAGGTGAGGGTACGACAAGGCTTTAGGGGGAGCGTACGTGTGAGGGCGCGGGTTAGTGTTAGCGTACGGGTTAGGATTAGGGGACGGGTGAGGGTCAGGCTTCGGGGAAGTGTTAGGGTTAGGGTTCGGTCTAGGGTTAGGGTTAGGGGACGGGGAGGGTTTAGGGTCTAGGTGAGGGTATGACAACGCTTCAGGGGGAGCGTACGTGTGAGGGCGGGGGTTAGAGTTAGCGTACGGGTTAGGATTAGGGCACGGGTGAGGGTCAGGCTTCGGGGAAGGGTTAGGGTTAGGGTTCGGGCTAGGGTTAGGGGACGGGGAGGGTTTCGGGTTCAGGTGAGGGTACGACAACGATTTAGGGGGAGCGTACGTGTGAGGGCATGGGTTAGTGTTAGCGTACGGGTTAGGATTAGGGGACGGGTGAGGGTCAGGCTTCGGGAAAGGGTTAGGGTTAGGTTTCGGGCTAGGGTTAGGGTTAGGTGACGGGGAGGGTTGAGGGTCCAAGTGAGGGTACGACAACGCTGTAGGGGGAGCGTACGTGTGAGGGCGCGGGTTAGTGTTAGGGTACGCGTTAGGATTAGGGGACGTGTAAGGGTCAGGCTTCGGGGAAGGTTTAGGGTTTGGGTTCGGGCTAGGGTTAGGGTTAGGGGATGGGGACGGTTTAGGGTCCACTTGAGGGTACGACAACGCTTTAGGGGGAGCGTACGTGTGAGGGCGCGGGTTAGTGTTAGCGTACGGGTTAGGATTACGGGACGGGTGAGGGTCAGGCTTCGGGGAAGTGTTAGGTTTAGGGTTCGGGCTAGGGTTAGGATTAAGGGACGGGGACGGTTTAGGGTCCAGGTGAGGGTACGACAACGCTGTAGGGGGAGCGTACGTGTGAGGGCGCGGGTTAGTGTTAGCGTACGGTTTAGGATTAGGGGACGGGTGAGGGTCAGGCTTCGGGGAAGGGTTAGGGTTAGGGTTCGGGCTAGGGTTAGGGTTAGGGGACGGGGAGGGTTTAGGGTCCAGGTGAGGGTACGACAACGCTTTAGGGGGAGCAACTGTGAGGGCGCGGGTTAGTGTTAGCGTACGGGTTAGGATTATGGGATGGGTGAGGGTCAGGCTTCGGGGAAGGGTTAGGGTTAGGGTTCGGGCTAGGGTTAGGGTTAGGGGATGGGGACGGTTTAGGGTCCAGGTGAGGGTACGACAACGCTTTAGGGGGAGCGTACGTGTGAGGGCGCGGGTTAGTGTTAGCGTACGGGTTAGGATTAGGGGACGGGTGAGGGTCAGGCTTCGGGGAAGGGTTAGGGTTAGGGTTCGGGCTAGGGTTAGGGTTAGGGGACGGGGACGGTTTAGGGTCCAGGTGAGGGTACGACAACGCTGTAGGGGGAGCGTACGTGTGAGGGCGTGGGTTAGTGTTAGCGTACGGGTTAGGATTTGGGGACGTGTAAGGGTCAGGCTTCGGGGAAGGGTTAGGGTTAGGGTTTGGGCTAGGCTTAGGGTTAGGGGACGGGGACGGTTTAGGGTCCAGGTGAGGGTACGACAAGGCTTTAGGGGGAGCGTACGTGTGAGGGCGCGGGTTAGTGTTAGCGTACAGGTTAGGATTAGGGGACGGGTGAGGGTCAGGCTTCGGGGAAGGGTTAGGGTTAGGGTTCGGGCTAGGGTTAGGGTTAGGGGATGGGGAGGGTTTAGTGTCCAGGTGAGGGTACGACAACGCTTTAGGGGGAGCGTACGTGTGAGGGCGCGGGTTTGTGTTAGCGTACGGGTTAGAATTTGGGGACGGGTGAGGGTCATGCTTCGGGGAAGGGTTAGGGTTAGGGTTCGGGCTAGGGTTAGGGTTAGGGGACGGGGAGGGTTTAGGGTCCAGGTGAGGGTACGACAACGCTTTAGGGGGAGCGTACGTGTTAGGGCGCGGGTTAGTGTTAGCGTACGGGTTAGGATTAGAGGACGGGTGAGGGTCAGGCTTCGGGGAAGGGTTAGGGTTAGGGTTCGGTCTAGGGTTAGGGTTAGGGGACGGGGAGGGTTTAGGGTCTAGGTGAGGGTATGACAACGCTTCAGGGGGAGCGTACGTATGAGGGCGGGGGTTAGAGTTAGCGTACGGGTTAGGATTAGGGGACGGGTGAGGGTCAGGCTTCGGGGAAGGGTTAGGGTTAGGGTTCGGGCTAGGATTAGGGTTAGGGGACGGGGAGGGTTTCGGGTTCAGGTGAGGGTACGACAACGCTTTAGGGGGAGCGTACGTGTGAGGGCATGGGTTAGTGTTAGCGTACGGGTTAGGATTAGGGGACGGGTGAGGGTCAGGCTTCGGGAAAGGGTTAGGGTTAGGGTTCGGGCTAGGGTTAGGGTTAGGTGACGGGGAGGGTTGAGGGTCCAAGTGAGGGTACGACAATGCTGTAGGGGGAGCGTACGTGTGAGGGCGCGGGTTAGTGTTAGGGTACGCGTTAGGATTAGGGGACGTGTAAGGGTCAGGCTTCGGGGAAGGTTTAGGGCTTGGGTTCGGGCTAGGGTTAGGGTTAGGGGATGGGGACGGTTTAGGGTCCACTTGAGGGGACGACAACGCTTTAGGGGGAGCATACGTGTGAGGGCGCGGGTTAGTGTTAGCGTACGGGTTAGGATTACGGGACGGGTGAGGGTCAGGCTTCGGGGAAGTGTTAGGTTTAGGGTTCGGGCTAGGGTTAGGATTAAGGGACGGGGACGGTTTAGGGTCCAGGTGAGGGTACGACAACGCTGTAGGGGGAGCGTACGTGTGAGGGCGCGGGTTAGTGTTAGCGTACGGTTTAGGATTAGGGGACGGGTGAGGGTCAGGCTTCGGGGAAGGGTTAGGGTTAGGGTTCGGGCTAGGGTTAGGGTTAGGGGACGGGGAGGATTTAGGGTCCAGGTGAGGGTACGACAACGCTTTAGGGGGAGCACCTGTGAGGGCGCGGGTTAGTGTTAGCGTACGGGTTAGGATTATGGGATGGGTGAGGGTCAGGCTTCGGGGAAGGGTTAGGGTTAGGGTTCGGGCTAGGGTTAGGGTTAGGGGATGGGGACGGTTTAGGGTCCAGGTGAGGATACGACAACGCTTTAGGGGGAGCGTACGTGTGAGGGCGCGGGTTAGTGTTAGCGTACGGGTTAGGATTAGGGGACGGGTGAGGGTCAGGCTTCGGGGAAGGGTTAGGGTTAGGGTTCGGGCTAGGGTTAGGGTTAGGGGACGGGGACGGTTTAGGGTCCAGGTGAGGGTACGACAACGCTGTAGGGGGAGCGTACGTGTGAGGGCGTGGGTTAGTGTTAGCGTACGGGTTAGGATTTGGGGACGTGTAAGGGTCAGGCTTCGGGGAAGGGTTAGGGTTAGGGTTTGGGCTAGGCTTAGGGTTAGGGGACGGGGACGGTTTAGGGTCCAGGTGAGGGTACGACAAGGCTTTAGGGGGAGCGTACGTGTGAGGGCGCGGGTTAGTGTTAGCGTACGGGTTAGGATTAGGGGACGGGTGAGGGTCAGGCTTCGGGGAAGGGTTAGGGTTAGGGTTCGGGCTAGGGTTAGGGTTAGGGGATGGGGAGGGTTTAGTGTCCAGGTGAGGGTACGACAACGCTTTAGGGGGAGCGTACGTGTGAGGGCGCGGGTTTGTGTTAGCGTACGGGTTAGAATTTGGGGACGGGTGAGGGTCATGCTTCGGGGAAGGGTTAGGGTTAGGGTTCGGGCTAGGGTTAGGGTTAGGGGACGGGGAGGGTTTAGGGTCCAGGTGAGGGTACGACAACGCTTTAGGGGGAGCGTACGTGTGAGGGCGCGGGTTAGTGTTAGCGTACGGGTTAGGATTAGAGGACGGGTGAGGGTCAGGCTTCGGGGAAGTGTTAGGGTTAGGGTTCGGTCTAGGGTTAGGGTTAGGGGACGGGGAGGGTTTAGGGTCTAGGTGAGGGTATGACAACGCTTCAGGGGGAGCGTACGTGTGAGGGCGGGGGTTAGAGTTAGCGTACGGGTTAGGATTAGGGGACGGGTGAGGGTCAGGCTTCGGGGAAGGGTTAGGGTTAGGGTTCGGGCTAGGGTTAGGGTTAGGGGACGGGGAGGATTTTGGGTCCAGGTGAGGGTACGACAACGCTTTAGGGGGAGCACCTGTGAGGGCGCGGGTTAGTGTTAGCGTACGGTTTAGGATTATGGGATGGGTGAGGGTCAGTCTTCGGGGAAGGGTTAGGGTTAGGGTTCGGGCTAGGGTTAGGGTTAGGGGATGGGGACGGTTTAGGGTCCAGGTGAGGGTACGACAACGCTTTAGGGGGAGCGTATGTGTGAGTGCGCGGGTTAGTGTTAGCGTACGGGTTAGGATTACGGGACGGGTGAGGGTCAGGCTTCAGGGAAGGGTTAGGGTTAGGGTTCGGGCTAGGGTTAGGGTTAGGGGACGGGGACGGTTTAGAGTCCAGGTGAGGTACGACAACGCTGTAGGGGGAGCGTACGTGTGAGGGCGCGGGTTAGTGTTAGCGTATGGGTTAGGATTAGGGGACGGGTAAGGGTCAGGCTTCGGGGAAGGGTTAGGGTTAGGGTTCGGGCTAGGGTTAGAGTTAGGGGATGGGGACGGTTTAGGGTCCAGTTGAGGGTACGACAATGCTTTAGGTGGAGCGTACATGTGAGGGCGCGGGTTAGTGTTAGCGTACGGGTTAGGATTAGGGGACGGGTGAGGGTCAGGCTTCGGGGAAGGGTTAGGGTTATGGTTCGGGCTAGGGTTAGGGTTAGGGGACGGGGAGGGTTTAGGGTCCAGGTGAGGGTACGACAACGCTTTAGGGGGAGCATACGTGTGAGGGCGCGGGTTAGTGTTAGCGTACGGGTTAGGATTAGGGGACGGGTGAGGGTCAGGCTTCGGGGAAGTGTTAGGGTTAGGGTTCGTGCTAGGTTTAGGCTTAGGGGACGGGGAGGGTTTAGGGTCCAGGTGAGGGTACGACAAAGCTTTACGGGGAGCGTACGTGTGAGGGCGCGGGTTAGTGTTAGCGTACGGGTTAGGATTAGGGTACGGGTGAGGGTCAGGCTTCGGGGAAGGGTTAGGGCTTGTGTTCGGGCTAGGGTTAGGGTTAGGGGACGGGGATGGTTTAGGGTCCAGGTGAGGGTACGACAACGCTTTAGGGGGAGCGTACGTGTGAGGGCGTGGGTTAGTGTTAGCGTACGGGTTAGGATTAGGGGACGTGTGAGGGTCAGGCTTCGGGGAAGGGTTAGGGTTAGGGTTCGGGCTAGAGTTAGGGTTAGGCGACGGGGAGGGTTGAGGGTCCAGGTGAGGGTACGACAACGCTTTAGGGGGAGCGTACGTGTGAGGGCGCGGGTTAGTGTTAGCATACGGGTTAGGATTAGGGGACGGGTGAGGGTCAGGCTTCGGGGAAGGGTTAGGGTTAGGGTTCGTGCTAGGGTTAGGGTTAGGGGCCGGGGAGGGTTTAGGGTCCAGGTGAGGGTACTACAACGCTTTAGGGGCAGCGTACGTGTGAGGGCGCGGGTTAGTGTTAGCGTACGGGTTAGGATTAGGGGACGGTTGAGGGTCAGGCTTCGGGGAAGGTGTAGGGTTAGGGTTCGGGCTAGGGTTAGGGTTAGGGGATGGAGAGGGTTGAGGGTCCAGGTGAGGGTACGACAACGCTTTAGGGGGAGCGTACGTGTGAGGGCGCGGGTTAGTGTTAGAGTACGGGTTAGGATTAGGGGACGGGTGAGGGTCAGGCTTCGGGGAAGGGTTAGGGTTAGGGTTCGGGCTAGGGTTAGGGTTAGGCGACGGGGAGGGTTGAGGGTCCAGGTGAGGGTACGACAACGCTTTAGGGGGAGCGTACGTGTGAGGGCGCGGGTTAGTGTTAGCGTACGGGTTAGGATTAGGGGAAGGGTGAGGGTCAGGCTTCGGGGAAGGGTTAGGGTTACGGTTCGGGCTAGGGTTAGGGGACGGGGAGGGTTTAGGGTACAGGTGAGGGTACGACAACGCTTTAGGGGGAGCGTACGTGTGAGGGCGCGTGTTAGTGTTAGCGTACAGGTTAGGATTAGGGGGCGTGTGAGGGTCAGGCTTCGGGGAAGGGTTAGGGTTAGGGTTCGGGCTAGGGTTAGTGTTAGGGGACGGGGACAGTTTAGGGTCCAGGTGAGGGTACGACAACGCTTTAGGGGGAGCGTACGTGTGAGGGCGTGGGTTAGTGTTAGCGTACGGGTTAGGATTAGGGGACGGGTGAGGGTCAGGCTTCGGGGAAGGGTTAGGGTTAGGGTTCGGGCTAGGGTTAGGGTTAGGGGATGGGGACGGTTTAGGGTCCAGGTGAGGGTACGACAACGCTTTAGGGGGAGCGTACGTGTGAGGGCGCGGGTTAGTGTTAGCGTACGGGTTAGGATTAGGGGACGGGTGAGGGTCAGGCTTCGGGGAAGGGTTAGGGTTAGGGTTCGGGCTAGGGTTAGGGTTAGGGGACGGGGACGGTTTAGGGTCCAGGTGAGGGTACGACAACGCTGTAGGGGGAGCGTACGTGTGAGGGCGTGGGTTAGTGTTAGCGTACGGGTTAGGATTTGGGGACGTGTAAGGGTCAGGCTTCGGGGAAGGGTTAGGGTTAGGGTTTGGGCTAGGCTTAGGGTTAGGGGACGGGGACGGTTTAGGGTCCAGGTGAGGGTACGACAAGGCTTTAGGGGGAGCGTACGTGTGAGGGCGCGGGTTAGTGTTAGCGTACGGGTTAGGATTAGGGGACGGGTGAGGGTCAGGCTTCGGGGAAGGGTTAGGGTTAGGGTTCGGGCTAGGGTTAGGGTTAGGGGATGGGGAGGGTTTAGTGTCCAGGTGAGGGTACGACAACGCTTTAGGGGGAGCGTACGTGTGAGGGCGCGGGTTTGTGTTAGCGTACGGGTTAGAATTTGGGGACGGGTGAGGGTCATGCTTCGGGGAAGGGTTAGGGTTAGGGTTCGGGCTAGGGTTAGGGTTAGGGGACGGGGAGGGTTTAGGGTCCAGGTGAGGGTACGACAACGCTTTAGGGGGAGCGTACGTGTGAGGGCGCGGGTTAGTGTTAGCGTACGGGTTAGGATTAGAGGACGGGTGAGGGTCAGGCTTCGGGGAAGTGTTAGGGTTAGGGTTCGGTCTAGGGTTAGGGTTAGGGGACGGGGAGGGTTTAGGGTCTAGGTGAGGGTATGACAACGCTTCAGGGGGAGCGTACGTGTGAGGGCGGGGGTTAGAGTTAGCGTACGGGTTAGGATTAGGGGACGGGTGAGGGTCAGGCTTCGGGGAAGGGTTAGGGTTAGGGTTCGGGCTAGGGTTAGGGTTAGGGGACGGGGAGGGTTTAGGGTCCAGGTGAGGGTACGACAACGCTTTAGGGGGAGCGTACGTGTGAGGGCGTGGGTTAGTGTTAGCGTACGGGTTTGGATTAGGGGACGGGTGAGGGTCAGGCTTCGGGGAAGGGTTAGGGATAGGGTTCGGGCTAGGGTTAGGGTTAGGGGACGGGGACGGTTTAGGGTCCAGGTGAGGGTACGACAACGCTTTAGGGGGAGCGTACGTGTGAGGGCGCGGGTTAGTGTTAGCGGTCGGGTTAGGATTAGGGGACGGGTGAGGGTCAGGCTTCGGGGAAGGGTTAGGGTTAGGGTTCGGGCTAGGGTTAGTGTTAGGGGACGGGGACGGTTTAGGGTCCAGGTGAGGGTACGACAACGCTGTAGGGGGAGCGTACGTATGAGGGCGTGGGTTAGTGTTAGCGTACGGGTTAGGATTTGGGGACGTGTAAGGGTCAGGCTTCGGGGAAGGGTTAGGGTTAGGGTTTGGGCTAGGCTTAGGGTTAGGGGACGGGGACGGTTTAGGGTCCAGGTGAGGGTACGACAAGGCTTTAGGGGGAGCGTACGTGTGAGGGCGCGGGTTAGTGTTAGTGGACGGGTTAGGATTATGGGACGGGTGAGGGTCAGGCTTCGGGAAAGGGTTAGGGTTATGGTTCGGGCTAGGGTTAGGGTTAGGGGACGGGGAGGGTTTAGGGTCCAGGTGAGGGTACGACAACGCTTTAGGGGGAGCGTACGTGTGAGGGCGCGGGTTAGTGTTAGCGTACGGGTTTGGATTAGGGGACGGGTGAGGGTCAGGCTTCGGGGAAGGGTTAGGGTTAGGGTTCGGGCTAGGGTTAGGGTTAGGGGACGGGGACGGTTTAGGGTCCAGGTGAGGGTACGACAACGCTTTAGGGGGAGCGTATGTGTGAGGGCGCGGGTTAGTGTTAGCGTACGGGTTAGGATTAGGGGACGGGTGAGGGTCAGGCTTCGGGGAAGGGTTAGGGTTAGGGTTCGGGCTAGGGTTAGGGTTAGGGGACGGGGACGGTTTAGGGTCCAGGTGAGGGTACGACAACGCTGTAGGGGGAGCGTACGTGTGAGGGCGTGGGTTAGTGTTAGCGTACGGGTTAGGATTTGGGGACGTGTAAGGGTCAGGCTTCGGGGAAGGGTTAGGGTTAGGGTTTGGGCTAGGCTTAGGGTTAGGGGACGGGGACGGTTTAGGGTCCAGGTGAGGGTACGACAAGGCTTTAGGGGGAGCGTACGTGTGAGGGCGCGGGTTAGTGTTAGCGTACCGGTTAGGATTAGGGGACGGGTGACGGTCAGGCTTCGGGGAAGGGTTAGGGTTAGGGTTCGGGCTAGGGTTAGGGTTAGGGGATGGGGAGGGTTTAGTGTCCAGGTGAGGGTACGACAACGCTTTAGGGGGAGCGTACGTGTGAGGGCGCGGGTTAGTGTTAGCATACGGGTTAGCATTAGGGGACGGGTGAGGATCAGGCTTCGGGGAAGGTTAGGGTTAGTGTTCGGGCTATAGTTAGGGTTAGGGAAAGGGGACGGTTTAGGGTCCAGGAGAGGGTACGACAACGCTTTAGGGGGAGCGTACGTGTGAGGGCGCGGGTTAGTGTTAGCGTACGGGTTAGGATTAGAGGACGGGTGAGGGTCAGGCTTCGGGGAAGTGTTAGGGTTAGGGTTCGGGCTAGGGTTAGGGTTAGGGGACGGGGAGGGTTTAGGGTCTAGGTGAGGGTATGACAACGCTTCAGGGGGAGCGTACGTGTGAGGGCGGGGGTTAGAGTTAGCGTACGGGTTAGGATTAGGGGACGGGTGAGGGTCAGGCTTCGGGGAAGGGTTAGGGTTAGGGTTCGGGCTAGGGTTAGGGTTAGGGGACGGGGAGGGTTTCGGGTTCAGGTGAGGGTACAACAACGCTTTAGGGGGAGCGTACGTGTGAGGGCATGGGTTAGTGTTAGCGTACGGGTTAGGATTAGGGGACGGGTGAGGGTCAGGCTTCGGGAAAGGGTTAGGGTTAGGGTTCGGGCTAGGGTTAGGGTTAGGTGACGGGGAGGGTTGGGAGTCCAAGTGAGGGTACGACAACGCTTTAGGGGTAGCGTACGTGTGAGGGCGCGGGTTAGTGTTATCGTACGAGTTAGGATTAGGGTACGGGTGAGGGTCAGGCTTCGGGGAAGGGTTAGGGTTAGGGTTCGGGCTAGGGTTAGGGTTAGGGGACGGGGAGGGTATAGGGTCCAGGTGAGGGTACCACAACGCTTTAGGGGGAGCGTACGTGTGAGGGCGCGGGTGAGTGTTAGCGTACGGGTTAGGATTAGGAAACGGGTGAGGGTCAGGCTTCGGGGAAGGGTTAGGGTTAGGGTTCGGGCTAGGGTTAGGGTTAGGGGACGGCGAGGGTTTAGGGTCCAGGTGAGGTTACGACAACGCTTTAGGGGGAGCGTACGTGTGAGGGCGCGGGTTAGTGTTAGCATAAGTGTTAGGATTAGGGGACGGGTGAGGGTCAGGCTTCGGGGAAGGTTAGGGTTAGTGTTCGGGCTAGGGTTAGGATTAGGGGAAGGGGACGGTTTAGGGTCCAGGTGAGGGTACGACAACGCTTTAGGGAGAGCGTACGTGTGAGGGCGTGGGTTAGTGTTAGCGTACGGGTTAGGATTAGGGGACGGGTGAGGGTCAGGCTTCGGGGAAGGGTTAGGGTTAGGTTTCGGGCTAGGGTTAGGGTTAGGGGACGTGGAGGGTTTAGGGTCCAGGAGAGGGTACGACAACGTTTTAGGGGGAGCGTACGTGTGAGGGCGCGGGTTAGTGTTAGCGTACGTGTTAGGATTAGGGGACAGGTGAGGGTCAGGCTTCGGGGAAGGGTTAGGGTTAGGGTTCGGGCTAGGGTTAGGGTTAGGGGACGGGGAGGGTTTATGGTCCAGGTGATAGTACGAGAACGCTTTAGGGGGAGCGTACCTGTGAGGGCGCGGGTTAGTGTTAGCGTACGGGTTAGGATTAGGGGACGGGTGAGGGTCAGGCTTCGCGGAAGGGTTAGGGTTAGGGTTCGGGCTAGGGTTAGGGTTAGGGGACGGGGACGGTTTAGGGTCCAGGTAAGGGAACGACAACGCTTTAGGGGGAGCGTACGTGTGAGGGCACGGGTTTGTGTTAGCGTACGGGTTAGGATTAGGGGACGGGTGAGTGTCAGGCTTCGGGGAAGGGTTAGGGTTAGGGTTCGGGCTAGGGTTAGGGTTAGGGGACGAGGAGGGTTTAGGGTCCAGTTGAGGGTACGACAACGCTTTAGGGGGAGCGTACGTGTGAGGGCGCGGGTTAGTGTTAGCGTACGGGTTAGGATTTGGGGACGGGTGAGGGTCAGGCTTCGGGGAAGTGTTAGGGTTAGGGTTCGGGCTAGGGTTAGGGTTAGGGGACGGGGAGGGTTTAGGGTCCAGGTGAGGGTACGACAACGTTTTAGGGGGAGCGTACATGTGAGAGCGCGGGTTAGTGTTAGCGTACGGTTTAGGATTAGGGGACGGGTGAGGGTCAGGCTTCGGGTAAGGGTTAGGGTTAGGGTTCGGGCTAGGGTTAGGGTTAGGGGACGGGGAGGGTTTAGGGTCCAGGAGAGGGTACGACAACGTTTTAGGGGGAGCGTACGTGTGAGGGCGCGGGTTAGTGTTAGCGTACGGGTTAGGATTAGAGGACGGGTGAGGGTCAGGTTTCGGGGAAGGGTTAGGGTTAGGGTTCGGGCGAGGGTTAGTGTTAGGGGACGGGGACGGTTTAGGGTCCAGGTGAGGGTACGAGAACGCTTTAGGGGAGCGTACGTGTGAGGGCGCGGGTTAGTGTTAGCGTACGGGTTAGGATTAGGGGACGGGTGAGGGTCAGGCTTCGGGGAAGTGTTAGGGTTAGGGTTCGGGCTAGGGTTAGGGTTAGGGGACGGGGAGGGTTTAGGGTCCAGGTGAGGGTACGACAACGCTTTAGGGGGAGCGTACGTGTGAGGGCGTGGGTTAGTGTTAGCGTACGGGTTAGGATTAGGGGACGGGTGAGGGTCAGGCTTCGGGGAAGGGTTAGGGTTAGGATTCGTGCTAGGGTTAGGGTTAGGGGACGGGGAGGGTTTCGGGTCCAGGTGAGGGTACGACAACGCTTTAGGGGGAGCGTACGTGTGAGGGCGCGGGTTAGTGTTAGCGTATGGGTTAGGATTAGGGGACGGGTGAGTGTGAGGCTTTAGGGAAGTTTTAGGGTTAGGGTTCGGGCTAGGGATAGGGTTGGGGGACAGGGACGGTTTAGGGTCCAGGTGAGGGTACGACAACACTTTAGGGGGAGCGTACGTGTGAGGGCGCAGGTTAGTGTTAGCGTACGGGTTAGGATTAGGGGACGGGTGAGGGTAAGGCTTCGGGGAAGGGTTAGGGTTAGGGTTCGGGCTAGGGTTAGGGTTACGGGACGGGGAGGGTTTTGGGTCCAGGTGAGGGTACGAGAACGCTTTAGGGGGAGCGTACGTGTGAGGGCGTGTGTTAGTGTTAGCGTACGGGTTAGGATTAGGGGACGGGTGAGGGTCAGGCTTCGGGGAAGGGTTAGGTTTAGGGTTCGGGCTAGGGTTAGGGTTAGGGGACGGGGACGGTTTAGGGTCCAGGTGAGGGTACGACAACGCTTTAGGGGGAGCGTACGTGTGAGGGCGCGGGTTATTGTTAGCGTACGGGTTAGGATTAGGGGACGGGTGAGGGTCAGGCTTCGAAGAAGGGTTAGGGTTAGGGTTCGGGCTAGGGTTAGGGTTAGTTTTAGGGGACGGGGAGGGTTTAGGGTCCAGGTGAGTGTACGACAACGCTTTAGGTGGAGCGTACGTGTGAGGGCGCGGGTTAGTGTTAGCGTACGTTTTAGGAAGAGGGGACGGGTGAGGGTCAGGCTTCGGGGAAGGGTTAGGGTTAGTTTTCGGGCTAGGGTTAGGGTTAGGGGTCGGGGAGGGTTTAGGGTCCAGGTGAGGGTACGACAACGCTTTAGGGGGAGCGTACGTGTGAGGGCGTGGGTTAGTTTTAGCTTACGGGTTAGCATTAGGGGACGGGTGAGGGTCAGGCTTCGGGGAAGGGTTAGGGTTAGGGTTCGGGCTAGGGTTAGGGTTAGGGGATGGGGAGGGTTTCGGGTCCAGGTGAGGGTACGACAACGCTTTAGGGGGAGCGTACGTGTGAGGGCGCGGGTTAGTGTAAGCGTACGGGTTAGGATTAGGGGACGGGTGAGGGTCAGGCTTCGGGGAAGGGTTAGGGTTAGGGTTCGGGCTAGGGTTAGGGTTAGGGGACGGGGAGGGTTTAGGGTCCAGGTGAGGGTACGACAACGCTTTAGGGGGAGCGTACGTGTGAGGACGTGGGATAGTGTTAGCGTACGGGTTAGGATTATGGGACGGGTGAGGGTCAGGCTTCTGGGAAGTGTTAGGGTTAGGGTTCGGGCTAGGGTTAGGGTTAGGGGACAGGGACGGTTGAGGGTCCAGGTGAGGGTACGACAACGCTTTAGGGGGAGCGTACGTGTGAGGGCGCGGGTTAGTGTTAGCGTACGGGTTAGGATTAGGGGATGGGTGAGGGTCAGGCTTCGGGGAAGGGTTAGGGTTAGGGTTCCGGCTAGGGTTAGGGTTAGGGGATGGGGAGGGTTTAGGGTCCAGGTGAGGGTACGACAACGCTTTAGGGGGAGTGTACGTGTGAGGGCGCGGGTTAGTGTTAGCGTACGGGTTAGGATTAGGGGACGGGTGACGGTCAGGCTTCGGGGAAGGGTTAGGGTTAGGGTTCGGGCTAGGGTTAGGGTTAGGGCACGGGGAGGGTTTAGGGTCCAGGTGAGGGTACGACAACGCTTTAGGGGGAGCGTACGTGTGAGGGCGCGGGTTAGTGTTAGCGTACGGGTTAGGATTAGGGGACGGGTGAGGGTCAGCCTTCGGGGAAGGGTTAGGGTTAGGGTTCGGGCTAGGGTTAGGGTTAGGGGACGGGGAGGTTTTAAGGTCCAAGTGAGGGAACGACAACGCTTTAGGTGGAGCGTACGTGTGAGGGCGCGGGTTAGTGTTAACGTACGGTTTACGATTAGGGGACGGGTGAGGGTCAGGCTTCGGAGAAGGTTTAGGGTTAGGGTTCGGGCTAGGGTTAGGGTTTGGGGATGGGGACGGTTTCGGGTCCAGGTGAGGGTACGACAACCCTTTAGGGGGAGCGTACGTGTGAGGGCGCGGGTTAGTGTTAGCGTACGGGTTAGGATTAGGGGAAGTGTGAGGGTCAGGCTTCGGGGAAGGGTTAGGGTTAGGGTTCGGGCTAGGGTTAGGGTTAGGGCACGGGGAGGGTTTAGGGTCCAGGTGAGGGTACGACAACGCTTTAGGGGGAGCGTACGTGTGAGGGCGCGGGTTAGTGTTAGCGTACGGGTTAGGATTAGGGGACGGGTGAGGGTCAGCCTTCGGGGAAGGGTTAGGGTTAGGGTTCGGGCTAGGGTTAGGGTTAGGGGACGGGGAGGGTTTAGGGTCCAAGTGAGGGAACGACAACGCTTTAGGTGGAGCGTACGTGTGAGGGCGCAGGTTAGTGTTAGCGTACGGTTTAGGATTAGGGGACGGGTGAGGGTCAGGCTTCGGGGAAGGGTTAGGGTTAGGGTTCGGGCTAGGGTTAGGGTTTGGGAATGGGGACGGTTTCGGGTCCAGGTGAGGGTACGACAACCCTTTAGGTGGAGCGTACGTGTGAGGGCGCGGGTTAGTGTTAGCGTACGGGTTAGGATTAGGGGACGGGTGAGGGTCAGGCTTCGGGGAAGCGTTAGGGTTAGGGTTCGGGCTAGGGTTAGGGTTAGGGGACGGGGACGGTTTAGGGTCCAGGTGAGGGTACGACAACGCTTTAGGGGGAGCGTACGTGTGAGGGCGCGGGTTAGTGTTAGCATACGGGTTAGGATTAGGGGACGGGTGAGGGTCAGGCTTCGGGGAAGTGTTAGGGTTAGGTTTCGGGCTAGGGTTAGGGTTATGGGATGGTGAGGGTTTAGGGTCCAGATGAGGGTACGACAACGCTTTAGGGGGAGCGTTCGTGTGAGGGCGGGGGTTAGTGTTAGCGTACGGTTTAGGATTAGGGGACGGGTGAGTGTCAGACTTCGGGGAAGGGTTAGGGTTAGGGTTCGGGCTAGTGTTAGGCTTAGGGGACGGGGACGGTTTAGGGTCCAGGTGAGGGTACGACAACGCTTTAGGGGGATCGTACGTGTGAGGGCGCGGGTTAGTGTTAGCGTACGGGTTAGGATTAGGGGACGGGTGAGGGTCAGGCTTCGGGGAAGGGTTAGGGTTAGGGTTCGGGCTAGGGTTAGGGTTAGGGGACAGGGAGGGTTTAGGGTCCAGGTGAGGGTACGACAACGCTTTAGGGGGAGCGTACGTGTGAGGGCACGGGTTAGTGTTAGTGTACGGGTAAGGATTAGGGGACGGGTGAGTGTCAGGCTTCGGGGAAGGGTTAGGGTTAGGGTTCGGGCTAGGGTTAGGGTTAGGGGACGGGGACGGTTTAGGGTCCAGGTGAGGGTACGACAACGCTTTAGGGGGAGCGTACGTGTGAGGGAGCGGGTTATTATTAGCGTACGGGTTAGGATTAGGAGACGGGTGAGGGTCAGGCTTCGGGGAAGGGTTAGGGTTAGGGTTCGGGCTAGGGTTAGGGTTAGGGGACGGGGACGGTTTAGGGTCCAGGTCAGGGTACGACAACGCTTTAAGGGAGCGTACGTGTGAGGGCGCGGGTTAGTGTTAGCGTACGAGTTAGGATTAGGGTACGGTTGAGGGTCAGGCTTCGGGGAAGGGTTAGGGTTAGGGTTCGGGCTAGGGTTAGGGTTAGGGGACGGCGAGGGTTTAGGGTCCAGGTGAGGGTAAGACAACGCTTTAGGGGAAGCGTACGTGTGAGGGCGCGGGTTAGTGTTAGGGTACGCGTTAGGATTAGGGGACGTGTAAGGGTCAGGCTTCGGGGAAGGTTTAGGGTTTGGGTTCGGGCTAGGGTTAGGGTTAGGGGATGGGGACGGTTTAGGGTCCACTTGAGGGTACGACAACGCTTTAGGGGGAGCGTACGTGTGAGGGCGCGGGTTAGTGTTAGCGTACGGGTTAGGATTACGGGACGGGTGAGGGTCAGGCTTCGGGGAAGTGTTAGGTTTAGGGTTCGGGCTAGGGTTAGGATTAAGGGACGGGGACGGTTTAGGGTCCAGGTGAGGGTACGACAACGCTGTAGGGGGAGCGTACGTGTGAGGGCGCGGGTTAGTGTTAGCGTACGGTTTAGGATTAGGGGACGGGTGAGGGTCAGGCTTCGGGGAAGGGTTAGGGTTAGGGTTCGGGCTAGGGTTAGGGTTAGGGGACGGGGAGGGTTTAGGGTCCAGGTGAGGGTACGACAACGCTTTAGGGGGAGCAACTGTGAGGGCGCGGGTTAGTGTTAGCGTACGGGTTAGGATTATGGGATGGGTGAGGGTCAGGCTTCGGGGAAGGGTTAGGGTTAGGGTTCGGGCTAGGGTTAGGGTTAGGGGATGGGGACGGTTTAGGGTCCAGGTGAGGGTACGACAACGCTTTAGGGGGAGCGTACGTGTGAGGGCGCGGGTTAGTGTTAGCGTACGGGTTAGGATTAGGGGACGGGTGAGGGTCAGGCTTCGGGGAAGGGTTAGGGTTAGGGTTCGGGCTAGGGTTAGGGTTAGGGGACGGGGACGGTTTAGGGTCCAGGTGAGGGTACGACAACGCTGTAGGGGGAGCGTACGTGTGAGGGCGTGGGTTAGTGTTAGCGTACGGGTTAGGATTTGGGGACGTGTAAGGGTCAGGCTTCGGGGAAGGGTTAGGGTTAGGGTTTGGGCTAGGCTTAGGGTTAGGGGACGGGGACGGTTTAGGGTCCAGGTGAGGGTACGACAAGGCTTTAGGGGGAGCGTACGTGTGAGGGCGCGGGTTAGTGTTAGCGTACAGGTTAGGATTAGGGGACGGGTGAGGGTCAGGCTTCGGGGAAGGGTTAGGGTTAGGGTTCGGGCTAGGGTTAGGGTTAGGGGATGGGGAGGGTTTAGTGTCCAGGTGAGGGTACGACAACGCTTTAGGGGGAGCGTACGTGTGAGGGCGCGGGTTTGTGTTAGCGTACGGGTTAGAATTTGGGGACGGGTGAGGGTCATGCTTCGGGGAAGGGTTAGGGTTAGGGTTCGGGCTAGGGTTAGGGTTAGGGGACGGGGAGGGTTTAGGGTCCAGGTGAGGGTACGACAACGCTTTAGGGGGAGCGTACGTGTTAGGGCGCGGGTTAGTGTTAGCGTACGGGTTAGGATTAGAGGACGGGTGAGGGTCAGGCTTCGGGGAAGGGTTAGGGTTAGGGTTCGGTCTAGGGTTAGGGTTAGGGGACGGGGAGGGTTTAGGGTCTAGGTGAGGGTATGACAACGCTTCAGGGGGAGCGTACGTATGAGGGCGGGGGTTAGAGTTAGCGTACGGGTTAGGATTAGGGGACGGGTGAGGGTCAGGCTTCGGGGAAGGGTTAGGGTTAGGGTTCGGGCTAGGATTAGGGTTAGGGGACGGGGAGGGTTTCGGGTTCAGGTGAGGGTACGACAACGCTTTAGGGGGAGCGTACGTGTGAGGGCATGGGTTAGTGTTAGCGTACGGGTTAGGATTAGGGGACGGGTGAGGGTCAGGCTTCGGGAAAGGGTTAGGGTTAGGGTTCGGGCTAGGGTTAGGGTTAGGTGACGGGGAGGGTTGAGGGTCCAAGTGAGGGTACGACAATGCTGTAGGGGGAGCGTACGTGTGAGGGCGCGGGTTAGTGTTAGGGTACGCGTTAGGATTAGGGGACGTGTAAGGGTCAGGCTTCGGGGAAGGTTTAGGGCTTGGGTTCGGGCTAGGGTTAGGGTTAGGGGATGGGGACGGTTTAGGGTCCACTTGAGGGGACGACAACGCTTTAGGGGGAGCATACGTGTGAGGGCGCGGGTTAGTGTTAGCGTACGGGTTAGGATTACGGGACGGGTGAGGGTCAGGCTTCGGGGAAGTGTTAGGTTTAGGGTTCGGGCTAGGGTTAGGATTAAGGGACGGGGACGGTTTAGGGTCCAGGTGAGGGTACGACAACGCTGTAGGGGGAGCGTACGTGTGAGGGCGCGGGTTAGTGTTAGCGTACGGTTTAGGATTAGGGGACGGGTGAGGGTCAGGCTTCGGGGAAGGGTTAGGGTTAGGGTTCGGGCTAGGGTTAGGGTTAGGGGACGGGGAGGATTTAGGGTCCAGGTGAGGGTACGACAACGCTTTAGGGGGAGCACCTGTGAGGGCGCGGGTTAGTGTTAGCGTACGGGTTAGGATTATGGGATGGGTGAGGGTCAGGCTTCGGGGAAGGGTTAGGGTTAGGGTTCGGGCTAGGGTTAGGGTTAGGGGATGGGGACGGTTTAGGGTCCAGGTGAGGGTACGACAACGCTTTAGGGGGAGCGTACGTGTGAGGGCGCGGGTTAGTGTTAGCGTACGGGTTAGGATTAGGGGACGGGTGAGGGTCAGGCTTCGGGGAAGGGTTAGGGTTAGGGTTCGGGCTAGGGTTAGGGTTAGGGGACGGGGACGGTTTAGGGTCCAGGTGAGGGTACGACAACGCTGTAGGGGGAGCGTACGTGTGAGGGCGTGGGTTAGTGTTAGCGTACGGGTTAGGATTTGGGGACGTGTAAGGGTCAGGCTTCGGGGAAGGGTTAGGGTTAGGGTTTGGGCTAGGCTTAGGGTTAGGGGACGGGGACGGTTTAGGGTCCAGGTGAGGGTACGACAAGGCTTTAGGGGGAGCGTACGTGTGAGGGCGCGGGTTAGTGTTAGCGTACGGGTTAGGATTAGGGGACGGGTGAGGGTCAGGCTTCGGGGAAGGGTTAGGGTTAGGGTTCGGGCTAGGGTTAGGGTTAGGGGATGGGGAGGGTTTAGTGTCCAGGTGAGGGTACGACAACGCTTTAGGGGGAGCGTACGTGTGAGGGCGCGGGTTTGTGTTAGCGTACGGGTTAGAATTTGGGGACGGGTGAGGGTCATGCTTCGGGGAAGGGTTAGGGTTAGGGTTCGGGCTAGGGTTAGGGTTAGGGGACGGGGAGGGTTTAAGGTCCAGGTGAGGGTACGACAACGCTTTAGGGGGAGCGTACGTGTGAGGGCGCGGGTTAGTGTTAGCGTACGGGTTAGGATTAGAGGACGGGTGAGGGTCAGGCTTCGGGGAAGTGTTAGGGTTAGGGTTCGGTCTAGGGTTAGGGTTAGGGGACGGGGAGGGTTTAGGGTCTAGGTGAGGGTATGACAACGCTTCAGGGGGAGCGTACGTGTGAGGGCGGGGGTTAGAGTTAGCGTACGGGTTAGGATTAGGGGACGGGTGAGGGTCAGGCTTCGGGGAAGGGTTAGGGTTAGGGTTCGGGCTAGGGTTAGGGTTAGGGGACGGGGAGGATTTTGGGTCCAGGTGAGGGTACGACAACGCTTTAGGGGGAGCACCTGTGAGGGCGCGGGTTAGTGTTAGCGTACGGTTTAGGATTATGGGATGGGTGAGGGTCAGTCTTCGGGGAAGGGTTAGGGTTAGGGTTCGGGCTAGGGTTAGGGTTAGGGGATGGGGACGGTTTAGGGTCCAGGTGAGGGTACGACAACGCTTTAGGGGGAGCGTATGTGTGAGTGCGCGGGTTAGTGTTAGCGTACGGGTTAGGATTACGGGACGGGTGAGGGTCAGGCTTCAGGGAAGGGTTAGGGTTAGGGTTCGGGCTAGGGTTAGGGTTAGGGGACGGGGACGGTTTAGAGTCCAGGTGAGGTACGACAACGCTGTAGGGGGAGCGTACGTGTGAGGGCGCGGGTTAGTGTTAGCGTATGGGTTAGGATTAGGGGACGGGTAAGGGTCAGGCTTCGGGGAAGGGTTAGGGTTAGGGTTCGGGCTAGGGTTAGAGTTAGGGGATGGGGACGGTTTAGGGTCCAGTTGAGGGTACGACAATGCTTTAGGTGGAGCGTACATGTGAGGGCGCGGGTTAGTGTTAGCGTACGGGTTAGGATTAGGGGACGGGTGAGGGTCAGGCTTCGGGGAAGGGTTAGGGTTATGGTTCGGGCTAGGGTTAGGGTTAGGGGACGGGGAGGGTTTAGGGTCCAGGTGAGGGTACGACAACGCTTTAGGGGGAGCATACGTGTGAGGGCGCGGGTTAGTGTTAGCGTACGGGTTAGGATTAGGGGACGGGTGAGGGTCAGGCTTCGGGGAAGTGTTAGGGTTAGGGTTCGTGCTAGGGTTAGGCTTAGGGGACGGGGAGGGTTTAGGGTCCAGGTGAGGGTACGACAAAGCTTTACGGGGAGCGTACGTGTGAGGGCGCGGGTTAGTGTTAGCGTACGGGTTAGGATTAGGGTACGGGTGAGGGTCAGGCTTCGGGGAAGGGTTAGGGCTTGTGTTCGGGCTAGGGTTAGGGTTAGGGGACGGGGATGGTTTAGGGTCCAGGTGAGGGTACGACAACGCTTTAGGGGGAGCGTACGTGTGAGGGCATGGGTTAGTGTTAGCGTACGGGTTAGGATTAGGGGACGTGTGAGGGTCAGGCTTCGGGGAAGGGTTAGGGTTAGGGTTCGGGCTAGAGTTAGGGTTAGGCGACGGGGAGGGTTGAGGGTCCAGGTGAGGGTACGACAACGCTTTAGGGGGAGCGTACGTGTGAGGGCGCGGGTTAGTGTTAGCATACGGGTTAGGATTAGGGGACGGGTGAGGGTCAGGCTTCGGGGAAGGGTTAGGGTTAGGGTTCGTGCTAGGGTTAGGGTTAGGGGCCGGGGAGGGTTTAGGGTCCAGGTGAGGGTACTACAACGCTTTAGGGGCAGCGTACGTGTGAGGGCGCGGGTTAGTGTTAGCGTACGGGTTAGGATTAGGGGACGGTTGAGGGTCAGGCTTCGGGGAAGGTGTAGGGTTAGGGTTCGGGCTAGGGTTAGGGTTAGGGGATGGAGAGGGTTGAGGGTCCAGGTGAGGGTACGACAACGCTTTAGGGGGAGCGTACGTGTGAGGGCGCGGGTTAGTGTTAGAGTACGGGTTAGGATTAGGGGACGGGTGAGGGTCAGGCTTCGGGGAAGGGTTAGGGTTAGGGTTCGGGCTAGGGTTAGGGTTAGGCGACGGGGAGGGTTGAGGGTCCAGGTGAGGGTACGACAACGCTTTAGGGGGAGCGTACGTGTGAGGGCGCGGGTTAGTGTTAGCGTACGGGTTAGGATTAGGGGACGGGTGAGGGTCAGGCTTCGGGGAAGGGTTAGGGTTACGGTTCGGGCTAGGGTTAGGGGACGGGGAGGGTTTAGGGTCCAGGTGAGGGTACGACAACGCTTTAGGGGGAGCGTACGTGTGAGGGCGCGTGTTAGTGTTAGCGTACAGGTTAGGATTAGGGGACGTGTGAGGGTCAGGCTTCGGGGAAGGGTTAGGGTTAGGGTTCGGGCTAGGGTTAGTGTTAGGGGACGGGGACAGTTTAGGGTCCAGGTGAGGGTACGACAACGCTTTAGGGGGAGCGTACGTGTGAGGGCGTGGGTTAGTGTTAGCGTACGGGTTAGGATTAGGGGACGGGTGAGGGTCAGGCTTCGGGGAAGGGTTAGGGTTAGGGTTCGGGCTAGGGTTAGGGTTAGGGGATGGGGACGGTTTAGGGTCCAGGTGAGGGTACGACAACGCTTTAGGGGGAGCGTACGTGTGAGGGCGCGGGTTAGTGTTAGCGTACGGGTTAGGATTAGGGGACGGGTGAGGGTCAGGCTTCGGGGAAGGGTTAGGGTTAGGGTTCGGGCTAGGGTTAGGGTTAGGGGACGGGGACGGTTTAGGGTCCAGGTGAGGGAACGACAACGCTGTAGGGGGAGCGTACGTGTGAGGGCGTGGGTTAGTGTTAGCGTACGGGTTAGGATTTGGGGACGTGTAAGGGTCAGGCTTCGGGGAAGGGTTAGGGTTAGGGTTTGGGCTAGGCTTAGGGTTAGGGGACGGGGACGGTTTAGGGTCCAGGTGAGGGTACGACAAGGCTTTAGGGGGAGCGTACGTGTGAGGGCGCGGGTTAGTGTTAGCGTACGGGTTAGGATTAGGGGACGGGTGAGGGTCAGGCTTCGGGGAAGGGTTAGGGTTAGGGTTCGGGCTAGGGTTAGGGTTAGGGGATGGGGAGGGTTTAGTGTCCAGGTGAGGGTACGACAACGCTTTAGGGGGAGCGTACGTGTGAGGGCGCGGGTTTGTGTTAGCGTACGGGTTAGAATTTGGGGACGGGTGAGGGTCATGCTTCGGGGAAGGGTTAGGGTTAGGGTTCGGGCTAGGGTTAGGGTTAGGGGACGGGGAGGGTTTAGGGTCCAGGTGAGGGTACGACAACGCTTTAGGGGGAGCGTACGTGTGAGGGCGCGGGTTAGTGTTAGCGTACGGGTTAGGATTAGAGGACGGGTGAGGGTCAGGCTTCGGGGAAGTGTTAGGGTTAGGGTTCGGTCTAGGGTTAGGGTTAGGGGACGGGGAGGGTTTAGGGTCTAGGTGAGGGTATGACAACGCTTCAGGGGGAGCGTACGTGTGAGGGCGGGGGTTAGAGTTAGCGTACGGGTTAGGATTAGGGGACGGGTGAGGGTCAGGCTTCGGGGAAGGGTTAGGGTTAGGGTTCGGGCTAGGGTTAGGGTTAGGGGACGGGGAGGGTTTAGGGTCCAGGTGAGGGTACGACAACGCTTTAGGGGGAGCGTACGTGTGAGGGCGTGGGTTAGTGTTAGCGTACGGGTTTGGATTAGGGGACGGGTGAGGGTCAGGCTTCGGGGAAGGGTTAGGGATAGGGTTCGGGCTAGGGTTAGGGTTAGGGGACGGGGACGGTTTAGGGTCCAGGTGAGGGTACGACAACGCTTTAGGGGGAGCGTACGTGTGAGGGCGCGGGTTAGTGTTAGCGTACGGGTTAGGATTAGGGGACGGGTGAGGGTCAGGCTTCGGGGAAGGGTTAGGGTTAGGGTTCGGGCTAGGGTTAGTGTTAGCGGACGGGGACGGTTTAGGGTCCAGGTGAGGGTACGACAACGCTGTAGGGGGAGCGTACGTATGAGGGCGTGGGTTAGTGTTAGCGTACGGGTTAGGATTTGGGGACGTGTAAGGGTCAGGCTTCGGGGAAGGGTTAGGGTTAGGGTTTGGGCTAGGCTTAGGGTTAGGGGACGGGGACGGTTTAGGGTCCAGGTGAGGGTACGACAAGGCTTTAGGGGGAGCGTACGTGTGAGGGCGCGGGTTAGTGTTAGTGGACGGGTTAGGATTAGGGGACGGGTGAGGGTCAGGCTTCGGGAAAGGGTTAGGGTTATGGTTCGGGCTAGGGTTAGGGTTAGGGGACGGGGAGGGTTTAGGGTCCAGGTGAGGGTACGACAACGCTTTAGGGGGAGCGTACGTGTGAGGGCGCGGGTTAGTGTTAGCGTACGGGTTTGGATTAGGGGACGGGTGAGGGTCAGGCTTCGGGGAAGGGTTAGGGTTAGGGTTCGGGCTAGGGTTAGGGTTAGGGGACGGGGACGGTTTAGGGTCCAGGTGAGGGTACGACAACGCTTTAGGGGGAGCGTACGTGTGAGGGCGCGGGTTAGTGTTAGCGTACGGGTTAGGATTAGGGGACGGGTGAGGGTCAGGCTTCGGGGAAGGGTTAGGGTTAGGGTTCGGGCTAGGGTTAGGGTTAGGGGACGGGGACGGTTTAGGGTCCAGGTGAGGGTACGACAACGCTGTAGGGGGAGCGTACGTGTGAGGGCGTGGGTTAGTGTTAGCGTACGGGTTAGGATTTGGGGACGTGTAAGGGTCAGGCTTCGGGGAAGGGTTAGGGTTAGGGTTTGGGCTAGGCTTAGGGTTAGGGGACGGGGACGGTTTAGGGTCCAGGTGAGGGTACGACAAGGCTTTAGGGGGAGCGTACGTGTGAGGGCGCGGGTTAGTGTTAGCGTACCGGTTAGGATTAGGGGACGGGTGACGGTCAGGCTTCGGGGAAGGGTTAGGGTTAGGGTTCGGGCTAGGGTTAGGGTTAGGGGATGGGGAGGGTTTAGTGTCCAGGTGAGGGTACGACAACGCTTTAGGGGGAGCGTACGTGTGAGGGCGCGGGTTAGTGTTAGCATACGGGTTAGCATTAGGGGACGGGTGAGGATCAGGCTTCGGGGAAGGTTAGGGTTAGTGTTCGGGCTATAGTTAGGGTTAGGGAAAGGGGACGGTTTAGGGTCCAGGAGAGGGTACGACAACGCTTTAGGGGGAGCGTACGTGTGAGGGCGCGGGTTAGTGTTAGCGTACGGGTTAGGATTAGAGGACGGGTGAGGGTCAGGCTTCGGGGAAGGGTTAGGGTTAGGGTTCGGGCTAGGGTTAGGGTTAGGGGACGGGGAGGGTTTAGGGTCTAGGTGAGGGTATGACAACGCTTCAGGGGGAGCGTACGTGTGAGGGCGGGGGTTAGAGTTAGCGTACGGGTTAGGATTAGGGGACGGGTGAGGGTCAGGCTTCGGGGAAGGGTTAGGGTTAGGGTTCGGGCTAGGGTTAGGGTTAGGGGACGGGGAGGGTTTCGGGTTCAGGTGAGGGTACAACAACGCTTTAGGGGGAGCGTACCTGTGAGGGCATGGGTTAGTGTTAGCGTACGGGTTAGGATTAGGGGACGGGTGAGGGTCAGGCTTCGGGAAAGGGTTAGGGTTAGGGTTCGGGCTAGGGTTAGGGTTAGGTGACGGGGAGGGTTGAGAGTCCAAGTGAGGGTACGACAACGCTTTAGGGGTAGCGTACGTGTGAGGGCGCGGGTTAGTGTTATCGTACGAGTTAGGATTAGGGTACGGGTGAGGGTCAGGCTTCGGGGAAGGGTTAGGGTTAGGGTTCGGGCTAGGGTTAGGGTTAGGGGACGGGGAGGGTATAGGGTCCAGGTGAGGGTACCACAACGCTTTAGGGGGAGCGTACGTGTGAGGGCGCGGGTGAGTGTTAGCGTACGGGTTAGGATTAGGAAACGGGTGAGGGTCAGGCTTCGGGGAAGGGTTAGGGTTAGGGTTCGGGCTAGGGTTAGGGTTAGGGGACGGCGAGGGTTTAGGGTCCAGGTGAGGTTACGACAACGCTTTAGGGGGAGCGTACATGTGAGGGCGCGGGTTAGTGTTAGCATAAGTGTTAGGATTAGGGGACGGGTGAGGGTCAGGCTTCGGGGAAGGTTAGGGTTAGTGTTCGGGCTAGGGTTAGGATTAGGGGAAGGGGACGGTTTAGGGTCCAGGTGAGGGTACGACAACGCTTTAGGGAGAGCGTACGTGTGAGGACGTGGGTTAGTGTTAGCGTACGGGTTAGGATTAGGGGACGGGTGAGGGTCAGGCTTCGGGGAAGGGTTAGGGTTAGGTTTCGGGCTAGGGTTAGGGTTAGGGGACGTGGAGGGTTTAGGGTCCAGGAGAGGGTACGACAACGTTTTAGGGGGAGCGTACGTGTGAGGGCGTGGGTTAGTGTTAGCGTACGGGTTAGGATTAGGGGACGGGTGAGGGTCAGGCTTCGGGGAAGGGTTAGGGTTAGGATTCGTGCTAGGGTTAGGGTTAGGGGACGGGGAGGGTTTCGGGTCCAGGTGAGGGTACGACAACGCTTTAGGGGGAGCGTACGTGTGAGGGCGCGGGTTAGTGTTAGCGTATGGGTTAGGATTAGGGGACGGGTGAGTGTGAGGCTTTAGGGAAGTTTTAGGGTTAGGGTTCGGGCTAGGGATAGGGTTGGGGGACAGGGACGGTTTAGGGTCCAGGTGAGGGTACGACAACACTTTAGGGGGAGCGTACGTGTGAGGGCGCAGGTTAGTGTTAGCGTACGGGTTAGGATTAGGGGACGGGTGAGGGTAAGGCTTCGGGGAAGGGTTAGGGTTAGGGTTCGGGCTAGGGTTAGGGTTACGGGACGGGGAGGGTTTTGGGTCCAGGTGAGGGTACGAGAACGCTTTAGGGGGAGCGTACGTGTGAGGGCGTGTGTTAGTGTTAGCGTACGGGTTAGGATTAGGGGACGGGTGAGGGTCAGGCTTCGGGGAAGGGTTAGGTTTAGGGTTCGGGCTAGGGTTAGGGTTAGGGGACGGGGACGGTTTAGGGTCCAGGTGAGGGTACGACAACGCTTTAGGGGGAGCGTACGTGTGAGGGCGCGGGTTATTGTTAGCGTACGGGTTAGGATTAGGGGACGGGTGAGGGTCAGGCTTCGAAGAAGGGTTAGGGTTAGGGTTCGGGCTAGGGTTAGGGTTAGTTTTAGGGGACGGGGAGGGTTTAGGGTCCAGGTGAGTGTACGACAACGCTTTAGGTGGAGCGTACGTGTGAGGGCGCGGGTTAGTGTTAGCGTACGTTTTAGGAAGAGGGGACGGGTGAGGGTCAGGCTTCGGGGAAGGGTTAGGGTTAGTTTTCGGGCTAGGGTTAGGGTTAGGGGTCGGGGAGGGTTTAGGGTCCAGGTGAGGGTACGACAACGCTTTAGGGGGAGCGTACGTGTGAGGGCGTGGGTTAGTTTTAGCTTACGGGTTAGCATTAGGGGACGGGTGAGGGTCAGGCTTCGGGGAAGGGTTAGGGTTAGGGTTCGGGCTAGGGTTAGGGTTAGGGGATGGGGAGGGTTTCGGGTCCAGGTGAGGGTACGACAACGCTTTAGGGGGAGCGTACGTGTGAGGGCGCGGGTTAGTGTAAGCGTACGGGTTAGGATTAGGGGACGGGTGAGGGTCAGGCTTCGGGGAAGGGTTAGGGTTAGGGTTCGGGCTAGGGTTAGGGTTAGGGGACGGGGAGGGTTTAGGGTCCAGGTGAGGGTACGACAACACTTTAGGGGGAGCGTACGTGTGAGGACGTGGGATAGTGTTAGCGTACGGGTTAGGATTATGGGACGGGTGAGGGTCAGGCTTCTGGGAAGTGTTAGGGTTAGGGTTCGGGCTAGGGTTAGGGTTAGGGGACAGGGACGGTTGAGGGTCCAGGTGAGGGTACGACAACGCTTTAGGGGGAGCGTACGTGTGAGGGCGCGGGTTAGTGTTAGCGTACGGGTTAGGATTAGGGGATGGGTGAGGGTCAGGCTTCGGGGAAGGGTTAGGGTTAGGGTTCGGGCTAGGGTTAGGGTTAGGGGATGGGGAGGGTTTAGGGTCCAGGTGAGGGTACGACAACGCTTTAGGGGGAGTGTACGTGTGAGGGCGCGGGTTAGTGTTAGCGTACGGGTTAGGATTAGGGGACGGGTGACGGTCAGGCTTCGGGGAAGGGTTAGGGTTAGGGTTCGGGCTAGGGTTAGGGTTAGGGCACGGGGAGGGTTTAGGGTCCAGGTGAGGGTACGACAACGCTTTAGGGGGAGCGTACGTGTGAGGGCGCGGGTTAGTGTTAGCGTACGGGTTAGGATTAGGGGACGGGTGAGGGTCAGCCTTCGGGGAAGGGTTAGGGTTAGGGTTCGGGCTAGGGTTAGGGTTAGGGGACGGGGAGGTTTTAAGGTCCAAGTGAGGGAACGACAACGCTTTAGGTGGAGCGTACGTGTGAGGGCGCGGGTTAGTGTTAACGTACGGTTTACGATTAGGGGACGGGTGAGGGTCAGGCTTCGGAGAAGGTTTAGGGTTAGGGTTCGGGCTAGGGTTAGGGTTTGGGGATGGGGACGGTTTCGGGTCCAGGTGAGGGTACGACAACCCTTTAGGGGGAGCGTACGTGTGAGGGCGCGGGTTAGTGTTAGCGTACGGGTTAGGATTAGGGGACGTGTGAGGGTCAGGCTTCGGGGAAGGGTTAGGGTTAGGGTTCGGGCTAGGGTTAGGGTTAGGGCACGGGGAGGGTTTAGGGTCCAGGTGAGGGTACGACAACGCTTTAGGGGGAGCGTACGTGTGAGGGCGCGGGTTAGTGTTAGCGTACGGGTTAGGATTAGGGGACGGGTGAGGGTCAGCCTTCGGGGAAGGGTTAGGGTTAGGGTTCGGGCTAGGGTTAGGGTTAGGGGACGGGGAGGGTTTAGGGTCCAAGTGAGGGAACGACAACGCTTTAGGTGGAGCGTACGTGTGAGGGCGCAGGTTAGTGTTAGCGTACGGTTTAGGATTAGGGGACGGGTGAGTGTCAGGCTTCGGGGAAGGGTTAGGGTTAGGGTTCGGGCTAGGGTTAGGGTTTGGGAATGGGGACGGTTTCGGGTCCAGGTGAGGGTACGACAACCCTTTAGGGGGAGCGTACGTGTGAGGGCGCGGGTTAGTGTTAGCGTACGGGTTAGGATTAGGGGACGGGTGAGGGTCAGGCTTCGGGGAAGCGTTAGGGTTAGGGTTCGGGCTAGGGTTAGGGTTAGGGGACGGGGACGGTTTAGGGTCCAGGTGAGGGTACGACAACGCTTTAGGGGGAGCGTACGTGTGAGGGCGCGGGTTAGTGTTAGCATACGGGTTAGGATTAGGGGACGGGTGAGGGTCAGGCTTCGGGGAAGGGTTAGGGTTAGGGTTCGGGCTAGGGTTAGGGTTATGGGACGGTGAGGGTTTAGGGTCCAGATGAGGGTACGACAACGCTTTAGGGGGAGCGTTCGTGTGAGGGCGGGGGTTAGTGTTAGCGTACGGTTTAGGATTAGGGGACGGGTGAGTGTCAGACTTCGGGGAAGGGTTAGGTTTAGGGTTCGGGCTAGTGTTAGGCTTAGGGGACGGGGACGGTTTAGGGTCCAGGTGAGGGTACGACAACGCTTTAGGGGGAGCGTACGTGTGAGGGCGCGGGTTAGTGTTAGCGTACGGGTTAGGATTAGGGGACGGGTGAGGGTCAGGCTTCGGGGAAGGGTTAGGGTTAGGGTTCGGGCTAGGGTTAGGGTTAGGGGACAGGGAGGGTTTAGGGTCCAGGTGAGGGTACGACAACGCTTTAGGGGGAGCGTACGTGTGAGGGCACGGGTTAGTGTTAGTGTACGGGTAAGGATTAGGGGACGGGTGAGTGTCAGGCTTCGGGGAAGGGTTAGGGTTAGGGTTCGCGCTAGGGTTAGGGTTAGGGGACGGGGACGGTTTAGGGTCCAGGTGAGGGTACGACAACGCTTTAGGGGGAGCGTACGTGTGAGGGAGCGGGTTATTATTAGCGTACGGGTTAGGATTAGGAGACGGGTGAGGGTCAGGCTTCGGGGAAGGGTTAGGGTTAGGGTTCGGGCTAGGGTTAGGGTTAGGGGACGGGGACGGTTTAGGGTCCAGGTCAGGGTACGACAACGCTTTAAGGGAGCGTACGTGTGAGGGCGCGGGTTAGTGTTAGCGTACGAGTTAGGATTAGGGTACGGTTGAGGGTCAGGCTTCGGGGAAGGGTTAGGGTTAGGGTTCGGGCTAGGGTTAGGGTTAGGGGACGGCGAGGGTTTAGGGTCCAGGTGAGGGTAAGACAACGCTTTAGGGGAAGCGTACGTGTGAGGGCGCGGGTTAGTGTTAGCGTTCGGGTTAGGATTAGGGAACGGGTGAGGGTCAGGCTTCGGTGAAGGGTTAGGGTTAGGGTTCGGGCTAGGGTTAGGGTTAGGGGATGGGGACGGTTTAGGGTCCAGGTGATGGTACGACAACGCTTTAGGGGGAGCGTACGTGTGAGGGCGCGGGTTAGTGTTAGCATACGGGTTAGGATTAGGGGACGGGTGAGGGTCAGGCTTCGGTAAGGGTTAGGGTTAGGGTTCGGGCTAGGGTTAGGGTTAGGGGAAGGGGACGGTTTAGGGTCCAGGTGAGGGTACGACATCGCTTTAGGGGGAGCGTACGTGTGAGGGCGCAGGTTAGTGTTAGCGTACGGGTTAGGATTAGGGGACGGGTGAGGGTCAGGCTTCAGGGAAGGGTTAGGGTTAGGGTTCGGGCTAGGGTTAGGGTTAGGGGACGGGGAGGGTTTAGGGTCCAGGAGAGGGTACGACAACATTTTAGGGGGAGCGTACGTGTGAGGGCGCGGGTTAGTGTTAGCGTATGGGTTAGGATTAGGGGACGGGTGAGGGTCAGGCTTCGGGGAAGGGTTAGGGTTAGGGTTCGGGCTAGGGTTAGGGTTAGGGGACGGGGACGGTTTAGGGTCCAGGTGAGGGTACGACAACGCTTTAGGGGGAGCGTACGTGTGAGGGCTCGGGTTAGTGTTAGCGTACGGGTTAGGATTGGGGACGGGTGAGGGTCAGGCTTCGGGGAAGGGTTAGGGTTAGGGTTCGGGCTAGGGTTAGGGTTAGGGGACGGGGAGGGTTTAGGGTCCAGGTGAGGATACAACAACGCTTTAGGGGGAGCGTACGTGTGAGGGCGCGGGTTAGTGTTAGCGTACGGGTTAGGATTAGGTGACGGGTGAGGGTCAGGCTTCGGGGAAGTGTTAGGGTTAGGGTTCGGGCTAGGGTTAGGGTTAGGGGACGGGGAGGGTTTAGGGTCCAGGTGAGGGTACGACAACGCTTTAGGGGGAGCGTACGTGTGAGGGCGCGGGTTAGTGTTAGCGTACGGGTTAGGATTATGGGACGGGTGAGGGTCAGGTTTCGGGGAAGTGTTTGGGTTAGGGTTGGGGCTAGGGTTAGGGTTAGGGGACGGCGAGGGTTTAGGGTCCAGGTGAGGGTAAGACAACGCTTTAGGGGGAGCGTACGTGTGAGGGCGCGGGTTAGTGTTAGCGTTCGGGTTAGGATTAGGGGACGGGTGAGGGTCAGGCTTCGGGGAAGTGTTAGGGTTAGGGTTCGGGCTAGGGTTAGGGTTAGGGGACGGGGACGGTTTAGGGTCCAGGTGAGGGTACGACAACGCTTAGGGGGAGCGTACGTGTGAGGGCTCGGGTTAGTGTTAGCGTACGGGTTAGGATTAGGGGACGGGTGAGGGTCAGGCTTCGGGGAAGGGTTAGGGTTAGGGTTCGGGCTAGGGTTAGGGTTAGTGGACGGGGAGGGTTTAGGGTCCAGGTGAGGATACAACAACGCTTTAGGGGGAGCGTACGTGTGAGGGCGCGTGTTAGTGTTAGCGTAAGCGTTAGGATTAGGTGACGGGTGAGGGTCAGGCTTCGGGGAAGGGTTAGGGTTAGGGTTCGGGCTAGGGTTAGGGTTAGGGGACGGGGAGGGTTTAGGGTCCAGGTGAGGGTACGACAACGCTTTAGGGGGAGCGTACGTGTGAGGGCGCGGGTTAGTGTTAGCGTACGGGTTAGGATTAGGGGACGGGTGAGGGTCAGGTTTCGGGGAAGTGTTAGGGTTAGGGTTCGGGCTAGGGTTAGGGTTAGGGGACGGGGAGGGTTTAAGGTCCAGGTGAGGGTACGACAATGCTTTAGGGGGAGCGTACGTGTGAGGGCGCGGGTTAGTGTTAGCGTACGGGTTAGGATTAGGGGACGGGTGAGGGTCAGGCTTCGGGGAAGGGTTAGGGTTAGGGTTCGGGCTAGGGTTAGGGTTAGGGGACGGGGACGGTTTAGGGTCCAGGTGAGGGTACGACAACGCTTTAGGGGGAGCGTACGTGTGAGGGCGCGGGTTAGTGTTAGCGTACGGGTTAGGATTAGGGGACGGGTGACGGTCAGGCTTCGGGGAAGGGTTAGGGTTAGGGTTCGGGCTAGGGTTAGGGTTAGGGGACGGGGAGGGTTTAGGGTCCAGGTGAGGGTACGACAACGCTTTAGGGGGAGCGTACGTGTGAGGGCGCGGGTTAGTGTTAGTGGACGGGTTAGGATTAGGGGACGGGTGAGGGTCAGGCTTCAGGGAAGGGTTAGGGTTCGGGATAGCGTTAGGGTTAGGGGACAGGGACGGTTTAGGGTCCAGGTGAGGGTACGACAACGCTTTAGGGGGAGCGTACGTGTGAGGGCGCGGGTTAGTGTTATCGTACGAGTTAGGATTAGGGTACGGGTGAGGGTCAGGTTTCGGGGAAGGGTTAGGGTTAGGGTTCGGGCTAGGGTTAGGGTTAGGGGACGGGGAGGGTATAGGGTCCAGGTGAGGGTACGACAACGCTTTAGGGGGAGCGTACGTGTGAGGGCGCGGGTGAGTGTTAGCGTACGGGTTAGGATTAGGAAACGGGTGAGTGTCAGGCTTCGGGGAAGGGTTAGGGTTAGGGTTCGGGCTAGGGTTAGGGTTAGGGGAAGGGGACGGTTTAGGGTCCAGGTGAGGGTACGACAACGCTTTAGGGAGAGCGTACGTGTGAGGGCGTGGGTTAGTGTTAGCGTACGGGTTAGGATTAGGGGACGGGTGAGGGTCAGGCTTCGGGGAAGGGTTAGGGTTAGGGTTCGGGCTAGGCTTAGGGTTAGGGGACGGGGAGGGTTTAAGGTCCAGGTGAGGGTTCGACAATGCTTTAGGGGGAGCGTACGTGTGAGGGCGCGGGTTAGTGTTAGCGTACGGGTTAGGATTAGGGGACGGGTGAGGGTCAGGCTTCGGGGAAGTGTTAGGGTTAGGGTTCGGGCTAGGGTTAGGGATAGGGGACGGGGAGGGTTTAGGGTCCAGGTGAGGGTACGACAACGCTTTAGGGGGAGCGTACGTGTGAGGGCGCGGGTTAGTGTTAGCGTACGGGTTAGGATTAGGGGACGGGTGAGGGTCAGGCTTCGGGGAAGGGTTAGGGTTAGGGTTCGGGCTAGGGTTAGGGTTAGGGGACGGGGAGGGTTTAGGGTCCAGGTGAGGGTACGACAACGCTTTAGGGGGAGCATACGTGTGAGGGCATGGTTTAGTGTTAGCGTACGGGTTAGGATTAGGGGAGGGTGAGGGTCAGGCTTCGGGGAAGGGTTAGGGTTAGGGTTCGGGCTAGGGTTAGGGTTAGGGGACGGGGACGGTTTAGGGTCCAGGTGAGGGTACGAGAATGCTTTAGGGGGAGCATACGTGTGAGGGTGCGGGTTAGTGTTAGCGTACGGGTTAGGATTAGGGGACGGGTGAGGGTCAGGCTTCGGGGAAGGGTTAGGGTTAGGGTTCAGGCTAGGGTTAGGGTTAGGGGACGGGGACGGTTTAGGGTCCAGGTGAGGGTACGACAACGCTTTAGGGGGAGCGTACGTGTGAGGGCGCGGGTTAGTTTTAGCGTACGGGTTAGGATTAGGGGACGGGTGACGGTCAGGCTTCGGGGAAGGGTTAGGGTTAGGGTTCAGGCTAGGGTTAGGGTTAGGGGACGGGGAGGGTTTAGGGTTAGGGTTAGGGTTAGGGTTAGGGTTAGGGTTAGGGTTAGGGGACGGGGAGGGTTTAGGGTCCAGGTGAGGGTACGAGAACGCTTTAGGGTAGGGTACATGTGAGAGCGCGGGTTAGTGTTAGCGTACGGGTTAGGATTAGGGGACGGGTGAGGGTCAGGCTTCGGGGAAGGGTTAGGGTTAGGGTTCGGGCTAGGGTTAGGGTTAGGGGACGGGGAGGGTTTAGGGTCCAGGAGAGTGTACGACAACGTTTTAGGGGAAGCGTACGTGTGAGGGCGCGGGTTAGTGTAAGCGTACGGGTTAGGATTAGAGGACGGGTGAGGGTCAGGCTTCGGGGAAGGGTAAGGGTTAGGGTTCGGGCTAGGGTTAGGGTTAGGGGACGGGGACGGTTTAGGGTCCAGGTGACGGTACGACAACGCTTTAGGGGGAGCGTACGTGTGAGGGCGTGAGTTAGTGTTAGCGTACTGGTTACGATTAGGGGACGGGTGAGGGTCAGGCTTCGGGGAAGGGTTAGGGTTAGGGTTCGGGCTAGGGTTAGGGTTAGGGGACGGGGAGGGCTTAGGGTCCATGTGAGGGTACGACAACGCTTTAGGAGGAGCGTACGTGTGAGGGCGCGGGTGAGTGTTAGCGTACGGGTTAGGATTAGGGGACGGGTGAGGGTCAGGCTTCGGGGAAGGGTTAGGGTTAGGGTTCGGGCTAGGGTTAGGGGACGGGGAGGGTTTAGGGTCCAGGTGAGGGTACGACAACGCTTTAGGGGGAGCGTACGTGTGTGGGCGCGGGTTAGTGTTAGCGTACGGGTTAGGATTAGTGGACGGGTGAGGTTCAGGCTTCGGGGAAGGGTTAGGGTTAGGGTTCGGGCTAGGGTTAGGGTTAGGTTTAGGGGACGGGGAGGGTATAGGGTCCAGGTGAGCGTACGACAACGCTTTAGGTGGAGCGTACGTGTGAGGGCGCGGGATAGAGTTAGCGTACTGTTTAGGATTAGGGGACGGGTGAGGGTCAGGCTTCGGGGAAGGTTTAGGGTTAGGGTTCGGGCTAGGGTTAGGGTTAGGGGATGGGGACGGTTTAGGGTCCAGGTGAGGGTACGACAACGCTTTAGGGGGAGCATACGTGTGAGGGCGCGGGTTCGTGTTAGCGTACTGGTTAGGATTAGGGGACGGGTGAGTGTCAGGCTTCGGGGAAGGGTTAGGGTTAGGGTTCGGGTTAAGGTTAGGGTTAGGGGACGGGGACGGTTTAGGGTCCAGGTGACGGTACGACAACGCTTTAGGGAGAGCGTACGTGTGAGGGCGTGGGTTAGTGTTAGCGTACGGGTTAGGATTATGGACGGGTGAGGGTCAGGCTTCGGACAAGGGTTAGGGTTAGGGTTCGGGCTAGGGTTAGGGTTAGGGGACGGGGAGGGTTTAGGGTCCAGGTGAGGGTATGACAACGCTTTAGGGGGAGCGTACGTGTGAGGGCGCGGGTGAGTGTTAGCGTACGGGTTAGGATTAGGGGACGGGTGAGGGTCAGGCTTCGGGGAAGGGTTAGGGTTAGGGTTCGGGCTAGGGTTAGGGTTAGGGGATGGGGAGGGTTTAGGGTCCAGGTGAGGGTACGACAACGCTTTACGGGGAGCATACGTGTGAGGGCGCGGGTTAGTGTTAGCGTACGTGTTAGGAAGAGGGGACGGGTGAGGGTCAGGCTTCGGGGAAGGGTTAGGGTTAGGGTTCGGGCTAGGGTTAGGGTTAGGGGACGGGGAGGGTTTAGGGTCCCGGTGAGGGTACGACTACGCTTTAGGGGGAGCGTACGTGTAAGGGCGTGGGTTAGTGTTAGCATACGGGTTAGGATTAGGGGACGGGTGAGGGTTAGGCTTCGGGGAAGGGTTAGGGTTAGGGTTCGGGCTAGGGTTAGTGTTAGGGGATGGGGAGGGTTTCGGGTCCAGGTGAGGGTACGACAACGCTTTAGGGGGAGCGTACGTGTGAGGGCGCGGGTTAGTGTAAGCGTACGGGTTAGGATTAGGGGACGGGTGAGGGTCAGGCTTCGGGGAAGGGTTAGGGTTAGGGTTCGGGCTAGGGTTAGGGTTAGGGGACGGTGAGGGTTTAGGATCCAGTTAAGGGTACGACAACGCTTTAGGGGGAGCGTACGTGTGAGGGCGCGTGTTAGTGTTAGCGTACGGGTTAGGATTAGGGGACGGGTGAGGGTCAGGCTTCGGGGAAGGGTTAGGGTTAGGGTTCGGGCTAGTGTTAGGGTTAGGGGACGGGGACGGTTTAGGGTCCAGGTGAGGGTACGACAACACTTTAGGGGGAGCGTACGTGTGAGGGCGCGGGTTAGTGTTAGCGTACGGGTTAGGATTAGGGGACGGGTGAGGGTCAGGCTTCGGGGAAGGGTTAGGGTTAGGGTTCGGGCTAGGGTTAGGGTTAGGGGACGGGGACAGTTTAGGGTCCAGGTGAGGGTACGACAACGCTTTAGGGGGAGCGTACGTGTGAGGGCGCGGGTTCGTGTTAGCGTACGGGTTAGGATTAGGGGACGGGTGAGGGTCAGGCTTTTGGGAAGTGTTAGGGTTAGTGTTCGGGCTAGGTTTAGGGTTAGGGGACGGGGACGGTTTAGGGTCCAGGTGAGGGTACGACAACGCTTTAGGGGGAGCGTACGTGTGAGGGCGTGGTTTAGTGTTATCGTACGAGTTAGGATTAGGGTACGGGTGAGGGTCAGGCTTCGGGGAAGGGTTAGGGTTAGGGTTCGGGCTAGGGTTAGGGTTAGGGGACGGGGAGGGTATAGGGTCCAGGTGAGCGTACGACAACGCTTTAGGGGGAGCGTACGTGTGAGGGCGCGGGTGAGTGTTAGCGTACGGGTTAGGATTAGGAAACGGGTGAGGGTCAGGCTTCGGGGAAGGGTTAGGGTTAGGGTTCGGGCTAGGGTTAGGGTTAGGGGACGGCGAGTGTTTAGGGTCCAGGTGAGGGTACGACAACGATTTAGGGGGAGCGTACGTGTGAGTGTGCGGGTTAGTGTTAGCGTTCGGGTTAGGATTAGGGGACGGGTGAGGGTCAGGCTTCGGGGAAGGGTTAGGGTTAGGGTTCGGGCTAGGGTTAGGGTTAGGGGATGGGGACGGTTTAGGGTCCAGGTGAGGGTACGACAACGCTTTAGGGGGAGCGTACGTGTGAGGGCGCGGGTTAGTGTTAGCATACGGGTTAGCATTAGGGGACGGGTGAGGATCAGGCTTCGGGGAAGGTTAGGGTTAGTGTTCGGGCTATAGTTAGGGTTAGGGAAAGGGGACGGTTTAGGGTCCAGGAGAGGGTACGACAACGCTTTAGGGGGAGTGTACGTGTGAGGGCGCGGGTTAGTGTTAGCGTACGGGTTAGGATTAGGGGACGGGTGAGGGTCAGGCTTCGGGGAAGGGTTAGGGTAAGGGTTCGGGCTAGGGTTAGGGTTAGGGGATGGGGAGGGTTTAGGGTCCAGGTGAGGGTACGACAACGCTTTAGGGGGAGCGTACGTGTGAGGGCGCGGGTTAGTGTTAGCGTACGTGTTAGGAAGAGGGGACGGTTGAGGGTCAGGCTTCGGGGAAGGGTTAGGGTTAGGGTTCGGGCTAGGGTTAGGGTTAGGGTTCGGGCTAGGGTTAGGGTTAGGGGACGGCGAGGGTTTAGGGTCCAGGTGAGGATAAGACAACGCTGTAGGGGGAGCGTACGTGTGAGGGCGCGGTTTAGTGTTAGCGTTCGGGTTAGGATTAGGGGACGGGTGAGGGTCAGGCTTCGGGGAAGGGTTAGGGTTAGGGTTCGGGCTAGGGTTAGGGTTAGGGGATGAGGACGGTTTGGGGTCCAGGTGATGGTACGACAACGCTTTAGGGGGAGCGTACGTGTGAGGGCGCGGGTTAGTGTTAGCGTACGGGTTAGGATTAGGAAACGGGTGAGGGTCAGGCTTCGGGGAAGAGTTAGGGTTAGGGTTCGGGCTAGGGTTAGTGTTAGGGGACGGCGAGTGTTTAGGGTCCAGGTGAGGGTACGACAACACTTTAGGGGGAGCGTACGTGTGAGGGTGCGGGTTAGTGTTAGCGTTCGGGTTAGGATTAGGGGACGGGTGAGGGTCAGGCTTCGGGGAAGGGTTAGGGTTAGGGTTCGGGCTAGGGTTAGGGTTAGGGGATGGGGACGGTTTAGGGTCCAGGTGAGGGTACGACAACGCTTTAGGGGGAGCGTACGTGTGAGGGCGCGGGTTAGTGTTAGCATACGGGTTAGGATTAGGGGACGGGTGAGGATCAGGCTTCGGGGAAGGTTAGGGTTAGTGTTCGGGCCAGGGTTAGGGTTAGGGGAAGGGGACGGTTTAGGGTCCAGGAGAGGGTACGACAACGCTTTAGGGGGAGCGTACGTGTGAGGGCGCGGGTTTGTGTTAGCGTACGGGTTAGGATTAGGGGACGGGTGAGGGTCAGGTTTCGGGGAAGTGTTAGGGTTAGGGTTCGGGCTAGGGTTAGGGTTAGGGGACGGGGATGGTTTAGGGTCCAGGTGAAGGTAGGACAACGCTTTAGGGGGAGCGTACGTGTGAGGGCGCGGGTTAGTGTTAGCGTACGGGTTAGGATTAGGGGACGGGTGAGGGTCAGGCTCGGGGAAGGGTTAGGGTTAGGGTTCGGGCTAGGGTTAGGGTTAGGGGACGGGGAGGGTTTAGGGTCCAGGTGAGGGTACGACAATGCTTTAGGGGGAGCGTAAGTGTGAGGGCGCGGGTTAGTGTTAGCGTACGGGTTAGGATTAGGGGACGGGTGAGGGTCAGGCTTCGGGGAAGTGTTAGGGTTAGGGTTCGGGCTAGGGTTAGGATTAAGGGACGGGGAGGGTTTAGGGTCCAGGAGAGGGCACGACAACGCTTTAGGGGGAGCGTACGTGTGAGGACGTGGGATAGTGTTAGCGTACGGGTTAGGATTAGGGGACAGGTGAGGGTCAGGCTTCGTGGAAGGGTTAGGGTTAGGGTTCGGGCTAGGGTTAGGGTTAGGGGACAGGGACGGTTTAGGCTCCAGGTGACGGTACGACAACGCTTTAGGGGGAGCGTACGTGTGAGGGCGTGGGTTAGTGTTAGCGTACGGGTTAGGATTAGGGGACAGGTGAGGGTCAGGCTTCTGGGAAGGGTTAGGGTTAGGGTTCGGGCTAGGGTTAGGGTTAGGGGACGGGGAGGGTTTAGGGTCCAGGTGAGGGTACGACAATGCTTTAGGGGGAGCGTACGTGTGAGGGCGCGGGTTAGTGTTAGCGTACGGGTTAGGATTAGGGGACGGGTGAGGGTCAGGCTTCGGGGAAGGGTTAGGGTTAGGGTTCGGGCTAGGGTTAGGGTTAGGGGATGGGGAGGGTTTAGGATCCAGGTGAGGGTACGACAACGCTTTAGGGGGAGCGTACGTGTGAGGGCGCGGGTTAGTGTTAGCGTACGGGTTAGGATTAGGGGACGGGTGAGGGTCAGGCTTCGGGGAAGGGTTAGGGTTAGGGTTCGGGCTAGGGTTAGGGTAAGGGCACGGGGAGGGTTTAGGGTCCAGGTGAGGGTACGACAACGCTTTAGGGGGAGCGTACGTGTGAGGGCGCGGGTTAGTGTTAGCGTACGGTTTAGGATTAGGGGACGGGTGAGGGTCAGGCTTCGGGGAAGGGTTAGGGTTAGGGTTCGGGCTAGGGTTAGGGTTTGGGGATGGGGACGGTTTAGGGTCCAGGTGAGGATAAGACAACCCTTTAGGGGGAGCGTACGTGTGAGGGCGCGGGTTAGTGTTAGCGTACGGGTTAGGATTAGGGGACGGGTGAGGGTCAGGCTTCGGGGAAGGGTTAGGGTTAGGGTTCGGGCTAGGGTTAGGGTTAGGGGACGGGGAGGGTTTAGGATCCAGTTAAGGGTACGACAATGCTTTAGGGGGAGCGTACGTGTGAGGGCGCGTGTTATTGTTAGCGTACGGGTTAGGATCAGGGGACGGGTGAGGGTCAGGCTTCGGGGAAGGGTTAGGGTTAGGGTTCGGGCTAGGGTTAGGGTTAGGGCACGGGAAGGGCTTAGGGTCCAGGTGAGGGTACGACAACGCTTTAGGGGGAGCGTACGTGTGAGGGCGCGGGTTAGTGTTAGCGTACGGTTTAGGATTAGGGGACGGGTGAGGGTCAGGCTTCGGGGAAGGGTTAGGGTTAGGGTTCGGGCTAGGGTTAGGGTTTGGGGATGGGGACGGTTTAGGGTCCAGGTGAGGATAAGACAACCCTTTAGGGGGAGCGTACGTGTGAGGGCGCGGGTTAGTGTTAGCGTACGGGTTAGGATTAGGGGACGGGTGAGGGTCAGGCTTCGGGGAAGGGTTAGGGTTAGGGTTCGGGCTAGGGTTAGGGTTAGGGGACGGGGAGGGTTTAGGATCCAGTTAAGGGTACGACAATGCTTTAGGGGGAGCGTACGTGTGAGGGCGCGTGTTATTGTTAGCGTACGGGTTAGGATTAGGGGACGGGTGAGGGTCAGGCTTCGGGGAAGGGTTAGGGTTAGGGTTCGGGCTAGGGTTAGGGTTAGGGGACGGGGAGGGTTTAGGGTCCAAGTGAGGGTACGACAACGCTTTAGGTGGACCGTACGTGTGAGGGCGCGGGTTAGTGTTAGCGTACGGTTTAGGATTAGGGGACGGGTGAGGGTCAGGCTTCGGGGAAGGGTTAGGGTTAGGGTTCGGGCTAGGGTTAGGGTTAGGGGACGGGGACAGTTTAGGGTCCAGGTGAGGGTACGACAACGCTTTAGGGGGAGCGTACTTGTGAGTGCGCGGGTTAGTGTTAGCGTACGGGTTAGGATTAGGGGACGGGTGAGGGTCAGGCTTTGGGGAAGTGTTAGGGTTAGGGTTCGGGCTAGGGTTAGGGTTAGGGGACGGGGACGGTTTAGGGTCCAGGTGAGGGTATGACAACACTTTAGGGGGAGCGTACGTGTGAGGGCGCGGGTTAGTGTTAGCGTACGGATTAGGATTAGTGGACGGGTGAGGGTCAGGCTTCGGGGAAGGGTTAGGGTTAGGGTTCGGGCTAGGGTTAGGGTTAGGGGACGGGGAGGGTTTAGGGTCCAGGTGAGGGTACGACAACGCTTAAGGGGGAGCGTACGTGTGAGGGCGTGGGTTAGTGTTCGCGTACGGGTTAGGATTAGGGGACGGGTGAGGGTCAGGCTTTGGGGAAGGGTTAGGGTTAGGGTTCGGGCTAGGGTTAGGGTTAGGGGACGGGGAGGGTTTAGGGTCCAGGTGAGGGTACGACAACGCTTTAGGGGGAGCGTACGTGTGAGGGCGCGGGTTAGTGTTAGCGTACTGGTTATGATTAGGGGACGGGTGAGGGTCAGGCTTCGGGGAAGGGTTAGGGTTAGGGTTCGGGCTACGGTTAGGTTTAGGGGACGGGGAGGGTTTAGGGTCCAGGTGAGGGTACGACAACGCTTTAGGCGGAGCGTACGTGTGAGGGCGCGGGTTAGTGTTAGCGTACGGGTTAGGATTAGGGGACGGGTGAGGGTCAGGCTTCGGGGAAGGGTTAGGGTTAGGGTTCGGGCTAGGGTTAGGGTTAGGGGACGGGGAGGGTTTAGGGTCCAGGTGAGGATACAACAACGCTTTAGAGGGAGCGTACGTGTGAGGGCGCGGGTTAGTGTTAGCGTACGGGTTAGGATTAGGGGACGGGTGAGGGTCGGGCTTCGGGGAAGGGTTAGGGTTAGGGTTCAGGCTAGGGTTAGGGTTAGGGGATGGGGAGGGTTTAGGGTCCAGGTGAGGGTACGACAATGCTTTTGGGGGAGCGTACGTGTGAGGCCTTGGGTTAGTGTTAGCGTACGGGTTACGATTATGGGACGGGTGAGGGTCAGGCTTCGGGGAAGGGTTAGGGTTAGGGTTCGGGCTAGGGTTAGGGTTAGGGGACGGGGAGGTTTAGGGTCCAGGTGAGGGTACGACAACGCTTTAGGGGGAGCGTACGTGTGAGGGCGCGGGTTAGTGTTAGCGTACGGGTTAGGATTAGGGGACGGGTGAGGCTCATGCTTCGGGGAAGTGTTAGGGTTAGGGCTAGGGTTAGGGTTAGGGGACAGGGACGGTTTAGGGTCCAGGTGAGGGTACGACAACGCTTTAGGGGGAGCGTACGTGTGAGGGTGCGTGTTAGTGTTAGCGTACGGGTTAGGATTACGAGACGGGTGAGTGTCAGGCTTCGGGGAAGGGTTAGGGTTAGGGTTCGGGCTAGGGTTAGGGTTAGGGCACGGGGACGGTTTAGGGTCCAGGTGAGGGTACGACAACGCTTTACGGGGAGTGTACGTGTGAGGGCGCGGGTTAGTGTTATCGTACGAGTTAGGATTAGGGTACGGGTGAGGGTCAGGCTTCGGGGAAAGGTTAGGGTTAGGGTTCGGGCTAGGGTTAGGGTTAGGGGACGGGGAGGGTATAGGGTCCAGGTGAGGGTACGACAACGCTTTAGGGGGAGCGTGCATGTGAGGGCGTGGGTTAGTGTTAGCATACGGGTTAGGATTAGGAAACGGGTGAGGGTCAGGCTTCGGGGATGGGTTAGGGTTAGGGTTCGGGCTAGGGTTAGGGTTAGGGGACGGCGAGTGTTTAGGGTCCAGGTGAGGGTACGACAACGCTTTAGGGGGAGCGTACGTGTGAGGGTGCGGGTTAGTGTTAGCGTTCGGGTTAGGATTAGGGGACGGGTGAGGGTCAGGCTTCGGGGAAGGTTAGGGTTAGTGTTAGGGCTAGGGTTAGGGTTAGGGGATGGGGACGGTTTAGGGTCCAGGTGAGGGTACGACAACGCTTTAGGGGGAGCGTGCATGTGAGGGCGTGGGTTAGTGTTAGCGTACGGGTTAGGATTAGGGGACGGGTGAGGGTCAGGCTTCGGGGAAGGGTTAGGGTTAGGGTTCGGGCTAGGGTTAGGGTTAGGGGATGGGGAGGGTTTAGGGTCCAGGAGAGGGTACGACAACGTTTTAGGGGAAGCGTACGTGTGAGGGCGCGGGTTAGTGTTAGCGTACGGGTTAGGATTAGGGGACGGGTGAGGGTCAGGCTTCGGGGAAGTGTTAGGGTTAGGTTTCGGGCTAGGGTTAGGGTTAGGGGACGGGGACAGTTTAGGGTCCAGGTGAGGGTACGACAACGCTTTAGGGGGAGCGTACGTGTGAGGGCGCGGGTTAGTGTTAGCGTACGGGTTAGGATTAGGGGACGGGTGAGGGTCAGGCTTTGGGGAAGTGTTAGGGTTAGGGTTCGGGCTAGGGTTAGGGTTAGGGGACGGGGACGGTTTAGGGTCCAGGTGAGGGTATGACAACACTTTAGGGGGAGCGTACGTGTGAGGGCGCGGGTTAGTGTTAGCGTACGGGTTACGATTAGGGGACGGGTGAGGGTCAGGCTTCGGGGAAGGGTTAGGGTTAGGGTTCGGCCTACGGTTAGGGTTAGGGGACGGGGAGGGTTTAGGGTCCAGGTGAGGGTACGACAACGCTTAAGGGGGAGCGTACGTGTGAGGGCGTGGGTTAGTGTTCGCGTACGGGTTAGGATTAGGGGACGGGTGAGGGTCAGGCTTTGGGGAAGGGTTAGGGTTAGGGTTCGGGCTAGGGTTAGGGTTAGGGGACGGGGAGGGTTTAGGGTCCAGGTGAGGGTACGACAACGCTTTAGGGGGAGCGTACGTGTGAGGGCGCGGGTTAGTGTTAGCGTACTGGTTAGGATTAGGGGACGGGTGAGGGTCAGGCTTCGGGGAAGGGTTAGGGTTAGGGTTCGGGCTAGGGTTAGGTTTAGGGGACGGGGAGGGTTTAGGGTCCAGGTGAGGGTACGACAACGCTTTAGGCGGAGCGTACGTGTGAGGGCGCGGGTTAGTGTTAGCGTACGGGTTAGGATTAGGTGACGGGTGAGGGTCAGGCTTCGGGGAAGGTTTAGGGTTAGGGTTCGGGCTAGGGTTAGGGTTAGGGGACGGGGAGGGTATAGGGTGCAGGTGAGGATACAACAACGCTTTAGAGGGAGCGTACGTGTGAGGGCGCGGGTTAGTGTTAGCGTACGGGTTAGGATTAGGGGACGGGTGAGGGTCAGGCTTCGGGGAAGGGTTAGGGTTAGGGTTCGGGCTAGGGTTAGGGTTAGGGGATGGGGAGGGTTTAGGGTCCAGGTGAGGGTACGACAATGCTTTTGGGGGAGCGTACGTGTGAGGCCTTGGGTTAGTGTTAGCGTACGGGTTACGATTATGGGACGGGTGAGGGTCAGGCTTCGGGGAAGGGTTAGGGTTAGGGTTCGGGCTAGGGTTAGGGTTAGGGGACGGGGAGGGTTTAGGGTCCAGGTGAGGGTACGACAACGCTTTAGGGGGAGCGTACGTGTGAGGGCGCGGGTTAGTGTTAGCGTACGGGTTAGGATTAGGGGACGGGTGAGGCTCATGCTTCGGGGAAGTGTTAGGGTTAGGGCTAGGGTTAGGGTTAGGGGACAGGGACGGTTTAGGGTCCAGGTGAGGGTACGACAACGCTTTAGGGGGAGCGTACGTGTGAGGGTGCGTGTTAGTGTTAGCGTACGGGTTAGGATTACGGGACGGGTGAGTGTCAGGCTTCGGGGAAGGGTTAGGGTTAGGGTTCGGGCTAGGGTTAGGGTTAGGGGACGGGGACGGTTTATGGTCCAGGTGAGGGTACGACAACGCTTTAGGGGGAGCGTACGTGTGAGGGTGCGGGTTAGTGTTAGTGTTCGGGTTAGGATTAGGGGACGGGTGAGGGTCAGGCTTCGGGGAAGGTTAGGGTTAGTGTTAGGGCTAGGGTTAGGGTTAGGGGATGGGGACGGTTTAGGGTCCAGGTGAGGGTACGACAACGCTTTAGGGGGAGCGTGCATGTGAGGGCGTGGGTTAGTGTTAGCGTACAGGTTAGGATTAGGGGACGGGTGAGGGTCAGGCTTCGGGGAAGGGTTAGGGTTAGGGCTAGGGTTAGGGTTAGGGGACCGGGACGGTTTAGGGTCCAGGTGAGGGTACGACAACGCTTTAGGGGGAGCGTACGTGTGAGGGCGCGGGTTAGTGTTAGCGTACGGGTTAGGATTAGGGGACGGGTGAGGGTCAGGCTTCGGGGAATTGTTAGGGTTAGGGTTCGGGCTAGGGTTAGGGTTAGGGGACGGGGAGGGTTTAGGGTCCAGGTGACGGTACAACAACGCTTTAGGGGGAGCGTACGTGTGAGGGCGCGGGTTAGTGTTAGCGTACGGGTTAGGATTAGGGGACGGGTGAGGGTCAGGCTTCGGGGAAGGGTTAGGGTTAGGATTCGGGCTAGGGTTAGGGTTAGGGGATGGGGAGGGTTTCGGGTCCAGGTGAGGGTACGACAACGCTTTAGGGGGAGCGTACGTGTGAGGGCGCGGGTTAGTGTTTGCGTACGGGTTAGGATTAGGGGACTGGTGAGGGTCAGGCTTTGGGGAAGTGTTAGGGGTAGGGTTCGGGCTAGGGTTAGGGTTAGGGGACGGGGACGGTTTAGGGTCCAGGTGAGGGTACGACAACGCTTTAGGGGGAGCGTACGTGTGAGGGCGCGGGTTAGTGTTAGCGTATGGGTTAGGATTAGGGGACGGGTGAGTGTCAGACTTTAGGGAAGTGTTAGGGTTAGGGTTCGGGCTAGGGATAGTGTTAGGGGACAGGGACGGTTTAGGGTCCAGGTGAGGGTACGACAACACTTTAGGGGGAGCGTACGTGTGAGGGCGCAGGTTAGTGTTAGCGTACGGGTTAGGATTAGGGGACGGGTGAGGGTCAGGCTTCGGGGAAGGGTTAGGGTTAGGGTTCGGGCTAGGGTTAGGGTTACGGGACGGGGACGGTTTAGGGTCCAGGTGAGGGTACGACAACGCTTTAGGGGGAGCGTACGTGTGAGGGCGTGAGTTAGTGTTAGCGTACTGGTTAGGATTAGGGGACGAGTGAGGGTCAGGCTTCGGGGAAGTGTTGGGGTTAGGGTTCGGGCTAGGGTTAGGGTTAGGGGACGGGGAGGGTTTAGGGTCCAGGTGAGGGTACGACAACGCTTTAGGAGGAGCGTACGTCTTAGGGCGCGGGTTGGTGTTAGCGTACGGGTTAGGATTAGGGGACGGGTGAGGGTCAGGCTTCGGGGAAGGGTTAGGGTTAGGGTTCGGGCTAGGGTTAGGGTTAGGGGACGGGGAGGGTTTAGGGTCCAGGTGAGGGTACGACAACGCTTTAGGGGGAGCGTACGTGTGAGGGCGCGGGTTAGTGTTAGCGTACGGGTTAGGATTAGGGGAAGGGTGAGGGTCAGGCTTCGGGGAAGGGTTAGGGTTAGGGTTCGGGCTAGGGTTAGGGTTAGGGGACGGGGTGGGTTTAGGGTCCAGGTGAGGGTACGACAACGCTTTAGGGGGAGCGTACGTGTGAGGGCGCGGGTTAGTGTTAGCGTACGGGTTATGATTAGGGGACGGGTGAGGGTCAGGCTTCGGGGAAGCGTTAGAGTTAGGGTTAGGGCTAGGGTTAGGTTTAGGGGACGGGGACAGTTTAGGGTCCAGGTGAGGGTACGACAACGCTTTAGGGGGAGCGTACGTGTGAGGGCGCGGGTCAGTGTTAGCGTACGGGTTAGGATTAGGGGACGGGTGAGGGTCAGGCTTCGGGGAAGGGTTAGGGTTACGGTTCGGGCTAGGGTTAGGGTTAGGGGACGGCGAGGGTTTAGGGTCCAGGTGAGGGTAAGACAACGCTTTAGGGGGAGAGTACGTGTGAGGGCGCAGGTTAGTGTTAGCGTACGGGTTAGGATTAGGGGACGGGTGAGGGTCAGGCTTCGGGGAAGGGTTAGGGTTAGGGTTCGGGCTAGGGTTAGGGTTAGGGGACGGGGAGGGTTTAGGGTCCAGGTGAGGGTACGACAACGCTTTAGGGGGAGCGTACGTGTGAGGGCGCGGGTTAGTGTTAGCGTACGGGTTAGGTTTGGGGGACGGGTGAGGGTCAGGCTTCGGGGAAGGGTTAGGGTTCGGGCTAGGGTTAGGGTTAGGGGACAGGGACGGTTTAGGGTCCAGGTGAGGGTACGACAACGCTTTAGGGGGAGCGTACGTGTGAGGGCGCGTGTTAGTGTTAGCGTACGGGTTAGGATTAGGAGACGGGTGAGTGTCAGGCTTCGGGGAAGGGTTAGGGTTAGGGTTCGGGCTAGGGTTAGGGTTAGGGGACGGGGACGGTTTAGGGTCCAGGTGAGTGTACGACAACGCTTTAGGGGGAGCGTACATGTGTGGGCGCGGGTTAGTGTTATCGTACGGGTTAGGATTAGGGGACGGGTGAGGGTCAGGCTTCGGGGAAGGGTTAGGGTTAGAGTTCGGGCTAGGGTTAGGGTTAGGGGACGGGGAGGGTATAGGGTCCAGGTGAGGGTACGACAACGCTTTAGGGGGAGCATACGTGTGAGGGCGCGGGTGAGTGTTAGCGTACGGGTTAGGATTAGGAAACGTGTGAGGGTCAGGCTTCGGGGAAGGGTTAGGGTTAGGGTTCGGGCTAGGGTTAGGGTTAGGGGACGGCGAGTGTTTAGGGTCAGGTGAGGGTACGACAACGCTTTAGGGGGAGCGTACGTGTGAGGGTGCGGGTTAGTGTTAGTGTTCGGGTTAGGATTAGGGGACGGGTGAGGGTCAGGCTTCGGGGAAGGGTTAGGGTTAGGGTTCGGGCTAGGGTTAGGGTTAGGGGATGGGGATGGTTTAGGGTCCAGGTGAGGGTACGACAACGCTTTAGGGGGAGCGTCCGTGTGAGGGCGCGGGTTAGTGTTAGTATACGGGTTAGGATTAGGGGACGGGTGAGGATCAGGCTTCGGGGAAGTTTAGGGTTAGTGTTCGGGCTATAGTTAGGGTTAGGGGAAGGGGACGGTTTAGGGTCCAGGAGAGGGTACGACAACGCTTTAGGGGGAGCGTACGTGTGAGGGCACGGGTTTGTGTTAGCGTACGGGTTAGGATTAGGGGACGGGTGAGGGTCAGGTTTCGGGGAAGTGTTAGGGTTAGGGTTCGGGGTAGGGTTAGGGTTAGGGGACGGGGATGGTTTAGGGTCCAGGTGAGGGTACGACAATGCTTTAGGGGCAGCGTACGTGTGAGGGCGTGGGTTAGTGTTAGCGTACGGGTTAGGATTAGGGGACGGGTGAGGGTCAGGCTTCGGGGAAGGGTTAGGGTTAGGGTTCGGGCTAAGGTTAGGGTTAGGGGACGGGGAGGGTTTAGGGTCCAGTTGAGGGTACGACAACGCTTTAGGGGGAGCGTACGTGTGAGGGCACGGGTTAGTGTTAGCGTACGGGTTAGGATTAGGGGACGGGTGAGGGTCAGGTTTCGGGGAAGTGTTAGGGTTAGGGTTCGGGCTAGGGTTAGGGTTAGCGGACGGGGACGGTTTAGGGTCCAGGTGAGGGTACGACAACGCTTTAGGGGGAGCGTACGTGTGAGGGCGCGGGTTAGTGTTAGCGTACGGGTTAGGATTAGGGGACGGGTGAGGGTCAGGCTTCGGGGAAGGGTTAGGGTTAGGGTTCGGGCTAGGGTTAGGGTTAGGGGACGGGGAGGGTTTAGGGTCCAGGAGAGGGTACGACAACGTTTTGGGGGAGCGTACGTGTGAGGGCGCGGGTTAGTGTTAGGGTACGGGTTAGGATCAGAGGACGGGTGAGGGTCAGGCTTCGGGGAAGGGTTAGGGTTAGGGTTCGGGCTAGGGTTAGGGTTAGGGGACGGGGAGGGTTTAGGGTCCAGGAGAGGGTACGACAACGTTTTAGGGGGAGTGTACGTGTGAGGGCGCGGGTTAGTGTTAGCGTACGGGTTAGGATTAGGGGACGGGTGAGGGTCAGGCTTCGGGGAAGGGTTAGGGTTAGGGTTCGGGCTAGGGTTAGGGTTAGGGGACAGGGACGGTTTAGGCTCCAGGTGAGGGTACGACAACGCTTTAAGGGGAGCGTACGTGTGAGGGTGCGGGTTAGTGTTAGCGTACGTGTTAGGAAGAGGGGACGGGTGAGGGTCAGGCTTCGGGGAAGGGTTAGGGTTAGGTTTCGGGCTAGGATTAGGGTTAGGGGACGGGGAGGGTTTAGGGTTCAGGTGAAGGTACGACAACGCTTTAGGGGGAGCGTACGTGTGAGGGCGTGGGTTAGTGTTAGCGTACGGGTTAGGATTAGGGGACGGGTGAGGGTCAGGCTTCGGGGAAGGGTTAGGGTTAGGGTTCGGGCTAGGGTTAGGGTTAGGCGACGGGGAGGGTTTAGGGTCTAGGTGAGGGTACGACAATGCTTTAGGGGGAGCGTACGTGTGAGGGCGTATGTTAGTGTTAGCGTACGGGTTAGGATTAGGATACGGGTGAGTGTCAGGCTTCGGGGAAGGGTTAGGTTTAGGGTTCGGGCTAGGGTTAGGGTTAGGGGACGGGGCGGATTTAGGGTCCAGGTGAGGGTACGACAACGCTTTAGGGGGAGGGTACATGTGAGGGCGCGGGTTAGTGTTAGCGTACGGGTTAGTATTAGGGGACGGGTGAGGGTCAGGCTTCAGGGAAGGATTAGGGTTAGGGTTCGGGCTAGGGTTAGGTTTAGGGGACGGGGACGGTTTAGGGTCCAGGTGAGGGTACGACAACGCTTTAGGGGGAGCGTACGTGTGAGGGCGCGGGTTAGTGTTATCGTACGAGTTAGGATTAGGGTACGGGTGAGGGTCAGGCTTCGGGGAAGGGTTAGGGTTAGGATTCGGGCTAGGGTTAGGGTTAGGGGACGGGGAGAGTATAGGGTCCAGGTGAGGGTACGACAACGCTTTAGGGGGAGCGTACGTGTGAGGGTGCGGGTTAGTGTTAGCGTTCGGGTTAGGATTAGGGGACGGGTGAGGGTCAGGCTTCGGGGAAGGGTTAGGGTTAGGGTTCGGGCTAGGGTTAGGGTTAGGGGATGGGGACGGTTTAGGGTCCAGGTGAGGGTACGACAACGCTTTAGGGGGAGCGTACGTGTGAGGGCGCGGGTTAGTGTTAGCATACGGGTTAGGATTAGGGGACGGGTGAGGATCAGGCTTCGGGGAAGGTTAGGGTTAGTTTTCGGGCTAGGGTTAGGGTTAGGGGAAGGGGACGGTTTAGGGTCCAAGAGAGGGTACGACAACGCTTTAGGGGGAGCGTACGTGTGAGGGCGCGGGTTAGTGTTAGCGTACGGGTTAGGATTAGGGGACGGGTGAGAGTCAGGCTTCGGGGAAGAGTTAGGGTTAGGGTTCGGGCTAGGGTTAGGGTTAGGGGACGGGGAGGGTTTAGGGTCCAGGTGAGGGTACGACAACGCTTTAGGGGGAGCGTACATGTGAGGGCGCGGGTTAGTGTTAGCGTACGGGTTAGGATTAGGGGACGGGGGAGCATCAGGCTTCAGGGAAGGATTAGGGTTAGGGTTCGGGCTAGGGTTAGGGTTAGGGGACGGGGACGGTTTAGGGTCCAGGTGAGGGTACGACAACGCTTTAGGGGGAGCGTACATGTGAGAGCGCGGGTTAGTGTTAGCGTACGGGTTAGGATTAGGGGACGGGTGAGGGTCAGGCTTCGGGGAAGGGTTAGGGTTAGGGTTCGGGCTAGGGTTAGGGTTAGGGGACGGGGAGGGTTTAGGGTCCAGGTGAGGGTACGACAACGCTTTAGGGGGAGCGTACATGTGAGAGCGCGGGTTAGTGTTAGCGTACGGGTTAGGATTAGGGGACGGGTGAGGGTCAGGCTTCGGGGAAGGGTTAGGGTTAGGGTTCGGGCTAGGGTTAGGGTTAGGGGACGGGGAGGGTTTAGGGTCCAGGTGAGGGTACGACAACGCTTTAGGGGTAGCGTACATGTGAGAGCGCGCGTTAGTGTTAGCGTACGGGTTAGGATTAGGGGACGGGTGAGGGTCAGGCTTCGGGGAAGGGTTAGGGTTAGGGTTCGGGCTAGGGTTAGGGTTAGGGGACGGGGAGGGTTTAGGGTCCAGGAGAGGGCACGACAACGTTTTAGGGGGAGCGTACGTGTGAGGGCGCGGGTTAGTGTTAGCGTACGGGTTAGGATTAGAGGACGGGTGAGGGTCAGGCTTCGGGGAAGGGTTAGGGTTAGGGTTCGGGCTAGGGTTAGGGTTAGGGGACGGGGAGGGTTTAGGGTCCAGCTGAGGGTACGACAACGCTTTAGGGGGAGCGTACGTCTGAGGGCGCGGGTGAGTGTTATCGTACGGGTTAGGATTAGGGGACGGGTGAGGGTCAGGCTTCGCCGAATGGTTAGGGTTAGGGTTCGGGCTAGGGTTAGGGTTAGGGGACGGGGAGGGTTTAGGGTCCAGGTGAGGGTACGACAACGCTTTAGGGGGAGCGTACGTGTGAGGACGTGGGATAGTGTTAGCGTACGGGTTAGGATTAGGGGACGGGTGAGGGTCAGGCTTCTGGGAAGTGTTAGGGTTAGGGTTCGGGCTAGGGTTAGGGTTAGGGGACGGGGACGGTTGAGGGTCCAGGTGAGGGTACGACAACGCTTTAGGGGGAGCGTACGTGTGAGGGCGTGGGTTAGTGTTAGCGTACGGGTTAGGATTAGGGGACGGGTGAGGGTCAGGCTTCGGGGAAGGGTTAGGGTTAGGGTTCGGGCTAGGGTTAGGGTTAGGGGACGGGGACGGTTTAGGGTCCAGGTGAGGGTACGACAACGCTTTAAGGGAGCGTACGTGTGAGGGCGCGGGTTAGTGTTAGCGTACGAGTTAGGATTAGGGTACGGGTGAGGGTCAGGCTTCGGGGAAGGGTTAGGGTTAGGGTTCGGGCTAGGGTTAGGTTTAGGGGACGGGGACAGTTTAGGGTCCAGGTGAGGGTACGACAACGCTTTAGTGGGAGCGTACGTGTGAGGGCGCGGGTGAGTGTTAGCGTACGGGTTAGGATTAGGGGACGGGTGAGGGTCAGGCTTCGGGGAAGGGTTAGGGTTAGGGTTCGGGCTAGGGTTAGGGTTAGGGGACGGCAAGGGTTTAGGGTCCAGGTGAGGGTAAGACAACGCTTTAGGGGGAGCGTACGTGTGAGGGCGCGGGTTAGTGTTAGCGTTCGGGTTAGGATTAGGGGACGGGTGAGGGTCAGGCTTCGGGGAAGGGTTAGGGTTAGGGTTCGGGCTAGGGTTAGGGTTAGGGGATGGGGACGGTTTGGGGTCCAGGTGATGTTACGACAACGCTTTAGGGGGAGCGTACGTGTGAGGGCGCGGGTTAGTGTTAGCATAACGGTTAGGATTAGGGGACGGGTGAGGGTCAGGCTTCGGGGAAGGGTTAGGGTTAGGGTTCGGGCTAGGTTTAGGGTTAGGGGAAGGGGACGGTTTAGGGTCCAGGTGAGGGTACGACAATGCTTTAGGGGGAGCGTACGTGTGAGGGCGCAGGTTAGTGTTAGCGTACGGGTTAGGATTAGGGGACGGGTGAGGGTCAGGCTTCGGGGAAGGTTTAGGGTTAGGGTTCGGGCTAGGGTTAGGATTAGGGGACGGGGAGGGTTTAGGGTCCAGGTGAGGGTACGACAATGCTTTAGGGGGAGCGTACGTGTGAGGGCGTGGGTTAGTGTTAGCGTACGGGTTAGGATTAGGGGACGGATGAGGGTCAGGCTTCGGGGAAGGGTTAGGGTTAGGGTTCGGGCTAGGGTTAGGGTTAGGGGATGGGGAGGGTTTCGGGTCCAGGTGAGGGTACGACAACGCTTTAGGGGGAGCGTACGTGTGAGGGCGCGGGTTAGTGTTAGAGTACGGGTTAGGATTAGGGGACGGGTGAGGGTCAGGCTTCGGGGAAGGGTTAGGGTTAGGGTTCGGGCTAGGGTTAGGGTTAGGGCACGGGGAGGGTTTAGGGTCCAGGTGAGGGTACGACAACGCTTTAGGGGGAGCGTACGTGTGAGGGCGCGGGTTAGTGTTAGCGTACGGGTTAGGATTAGGGGACGGGTGAGGGTCAGCCTTCGGGGAAGGGTTAGGGTTAGGGTTCGGGCTAGGGTTAGGGTTAGGGGACGGGGAGGGTTTAGGGTCCAAGTGAGGGTACGACAACGCTTTAGGTGGAGCGTACGTGTGAGGGCGCGGGTTAGTGTTAGCGTACGGTTTAGGATTAGGGGACGGGTGAGGGTCAGGCTTCGGGGAAGGGTTAGGGTTAGGGTTCGGGCTAGGGTTAGGGTTTGGGGATGGGGACGGTTTAGGGTCCAGGTGAGGGTACGACAACCCTTTAGGGGGAGCGTACGTGTGAGGGCGCGGGTTAGTGTTAGCGTACGGGTTCGGATTAGGGGACGGGTGAGGGTCAGGCTTCGGGGAGGGGTTAGGGTTAGGGTTCGGGCTAGGGTTAGGGTTAGGGGACGGGGACGGTTTAGGGTCCAGGTGAGGGTACGACAACACTTTAGGGGGAGCGTACGTGTGAGGGCGCGGGTTAGTGTTAGCGTACTGGTTAGGATTAGGGGACGGGTGGGGTCAGGCTTCGGGGAAGGGTTAGGGTTAGGGTTCGGGCTAGGGTTAGGGTTAGGGGACGGGGACAGTTTAGGGTCCAGGTGAGGGTACGACAACGCTTTAGGGGGAGCGTACTTGTGAGGGCGCGGGTTAGTGTTAGCGTACGGGTTAGGATTAGGGGACGGGTGAGGGTCAGGCTTGGGGAAGTGTTAGGGTTAGGGTTCGGGCTAGGTTTAGGGTTAGGGGACGGGGACGGTTTAGGGTCCAGGTGAGGGTATGACAACACTTTAGGGAGAGCGTACGTGTGAGGGCGCAGGTTAGTGTTAGCGTACGGATTAGGATTACGGGACGGGTGAGGGTCAGGCTTCGGGGAAGGGTTAGGGTTAGGGTTCGGGCTAGGGTTAGGGGACGGGGAGGGTTTAGGGTCTAGGTGGGGGTACGACAACGCTTAAGGGGGAGCGTACGTGTGAGGGCGCGGGTTAGTGTTAACGTACGGGTTAGGATTAGGGGACGGGTGAGGGTCAGCCTTCGGGGAAGGGTTAGGGTTAGGGTTCGGGCTAGGGTTAGGGTTAGGGGACGGGGAGGGTTTAGGGTCCAGGTGAGGGTACGACAACGCTTTAGGTGGAGCGTACGTGTGAGGGCGCGGGTTAGTGTTAGCGTACGGTTTAGGATTAGGGGACGGGTTAGGGTCAGGCTTCGGGGAAGGGTTAGGGTTAGGGTTCGGGCTAGGGTTAGGGTTTGGGGATGGGGACGGCTTAGGGTCCAGGTGAGGGTACGACAACCCTTTAGGGGTTGCGTACGTGTGAGGGCGCGGGTTAGTGTTAGCGTATGGGTTAGGATTAGGGGACGGGTGAGGGTCAGGCTTCGGGGAAGGTTTAGGGTTAGGGTTCGGGCTAGGGTTAGGGTTAGGGGACGGGGACGGTTTAGGGTCCAGGTGAGGGTACGACAACACTTTAGGGGGAGCGTACTTGTGAGGGCGCGGGTTAGTGTTAGCGTACTGGTTAGGATTAGGGGACGGGTGGGGTCAGGCTTCGGGGAAGGGTTAGGGTTAGGGTTCGTGCTAGGGTTAGGGTTAGGGGACGGGGACAGTTTAGGGTCCAGGTGAGGGTACGACAACGCTTTAGGGGGAGCGTACTTGTGAGGGCGCGGGTTAGTGTTAGCGTACGGGTTAGGATTAGGGGACGGGTGAGGGTCAGGCTTGGGGAAGTTTTAGGGTTAGGGTTCGGGCTAGGGTTAGGGTTAGGGGACGGGGACGGTTTAGGGTCCAGGTGAGGGTATGACAACACTTTAGGGGGAGCGTACGTGTGAGGGCGCAGGTTAGTGTTAGCGTACGGATTAGGATTAGGGGACGGGTGAGGGTCAGGCTTCGGGGAAGGGTTAGGGTTAGGGTTCGGGCTAGGGTTAGGGTTAGGGGACGGGGAGGGTTTAGAGTCTAGGTGAGGGTACGACAACGCTTAAGGGGGAGCGTACGTGTGAGGGCGTGGGTTAGTGTTCGCGTACGGGTTAGGATAAGGGGACGGGTGAGGGTCAGGCTTTGGGGAAGGGTTAGGGTTAGGGTTCGGGCTAGGGTTAGGGTTAGGGGACGGGGAGGGTTTAGGGTCCAGGTGAGGGTACGACAACGCTTTAGGGGGAGCGTACGTGTGAGGGCGCGGGTTAGTGTTAGCGTACGGGTTAGGATTAGGGGACGGGTGAGGGTCAGGCTTCGGGGAAGTGTTAGGGTTAGGGTTCGGGCTAGGGTTAGGGTTAGGGGACGGGGACGGTTTAGGGTCCAGGTGAGGGTACGACAACGCTTTAAGGGAGAGTACGTGTGAGGGCGCGGGTTAGTGTTAGCGTACGAGTTAGGATTAGGGTACGGGTGAGGGTCAGGCTTCGGGGAAGGGTTAGGGTTAGAGTTCGGGCTAGGGTTAGGTTTAGGGGACGGGGACAGTTTAGGGTCCAGGTGAGGGTACGACAGCGCTTTAGGGGGAGCGTACGTGTGAGGGCGCGGGTGAGTGTTAGCGTACGGGTTAGGATTAGGGGACGGGTGAGGGTCAGGCTTCGGGGAAGGGTTAGGGTTAGGGTTCGGGCTAGGGTTAGGGTTAGGGGACGGCGAGGGTTTAGGGTCCAGGTGAGGGTAAGACAACGCTTTAGGGGGAGAGTACGTGTGAGGGCGCGGGTTAGTGTTAGAGTTTGGGTGAGGATTAGGGGACGGGTGAGGGTCAGGCTTCGGGGAAGGGTTAGGGTTAGGGTTCGGGCTAGGTTTAGGGTTAGGGGATGGGGACGGTTTGGGGTCCAGGTGATGGTACGACAACGCTTTAGGGGGAGCGTACGTGTGAGGGCGCGGGTTAGTGTTAGCATACGGGTTAGGATTATGGGACGGGTGAGGGTCAGGCTTCGGGGAAGGGTTAGGGTTAGGGTTCGGGCTAGGTTTAGGGTTGTGGGATGGGGACGGTTTGGGGTCCAGGTGATGGTACGACAACGCTTTAGGGGGAGCGTACGTGTGAGGGCGCGGGTTAGTGTTAGCATAACGGTTAGGATTAGGGGACGGGTGAGGGTCAGGCTTCGGGGAAGGGTTAGGGTTAGGGTTCGGGCTAGGTTTAGGGTTAGGGGAAGGGGACGGTTTAGGGTCCAGGTGAGGGTACGACAATGCTTTAGGGGGAGCGTTCGTGTGAGGGCGCAGGTTAGTGTTAGCGTACGGGTTAGGATTAGGGGACGGGTGAGGGTCAGGCTTCGGGGAAGGTTTAGGGTTAGGGTTCGGGCTAGGGTTAGGATTAGGGGACGGGGAGGGTTTAGGGTCCAGGTGAGGGTACGACAATGCTTTAGGGGGAGCGTACGTGTGAGGGCGTGGGTTAGTGTTAGCGTACGGGTTAGGATTAGGGGACGGATGAGGGTCAGGCTTCGGGGAAGGGTTAGGGTTAGGGTTCGGGCTAGGGTTAGGGTTAGGGGATGGGGAGGGTTTCGGGTCCAGGTGAGGGTACGACAACGCTTTAGGGGGAGCGTACGTGTGAGGGCGCGGGTTAGTGTTAGCGTACGGGTTAGGATTAGGGGACGGGTGAGGGTCAGGCTTCGGGGAAGGGTTAGGGTTAGGGTTCGGGCTAGGGTTAGGGTTAGGGCACGGGGAGGGTTTAGGGTCCAGGTGAGGGTACGACAACGCTTTAGGGGGAGCATACGTGTGAGGGCGCGGGTTAGTGTTAGCGTACGGGTTAGGATTAGGGGACGGGTGAGGGTCAGGCTTCGGGGAAGTGTTAGGGTTAGGGTTCGGGCTAGGGTTAGGGTTAGGGGACGGGGAGGGTTTAGGGTCCAAGTGAGGGTACGACAACGCTTTAGGTGGAGCGTACGTGTGAGGGCGCGGGTTAGTGTTAGCGTACAGTTTAGGATTAGGGGACGGGTGAGGGTCAGGCTTCGGGGAAGGGTTAGGGTTAGGGTTCGGGCTAGGGTTAGGGTTTGGGGATGGGGACGGTTTAGGGTCCAGGTGAGGGTACGACAACCCTTTAGGGGGAGCGTACGTGTGAGGGCGCGGGTTAGTGTTAGCGTACGGGTTCGGATTAGGGGACGGGTGAGGGTCAGGCTTCGGGCAAGGGTTAGGGTTAGGGTTCGGGCTAGGGTTAGGGTTAGGGGACGGGGACGGTTTAGGGTCCAGGTGAGGGTACGACAACACTTTAGGGGGAGCGTACGTGTGAGGGCGCGGGTTAGTGTTAGCGTACTGGTTAGGATTAGGGGACGGGTGGGGTCAGGCTTCGGGGAAGGGTTAGGGTTAGGGTTCGGGCTAGGGTTAGGGTTAGGGGACGGGGACAGTTTAGGGTCCAGGTGAGGGTACGACAACGCTTTAGGGGGAGCGTACTTGTGAGGGCGCGGGTTAGTGTTAGCGTACGGGTTAGGATTAGGGGACGGGTGAGGGTCAGGCTTGGGGAAGTGTTAGGGTTAGGGTTCGGGCTAGGTTTAGGGTTAGGGGACGGGGACGGTTTAGGGTCCAGGTGAGGGTATGACAACACTTTAGGGAGAGCGTACGTGTGAGGGCGCAGGTTAGTGTTAGCGTACGGATTAGGATTACGGGACGGGTGAGGGTCAGGCTTCGGGGAAGGGTTAGGGTTAGGGTTCGGGCTAGGGTTAGGGGACAGGGAGGGTTTAGGGTCTAGGTGGGGGTACGACAACGCTTAAGGGGGAGCGTACGTGTGAGGGCGTGGGTTAGTGTTAGCGTACGGGTTAGGATTAGGGGACGGGTGAGGGTCAGCCTTCGGGGAAGGGTTAGGGTTAGGGTTCGGGCTAGGGTTAGGGTTAGGGGACGGGGAGGGTTTAGGGTCCAGGTGAGGGTACGACAACGCTTTAGGTGGAGCGTACGTGTGAGGGCGCGGGTTAGTGTTAGCGTACGGTTTAGGATTAGGGGACGGGTTAGGGTCAGGCTTCGGGGAAGGGTTAGGGTTAGGGTTCGGGCTAGGGTTAGGGTTTGGGGATGGGGACGGCTTAGGGTCCAGGTGAGGGTACGACAACCCTTTAGGGGTTGCGTACGTGTGAGGGCGCGGGTTAGTGTTAGCGTATGGGTTAGGATTAGGGGACGGGTGAGGGTCAGGCTTCGGGGAAGGTTTAGGGTTAGGGTTCGGGCTAGGGTTAGGGTTAGGGGACGGGGACGGTTTAGGGTCCAGGTGAGGGTACGACAACACTTTAGGGGGAGCGTACTTGTGAGGGCGCGGGTTAGTGTTAGCGTACTGGTTAGGATTAGGGGACGGGTGGGGTCAGGCTTAGGGGAAGGGTTAGGGTTAGGGTTCGTGCTAGGGTTAGGGTTAGGGGACGGGGACAGTTTAGGGTCCAGGTGAGGGTACGACAACGCTTTAGGGGGAGCGTACTTGTGAGGGCGCGGGTTAGTGTTAGCGTACGGGTTAGGATTAGGGGACGGGTGAGGGTCAGGCTTGGGGAAGTTTTAGGGTTAGGGTTCGGGCTAGGGTTAGGGTTAGGGGACGGGGACGGTTTAGGGTCCAGGTGAGGGTATGACAACACTTTAGGGGGAGCGTACGTGTGAGGGCGCAGGTTAGTGTTAGCGTACGGATTAGGATTAGGGGACGGGTGAGGGTCAGGCTTCGGGGAAGGGTTAGGGTTAGGGTTCGGGCTAGGGTTAGGGTTAGGGGACGGGGAGGGTTTAGAGTCTAGGTGAGGGTACGACAACGCTTAAGGGGGAGCGTACGTGTGAGGGCGTGGGTTAGTGTTCGCGTACGGGTTAGGATAAGGGGACGGGTGAGGGTCAGGCTTTGGGGAAGGGTTAGGGTTAGGGTTCGGGCTAGGGTTAGGGTTAGGGGACGGGGAGGGTTTAGGGTCCAGGTGAGGGTACGACAACGCTTTAGGGGGAGCGTACGTGTGAGGGCGCGGGTTAGTGTTAGCGTACGGGTTAGGATTAGGGGACGGGTGAGGGTCAGGCTTCGGGGAAGTGTTAGGGTTAGGGTTCGGGCTAGGGTTAGGGTTAGGGGACGGGGACGGTTTAGGGTCCAGGTGAGGGTACGACAACGCTTTAAGGGAGAGTACGTGTGAGGGCGCGGGTTAGTGTTAGCGTACGAGTTAGGATTAGGGTACGGGTGAGGGTCAGGCTTCGGGGAAGGGTTAGGGTTAGAGTTCGGGCTAGGGTTAGGTTTAGGGGACGGGGACAGTTTAGGGTCCAGGTGAGGGTACGACAACGCTTTAGGGGGAGCGTACGTGTGAGGGCGCGGGTGAGTGTTAGCGTACGGGTTAGGATTAGGGGACGGGTGAGGGTCAGGCTTCGGGGAAGGGTTAGGGTTAGGGTTCGGGCTAGGGTTAGGGTTAGGGGACGGCGAGGGTTTAGGGTCCAGGTGAGGGTAAGACAACGCTTTAGGGGGAGAGTACGTGTGAGGGCGCGGGTTAGTGTTAGAGTTTGGGTGAGGATTAGGGGACGGGTGAGGGTCAGGCTTCGGGGAAGGGTTAGGGTTAGGGTTCGGGCTAGGTTTAGGGTTAGGGGATGGGGACGGTTTGGGGTCCAGGTGATGGTACGACAACGCTTTAGGGGGAGCGTACGTGTGAGGGCGCGGGTTAGTGTTAGCATACGGGTTAGGATTATGGGACGGGTGAGGGTCAGGCTTCGGGGAAGGGTTAGGGTTAGGGTTCGGGCTAGGTTTAGGGTTGGGGGAAGGGGACGGTTTAGGGTCCAGGTGAGGGTACGACAATGCTTTAGGGGGAGCATACGTGTGAGGGCGCAGGTTAGTGTTAGCGTACGGGTTAGGATTAGGGGACGGGTGAGGGTCAGGCTTCGGGGAAGTGTTAGGGTTAGGGTTCGGGCTAGGGTTAGGGTTAGGTTTAGGGGACGGGGAGGGTTTAGGGTCCAGGAGAGGGTACGACAACGCTTTAGGGGGAGCGTACGTGTGAGGGCGTGGGTTAGTGTTAGCGTACGGGTTAGGATTAGGGGACGGGTGAGGGTCAGGCTTCGGGGAAGGGTTAGGGTTCGGGCTAGGGTTAGGGTTAGGGGACAGGGACGGTTTAGGGTCCAGGTGAGGGTACGACAACGCTTTAGGGGGAGTGTACGTGTGAGGGCGCGTGTTAGTGTTAGCGTACGGTTTAGGATTAGGATACGGGTGAGTGTCAGGCTTCGGGGAAGGGTTAGGTTTAGGGTTCGGGCTAGGGTTAGGGTTAGGGGACGGGGACGGTTTAGGGTCCAGGTGAGGGTACGACAACGCTTTAGGGGGAGCGTACATGTGAGGGCGCGGGTTAGTGTTAGCGTACGGGTTAGGATTAGGGGATGGGTGAGGGTCAGGCTTCGGGGAAGGGTTAGGGTTAGGGTTCGGGCTAAGGTTAGGGTTAGGGGACGGGGAGGGTATAGGGTCCAGCTGAGGGTATACAACGCTTTAGGGGGAGCGTACGTGTGAGGACGCGGGTGAGTGTTAGCGTACGGGTTAGGATTAGGAAACGGGTGAGGGTCAGGCTTCGGGGAAGGTTTAGGGTTAGGGTTCGGGCTAGGGTTAGGGTTAGGGGATGGCGAGTGTTTAGGGTCCAGGTGAGGGTACGACAACGCTTTAGGGGGAGCGTACGTGTGAGGGTGCGGGTTAGTGTTAGCGTTCGGGTTAGGATTAGGGGACGGGTGAGTGTCAGGCTTCGGGGAAGGGTTAGGTTTAGGGTTCGGGCTAGGGTTAGGATTAGGGGATGTGGACGGTTTAGGGTCCAGTTGAGGGTACGACAACGCTTTAGGGGGAGCGTACGTGTGAGGGCGCAGGTTAGTGTTAGCATACGGGTTAGGATTAGGGGACGGGTGAGGATCAGGCTTCGGGGAAGGTTAGGGTTAGTGTTCGGGCTAGGGTTAGGGTTAGGGGAAGGGGACGGTTTAGGGTCCAGGAGAGGGTACGACAACGCTTTAGGGGGAGCGTACGTGTGAGGGCGCGGGTTTGTGTTAGCGTACGGGTTAGGATTAGGGGACGGGTGAGGGTCAGGTTTCGGGGAAGTGTTAGGGTTAGGGTTCGGGCTAGGGTTAGGGTTAGGGGACGGGGATGGTTTAGGGTCCAGGTGAGGGAACGACAACGCTTTAGTGGGAGCGTACGTGTGAGGGCGCGGGTTAGTGTTAGCGTACGGGTTAGGATTAGGGGACGGGTGAGGGTCAGGCTTCGGGGAAGGGTTAGGGTTAGGGTTCGGGCTAGGGTTAGGTTTAGGGGACGGGGAGGGTTTAGGGTCCAGTTGAGGGTACGAAAACGCTTTAGGGGGGGCGTACGTGTGAGGGCGCGGGTTAGTGTTAGCGTACGGGTTAGGATTAGGGGACGGGTGAGAGTCAGGCTTCGGGGAAGTGTTAGGGTTAGGGTTCGGGCTAGGGTTAGGGTTAGGGGACGGGGAGGGTTTAGGGTCCAGGTGAGGGTACGACAATGCTTTAGGGGGAGCGTACATGTGAGAGCGCGGGTTAGTGTTAGCGTACGGGTTAGGATTAGGGGACGGGTGAGGGTCAGGCTTCGGGGAAGGGTTAGGGTTAGGGTTCGTGCTAGGGTTAGGGTTAGGGGACGGGGAGGGTTTAGGGTCCAGGAGAGGGCACGACAACGTTTTAGGGGGAGCGTACGTGTGAGGGCGCGGGTTAGTGTTAGCGTACGGGTTAAGATTAGAAGACGGGTGAGGGTCAGGCTTCGGGGAAGGGTTAGGGTTAGGGTTCGGGCTAGGGTTAGGGTTAGGGGACGGGGAGGATTTAGGGTCCAGGTGAGGGTACGACAACGCTTTACGGGGAGCACCTGTGAGGGCGCGGGTGAGTGTTATCGTACGGGTTAGGATTAGGGGACGGGTGAGGGTCAGGCTTCGGGGAAGGGTTAGGGTTGGGGTTCGGGCTAGGGTTAGGGTTAAGGGACGGTGAGGGTTTAGGGTCCAGGTGAGGGTAAGACAACGTTTTAGGGGGAGCGTACGTGTGTGGGCGCGGGTTAGTGTTAGCGTACGGGTTAGGATTAGGGGACGGGTGAGGGTCAGGCTTCGGGGAAGGGTTAGGGTTAGGGTTCGGGCTAGGGTTAGGGTTAGGGGATGGGGAGGGTTTAGGGTCCAGGTGAGGGAACGACAACGCTTTAGGGGGAGCGTACGTGTGAGGGCGCGGGTTCGTGTTACCGTACGGGTTAGGATTAGGGGACGGGTGAGTGTCAGGCTTTGGGGAAGTGTTAGGGTTAGGGTTCGGGCTAGGGTTAGGGTTAGGGGACGGGGACGGTTTAGGGTCCAGGTGAGGGTACGAGAACACTTTAGGGGGAGCGTACATGTGAGGGCGCAGGTTAGTGTTAGCGTACGGGTTAGGATTAGGGGACGGGTGAGGGTCAGGCTTCTGGGAAGTGTTAGGGTTAGGGTTCGGGCTAGGGTTAGGGTTAGGGGACGGGGACGGTTGAGGGTCCAGGTGAGGGTACGACAACGCTTTACGGGGAGCGTACGTGTGAGGGCGCGGGTTAGTGTTAGCGTACGGGTTAGGATTAGGGGACGGGTGAGGGTCAGGCTTCGGGGAAGGGTTAGGGTTAGGGTTCGGGCTAGGGTTAGGGTTAGGGGACAGGGACGGTTTAGGGTCCAGGTGACGGTACGACAACGCTTTAGGGGGAGCGTACGTGTGAGGGCGTGGGTTAGTGTTAGCGTACGGGTTAGGATTAGGGGACGGGTGAGGGTCAGGCTTCGGGGAAGGGTTAGGGTTAGGGTTCGGGCTAGGGTTAGGGTTAGGGGACGGGGAGGGTTTAGGGTCCAGGTGAGGGTACGACAATGCTTTAGGGGGAGCGTACGTGTGAGGGCGCGGGTTAGTGTTAGCGTACGGGTTAGGATTAGGGGACGGGTGAGGGTCAGGCTTCGGGGAAGTGTTAGGGTTAGGGTTCGGGCTAGGGTTAGGGTTAGGGGACGGGGAGGGTTTAGGGTCCAGGTGAGGGTACGACAAGGCTTTAGGGGGAGCGTACGTGTGACGGCGCGGGTTAGTGTTAGCGTACGGGTTAGGATTAGGGGACGGGTGAGGGTCAGGCTTCGGGGAAGTGTTAGGGTTAGGGTTCGGGCTAGGGTTAGGTTTAGGGCACGGGGAGTGTTTAGGGTCCAGGTGAGGGTACGACAACGCTTTAGGGGGAGCGTACGTGTGAGGACGTGGGATAGTGTTAGCGTACGGGTTAGGATTAGGGGACGGGTGAGGGTCAGGCTTCTGGGAAGTGTTAGGGTTAGGGTTCGGGCTAGGGTTAGGGTTAGGGGACGGGGACGGTTGAGGGTCCAGGTGAGGGTACGACAACGCTTTACGGGGAGCGTACGTGTGAGGGCGCGGGTTAGTGTTAGCGTACGGGTTAGGATTAGGGGACGGGTGAGGGTCAGGCTTCGGGGAAGGGTTAGGGTTAGGGTTCGGGCTAGGGTTAGGGTTAGGGGACAGGGACGGTTTAGGGTCCAGGTGACGGTACGACAACGCTTTAGGGGGAGCGTACGTGTGAGGGCGTGGGTTAGTGTTAGCGTACGGGTTAGGATTAGGGGACGGGTGAGGGTCAGGCTTCGGGGAAGGGTTAGGGTTAGGGTTCGGGCTAGGGTTAGGGTTAGGGGACGGGGAGGGTTTAGGGTCCAGGTGAGGGTACGACAATGCTATAGGGGGAGCGTACGTGTGAGGGCGCGGGTTAGTGTTAGCGTACGGGTTAGGATTAGGGGACGGGTGAGGGTCAGGCTTCGGGGAAGTGTTAGGGTTAGGGTTCGGGCTAGGGTTAGGGTTAGGGGACGGGGAGGGTTTAGGGTCCAGGTGAGGGTACGACAAGGCTTTAGGGGGAGCGTACGTGTGACGGCGCGGGTTAGTGTTAGCGTACGGGTTAGGATTAGGGGACGGGTGAGGGCTAGGTTTTGGGGAAGTGTTAGGGTTAGGGTTCGGGCTAGGGTTAGGGTTAGGGGACGGGGACGGTTTAGGGTCCAGGTGAGGGTATGACAACACTTTAGGGGAAGCGTACGTGTGAGGGCGCACGTTAGTGTTAGCGTACGGATTAGGATTAGGGGACGGGTGAGGGTCAGGCTTCGGGGAAGGGTTAGGGTTAGGGTTCGGGCTAGGGTTAGAGTTAGGGGACAGGGAGGGTTTAGGGTCCAGGTGAGGGTACGACAACGCTTTAGGGGGAGCGTACGTGTGAGCGCGCGGGTTAGTGTTAGCGTACGGGTTAGGATTAGGAGACGGGTGAGGGTCAGGCTTCGGGGAAGGGTTAGGGTTAGGGTTCGGGCTAGGGTTAGGGTTAGGGGACGGGGACGGTTTAGGGTCCAGTTGAGGGTACGACAACGCTTTAAGGGAGCGTACGTGTGAGGGCGCGGGTTAGTGTTAGCGTACGAGTTAGGATTAGGGTACGGGTGAGGGTCAGGCTTCGGGGAAGGGTTAGGGTTAGGGTTCGGGCTAGGGTTAGGTTTAGGGGACGGGGACAGTTTAGGGTCCAGGTGAGGGTACGACAACGCTTTAGGGGGAGCGTACGTGTGAGGGCGCGGGTGAGTGTTAGCGTACGGGTTAGGATTAGGGGACGGGTGAGGGTCAGGCTTCGGGAAAGGGTTAGGGTTAGGGTTCGGGCTAGGGTTAGGGTTAGGGGACGGCGAGGGTTTAGGGTCCAGGTGAGGGTAAGACAACGCTTTAGGGGGAGCGGACGTGTGAGGGCGCGGGTTAGTGTTAGCGTACGGGTTAGGATTAGGGGACGGGTGAGGGTCAGGCTTCGGGGAAGGGTTAGGGTTAGGGTTCGGGCTAGGGTTAGGGTTAGGGGACGGGGAGGGTTTAGGGTCCAGGTGAGGGTACGACAATGCTTTAGGGGGAGCGTACGTGTGAGGGCGCGGGTTAGTGTTAGCGTACGGGTTAGGATTAGGGGACGGGTGAGGGTCAGGCTTCGGGGAAGTGTTAGGGTTAGGGTTCGGGTGAGGGTTAGGGTTATGGGACGGGGACGGTTGAGGGTCCAGGTGAGGGTACGACAACGCTTTACGGGGAGCGTACGTGTGAGGGCGCGGGTTAGTGTTAGCGTACGGGTTAGGATTAGGGGACGGGTGAGGGTCAGGCTTCGGGGAAGGGTTAGGGTTAGGGTTCGGGCTAGGGTTAGGGTTAGGGGACAGGGACGGTTTAGGGTCCAGGTGACGGTACGACAACGCTTTAGGGGGAGCGTACGTGTGAGGGCGTGGGTTAGTGTTAGCGTTCGGGTTAGGATTAGGGGACGGGTGAGGGTCAGGCTTCGGGGAAGGGTTAGGGTTAGGGTTCGGGCTAGGGTTAGGGTTAGGGGACGGGGAGGGTTTAGGGTCCAGGTGAGGGTACAACAATGCTTTAGGGGGAGCGTACGTGTGAGGGCGCGGGTTAGTGTTAGCGTACGGGTTAGGATTAGGGGACGGGTGAGGGTCAGGCTTCGGGGAAGGGTTAGGGTTAGGGTTCGGGCTAGGGTTAGGGTTAGGGGATGGGGAGGGTTTAGGGTCCAGGTGAGGGTACGACAAGGCTTTAGGGGGAGCGTACGTGTGAGGGCGCGGGTTAGTGTTAGCGTACGGTTTAGGATTAGGGGACGGGTGAGGGTCAGGCTTCGGGGAAGGGTTAGGGTTAGGGTTCGGGCTAGGGTTAGGGTTTGGGGATGGGGACGGTTTAGGGTCCAGGTGAGGGTACGACAACCCTTTAGGGGGAGCGTACGTGTGAGGGCGCGGGTTAGTGTTAGCGTACGGGTTAGGATTAGGGGACGGGTGAGGGTCAGGCTTCGGGGAAGTGTTAGGGTTAGGGTTCGGGCTAGGGTTAGGGTTAGGGGACGGGGACGGTTTAGGGTCCAGGTGAGGGTACGACAACACTTTAGGGGAAGCTTACGTGTGAGGGCGCGGGTTAGTGTTAGCGTACGGGTTAGGATTAGGGGACGGGTGAGGGTCAGGCTTCGGGGAAGGGTTAGGGTTAGGGTTCGGGTTAGGGTTAGGGTTAGGGGACGGGGACAGTTTAGGGTCCAGGTGAGGGTACGACAACGCTTTAGGGGGAGCGTACTTGTGAGGGCGCGGGTTAGTGTTAGCGTACGGGTTAGGATTAGGGGACGGGTGAGGGCTAGGTTTTGGGGAAGTGTTAGGGTTAGGGTTCGGGCTAGGGTTAGGGTTAGGGGACGGGGACGGTTTAGGGTCCAGGTGAGGGTATGACAACACTTTAGGGGAAGCGTACGTGTGAGGGCGCACGTTAGTGTTAGCGTACGGATTAGGATTAGGGGACGGGTGAGGGTCAGGCTTCGGGGAAGGGTTAGGGTTAGGGTTCGGGCTAGGGTTAGGGTTAGGGGACAGGGAGGGTTTAGGGTCCAGGTGAGGGTACGACAACGCTTTAGGGGGAGCGTACGTGTGAGCGCGCGGGTTAGTGTTAGCGTACGGGTTAGGATTAGGAGACGGGTGAGGGTCAGGCTTCGGGGAAGGGTTAGGGTTAGGGTTCGGGCTAGGGTTAGGGTTAGGGGACGGGGACGGTTTAGGGTCCAGTTGAGGGTACGACAACGCTTTAAGGGAGCGTACGTGTGAGGGCGCGGGTTAGTGTTAGCGTACGAGTTAGGATTAGGGTACGGGTGAGGGTCAGGCTTCGGGGAAGGGTTAGGGTTAGGGTTCGGGCTAGGGTTAGGTTTAGGGGACGGGGACAGTTTAGGGTCCAGGTGAGGGTACGACAACGCTTTAGGGGGATCGTACGTGTGAGGGCGCGGGTGAGTGTTAGCGTACGGGTTAGGATTAGGGGACGGGTGAGGGTCAGGCTTCGGGAAAGGGTTAGGGTTAGGGTTCGGGCTAGGGTTAGGGTTAGGGGACGGCGAGGGTTTAGGGTCCAGGTGAGGGTAAGACAACGCTTTAGGGGGAGCGTACGTGTGAGGGCGCGGGTTAGTGTTAGCGTTCGGGTTAGGATTAGGGGACGGGTGAGGGTCAGGCTTCGGGGAAGGGTTAGGGTTAGGGTTCGGGCTAGGGTTAGGGTTAGGGGATGGGGACGGTTTAGGGTCCAGGTGATGGTACGACAACGCTTTAGGGGGAGCGTACGTGTGAGGGCGCGGGTTAGTGTTAGCATACGGGTTAGGATTAGGGGACGGGTGAGGGTCAGGCTTCGGGGAAGGGTTAGGGTTAGGGTTCGGGCTAGGGTTAGGGTTAGGGGACAGGGACGGTTTAGGGTCCAGGTGACGGTACGACAACGCTTTAGGGGGAGCGTACGTGTGAGGGCGTGGGTTAGTGTTAGCGTACGGGTTAGGATTAGGGGACGGGTGAGGGTCAGGCTTCGGGGAAGGGTTAGGGTTAGGGTTCGGGTTAGGGTTAGGGTTAGGGGACGGGGAGGGTTTAGGGTCCAGGTGAGGGTACGACAATGCTTTAGGGGGAGCGTACATGTGAGGGCGCGGGTTAGTGTTAGCGTACGGGTTAGGATTAGGGGACGGGTGAGGGTCAGGCTTCGGGGAAGGGTTAGGGTTAGGGTTCGGGCTAGGGTTAGGGTTAGGGGATGGGGAGGGTTTAGGGTCCAGGTGAGGGTACGACAAGGCTTTAGGGGGAGCGTACGTGTGACGGCGCGTGTTAGTGTTAGCGTACGGGTTAGGATTAGGGGACGGGTGAGGGTCAGGCTTCGGGGAAGTGTTAGGGTTAGGGTTCGGGCTAGGGTTAGGGTTAGGGCACGGGGAGGGTTTAGGGTCCAGGTGAGGGTACGACAACGCTTTAGGGGGAGCGTACGTGTGAGGGCGCGGGTTAGTGTTAGCGTACGGGTTAGGATTAGGGGACGGGTGAGAGTCAGCCTTCGGGGAAGGGTTAGGGTTAGGGTTCGGGCTAGGGTTAGGGTTAGGGGACGGGGAGGGTTTAGGGTCCAAATGAGGGTACGACAACGCTTTAGGTGCAGCGTACGTGTGAGGGCGCGGGTTAGTGTTAGCGTACGGTTTAGGATTAGGGGACGGGTGAGGGTCAAGCTTCGGGGAAGGGTTAGGGTTAGGGTTCGGGCTAGGGTTAGGGTTTGGGGATGGGGACGGTTTAGGGTCCAGGTGAGGGTACGACAACCCTTTAGGGGGAGCGAACGTGTGAGGGCGCGGGTTAGTGTTAGCGTACGGGTTAGGATTAGGGGACGGGTGAGGGTCAGGCTTCGGGAAGTGTTAGGGTTAGGGTTCGGGCTAGGGTTAGGGTTAGGGGACGGGGACGGTTTAGGGTCCAGGTGAGGGTACGACAACACTTTAGGGGGAGCGTACGTGTGAGGGCGCGGGTTAGTGTTAGCGTACGGGTTAGGATTAGGGGACGGGTGAGGGTCAGGCTTCGGGGAAGGGTTAGGGTTACGGTTCGGGCTAGGGTTAGGGTTAGGGGACGGGGACAGTTTAGGGTCCAGGTGAGGGTACGACAACGCTTTAGGGGGAGCGAACGTGTGAGGGCGCGGGTTAGTGTTAGCGTACGGGTTAGGATTAGGGGACGGGTGAGGGCTAGGTTTTGGGGAAGTGTTAGGGTTAGGGTTCGGGCTAGGGTTAGGGTTAGGGGACGGGGACGGTTTAGGGTCCAGGTGAGGGTATGACAACACTTTAGGGGAAGCGTACGTGTGAGGGCGCACGTTAGTGTAAGCGTACGGATTAGGAATAGGGGACGGGTGAGGGTCAGGCTTCGGGGAAGGGTTAGGGTTAGGGTTCGGGCTAGGGTTAGGGTTAGGGGACAGGGAGGGTTTAGGGTCCAGGTGAGGGTACGACAACGCTTTAGGGGGAGCGTACGTGTGAGCGCGCGGGTTAGTGTTAGCGTACGGGTTAGGATGAGGAGACGGGTGAGGGTCAGGCTTCGGGGAAGGGTTAGGGTTAGGGTTCAGGCTAGGGTTAGGGTTAGGGGACGGGGACGGTTTAGGGTCCAGTTGAGGGTAAGACAACGCTTTAAGGGAGCGTACGTGTGAGGGCGCGGGTTAGTGTTAGCGTACGAGTTAGGATTAGGGTACGGGTGAGGGTCAGGCTTCGGGGAAGGGTTAGGGTTAGGGTTCGGGCTAGGGTTAGGTTTAGGGGACGGGGACAGTTTAGGGTCCAGGTGAGGGTACGACAACGCTTTAGGGGGAGCGTACGTGTGAGGGCGCGGGTGAGTGTTAGCGTACGGGTTAGGATTAGGGGACGGGTGAGGGTCAGGCTTCGGGAAAGGGTTAGGGTTAGGGTTCGGGCTAGGGTTAGGGTTAGGGGACGGCGAGGGTTTAGGGTCCAGGTGAGGGTAAGACAACGCTTTAGGGGGAGCGTACGTGTGAGGGCGCGGGTTAGTGTTAGCGTTCGGGTTAGGATTAGGGGACGGGTGAGGGTCAGGCTTCGGGGAAGGGTTAGGGTTAGGGTTCGGGCTAGGGTTAGGGTTAGGGGATGGGGACGGTTTAGGGTCCAGGTGATGGTACGACAACGCTTTAGGGGGAGCGTACGTGTGAGGGCGCGGGTTAGTGTTAGCATACGGGTTAGGATTAGGGGACGGGTGAGGGTCAGGCTTCGGGGAAGGGTTAGGGTTAGGGTTCGGGCTAGGGTTAGGGTTAGGGGAAGGGGACGGTTTAGGGTCCAGGTGAGGGTACGAGAACGCTTTAGGGGTAGCGTACGTGTGAGGGCGCAGGTTAGTGTTAGCGTACGGGTTAGGATTAGGGGACGGGTGAGGGTCAGGCTTCGGGGAAGGGTTAGGGTTAGGGTTCGGGCTAGGGTTAGGGTTAGGGGACGGGCAGGGTTTAGGGTCCAGGAGAGGGTACGACAACGTTTTAGGGGGAGCGTACGTGTGAGGGCGCGGGTTAGTGTTAGCGTACGGGTTAGGATTAGGGGACGGGTGAGGGTCAGGCTTCGGGGAAGGTTTAGGGTTAGGGTTCGGTCTAGGGTTAGGGTTCGGGGACGGGGAGGGTTTAGGGTCCAGGTGAGGGTACGACAACGCTTTAGGGGGAGCGTACGTGTGAGGGCGCGGGTTAGTGTTAGCGTACGGGTTAGGATTAGGGGACGGGTGAGGGTCAGGCTTTGGGGAAGGGTTAGGGTTAGGGTTCGGGCTAGGGTTAGGGTTAGGGAATGGGGAGGGTTTAGGGTCCAGGTGAGGGTACGACAACGCTTTAGGGGGAGCGTACGTGTGAGGGCACGGGTTAGTGTTAGGGTACGTGTTAGGAAGAGGGGACGGGTGAGGGTCAGGCTTCGGAGAAGGGTTAGGGTTAGGGTTCGGGCTAGGGTTAGGGTTAGGGGACGGGGAGGGTTTAGGGTCCAGGTGAGGGTACGACAACACTTTAGGGGGAGCGTACGTGTGAGGGCGTGGGTTACTGTTAGCGTACGGGTTAGGATTAGGGGACGGGTGAGGGTCAGGCTTCGGGGAAGGGTTAGGGTTAGGGTTCGGGCTAGGGTTAGGGGATGGGGAGGGTTTCGTGTCCAGGTGAGGGTACGACAACGCTTTAAGGGAGCGTACGTGTGAGGGCGCGGGTTAGTGTTAGCGTACGAGTTAGGATTAGGGTACGGGTGAGGGTCAGGCTTCGGGGAAGGGTTAGGGTTAGGGTTCGGGCTAGGGTTAGGTTTAGGGGACGGGGACAGTTTAGGGTCCAGGTGAGGGTACGACAACGCTTTAGGGGGAGCGTACGTGTGAGGGCGCGGGTGAGTGTTAGCGTACGGGTTAGGATTAGGGGACGGGTGAGGGTCAGGCTTCGGGAAAGGGTTAGGGTTAGGGTTCGGGCTAGGGTTAGGGTTAGGGGACGGCGAGGGTTTAGGGTCCAGGTGAGGGTAAGACAACGCTTTAGGGGGAGCGTAAGTGTGAGGGCGCGGGTTAGTGTTAGCGTTCGGGTTAGGATTAGGGGACGGGTGAGGGTCAGGCTTCGGGAAAGGGTTAGGGTTAGGGTTCGGGCTAGGGTTAGGGTTAGGGAATGGGGAGGGTTTAGGGTCCAGGTTAGGGTACGACAAAGCTTTAGGGGGAGCGTACGTGTGAGGGCGCGGGTTAGTGTTAGCGTATGTGTTAGGAAGAGGGGTCGGGTGAGGGTCAGGCTTCGGGGAAGGGTTAGGGTTAGGGTTCAGGCTAGGGTTAGGGTTAGGTGACGGGGAGGGTTTAGGGTCCAGGTGAGGGTACGACAACGCTTTAGGGGGAGCGTACGTGTGAGGGCGTGGGTTAGTGTTAGCGTACGGGTTAGGATTAGGGGACGGGTGAGGGTCAGGCTTCGGGGAAGGGTTAGGGTTAGGGTTCGGGCTAGGGTAAGGGTTAGGGCACGGGGAGGGTTTAGGGTCCAGGTGAGGGTACGACAACGCTTTAGGGGGAGCGTACGTGTGAGGGCGCGGGTTAGTGTTAGCGTACGGGTTAGGATTAGGGGACGGGTGAGGGTCAGCCTTCGGGGAAGGGTTAGGGTTAGGGTTCGGGCTAGGGTTAGGGTTAGGGGATGGGGAGGGTTTCGTGTCCAGGTGAGGGTACGACAACGCTTTAAGGGAGCGTACGTGTGAGGGCGCGGGTTAGTGTTAGCGTACGAGTTAGGATTAGGGTACGGGTGAGGGTCAGGCTTCGGGGAAGGGTTAGGGTTAGGGTTCGGGCTAGGGTTAGGTTTAGGGGACGGGGACAGTTTAGGGTCCAGGTGAGGGTACGACAACGCTTTAGGGGGAGCGTACGTGTGAGGGCGCGGGTGAGTGTTAGCGTACGGGTTAGGATTAGGGGACGGGTGAGGGTCAGGCTTCGGGAAAGTGTTAGGGTTAGGGTTCGGGCTAGGGTTAGGGTTAGGGGACGGCGAGGGTTTAGGGTCCAGGTGAGGGTAAGACAACGCTTTAGGGGGAGCGTACGTGTGAGGGCGCGGGTTAGTGTTAGCGTTCGGGTTAGGATTAGGGGACGGGTGAGCGTCAGGCTTCGGGTAAGGGTTAGGGTTAGGGTTCGGGCTAGGGTTAGGGTTAGGGGATGGGGACGGTTTAGGGTCCAGGTGATGGTACGACAACGCTTTAGGGTGAGAGTACGTGTGAGGGCGCGGGTTAGTGTTAGCATACGGGTTAGGATTAGGGGACAGGTGAGGGTCAGGCTTCGGGGAAGGGTTAGGGTTAGGGTTCGGGCTAGGGTTAGGGTTAGGGGAAGGGGACGGTTAAGGGTCCAGGTGAGTGTACGACAACGCTTTAGGGGGAGCGTACGTGTGAGGGCGCAGGTTAGTGTTAGCGTACGGGTTAGGATTAGGGGACGGGTGAGGGTTAGGCTTCGGGGAAGGGTTAGGGTTAGGGTTCGGGCTAGGGTTAGGGTTAGGGGATGGGGAGGGTTTAGGGTTCAGGAGAGGGTAGGACAACGTTTTAGGGGGAGCGTACGTGTGAGGGCGCGGGTTAGTGTTAGCGTACGGGTTAGGATTAGGGGACGGGTGAGGGTCAGGCTTCGGGGAAGGGTTAGGGTTAGGGTTCGGGCTAGGGTTAGGGTTAGGGGACGGGGACGGTTTAGCGTCCAGGTGTGGGTACGACAACACTTTAGGGGGAGCGTACGTGTGAGGGCGCGGGTTAGTGTTAGCGTACGGGTTAGGATTAGGGGACGGGTGAGGGTCAGGCTTCGGGGAATGGTTAGGGTTAGGGTTCGGGCTAGGGTTAGGGTTAGGGGACAGGGAGGGTTTAGGGTCCAGGTGAGGGTACGACAACGCTTTAGGGGGAGCGTACGTGTGAGGGCGTGGGATAGTGTTAGCGTACGGGTTAGGATTAGGGGACGGGTGAGGGTCAGGCTTCTGGGAAGTGTTAGGGTTAGGGTTCAGGCTAGGGTTAGGGTTAGGGGACGGGGACGGTTGAGGGTCCAGGTGAGGGTACGACAACGCTTTAGGGGGAGCGTACGTGTGAGGGCGCGGGTTATTGTTAGCGTACGGGTTAGGATTCGGGGACGGGTGAGGGTCAGGCTTCGGGGAAGGGTTAGGGTTAGGGTTTGGGCTAGGGATAGGGTTAGGGGACAGGGACGGTTTAGGGTCCAGGTGACGGTACGACAACGCTATAGGGGGAGCGTACGTGTGAGGGCGTGGGTTAGTGTTAGCGTTCGGGTTAGGATTAGGGGACGGGTGAGGGTCAGGCTTCGGGGAAGGGTTAGGGTTAGGGTTCGGGCTAGGGTTAGGGTTAGGGGAAGGGGAGGGTTTAGGGTCCAGGTGAGGGTACGACAATGCTTTAGGGGGAGCGTACGTGTGAGGGCGCGGGTTAGTGTTAGCGTTCGGGTTAGGATTAGGGGACGGGTGAGGGTCAGGCTTCGGGGAAGGGTTAGGGTTAGGGTTCGGGCTAGGGTTAGGGTTAGGGGATGGGGAGGGTTTAGGGTCCAGGAGAGGGTACGACAACATTTTAGGGGGAGCGTACGTGTGAGGGCGCGGGTTAGTGTTAGCGTACGGGTTAGGATTAGGGGACGGGTGAGGGTCAGGCTTCGGGGAAGGGTTAGGGTTAGGGTTCGGGCTAGGGTTAGGGTTAGGGGACGGGGAGGGTTTAGGGTCCAGGTGAGGGTACGACAACGCTTTAGGGGGAGCGTACGTGTGAGGGCGTGGGTTAGTGTTAGCGTACGGGTTAGGATTAGGGGACGGGTGAGGGTCAGGCTTCGGGAAGGGTTAGGGTTAGGGTTCGGGCTAGGGTTAGGGTTAGGGAATGGGGAGGGTTTAGGGTCCAGGTTAGGGTACGACAAAGCTTTAGGGAGAGCGTACGTGTGAGGGCGCGGGTTAGTGTTAGCGTATGTGTTAGGAAGAGGGGTCGGGTGAGGGTCAGGCTTCGGGGAAGGGTTAGGGTTAGGGTTCAGGCTAGGGTTAGGGTTAGGTGACGGGGAGGGTTTAGGGTCCAGGTGAGGGTACGACAACGCTTTAGGGGGAGCGTACGTGTGAGGGCGTGGGTTAGTGTTAGCGTACGGGTTAGGATTAGGGGACGGGTGAGGGTCAGGCTTCGGGGAAGGGTTAGGGTTAGGGTTCGGGCTAGGGTAAGGGTTAGGGCACGGGGAGGGTTTAGGGTCCAGGTGAGGGTACGACAACGCTTTAGGGGGAGCGTACGTGTGAGGGCGCGGGTTAGTGTTAGCGTACGGGTTAGGATTAGGGGACGGGTGAGGGTCAGCCTTCGGGGAAGGGTTAGGGTTAGGGTTCGGGCTAGGGTTAGGGTTAGGGGACGGGGAGGCTTTAGGGTCCAAGTGAGGGTCCGACAACGCTTTAGGTGGAGCGTACGTGTGAGGGCACGGGTTAGTGTTAGCGTACGGGTTAGGATTAGGGGACGGGTGAGGGTCAGGCTCGGGGAAGGGTTAGGGTTAGGGTACGGGCTAGGGTTAGGGTTGGGGATGGGGACGGTTTAGGGTCCAGGTGAGGGTACGACAACCCTTTAGGGCGAGCGTACGTGTGAGGGCGCGGGTTAGTGTTAGCGTACGGGTTAGGATTAGGGGACGGGTGAGGGTCAGGCTTCGGGGAAGGGTTAGGGTTAGGGTTCGGGCTAGGGTTAGGGTTAGGGGACGGGGACAGTTTAGGGTCCAGGTGAGGGTACGACAACGCTTTAGGGGGAGCGTACGTGTGAAGACGTGGGATAGTGTTAGCGTACGGGTTAGGATTAGGGGACGGGTGAGGGTCAGGCTTCTGGGAAGTGTTAGGGTTAGGGTTCGGGCTAGGGTTAGGGTTAGGGGACGGGGACGGTTGAGGGTCCAGGTGAGGGTACGACAACGCTTTAGCGGGAGCGTACGTGTGAGGGCGCGGGTTAGTGTTAGCGTACGGGTTAGGATTCGGGGACGGGTGAGTGTCAGGCTGTGGGGAAGGGTTAGGGTTAGGGTTCGGGCTAGGGTTAGGGTTAGGGGACGGGGAGGCTTTAGGGTCCAAGTGAGGGTACGACAACGCTTTAGGTGGAGCGTACGTGTGAGGGCGCGGGTTAGTGTTAGCGTACGGTTTAGGATTAGGGGACGGGTGAGGGTCAGGCTTCGGGGAAGGGTTAGGGTTAGGGTTCGGGCTAGGGTTAGGGTTTGGGGATGGGGACGGTTTAGGGTCCAGGTGAGGGTACGACAACCCTTTAGGGCGAGCGTACGTGTGAGGGCGCGGGTTAGTGTTAGCGTACGGGTTAGGATTAGGGGACGGGTGAGGGTCAGGCTTCGGGGAAGGGTTAGGGTTAGGGTTCGGGCTAGGGTTAGGGTTAGGGGAAGGGGACGGTTTAGGGTCTAGGTGAGGGTACGACAACGCTTAAGGGGGAGCGTACGTTTGAGAGCGTGGGTTAGTGTTCGCGTACGGGTTAGGATTAGGGGACGGGTGAGGGTCAGGCTTCGGGGAAGGGTTAGGGTTAGGGTTCGGGCTAGGGTAAGGGTTAGGGGACGGGGAGGGTTTAGGGTCCAGGTGAGGGTACGACAACGCTTTAGGGGGAGCGTGCGTGTGAGGGCGCGGGTTAGTGTTAGCGTACGGGTTAGGATTAGGGGACGGGTAAGGGTCAGGCTTTGGGGAATGGTTAGGGTTAGGGTTCGGGCTAGGGTTAAGGTTAGGGGACAGGGACGGTTTAGGGTCGAGGTGAGGGTACGACAACGCTTTAGGGGGAGCGTACGTGTGAGGGCGCGGGTTAGTATTAGCGTACGGGTTAGGATTAGGAGACGGGTGAGGGTCATGCATCGGGGAAGGGTTAGGGTTAGGGTTCGGGCTAGGGTTAGTGTTAGGGGACGAGGACGGTTTAGGGTCCAGGTGAGGGTACGACAACGCTTTAAGGGAGCGTACGTGTGAGGGCGCGGGTTAGTGTTAGCGTACGAGTTAGGATTAGGGTACGGGTGAGGGTCAGGCTTCGGGGAAGGGTTAGGGTTAGGGTTCGGGCTAGGGTTAGGGTTAGGGGATGGGGAGGGTTTAGGGTCCAGGTGAGGGTACGACAATGCTTTAGGGGGAGCGTACGTGTGAGGGCACGGGTTAGTGTTAGCGTACGGGTTAGGATTCGGGGACGGGTGCGGGTCAGGCTTCGGGGAAGGGTTAGGGTTATGGTTCGGGCTAGGGATAGGGTTAGGGGACAGGGACGGTTTAGGGTCCAGGTGACGGTACGACAACGCTATAGGGGGAGCGTACGTGTGAGGGCGCGGGTTAGTGTTAGCGTACGGGTTAGGATTAGGGGACGGCTGAGGGTCAGGCTTCGGTGAAGTGTTAGGGTTAGGGTTCCGGCTAGGGTTAGGGTTAGGGGATGGGGACGGTTTAGGGTCCAGGTGACGGTACGACAACGCTTTAGGGGGAGCGTACGTGTGAGGGCGCGGGTTAGTGTTAGCGTACGGGTTAGGATTAGGGGACGGCTGAGGGTCAGGCTTCAGTGAAGTGTTAGGGTTAGGGTTCCGGCTAGGGTTAGGGTTAGGGGACGGGGACGGTTTAGGGTCCAGGTGACGGTACGACAACGCTTTAGGGAGAGCGTACGTGTGAGGGCGTGGGTTAGTGTTAGCGTACGGGTTAGGATTAGTGGACGGGTGAGGTTCAGGCTTCGGGGAAGGGTTAGGGTTAGAGTTCTGGCTAGGGTTAGGGTTAGGAGACGGGGAGGGTTTAGGGTCCAGGTGAGGGTACGACAACGCTTTAGGGGGAGCGTACGTGTGAGGGCGTGGGTTAGTGTTAGCGTACGGGTTAGGATTAGGGGACGGGTGAGGGTCAGGCTTCGGGGAAGGGTTAGGGTTAGGGTTCGGGCTAGGGTAAGGGTTAGGGCACGGGGAGGGTTTAGGGTCCAGGTGAGGGTACGACAACGCTTTAGGGGGAGCGTACGTGTGAGGGCGCGGGTTAGTGTTAGCGTACGGGTTAGGATTAGGGGACGGGTGAGGGTCAGCCTTCGGGGAAGGGTTAGGGTTAGGGTTCGGGCTAGGGTTAGGGTTAGGGGACGGGGAGGCTTTAGGGTCCAAGTGAGGGTCCGACAACGCTTTAGGTGGAGCGTACGTGTGAGGGCACGGGTTAGTGTTAGCGTACGGGTTAGGATTAGGGGACGGGTGAGGGTCAGGCTTCGGGGAAGGGTTAGGGTTAGGGTACGGGCTAGGGTTAGGGTTGAGGATGGGGACGGTTTAGGGTCCAGGTGAGGGTACGACAACCCTTTAGGGCGAGCGTACGTGTGAGGGCGCGGGTTAGTGTTAGCGTACGGGTTAGGATTAGGGGACGGGTGAGGGTCAGGCTTCGGGGAAGGGTTAGGGTTAGGGTTCGGGCTAGGGTTAGGGTTAGGGGACGGGGACAGTTTAGGGTCCAGGTGAGGGTACGACAACGCTTTAGGGGGAGCGTACGTGTGAAGACGTGGGATAGTGTTAGCGTACGGGTTAGGATTAGGGGACGGGTGAGGGTCAGGCTTCTGGGAAGTGTTAGGGTTAGGGTTCGGGCTAGGGTTAGGGTTAGGGGACGGGGACGGTTGAGGGTCCAGGTGAGGGTACGACAACGCTTTAGCGGGAGCGTACGTGTGAGGGCGCGGGTTAGTGTTAGCGTACGGGTTAGGATTCGGGGACGGGTGAGGGTCAGGCTTCTGGGAAGTGTTACGGTTAGGGTTCGGGCTAGGGATAGGGTTAGGGGACAGGGACGGTTTAGGGTCCAGGTGACGGTACGACAACGCTATAGGGGGAGCGTACGTGTGAGGGCGTGGGTTAGTGTTAGCGTACGGGTTAGGATTAGGGGACGGGTGAGGGTCAGGCTTCGGGGAAGGGTTAGGGTTAGGGTTCGGGCTAGGGTTAGGGTTAGGGGACGGGGAGGGTTTAGGGTCCAGGTGAGGGTACGAAAATGCTTTAGGGGGAGCGTACGTGTGAGGGCACGGGTTAGTGTTAGCGTACGGGTTAGGATTAGGGGACGGGTGAGGGTCAGGCTTCGGGGAAGGGTTAGGGTTAGGGTTCGGGCTAGGGTAAGGGTTAGGGCACGGGGAGGGTTTAGGGTCCAGGTGAGGGTACGACAACGCTTTAGGGGGAGCGTACGTGTGAGGGCGCGGGTTAGTGTTAGCGTACGGGTTAGGATTAGGGGACGGGTGAGGGTCAGCCTTTGGGGAAGGGTTAGGGTTAGGGTTCGGGCTAGGGTTAGGGTTAGGGGACGGGGAGGCTTTAGGGTCCAAGTGAGGGTACGACAACGCTTTAGGTGGAGCGTACGTGTGAGGGCGCGGGTTAGTGTTAGCGTACGGTTTAGGATTAGGGGACGGGTGAGGGTCAGGCTTCGGGGAAGGGTTAGGGTTAGGGTTCGGGCTAGGGTTAGGGTTTGGGGATGGGGACGGTTTAGGGTCCAGGTGAGGGTACGACAACCCTTTAGGGCGAGCGTACGTGTGAGGGCGCGGGTTAGTGTTAGCGTACGGGTTAGGATTAGGGGACGGTTGAGGGTCAGGCTTCGGGGAAGGGTTAGGGTTAGGGTTCGGGCTAGGGTTAGGGTTAGGGGAAGGGGACGGTTTAGGGTCTAGGTGAGGGTACGACAACGCTTAAGGGGGAGCGTACGTGTGAGAGCGTGGGTTAGTGTTCGCGTACGGGTTAGGATTAGGGGACGGGTGAGGGTCAGGCTTCGGGGAAGGGTTAGGGTTAGGGTTCGGGCTAGGGTAAGGGTTAGGGGACGGGGAGGGTTTAGGGTCCAGGTGAGGGTACGACAACGCTTTAGGGGGAGCGTGCGTGTGAGGGCGCGGGTTAGTGTTAGCGTACGGGTTAGGATTAGGGGACGGGTAAGGGTCAGGCTTCGGGGAAGGGTTAGGGTTAGGGTTCGGGCTAGGGTTAAGGTTAGGGGACAGGGACGGTTTAGGGTCGAGGTGAGGGTACGACAACGCTTTAGGGGGAGCGTACGTGTGAGGGCGCGGGTTAGTATTAGCGTACGGGTTAGGATTAGGAGACGGGTGAGGGTCATGCATCGGGGAAGGGTTAGGGTTAGGGTTCGGGCTAGGGTTAGTGTTAGGGGACGAGGACGGTTTAGGGTCCAGGTGAGGGTACGACAACGCTTTAAGGGAGCGTACGTGTGAGGGCGCGGGTTAGTGTTAGCGTACGAGTTAGGATTAGGGTACGGGTGAGGGTCAGGCTTCGGGGAAGGGTTAGGGTTAGGGTTCGGGCTAGGGTTAGGGTTAGGGGATGGGGAGGGTTTAGGGTCCAGGTGAGGGTACGACAACGCTTTAGGGGGAGCGTACGTGTGAGGGCACGGGTTAGTGTTAGCGTACGGGTTAGGATTCGGGGACGGGTGCGGGTCAGGCTTCGGGGAAGGGTTAGGGTTATGGTTCGGGCTAGGGATAGGGTTAGGGGACAGGGACGGTTTAGGGTCCAGGTGACGGTACGACAACGCTATAGGGGGAGCGTACGTGTGAGGGCGCGGGTTAGTGTTAGCGTACGGGTTAGGATTAGGGGACGGCTGAGGGTCAGGCTTCGGTGAAGTGTTAGGGTTAGGGTTCCGGCTAGGGTTAGGGTTAGGGGATGGGGACGGTTTAGGGTCCAGGTGACGGTACGACAACGCTTTAGGGGGAGCGTACGTGTGAGGGCGCGGGTTAGTGTTAGCGTACGGGTTAGGATTAGGGGACGGCTGAGGGTCAGGCTTCAGTGAAGTGTTAGGGTTAGGGTTCCGGCTAGGGTTAGGGTTAGGGGACGGGGACGGTTTAGGGTCCAGGTGACGGTACGACAACGCTTTAGGGAGAGCGTACGTGTGAGGGCGTGGGTTAGTGTTAGCGTACGGGTTAGGATTAAGGGACGGGTGAGGTTCAGGCTTCGGGGAAGGGTTAGGGTTAGAGTTCTGGCTAGGGTTAGGGTTAGGAGACGGGGAGGGTTTAGGGTCCAGGTGAGGGTACGACAACGCTTTAGGGTGAGTGTACGTGTGAGGGCGCGGGTTAGTGTCAGCGTACGGGTTAGGATTAGGGGACGGGTGAGGGTCAGGCTTCGGGGAAGGGTTAGGGTTAGGGTTCGGGCTAGGGTTAGGGTTAGGGGACGGGGTGGGTTTAGGGTCCAGGTGAGGGTACGACAACGCTTTAGGGGGAGCGTACGTGTGAGGGTGCGGGTTAGTGTTAGCGTACGGGTTAGGATTAGGGGACGGGTGAGGGTCAGGCTTCGGGGAAGGGTTAGGGTTAGGGTTCGGGCTAGGTTTAGGCTTAGGGGACGGGGAGGGTTTAGGGCCCAGTTGAGGGTACGACAACGCTTTAGGGGGAGCGTACGTGTGAGGGCGCGGGTTAGTGTTAGCGTACGGGTTAGGATTAGGAGACGGGTGAGGGTCAGGCTTCGGGGAAGGGTTAGGGTTAGGGTTCGGGCTAGGGTTAGGGTTAGGGGACGGGGACGGTTTAGGGTCCAGGTGAGGGTACGACAACGCTTTAAGGGAGCGTACGTGTGAGGGCGCGGGTTAGTGTTAGCGTACGAGTTAGGATTAGGGTACGGGTGAGGGTCAGGCTTCGGGGAAGGGTTAGGGTTAGGTTTCGGGCTAGGGTTAGGTTTAGGGGATGGGGACAGTTTAGGGTCCAGGTGAGGGTATGACAACGCTTTAGGGGGGGCGTACGTGTGAGGGCGCGGGTGAGTGTTAGCGTACGGGTTAGGATTAGGGGACGGGTGAGGGTCAGGCTTCGGGGAAGGGTTAGGGTTAGGGTTCGGGCTAGGGTTAGGGTTAGGGGACGGCGAGGGTTTAGGGTCCAGGTGAGGGTAAGACAACGCTTTAGGGGGAGCGTACGTGTGAGGGCGCGGGTTAGTGTTAGCGTACGGGTTAGGATTAGGGGACGGGTGAGGGTCAGGCTTCGTGGAAGGGTTAGGGTTAGGGTTCGGGCTAGGGTTAGGGTTAGGGGACGGGGAGGGTTTAGGGTCCAGGTGAGGGTACGACAACGCTTTAGGGGGAGCGTACGTGTGAGGGCGCGGGTTAGTGTTAGCGTACGGGTTAGGATTAGGGGACGGGTGAGGGTCAGGCTTCGGGGAAGGGTTAGGGTTCGGGCTAGGGTTAGGGTTAGGGGACAGGGACGGTTTAGGGTCCAGGTGAGGGTACGACAACGCTTTAGGGGGAGCATACGTGTGAGGGCGTGTGTTAGTGTTAGCGTACGGGTTAGGATTAGGAGACGGGTGAGTGTCAGGCTTCGGGGAAGGGTTAGGGTTAGGGTTCGGGCTAGGGTTAGGGTTAGGGGACGGGGACGGTTTAGGGTCCAGGTGAGGGTACGACAAGCCTTTAGGGGGAGCGTACATGTGAGGGCGCGGGTTAGTGTTATCGTACGGGTTAGGATTAGGGGACGGGTGAGGGTCAGGCTTCGGGGAAGGGTTAGGGTTAGGGTTCGGGCTAGGTTTAGGGTTAGGGGACGGGGACGGTTTAGGGTCCAGGTGAGGGTATGACAACGCTTTAGGGGGAGCGTACGTGTGAGGGCGCGGGTTAGTGTTATCGTACGAGTTAGGATTAGGGTACGGGTGAGGGTCAGGCTTCGGGGAAGGGTTAGGGTTAGGGTTCGGGCTAGGGTTAGGGTTAGGGGACGGGGATGGTTTAGGGTCCAGGTGAGGGTACGACAACGCTTTAGGGGGAGCGTACGTGTGAGGGCGCGGGTTAGTGTTAGCGTACGGGTTAGGATTAGGGGACGGGTGAGGGTCAGGCTTCGGGGAAGGGTTAGGTTTAGGGTTCGGGCTAGGGTTAGGGTTAGGGGATGAGGACGGTTTAGGGTCCAGTTGAGGGTACGACAACGCTTTAGGGGGAGCGTACGTGTGAGGGCGCGGGTTAGTGTTAGTATACGGGTTAGGATTAGGGGAAGGGTGAGGATCAGGCTTCGGGGAAGTTTAGGGTTAGTGTTCGGGCTATAGTTAGGGTTAGGGGAAGGGGACGGTTTAGGGTCCAGGAGAGGGCACGACAACGCTTTAGGGGGAGCGTACGTGTGAGGGCGCGGGTTTGTGTTAGCGTACGGGTTAGGATTAGGGGACGGGTGAGGGTCAGGTTTCGGGGAAGTGTTAGGGTTAGGGTTCGGGCTAGGGTTAGGGTTAGGGGACGGGGATGGTTTAGGGTCCAGGTGAGGGTACGACAACGCTTTAGGGGGAGCGTACGTATGAGGGCGTGGGTTAGTGTTAGCGTACGGGTTAGGATTAGGGGACGGGTGAGGGTCAGGCTTCGGGGAAGGGTTAGGGTTAGGGTTCGGGCTAGGGTTAGGGTTAGGGCACGGGGAGGGTTTAGGGTCCAGTTGAGGGTACGACAACGCTTTAGGGGGAGCGTACGTGTGAGGGCACGGGTTAGTGTTAGCGTACGGGTTAGGATTAGGGGACGGGTGAGTGTCAGGTTTCGGGGAAGTGTTAGGGTTAGGGTTCGGGCTAGGGTTAGGGTTAGGGGACGGGGATGGTTTAGGGTCCAGGTGACGGTACGACAACGCTTTAGGGGGAGCGTACGTGTGAGGGCGCGGGTTAGTGTTAGCGTACGGGTTAGGATTAGGGGACGGGTGAGGGTCAGGCTTCGGGGAAGGGTTAGGGTTAGGGTTCGGGCTAGGGTTAGGGTTAGGGGACGGGGAGGGTTTAGGGTCCAGTTGAGGGTACGACAACGCTTTAGGGGGAGCGTACGTGTGAGGGCACGGGTTAGTGTTAGCGTACTGGTTAGGATTAGGGGACGGGTGAGGGTCAGGCTTCGGGGAAGGGTTAGGGTTAGGGTTCGGGCTAGGGTTAGGGTTAGGGGAAGGGGACGGTTTAGGGTCTAGGTGAGGGTACGACAACGCTTAAGGGGGAGCGTACGTGTGAGAGCGTGGGTTAGTGTTCGCGTACGGGTTAGGATTAGGGGACGGGTGAGGGTCAGGCTTCGGGGAAGGGTTAGGGTTAGGGTTCGGGCTAGGGTAAGGGTTAGTGGACGGGGAGGGTTTAGGGTCCAGGTGAGGGTACGACAACGCTTTAGGGGGAGCGTGCGTGTGAGGGCGCGGGTTAGTGTTAGCGTACGGGTTAGGATTAGGGGACGGGTAAGGGTCAGGCTTCGGGGAAGGGTTAGGGTTAGGGTTCGGGCTAGGGTTAAGGTTAGGGGACAGGGACGGTTTAGGGTCGAGGTGAGGGTACGACAACGCTTTAGGGGGAGCGTACGTGTGAGGGCGCGGGTTAGTATTAGCGTACGGGTTAGGATTAGGAGACGGGTGAGGGTCATGCATCGGGGAAGGGTTAGGGTTAGGGTTCGGGCTAGGGTTAGTGTTAGGGGACGAGGACGGTTTAGGGTCCAGGTGAGGGTACGACAACGCTTTAAGGGAGCGTACGTGTGAGGGCGCGGGTTAGTGTTAGCGTACGAGTTAGGATTAGGGTACGGGTGAGGGTCAGGCTTCGGGGAAGGGTTAGGGTTAGGGTTCGGGCTAGGGTTAGGGTTAGGGGATGGGGAGGGTTTAGGGTCCAGGTGAGGGTACGACAACGCTTTAGGGGGAGCGTACGTGTGAGGGCACGGGTTAGTGTTAGCGTACGGGTTAGGATTCGGGGACGGGTGCGGGTCAGGCTTCGGGGAAGGGTTAGGGTTATGGTTCGGGCTAGGGATAGGGTTAGGGGACAGGGACGGTTTAGGGTCCAGGTGACGGTACGACAACGCTATAGGGGGAGCGTACGTGTGAGGGCGCGGGTTAGTGTTAGCGTACGGGTTAGGATTAGGGGACGGCTGAGGGTCAGGCTTCGGTGAAGTGTTAGGGTTAGGGTTCCGGCTAGGGTTAGGGTTAGGGGATGGGGACGGTTTAGGGTCCAGGTGACGGTACGACAACGCTTTAGGGGGAGCGTACGTGTGAGGGCGCGGGTTAGTGTTAGCGTACGGGTTAGGATTAGGGGACGGCTGAGGGTCAGGCTTCAGTGAAGTGTTAGGGTTAGGGTTCCGGCTAGGGTTAGGGTTAGGGGACGGGGACGGTTTAGGGTCCAGGTGACGGTACGACAACGCTTTAGGGAGAGCGTACGTGTGAGGGCGTGGGTTAGTGTTAGCGTACGGGTTAGGATTAAGGGACGGGTGAGGTTCAGGCTTCGGGGAAGGGTTAGGGTTAGAGTTCTGGCTAGGGTTAGGGTTAGGAGACGGGGAGGGTTTAGGGTCCAGGTGAGGGTACGACAACGCTTTAGGGTGAGTGTACGTGTGAGGGCGCGGGTTAGTGTCAGCGTACGGGTTAGGATTAGGGGACGGGTGAGGGTCAGGCTTCGGGGAAGGGTTAGGGTTAGGGTTCGGGCTAGGGTTAGGGTTAGGGGACGGGGTGGGTTTAGGGTCCAGGTGAGGGTACGACAACGCTTTAGGGGGAGCGTACGTGTGAGGGTGCGGGTTAGTGTTAGCGTACGGGTTAGGATTAGGGGACGGGTGAGGGTCAGGCTTCGGGGAAGGGTTAGGGTTAGGGTTCGGGCTAGGTTTAGGCTTAGGGGACGGGGAGGGTTTAGGGCCCAGTTGAGGGTACGACAACGCTTTAGGGGGAGCGTACGTGTGAGGGCGCGGGTTAGTGTTAGCGTACGGGTTAGGATTAGGAGACGGGTGAGGGTCAGGCTTCGGGGAAGGGTTAGGGTTAGGGTTCGGGCTAGGGTTAGGGTTAGGGGACGGGGACGGTTTAGGGTCCAGGTGAGGGTACGACAACGCTTTAAGGGAGCGTACGTGTGAGGGCGCGGGTTAGTGTTAGCGTACGAGTTAGGATTAGGGTACGGGTGAGGGTCAGGCTTCGGGGAAGGGTTAGGGTTAGGTTTCGGGCTAGGGTTAGGTTTAGGGGATGGGGACAGTTTAGGGTCCAGGTGAGGGTATGACAACGCTTTAGGGGGGGCGTACGTGTGAGGGCGCGGGTGAGTGTTAGCGTACGGGTTAGGATTAGGGGACGGGTGAGGGTCAGGCTTCGGGGAAGGGTTAGGGTTAGGGTTCGGGCTAGGGTTAGGGTTAGGGGACGGCGAGGGTTTAGGGTCCAGGTGAGGGTAAGACAACGCTTTAGGGGGAGCGTACGTGCGAGGGCGCGGGTTAGTGTTAGCGTACGGGTTAGGATTAGGGGACGGGTGAGGGTCAGGCTTCGTGGAAGGGTTAGGGTTAGGGTTCGGGCTAGGGTTAGGGTTAGGGGACGGGGAGGGTTTAGGGTCCAGGTGAGGGTACGACAACGCTTTAGGGGGAGCGTACGTGTGAGGGCGCGGGTTAGTGTTAGCGTACGGGTTAGGATTAGGGGACGGGTGAGGGTCAGGCTTCGGGGAAGGGTTAGGGTTCGGGCTAGGGTTAGGGTTAGGGGACAGGGACGGTTTAGGGTCCAGGTGAGGGTACGACAACGCTTTAGGGGGAGCATACGTGTGAGGGCGTGTGTTAGTGTTAGCGTACGGGTTAGGATTAGGAGACGGGTGAGTGTCAGGCTTCGGGGAAGGGTTAGGGTTAGGGTTCGGGCTAGGGTTAGGGTTAGGGGACGGGGACGGTTTAGGGTCCAGGTGAGGGTACGACAAGCCTTTAGGGGGAGCGTACATGTGAGGGCGCGGGTTAGTGTTATCGTACGGGTTAGGATTAGGGGACGGGTGAGGGTCAGGCTTCGGGGAAGGGTTAGGGTTAGGGTTCGGGCTAGGTTTAGGGTTAGGGGACGGGGACGGTTTAGGGTCCAGGTGAGGGTATGACAACGCTTTAGGGGGAGCGTACGTGTGAGGGCGCGGGTTAGTGTTATCGTACGAGTTAGGATTAGGGTACGGGTGAGGGTCAGGCTTCGGGGAAGGGTTAGGGTTAGGGTTCGGGCTAGGGTTAGGGTTAGGGGACGGGGATGGTTTAGGGTCCAGGTGAGGGTACGACAACGCTTTAGGGGGAGCGTACGTGTGAGGGCGCGGGTTAGTGTTAGCGTACGGGTTAGGATTAGGGGACGGGTGAGGGTCAGGCTTCGGGGAAGGGTTAGGTTTAGGGTTCGGGCTAGGGTTAGGGTTAGGGGATGAGGACGGTTTAGGGTCCAGTTGAGGGTACGACAACGCTTTAGGGGGAGCGTACGTGTGAGGGCGCGGGTTAGTGTTAGTATACGGGTTAGGATTAGGGGAAGGGTGAGGATCAGGCTTCGGGGAAGTTTAGGGTTAGTGTTCGGGCTATAGTTAGGGTTAGGGGAAGGGGACGGTTTAGGGTCCAGGAGAGGGCACGACAACGCTTTAGGGGGAGCGTACGTGTGAGGGCGCGGGTTTGTGTTAGCGTACGGGTTAGGATTAGGGGACGGGTGAGGGTCAGGTTTCGGGGAAGTGTTAGGGTTAGGGTTCGGGCTAGGGTTAGGGTTAGGGGACGGGGATGGTTTAGGGTCCAGGTGAGGGTACGACAACGCTTTAGGGGGAGCGTACGTATGAGGGCGTGGGTTAGTGTTAGCGTACGGGTTAGGATTAGGGGACGGGTGAGGGTCAGGCTTCGGGGAAGGGTTAGGGTTAGGGTTCGGGCTAGGGTTAGGGTTAGGGCACGGGGAGGGTTTAGGGTCCAGTTGAGGGTACGACAACGCTTTAGGGGGAGCGTACGTGTGAGGGCACGGGTTAGTGTTAGCGTACGGGTTAGGATTAGGGGACGGGTGAGTGTCAGGTTTCGGGGAAGTGTTAGGGTTAGGGTTCGGGCTAGGGTTAGGGTTAGGGGACGGGGATGGTTTAGGGTCCAGGTGACGGTACGACAACGCTTTAGGGGGAGCGTACGTGTGAGGGCGCGGGTTAGTGTTAGCGTACGGGTTAGGATTAGGGGACGGGTGAGGGTCAGGCTTCGGGGAAGGGTTAGGGTTAGGGTTCGGGCTAGGGTTAGGGTTAGGGGACGGGGAGGGTTTAGGGTCCAGTTGAGGGTACGACAACGCTTTAGGGGGAGCGTACGTGTGAGGGCACGGGTTAGTGTTAGCGTACTGGTTAGGATTAGGGGACGGGTGAGGGTCAGGCTTCGGGGAAGTGTTAGGGTTAGGGTTCGGGCTAGGTTTAGGCTTAGGGGACGGGGAGGGTTTAGGGCCCAGTTGAGGGTACGACAACGCTTTAGGGGGAGCGTACGTGTGAGGGCGCGGGTTAGTGTTAGCGTACGGGTTAGGATTAGGGGACGGGTGAGGGTCAGCCTTCGGGGAAGGGTTAGGGTTAGGGTTCGGGCTAGGGTTAGGGTTAGGGGACGGGGAGGGTTTAGGGTCCAGGAGAGGGTACGACAACGTTTTAGGGGGAGCGTACGTGTGAGGGCGCGGGTTAGTGTTAGCGTACGGGTTAGGATTAGAGGACGGGTGAGGGTCAGGCTTCGGGGAAGGGTTAGGGTTAGGGTTCGGGCTAGGGTTAGGGTTAGGGGACGCGGAGGGTTTAGAGTCCAGGTGAGGGTACGACAACGCTTTAGGGGGCATGTACGTGTGAGGGCGCGGGTGAGTGTTATCGTACGGGTTAGGATTAGGGGACGGGTGAGGGTCAGGCTTCGGGGAAGCGTTAGGGTTAGGGTTCGGGCTAGGGTTAGGGTTAGGGGACGGTGAAGGTTTAGGGTCCAGGTGAGGGTAAGACAACGCTTTAGGGGGAGTGTACGTGTGAGGGCGCGGGTTAGTGTTAGTGTACGGGTTAGGATTAGGGGACGGGTGAGGGTCAGGCTTCGGGGAAGGGTTAGGGTTAGGGTTCGGGCTAGGTTTAGGGTTAGGGGATGGGGAGGGTTTAGGGTCCAGGTGAGGGTACGACAACGCTTTAGGGGGAGCGTACGTGTGAGGGCGCGGGTTAGTGTTAGCGTACGTGTTAGGAAGAGGGGACGGGTGAGGGTCAGGCTTCGGGGAAGGGTTAGGGTTAGGGTTCGGGCTAGGGTTAGGGTTAGGGGACGGGGAGGGTTTAGGGTCCAGGTGAGGGTACGACAACGCTTTAGGGGGAGCGTACGTGTGAGGGCGTGGGTTAGTGTTAGCGTACGGGTTAGGATTAGGGGACGGGTGAGGGTCAGGCTTCGGGGAAGGGTTAGGGTTAGGGTTCGGGCTAGGGTTAGGGTTAGGGGATGGGGAGGGTTTCGGGTCCAGGTGAGGGTACGACAACGCTTTAGGGGGAGCGTACGTGTGAGGGCGCGGGTTAGTGTTAGCGTACGGGTTAGGATTAGGGGACGGGTGAGGGTCAGGCTTCGGGGAAGGGTTAGGGTTAGGGTTCGGGCTAGGTTTAGGGTTAGGGCACGGGGAGGGTTTAGGGTCCAGGTGAGGGTACGACAACGCTTTAGGGGGAGCGTACGTGTGAGGGCGCGGGTTAGTGTTAGCATACGGGTTAGGATTAGGAAACGTGTGAGGGTCAGGCTTCGGGGAAGGGTTAGGGTTATGGTTCGGGCTAGGGTTAGGGTTAGGGGACGGCGAGTGTTTAGGGTCCAGGTGAGGGTACGACAACGCTTTAGGGCGAGCGTACGTGTGAGGGTGCGGGTTAGTGTTAGTGTTCGGGTTAGGATTAGGGGACGGGTGAGTGTCAGGCTTCGGGGAAGGGTTAGGGTTAGGGTTCGGGCTAGGGTTAGGGTTAGGGGATGGGGACGGTTTAGGGTCCAGGTGAGGGTACGACAACGCTTTAGGGGGAGCGTACGTGTGAGGGCGCGGGTTAGTGTTAGTATACGGGTTAGGATTAGGGGACGGGTGAGGATCAGGCTTCGGGGAAGTTTAGGGTTAGTGTTCGGGCTATAGTTAGGGTTAGGGGAAGGGGACGGTTTAGGGTCCAGGAGAGGGTACGACAACGCTTTAGGGGGAGCGTACGTGTGAGGGCGCGGGTTTGTGTTAGCGTACGGGTTAGGATTAGGGGACGGGTGAGGGTCAGGTTTCGGGGAAGTGTTAGGGTTAGGGTTCGGGCTAGGGTTAGGGTTAGGGGACGGGGATGGTTTAGGGTCCAGGTGAGGGTACGACAACGCTTTAGGGGGAGCGTACGTGTGAGGGCGTGGGTTAGTGTTAGCGTACGCGTTAGGATTAGGGGACGGGTGAGGGTCAGGCTTCGGGGAAGGGTTAGGGTTAGGGTTCGGGCTAGGGTTAGGGTTAGCGGACGGGGAGGGTTTAGGGTCCAGTTGAGGGTACGACAACGCTTTAGGGGGAGCGTACGTGTGAGGGCACGGGTTAGTGTTAGCGTACGGGTTAGGATTAGGGGACGGGTGAGGGTCAGGTTTCGGGGAAGTGTTAGGGTTAGGGTTCGGGCTAGGGTTAGGGTTAGGGGACGGGGATGGTTTAGGGTCCAGGTGAGGGTACGACAACGCTTTAGGGGGAGCGTACGTGTGAGGGCGCGGGTTAGTGTTAGCGTACGGGTTAGGATTAGGAGACGGGTGAGGGTCAGGCTTCGGGGAAGGGTTAGGGTTAGGGTTCGGGCTAGGGTTAGGGTTAGGGGACGGGGAGGGTTTAGGGTCCAGTTGAGGGTACGACAACGCTTTAGGGGGAGCGTACGTGTGAGGGCACGGGTTAGTGTTAGCGTACTGGTTAGGATTAGGGGACGGGTGAGGGTCAGGCTTCGGGGAAGTGTTAGGGTTAAGGTTCGGGCTAGGGTAAGGGTTAGGGGACGGGGAGGGTTTAGGGTCCAGGTGAGGGTACGACAACGCTTTAGGGGGAGGGTACCTGTGAGAGCGCGGGTTAGTGTTAGCGTACGGGTTAGGATTAGGGGACGGGTGAGGGTCAGGCTTCGGGGAAGGGTTAGGGTTAGGGTTCGGGCTAGGGTTAGGGTTAGGGGACGGGGAGGGTTTAGGGCCCAGGAGAGGGTACGACAACGTTTTAGGGGGAGCGTACGTGTGAGGGCGCGGGTTAGTGTTAGCGTACGGGTTAGGATTAGAGGACGGTTGAGGGTCAGGCTTCGGGGAAGAGTTAGGGTTAGGGTTCGGGCTAGGGTTAGGGTTAGGGGACGGGGAGGGTTTAGGGTCCAGGTGAGGGTACGACAACGCTTTAGGGGGCGTGTACGTGTGAGGGCGCGGGTGAGTGTTATCGTACGGGTTAGGATTAGGGGACGGGTGAGGGTCAGGCTTCGGGGAAGGGTTAGGGTTGGGGTTCGGGCTAGGGTTAGTGTTAGGGGACGGTGAGGGTTTAGGGTCCAGGTGAGGGTAAGACAACGCTTTAGGGGGAGTGTACGTGTGAGGGCGCTGGTTAGTGTTAGCGTATGGGTTAGGATTAGGGGACGGGTGAGGGTCAGGCTTCGGGGAAGGGTTAGGGTTCGGGCTAGGGTTAGGGTTAGGGGATGGGGAGGGTTTAGGGTCCAGGTGAGGGTACGACAACGCTTTAGGGGGAGCGTACGTGTGAGGGCGCGGGTTAGTGTTAGCGTACGTGTTAGGAAGAGGGGACGGGTGAGGGTCAGGCTTCGGGGAAGGGTTAGAGTTAGGGTTCGGGCTAGGGTTAGGGTTAGGGGACGGGGAGGGTTTAGGGTCCAGGTGAGGGTACGACAACGCTTTAGGGGGAGCGTACGTGTGAGGGCGTGGGTTAGTGTTAGCGTACGGTTTAGGATTAGGGGACGGGTGAGGGTCAGGCTTCGGGGAATGGTTAGGGTTAGGGTTCGGGCTAGGGTTAGGGTTTGGGGATGGGGACGGTTTAGGGTCCAGGTGAGGGTACGACAACCCTTTAGGGGGAGCGTACGTGTGAGGGCGCGGGTTAGTGTTAGCGTACGGGTTAGGATTAGGGGACGGGTGAGGGTCAGGCTTTGGGGAAGGGTTAGGGTTAGGGTTCGGGCTAGGGTTAGGGTTAGGGGACGGGGAGGGTTTAGGGTCTAGGTGAGGGTACGACAACGCTTAAGGGGGAGCGTACGTGTGAGGGCGTGGGTTAGTGTTCGCGTACGGGTTAGGATTAGGGGACGGGTGAGGGTCAGGCTTTGGGGAAGGGTTAGGGTTAGGGTTCGGGCTAGGGTTAGGGTTGGGGACGGGGACGGTTTAGGGTCCAGGTGAGGGTACGACAACGCTTTAGGGGGAGCGTACGTGTGAGGGCGCGGGTTAGTGTTAGCGTACGGGTTAGGATTAGGGGACGGGTGAGGGTCAGGCTTCGGGGAAGGGTTAGGGTTAGGGTTCGGGCTAGGGTTAGGGTTAGGGGACGGGGACGGTTTAGGGTCCAGGTGAGGGTACGACAACGCTTTAAGGGAGCGTACGTGTGAGGGCGCGGGTTAGTGTTAGCGTACGAGTTAGGATTAGGGTACGGGTGAGGGTCAGGCTTCGGGGAAGTGTTAGGGTTACGGTTTGGGCTAGGGTTAGGTTTAGGGGACGGGGACAGTTTAGGGTCCAGGTGAGGGTACGACAACGCTTTAGGGGGAGCGTACGTGTGAGGGCGCGGGTGAGTGTTAGCGTACGGGTTAGGATTAGGGGACAGGTGAGGGTCAGGCTTCGGGGAAGGGTTAGGGTTAGGGTTCGGGCTAGGGTTAGGGTTAGGGGACGGCGAGGGTTTAGGGTCCAGGAGAGGGTAAGACAACGCTTTAGGGGGAGCGTACGTGTGAGGGCGCGGGTTAGTGTTAGCGTTCGGGTTAGGATTAGGGGACGGGTGAGGGTCAGACTTCGGGGAAGGGTTAGGGTTAGGGTTCGGGCTAGGGTTAGGGTTAGGGGATGGGGACGGTTTGGGGTCCAGGTGATGGTACAACAACGCTTTAGGGGGAGCGTACGTGTGAGGGCGCGGGTTAGTGTTAGCATACGGGTTAGGATTAGGGGACGGGTGAGGGTCAGGCTTCGGGGAAGGGTTAGGGTTAGGGTTCGGGCTAGGTTTAGGGTTAGGGGAAGGGGACGGTTTAGCGTCCAGGTGAGGGTACGACAATGCTTTAGGGGGAGCGTACGTGTGAGGGCGCAGGTTAGTGTTAGCGTACGGGTTAGGATTAGGGGACGGGTGAGGGTCAGGCTTCGGGGAAGGGTTAGGGTTAGGGTTCGGGCTAGGGTTAGGGTTAGGGGACGGGGAGGGTTTAGGGTCCAGGTGAGGGTACGACAACGCTTTAGGGGGAGCGTACGTGTGAGGGCGTGGGTTAGTGTTAGCGTACGGGTTAGGATTAGGGGACGGGTGAGGGTCAGGCTTCGGGGAAGGGTTAGGGTTAGGGTTCGGGCTAGGGTTAGGGTTAGGGGATGGGGAGGGTTTCGGGTCCAGGTGAGGGTACGACAACGCTTTAGGGGGAGCGTACGTGTGAGGGCGCGGGTTAGTGTTAGCGTACGGGTTAGGATTAGGGGACGGGTGAGGGTCAGGCTTCGGGGAAGGGTTAGGGTTAGGGTGCGGGCTAGGGTTAGGGTTAGGGCACGGGGAGGGTTTAGGGTCCAGGTGAGGGTACGACAACGCTTTAGGGGGAGCGTACGTGTGAGGGCACGGGTTAGTGTTAGCGTACGGGTTAGGATTAGGGGACGGGTGAGGGTCAGCCTTCGGGGAAGGGTTAGGGTTAGGGTTCAGGCTAGGGTAAGGGTTAGGGGACGGGGAGGGTTTAGGGTCCAAGTGAGGGTACGACAACGCTTTAGGTGGAGCGTACGTGTGAGGGCGCGGGTTAGTGTTAGCGTACGGTTTAGGATTAGGGGACGGGTGAGGGTCAGGCTTCGGGGAAGTGTTAGGGTTAGGGTTCGGGCTAGGGTTAGGGTTTGGGGATAGGGACGGTTTAGGGTCCAGGTGAGGGTACGACAACCCTTTAGGGGGAGCGTACGTGTGAGGGCGCGGGTTAGTGTTAGCGTACGGGTTAGGATTAGGGGATGGGTGAGGGTCAGGCTTCGGGGAAGGGTTAGGGTTAGGGTTCGGCCTAGGGTTAGGGTTAGGGGACGGGGACGGTTTAGGGTCCAGGTGAGGGTACGACAACACTTTAGGGGGAGCGTACGTGTGAGGGCGCGGGTTAGTGTTAGCGTACGGGTTAGGATTAGGGGAAGGGTGGGGTCAGGCTTCGGGGAAGGGTTAGGGTTAGGGTTCGGGCTAGGGTTAGGGTTAGGGGACGGGGACAGTTTAGGGTCCAGGTGAGGGTACGACAACGCTTTAGGGGGAGCGTACTTGTGAGGGCGCGGGTTAGTGTTAGCGTACGGGTTAGGATTAGGGTACGGGAGAGGGTCAGGCTTGGGGAAGTGTTAGGATTAGGGTTCGGGCTAGGGTTAGGGTTAGGGGACGGGGAGGGTTTAGGGTCCAGGTGAGGGTATGACAACACTTTAGGGGGAGAGTACGTGTGAGGGCGCAGGTTATTGTTAGCGTACGGGTTAGGATTAGGGGACGGGTGAGGGTCAGGCTTCGGGGAAGGGTTAGGGTTAGGGTTCGGGCTAGGGTTAGGGTTAGGGGACGGGGACGGTTTAGGGTCCAGGTGAGGGTACGACAACACTTTAGGGGGAGCGTACGTGTGAGGGCGCGGGTTAGTGTTAGCGTACGGGTTAGGATTAGGGGACGGGTGGGGTCAGGCTTCGGGGAAGGGTTAGGGTTAGGGTTCGGGCTAGGGTTAGGGTTAGGGGACGGGGACAGTTTAGGGTCCAGGTGAGGGTACGACAACGCTTTAGGGGGAGCGTACTTGTGAGGGCGCGGGTTAGTGTTAGCGTACGGGTTAGGATTAGGGGACGGGTGAGGGTCAGGCTTGGGGAAGTGTTCGGGTTAGGGTTCGGGCTAGGGTTAGGGTTAGGGGACGGGGAGGGTTTAGGGTCTAGCTGAGGGTACGACAACGCTTAAGGGGGAGCGTACGTGTGAGGGCGTGGGTTAGTGTTCGCGTACGGGTTAGGATTAGGGGACGGGTGAGGGTCAGGCTTTGGGGAAGGGTTAGGGTTAGGGTTCGGGCTAGGGTTAGGGTTAGGGGACGGGGACGGTTTAGGGTCCAAGTGAGGGTACGACAACGCTTTAGGGGGAGCGTACGTGTGAGGGCGCGGGTTAGTGTTAGCGTACGGGTTAGGATTAGGGGACGGGTGAGGGTCAGGCTTCGCGGAATGGTTAGGGTTAGGGTTCGGGCTAGGGTTAGGGTTAGGGGACGGGGAGGGTTTAGGGTCCAGGTGAGGGTACGACAACGCTTTAGGGGGAGCGTACGTGTGAGGACGTGGGATAGTGTTAGCGTACGGGTTAGGATTAGGGGACGGGTGAGGGTCAGGCTTCTGGGAAGTGTTAGGTTTAGGGTTCGGGCTAGGGTGAGGGTTAGGGGACGGGGACGGTTGAGGGTCCAGGTGAGGGTACGACAACGCTTTAGGGGGAGCGTACGTGTGAGGGCGCGGGTTAGTGTTAGCGTACGGGTTAGGATTAGGGGACGGGTGAGGGTCAGGCTTCGGGGAAGGGTTAGGGTTAGGGTTCGGGCTAGGGTTAGGGTTAGGGGACGGGGACGGTTTAGGGTCCAGGTGAGGGTACGACAACGCTTCAAGGGAGCGTACGTGTGAGGGCGCGGGTTAGTGTTAGCGTACGAGTTAGGATTAGGGTACGGGTGAGGGTCAGGCTTCGGGGAAGGGTTAGGGTTAGGGTTCGGGCTAGGGTTAGGTTTAGGGGACGGGGACAGTTTAGGGTCCAGGTGAGGGTACGACAACGCTTTAGGGGGAGCGTACGTGTGAGGGCGCGGGTGAGTGTTAGCGTACGGGTTAGGATTAGGGGACGGGTGAGGGTCAGGCTTCGGGGAAGGGTTAGGGTTAGGGTTCGGGCTAGGGTTAGGGTTAGGGGATGGCGAGGGTTTAGGGTCCAGGTGAGGGTAAGACAACGCTTTAGGGGGAGCGTACGTGTGAGGGCGCGGGTTAGTGTTAGCGTTCGGGTTAGGATTAGGGGACGGGTGAGGGTCAGGCTTTGGGCAAGGGTTAGGGTTAGGGTTCGGGCTAGGGTTAGGGTTAGGGGATGGGGACGGTTTGGGGTCCAGGTGATGGTACGACAACGCTTTAGGGGGAGCGTACGTGTAAGGGCGCGGGTTAGTGTTAGCATACGGGTTAGGATTAGGGGACGGGTGAGTGTCAGGCTTCAGGGAAGGGTTAGGGTTAGGGTTCGGGCTAGGTTTAGAGTTAGGGGAAGGGGACGGTTTAGGGTCCAGGTGAGGGTACGACAATGCTTTAGGGGGAGCGTACGTGTGAGGGCGCAGGTTAGTGTTAGCGTACGGGTTAGGATTAGGGGACGGGTGAGGGTCAGGCTTCGGGGAAGGGTTAGGGTTAGGGTTCGGGCTAGGGTTAGGGTTAGGGGACGGGGAGGGTTTAGGGTCCAGGTGAGGGTACGACAACGCTTTAGGGGGAGCGTACGTGTGAGGGCGTGGGTTAGTGTTAGCGTACAGGTTAGGATTATGGGACGGGTGAGGGTCAGGCTTCGGGGAAGGGTTAGGGTTAGGGTTCGGGCTAGGGTTAGGGTTAGGGGATGGGGAGGGTTTCGGGTCCAGGTGAGGGTACGACAACGCTTTAGGGGGAGCGTACGTGTGAGGGCGCGGGTTAGTGTTAGCGTACGGGTTAGGATTAGGGGACGGGTGAGGGTCAGGCTTCGGGGAAGGGTTAGGGTTAGGGTTCGGGCTAGGGTTAGGGTTAGGGCACGGGGAGGGTTTAGGGTCCAGGTGAGGGTACGACAACGCTTTAGTGGGAGCGTACGTGTGAGGGCGCGGGTGAGTGTTAGCGTACGGGTTAGGATTAGGGGACGGGTGAGTGTCAGCCTTCGGGGAAGGGTTAGGGTTAGGGTTCGGGCTAGGGTTAGGGTTACGGGACGGGGAGGGTTTAGGGTCCAAGTGAGGGTACGACAACGCTTTAGGTGGAGCGTACGTGTGAGGGCGCGGGTTAGTGTTAGCGTTCGGGTTAGGATTAGGGGACGGGTGAGGGTCAGGCTTCGGGGAAGGGTTAGGGTTAGGGTTCGGGCTTGGGTTAGGGTTAGGGGATGGGGACGGTTTAGGGTCCAGGTGAGGGTACGACAACGCTTTAGGGGGAGCGTACGTGTGAGGGCGCGGGTTAGTGTTAGCATACGGGTTAGGATTAGGGGACGGGTGAGGATCAGGCTTCGGGGAAGGTTAGGGTTAGTGTTCGGGCTAGGGTTAGGGTTAGGGGAAGGGGACGGTTTAGGGTCCAGGAGAGGGTACGACAACGCTTTAGGGGGAGCGTACGTGTGAGGGCGCGGTTTTGTGTTAGCGTACGGGTTAGGATTAGGGGACGGGTGAGGGTCAGGTTTCGGGGAAGGGTTAGGGTTAGGGTTCGGGCTAGGGTTAGGGTTAGGGGACGGGGATGGTTTAGGGTCCAGGTGAGGGTACGACAACGCTTTAGGGGGAGCGTACGTGTGAGAGCGCGGGTTAGTGTTAGCGTACGGGTTAGGATTAGGGGACGGGTGAGGGTCAGGCTTCAGGGAAGGGTTAGGGTTAGGGTTCGGGCTAGGGTTAGGGTTAGGGGACGGGGAGGGTTTAGGGTCCAGGAGAGGGCACCACAACGTTTTAGGGGGAGCGTACGTGTGAGGGCGCGGGTTAGTGTTAGCGTACGGGTTAGGATTAGAGGACGGGTGAGGGTCAGGCTTCGGGGAAGGGTTAGGGTTAGGGTTCGGGCTAGGGTTAGGGTTAGGGGACGGGGAGGGTTTAGGGTCCAGGTGAGGGTACGACAACGCTTTAGGGGGAGCGTACGTGTGAGGGCGCGGGTGAGTGTTATCGTACGGGTTAGGATTAGGGGACGGGTGAGGGTCAGGCTTCGGGGAAGTGTTAGGGTTGGGGTTCGGGCTAGGTTTAGGGTTAGGGGACGGTGAGGGTTTAGGGTCCAGGTGAGGGTAAGACAACGCTTTAGGGGGAGCGTACGTGTGAGGGCGCGGGTTAGTGTTAGCGTACGGGTTAGGATTAGGGGACGGGTGAGGGTCAGGCTTCGGGGAAGGGTTAGGGTTAGGGTTCGGGCTAGGGTTAGGGTTAGGGGATGGGGAGGGTTTAGGGTCCAGGTGAGGGTACGACAACGCTTTAGGGGGAGCGTACGTGTGAGGGCGTGGGTTCGTGTTAGCGTACTGGTTAGGATTAGGGGACGTGTGAGGGTCAAGCTTTGGGGAAGTGTTAGGGTTAGGGTTCGGGCTAGGGTTAGGGTTAGGGGACGGGGACGGTTTAGGGTCCAGGTGAGGGTACGACAACACTTTAGGGGGAGCGTACGTGTGAGGGCGCAGGTTAGTGTTAGCGTACGGGTTAGGATTAGGGGACGGGTGAGGGTCAGGCTTCGCGGAATGGTTAGGGTTAGGGTTCGGGCTAGGGTTAGGGTTAGGGGACGGGGAGGGTTTAGGGTCCAGGTGAGGGTACGACAACGCTTTAGGGGGAGCGTACGTGTGAGGACGTGGGATAGTGTTAGCGTACGGGTTAGGATTAGGGGACGGGTGAGGGTCAGGCTTCTGGGAAGTGTTAGGGTTAGGGTTCGGGCTAGGGTTAGGGTTAGGGGACGGGGACGGTTGAGGGTCCAGGTGAGGGTACGACAACGCTTTAGGGGGAGCGTACGTGTGAGGGCGCGGGTGAGTGTTAGCGTACGGGTTAGGATTAGGGGACGGGTGAGGGTCAGGCTTCGGGGAAGGGTTAGGGTTAGGGTTCGGGCTAGGGTTAGGGTTAGGGGACGGGGAGGGTTTAGGGTCTAGGTGAGGGTACGACAACGCTTAAGGGGGAGCGTACGTGTGAGGGCGTGGGTTAGTGTTCGCGTACGGGTTAGGATTAGGGGACGGGTGAGGGTCAGGCTTTGGGGAAGGGTTAGGGTTATGGTTCGGGCTAGGGTTAGGGTTAGGGGACGGGGACGGTTTAGGGTCCAGGTGAGGGTATGACAACGCTTTAGGGGGAGCGTACGTGTGAGGGCGCGGGTTAGTGTTAGCGTACGGGTTAGGATTAGGGGACGGGTGAGGGTCAGGCTTCGGGGAAGGGTTAGGGTTAGGGTTCGGGCTAGGGTTAGGTTTAGGGGACGGGGACAGTTTAGGGTCCAGGTGAGGGTACGACAACGCTTTAGGGGGAGCGTACGTGTGAGGGCGCGGGTGAGTGTTAGCGTACGGGTTAGGATTAGGGGACGGGTGAGGGTCAGGCTTCGGGGAAGGGTTAGGGTTAGGGTTCGGGCTAGGGTTAGGGTTAGGGGACGGCGAGGGTTTAGGGTCCAGGTGAGGGTAAGACAACGCTTTAGGGGGAGCGTACGTGTGAGGGCGCGGGTTAGTGTTAGCGTTCGGGTTAGGATTAGGGGACGGGTGAGAGTCAGGCTTCGGGGAAGGGTTAGGGTTAGGGTTCGGGCTTGGGTTAGGGTTAGGGGATGGGGACGGTTTAGAGTCCAGGTGAGGGTATGACAACGCTTTAGGGGGAGCGTACGTGTGAGGGCGCGGGTTAGTGTTAGCATACGGGTTAGGATTAGGGGACGGGTGAGGATCAGGCTTCGGGGAAGGGTTAGGGTTAGTGTTCGGGCTAGGGTTAGGGTTAGGGGAAGGGGACGGTTTAGGGTCCAGGAGAGGGTACGACAACGCTTTAGGGGGAGCGTACGTGTGAGGGCGCGGTTTTGTGTTAGCGTACGGGTTAGGATTAGGGGACGGGTGAGGGTCAGGTTTCGGGGAAGGGTTAGGGTTAGGGTTCGGGCTAGGGTTAGGGTTAGGGGACGGGGAGGGTTTAGGGTCCAGGTGAGGGTACGACAACGCTTTAGGGGGAGCGTACGTGTGAGGGCGCGGGTGAGTGTTATCGTACGGGTTAGGATTAGGGGACTGGTGAGGGTCAGGCTTCGGGGAAGTGTTAGGGTTGGGGTTCGGGCTAGGGTTAGGGTTAGGGGACGGTGAGGGTTTAGGGTCCAGGTGAGGGTAAGACAACGCTTTAGGGGGAGCGTACGTGTGAGGGCGCGGGTTAGTGTTAGCGTACGGGTTAGGATTAGGGGACGGGTGAGGGTCAGGCTTCGGGGAAGGGTTAGGGTTAGGGTTCGGGCTAGGGTTAGGGTTAGGGGATGGGGAGGGTTTAGGGTCCAGGTGAGGGTACGACAACGCTTTAGGGGGAGCGTACGTGTGAGGGTGCGGGTTCTTGTTAGCGTACTGGTTAGGATTAGGGGACGGGTGAGGGTCAAGCTTTGGGGAAGTGTTAGGGTTAGGGTTCGGGCTAGGGTTAGGGTTAGGGGACGGGGACGGTTTAGGGTCCAGGTGAGGGTACGACAACACTTTAGGGGGAGCGTACGTGTGAGGGCGCAGGTTAGTGTTAGCGTACGGTTTAGGATTAGGGGACGGGTGAGGGTCAGGCTTCGCGGAATGGTTAGGGTTAGGGTTCGGGCTAGGGTTAGTGTTAGGGGACGGGGAGGGTTTAGGGTCCAGGTGAGGGTACGACAACGCTTTAGGGGGAGCGTACGTGTGAGGACGTGGGATAGTGTTAGCGTACGGGTTAGGATTAGGGGACGGGTGAGGGTCAGGCTTCTGGGAAGTGTTAGGGTTAGGGTTCGGGCTAGGGTTAGGGTTAGGGGACGGGGACGGTTGAGGGTCCAGGTGAGGGTACGACAACGCTTTAGGGGGAGCGTACGTGTGAGGGCGTGGGTTAGTGTTAGCGTACGGGTTAGGATTCGGGGACGGGTGAGGGTCAGGCTTCGGGGAAGGGTTAGGGTCAGGGTTCGGGCTAGGGATAGGGTTAGGGGACAGGGACGGTTTAGGGTCCAGGTGACGGTACGACAACGCTATAGGGGGAGCGTACGTGTGAGGGCGTGGGTTAGTGTTAGCGTACGGGTTAGGATTAGGGGACGGGTGAGGGTCAGGCTTCGGGGAAGGGTTAGGGTTAGGGTTCGGGCTAGGGTAAGGGTTAGGGCACGGGGAGGGTTTAGGGTCCAGGTGAGGGTACGACAACGCTTTAGGGGGAGCGTACGTGTGAGGGCGCGGGTTAGTGTTAGCGTACGGGTTAGGATTAGGGGATGGGTGAGGGTCAGCCTTCGGGGAAGGGTTAGGTTTAGGGTTCGGGCTAGGGTTAGGGTTAGGGGACGGGGACGGTTTAGGGTCCAGGTGAGGGTACGACAAGGCTTTAGGGCGAGCGTACGTGTGAGGGCGCGGGTTAGTGTTAGCGTACGGGTTAGGATTAGGGGACGGGTGAGGGTCAGGCTTCGGGGAAGGGTTAGGGTTAGGGTTCGGGCTAGGGTTAGGGTTAGGGGACGGGGACGGTTTAGGGTCCAGGTGAGGGTACGACAACACTTTAGGGGGAGCGTACGTGTGAGGGCGCGGGTTAGTGTTAGCGTACGGGTTAGGATTAGGGGACGGGTGAGGGTCAGGCTTCGGGGAAGGGTTAGGGTTAGGGTTCGGGCTAGGGTTAGGGTTAGGGGACGGGGACATTTTAGGGTCCAGGTGAGGGTACGACAACGCTTTAGGGGGAGCGTACGTGTGAGGACGTGGGATAGTGTTAGCGTACGGGTTAGGATTAGGGGACGGGTGAGGGTCAGGCTTCTGGGAAGTTTTAGGGTTAGGGTTCGGGCTAGGGTTAGGGTTAGGGGACGGGGACGGTTGAGGGTCCAGGTGAGGGTACGACAACGCTTTAGGGGGAGCGTACGTGTGAGGGCGCGGGTTAGTGTTAGCGTACGGGTTAGGATTCGGGGACGGGTGCGGGTCAGGCTTCGAGGAAGTGTTAGTGTTAGGGTTCGGGCTAGGGATAGGGTTAGGGGACAGGGACGGTTTAGGGTCCAGGTGACGGTACGACAACGCTATAGGGGGAGCGTACGTGTGAGGGCGCGGGTTAGTGTTAGCGTACGGGTTAGGATTAGGGGACGGCTGAGGGTCAGGCTTCGGTGAAGTGTTAGGGTTAGGGTTCCGGCTAGGGTTAGGGTTAAGGGACGGGGACGGTTTAGGGTCCAGGTGACGGTACGACAACGCTTTAGGGGGAGCATACGTGTGAGGGCGCGGGTTAGTGTTAGCGTACGGGTTAGGATTAGGGGACGGCTGAGGGTCAGGCTTCGGTGAAGTGTTAGGGTTAGGGTTCCGGCTAGGGTTAGGGTTAGGGGACGGGGACGGTTTAGGGTCCAGGTGACGGTACGAGAACGCTTTAGGGAGAGCGTACGTGTGAGGGCGTGGGTTAGTGTTAGCGTACGGGTTAGGATTAGGGGACGGGTGAGGTTCAGGCTTCGGGGAAGGGTTAGGGTTAGAGTTCTGGCTAGGGTTAGGGTTAGGAGACGGGGAGGGTTTAGGGTCCAGGTGAGGGTACGACAACGCTTTAGGGTGAGTGTACGTGTGAGGGCGCGGGTTAGTGTCAGCGTACGGGTTCGGATTAGGGGACGGGTGAGGGTCAGGCTTCGGGGAAGGGTTAGGGTTAGGGTTCGGGCTAGGGTTAGGGTTAGGGGACGGGGTGGGTTTAGGGTCCATGTGAGGGTACGACAACGCTTCAGGGGGAGCGTACGTGTGAGGGCGCAGGTTAGTGTTAGCGTACGGGTTAGGATTAGGGGACGGGTGAGGGTCAGGCTTCGGGGAAGGGTTAGGGTTAGGGTTCGGGCTAGGTTTAGGCTTAGGGGACGGGGAGGGTTTAGGGCCCAGTTGAGGGTACGACAACGCTTTAGGGGGAGCGTACGTGTGAGGGCGCGGGTTAGTGTTAGCGTACGGGTTAGGATTAGGAGACGGGTGAGGGTCAGGCTTCGGGGAAGGGTTAGGGTTAGGGTTCGGGCTAGGGTTAGGGTTAGGGGACGGGTACGGTTTAGGGTCCAGGTGAGGGTACGACAACGCTTTAAGGGAGCGTACGTGTGAGGGCGCGGGTGAGTGTTAGCGTACGAGTTAGGATTAGGGTACGGGTGAGGGTCAGGCTTCGGGGAAGTTTTAGGGTTAGGGTTCGGGCTAGGGTTAGGGTTAGGGGACGTCGAGGGTTTAGGGTCCAGGTGAGGGTAAGACAACGCTTTAGGGGGAGCGTACGTGTGAGGGCGCAGGTTAGTGTTAGCGTACGGGTTAGGATTAGGGGACGGGTGAGGGTCAGGCTTCGGGGAAGGGTTAGGGTTCGGGCTAGGGTTAGGGTTAGGGGACAGGGACGGTTTAGGGTCCAGGTGAGGGTACGACAACGCTTTAGGGGGAGCATACGTGTGAGGGCGCGTGTTAGTGTTAGCGTACGGGTTAGGATTAGGAGACGGGTGAGTGTCAGGCTTCGGGGAAGGGTTAGGGTTAGGGTTCGGGCTAGGGTTAGGGTTAGGGGACGGGGACGGTTTAGGGTCCAGGTGAGGGTACGACAAGCCTTTAGGGGGAGCGTACATGTGAGGGCGCGGGTTAGTGTTATCGTACGGGTTAGGATTAGGGGACGGGTGAGGGTAAGGCTTCGGGGAAGGGTTAGGGTTAGGGTTCGGGCTAGGGTTAGGGTTAGGGGACGGGGACGGTTTAGGGTCCAGGTGAGGGTACGACAACGCTTTAGGGGGAGCGTACATGTGAGGGCGCGCGTTAGTGTTATCGTACGAGTTAGGATTAAGGTACGGGTGAGGGTCAGGCTTCGGGGAAGGGTTAGGGTTAGGGTTCGGGCTAGGGTTAGGGTTAGGGGACGGGGAGGGTATAGGGTCCAGGTGAGGGTACGACAACGCTTTAGGGGGAGCGTACGTGTGAGGGCGCGGGTGAGTGTTAGCGTACGGGTTAGGATTAGGAAACGTGTGAGGGTCAGGCTTCGGGGAAGGGTTAGGGTTAGGGTTCGGGCTAGGGTTAGGGTTAGGGGACGGGGATGGTTTAGGGTCCAGGTGAGGGTACGACAACGCTTTAGGGGGAGCGTACGTGTGAGGGCGCGGGTTAGTGTTAGCGTACGGGTTAGGATTAGGGGACGGGTGAGGGTCAGGCTTCGGGGAAGGGTTAGGTTTAGGGTTCGGGCTAGGGTTAGGGTTAGGGGATGGGGACGGTTTAGGGTCCAGGTGAGGGTACGACAACGCTTTAGGGGGAGCGTACGTGTGAGGGCGCGGGTTAGTGTTAGTATACGGGTTAGAATTAGGGGACGGGTGAGGATCAGGCTTCGGGGAAGTTTAGGGTTAGTGTTCGGGCTATAGTTAGGGTTAGGGGAAGGGGACGGTTTAGGGTTCAGGAGAGGGTACGACAACGCTTTAGGGGGAGCGTACGTGTGAGGGCGCGGGTTAGTGTTAGCGTACGGGTTAGGATTAGGGGACGGGTGAGGGTCAGGCTTCGGGGAAGTGTTAGGGTTGGGGTTCGGGCTAGGGTTAGGGTTAGGGGACGGGGAGGGTTTAGGGTCCAGGTGAGGGTACGACAACGCTTTAGGGGGAGCGTACGTGTGAGGGCGTGGGTTAGTGTTAGCGTACGGGTTAGGATTAGGGGACGGGTGAGGGTCAGGCTTCGGGGAAGGGTTAGGGTTAGGGTTCGGGCTAGGGTTAGGGTTAGGGGATGGGGAGGGTTTCGGGTCCAGGTGAGGGTACGACAACGCTTTAGGGGGAGCGTACGTGTGAGGGCGCGGGTTAGTGTTAGCGTACGGGTTAGGATTAGGGGACGGGTGAGGGTCAGGCTTCGGGGAAGGGTTAGGGTTAGGGTTCGGGCTAGGTTTAGGGTTAGGGCACGGGGAGGGTTTAGGGTCCAGGTGAGGGTACGACAACGCTTTAGGGGGAGCGTACGTGTGAGGGCGCGGGTTAGTGTTAGCGTACGGGTTAGGATTAGGGGACGGGTGAGGGTCAGCCTTCGGGGAAGGGTTAGGGTTAGGGTTCGGGCTAGGGTTAGGGTTAGGGGACGGGGAGGGTTTAGGGTCCAAGTGAGGGTACGACAACGCTTTAGGGGGAGCGTACGTGTGAGGGCGCGGGTTAGTGTTAGCGTACGATTTAGGATTAGGGGACGGGTGAGGGTCAGGCTTCGGGGAAGGGTTAGGGTTAGGGTTCGGGCTAGGGTTAGGGTTTGGGGATGGGGACGGTTTAGGGTCCAGGTGAGGGTACGACAACCCTTTAGGGGGAGCGTACGTGTGAGGGCGCGGGTTAGTGTAGGGTACGGGTTAGGATTAGGGGACGGGTGAGGGTCAGGCTTCGGGGAAGGGTTAGGGTTAGGGTTCGGGCTAGGGTTAGGGTTAGGGGACGGGGACGGTTTAGGGTCCAGGTGAGGGTACGACAACACTTTAGGGGGAGCGTACGTGTGAGGGCGCGGGTTAGTGTTAGCGTACGGGTTAGGATTAGGGGACGGGTGGGGTCAGGCTTCGGGGAAGGGTTAGGGTTAGGGTTCGGGCTAGGGTTAAGGTTAGGGGACGGGGACAGTTTAGGGTCCAGGTGAGGGTACGACAACGCTTTAGGGGGAGCGTACTTGTGAGGGCGCGGGTTAGTGTTAGCGTACGGGTTAGGATTAGGGGACGGGTGAGGGTCAGGCTTGGGGAAGTGTTCGGGTTAGGGTTCGGGCTAGGGTTAGGGTTAGGGGACGGGGACGGTTTAGGGTCCAGGTGAGGGTATGACAACACTTTAGGGGGAGCGTACGTGTGAGGGCGCAGGTTAGTGTTAGCGTACGGATTAGGATTAGGGGACGGGTGAGGGTCAGGCTTCGGGGAAGGGTTAGGGTTAGGGTTCGGGCTAGGGTTAGGGTTAGGGGACGGGGACGGTTTAGGGTCTAGGTGAGGGTACGACAACGCTTAAGGGGGAGCGTACGTGTGAGGGCGTGGGTTAGTGTTCGCGTACGGGTTAGGATTAGGGGACGGGTGAGGGTCAGGCTTTGGGGAAGGGTTAGGGTTAGGGTTCGGGCTATGGTTAGGGTTAGGGGATGGGGACGGTTTAGGGTCCAGGTGAGGGTACGACAACGCTTTAGGGGGAGCGTACGTGTGAGGGCGCGGGTTAGTGTTAGCGTACGGGTTAGGATTAGGGGACGGGTGAGGGTCAGGCTTCGGGGAAGGGTTAGGGTTAGGGTTCGGGCTAGGGTTAGGGTTAGGGGACGGGGACGGTTTAGAGTCCAGGTGAGGGTACGACAACGCTTTAAGGGAGCGTACGTGTGACGGTGCGGGTTAGTGTTAGCGTACGAGTTAGGATTAGGGTACGGGTGAGGGTCAGGCTTCGGGGAAGGGTTAGGGTTAGGGTTCGGGCTAGGGTTAGGTTTAGGGGACGGGGACAGTTTAGGGTCCAGGTGAGGGTACGACAACGCTTTAGGGGGAGCGTACGTGTGAGGGCGCGGGTGAGTGTTAGCGTACGGGTTAGGATTAGGGGACGGGTGAGGGTCAGGCTTCGGGGAAGGGTTAGGGTTAGGGTTCGGGCTAGGGTTAGGGATAGGGGAAGGCGAGGGTTTAGGGTCCAGGTGAGGGTAAGACAACGCTTTAGGGGGAGCGTACGTGTGATGGCGCGGGTTAGTGTTAGCGTTCGGGTTAGGATTAGGGGACGGGTGAGGGTCAGGCTTCGGGGAAGGGTTAGGGTTAGGGTTCGGGCTAGGGTTAGGGTTAGGGGATGGGGACGGTTTGGGGTCCAGGTGATGGTACGACAACGCTTTAGGGGGAGCGTACGTGTGAGGGCGCGGGTTAGTGTTAGCATACGGGTTAGGATTAGGGGACGGGTGAGGGTCAGGCTTCGGGGAAGGGTTAGGGTTAGGGTTTGGGCTAGTTTAGGCTTAGGGGACGGGGACGGTTTAGGGTCCAGGTGAGGGTACGACAATGCTTTAGGGGGAGCGTACGTGTGAGGGCGCAGGTTAGTGTTAGCGTACGGGTTAGGATTAGGGGACGGGTGAGGGAGGCTTCGGGGAAGGCTTAGGGTTAGGGTTCGGGCTAGGGTTAGGGTTAGGGGACGGGGAGGGTTTAGGGTCCAGGTGAGGGTACGACAACGCTTTAGGGGGAGCGTACGTGTGAGGGCGTGGGTTAGTTTTAGCGTACGGGTTAGGATTAGGGGACGGGTGAGGGTCAGCCTTCGGGGAAGGGTTAGGGTTAGGGTTCAGGCTAGGGTTAGGGTTAGGGGACGGGGAGGGTTTAGGGTCCAAGTGAGGGTACGACAACGATTTAGGTGGAGCGTACGTGTGAGGGCGCGGGTTAGTGTTAGCGTACGGTTTAGGATTAGGGGACGGGTGAGGGTCAGGCTTCAGGGAAGTGTTAGGGTTAGGGTTCGGGCTAGGGTTAGGGTTTGGGGATGGGGACGGTTTAGGGTCCAGGTGAGGGTACGACAACGCTTTAGGGGGAGCGTACGTGTGAGGGCGCGGGTTAGTGTTAGCGTACGGGTTAGGATTAGGGGACGGGTGAGGGTAAGGCTTCGGGGAAGGGTTAGGGTTAGGGTTCGGGCTAGGGTTAGGGTTAGGGGACGGGGACGGTTTAGGGTCCAGGTGAGGGTACGACAACACTTTAGGGGGAGCATACGTGTGAGGGCGCGGGTTAGTGTTAGCGTACGGGTTAGGATTAGGGGACGGGTGGGGTCAGGCTTCGGGGAAGGGTTAGGGTTAGGGTTCGGGCTAGGGTTAGGGTTAGGGGACGGGGACAGTTTAAGGTCCAGGTGAGGGTACGACAACACTTTAGGGGGAGCGTACTTGTGAGGGCGCGGGTTAGTGTTAGCGTACGGGTTAGGATTAGGGGACGGGTGAGGGTCAGGCTTGGGGAAGTGTTAGGGTTAGGGTTCGGGCTAGGGTTAGGGTTAGGGGATGGGGACGGTTTAGGGTCCAGGTGAGGGTATGACAACACTTTAGGGGGAGCGTACGTGTGAGGGCGCAGGTTAGTGTTAGCGTACGGATTAGGATTAGGGGACGGGTGAGGGTCAGGCTTCGGGGAAGGGTTAGGGTTAGGGTTCGGGCTAGGGTTAGGGTTAGGGGACGGGGAGGGTTTAGGGTCTAGGTGAGGGTACGACAACGCTTAAGGGGGAGCGTACGTGTGAGGGCGTGGGTTAGTGTTCGCGTACGGGTTAGGATTAGGGGACGGGTGAGGGTCAGGCTTTGGGGAAGGGTTAGGGTTAGGGTTCGGGCTAGGGTTAGGGTTAGGGGACGGGGACGGTTTAGGGTCCAGGTGAGGGTACGACAACCCTTTAGGGGGAGCGTACGTGTGAGGGCGCGGGTTAGTGTTAGCGTACGGGTTAGGATTAGGGGACGGGTGGGGTCAGGCTTCGGGGAAGGGTTAGGGTTAGGGTTCGGGCTAGGGTTAGGGTTAGGGGACGGGGAGGGTTTAGGGTCCAGGTGAGGGTACGACAACGCTTTAGGGGGAGCGTATGTGTGAGGGCGCGGGTTAGTGTTAGCGTACGGGTTAGGATTAGGGGACGGGTGAGGGTCAGGCTTCGGGGAAGGGTTAGGGTTCGGGCTAGGGTTAGGGTTAGGGGACAGGGACGGTTTAGGGTCCAGGTGAGGGTACGACAACGCTTTAGGGGGAGCGTACGTGTGAGGGCGCGGGTTAGTGTTAGCGTACGTGTTAGGAAGAGGAGACGGGTGAGGGTCAGGCTTCGGGGAAGGGTTAGGGTTAGGGTTCGAGCTAGGGTTAGGGTTAGGGGACGGGGAGGGTTTAGGGTCCAGGTGAGGGTACGACAACGCTTTAGGGGGAGCGTACGTGTGAGGGCGTGGGTTAGTGTTAGCGTACGGGTTAGGATTAGGGGACGGGTGAGGGTCAGGCTTCGGGGAAGGGTTAGGGTTAGGGTTCGGGCTAGGGTTAGGGTTAGGGGACGGCGAGGGTTTAGGGTCCAGGTGAGGGTAAGACAACGCTTTAGGGGGAGCGTACGTGTGAGGGCGCGGGTTAGTGTTAGCGTTCGGGTTAGGATTAGGGGACGGGTGAGGGTCAGGCTTCGGGGAAGGGTTAGGGTTAGGGTTCGGGCTAGGGTTAGGGTTAGGGGATGGGGACGGTTTGGGGTCCAGGTGATGGTACGACAACGCTTTAGGGGGAGCGTACGTGTGAGGGCGCGGGTTAGTGTTAGCATACGGGTTAGGATTAGGGGACGGGTGAGGGTCAGGCTTCGGGGAAGGGTTAGGGTTAGGGTTCGGGCTAGGTTTAGGGTTAGGGAAAGGGGACGGTTTAGGGTCCAGGTGAGGGTACGACAATGCTTTAGGGGGAGCGTACGTGTGAGGGCGCAGGTTAGTGTTAGCGTACGGGTTAGGATTAGGGGACGGGTGAGGGTCAGGCTTCGGGGAAGGGTTAGGGTTAGGGTTCGGGCTAGGGTTAGGGTTAGGGGACGGGGAGGGTTTAGGGTCCAGGTGAGGGTACGACAACGCTTTAGGGGGAGCGTACGTGTGAGGGCGTGGGTTAGTGTTAGCGTACGGGTTAGGATTAGGGGACCGGTGAGGGTCAGGCTTCGGGGAAGGGTTAGGGTTAGGGTTCGGGCTAGGGTTAGGGTTAGGGGATGGGGAGGGTTTCGGGTCCAGGTGAGGGTACGACAACGCTTTAGGGGGAGCGTACGTGTGAGGGCGCGGGTTAGTGTTAGCGTACGGGTTAGGATTAGGGGACGGGTGAGGGTCAGGCTTCGGGGAAGGGTTAGGGTTAGGGTTCGGGCTAGGGTTAGGGTTAGGGCACGGGGAGGGTTTAGGGTCCAGGTGAGGGTACGACAACGCTTTAGGGGGAGCGTACGTGTGAGGGCGCGGGTTAGTGTTAGCGAACGGGTTAGGATTAGGGGACGGGTGAGTGTCAGCCTTCGGGGAAGTGTTAGGGTTAGGGTTCAGGCTAGGGTTAGTGTTAGGGGACGGGGAGGGTTTAGGGTCCAAGTGAGGGTACGACAACGCTTTAGGTGGAGCGTACGTGTGAGGGCGCGGGTTAGTGTTAGCGTACGGTTTAGGATTAGGGGACGGGTGAGGGTCAGGCTTCGGGGAAGGGTTAGGGTTAGGGATCGGGCTAGGGTTAGGGTTTGGGGATGGGGACGGTTTAGGGTCCAGGTGAGGGTACGACAACCCTTTAGGGGGAGCGTACGTGTGAGGGCGCGGGTTAGTGTTAGCGTACGGGTTAGGATTAGGGGATGGGTGAGGGTCAGGCTTCGGGGAAGGGTTAGGGTTAGGGTTTAGCCTAGGGTTAGGGTTAGGGGACGGGGACGGTTTAGGGTCCAGGTGAGGGTACGACAACACTTTAGGGGTAGCGTACGTGTGAGCGCGCGGGTTAGTGTTAGCGTACGGGTTAGGATTAGGGGAAGGGTGGGGTCAGGCTTCGGGGAAGGGTTAGGGTTAGGGTTCAGACTAGGGTTAGGGTTAGGGGACGGGGACAGTTTAGGGTCCAGGTGAGGGTACGACAACGCTTTAGGGGGAGCGTACTTGTGAGGGCGCGGGTTAGTGTTAGCGTACGGGTTAGGATTAGGGTACGGGTGAGGGTCAGGCTTGGGGAAGTGTTAGGGTTAGGGTTCGGGCTAGGGTTAGGGTTAGGGGACGGGGAGGGTTTAGGGTCCAGGTGAGGGTATGACAACACTTTAGGGGGAGAGTACGTGTGAGGGCGCAGGTTAGTGTTAGCGTACGGGTTAGGATTAGGGGACGGGTGAGGGTCAGGCTTCGGGGAAGGGTTAGGGTTAGGGTTCGGGCTAGGGTTAGGGTTAGGGGACGGGGAGGGTTTAGGGTCTAGGTGAGGGTACGACAACGCTTTAGGGGGAGCGTACGTGTGAGGGCACGGGTTAGTGTTAGCGTACGGGTTAGGATTAGGGGACGGGTGAGGGTCAGGCTTCGGGGAAGGGTTAGGGTTAGGGTTCGGGCTAGGGTTAGGGTTAGGGGACGGGGACGGTTTAGGGTCCAGGTGAGGGTACGACAACGCTTTAAGGGAGTGTACGTGTGAGGGCGCGGGTTAGTGTTAGCTTACGAGTTAGGATTATGGTACGGGTGAGGGTCAGGCTTCGGGGAAGTGTTAGGGTTAGGGTTTGGGCTAGGGTTAGGTTTAGGGGACGGGGACAGTTTAGGGTCCAGGTGAGGGTACGACAACGTTTTAGGGGGAGCGTACGTGTGAGGGCGCGGGTGAGTGTTAGCGTACGGGTTAGGATTAGGGGACGGGTGAGGGTCAGGCTTCGGGGAAGGGTTAGGGTTAGGGTTCGGGCTAGGGTTAGGGTTAGGGGACGGCGAGGGTTTAGGGTCCAGGTGAGGGTAAGACAACGCTTTAGGGGGAGCGTACGTGTGAGGGCGCGGGTTAGTGTTTGCGTTCGGGTTAGGATTAGGGGACGGGTGAGGGTCAGGCTTCGGGGAAGGGTTAGGGTTAGGGTTCGGGCTAGGGTTAGGGTTAGGGGATGGGGACAGTTTGGGGTCCAGGTGATGGTACGACAACGCTTTAGGGGGAGCGTACGTGTGAGGGCGCGGGTTAGTGTTAGCATACGGGTTAGGATTAGGGGACGGGTGAGGGTCAGGCTTCGGGGAAGGGTTAGGGTTAGGGTTCGGGCTAGGTTTAGGGTTAGGGGAAGGGGATGGTTTAGGGTCCAGGTGAGGGTACGACAATGCTTTAGGGGGAGCGTACGTGTGAGGGCGCAGGTTAGTGTTAGCGTACGGGTTAGGATTAGGGGACGGGTGAGGGTCAGGCTTCGGGGAAGGGTTAGGGTTAGGGTTCGGGCTAGGGTTAGGGTTAGGTGACGGGGAGGGTTTAGGGTCCAGGTGAGGGTACGACAACGCTTTAGGGGGAGCGTACGTGTGAGGGCGCGGGTTAGTGTTAGCGTACGGGTTAGGATTAGGGGACGGGTGAGGGTCAGGCTTCGGGGAAGGGTTAGGGTTCGGGCTAGGGTTAGGGTTAGGGGACAGGGACGGTTTAGGGTCCAGGTGAGGGTACGACAACGCTTTAGGGGGAGCGTACGTGTGAGGGCACGTGTTAGTGTTAGCGTACGGGTTAGGATTAGGGGACGGGTGAGGGTCAGGCTTCGGGGAAGGGTTAGGGTTAGGGTTCGGGCTAGGGTTAGGGTTAGGGGACGGGGACGGTTTAGGGTCCAGGTGAGGGTACGACAAGCCTTTAGGGGGAGCGTACATGTGAGGGCGCGGGTTAGTGTTAGCGTACGGGTTAGGATTAGGGGACGGGTGAGGGTCAGGCTTCGGGGAAGGGTTAGGGTTAGGGTTCGGGCTAGGGTTAGGGTTAGGGGATGGGGACGGTTTAGGGTCCAGGTGAGGGTACGACAACGCTTTAGGGGGAGCGTACGTGTGAGGGCGCGGGTTAGTGTTAGCGTACGGGTTAGGATTAGGGGACGGGTGAGGGTCAGGCTTCGGGGAAGGGTTAGGGTTAGGGTTCGGGCTAGGGTTAGGGTTAGGGGACGGGGACAGTTTAGGGTCCAGGTGAGGGTACGACAACGCTTTAGGGGGAGCGTACGTGTGAGGGCGCGGGTGAGTGTTAGCGTACGGGTTAGGATTAGGGGACGGGTGAGGGTCAGGCTTCGGGGAAGGGTTAGGTTTAGGGTTCGGGCTAGGGTTAGGGATAGGGGACGGCGAGGGTTTAGGGTCCAGGTGAGGGTAAGACAACGCTTTAGGGGGAGCGTACGTGTGATGGCGCGGGTTAGTGTTAGCGTTCGGGTTAGGATTAGGGGACGGGTGAGGGTCAGGCTTCGGGGAAGGGTTAGGGTTAGGGTTCGGGCTAGGGTTAGGGTTAGGGGATGGGGACGGTTTGGGGTCCAGGTGATGGTACGACAACGCTTTAGGGGGAGCGTACGTGTGAGGGCGCGGGTTAGTGTTAGCATACGGGTTAGGATTAGGGGACGGGTGAGGGTCAGGCTTCGGGGAAGGGTTAGGGTTAGGGTTTGGGCTAGTTTAGGCTTAGGGGACGGGGACGGTTTAGGGTGCAGGTGAGGGTACGACAATGCTTTAGGGGAAGCATACGTGTGAGGGCGCGGGTTAGTGTTAGCGTACGGGTTAGGATTAGGGGACGGGTGGGGTCAGGCTTCGGGGAAGGGTTAGGGTTAGGGTTCGGGCTAGGGTTAGGGTTAGGGGACGGGGACAGTTTAAGGTCCAGGTGAGGGTACGACAACACTTTAGGGGGAGCGTACTTGTGAGGGCGTGGGTTAGTGTTAGCGTACGGGTTAGGATTAGGGGACGGGTGAGTGTCAGGCTTGGGGAAGTGTTAGGGTTAGGGTTCGGGCTAGGGTTAGGGTTAGGGGATGGGGACGGTTTAGGGTCCAGGTGAGGGTATGACAACACTTTAGGGGGAGCGTACGTGTGAGGGCGCAGGTTAGTGTTAGCGTACGGATTAGGATTAGGGGACGGGTGAGGGTCAGGCTTCGGGGAAGGGTTAGGGTTAGGGTTCGGGCTAGGGTTAGGGTTAGGGGACGGGGAGGGTTTAGGGTCTAGGTGAGGGTACGACAACGCTTAAGGGGGAGCGTACGTGTGAGGGCGTGGGTTAGTGTTCGCGTACGGGTTAGGATTAGGGGACGGGTGAGGGTCAGGCTTTGGGGAAGGGTTAGGGTTAGGGTTCGGGCTAGGGTTAGGGTTAGGGGACGGGGACGGTTTAGGGTCCAGGTGAGGGTACGACAACCCTTTAGGGGGAGCGTACGTGTGAGGGCGCGGGTTAGTGTTAGCGTACGGGTTAGGATTAGGGGACGGGTGGGGTCAGGCTTCGGGGAAGGGTTAGGGTTAGGGTTCGGGCTAGGGTTAGGGTTAGGGGACGGGGAGGGTTTAGGGTCCAGGTGAGGGTACGACAACGCTTTAGGGGGAGCGTATGTGTGAGGGCGCGGGTTAGTGTTAGCGTACGGGTTAGGATTAGGGGACGGGTGAGGGTCAGGCTTCGGGGAAGGGTTAGGGTTCGGGCTAGGGTTAGGGTTAGGGGACAGGGACGGTTTAGGGTCCAGGTGAGGGTACGACAACGCTTTAGGGGGAGCGTACGTGTGAGGGCGCGTGTTAGTGTTAGCGTACGGGTTAGGATTAGGAGACGGGTGAGTGTCAAGCTTCGGGGAAGGGTTAGGGTTAGGGTTCGGGCTAGGGTTAGGGTTAGGGGACGGGGACGGTTTAGGGTCCAGGTGAGGGTACGACAAGCCTTTAGGGGGAGCGTACATGTGAGGGCGCGGGTTAGTGTTATCGTACGGGTTAGGATTACGGGACGGGTGAGGGTCAGGCTTCGGGGAAGGGTTAGGGTTAGGGTTCAGGCTAGGGTTAGGGTTAGGGGACGGGGACGGTTTAGGGTCCAGGTGAGGGTTCGACAACGCTTTAGGGGGAGCGTACGTGTGAGGGCGCGGGTTAGTGTTATCGTACGATTAGGATTAGGGTACGGGTGAGGGTCAGGCTTCGGGGAAGGGTTAGGGTTAGGGTTCGGGCTAGGGTTAGGGTTAGGGGACGGGGAGTGTATAGGGTCCGGGTGAGGGTACGACAACGCTTTAGGGGGAGCGTACGTGTGAGGGCGCGGGTGAGTGTTAGCGTACGGGTTAGGATTAGGAAACGTGTGAGGGTCAGGCTTCGGGGAAGGGTTAGGGTTAGGGTTCGGGCTAGGGTTAGGGTTAGGGGATGGCGAGTGTTTAGGGTCCAGGTGAGGGTACGACAACGCTTTAGGGGGAGCGTACGTGTGAGGGTGCGGGTTAGTGTTAGTGTTCGGGTTAGGATTAGGGGACGGGTGAGGGTCAGGCTTCGGGGAAGGGTTAGGGTTAGGGTTCGGGCTAGAGTTAGGGTTAGGGGATGGGGACGGTTTAGGGTCCAGGTGAGGGTACGACAACGCTTTAGGGGGAGCGTACGTGTGAGGGCGCGGGTTAGTGTTAGTATACGGGTTAGGATTAGGGGACGGGTGAGGATCAGGCTTCGGGGAAGTTTAGGGTTAGTGTTCGGGCTATAGTTAGGGTTAGGGGAAGGGGACGGTTTAGGGTCCAGGAGAGGGTACGAGAACGCTTTAGGGGGAGCGTACGTGTGAGGGCGCGGGTTTGTGTTAGCGTACGGGTTAGGATTAGGGGACGGGTGAGGGTCAGGTTTCGGGGAAGTGTTAGGGTTAGGGTTCGGGCTAGGGTTAGGGTTAGGGGACGGGCATGGTTTAGGGTCCAGGTGAGGGTACGACAACGCTTTAGGGGGATCGTACGTGTGAGGGCGTGGGTTAGTGTTAGCGTACGGGTTAGGATTAGGGGACGGGTGAGGGTCAGGCTTCGGGGAAGGGTTAGGGTTAGGGTTCGGGCTAGGGTTAGGGTTAGCGGACGGGGAGGGTTTAGGGTCCAGTTGAGGGTACGACAACGCTTTAGGGGGAGCGTACGTGTGAGGGCACGGGTTAGTGTTAGCGTACGGGTTAGGATTAGGGGACGGGTGAGGGTCAGGTTTCGGGGAAGTGTTAGGGTTAGGGTTCGGGCTAGGGTTAGGGTTAGGGGACAGGGATGGTTTAGGGTCCAGGTGAGGGTACGACAACGCTTTAGGGGGAGCGTACGTGTGAGGGCACGGGTTAGTGTTAGCGTACGGGTTAGGATTAGGGGACGGGTGAGGGTCAGGCTTCGGGGAAGGGTTAGGGTTAGGGTTCGGGCTAGGGTTAGGGTTAGGGGATGGGGAGGGTTTAGGGTCCAGCAGAGGGTACGACAACGTTTTAGGGGGAGCGTACGTGTGAGGGCGCGGGTTAGTGTTAGCGTACGGGTTAGGATTAGAGGACGGTTGAGGGTCAGGCTTCGGGGAAGGGTTAGGGTTAGGGTTCGGGCTAGGGTTAGGGTTAGGGGACGGGGAGGGTTTAGGGTCCAGGTGAGGGTACGACAACGCTTTAGGGGGCGTGTACGTGTGAGGGCGCGGGTGAGTGTTATCGTACGGGTTAGGATTAGGGGACGGGTGAGGGTCAGGCTTCGGGGAAGGGTTAGGGTTGGGGTTCGGGCTAGGGTTAGGGTTAGGGGACGGTGAGGGTTTAGGGACCAGGTGAGGGTAAGACAACGCTTTAGGGGGAGTGTACGTGTGAGGGCGCGGGTTAGTGTTAGCGTATGGGTTAGGATTAGGGGACGGGTGAGGGTCAGGCTTCGGGGAAGGGTTAGGGTTCGGGCTAGGGTTAGGGTTAGGGGATGGGGAGGGTTTAGGGTCCAGGTGAGGGTACGACAACGCTTTAGGGGGAGCGTACGTGTGAGGGCGCGGGTTAGTGTTAGCGTACGTGTTAGGAAGAGGAGACGGGTGAGGGTCAGGCTTCGGGGAAGGGTTAGGGTTAGGGTTCGAGCTAGGGTTAGGGTTAGGGGACGGGGAGGGTTTAGGGTCCAGGTGAGGGTACGACAACGCTTTAGGGGGAGCGTACGTGTGAGGGCGTGGGTTAGTGTTAGCGTACGGGTTAGGATTAGGGGACGGGTGAGGGTCAGGCTTCGGGGAAGGGTTAGGGTTAGGGTTCGGGCTAGGGTTAGGGTTAGGGGACGGCGAGGGTTTAGGGTCCAGGTGAGGGTAAGACAACGCTTTAGGGGGAGCGTACGTGTGAGGGCGCGGGTTAGTGTTAGCGTTCGGGTTAGGATTAGGGGACGGGTGAGGGTCAGGCTTCGGGGAAGGGTTAGGGTTAGGGTTCGGGCTAGGGTTAGGGTTAGGGGATGGGGACGGTTTGGGGTCCAGGTGATGGTACGACAACGCTTTAGGGGGAGCGTACGTGTGAGGGCGCGGGTTAGTGTTAGCGTACGGGTTAGGATTAGGGGACGGGTGAGGGTCAGGCTTCGGGGAAGGGTTAGGGTTAGGGTTCGGGCTAGGTTTAGGGTTAGGGAAAGGGGACGGTTTAGGATCCAGGTGAGGGTACGACAATGCTTTAGGGGGAGCGTACGTGTGAGGGCGCAGGTTAGTGTTAGCGTACGGGTTAGGATTAGGGGACGGGTGAGGGTCAGGCTTCGGGGAAGGGTTAGGGTTAGGGTTCGGGCTAGGGTTAGGGTTAGGGGACGGGGAGGGTTTAGGGTCCAGGTGAGGGTACGACAACGCTTTAGGGGGAGCGTACGTGTGAGGGCGTGGGTTAGTGTTAGCGTACGGGTTAGGATTAGGGGACCGGTGAGGGTCAGGCTTCGGGGAAGGGTTAGGGTTAGGGTTCGGGCTAGGGTTAGGGTTAGGGGATGGGGAGGGTTTCGGGTCCAGGTGAGGGTACGACAACGCTTTAGGGGGAGCGTACGTGTGAGGGCGCGGGTTAGTGTTAGCGTACGGGTTAGGATTAGGGGACGGGTGAGGGTCAGGCTTCGGGGAAGGGTTAGGGTTAGGGTTCGGGCTAGGGTTAGGGTTAGGGCACGGGGAGGGTTTAGGGTCCAGGTGAGGGTACGACAACGCTTTAGGGGGAGCGTACGTGTGAGGGCGCGGGTTAGTGTTAGCGTACGGGTTAGGATTAGGGGACGGGTGAGTGTCAGCCTTCGGGGAAGTGTTAGGGTTAGGGTTCAGGCTAGGGTTAGTGTTAGGGGACGGGGAGGGTTTAGGGTCCAAGTGAGGGTACGACAACGCTTTAGGTGGAGCGTACGTGTGAGGGCTCGGGTTAGTGTTAGCGTACGGTTTAGGATTAGGGGACGGGTGAGGGTCAGGCTTCGGGGAAGGGTTAGGGTTAGGGATCGGGCTAGGGTTAGGGTTTGGGGATGGGGACGGTTTAGGGTCCAGGTGAGGGTACGACAACTCTTTAGGGGGAGCGTACGTGTGAGGGCGCGGGTTAGTGTTAGCGTACGGGTTAGGATTAGGGGATGGGTGAGGGTCAGGCTTCGGGGAAGGGTTAGGGTTAGGGTTCGGGCTAGGGTTAGGGTTAGGGGACGGGGAGGGTTTAGGGTCCAGGTGAGGGTACGACAACACTTTAGGGGGAGCGTACGTGTGAGGGCGCGGGTTAGTGTTAGCGTACGGGTTAGGATTAGGGGAAGGGTGGGGTCAGGCTTCGGGGAAGGGTTAGGGTTAGGGTTCAGGCTAGGGTTAGGGTTAGGGGACGGGGACAGTTTAGGGTCCAGGTGAGGGTACGACAACGCTTTAGGGGGAGCGTACTTGTGAGGGCGCGGGTTAGTGTTAGCGTACGGGTTAGGATTAGGGTACGGGTGAGGGTCAGGCTTGGGGAAGTGTTAGGGTTAGGGTTCGGGCTAGGGTTAGGGTTAGGGGACGGGGAGGGTTTAGGGTCCAGGTGAGGGTATGACAACACTTTAGGGGGAGAGTACGTGTGAGGGCGCAGGTTAGTGTTAGCGTACGGGTTAGGATTAGGGGACGGGTGAGGGTCAGGCTTCGGGGAAGGGTTAGGGTTAGGGTTCGGGCTAGGGTTAGGGTTAGGGGACGGCGAGGGTTTAGGGTCCAGGTGAGGGTAAGACAACGCTTTAGGGGGAGCGTACGTGTGAGGGCGCGGGTTAGTGTTAGCGTTCGGGTTAGGATTAGGGGACGGGTGAGGGTCAGGCTTCGGGGAAGGGTTAGGGTTAGGGTTCGGGCTAGGGTTAGGGTTAGGGGATGGGGACAGTTTGGGGTCCAGGTGATGGTACGACAACGCTTTAGGGGGAGCGTACGTGTGAGGGCGCGGGTTAGTGTTAGCATACGGGTTAGGATTAGGGGACGGGTGAGGGTCAGGCTTCGGGGAAGGGTTAGGGTTAGGGTTCGGGCTAGGTTTAGGGTTAGGGGAAGGGGATGGTTTAGGGTCCAGGTGAGGGTACGACAATGCTTTAGGGGGAGCGTACGTGTGAGGGCGCAGGTTAGTGTTAGCGTACGGGTTAGGATTAGGGGACGGGTGAGGGTCAGGCTTCGGGGAAGGGTTAGGGTTAGGGTTCGGGCTAGGGTTAGGGTTAGGTGACGGGGAGGGTTTAGGGTCCAGGTGAGGGTACGACAACGCTTTAGGGGGCGCGTACGTGTGAGGGCGCGGGTTAGTGTTAGCGTACGGGTTAGGATTAGGGGACGGGTGAGGGTCAGGCTTCGGGGAAGGGTTAGGGTTCGGGCTAGGGTTAGGGTTAGGGGACAGGGACGGTTTAGGGTCCAGGTGAGGGTACGACAACGCTTTAGGGGGAGCGTACGTGTGAGGGCACGTGTTAGTGTTAGCGTACGGGTTAGGATTAGGGGACGGGTGAGGGTCAGGCTTCGGGGAAGGGTTAGGGTTAGGGTTCGGGCTAGGGTTAGGGTTAGGGGACGGGGACGGTTTAGGGTCCAGGTGAGGGTACGACAAGCCTTTAGGGGGAGCGTACATGTGAGGGCGCGGGTTAGTGTTAGCGTACGGGTTAGGATTAGGGGACGGGTGAGGGTCAGGCTTCGGGGAAGGGTTAGGGTTAGGGTTCAGGCTAGGGTTAGGGTTAGGGGACGGGGACGGTTTAGGGTCCAGGTGAGGGTACGACAACGCTTTAGGGGGAGCGTACGTGTGAGGGCGCGGGTTAGTGTTATCGTACGATTAGGATTAGGGTACGGGTGAGGGTCAGGCTTCGGGGAAGGGTTAGGGTTATGGTTCGGGCTAGGGTTAGGGTTAGGGGACGGGGAGTGTATAGGGTCCAGGTGAGGGTACGACAACGCTTTAGGGGGAGCGTACGTGTGAGGGCGCGGGTGAGTGTTAGCGTACGGGTTAGGATTAGGAAACGTGTGAGGGTCAGGCTTCGGGGAAGGGTTAGGGTTAGGGTTCGGGCTAGGGTTAGGGTTAGGGGATGGCGAGTGTTTAGGGTCCAGGTGAGGGTACGACAACGCTTTAGGGGGAGCGTACGTGTGAGGGTGCGGGTTAGTGTTAGTGTTCGGGTTAGGATTAGGGGACGGGTGAGGGTCAGGCTTCGGGGAAGGGTTAGGGTTAGGGTTCGGGCTAGGGTTAGGGTTAGGGGATGGGGACGGTTTAGGGTCCAGGTGAGGGTACGACAACGCTTTAGGGGGAGCGTACGTGTGATGGCGCGGGTTAGTGTTAGTATACGGGTTAGGATTAGGGGACGGGTGAGGATCAGGCTTCGGGGAAGTTTAGGGTTAGTGTTCGGGCTATAGTTAGGGTTAGGGGAAGGGGACGGTTTAGGGTCCAGGAGAGGGTACGACAACGCTTTAGGGGGAGCGTACGTGTGAGGGCGCGGGTTTGTGTTAGCGTACGGGATAGGGTTAGGGGACGGGTGAGGGTCAGGTTTCGGGGAAGTGTTAGGGTTAGGGTTCGGGCTAGGGTTAGGGTTAGGGGACGGGGATGGTTTAGGGTCCAGGTGAGGGTACGACAACGCTTTAGGGGGAGCGTACGTGTGAGGGCGTGGGTTAGTGTTAGCGTACGGGTTAGGATTAGGGGACGGGTGAGGGTCAGGCTTCGGGGAAGGGTTAGGGTTAGGGTTCGGGCTAGGGTTAGGGTTAGGGGACGGGGAGGGTTTAGGGTCCAGTTGAGGGTACGACAACGCTTTAGGGGGAGCGTACGTGTGAGGGCACGGGTTAGTGTTAGCGTACTGGTTAGGATTAGGGGACGGGTGAGGGTCAGGATTCGGGGAAGTGTTAGGGTTAGGGTTCGGGCTAGGGTAAGGGTTAGGGGACGGGGAGGGTTTAGGGTCCAGGTGAGGGTACGACAACGCTTTAGGGGGAGGGTACATGTGAGAGCGCGGGTTAGTGTTAGCGTACGGGTTAGGATTAGGGGACGGGTGAGGGTCAGGCTTCGGGGAAGGGTTAGGGTTAGGGCTCGGGCTAGGGTTAGGGTTAGGGGACGGGGAGGGTTTAGGGTCCAGGAGAGGGTACGACAACGTTTTAGGGGGAGCGTACGTGTGAGGGCGCGGGTTAGTGTTAGCGTACGGGTTAGGATTAGAGGACGGTTGAGGGTCAGGCTTCGGGGAAGGGTTAGGGTTAGGGTTCGGGCTAGGGTTAGGGTTAGGGGACGGGGAGGGTTTAGGGTCCAGGTGAGGGTACGACAACGCTTTAGGAGGCGTGTACGTGTGAGGGCGCGGGTGAGTGTTATCGTACGGGTTAGGATTAGGGGACGGGTGAGGGTCAGGCTTCGGGGAAGGGTTAGGTTTGGGGTTTGGGCTAGGGTTAGGGTTAGGGGACGGTGAGGGTTTAGGGTCCAGGTGAGGGTACGACAACGCTTTAGGGGGAGTGTACGTGTGAGGGCGCGGGTTAGTGTTAGCGTATGGGTTAGGATTAGGGGACGGGTGAGGGTCAGGCTTCGGGGAAGGGTTAGGGTTCAGGCTAGGGTTAGGGTTAGGAGATGGGGAGGGTTTAGGGTCCAGGTGAGGGTACGACAACGCTTTAGGGGGAGCGTACGTGTGAGGGCGAGGGTTAGTGTTAGCGTACGTGTTAGGAAGAGGGGACGGGTGAGGGTCAGGCTTCGGGGAAGGGTTAGGGTTAGGGTTCGGGCTAGGGTTAGGGTTAGGGGACGGGGAGGGTTTAGGGTCCAGTTGAGGGTACGACAACGCTTTAGGGGGAGCGTACGTGTGAGGGCGTGGGTTAGTGTTAGCGTACGGGTTAGGATTAGGGGACGGGTGAGGGTCAGGCTTCGGGGAAGGGTTAGGGTTAGGGTTCGGGCTAGGGTTAGGGTTAGGGGACGGCGAGGGTTTAGGGTCCAGGTGAGGGTAAGACAACGCTTTAGGGGGAGCGTACGTGTGAGGGCGCGGGTTAGTGTTAGCGTTCGGGTTAGGATTAGGGGACGGGTGAGGGTCAGGCTTCGGGGAAGGGTTAGGGTTAGGGTTCGGGCTAGGGTTAGGGTTAGGGGATGGGGACGGTTTGGGGTCCAGGTGATGGTACGACAACGCTTTAGGGGGAGCGTACGTGTGAGGGCGCGGGTTAGTGTTAGCATACGGGTTAGGATTAGGGGACGGGTGAGGGTCAGGCTTCGGGGAAGGGTTAGGGTTAGGGTTCGGGCTAGGTTTAGGGTTAGGGGAAGGGGACGGTTTAGGGTCCAGGTGAGGGTACGACAATGCTTTAGGGGGAGCGTACGTGTGAGGGCGCAGGTTAGTGTTAGCGTACGGGTTAGGATTAGGGGACGGGTGAGGGTCAGGCTTCGGGGAAGGGTTAGGGTTAGGGTTCGGGCTAGGGTTAGGGTTAGGGGACGGGGAGGGTTTAGGGTCCAGGTGAGGGTACGACAACGCTTTAGGGGGAGCGTACGTGTGAGGGCGTGGGTTAGTGTTAGCGTACGGGTTAGGATTAGGGGACGGGTGAGGGTCAGGCTTTGGGGAAGGGTTAGGGTTAGGGTTCGGGCTAGGGTTAGGGTTAGGGGATGGGGAGGGTTTCGGGTCCAGGTGAGGGTACGACAACGCTTTAGGGGGAGCGTACGTGTGAGGGCGCGGGTTAGTGTTAGCGTACGGGTTAGGATTAGGGGACGGGTGAGGGTCAGGCTTCGGGGAAGGGTTAGGGTTAGGGTTCGGGCTAGGGTTAGGGTTAGGGCACGGGGAGGGTTTAGGGTCCAGGTGAGGGTACGACAACGCTTTAGGGGGAGCGTACGTGTGAGGGCGCGGGTTAGTGTTAGCGTACGGGTTAGGATTAGGGGACGGGTGAGGGTCAGCCTTCGGGGAAGGGTTAGGGTTAGGGTTCAGGCTAGGGTTAGGGTTAGGGGACGGGGAGGGTTTAGGGTCCAAGTGAGGGTACGACAACGCTTTAGGTGGAGCGTACGTGTGAGGGCGCGGGTTAGTGTTAGCGTACGGTTTAGGATTAGGGGACATGTGAGGGTCAGGCTTCGGGGAAGGGTTAGGGTTAGGGTTCGGGCTAGGGTTAGGGTTTGGGGATGGGGACGGTTTAGGGTCCAAGTGAGGGTACGACAACCCTTTAGGGGGAGCGTACGTGTGAGGGCGCGGGTTAGTGTTAGCGTACGGGTTAGGATTAGGGGATGGGTGAAGGTCAGGCTTCGGGGAAGGTTTAGGGTTAGGGTTCGGGCTAGGGTTAGGGTTAGGGGACGGGGACGGTTTAGGGTCCAGGTGAGGGTACGACAACACTTTAGGGGGAGCGTACGTGTGAGGGCGCGGGTTAGTGTTAGCGTACGGGTTAGGATTAGGGGAAGGGTGGGGTCAGGCTTCGGGAAAGGGTTAGGGTTAGGGTTCAGGCTAGGGTTAGGGTTAGGGGACGGGGACAGTTTAGGGTCCAGGTGAGGGTACGACAACGCTTTAGGGGGAGCGTACTTGTGAGGGCGCGGGTTAGTGTTAGCGTACGGGTTAGGATTAGGGGACAGGTGAGGGTCAGGCTTGGGGAAGTGTTAGGGTTAGGGTTCGGGCTAGGGTTAGGGTTAGGGGACGGGGAGGGTTTAGGGTCCAGGTGAGGGTATGACAACACTTTAGGGGGAGAGTACGTGTGAGGGCGCAGGTTAGTGTTAGCGTACGGATTAGGATTAGGGGACGGGTGAGGGTCAGGCTTCGGGAAAGGGTTAGGGTTAGGGTTCGGGCTAGGGTTAGGGTTAGGGGACGGGGAGGGTTTAGGGTCTAGGTGAGGGTACGACAACGCTTAAGTGGGAGCGTACGTGTTAGGGCGAGGGTGAGTGTTAACGTACGGGTTAGCATTAGGGGACGGGTGAGGGTCAGGCTTCGGGGAAGGGTTAGGGTTAGGGTTCGGGCTAGGGTTAGGGTTAGGGGATGGCGAGGGTTTAGGGTCCAGGTGAGGGTAAGACAACGCTTTAGGGGGAGCGTACGTGTGAGGGCGCGGGTTAGTGTTAGCGTTCGGGTTAGGATTAGGGGACGGGTGAGGGTCAGGCTTCGGGGAAGGGTTAGGGTTAGGGTTCGGGCTAGGGTTAGGGTTAGGGGATGGGGACGGTTTGGGGTCCAGGTGATGGTACGACAACGCTTTAGGGGGAGCGTACGTGTGAGGGCGCGGGTTCGTGTTAGCATACGGGTTAGGATTAGGGGACGGGTTAGGGTCAGGCTTCGGGGAAGGGTTAGGGTTAGGGTTCGGGCTAGGTTTAGGGTTAGGGGAAGGGGACGGTTTAGGGTCCAGGTGAGGGTACGACAATGCTTTAGGGGGAGCGTACGTGTGAGGGCGCAGGTTAGTGTTAGCGTTCGGATTAGGATTAGGGGACGGGTGAAGGTCAGGCTTCGGGGAAGTGTTAGGGTTAGGGTTCGGGCTAGGGTTAGGGTTAGGGGACGGGGAGGGTTTAGGGTCCAGGAGAGGGTACGACAACGCTTTAGGGGGAGCGTACGTGTGAGGGCGCGGGTTAGTGTTAGCGTACGGGTTAGGATTAGGGGACGGGTGAGGGTCAGGCTTCGGGGAAGGGTTAGGGTTCGGGCTAGGGTTAGGGTTAGGGGACAGGGACGGTTTAGGGTCCAGGTGAGGGTACGACAACGCTTTAGGGGGAGCGTACGTGTGAGGGCGCGTGTTAGTGTTAGCGTACGGGTTAGGATTAGGATACGGGTGAGTGTCAGGCTTCGGGGAAGGGTTAGGTTTAGGGTTCGGGCTAGGGTTAGCCTTAGGGGACGGGGACGGTTTAGGGTCCAGGTGAGGGTACGACAACGCTTTAGGGGGAGCGTACGTGTGAGGGCGCGGGTTCGTGTTAGCGTACGGGTTAGGATTAGGGGACGGGTGAGGGTCAGGCTTTGGGAAGTGTTAGGGTTAGGGTTCGGGCTAGGGTTAGGGTTAGGGGACGGGGACGGTTTAGGGTCCAGGTGAGGGTACGACAACACTTTAGGGGGACCGTACGTGTGAGGGCGCAGGTTAGTGTTAGCGTACGGGTTAGGATTAGGGGACGGGTGAGGGTCAGGCTTCGCGGAATGGTTAGGGTTAGGGTTCGGGCTAGGGTTAGGGTTAGGGGACGGGGAGGGTTTAGGGTCCAGGTGAGGGTACGACAACGCTTTAGGGGGAGCGTACGTGTGAGGACGTGGGATAGTGTTAGCGTACGGGTTAGGATTAGGGGACGGGTGAGGGTCAGGCTTCTGGGAAGTGTTAGGTTTAGGGTTCGGGCTAGGGTTAGGGTTAGGGGACGGGGACAGTTGAGGGTCCAGGTGAGGGTACGACAACGCTTTAGGGGGAGCGTACGTGTGATGGCGCGGGTTAGTGTTAGTATACGGGTTAGGATTAGGGGACGGGTGAGGATCAGGCTTCGGGGAAGTTTAGGGTTAGTGTTCGGGCTATAGTTAGGGTTAGGGGAAGGGGACGGTTTAGGGTCCAGGAGAGGGTACGACAACGCTTTAGGGGGAGCGTACGTGTGAGGGCGCGGGTTTGTGTTAGCGTACGGGATAGGGTTAGGGGACGGGTGAGGGTCAGGTTTCGGGGAAGTGTTAGGGTTAGGGTTCGGGCTAGGGTTAGGGTTAGGGGACGGGGATGGTTTAGGGTCCAGGTGAGGGTACGACAACGCTTTAGGGGGAGCGTACGTGTGAGGGCGTGGGTTAGTGTTAGCGTACGGGTTAGGATTAGGGGACGGGTGAGGGTCAGGCTTCGGGGAAGGGTTAGGGTTAGGGTTCGGGCTAGGGTTAGGGTTAGCGGACGGGGAGGGTTTAGGGTCCAGTTGAGGGTACGACAACGCTTTAGGGGGAGCGTACGTGTGAGGGCACGGGTTAGTGTTCGCGTACGGGTTAGGATTAGGGGACGGGTGAGGGTCAGGTTTCGGGGAAGTGTTAGGGTTAGGGTTCGGGCTAGGGTTAGGGTTAGGGGACGGGGATGGTTTAGGGTCCAGGTGAGGGTACGACAACGCTTTAGGGGGAGCGTACGTGTGAGGGCGCGGGTTAGTGTTAGCGTACGGGTTAGGATTAGGGGACGGGTGAGGGTAAGGCTTCGGGGAAGGGTTAGGGTTAGGGTTCGGGCTAGGGTTAGGGTTAGGGGACGGGGAGGGTTTAGGGTCCAGTTGAGGGTACGACAACGCTTTAGGGGGAGCGTACGTGTGAGGGCACGGGTTAGTGTTAGCGTACTGGTTAGGATTAGGGGACGGGTGAGGGTCAGGATTCGGGGAAGTGTTAGGGTTAGGGTTCGGGCTAGGGTAAGGGTTAGGGGACGGGGAGGGTTTAGGGTCCAGGTGAGGGTACGACAACGCTTTAGGGGGAGGGTACATGTGAGAGCGCGGGTTAGTGTTAGCGTACGGGTTAGGATTAGGGGACGGGTGAGGGTCAGGCTTCGGGGAAGGGTTAGGGTTAGGGCTCGGGCTAGGGTTAGGGTTAGGGGACGGGGAGGGTTTAGGGTCCAGGAGAGGGTACGACAACGTTTTAGGGGGAGCGTACGTGTGAGGGCGCGGGTTAGTGTTAGCGTACGGGTTAGGATTAGAGGACGGTTGAGGGTCAGGCTTCGGGGAAGGGTTAGGGTTAGGGTTCGGGCTAGGGTTAGGGTTAGGGGACGGGGAGGGTTTAGGGTCCAGGTGAGGGTACGACAACGCTTTAGGAGGCGTGTACGTGTGAGGGCGCGGGTGAGTGTTATCGTACGGGTTAGGATTAGGGGACGGGTGAGGGTCAGGCTTCGGGGAAGGGTTAGGTTTGGGGTTTGGGCTAGGGTTAGGGTTAGGGGACGGTGAGGGTTTAGGGTCCAGGTGAGGGTACGACAACGCTTTAGGGGGAGTGTACGTGTGAGGGCGCGGGTTAGTGTTAGCGTATGGGTTAGGATTAGGGGACGGGTGAGGGTCAGGCTTCGGGGAAGTGTTAGGGTTCAGGCTAGGGTTAGGGTTAGGGGATGGGGAGGGTTTAGGGTCCAGGTGAGGGTACGACAACGCTTTAGGGGGAGCGTACGTGTGAGGGCGAGGGTTAGTGTTAGCGTACGTGTTAGGAAGAGGGGACGGGTGAGGGTCAGGCTTCGGGGAAGGGTTAGGGTTAGGGTTCGGGCTAGGGTTAGGGTTAGGGGACGGGGAGGGTTTAGGGTCCAGTTGAGGGTACGACAACGCTTTAGGGGGAGCGTACGTGTGAGGGCGTGGGTTAGTGTTAGCGTACGGGTTAGGATTAGGGGACGGGTGAGGGTCAGGCTTCGGGGAAGGGTTAGGGTTAGGGTTCGGGCTAGGGTTAGGGTTAGGGGACGGCGAGGGTTTAGGGTCCAGGTGAGGGTAAGACAACGCTTTAGGGGGAGCGTACGTGTGAGGGCGCGGGTTAGTGTTAGCGTTCGGGTTAGGATTAGGGGACGGGTGAGGGTCAGGCTTCGGGGAAGGGTTAGGGTTAGGGTTCGGGCTAGGGTTAGGGTTAGGGGATGGGGACGGTTTGGGGTCCAGGTGATGGTACGACAACGCTTTAGGGGGAGCGTACGTGTGAGGGCGCGGGTTAGTGTTAGCATACGGGTTAGGATTAGGGGACGGGTGAGGGTCAGGCTTCGGGGAAGGGTTAGGGTTAGGGTTCGGGCTAGGTTTAGGGTTAGGGGAAGGGGACGGTTTAGGGTCCAGGTGAGGGTACGACAATGCTTTAGGGGGAGCGTACGTGTGAGGGCGCAGGTTAGTGTTAGCGTACGGGTTAGGATTAGGGGACGGGTGAGGGTCAGGCTTCGGGGAAGGGTTAGGGTTAGGGTTCGGGCTAGGGTTAGGGTTAGGGGACGGGGAGGGTTTAGGGTCCAGGTGAGGGTACGACAACGCTTTAGGGGGAGCGTACGTGTGAGGGCGTGGGTTAGTGTTAGCGTACGGGTTAGGATTAGGGGACGGGTGAGGGTCAGGCTTTGGGGAAGGGTTAGGGTTAGGGTTCGGGCTAGGGTTAGGGTTAGGGGATGGGGAGGGTTTCGGGTCCAGGTGAGGGTACGACAACGCTTTAGGGGGAGCGTACGTGTGAGGGCGCGGGTTAGTGTTAGCGTACGGGTTAGGATTAGGGGACGGGTGAGGGTCAGGCTTCGGGGAAGGGTTAGGGTTAGGGTTCGGGCTAGGGTTAGGGTTAGGGCACGGGGAGGGTTTAGGGTCCAGGTGAGGGTACGACAACGCTTTAGGGGGAGCGTACGTGTGAGGGCGCGGGTTAGTGTTAGCGTACGGGTTAGGATTAGGGGACGGGTGAGGGTCAGCCTTCGGGGAAGGGTTAGGGTTAGGGTTCAGGCTAGGGTTAGGGTTAGGGGACGGGGAGGGTTTAGGGTCCAAGTGAGGGTACGACAACGCTTTAGGGGGAGCGTACGTGTGAGGGCGCGGGTTAGTGTTAGCGTACGGTTTAGGATTAGGGGACATGTGAGGGTCAGGCTTCGGGGAAGGGTTAGGGTTAGGGTTCGGGCTAGGGTTAGGGTTTGGGGATGGGGACGGTTTAGGGTCCAAGTGAGGGTACGACAACCCTTTAGGGGGAGCGTACGTGTGAGGGCGCGGGTTAGTGTTAGCGTACGGGTTAGGATTAGGGGATGGGTGAAGGTCAGGCTTCGGGGAAGGTTTAGGGTTAGGGTTCGGGCTAGGGTTAGGGTTAGGGGACGGGGACGGTTTAGGGTCCAGGTGAGGGTACGACAACACTTTAGGGGGAGCGTACGTGTGAGGGCGCGGGTTAGTGTTAGCGTACGGGTTAGGATTAGGGGAAGGGTGGGGTCAGGCTTCGGGGAAGGGTTAGGGTTAGGGTTCAGGCTAGGGTTTGGGTTAGGGGACGGGGACAGTTTAGGGTCCAGGTGAGGGTACGACAACGCTTTAGGGGGAGCGTACTTGTGAGGGCGCGGGTTAGTGTTAGCGTACGGGTTAGGATTAGGGTACGAGTGAGGGTCAGGCTTGGGGAAGTGTTAGGGTTAGGGTTCGGGCTAGGGTTAGGGTTAGGGGACGGGGAGGGTTTAGGGTCCAGGTGAGGGTATGACAACACTTTAGGGGGAGAGTACGTGTGAGGGCGCAGGTTAGTGTTAGCGTACGGGTTAGGATTAGGGGACGGGTGAGGGTCAGGCTTCGGGGAAGGGTTAGGGTTAGGGTTCGGGCTAGGGTTAGGGTTAGGGGACGGGGAGGGTTTAGGGTCTAGGTGAGGGTACGACAACGCTTAAGGGGGAGCGTACGTGTGAGGGCGTGGGTTAGTGTTCGCGTACGGGTTAGGATTAGGGGACGGGTGAGGGTCAGGCTTTGGGGAAGGGTTAGGGTTAGGGTTCGGGCTAGGGTTAGGGTTAGGGGACGGGGACGGTTTAGGGTCCAGGTGAGGGTACGACAACGCTTTAGGGGGAGCGTACGTGTGAGGGCGCGGGTTAGTGTTAGCGTACGGGTTAGGATTAGGGGACGGGTGAGGGTCAGGCTTCGGGGAAGTGTTCGGGTTAGGGTTCGGGCTAGGGTTAGGGTTAGGGGACGGGGACGGTTTAGGGTCCAGGTGAGGGTACGACAACGCTTTAAGGGAGTGTACGTGTGAGGGCGCGGGTTAGTGTTAGCGTACGGGTTAGGATTAGGGGATGGGTGAGGGTCAGGCTTCGGGGAAGGGTTAGGGTTAGGGTTCGGGTTAGGGTTAGGGTTAGGGGACGGGGACGGTTTAGGGTCCAGGTGAGGGTACGACAACACTTTAGGGGGAGCGTACGTGTGAGGGCGCGGGTTAGTGTTAGCGTACGGGTTAGGATTAGGGGAAGGGTGGGGTCAGGCTTCGGGGAAGGGTTAGGGTTAGGGTTCGGGCTAGGGTTAGGGTTAGGGGACGGGGACAGTTTAGGGTCCAGGTGAGGGTACGACAACGCTTTAGGGGGAGCGTACTTGTGAGGGCCCGGGTTAGTGTTAGCGTACGGGTTAGGATTAGGGGAAGGGTGGGGTCAGGCTTCGGGGAAGGGTTAGGGTTAGGGTTCGTGCTAGGGTTAAGGTTAGGGGACGGGGACAGTTTAGGGTCCAGGTGAGGGTACGACAACGCTTTAGGGGGAGCGTACTTGTGAGGGCGCGGGTTAGTGTTAGCGTACGGGTTAGGATTAGGGGACAGGTGAGGGTCAGGCTTGGGGAAGTGTTAGGGTTAGGGTTCGGGCTAGGGTTAGGGTTAGGGGACGGGGAGGGTTTAGGGTCCAGGTGAGGGTATGACAACACTTTAGGGGGAGAGTACGTGTGAGGGCGCAGGTTAGTGTTAGCGTACGGATTAGGATTAGGGGACGGGTGAGGGTCAGGCTTCGGGAAAGGGTTAGGGTTAGGGTTCGGGCTAGGGTTAGGGTTAGGGGACGGGGAGGGTTTAGGGTCTAGGTGAGGGTACGACAACGCTTAAGTGGGAGCGTACGTGTTAGGGCGAGGGTGAGTGTTAACGTACGGGTTAGCATTAGGGGACGGGTGAGGGTCAGGCTTCGGGGAAGGGTTAGGGTTAGGGTTCGGGCTAGGGTTAGGGTTAGGGGATGGCGAGGGTTTAGGGTCCAGGTGAGGGTAAGACAACGCTTTAGGGGGAGCGTACGTGTGAGGGCGCGGGTTAGTGTTAGCGTTCGGGTTAGGATTAGGGGACGGGTGAGGGTCAGGCTTCGGGGAAGGGTTAGGGTTAGGGTTCGGGCTAGGGTTAGGGTTAGGGGATGGGGACGGTTTGGGGTCCAGGTGATGGTACGACAACGCTTTAGGGGGAGCGTACGTGTGAGGGCGCGGGTTCGTGTTAGCATACGGGTTAGGATTAGGGGACGGGTTAGGGTCAGGCTTCGGGGAAGGGTTAGGGTTAGGGTTCGGGCTAGGTTTAGGGTTAGGGGAAGGGGACGGTTTAGGGTCCAGGTGAGGGTACGACAATGCTTTAGGGGGAGCGTACGTGTGAGGGCGCAGGTTAGTGTTAGCGTTCGGATTAGGATTAGGGGACGGGTGAAGGTCAGGCTTCGGGGAAGTGTTAGGGTTAGGGTTCGGGCTAGGGTTAGGGTTAGGGGACGGGGAGGGTTTAGGGTCCAGGAGAGGGTACGACAACGCTTTAGGGGGAGCGTACGTGTGAGGGCGCGGGTTAGTGTTAGCGTACGGGTTAGGATTAGGGGACGGGTGAGGGTCAGGCTTCGGGGAAGGGTTAGGGTTCGGGCTAGGGTTAGGGTTAGGGGACAGGGACGGTTTAGGGTCCAGGTGAGGGTACGACAACGCTTTAGGGGGAGCGTACGTGTGAGGGCGCGTGTTAGTGTTAGCGTACGGGTTAGGATTAGGATACGGGTGAGTGTCAGGCTTCGGGGAAGGGTTAGGTTTAGGGTTCGGGCTAGGGTTAGCCTTAGGGGACGGGGACGGTTTAGGGTCCAGGTGAGGGTACGACAACGCTTTAGGGGGAGCGTACATGTGAGGTCGCGGGTTAGTGTTAGCGTACGGGTTAGGATTAGGGGACGGGTGAGGGTCAGGCTTCGGGGAAGGGTTAGGGTTAGGGTTCGGGCTAGGGTTAGGGTTAGGGGACGGGGACGGTTTAGGGTCCAGGTGAGGGTACGACAACGCTTTAGGGGGAGCGTACATGTGAGGGCGCGGATTAGTGTTATCGTACGAGTTAGGATTAGGGTACGGGTGAGGGTCAGGCTTCGGGGAAGGGTTAGGTTTAGGGTTCGGGCTAGGGTTAGGGTTAGGGGACGGGGAGGGTATAGGGTCCAGGTGAGGGTACGACAACGCTTTAGGGGGAGCGTACGTGTGAGGGCGCGGGTGAGTGTTAGCGTACGGGTTAGGATTAGGAAACGGGTGAGGGTCAGGCTTCGGTGAAGGGTTAGGGTTAGGGTTTGGGCTAGGGTTAGGGTTAGGGGATGGCGAGTGTTTAGGGTCCAGGTGAGGGTACGACAAGACTTTAGGGGGAGCGTACGTGTGAGGGTGCGGGTTAGTGTTAGCGTTCGGGTTAGGATTAGGGGACGGGTGAGGGTCAGGCTTCGGGGAAGGGTTAGGGTTCGGGCTAGGGTTAGGGTTAGGGGACGGCGAGGGTTTAGGGTCCAGGTGAGGGTTCGACAACGCTTTAGGGGGAGCGTACGTGTGAGGGCGCGGGTGAGTGTTAGCGTACGGGTTAGGATTAGGAAACGGGTGAGGGTCAGGCTTCGGGGAAGGGTTAGGGTTAGGGTTCGGGCTAGGGTTAGGGTTAGGGGATGACGAGTGTTTAGGGTCCAGGTGAGGGTACGACAATGCTTTAGGGGGAGCGTACGTGTGAGGGCGCGGGTTAGTGTTAGCGTTCGGGTTAGGATTAGGGGACGGGTGAGGGTCAGGCTTCGGGGAAGGGTTAGGGTTAGGGTTCGGGCTAGGGTTAGGGTTAGGGGATGGGGAGGGTTTAGGGTCCAGGTGAGGGTACGACAACGCTTTAGGGGGAGCGTACGTGTGAGGGCGCGGGTTCGTGTTAGCGTACGGGTTAGGATTAGGGGACGGGTGAGGGTCAGGCTTTGGGGAAGTGTTAGGGTTAGGGTTCGGGCTAGGGTTAGGGTTAGGGGACGGGGACGGTTTAGGGTCCAGGTGAGGGTACGACAACACTTTAGGGGGACCGTACGTGTGAGGGCGCAGGTTAGTGTTAGCGTACGGGTTAGGATTAGGGGACGGGTGAGGGTCAGGCTTCGCGGAATGGTTAGGGTTAGGGTTCGGGCTAGGGTTAGGGTTAGGGGACGGGGAGGGTTTAGGGTCCAGGTGAGGGTACGACAACGCTTTAGGGGGAGCGTACGTGTGAGGACGTGGGATAGTGTTAGCGTACGGGTTAGGATTAGGGGACGGGTGAGGGTCAGGCTTCTGGGAAGTGTTAGGTTTAGGGTTCGGGCTAGGGTTAGGGTTAGGGGACGGGGACAGTTGAGGGTCCAGGTGAGGGTACGACAACGCTTTAGGGGGAGCGTACGTGTGAGGGCGCGGGTTAGTGTTAGCGTACGGGTTAGGATTAGGGGACGGGTGAGGGTCAGGCTTCGGGGAAGGGTTAGGGTTAGGGTTCGGGCTAGGGTTAGGGTTAGGGGACGGGGACGGTTTAGGGTCCAGGTGAGGGTACGACAACGCTTTAAGGGAGCGTACGTGTGAGGGCGCGGGTTAGTGTTAGCGTACGAGTTAGGATTAGGGTACGGGTGAGGGTCAGGCTTCGGGGAAGGGTTAGGGTTAGGGTTCGGGCTAGGGTTAGGTTTAGGGGACGGGGACAGTTTAGGGTCCAGGTGAGGGTACGACAACGCTTTAGGGGGAGCGTACGTGTGAGGGCGCGGGTGAGTGTTAGCGTACGGATTAGGATTAGGGGACGGGTGAGGGTCAGGCTTGGGGAAGTGTTAGGGTTAGGGTTCGGGCTAGGGTTAGGGTTAGGGGACGGGGACGGTTTAGGGTCCAGGTGAGGGTATGACAACACTTTAGGGGGAGCGTACGTGTGAGGGCGCAGGTTAGTGTTAGCGTACGGATTAGGATTAGGGGACGGGTGAGGGTCAGGCTTCGGGGAAGGGTTAGGGTTAGGGTTCGGGCTAGGGTTAGGGTTAGGGGACGGGGAGGGTTTAGGGTCTAGGTGAGGGTACGACAACGCTTAATGGGGAGCGTACGTGTGAGGGCGTGGATTAGTGTTCGCGTACGGGTTAGGATTAGGTGACGGGTGAGGGTCAGGCTTTGGGGAAGGGTTAGGGTTAGGGTTCGGGCTAGGGTTAGGGTTAGGGGACGGGGACGGTTTAGGGTCCAGGTGAGGGTATGACAACGCTTTAGGGGGAGCGTACGTGTGAGGGCGCGGGTTAGTGTTAGCGTACGGGTTAGGATTAGGGGACGGGTGAGGGTCAGGCTTCGGGGAAGGGTTAGGGTTAGGGTTCGGGCTAGGGTTAGGGTTAGGGGACGGGGACGGTTTAGGGTCCAGGTGAGGGTACGACAACGCTTTAAGGGAGCGTATGTGTGAGGGCGCGGGTTAGTGTTAGCGTACGAGTTAGGATTAGGGTACGGGTGAGGGTCAGGCTTCGGGGAAGGGTTAGGGTTAGGGTTCGTGCTATGGTTAGGTTTAGGGGACCGGGACAGTTTAGGGTCCAGGTGAGGGTATGACAACGCTTTAGGGGGAGCGTACGTGTGAGGGCGCGGGTGAGTGTTAGCGTACGGGTTAGGATTAGGGGACGGGTGAGGGTCAGGCTTCGGGGAAGGGTTAGGGTTAGGGTTCGGGCTAGGGTTAGGGTTAGGGGACGGCGAGGGTTTAAGGTCCAGGTGAGGGTAAGAAAACGCTTTAGGGGGAGCGTACGTGTGAGGGCGCGGGTTAGTGTTAGCGTTCGGGTTAGGATTAGGGGATGGGTGAGGGTCAGGCTTCGGGGAAGTGTTAGGGTTAGGGTTCGGGCTTGGGTTAGGGTTAGGGGATGGGGACGGTTTAGGGTCCAGGTGAGGATACGACAACGCTTTAGGGGGAGCGTACGTGTGAGGGCGCGGGTTAGTGTTAGCATACGGGTTAGGATTAGGGGACGGGTGAGGATCAGGCTTCGGGGAAGGTTAGGGTTAGTGTTCGGGCTAGGGTTAGGGTTAGGGGAAGGGGACGGTTTAGGGTCCAGGAGAGGGTACGACAACGCTTTAGGGGGAGCGTACGTGTGAGGGCGCGGGTTTGTGTTAGCGTACGGGTTAGGATTAGGGGACGGGTGAGGGTCAGGTTTCGGGGAAGTGTTAGGGTTAGGGTTCGGGCTAGGGTTAGGGTTAGGGGACGGGGATGGTTTAGGGTCCAGGTGAGGGTACGACAACGCTTTAGGGGAGCGTACGTGTGAGAGCGCGGGTTAGTGTTAGCGTACGGGTTAGGATTAGGGGACGGGTGAGGGTCAGGCTTCGGGGAAGGGTTAGGGTTAGGGTTCGGGCTAGGGTTAGGGTTAGGGGACGGGGAGGGTTTAGGGTCCAGGAGAGGGCACCACAACGTTTTAGGGGGAGCGTACGTGTGAGGGCGCGGGTTAGTGTTAGCGTACGGGTTAGGATTAGAGGACGGGTGAGGGTCAGGCTTCGGGGAAGGGTTAGGGTTAGGGTTCGGGCTAGGGTTAGGGTTAGGGGACGGGGAGGGTTTAGGGTCCAGGTGAGGGTACGACAACGCTTTAGGGGGAGCGTACGTGTGAGGGCACGGGTGAGTGTTATCGTACGGGTTAGGATTAGGGGACGGGTGAGGGTCAGGCTTCGGGGAAGTGTTAGGGTTGGGGTTCGGGCTAGGGTTAGGGTTAGGGGACGGTGAGGGTTTAGGGTCCAGGTGAGGGTAAGACAACGCTTTAGGGGGAGCGTACGTGTGAGGGCGCGGGTTAGTGTTAGCGTACGGGTTAGGATTAGGGGACGGGTGAGGGTCAGGCTTCGGGGAAGGGTTAGGGTTAGGGTTCGGGCTAGGGTTAGGGTTAGGGGATGGGGAGGGTTTAGGGTCCAGGTGAGGGTAGGACAACGCTTTAGGGGGAGCGTACGTGTGAGGGCGCGGGTTCGTGTTAGCGTACGGGTTAGGATTAGGGGACGGGTGAGGGTCAAGCTTTGGGGAAGTTTTAGGGTTAGGGTTCGGGCTAGGGTTAGGGTTAGGGGACGGGGACGGTTTAGGGTCCAGGTGAGGGTACGACAACACTTTAGGGGGAGCGTACGTGTGAGGGCACAGGTTAGTGTTAGCGTACGGGTTAGGATTAGGGGACGGGTGAGGGTCAGGCTTCGCGGAATGCTTAGGGTTAGGGTTCGGGCTAGGGTTAGGGGACGGGGAGGGTTTAGGGTCCAGGTGAGGGTACGACAACGCTTTAGGGGGAGCGTACGTGTGAGGACGTGGGATAGTGTTAGCGTACGGGTTAGGATTAGGGGACGGGTGAGGGTCAGGCTTCGGGGAAGGGTTAGGGTTAGGGTTCGGGCTAGGGTTAGGGTTAGGGGACGGGGAGGGTTTAGGGTCCAGGTGAGAGTACGACAATGCTTTAGGGGGAGCGTACGTGTGAGGGCGCGGGTTAGTGTTAGCGTACGGGTTAGGATTCGGGGACGGGTGAGGGTCAGGCTTAGGGGAAGGGTTAGGGTTAGGGTTCGGGATAGGGTTAGGGTTAGGGGATGGGGAGGGTTTAGGGTCCAGGTGAGGGTACGACAACGCTTTAGGGGGAGCGTACGTGTGAGGGCGCGGGTTAGTGTTAGCGTACGGGTTAGGATTAGGGGACGGGTGAGGGTCAGGCTTCGGGGAAGGGTTAGGGTTAGGGTTCGGGCTAGGGTTAGGGTTAGGGCATGGGGAGGGTTTAGGGTCCAGGTGAGGGTACGACAACGCTTTATGGGGAGCGTACGTGTGAGGGCGCGGGTTAGTGTTAGCGTACGGGTTAGGATTAGGGGACGGGTGAGAGTCAGCCTTCGGGGAAGGGTTAGGGTTAGGGTTCGGGCTAGGGTTAGGGTTAGGGGACGGGTAGGGTTTAGGGTCCAAGTGAGGGTACGACAACGCTTTAGGTGGAGCGTACGTGTGAGGGCGCGGGTTAGTGTTAGCGTACGGTTTAGGATTAGGGGACGGGTGAGGGTCAGGCTTCGGGGAAGGGTTAGAGTTAGGGTTCGGGCTAGGGTTAGGGTTTGGGGATGGGGACGGTTTAGGGTCCAGGTGAGGGTACGACAACCCTTTAGGGGGAGCGTACGTGTGAGGGCGCGGGTTAGTGTTAGCGTACGGGTTAGGATTAGGGGACGGGTGAGGGTCAGGCTTCGGGGAAGGGTTAGGGTCAGGGTTCGGGCTAGGGTTAGGGTTAGGGGACGGGGACGGTTTAGGGTCCAGGTGAGGGTACGACAACACTTTAGGGGGAGCGTACGTGTGAGGGCGCGGGTTAGTGTTAGCGTACGGGTTAGGATTAGGGGACGGGTGAGGGTCAGGCTTCGGGGAAGGGTTAGGGTTAGGGTTCGGGCTAGGGTTAGGGTTAGGGGACGGGGACAGTTTAGGGTCCAGGTGAGGGTACGACAATGCTTTAGGGGGAGCGTACTTGTCAGGGCGCTGGTTAGTGTTAGCGTACGGGTTAGGATTAGGGGACGGGTGAGGGTTAGGCTTTGGGGAAGTGTTAGGGTTAGGGTTCGGGCTAGGGTTAGGGTTAGGGGACGGGGACGGTTTAGGGTCCAGGTGAGGGTATGACAACACTTTAGGGGAAGCGTACGTGTGAGGGCGCAGGTTAGTGTTAGCGTACGGATTAGGATTAGGGGACGGGTGAGGGTCAGGCTTCGGGGAAGGGTTAGGGTTAGGGTTCGGGCTAGGGTTAGGGTTAGGGGACAGGGAGGGTTTAGGGTCCAGGTGAGGGTACGACAACGCTTTAGGGGGAGCGTACGTGTGAGGGCACGGGTTAGTGTTAGCGTACGGGTTAGGATTAGGAGACGGGTGAGGGTCAGGCTTCGGGGAAGGGTTAGGGGTAGGGTTCGGGCTAGGGTTAGGGTTAGGGGACGGGGACGGTTTAGGGTCCAGTTGAGGGTACGACAACGCTTTCAGGGAGCGTACGTGTGAGGGCGCGGGTTAGTGTTAGCGTACGAGTTAGGATTAGGGTACGGGTGAGGGTCAGGCTTCGGGGAAGGGTTAGGGTTAGGGTTCGGGCTAGGGTTAGGGTTACGGGACGGGGACAGTTTAGGGTCCAGGTGAGGGTACGACAACGCTTTAGGGGGAGCGTACGTGTGAGGGCGCGGGTGAGTGTTAGCGTACGGGTTAGGATTAGGGGACGGGTGAGGGTCAGGCTTCGGGGAAGGGTTAGGGTTAGGGTTCGGGCTAGGGTTAGGGTTAGGGGACGGCGAGGGTTTAGGGTCCAGGTGAGGGTAAGACAACGCTTTAGCGGGAGCGTACGTGTGAGGGCGCGGGTTAGTGTTAGCGTTCGGGTTAGGATTAGGGGACGGGTGAGGGTCAGGCTTCGGGGAAGGGTTAGGGTTAGGGTTCGGGCTAGGGTTAGGGTTAGGGGATGGGGACGGTTTAGGGTCCAGGTGATGGTACGACAACGCTTTAGGGGGAGCGTACGTGTGAGGGCGCGGGTTAGTGTTAGCATACGGGTTAGGATTAGGGGACGGGTGAGGGTCAGGCTTCGGGGAAGGTTTAGGGTTAGGGTTCGGGCAAGGGTTAGGGTTAGGGGAAGGGGACGGTTTAGGGTCCAGGTGAGGGTACGACAACGCTTTAGGGGGAGCGTACGTGTGAGGGCGCAGGTTAGTGTTAGCGTACGGGTTAGGATTAGGGGACGGGTGAGGGTCAGGCTTCGGGGAAGGGTTAGGGTTAGGGTTCGGGCTAGGGTTAGGGTTAGGGGACGGGGAGGGTTTAGGGTCCAGGAGAGGGTACGACAATGTTTTAGGGGGAGCGTACGTGTGAGGGCGCGGGTTAGTGTTAGCGTACGGGTTAGGATTAGGGGACGGGTGAGGGTCAGGCTTCGGGGAAGGGTTAGGGTTAGGGTTCGGGCTAGGGTTAGGGTTAGGGGACGGGGAGGGTTTAGGGTCCAGGTGAGGGTACGACAACGCTTTAGGGGGAGCGTACGTGTGAGGGCGCGGGTTAGTGTTAGCGTACGGGTTAGGATTAGGGGACGGGTGAGGGTCAGGCTTCGGGGAAGGGTTAGGGTTAGGGTTCGGGCTAGGGTTAGGGTTAGGGAATGGGGAGGGTTTAGGGTCCAGGTGAGGGTACGACAACGCTTTAGGGGGAGCGTACGTGTGAGGGCGCGGGTTAGTGTTAGCGTACGTGTTATGAAGAGGGGACGGGTGAGGGTAAGGCTTCGGGGAAGGGTTAGGGTTAGGGTTCGGGCTAGGGTTAGGGTTAGGGCACGGGGAGGGTTTAGGGTCCAGGTGAGGGTACGACAACGCTTTAGGGGGAGCGTACGTGTGAGGGCGTGGGTTAGTGTTAGCGTACGGGTTAGGATTAGGGGACGGGTGAGGGTCAGGCTTCGGGGAAGGGTTAGCGTTAGGGTTCGGGCTAGGGTTAGGGTTAGGGGATGGGGAGGGTTTCGGGTCCAGGTGAGGGTACGACAACGCTTTAGGGGGAGCGTACGTGTGAGGGCGCGGGTTAGTGTAAGCGTACGGGTTAGGATTAGGGGACGGGTGAGGGTCAGGCTTCGGGGAAGGGTTAGGGTTAGGGTTCGGGCTAGGGTTAGGGTTAGGGGACGGGGACGGTTGAGGGTCCAGGTGAGGGTACGACAACGCTTTAGGGGGAGCGTACGTGTGAGGGCGCGGGTTAGTGTTAGCGTACGGGTTAGGATTCGGGGACGGGTGAGGGTCAGGCTTCGGGGAAGGGTTAGGGTTAGGGTTCGGGCTAGGGATAGGGTTAGGGGACAGGGACGGTTTAGGGTCCAGGTGACGGTACGACAACGCTATAGGGGGAGCGTACGTGTGAGGGCGTGGGTTAGTGTTAGCGTACGGGTTAGGATTAGGGGACGGGTGAGGGTCAGGCTTCGGGGAAGGGTTAGGGTTAGGGTTCGGGCTAGGGTTAGGGTTAGGGGACGGGGAGGGTTTAGGGTCCAGGAGAGGGTACGACAATGTTTTAGGGGGAGCGTACGTGTGAGGGCGCGGGTTAGTGTTAGCGTACGGGTTAGGATTAGGGGACGGGTGAGGGTCAGGCTTCGGGGAAGGGTTAGGGTTAGGGTTCGGGCTAGGGTTAGGGTTAGGGGACGGGGAGGGTTTAGGGTCCAGGTGAGGGTACGACAACGCTTTAGGGGGAGCGTACGTGTGAGGGCGCGGGTTAGTGTTAGCGTACGGGTTAGGATTAGGGGACGGGTGAGGGTCAGGCTTCGGGGAAGGGTTAGGGTTAGGGTTCGGGCTAGGGTTAGGGTTAGGGAATGGGGAGGGTTTAGGGTCCAGGTGAGGGTACGACAACGCTTTAGGGGGAGCGTACGTGTGAGGGCGCGGGTTAGTGTTAGCGTACGGGTTAGGATTAGGGGACGGGTGAGGGTCAGGCTTCGGGGAAGGGTTAGGGTTAGGGTTCGGGCTAGGGTAAGGGTTAGGGCACGGGGAGGGTTTAGGGTCCAGGTGAGGGTACGACAACGCTTTAGGGGGAGCGTACGTGTGAGGGCGCGGGTTAGTGTTAGCGTACGGGTTAGGATTAGGGGACGGGTGAGGGTCAGCCTTCGGGGAAGGGTTAGGGTTAGGGTTCGGGCTAGGGTTAGGGTTAGGGTACGGGGAGGCTTTAGGGTCCAGGTGAGGGTACGACAACGCTTTAGGTGGAGCGTACGTGTGACGGCGCGGGTTACTGTTAGCGTACGGTTTAGGATTAGGGGACGGGTGAGGGTCAGGCTTCGGGGAAGGGTTAGGGTTAGGGTTCGGGCTAGGGTTAGGATTTGGGGATGGGGACGGTTTAGGGTCCAGGTGAGGGTACGACAACCCTTTAGGGCGAGCGTACGTGTGAGGGCGCGGGTTAGTGTTAGCGTACGGGTTAGGATTAGGGGACGGGTGAGGGTCAGGCTTCGGGGAAGGGTTAGGGTTAGGGTTCGGGCTAGGGTTAGGGTTAGGTGACGGGGACGGTTTAGGGTCCAGGTGAGGGTACGACAACACTTTAGGGGGAGCGTACGTGTGAGGGCGCGGGTTAGTGTTAGCGTACGGGTTAGGATTAGGGGACGGGTGAGGGTCAGGCTTCGGGGAAGGGTTAGGGTTAGGGTTCGGGCTAGGGTTAGGGTTAGGGGACGGGGACAGTTTAGGGTACAGGTGAGGGTATGACAACGCTTTAGGGGGAGCGTACGTGTGAGGACGTGGGATAGTGTTAGCGTACGGGTTAGGATTAGGGGACGGGTGAGGGTCGGGCTTCTGGGAAGTGTTAGGGTTAGGGTTCGGGCTAGGGTTAGAGTTTGGGGACGGGGACGGTTGAGGGTCCAGGTGAGGGTACGACAACGCTTTAGGGGGAGCGTACGTGTGAGGGCGCGGGTTAGTGTTAGCGTACGGGTTAGGATTCGGGGACGGGTGAGGGTCAGGCTTCGGGGAAGTGTTAGGGTTAGGGTTCGGGCTAGGGATAGGGTTAGGGGACAGGGACGGTTTAGGGTCCAGGTGACGGTACGACAACGCTATAGGGGGAGCGTACGTGTGAGGGCGTGGGTTAGTGTTAGCGTACGGGTTAGGATTTGGGGACGGGTGAGGGTCAGGCTTCGGGGAAGGGTTAGGGTTAGGGTTCGGGCTAGGGTTAGGGTTAGGGGACAGGGAGGGTTTAGGGTCCAAGTGAGGGTACGACAATGCTTTAGGGGGAGCGTACGTGTGAGGGCGTGGGTTAGTGTTAGCGTACGGGTTAGGATTAGGGGACGGGTGAGGGTCAGGCTTCGGGGAAGGGTTAGGGTTAGGGTTCGGGCTAGGGTAAGGGTTAGGGCACGGGGAGGGTTTAGGGTCCAGGTGAGGGTACGACAACGCTTTAGGGGGAGCGTACGTGTGAGGGCGCGGGTTAGTGTTAGCGTACGGGTTAGGATTAGGGGACGGGTGAGGGTCAGCCTTCGGGGAAGGGTTAGGGTTAGGGTTCGGGCTAGGGTTAGGGTTAGGGGACGGGGAGGCTTTAGGGTCCAAGTGAGGGTACGACAACGCTTTAGGTGGAGCGTACGTGTGAGGGCGCGGGTTAGTGTTAGCGTACGGTTTAGGATTAGGGGACGGGTGAGGGTCAGGCTTCGGGGAAGGGTTAGGGTTAGGGTTCGGGCTAGGGTTAGGGTTTGGGGATGGGGACGGTTTAGGGTCCAGGTGAGGGTACGACAACCCTTTAGGGCGAGCGTACGTGTGAGGGCGCGGGTTAGTGTTAGCGTACGGGTTAGGATTAGGGGACGGGTGAGGGTCAGGCTTCGGGGAAGGGTTAGGGTTAGGGTTCGGGCTAGGGTTAGGGTTAGGGGACGGGGACGGTTTAGGGTCCAGTTGAGGGTACGACAACACTTTAGGGGGAGCGTACGTGTGAGGGCGCGGGTTAGTGTTAGCGTACGGGTTAGGATTAGGGGACGGGTGAGGGTCAGGCTTCGGGGAAGGGTTAGGGTTAGGGTTCGGGCTAGGGTTAGGGTTAGGGGACGGGGACAGTTTAGGGTCCAGGTGAGGGTACGACAACGCTTTAGGGGGAGCGTACATGTGAGGGCGCGGGTTAGTGTTAGCGTACGGGTTAGGATTAGGGGACGGGTGAGGGTCAGGCTTTGGGGAAGTGTTAGGGTTAGGGTTCAGGCTAGGGTTAGGGTTAGGGGACGGGGACGGTTTAGGGTCCCGGTGAGGGTATGACAACACTTTAGGGGGAGCGTACGTGTGAGGGCGCAGGTTAGTGTTAGCGTACGGATTAGGATTAGGGGACGGGTGAGGGTCAGGCTTCGGGGAAGGGTTAGGGTTCGGGCTAGGGTTAGGGTTAGGGGACGGGGAGGGTTTAGGGTCTAGGTGAGGGTACGACAACGCTTTAGGGGGAGCGTACGTGTGAGGGCGCGGGTTAGTATTAGTGTACGGGTTAGGATTAGGAGACGGGTGAGGGTCAGGCATCGGGGAAGGGTTAGGGTTAGGGTTCGGGCTAGGGTTAGTGTTAGGGGACGGGGACGGTTTAGGGTCCAGGTGAGGGTACGACAACGCTTTAAGGGAGCGTACGTGTGAGGGCGCGGGTTAGTGTTAGCGTACGAGTTAGGATTAGGGTACGGGTGAGGGTCAGGCTTCGGGGAAGGGTTAGGGTTAGGGTTCGGGCTAGGGTTAGGTTTAGGGGACGGGGACAGTTTAGGGTCGAGGTGAGGGTACGACAACGCTTTAGGGGGAGCGTACGTGTGAGGGCGCGGGTGAGTGTTAGCGTACGGGTTAGGATTAGGGGATGGGTGAGGGTCAGGCTTCGGGGAAGGGTTAGGGTTAGGGTTCGGGCTAGGGTTAGGGTTAGGGGACGGCGAGGGTTTAGGGTCCAGGTGAGGGTAAGACAACGCTTTTGGGGGAGCGTACGTGTGAGGGCGCGGGTTAGTGTTAGCGTTCGGGTTAGGATTAGGGGACGGGTGAGGGTCAGGCTTCGGGGAAGGGTTAGGGTTAGGGTTAGGGCTAGGGTTAGGGTTAGGGGATGGGGACAGTTTAGGATCCAGGTGATGGTACGACAACGCTTTAGGAGGAGCGTACGTGTGAGGGCGCGTGTTAGTGTTAGCATACGGGTTAGGATTAGGGGACGGGTGAGGGTCAGGCTTCGGGGAAGGGTTAGGGTTAGGGTTCGGGTTAGGGTTAGGGGAAGGGGACGGTTTAGGGACCAGGTGAGGGTACGACAACGCTTTAGGGGGAGCGTACGTGTGAGGGCCCGGGTTAGTGTTAGCGTACGGGTTAGGATTAGGGGACGGGTGAGGATCAGGCTTCGGGGAAGGGTTAGGGTTAGGGTTCGGGCTAGGGTTAGGGTTACGGGACGGGGAGGGTTTAGGGTCCAGGAGAGGGTACGACAACGTTTTAGGGGGAGCGTACGTGTGAGGGCGCGGGTTAGTGTTAGCGTACGGGTTAGGATTAGGGGACGGGTGAGTGTCAGGCTTTGGGGAAGTGTTAGGGTTAGGGTTCGGGCTAGGGTTAGGGTTAGGGGACGGGGACGGTTTAGGGTCCAGGTGAGGGTACGACAAAACTTTAGGGGGAGCGTACGTGTGAGGGCGCGGGTTAGTGTTAGCGTACGGGTTAGGATTAGGCGACGGGTGAGGGTCAGGCTTCGGGGAATGGTTAGGGTTAGCGTTCGGGGTAGGGTTAGGGTTAGGGGAAGGGGAGGGTTTAGGGTCCAGGTGAGGGTACGACAACGCTTTAGGGGGAGCGTACGTGTGAGGACGTGGGATAGTGTTAGCGTACGGGTTAGGATTAGGGGACGGGTGAGGGTCAGGCTTCGGGGAAGAGTTAGGGTTAGGGTTCGGGCTAGGGTTAGGGTTAGGGGACGGGGACGGTTTAAGGTCCAGGTGACGGTACGACAACGCTTTAGGGAGAGCGTACGTGTGAGGGCGTGGGTTAGTGTTAGCATACGGGTTAGGATTAGGGGACGGGTGAGGGTCTGGCTTCGGGGAAGGGTTAGGGTTAGAGTTCTGGCTAGGGTTAGGGTTAGGAGACGGGAAGGGTTTAGGGTCCAGGTGAGGGTACGACAACGCTTTAGGGTGAGCGTACGTGTGAGGGCGCGGGTTAGTGTTAGCGTACGGTTTAGGATTAGGGGACGGGTGAGGGTCAGGCTTCGGGGAAGGGTTAGGGTTAGGGTTCGCGCTAGGGTTAGGGTTAGGGGACGGGGTGGGTTTAGGGTCCAGGTGAGGGTACGAAAACGCTTTAGGGGGAGCGTACGTGTGAGGGCGCGGGTTAGTGTTAGCGTACGGGTTAGGATTAGGGGACGGGTGATGGTCAGGCTTCGGGGAAGTGTTAGGGTTAGGGTTCGGGCTAGGGTTAGGGTTAGGGGACGGGGAGGGTTTAGGGCCCAGTTGAGGATACGACAACGCTTTAGGGGGAGCGTACGTGTGAGGGCGCGGGTTAGTGTTAGCGTACGGGTTAGGATTAGGGGACGGGTGAGGGTCAGGCTTCGGGGAAGGGTTAGGGTTAGGGTTCGGGCTAGGGTTAGGGTTAGGGGACGGGGACGGTTTAGGGTCCAGGTGACGGTACGACGCTTTAGGGAGAGCGTACGTGTGAGGGCGTGGGTTAGTGTTAGCGTACGGGTTAGGATTAGGGGACGGGTGTGGGTCAGGCTTCGGGGAAGGGTTAGGGTTAGGGTTCGGGCTAGGGTTAGGGTTAGGGGACGGGGAGGGTTTAGGGTCCAGGTGAGGGTACGACAACGCTTTAGGGGGAGCGTACGTGTGAGGGCGTTGGTTAGTGTTAGCGTACGGGTTAGGATTAGGGGACGGTTGAGGGTCAGGCTTCTGGGAAGTGTTAGGGTTAGGGTTCGGGCTAGGGTTAGGGTTAGGGGACGGGGAGGGTTTAGGGTCCAGGTGAGTGTACGACAACGCTTTAGGGGGAGCGTACGTGTGAGGGCGCGTGTTAGTGTTAGCGTACGGGTTAGGATTAGGGGACGGGTGAGGGTCAGGCTTCGGGGAAGGGTTAGGGTTACGGTTCGGGCTAGGGTTAGGATTAGGGGACGGTTTAGGGTCCAGGTGACGGTACGACAACGCTTTAGGGGGAGCGTACGTGTGAGGGCGTGGGTTAGTGTTAGCGTACTGGTTAGGATTAGGGGACGGGTGAGGGTCAGGCTTCGGGGAAGGGTTAGGGTTAGGGTTCGGGCTAGGGTTAGGGTTAGGGGATGGGGACGGTTTAGGGTCCAGGTGAGGGTACGACAACGCTTTAGGGGGAGCGTACGTCTGAGGGCACGGGTTAGTGTTAGCGTACGGGTTAGGATTAGGGGACGGGTGAGTGTCAGGCCTCTGGGAAGCGTTAGGGTTAGGGTTCGGGCTAGGGTTAGGGTTAGGGGACACGGAGGGTTTAGGGTCCAGGTGAGGGTACGACAACGATTTAGGGGGAGCGTACGTGTGAGGGCGCGGGTTAGTGTTAGCGTACTGGTTAGGATTAGGGGACGGCTGAGGGTCAGGCTTCGGGGAAGGGTTAGGGTTAGGGTTCGGGCTAGGGTTAGGGTTAGGGGACGGGGACGGTTTAGGGTCCAGGTGACGGTACGACAACGCTTTAGGGGGAGCGTACGTGTGAGGGCGCGGGTTAGTGTTAGCGTACTGGTTAGGATTAGGGGACGGCTGAGGGTCAGGCTTCGGGGAAGGGTTAGGGTTAGGGTTCGGGCTAGGGTTAGGGTTAGGGGACGGGGAGGGTTTAGGGTCCAGGTGAGGGTACGACAACGCTTTAGGGGGAGCGTACGTGTGAGGGCGCGGGTTAGTGTTAGCGTACGGGTTAGGATTAGGGGACTGGTGAGTGTCAGGCTTCGGGGAAGTGTTAGGGTTAGGGTTCGGGCCAGGGTTAGGGTTAGGCTTAGGGGACGGGGAGGGTTTAGGGTCCAGGTGAGGGTACGACAACGCTTTAGGTGGAGCGAACGTGTGAGGGCGCGGGTTAGTGTTAGCGTACGGTTTAGGATTAGGGGACGGGTGAGGGTCAGGCTTCGGGGAAGGGTTAGGGTTAGGGTTCGGGCTAGGGTTAGGGTTAGGGGATGGGGACGGTTTAGGGTCCAGGTGAGGGTACGGCAATGCTTTAGGGGAGGCGTACGTGTGAGGGCGCGGGTTAGTGTTAGCATACGGGTTAGGATTAGGGGACGGGTGAGGGTCAGGCTTCGGGGAAGAGTTAGGGTTAGGGTTCGGGCTAGGGTTAGGGTTAGGGGACGGGGTGGGTTTAGGGTCCAGGTGAGGGTACGACAACGCTTTAGGGGGAGCGTACGTGTGAGGGCGCGGGTTAGTGTTAGCGTACGGGTTAGGATTAGGGGACGGGTGAGTGTCAGGCTTCGGGGAAGTGTTAGGGTTAGGGTTCGGGCTAGGGTTAGGGTTAGGGGACGGGGAGGGTTTAGGGCCCAGTTGAGGGTACGACAACGCTTTAGGGGGAGCGTACGTGTGATAGCGCGGGTTAGTGTTAGCGTACGGGTTAGGATTAGGGGACGGGTGAGGGTCAGGCTTCGGGGAAGGGTTAGGGTTAGGGTTCGGGCTAGGGTTAGGGTTAGGGGACGGGGACGGTTTAGGGTCCAGGTGACGGTACGACGCTTTAGGGAGAGCGTACGTGTGAGGGCGTGGGTTAGTGTTAGCGTACGGGTTAGGATTAGGGGACGGGTGTGGGTCAGGCTTCAGGGAAGGGTTAGGGTTAGGGTTCGGGCTAGGGTTAGGGTTAGGGGACGGGGAGGGTTTAGGGTCCAGGTGAGGGTACGACAATGCTTTAGGGGGAGCGTACGTGTGAGGGCGTTGGTTAGTGTTAGCGTACGGGTTAGGATTAGGGGACGGGTGAGGGTCAGGCTTCTGGGAAGTGTTAGGGTTAGGGTTCGGGCTAGGGTTAGGGTTAGGGGACGGGGAGGGTTTAGGGTCCAGGTGAGTGTACGACAACGCTTTAGGGGGAGCGTACGTGTGAGGGCGCGTGTTAGTGTTAGCGTACGGGTTAGGATTAGGGGACGGGTGAGGGTCAGGCTTCGGGGAAGGGTTAGGGTTACGGTTCGGGCTAGGGTTAGGATTAGGGGACGGTTTAGGGTCCAGGTGACGGTACGACAACTCTTTAGAGGGAGCGTTCGTGTGAGGGCGTGGGTTAGTGTTAGCATACTGGTTAGGATTAGGGGACGGGTGAGGGTCAGGCTTCGGGGAAGGGTTAGGGTTAGGGTTCGGGCTAGGGTTAGGGTTAGGGGATGGGGACGGTTTAGGGTCCAGGTGAGGGTACGACAACGCTTTAGGGGGAGCGTACGTCTGAGGGCATGGGTTAGTGTTAGCGTACGGGTTAGGATTAGGGGACGGGTGAGGGTCAGGCCTCTGGGAAGTGTCAGGGTTAGGGTTCGGGCTAGGGTTAGGGTTAGGGGACACGGAGGGTTTAGGGTCCAGGTGAGGGTACGACAACGCTTTAGGGGGAGCGTACGTGTGAGGGCGCGGGTTAGTGTTAGCGTACGGGTTAGGATTAGGGGACGGCTGAGGGTCAGGCTTCGGGGAAGGATTAGGATTAGGGTTCGGGCTAGGGTTAGGGTTAGGGGACGGGGACGGTTTAGGGTCCAGGTGAGTGTACGACAACGCTTTAGGGGGAGCGTATGTGTGAGGGTGCGTGTTAGTATTAGCGTACGGGTTAGGATTAGGGGACGGGTGAGGGTCAGGCTTCGGGGAAGGGTTAGGGTTAGGGTTTGGGCTAGGGTTAGGGTTAGGGGACGGGAGGGTTTAGGGTCCAGGTGAGGGTACGACAACGCTTTAGGGGGAGCGTACGTGTGAGGGCGTGGGTTAGTGTTAGCGTACTGGTTAGGATTAGGGGACGGGTGAGGGTCAGGCTTCGGGGAAGGGTTAGGGTTAGGGTTCGGGCTAGGGTTAGGGTTAGGGGATGGGGACGCTTTAGGGTCCAGGTGAGGGTACGACAACGTTTTAGGGGGAGCGTACGTGTGAGGGCACGGGTTAGTGTTAGCGTACGGGTTAGGATTAGGGGACGGGTGAGGGTCAGGCCTCTGGGAAGTGTTAGGGTTAGGGTTCGGGCTAGGGTTAGGGTTAGGGGACACGGAGGGTTTAGGGTCCAGGTGAGGGTACGACAACGCTTTAGGGGGAGCGTACGTGTGAGGGCGCGGGTTAGTGTTAGCGTACGGGTTAGGATTAGGGGACGGCTGAGGGTCAGGCTTCGGGGAAGGGTTAGGGTTAGGGTTCGGGCTAGGGTTAGGGTTAGGGGACGGGGACGGTTTAGGGTCCAGGTGACGGTACGACAACGCTTTAGGGGGAGCGTACGTGTGAGGGCGCGGGTTAGTGTTAGCGTAGTGGTTAGGATTAGGGGACGGCTGAGGGTCAGGCTTCGGGGAAGGGTTAGGGTTAGGGTTCGGGCTAGGGTTAGGGTTAGGGGACGGGGAGGGTTTAGGGTCCAGGTGAGGGTACGACAACGCTTTAGGGGGAGCGTACGTGTGAGGGCGCGGGTTAGTGTTAGCGTACGGGTTAGGATTAGGGGACTGGTGAGTGTCAGGCTTCGGGGAAGTGTTAGGGTTAGGGTTCGGGCCAGGGTTAGGGTTAGGCTTAGGGGACGGGGAGGGTTTAGGGTCCAGGTGAGGGTACGACAACGCTTTAGGTGGAGCGAACGTGTGAGGGCGCGGGTTAGTGTTAGCGTACGGTTTAGGATTAGGGGACGGGTGAGGGTCAGGCTTCGGGGAAGGGTTAGGGTTAGGGTTCGAGCTAGGGTTAGGGTTAGGGGATGGGGACGGTTTACGGTCCAGGTGAGGGTACGGCAACGCTTTAGGGGGAGCGTACGTGTGAGGGCGCGGGTTAGTGTTAGCATACGGGTTAGGATTAGGGGACGGGTGAGGGTCAGGCTTCGGGGAAGAGTTAGGGTTAGGGTTCGGGCTAGGGTTAGGGTTAGGGGATGGGGACGGTTTGGGGTCCAGGTGAGGGTACGACAACGCTTTAGGGGGAGCATACGTGTGAGGGCGCGGGTTAGTGTTAGCGTATGGGTTAGGATTAGGGGACGGGTGAGTGTCAGGCAACGGGGAAGGGTTAGGGTTAGGGTTCGGGCTAGGGTTAGGGTTAGGGGACGGGGACAGTTTAGGGTCCAGGTGAGGGTACGACAACGCTTTAGGGGGAGCGTACGTGTGAGGGCGTGGGTTAGTGTTAGCGTACGGGTTAGGATTAGGGGAGAGGTGAGGGTCAGGCTTCGGGGAAGGGTTAGGGTTAGGGTTCGGGCTAGGGTTAGGGTTAGGGGACGGGGACGGTTAAGGTTCCAGGTGACGGTACGACAATGCTTTAGGGGGAGCGTACGTTTGAGGGCGTGAGTTAGTGTTAGCGTACTGGTTAGGATTAGGGGACAGGTGAGGGTCAGGCTTCGGGGAAGGGTTAGGGTTAGGGTTCGGGCTAGGTTTAGGGTTAGGGGACGGGGAGGGTTTAGGGTCCAGGTGAGGGTACGACAACGCTTTAGGGGGAGCGTACGTGTGAGGGCGCGGGTTAGTGTTAGCGTACGGGTTAGGATTAGGGGACGGGTGAGGGTCAGGCTTCGGGGAAGGGTTAGGGTTAGGGTTCGGGCTAGGGTTAGGGTTAGGGGACGGGGACGGTTTAGGTTCCAGGTGACGGTACGACAATGCTTTAGGGGGAGCGTACGTTTGAGGGCGTGAGTTAGTGTTAGCGTACTGGTTAGGATTAGGGGACAGGTGAGGGTCAGGCTTCGGGGAAGGGTTAGGGTTAGGGTTCGGGCTAGGTTTAGGGTTAGGGGACGGGGAGGGTTTAGGGTCCAGGTGAGGGTACGACAACGCTTTAGGAGGAGCGTACGTGTGAGGGCGCGGGTTAGTGTTAGCGTACGGGTTAGGATTAGGGGACGGGTGAGGGTCAGGCTTCGGGGAAGGGTTAGGGTTAGGGTTCGGGCTAGGGTTAGCCTTAGGGGAAGGGGAGGGTTTAGGGTCCAGGTGAGGGTACGACAACGCTTTAGGGGGAGCGTACGTGTGAGGGCGCGGGTTAGTGTTAGCGTACGGGTTAGGATTAGGGGACGGGTGAGGGTCAGGCTTCGGGGAAGGGTTAGGGTTAGGGTTCGGGCTAGGGTTAGGGTTAGGGGACGGGGACGGTTTAGGGTCCAGGTGAGGGTACGACAACACTTTAGGGGGAGTGTACGTGTGAGGGCGCAGGTTAGTATTAGCGTACGGGTTAGGATTAGGGGACGGGTGAGGGTCAGGCTTCGGGGAAGGGTTAGGGTTAGGGTTCGGGCTAGGGTTAGGGTTAGGGGACGGGGACGGTTTAGGTTCCACGTGACGGTACGACAATGCTTTAGGGGGAGGGTACGTTTGAGGGTGTGAGTTAGTGTTAGCGTACTGGTTAGGATTAGGGGACAGGTGAAGGTCAGGCTTCGGGGAAGGGTTAGGGTTAGGGTTCGGGCTAGGTTTAGGGTTAGGGGACGGGGAGGGTTTAGGGTCCAGGTGAGGGTACGACAACGCTTTAGGAGGAGCGTACGTGTGAGGGCGCGGGTTAGGGTTAGCGTACGGGTTAGGATTACGGGACGGGTGAGGGTCAGGCTTCGGGGAAGGGTTAAGGTTAGGGTTCGGGCTAGGGTTAGGGTTAGGGGACGGGGAGGGTTTAGGGTCCAGGTGACGGTACGACAACGCTTTAGGGGGAGCGTACGTGTGAGGGCGCGGGTTAGTGTTAGCGTACGGGTTAGGATTAGGGGACGGGTGAGGTTCAGGCTTCGGGGAAGGGTTAGGGTTAGGGTTCGGGCTAGGGTTAGGGTTAGGTTTAGGGGACGGGGAGGGTTTAGGGTCCAGATGAGGGTACGACAATGCTTTAGGTGGAGCATACGTGTGAGGGCACGGGTTAGTGTTAGCGTACGGTTTAGGATTAGGGGACGGGTGAGGGTCAGGCTTCGGGGAAGGGTTAGGGTTAGGGTTCGGGCTAGGGTTAGGGTTAGGGGATGGGGACGGTTTAGGGTCCAGGTGAGGGTACGACAACGCTTTAGGGGGAGCGTACGTGTGAGGGCGCGGGTTCGTGTTAGCGTACGGGTTAGGATTATGGGACGGGTGAGTGTCAGGCTTCGGGGAAGGGTTAGGGTTAGGGTTCGGGCTAGCGTTAGGGTTAGGGGACGGGGACGGTTTCGGGTCCATGTGACGGTACGACAACGCTTTAGGGAGAGCGTACGTGTGAGGGCGTGGGTTAGTGTTAGCGAACGGGTTAGGATTATGGACGGGTGAGGGTCAGGCTTCGGGGAAGGGTTAGGGTTAGGGTTCGGGCTAGGGTTAGGGTTAGGGGACGGGGACGGTTTAGGGTCCAGGTGAGGGTACGAAAACGCTTTAGGGGGAGCGTACGTGTGAGGGCGCGGGTGAGTGTTAGCGTACGGGTTAGGATTAGGGGACGGGTGAGGGTCAGGCTTCGGGGAAGGGTTAGGGTTAGGGTTCGGGCTAGGGTTAGGGTTAGGGGATGGGGACGGTTTGGGGTCCAGGTGATGGTACGACAACGCTTTAGGGGGAGCGTACGTGTGAGGGCGCGGGTTAGTGTTAGCATACGGGTTAGGATTAGGGGACGGGTGAGGGTCAGGCTTCGGGGAAGGGTTAGGGTTAGGGTTCGGGCTAGGTTTAGGGTTAGGGGAAGGGGACGGTTTAGGGTCCAGGTGAGGGTACGACAATGCTTTAGGGGGAGCGTACGTGTGAGGGCGCAGGTTAGTGTTAGCGTACGGGTTAGGATTAGGGGACGGGTGAGGGTCAGGCTTCGGGGAAGTGTTAGGGTTAGGGTTCGGGCTAGGGTTAGTGTTAGGGGACGGGGAGGGTTTAGGGTCCAGGTGAGGGTACGACAACGCTTTAGGGGGAGCGTACGTGTGAGGGCGCGGGTTAGTGTTAGCGTACGGGTTAGGATTAGGGGACGGGTGAGGGTCAGGCTTCGGGGAAGGGTTAGGGTTAGGGTTCGGGCTAGGGTTAGGGTTAGGGCACGGGGAGGGTTTAGGGTCCAGGTGAGGGTACGACAAAGCTTTAGGGGGAGCGCACGTGTGAGGGCGCGGGTTAGTGTTAGCGTACGGGTTAGGATTAGGGGACGGGTGAGGGTCAGCCTTCGGGGAAGGGTTAGGTTTAGGGTTCGGGCTAGGGTTAGGGTTAGGGGACGGGGAGGGTTTAGGGTCCAAGTGAGGGTACGACAACGCTTTAGGTGGAGCGTAAGTGTGAGGGCGCGGGTTAGTGTTACCGTACGGTTTAGGATTAGGGGACGGGTGAGGGTCAGGCTTCGGGGAAGGGTTAGGGTTAGGGTTCGGGCTAGGGTTAGGGTTTGGGGATGGGGACGGTTTAGGGTCCAGGTGAGGGTACGACAACCCTTTAGGGGGAGCGTACGTGTGAGGGCGCGGGTTAGTGTTAGCGTACGGGTTAGGATTAGGGGACGGGTGAGGGTCAGGCTTCGGGGAAGGGTTAGGGTTAGGGTTCGGCCTAGGGTTAGGGTTAGGGGACGGGGACGGTTTAGGGTCCAGGTGAGGGTACGACAACACTTTAGGGGGAGCGTACGTGTGAGGGCGCGGGTTAGTGTTAGCGTACGGGTTAGGATTAGGGGAAGGGTGGGGTCAGGCTTCGGGGAAGGGTTAGGGTTAGGGTTCGGGCTAGGGTTAGGGTTAGGGGACGGGGACGGTTTAGGGTCCAGGTGAGGGTACGACAACGCTTTAGGGGGAGCGTACTTGTGAGGGCGCGGGTTAGTGTTAGCGTACGGGTTAGGATTAGGGGACGGGTGAGGGTCAGGCTTGGGGAAGTGTTAGGGTTAGGGTTCGGGCCAGGGTTAGGGTTAGGGGACGGGGAGGGTTTAGGGTCCAGGTGAGGGTATGACAACACTTTAGGGGGAGAGTACGTGTGAGGGCTCAGGTTAGTGTTAGCGTACGGATTAGGATTAGGGGACGGGTGAGGGTCAGGCTTCGGGAAAGGGTTAGGGTTAGGGTTCGGGCTAGGGTTAGGGTTAGGGGACGGGGAGGGTTTAGGGTCTAGGTGAGGGTACGATAACGCTTAAGTGGGAGCGTACGTGTGAGGGCGTGGGTTAGTGTTCGCGTACGGGTTAGGATTAGGGGACGGGTGAGGGTCAGGCTTTGGGGAAGGGTTAGGGTTAGGGTTCGGGATAGGGTTAGGGTTAGGGGACGGGGACGGTTTAGGGTCCAGGTGAAGGTACGACAACGCTTTAGGGGGAGCATACGTGTGAGGGCGCGGGTTAGTGTTAGCGTACGGGTTAGGATTAGGGGACGGGTGAGGGTCAGGCTTCGGGGAAGGGTTAGGGTTAGGGTTCGGGCTAGGGTTAGGGTTAGGGGACGGGGACGGTTTAGGGTCCAGGTGAGGGTACGACAACGCTTTAAGGGAGCGTACTTGTGAGGGCGCGGGTTAGTGTTAGCGTACGAGTTAGGATTAGTGTACGGGTGAGGGTCAGGCTTCGGGGAAGGGTTAGGGTTAGGGTTCGGGCTAGGGTTAGGTTTAGGGGACGGGGACAGTTTAGGGTCCAGGTGAGGGTACGACAACGCTTTACGGGGAGCGTACGTGTTAGGGCGCGGGTGAGTGTTATAGTACGGGTTAGCATTAGGGGACGGGTGAGGGTCAGGCTTCGGGGAAGGGTTAGGGTTAGGGTTCGGGCTAGGGTTAGGGTTAGGGGATGGGGACGGTTTGGGGTCCAGGTGATGGTACGACAACGCTTTAGGGGGAGCGTACGTGTGAGGGCGCGGGTTCGTGTTAGCATACGGGTTAGGATTAGGGGACGGGTGAGGGTCAGGCTTCGGGGAAGTGTTAGGGTTAGGGTTCGGGCTAGGTTTAGGGTTAGGGGAAGGGGACGGTTTAGGGTCCAGGTGAGGGTACGACAATGCTTTAGGGGGAGCGTACGTGTGAGGGCGCAGGTTAGTGTTAGCGTACGGATTAGGATTAGGGGACGGGTGAGGGTCAGGCTTCGGGGAAGGGTTAGGGTTAGGGTTCGGGCTAGGGTTAGGGTTAGGGGACAGGGACGGTTTAGGGTCCAGGTGAGGGTACGACAACGCTTTAGGGTGAGCGTACGTGTGAGGGCGCATGTTAGTGTTAGCGTACGTGTTAGGATTAGGATACGGGTGAGTGTCAGGCTTCGGGGAAGGGTTAGGTTTAGGGTTCGGGCTAGGGTTAGCCTTAGGGGACGGGGACGGTTTAGGGTCCAGGTGAGGGTACGACAACGCTTTAGGGGGAGCGTACATGTGAGGGCGTGGGTTAGTGTTAGCGTACGGGTTAGGATTAGGGGACGGGTGAGGGTCAGGCTTCGGGGAAGGGTTAGGGTTAGGGTTTGGGCTAGGGTTAGCGTTAGGGGACGGGGACGGTTTAGGGTCCAGGTGAGGGTACGACAACGCTTTAGGGGGAGCGTACATGTGAGGGCGCGGGTTAGTGTTATCGTACGAGTTAGGATTAGGGTACGGGTGTGGGTCAGGCTTCGGGGAAGGGTTAGGGTTAGGGTTCGGGCTAGGGTTAGGGTTAGGGGACGGGGAGGGTTTAGGGTCCAGGTGAGGGTACGACAACGTTTTAGGGGGAGCGTACGTGTGAGGGCGCGGGTGAGTGTTAGCGTACGGGTTAGGATTAGGAAACGGGTGAGGGTCAGGCTTCGGGGAAGGGTTAGGGTAAGGGTTCGGGCTAGGGTTAGGGTTAGGGGATGGCGAGTGTTTAGGGTCCAGGTGAGGGTACGACAACGCTTTAGGGGGAGCGTACGTGTGAGGGTGCGGGTTAGTGTTAGCGTTCGGGTTAGGATTAGGGGACGGGTGAGTGTCAGGCTTCGGGGAAGGGTTAGGGTTAGGGTTCGGGCTAGGGTTAGGGTTAGGGGATGGGGACGGTTTAGGGTCCAGGTGAGGGTACGACAACGCTTTAGGGGGAGCGTACGTGTGAGGGCGCGGGTGAGTGTTAGCGTACGGGTTAGGATTAGGAAACGGGTGAGGGTCAGGCTTCGGGGAAGGGTTAGGGTTAGGGTTCGGGCTAGGGTTAGGGTTAGGGGATGGCGAGTGTTTAGGGTCCAGGTGAGGGTACGATAACGCTTTAGGGGGAGCGTACCTGTGAGGGTGCGGGTTAGTGTTAGCGTTCGGGTTAGGATTAGGGGACGGGTGAGTGTCAGGCTTCGGGGAAGTGTTAGGGTTAGGGTTCGGGCTAGGGTTAGGGTTAGGGGATGGGGAGGGTTTCGGGTCCAGGTGAGGGTACGACAACGCTTTAGGGGGAGCGTACGTGTGAGGGCGCGGGTTCGTGTTAGCGTACGGGTTAGGATTAGGGGACGGGTGAGGGTCAGGCTTTGGGGAAGTGTTAATGTTAGGGTTCGGGATAGGGTTAGGGTTAGGGGACGGGGACGGTTTAGGGTCCAGGTGAGTGTACGACAACACTTTAGGGGGAGCGTACGTGTGAGGGCGCAGGTTAGTGTTAGCGTACGGGTTAGGATTAGGGGACGGGTGAGGGTCAGGCTTCGCGGAATGGTTAGGGTTAGGGTTCGGGCTAGGGTTAGGGTTAGGGGACGGGGAGGGTTTAGGGTCCAGGTGAGGGTACGACAACGCTTTAGGGGGAGCGTACGTGTGAGGACGTGGGATAGTGTTAGCGTACGGGTTAGGATTAGGGGACGGGTGAGGGTCAGGCTTCTGGGAAGTGTTAGGTTTAGGGTTCGGGCTAGGGTTAGGGTTAGGGGACGGGGACGGTTGAGGGTCCAGGTGAGGGTACGACAACGCTTTAGGGGGAGCGTACGTGTGAGGGCGCGGGTTAGTGTTAGCGTACCGGTTAGGATTAGGGGACGGGTGAGGGTCAGGCTTCGGGGAAGGGTTAGGGTTAGGGTGCGGGCTCGGGTTAGGGTTAGGGGACAGGGACGGTTTAGGGTCCAGGTGAGGGTACGACAACGCTTTAAGGGAGCGTACGTGTGAGGGCGCGGGTTAGTGTTAGCGTACGAGTTAGGATTAGGGTACGGGTGAGGGTCAGGCTTCGGGGAAGGGTTAGGGTTAGGGTTCGGGCTAGGGTTAGGTTTAGGGGACGGAGACAGTTTAGGGTCCAGGTGAGGGTACGACAACGCTTTAGGGGGAGCGTACGTGTGAGGGCGTGGGTGAGTGTTAGCGTACGGGTTAGGATTAGGGGACGGGTGAGGATCAGGTTTCGGGGAAGTGTTAGGGTTAGGGTTCGGGCTAGGGTTAGGGTTAGGGGACGGGGATGGTTTAGGGTCCAGGTGAGGGTACGACAACGCTTTAGGGGGAGCGTACGTGTGAGAGCGCGGGTTAGTGTTAGCGTACGGGTTAGGATTAGGGGACGGGTGAGGGTCAGGCTTCGGGGAAGGGTTAGGGTTAGGGTTCGGGCTAGGGTTAGGGTTAGGGGACGGGGAGGGTTTAGGGTCCAGGAGAGGGCACCACAACGTTTTAGGGGGAGCGTACGTGTGAGGGCGCGGGTTAGTGTTAGCGTACGGGTTAGGATTAGAGGACGGGTGAGGGTCAGGCTTCGGGGAAGGGTTAGGGTTAGGGTTCGGGCTAGGGTTAGGGTTAGGGGACGGGGAGGGTTTAGGGTCCAGGTGAGGGTACGACAACGCTTTAGGGGGAGCGTACGTGTGAGGGCGCGGGTGAGTGTTATCATACGGGTTAGGATTAGGGGACGGGTGAGGGTCAGGCTTCGGGGAAGGGTTAGGGTTAGGGTTCGGGCTAGGGTTAGTGTTAGGGGACGGGGAGGGTTTAGGGTCCAGGTGAGGGTACGACAATGCTTTAGGGGGAGCGTACGTGTGAGGGCGGGGGTTAGTGTTAGCGTACGGGTTAGGATTAGGGGACGGGTGAGGGTCAGGCTTCGGGGAAGGGTTAGGGTTAGGGTTCGGGCTAGGGTTAGGGTTAGGGCATGGGGAGGGTTTAGGGTCCAGGTGAGCGTACGACAACGCTTTAGGGGGAGCGTACGTGTGAGGGCGCGGGTTAGTGTTAGCGTACGAGTTAGGATTAGGGGACGGGTGAGAGTCAGCCTTCGGGGAAGGGTTAGGGTTAGGGTTCGGGCTAGGGTTAGGGTTAGGGGACGGGTAGGGTTTAGGGTCCAAGTGAGGGTACGACAACGCTTTAGGTGGAGCGTACGTGTGAGGGCGCGGGTTAGTGTTAGCGTACGGTTTAGGATTAGGGGACGGGTGAGGGTCAGGCTTCGGGGAAGGGTTAGGGTTAGGGTTCGGGCTAGGGTTAGGGTTTGGGGATGGGGACGGTTTAGGGTCCAGGTGAGGGTACGACAACCCTTTAGGGGGAGCGTACGTGTGAGGGCGCGGGTTAGTGTTAGCGTACGGGTTAGGATTAGGGACGGGTGGGGGTCAGGCTTCGGGGAAGGGTTAGGGTCAGGGTTCGGGCTAGGGTTAGGGTTAGGGGACGGGGACAGTTTAGGGTCCAGGTGAGGGTACGACAACGCTTTAGGGGGAGCGTACGTGTCAGGGCGCGGGTTAGTGTTAGCGTACGGGTTAAGATTAGGGGACGGGTGAGGGTTAGGCTTTGGGGAAGTGTTAGGGTTAGGGTTCGGGCTAGGGTTAGGGTTAGGGGACGGGGACGGTTTAGCGTCCAGGTGAGGGTATGACAACACTTTAGGGGAAGCGTACGTGTGAGGGCGCAGGTTAGTGTTAGCGTACGGATTAGGATTAGGGGACGGGTGAGGCTCAGGCTTCGGGGAAGTGTTAGGGTTAGGGTTCGGGCTAGGGTTAGGGTTAGGGGACAGGGAGGGTTTAGGGTCCAGGTGAGGGTACGACAACGCTTTAGGGGGAGCGTACGTGTGAGGGAACGGGTTAGTGTTAGCGTACGGGTTAGGATTAGGAGACGGGTGAGGGTCAGGCTTCGGGGAAGGGTTAGGGTTAGGGTTCGGGCTAGGGTTAGGGTTAGGGGACGGGGACGGTTTAGGGTCCAGTTGAAGGTACGACAACGCTTTAAGGGAGCGTACGTGTGAGGGCGCGGGTTAGTGTTAGCGTACGAGTTAGGATTAGGGTACGGGTGAGGGTCAGGCTTCGGGGAAGGGTTAGGGTTAGGGTTTGGGCTAGGGTTAGGTTTAGGGGACGGGGACAGTTTAGGGTCCAGGTGAGGGTACGACAACGCTTTAGGGGGAGCGTACGTGTGAGGGCACGGGTGAGTGTTAGCGTACGGGTTAGGATTAGGGGACGGGTGAGGGTCAGGCTTCGGGGAAGGGTTAGGGTTAGGGTTCGGGCTAGGGTTAGGGTTAGGGGACGGCGAGGGTTTAGGGTCCAGGTGAGGGTAAGACAACGCTTTAGGGGGAGCGTACGTGTGAGGGCGCGGGTTCGTGTTAGCGTTCGGGTTAGGATTAGGGGACGGGTGAGGGTCAGGCTTCGGGGAAGGGTTAGGGTTAGGGTTCGGGCTAGGGTTAGGGTTAGGGGATGGGGACGGTTTAGGGTCCAGGTGATGGTACGACAACGCTTTAGGGGGAGCGTACGTGTGAGGGCGCGGGTTAGTGTTAGCATACGGGTTAGGATTAGGGGACGGGTGAGGGTCAGGCTTCGGGGAAGGTTTAGGGTTAGGGTTCGGGCAAGGGTTAGGGTTAGGGGAAGGGGACGGTTTAGGGTCCAGGTGAGGGTACGACAACGCTTTAGGGGGAGCGTACGTGTGAGGGCGTGGGTTAGTGTTAGCGTACGGGTTAGGATTAGGGGACGGGTGAGGGTCAGGCTTCGGGGAAGGGTTAGGGTTAGGGTTCGGGCTAGGGTTAGGGTTAGGGAATGGGGAGGGTTTAGGGTCCAGGTGAGGGTACGACAACGCTTTAGGGGGAGCGTACGTGTGAGGGCGCGGGTTAGTGTTAGCGTACGTGTTAGGAAGAGGGGACAGGTGAGGGTCAGGCTTCGGGGAAGGGTTAGGGTTAGGGTTCGGGCTAGGGTTAGGGTTAGGGCACGGGGAGGGTTTAGGGTCCAGGTGAGGGTACGACAACGCTTTAGGGGGAGCGTACGTGTGAGGGCGTGGGTTAGTGTTAGCGTACGGGTTAGGATTAGGAGACGGGTGAGGGTCAGGCTTCGGGGAAGGGTTAGGGTTAGGGTTCGGGCTAGGGTTAGGGTTAGGGGACGGGGACGGTTTAGGGTCCAGTTGAAGGTACGACAACGCTTTAGGGGGAGCGTACGTGTGAAGGCGCGGGTGAGTGTTAGCGTACGAGTTAGGATTAGGGTACGGGTGAGGGTCAGGCTTCGGGGAAGGGTTAGGGTTAGGGTTTGGGCTAGGGTTAGGTTTAGGGGACGGGGACAGTTTAGGGTCCAGGTGAGGGTACGACAACGCTTTAGGGGGAGCGTACGTGTGAGGGCGCGGGTGAGTGTTAGCGTACGGGTTAGGATTAGGGGACGGGTGAGGGTCAGGCTTCGGGGAAGGGTTAGGGTTAGGGTTCGGGCTAGGGTTAGGGTTAGGGGACGGCGAGGGTTTAGGGTCCAGGTGAGGGTAAGACAACGCTTTAGGGGGAGCGTACGTGTGAGGGCGCGGGTTAGTGTTAGCGTTCGGGTTAGGATTAGGGGACAGGTGAGGGTCAGGCTTCGGGGAAGGGTTAGGGTTAGGGTTCGGGCTAGGGTTAGGGTTAGGGGATGGGGACGGTTTAGGGTCCAGGTGATGGTACGACAACGCTTTAGGGGGAGCGTACGTGTGAGGGCGCGGGTTAGTGTTAGCATACGGGTTAGGATTAGGGGACGGGTGAGGGTCAGGCTCGGGGAAGGTTTAGGGTTAGGGTTCGGGCAAGGGTTAGGGTTAGGGGAAGGGGACGGTTTAGGGTCCAGGTGAGGGTACGACAACGCTTTAGGGGGAGCGTACATGTGAGGGCGCAGGTTAGTGTTAGCGTACGGGTTAGGATTAGGGGACGGGTGAGGGTCAGGCTTCGGGGAAGGGTTAGGGTTAGGGTTCGGGCTAGGGTTAGGGTTAGGGGACGGGGAGGGTTTAGGGTCCAGGAGAGGGTACGACAACGTTTTAGGGGGAGCGTACGTGTGAGGGCGCGGGTTAGTGTTAGCGTACGGGTTAGGATTAGGGGGCGGTGGGGGTCAGGCTTCGGGGAAGGGTTAGGGTTAGGGTTCGGGCTAGGGTTAGGGTTAGGGGACGGGGACAGTTTAGGGTCCAGGTGAGGGTACGACAACGCTTTAGGGGGAGCGTACGTGTGAGGGCGTGGGTTAGTGTTAGCGTACGGGTTAGGATTAGGGGACGGGTGAGGGTCAGGCTTCGGGGAAGGGTTAGGGTTAGGGTTCGGGCTAGGGTTAGGGTTAGGGAATGGGGAGGGTTTAGGGTCCAGGTGAGGGTACGACAACGCTTTAGGGGGAGCGTACGTGTGAGGGCGCGGGTTAGTGTTAGCGTACGTGTTAGGAAGAGGGGACGGGTGAGGGTCAGGCTTCGGGGAAGGGTTAGGGTTTGGGTTCGGGCTAGGGTTAGGGTTAGGGCAGGGGGAGGGTTTAGGGTCCAGGTGAGGGTACGACAACGCTTTAGGGGGAGCGTACGTGTGAGGGCGTGGGTTAGTGTTAGCGTACGGGTTAGGATTAGGGGACGGGTGAGGGTCAGGCTTCGGGGAAGGGTTAGGGTTAGGGTTCGGGCTAGGGTTAGGGTTAGGGGATGGGGAGGGTTTCGGGTCCAGGTGAGGGTACGACAACGCTTTAGGGGGAGCGTACGTGTGAGGGCGCGGGTTAGTGTTAGCGTACAGGTTAGGATTAGGGGACGGGTGAGGGTCAGGCTTCGGGGAAGGGTTAGGGTTAGGGTTCGGGCTAGGGTTAGGGTTAGGGGACGGGGAGGGTTTAGGATCCAGTTAAGGGTACGACAACGCTTTAGGGGGAGCGTACGTGTGAGGGCGCGTGTTAGTGTTAGTGTACGGGTTAGGATTAGGGGACGGGTGAGGGTCAGGCTTCGGGGAAGGGTTAGGGTTAGGGTTCGGGCTAGGGTTAGGGTTAGGGGACGGGGACGGTTTAGGGTCCAGGTGAGGGTACGACAACACTTTAGGGAGAGCGTACGTGTGAGGGCGTGGGTTAGTGTTATCGTACGGGTTAGGATTATGGGACGGGTGAGGGTCAGGCTTCGGGGAATGGTTAGGGTTAGGGTTCGGGCTAGGGTTAGGGTTAGGGGACAGGGAGGGTTTAGGGTCCAGGTGAGGGTACGACATCGCTTTAGGGGGAGCGTACGTGTGAGGACGTGGGATAGTGTTAGCGTACGGGTTAGGATTAGGGGACGGGTGAGGGTCAGGCTTCTGGGAAGTGTTAGGGTTAGGGTTCGGGCTAGGGTTAGGGTTAGGGGACGGGGACGGTTGAGGGTCCAGGTGAGGGTACGACAATGCTTTAGGGGGAGCGTACGTGTGAGGGCGCGGGTTAGTGTTAGCGTACGGGTTAGGATTCGGGGACGGGTGAGAGTCAGGCTTCGGGGAAGGGTTAGGGTTAGGGTTTGGGCTAGGGATAGGGTTAGGGGACAGGGACGGTTTAGGGTCCAGGTGACGGTACGACAACGCTATAGGGGGAGCCTACGTGTGAGGGCGTGGGTTAGTGTTAGCGTACGGGTTAGGATTAGGGGACGGGTGAGGGTCAGGCTTCGGGGAAGTGTTAGGGTTAGGGTTCGGGCCAGGGTTAGGGTTAGGGGACGGGGAGGGTTTAGGGTCCAGGTGAGGGTACGACAATGCTTTAGGGGGAACGTACGTGTGAGGGCGCGGGTTAGTGATAGCGTACGGGTTAGGATTAGGGGACGGGTGAGGGTCAGGCTTCGTGGAAGGGTTAGGGTTAGGGTTCGGGCTAGGGTTAGGGTTAGGGGATGGGGAGGGTTTAGGGTCCAGGAGAGGGTACGACAACGTTTTAGGGGGAGCGTACATGTGAGGGCGCGGGTTAGTGTTAGCGTACGTGTTAGGAAGAGGGGACGGGTGAGGGTCAGGCTTCGGGGAAGGGTTAGGGTTAGGGTTCGGGCTAGGGTTAGGGTTAGGGGACGGGGATGGTTTAGGGTCCAGGTGAGGGTATGACAACGCTTTAGGGGGAGCGTACGTGTGAGGGCGTGGGTTAGTGTTAGCGTACGGGTTAGGATTAGGGGACGGGTGAGGGTCAGGCTTCGGGGAAGGGTTAGGGTTAGGGTTCGGGCTAGGGTTAGGGTTAGGGGACGGGGAGGGTTTAGGGTCCAGGTGAGGGTATGACAACGCTTTAGGGGGAGCGTACGTGTGAGGGCGTGGGTTAGTGTTAGCGTACGGGTTAGGATTAGGGGACGGGTGAGGGTCAGGCTTCGGGGAAGGGTTAGGGTTAGGGTTCGGGCTAGGGTTAGGGTTAGGGGACGGGGACGGTTTAGGGTCCAGGTGAGGGTACGACAACACTTTAGGGGGAGCGTACGTGTGAGGGCGCAGGTTAGTGTTAGCGTACGGGTTAGGATTAGGGGACGGGTGAGGGTCAGGCTTCGGGGAATGGTTAGGGTTAGGGTTCGGGCTAGGGTTAGGGTTAGGGGACGGGGAGGGTTTAGGGTCCAGGTGAGGGTACGACAACGCTTTAGGGGGATCGTACGTGTGAGGGCGCGGGTTAGTGTTAGCGTACGGGTTAGGATTCGGGGACGGGTGAGGGTCAGGCTTCGGGGAAGGGTTAGGGTTAGGGTTCGGGCTAGGGATAGGGTTAGGGGACAGGGACGGTTTAGGGTCCAGGTGACGGTACGACAACGCTATAGGGGGAGCGTACGTGTGAGGGCGTGGGTTAGTGTTAGCGTACGGGTTAGGATTAGGGGACGGGTGATGGTCAGGCTTCGGAGAAGGGTTAGGGTTAGGGTTCGGGCTAGGGTTAGGGTTAGGGGACGGGGAGGGTTTAGGGTCCAGGTGAGGGTACGACAATGCTTTAGGGGGAGCGTACGTGTGAGGGCGCGGGTTAGTGTTAGCGTACGGGTTAGGATTAGGGGACGGGTGAGGGTCAGGCTTCGGGGAAGGGTTAGGGTTAGGGTTCGGGCTAGGGTAAGGGTTAGGGCACGAAGAGAGTTTAGGGTCCAGGTGAGGGTATGACAACGCTTTAGGGGGAGCGTACGTGTGAGGGCGTGGGTTAGTGTTAGCGTACGGGTTAGGATTAGGGGACGGGTGAGGGTCAGGCTTCGGGGAAGGGTTAGGGTTAGGGTTCGGGCTAGGGTTAGGGTTAGGGGACGGGGACGGTTTAGGGTCCAGGTGAGGGTACGACAACACTTTAGGGGGAGCGTACGTGTGAGGGCGCAGGTTAGTGTTAGCGTACGGGTTAGGATTAGGGGATGGGTGAGGGTCAGGCTTCGGGGAATGGTTAGGGTTAGGGTTCGGGCTAGGGTTAGGGTTAGGGGACGGGGAGGGTTTAGGGTCCAGGTGAGGGTACGACAACGCTTTAGGGGGATCGTACGTGTGAGGGCGCGGGTTAGTGTTAGCGTACGGGTTAGGATTCGGGGACGGGTGAGGGTCAGGCTTCGGGGAAGGGTTAGGGTTAGGGTTCGGGCTAGGGATAGGGTTAGGGGACAGGGACGGTTTAGGGTCCAGGTGACGGTACGACAACGCTATAGGGGGAGCGTACGTGTGAGGGCGTGGGTTAGTGTTAGCGTACGGGTTAGGATTAGGGGACGGGTGATGGTCAGGCTTCGGAGAAGGGTTAGGGTTAGGGTTCGGGCTAGGGTTAGGGTTAGGGGACGGGGAGGGTTTAGGGTCCAGGTGAGGGTACGACAATGCTTTAGGGGGAGCGTACGTGTGAGGGCGCGGGTTAGTGTTAGCGTACGGGTTAGGATTAGGGGACGGGTGAGGGTCAGGCTTCGGGGAAGGGTTAGGGTTAGGGTTCGGGCTAGGGTAAGGGTTAGGGCACGAAGAGGGTTTAGGGTCCAGGTGAGGGTACGACAACGTTTTAGGGGGAGCGTACGTGTGAGGGCGCGGGTTAGTGTTAGCGTACGGGTTAGGATTAGGGGACGGGTGAGGGTCAGCCTTCGGGGAAGTGTTAGGGTTAGGGTTCGGGCTAGGGTTAGGGTTAGGGGACGGGGAGGCTTTAGGGTCCAAGTGAGGGTACGATAACGCTTTAGATGGAGCGTACGTGTGACGGCGCGGGTTAGTGTTAGCGTACGGTTTAGGATTAGGGGACGGGTGAGGGTCAGGCTTCGGGGAAGGGTTAGGGTTAGGGTTCGGGCTAGGGTTAGGATTTGGGGATGGGGACGGTTTAGGGTCCAGGTGAGGGTACGACAACCCTTTAGGGCGAGCGTACGTGTGAGGGCGCGGGTTAGTGTTAGCGTACGGGTTAGGATTAGGGGACGGGTGAGGGTCAGGCTTCGGGGAAGGGTTAGGGTTAGGGTTCGGGCTAGGGTTAGGGTTAGGGGATGGGGACGGTTTAGGGTCCAGGTGAGGGTACGACAACACTTTAGGGGGAGCGTACGTGTGAGGGCGCGGGTTAGTGTTAGCGTACGGGTTAGGATTAGGGGACGGGTGAGGGTCAGGCTTCGGGGAAGGGTTAGGGTTAGGTTTCGGGCTAGGGTTAGGGTTAGGGGACGGGGACAGTTTAGGGTACAGGTGAGGGTACGACAACGCTTTAGGGGGAGCGTACGTGTGAGGACGTGGGATAGTGTTAGCGTACGGGTTAGGATTAGGGGACGGGTGAGGGTCGGGCTTCTTGGAAGTGTTAGGGTTAGGGTTCGGGCTAGGGTTAGAGTTTTGGGACGGGGACGGTTGAGGGTCCAGGTTAGGGTACTACAACGCTTTAGGGGGAGCGTACGTGTGAGGGCGCGGGTTAGTGTTAGCGTACGGGTTAGGATTAGGAGACGGGTGAGGTTCAGGCATCGGGGAAGGGTTAGGGTTAGGATTCGGGCTAGGGTTAGTGTTAGGGGACGGGGACGGTTTAGGGTCCAGGTGAGGGTACGACAACGCTTTAAGGGAGCGTACGTGTGAAGGCGCGGGTTAGTGTTAGCGTACGAGTTAGGATTAGGGTACGGGTGAGGGTCAGGCTTTGGGGAAGGGTTAGGGTTAGGGTTCGGGCTAGGGTTAGGTTTAGGGGACGGGGACAGTTTAGGGTCCAGGTGAGGGTACGACAACGCTTTAGGGGGAGCGTACGTGTGAGGGCGCGGGTTAGTGTTAGCGTACGGGTTAGGATTAGGAAACGGGTGAGGGTCAGGCTTCGGGGATGGGTTAGGTTTAGGGTTCGGGCTAGGGTTAGGGTTAGGGGACGGCGAGTGTTTAGGGTCCAGGTGAGGGTACGACAACGCTTTAGGGGGAGCGTACGTGTGAGGGCGCGGGTTAGTGTTAGCGTTCGGGTTAGGATTAGGGGACGGGTGAGGGTCAGGCTTCGGGGAAGGGTTAGGGTTAGGGTTCGGGCTAGGGTTTGGGTTAGGGGATGGGGACAGTTTAGGATCCAGGTGATGGTACGACAACGCTTTAGGGGGAGCGTACGTGTGAGGGCGCGAGTTAGTGTTAGCATACGGGTTAGGATTAGGGGACGGGTGAGGGTCAGGCTTTAGGGAAGTGTTAGGGTTAGGGATTGGGCTAGGGATAGTGTTAGAGGACAGGGACGGTTTAGGGTCCAGGTGAGGGTACGACAACACTTTAGGGGGAGCGTACGTGTGATGGTGCGGGTTAGTGTTAGCGTACGGGTTAGGATTAGGGGACGGGTGAGGGTCAGGCTTCGGGGAAGGGTTAGGGTTAGGGTTCGGGCTAGGGTTAGGGTTAGGGGACGGGGACAGTTTAGGGTCCAGGTGAGGTTACGACAACGCTTTAGGGGGAGCGTACGTGTGAGGGCGCGGGTTCGTGTTAGCATACGGGTTAGGATTAGGGGACGGGTGAGTGTCAGGCTGTGGGGAAGTGTTAGGGTTAGGGTTCGGGCTAGGGTTAGGGTTAGGGGACGGGGACGGTTTAGGGTCCAGGTGAGGGTACGACAACACTTTAGGGGGAGCGTACGTGTGAGGGCGCATGTTAGTGTTAGCGTACGGGTTAGGATTAGGCGACGGGTGAGGGTCAGGCTTCGGGGAATGGTTAGGGTTAGGGTTCGGGGTAGGGTTAGGGTTAGGGGAAGGGGAGGGTTTAGGGTCCAGGTGAGGGTACGACAACGCTTTAGGGGGAGCGTACGTGTGAGGACGTGGGATAGTGTTAGCGTACGGGTTAGGATTAGGGGACGGGTGAGGGTCAGGCTTCGGGGAAGAGTTAGGGTTAGGGTTCGGGCTAGCGTTAGGGTTAGGGGACGGGGAGGGTTGAGGGTCCAGGTGAGGGTACGACAACGCTTTAGGGGGAGCGTACGTGTGAGGGCGCGGGTTAGTGTTAGCGTACGGGTTAGGATTAGGGGACGGGTGAGGGTCAGGCTTCGGGGAAGGGTTAGGGTTAGGGTTCGGGCTAGGGTTAGGGTTAGGGGACGGGGAGTGTTTAGGGTCCAGGTGAGGGTACGACATCGCTTTAGGGGGAGCGTACGTGTGAGGGCGCGGGTTAGTGTTAGCGTACGGGTTAGGATTAGGGGACGGCTGAGGGTCAGGGTTCGGTGAAGGGTTAGGGTTAGGGTTCCGGCTAGGGTTAGGGTTAGGGGACGGGGACGGTTTAAGGTCCAGGTGACGGTACGACAACGCTTCAGGGAGAGCGTACGTGTGAGGGCGTGGGTTAGTGTTAGCGTACGGGTTAGGATTAGGGGACGGGTGAGGGTCAGGCTTCGGGGAAGGGTTAGGGTTAGGGTTCGGGCTAGGGTTAGGGTTAGGGGACGGGGTGGGTTTAGGGTCCAGGTGAGGGTACGACAACGCTTTAGGGGGAGCGTAAGTGTGAGGGCGCGGGTTAGTGTTAGCGTACGGGTTAGGATTAGGAGACGGGTGAGTGTCAGGCTTCGGGGAAGTGTTAGGGTTAGGGTTCGGGCTAGGGTTAGGGTTAGGGGACGGGGAGGGTTTAGGGCCCAGTTGAGGGTACGACAACGCTTTAGGGGGAGCGTACGTGTGAGGGCGCGGGTTACTGTTAGCGTACGGGTTAGGATTAGAGGACGGGTGAGGGTCAGGCTTCGGGGAAGGGTTAGGGTTAGGGTTCGGGCTAGGGTTTGGGTTAGGGGACGGGGACGGTTTAGGGTCCAGGTGACGGTACGACGCTTTAGGGAGAGAGTACGTGTGAGGGCGTGGGTTAGTGTTAGCGTACGGGTTAGGATTAGGGGACGGGTGTGGGTCAGGCTTCGGGGAAGGGTTAGGGTTAGGGTTCGGGCTAGGGTTAGGGTTAGGGGACGGGGAGGGTTTAGGGTCCAGGTGAGGGTACGACAACGCTTTAGGGGGAGCGTACGTGTGAGGGCGTTGGTTAGTGTTAGCGTACGGGTTAGGATTAGGGGACGGGTGAGGGTCAGGCTTCTGGGAAGTGTTAGGGTTAGGTTTCGGGCTAGGGTTAGGGTTAGGGGACGGGGAGGGTTTAGGGTCCAGGTGAGTGTACGACAACGCTTTAGGGGGAGCGTACGTGTGAGGGCGCGTGTTAGTGTTAGCGTACGGGTTAGGATTAGGGGACGGGTGAGGGTCAGGCTTCGGGGAAGAGTTAGGGTTACGGTTCGGGCTAGGGTTAGGATTAGGGGACGGTTTAGGGTCCAGGTGACGGTACGACAACGCTTTAGGGGGAGCGTACGTGTGAGGGCGTGGGTTAGTGTTAGCGTACTGGTTAGGATTAGGGGACGGGTGAGGGTCAGGCTTCGGGGAAGGGTTAGGGTTAGGGTTCGGGCTAGGGTTAGGGTTAGGGGATGGGGACGGTTTAGGGTCCAGGTGAGGGTACGACAACGCTTTAGGGGGAGCGTACGTCTGAGGGCATGGGTTAGTGTTAGCGTACGGGTTAGGATTAGGGGACGGGTGAGGGTCAGGCCTCTGGGAAGTGTTAGGGTTAGGGTTCGGGCTAGGGTTAGGGTTAGGGGACACGGAGGGTTTAGGGTCCAGGTGAGGGTACGACAACGCTTTAGGGGGAGCGTACGTGTGAGGGCGCGGGTTAGTGTTAGCGTACGGGTTAGGATTAGGGGACGGCTGAGGGTCAGGCTTCGGGTAAGGATTAGGCTTAGGGTTCGGGCTAGGGTTAGGGTTAGGGGACGGGGACGGTTTAGGGTCCAGGTGAGTGTACGACAACGCTTTAGGGGGAGCGTATGTGTGAGGGTGCGTGTTAGTGTTAGCGTACGGGTTAGGATTAGGGGACGGGTGAGGGTCAGGCTTCGGGGAAAGGTTAGGGTTAGGGTTTGGGCTAGGGTTAGGGTTAGGGGACGGGGAGGGTTTAGGGTCCAGGTGAGGGTACGACAACGCTTTAGGGGGAGCATACGCGTGAGGGCGCGGGTTAGTGTTAGCGTACTGGTTAGGATTAGGGGACGGGTGAGGGTCAGGCTTCGGGGAAGGGTTAGGGTTAGGGTTCGGGCTAGGGTTAGGGTTAGGGGATGGGGACGGTTTAGGGTCCAGGTGAGGGTACGACAACGCTTTAGGGGGAGCGTACGTGTGAGGGCGCGGGTTAGTGTTAGCGTACGGGTTAGGATTAGGGGACGGGTGAGGGTCAGGCTTCGGGGAAGGGTTAGGGTTAGGGTTCGGGCTAGGGTTAGGGTTAGGGGACACGGAGGGTTTAGGGTCCAGGTGAGGGTACGACAACGCTTTAGGGGGAGCGTACGTGTGAGGGCGCGGGTTAGTGTTAGCGTACGGGTTAGGATTAGGGGACGGGTGAGGGTCAGGCTTCGGGGAAGGGTTAGGGTTAGGGTTCGGGCTAGGGTTAGGGTTAGGGGACGGGGACGGTTTAGGGTCCAGGTGAGGGTACGACAACGCTTTAGGGAGAGCGTACGTGTGAGGGCGAGGGTTAGTGTTAACGTACGGGTTAGGATTAGGGGACGGGTGAGGGTCAGACTTCGGGGAAGGGTTAGGGTTCGGGCTAGGGTTAGGGTTAGGGGACGGGGAGGGTTTAGGGTCCAGGTGAGGGTACGACAACGCTTTAGGGGGAGCGTACGTGTGAGGGCGCGGGTTAGTGTTAGCGTACGGTTTAGGATTAGGGGACTGGTGAGTTTCAGGCTTCGGGGAAGTGTTAGGGTTAGGGTTCGGGCCAGGCTTAGGGTTAGGCTTAGGGGACGGGGAGGGTTTAGGGTCCAGGTGAGGGTACGACAACGCTTTAGGTGGAGCGAACGTGTGAGGGCGCGGGTTAGTGTTAGCGTACGGTTTAGGATTAGGGGACGGGTGAGGGTCAGGCTTCGGGGAAGGGTTAGGGTTAGGGTTCGGGCTAGGGTTAGGGTTAGGGGACGGGGAGGGTTTAGGGTCCAGGTGAGGGTACGACAACGCTTTAAGGGGAGCGTACGTGTGAGGGCGCGGGTTAGTGTTAGCGTACGGGTTAGGATTAGGGGACGGGTGAGGGTCAGGCTTCGGGGAAGGGTTAGGGTTAGGGTTCGGGCTAGGGTTAGGGTTAGGGGACGGGGACGGTTTAGGTTCCAGGTGACGGTACGACAATGCTTTAGGGGGAGCGTACGTTTGAGGGCGTGAGTTAGTGTTAGCGTACTGGTTAGGATTAGGGGACAGGTGAGGGTCAGGGTTCGGGGAAGCGTTAGGGTTAGGGTTCGGGCTAGGTTTAGGGTTAGGGGACGGGGAGGGTTTAGGGTCCAGGTGAGGGTACGACAACGCTTTAGGAGGAGCGTACGTGTGAGGGCGCGGGTTAGTGTTAGCGTACGGGTTAGGATTAGGGTACGGGTGAGGGTCAGGCTTCGGGGAAGGGTTAGGGTTAGGGTTCGGGCTAGGGTTAGCCTTAGGGGACGGGGAGGGTTTAGGGTCCAGCTGAGGGTACGACAACGCTTTAGGGGGAGCGTACGTGTGAGGGCGCGGGTTAGTGTTAGCGTATGGGTTAGGATTAGGGGACGGGTGAGGGTCAGGCTTCGGGGAAGTGTTAGGGTTAGGGTTCGGGCTAGGGTTAGGGTTAGGGGACGGGGACGGTTTAGGGTCCAGGTGAGGGTACGACAACACTTTAGGGGGAGTGTACGTGTGAGGGCGCGGGTTAGTGTTAGCGTACGGGTTAGGATTAGGGGACGGGTGAGGGTCAGGCTTCGGGGAAGGGTTAGGTTTAGGGTTCGGGCTAGGGTTAGGGTTAGGGGACGGGGACGGTTTAGGTTCCAGGTGACGGTACGACAATGCTTTAGGGGGAGCGTACGTTTGAGGGTGTGAGTTAGTGTTAGCGTACTGGTTAGGATTAGGGGACAGGTGAGGGTCAGGCTTCGGGGAAGGGTTAGGGTAGGGTTCGGGCTAGGTTTAGGGTTAGGGGACGGGGAGGGTTTAGGGTCCAGGTGAGGGTACGACAACGCTTTAGGAGGAGCGTACGTGTGAGGGCGCGGGTTAGTGTTAGCGTACGGGTTAGGATTAGGGGACGGGTGAGGGTCAGGCTTCGGGGAAGGGTTAGGGTTAGGGTTTGGGCTAGGGTTAGGGTTAGGGGACGGGGAGGGTTTAGGGTCCAGGTGAGGGTACGACAACGCTTTAGGGGGAGCGTACGTGTGAGGGCGCGGGTTAGTGTTAGCGTACGGGTTAAGATTAGGGGACGGGTGAGGGTCAGGCTTCGGGGAAGGGTTAGGGTTAGGGTTCGGGCTAGGGTTAGGGTTAGGGGACGGGGACGGTTTAGGGTTCAGGTGAGGGTACGACAACGCTTTAGGGGAAGCGTACGTGGGAGGGCGCGGGTTAGTGTTACCGTACGGGCTAGGATTAGGGGACGGGTGAGGGTCAGGCTTCGGGGAAGGGTTAGGGTTAGGGTTCGGGCTAGGGTTAGGGTTAGGGGACGGGGACGGTTTAGGTTCCAGGTGACGGTACGACAATGCTTTAGGGGGAGCGTACGTTTGAGGGCGTGAGTTAGTGTTAGCGTACTGGTTAGGATTAGGGGACGGGTGAGGGTCAGGCTTCGGGGAAGGGTTAGGGTTAGGGTTCGGGCTAGGGTTAGGGTTAGGGGACGGGGACGGTTTAGGGTCCAGGTGAGGGTACGACAACGCTTTAGGGGGAGCGTACGTGTGAGGGCGCTGGTTTGTGTTAGCGTACGGGTTAGGATTAGGGGACGGGTGAGGGTCAGGCTTCGGGCAAGGGTTAGGGTTAGGGTTCGGGCTAGGGTTAGGGTTAGGGGCCGTGGAGGGTTTAGGGTCCAGGTGAGGGTACGAGAACGCTTTAGGGGGAGCGTACGTGTGAGGGCGCGGGTTAGTGGTAGCGTACGGGTTAGGATTCGGTGACGGGTGAGGGTCAGGTTTCGGGGAAGGGTTAGGGTTAGGGTTCGGGCTAGGGTTAGGGTTAGGGGACGGGGACGGTTTAGGGTCCAGGTGAGGGTACGACAACGCTTTAGGGGGAGCGTACGTGTGAGGGCGCGGGTTTGTGTTATCGTACGGGTTAGGATTATGGGACGGGTGAGGGTCAGGCTTCGGGGAAGTGTTAGGGTTAGGGTTCGGGCTAGGGTTAGGGTTAGGGGACGGGTAGGGTTTAGGGTCCAGGTGAGGGTACGACAACGCTTTAGGGGGAGCGTACGTGTGAGGGCGCGGGTTAGTGTTAGCGTACGGGTTAGGATTAGGGGACGGGTGAGGGTCAGGCTTCGGGGAAGGGTTAGGGTTAGGGTTCGGGCTAGGGTTAGGGTTAGGGGACGGGGAGGTTTAGGGTCCAGGTGAGGGTACGACAACGCTTTAGGGGGAGCGTACGTGTGAGGGCGCAGGTTAGTGTTAGCGTACGGGTTAGGATTAGGGGACGGGTGAGGGTCAGGCTTCGGGGAAGGGTTAGGGTTAGGGTTCGGGCTAGGGTTAGGGTTAGGGGACGGGGACGGTTTAGGTTCCAGGTGACGGTACGACAACGCTTTAGGGGGAGCGTACGTTTGAGGGAGTGAGTTAGTGTTAGCGTACTGGTTAGGATTAGGGGACAGGTGAGGGTCAGGCTTCGGGGAAGGGTTAGGGTTAGGGTTCGGGCTAGGTTTAGGGTTAGGTGACGGGGAGGGTTTAGGGTCCAGGTGAGGGTACGACAACGCTTTAGGAGGAGCGTACGTGTGAGGGCGCGGGTTAGTGTTAGCGTACGGGTTAGGATTACGGGACGGGTAAGGGTCAGGCTTCGGGGAAGGGTTAGGGTTAGGGTTCGGGCTAGGGTTAGGGTTAGGGGACGGGGAGGGTTTAGGGTCCAGGTGAGGGTACGACAACGCTTTAGGGGGAGCGTACGTGTGAGGGCGCGGGTTAGTGTTAGCGTACGGGTTAGGATTAGGGGACGGGTGAGGTTCAGGCTTCGGGGAAGGGTTAGGGTTAGGGTTCGGGCTAGGGTTAGGGTTAGGTTTAGGGGACGGGGAGGGTTTAGGGTCCAGGTGAGGGTACGACAATGCTTTAGGTGGAGCATACTTGTGAGGGCACGGGTTAGTGTTAGCGTACGGTTTAGGATTAGGGGACGGGTGAGGGTCAGGCTTCGGGGAAGGGTTAGGGTTAGGGTTCGGGCTAGCGTTAGGGTTAGGGGATGGGGACGGTTTAGGGTCCAGGTGAGGGTACGACAACGCTTTAGGGGGAGCGTACGTGTGAGGGCGCGGGTTCGTGTTAGCGTACGGGTTAGTATTAGGGGACGGGTGAGTGTCAGGCTTCGGGGAAGGGTTAGGGTTAGGGTTCGGGCTAGCGTTAGGGTTAGGGGACGGGGACGGTTTAGGGTCCATGTGACGGTACGACAACGCTTTAGGGAGAGCGTACGTGTGAGGGCGTGGGTTAGTGTTAGCGTACGGGTTAGGATTATGGACGGGTGAGGGTCAGGCTTCGGGGAAGGGTTAGGGTTAGGGTTCGGGCTAGGGTTAGGGTTAGGGGACGGGGAGGGTTTAGGGTCCAGGTGAGGGTACGACAACGCTTTAGGGGGAGCGTACGTGTGAGGGCGCGGGTGAGTGTTAGCGTACGGGTTAGGATTAGGGGACGGGTGAGGGTCAGGCTTCGGGGAAGGGTTATGGTTGGGGTTCGGGCTAGGGTTAGGGTTAGGGGACGGGGAGGGTTTAGGATCCAGTTAAGGGTACGACAACGCTTTAGGGGGAGCGTACGTGTGAGGGCGCGTGTTAGTGTTAGCGTACGGGTTAGGATTAGGGGATGGGTGAGGGTCAGGCTTCGGGGAAGGGTTAGGGTTAGGGTTCGGACTAGGGTTAGGGTTAGGGGACGGGGACGGTTTAGGGTCCAGGTGAGGGTACGACAACGCTTTAGGGGGAGTGTACGTGTGAGGGCGCGGGTTAGTGTTAGCGTACGTGTTAGGATTAGGGGACGGGTGAGGGTCAGGCTTCGGGGAAGGGTTAGGGTTAGGGTTCGGGCTAGGGTTAGGGTTAGGGGGCGGGGACAGTTTAGGGTCCAGGTGAGGGTACGACAACGCTTTAGGGGGAGCGTACGTGTGAGGGCGCGGGTTAGTGTTAGCGTACGGGTTAGGATTAGGGGACGGGTGAGGGTCAGGCTTTGGGGAAGTGTTAGGGTTAGGGTTCGGGCTAGGGTTAGGGTTAGGGGACGGGGACGGTTTAGGGTCCAGGTGAGGGTACGACAACACTTTAGGGGGAGCGTACGTGTGAGGGCGCAGGTTAGTGTTAGCGTACGGGTTAGGATTAGGGGACGGGTGAGGGTCAGGCTTCGGGGAAGTGTTAGGGTTAGGGTTCGGGCTAGGGTTAGGGTTAGGGGACGGGGACGATTTAGGGTCCAGGTGAGGGTACGACAACGCTTTACGGGGAGCATACGTGTGAGGGCGCGGGTTAGTGTTAGCGTACGGGTTAGGATTAGGGGACGGGTGAGGGTCAGGCTTCGGGGAAGGGTTAGGGTTAGGGTTCGGGCTAGGGTTAGGGGACGGGGACGGTTTAGGTTCCAGGTGACGGTACGACAATGCTTTAGGGGGAGCGTACGTATGAGGGCGTGAGTTAGTGTTAGCGTACTGGTTAGGATTAGGGGACGGGTGAGGGTCAGGCTTCGGGGAAGGGTTAGGGTTAGGGTTCGGGCTAGGGTTAGGGTTAGGGGACGGGGAGGGTTTAGGGTCCAGGTGAGGGTACGACAACGCTTTAGGGGGAGCGTACGTGTGAGGGCGCGGGTTAGTGTTAGCGTACGGGTTAGGCTTAGGGGACGGGTGAGGGTCAGGCTTCGGGGAAGGGTTAGGGTTAGGGTTCGGGCTAGGGTTAGGGTTAGGTTTAGGGGACGATGAGGGTTTAGGGTCCAGGTGAGGGTACGACAATGCTTTAGGTGGAGCATACGTGTGAGGGCACGGGTTAGTGTTAGCGTACGGGTTAGGATTATGGACGGGTGAGTGTCAGGCTTCGGGGAAGGGTTAGGGTTAGGGTTTGGGCTAGGGTTAGGGTTAGGGGACGGGGAGGGATTAGGGTCCAGGTGAGGGTACGACAACGCTTTAGGGGGAGCGTACGTGTGAGGGCGCGGGTGAGTGTTAGCGTACGGGTTAGGATTAGGGGACGGGTGAGGGTCAGGCTTCGGGGAAGGGTTATGGTTGGGGTTCGGGCTAGGGTTAGGGTTAGGGGACGGTGAGGGTTTAGGGTCCAGGTGAGGGGACGACAACGCTTTAGGGGGAGCGTACGTGTGAGGGCGCGGGTTAGTGTTAGCGTACGGGTTAGGATTAGGGGACGGGTGAGGGTCAGGCTTCGGGGAAGGGTTAGGGTTAGGGTTCGGGCTAGGGTTAGGGTTAGGGGATGGGGAGGGTTTAGGGTCCAGGTGAGGGTACGACAACGCTTTAGGGGGAGCGTACGTGTGAGGGCGCGGGTTAGTGTTAGAGTACGTGTTAGGAAGAGGGGAAGGGTGAGGGTCAGGCTTCGGGGAAGTGTTAGGGTTAGGGTTCGGGCTAGGGTTAGGGTTAGGGGACGGGGAGGGTTTAGGGTCCAGGTGAGGGGACGACAACGCTTTAGGGGGAGCGTACGTGTGAGGGCGTGGGTTAGTGTTAGCGTACGGGTTAGGATTAGGGGACGGGTGAGGGTCAGGCTTCGGGGAAGGGTTATGGTTGGGGTTCGGGCTAGGGTTAGGGTTAGGGGACGGTGAGGGTTTAGGGTCCAGGTGAGGGGACGACAACGCTTTAGGGGGAGCGTACGTGTGAGGGCGTGGGTTAGTGTTAGCGTACGGGTTAGGATTAGGGGACGGATGAGGGTCAGGCTTCGGGGAAGGGTTAGGGTTAGGGTGCGGGCTAGGGTTAGGGTTAGGGGATGGGGAGGGTTTCGGGTCCAGGTGAGGGGACGACAACGCTTTAGGGGGAGCGTACGTTTTAGGGCGCGGGTTAGTGTTAGCGTACGGGTTAGGATTAGGGGACGGGTGAGGGTCAGGCTTCGGGGAAGGTTTAGGGTTAGGGTTCGGGCTAGGGTTAGGGTTAGGGGACGGGGAGGGTTTAGGATCCAGTTAAGGGTACGACAACGCTTTAGGGGGAGCGTACGTGTGAGGGCGCGTGTTAGTGTTAGCGTACGGGTTAGGATTAGGGGACGGGTGAGGGTCAGGCTTCGGGGAAGGGTTAGGGTTAGGGTTCGGGCTAGGGTTAGGGTTAGGGGACGGAGACGGTTTAGGGTCCAGGTGAGGGTACGACAACGCTTTAGGGGGAGCGTACGTGTGAGGGCGTGGGTTAGTGTTAGCGTACGTGTTAGGATTAGGGGACGGGTGAGGGTCAGGCTTCGGGGAAGGGTTAGGGTTAGGGTTCGGGCTAGGGTTAGGGTTAGGGGACGGGGACAGTTTAGGGTCCAGGTGAGGGTACGACAACGCTTTAGGGGGAGAGTACGTGTGAGGGCGCGGGTTAGTGTTAGCGTACGGGTTAGGATTAGGGGACGGGTGAGGGTCAGGCTTCGGGGAAGTGTTAGGGTTAGGGTTTGGGCTAGGGTTAGGGTTAGGTGACGGGGAAGGTTTAGGGTCCAGGTGAGGGTACGACAACGCTTTACGGGGAGCGTACGTGTGAGGGCGTGCGTTAGTGTTAGCGTACGGGTTAGGATTATGGGACGGGTGAGGGTCAGGCTTCTGGGAAGTGTTAAGTTTAGGGTTCTGGCTAGGGTTAGGGTTAGGGGACGGGGACGGTTTAGGGTCCAGGTGAGGGTACGACAACGCTTTAGGGGGAGCGTACGTGTGAGGGCGCGTGTTAGTGTTAGTGTACGGGTTAGGATTAGGGGACGGGTGAGGGTCAGGCTTCGGGGAAGGGTTAGGGTTAGGGTTCGGGCTAGGGTTAGGGGACGGGGAGGGTTTAGGATCCAGTTAAGGGTACGACAACGCTTTAGGGGGAGCGTACGTGTGAGGGCGCGTGTTAGTGTTAGTGTACGGGTTAGGATTAGGGGACGGGTGAGGGTCAGGCTTCGGGGAAGGGTTAGGGTTAGGGTTCGGGCTAGGGTTAGGGTTAGGGGACGGGGACGGTTTAGGGTACAGGTGAGGGTACGACAACACTTTAGGGAGAGCGTACGTGTGAGGGCGTGGGTTAGTGTTATCGTACGGGTTAGGATTATGGGACGGGTGAGGGTCAGGCTTCGGGGAATGGTTAGGGTTAGGGTTCGGGCTAGGGTTAGGGTTAGGGGACAGGGAGGGTTTAGGGTCCAGGTGAGGGTACGACATCGCTTTAGGGGGAGCGTAAGTGTGAGGACGTGGGATAGTGTTAGCGTACGGGTTAGGATTAGGGGACGGGTGAGGGTCAGGCTTCTGGGAAGTGTTAGGGTTAGGGTTCGGGCTAGGGTTAGGGTTAGGGGACGGGGACGGTTGAGGGTCCAGGTGAGGGTACGACAATGCTTTAGGGGGAGCGTACGTGTGAGGGCGCGGGTTAGTGTTAGCGTACGGGTTAGGATTCGGGGACGGGTGAGAGTCAGGCTTCGGGGAAGGGTTAGGGTTAGGGTTTGGGCTAGGGATAGGGTTAGGGGACAGGGACGGTTTAGGGTCCAGGTGACGGTACGACAACGCTATAGGGGGAGCGTACGTGTGAGGGCGTGGGTTAGTGTTAGCGTACGGGTTAGGATTAGGGGACGGGTGAGGGTCAGGCTTCGGGGAAGTGTTAGGGTTAGGGTTCGGGCAAGGGTTAGGGTTAGGGGACGGGGAGGGTTTAGGGTCCAGGTGAGGGTACGACAATGCTTTAGGGGGAGCGTACGTGTGAGGGCGCGGGTTAGTGATAGCGTACGGGTTAGGATTAGGGGACGGGTGAGGGTCAGGCTTCGGGGAAGGGTTAGGGTTAGGGTTCGGGCTAGGGTTAGGGTTAGGGGATGGGGAGGGTTTAGGGTCCAGGAGAGGGTACGACAACGTTTTAGGGGGAGCGTACGTGTGAGGGCGCGGGTTAGTGTTAGCGTACGTGTTAGGAAGAGGGGACGGGTGAGGGTCAGGCTTCGGGGAAGGGTTAGGGTTAGGGTTCGGGCTAGGGTTAGGGTTAGGGGACGGGGAGGGTTTAGGGTCCAGGTGAGGGTATGACAACGCTTTAGGGGGAGCGTACGTGTGAGGGCGTGGGTTAGTGTTAGCGTACGGGTTAGGATTAGGGGACGGGTGAGGGTCAGGCTTCGGGGAAGGGTTAGGGTTAGGGTTCGGGCTAGGGTTAGGGTTAGGGGACGGGGAGGGTTTAGGGTCCAGGTGAGGGTATGACAACGCTTTAGGGGGAGCGTACGTGTGAGGGCGTGGGTTAGTGTTAGCGTACGGGTTAGGATTAGGGGACGGGTGAGGGTCAGGCTTCGGGGAAGGGTTAGGGTTAGGGTTCGGGCTAGGGTTAGGGTTAGGGGACGGGGACGGTTTAGGGTCCAGGTGAGGGTACGACAACACTTTAGGGGGAGCGTACGTGTGAGGGCGCAGGTTAGTGTTAGCGTACGGGTTAGGATTAGGGGACGGGTGAGGGTCAGGCTTCGGGGAATGGTTAGGGTTAGGGTTCGGGCTAGGGTTAGGGTTAGGGGACGGGGAGGGTTTAGGGTCCAGGTGAGGGTACGACAACGCTTTAGGGGGATCGTACGTGTGAGGACGTGGGATAGTGTTAGCGTACGGGTTAGGATTAGGGGACGGGTGAGGGTCAGGCTTCGGGGAAGTGTTAGGGTTAGGGTTCGGGCTAGGGTTAGGGTTAGTGGACGGGGACGGTTGAGGGTCCAGGTGAGGGTACGACAACGCTTTAGGGGGAGCGTACGTGTGAGGGCGCGGGTTAGTGTTAGCGTACGGGTTAGGATTAGGGGACGGGTGAGGGTCAGCCTTCGGGGAAGTGTTAGGGTTAGGGTTCGGGCTAGGGCTAGGGTTAGGGGACGGGGAGGCTTTAGGGTCCAAGTGAGGGTACGATAACGCTTTAGGTGGAGCGTACGTGTGACGGCGCGGGTTAGTGTTAGCGTACGGTTTAGGATTAGGGGACGGGTGAGGGTCAGGCTTCGGGAAAGGGTTAGGGTTAGGGTTCGGGCTAGGGTTAGGATTTGGGGATGGGGACGGTTTAGGGTCCAGGTGAGGGTACGACAACCCTTTAGGGCGAGCGTACGTGTGAGGGCGCGGGTTAGTGTTAGCGTACGGGTTAGGATTAGGGGACGGGTGAGGGTCAGGCTTCGGGGAAGGGTTAGGGTTAGGGTTCGGGCTAGGGTTAGGGTTAGGGGACGGGGACGGTTTAGGGTCCAGGTGAGGGTACGACAACACTTTAGGGGGAGCGTACGTGTGAGGGCGCGGGTTAGTGTTAGCGTACGGGTTAGGATTAGGGGACGGGTGAGGGTCAGGCTTCGGGGAAGGGTTAGGGTTAGGTTTCGGGCTAGGGTTAGGGTTAGGGGACGGGGACAGTTTAGGGTACAGGTGAGGGTACGACAACGCTTTAGGGGGAGCGTACGTGTGAGGACGTGGGATAGTGTTAGCGTACGGGTTAGGATTAGGGGACGGGTGAGGGTCGGGCTTCTGGGAAGTGTTAGGGTTAGTGTTCGGGCTAGGGTTAGAGTTTTGGGACGGGGACGGTTGAGGGTCCAGGTGAGGGTACTACAACGCTTTAGGGGGAGCGTACGTGTGAGGGCGCGGGTTAGTGTTAGCGTACGGGTTAGGATTAGGAGACGGGTGAGGGTCAGGCATCGGGGAAGGGTTAGGGTTAGGGTTCGGGCTAGGGTTAGTGTTAGGGGACGGGGACGGTTTAGGGTCCAGGTGAGGGTACGACAACGCTTTAAGGGAGCGTACGTGTGAAGGCGCGGGTTAGTGTTAGCGTACGAGTTAGGATTAGGGTACGGGTGAGGGTCAGGCTTCGGGGAAGGGTTAGGGTTAGGGTTCGGGCTAGGGTTAGGTTTAGGGGACGGGGACAGTTTAGGGTCCAGGTGAGGGTACGACAACGCTTTAGGGGGAGCGTACGTGTGAGGGCGCGGGTGAGTGTTAGCATACGGGTTAGGATTAGGGGATGGGTGAGGGTCAGGCTTCGGGGAAGGGTTAGGGTTAGGGTTCGGGCTAGGGTTAGGGTTAGGGGACGGCGAGGGTTTAGGGTCCAGGTGAGGGTAAGACAACGCTTTAGGGGGAGCGTACGTGTGAGGGCGCGGGTTAGTGTTAGCGTTCGGGTTAGGATTAGGGGACGGGTGAGGGTCAGGCTTCGGGGAAGGGTTAGGGTTAGGGTTCGGGCTAGGGTTAGGGTTAGGGGATGGGGACAGTTTAGGATCCAGGTGATGGTACGACAACGCTTTAGGGGGAGCGTACGTGTGAGGGCGCGTGTTAGTGTTAGCATACGGGTTAGGATTAGGGGACGGGTGAGGGTCAGGCTTCGGGGAAGGGTTAGGGTTAGGGTTCGGACTAGGGTTAGGGTTAGGGGACGGGGAGGGTTTAGGGTCCAGTTGAGGGTACGACAACGCTTTAGGGGGAGCGTACGTGTGAGGGCGCCGGTTAGTGTTAGCGTACGGGTTAGGATTAGGGGACGGGTGAGGGTCAGGCTTCGGGGAAGGGTTAGGGTTAGGGTTCGGGCTAGGGTTAGGGTTAGAGGACGGGGAGGGTTTAGGGTCCAAGTGAGGGTACGACAACGCTTTAGGGGGAGCGTACGCGTGAGGGCGCGGGTTAGTGTTAGCGTACGGGTTAGGATTAGGGGACGGGTGAAGGTCAGGTTTCGGGGAAGTGTTAGGGTTAGGGTTCGGGCTAGGGTTAGGGTTAGGGGTTGGGGAGGGTTTAGGGTCCAGGTGAGGGAACGACAACGCTTTAGGGGGAGTGTACGTGTGAGGGCGCGGGTTAGTGTTAGCGTACGGGTTAGGATTAGGAAACGGGTGAGGGTCAGGCTTCGGGGATGGGTTAGGGTTAGGGTTCGGGCTAGGGTTAGGGTTAGGGGACGGCGAGTGTTTAGGGTCCAGGTGAGGGTACGACAACGCTTTAGGGGGAGCGTACGTGTGAGGGTGCGGGTTAGTGTTAGCGTTCGGGTTAGGATTAGGGGACGGGTGAGGGTCAGGCTTCTGGGAAGGGTTAGGGTTAGGGTTCGGGCTAGGGTTTGGGTTAGGGGATGGGGACGGTTTAGGGTCCAGGTGAGGGTACGACAACGCTTTAGGGGGAGCGTACGTGTGAGGGCGCGAGTTAGTGTTAGCATACGGGTTAGGATTAGGGGACGGGTGAGGGTCAGGCTTTAGGGAAGTGTTAGGGTTAGGGATTGGGCTAGGGATAGTGTTAGAGGACAGGGACGGTTTAGGGTCCAGGTGAGGGTACGACAACACTTTAGGGGGAGCGTACGTGTGATGGTGCGGGTTAGTGTTAGCGTACGGGTTAGGATTAGGGGACGGGTGAGGGTCAGGCTTCGGCGAAGGGTTAGGGTTAGGGTTCGGGCTAGGGTTAGGGTTAGGGGTTGGGGAGGGTTTAGGGTCCAGGTGAGGGAACGACAACGCTTTAGGGGGAGTGTACGTGTGAGGGCGCGGGTTAGTGTTAGCGTACGGGTTAGGATTAGGAAACGGGTGAGGGTCAGGCTTCGGGGATGGGTTAGGGTTAGGGTTCGGGCTAGGGTTAGGGTTAGGGGACGGCGAGTGTTTAGGGTCCAGGTGAGGGTACGACAACGCTTTAGGGGGAGCGTACGTGTGAGGGTGCGGGTTAGTGTTAGCGTTCGGGTTAGGATTAGGGGACGGGTGAGGGTCAGGCTTCTGGGAAGGGTTAGGGTTAGGGTTCGGGCTAGGGTTTGGGTTAGGGGATGGGGACGGTTTAGGGTCCAGGTGAGGGTACGACAACGCTTTAGGGGGAGCGTACGTGTGAGGGCGCGAGTTAGTGTTAGCATACGGGTTAGGATTAGGGGACGGGTGAGGGTCAGGCTTTAGGGAAGTGTTAGGGTTAGGGATTGGGCTAGGGATAGTGTTAGAGGACAGGGACGGTTTAGGGTCCAGGTGAGGGTACGACAACACTTTAGGGGGAGCGTACGTGTGATGGTGCGGGTTAGTGTTAGCGTACGGGTTAGGATTAGGGGACGGGTGAGGGTCAGGCTTCGGCGAAGGGTTAGGGTTAGGGTTCGGGCTAGGGTTAGGGTTAGGGGATGGGGACAGTTTAGGGTCCAGGTGAGGTTACGACAACGCTTTAGGGGGAGCGTACGTGTGAGGGCGCGGGTTCGTGTTAGCATACGGGTTAGGATTAGGGGACGGGTGAGTGTCAGGCTGTGGGGAAGTGTTAGGGTTAGGGTTCGGGCTAGGGTTAGGGTTAGGGGACGGGGACGGTTTAGGGTCCAGGTGAGGGTACGACAACACTTTAGGGGGAGCGTACGTGTGAGGGCGCAGGTTAGTGTTAGCGTACGGGTTAGGATTAGGGGACGGGTGAGGGTCAGGCTTCGGGGAATGGTTAGGGTTAGGGTTCGGGGTAGGGTTAGGGTTAGGGGAAGGGGAGGGTTTAGGGTCCAGGTGAGGGTACGACAACGCTTTAGGGGGAGCGTACGTGTGAGGACGTGGGTTAGTGTTAGCGTACGGGTTAGGATTAGGGGACGGGTGAGGGTCAGGCTTCGGGGAAGAGTTAGGGTTAGGGTTCGGGCTAGGGTTAGGGTTAGGGGACGGGGAGGGTTGAGGGTCCAGGTGAGGGTACGACAACGCTTTAGGGGGAGCGTACGTGTGAGGGCGCGGGTTAGTGTTAGCGTACGGGTTAGGATTAGGGGACGGGTGAGGGTCAGGCTTCGGGGAAGGGTTAGGGTTAGGGTTCGGGCTAGGGTTAGTGTTAGGGGACGGGGAGTGTTTAGGGTCCAGGTGAGGGTACGACATCGCTTTAGGGGGAGCGTACGTGTGAGGGCGCGGGTTAGTGTTAGCGTACGGGTTAGGATTAGGGGACGGCTGAGGGTCAGGCTTCGGTGAAGGGTTAGGGTTAGGGTTCCGGCTAGGGTTAGGGTTAGGGGACGGGGACGGTTTAAGGTCCAGGTGACGGTACGACAACGCTTCAGGGAGAGCGTACGTGTGAGGGCGTGGGTTAGTGTTAGCGTACGGGTTAGCATTAGGGGACGGGTGAGGGTCTGGCTTCGGGGAAGGGTTAGGGTTAGAGTTCTGGCTAGGGTTAGGGTTAGGAGACGGGGAGGGTTTAGGGTCCAGGTGAGGGTACGACAACGCTTTAGGGTGAGCGTACGTGTGAGGGCGCGGGTTAGTGTTAGTGTACGGTTTAGGATTAGGGGACGGGTGAGGGTCAGGCTTCGGGGAAGGGTTAGGGTTAGGGTTCGGGCTAGGGTTAGGGTTAGGGGACGGGGTGGGTTTAGGGTCCAGGTGAGGGTACGACAACGCTTTAGGGGGAGCGTACGTGTGAGGGCGCGGGTTAGTGTTAGCGTACGGGTTAGGATTAGGAGACGGGTGAGTGTCAGGCTTCGGGGAAGTGTTAGGGTTAGGGTTCGGGCTAGGGTTAGGGTTAGGGGACGGGGAGGGTTTAGGGCCCAGTTGAGGGTACGACAACGCTTTAGGGGGAGCGTACGTGTGAGGGCGCGGGTTAGTGTTAGCGTACGGGTTAGGATTAGAGGACGGGTGAGGGTCAGGCTTCGGGGAAGGGTTAGGGTTAGGGTTCGGGCTAGGGTTTGGGTTAGGGGACGGGGACGGTTTAGGGTCCAGGTGACGGTACGACGCTTTAGGGAGCGAGTACGTGTGAGGGCGTGGGTTAGTGTTAGCGTACGGGTTAGGATTAGGGGACGGGTGTGGGTCAGGCTTCGGGGAAGGGTTAGGGTTAGGGTTCGGGCTAGGGTTAGGGTTAGGGGACGGGGAGGGTTTAGGGTCCAGGTGAGGGTACGACAACGCTTTAGGGGGAGCGTACGTGTGAGGGCGTTGGTTAGTGTTAGCGTACGGGTTAGGATTAGGGGACGGGTGAGGGTCAGGCTTCTGGGAAGTGTTAGGGTTAGGTTTCGGGCTAGGGTTAGGGTTAGGGGACGGGGAGGGTTTAGGGTCCAGGTGAGTGTACGACAACGCTTTAGGGGGAGCGTACGTGTGAGGGCGCGTTTTAGTGTTAGCGTACGGGTTAGGATTAGGGGACGGGTGAGGGTCAGGCTTCGGGGAAGGGTTAGGGTTACGGTTCGGGCTAGGGTTAGGATTAGGGGACGGTTTAGGGTCCAGGTGACGGTACGACAACGCTTTAGGGGGAGCGTACGTGTGAGGGCGTGGGTTAGTGTTAGCGTACTGGTTAGGATTAGGGGACGGGTGAGGGTCAGGCTTCGGGGAAGGGTTAGGGTTAGGGTTCGGGCTAGGGTTAGGGTTAGGGGATGGGGACGGTTTAGGGTCCAGGTGAGGGTACGACAACGCTTTAGGGGGAGCGTACGTCTGAGGGCATGGGTTAGTGTTAGCGTACGGGTTAGGATTAGGGGACGGGTGAGGGTCAGGCCTCTGGGAAGTGTTAGGGTTAGGGTTCGGGCTAGGGTTAGGGTTAGGGGACACGGAGGGTTTAGGGTCCAGGTGAGGGTACGACAACGCTTTAGGGGGAGCGTACGTGTAAGGGCGCGGGTTAGTGTTAGCGTACGGGTTAGGATTAGGGGACGGCTGAGGGTCAGGCTTCGGGTAAGGATTAGGCTTAGGGTTCGGGCTAGGGTTAGGGTTAGGCGACGGGGACGGTTTAGGGTCCAGGTGAGTGTACGACAACGCTTTAGGGGTAGCGTATGTGTGAGGGTGCGTGTTAGTGTTAGCGTACGGGTTAGGATTAGGGGACGGGTGAGGGTCAGGCTTCGGGGAAGGGTTAGGGTTAGGGTTTGGGCTAGGGTTAGGGTTAGGGGACGGGGAGGGTTTAGGGTCCAGGTGAGGGTACGACAACGCTTTAGGGGGAGCATACGCGTGAGGGCGCGGGTTAGTGTTAGCGTACTGGTTAGGATTAGGGGACGGGTGAGGGTCAGGCTTCGGGGAAGGGTTAGGGTTAGGGTTCGGGCTAGGGTTAGGGTTAGGGGATGGGGACGGTTTAGGGTCCAGGTGAGGGTACGACAACGCTTTAGGGGGAGCGTACGTGTGAGGGCGCGGGTTAGTGTTAGCGTACGGGTTAGGATTAGGGGACGGGTGAGGGTCGGGCCTCTGGGAAGTGTTAGGGTTAGGGTTCGGGCTAGGGTTAGGGTTAGGGGACACGGAGGGTTTAGGGTCCAGGTGAGGGTACGACAACGCTGTAGGGGGAGCGTACGTGTGAGGGCGCGGGTTAGTGTTAGCGTACGGGTTAGGATTAGGGGACGGGTGAGGGTCAGGCTTCGGGGAAGGGTTAGGGTTAGGGTTCGGGCTAGGGTTAGGGTTAGGGGACGGGGACGGTTTAGGGTCCAGGTGAGGGTACGACAACGCTTTAGGGAGAGCGTACGTGTGAGGGCGAGGGTTAGTGTTAACGTACGGGTTAGGATTAGGGGACGGGTGAGGGTCAGACTTCGGGGAAGGGTTAGGGTTCGGGCTAGGGTTAGGGTTAGGGGACGGGGAGGTTTTAGGGTCCAGGTGAGGGTACGACAACGCTTTAGGGGGAGCGTACGTGTGAGGGCGCGGGTTAGTGTTAGCGTACGGGTTAGGATTAGGGGACTGGTGAGTGTCAGGCTTCGGGGAAGTGTTAGGGTTAGGGTTCGGGCCAGGGTTAGGGTTAGGCTTAGGGGACGGGGAGGGTTTAGGGTCCAGGTGAGGGTACGACAACGCTTTAGGTGGAGCGAACGTGTGAGGGCGCGGGTTAGTGTTAGCGTACGGTTTAGGATTAGGGGACGGGTGAGGGTCAGGCTTCGGGGAAGGGTTAGGGTTAGGGTTCGGGCTAGGGTTAGGGTTAGGGGACGGGGACGGTTTAGGGTCCAGGTGAGGGTACGGCAACGCTTTAGGGGGAGCGTACGTGTGAGGGCGCGGGTTAGTGTTAGCATACGGGTTAGGATTAGGGGACGGGTGAGGGTCAGGCTTCGGGGAAGAGTTAGGGTTAGGGTTCGGGCTAGGGTTAGGGTTAAGGGATGGGGACGGTTTAGGGTCCAGGTGAGGGTACGACAACGCTTTAGGGGGAGCGTACGTGTGAGGGCGCGGGTTAGTGTTAGCGTACGGGTTAGGATTAGGGGACGGGTGAGGGTCAGGCAACGGGGAAGGGTTAGGGTTAGGGTTCGGGCTAGGGTTAGGGTTAGGGGACGGGGACGGTTTAGGGTCCAGGTGAGGGTACGACAACGCTTTAGGGGGAGCGTACGTGTGAGGGCGCGGGTTAGTGTTAGCGTACGGGTTAGGATTAGGGGACAGGTGAGGGTCAGGCTTCGGGGAAGGGTTAGGGTTAGGGTTCGGGCTAGGGTTAGGGTTAGTGGACGGGGACGGTTTAGGTTCCAGGTGACGGTACGACAATGCTTTAGGGGGAGCGTACGTTTGAGGGCGTGAGTTAGTGTTAGCGTACTGGTTAGGATTAGGGGACGGGTGAGGGTCAGGCTTCGGGGAAGGGTTAGGGTTAGGGTTCGGGCTAGGTTTAGGGTTAGGGGACGGGGAGGGTTTAGGGTCCAGGTGAGGGTACGACAACGCTTTAGGGGGAGCGTACGTGTGAGGGCGCGGGTTAGTGTTAGCGTACGGGTTAGGATTAGGGGACGGGTGAGGGTCAGGCTTCGGGGAAGGGTTAGGGTTAGGGTCCGGGCTAGGGTTAGGGTTAGGGGACGGGGACGGTTTAGGTTCCAGGTGACGGTACGACAATGCTTTAGGGGGAGCGTACGTTTGAGGGCGCGAGTTAGTGTTAGCGTACTGGTTAGGATTAGGGGACAGGTGAGGGTCAGGCTTCGGGGAAGGGTTAGGGTTAGGGTTCGGGCTAGGTTTAGGGTTAGGGGACGGGGAGGGTTTAGGGTCCAGGTGAGGGTACGACAACGCTTTAGGAGGAGTGTACGTGTGAGGGCGCGGGTTAGTGTTAGCGTACGGGTTAGGATTAGGGGACGGGTGAGGGTCAGGCTTCGGGGAAGTGTTAGGGTTAGGGTTCGGGCTAGGGTTAGCCTTAGGGGACGGGGAGGGTTTAGGGTCCAGGTGAGGGTACGACAACGCTTTAGGGGGAGCGTACGTGTGAGGGCGCGGGTTAGTGTTACCGTACGGGTTAGGATTAGGGGACGGGTGAGGGTCAGGCTTCGGGGAAGGGTTATGGTTGGGGTTCGGGCTAGGGTTAGGGTTAGGGGACGGGGAGGGTTTAGGGTCCAGGTGAGGGAACGACAACGCTTTAGGGGGAGCGTACGTGTGAGGGCGCGGGTTAGTGTTAGCGTACGGGTTAGGATTAGGGGACGGGTGAGGGTCAGGCTTCGGGGAAGTGTTAGGGTTAGGGTTCGGGCTAGGGTTAGGGTTAGGGGACGGGGAGGGTTTAGGGTCCAGGTGAGGGGACGACAACGCTTTAGGGGGAGCGTACGTGTGAGGGCGTGGGTTAGTGTTAGCGTACGGGTTAGGATTAGGGGACGGATGAGGGTCAGGCTTCGGGGAAGGGTTAGGGTTAGGGTGCGGGCTAGGGTTAGGGTTAGGGGATGGGGAGGGTTTCGGGTCCAGGTGAGGGGACGACAACGCTTTAGGGGGAGCGTACGTTTTAGGGCGCGGGTTAGTGTTAGCGTACGGGTTAGGATTAGGGGACGGGTGAGGGTCAGGCTTCGGGGAAGGGTTAGGGTTAGGGTTCGGGCTAGGGTTAGGGTTAGGGGACGGAGACGGTTTAGGGTCCAGGTGAGGGTACGACAACGCTTTAGGGGGAGCGTACGTGTGAGGGCGTGGGTTAGTGTTAGCGTACGTGTTAGGATTAGGGGACGGGTGAGGGTCAGGCTTCGGGGAAGGGTTAGGGTTAGGGTTCGGGCTAGGGTTAGGGTTAGGGGACGGGGACAGTTTAGGGTCCAGGTGAGGGTACGACAACGCTTTAGGGGGAGAGTACGTGTGAGGGCGCGGGTTAGTGTTAGCGTACGGGTTAGGATTAGGGGACGGGTGAGGGTCAGGCTTTGGGGAAGTGTTAGGGTTAGGGTTCGGGCTAGTGTTAGGGTTAGGGGACGGGGACGTTTTAGGGTCCAGGTGAGGGTACGACAACACTTTAGGGGGAGCGTACGTGTGAGGGCGCAGGTTAGTGTTAGCGTACGGGTTAGGATTAGGGGACGGGTGAGAGTCAGGCTTCGGGGAAGTGTTAGGGTTAGGGTTTGGGCTAGGGTTAGGGTTAGGTGACGGGGACGGTTTAGGGTCCAGGTGAGGGTACGACAACGCTTTACGGGGAGCGTACGTGTGAGGGTGTGCGTTAGTGTTAGCGTACGGGTTAGGATTATGGGACGGGTGAGGGTCAGGCTTCTGGGAAGTGTTAAGTTTAGGGTTCTGGCTAGGGTTAGGGTTAGGGGACGGGGACGGTTTAGGGTCCAGGTGAGGGTACGACAACACTTTAGGGGGAGCGTACGTGTGAGGGCGCGGGTTAGTGTTAGCGTACGGGTTAGGATTAGGGGAAGGGTGGGGTCAGGCTTCAGGGAAGGGTTAGGGTTAGGGTTCGGGCTAGGGTTAGGGTTAGGGGATGGGGAGGGTTTAGGGTTCAGGTGAGGGTACGACTATGCTTTAGTGGGAACGTACGTGTGAGGGCGTGGGTTAGTGTTAGCATACGGGTTAGGATTAGGGGACGGGTGAGGGTCAGGCTTCTGGGAAGTGTTAGGGTTAGGGTTCGGGCTAGGGTTAGGGTTAGGGGACGGGGACGGTTTAGGGTCCAGGTGAGGGTACGACAACGCTTTAGGGGGAGCGTACGTTGAGGGCGCGGGTTAGTGTTAGCGTACGGGTTAGGATTAGGGGACGGGTGAGGGTCAGGCTTCGGGGAAGGGTTAGGGTTAGGGTTCGGGCTAGGGTTAGGGTTAGGTGACGGGGACGGTTTAGGGTCCAGGTGACGGTACGACAACGCTTTAGGGGGAGCGTACGTGTGAGGGCGTGGGTTAGTGGTAGCGTACTGGTTAGGATTAGGGGACGGGTGAGGGTCAGGCTTCGGGGAAGGGTTAGGGTTAGGGTTCGGGCTAGGGTTAGGGTTAGGGGACGGGGACGGTTTAGGGTCCAGGTGAGGGTACGACAATGCTTTAGGGGGAGCGTACGTGTGAGGGCGCGGGTTAGTGTTAGCGTATGAGTTAGGATTAGGGTACGGGTGAGGGTCAGGCTTCGGGGAAGGGTTAGGGTTAGGGTTCGGGCTAGGGTTAGGGTTAGGGGACGGGGAGGGTTTAGGGTCCAGGTGAGGGTACGACAATGCTTTAGGGGGAGCGTACGTGTGAGGGCGCGGGTTAGTGTTAGCGTACGAGTTAGGATTAGGTTACGGGTGAGGGTCAGGCTTCGGGGAAGTGTTAGGGTTAGGGTTCGGGCTAGGGTTAGGGTTAGGTGACGGGGACGGTTTAGGTTCCAGATGACGGTACGACAACGCTTTAGGGGGAGCGTACGTGTGAGGGCGCAGGTGAGTGTTAGCGTACGGGTTAGGATTAGGAAACGGGTGAGGGTCAGGCTTCAGGGAAGGGTTAGGGTTAGGGTTCGTGCTAGGGTTAGGGTTAGGGGACGGGGAGGGTTTAGGGTCCAGGTGAGGGTACGACAACGCTTTAGGGGGAGCATACGTGTGAGGGCGCGGGTGAGTGTTAGTGTACGGGTTAGGATTAGGGGACGGGTGAGGGTCAGGCTTCGGGGAAGGGTTAGGGTTAGGGTTCGGGCTAGGGTTAGGGTTAGGGGACGGGGACAGTTTAGGGTCCAGGTGAGGGTACGACAACGCTTAGGGGGAGCGTACGTGTGAGGGCGCGGGTTAGTGTTAGCGTACGGGTTAGGATTAGGAAACGGGTGAGGGTCAGGCTTCGGGGAAGGGTTAGGGTTAGGGTTCAGGCTAGGGTTAGGGTTAGGGGACGGGGAGGGTTTAGGGTCCAGGTGAGGGTACGACAACGCTTTAGGGGGAGCGTACGTGTGAGGGCGCGGGTTAGTGTTAGCGTACGAGTTAGGATTAGGGGACGGGTGAGGGTCAGGCTTCGGGGAAGGGTTAGGGTTAGGGTTCGGGCTAGGGTTAGGGTTAGGGGACGGGGAGGGTTAGGGTCCAGGTGAGGGTACGACAACGCTTTAGGGGGAGCGTACGTGTGAGGGCGCGGGTTAGTGTTAGCGTACGGGTTAGGATTAGGGGACAGCTGAGGGTCAGGCTTCGGGGAAGGGTTAGGGTTAGGGTTCGGGCTAGGGTTAGGGTTAGGGGACGGGGACGGTTTAGGGTCCAGGTGACGGTACGACAACGCTTTAGGGAGAGCGTACGTGTGAGGGCGTGGGTTAGTGTTAGTGAACGGGTTAGGATTAGGGGACGGGTGAGGGTCAGGCTTCGGGGAAGGATTAGGGTTAGGGTTCGGGCTAGGGTTAGGGTTAGGGGACGGGGAGGGTTTAGGGTCCAGGTGAGGGTACGACAACGCTTTAGGGGGAGCGTACGTGTGAGGGCGCGGGTTAGTGTTAGCGTACGGGTTAGGATTAGGGGACGGGTGAGGGTCAGGCTTCGGGGAAGGTTTAGGGTTAGGGTCCGGGCTAGGGTTAGGGTTAGGGGACGGGGACGGTTTAGGGTCCAGGTGAGGGTACGACAACGCTTTAGGCGGAGCGTACGTGTGAGGGCGTGGGTTAGTGTTAGCGTACGGGTTAGGATTAGGGGACGGGTGAGGGTCAGGATTTGGGGAAGTTTTAGGGTTAGGGTTCGGGCTAGGGTTAGGGGACGGGAACGGTTTAGGGTCCAGGTGAGGGTACGACAACACTTTAGGGGGAGCGTACGTGTGAGGGCGCGGGTTAGTGTTAGCGTACGGGTTAGGATTAGGGGAAGGGTGGGGTCAGGCTTCTGGGAAGTGTTAGGGTTAGGGTTCGGGCTAGGGTTAGGGTTAGGGGACGGGGACGGTTTAGGGTCCAGGTGAGGGTACGACAACGCTTTAGGGGGAGCGTACGTTGAGGGCGCGGGTTAGTGTTAGCGTATGTGTTAGGATTAGGGGACGGGTGAGGGTCAGGCTTCGGGGAAGGGTTAGGGTTAGGGTTCGGGCTAGGGTTAGGGTTAGGGGACGGGGACGGTTTAGGGTCCAGGTGACGGTACGACAACGCTTTAGGGGGAGCGTACGTGTGAGGGCGTGGGTTAGTGGTAGCGTACTGGTTAGGATTAGGGGACGGGTGAGGGTCAGGCTTCGGGGAAGGGTTAGGATTAGGGTTCGGGCTAGGGTTAGTGTTAGGGGACGGGGACGGTTTAGGGTCCAGGTGAGGGTACGACAATGCTTTAGGGGGAGCGTACGTGTGAGGGCGCGGGTTAGTGTTAGCGTATGTGTTAGGATTAGGGGACGGGTGAGGGTCAGGCTTCGGGGAAGGGTTAGGGTTAGGGTTCGGGCTAGGGTTAGGGTTAGGGGACGGGGACGGTTTAGGGTCCAGGTGACGGTACGACAACGCTTTAGGGGGAGCGTACGTGTGAGGGCGTGGGTTAGTGGTAGCGTACTGGTTAGGATTAGGGGACGGGTGAGGGTCAGGCTTCGGGGAAGGGTTAGGGTTAGGGTTCGGGCTAGGGTTAGGGTTAGGGGACGGGGACGGTTTAGGGTCCAGGTGAGGGTACGACAATGCTTTAGGGGGAGCGTACGTGTGAGGGCGCGGGTTAGTGTTAGCGTATGAGTTAGGATTAGGGTACGGGTGAGGGTCAGGCTTCGGGGAAGGGTTAGGGTTAGGGTTCGGGCTAGGGTTAGGGTTAGGGGACGGGGAGGGTTTAGGGTCCAGGTGAGGGTACGACAACGCTTTAGGGGGAGCGTACGTGTGAGGGCGCGGGTTAGTGTTAGCGTACGAGTTAGGATTAGGTTACGGGTGAGGGTCAGGCTTCGGGGAAGGGTTAGGGTTAGGGTTCGGGCTAGGGTTAGGGTTAGGGGATGGGGACGGTTTAGGTTCCAGATGACGGTACGACAACGCTTTAGGGGGAGCGTACGTGTGAGGGCGCGGGTGAGTGTTAGCGTACGGGTTAGGATTAGGAAACGGGTGAGGGTCAGGCTTCAGGGAAGGGTTAGGGTTAGGGTTCGTGCTAGGGTTAGGGTTAGGGGACGGGGAGGGTTTAGGGTCCAGGTGAGGGTACGACAACGCTTTAGGGGGAGCGTACGTGTGAGGGCGCGGGTTAGTGTTAGCGTACGGGTTAGGATTAGGGGACGGGTGAGGGTCAGGCTTCGGGGAAGGGTTAGGGTTAGGGTTCGGGCTAGGGTTAGGGTTAGGGGACGGGGACGGTTTAGGGTCCAGGTAACGGTACGACAACGCTTTAGGGGGAGCGTACGTGTGAGGGCGTGGGTTAGTGGTAGAGTACTGGTTAGGATTAGGGGACGGGTGAGGGTCAGGCTTCGGGGAAGGTTTAGGGTTAGGGTTCTGGCTAGGGTTAGGGTTAGGGGACGGGGAGGGTTTAGGGTCCAGGTGAGGGTACGACAACGCCTTAGGGGGAGCGTACGTGTGAGGGCGTGGGTTAGTGTTAGCGTACGGTTTAGGATTAGGGGACGGGAGAGGGTCAGGCTTCGGGGAAGTGTTAGGGTTAGGGTTCGGGCTAGGGTTAGGGTTAGGGGACGCGGAGGGTTTAGGGTCCAGGAGAGGGTACGACAACACTTTAGGCGTAGCGTACGTGAGAGGGCGCGGGTTAGTGTTAGCGTACGGGTTAGGATTAGGGGACGGGTGAGGGTCAGTCTTCGGGGAAGGGTTAGGGTTAGGGTTCGGGCTAGCGTTAGGGTTAGGGGACGGGGAGGGTTTAGGGTCCAGGTGAGGGTACGACAACGCTTTAGGTGGAGCGTACGTGTGAGGGCGTGGGTTAGTGTTATCGTACAGTTTAGGATTAGGGGACGGGTGAGGGTCAGGCTTCGGGGAAGGGTTAGGGTTAGGGTTCGGGCTAGGGTTAGGGTTTGGGGATGGGGACGGTTTAGGGTCCAGGTGAGGGTACGACAACGCTTTAGGGGGAGCGTACATGTGAGGGCGCGGGTTAGTGTTAGCGTACGGGTTAGGATTAGGGGACGGGTGAGGGTCAGGCTTCGGGGAAGGGTTAGGGTTAGGGTTCGGGCTAGGGTTAGGGTTAGGGGACGGGGACGGTTTAGTGTCCAGGTGAGGGTACGACAACGCTTTAGGGGGAGCGTACGTGTGAGGGCGCGGGTTAGTGTTAGCGTACGAGTTAGGATTAGGGTACGGGTGAGGGTCAGGCTTCGGGGAAGTGTTAGGGTTAGGGTTCGGGCTAGGGTTAGGGTTAGGGGACGGGGAGGGTTTAGGGTCCAGGTGAGGGTACGACAACGCTTTAGGGGGAGCGTACGTGTGAGGGCGCGTGTTAGTGTTAGCGTACGGGTTAGGATTAGGGGACGGGTGAGGGTCAGGCTTCGGGGAAGGGTTAGGGTTAGGGTTCGGGCTAGGGTTAGGGTTAGGGGACGGGGACGGTTTAGGGTCCAGGTGAGGGTACGACAACGCTTTAGGGGGAGCGTACGTGTGAGGGCGCGGGTTTGTGTTAGCGTACGGGTTAGGATTAGGGGACGGGTGAGGGTCAGGTTTCGGGGAAGTGTTAGGGTTAGGGTTCGGGCTAGGGTTAGGGTTAGGGTACGGGGATGGTTTAGGGTCCAGGTGAGGCTACGACAAAGCTTTAGGGGGAGCGTACGTGTGAGGGCGCGGGTTAGTGTTAGCGTAGGGGTTAGGATTAGGGGACGGGTGAGGGTCAGGCTTCGGGGAAGGGTTAGCTTTAGGGTTCGGGCTAGGGTTAGGGTTAGGGGACGGGGAGGGTTTAGGGTCCAGGTGAGGGTACGACTACGCTTTAGGGGGAGCGTACATGTGAGGGCGCGGGTTAGTGTTAGCGTACGGGTTAGGATTAGGGGACGGGTGAGGGTCAGGCTTCGGGGAAGGGTTAGGGTTAGGGTTCGGGCTAGCGTTAGGGTTAGGGGACGGGGAGGGTTTAGGGTCCAGGAGAGGGTACGACAACGTTTTAGGGGGAGCGTGCGTGTGAGGGCGCGGGTTAGTGTTAGCGTACGGGTTAGGATTAGGGGACGGGTGAGGGTCAGGCTTCGGGGAAGGGTTAGGGTTAGGGTTCGGGCTAGGGTTAGGGTTAGGGGACGGGGAGGGTTTAGGGTCCAGGTGAGGGTATGACAACGCTTTAGGGGGAGCGTACGTGTGAGGGCGCGGGTTAGTGTTATCGTACGGGTTAGGATTATGGGAAGGGTGAGGGTCAGGCTTCGGGGAAGTGTTAGGGTTAGGGTTCGGGCTAGGGTTAGGGTTAGGGGACGGGGACGGTTTAGGGTCCAGGTGACGGTACAAAAACGCTTTAGGGGGAGCGTACGTGTGAGGGCGTGAGTTAGTGTTAGCGAACTGGTTAGGATTAGGGGACGGGTGAGGGTCAGGCTTCGGGGAAGGGTTAGGGTTAGGGTTCGGGCTAGGGTTAGGGTTAGTGGACGGGGAGGGTTTAGGGTCCAGGTGAGGGTACGACAACGCTTTAGGGGGAGCGTACGTGTGAGGGCGTGGGTTAGTGTTAGCGTACGGGTTAGGATTAGGGGACGGATGAGGGTCAGGCTTCGGGGAAGGGTTAGGGTTAGGGTGCGGGCTAGGGTTAGGGTTAGGGGATGGGGAGGGTTTCGGGTCCAGGTGAGGGTACGACAACGCTTTAGGGGGAGCGTACGTGTGAGGGCGCGGGTTAGTGTTAGCGTACGGGTTAGGATTAGGGGACGGGTGAGGGTCAGGCTTCGTGGAAGGGTTAGGGTTAGGGTTCGGGCTAGGGTTAGGGTTAGGGGACGGGGAAGGTTTAGGGTCCAGGTGAGGGTACGACAACGCTTTAGGGGGAGCGTATGTGTGAGGGCGCGGGGTAGTGTTAGCGTACGCGTTAGGATTAGGGGACGGGTGAGGGTCAGGCTTCGGGCAAGGGTTAGGGTTAGGGTTCGGGCTAGGGTTAGGGTTAGAGGCCGGGGACAGTTTAGGGTCCAGGTGAGGGTACGACAACGCTTTAGGGGGAGCGTACGTGTGAGGGCGCGGGTTAGTGTTAGCGTACGGGTTAGGATTAGGGGACGGGTGAGGGTCAGGCTTTGGGGAAGTGTTAGGGTTAGGGTTCAGGCTAGGGTTAGGGTTAGGGGACGGGGACGGTTTAGGGTCCAGGTGAGGGTACGACAATACTTTAGGGGGAGCGTACGTGTGAGGGCGCAGGTTGGTGTTAGCGTACGGGTTAGGATTAGGGTCGGGTGAGGGTCAGGCTTCGGGGAAGGGTTAGGGTTAGGGTTCTGGCTAGGGTTAGGGTTAGGGGACGGGGAGGGTTTAGGGTCCAGGTGAGGGTACGACAACGCTTTAGGGGGAGCGTACGTGTGAGGACGTGGGTTAGTGTTAGCGTACGGCTTAGGATTAGGGGACGGGTGAGGGTCAGGCTTCAGGGAAGTGTTTGGGTTAGGGTTCGGACTAGGGTTAGGGTTAGGGGACGGGGACGGTTTAGGGTCCAGGTGAGGGTACGACAATGCTTTACGGGTAGCGTACGTGTGAGGGCGTGGGTTAGTGTTAGCGTACGGGTTAGGAATAGGGGACGGGTGAGGGTCAGGCTTCTGGGAAGTGTTAGGTTTAGGGTTCGGGCTAGGTTTAGCGTTAGGGGACGGGGACGGTTTAGGGTCCAGGTGAGGGTACGACAACGCTTTAGGGGGAGCGTACGTGTGAGGGCGCGGGTTAGTGTTAGCGTACGTGTTAGGATTAGGGGACGGGTGAGGGTCAGGCTTTGGGGAAGGGTTAGGGTTAGGGTTCGGGCTAGGGTTAGGGTTAGGGGACGGGGACAGTTTAGGGTCCAGGTGAGGGTACGACAACGCTTTAGGGGGAGCGTACGTGTGAGGGCGCGGGTTAGTGTTAGCGTACGGATTAGGATTAGGGGACGGGTGAAGGTCAGGCTTTGGGGAAGTGTTAGGGTAGGGTTCGGGCTAGGGTTAGGGTTAAGGGACGGGGACGGTTTAGGGTCCAGGTGAGGGTACGACAACAGTTTAGGGGGAGCGTACGTGTGAGGGCGCAGGTTAGTGTTAGTGTACGGTTTAGGATTAGGGGACGGGTGAGGGTCAGGCTTCGGGGAAGTGTTAGGGTTAGGGTTCGGGCTAGGGTTAGGGTTAGGGGACGGGGACGGTTTAGGGTCCAGGTGAGGGTACGACAACGCTTTACGGGGAGCGTACGTGTGAGGGCGTGCGTTAGTGTTAGCGTACGGGTTAGGATTAGGGGACGGGTGAGGTTCAGGCTTCTGGGAAGTGTTAAGTTTAGGGTTCGGGCTAGGGTTAGGGTTAGGGGACGGGGACGGTTTAGGGTCCAGGTGAGGGTACGACAACGCTTTAGGGGGAGCGTACGTGTGAGGGCGCGGGTGGGTGTTAGTGTACGGGTTAGGATTAGGGGCCGGGTGAGGGTCAGGCTTCGGGGAAGGGTTAGGGTTAGGGTTCGGGCTAGGGTTAGGGTTAGGGGACGGGGACGGTTTAGGGTCCAGGTGACGGTACGACAACGCTTTAGGGGGAGCGTACGTGTGAGGGCGCGTGTTAGTGTTAGCGTATGGGTTAGGATTAGGGGACGGGTGAGGGTCAGGCTTCGGGGAAGGGTTAGGGTTAGGGTTCGGGCTAGGGTTAGGTTTAGGGGACGGGGACAGTTTAGGGTCCAGGTGAGGGTACGAGAACGCTTTAGGGGGAGCGTACGTGTGAGGGCGCGGGTTAGTGTTAGCGTACGTGTTAGGATTAGGGGACGGCTGAGGGTCAGGCTTTGGGGAAGTGTTAGGGTTAGGGTTCGGGCTAGGGTTAGGGTTAGGGGACGGGGACGGTTTAGGGTCCAGGTGAGGGTACGACAACACTTTAGGGGGAGCGTACTTATGAGGGCGCAGGTTAGTGTTAGCGTACGTGTTAGGATTAGGGGACGGGTGAGGGTCAGGCTTCGGGGAACGGTTAGGGTTAGGGTTCGGGCTAGGGTTAGGGTTAGGGGACGGGGAGGGTTTAGGGTCCAGGTGAGGGTACGACAACGCTTTAGGGGGAGCGTACGTGTGAGGACGTGGGTTAGTGTTAGCGTACGGGTTAGGATTAGGGGACGGGTGAGGGTCAGGCTTCTGGGAAGGGTTAGGGTTAGGGTTCGGGCTAGGGTTAGGGTTAGGGGACGGGGACGGTTTAGGGTCCAGGTGAGGGTACAACAACGCTTTAGGGGGAGCGTACGTGTGAGGGCGCGGGTTAGTGTTAGCGTACGGGTTAGGATTAGGGGACGGGTGAGGGTCAGGCTTCGGGGAAGGGTTAGGGTTACAGTTCGGGCTAGGGTTAGGGTTAGGGGACGGGGACGGTTTAGGGTCCAGGTGACGGTATGACAACGCTTTAGGGGGAGCGTACGTGTGAGGGCGTGGGTTAGTGTTAGCGTACGGGTTAGGATTAGGGGACGGGTGAGGGTCAGGCTACGGGGAAGGGTTAGGGTTAGTGTTCGGGCTAGGGTTAGGGTTAGGGGACGGGGAGGGTTTAGGGTCCAGGTGAGGGTACGACAACGCTTTAGGGGGAGCGTACGTGTGAGGGCGCGGGTTAGTGTTAGCGTACGGGTTAGGATTAGGGGACGGGTGAGGGTTAGGTTTCGGGGAAGTGTTAGGGTTAGGGTTCAGGCTAGGGTTAGGGTTAGGGGACGGGGAGGGTTTAGGGTCCAGGTGAGGGTACGACAACGCTTTAGGGGGAGCGTACGTGTGAGGGCGCGGGTTAGTGTTAGCGTACGGGTTAGGATTAGGGGACGGGTGAGGGTCAGGCTTTGGGGAAGTTTTAGGGTTAGGGTTCGGGCTAGGGTTAGGGGACGGCGACGGTTTAGGGTCCAGGTGAGGGTACGACAACACTTTAGGGGGAGCGTACGTGTGAGGGCGCGGGTTAGTGTTAGCGTACGGGTTAGGATTTGGGGATGGGTGAGGGTCAGGTTCGGGGAAGGGTTAGGGTTAGGGTTCGGGCTAGGGTTAGGGTTTGGGGATGGGGACGGTTTAGGGTCCAGGTGAGGGTACGACAACGCTTTAGGGGGAGCGTACGTGTGAGGGCGCGGGTTAGTGTTAGCGTACGGGTTAGGATTAGGGGACGGGTGAGGGTCAGGCTTCGGGGAAGGGTTAGGGTTAGGGTTCGGGCTAGGGGTAGGGTTAGGGGACGGGGACGGTTTAGGGTCCAGGTGAGGGTACGACAATGCTTTAGAGGGAGCGTACGTGTGAGGGCGCGGGTTAGTGTTAGCGTATGAGTTAGGATTAGGGGACGGGTGAGGGTCAGGCTTCGGGGAAGGGTTAGGGTTAGGGTTCGGGCTAGGGTTAGGGTTAGGGGACGGGGAGGGTTTAGGGTCCAGGTGAGGGTACGACAACGCTTTAGGGGGAGCGTACGTGTGAGGGCGCGGGTTAGTGTTAGCGTACGAGTCAGGATTAGGGTAAGGGTGAGGGTCAGGCTTCGGGGAAGGGTTAGGGTTAGGGTTCGGGCTAGGGTTAGGGTTAGGGGACGGGGACGGTTTAGGGTCCAGGTGACGGTACGACAACGCTTTAGGGGGAGCGTATGTGTGAGGGCGCGGGTGAGTGTTAGTGTACGGGTTAGGATTAGGAAACGGGTGAGGGTCAGGCTTCGGGGAAGGGTTAGGGTTAGGGTTCGTGCTAGGGTTAGGGTTAGGGGACGGGGAGGGTTTAGGGTCCAGGTGAGGGTACGACAACGCTTTAGGGGGAGCGTACGTGTGAGGGCGCGGGTTAGTGTTAGCGTACGAGTTAGGATTAGGGGACGTGTGAGGGTCAGGCTTCGGGGAAGGGTTAGGGTTAGGGTTCGGGCTAGGGTTAGGGTTACGGGACGGGGAGGGTTAGGGTCCAGGTGAGGGTACGACAACGCTTTAGGGGGAGCGTACGTGTGAGGGCGCGGGTTAGTGTTAGCGTACGGGTTAGGATTAGGGGACGGCTGAGGGTCAGGCTTCGGGGAAGGGTGAGGGTTAGGGTTCGGGCTAGGGTTAGGGTTAGGGGACGGGGACGGTTTAGGGTCCAGGTGACGGTACGACAACGCTTTAGGGGGAGCGTACGTGTGAGGGCGTGGGTTAGTGTTAGCGAACGGGTTAGGATTAGGGGACGGGTGAGGGTCAGGCTTCGGGGAAGGATTAGGGTTAGGGTTCGGGCTAGGGTTAGGGTTAGGTGACGGGGAGGGTTTAGGGTCCATGTGAGGGTACGACAACGCTTTAGGGGGAGCGTACGTGTGAGGGCGCGGGTTAGTGTTAGCGTACGGGTTAGGATTAGGGGACGGGTGAGGGTCAGGCTTCGGGGAAGGGTTAGGGTTAGGGTTCGGGCTAGGGTTAGGGTTAGGGGACGGGGACGGTTTAGGGTCCAGGTGAGGGTACGACAACGCTTTAGGGGGAGCGTACGTGTGAGGGCGTGGGTTAGTGTTAGCGTACGGGTTAGGATTAGGGGACGGGTGAGGGTCAGGCTTTGGGGAAGTTTTAGGGTTAGGGTTCGGGCTAGGGTTAGGGGACGGGGACGGTTTAGGGTCCAGGTGAGGGTACGACAACACTTTAGGGGGAGCGTACGTGTGAGGGCGCAGGTTAGTGTTAGCGTACGGGTTAGGATTTGGGGATGGGTGAGGGTCAGGCTTCAGGGAAGGGTTAGGGTTAGGGTTCGGGCTAGGGTTAGGGTTAGGGGATGGGGAGGGTTTAGGGTCCAGGTGAGTGTACGACTATGCTTTAGGGGGAACGTACGTGTGAGGGCGTGGGTTAGTGTTAGCATACGGGTTAGGATTAGGGGACGGGTGAGGGTCAGGCTTCTGGGAAGTGTTAGGGTTAGGGTTCGGGCTAGGGTTAGGGTTAGGGGACGGGGAGGGTTTAGGGTCCAGGTGAGGGTACGACAACGCTTTAGGGGGAGCGTACGTTGAGGGCGCGGGTTAGTGTTAGCGTACGGGTTAGGATTAGGGGACGGGTGAGGGTCAGGCTTCGGGGAAGGGTTAGGGTTAGGGTTCGGGCTAGGGTTAGGGTTAGGGGACGGGGACGGTTTAGGGTCCAGGTGACGGTACGACAACGCTTTAGGGGGAGCGTACGTGTGAGGGCGTGGGTTAGTGGTAGCGTACTGGTTAGGATTAGGGGACGGGTGAGGGTCAGGCTTCGGGGAAGGGTTAGGGTTAGGGTTCAGGCTAGGGTTAGGGTTAGGGGACGGGGAGGGTTTAGGGTCCAGATGAGGGTACGACAACGCTTTAGGGGGAGCGTACGTGTGAGGGCGTGGGTTAGTGTTAGCGTACGGTTTAGGATTAGGGGACGGGTGAGGGTCAGGCTTCGGGGAAGTGTTAGGGTTAGGGTTCGGGCTAGGGTTAGGGTTAGGGGACGGGGAGGGTTTAGGGTCCAGGTGAGGGTACGACAACGCTTTAGGGGTAACGTACGTGTGAGGGCGCGGGTTAGTGTTAGCGTACGGGTTAGGATTAGGGGACGGGTGAGGGTCAGCCTTCGGGGAAGGGTTAGGGTTAGGGTTCGGGCTAGGGTTAGGGTTAGGGGACGGGGAGGGTTTAGGGTCCAGGTGAGGGTACGACAACGCTTTAGGGGGAGCGTACGTGTGAGGGCGCGGGTTAGTGTTATCGTACGGTTTAGGATTAGGGGACGGGTGAGGGTCAGGCTTCGGGGAAGGGTTAGGGTTAGGGTTCGGGCTAGGGTTAGGGTTTGGGGATGGGGACGGTTTAGGGTCCAGGTGAGGGTACGACAACGCTTTAGGGGGAGCGTATGTGTGAGGGCGTGGGTTAGTGTTAGCGTACGGGTTAGGATTAGGGGACGGGTGAGGGTCAGGCTTCGGGGAAGGGTTAGGGTTAGGGTTCGGGCTAGGGTTAGGGTTAGGGGACGGGGACGGTTTAGGGTCCAGGTGAGGGTACGACAATGCTTTAGGGGGAGCGTACGTGTGAGGGCGCGGGTTAGTGTTAGCGTATGAGTTAGGATTAGGGTACGGGTGAGGGTCAGGCTTCGGGGAAGGGTTAGCGTTAGGGTTCGGGCTAGGGTTAGGGTTAGGGGACGGGGAGGGTTTAGGGTCCAGGTGAGGGTACGACAACGCTTTAGGGGGAGCGTACGTGTGAGGGCGCGGTTTAGTGTTAGCATACGAGTTAGGATTATGTTACGGGTGAGGGTCAGGCTTCGGGGAAGGGTTAGGGTTAGGGTTCGGGCTAGGGTTAGGGTTAGGGGACGGGGACGGTTTAGGTTCCAGATGACGGTACGACAACGCTTTAGGGGGAGCGTACGTGTGAGGGCGCAGGTGAGTGTTAGCGTACGGGTTAGGATTAGGAAACGGGTGAGGGTCAGGCTTCGGGGAAGGGTTAGGGTTAGGGTTCGTGCTAGGGTTAGGGTTAGGGGACGGGGAGGGTTTAGGGTCCAGGTGAGGGTACGACAACGCTTTAGGGGGAGCGTACGTGTGAGGGCGCGGGTTAGTGTTAGCGTACGAGTTAGGATTAGGGGACGGGTGAGGGTCAGGCTTCGGGGAAGGGTTAGGGTTAGGGTTCGTGCTAGGGTTAGGGTTAGGGGACGGGGAGGGTTTAGGGTCCAGGTGAGGGTACGACAACGCTTTAGGGGGAGCGTACGTGTGAGGGCGCGGGTTAGTGTTAGCGTACGGGTTAGGATTAGGGGACGGGTGAGGGTCAGGCTTCGGGGAAGGGTTAGGGTTAGGGTTCGGGCTAGGGTTAGGGTTAGGGGACGGGGACGGTTTAGGGTCCAGGTGACGGTACGACAACGCTTTAGGGGGAGCGTACGTGTGAGGGCGCATGTTAGAGTTAGCGTACGGGTTAGGATTAGGGGACGGGTGAGGGTCAGGCTTCGGGGAAGGGTTAGGGTTAGGGTTCGGGCTAGGGTTAGGGTTAGGGGACGGGGAGGGTTTAGGGTCCAGGTGAGGGTACGACAACGCTTTAGGGGGAGCGTACGTGTGAGGGCGCGGGTTTGTGTTAGCGTACGGGTTAGGATTAGGGGACGGGTGAGGGTCAGGCTTCGGGGAAGTGTTAGGGTTAGGGTTCGGGCTAGGGTTAGGGTTAGGGGACGGGGAGGGTTTAGGGTCCAGGTGAGGGTACGACTACGCTTTAGGGGGAGCGTACATGTGAGGGCGCGGGTTAGTGTTAGCGTACGGGTTAGGATTAGGGGACGGGTGAGGGTCAGGCTTCGGGGAAGGGTTAGGGTTAGGGTTCGGGCTAGGGTTAGGGTTAGGGGACGGGGAGGGTTTAGGGTCCAGGAGAGGGTACGACAACGTTTTAGGGGGAGCGTACGTGTGAGGGCGCGGGTTAGTGTTAGCGTACGGGTTAGGATTAGGGGACGGGTGAGGGTCAGGCTTCGGGGAAGGGTTAGGGTTAGGGTTCGGGCTAGGGTTAGGGTTAGGGGACGGGGAGGGTTTAGGGTCCAGGTGAGGGTACGACAACGCTTTAGGGGGAGCGTGCGTGTGAGGGCGCGGGTTAGTGTTAGCGTACGGGTTAGGATTATGGGAAGGGTGAGGGTCAGGCTTCGGGGAAGTGTTAGGGTTAGGGTTCGGGCTAGGGTTAGGGTTAGGGGACGGGGACGGTTTAGGGTCCAGGTGACGGTACGAAAACGCTTTAGGGGGAGCGTACGTGTGAGGGCGTGAGTTAGTGTTAGCGAACTGGTTAGGATTAGGGGACGGGTGAGGGTCAGGCTTCGGGGAAGGGTTAGGGTTAGGGTTTGGGCTAGGGTTAGGGTTAGGGGACGGGGAGGGTTTAGGGTCCAGGTGAGGGTAGGACAACGCTGTAGGGGGAGCGTACGTGTGAGGGCGCGGGTTAGTGTTAGCGTACGTGTTAGGAAGAGGGGACGGGTGAGGGTCAGGCTTCGGGGAAGGGTTAGGGTTAGGGTTCGGGCTAGGGTTAGGGTTAGGGGACGGGGAGGGTTTAGGGTCCAGGTGAGGGTACGACAACGCTTTAGGGGGAGCGTACGTGTGAGGGCGTGGGTTAGTGTTAGCGTACGGGTTAGGATTAGGGGACGGATGAGGGTCAGGCTTCGGGGAAGGGTTAGGGTTAGGGTGCGGGCTAGGGTTAGGGTTAGGGTTAGGGGATGGGGAGGGTTTCGGGTCCAGGTGAGGGTACGACAACGCTTTAGGGGGAGCGTACGTGTGAGGGCGCGGGTTAGTGTTAGCGTACGGGTTAGGATTAGGGGACGGGTGAGGGTAAGGCTTCGGGGAAGGATTAGGGTTAGGGTTCGGGCTAGGGTTAGAGTTAGGGGACGGGGACAGTTTAGGGTCCAGGTGACGGTACGACAACGCTTTAGGGAGAGCGTACGTGTGAGGGCGTGGGTTAGTGTTAGCGTACGGGTTAGGATTAGGGGACGGGTGAGGGTCAGGCTTCGGGGAAGGTTTAGGGTTAGGGTTCGGGCTAGGGTTAGGGTTAGGGGACGGGGACGGTTTAGGGTCCAAGTGAGGGTACGACAACGCTTTAGGGGGAGCGTACGTGTGAGGGCGCGGATTAGTGTTAGTGTACGGGTTAGGATTAGGGGACGGCTGAGGGTCAGGCTTCGGGGAAGGGTTAGGGTTAGGGATCGGGCTAGGGTTAGGGTTAGGGGACGGGGACGGTTTAGGGTCCAGGTGACGCTACGACAACGCTTTAGGGAGAGCGTACGTGTGAGGGCGCGGGTTAGTGTTAGCGTACGGGTTAGGATTAGGGGACGGGTGAGGGTCAGGCTTCGGGAAACGGTTAGGGTTACTGTTCGGGCCAGGGTTAGGGTTAGGGTTAGGGGACGGGGACGGTTTAGGGTCCAGGTGACGGTACGACAACGCTTTAGGGGGAGCGTATGTGTGAGGGCGCGGGTGAGTGTTAGTGTACGGGTTAGGATTAGGAAACGGGTGAGGGTCAGGCTTCGGGGAAGGGTTAGGGTTAGGGTTCGTGCTAGGGTTAGGGTTAGGGGACGGGGAGGGTTTAGGGTCCAGGTGAGGGTACGACAACGCTTTAGGGGGAGCGTACGTGTGAGGGCGCGGGTTAGTGTTAGCGTACGAGTTAGGATTAGGGGACGGGTGAGGGTCAGGCTTCGGGGAAGGGTTAGGGTTAGGGTTCGGGCTAGGGTTAGGGTTACGGGACGGGGAGGGTTAGGGTCCAGGTGAGGGTACGACAACGCTTTAGCGGGAGCGTACGTGTGAGGGCGCGGGTTAGTGTTAGCGTACGGGTTAGGATTAGGGGACGGCTGAGGGTCAGGCTTCGGGGAAGGGTTAGGGTTAGGGTTCGGGCTAGGGTTAGGGTTAGGGGACGGGGACGGTTTAGGGTCCAGGTGACGGTACGACAACGCTTTAGGGGGAGCGTACGTGTGAGGGCGTGGGTTAGTGTTAGCGAACGGGTTAGGATTAGGGGACGGGTGAGGGTCAGGCTTCGGGGAAGGATTAGGGTTAGGGTTCGGGCTAGGGTTAGGGTTAGGTGACGGGGAGGGTTTAGGGTCCAGGTGAGGGTACGACAACGCTTTAGGGGGAGCGTACGTGTGAGGGCGCGGGTTAGTGTTAGCGTACGGGTTAGGATTAGGGGACGGGTGAGGGTCAGGCTTCGGGGAAGGGTTAGGGTTAGGGTTCGGGCTAGGGTTAGGGTTAGGGGACGGGGACGGTTTAGGGTCCAGGTGAGGGTACGACAACGCTTTAGGGGGAGCGTACGTGTGAGGGCGCGGGTTAGTGTTAGCGTACGGGTTAGGATTAGGGGACGGGTGAGGGTCAGGCTTCGGGGAAGGGTTAGGGTTAGGGTTCGGGCTAGGGTTAGGGGACGGGGACGGTTTAGGGTCCAGGTGAGGGTACGACAACACTTTAGGGGGAGCGTACGTGTGAGGGCGCAGGTTAGTGTTAGCGTACGGGTTAGGATTTGGGGATGGGTGAGGGTCAGGCTTCAGGGAAGGGTTAGGGTTAGGGTTCGGGCTAGGGTTAGGGTTAGGGGATGGGGAGGGTTTAGGGTCCAGGTGAGGGTACGACTATGCTTTAGGGGGAACGTACGTGTGAGGGCGTGGGTTAGTGTTAGCATACGGGTTAGGATTAGGGGACGGGTGAGGGTCAGGCTTCTGGGAAGTGTTAGGGTTAGGGTTCGGGCTAGGGTTAGGGTTAGGGGACGGGGAGGGTTTAGGGTCCAGGTGAGGGTACGACAACGCTTTAGGGGGAGCGTACGTTGAGGGCGCGGGTTAGTGTTAGCGTACGGGTTAGGATTAGGGGACGGGTGAGGGTCAGGCTTCGGGGAAGGGTTAGGGTTAGGGTTCGGGCTAGGGTTAGGGTTAGGGGACGGGGACGGTTTAGGGTCCAGGTGACGGTACGACAACGCTTTAGGGGGAGCGTACGTGTGAGGGCGTGGGTTAGTGGTAGCGTACTGGTTAGGATTAGGGGACGGGTGAGGGTCAGGCTTCGGGGAAGGGTTAGGGTTAGGGTTCAGGCTAGGGTTAGGGTTAGGGGACGGGGAGGGTTTAGGGTCCAGATGAGGGTACGACAACGCTTTAGGGGGAGCGTACGTGTGAGGGCGTGGGTTAGTGTTAGCGTACGGTTTAGGATTAGGGGACGGGTGAGGGTCAGGCTTCGGGGAAGTGTTAGGGTTAGGGTTCGGGCTAGGGTTAGGGTTAGGGGACGGGGAGGGTTTAGGGTCCAGGTGAGGGTACGACAACGCTTTAGGGGTAACGTACGTGTGAGGGCGCGGGTTAGTGTTAGCGTACGGGTTAGGATTAGGGGACGGGTGAGGGTCAGCCTTCGGGGAAGGGTTAGGGTTAGGGTTCGGGCTAGGGTTAGGGTTAGGGGACGGGGAGGGTTTAGGGTCCAGGTGAGGGTACGACAACGCTTTAGGGGGAGCGTACGTGTGAGGGCGCGGGTTAGTGTTATCGTACGGTTTAGGATTAGGGGACGGGTGAGGGTCAGGCTTCGGGGAAGGGTTAGGGTTAGGGTTCGGGCTAGGGTTAGTGTTTGGGGATGGGGACGGTTTAGGGTCCAGGTGAGGGTACGACAACGCTTTAGGGGGAGCGTATGTGTGAGGGCGTGGGTTAGTGTTAGCGTACGGGTTAGGATTAGGGGACGGGTGAGGGTCAGGCTTCGGGGAAGGGTTAGGGTTAGGGTTCGGGCTAGGGTTAGGGTTAGGGGACGGGGACGGTTTAGGGTCCAGGTGAGGGTACGACAATGCTTTAGGGGGAGCGTACGTGTGAGGGCGCGGGTTAGTGTTAGCGTATGAGTTAGGATTAGGGTACGGGTGAGGGTCAGGCTTCGGGGAAGGGTTAGGGTTAGGGTTCGGGCTAGGGTTAGGGTTAGGGGACGGGGAGGGTTTAGGGTCCAGGTGAGGGTACGACAACGCTTTAGGGGGAGCGTACGTGTGAGGGCGCGGTTTAGTGTTAGTATACGAGTTAGGATTAGGTTACGGGTGAGGGTCAGGCTTCGGGGAAGGGTTAGGGTTAGGGTTCGGGCTAGGGTTAGGGTTAGGGGACGGGGACGGTTTAGGTTCCAGATGACGGTACGACAACGCTTTAGGGGGAGCGTACGTGTGAGGGCGCGGGTGAGTGTTAGCGTACGGGTTAGGATTAGGAAACGGGTGAGGGTCAGGCTTCGGGGAAGGGTTAGGGTTAGGGTTCGTGCTAGGGTTAGGGTTAGGGGACGGGGAGGGTTTAGGGTCCAGGTGAGGGTACGACAACGCTTTAGGGGGAGCGTACGTGTGAGGGCGCGGGTTAGTGTTAGCGTACGAGTTAGGATTAGGGGACGGGTGAGGGTCAGGCTTCGGGGAAGGGTTAGGGTTAGGGTTCGTGCTAGGGTTAGGGTTAGGGGACGGGGAGGGTTTAGGGTCCAGGTGAGGGTACGACAACGCTTTAGGGGGAGCGTACGTGTGAGGGCGCGGGTTAGTGTTAGCGTACGGGTTAGGATTAGGGGACGGGTGAGGGTCAGGCTTCGGGGAAGGGTTAGGGTTAGGGTTCGGGCTAGGGTTAGGGTTAGGGGACGGGGACGGTTTAGGGTCCAGGTGACGGTACGACAACGCTTTAGGGGGAGCGTACGTGTGAGGGCGCATGTTAGAGTTAGCGTACGGGTTAGGATTAGGGGACGGGTGAGGGTCAGGCTTCGGGGAAGGGTTAGGGTTAGGGTTCGGGCTAGGGTTAGGGTTAGGGGACGGGGACGGTTTAGGGTCCAGGTGAGGGTACGACAACGCTTTAGGGGGAGCGTACGTGTGAGGGCGCGGGTTTGTGTTAGCGTACGGGTTAGGATTAGGGGACGGGTGAGGGTCAGGCTTCGGGGAAGTGTTAGGGTTAGGGTTCGGGCTAGGGTTAGGGTTAGGGGACGGGGAGGGTTTAGGGTCCAGTTGAGGGTACGACTACGCTTTAGGGGGAGCGTACATGTGAGGGCGCGGGTTAGTGTTAGCGTACGGGTTAGGATTAGGGGACGGGTGAGGGTCAGGCTTCGGGGAAGGGTTAGGGTTAGGGTTCGGGCTAGGGTTAGGGTTAGGGGACGGGGAGGGTTTAGGGTCCAGGAGAGGGTACGACAACGTTTTAGGGGGAGCGTACGTGTGAGGGCGCGGGTTAGTGTTAGCGTACGGGTTAGGATTAGGGGACGGGTGAGGGTCAGGCTTCGGGGAAGGGTTAGGGTTAGGGTTCGGGCTAGGGTTAGGGTTAGGGGACGGGGAGGGTTTAGGGTCCAGGTGAGGGTACGACAACGCTTTAGGGGGAGCGTGCGTGTGAGGGCGCGGGTTAGTGTTAGCGTACGTGTTAGGATTATGGGAAGGGTGAGGGTCAGGCTTCGGGGAAGTGTTAGGGTTAGGGTTCGGGCTAGGGTTAGGGTTAGGGGACGGGGACGGTTTAGGGTCCAGGTGACGGTACGAAAACGCTTTAGGGGGAGCGTACGTGTGAGGGCGTGAGTTAGTGTTAGCGAACTGGTTAGGATTAGGGGACGGGTGAGGGTCAGGCTTCGGGGAAGGGTTAGGGTTAGGGTTTGGGCTAGGGTTAGGGTTAGGGGACGGGGAGGGTTTAGGGTCCAGGTGAGGGTAGGACAACGCTGTAGGGGGAGCGTACGTGTGAGGGCGCGGGTTAGTGTTAGCGTACGTGTTAGGAAGAGGGGACGGGTGAGGGTCAGGCTTCGGGGAAGGGTTAGGGTTAGGGTTCGGGCTAGGGTTAGGGTTAGGGGACGGGGAGGGTTTAGGGTCCAGGTGAGGGTACGACAACGCTTTAGGGGGAGCGTACGTGTGAGGGCGTGGGTTAGTGTTAGTGTACGGGTTAGGATTAGGGGACGGATGAGTGTCAGGCTTCGGGGAAGGGTTAGGGTTAGGGTGCGGGCTAGGGTTAGGGTTAGGGTTAGGGGATGGGGAGGGTTTCGGGTCCAGGTGAGGGTACGACAACGCTTTAGGGGGAGCGTACGTGTGAGGGCGCGGGTTAGTGTTAGCGTACGGGTTAGGATTAGGGGACGGGTGAGGGTCAGGCTTCGTGGAAGGGTTAGGGTTAGGGTTCGGGCTAGGGTTAGGGTTAGGGGACGGGGAGGGTTTAGGGTCCAGGTGAGGGTACGACAACGCTTTAGGGGGAGCGTATGTGTGAGGGCGCGGGGTAGTGTTAGCGTACGCGTTAGGATTAGGGGACGGGTGAGGGTCAGGCTTCGGGGAAGGGTTAGGGTTAGGGTTCGGGCTAGGGTTAGGGTTAGAGGCCGGGGACAGTTTAGGGTCCAGGTGAGGGTACGACAACGCTTTAGGGGGAGCGTACGTGTGAGGGCGCGGGTTAGTGTTAGCGTACGGGTTAGGATTATGGACGGGTGAGGGTTAGGCTTCGGGGAAGGGTTAGGGTTAGGGTTTGGGCTAGGGTTAGGGTTAGGGGACGGGGACGGTTTAGGGTCCAGGTGAGGGTACGACAATACTTTAGGGGGAGCGTACGTGTGAGGGCGCAGGTTAGTGTTAGCGTACGGGTTAGGATTAGGGTCGGGTGAGGGTCAGGCTTCGGGGAAGGGTTAGGGTTAGGGTTCTGGCTAGGGTTAGGGTTAGGGGACGGGGAGGGTTTAGGGTCCAGGTGAGGGTACGACAACGCTTTAGGGGGAGCGTACGTGTGAGGACGTGGGTTAGTGTTAGCGTACGGGTTAGGATTAGGGGACGGGTGAGGGTCAGGCTTCAGGGAAGTGTTTGGGTTAGGGTTCGGACTAGGGTTAGGGTTAGGGGACGGGGACGGTTTAGGGTCCAGGTGAGGGTACGACAACGCTTTAGGGGGAGCGTACGTGTGAGGGCGCGTGTTAGTGTCAGCGTACGGTTTAGGATTAGGGGACGGGTGAGGGTCAGGCTTCGGGGAAGGGTTAGGGTTAGGGTTCGGGCTAGGGTTAGGGTTAGGGGACGGGGACGGTTTAGGGTCCAGGTGAGGGTACGACAACACTTTAGGGGGAGCGTACGTGTGAGGGCGCGGGTTAGTGTTAGCGTACGGGTTAGGATTAGGGGACGGGTGATGGTCAGGCTTTGGAGAAGTGTTAGGGTTAGGGTTCGGGCTAGGGTTAGGGTTAGGGGATGGGGACGGTTTAGGGTCCAGGTGAGGGTACGAAAACACTTTAGGGGGAGCGTAAGTGTGAGGGCGCAGGTTAGTGTTAGCGTACGGGTTAGGATTAGGGGACGGGTGAGGGTCAGGCTTCTGGGAAGTGTTAGGGTTAGGGTTCGGGCTAGGGTTAGGGGACGGGGAGGGTTTAGGGTCCAGGTGAGGGTACGACAACGCTTTAGGGGGAGCGAACGTGTAAGGGCGCGGGTTAGTGTTAGCGTACGGGTTAGGATTAGGGACGGGTGAGGGTCAGGCTATGGGGAAGGGTTAGGGTTAGGGTTCGGGCTAGGGTTAGGGTTAGGGGACGGGGACAGTTTAGGGTACAGGTGAGGGTACGACAACGCTTTAGGGGGAGCGTACGTGTGAGGGCGTGGGTTAGTGTTAGCGTACGGGTTAGGATTAGGGGACGGGTGAGGGTCAGGCTTCGGGGAAGGGTTAGGGTTAGGGTTTTGGCTAGGGTTAGGGTTAGGGGACGGGGAGGGTTTAGGGTCCAGGTGAGGGTACGACAACGCTTTAGGGGGAGGGTACGTGTGAGGGCGCGGGTTAGTGTTAGCGTACGGGTTAGGATTAGGGGACGGGTGAGGGTCAGGCTTCGGGGAAGGGTTAGAGTTAGGGTTCGGGCCAGGGTTAGGGTTAGGGTTAGGGTACGGGGAGGTTTTAGGGTCCAGGTGAGGGTACGACAACGCTTTAGGTAGAGCGAACGTGTGAGGGCGCGGGTTAGTGTTAGCGTACGGGTTAGGATTAGGGGACGGATGAGGGTCAGGCTTCGGGGAAGGGTTAGGGTTAGGGTGCGGGCTAGGGTTAGGGTTAGGGTTAGGGGATGGGGAGGGTTTCGGGTCCAGGTGAGGGTACGACAATGCTTTAGGGGGAGCGTACGTGTGAGGGCGCGGGTTAGTGTTAGCGTACGGGTTAGGATTAGGGGACGGGTGAGGGTCAGGCTTCGTGGAAGGGTTAGGGTTAGGGTTCGGGCTAGGGTTAGGGTTAGGGGACGGGGAGGGTTTAGGGTCCAGGTGAGGGTACGACAACGCTTTAGGGGGAGCGTATGTGTGAGGGCGCGGGGTAGTGTTAGCGTACGCGTTAGGATTAGGGGACGGGTGAGGGTCAGGCTTCGGGGAAGGGTTAGGGTTAGGGTTCGGGCTAGGGTTAGGGTTAGAGGCCGGGGACAGTTTAGGGTCCAGGTGAGGGTACGACAACGCTTTAGGGGGAGCGTACGTGTGAGGGCGCGGGTTAGTGTTAGCGTACGGGTTAGGATTATGGACGGGTGAGGGTTAGGCTTCGGGGAAGGGTTAGGGTTAGGGTTTGGGCTAGGGTTAGGGTTAGGGGACGGGGACGGTTTAGGGTCCAGGTGAGGGTACGACAATACTTTAGGGGGAGCGTACGTGTGAGGGCGCAGGTTAGTGTTAGCGTACGGGTTAGGATTAGGGTCGGGTGAGGTTCAGGCTTCGGGGACGGGTTAGGGTTAGGGTTCTGGCTAGGGTTAGGGTTAGGGGACGGGGAGGGTTTAGGGTCCAGGTGAGGGTACGACAACGCTTTAGGGGGAGCGTACGTGTGAGGACGTGGGTTAGTGTTAGCGTACGGGTTAGGATTAGGGGACGGGTGAGGGTCAGGCTTCAGGGAAGTGTTTGGGTTAGGGTTCGGACTAGGGTTAGGGTTAGGGGACGGGGACGGTTTAGGGTCCAGGTGAGGGTACGACAATGCTTTACGGGGAGCGTACGTGTGAGGGCGTGGGTTAGTGTTAGTGTACGGCTTAGGATTAGGGGACGGGTGAGGGTCAGGCTTCTGGGAAGTGTTAGGGTTAGGGTTCGGGCTAGGGTTAGGGTTAGGGGACGGGGACGGTTTAGGGTCCAGGTGAGGGTACGACAACGCTTTAGGGGGAGCGTACGTGTGAGGGCGCGTGTTAGTGTCAGCGTACGGTTTAGGATTAGGGGACGGGTGAGGGTCAGGCTTCGGGGAAGGGTTAGGGTTAGGGTTCGGGCTAGGGTTAGGGTTAGGGGACGGGGACGGTTTAGGGTCCAGGTGAGGGTACGACAACACTTTAGGGGGAGCGTACGTGTGAGGGCGCGGGTTAGTGTTAGCGTACGGGTTAGGATTAGGGGACGGGTGATGGTCAGGCTTTGGAGAAGTGTTAGGGTTAGGGTTCGGGCTAGGGTTAGGGTTAGGGGATGGGGACGGTTTAGGGTCCAGGTGAGGGTACGAAAACACTTTAGGGGGAGCGTAAGTGTGAGGGCGCAGGTTAGTGTTAGCGTACGGGTTAGGATTAGGGGACGGGTGAGGGTCAGGCTTCTGGGAAGTGTTAGGGTTAGGGTTCGGGCTAGGGTTAGGGGACGGGGACGGTTTAGGGTCCAGGTGAGGGTACGACAACGCTTTAGGGGGAGCGAACGTGTAAGGGCGCGGGTTAGTGTTAGCGTACGGGTTAGGATTAGGGACGGGTGAGGGTCAGGCTACGGGGAAGGGTTAGGGTTAGGGTTCGGGCTAGGGTTAGGGTTAGGGGACGGGGACAGTTTAGGGTACAGGTGAGGGTACGACAACGCTTTAGGGGGAGCGTACGTGTGAGGGCGTTGGTTAGTGTTAGCGTACGGGTTAGGATTAGGGGACGGGTGAGGGTCAGGCTTCGGGGAAGGGTTAGGGTTAGGGTTCGGGCTAGGGTTAGGGTTAGGGGACGGGGAGGGTTTAGGGTCCAGGTGAGGGTACGACAACGCTTTAGGGGGAGCGTACGTGTGAGGGCGCGGGTTAGTGTTAGCGTACGGGTTAGGATTAGGGGACGGGTGAGGGTCAGGCTTCGGGGAAGGGTTAGAGTTAGGGTTCGGGCCAGGGTTAGGGTTAGGGTTAGGGTACGGGGAGGTTTTAGGGTCCAGGTGAGGGTACGACAACGCTTTAGGTAGAGCGAACGTGTGAGGGCGCGGGTTAGTGTTAGCGTACGGGTTAGGATTAGGGGACGGGTGAGGGTCAGGCTTCGGGGAAGGGTTAGGGTTAGGGTTCGGGCTAGGGTTAGGGTTAGGGGACGGGGAGGGTTTAGGGTCCAGGTGAGGGTACGACAACGCTTTAGGGGGAGCGTACGTGTGAGGGCGCGGGTTAGTGTTAGCGTACGGGTTAGGATTAGGGGAAGGGTGAGGGTCAGGCTTCGGGGAAGGGTTAGGGTTAGGGTTCGGGCCAGGGTTAGGGTTAGGGGACGGGGACGGTTTAGGGTCCAGGGTACGGTACGACAACGCTTTAGGGAGAGCGTACGTGTGAGGGCGTGGGTTAGTGTTAGCGTAAGGGTTAGGATTAGGGGACGGGTGAGGGTCAGGCTTCGGGGAAGGGTTAGGGTTAGGGTTCGGGCTAGGGTTAGGGTTAGGGGACGGGGAGGGTTTAGGGTCCAGGTGAGGGTACGACAATGCTTTAGGGGGAGCGTACGTGTGAGGGTGCGGGTTAGTGTTAGCGTACGGGTTAGGATTAGGGGACGGGTGAGTGTCAGGCTTTGGGGAAGTTTTAGGGTTAGGGTTAGGTCTAGGGTTAGGGTTAGGGGACGGGGACGGTTTAGGGTCCAGGTGAGGGTACGACAACACTTTAGGGGGAGCGTACGTGTGAGGGCGCAGGTTAGTGTTAGCGTACGGGTTAGGATTTGGGGATGGGGAGGTTCAGGCTTCTGGGAAGTGTTAGGGTTAGCGTTCGGGCTAGGGTTAGGGTTAGGGGACGGGGACGGTTTAGGGTCCAGGTGAGGGTACGACAACGCTTTAGGGGGAGTGTACGTGTGAGGGCACGGGTTAGTGTTAGCGTACGGGTTAGGATTAGGGGACGGGTGAGTGTCAGGCCTCTGGGAAGTGTTAGGGTTAGGGTTCGGGCTAGGGTTAGGGTTAGGGGACACGGAGGGTTTAGGGTCCAGGTGAGGGTACGACAACGCTTTAGGGGGAGCGTACGTGTGAGGGCGCAGGTTAGTGTTAGCGTACGGGTTAGGATTAGGGGACGGGTGAGGGTCAGGCTTCGGGGAAGGGTTAGGGTTAGGGTTCGGGCTAGGGTTAGGGTTAGGGGATGGGGACGGTTTAGGGTCCAGGTGACGGTACGACAACGCTTTAGGGGGAGCGTATGTGTGAGGGCGCAGGTTAGTGTTAGCGTACGGGTTAGGATTAGAGGACGGGTAAGGGTCAGGCTTCAGGGAAGGGTTAGGGTTAGGGTTCGGGTTAGGGTTAGGGTTAGGGGACGGGGAGGGTTTAGGGTCCAGGTGAGGGTACGACAACGCTTTAGGGGGAGCGTATGTGTGAGGGCGCGGGTTACTGTTAGCGTACGGGTTAGGATTAGGGGACGGGTGAGGGTCAGGCTTCGGGGAAGGGTTAAGGTTAGGGTTCGGGCTAGGGTTAGGGTTAGGGGACGTTGAGGGTTTAGGGTCCAGTTGAGGGTACGACAACGCTTTAGGGGGAGCGTACGTGTGAGGGCGCGGGTTAGTGTTAGCGTACGGGTTAGGATTAGGGGACGGCTGAGGGTAAGGCTTCGGGGAAGGATTAGGGTTAGGGTTCGGGCTAGGGTTAGAGTTAGGGGACGGGGACAGTTTAGGGTCCAGGTGACGGTACGACAACGCTTTAGGGAGAGCGTACGTGTGAGGGCGTGGGTTAGTGTTAGCGTACGGGTTAGGATTAGGGGACGGGTGAGGGTCAGGCTTCGGGGAAGGTTTAGGGTTAGGGTTCGGGCTAGGGTTAGGGTTAGGGGACGGGGACGGTTTAGGGTCCAAGTGAGGGTACGACAACGCTTTAGGGGGAGCGTACGTGTGAGGGCGCGGATTAGTGTTAGTGTACGGGTTAGGATTAGGGGACGGCTGAGGGTCAGGCTTCGGGGAAGGGTTAGGGTTAGGGTTCGGGCTAGGGTTAGGGTTAGGGGACGGGGACGGTTTAGGGTCCAGGTGACGCTACGACAACGCTTTAGGGAGAGCGTACGTGTGAGGGCGCGGGTTAGTGTTAGCGTACGGGTTAGGATTAGGGGACGGGTGAGGGTCAGGCTTCGGGAAACGGTTAGGGTTACTGTTCGGGCCAGGGTTAGGGTTAGGGTTAGGGGACGGGGAGGGTTTAGGGTCCAGGTGAGGGTAAGACAACGCTTTAGGTGGAGCGAACGTGTGAGGGCGCGGGTTAGTGTTAGCGTACGGGTTAGGATTAGGGGACGGCTGAGGGTCAGGCTTCGGGGAAGGGTTAGGTTTAGGGTTCGGGCTAGGGTTAGGGTTAGGGGACGGGGACGGTTTAGGGTCCAGGTGACGGTACGACAACGTTTTAGGGAGAGCGTACGTGTGAGGGCGTGGTTTAGTGTTAGCGTACGGGTTAGGATTAGGGGACGGGTGAGGGTCAGGCTTCGGGGAAGGGTTAGGGTTAGGGTTCGGGCTAGGGTTAGGGTTAGGGGACGGGGAGGGTTTAGGGTCCAGGTGAGGGTACGACAACGCTTTAGGGGGCGCGTACGTGTGACGGCGTGGTTTAGTGTTAGCATACAGGTTAGGATTAGGGGACGGGTGAGGGTCAGGCTTCGGGGAAGGGTTAGGGTTAGGGTTTGGGCTAGGGTTAGGGTTAGGGAATGGGGAGGGTTTAGGGTCCAGGTGAGGGTACGACAACGCTTTAGGGGGAGCGTACGTGTGAGGGCGCGGGTTAGTGTTAGCGTACGGGTTAGGATTAGGGGACGGGTGAGGGTCAGGCTTCGGGGAAGGGTTAGGGTTAGGGTTCGGTCTAGGGTTAGGGTTAGGGGACAGGGACGGTTTAGGGTCCAGGTGACGGTACGACAACGCTTTAGGGAGAGCGTACGTGTGAGGGCGCGGGTTAGTGTTAGCGTACGGGTTAGGATTAGGGGACGGGTGAGGGTCAGGCTTCGGGGAAGGGTTAGGGTTAGGGTTCGGGCTAGGGTTAGGTTTAGGGGACGGGGAGGGTTTAGGGTCCAGGTGAGGGTACGACAACGCTTTAGGGGGAGCATACGTGTGAGGGCGTGGGTTAGTGTTAGCGTACGGGTTAGGATTAGGGGACGGGTGAGGGTCAGGCTTCGGGGAAGGGTTAGGGTTAGGGTTCGGGCTAGGGTTAGGGTTAGGGGACGGGGAGGGTTTAGGGTCCAGGTGAGGTTACGATAACGCTTTAGGGGGAGCGTACGTGTGAGGGCGTGGGTTAGTGTTAGCGTACGGGTTAGGATTAGGGGACGGTTGAGGGTCAGGCTTCGGGGAAGTTTTAGGGTTAGGGTTCGGGCTAGGGTTCGGGTTAGGGGACGGGGACGGTTTAGGGTCCAGGTGACGGTACGACAACGCTTTAGGGAGAGCGTACGTGTGAGGGCGTGGGTTAGTGTTAGCGTACGGGTTAGGATTAGGGGACGGGTGAGGGTCAGGCTTCGGGGAAGGGTTAGGTTTAGGGTTCGGGCTAGGGTTAGGGTTAGGGTTAGGGGACGGGGACGGGGACGGTTTAGGGTCCAGGTGACGGTACGACAACGCTTTAGGGAGAGCGTACGTTTGAGGGCGTGGGTTAGTGTTAGCGTACGGGTTAGGATTAGGGGACGGGTGAGGGTCAGGCTTCGGGGAAGGGTTACGGTTAGGGTTCGGGCTAGGGTTAGGGTTAGGGGACGGGGACAGTTTAGGGTCCAGGTGAGGGTACGACAACGCTTTAGGGGGAGCGTACGTGTGAGGGCGCGGGTTAGTGTTAGCGTACGGGTGAGGATTAGGGGACAGGTATGGGTCAGGCTTTGGGGAAGTTTTAGGGTTAGGATTCGGGCTAGGGTTAGGGTTAGGGGACGGGGACGGTTTAGGGTCCAGGTGAGGTTACGACAACACTTTAGGGGGAGCGTACGTGTGAGGGCGCAGGTTAGTGTTAGCGTACGGGTTACGATTAGGGGACGGGTGAGGGTCAGGCTTCTGGGAAGTGTTAGGGTTAGGGTTCGGGCTAGGGTTAGGGTTAGGGGACGGGGAGGGTTTAGCGTCCAGGGGAGGGTACAACAACGCTTTAGGGGGAGCGTACGTGTGAGGGCGCGGGTTAGTGTTAGCGTACGGGTTAGGATTAGGGGACGTGTGAGGGTCAGGCTTCGGGGAAGGGTTAGGGTTAGGGTTCGGGCTAGGGTTAGGGTTAGGGGACGGGGATGGTTTAGGGTCCAGGTGACGGTATGACAACGCTTTAGGGGGAGCGTACGTGTGAGGGCGTGGGTTAGTGTTAGCGTACTGGTTAGGGTTAGGGGACGGGTGAGGGTCAGGCTTCGGGGAAGGGTTAGGGTTAGGGTTCGGGCTAGGGTTAGGGTTAGGGGACGGGGAGGGTTTAGGGTCCAGGTGAGGGTACGACAACGCTTTGGGGGGAGCGTACGTGTGAGGGCGTGGGTTAGTGTTAGCGTACGGGGTAGGATTAGGGGACGGGTGAGGGTCATGCTTCGGGGAAGGGTTAGGGTTAGGGTTCGGGTTAGGGTTAGGGTTAGGGGACGGGGAGGGTTTAGGGTCCAGGTGAGTGTACGACATCGCTTTAGGGGGAGCGTACGTGTGAGGGCGCAGGTTAGTGTTAGCGTACGGGTTAGAATTAGGGGACGGGTGAGGTTCAGCCTTCGGGGAAGGGTTAGGGTTAGGGTTCGGGCTAGGGTTAGGGTTAGGGGACGGGGAGGGTTTAGGGTCCAGGTGAGGGTATGACAACGATTTAGGTGGAGCGTACGTGTGAGGGCGCGGGTTAGTGTTAGCGTACGGGTTAGGATTAGGGGACGGGTGAGGGTCAGGCTTGGGGGAAGGGTTAGGGTTAGGGTTCGGGCTAGGGTTAGGGTTTGGGGATGGGGACGGTTTAGGGTCCAGGTGAGGGTATGACAACGCTTTAGGGGGAGCGTACGTGTGAGGGCGCGGGTTAGTGTTAGCGAACGGTTTAGGATTAGGGGACGGGTGAGGGTCAGGCTTCGGGGAAGGGTTAGGGTTAGGGTTCGGGCTAGGGTTAGGGTTAGGGGACGGGGAGGGTTTAGGGTCCAGGTGAGGGTACGGCAACGCTTTAGGGAGAGCGTACGTGTGAGGGCGTGGGTTAGTGTTAGCGTACGGGTTAGGATTAGGGGACGGATGAGGGTCAGGCTTCGGGGAAGTGTTAGGGTTTGGGTTCGGGCTAGGGTTAGGGTTAGGGGACGGGGAGGGTTTAGGGTACAGGTGAGGGTACGACAACGCTTTAGGGGGAGCGTACGTGTGAGGGCGCGGGTTAGTGTTAGCATACGGGTTAGGATTAGGGGACGGGTGAGGGTCAGGCTTCGGGGAAGAGTTAGGGTTAGGGTTCGGGCTATGGTTAAGGTTAGGGGACAGGGAGGGTTTAGGGTCCAGGTGAGGGTACGACAATGCTTTAGGGGGAGCGTACGTGTGAGGGCGCGGGTGAGTGTTAGCGTACGGGTTAGGATTAGGGGACGGCTGAGGGTCAGGCTTCGGGGAAGGGTTAGGGTTAGGGTTCGGGCTAGGTTTAGGGTTAGGGGACGGGGACGGTTTAGGGTCCATGTGACGGTACGACAACGCTTTAGGGAGAGCGTACGTGTGAGGGCGTGGGTTAGTGTTAGCATACGCGTTAGGATTAGGGGACGGGTGAGGGAAAGGCATCGGGGAAGGGTTAGGGTTAGGGTTCGGGCTAGGGTTAGGGTTAGGGGACGGGGAGGGTTTAGGGTCCAGGTGAGGGTACGACAACGCTTTTGGTGGAGCGTACGTGTGAGGGCGCGGGTTAGTGTTAGCGTACGGGTTAGGATTAGGGGACGGGTGAGGGTCAGGCTTCGGGGAAGGGTTAGGGTTAGGGTTCGGGCTAGGGTTAGGGTTAGGGGACGGGGAGGGTTTAGGGTCAAGGTGAGGGTACGACAACGCTTTAGGGGGATCGTACGTGTGAGGGAGTTGGTTAGTGTTAGCGTACGGGTTAGGATTAGGGGACGGGTGAGGGTCAGGCTTCTGGGAAGTGTTAGGTTTAGCGTTCGGGCTAGGGTTAGGGTTAGGGGACGGGGACGGTTTAGGGTCCAGGTGAGGGTACGACAACGCTTTAGGGGGAGCGTACGTGTGAGGGCACGGGTTAGTGTTAGCGTACGTGTTAGGATTAGGGGACGGGTGAGTGTCAGGCCTCTGGGAAGTGTTAGGGTTAGGGTTCGGGGTAGGGTTAGGGTTAGGGGACGCGGAGGGTTTAGGGTCCAGGTGAGGGTACGACAACGCTTTAGGGGGAGCGTACGTGTGAGGGCGCGGGTTAGTGTTAGCATACGGGTTAGGATTAGGGGACGGGTGAGGGTCAGGCTTCGGGGAAGGGTTAGGGTTAGGGTTCGGGCTAGGTTTAGGGTTAGGGGATGGGGACGGTTTAGGGTCCAGGTGACGGTACGACAACGCTTTAGGGGGAGCGTATGTGTGAGGGCGCGGGTTAGTGTTAGCGTACGGGTTAGGATTAGGGGACGGGTGAGGGTCAGGCTTCGGGGAAGGGTTAGGGTTAGGGTTCGGGCTAGGGTTAGGGTTAGGGGACGTTGAGGGTTTAGGGTCCAGTTGAGGGTACGACAACGCTTTAGGGGGCGCGTACGTGTGAGGGCGCGGGTTAGTGTTAGCGTACGGGTTAGGATTAGGGGACGGGTGAGGGTAAGGCTTCGGGGAAGGATTAGGGTTAGGGTTCGGGCTAGGGTTAGGGTTAGGGGACGGGGACAGTTTAGGGTCCAGGTGACGGTACGACAACGCTTTAGGGAGAGCGTACGTGTGAGGGCGTGGGTTAGTGTTAGCGTACGGGTTAGGATTAGGGGACGGGTGAGGGTCAGGCTTCGGGGAAGGTTTAGTGTTAGGGTTCGGGCTAGGGTTAGGGTTAGGGGACGGGGACGGTTTAGGGTCCAAGTGAGGGTACGACAACGCTTTAGGGGGAGCGTACGTGTGAGGGCGTGGATTAGTGTTAGTGTACGGGTTAGGATTAGGGGACGTCTGAGGGTCAGGCTTCGGGGAAGGGTTAGGGTTAGGGTTCGGGCTAGGGTTAGGGTTAGGGGACGGGGACGGTTTAGGGTCCAGGTGACGGTACGACAACGCTTTAGGGAGAGCGTACGTGTGAGGGCGCGGGTTAGTGTTAGCGTACGGGTTAGGATTAGGGGACGGGTGAGGGTCAGGCTTCGGGAAACGGTTAGGGTTACTGTTCGGGCCAGGGTTAGGGTTAGGGTTAGGGGACGGGGAGGGTTTAGGGTCCAGGTGAGGGTAAGACAACGCTTTAGGTGGAGCGAACGTGTGAGGGCGCGGGTTAGTGTTAGCGTACGGGTTAGGATTAGGGGACGGCTGAGGGTCAGGCTTCTGGGAAGTGTTAGGGTTAGGGTTCGGGCTAGGGTTAGGGTTAGGGGACGGTGACGGTTTAGCGTCCAGGGGAGGGTACAACAACGCTTTAGGGGGAGCGTACGTGTGAGGGCGCGGGTTAGTGTTAGCGTACGGGTTAGGATTAGGGGACGTGTGAGGGTCAGGCTTCGGGGAAGGGTTAGGGTTAGGGTTCGGGCTAGGTTTAGGGTTAGGGGACGGGGATGGTTTAGGGTCCAGGTGATGGTATGACAACGCTTTAGGGGGAGCGTACGTGTGAGGGCGTGGGTTAGTGTTAGCGTACTGGTTAGGATTAGGGGACGGGTGAGGGTCAGGCTTCGGGGAAGGGGTAGCGTTACGGTTCGGGCTAGGGTTAGGGTTAGGGGACGGGGAGGGTTTAGGGTCCAGGTGAGGTTACGATAACGCTTTAGGGGGAGCGTACGTGTGAGGGCGTGGGTTAGTGTTAGCGTACGGGTTAGGATTAGGGGACGGTTGAGGGTCAGGCTTCGGGGAAGTTTTAGGGTTAGGGTTCGGGCTAGGGTTCGGGTTAGGGGACGGGGACGGTTTAGGGTCCAGGTGACGGTACGACAACGCTTTAGGGAGAGCGTACGTGTGAGGGCGTGGGTTAGTGTTAGCGTACGGGTTAGGATTAGGGGACGGGTGAGGGTCAGGCTTCGGGGAAGGGTTAGGTTTAGGGTTCGGGCTAGGGTTAGGGTTAGGGTTAGGGGACGGGGACGGGGACGGTTTAGGGTCCAGGTGACGGTACGACAACGCTTTAGGGAGAGCGTACGTTTGAGGGCGTGGGTTAGTGTTAGCGTACGGGTTAGGATTAGGGGACGGGTGAGGGTCAGGCTTAGGGGAAGGGTTACGGTTAGGGTTCGGGCTAGGGTTAGGGTTAGGGGACGGGGACAGTTTAGGGTCCAGGTGAGGGTACGACAACGCTTTAGGGGGAGCGTACGTGTGAGGGCGCGGGTTAGTGTTAGCGTACGGGTGAGGATTAGGGGACAGGTGAGGGTCAGGCTTTGGGGAAGTTTTAGGGTTAGGATTCGGGCTAGGGTTAGGGTTAGGGGACGGGGACGGTTTAGGGTCCAGGTGAGGTTACGACAACACTTTAGGGGGAGCGTACGTGTGAGGGCGCAGGTTAGTGTTAGCGTACGGGTTACGATTAGGGGACGGGTGAGGGTCAGGCTTCTGGGAAGTGTTAGGGTTAGGGTTCGGGCTAGGGTTAGGGTTAGGGGACGGTGACGGTTTAGCGTCCAGGGGAGGGTACAACAACGCTTTAGGGGGAGCGTACGTGTGAGGGCGCGGGTTAGTGTTAGCGTACGGGTTAGGATTAGGGGACGTGTGAGGGTCAGGCTTCGGGGAAGGGTTAGGGTTAGGGTTCGGGCTAGGGTTAGGGTTAGGGGACGGGGATGGTTTAGGGTCCAGGTGACGGTATGACAACGCTTTAGGGGGAGCGTACGTGTGAGGGCGTGGGTTAGTGTTAGCGTACTGGTTAGGGTTAGGGGACGGGTGAGGGTCAGGCTTCGGGGAAGGGTTAGGGTTAGGGTTCGGGCTAGGGTTAGGGTTAGGGGACGGGGAGGGTTTAGGGTCCAGGTGAGGGTACGACAACGCTTTGGGGGGAGCGTACGTGTGAGGGCGTGGGTTAGTGTTAGCGTACGGGGTAGGATTAGGGGACGGGTGAGGGTCATGCTTCGGGGAAGGGTTAGGGTTAGGGTTCGGGTTAGGGTTAGGGTTAGGGGACGGGGAGGGTTTAGGGTCCAGGTGAGTGTACGACATCGCTTTAGGGGGAGCGTACGTGTGAGGGCGCAGGTTAGTGTTAGCGTACGGGTTAGAATTAGGGGACGGGTGAGGTTCAGCCTTCGGGGAAGGGTTAGGGTTAGGGTTCGGGCTAGGGTTAGGGTTAGGGGACGGGGAGGGTTTAGGGTCCAGGTGAGGGTACGACAACGCTTTAGGGGGAGCGTACGTGTGAGGGCGCGGGTTAGTGTTAGCGTACGGGTTAGGATTAGGGGACGGGTGAGGGTCAGGCTTCGGGGAAGGGTTAGGTTTAGGGTTCGGGCTAGGGATAGGGTTTGGGGATGGGGACGGTTTAGGGTCCAGGTGAGGGTATGACAACGCTTTAGGGGGAGCGTACGTGTGAGGGCGCGGGTTAGTGTTAGCGAACGGTTTAGGATTAGGGGACGGGTGAGGGTCAGGCTTCGGGGAAGGGTTAGGGTTAGGGTTCGGGCTAGGGTTAGGGTTAGGGGACGGGGAGGGTTTAGGGTCCAGGTGAGGGTACGGCAACGCTTTAGGGAGAGCGTACGTGTGAGGGCGTGGGTTAGTGTTAGCGTACGGGTTAGGATTAGGGGACGGATGAGGGTCAGGCTTCGTGGAAGTGTTAGGGTTTGGGTTCGGGCTAGGGTTAGGGTTAGGGGACGGGGAGGGTTTAGGGTACAGGTGAGGGTACGACAACGCTTTAGGGGGAGCGTACGTGTGAGGGCGCGGGTTAGTGTTAGCATACGGGTTAGGATTAGGGGACGGGTGAGGGTCAGGCTTCGGGGAAGAGTTAGGGTTAGGGTTCGGGCTATGGTTAAGGTTAGGGGACAGGGAGGGTTTAGGGTCCAGGTGAGGGTACGACAATGCTTTAGGGGGAGCGTACGTGTGAGGGCGCGGGTTAGTGTTAGCGTACGGGTTAGGATTAGGGGACGGCTGAGGGTCAGGCTTCGGGGAAGGGTTAGGGTTAGGGTTCGGGCTAGGGTTAGGGTTAGGGGACGGGGACGGTTTAGGGTCCATGTGACGGTACGACAACGCTTTAGGGAGAGCGTACGTGTGAGGGCGTGGGTTAGTGTTAGCGTACGGGTTAGGATTAGGGGACGGGTGAGGGTCAGGCATCGGGGAAGGGTTAGGGTTAGGGTTCGGGCTAGGGTTAGGGTTAGGGGACGGGGAGGGTTTAGGGTCCAGGTGAGGGTACGACAACGCTTTTGGTGGAGCGTACGTGTGAGGGCGCGGGTTAGTGTTAGCGTACGGGTTAGGATTAGTGGACGGGTGAGGGTCAGGCTTCGGGGAAGGGTTAGGGTTAGGGTTCGGGCTAGGGTTAGGGTTAGGGGACGGGGAGGGTTTAGGGTCAAGGTGAGGGTACGACAACGCTTTAGGGGGATCGTACGTGTGAGGGAGTTGGTTAGTGTTAGCGTACGGGTTAGGATTAGGGGACGGGTGAGGGTCAGGCTTCTGGGAAGTGTTAGGTTTAGCGTTCGGGCTAGGGTTAGGGTTAGGGGACGGGGACGGTTTAGGGTCCAGGTGAGGGTACGACAACGCTTTAGGGGGAGCGTACGTGTGAGGGCACGGGTTAGTGTTAGCGTACGTGTTAGGATTAGGGGACGGGTGAGTGTCAGGCCTCTGGGAAGTGTTAGGGTTAGGGTTCGGGCTAGGGTTAGGGTTAGGGGACGCGGAGGGTTTAGGGTCCAGGTGAGGGTACGACAACGCTTTAGGGGGAGCGTACGTGTGAGGGCGCGGGTTAGTGTTAGCATACGGGTTAGGATTAGGGGACGGGTGAGGGTCAGGCTTCGGGGAAGGGTTAGGGTTAGGGTTCGGGCTAGGGTTAGGGTTAGGGGATGGGGACGGTTTAGGGTCCAGGTGACGGTACGACAACGCTTTAGGGGGAGCGTATGTGTGAGGGCGCGGGTTAGTGTTAGCGTACGGGTTAGGATTAGGGGACGGGTGAGGGTCAGGCTTCGGGGAAGGGTTAGGGTTAGGGTTCGGGCTAGGGTTAGGGTTAGGGGACGTTGAGGGTTTAGGGTCCAGTTGAGGGTACGACAACGCTTTAGGGGGAGCGTACGTGTGAGGGCGCGGGTTAGTGTTAGCGTACGGGTTAGGATTAGGGGACGGGTGAGGGTAAGGCTTCGGGGAAGGATTAGGGTTAGGGTTAGGGCTAGGGTTAGGGTTAGGGGACGGGGACAGTTTAGGGTCCAGGTGACGGTACGACAACGCTTTAGGGAGAGCGAACGTGTGAGGGCGTGGGTTAGTGTTAGCGTACGGGTTAGGATTAGGGGACGGGTGAGGGTCAGGCTTCGGGGAAGGTTTAGTGTTAGGGTTCGGGCTAGGGTTAGGGTTAGGGGACGGGGACGGTTTAGGGTCCAAGTGAGGGTACGACAACGCTTTAGGGGGAGCGTACGTGTGAGGGCGTGGATTAGTGTTAGTGTACGGGTTAGGATTAGGGGACGTCTGAGGGTCAGGCTTCGGGGAAGGGTTAGGGTTAGGGTTCGGGCTAGGGTTAGGGTTAGGGGACGGGGACGGTTTAGGGTCCAGGTGACGGTACGACAACGCTTTAGGGAGAGCGTACGTGTGAGGGCGCGGGTTAGTGTTAGCGTACGGGTTAGGATTAGGGGACGGGTGAGGGTCAGGCTTCGGGAAACGGTTAGGGTTACTGTTCGGGCCAGGGTTAGGGTTAGGGTTAGGGGACGGGGAGGGTTTAGGGTCCAGGTGAGGGTAAGACAACGCTTTAGGTGGAGCGAACGTGTGAGGGCGCGGGTTAGTGTTAGCGTACGGGTTAGGATTAGGGGACGGCTGAGGGTCAGGCTTCTGGGAAGTGTTAGGGTTAGGGTTCGGGCTAGGGTTAGTGTTAGGGGACGGAGAGGGTTTAGGGTCCAGGTGAGGGTACGACAACGCTTTAGGAGGAGCGTACGTGTGAGGGCGCGGGTTAGTGTTAGCGTACGGGTTAGGATTAGGGGACGGGTGAGGGTCAGGCTTCGGGGAAGCGTTAGGTTTAGGGTTCGGGCTAGGGTTAGGGTTAGAGGACGGGGTGGGTTTAGGGTCCAGGTGAGGGTACGACAACGCTTTAGGGGGAACGTACCTGTGACTGCGCGGGTTAGTGTTAGCGTACGGGTTACGATTAGGGGACGGGTGAGGGTCAGGCTTCGGGGAAGGGTTAGGGTTAGGGTTCGGGCTAGGGTTAGGGTTAGGGGACGGGGAGGGTTTAGGGTCCAGGTGAGGGTACAACACCGCTTTAGGGGGAGCGTACGTGTGAGGGCGCGGGATAGTGTTAGCATACGGGTTAGGATTAGGGGACGGGTGAGGGTCAGGCTTCGGGGAAGGGTTAGTGTTAGAGTTCGGGCTAGGGTTAGGGTTAGGGGATGGGGACGGTTTACGATCCAGGTGAGTGTACGACAACGCTTTAGGGGGAGCGTACGTGTGAGGGCGCGGGTTAGTGTTAGCGTACGGGTTAGGATTAGGGGACGGCTGAGGGTCAGGCTTCGGGGAAGGGTTAGCGTTAGGGTTCGGGCTAGGGTTAGGGTTAGGGGACGGGGACGGTTTAGGGTCCAAGTGGCGGTACCACAACGCTTTAGGGGGAGCGTACGTGTGAGGGCGTGGGTTAGTGTTAGCGTACTGGTTAGGATTAGGGGACGGGTGAGGGTCAGGCTTCGGGGAAGGGTTAGGGTTAGGGTTTGGGCTAGGGTTAGGGTTAGGGGACGGGGAGGGTTTAGGGTCCAGGTGAGGGTACGACAACGCTTTAGGGGGAGCGTACGTGTGAGGGCGTGGGTTAGTGTTAGCGTACGGGTTAGGATTAGGGGACGGGTGAGGGTCAGGCTTCGGGGAAGGGTTAGGGTTAGGGTTCGGGCTAGGGTTAGGGTTAGGGGACGGGGAGGGTTTAGGGTCCAGGTGAGGGTACGACAACGCTTTAGGGGGAGCGTACGTGTGAGGGTGCGGGTTAGTGTTAGCGTACGGGTTAGGATTAGGGGACGGGTGAGGGTCAGGCTTCGGGGAAGGGTTAGGGTTAGGGTTCGGGCTAGGGTTAGGGTTAGGGGACGGGGAGGGTTTAGGGTCCAGTTGAGGGTACGACAACGCTTTAGGGGGAGCATACGTGTGAGGGCGCGGGTTAGTGTTAGCGTACGAGTTAGGATTAGGGGACGGGTGAGGTTAAGGCTTCGGGGAAGGGTTAGGGTTAGCGTTCGGGCTAGGGTTAGGGTTAGGGGACGGGGACGGTTTAGGGTCCAGTGACGGTACGACAACGCTTTAGGGGGAGCGTACGTGTGAGGGCGCGGGTTAGTGTTAGCGTACGGGTTAGGATTAGGGGACGGGTGAGGGTCAGGCTTCGGGGAAGGGTTAGGGTTAGGGTTCGGGCTAGGGTTAGGGTTAGGGGACGGGGAGGGTTTAGGGTCCAGTTGAGGGTACGACAACGCTTTAGGGGGAGCGTACGTGTGAGGGCGTGGGTTAGTGTTAGCGTACGTGTTAGGATTAGGGGACGGGTGAGGGTCAGGCTTCGGGGAAGGGTTAGGGTTAGGGTTCAGGCTAGGTTTAGGGTTAGGGGACGGGGACATTTTAGGGTCCAGGTGACGGTACGACAACGCTTTAGGGAGAGCGTACGTGTGAGGGCGTGGGTTAGTGTTAGCGTACGGGTTAGGATTAGGGGACGGGTGAGGGTCAGGCTTCGGGGAAGTGTTAGGGTTAGGGTTCGGGCTAGGGTTAGGGTTAGTGGACGGGGAGGGTTTAGGGTCCAGGTGAGGGTACGACAACGCTTTAGGGGGAGCGTACGTGTGAGGGCGTTGGTTAGTGTTAGCGTACGGTTTAGGATTAGGGGACGGGTGAGTGTCAGGCTTCGGGGAAGGGTTAGGGTTAGGGTTCGGGCTAGGGTTAGGGTTAGGGGACGGGGTGGGTTTAGGGTCCAGGTGAGGGTACGACAACGCTTTAGGGGGAGCGTACGTGTGAGGGCGCGGGTTAGTGTTAGTGTACGGGTTAGGATTAGGGGACGGGTGAGGGTCAGGCTTCGGGGAAGGGTTAGAGTTAGTGTTCGGGCTAGGGTTAGGGTTAGGGGACGGGGACAGTTTAGGGTCCCGGTGAGGGTACGACAACGCTTTAGGGGGAGCGTACGTGTGACGGCGTGGGTTAGTGTTAGCGTACCGGTTAGGATTAGGGGACGGGTGAGGGTCAGGCTTCGGGGAAGGGTTAGGGTTAGGGTTCGGGCTAGGGTTAGGGTTAGGGGACGGGGAGGGTTTAGGGTCCAGGTGAGGGTACGACAACGCTTTGGGGGAGCATACGTGTGAGGGCGCGGGTCAGTGTTAGCGTACGGGTTAGGATTAGAGGACGGGTGAGGGTCAGGCTTCGGGGAAGGGTTAGGGTTAGGGTTCGGGCTAGGGTTAGGGTTAGGGGACGGGGACGGTTTAGGGACCAGGTGACGGTACGACAACACTTTAGGGGAACGTACGTGTGAGGGCGCGGGTTAGTGTTAGCGTACGGGTTAGGATTAGGGGACGGGTGAGGGTAAGGCTTCGGGGAAGTGTTAGGGTTAGGGTTCGGGCTAGGGTTAGGGTTAGGGGACGGGGAGGGTTTAGGGTCCAGGTGAGGGTACGACAACGCTTTAGGGGGAGCGTACGTGTGGGGGCGCGGGTTAGTGTTAGCGTACGGGTTAGGATTAGGGGACGGGTGAGGGTCAGGCTTCGGGGAAGGTTTAGGGTTAGGGTTCGGGCTAGGGTTAGGGTTAGGGGACGGGGACGGTTTAGGGTCCAGGTGACGGTACGACAACTCTTTAGGGAGAGCGTACGTGTGAGGGCGTGGGTTAGTGTTAGCATACGGGTTAGGATTAGGGGACGGGTGAGGGTCAGGCTTCGGGGAAGGGTTAGGATTAGGGTTCGGGCTAGGGTTAGGGGACGGGGACGGTTTAGGGTCCAGGTGAGGGTACGACAACCCTTTAGGGGGAGCGTACGTGTGAGGGCGCGGGTTAGTGTTAGCGTACGGGTTAGGATTAGGGGATGGGTGAGGGTCAGGCTTCGGTGAAGTGTTACGGTTAGGGTTCGGGCTAGGGTTAGTGTTAGGGGACGGGGAGGGTTTAGGGTCCAGGTGAGGGTACGACAACGCTTTAGGGGGAGCGTACGTGTGAGGGCGCGGGTTAGTGTTAGCGTACGGGTTAGGATTAGGGGACGGGTGAGTGTCAGGCTTCGGGGAAGGGTTAGGGTTAGGGTGCGGGCTAGGGTTAGGGTTAGGGGACGGGGAGGGTTTAGGGTCCAGGTGAGGGTACGACAACGCTTTAGGGGGAGCGTACGTGTGAGGGCGCGGGTTAGTGTTAGCGTACGGGTTAGGATTAGGGGACGGGTGAGGGTCAGGCTTCGGGGAAGGGTTAGGGTTAGGGTTCGGGCTAGGGTTAGGGTTAGGGGACTGGACGGTTTAGGGTCCAGTTGAGGGTACGACAACGCTTTAGGGGGAGCATACGTGTGAGGGCGCGGGTTAGTGTTAGCTTACGGTTTAGGATTAGGGGACGGGTGAGGGTCAGGCTTCGGGGAAGGGTTAGGGTTAGGGTTCGGGCTAGGGTTAGGGTTAGGGGACGGGGACGGTTTAGGGTCCAGGTGAGGGTACGACAACGCTTTAGGGGGAGCGTACGTGTGAGGGCGCGGGTTAGTGTTAGCATACGGGTTAGGATTAGGGGACGGGTGAGGGTCATGCTTCGGGGAAGGGTTAGGGTTAGGGTTCGGGCTAGGGTTAGGGTTAGGGGACGGGGAGGGTTTAGGGTCCATGTGAGGGTACGACAACGCTTTAGGGGTAGCGTACGTGTGAGGGCGCGGGTTAGTGTTAGTGTTCGGGTTAGGATTAGGGGACGGGTGAGGGTTAGGCTTCGGTGAAGGGTTAGGGTTAAGGTTCGGGCTAGGGTTAGGGTTAGGGGACGGGGACGGTTTAGGGTCCAGGTGACGGTACGACAACGCTTTGGGGAGAGCGTACGTGTGAGGGCGTGGGTTAGTGTTAGCGTACGGGTTAGGATTAGGGAACGGGTGAGGGTCAGGCTTCGGGGAAGGGTTAGGGTTAGAGTTCTGGCTAGGGTTAGGGTTAGGGGACGGAGAGGGTTTAGGGTCCAGGTGAGGGTACGACAACGCTTTAGGAGGAGCATACGTGTGAGGGCGCGGGTTAGTGTTAGCGTACGGGTTAGGATTAGGGGACGGGTGAGGGTCAGGCTTCGGGGAAGCGTTAGGTTTAGGGTTCGGGCTAGGGTTAGGGTTAGAGGACGGGGTGGGTTTAGGGTCCAGGTGAGGGTACGACAACGCTTTAGGGGGAGCGTACCTGTGACTGCGCGGGTTAGTGTTAGCGTACGGGTTAGGATTAGGGGACGGGTGAGGGTAAGGCTTCGGGGAAGTGTTAGGGTTAGGGTTCGGGCTAGGGTTAGGGTTAGGGGACGGGGAGGGTTTAGGGTCCAGGTGAGGGTACGACAACGCTTTAGGGGGAGCGTACGTGTGGGGGCGCGGGTTAGTGTTAGCGTACGGGTTAGGATTAGGGGACGGGTGAGGGTCAGGCTTCGGGGAAGGTTTAGGGTTAGGGTTCGGGCTAGGGTTAGGGTTAGGGGACGGGGACGGTTTAGGGTCCAGGTGACGGTACGACAACTCTTTAGGGAGAGCGTACGTGTGAGGGCGTGGGTTAGTGTTAGCATACGGGTTAGGATTAGGGGACGGGTGAGGGTCAGGCTTCGGGGAAGGGTTAGGGTTAGTGTTCGGGCTAGGGTTAGGGTTAGGGGACGAGGAGGGTTTAGGGTCCAGGTGAGGGTACGACAACGCTTTAGGGGGAGCGTACGTGTGAGGGCGCGGGTTAGTGTTAGCGTATGGGTTAGGATTAGGGGACGGGTGAGGGTCAGGCTTCGGGGAAGGGTTAGGATTAGGGTTCGGGCTAGGGTTAGGGGACGGGGACGGTTTAGGGTCCAGGTGAGGGTACGACAACCCTTTAGGGGGAGCGTACGTGTGAGGGCGCGGGTTAGTGTTAGCGTACGGGTTAGGATTAGGGGATGGGTGAGGGTCAGGCTTCGGTGAAGTGTTACGGTTAGGGTTCGGGCTAGGGTTAGGGTTAGGGGACGGGGAGGGTTTAGGGTCCAGGTGAGGGTACGACAACGCTTTAGGGGGAGCGTACGTGTGAGGGCGCGGGTTAGTGTTAGCGTACGGGTTAGGATTAGGGGACGGGTGAGTGTCAGGCTTCGGGGAAGGGTTAGGGTTAGGGTGCGGGCTAGGGTTAGGGTTAGGGGACGGGGAGGGTTTAGGGTCCAGGTGAGGGTACGACAACGCTTTAGGGGGAGCGTACGTGTGAGGGCGCGGGTTAGTGTTAGCGTACGGGTTAGGATTAGGGGACGGGTGAGGGTCAGGCTTCGGGGAAGGGTTAGGGTTAGGGTTCGGGCTAGGGTTAGGGTTAGGGGACTGGACGGTTTAGGGTCCAGTTGAGGGTACGACAACGCTTTAGGGGGAGCGTACGTGTGAGGGCGCGGGTTAGTGTTAGCTTACGGTTTAGGATTAGGGGACGGGTGAGGGTCAGGCTTCGGGGAAGGGTTAGGGTTAGGGTTCGGGCTAGGGTTAGGGTTAGGGGACGGGGACGGTTTAGGGTCCAGGTGAGGGTACGACAACGCTTTAGGGGGAGCGTACGTGTGAGGGCGCGGGTTAGTGTTAGCATACGGGTTAGGATTAGGGGACGGGTGAGGGTCATGCTTCGGGGAAGGGTTAGGGTTAGGGTTCGGGCTAGGGTTAGGGTTAGGGGACGGGGAGGGTTTAGGGTCCAGGTGAGGGTACGACAACGCTTTAGGGGTAGCGTACGTGTGAGGGCGCGGGTTAGTGTTAGCGTTCGGGTTAGGATTAGGGGACGGGTGAGGGTTAGGCTTCGGTGAAGGGTTAGGGTTAAGGTTCGGGCTAGGGTTAGGGTTAGGGGACGGGGACGGTTTAGGGTCCAGGTGACGGTACGACAACGCTTTGGGGAGAGCGTACGTGTGAGGGCGTGGGTTAGTGTTAGCGTACGGGTTAGGATTAGGGAACGGGTGAGGGTCAGGCTTCGGGGAAGGGTTAGGGTTAGAGTTCTGGCTAGGGTTAGGGTTAGGGGACGGAGAGGGTTTAGGGTCCAGGTGAGGGTACGACAACGCTTTAGGAGGAGCGTACGTGTGAGGGCGCGGGTTAGTGTTAGCGTACGGGTTAGGATTAGGGGACGGGTGAGGGTCAGGCTTCGGGGAAGCGTTAGGTTTAGGGTTCGGGCTAGGGTTAGGGTTAGAGGACGGGGTGGGTTTAGGGTCCAGGTGAGGGTACGACAACGCTTTAGGGGGAGCGTACCTGTGACTGCGCGGGTTAGTGTTAGCGTACGGGTTACGATTAGGGGACGGGTGAGGGTCAGGCTTCGGGGAAGGGTTAGGGTTAGGGTTCGGGCTAGGGTTAGGGTTAGGGGACGGGGAGGGTTTAGGGTCCAGGTGAGGGTACAACACCGCTTTAGGGGGAGCGTACGTGTGAGGGCGCGGGATAGTGTTAGCATACGGGTTAGGATTAGGGGACGGGTGAGGGTCAGGCTTCGGGGAAGGGTTAGGGTTAGAGTTCGGGCTAGGGTTAGGGTTAGGGGATGGGGAAGGTTTACGGTCCAGGTGAGGGTACGACAACGCTTTAGGGGGAGCGTACGTGTGAGGGCGCGTGTTAGTGTTAGCGTACGGGTTAGGATTAGGGGACGGCTGAGGGTCAGGCTTCGGGGAAGGGTTAACGTTAGGGTTCGGGCTAGGGTTAGGGTTAGGGGACGGGGACGGTTTAGGGTCCAAGTGGCGTTACGACAACGCTTTAGGGGGAGCGTACGTGTGAGGGCGTGGGTTAGTGTTAGCGTACTGGTTAGGATTAGGGGACGGGTGAGGGTCAGGCTTCGGGGAAGGGTTAGAGTTAGGGTTTGGGCTAGGGTTAGGGTTAGGGGACGGGGAGGGTTTAGGGTCCAGGTGAGGGTACGACAACGCTTTAGGGAGAGCGTACGTGTGAGGGCGTGGGTTAGTGTTAGCGTACGGGTTAGGATGAAGGGACGGGTGAGGGTCAGGCTTCGGGGAAGGGTTAGGGTTAGGGTTCGGGCTAGGGTTAGGGTTAGGGGACGGGGAGGGTTTAGGGTCCAGGTGAGGGTACGACAACGCTTTAGGGGGAGCGTACGTGTGAAGGCGCGGGTTAGTGTTAGCGTACGGGTTAGGATTAGGGGACGGGTGAGGGTCAGGCTTCGGGGAAGGGTTAGGGTTAGGGTTCGGGCTAGGGTTAGGGTTAGGGGACGGGGAGGGTTTAGGGTCCAGGTGAGGGTACGACAACGCTTTAGGGGGAGCGTACGTGTCAGGGCGCGGGTTAGTGTTAGCGTACGGGTTAGGATTAGGGGACGGGTGAGGGTCAGGCTTCGGGGAAGGGTTAGGGTTAGGGTTCGGGCTAGGGTTAGGTTTAGGGGACGGGGAGGGTTTAGGGTCCAGGTGAGGGTACGACAACGCTTTGGGGGAGCATACGTGTGAGGGCGCGGGTCAGTGTTAGCGTACGGGTTAGGATTAGGGGACGGGTGAGGGTCAGGCTTCGGGGAAGGGTTAGGGTTAGGGTTCGGGCTAGGGTTAGGGTTAGGGGACGGGGACGGTTTAGGGTCCAGGTGACGGTACGGCAACGCTTTAGGGGAACGTACGTGTGAGGGCGCGGGTTAGTGTTAGCGTACGGGTTACGATTAGGGGACGGGTGAGGGTAAGGCTTCGGGGAAGTGTTAGGGTTAGGGTTCGGGCTTGGGTTAGGGTTAGGGTCGGGGAGGGTTTAGGGTCCAGGTGAGGGTACGACAACGCTTTAGGGGGAGCGTACGTGTGGGGGCGCGGGTTAGTGTTAGCGTACGGGTTAGGATTAGGGGACGGGTGAGGGTCAGGCTTCGGGGAAGGTTTAGGGTTAGGGTTCGGGCTAGGGTTAGGGTTAGGGGACGGGGACGGTTTAGGGTCCAGGTGACGGTACGACAACTCTTTAGGGAGAGGGTACATGTGAGGGCGTGGGTTAGTGTTAGCATACGGGTTAGGATTAGGGGACGGGTGAGGGTCAGGCTTCGGGGAAGGGTTAGGGTTAGTGTTCGGGCTAGGGTTAGGGTTAGGGGACTAGGAGGGTTTAGGGTCCAGGTGAGGGTACGACAACGCTTTAGGGGGAGCGTACGTGTGAGGGCGCGGGTTAGTGTTAGCGTATGGGTTAGGATTAGGGGACGGGTGAGGGTCAGGCTTCGGGGAAGGGTTAGGATTAGGGTTCGGGCTAGGGTTAGGGGACGGGGACGGTTTAGGGTCCAGGTGAGGGTACGACAACCCTTTAGGGGGAGCGTACGTGTGAGGGCGCGGGTTAGTGTTAGCGTACGGGTTAGGATTAGGGGATGGGTGAGGGTCAGGCTTCGGTGAAGTGTTACGGTTAGGGTTCGGGCTAGGGTTAGGGTTAGGGGACGGGGAGGGTTTAGGGTCCAGGTGAGGGTACGACAACGCTTTAGGGGGAGCGTACGTGTGAGGGCGCGGGTTAGTGTTAGCGTACGGGTTAGGATTAGGGGACGGGTGAGGGTCAGGCTTCGGGGAAGGGTTAGGGTTAGGGTGCGGGCTAGGGTTAGGGTTAGGGGACGGGGAGGGTTTAGGGTCCAGGTGAGGGTACGACAACGCTTTAGGGGGAGCGTACGTGTGAGGGCGCGGGTTAGTGTTAGCGTACGGGTTAGGATTGGGGACGGGTGAGGGTCAGGCTTCGGGGAAGGGTTAGGGTTAGGGTTCGGGCTAGGGTTAGGGTTAGGGGACGGGGACGGTTTAGGGTCCAGTTGAGGGTACGACAACGCTTTAGGGGGAGCGTACATGTGAGGGCGCGGGTTAGTGTTAGCGTACGGGTTAGGATTAGGGAACGGGTGAGGGTCAGGCTTCGGGGAAGGGTTAGGGTTAGGGTTCGGGCTAGGGTTAGGGTTAGGGGATGGGGAGGGTTTAGGGTCCAGTTGAGGGTACGACAATGCTTTAGGGGGAGCGTACGTGTGAGGGCGCGGGTTAGTGTTAGCGTACGGGTTAGGATTAGGGGACGGGTGAGGGTCAGGCTTCGGGGAAGGGTTAGGGTTAGGGTTCGGGCTAGGGTTAGGGTTAGGGGACGGGGAGGGTTTAGGGTCCAGGTGAGGGTACGACAACGCTTTAGGGGGAGCGTACGTGTGGGGGCGCGGGTTATTGTTAGCGTACGGGTTAGGATTAGGGGACGGGTGAGGGTCAGGCTTCGGGGAAGGTTTAGGGTTAGGGTTCTTGCTAGGGTTAGGGTTAGGGGACGGGGACGGTTTAGGGTCCAGGTGACTGTACGATAACTCTTTAGGGAGAGCGTAAGTGTGAGGGCGTGGGTTAGTGTTAGCATACGGGTTAGGATTAGGGGACGGGTGAGGGTCTTGCTTCGGGGAAGGGTTAGGGTTAGTGTTCGGGCTAGGGTTAGGGTTAGGGGTCGAGGAGGGTTTAGGGTCCAGGTGAGGGTACGACAACGCTTTAGGGGGAGCGTACGTGTGAGGGCGCGGGTTAGTGTTAGCGTATGGGTTAGGATTAGGGGACGGGTGAGGGTCAGGCTTCGGGGAAGTGTTAGGATTAGGGTTCGGGCTAGGGTTAGGGGACGGGGACGGTTTAGGGTCCAGGTGAGGGTACGACAACCCTTTAGGGGGAGCGTACGTGTGAGGGCGCGGGTTAGTGTTAGCGTACGGGTTAGGATTAGGGGATGGGTGAGGGTCAGGCTTCGGTGAAGTGTTTCGGTTAGGGTTCGGGCTAGGGTTAGGGTTAGGGGACGGGGAGGGTTAAGGGTCCAGGTGAGGGTACGACAACGCTTTAGGGGGAGCGTACGTGTGAAGGCGCGGGTTAGTGTTAGCGTACGGGTTAGGATTAGGGGACGGGTGAGGGTCAGGCTTCGGGGAAGGGTTAGGGTTAGGGTGCGGGCTAGGGTTAGGGTTAGGGGACGGGGAGGGTTTAGGGTCCAGGTGAGGGTACGACAACGCTTTAGGGGGAGCGTACGTGTGAGGGCGCGGGTTAGTGTTAGCGTACGGGTTAGGATTAGGGGACGGGTGAGGGTCAGGCTTCGGGGAAGGGTTAGGGTTAGGGTTCGGGCTAGGGTTAGGGTTAGGGGACGGGGACGGTTTAGGGTCCAGTTGAGGGTACGACAACGCTTTAGGGGGAGCGTACGTGTGAGGGCGCGGGTTAGTGTTAGCTTACGGTTTAGGATTAGGGGACGGGTGAGGGTCAGGCTTCGGGGAAGGGTTAGGGTTAGGGTTCGGGCTAGGGTTAGGGTTAGGGGACGGGGAGGGTTTAGGGTCCAGGTGAGGGTACGAAAACGCTTTAGGGGGAGCGTACGTGTGAGGGCACGGGTTAGTGTTAGCGTACGGGTTAGGATTAGGGTACGGCTGATGGTCAGGCTTTGGGGAAGTGTTCGGGTTAGGGTTCGGGCTAGGGTTAGGGTTAGGGGACGGGGACGGTTTAGGGTCCAGGTGAGGGTACGACAACACTTTAGGGGGAGCGTACGTGTGAGGGCGCAGGTTAGTGTTAGCGTACGTGTTAGGATTAGGGGACGGGTGAGGGTCAGGCTTCGGGGAAGCCTTAGGTTTAGGGTTCGGGCTAGGGTTAGGGTTAGGGGACGGGGAGGGTTTAGGGTCCAGGTGAGGGTACGACAACGCTTTAGGGGGAGCGTACGTGTGAGGGCGTGGGTTAGTGTTAGCGTACGGGTTAGGATTAGGGGACGGGTGAGGGTCAGGCTTCTGGGAAGTGTTAGGGTTAGGGTTCGGGCTAGGGTTAGGGTTAGGGGACGGGGACGGTTTAGGTTCCAGGTGAGGGTACGACAACACTTTAGGGGGAGCGTACGTGTGAGGGCGAGGGTTAGTGTTAGCGTACGGGTTAGGATTAGGGGACGGGTGAGGGTCAGGCTTCGGGGAAGGGTTAGGGTTAGGGTTCGGGCTAGGGTTAGGGTTAGGGGACGGGGACGGTTTAGGGTCCAGGTGAGGGTACGACAACGCTTTGGGGGGATCGTACGTGTGAGGGCGCGGGTTAGTTTTAGCGTACGTGTTAGGATTAGGGGACGGGTGAGGGTCAGGCTTCGGGGAAGGGTTAGGGTTAGGGTTCGGGCTAGGGTTAGGGTTAGGGGACGGGGACGGTTTAGGGTCCAGGTGAGGGTACGACAACGCTTTAGGGGGAGCGTACGTGTGAGGGCGCGGGTTAGTGTTAGCGTACGGGTTAGGATTAGGGGACGGCTGAGGGTCAGGCTTCGGGGAAGGGTTAGGGTTAGGGTTCGGGCTAGGGTTAGGGGACGGAGACGGTTTAGGGTCCATGTGACGGTAAGACAATGCTTTAGGGAGAGCGTACGTGTGAGGGCGTGGGTCAGTGTTAGCGTACGGGTTAGGATTAGGGGACGGGTGAGGGTCAGGCTTCGGGGAAGGGTTAGGGTTAGGGTTCTGGCTAGGGTTAGGGTTAGGGGACGGGGAGGGTTTAGGGTCCAGGTGAGCGTACAACAACGCTTTAGGGGGAGCGTACGTGTGAGGGCGCGGGTTAGTGTTAGCATACGGGTTAGGATTAGGGGACGGGTGAGGGTCATGCTTCGGGGAAGGGTTAGGGTTTGGGTTCGGGCTAGGGTTAGGGTTAGGGGACGGGGAGGGTTTAGGGTCCAGGTGAGGGTACGACAACGCTTTAGGGGTAGCGTACGTGTGAGGGCGCGGGTTAGTGTTAGCGTTCGGGTTAGGATTAGGGGACGGCTGAGGGTCAGGCTTCGGTGAAGGGTTAGGGTTAAGGTTCGGGCTAGGGTTAGGGTTAGGGGACGGGGACGGTTTAGGGTCCAGGTGACGGTACGACAACGCTTTGGGGAGAGCGTACGTGTGAGGGCGTGGGTTAGTGTTAGCGTACGGGTTAGGATTAGGGGACGGGTGAGGGTCAGGCTTCGGGGAAGGGTTAGGGTTAGAGTTCTGGCTAGGGTTAGGGTTAGGGGACGGAGAGGGTTTAGGGTCCAGGTGAGGGTACGACAACGCTTTAGGGGGAGCGTACGTGTGAGGGCGCGGGTTAGTGTTAGCGTACGGGTTAGGATTGGGGACGGGTGAGGGTCAGGCTTCGGGGAAGGGTTAGGGTTAGGGTTCGGGCTAGGGTTAGGGTTAGGGGACGGGGACGGTTTAGGGTCCAGTTGAGGGTACGACAACGCTTTAGGGGGAGCGTACATGTGAGGGCGCGGGTTAGTGTTAGCGTACGGGTTAGGATTAGGGAACGGGTGAGGGTCAGGCTTCGGGGAAGGGTTAGGGTTAGGGTTCGGGCTAGGGTTAGGGTTAGGGGATGGGGAGGGTTTAGGGTCCAGTTGAGGGTACGACAATGCTTTAGGGGGAGCGTACGTGTGAGGGCGCGGGTTAGTGTTAGCGTACGGGTTAGGATTAGGGGACGGGTGAGGGTCAGGCTTCGGGGAAGGGTTAGGGTTAGGGTTCGGGCTAGGGTTAGGGTTAGGGGACGGGGAGGGTTTAGGGTCCAGGTGAGGGTACGACAACGCTTTAGGGGGAGCGTACGTGTGGGGGCGCGGGTTATTGTTAGCGTACGGGTTAGGATTAGGGGACGGGTGAGGGTCAGGCTTCGGGGAAGGTTTAGGGTTAGGGTTCTTGCTAGGGTTAGGGTTAGGGGACGGGGACGGTTTAGGGTCCAGGTGACGGTACGATAACTCTTTAGGGAGAGCGTAAGTGTGAGGGCGTGGGTTAGTGTTAGCATACGGGTTAGGATTAGGGGACGGGTGAGGGTCTTGCTTCGGGGAAGGGTTAGGGTTAGTGTTCGGGCTAGGGTTAGGGTTAGGGGTCGAGGAGGGTTTAGGGTCCAGGTGAGGGTACGACAACGCTTTAGGGGGAGCGTACGTGTGAGGGCGCGGGTTACTGTTAGCGTATGGGTTAGGATTAGGGGACGGGTGAGGGTCAGGCTTCGGGGAAGTGTTAGGATTAGGGTTCGGGCTAGGGTTAGGGGACGGGGACGGTTTAGGGTCCAGGTGAGGGTACGACAACCCTTTAGGGGGAGCGTACGTGTGAGGGCGCGGGTTAGTGTTAGCGTACGGGTTAGGATTAGGGGATGGGTGAGGGTCAGGCTTCGGTGAAGTGTTTCGGTTAGGGTTCGGGCTAGGGTTAGGGTTAGGGGACGGGGAGGGTTAAGGGTCCAGGTGAGGGTACGACAACGCTTTAGGGGGAGCGTACGTGTGAAGGCGCGGGTTAGTGTTAGCGTACGGGTTAGGATTAGGGGACGGGTGAGGGTCAGGCTTCGGGGAAGGGTTAGGGTTAGGGTGCGGGCTAGGGTTAGGGTTAGGGGACGGGGAGGGTTTAGGGTCCAGGTGAGGGTACGACAACGCTTTAGGGGGAGCGTACGTGTGAGGGCGCGGGTTAGTGTTAGCGTACGGGTTAGGATTAGGGGACGGGTGAGGGTCAGGCTTCGGGGAAGGGTTAGGGTTAGGGTTCGGGCTAGGGTTAGGGTTAGGGGACGGGGACGGTTTAGGGTCCAGTTGAGGGTACGACAACGCTTTAGGGGGAGCGTACGTGTGAGGGCGCGGGTTAGTGTTAGCTTACGGTTTAGGATTAGGGGACGGGTGAGGGTCAGGCTTCGGGGAAGGGTTAGGGTTAGGGTTCGGGCTAGGGTTAGGGTTAGGGGACGGGGAGGGTTTAGGGTCCAGGTGAGGGTACGAAAACGCTTTAGGGGGAGCGTACGTGTGAGGGCGCGGGTTAGTGTTAGCGTACGGGTTAGGATTAGGGTACGGCTGATGGTCAGGCTTTGGGGAAGTGTTCGGGTTAGGGTTCGGGCTAGGGTTAGGGTTAGGGGACGGGGACGGTTTAGGGTCCAGGTGAGGGTACGACAACACTTTAGGGGGAGCGTACGTGTGAGGGCGCAGGTTAGTGTTAGCGTACGTGTTAGGATTAGGGGACGGGTGAGGGTCAGGCTTCGGGGAAGCCTTAGGTTTAGGGTTCGGGCTAGGGTTAGGGTTAGGGGACGGGGAGGGTTTAGGGTCCAGGTGAGGGTACGACAACGCTTTAGGGGGAGCGTACGTGTGAGGGCGTGGGTTAGTGTTAGCGTACGGGTTAGGATTAGGGGACGGGTGAGGGTCAGGCTTCTGGGAAGTGTTAGGGTTAGGGTTCGGGCTAGGGTTAGGGTTAGGGGACGGGGACGGTTTAGGTTCCAGGTGAGGGTACGACAACACTTTAGGGGGAGCGTACGTGTGAGGGCGAGGGTTAGTGTTAGCGTACGGGTTAGGATTAGGGGACGGGTGAGGGTCAGGCTTCGGGGAAGGGTTAGGGTTAGGGTTCGGGCTAGGGTTAGGGTTAGGGGACGGGGACGGTTTAGGGTCCAGGTGAGGGTACGACAACGCTTTGGGGGGATCGTACGTGTGAGGGCGCGGGTTAGTTTTAGCGTACGTGTTAGGATTAGGGGACGGGTGAGGGTCAGGCTTCGGGGAAGGGTTAGGGTTAGGGTTCGGGCTAGGGTTAGGGTTAGGGGACGGGGACGGTTTAGGGTCCAGGTGAGGGTACGACAACGCTTTAGGGGGAGCGTACGTGTGAGGGCGCGGGTTAGTGTTAGCGTACGGGTTAGGATTAGGGGACGGCTGAGGGTCAGGCTTCGGGGAAGGGTTAGGGTTAGGGTTCGGGCTAGGGTTAGGGGACGGAGACGGTTTAGGGTCCATGTGACGGTAAGACAATGCTTTAGGGAGAGCGTACGTGTGAGGGCGTGGGTCAGTGTTAGCGTACGGGTTAGGATTAGGGGACGGGTGAGGGTCAGGCTTCGGGGAAGGGTTAGGGTTAGGGTTCGGGCTAGGGTTAGGGTTAGGGGACGAGGAGGGTTTAGGGTCCAGGTGAGGGTACGACAACGCTTTAGGGGGAGCGTACGTGTGAGGGCGCGGGTTAGTGTTAGCGTATGGGTTAGGATTAGGGGACGGGTGAGGGTCAGGCTTCGGGGAAGGGTTAGGATTAGGGTTCGGGCTAGGGTTAGGGGACGGGGACGGTTTAGGGTCCAGGTGAGGGTACGACAACCCTTTAGGGGGAGCGTACGTGTGAGGGCGCGGGTTAGTGTTAGCGTACGGGTTAGGATTAGGGGATGGGTGAGGGTCAGGCTTCGGTGAAGTGTTACGGTTAGGGTTCGGGCTAGGGTTAGGGTTAGGGGACGGGGAGGGTTTAGGGTCCAGGTGAGGGTACGACAACGCTTTAGGGGGAGCGTACGTGTGAGGGCGCGGGTTAGTGTTAGCGTACGGGTTAGGATTAGGGGACGGGTGAGGGTCAGGCTTCGGGGAAGGGTTAGGGTTAGGGTTCGGGCTAGGGTTAGGGTTAGGGGACGGGGACGGTTTAGGGTCCAGGTGACGGTACGACAACGCTTTAGGGAGAGCGTACGTGTGAGGGCGTGGGTTAGTGTTAGCATACGGGTTAGGATGAGGGGACGGGTGAGGGTCAGGCTTCGGGGAAGGGTTAGGGTTAGGGTTCGGGCTAGGGTTAGGGTTAGGGGACGGGGAGGGTTTAGGGTCCAGGTGAGGGTACGACAACGCTTTAGGGGGAGCGTACGTGTGAGGGCGTGGGTTAGTGTTAGCGTATGGGTTAGGATTAGGGGACGGGTGAGGGTAGGGTTCGGGGAAAGGTTAGGATTTGGGTTCGGGCTAGGGTTAGGGTTAGGGGACGGGGACGGTTTAGGGTCAAGGTGAGGGTACGACAACTCTTTAGGGGGAGCGTACGTGTCAGGGCGCGGGTTAGTGTTAGCGTACGGGTTAGGATTAGGGGACGGGTGAGGGTCAGGCTTCGGGGAAGTGTTACGGTTAGGGTTCGGGCTAGGGTTAGGGTTAGGGGACGGGGAGGGTTTAGGGTCCAGGTGAGGGTACGACAACGCTTTAGGGGGAGCGTACGTGTGAGGGCGCGGGTTAGTGTTAGCGTACGGGTTAGGATTAGGGGACGGGTGAGGGTCAGGCTTCGGGGAAGGGTTAGGGTTAGGGTTCAGGCTAGGGTTAGGGTTAGGGGACGGGGACATTTTAGGGTCCAGGTGACGGTACGACAACGCTTTAGGGAGAGCGTACGTGTGAGGGCGTGGGTTAGTGTTAGCGTACGGGTTAGGATTAGGGGACGGGTGAGGGTCAGGCTTCGGGGAAGTGTTAGGGTTAGGGTTCGGGCTAGGGTTAGGGTTAGGGGACGGGGAGGGTTTAGGGTCCAGTTGAGGGTACGACAACGCTTTAGGGGGAGCGTACGTGTGAGGGCGTTGGTTAGTGTTAGCGTACGGTTTAGGATTAGGGGACGGGTGAGGGTCAGGCTTCGGGGAAGGGTTAGGGTTAGGGTTCGGGCTAGGGTTACGGTTAGGGGACGGGGACAGTTTAGGGTCCAGGTGAGGGTACGACAACGCTTTAGGGGGAGCGTACGTGTGAGGGCGCGGGTTAGTGTTAGCGTACGGGTTAGGATTAGGGGACGGGTGAGGGTCAGGCTTCGGGGAAGGGTTAGGGTTAGGGTTCGGGCTAGGGTTAGTGTTAGGGGACGGGGAGGGTTTAGGGTCCAGGTGAGGGTACGACAACGCTTTAGGGGGAGCGTACATGTGAGGGCGCGGGTTAGTGTTAGCGTACGGGTTAGGATTAGGGGACGGGTGAGGGTCAGGCTTCGGGGAAGGGTTAGGGTTAGGGTTCGGGCTAGGGTTAGGGTTAGGGGACAGGGACGGTTTAGGGTCCAGTTGAGGGTACGACAACGCTTTAGGGGGAGCGTACGTGTGAGGGCGCGGGTTAGTGTTAGCTTACGGTTTAGGATTAGGGGACGGGTGAGGGTCAGGCTTCGGGGAAGGGTTAGGGTTAGGGTTCGGGCTAGGGTTAGGGTTAGGGGACGGGGACGGTTTAGGGTCCAGGTGAGGGTACGACAACGCTTTAGGGAGAGCGTACGTTTGAGGGCGTGAGTTAGTGTTAGCGTACGGGTTAGGATTAGGGGACGGGTGAGGGTCAGGCTTTGGGGAAGGGTTAGGGTTAGGGTTCGGGCTAGGGTTAGGGTTAGGGGACGGGGAGGGTTTAGGGTCCAGGTGAGGGTACGACAACGCTTTAGGGGGAGCGTACATGTGAGGGCGCGGGTTAGTGTTAGCGTACGGGTTAGGATTAGGGGACGGGTGAGGGTCAGGCTTCGGGGAAGGGTTAGGGTTAGGGTTCGGGCTAGGGTTAGGGTTAGGGGACGGGGACGGTTTAGGGTCCAGGTGACGGTACGACAACGCTTTAGGGAGAGCGTACGTGTGAGGGCGCGGGTTAGTGTTAGCGTACGGGTTAGGATTATGGGAAGGGTGAGGGTCAGGCTTCGGGGAAGGGTTAGGGTTAGGGCTAGGGTTAGGGTTAGTGGACGGGGACGGTTTAGGGTCCAGGTGGGGGTACGACAACGCTTTAGGGGGAGCGTACGTGTGAGGGCGCGGGTTAGTGTTAGCGTACGGGTTTGGATTAGGGGACGGGTGAGGGTCAGGCTTCGGGGAAGGGTTAGGGTTAGGGTGCGGGCTAGGGTTTGGGTTAGGGGACTGGGAGGGTTTAGGGTCCAGGTGAGGGTACGACAATGCTTTAGGGGGAGCGTACGTGTGAGGGCGCGGGTTAGTGTTAGCGTACGGGTTAGGATTAGGGGACGGGTGAGGGTCAGGCTTCGGGGAAGGGTGAGGGTTAGGGTTCGGGCTAGGGTTAGGGTTAGGGTACGGGGACGGTTTAGGGTCCAGTTGCGGGTACGACAACGCTTTAGGGGGAGCGTACGTGTGAGGGCGCGGGTTAGTGTTAGCGTACGGGTTAGGATTAGGGGACGGGTGAGGGTCAGGCTTCTGGGAAGTGTTAGGGTTAGGGTTCGGGCTAGGTTTAGGGTTAGGGGACGGGGAGGGTTTAGGGTCCAGGTGACGGTACGACAACGCTTTAGGGAGAGCGTACGTGTGAGGGCGTGAGTTAGTGTTAGCGTACGGGTTAGGATTAGGGGACGGGAGAGGGTCAGGCTTCGGGGAAGGGTTAGGGTTAGGGTTCGGGCTAGGGTAAGGGTTAGGGGACGGGGACGGTTTAGGGTCCACTTGAGGGTACGACAACGCTTTAGGGAGAGCGTACGTGTGAGGGCGTGAGTTAGTGTTAGCGTACGGGTTAGGATTAGGGAACGGGTGAGTGTCAGGCTTCGGGGAAGGGTTAGGGTTAGGGTTCAGGCTAGGGTTAGGGTTAGGGGACGAGGAGGGTTTAGGGTCCAGGTGAGGGTATGACAACGCTTTAGGGGGAGCGTACATGTGAGGGCGCGGGTTAGTGTTAGCGTACGGGTTAGGATTAGGGGACGGGTGAGGGTCAGGCTTCGGGGAAGGGTTAGGGTTAGGGTTCGGGCTAGGGTTAGGGTTAGGGGACGGGGAGGGTTTAGGGTCCAGGTGAGGGTACGACAACGCTTTAGGGGGAGCGCACGTGTGAGGGCGCGTGTTTGTGTTAGCGTACGGTTTAGGATTAGGTGATGGGTGAGGGTCAGGTTTCGGGGAAGGGTTAGGGTTAGGGTTCGGGCTAGGTTTAGGGTTAGGGGACGGGGAGGGTTTAGGGTCCAGGTGAGGGTACGACAACGCTTTAGGGGGAGCGTACGTGTGAGGGCGCAGGTTAGTGTTAGCGTACGGGTTAGGATTAGGGGACGGGTGAGGGTCAGGTTTCGGGGAAGGGTTAGGGTTAGGGTTCAGGCTAGGGTTAGGGTTAGGGGACGCGGAGGGTTTAGGGTCCAGGTGAGGGTACGACAACGCTTTAGGGGGAGCGTACATGTGAGGGCGCGGGTTAGTGTTAGCGTACGGGTTAGGATTAGGGGACGGGTGAGGGTCAGGCTTCGGGGAAGGGTTAGGGTTAGGTTTCGGGCTAGGGTTAGGGTTAGGGGAAGGGGAGGGTTTAGGTTCCAGGTGAGGGTACGACAACGCTTTAGGGGGAGCGCACGTGTGAGGGCGCGGGTTTGTGTTAGCGTACGGTTTAGGATTAGGGGATGGGTGAGGGTCAGGTTTCGGGGAAGGGTTAGTGTTAGGGTTCGGGCTAGGTTTAGGGTTAGGGGACGGGGAGGGTTTAGGGTCCAGGTGAGGGTACGACAACGCTTTAGGGGGAGCGTACGTGTGAGGGCGCGGGTTAGTGTTAGCGTACGGGTTAGGATTAGGGGACGGGTGAGGGTCAGGCTTCGCGGAAGTGTTAGGGTTAGGGTTTGGGGTAGGGTTAGGGTTAGGGGACGGGGAGGGTTTCGGGTCCAGGTGAGGGTATGACAACGCTTTAGGGGGAGCGTACATGTGAGGGCGCGGGTTAGTGTTAGCGTACGGGTTAGGATTAGGGGACGGGTGAGGGTCAGGCTTCGGGGAAGTGTTAGGGTTATGGTTCGGGCTAGGGTTAGGGTTAGGGGACGGGGAGGGTTTAGGGTCCAGGTGAGGGTACGACAATGCTTTAGGGGGAGCGTACGTGTGAGGGCGCGGGTTAGTGTTAGCGTACGGGTTAGGATTAGGGGACGGGTGAGGGTCAGGCTTCGGGGAAGGGTTAGGGTTAGGGTGCGGGCTAGGTTTAGGGTTAGGGGACGGGGAGGGTTTAGGGTCCAGGTGAGGATACGACAACGCTTTAGGGGGAGCGTACGTGTGAGGGCGCGGGTTAGTGTTAGCGTACGGGTTAGGATTAGGGGACGGGTGAGGGTCAGGCTTCGGGGAAGGGTTAGGGTTAGGGTTCGGGCTAGGGTTAGGGTTAGGGGACGGGGAGGGTTTAGGGTCCAGGTGAAGGTACGACAACACTTTAGGGGGAGCGTACGTGTGAGGGCGCGGGTTAGTGTTAGCGTACGGGTTAGGATTAGGAGACTGGTGAGGGTCAGGCTTCGGGGAAGGGTTAGGGTTAGGGTTCAGGCTAGGGTTAGGGTTAGGGGACGGGGAGGGTTTAGGGTCCAGGTGAGGGTACGACAACGCTTTAGGGGGAGCGTACGTGTGAGGGCGCGGGTTAGTGTTAGCGTACGGGTTAGGATTAGGGGACGGCTGAGGGTCAGGCTTCGGGGAAGGGTTAGGGTTAGGGTTCGGGCTAGGGTTAGGGTTAGGGGACGGGGACGGTTTAGGGTCCATGTGACGGTACGACAACGCTTTAGGGAGAACGTACGTGTGAGGGCGTGGGTCAGTGTTAGCGTACGGGTTAGGATTAGGGGACGGGTGAGGGTCAGGCTTCGGGGAAGGGTTAGGGTTAGGGTTCTGGCTAGGGTTAGGGTTAGGGGACGGGGAGGGTTTAGGGTCCAGGTGAGGGTACAACAACGATTTAGGGGGAGCGTACGTGTGAGGGCGCGGGTTAGTGTTAGCATACGGGTTAGGATTAGGGGATGGGTGAGGGTCAGGCTTCGGGGAAGGGTTAGGGTTAGGGTTCGGGCTAGGGTTAGGGTTAGGGGACGGGGAGGGTTTAGGGTCCAGGTGAGGGTACGACAACGCTTTAGGGGTAGCGTACGTGTGAGGGCGCGGGTTAGTGTTAGCGTTCGGGTTAGGATTAGGGGACGGCTGAGTGTCAGGCTTCGGGGAAGGGTTAGGGTTAGGGTTCGGGCTAGGGTTAGGGTTAGGGGACGGGGACGGTTTAGGGTCCAGGTGACGGTACGACAACGCTTTGGGGAGAGCGCACGTGTGAGGGTGTGGGTTAGTGTAAGCGTACGGGTTAGGATTAGGGGACGGGTGAGGGTCAGGCTTCGGGGAAGGGTTAGGGTTAGAGTTCTGGCTAGGGTTAGGGTTAGGGGACGGAGAGGGTTTAGGGTCCAGGTGAGGGTACGACAACGCTTTAGGAGGAGCGTACGTGTGAGGGCGCGGGTTAGTGTTAGCGTACGGGTTAGGATTAGGGGACGGGTGAGGGTCAGGCTTCGGGGAAGCGTTAGGTTTAGGGTTCGGGCTAGGGTTAGGGTTAGGGGACGGGGTGGGTTTAGGGTCCAGGTGAGGGTACGACAACGCTTTAGGGGGAGCGTACCTGTGACTGCGCGGGTTAGTGTTAGCGTACGGGTTAGGATTAGGGGACGGGTGAGGGTCAGGCTTCGGGAAAGGGTTAGGGTTAGGGTTCGGGCTAGGGTTAGGTTTAGGGGACGGGGAGGGTTTAGGGTCCAGGTGAGGGTACAACACCGCTTTAGGGGGAGCGTACGTGTGAGGGCGCGGGATAGTGTTAGCATACGGGTTGGGATTAGGGGACGGGTGAGGGTCAGGCTTCGGGGAAGGGTTAGGGTTAGAGTTCGGGCTAGGGTTAGGTTTAGGGGATGGGGACGGTTTAGGGTCCAGGTGAGGGTACGACACCGCTTTAGGGGGAGCGTACGTGTGAGGGCGCGGGTTAGTGTTAGCTTACGGGTTAGGATTAGGGGACGGGTGAGGGTCAGGCTTCGGGGAAGGGTTAGGGTTAGAGTTCTGTCTAGGGTTAGGGTTAGGGGACGGGGAGGGTTTAGGGTCCAGTTGAGGGTACGACAACGCTTTAGGGGGAGCGTACGTGTGAGGGCGCGGGTTAGTGTTAGCGTACGGGTTAGGATTAGGGGACGGGTGAGGGTCAGGCTTCGGGGAAGGGTTAGGGTTAGGGTTCGGGCTAGGGTTAGGGTTAGGGGACGGGGACGGTTTAGGGTCCAGGTGAGGGTACGACAACACTTTAGGGGGAGCGTACGTGTGAGGGCGCGTGTTAGTGTTAGCGTACGGGTTAGGATTAGGGGACGGCTGAGAGTCAGGCTTCGGGGAAGGGTTAGGGTTATGGTTTGGGCTAGGGTTAGGGTTAGGGGACGGGGAGGGTTTAGGGTCCAGGTGAGGGTACGACAACGCTTTAGGGGGAGCGTACGTGTGAGGTCGTGGGTTAGTGTTAGCGTACGGGTTAGGATTAGGGGACGGGTGAGGGTCAGGCTTCGGGGAAGGGTTAGGGTTAGGGTTCGGGCTAGGGTTAGGGTTAGGGGACGGGGAGGGTTTAGGGTCCAGGTGAGGGTACGACAACGCTTTAGGGGGAGCGTACGTGTGAGGGCGCGGGTTAGTGTTAGCGTACGGGTTAGGATTAGGGGACGGGTGAGGGTCAGGCTTCGGGGAAGGGTTAGGGTTAGGGTTCGGGCTAGGGTTAGGGTTAGGGGACGGGGAGGGTTTAGGGTCCAGTTGACGGTACGACAACGCTTTAGGGGGAGCGTACGTGTGAGGGCGCGGGTTAGTGTTAGCGTACGGGTTAGGATTAGGGGACGGGTGAGGGTAAGGCTTCGGGGAAGGGTTAGGGTTAGCGTTCGGGCTAGGGTTAGGGTTAGGGGACGGGGACGGTTTAGGGTCCAGTGACGGTACGACAACGCTTGAGGGAGAGCGTACGTGTGAGGGCGTGGGTTAGTGTTAGCGTACGGGTTAGGATTAGGGGACGGGTGAGGGTCAGGCTTCGGGGAAGGTTTAGGGTTAGGGTTCGGGCTAGGGTAAGGGTTAGGGGACGGGGACGGTTTAGGGTCCAGGAGAGGGTACGACAACGCTTTAGGGGGAGCGTACGTGTGAGGGCGCGGGTTAGTGTTAGCGTACGGGTTAGGATTAGGGTACGGGTGAGGGTCAGGCTTCGGGGAAGGGTTAGGGTTAGGGTTCGGGCTAGGGTTAGGTTTAGGGGACGGGGACGGTTTAGGGTCCAGGTGAGGGTACGACAACGCTTTAGGGGGAGCGTACGTGTGAGGGCGCGTGTTAGTGTTAGCGTACGGGTTAGGATTAGGGGACGGCTGAGGGTCAGGCTTCGGGGAAGGGTTAGGGTTAGGGTTTGGGCTAGGGTTAGGGTTAGGGGACGGGGAGGGTTTAGGGTCCAGGTGAGGGTACGACAATGCTTTAGGGGGAGCGTACGTGTGAGGGCGTGGGTTAGTGTTAGCGTACGGGTTAGGATTAGGGGACGGGTGAGGGTCAGGCTTCGGGGAAGGGTTAGGGTTAGGGTTCGGGCTAGGGTTAGGGTTAGGGGACGGGGAGGGTTTAGGGTCCAGGTGAGGGTACGACAACGCTTTAGGGGGAGCGTACGTGTGAGGGCGCGGGTTAGTGTTAGCGTACGGGTTAGGATTAGGGGACGGGTAGGGTCAGGCTTCGGGGAAGGGTTAGGGTTAGGGTTCGGGCTAGGGTTAGGGTTAGGGGACGGGGAGGGTTTAGGGTCCAGTTGACGGTACGACAACGCTTTAGGGGGAGCGTACGTGTGAGGGCGCGGGTTAGTGTTAGCGTACGGGTTAGGATTAGGGGACGGGTGAGGGTAAGGCTTCGGGAAGGGTTTGGGTTAGCGTTCGGGCTAGGGTTAGGGTTAGGGGACGGGGACGGTTTAGGGTCCAGTGACGGTACGACAACGCTTTAGGGAGAGCGTACCTGTGAGGGCGTGGGTTAGTGTTAGCGTACGGGTTAGGATTAGGGGACGGGTGAGGGTCAGGCTTCGGGGAGGGTTTAGGGTTAGGGTTCGGGCTAGGGTAAGGGTTAGGGGACGGGGACGGTTTAGGGTCCAGGAGAGGGTACGACAACGCTTTAGGGGGAGCGTACGTGTGAGGGCGCGGGTTAGTGTTAGCGTACGGGTTAGGATTAGGGGACGGTTGAGGGTCAGGCTTCGGGGAAGGGTTAGGGTTAGGGTTCGGGCTAGGGTTAGGGTTAGGGGACGGGGAGGGTTTAGGGTCCAGGTGAGGGTACGACAACGCTTTAGTGGGAGCGTACGTGTGAGGGCACGGGTTAGTGTTAGCGTACGGGTTAGGATTAGGGGACGGCTGAGGGTCAGGCTTCGGTGAAGGGTTAGGGTTAGGGTTCGGGCTAGGGTTAGGGTTAGGGGACGGAAACGGTTTAGGGTCCAGGTGACGGTATAACAACGCTTTAGGGAGAGCGTACGTGTGAGGGCGTGGGTTAGTGTTAGCGTACGGTTTAGGATTAGGGGACGGGTGAGTGTCAGGCTTCGGGGAAGGGTTAGGGTTAGGGTTCGGGCTAGGGTTAGGGTTAGGGGACGGGGTGGGTTTAGGGTCCAGGTGAGGGTACGACAACGCTCTACGGGGAGCGTACGTGTGAGGGCGCGGGTTAGTGTTAGCGTACGGGTTAGGATTAGGGGACGGGTGAGGGTCAGGCTTCGGGGAAGGGTTAGGGTTAGGGTTCGGGCTAGGGTTAGGGTTAGGGGACGGGGTGGGTTTAGGGTCCAGGTGAGGGTACGACAACGCTTTAGGGGGAGCGTACGTGTGAGGGCGCGGGTTAGTGTTAGCGTACGGGTTAGGATTAGGGGACGGGTGAGGGTCAGGCTTCGGGGAAGGGTTAGGGTTAGGGTTCGGGCTAGGGTTAGGGTTAGGGGATGGGGACGGTTTGGGGTCCAGGTGATGGTATGACAAAGCTTTAGGGGGAGCGTACGTGTGAGGGCGCGGGTTCGTGTTAGCATACGGGTTAGGATTAGGGGACGGGTGAGGGTCAGGCTTCGGGGAAGGGTTAGGGTTAGGGTTTGGGCTAGGGTTAGGGTTAGGGGACGGGGAGGGTTTAGGGTCCAGGTGAGGGTACGACAACGCTTTAGGGGGAGCGTACGTGTGAGGGCGTGGGTTAGTGTTAGCGTACGGGTTAGGATTAGGGGACGGGTGAGGGTCAGGCTTCGGGGAAGGGTTAGGGTTAGGGTTCGGGCTAGGGTTAGGGTTAGGGGACGGGGAGGGTTTAGGGTCCAGGTGAGGGTACGACAACGCTTTAGGGGGAGCGTACGTGTGAGGGCGCGGGTTAGTGTTAGCGTACGGGTTAGGATTATGGGACGGGTGAGGGTCAGGCTTCGGGGAAGGGTTAGGGTTAGGGTTCGGGCTAGGGTTAGGGTTAGGGGACGGGGAGGGTTTAGGGTCCAGTTGACTGTACGACAACGCTTTAGGGGGAGCGTACGTGTGAGGGCGCGGGTTAGTGTTAGCGTACGGGTTAGGATTAGGGGACGGGTGAGGGTCAGGCTTCGGGGAAGGTTTAGGGTTAGGGTTCGGGCTAGGGTAAGGGTTAGGGGACGGGGACGGTTTAGGGTCCAGGAGAGGGTACGACAACGCTTTAGGGGGAGCGTACGTGTGAGGGCGCGGGTTAGTGTTAGCGTACGGGTTAGGATTAGGGGACGGGTGAGGGTCAGGCTTCGGGGAAGGGTTAGGGTTAGGGTTCGGGCTAGGGTTAGGGTTAGGGGACGGGGAGGGTTTAGGGTCCAGGTGAGGGTACGACAACGCTTTAGGGGGAGCGTACGTGTGAGGGCACGGGTTAGTGTTAGCGTACGGGTTAGGATTAGGGGACGGCTGAGGGTCAGGCTTCGGTGAAGGGTTAGGGTTAGTGTTCGGGCTAGGGTTAGGGTTAGGGGACGGGAACGGTTTAGGGTCCAGGTGACGGTATAACAACGCTTTAGGGAGAGAGTACGTGTGAGGGCGTGGGTTAGTGTTAGCGTACGGGTTAGGATTAGGGGACGGGTGAGTGTCAGGCTTCGGGGAAGGGTTAGGGTTAGAGTTCTGGCTAGGGTTAGGGTTAGGGGACGGAGAGGGTTTAGGGTCCAGGTGAGGGTACGACAACGCTCTAGGGGGAGCGTACGTGTGAGGGCGCGGGTTAGTGTTAGCGTACGGGCTAGGATTAGGGGACGGGTGAGGGTCAGGCTTCGGGGAAGGGTTAGGGTTAGGGTTCGGGCTAGGGTTAGGGTTAGGGGACGGGGTGGGTTTAGGGTCCAGGTGAGGGTACGACAACGCTTTAGGGGGAGCGTACGTGTGAGGGCGCGGGTTAGTGTTAACGTACGGGTTAGGATTAGGGGACGGGTGAGGGTCAGGCTTCGGGGAAGGGTTAGGGTAAGGGTTCGGGCTAGGGTTAGTGTTAGGGGACGGGGAGGGTTTAGGGTCCAGTTGAGGGTACGACAACGCTTTAGGGGGAGCGTACGTGTGAGGGCGCGGGTTAGTGTTAGCGTACGTGTTAGGATTAGGGGACGGGTGAGGGTCAGGCTTCAGGGAAGGGTTAGGGTTAGGGTTCGGGCTAGGGTTAGGGTTAGGGGACGTGGACATTTTAGGGTCCAGGTGACGGTACGACAACGCTTTAGGGAGAGCGTACGTGTGAGGGCGTGGGTTAGTGTTAGCGTACGGGTTAGGATTAGGGGACGGGTGAGGGTCAGGCTTCGGGGAAGTGTTAGGGTTAGGGTTCGGGCTAGGGTTAGGGTTAGGGGACGGGGAGGGTTTAGGGTCCAGGTGAGGGTACGACAACGCTTTATGGGGAGCGTACGTGTGAGGGCGTTGGTTAGTGTTAGCGTACCGTTTAGGATTAGGGGACGGGTGAGGGTCAGGCTTCGGGGAAGGGTTAGGGTTAGGGTTCAGGCTACGGTTAGGGTTAGGGGACGGGGTGGGTTTAGGGCCCAGGTGAGGGTACGACAACGCTTTAGGGGGAGCGTACGTGTGAGGGCGCGGGTTAGTGTTAGCGTACGGGTTAGGATTAGGGGACGGGTGAGGGTCAGGCTTCGGGGAAGGGTTAGGGTTAGGGTTCGGGCTAGGGTTAGGGTTAGGGGACGGGGACAGTTTAGGGTCCCGGTGAGGGTACGACAACGCTTTAGGGGGAGTGTACATGTGAGGGCGTGGGTTAGTGTTAGCGTACCGGTTAGGATTAGGGGACGGGTGAGGGTCAGGCTTCGGGGAAGGGTTAGGGTTAGGGTTCGGGCTAGGGTTAGAGTTATGGGACGGGGAGGGTTTAGGGTCCAGGTGAGGGTACGACAACGCTTTAGGGGGAGCATACGTGTGAGGGCGCGGGTTAGTGTTAGCGTACGGGTTAGGATTAAGGGACGGGTGAGGGTCAGGCTTCGGGGAAGGGTTAGCGTTAGGGTTTGGGCTAGGGTTAGGGTTAGGGGACGGGGAGGGTTTAGAGTCCAGGTGAGGGTACGACAACGCTTTAGGGAGAGCGTACGTGTGAGGGCGCGGGTTAGTGTTAGCGCACGGTTTAGGATTAGGGGACGTGTGAGGGTCAGGCTTCAGGGAAGGGTTAGGGTGAGGGTTCGGGCTAGGGTTAGCGTTAGGGGATGGGGACGGTTTAGGGTCCAGGTGAGGGTACGACAACGCTTTAGGGGGAGCGTACGTGTGAGGGCACGGGTTAGTGTTAGCGTACGGGTTAGGATTAGGGGACGTGTGAGTGTCAGGCTTCGGGGAAGGGTTAGGGTTAGGGTTCGGACTAGGGTTAGGTTTAGGGGACGGGGAGGGTTTAGGGTCCAGGTGAGGGTACGACAACGCTTTGGGGGAGCATACGTGTGAGGGCGCGGGTCAGTGTTAGCGTACGGGTTAGGATTAGGGGACGGGTGAGGGTCAGGCTTCAGGTAAGGGTTAGGGTTAGGGTTCGGGCTAGGGTTAGAGTTAGGGGACGGGGAGGGTTTAGGCTCCAGTAGAGTGTACGACAACGCTTTAGGGGGAGCGTACGTGTGAGGGCGCGGGTTAGTGTTAGCGTACGGGTTAAGATTAGGGGACGGGTGAGGGTCAGCCTTCAGTGAAGGGTTAGGGATAGGGTTCGGGCTAGGGTTAGGGTTAGGGGACGGGGACGGTTTGCGGTCCAGGTGACGGTACGACAACGCTTTAGGGAGAGCGTACGTGTGAGGGCGTGGGTTAGTGTTAGCGAACGGGTTAGGATTAGGGGACGGGTGAGGGTCAGGCTTCGGGGAAGGGTTAGGGTTAGGGTTCGGGCTAGGGTTAGGGTTAGGGGACGGGGAGGGTTTAGGGTCCAGGTGAGGGTACGACAACGCTTTAGGGGGAGCGTACGTGTGAGGGCGCGGGTTAGTGTTAGCGTACGGGTTAGGATTAGGGGACGGGTGAGGGTCAGGCTTCGGGGAAGTGTTAGGGTTAGGGTGCGGGCTAGGGTTAGGGTTAGGGGACGGGGAGGGTTTAGGGTCCAGGTGAGGGTACGACAACGCTTTAGGGGGAGCGTACGTGTGAGGGCGCGGGTTAGTGTTAGCGTACGGGTTAGGATTAGGGGACGGGTGAGGGTCAGGCTTCGGGGAAGGGTTAGGGTTAGGGTTCGGGCTAGGGTTAGGGTTAGGGGACGGGGACGGTTTAGGGTCCAGTTGAGGGTACGACAACGCTTTAGGGGGAGCGTACGTGTTAGGGCGCGGGTTAGTGTTAGCTTACGGTTTAGGATTAGGGGACGGGTGAGGGTCAGGCTTCGGGGAAGTGTTAGGGTTAGGGTTCGGGCTAGGGTTAGGGTTTGGGGACGGGGACGGTTTAGGGTCCAGGTGAGGGTACGACAACGCTTTAGGGAGAGCGTACGTTTGAGGGCGTGAGTTAGTGTTAGCGTACGGGTTAGGATTAGGGGACGGGTGAGGGTCAGGCTTCGGGGAAGGGTTAGGTTAGGGTTCGGGCTAGGGTTAGGGTTAGGGGACGGGGACGGTTTAGGGTCCAGGTGACGGTACGACAGCGCTTTAGGGAGAGCGTACGTGTGAGGGCGTGGGTTAGTGTTAGCATACGGGTTAGGATTAGGGGACGGGAGAGGGTCAGGCTACGGGGAAGGGTTAGGGTTAGGGTTCGGTGTAGGGTTAGGGTTAGGGGACAGGGAGGGTTTAGGGTCCAGGTGAGGGTACGACAACGCTTTAGGGGGAGCGTACGTGTGAGGGCGCGGGTTAGTGTTAGCGTACGGGTTAGGATTAGGGGACAGGTGAGGGTCAGGCTTCGGGGAAGGTTTAGGGCTTGGGTTCAGGCTAGGGTTAGGGTTAGGGGACGGGGAGGGTTTAGGGTCCAGGTGAGGGTACGACAACGTTTTAGGGGGAGCGCACGTGTGAGGGCGCGGGTTAGTGTTAGCGTACGGGTTAGGATTAGGGGACGGGTGAGGGTCAGGCTTCGGGGAAGGGTTAGGGTTAGGGTTCGGGCTAGGGTTATGGTTAGGGGACGGGGAGGGTTTAGGGTCCAGGTGAGGGTACGACAACGCTTTAGGGGGAGCGTACGTGTGAGGGCGCGGGTTAGTGTTAGCGTACGGGTTAGGATTAGGGGACGGGTGAGGGTCAGGCTTCGGGGAAGGGTTAGGGTTAGGGTTCGGGCTAGGGTTAGGGGACGGGGACGGTTTAGGGTCCAGTTGAGGGTATGACAACGCTTTAGGGGGAGCGTACGTGTGAGGGCGCGGGTTAGTGTTAGCGTACGGTTTAGGATTAGGGGACGGGTGAGGGTCAGGCTTCGGGGAAGGGTTAGGGTTAGGGTTCGGGCTACAGTTAGGGTTAGGGGACGGGGACGGTTTAGGGTCCAGGTGACGGTACGACAACGCTTTAGGGAGAGCGTACGTGTGAGGGCGTGGGTTAGTGTTAGCGTACGGGTTAGGATTAGGGGACGGGTGAGGGTCAGGCTGTGGGGAAGGGTTAGGGTTAGGGTTCAGGCTAGGGTTAGGGTTAGGGGACGGGGAGGGTTTAGGGTCCAGTTGAGGGTACGACAACGCTTTAGGGGGAGCGTACGTGTGAGGGCGCGGGTTAGTGTTAGCGTACGGGTTAGGTTTAGGGGACGGGTGAGGGTCAGGCTTCGGGGAAGGGTTAGGGTTAGGGTTCGGGCTAGGGTTAGGGTTAGGGGACGGGGACGGTTTAGGGTCCAGGTGACGGTACGACAACGCTTTAGGGAGAGCGTACGTGTGAGGGCGTGGGTTAGTGTTAGCATACGGGTTAGGATTAGGGGACAGGAGAGGGTCAGGCTTCGGGGAAGGGTTAGGGTTAGGGTTCGGGCTAGGGTTAGGGTTAGGGGACGGGGACGGTTTAGGGTCCAGGTGACGGTACGACAACGCTTTAGGGGGAGCGTACGTGTGAGGGCGTGGGTTAGTGTTAGCGTACGGGTTAGGATTAGGGGACAGGTGAGGGTCAGGCTTCGGGGAAGGGTTAGGGTTAGGGTTCGGGCTAGGGTTAGGGTTAGGGGACGGGGAGGGTTTAGGGTCCAGGTGAGGGTACGACAACGCTTTAGGGGGAGCGTACGTGTGAGGGCGCGGGTTAGTGTTAGCGTACGGGTTAGGATTATGGGACGGGTGAGGGTCAGGCTTCGGGGAAGGGTTAGGGTTAGGGTTCGGGCTAGGGTTAGGGTTAGGGGACGGGGAGGGTTTAGGGTCCAGGTGAGGGTACGACAACGCTTTAGGGGGAGCGTACGTGTGAGGGCGCGGGTTAGTGTTAGCGTACGGGTTAGGATTATGGGACTGGTGAGGGTCAGTCTTCGGGGAAGGGTTAGGGTTAGGGCTAGGGTTAGGGTTAGTGGACGGGGACGGTTTAGGGTCCAGGTGACGGTTCGACAACGCTTTAGGGAGAGCGTACGTGTGAGGGCGTGGGTTAGTGTTAGCGTACGGGTTAGGATTAGGGGACGGGTGAGTGTCAGGCTTCGGGGAAGGGTTAGGGTTAGGGTTCGGGCTAGGGTTAGGGTTAGGGGACGGGGAGGGTTTAGGGTCCAGGTGAGGGTACGACAACGCTTTAGGGGGAGCGTACATGTGAGGGCGCGGGTTAGTGTTAGTGTACGGGTTAGGATTAGGGCACGGGTGAGAGTCAGGCTTCGGGGAAGTGTTAGGGTTAGGGTTCGGGCTAGGGTTAGGGTTAGGGGACGGGGAGGGTTTAGGGTCCAGGTGAGGGTACGACAATGCTTTAGGGGGAGCGTACGTGTGAGGGCGCGGGTTTGTGTTAGCGTACGGGTTAGGATTAGGGGCTGGGTGAGGGTCAGGCTTCGGGGAAGTGTTAGGGTTAGGGTTCGGGCTAGGGTTAGTGTTAGGGGACGGGGAGGGTTTAGGGTCCAGGTGGGGGTACGACAACGCTTTAGGGGGAGCGTACGTGTGAGGGCGCGGGTTAGTGTTAGCGTACGGGTTAGGATTAGGGGACGGGTGAGGGTCAGGCTTCGGGGAAGGGTTAGGGTTAGGGTGCGGGCTAGGGTTTGGGTTAGGGGACTGGGAGGGTTTAGGGTCCAGGTGAGGGTACGACAACGCTTTAGGGGGAGCGTACGTGTGAGGGCGCGGGTTAGTGTTAGCGTATGGGTTAGGATTAGGGGACGGGTGAGGGTCAGGCTTCGGGGAAGGGTTAGGGTTAGGGTTCGGGTTAGGTTTAGGGTTAGGGGACGGGGACTGTTTAGGGTCCAGTTGAGGGTACGACAACGCTTTAGGGGGAGCGTACGTGTGAGGGCGCGGGTTAGTGTTAGCGTACGGGTTAGGATTAGGGGACGGGTGAGGGTCAGGCTTCGGGGAAGGGTTAGGGTTAGGGTTCGGGCTAGGGTAAGGGTTAGGGGACGGGGACGGTTTAGGGTCCAGTTGAGGGTACAACAACGCTTTAGGGAGAGCGTACGTGTGAGGGCGCGGGTTAGTGTTAGAGTACGGGTTAGGATTAGGGGACGGGTGAGGTTCAGGCTTCGGGGAAGGGTTAGGGTTAGGGTTCGGGCTAGGGTTAGTGTTAGGGGACAGGGAGGGTTTAGGGTCCAGGTGAGGGTACGACAACGCTTTAGGGGGAGCGTACGTGTGAGGGCGCGGGTTAGTGTTAGCGTATGGGTTAGGATTAGGGGACGGGTGAGGGTCAGGCTTCGGGGAAGGGTTAGGGTTAGGGTTCGGGCTAGGGTTAGGGTTAGGGGACGGGGAGGGTTTAGGGTCCAGGTGAGGGTACGACAACGCTTTAGGGGGAGCGTACGTGTGAGGGCGCGGGTTAGTGTTAGCGTACGGGTTAGGATTAGGGGACGGGTGAGGGTCAGGCTTCGGGGAAGGGTTAGGGTTAGGGTTTGGGCTAGGGTTAGAGTTAGGGGACGGGGACGGTTTAGGGTCCAGGTGACGGTACGACAACGCTTTAGGGAGAGCGTACGTGTGAGGGCGTGAGTTAGTGTTAGCGTACGGGTTAGGATTAGGGGACGGGTGAGTGTCAGGCTTCGGGGAAGGGTTAGGGTTAGGGTTCAGGCTAGTGTTAGGGTTAGGGGACGCGGAGGGTTTAGGGTCCAGGTGAGGGTACGACAACGCTTTAGGGGGAGCGTACATGTGAGGGCGCGGGTTAGTGTTAGCGTACGGGTTAGGATTAGGGGACGGGTGAGGGTCAGGCTTCGGGGAAGGGTTAGGGTTAGGGTTCGGGCTAGGGTTAGGGTTAGGGGACGGGGAGGGTTTAGGGTCCAGGTGAGGGTACGACAACGCTTTAGGGAGAGCGCACGTGTGAGGGCGCGGGTTTGTGTTAGCGTACGGTTTAGGATTATGGGATGGGTGAGGGTCAGGTTTCGGTGAAGGGTTAGGGTTAGGGTTCGGGCTAGGTTTAGGGTTAGGGGACGGGGAGGGTTTATGGTCCAGGTGAGGGTACGACAACGCTTTAGGGGGAGCGTACGTGTGAGGGCACGGGTTAGTGTTAGCGTACGGGTTAGGATTAGGGGACGGGTGAGGGTCAGGCTTCGGGGAAATGTTAGGGTTAGGGTTCGGGCTAGGGTTAGGTTTAGGGGACGGGGAGGGTTTAGGGTCGAGGTGAGGGTACGACAACGCTTTAGGGGGAGCATACGTGTGAGGGCGAGGGTCAGTGTTAGCGTACGGGTTAGGATTAGGGGACGGGTGAGGGTCAGGCTTCGCAGAAGTGTTAGGGTTAGGGTTTGGGGTAGGGTTAGGGTTAGGGGACGGGGAGGGTTTCGGGTCCAGGTGAGGGTATGACAACGCTTTAGGGGGAGCTTACGTGTGAGGGCTCGGGTTAGTGTTAGCGTACGGGTTAGGATTAGGGGACTGGTGAGGGTCAGGTTTCGGGGAAGGGTTAGGGTTAGGGTTCAGGCTAGGGTTAGGGGATGGGGAGGGTTTAGGGTCCAGCTGAGGGTACGACAACGCTTTAGGGGGAGCGTACGTGTGAGGGCGCGGGTTAGTGTTAGCGTACGGGTTAGGATTAGGGGACGGGTGAGCGTCAGGCTTCGGGGAAGGGTTAGGGTTAGCGTTCGGGCTAGGGTTAGGGTTAGGGGACGGGGAGGGTTTAGGGTCCAGGTGAGGGTACGACAACGCTTTAGGGGGAGCGTACGTGTGAGGGCGCGGGTTAGTGTTAGCGTACAGGTTACCACTAGGGGACAGGTGAGGGTCAGGCTTCGGGGAAGGGTTAGGGTTAGGGTACGGGCTAGGGTTAGGGTTAGGGCACGGGGACGGTTTAGGGTCCAGGTGACGGTACGACAACGCTTTAGGGAGAGCGTACGTGTGAGGGCGTGGGTTAGTGTTAGCATACGGGTTAGGATTAATGGACGGGAGAGGGTCAGGCTTCGGGGAAGTGTTAGGGTTAGGGTTCGGGCTAGGGTTAGGGTTAGGGGACGGGGAGGGTTTAGGGTCCAGGTGAGGGTACGACAACGCTTTAGGGGGTGCGTACCTGTGAGGGCGCGGGTTAGTGTTAGCGTACGGGTTAGGATTAGGGGACAGGTGAGGGTCAGGCTTCGGGGAAGGGTTAGGTTTAGGGTTCGGGCTAGGGTTAGGGTTAGGGGACGGGGAGGGTTTAGGGTCCAGGTGAGGGTACGACAACGCTTTAGGGGGAGCGTACGTGTGAGGGTGTGGTTTAGTGTTAGCGTACGGGTTAGGATTAGGGGACGGGTGAGGGTCAGACTTCGGGGAAATGTTAGGGTTAGGGTTCGGGCTAGGGTTAGGTTTAGGGGACGGGGAGGGTTTAGGGTCGAGGTGAGGGTACGACAACGCTTTAGGGGGAGCATACGTGTGAGGGCGAGGGTCAGTGTTAGCGTACGGGTTAGGATTAGGGGACGGGTGAGGGTCAGGCTTCGCAGAAGTGTTAGGGTTAGAGTTTGGGGTAGGGTTAGGGTTAGGGGACGGGGAGGGTTTCGGGTCCAGGTGAGGGTATGACAACGGTTTAGGGGGAGCTTACGTGTGAGGGCTCGGGTTAGTGTTAGCCTACGGGTTAGGATTAGGGGACTGGTGAGGGTCAGGTTTCGGGGAAGGGTTAGGGTTAGGGTTCAGGCTAGGGTTAGGGGACGGGGAGGGTTTAGGGTCCAGCTGAGGGTACACAACGCTTTAGGGGGAGCGTACGTGTGAGGGCGCGGGTTAGTGTTAGCGTACGGGTTAGGATTAGGGGACGGGTGAGCGTCAGGCTTCGGGGAAGGGTTAGGGTTAGGGTTCGGGCTAGGTTTAGGGTTAGGGGACGGGGAGGGTTTAGGGTCCAGGTGAGGGTACGACAACGCTTTAGGGGGAGCGTACGTGTGAGAGCGCGGGTTAGTGTTAGCGTACAGGTTAGCATTAGGGGACAGGTGAGGGTCAGGCTTCGGGGAAGGGTTAGGGTTAGGGTTCGGGCTAGGGTTAGGGTTAGGGCACGGGGACGGTTTAGGGTCCAGGTGACGGTACGACAACGCTTTAGGGAGAGCGTACGTGTGAGGGCGTGGGTTAGTGTTAGCATACGGGTTAGGATTAATGGACGGGAGAGGGTCAGGCTTCGGGGAAGGGTTAGGGTTAGGGTTCGGGCTAGGGTTAGGGTTAGGGGACGGGGAGGGTTTAGGGTCCAGGTGAGGGTACGACAACGCTTTAGGGGGTGCGTACGTGTGAGGGCGCGGGTTAGTGTTAGAGTACGTGTTAGGATTAGGGGACAGGTGAGGGTCAGGCTTCGGGGAAGGGTTAGGGTTAGGGTTCGGACTAGGGTTAGGGTTAGGGGACGGGGAGGGTTTAGGGTCCAGGTGAGGGTACGACAACGCTTTAGGGGGAGCGTACGTGTGAGGGCGCGGGTTACTGTTAGCGTACGGGTTAGGATTAGGGGACGGGTGAGGATCAGGCTTCGGGGAAGGGTTAGGGTTAGGGTTCGGGCTAGGGTTAGGGTTAGGGGACGGGGACGGTTTAGGGTCCAGGTGACGGTACGACAACGCTTTAGGGAGAGCGTACGTGTGAGGGTGTGGTTTAGTGTTAGCGTACGGGTTAGGATTAGGGGACTGGTGAGGGTCAGGTTTCGGGGAAGGGTTAGGGTTAGGGTTCGGGCTAGGGTTAGGGTTAGGGGACGGGGAGGGTTTAGGGTCCAGGTGAGGGTACGACAACGCTTTAGGGGGAGCGTACGTGTGAGGGCGCGGGTTAGTGTTAGCGTACGGGTTAGGATTAGGGGACGGGTGAGGGTCAGGCTTCGGGGAAGGGTTAGGGTTAGGGTTCGGGCTAGGGTTAGGGTTAGGGGACGGGGAGGGTTTAGGGTCCAGGTGAGGGTACGACAACGCTTTAGGGGGAGCGTACGTGTGAGGGCGCGGGTTAGTGTTAGCGTACGGGTTAGGATTAGGGGACGGGTGAGGTTCAGGCTTCGGGGAAGGGTTAGGGTTAGGGTTCGGGCTAGGGTTAGGGTTAGGGGACGGGGAGGGTTTAGGGTCCAGGTGAGGATACGACAACGCTTTAGGGGGAGCGTACGTGTGAGGGCGCGGGTTAGTGTTAGCGTACGGGTTAGGATTAGGGGACGGGTGAGGGTCAGGCTTCGGGGAAGGGTGAGGGTTAGGGTTCGGGCTAGGGTTAGGGTTAGGAGACGGGGACGGTTTAGGGTCCAGTTGAGTGTACGACAACGCTTTAGGGGGAGCGTACGTGTGAGGGCGCGGGTTAGTGTTAGCGTATGGGTTAGGATTAGGGGACGGGTGAGGGTCAGGCTTCGGGGAAGGGTTAGGGTTAGGGTTCGGGCTAGGGTTAGGGTTAGGGGACGGGGACGGTTTAGGGTCCAGGTGACGGTACAACAACGCTTTAGGGAGAGCGTACGTGTGAGGGCGTGGGTTATTGTTAGCGTACGGGTTAGGATTAGGGGACTGGTGAGGGTCAGGTTTCGGGGAAGGGTTAGGGTTAGGGTTCGGGCTAGGGTTAGGGTTAGGGGACGGGGAGGGTTTAGGGTCCAGGTGAGGGTACGACAACGCTTTAGGGGGAGCGTACGTGTGAGGGCGCGGGTTAGTGTTAGCGTACAGGTTAGCATTAGGGGACAGGTGAGGGTCAGGCTTCGGGGAAGGGTTAGGGTTAGGGTTCGGGCTAGGGTTAGGGTTAGGGGACGGGGACGGTTTAGGGTCCAGGTGACGGTACGACAACGCTTTAGGGAGAGCGTACGTGTGAGGGCGTGGGTTAGTGTTAGCGTACGGGTTAGGATTAAGGGACGGGAGAGGGTCAGGCTTCGGGGAAGGGTTAGGGTTAGGGTTCGGGCTAGGGTTAGGGTTAGGGGACGGGGACGGTTTAGGGTCCAGGTGAGGGTACGACAACGCTTTAGGGGGAGCGTACGTGTGAGGGCGCGGGTTAGTGTTAGCGTACGGGTTAGGATTAGGGGACAGGTGAGGGTCAGGCTTCGGGGAAGGGTTAGGGTTAGGGTTCGGGCTAGGTTTAGGGTTAGGGGACGGGGAGGGTTTAGGGTCCAGGTGAGGGTACGACAACGCTTTAGGGGGAGCGTACGTGTGAGGGCGCGGGTTAGTGTTAGCGTACGGGTTAGGATTAGGGGACGGGTGAGGGTCAGGCTTCGGGGAAGGGTTAGGGTTAGGGTTCGGGCTAGGGTTAGGGTTAGGGGACGGGGACGGTTTAGGGTCCAGGTGACGGTTCGACAACGCTTTAGGGAGAGCGTACGTGTGAGGGCGTGGGTTAGTGTTAGCATACGGGTTAGGATTAGGGGACGGGTGAGGTTCAGGCTTCGGGGAAGGGTTAGGGTTAGGGTTCGGGCTAGGGTTAGGGTTAGGGGACGGGGAGGGTTTAGGGTCCAGGTGAGGGTACGACAATGCTTTAGGGGGAGCGTACGTGTGAGGGCGCAGGTTAGTGTTAGCGTATGGGTTAGGATTAGGGGACGGGTGAGGGTCAGGCTTCGGGGAAGCGTTAGGATTAGGGTTCGGGCTAGGGTTAGGGGACGGGGAGGGTTTAGGGTCCAGGTGAGGGTAAGAGAACGCTTTAGGGGGAGCGTACGTGTGAGGGCGCGGGTTAGTGTTAGCGTACGGGTTAGGATTAGGGGACGGGTGAGGGTCAGGCTTCGGTGAAGGGTTAGGGTTAGGGTGCGGGCTAGGGTTAGGGTTAGGGGACGGGGAGGGTTTAGGGTCCAGGTCAGGGTACGACAATGCTTTAGGGGGAGCGTACGTGTGAGGGCGCAGGTTAGTGTTAGCGTATGGGTTAGGATTAGGGGACGGGTGAGGGTCAGGCTTCGGGGAAGCGTTAGGATTAGGGTTCGGGCTAGGGTTAGGGGACGGGGAGGGTTTAGGGTCCAGGTGAGGGTAAGAGAACGCTTTAGGGGGAGCTGACGTGTGAGGGCGCGGGTTAGTGTTAGCGTACGGGTTAGGATTAGGGGACGGGTGAGGGTCAGGCTTCGGGGAAGGGTTAGGGTTAGGGTTCGGGCTAGGGTTAGGGTTAGGGGACGGGGAGGGTTTAGGGTCCAGGTGAGGGTACGACAACGCTGTAGAGGGAGCGTACGTGTGAGGGCGCAGGTTAGTGTTAGCGTACGGGTTAGGATTAGGGGACGGGTGAGGGTCAGGCTTCGCTGAAGGGTTAGGGTTAGGGTTCGGGCTAGGGTTAGGGTTAGCGGACGGGGACGGTTTAGGGTCCAGGTGACGGTACGACAACGCTTTAGGGAGAGCGTACGTGTGAGGGCGTGAGTTAGTGTTAGCGTACGGGTTAGGATTCAGGGACGGGTGAGTGTCAGGCTTCGGGGAAGGGTTAGGGTTAGGGTTCAGGCTAGGGTTAGGGTTAGGGGACGCGGAGGGTTTAGGGTCCAGGTGAGGGTACGACAACGCTTTAGGGGGAGCGTACATGTGAGGGCGCGGGTTAGTGTTAGCGTACGGGTTAGGATTAGGGGACGGGTGAGGGTCAGGCTTCGGGGAAGGGTTAGGGTTAGGGTTCGGGCTAGGTTTAGGGTTAGGGGACGGGGAGGGTTTAGGGTCCAGGTGAGGGTACGACAACGCTTTAGGGGGAGCGTACGTGTGAGGGCGCGGGTTAGTGTTAGCGTACGGTTTAGGATTAGGGGACGGGTGAGGGTCAGTCTTCGGGGAAATGTTAGGGTTAGGGTTCGGGCTAGGGTTAGGTTTAGGGGACGGGGAGGGTTTAGGGTCGAGGTGAGGGTACGACAACGCTTTAGGGGGAGCATACGTGTGAGGGCGAGGGTCAGTGTTAGCGTACGGGTTAGGATTAGGGGACGGGTGAGGGTCAGGCTTCGCAGAAGTGTTAGGGTTAGGGTTTGGGGTAGGGTTAGGGTTAGGGGACGGGGAGGTTTTCGGGTCCAGGTGAGGGTATGACAACGCTTTAGGGGGAGCGTACGTGTGAGGGCGCGGTTTAGTGTTAGCGTACGGGTTAGGATTAGGGGACTGGTGAGGGTCAGGTTTCGGGGAAGGGTAAGGGTTAGGGTTCAGGCTAGGGTTAGGGGACGGGGAGGGTTTAGGGTCCAGCTGAGGGTACGACAACGCTTTAGGGGGAGCGTACCTGTGAGGGCGCGGGTTAGTGTTAGCGTACGGGTTAGGATTAGGGGACGGGTGAGGGTCAGGCTTCGGGGAAGGGTTAGGGTTAGGGTTCGGGCTAGGGTTAGGGTTAGGGGACGGGGAGGGTTTAGGGTCCAGGTGAGGGTACGACAACGCTTTAGGGGGAGCGCACGTGTGAGGGCGCGGGTTTGTGTTAGCGTACGGTTTAGGATTAGGGGATGGGTGAGGGTCAGGTTTCGGGGAAGGGTTAGGGTGAGGGTTCGGGCTAGGTTTAGGGTTAGGGGACGGGGAGGGTTTAGGGTCCAGGTGAGGGTACGACAACGCTTTAGGGGGAGCGTACGTGTGAGGGCGCGGGTTAGTGTTAGCGTACGGGTTAGGATTAGGGGACGGGTGAGGGTCAGGCTTCGGGGAAATGTTAGGGTTAGGGTTCGGGCTAGGGTTAGGTTTAGGGGACGGGGAGGGTTTAGGGTCGAGGTGAGGGTACGACAACGCTTTAGGGGGAGCATACGTGTGAGGGAGAGGGTCAGTGTTAGCGTACGGTTTAGGATTAGGGGACGGGTGAGGGTCAGGCTTCGCAGAAGTGTTAGGGTTAGGGTTTGGGGTAGGGTTAGGGTTAGGGGACGGGGAGGGTTTCGGGTCCAGGTGAGGGTATGACAACGCTTTAGGGGGAGCGTACGTGTGAGGGCGTGGGTTAGTGTTAGCGTACGGGTTAGAATTAGGGGACGGGTGAGGGTCAGGCTTCGGGGAAGGGTTAGGGTTAGGGTTCAGGCTAGGGTTAGGGTTAGGGGACGGGGAGGATTTAGGGTCCAGGTGAGGGTACGACAACGCTTTAGGGGGAGCGTACGTGTGAGGGCGCGGGTTAGTGTTAGCGTACGGGTTAGGATTAGGGGACGGGTGAGGGTCAGGCTTCGGGGAAGGGTTAGGGTTAGGTTTCGGGCTAGGGTTAGGGTTAGGGGACGGGGACGGTTTAGGGTCCAGGTGACGGTTCGACAACGCTTTAGGGAGAGCGTACGTGTGAGGGCGTGGGTTAGTGTTAGCATACGAGTTAGGATTAGGGGACGGGTGATGGTCAGGCTTCGGGGAAGGGTTAGGGTTAGGGTTCGGGCTAGGGTTAGGGTCAGGGGACGGGGACGGTTTAGGGTCCAGGTGACGGTACGACAACGCTTTAGGGAGAGCGTACGTGAGAGGGCGTGGGTTAGTGTTAGCGTACGGGTTAGGATTAGGGGACGGGTGAGGGTCAGGCTTCGGGGAAGGGTTAGGGTTCGGGTTCGGGCCAGGGTTAGGGTTAGGGGACGGGGAGGGTTTAGGGTCCAGGTGAGGGTACGACAACGCTTTAAGGGGAGCGTACGTGTGAGGGCGCGGGTTAGTGTGAGCGTACGGGTTAGGATTAGGGGACGGGTGAGGGTCAGGCTTCGGGGAAGGGTTAGGGTTAGGGTTCGGGCTAGGGTTAGGGTTAGGGGACGGGGAGGGTTTCGGGTCCAGGTGAGGGTACGACAACGCTTTAGGGGGAGCGTACGTGTGAGGGCGCGGGTTAGTGTTAGCGTACGGGTTAGGATTAGGGGACGGGTGAGGGTCAGGCTTCGGGGAAGGGTTAGGGTTAGGTTTCGGGCTAGGGTTAGGGTTAGGGGACGGGGACGGTTTAGGGTCCAGGTGAGGGTTCGACAACGCTTTAGGGAGAGCGTACGTGTGAGGGCGTGGGTTAGTGTTAGCATACGGGTTAGGATTAGGGGACGGGTGAGGGTCAGGCTTCGGGGAAGGGTTAGGGTTAGGGTTCGGGCTAGGGTTAGGGTTAGGGGACGGGGAGGGTTTCGGGTCCAGGTGAGGGTACAACAATGCTTTAGGGGGAGCGTACGTGTGAGGGCGCGGGTTAGTGTTAGCGTATGGGTTAGGATTAGGGGACGGGTGAGGGTCAGGCTTCGGGGAAGGGTTAGGATTAGGGTTCGGGCTAGGGTTAGGGTTAGGGGACGGGGACGGTTTAGGGTCCAGGTGAGGGTACGACAACCCTTTAGGGGGAGCGTACGTGTGAGGGCGCGGGTTAGTGTTAGCGTACGGGTTAGGATTAGGGGATGGGTGAAGGTCAGGCTTCGGGGAAGGGTTACGGTTAGGGTTCGGGCTAGGGTTAGGGGACGGGGAGGGTTTAGGGTCCAGGTGAGGGCAAGAGAACGCTTTAGGGGGAGCGTACGTGTGAGGGCGCGGGTTAGTGTTAGCGTACGGGTTAGGATTAGGGGACGGGTGAGGGTCAGGCTTCGGTGAAGTGTTAGGGTTAGGGTGCGGGCTAGGGTTAGGGTTAGGGGACGGGGAGGGTTTAGGGTCCAGGTGAGGGTACGACAACGCTTTAGGGGGAGCGTACGTGTGAGGGCGCGGGTTAGTGTTAGCGTACGGGTTAGGATTAGGGGACGGCTGAGGGTCAGGCTTCCGGGAACGGTTAGGGTTAGGGTTCGGGCTAGGGTTAGCTTTAGGGGACGGGGACGGTTTAGGGTCCAGGTGACGGTACGACAACGCTTTACGGAGAGCGTACGTGTGAGGGCGTGGGTTAGTGTTAGCGTACGGGTTAGGATTAGGGGACGGGTGATGGTCAGGCTTCGGGGAAGGGTTAGGGTTAGGGTTCGGGCTAGGGTTAGGGTCAGGGGACGGGGACGGTTTAGGGTCCAGGTGACGGTACGACAACGCTTTAGGGAGAGCGTACGTGTGAGGGCGTGGGTTATTGTTAGCGTACGGGTTAGGATTAGGGGACGGGTGAGGGTCAGGCTTCGGGGAAGGGTTAGGGTTCGGGTTCGGGCCAGGGTTAGGGTTAGGGGACGGGGAGGGTTTAGGGTCCAGGTGAGGGTACGACAACGCTTTAAGGGGAGCGTACGTGTGAGGGCGCGGGTTAGTGTGAGCGTACGGGTTAGGATTAGGGGACGGGTGAGGGTCAGGCTTCGGGGAAGGGTTAGGGTTAGGGTTCGGGCTAGGGTTAGGGTTAGGGGACGGGGAGGGTTTCGGGTCCAGGTGAGGGTACGACAACGCTTTAGGGGGAGCGTACGTGTGAGGGCGTGGGTTAGTGTTAGCGTACGGGTTAGGATTAGGGGACGGGTGAGGGTCAGGCTTCGGGGAAGGGTTAGGGTTAGGGTTCGGGCTAGGGTTAGGGTTAGGGGACGGGGACGGTTTAGGGTCCAGGTGACGGTACGACAACGCTTTAGGGAGAGCGTACGTGTGAGGGCGTGAGTTAGTGTTAGCGTACGGGTTAGGATTAGGGGACGGGTGAGGGTCAGGCTTCGGGAAAGGGTTAGGGTTAGGTTTCGGGCTAGGGTTAGGGTTAGGGGACGGGGAGGGTTTAGGGTCCAGGTGAGGGTACGACAACGCTTTAGGGGGAGCGTACGTGTGAGGGCGCGGGTTAGTGTTAGCGTACGGGTTAGGATTAGGGGACGGCTGAGGGTCAGGCTTCGGGGAACGGTTAGGGTTAGGGTTCGGGCTAGGGTTAGCTTTAGGGGACGGGGACGGTTTAGGGTCCAAGTGACGGTACGACAACGCTTTAGGGAGAGCGTACGTGTGAGGGCGTGGGTTAGTGTTAGCGTACGGGTTAGGATTAGGGGACGGGTGATGGTCAGGCTACGGGGAAGGGTTAGGGTTAGGGTTCGGGCTAGGGTTAGGGTCAGGGGACGGGGACGGTTTAGGGTCCAGGTGACGGTACGAAAACGCTTTAGGGGGATCGTACGTGTGAGGGCGTGGGTTAGTGTTAGCGTACGGGTTAGGATTAGGGGACGGGTGAGGGTCAGGCTTCGGGGAAGGGTTAGGGTTCGGGTTCGGGCCAGGGTTAGGGTTAGGGGACGGGGAGGGTTTAGGGTCCAGGTGAGGGTACGACAAAGCTTTAGGGGGAGCATACGTGTGAGGGCGCGGGTTAGTGTGAGCGTACGTGTTAGGATTAGGGGACGGGTGAGGGTCAGGCTTCGGGGAAGGGTTAGGGTTAGGGTTCGGGCTAGGGTTAGGGTTAGGGGACGGGGAGGGTTTCGGGTCCAGGTGAGGGTACGACAACGCTTTAGGGGGAGCGTACGTGTGAGGGCGCGGGTTAGTGTTAGCGTACGGGTTAGGATTAGGGGACGGGTGAGGGTCAGGCTTCGGGGAAGGGTTAGGGTTAGGGTTCGGGCTAGGGTTAGTGTTAGGGGACGGGGACGGTTTAGGGTCCAGGTGACGGTACGACAACGCTTTAGGGAGAGCGTACGTGTGAGGGCGTGAGTTAGTGTTAGCGTACGGGTTAGGATTAGGGGACGGGTGAGGGTCAGGCTTCGGGGAAGGGTTAGGGTTAGGGTTCGGGCTAGGGTTAGGGTTAGGGGACGGGGAGGATTTAGGGTCCAGGTGAGAGTACGACAACGCTTTAGGGGGAGCGTACATGTGAGGGCGCGGGTTAGTGTTAGCGTACGGGTTAGGATTAGGGGACGGGTGAGGGTCAGGCTTCGGGGAAGGGTTAGGGTTAGGGTTCGGGCTAGGGTTAGGGTTAGGGGACGGGGAGGGTTTAGGGTCCAGGTGAGGGTACGACAACGCTTTAGAGGGAGCGTACGTGTGAGGGCGCAGGTTAGTGTTAGCGTACGGGTTAGGATTAGGGGACGGGTGAGGGTCAGGCTTCGGGGAAGGGTTAGGGTTAGGTTTCGGGCTAGGGTTAGGGTTAGGGGATGGGGAGGGTTTAGGGTCCAATTGAGGGTACGACAACGCTTTAGAGGGAGCGTACGTGTGAGGGCGCAGGTTAGTGTTAGCGTACGGGTTAGGATTAGGGGACGGGTGAGGGTCAGGCTTCGGGGAAGGGTTAGGGTTAGGTTTCGGGCTAGGGTTAGGGTTAGGGGACGGGGACGGTTTAGGGTCCAGGTGACGGTTCGACAACGCTTTAGGGAGAGCGTACGTGTGAGGGCGTGGGTTAGTGTTAGCATACGGGTTAGGATTAGGGGACGGGTGAGGGTCAGGCTTCGGGGAAGGGTTAGGGTTAGGGTTCGGGCTAGGGTTAGGGTTAGGGGACGGGGAGGGTTTCGGGTCCAGGTGAGGGTACAACAATGCTTTAGGGGGAGCGTACGTGTGAGGGCGCGGGTTAGTGTTATCGTATGGGTTAGGATTAGGGGACGGGTGAGGGTCAGGCTTCGGGGAAGGGTTAGGATTAGGGTTCGGGCTAGGGTTAGGGTTAGGGGACGGGGAGGGTTTAGGGTCCAGGTGAGGGTACGACAACGCTTTAGGGGGAGCGTACATGTGAGGGCGCGGGTTAGTGTTAGTGTACGGGTTAGGATTAGGGCACGGGTGAGAGTCAGGCTTCGGGGAAGTGTTAGGGTTAGGGTTCGGGCTAGGGTTAGGGTTAGGGGACGGGGAGGGTTTAGGGTCCAGGTGAGGGTACGACAATGCTTTAGGGGGAGCGTACGTGTGAGGGCGCGGGTTTGTGTTAGCGTACGGGTTAGGATTAGGGGCTGGGTGAGGGTCAGGCTTCGGGGAAGTGTTAGGGTTAGGGTTCGGGCTAGGGTTAGGGTTAGGGGACGGGGAGGGTTTAGGGTCCAGGTGGGGGTACGACAACGCTTTAGGGGGAGCGTACGTGTGAGGGCGCGGGTTAGTGTTAGCGTACGGGTTAGGATTAGGGGACGGGTGAGGGTCAGGCTTCGGGGAAGGGTTAGGGTTAGGGTGCGGGCTAGGGTTTGGGTTAGGGGACTGGGAGGGTTTAGGGTCCAGGTGAGGGTACGACAACGCTTTAGGGGGAGCGTACGTGTGAGGGCGCGGGTTAGTGTTAGCGTATGGGTTAGGATTAGGGGACGGGTGAGGGTCAGGCTTCGGGGAAGGGTTAGGGTTAGGGTTCGGGTTAGGTTTAGGGTTAGGGGACGGGGACTGTTTAGGGTCCAGTTGAGGGTACGACAACGCTTTAGGGGGAGCGTACGTGTGAGGGCGCGGGTTAGTGTTAGCGTACGGGTTAGGATTAGGGGACGGGTGAGGGTCAGGCTTCGGGGAAGGGTTAGGGTTAGGGTTCGGGCTAGGGTAAGGGTTAGGGGACGGGGACGGTTTAGGGTCCAGTTGAGGGTACAACAACGCTTTAGGGAGAGCGTACGTGTGAGGGCGCGGGTTAGTGTTAGAGTACGGGTTAGGATTAGGGGACGGGTGAGGTTCAGGCTTCGGGGAAGGGTTAGGGTTAGGGTTCGGGCTAGGGTTAGTGTTAGGGGACAGGGAGGGTTTAGGGTCCAGGTGAGGGTACGACAACGCTTTAGGGGGAGCGTACGTGTGAGGGCGCGGGTTAGTGTTAGCGTATGGGTTAGGATTAGGGGACGGGTGAGGGTCAGGCTTCGGGGAAGGGTTAGGGTTAGGGTTCGGGCTAGGGTTAGGGTTAGGGGACGGGGAGGGTTTAGGGTCCAGGTGAGGGTACGACAACGCTTTAGGGGGAGCGTACGTGTGAGGGCGCGGGTTAGTGTTAGCGTACGGGTTAGGATTAGGGGACGGGTGAGGGTCAGGCTTCGGGGAAGGGTTAGGGTTAGGGTTTGGGCTAGGGTTAGAGTTAGGGGACGGGGACGGTTTAGGGTCCAGGTGACGGTACGACAACGCTTTAGGGAGAGAGTACGTGTGAGGGCGTGAGTTAGTGTTAGCGTACGGGTTAGGATTAGGGGACGGGTGAGTGTCAGGCTTCGGGGAAGGGTTAGGGTTAGGGTTCAGGCTAGTGTTAGGGTTAGGGGACGCGGAGGGTTTAGGGTCCAGGTGAGGGTACGACAACGCTTTAGGGGGAGCGTACATGTGAGGGCGCGGGTTAGTGTTAGCGTACGGGTTAGGATTAGGGGACGGGTGAGGGTCAGGCTTCGGGGAAGGGTTAGGGTTAGGGTTCGGGCTAGGGTTAGGGTTAGGGGACGGGGAGGGTTTAGGGTCCAGGTGAGGGTACGACAACGCTTTAGGGAGAGCGCACGTGTGAGGGCGCGGGTTTGTGTTAGCGTACGGTTTAGGATTATGGGATGGGTGAGGGTCAGGTTTCGGTGAAGGGTTAGGGTTAGGGTTCGGGCTAGGTTTAGGGTTAGGGGACGGGGAGGGTTTATGGTCCAGGTGAGGGTACGACAACGCTTTAGGGGGAGCGTACGTGTGAGGGCACGGGTTAGTGTTAGCGTACGGGTTAGGATTAGGGGACGGGTGAGGGTCAGGCTTCGGGGAAATGTTAGGGTTAGGGTTCGGGCTAGGGTTAGGTTTAGGGGACGGGGAGGGTTTAGGGTCGAGGTGAGGGTACGACAACGCTTTAGGGGGAGCATACGTGTGAGGGCGAGGGTCAGTGTTAGCGTACGGGTTAGGATTAGGGGACGGGTGAGGGTCAGGCTTCGCAGAAGTGTTAGGGTTAGGGTTTGGGGTAGGGTTAGGGTTAGGGGACGGGGAGGGTTTCGGGTCCAGGTGAGGGTATGACAACGCTTTAGGGGGAGCTTACGTGTGAGGGCTCGGGTTAGTGTTAGCGTACGGGTTAGGATTAGGGGACTGGTGAGGGTCAGGTTTCGGGGAAGGGTTAGGGTTAGGGTTCAGGCTAGGGTTAGGGGACGGGGAGGGTTTAGGGTCCAGCTGAGGGTACGACAACGCTTTAGGGGGAGCGTACGTGTGAGGGCGCGGGTTAGTGTTAGCGTACGGGTTAGGATTAGGGGACGGGTGAGCGTCAGGCTTCGGGGAAGGGTTAGGGTTAGCGTTCGGGCTAGGGTTAGGGTTAGGGGACGGGGAGGGTTTAGGGTCCAGGTGAGGGTACGACAACGCTTTAGGGGGAGCGTACGTGTGAGGGCGCGGGTTAGTGTTAGCGTACAGGTTACCACTAGGGGACAGGTGAGGGTCAGGCTTCGGGGAAGGGTTAGGGTTAGGGTACGGGCTAGGGTTAGGGTTAGGGCACGGGGACGGTTTAGGGTCCAGGTGACGGTACGACAACGCTTTAGGGAGAGCGTACGTGTGAGGGCGTGGGTTAGTGTTAGCATACGGGTTAGGATTAATGGACGGGAGAGGGTCAGGCTTCGGGGAAGTGTTAGGGTTAGGGTTCGGGCTAGGGTTAGGGTTAGGGGACGGGGAGGGTTTAGGGTCCAGGTGAGGGTACGACAACGCTTTAGGGGGTGCGTACCTGTGAGGGCGCGGGTTAGTGTTAGCGTACGGGTTAGGATTAGGGGACAGGTGAGGGTCAGGCTTCGGGGAAGGGTTAGGTTTAGGGTTCGGGCTAGGGTTAGGGTTAGGGGACGGGGAGGGTTTAGGGTCCAGGTGAGGGTACGACAACGCTTTAGGGGGAGCGTACGTGTGAGGGTGTGGTTTAGTGTTAGCGTACGGGTTAGGATTAGGGGACGGGTGAGGGTCAGACTTCGGGGAAATGTTAGGGTTAGGGTTCGGGCTAGGGTTAGGTTTAGGGGACGGGGAGGGTTTAGGGTCGAGGTGAGGGTACGACAACGCTTTAGGGGGAGCATACGTGTGAGGGCGAGGGTCAGTGTTAGCGTACGGGTTAGGATTAGGGGACGGGTGAGGGTCAGGCTTCGCAGAAGTGTTAGGGTTAGAGTTTGGGGTAGGGTTAGGGTTAGGGGACGGGGAGGGTTTCGGGTCCAGGTGAGGGTATGACAACGGTTTAGGGGGAGCTTACGTGTGAGGGCTCGGGTTAGTGTTAGCCTACGGGTTAGGATTAGGGGACTGGTGAGGGTCAGGTTTCGGGGAAGGGTTAGGGTTAGGGTTCAGGCTAGGGTTAGGGGACGGGGAGGGTTTAGGGTCCAGCTGAGGGTACACAACGCTTTAGGGGGAGCGTACGTGTGAGGGCGCGGGTTAGTGTTAGCGTACGGGTTAGGATTAGGGGACGGGTGAGCGTCAGGCTTCGGGGAAGGGTTAGGGTTAGGGTTCGGGCTAGGTTTAGGGTTAGGGGACGGGGAGGGTTTAGGGTCCAGGTGAGGGTACGACAACGCTTTAGGGGGAGCGTACGTGTGAGAGCGCGGGTTAGTGTTAGCGTACAGGTTAGCATTAGGGGACAGGTGAGGGTCAGGCTTCGGGGAAGGGTTAGGGTTAGGGTTCGGGCTAGGGTTAGGGTTAGGGCACGGGGACGGTTTAGGGTCCAGGTGACGGTACGACAACGCTTTAGGGAGAGCGTACGTGTGAGGGCGTGGGTTAGTGTTAGCATACGGGTTAGGATTAATGGACGGGAGAGGGTCAGGCTTCGGGGAAGGGTTAGGGTTAGGGTTCGGGCTAGGGTTAGGGTTAGGGGACGGGGAGGGTTTAGGGTCCAGGTGAGGGTACGACAACGCTTTAGGGGGTGCGTACGTGTGAGGGCGCGGGTTAGTGTTAGAGTACGTGTTAGGATTAGGGGACAGGTGAGGGTCAGGCTTCGGGGAAGGGTTAGGGTTAGGGTTCGGACTAGGGTTAGGGTTAGGGGACGGGGAGGGTTTAGGGTCCAGGTGAGGGTACGACAACGCTTTAGGGGGAGCGTACGTGTGAGGGCGCGGGTTACTGTTAGCGTACGGGTTAGGATTAGGGGACGGGTGAGGATCAGGCTTCGGGGAAGGGTTAGGGTTAGGGTTCGGGCTAGGGTTAGGGTTAGGGGACGGGGACGGTTTAGGGTCCAGGTGACGGTACGACAACGCTTTAGGGAGAGCGTACGTGTGAGGGTGTGGTTTAGTGTTAGCGTACGGGTTAGGATTAGGGGACTGGTGAGGGTCAGGTTTCGGGGAAGGGTTAGGGTTAGGGTTCGGGCTAGGGTTAGGGTTAGGGGACGGGGAGGGTTTAGGGTCCAGGTGAGGGTACGACAACGCTTTAGGGGGAGCGTACGTGTGAGGGCGCGGGTTAGTGTTAGCGTACGGGTTAGGATTAGGGGACGGGTGAGGGTCAGGCTTCGGGGAAGGGTTAGGGTTAGGGTTCGGGCTAGGGTTAGGGTTAGGGGACGGGGAGGGTTTAGGGTCCAGGTGAGGGTACGACAACGCTTTAGGGGGAGCGTACGTGTGAGGGCGCGGGTTAGTGTTAGCGTACGGGTTAGGATTAGGGGACGGGTGAGGTTCAGGCTTCGGGGAAGGGTTAGGGTTAGGGTTCGGGCTAGGGTTAGGGTTAGGGGACGGGGAGGGTTTAGGGTCCAGGTGAGGATACGACAACGCTTTAGGGGGAGCGTACGTGTGAGGGCGCGGGTTAGTGTTAGCGTACGGGTTAGGATTAGGGGACGGGTGAGGGTCAGGCTTCGGGGAAGGGTGAGGGTTAGGGTTCGGGCTAGGGTTAGGGTTAGGAGACGGGGACGGTTTAGGGTCCAGTTGAGTGTACGACAACGCTTTAGGGGGAGCGTACGTGTGAGGGCGCGGGTTAGTGTTAGCGTATGGGTTAGGATTAGGGGACGGGTGAGGGTCAGGCTTCGGGGAAGGGTTAGGGTTAGGGTTCGGGCTAGGGTTAGGGTTAGGGGACGGGGACGGTTTAGGGTCCAGGTGACGGTACGACAACGCTTTAGGGAGAGCGTACGTGTGAGGGCGTGGGTTATTGTTAGCGTACGGGTTAGGATTAGGGGACTGGTGAGGGTCAGGTTTCGGGGAAGGGTTAGGGTTAGGGTTCGGGCTAGGGTTAGGGTTAGGGGACGGGGAGGGTTTAGGGTCCAGGTGAGGGTACGACAACGCTTTAGGGGGAGCGTACGTGTGAGGGCGCGGGTTAGTGTTAGCGTACAGGTTAGCATTAGGGGACAGGTGAGGGTCAGGCTTCGGGGAAGGGTTAGGGTTAGGGTTCGGGCTAGGGTTAGGGTTAGGGGACGGGGACGGTTTAGGGTCCAGGTGACGGTACGACAACGCTTTAGGGAGAGCGTACGTGTGAGGGCGTGGGTTAGTGTTAGCGTACGGGTTAGGATTAAGGGACGGGAGAGGGTCAGGCTTCGGGGAAGGGTTAGGGTTAGGGTTCGGGCTAGGGTTAGGGTTAGGGGACGGGGACGGTTTAGGGTCCAGGTGAGGGTACGACAACGCTTTAGGGGGAGCGTACGTGTGAGGGCGCGGGTTAGTGTTAGCGTACGGGTTAGGATTAGGGGACAGGTGAGGGTCAGGCTTCGGGGAAGGGTTAGGGTTAGGGTTCGGGCTAGGTTTAGGGTTAGGGGACGGGGAGGGTTTAGGGTCCAGGTGAGGGTACGACAACGCTTTAGGGGGAGCGTACGTGTGAGGGCGCGGGTTAGTGTTAGCGTACGGGTTAGGATTAGGGGACGGGTGAGGGTCAGGCTTCGGGGAAGGGTTAGGGTTAGGGTTCGGGCTAGGGTTAGGGTTAGGGGACGGGGACGGTTTAGGGTCCAGGTGACGGTTCGACAACGCTTTAGGGAGAGCGTACGTGTGAGGGCGTGGGTTAGTGTTAGCATACGGGTTAGGATTAGGGGACGGGTGAGGTTCAGGCTTCGGGGAAGGGTTAGGGTTAGGGTTCGGGCTAGGGTTAGGGTTAGGGGACGGGGAGGGTTTAGGGTCCAGGTGAGGGTACGACAATGCTTTAGGGGGAGCGTACGTGTGAGGGCGCAGGTTAGTGTTAGCGTATGGGTTAGGATTAGGGGACGGGTGAGGGTCAGGCTTCGGGGAAGCGTTAGGATTAGGGTTCGGGCTAGGGTTAGGGGACGGGGAGGGTTTAGGGTCCAGGTGAGGGTAAGAGAACGCTTTAGGGGGAGCGTACGTGTGAGGGCGCGGGTTAGTGTTAGCGTACGGGTTAGGATTAGGGGACGGGTGAGGGTCAGGCTTCGGTGAAGGGTTAGGGTTAGGGTGCGGGCTAGGGTTAGGGTTAGGGGACGGGGAGGGTTTAGGGTCCAGGTGAGGGTACGACAATGCTTTAGGGGGAGCGTACGTGTGAGGGCGCAGGTTAGTGTTAGCGTATGGGTTAGGATTAGGGGACGGGTGAGGGTCAGGCTTCGGGGAAGCGTTAGGATTAGGGTTCGGGCTAGGGTTAGGGGACGGGGAGGGTTTAGGGTCCAGGTGAGGGTAAGAGAACGCTTTAGGGGGAGCGTACGTGTGAGGGCGCGGGTTAGTGTTAGCGTACGGGTTAGGATTAGGGGACGGGTGAGGGTCAGGCTTCGGGGAAGGGTTAGGGTTAGGGTTCGGGCTAGGGTTAGGGTTAGGGGACGGGGAGGGTTTAGGGTCCAGGTGAGGGTACGACAACGCTGTAGAGGGAGCGTACGTGTGAGGGCGCAGGTTAGTGTTAGCGTACGGGTTAGGATTAGGGGACAGGTGAGGGTCAGGCTTCGCTGAAGGGTTAGGGTTAGGGTTCGGGCTAGGGTTAGGGTTAGCGGACGGGGACGGTTTAGGGTCCAGGTGACGGTACGACAACGCTTTAGGGAGAGCGTACGTGTGAGGGCGTGAGTTAGTGTTAGCGTACGGGTTAGGATTCAGGGACGGGTGAGTGTCAGGCTTCGGGGAAGGGTTAGGGTTAGGGTTCAGGCTAGGGTTAGGGTTAGGGGACGCGGAGGGTTTAGGGTCCAGGTGAGGGTACGACAACGCTTTAGGGGGAGCGTACATGTGAGGGCGCGGGTTAGTGTTAGCGTACGGGTTAGGATTAGGGGACGGGTGAGGGTCAGGCTTCGGGGAAGGGTTAGGGTTAGGGTTCGGGCTAGGTTTAGGGTTAGGGGACGGGGAGGGTTTAGGGTCCAGGTGAGGGTACGACAACGCTTTAGGGGGAGCGTACGTGTGAGGGCGCGGGTTAGTGTTAGCGTACGGTTTAGGATTAGGGGACGGGTGAGGGTCAGTCTTCGGGGAAATGTTAGGGTTAGGGTTCGGGCTAGGGTTAGGTTTAGGGGACGGGGAGGGTTTAGGGTCGAGGTGAGGGTACGACAACGCTTTAGGGGGAGCATACGTGTGAGGGCGAGGGTCAGTGTTAGCGTACGGGTTAGGATTAGGGGACGGGTGAGGGTCAGGCTTCGCAGAAGTGTTAGGGTTAGGGTTTGGGGTAGGGTTAGGGTTAGGGGACGGGGAGGTTTTCGGGTCCAGGTGAGGGTATGACAACGCTTTAGGGGGAGCGTACGTGTGAGGGCGCGGTTTAGTGTTAGCGTACGGGTTAGGATTAGGGGACTGGTGAGGGTCAGGTTTCGGGGAAGGGTAAGGGTTAGGGTTCAGGCTAGGGTTAGGGGACGGGGAGGGTTTAGGGTCCAGCTGAGGGTACAACAACGCTTTAGGGGGAGCGTACCTGTGAGGGCGCGGGTTAGTGTTAGCGTACGGGTTAGGATTAGGGGACGGGTGAGGGTCAGGCTTCGGGGAAGGGTTAGGGTTAGGGTTCGGGCTAGGGTTAGGGTTAGGGGACGGGGAGGGTTTAGGGTCCAGGTGAGGGTACGACAACGCTTTAGGGGGAGCGCACGTGTGAGGGCGCGGGTTTGTGTTAGCGTACGGTTTAGGATTAGGGGATGGGTGAGGGTCAGGTTTCGGGGAAGGGTTAGGGTGAGGGTTCGGGCTAGGTTTAGGGTTAGGGGACGGGGAGGGTTTAGGGTCCAGGTGAGGGTACGACAACGCTTTAGGGGGAGCGTACGTGTGAGGGCGCGGGTTAGTGTTAGCGTACGGGTTAGGATTAGGGGACGGGTGAGGGTCAGGCTTCGGGGAAATGTTAGGGTTAGGGTTCGGGCTAGGGTTAGGTTTAGGGGACGGGGAGGGTTTAGGGTCGAGGTGAGGGTACGACAACGCTTTAGGGGGAGCATACGTGTGAGGGAGAGGGTCAGTATTAGCGTACGGTTTAGGATTAGGGGACGGGTGAGGGTCAGGCTTCGCAGAAGTGTTAGGGTTAGGGTTTGGGGTAGGGTTAGGGTTAGGGGACGGGGAGGGTTTCGAATCCAGGTGAGGGTATGACAACGCTTTAGGGGGAGCGTACGTGTGAGGGCGTGGGTTAGTGTTAGCGTACGGGTTAGAATTAGGGGACGGGTGAGGGTCAGGCTTCGGGGAAGGGTTAGGGTTAGGGTTCAGGCTAGGGTTAGGGTTAGGGGACGGGGAGGATTTAGGGTCCAGGTGAGGGTACGACAACGCTTTAGGGGGAGCGTACGTGTGAGGGCGCGGGTTAGTGTTAGCGTACGGGTTAGGATTAGGGGACGGGTGAGGGTCAGGCTTCGGGGAAGGGTTAGGGTTAGGTTTCGGGCTAGGGTTAGGGTTAGGGGACGGGGACGGTTTAGGGTCCAGGTGACGGTTCGACAACGCTTTAGGGAGAGCGTACGTGTGAGGGCGTGGGTTAGTGTTAGCATACGGGTTAGGATTAGGGGACGGGTGAGGGTCAGGCTTCGGGGAAGGGTTAGGGTTAGGGTTCGGGCTAGGGTTAGGGTTAGGGGACGGGGAGGGTTTCGGGTCCAGGTGAGGGTACAACAATGCTTTAGGGGGAGCGTACGTGTGAGGGCGCGGGTTAGTGTTAGCGTATGGGTTAGGATTAGGGGACGGGTGAGGGTCAGGCTTCGGGGAAGGGTTAGGATTAGGGTTCGGGCTAGGGTTAGGGTTAGGGGACGGGGACGGTTTAGGTTCCAGGTGAGGGTACGACAACCCTTTAGGGGGAGCGTACGTGTGAGGGCGCGGGTTAGTGTTAGCGTACGGGTTAGGATTAGGGGATGGGTGAAGGTCAGGCTTCGGGGAAGGGTTACGGTTAGGGTTCGGGCTAGGGTTAGGGGACGGGGAGGGTTTAGGGTCCAGGTGAGGGTAAGAGAACGCTTTAGGGGGAGCGTACGTGTGAGGGCGCGGGTTAGTGTTAGCGTACGGGTTAGGATTAGGGGACGGGTGAGGGTCAGGCTTCGGTGAAGGGTTAGGGTTAGGGTGCGGGCTAGGGTTAGGGTTAGGGGACGGGGAGGGTTTAGGGTCCAGGTGAGGGTACGAAAACGCTTTAGGGGGAGCGTACGTGTGAGGGCGCGGGTTAGTGTTAGCGTACGGGTTAGGATTAGGGGACGGCTGAGGGTCAGGCTTCCGGGAACGGTTAGGGTTAGGGTTCGGGCTAGGGTTAGCTTTAGGGGACGGGGACGGTTTAGGGTCCAGGTGACGGTACGACAACGCTTTACGGAGAGCGTACGTGTGAGGGCGTGGGTTAGTGTTAGCGTACGAGTTAGGATTAGGGGACGGGTGATGGTCAGGCTTCGGGGAAGGGTTAGGGTTAGGGTTCGGGCTAGGGTTAGGGTCAGGGGACGGGGACGGTTTAGGGTCCAGGTGACGGTACGACAACGCTTTAGGGAGAGCGTACGTGTGAGGGCGTGGGTTAGTGTTAGCGTACGGGTTAGGATTAGGGGACGGGTGAGGGTCAGGCTTCGGGGAAGGGTTAGGGTTCGGGTTCGGGCCAGGGTTAGGGTTAGGGGACGGGGAGGGTTTAGGGTCCAGGTGAGGGTACGACAACGCTTTAAGGGGAGCGTACGTGTGAGGGCGCGGGTTAGTGTGAGCGTACGGGTTAGGATTAGGGGACGGGTGAGGGTCAGGCTTCGGGGAAGGGTTAGGGTTAGGGTTCGGGCTAGGGTTAGGGTTAGGGGACGAGGAGGGTTTCGGGTCCAGGTGAGGGTACGACAACGCTTTAGGGGGAGCGTACGTGTGAGGGCGCGGGTTAGTGTTAGCGTACGGGTTAGGATTAGGGGACGGGTGAGGGTCAGGCTTCGGGGAAGGGTTAGGGTTAGGTTTCGGGCTAGGGTTAGGGTTAGGGGACGGGGACGGTTTAGGGTCCAGGTGAGGGTTCGACAACGCTTTAGGGAGAGCGTACGTGTGAGGGCGTGGGTTAGTGTTAGCATACGGGTTAGGATTAGGGGACGGGTGAGGGTCAGGCTTCGGGGAAGGGTTAGGGTTAGGGTTCGGGCTAGGGTTAGGGTTAGGGGACGGGGAGGGTTTCGGGTCCAGGTGAGGGTACAACAATGCTTTAGGGGGAGCGTACGTGTGAGGGCGCGGGTTAGTGTTAGCGTATGGGTTAGGATTAGGGGACGGGTGAGGGTCAGGCTTCGGGGAAGGGTTAGGATTAGGGTTCGGGCTAGGGTTAGGGTTAGGGGACGGGGACGGTTTAGGGTCCAGGTGAGGGTACGACAACACTTTAGGGGGAGCGTACGTGTGAGGGCGCGGGTTAGTGTTAGCGTACGGGTTAGGATTAGGGGATGGGTGAAGGTCAGGCTTCGGGGAAGGGTTACGGTTAGGGTTCGGGCTAGGGTTAGGGGACGGGGAGGGTTTAGGGTCCAGGTGAGGGCAAGAGAACGCTTTAGGGGGAGCGTACGTGTGAGGGCGCGGGTTAGTGTTAGCGTACGGGTTAGGATTAGGGGACGGGTGAGGGTCAGGCTTCGGTGAAGTGTTAGGGTTAGGGTGCGGGCTAGGGTTAGGGTTAGGGGACGGGGAGGGTTTAGGGTCCAGGTGAGGGTACGACAACGCTTTAGGGGGAGCGTACGTGTGAGGGCGCGGGTTAGTGTTAGCGTACGGGTTAGGATTAGGGGACGGCTGAGGGTCAGGCTTCCGGGAACGGTTAGGGTTAGGGTTCGGGCTAGGGTTAGCTTTAGGGGACGGGGACGGTTTAGGGTCCAGGTGACGGTACGACAACGCTTTACGGAGAGCGTACGTGTGAGGGCGTGGGTTAGTGTTAGCGTACGGGTTAGGATTAGGGGACGGGTGATGGTCAGGCTTCGGGGAAGGGTTAGGGTTAGGGTTCGGGCTAGGGTTAGGGTCAGGGGACGGGGACGGTTTAGGGTCCAGGTGACGGTACGACAACGCTTTAGGGAGAGCGTACGTGTGAGGGCGTGGGTTATTGTTAGCGTACGGGTTAGGATTAGGGGACGGGTGAGGGTCAGGCTTCGGGGAAGGGTTAGGGTTCGGGTTCGGGCCAGGGTTAGGGTTAGGGGACGGGGAGGGTTTAGGGTCCAGGTGAGGGTACGACAACGCTTTAAGGGGAGCGTACGTGTGAGGGCGCGGGTTAGTGTGAGCGTACGGGTTAGGATTAGGGGACGGGTGAGGGTCAGGCTTCGGGGAAGGGTTAGGGTTAGGGTTCGGGCTAGGGTTAGGGTTAGGGGACGGGGAGGGTTTCGGGTCCAGGTGAGGGTACGACAACGCTTTAGGGGGAGCGTACGTGTGAGGGCGTGGGTTAGTGTTAGCGTACGGGTTAGGATTAGGGGACGGGTGAGGGTCAGGCTTCGGGGAAGGGTTAGGGTTAGGGTTCGGGCTAGGGTTAGGGTTAGGGGACGGGGACGGTTTAGGGTCCAGGTGACGGTACGACAACGCTTTAGGGAGAGCGTACGTGTGAGGGCGTGAGTTAGTGTTAGCGTACGGGTTAGGATTAGGGGACGGGTGAGGGTCAGGCTTCGGGAAAGGGTTAGGGTTAGGTTTCGGGCTAGGGTTAGGGTTAGGGGACGGGGAGGGTTTAGGGTCCAGGTGAGGGTACGACAACGCTTTAGGGGGAGCGTACGTGTGAGGGCGCGGGTTAGTGTTAGCGTACGGGTTAGGATTAGGGGACGGCTGAGGGTCAGGCTTCGGGGAACGGTTAGGGTTAGGGTTCGGGCTAGGGTTAGCTTTAGGGGACGGGGACGGTTTAGGGTCCAAGTGACGGTACGACAACGCTTTAGGGAGAGCGTACGTGTGAGGGCGTGGGTTAGTGTTAGCGTACGGGTTAGGATTAGGGGACGGGTGATGGTCAGGCTACGGGGAAGGGTTAGGGTTAGGGTTCGGGCTAGGGTTAGGGTCAGGGGACGGGGACGGTTTAGGGTCCAGGTGACGGTACGAAAACGCTTTAGGGGGATCGTACGTGTGAGGGCGTGGGTTAGTGTTAGCGTACGGGTTAGGATTAGGGGACGGGTGAGGGTCAGGCTTCGGGGAAGGGTTAGGGTTCGGGTTCGGGCCAGGGTTAGGGTTAGGGGACGGGGAGGGTTTAGGGTCCAGGTGAGGGTACGACAAAGCTTTAGGGGGAGCGTACGTGTGAGGGCGCGGGTTAGTGTGAGCGTACGTGTTAGGATTAGGGGACGGGTGAGGGTCAGGCTTCGGGGAAGGGTTAGGGTTAGGGTTCGGGCTAGGGTTAGGGTTAGGGGACGGGGAGGGTTTCGGGTCCAGGTGAGGGTACGACAACGCTTTAGGGGGAGCGTACGTGTGAGGGCGCGGGTTAGTGTTAGCGTACGGGTTAGGATTAGGGGACGGGTGAGGGTCAGGCTTCGGGGAAGGGTTAGGGTTAGGGTTCGGGCTAGGGTTAGGGTTAGGGGACGGGGACGGTTTAGGGTCCAGGTGACGGTACGACAACGCTTTAGGGAGAGCGTACGTGTGAGGGCGTGAGTTAGTGTTAGCGTACGGGTTAGGATTAGGGGACGGGTGAGGGTCAGGCTTCGGGGAAGGGTTAGGGTTAGGGTTCGGGCTAGGGTTAGGGTTAGGGGACGGGGAGGATTTAGGGTCCAGGTGAGAGTACGACAACGCTTTAGGGGGAGCGTACATGTGAGGGCGCGGGTTAGTGTTAGCGTACGGGTTAGGATTAGGGGACGGGTGAGGGTCAGGCTTCGGGGAAGGGTTAGGGTTAGGGTTCGGGCTAGGGTTAGGGTTAGGGGACGGGGAGGGTTTAGGGTCCAGGTGAGGGTACGACAACGCTTTAGAGGGAGCGTACGTGTGAGGGCGCAGGTTAGTGTTAGCGTACGGGTTAGGATTAGGGGACGGGTGAGGGTCAGGCTTCGGGGAAGGGTTAGGGTTAGGTTTCGGGCTAGGGTTAGGGTTAGGGGATGGGGAGGGTTTAGGGTCCAATTGAGGGTACGACAACGCTTTAGAGGGAGCGTACGTGTGAGGGCGCAGGTTAGTGTTAGCGTACGGGTTAGGATTAGGGGACGGGTGAGGGTCAGGCTTCGGGGAAGGGTTAGGGTTAGGTTTCGGGCTAGGGTTAGGGTTAGGGGACGGGGACGGTTTAGGGTCCAGGTGACGGTTCGACAACGCTTTAGGGAGAGCGTACGTGTGAGGGCGTGGGTTAGTGTTAGCATACGGGTTAGGATTAGGGGACGGGTGAGGGTCAGGCTTCGGGGAAGGGTTAGGGTTAGGGTTCGGGCTAGGGTTAGGGTTAGGGGACGGGGAGGGTTTCGGGTCCAGGTGAGGGTACAACAATGCTTTAGGGGGAGCGTACGTGTGAGGGCGCGGGTTAGTGTTATCGTATGGGTTAGGATTAGGGGACGGGTGAGGGTCAGGCTTCGGGGAAGGGTTAGGATTAGGGTTCGGGCTAGGGTTAGGGTTAGGGGACGGGGACGGTTTAGGGTCCAGGTGAGGGTACGACAACCCTTTAGGGGGAGCGTACGTGTGAGGGCGCGGGTTAGTGTTAGCGTACGGGTTAGGATTAGGGGATGGGTGAAGGTCAGGCTTCGGGGAAGGGTTACGGTTAGGGTTCGGGCTAGGTTTAGGGGACGGGGAGGGTTTAGGGTCCAGGTGAGGGTAAGAGAACGCTTTAGGGGGAGCGTACGTGTGAGGGCGCGGGTTAGTGTTAGCGTCCGGGTTAGGATTAGGGGACGGGTGAGGGTCAGGCTTCGGGGAAGGGTTAGGGTTAGGGTTCGGGCTAGGGTTAGGGTTAGGGGACGGGGAGGGTTTAGGGTCCAGGTGAGGGTACGACAACGCTTTAGAGGGAGCGTACGTGTGAGGGCGCAGGTTAGTGTTAGCGTACGGGTTAGGATTAGGGGACGGGTGAGGGTCAGGCTTCGGGCAAGGGTTAGGGTTAGGTTTCGGGCTAGGGTTAGGGTTAGGGGATGGGGAGGGTTTAGGGTCCAATTGAGGGTACGACAACGCTTTAGAGGGAGCGTACGTGTGAGGGCGCAGGTTAGTGTTAGCGTACGGGTTAGGATTAGGGGACGGGTGAGGGTCAGGCTTCGGGGAAGTGTTAGGGTTAGGGTGCGGGCTAGGGTTAGGGTTAGGGGACGGGGAGGGTTTAGGGTCCAGGTGAGGGTACGACAACGCTTTAGGGGGAGCGTACGTGTGAGGGCGCGGGTTAGTGTTAGCGTACGGGTTAGGATTAGTGGACGGCTGAGGGTCAGGCTTCCGGGAACGGTTAGGGTTAGGGTTCGGGCTAGTGTTAGCTTTAGGGGACGGGGACGGTTTAGGGTCCAGGTGACGGTACGACAACGCTTTACGGAGAGCGTACGTGTGAGGGCGTGGGTTAGTGTTAGCGTACGGGTTAGGATTAGGGGACGGGTGATGGTCAGGCTTCGGGGAAGGGTTAGGGTTAGGGTTCGGGCTAGGGTTAGGGTCAGAGGACGGGGACGGTTTAGGGTCCAGGTGACGGTACGACAACGCTTTAGGGAGAGCGTACGTGTGAGGGCGTGGGTTAGTGTTAGCGTACGGGTTAGGATTAGGGGACGGGTGAGGGTCAGGCTTCGGGGAAGGGTTAGGGTTCGGGTTCGGGCCAGGGTTAGGGTTAGGGGACGGGGAGGGTTTAGGGTCCAGGTGAGGGTACGACAACGCTTTAAGGGGAGCGTACGTGTGAGGGCGCGGGTTAGTGTGAGCGTACGGGTTAGGATTAGGGGACGGGTGAGGGTCAGACTTCGGGGAAGGGTTAGGGTTAGGGTTCGGGCTAGGGTTAGGGTTAGGGGACGGGGAGGGTTTCGGGTCCAGGTGAGGGTACGACAACGCTTTAGGGGGAGCGTACGTGTGAGGGCGCGGGTTAGTGTTAGCGTACGGGTTAGGATTAGGGGACGGGTGAGGGTCAGGCTTCGGGGAAGGGTTACGGTTAGGGTTCGGGCTAGGGTTAGGGTTAGGGGACGGGGACGGTTTAGGGTCCAGGTGACGGTACGACAACGCTTTAGGGAGAGCGTACGTGTGAGGGCGTGAGTTAGTGTTAGCGTACGGGTTAGGATTAGGGGACGGGTGAGGGTCAGGCTTCGGGGAAGGGTTAGGGTTAGGGTTCGGGCTAGGATTAGGGTTAGGGGACGGGGAGGGTTTAGGGTCCAGGTGAGGGTACGACAACGCTTTAGGGGGAGTGTACGTGTGAGGGCGCGGGTTAGTGTTAGCGTACGGGTTAGGATTAGGGGACGGCTGAGGGTCAGGCTTCGGGGAACGGTTAGGGTTAGGGTTCGGGCTAGGGTTAGCTTTAGGGGACGGGGACGGTTTAGGGTCCAAGTGACGGTACGACAACGCTTTAGGGAGAGCGTACGTGTGAGGGCGTGGGTTAGTGTTAGCGTACGGGTTAGGATTAGGGGACGGGTGATGGTCAGGCTACGGGGAAGGGTTAGGGTTAGGGTTCGGGCTAGGGTTAGGGTCAGGGGACGGGGACGGTTTAGGGTCCAGGTGACGGTACGAGAACGCTTTAGGGGGATCGTACGTGTGAGGGCCTGGGTTAGTGTTAGCGTACGGGTTAGGATTAGGGGACGGGTGAGGGTCAGGCTTCGGGGAAGGGTTAGGGTTCGGGTTCGGGCTAGGGTTAGCGTTAGGGGACGGGGAGGGTTTAGGGTCCAGGTGAGGGTACGACAAAGCTTTAGGGGGAGCCTACGTGTGAGGGCGCGGGTTAGTGTGAGCGTACGTGTTAGGATTAGGGGACGGGTGAGGGTCAGGCTTCGGGGAAGGGTTAGGGTTAGGGTTCGGGCTAGGGTTAGGGTTAGGGGACGGGGAGGGTTTCGGGTCCAGGTGAGGGTACGACAACGCTTTAGGGGGAGCGTACGTGTGAGGGCGCGGGTTAGTGTTAGCGTACGGGTTAGGATTAGGGGACGGGTGAGGGTCAGGCTTCGGGGAAGGGTTAGGGTTAGGGTTCGGGCTAGGGTTAGGGTTAGGGGACGGGGAGGGTTTAGGGTCCAGGTGAGGGTACGACAACGCTTTAGAGGGAGCGTACGTGTGAGGGCGCAGGTTAGTGTTAGCGTACGGGTTAGGATTAGGGGACGGGTGAGGGTCAGGCTTCGGGGAAGGGTTAGGGTTAGGTTTCGGGCTAGGGTTAGGGTTAGGGGATGGGGAGGGTTTAGGGTCCAATTGAGGGTACGACAACGCTTTAGAGGGAGCGTACGTGTGAGGGCGCAGGTTAGTGTTAGCGTACGGGTTAGGATTAGGGGACGGGTGAGGGTCAGGCTTCGGGGAAGGGTTAGGGTTAGGGTTCGGGCTAGTGTTAGGGTTAGCGGACGGGGACGTTTTAGTGTCCAGGTGACGGTACGACAACGCTTTAGGAAGAGCGTACGTGTGAGGGCGTGAGTTAGTGTTAGCGTACGGGTTAGGATTAGGGGACGGGTGAGTGTCAGGCTTCGGTGAAGGGTTAGGGTTAGGGTTCGGGCTAGGGTTAGGGTTAGGGGACGGGGAGGGTTTAGGGTCCAGGTGAGGGTACGACAACGCTTTAGGGGAGCGTACGTGTGAGGGCGCGGGTTAGTGTTAGCGTACGGGTTAGGATTAGGGGACGGGTGAGAGTCAGGCTTCGGGGAAGGGTTAGGGTTAGGGTTCGAGCTAGGGTTAGGGTTAGGGGACGGGGAGGGTTTAGGGTCTAGGTGAGGGTACGACAACGCTTTAGGGGGAGCGCACGTAGGAGGGCGCGGGTTTGTGTTAGCGTACGGGTTAGGAATAGGGGATGGGTGAGGGTCAGGTTTCGGGGAAGGGTTAGGGTTAGGGTTCGGGCTAGGGTTAGGGTTAGGGGACGGGGAGGGTTTAGGGTCCAGGTGAGGGTACGACAACGCTTTAGGGGGAGCGTACGTGTGAGGGCGCGGGTTAGTGTTAGCGTACGGGTTAGGATTAGGGGACGGGTGAGGGTCAGGCTTCGGGGAAAGGTTACGGTTAGGGTTCGGGCTAGGGTTAGGTTTAGGGGACGGGGAGGGTTTAGGGTCGAGGTGAGGGTACGACAACGCTTTAGGGGGAGCATACGTGTGAGGGCGCGGGTCAGTGTTAGCGTACGGGTTAGGATTAGGGGACGGGTGAGGGTCAGGCTTCGGGGAAGGGTTAGGGTTAGGGTTCGGGCTAGGGTTACGGTTAGGGGACGGGGACGGTTTAGGGTCCAGGTGACGGTACGACAACGCTTTAGGGAGAGCGTACGTGTGAGGGCACGGGTTAGTGTTAGCATACGGGTTAGGATTAGGGGACGGGTGAAGGTCAGGCTTCGGAGAAGGATTAGGGTTAGGGTTCGGGCTAGGGTTAGGGTTAGGGGACGGGGAGGGTTTAGGGTCCAGGTGAGGGTACGACAACGCTTTAGGGGGAGCGTACGTGTGAGGGCGCGGGTTAGTGTTAGCGTACGGGTTAGGATTAGGGGACGGGTGAGGGTCAGGCTTCGGGGAAGGGTTAGGGTTAGGGTTCGGGCTAGGGTTAGGGTTAGGGGACGGGGAGGGTTTAGGGTCCAGGTGAGGGTACGACAACGGTTTAGGGGGAGGGTACGTGTGAGGGCGCGGGTTAGTGTTAGCGTACGGGTTAGGATTAGGGGACGGGTGAGGGTCAGGCTTCGGGGAAGTGTTAGGGTTAGGGTTCGGGCTAGGGTTAGGGTTAGGGGACGGGGACGGTTTAGGGTCCAGGTGACGGTACGACAACGCTTTAGGGAGAGCGTACGTGTGAGGGCGTGGGTTAGTGTTAGCGTACGGGTTAGGATTAGGGGACGGGTGAGGGTCAGGCTTTGGGGAAGGGTTAGGTTTAGGGTTCGGGCTAGGGTTAGGGTTAGGGGATGGGGAGGGTTCAGGGTCCAGGTGAGGGTACGACAACGCTTTAGGGGGAGCGTACGTGTGAGGGCGCGGGTTAGTGTTAGCGTACGGGTTAGGATTAGGGGACGGGTGAGGGTCAGGCTTCGGGGAAGGGTTAGGGTTAGGGTTCGGGCTAGGGTTAGGGTTAGGGGACGGGGAGGGTTTAGGGTCCAGGTGACGGTACGACAACACTTTAGGGGGAGCGTACGTGTGAGGGCGCGGGTTAGTGTTAGCGTACGGGTTAGGATTAGGAGACTGGTGAGGGTCAGGCTTCGGGGAAGGGTTAGGGTTAGGGTTCAGGCTAGGGTTAGGGTTAGGGGACGGGGAGGGTTTAGGGTCCAGGTGAGGGTACGACAACGCTTTAGGGGGAGCGTACGTGTGAGGGCGCGGGTTAGTGTTAGCGTACGGGTTAGGATTAGGGGACGGGTGAGGGTCAGGCTTCGGGGAAGGGTTAGGTTTAGGGTTCGGGCTAGGGTTAGGGTTAGGGGACGGGGAGGGTTTAGGGTCCAGGTGAGGGTAGGACAACACTTTAGGGAGAGCGTACGTGTGAGGGCGCGGGTTAGTGTTAGCGTACGGGTTAGGATTAGGGGACGGGTGAGGTTCAGGCTTCGGGGAAGGGTTAGGGTTAGGGTTCGGGCTAGGGTTAGGTTTGGGAGACGTGGAGGGTTTAGGCTCCATTTGGGGGTACGACAACGCTTTAGGGGGAGCGTACGTGTGAGGGCGCGGGTTAGTGTTAGCGTACGGGTTAGGATTAGGGGACGGGTGAGGGTCAGGCTTCGGGGAAGGGTTAGGGTTAGGGTTCGGGCTAGGGTTAGGGTTAGGGGACGGGGAGGGTTTAGGGTCCAGGTGAGGGTACGACAACGGTTTAGGGGGAGGGTACGTGTGAGGGCGCGGGTTAGTGTTAGCGTATGGGTTAGGATTAGGGGACGGGTGAGGGTCAGGCTTCGGGGAAGTGTTAGGGTTAGGGTTCGGGCTAGGGTTAGGGTTAGGGGACGGGGACGGTTTAGGGTCCAGGTGACGGTACGACAACGCTTTAGGGAGAGCGTACGTGTGAGGGCGTGGGTTAGTGTTAGCGTACGGGTTAGGATTAGGGGACGGGTGAGGGTCAGGCTTTGGGGAAGGGTTAGGTTTAGGGTTCGGGCTAGGGTTAGGGTTAGGGGATGGGGAGGGTTCAGGGTCCAGGTGAGGGTACGACAACGCTTTAGGGGGAGCGTACGTGTGAGGGCGCGGGTTAGTGTTAGCGTACGGGTTAGGATTAGGGGACGGGTGAGGGTCAGGCTTCGGGGAAGGGTTAGGGTTAGGGTTCGGGCTAGGGTTAGGGTTAGGGGACGGGGAGGGTTTAGGGTCCAGGTGACGGTACGACAACACTTTAGGGGGAGCGTACGTGTGAGGGCGCGGGTTAGTGTTAGCGTACGGGTTAGGATTAGGAGACTGGTGAGGGTCAGGCTTCGGGGAACGGTTAGGGTTAGGGTTCAGGCCAGGGTTAGGGTTAGGGGACGGGGAGGGTTTAGGGTCCAGGTGAGAGTACGACAACGCTTTAGGGGGAGCGTACGTGTGAGGGCACGGGTTAGTGTTAGCGTACGGGTTAGGATTAGGGGACGGGTGAGGGTCAGGCTTCGGGGAAGGGTTAGGTTTAGGGTTCGGGCTAGGGTTAGGGTTAGGGGACGGGGAGGGTTTAGGGTCCAGGTGAGGGTACGACAACACTTTAGGGAGAGCGTACGTGTGAGGGCGCGGGTTAGTGTTAGCGTACGGGTTAGGATTAGGGGACGGGTGAGGGTCAGGCTTCGGGGAAGGGTTAGGGTTAGGGTTCGGGCTAGGGTTAGGTTTGGGAGACGTGGAGGGTTTAGGCTCCATTTGGGGGTACGACAACACTTTAGGGAGAGCGTACGTGTGAGGGCGCGGGTTAGTGTTAGCGTACGGGTTAGGATTAGGGGACGGGTGAGGGTCAGGCTTCGGGGAAGAGTTAGGGTTAGGGTTCGGGCTAGGGTTAGGGTTAGGGGACGGGGAGGGTTTAGGGTCCAGGTGAGGGTACGACAACGATTTAGGGGGAGCGTACATGTGAGGGCGCGGGTTAGTGTTAGCGTACGGGTTAGGATTAGGGGACGGGTGAGGGTCAGGCTTCGGAGAAGGGTTAGGGTTAGGGTTCGGGCTAGGGTTAGGGTTAGGGAACGGGGACGGTTTAGGGTCCAGGTGACGGTACGACAACGCTTTAGGGAGAGCGTACGTGTGAGGGCGTGGGTTAGTGTTAGCGTACGGGTTAGGATTAGGGGACGGGTGAGGGTCAGGCTTCGGGGAAGGGTTAGGGTTAGGGTTCGGGCTAGGGTTAGGGGACGGGGAGGGTTTAGGGTCCAGGTGAGGGTACGACACGCTTTAGGGGGAGCGTACGTGTGAGGGCGCGGGTTAGTGTTAGCGTACGGGTTAGGATTAGGGGACGGGTGAGGGTCAGGCTTCGGGGAAGGGTTAGGGTTAGGGTTCGGGCTAGGATTAGGGTTAGGGGACGGGGAGGGTTTAGGGTCCAGGTGAGGGTACGACAACGCTTTAGGGGGAGCGTACGTGTGAGGGCGCGGGTTAGTGTTAGCGTACGGGTTAGGATTAGGGGACGGGTGAGGGTCAGGCTTCGGGGAAGGGTTAGGGTTAGGGTTCGGGCTAGGGTTAGGATTAGGGGACGGGGAGGGTTTAGGGTCCAGGTGAGGGTACGACAACGATTTAGGGGGAGCGTACGTGTGAGGGCGCGGGTTAGTATTAGCGTACGGGTTAGGATTAGGGGACGGGTGAGGGTCAGGCTTCGGGGAAGGGTTAGGGTTAGGGTTCGGGCTAGGGTTAGGGTTAGGGGACGGGGAGGGTTTAGGGTCCAGGTGAGGGTACGACAACGCTTTAGGGGGAGCGTACGTGTGAGGGCGCGGGTTAGTGTTAGCGTACGGATTAGGATTAGGGGACGGGTGAGGGTCAGGCTTCGGGGAAGGGTTAGGGTTAGGGTTCGGGCTAGGGTTAGGGTTAGGGGACGGGGAGGGTTTAGGGTCCAGGTGAGGGTACGACAACGCTTTAGGGGGAGCGTACGTGTGAGGGCGCGGGTTAGTGTTAGCGTACGGGTTAGGATTAGGGGACGGGTGAGGGTCAGGCTTAGGGGAAGGGTTAGGGTTAGGGTTCGGGCTAGGGTTAGTGTTAGGGGACGGGGAGGGTTTAGGGTCCAGGTGAGGGTACGACAACGCTTTAGGGGGAGCGTACGTGTGAGGGCGCGGGTTAGTGTTAGCGTACGGGTTAGGATTAGGGGACGGGTGAGGGTCAGGCTTCGGGGAAGGGTTAGGGTTAGGGTTCGGGCTAGGGTTAGGTTTAGGGGACGGGGAGGGTTTAGGGTCCAGGTGAGGGTACGACAACGCTTTAGGGGGAGCGTACGTGTGAGGGCGCGGGTTTGTGTTAGCGTACGGGTTAGGATTAGGGGATGGGTGAGGGTCAGGCTTCGGAGAAGGGTTAGGGTTAGGGTTCGGGCTAGGGTTAGGGTTAGGGGACGGGGAGGGTTTAGGGTCCAGGTGAGGGTACGACAACGCTTTAGGGGGAGCGTACGTGTGAGGGCGCGGGTTAGTGTTAGCGTACGGGTTAGGATTAGGGGACGGGTGAGGGTCAGGCTTCGGGGAAGGGTTAGGGTTAGGGTTCGGGCTAGGGTTAGGGTTAGGGGACGGGGAGGGTTTAGGGTCCAGGTGAGGGTACGACAACGCTTTAGGGGGAGCGTAAGTGTGAGGGCGCGGGTTAGTGTTAGCGTACGGGTTAGGATTACGGGACGGGTGAGGGTCAGGCTTCGGGGAAGGGTTAGGGTTAGGGTTCGGGCTAGTGTTAGGGTTAGGGGACGGGGAGGGTTTAGGGTCCAGGTGAGGGTACGACAACGCTTTAGGGGGAGCATACGTGTGAGGGCGCGGGTCAGTGTTAGCGTACGGCTTAGGATTAGGGGACGGGTGAGGGTCAGGCTTCGGGGAAGGGTTAGGGTTAGGGTTTGGGGTAGGGTTAGGGTTAGGGGATGGGGAGGGTGTCGGGTCCAGGTGAGGGTATGACAACGCTTTAGGGGGAGCATACGTGTGAGGGCGTGGGTTAGTGTTAGCGTACGGGTTAGGATTAGGGGACGGGTGAGGGTCAGGCTTCGGGGAAGGGTTAGGGTTAGGGTTCGGGCTAGGGTTAGGGTTAGGGGAAGGGGAGGGTTTAGGGTCCAGTTGAGGGTACGACAACGCTTTAGGGGGAGCATACGTGTGAGGGCGCGGGTTAGTGTTAGTGTACGGGTTAGGATTAGGGGAGGGGTGAGGGTCAGACTTCGGGAAAGGGTTAGGATTAGGGTTCGGGCTAGGGTTAGGGTTAGGGGACGGGGAGGGTTTAGGGTCCAGGTGAGGGTACGACAACGCTTTAGGGGGAGCGTACGTGTGAGGGCGCAGGTTAGTGTTAGCGTACGGGTTAGGATTAGGGGACGGGTGAGGGTCAGGCTTCGGGGAAGGGTTGGGGTTAGGGTTCGGGCTAGGGTTAGGGTTAGGGGACGGGGACGGTTTAGCGTCCAGGTGAGGGTACGACAACACTTTAGGGGGAGCGTACGTGTTAGGGCGCGGGTTAGTGTTAGCGTACGGGTTAGGATTAGGGGACGGGTGAAGGTCAGACTTCGGGGAAGGGTTAGGGTTAGGGTTCGGGCTAGGGTCAGGGTTAGGGGACGGGGATGGTTTAGGGTCCAGGTGAGGGTACGACAACGCTTTAGGGGGAGCGTACGTGTGAGGGCGCGGGTTATTGTTAGCGTACGGGTTAGGATTAGGGGACGGGTGAGGGTCAGGCTTTAGGGAAGTGTTAAGGTTAGGGTTCGGGCTAGGGTTAGGTTTAGGGGACGAGGACGGTTTAGGGTCTAGGTGAGGGTACGACAACACTTTAGGGGGAGCGTACGTGTGAGGGCGCAGGTTAGTGTTATCGTACGGGTTAGGATTAGGGGACGGGTGAGGGTCAGGCTTCGTGTAAGTGTTAGGGTTAGGGTTCGGGCTAGGGTTAGGGTTAGGGGACGGGGAGGATTTAGGGTCCAGGTGAGGGTACGACAACGCTTTAGGGGGAGCGTACGTGTGAGGGCGTGGGTTAGTGTTAGCGTACGGGTTAGGATTAGGGGACGGGTGAGGGTCAGGCTTCGGGGAAGGGTTAGGGTTAGGGTTCGGGCTAGGGTTAGGGTTAGGGGACGGGGAGGGTTTAGGGTCCAGGTGAGGGTACGACAACGCTTTAGGGGGAGCGTACGTGTGAGGGCGCGGGTTTGTGTTAGCGTACGGGTTAGGATTAGGGGATGGGTGAGGGTCAGGCTTCGGGGAAGGGTTAGGGGACGGGGAGTGTTTAGGGTCCAGGTGAGGGTACGACAACGCTTTAGGGGGAGCGTACGTGTGAGGGCGTGGGTTAGTGTTAGCGTACGGGTTAGGATTAGGGGACGGGTGAGGGTCAGACTTCGGGGAAGGGTTAGGGTTAGGGTTCGGGCTAGGGTCAGGGTTAGGGGACGGGGACGGTTTAGGGTCCAGGTGAGGGTACGACAACGCTTTAGGGGGAGCGTACGTGTGAGGGCGCGGGTTATTGTTAGCGTACGGGTTAGGATTAGGGGACGGGTGAGGGTCAGGCTTTAGGGAAGTGTTAAGGTTAGGGTTCGGGCTAGGGTTAGGTTTAGGGGACGAGGACGGTTTAGGGTCTAGGTGAGGGTACGACAACACTTTAGGGGGAGCGTACGTGTGAGGGCGCAGGTTAGTGTTATCGTACGGGTTAGGATTAGGGGACGGGTGAGGGTCAGGCTTCGTGTAAGTGTTAGGGTTAGGGTTCGGGCTAGGGTTAGGGTTAGGGGACGGGGAGGATTTAGGGTCCAGGTGAGGGTACGACAACGCTTTAGGGGGAGCGTACGTGTGAGGGCGTGGGTTAGTGTTAGCGTACGGGTTAGGATTAGGGGACGGGTGAGGGTCAGGCTTCTGGGAAGTGATAGGGTTAGGGTTCAGGCTAGGGTTAGGGTTAGGGGACGGGGACGGTTTAGGGTCCAGGTGAGGGTACGACAACGCTTTACGGGGAGCGTATGTGTGAAGGCGCGGGTTAGTGTTAGCGTACGGGTTAGGATTAGGGGACGGGTGAGGGTCAGGCTTTAGGGAAGTGTTAGGGTTAGGGTTTGGGCTAGGGTTAGGTTTAGGGGACGGGGAGGGTTTAGGGTCCAGGTGAGGGTACGACAACGCTTTAGGTGGAGCGTACGTGTGAGGGCGCGGGTTAGTGTTAGCGTACGTTTTAGGATTAGGGGACTGGTGAGGGTCAGGCTTCGGGGAAGGGTTAGGGTTAGGGTTCGGGCTAGGGTTAGGGGATGGGGACGGTTTAGGGTCCAGGTGAGGGTACGACAACGCTTTAGGGGGAGCGTACGTGTGAGGGCGCGGGTTCGTGTTAGCGTACGGGTTAGGATTAGGGGACGGGTGAGGGTCAGGCTTCGGGGAAGGGTTAGGGTTACGGTTCGGGCTAGGGTTAGGGTTAAGGGACGGGGAGGGTTTAGGGTCCAGGTGAGGGTACGACAACGCTTTGGGAGAGCGTACGTGTGAGGGCGCGGGTTAGTGTTAGCGTACGGGTTAGGATTAGGGGACGGGTGAGGGTCAGGCTTCGGGGAAGGGTTAGGGTTAGGGTTCGGGCTAGGGTTAGGTTTAGGGGACGGGGAGGGTTTAGGGTCCAGGTGAGTGTACGACAACGCTTTAGGGGGAGCGTACGTGTGAGGGCGCGGGTTAGTGTTAGCGTACGGGTTAGGATTAGGGGACGGGTGAGGGTCAGGCTTCGGGGAAGGGTTAGGTTTAGGGTTCGGGCTAGGGTTAGGGTTAGGGGACGGGGAGGGTTTAGGGTCCAGGTTAGGGTACGACAACGCTTTAGGGGGAGCGTACGTGTGAGGGCTCGGGTTATTGTTAGCGTACGGGTTAGGATTAGGGGACGGGTGAGGGTCAGGCTTCGGGGAAGGGTTAGGGTTAGGGTTCGGGCTAGGGTTAGGGTTAGGGGACGGGGAGGGTTTAGGGTCCAGGTGAGGGTACGACAACGCTTTAGGGGGAGCGTACGTGTGAGGACACGGGTTAGTGTTAGCATACGGGTTAGGATGAGGGGACGGGTGAGGGTCAGGCTTCAGGGAAGGGTTAGGGTTAGGGTTCGGGCTAGGGTTAGGGTTAGGGGACGGGGAGGGTTTAGGGTCCAGGTGAGGGTACGACAACGCTTTAGGAAGAGCGTACGTGTGAGGGCGCGGGTTAGTGTTAGCGTACGGGTTAGGATTAGGGGACGGGTGAGGGTCAGGCTTCGGGGAAGGGTTAGGGTTAGGCTTCGGGCTAGGGTTAGGGTTAGGGGACGGGGAGGGTTTAGGGTCCAGGTGAAGGTACGACAACGCTTTAGGGGGAGCGCACGTGTGAGGGCGCCGGTTAGTGTTAGCGTACGGGTTAGGATTAGGGGACGGGTGAGGGTCAGGCTTCGGGGAAGGGTTAGGGTTAGGGTTCGGGCTAGGGTTAGGGTTAGGGGACGGGGAGGGTTTAGGGTCCATTTGAGTGTACGACAACGCTTTAGGGGGAGCGTACGTGTGAGGGCGCGGGTTAGTGTTAGCGTACGGGTTAGGATTAGGGGACGGGTGAGGGTCAGGCTTCGGGGAAGGGTTAGGGTTAGGGTTCGGGCTAGGGTTAGGGTTAGGGGACGGGGACGGTTTAGGGTCTAGGTGACGGTACGACAACGCTTTAGGGAGAGAGTACGTGTGAGGGCGTGGGTTAGTGTTAGCGTACGGGTTAGGATTAGGGGACGGGTGAGGGTCAGGCTTCGGGGAAGGGTTAGGGTTAGGGTTCGGGCTAGGGTTAGGGTTAGGGGACGGGGAGGGTTTAGGGTCCAGGTGAGGGTACGACAACGATTTAGGGGGAGCGTACGTGTGAGGGCGTGGGTTAGTGTTAGCGTACGGGTTAGGATTAGGGGACGGGTGAGGGTCAGGCTTCGGGGAAGGGTTAGGGTTAGGGTTCGGGCTAGGGTTAGGGTTAGGGGACGGGGAGGGTTTAGGGTCCAGGTGAGGGTACGACAACGCTTTAGGGGAAGCGTACGTGTGAGGGCGCGGGTTAGTGTTAGCGTACGGGTTAGGATTAGGGGACGGGTGAGGGTCAGGCTTCGGGGAAGGGTTAGGGTTAGGGTTCGGGCTAGGGTTAGGGTTAGGGGACGGGGAGGGTTTAGGGTCCAGGTGAGGGTACGACAACGCTTTAGGGGGAGCGTACGTGTGAGGGCGCGGGTTAGTGTTAGCGTACGGGTTAGTATTAGGGGACGGGTGAGGGTCAGGCTTCGGGGAAGGGTTAGGGTTAGGGTTCGGGCTAGGGTTAGGTTTAGGGGATGGGGAGGGTTTAGGGTCCAGGTGAGGGTACGAGAACGCTTTAGGGGGAGCATACGTGTGAGGGCGCGGGTCAGTGTTAGCGTACGGGTTAGGATTAGGGGACGGGTGAGGGTCAGGCTTCGGGGAAGGGTTAGGGTTAGGGTTTGGGGTAGGGTTAGGGTTAGGGGATGGGGAGGGTTTCGGGTCCAGGTGAGGGTATGACAACGCTTTAGGGGGAGCGTACGTGTGAGGGCGCGTGTTAGTGTTAGCGTACGGGTTAGGATTAGGGGACGGATGAGGGTCAGGTTTCGGGGAAGGGTTAGGGTTAGGGTTCGGGCTAGGGTTAGGGTTAGGGGACGGGGAGGGTTTAGGGTCCAGTTGAGGGTACGACAACGCTTTAGGGGGAGCGTACGTGTGAGGGCGCGGGTTAGTGTTAGTGTACGGGTTAGGATTAGGGGACGGGTGAGGGTCAGGCTTCGGGGAAGGGTTAGGATTAGGGTTCGGGATAGGGTTAGTGTTAGGGGACGGGGACGATTTAGGGTCCAGGTGACGGTACGACAACGCTTTAGGGAGAGCGTACGTGTGAGGGCGTGGGTTAGTGTTAGCGTACGGGTTAGTATTAGGGGACAGGTGAGGGTCAGGCTTCGGGGAAGGGTTAGGGTTAGGGTTCGGGCTAGGGTTAGGCTTAGGAGACGGGGACGGTTTAGGGTCAAGGTGACGGTACGACAACGCTTTAGTGGGAGCGTACGTGTGAGGGCGCGGGTTAGTGTTAGCATACGGGTTAGGATTAGGGGACGGGTGAGGGTCAGGCTTCGGGGAAGGGTTAGGGTTAGGGTTCGGGCTAGGGTTAGGGTTAGGGGATGGGGAGGGTTTAGGGTCCAGTTGAGGGTACGACAACGCTTTAGGGGGAGCGTAGGTGTGAGGGCGCGGGTTAGTGTTAGCGTACGGTTTAGGATTAGGGGACGGGTGAGGGTCAGGCTTCGGGGAAGGGTTAGGGTTATAGTTCGGGCTAGGGTTAGGGTTAGGGGACGGGGACGGTTTAGGGTCCAGGTGACGGTACGACAACGCTTTAGGGAGAGCGTACGTGTGAGGGCGGGGGTTAGTGTTAGCCTACGGGTTAGGATTAGGGGACGGGTGAGGGTCAGGCTTAGGGGAAGGGTTAAGGTTAGGGTTCGGGCTAGGGTTAGGGTTAGGGGACGGGGAGGGTTTAGGGTCCAGTTAAGGGTACGACAACGCTTTAGGGGGAGCGAACGTGTGAGGGCGTGGGTTAGTGTTAGCTTACGGGTAAGGATTAGGGGACGGGTGAGGGTCAGGCTTCGGGGAAGTGTTAGGGTTAGGGTTCGGGCTAGGGTTAGGTTTAGGGGACGGGGAGGGTTTAGGGTCCAGGTGAGGGTACGACAACGCTTTAGGGGGAGCGTACGTGTGACGGCGCGGGTTAGTGTTAGCGTACGGGTTAGGATTAGGGGACGGGTGAGGGTCAGGCTTCGGGGAAGGGTTAGGGTTAGGGTTCGGGCTAGGGTTAGGGTTAGGGGACGGGGAGGGTTTAGGGTCCATTTGAGTGTACGACAACGCTTTAGGGGGAGCGTACGTGTGAGGGCGCGGGTTAGTGTTAGCGTACGGGTTAGGATTAGGGGACGGGTGAGGGTCAGGCTTCGGGGAAGGGTTAGGGTTAGGGTTCGGGCTAGGGTTAGGGTTAGGGGACGGGGACGGTTTAGGGTCTAGGTGACGGTACGACAACGCTTTAGGGAGAGAGTACGTGTGAGGGCGTGGGTTAGTGTTAGCGTACGGGTTAGGATTAGGGGACGGGTGAGGGTCAGGCTTCGGGGAAGGGTTAGGGTTAGGGTTCGGGCTAGGGTTAGGGTTAGGGGACGGGGAGGGTTTAGGGTCCAGGTGAGGGTACGACAACGATTTAGGGGGAGCGTACGTGTGAGGGCGTGGGTTAGTGTTAGCGTACGGGTTAGGATTAGGGGACGGGTGAGGGTCAGGCTTCGGGGAAGGGTTAGGGTTAGGGTTCGGGCTAGGGTTAGGGTTAGGGGACGGGGAGGGTTTAGGGTCCAGGTGAGGGTACGACAACGCTTTAGGGGAAGCGTACGTGTGAGGGCGCAGGTTAGTGTTAGCGTACGGGTTAGGATTAGGGGACGGGTGAGGGTCAGGCTTCGGGGAAGGGTTAGGGTTAGGGTTCGGGCTAGGGTTAGGGTTAGGGGACGGGGAGGGTTTAGGGTCCAGGTGAGGGTACGACAACGCTTTAGGGGGAGCGTACGTGTGAGGGCGCGGGTTAGTGTTAGCGTACGGGTTAGTATTAGGGGACGGGTGAGGGTCAGGCTTCGGGGAAGGGTTAGGGTTAGGGTTCGGGCTAGGGTTAGGTTTAGGGGATGGGGAGGGTTTAGGGTCCAGGTGAGGGTACGAGAACGCTTTAGGGGGAGCATACGTGTGAGGGCGCGGGTCAGTGTTAGCGTACGGGTTAGGATTAGGGGACGGGTGAGGGTCAGGCTTCGGGGAAGGGTTAGGGTTAGGGTTTGGGGTAGGGTTAGGGTTAGGGGATGGGGAGGGTTTCGGGTCCAGGTGAGGGTATGACAACGCTTTAGGGGGAGCGTACGTGTGAGGGCGCGTGTTAGTGTTAGCGTACGGGTTAGGATTAGGGGACGGATGAGGGTCAGGTTTCGGGGAAGGGTTAGGGTTAGGGTTCGGGCTAGGGTTAGGGTTAGGGGACGGGGAGGGTTTAGGGTCCAGGTGAGGGTACGACAACGCTTTAGGGGGAGCATACGTGTGAGGGCGCGGGTCAGTGTTAGCGTACGTGTTAGGACTAGGGGACAGGTGAGGGTCAGGCTTCGGGGAAGGTTTAGGGTTAGGATTTGGGGTAGGGTTAGGGTTAGGGGATGGGGAGGGTTTCAGGTCCAGGTGAGGGTATGACAACGCTTTAGGGGGAGCGTACGTGTGAGGGCGCGGGTTAGTGTTAGTGTACGGGTTAGGATTAGGGGACGGGTGAGGGTCAGGCTTCGGGGAAGGGTTAGGATTAGGGTTCGGGATAGGGTTAGCGTTAGGGGACGGGGACGATTTAGGGTCCAGGTGACGGTACGACAACGCTTTAGGGAGAGCGTACGTGTGAGGGCGTGGGTTAGTGTTAGCGTACGGGTTAGGATTAGGGGACAGGTGAGGGTCAGGCTTCGGGGAAGGGTTAGGGTTAGGGTTCGGGCTAGGGTTAGGGTTAGGGGACGGGGACGGTTTAGGGTCAAGGTGACGGTACGACAACGCTTTAGTGGGAGCGTACGTGTGAGGGCGCGGGTTAGTGTTAGCATACGGGTTAGGATTAGGGGACGGGTGAGGGTCAGGCTTCGGGGAAGGGTTAGGGTTAGGGTTCGGGCTAGGGTTAGGGTTAGGGGATGGGGAGGGTTTAGGGTCCAGTTGAGGGTACGACAACGCTTTAGGGGGAGCGTACGTGTGAGGGCGCGGGTTAGTGTTAGCGTACGGTTTAGGATTAGGGGACGGGTGAGGGTCAGGCTTCGGGGAAGGGTTAGGGTTAGGGTTCGGGCTAGGGTTAGGGTTAGGGGACGGGGACGGTTTAGGGTCCAGGTGACGGTACGACAACGCTTTAGGGAGAGCGTACGTGTGAGGGCGGGGGTTAGTGTTAGCCTACGGGTTAGGATTAGGGGACGGGTGAGGGTCAGGCTTAGGGGAAGGGTTAAGGTTAGGGTTCGGGCTAGGGTTAGGGTTAGGGGACGGGGAGGGTTTAGGGTCCAGTTAAGGGTACGACAACGCTTTAGGGGGAGCGAACGTGTGAGGGCGTGGGTTAGTGTTAGCTTACGGGTAAGGATTAGGGGACGGGTGAGGGTCAGGCTTCGGGGAAGGGTTAGGGTTAGGGTTCGGGCTAGGGTTAGGTTTAGGGGACGGGGAGGGTTTAGGGTCCAGGTGAGGGTACGACAACGCTTTAGGGGGAGCGTACGTGTGACGGCGCGGGTTAGTGTTAGCGTACGGGTTAGGATTAGGGGACGGGTGAGGGTCAGGCTTCGGGGAAGGGTTAGGGTTAGGGTTAGGGCTAGGGTTAGGTTTAGGGGATGGGGAGGGTTTAGGGTCCAGGTGAGTGTACGACAACGCTTTAGGGGGAGCATACGTGTGAGGGCGCTGGTCATTGTTAGCGTACGGGTTAGGATTAGGGGAAGGGTGAGAGTCAGGCTTCGGGGAAAGGTTAGGGTTAGGGTTTGGGGTAGAGTTAGGGTTAGGGGATGGGGAGGGTTTCGGGTCCAGGTGAGGGTATGACAACGCTTTAGGGGGAGCGTACGTGTGAGGGCGCGGGTTAGTGTTAGCGTACGGGTTAGGATTAGGGGACGGGTGAGGGTCAGGCTTCGGGGAAGGGTTAGGGTTAGGGTTCGGGCTAGGGTTAGGTTTAGGGGACGGGGACGGTTTAGGGTCCAGATGACGGTACGACAACGCTTTAGGGGGAGCGTACGTGTGAGGGCGCGTGTTAGTGTTATTGTACGGGTTAGGATTAGGGAACGGGTGAGGGTCAGGCTTTGGGGAAGGGTTAGGATTAGGGTTCGGGCTAGGGTTAGGGTTAGGGGACGGGGACGGTTTAGGGTCCAGGTGACGGTACGACAACGCTTTAGGGAGAGCGTACGTGTGAGGGCGTGGGTTAGTGTTAGCGTACGGGTTAGGATTAGGGGACGGGTGAGGGTCAGGCTTCGGGGAAGTCTTAGGGTTAGGGTTCGGGCTAGGGTTAGGGTTAGGGGACGGTGAGGGTTTAGGGTCCAGGTGAGGGTACGACAACGCTTTAGGGGGAGCGAACGTGTGAGGGCGCGGGTTAGTGTTAGCTTACGGGTTAGGATTAGGGGACGGGTGAGGGTCAGGCTTCGGGGAAGTGTTAGGGTTAGGGTTCGGGCTAGGGTTAGGGTTAGGGAACGGGGAGGGTTTAGGGTCCAGGTGAGGGTACGACAACGCTTTAGGGGGAGCATACGTGTGAGGGCGCGGGTCAGTATTAGCGTACGTGTTAGGACTAGGGGACGGGTGAGGGTCAGGCTTCGGGGAAGGTTTAGGGTTAGGATTTGGGGTAGGGTTAGGGTTAGGGGATGGGGAGGGTTTCAGGTCCAGGTGAGGGTATGACAACGCTTTAGGGGGAGCGTACGTGTGAGAGCGCGGGTTAGTGTTAGCGTACGGGTTAGGATTAGGGGACGGGTGAGGGTCAGGCTTCGGGGAAGGGTTAGGGTTAGGGTTCGGGCTAGGGTTAGGGTTAGGGGACGGGGAGGGTTTAGGGTCCAGTTGAGGGTACGACAACGCTTTAGGGGGAGCGTTCGTGTGAGGGCGCGGGTTAGTGTTAGCGTACGGGTTAGGATTAGGGGACGGGTGAGTGTCAGGCTTCGGGGAAGGGTTAGGATTAGGGTTCGGGCTAGAGTTAGGGTTAGGGGACGGGAACGGTTTAGGGTCCAGGTGACGGTACGACAACGCTTTAGGGAGAGCGTACGTGTGAGGGCGTGGGTTAGTGTTAGCGTACGGGTTAGGATTAGGCGACGGGTGAGGGTCAGGCTTCGGGGAAGGGTTAGGGTTAGGGTTCGGGCTAGGGTTAGGGTTAGGGGACGGGGAGGATTTAGGGTCCAGGTGAGGGTACGACAACGCTTTAGGGGGAGCGTACGTGTGAGGGCGCGGGTTAGTGTTAGCGTACGGGTTAGGATTATGGGACTGGTGAGGGTCAGGCTTCGGGGAAGGGTTAGGGTTAGGGTTCGGTCTAGGGTTAGGTTTAGGGTACGGGGAGGGTTTAGGGTCCAGGTGACGGTACGACAACGCTTTAGGGAGAGCGTACGTGTGAGGGCGTGGGTTAGTGTTAGCATACGGGTTAGGATTAGGGGACGGGTGAGGGTCAGGCTTCAGGGAAGGGTTAGGGTTAGGGTTCGGGCTATGGTTAGGGTTAGGGGACGGGGAGGGTTTAGGGTCCAGGTGAGGGTACGACAACGCTTTAGGGGGAGCGTACGAGGGCGCGGGTTAGTGTTAGCGTACGGGTTAGGATTAGGGGACGGGTGAGGGTCAGGCTTCGGGGAAGGGTTAGGGTTAGGGTTCGGGCCAGGGTTAGTGTTAGGGGACGGGGAGGGTTTAGGGTCCAGGTGAGGGTACGACAACGCTTTAGGGGGAGCGTACGTGTGAGGGCGCGGGTTAGTGTTAGCGTACGGGTTAGGATTAGGGGACGGGTAAGGGTCAGGCTTCGGGGAAGGGTTAGGGTTAGGGTTCGGGCTAGGGTTAGGGTTAGGGGACGGGGACGGTTTAGGGTCCAGGTGACGGTACGACAACGCTTTAGGGAGAGCGTACGTGTGAGGGCGTGGGTTAGTGTTAGCATACGGGTTAGGATTAGGGGACGGGTGAGGGTCAGGCTTCGGGGAAGGGTTAGGGTTAGGGTTCGGGCTAGGGTTAGGCTTAGGGGACGGGGAGGGTTTAGGGTCCAGCTGAGGGTACGACAACGCTTTAGGGGGAGCGTACATGTGAGGGCGCGGGTTAGTGTTAGCGTACGGGTTAGGATTAGGGGACGGGTTAGGGTCAGGCTTTGGGGAATGGTTAGGATTAGGGTTCGGGCTAGGGTTAGGGTTAGGGGACGGGGATGGTTTAGGGTCCAGGTGACGGTACGACAACGCTTTAGGGAGAGCGTACGTGTGAGGGCGTGGGTTAGTGTTAGAGTACGTTTTAGGATAGGGGACGGGTGAGGGTCAGGCTTCGGGGAAGGGTTAGGGTTAGGGTTCGGGCTAGGGTTAGGTTAGGGGACGGGGAGGGTTTAGGGTCCAGGTGAGGGTACGACAACGCTTTAGGGGGAGCGTACGTGTGAGGGCGCGGGTTAGTGTTAGCGTACGGTTTAGGATTAGGGGACGGGTGAGGGTCAGGCTTCGGGGAAGGGTTAGGGTTAGGGTTCGGGCTAGGGTTAGGGTTAGGGGACGGGGAGGGTTTAGGGTCCAGTTGAGGGTACGACAACGCTTTAGGGGGAGCGTACGTGTGAGGGTGCGGGTTAGTGTTAGCGTACGGGTTAGGATTAGGGGACGGGTGAGGGTCAGGCTTCGGGGAAGGGTTAGGGTTAGGGTTCGGGCTAGGGTTAGGGTTAGGGGACGGGGACGGTTTAGGGTCCAGGTGAGGGTACGACAACGCTTTAGGGAGAGCGTACGTGTGAGGGCGCGGGTTAGTGTTAGCGTACGGGTTAGGATTAGGGGACGGGTGAGGGTCAGGCTTCGGGGAAGGGTTAGGGTTAGGGTTCGGGCTAGGGTTAGGGTTAGGGGACGGGGAGGGTTTAGGGTCCAGGTGAGGGTACGACAACGCTTTAGGGGGAGCGTACGTGTGAGGGCGCGGGTTAGTGTTAGCGTACGGGTTAGGATTAGGGGACGGGTGAGGGTCAGGCTTCGGGGAAGGGTTAGGGTTAGGGTTCGGGCTAGGGTTAGGTTTAGGGAACGGGGAGGGTTTAGGGTCCAGGTGAGAGTACGACAACGCTTTAGGGGGAGCATACGTGTGAGGGCGCGGGTCAGTGTTAGCGTACGTGTTAGGACTAGGGGACGGGTGAGGGTCAGGCTTCGGGGAAGGTTTAGGGTTAGGATTTGGGGTAGGGTTAGGGTTAGGGGATGGGGAGGGTTTCAGGTCCAGGTGAGGGTATGACAACGCTTTAGGGGGAGCGTACGTGTGAGAGCGCGGGTTAGTGTTAGCGTACGGGTTAGGATTAGGGGATGGGTGAGGGTCAGGCTTCGGGGAAGGGTTAGGGTTAGGGTTCGGGCTAGGGTTAGGGTTAGGGGACGGGGAGGGTTTAGGGTCCAGCTGAGGGTACGACAACGCTTTAGGGGGAGCGTTCGTGTGAGGGCGCGGGTTAGTGTTAGCGTACGGGTTAGGATTAGGGGACGGGTGAGTGTCAGGCTTCGGGGAAGGGTTAGGATTAGGGTTCGGGCTAGAGTGAGGGTTAGGGGACGGGAACGGTTTAGGGTCCTGGTGACAGTACGACAACGCTTTAGGGAGAGCGTACGTGTGAGGGCGTGGGTTAGTGTTAGCGTACGGGTTAGGATTAGGCGACGGGTGAGGGTCAGGCTTCGGGGAAGTGCTAGGGTTAGGGTTCGGGCTAGGGTTAGGGTTAGGGGACGGGGAGGGTTTAGGGTCCAGGTGAGGGTACGACAAAGCTTGAGGGGGAGCGTACGTGTGAGGGCGCGGGTTAGTGTTAGCGTACGGGTTAGGATTATGGGACTTGTGAGGGTCAGGCTTCGGGGAAGGGTTAGGGTTAGGGTTCGGTCTAGGGTTAGGTTTAGGTTACGGGGAGGGTTTAGGGTCCAGGTGACGGTACGAAAACGCTTTAGGGAGAGCGTACGTGTGAGGGCGTGGGTTAGTGTTAGCATACGGGTTAGGATTAGGGGACGGGTGAGGGTCAGGCTTCGGGGAAGGGTTAGGGTTAGGGTTCGGGCTAGGGTTAGGGTTAGGGGACGGGGAGGGTTTAGGGTCCAGGTGAGGGTACGACAACGCTTTAGGGGGAGCGTACGTGTGAGGGCGCGGGTTAGTGTTAGCGTACGGGTTAGGATTAGGGGACGGGTGAGGGTCAGGCTTCGGGGAAGGGTTAGGGTTAGGGTTCGGGCTAGGGTTAGGGTTAGGGGACGGGGAGGGTTTACGGTCCAGGTGAGGGTACGACAATGCTTTAGGGGGAGCGTACGTGTGAGGGCGCGGGTTTGTGTTAGCGTACGTTTTAGGATTAGGGGATGGGTGAGGGTCAGGCTTCGGGGAAGGGTTAGGGTTAGGGTTCGGGCTAGGGTTAGAGTTAGGGGACGGGGAGGGTTTAGGGTCCAGGTGAGGGTATGACAACGCTTTAGGGGGAGCGTACGTGTGAGGGTGCGGGTTAGTGTTAGCGTACGGGTTAGGATTAGGGGACGGGTGAGGGTCAGGCTTCAGGGAAGTGTTAGGGTTAGGGTTTGGGCTAGGGTTAGGGTTAGGGGATGGGGAGGGTTTAGGGTCCAGGTGAGGGTACGACAACGCTTTAGGGGGAGCGTACGTGTGAGGGCGCGGGTTAGTGTTAGCGTACGGGTTAGGATTAGGGGACTGGTGAGGGTCAGGCTTCGGGGAAGGGTTAGGGTTAGGGTTCGGTCTAGGGTTAGGTTTAGGGTACGGGGAGGGTTTAGGGTCCAGGTGACGGTACGACAACGCTTTAGGGAGAGCGTACGTGTGAGGGCGTGGGTTAGTGTTAGCATACGGGTTAGGATTAGGGGACGGGTGAGGGTCAGGCTTCAGGGAAGGGTTAGGGTTAGGGTTCGGGCTAGGGTTAGGGTTAGGGGACGGGGAGGGTTTAGGGTCCAGGTGAGGGTACGACAACGCTTTAGGGGGAGCGTACGAGGGCGCGGGTTAGTGTTAGCGTACGGGTTAGGATTAGGGGACGGGTGAGGGTCAGGCTTCGGGGAAGGGTTAGGGTTAGGGTTCGGGCCAGGGTTAGTGTTAGGGGACGGGGAGGGTTTAGGGTCCAGGTGAGGGTACGACAACGCTTTAGGGGGAGCGTACGTGTGAGGGCGCGGGTTAGTGTTAGCGTACGGGTTAGGATTAGGGGACGGGTAAGGGTCAGGCTTCGGGGAAGGGTTAGGGTTAGGGTTCGGGCTAGGGTTAGGGTTAGGGGACGGGGACGGTTTAGGGTCCAGGTGACGGTACGACAACGCTTTAGGGAGAGCGTACGTGTGAGGGCGTGGGTTAGTGTTAGCGTACGGGTTAGGATTAGGCGACGGGTGAGGGTCAGGCTTCGGGGAAGTGCTAGGGTTAGGGTTCGGGCTAGGGTTAGGGTTAGGGGACGGGGAGGGTTTAGGGTCCAGGTGAGGGTACGACAAAGCTTGAGGGGGAGCGTACGTGTGAGGGCGCGGGTTAGTGTTAGCGTACGGGTTAGGATTATGGAACTTGTGAGGGTCAGGCTTCGGGGAAGGGTTAGGGTTAGGGTTCGGTCTAGGGTTAGGTTTAGGTTACGGGGAGGGTTTAGGGTCCAGGTGACGGTACGAAAACGCTTTAGGGAGAGCGTACGTGTGAGGGCGTGGGTTAGTGTTAGCATACGGGTTAGGATTAGGGGACGGGTGAGGGTCAGGCTTCGGGGAAGGGTTAGGGTTAGGGTTCGGGCTAGGGTTAGGGTTAGGGGACGGGGAGGGTTTAGGGTCCAGGTGAGGGTACGACAACGCTTTAGGGGGAGCGTACGTGTGAGGGCGCGGGTTAGTGTTAGCGTACGGGTTAGGATTAGGGGACGGGTGAGGGTCAGGCTTCGGGGAAGGGTTAGGGTTAGGGTTCGGGCTAGGGTTAGGGTTAGGGGACGGGGAGGGTTTACGGTCCAGGTGAGGGTACGACAATGCTTTAGGGGGAGCGTACGTGTGAGGGCGCGGGTTTGTGTTAGCGTACGTTTTAGGATTAGGGGATGGGTGAGGGTCAGGCTTCGGGGAAGGGTTAGGGTTAGGGTTCGGGCTAGGGTTAGAGTTAGGGGACGGGGAGGGTTTAGGGTCCAGGTGAGGGTATGACAACGCTTTAGGGGGAGCGTACGTGTGAGGGTGCGGGTTAGTGTTAGCGTACGGGTTAGGATTAGGGGACGGGTGAGGGTCAGGCTTCAGGGAAGTGTTAGGGTTAGGGTTTGGGCTAGGGTTAGGGTTAGGGGATGGGGAGGGTTTAGGGTCCAGGTGAGGGTACGACAACGCTTTAGGGGGAGCGTACGTGTGAGGGCGCGGGTTAGTGTTAGCGTACGGGTTAGGATTAGGGGACTGGTGAGGGTCAGGCTTCGGGGAAGGGTTAGGGTTAGGGTTCGGTCTAGGGTTAGGTTTAGGGTACGGGGAGGGTTTAGGGTCCAGGTGACGGTACGACAACGCTTTAGGGAGAGCGTACGTGTGAGGGCGTGGGTTAGTGTTAGCATACGGGTTAGGATTAGGGGACGGGTGAGGGTCAGGCTTCGGGGAAGGGTTAGGGTTAGGGTTCGGGCTAGGGTTAGGCTTAGGGGACGGGGAGGGTTTAGGGTCCAGCTGAGGGTACGACAACGCTTTAGGGGGAGCGTACATGTGAGGGCGCGGGTTAGTGTTAGCGTACGGGTTAGGATTAGGGGACGGGTTAGGGTCAGGCTTTGGGGAATGGTTAGGATTAGGGTTCGGGCTAGGGTTAGGGTTAGGGGACGGGGATGGTTTAGGGTCCAGGTGACGGTACGACAACGCTTTAGGGAGAGCGTACGTGTGAGGGCGTGGGTTAGTGTTAGAGTACGTTTTAGGATAGGGGACGGGTGAGGGTCAGGCTTCGGGGAAGGGTTAGGGTTAGGGTTCGGGCTAGGGTTAGGTTAGGGGACGGGGAGGGTTTAGGGTCCAGGTGAGGGTACGACAACGCTTTAGGGGGAGCGTACGTGTGAGGGCGCGGGTTAGTGTTAGCGTACGGTTTAGGATTAGGGGACGGGTGAGGGTCAGGCTTCGGGGAAGGGTTAGGGTTAGGGTTCGGGCTAGGGTTAGGGTTAGGGGACGGGGAGGGTTTAGGGTCCAGTTGAGGGTACGACAACGCTTTAGGGGGAGCGTACGTGTGAGGGTGCGGGTTAGTGTTAGCGTACGGGTTAGGATTAGGGGACGGGTGAGGGTCAGGCTTCGGGGAAGGGTTAGGGTTAGGGTTCGGGCTAGGGTTAGGGTTAGGGGACGGGGACGGTTTAGGGTCCAGGTGAGGGTACGACAACGCTTTAGGGAGAGCGTACGTGTGAGGGCGCGGGTTAGTGTTAGCGTACGGGTTAGGATTAGGGGACGGGTGAGGGTCAGGCTTCGGGGAAGGGTTAGGGTTAGGGTTCGGGCTAGGGTTAGGGTTAGGGGACGGGGAGGGTTTAGGGTCCAGGTGAGGGTACGACAACGCTTTAGGGGGAGCGTACGTGTGAGGGCGCGGGTTAGTGTTAGCGTACGGGTTAGGATTAGGGGACGGGTGAGGGTCAGGCTTCGGGGAAGGGTTAGGGTTAGGGTTCGGGCTAGGGTTAGGTTTAGGGAACGGGGAGGGTTTAGGGTCCAGGTGAGAGTACGACAACGCTTTAGGGGGAGCATACGTGTGAGGGCGCGGGTCAGTGTTAGCGTACGTGTTAGGACTAGGGGACGGGTGAGGGTCAGGCTTCGGGGAAGGTTTAGGGTTAGGATTTGGGGTAGGGTTAGGGTTAGGGGATGGGGAGGGTTTCAGGTCCAGGTGAGGGTATGACAACGCTTTAGGGGGAGCGTACGTGTGAGAGCGCGGGTTAGTGTTAGCGTACGGGTTAGGATTAGGGGATGGGTGAGGGTCAGGCTTCGGGGAAGGGTTAGGGTTAGGGTTCGGGCTAGGGTTAGGGTTAGGGGACGGGGAGGGTTTAGGGTCCAGCTGAGGGTACGACAACGCTTTAGGGGGAGCGTTCGTGTGAGGGCGCGGGTTAGTGTTAGCGTACGGGTTAGGATTAGGGGACGGGTGAGTGTCAGGCTTCGGGGAAGGGTTAGGATTAGGGTTCGGGCTAGAGTGAGGGTTAGGGGACGGGAACGGTTTAGGGTCCTGGTGACAGTACGACAACGCTTTAGGGAGAGCGTACGTGTGAGGGCGTGGGTTAGTGTTAGCGTACGGGTTAGGATTAGGCGACGGGTGAGGGTCAGGCTTCGGGGAAGTGCTAGGGTTAGGGTTCGGGCTAGGGTTAGGGTTAGGGGACGGGGAGGGTTTAGGGTCCAGGTGAGGGTACGACAAAGCTTGAGGGGGAGCGTACGTGTGAGGGCGCGGGTTAGTGTTAGCGTACGGGTTAGGATTATGGGACTTGTGAGGGTCAGGCTTCGGGAAAGGGTTAGGGTTAGGGTTCGGTCTAGGGTTAGGTTTAGGTTACGGGGAGGGTTTAGGGTCCAGGTGACGGTACGAAAACGCTTTAGGGAGAGCGTACGTGTGAGGGCGTGGGTTAGTGTTAGCATACGGGTTAGGATTAGGGGACGGGTGAGGGTCAGGCTTCGGGGAAGGGTTAGGGTTAGGGTTCGGGCTAGGGTTAGGGTTAGGGGACGGGGAGGGTTTAGGGTCCAGGTGAGGGTACGACAACGCTTTAGGGGGAGCGTACGTGTGAGGGCGCGGGTTAGTGTTAGCGTACGGGTTAGGATTAGGGGACGGGTGAGGGTCAGGCTTCGGGGAAGGGTTAGGGTTAGGGTTCGGGCTAGGGTTAGGGTTAGGGGACGGGGAGGGTTTACGGTCCAGGTGAGGGTACGACAATGCTTTAGGGGGAGCGTACGTGTGAGGGCGCGGGTTTGTGTTAGCGTACGTTTTAGGATTAGGGGATGGGTGAGGGTCAGGCTTCGGGGAAGGGTTAGGGTTAGGGTTCGGGCTAGGGTTAGAGTTAGGGGACGGGGAGGGTTTAGGGTCCAGGTGAGGGTATGACAACGCTTTAGGGGGAGCGTACGTGTGAGGGTGCGGGTTAGTGTTAGCGTACGGGTTAGGATTAGGGGACGGGTGAGGGTCAGGCTTCAGGGAAGTGTTAGGGTTAGGGTTTGGGCTAGGGTTAGGGTTAGGGGATGGGGAGGGTTTAGGGTCCAGGTGAGGGTACGACAACGCTTTAGGGGGAGCGTACGTGTGAGGGCGCGGGTTAGTGTTAGCGTACGGGTTAGGATTAGGGGACGGGTGAGGGTCAGGCTTCGGGGAATTGTTAGGGTTAGGGTTCTGGCTAGGGTTAGGGTTAGGGGACGGGGAGGGTTAGGGTTCAGGTGAGGGTACGACAACGCTTTAGGGGGAGCGTACGTGTGAGGATGCGGGTTAGTGTTAGCGTACTGGTTAGGATTAGGGGACGGGTGAGGGTCAGGCTTCGGGGAAGGGTTAGGGTTAGGGTTCGGACTAGGTTTAGGGGATGGGGACGGTTTAGGGTCCAGGTGAGGGTACGACAACGCTTTAGAGGGAGCGTACGTGTGAGGGCGCGGGTTAGTGTTAGCGTACTGGTTAGGATTAGGGGACGGGTGAGGGTCAGGCTTCGGGGAAGGGTTAGGGTTGGAGTTCGGGCTAGGGTTTGGGTTAGGGGACGGGGACGGTTTAGGGTCCAGGTGAGGGTACGACAACGCTTTAGGGGGAGCGTACGTGTGAGGGCGCGGGTTAGTGTTAGCGTACAGGTTAGGATTAGGGGAAGGGTGAGGGTCAGGCTTTAGGGAAGTGTTAGGGTTAGGGTTCGGGCTAGGGTTAGGTTTAGGGGACGGGGACGGTTTAGGGTCCAGGTGAGGGTACGAAAACACTTTAGGGGGAGCGTACGTGTGAGGGCGCGGGTTAGTGTTAGCGTTCGGGTTAGGATTAGGGGACGGGTGAGGGTCAGGCTTCGGGGAAGGGTTAGGGTTAGGGTTCGGGCTAGGGTTAGAGTTAGGGGACGGGGACGGTTTAGGGTCCAGGTGAGGGTACGACAACGCTTTGGGGGGAGCGTACATGTGAGGGCGCGGGTTAGTGTTAGCGTACTGGTTAGGATTAGGGGACGGGTGAGGGTCAGGCTTCGGGGAAGGGTTAGGGTTAGGGTTCGGGCTAGGGTTAGGGTTAGGGGACGGGGAGGGTTTAGGGTCCAGTTAAGGGTACGACAACGCTTTAGGGGGAGCGAACGTGTGAGGGCGCGGGTTAGTGTTAGCTTACGGGTTAGGATTAGGGGACGGGTGAGGGTCAGGCTTCGGGGAAGGGTTAGGGTTAGGGTTCGGGCTAGGGTTAGGGTTAGGGGACGGGGACGGTTTAGGGTCCAGGAGATGGTACGACAACGCTTTAGGGAGAGCGTACGTGTGAGGGCGTGTGTTAGTGTTAGCGTACGGGTTAGGATTAGGGGACGGGTGAGGGTCAGGCTACGGGGAAGGGTTAGGGTTAGGGTTCGGGCTAGGGTTAGGGTTAGGGGACGGGGAGGATTTAGGGTCCAGGTGAGGGTACGACAACGCTTTAGGGGGAGCGTACGTGTGAGGGCGCGGGTTAGTGTTAGCGTACGGGTTAGGATTAGGGGACGGGTGAGGGTCAGGCTTCGGGGAAGGGTTAGGGTTAGGGTTCGGGCTAGGGTTAGGTTTAGGGAAAGGGGAGGGTTTAGGGTCCAGGTGACGGTACGACAACGCTTTAGGGAGAGCGTACGTGTGAGGGCGTGGGTTAGTGTTAGCATACGGGTTAGGATTAGGGGACGGGTGAGGGTCAGGCTTCGGGGAAGGGTTAGGGTTAGGGTTCGGGCTAGGGTTAGGGTTAGGGGACGGGGAGGGTTTAGGGTCCAGGTGAGGGTACGACAACGCTTTAGGGGGAGCGTACGAGGGCGCGGGTTAGTGTTAGCGTACGGGTTAGGATTAGGGGACGGGTGAGGGTCAGGCTTCGGGGAAGCGTTAGGGTTAGGGTTCGGGCTAGGGTTAGGGTTAGGGGACGGGGACGGTTTAGGGTCCAGGTGACGGTACGACAACGCTTTAGGGAGAGCGTACGTGTGAGGGCGTGGGTTAGTGTTAGCATACGGGTTAGGATTAGGGGACGGGTGAGGGTCAGGCTTCGGGGAAGGGTTAGGGTTAGGGTTCGGGCTAGGGTTAGGCTTAGGGGACGGGGAGGGTTTAGGGTCCAGCTGAGGGTACGACAACGCTTTAGGGGGAGCGTACATGTGAGGGCGCGGGTTAGTGTTAGCGTACGGGTTAGGATTAGGGGACGGGTTAGGGTCAGGCTTCGGGGAAGGGTTAGGGTTAGGGTTCGGGCTAGGGTTAGGGTTAGGGAACGGGGAGGGTTTAGGGTCCAGGTGAGGGTACAACAATGCTTTAGGGGGAGCGTACGTGTGAGGGCGCGGGTTTGTGTTAGCGTACGGGTTAGGATTAGGGGATGGGTGAGGGTCAGGCTTCGGGGAAGGGTTAGGGTTAGGGTTCTGGCTAGGGTTAGGGTTAGGGGACGGGGAGGGTTAGGGTTCAGGTGAGGGTACGACAACGCTTTAGGGGGAGCGTACGTGTGAGGATGCGGGTTAGTATTAGCGTACTGGTTAGGATTAGGGGACGGGTGAGGGTCAGGCTTCGGGGAAGGGTTAGGGTTAGGGTTCGGACTAGGTTTAGGGGACGGGGACGGTTTAGGGTCCAGGTGAGGGTACGACAACGCTTTAGGGGGAGCGTACGTGTGAGGGCGCGGGTTAGTGTTAGCGTACTGGTTAGGATTAGGGGACGGGTGAGGTTCAGGCTTCGGGGAAGGGTTAGGGTTAGAGTTCGGGCTAGGGTTAGGGTTAGGGGACGGGGACGGTTTAGGGTCCAGGTGAGGGTACGACAACGCTTTAGGGGGAGCGTACGTGTGAGGGCGCGGGTTAGTGTTAGCGTACGGGTTAGGATTAGGGGAAGGGTGAGGGTCAGGCTTTAGGGAAGTGTTAGGGTTAGGGTTCGGGCTAGGGTTAGGTTTAGGGGACGGGGACGGTTTAGGGTCCAGGTGAGGGTACGAAAACACTTTAGGGGGAGCGTACGTGTGAGGTCGCGGGTTAGTGTTAGCGTTCGGGTTAGGATTAGGGGACGGGTGAGGGTCAGGCTTCGGGGAAGGGTTAGGGTTAGGGTTCGGGCTAGGGTTAGAGTTAGGGGACGGGGACGGTTTAGGGTCCAGGTGAGGGTACGACAACGCTTTAGGGGGAGCGTACGTGTGAGGGCGCGGGTTAGTGTTAGCGTACTGGTTAGGATTAGGGGACGGGTGAGGGTCAGGCTTCGGGGAAGGGTTAGGGTTAGGGTTCGGACTAGGGTTAGGGGACGGGGACGGTTTAGGGTCCAGGTGACGGTACGACAACGCTTTAGGGGGAGCGTACGTGTGAGGGCGCGGGTTAGTGTTAGCGTACTGGTTAGGATTAGGGGACGGGTGAGGGTCAGGCTTCGGGGAAGGGTTAGGGTTAGGGTTCGGGCTATGGTTAGGGTAACGGGACGGGGAGGGTTTAGGGTCCAGGTGAGGGTATGACAACGCTTTAGGGGGAGCGTACGTGTGAGGGCGCGGGTTAGTGTTAGCGTACGGGTTAGGATTAGGGGACGGGTGAGGGTCAGGCTTCGGGGAAGGGTTAGTGTTAGGTTTCGGGCTAGGGTTAGGGTTAGGGGACGGGGACGGTTTAGGGTCCAGGTGAGGGTACGACAACGCTTTAAGGGGAGCGTACGTGTGAGGGCGTAGGTTAGTGTTAGCGTACGGGTTAGGATTAGGGAACGTGTAAGGGTCAGGCTTCAGGGAAGGGTTAGGGTTAGGGTTCGGGCTAGGGTTAGGGTAAGGGGATGGGGAGGGTTTAGTGTCCAGGTGAGGGTACGACAACGCTTTAGGGGGAGCGTACGTGTGAGGTCGCGGGTTAGTGTTAGCGTACGGTTTAGGATTAGGGGACGGGTGAGGGTCAGGCTTCGGGGAAGGGTTAGGGTTTGGGTTCGGGCTAGGGTTAGGGGACGGGGAGGGTTTAGGGTCCAGGTGAGGGTACGACAACGCTTTAGGGGGAGCGTACGTGTGAGGGCGCGGGTTAGTGTTAGCGTACGGGTTAGGATTAGGTGACGGGTGAGGGTCAGGCTTCGGGGAAGGGTTAGGGTTAGGGGAAGGGGACGGTTAGGGTCCAGGTGAGGGTACGACAACGCTTTAGGGGGAGCGTACGTGTGAGGGCGCGGGTTAGTGTTAGCGTTCGGGTTAGGATTAGGGGACGGGTGAGGGTCAGGCTTCGGCGAAGCGTTAGGGTTAGGGTTCGGGCTAGGGTTAGAGTTAGGGGACGGGGACGGTTTAGGGTCCAGGTGAGGGTACGACAACGCTTTAGGGGGAGCGTACGTGTGAGGGCGCGGGTTAGTGTTAGCGTACGGGTTAGGATTAGGGGACGGGTGAGGGTCAGGCTTCGGGGAAGGGTTAGGGTTAGGGTTCGGACTAGGGTTAGGGGACGGGGACGGTTTAGGGTCCAGGTGACGGTACGACAACGCTTTAGGGGGAGCGTACGTGTGAGGGCGCGGGTTAGTGTTAGCGTACTGGTTAGGATTAGGGGACGGGTGAGGGTCAGGCTTCGGGGAAGGGTTAGGGTTAGGGTTCTGGCTAGGGTTAGGGTTAGGGGACGGGGAGGGTTAGGGTTCAGGTGAGGGTACGACAACGCTTTAGGGGGAGCGTACGTGTGAGGGCGCGGGTTAGTGTTAGCGTACGGGTTAGGATTAGGGGACGGGTGAGGGTCAGGCTTCGGGGAAGGGTTAGGGTTAGGGTTCTGGCTAGGGTTAGGGTTAGGGGACGGGGAGGGTTAGGGTTCAGGTGACGGTACGACAACGCTTTAGGGGGAGCGTACGTGTGAGGATGCGGGTTAGTGTTAGCGTACTGGTTAGGATTAGGGGACGGGTGAGGGTCAGGCTTCGGGGAAGGGTTAGGGTTAGGGTTCGGACTACGTTTAGGGGACGGGGACGGTTTAGGGTCCAGGTGAGGGTACGACAACGCTTTAGGGGGAGCGTACGTGTGAGGGCGCGGGTTAGTGTTAGCGTACTGGTTAGGATTAGGGGACGGGTGAGGGTCAGGCTTCGGGGAAGGGTTAGGTTTAGAGTTCGGGCTAGGGTTAGGGTTAGGGGACGGGGACGGTTTAGGGTCCAGGTGAGGGTACGACAACGCTTTAGGGGGAGCGTACGTGTGAGGGCGCGGGTTAGTGTTAGCGTACGGGTTAGGATTAGGGGAAGGGTGAGGGTCAGGCTTTAGGGAAGTGTTAGGGTTAGGGTTCGGGCTAGGGTTAGGTTTAGGGGACGGGGACGGTTTAGGGTCCAGGTGAGGGTACGAAAACACTTTAGGGGGAGCGTACGTGTGAGGGCGCGGGTTAGTGTTAGCGTTCGGGTTAGGATTAGGGGACGGGTGAGGGTCAGGCTTCGGGGAAGGGTTAGGGTTAGGGTTCGGGCTAGGGTTAGAGTTAGGGGACGGGGACGGTTTAGGGTCCAGGTGAGGGTACGACAACGCTTTAGGGGGAGCGTACGTGTGAGGGCGCGGGTTAGTGTTAGCGTACTGGTTAGGATTAGGGGACGGGTGAGGGTCAGGCTTCGGGGAAGGGTTAGGGTTAGGGTTCGGGCTAGGGTTAGGGTTAGGGGACGGGGACGGTTCAGGGTCCAGGTGAGGGTACGACAACACTTTAGGGGGAGCGTACGTGTGAGGGCGCGGGTTAGTGTTAGCGTACGGGTTAGGATTAGGGGACGGGTGAGGGTCAGGCTTCGGGGAAGGGTTAGGGTTAGAGTTCGGGCTAGGGTTAGGGTTAGGGGACGGGGACGGTTTAGGGTCCAGGTGAGGGTACGACAATGCTTTAGGGGGAGCGTACGTGTGAGGGCGCGGGTTAGTGTTAGCGTACGGGTTAGGATTAGGGGAAGGGTGAGGGTCAGGCTTTAGGGAAGTGTTAGGGTTAGGGTTCGGGCTAGGGTTAGGTTTAGGGGACGGGGACGGTTTAGGGTCCAGGTGAGGGTACGACAACACTTTAGGGGGAGCGTACGTGTGAGGGCGCAGGTTAGTGTTAGCGTACAGGTTAGGATTAGGGGACGGGTGAGGGTCAGGCTTCGGGGAAGTGTTAGGGTTAGGGTTCGGGCTAGGGTTAGGGTTAGGGGACGGGGAGGGTTTAGGGTCCAGGTGAGGGTACGACAACGCTTTAGGGGGAGCGTACGTGTGAGGGCGTGGGTTAGTGTTAGCGTACAGGTTAGGATTAGGGGACGGGTGAGGGGCAGGCTTCTGGGAAGTGTTAGGTTTAGGGTTCGGGCTAGGGTTAGGGTTAGGGGACGGAGACGGTTTAGGGTCCAGGTGAGGGTACGACAACGCTTTAGGGGGAGCGTACGTGTGAGGGCGTGGGTTAGTGTTAGCGTACGGGTTAGGATTAGGGGAAGGGTGAGGGTCAGGCTTCGGGGAAGGGTTAGGGTTAGGGTTCGGGCTAGGGTTAGGGTTAGGGGATGGGGACGGTTTAGGGTCCAGGTGAGGGTACGACCACGCTTTAGGGGGAGCGTACGTGTGAGGGCGCGGTTTAGTGTTAGCGTACCGGTTAGGATTAAGGGACGGGTGAGCGTCAGGCTTCGGGGAAGGGTTAGTGTTAGGTTTCGGGCTAGGGTTAGGGTTAGGGGACGGGGACGGTTTAGGGTCCAGGTGAGGGTACGACAACGCTTTAAGGGGAGCGTACATGTGAGGGCGTAGGTTAGTGTTAGCGTACGGGTTAGGATTAGGGAACGTGTAAGGGTCAGGCTTCAGGGAAGGGTTAGGGTTAGGGTTCGGGCTAGGGTTAGGGTTAGGGGATGGGGAGGGTTTAGTGTCCAGGTGAGGGTACGACAACGCTTTAGGGGGAGCGTACGTGTGAGGTCGCGGGTTAGTGTTAGCGTACGGTTTAGGATTAGGGGACGGGTGAGTGTCAGGCTTCGGGGAAGGGTTAGGGTTAGGGCTCGGGCTAGGGTTAGGGTTAGGCGACGGGGAGGGTTTAGGGTCCAGGTGAGGGTACGACAACGCTTTAGGGGGAGCGTACGTGTGAGGGCGCGGGTTAGTGTTAGCGTTCGGGTTAGGATTAGGGGACGGGTGAGGGTCAGGCTTCGGCGAAGCGTTAGGGTTAGGGTTCGGGCTAGGGTTAGAGTTAGGGGACGGGGACGGTTTAGGGTCCAGGTGAGGGTACGACAACGCTTTAGGGGGAGCGTACGTGTGAGGGCGCGGGTTAGTGTTAGCGTACTGGTTAGGATTAGGGGACGGGTGAGGGTCAGGCTTCGGGGAAGGGTTAGGGTTAGGGTTCGGACTAGGGTTAGGGGACGGGGACGGTTTAGGGTCCAGGTGACGGTACGACAACGCTTTAGGGGGAGCGTACGTGTGAGGGCGCGGGTTAGTGTTAGCGTACTGGTTAGGATTAGGGGACGGGTGAGGGTGAGGCTTCGGGGAAGGGTTAGGGTTAGGGTTCGGGCTATGGTTAGGGTTAGGGGACGGGGAGGGTTTAGGGTCCAGGTGAGGGTACAACAACGCTTTAGGGGGAGCGTACGTGTGAGGGCGTGGGTTAGTGTTAGCGTACGGGTTAGGATTAGGGGACGGGTGAGGGTCAGGCTTCGGGGAAGGGTTAGGGTTAGGGTTCGGGCTAGGGTTACGGTTAGGGGACGGGGAGGGTTTAGGGTCCAGGTGAGGGTACGACAACGCTTTAGGGGGAGCGTACGTGTGAGGGCGCGGGTTAGTGTTAGCGTACGGGTTAGGATTAGGGGACGGGTGAGGTTCAGGCTTCGGGGAAGGGTTAGGGTTAGGGTTCGGGCTAGGGTTAGGGTTAGGGGACGGGGAGGGTTTAGGGTCCAGGTGAGGGTACGTCAACGCTTTAGGGGGAGCGTACGTGTGAGGGCGCGGGTTATTGTTAGCGTACGGGTTAGGATTAGGGGACGGGTGAGGGTCAGGCTTCGGGGAAGGGTTAGGGTTAGGGTTCGGGCGAGGGTTAGGGTTAGAGGACGGGGAGGGTTTAGGGTCCAGGTGAGGGTACGACAACGCTTTAGGGGGAGCGTACGTGTGAGGGCGCAGGTTAGTGTTAGCGTACGGGTTAGGATTAGGGGACGGGTGAGGGTCAGGCTTCGGGGACGGGTTAGGGTTAGTGTTCGGGCTATGGTTAGGGTTAGGGGTCGGGGACGGTTTAGGGTCCAGGTGACGGTGCGACAACGCTTTAGGGGAGCGTACGTGTGAGGGCGTGGGTTAGTGTTAGCGTACGGGTTAGGATTAGGGGACGGGTGAGGGTCAGGCTTCGGGGAAGGGTTAGGGTTAGGGTTCGGACTAGGGTTAGGGTTAGGGGACGGGGAGGGTTTAGGGTCCAGGTGAGGGTACGACAACGCTTTAGGGGGAGCGTACGTGTGAGGACGCGGGTTAGTGTTAGCGTACGGGTTAGGATTAGGGGACGGGTGAGGGTCAGGCTTCGGGGAAGGGTTAGGGTTAGGGTTCGGGCTAGGGTTAGGGTTAGGGGATGGGGAGGGTTTAGGGTCCAGGTGAGGGTACGACAACGCTTTAGGGGGAGCGTACGTGTGAGGGCGCGGGTTAGTGTTAGCGTACGGGTTAGGATTAGGGGACGGGTGAGGGTCAGGCTTCGGGGAAGGGTTAGGGTTAGGGTTCTGGCTAGGGTTAGGGTTAGGGGACGGGGAGGGTTTAGGGTTCAGGTGAGGGTACGACAACGCTTTAGGGGGAGCGTACGTGTGAGGATGCGGGTTAGTGTTAGCGTACGGGTTAGGATTAGGGGACGGGTGAGGGTCAGGCTTCGGGGAAGGGTTAGGGTTCGGGTTAGGGGACGGGTAGGGTTTAGGGTCCAGGTGAGGGTACGAGAACGCTTTAGGGGGAGCGTACGTGTGAGGGTGCGGGTTAGGGTTAGCGTACGGGTTAGGATTAGGGGACGGGTGAGGGTCAGGCTTCGGGGAAGGGTTAGGGTTAGGGTTCGGGCTAGGGTTAGGGTTAGGGGACAGGGAGGGTTTAGGGTCCAGGTGAGGGTACGACAACGCTTTAGGGGGAGCGTACGTGTGAGGGCGCGGGTTAGTGTTAGCGTACGTGTTAGGATTAAGGGACGGGTGAGGGTCAGGCTTCGGGGAAGGGTTAGGGTTAGTGTTCGGGCTAGGGTTAGGGTTAGGGGACGGGGAGGATTTAGGGTCCAGGTGAGGGTACGACAACGCTTTAGGGGGAGCGTACGTGTGAGGGCGCGGGTTAGTGTTAGCGTACGGGTTAGGATTAGGGGACGGGTGAGGGTCAGGCTTCGGGGAAGGGTTAGGGTTAGGGTTCGGGCTAGGGTTAGGGTTAGGGGATGGGGAGGGTTTAGGGTCCAGGTGAGGGTACGACAATGCTTTAGGGGGAGCGTACGTGTGAGGGCGTGGTTTAGTGTTAGCGTACGGGTTAGGATTAGGGGACGGGTGAGGGTCAGGCTTCGGGGAAGGGTTAGGGTTAGGGTTCGGGCTAGGGTTAGGGTTAGGGGACGGGGAGGGTTTAGGGTCCAGGTTAGGGTACGACAACGCTTTAGGGGGAGCATACATGTGAGGGCGTGGGTTAGTGTTAGCGTTCGGGTTAGGATTAGGGGACGGGTGAGGGTCAGGCTTCGGGGAAGCGTTAGGGTTAGGGTTCGGGCTAGGGTTAGGTTTAGGGGACGGGGACGGTTTAGGGTCCAGGTGAGGGTACGACAACGCTTTAGGGGGAGCGTACGTGTGAGGGCGCGTGTTAGTGTTAGCGTACTGGTTAGGATTAGGGGACGGGTGAGGGTCAGGCTTCGGGGAAGGGTTAGGGTTAGGGTTCGGACTAGGGTTAGGGGACGGGGACGGTTTAGGGTCCAGGTGAGGGTACGACAACGCTTTAGGGGGAGCGTACGTGTGAGGGCGCGGGTTAGTGTTAGCGTACTGGTTAGGATTAGGGGACGGGTGAGGGTCAGGCTTCAGGGAAGGTTTAGGGTTAGGGTTCGGGCTATGGTTAGGGTTAGGGGACGGGGAGGGTTTAGGGTCCAGGTGAGGGTACGACAACGCTTTTGGGGAGCGTACGTGTGAGGGCGCGGGTTAGTGTTATCGTACGGGTTAGGATTAGGGGACGGGTGAGGGTCAGGCTTCGGGGAAGGGTTAGGGTTAGGGTTCGGGCTAGGGTTAGGGTTAGGGGACGGGGAGGGTTTAGGGTCCAGGTGAGGGTACGACAACGCTTTAGGGAGAGCGTACGTGTGAGAGCGCGGGTTAGTGTTAGCGTACGGGTTAGGATTAGGGGACGGGTGAGGGTCAGGCTTCGGGGAAGGGTTAGGGTTAGGGTTCTGGCTAGGGTTAGGGTTAGGGGACGGGGAGGGTTTAGGGTTCAGGTGAGGGTACGACAACGCTTTAGGGGGAGCGTACGTGTGAGGATGCGGGTTAGTGTTAGCGTACGGGTTAGGATTAGGGGACGGGTGAGGGTCAGGCTTCGGGGAAGGGTTAGGGTTCGGATTAGGGGACGGGTAGGGTTTAGGGTCCAGGTGAGGGTACGAGAACGCTTTAGGGGGAGCGTACGTGTGAGGGCGTGGGTTAGGGTTAGCGTACGGGTTAGGATTAGGGGACGGGTGAGGGTCAGGCTTCGGGGAAGGGTTAGGGTTAGGGTTCGGGCTAGGGTTAGGGTTAGGGGACAGGGAGGGTTTAGGGTCCAGGTGAGGGTACGACAACGCTTTAGGGGGAGCGTACGTGTGAGGGCGCGGGTTAGTGTTAGCGTACGTGTTAAGATTAAGGGACGGGTGAGGGTCAGGCTTCGGGGAAGGGTTAGGGTTAGTGTTCGGGCTAGGGTTAGGGTTAGGGGACGGGGAGGATTTAGGGTCCAGGTGAGGGTACGACAACGCTTTAGGGGGAGCGTACGTGTGAGGGCGCAGGTTAGTGTTAGCGTACGGGTTAGGATTAGGGGACGGGTGAGGGTCAGGCTTCGGGGAAGGGTTAGGGTTAGGGTTCGGGCTAGGGTTAGGGTTAGGGGATGGGGAGGGTTTAGGGTCCAGGTGAGGGTACGACAATGCTTTAGGGGGAGCGTACGTGTGAGGGCGTGGTTTAGTGTTAGCGTACGGGTTAGGATTAGGGGACGGGTGAGGGTCAGGCTTCGGGGAAGCGTTAGGGTTAGGGTTCGGGCTAGGGTTAGGTTTAGGGGACGGGGACGGTTTAGGGTCCAGGTGAGGGTACGACAACGCTTTAGGGGGAGCGTACGTGTGAGGGCGCGGGTTAGTGTTAGCGTACTGGTTAGGATTAGGGGACGGGTGAGGGTCAGGCTTCGGGGAAGGGTTAGGGTTAGGGTTCGGACTAGGGTTAGGGGACGGGGACGGTTTAGGGTCCAGGTGAGGGTACGACAACGCTTTAGGGGGAGCGTACGTGTGAGGGCGCGGGTTAGTGTTAGCGTACGGGTTAGGATTAGGGGACGGGTGAGGGTCAGGCTTCGGGGAAGGGTTAGGGTTAGGGTTCTGGCTAGGGTTAGGGTTAGGGGACGGGGAGGGTTTAGGGTTCAGGTGAGGGTACGACAACGCTTTAGGGGGAGCGTACGTGTGAGGATGCGGGTTAGTGTTAGCGTACGGGTTAGGATTAGGGGATGGCTGAGGGTCAGGCTTCGGGGAAGGGTTAGGGTTCGGGTTAGGGGACGGGTAGGGTTTAGGGTCCAGGTGAGGGTACGAGAACGCTTTAGGGGGCGCGTACGTGTGAGGGCGCGGGATAGGGTTAGCGTACGGGTTAGGATTAGGGGACGGGTGAGGGTCAGGCTTCGGGGAAGGGTTAGGGTTAGGGTTCGGGCTAGGGTTAGTGTTAGGGGACAGGGAGGGTTTAGGGTCCAGGTGAGGGTACGGCAACACTTTAGGGGGAGCGTACGTGTGAGGGCGTGGGTTAGTGTTAGCGTACGTGTTAGGATTAAGGGACGGGTGAGGGTCAGGCTTCGGGGAAGGGTTAGGGTTAGTGTTCGGGCTAGGGTTAGGGTCAGGGGACGGGGAGGATTTAGGGTCCAGGTGAGGGTACGACAACGCTTTAGGGGGAGCGTACGTGTGAGGGCGCGGGTTAGTGTTAGCGTACGGGTTAGGATTAGGGGACGGGTGAGCGTCAGGCTTCGGGGAAGGGTTAGGGTTAGGGTTCGGGCTAGGGTTAGGGTTAGGGGATGGGGAGGGTTTAGGGTCCAGGTGAGGGTACGACAACGCTTTAGGGGGAGTGTACGTGTGAGGGCGTGGTTTAGTGTTAGCGTACGGGTTAGGATTAGGGGACGGGTGAGGGTCAGGCTTCGGGGAAGGGTTAAGGTTAGGGTTCGGGCTAGGGTTAGGGTTAGGGTACGGGGAGGTTTTAGGGTCCAGGTGAGGGTACGACAACGCTTTAGGGGGGCATACATGTGAGGGCGTGGGTTAGTGTTAGCGTTCGGGTTAGGATTAGGGGACGGGTGAGGGTCAGGCTTCGGGGAAGCGTTAGGGTTAGGGTTCGGGCTAGGGTTAGGTTTAGGGGACGGGGACGGTTTAGGGTCCAGGTGAGGGTACGACAACGCTTTAGGGGGAGCGTACGTGTGAGGGCGCGGGTTAGTGTTAGCGTACTGGTTAGGATTAGGGGACGGGTGAGGGTCAGGCTTCGGGGAAGGGTTAGGGTTAGGGTTCGGACTAGGGTTAGGGGACGGGGACGGTTTAGGGTCCAGGTGAGGGTACGACAACGCTTTAGGGGGAGCGTACGTGTGAGGGCGCGGGTTAGTGTTAGCGTACTGGTTAGGATTAGGGGACGGGTGAGGGTCAGGCTTCGGGGAAGGGTTAGGGTTAGGGTTCGGGCTAGGGTTAGGGTTAGGGGACGGGGAGGGTTTAGGGTCCAGGTGAGGGTACGACAACGCTTTAGGGGGAGCGTACGTGTGAGGGCGCGGGTTTGTGTTAGCGTACGGGTTAGGATTAGGGGATGGGTGAGGGTCAGGCTTCGGGGAAGGGTTAGGGTTAGGGTTCGGGCTAGGGTTAGAGTTAGGGGACGGGGAGGGTTTAGGGTCCAGGTGAGGGTATGACAACGCTTTAGGAGGAGCGTACGTGTGAGGGCGCGGGTTAGTGTTAGCGTACGGGTTAGGATTAGGGGACGGGTGAGGGTCAGGCTTCGGGGAAGGGTTAGGGTTAGGCTTTGGGCTAGGGTTAGGGTTAGGGGATGGGGAGGGTTTAGGGTCCAGGTGAGGGTACGACAACGCTTTAGGGGGAGCGTACGTGTGAGGGCGCGGGTTAGTGTTAGCGTACGGGTTAGGATTAGGGGACGGGTGAGGGTCAGGCTTCGGGGAAGGGTTAGGGTTAGGGTTCTGGCTAGGGTTAGGGTTAGGGGACGGGGAGGGTTTAGGGTTCAGGTGAGGGTACGACAACGCTTTAGGGGGAGCGTACGTGTGAGGATGCGGGTTAGTGTTAGCGTACGGGTTAGGATTAGGGGATGGCTGAGGGTCAGGCTTCGGGGAAGGGTTAGGGTTCGGGTTAGGGGACGGGTAGGGTTTAGGGTCCAGGTGAGGGTACGAGAACGCTTTAGGGGGCGCGTACGTGTGAGGGCGCGGGATAGGGTTAGCGTACGGGTTAGGATTAGGGGACGGGTGAGGGTCAGGCTTCGGGGAAGGGTTAGGGTTAGGGTTCGGGCTAGGGTTAGTGTTACGGGACAGGGAGGGTTTAGGGTCCAGGTGAGGGTACGGCAACACTTTAGGGGGAGCGTACGTGTGAGGGCGTGGGTTAGTGTTAGCGTACGTGTTAGGATTAAGGGACGGGTGAGGGTCAGGCTTCGGGGAAGGGTTAGGGTTAGTGTTCGGGCTAGGGTTAGGGTTAGGGGACGGGGAGGATTTAGGGTCCAGGTGAGGGTACGACAACGCTTTAGGGGGAGCGTACGTGTGAGGGCGCGGGTTAGTGTTAGCGTACGGGTTAGGATTAGGGGACGGGTGAGCGTCAGGCTTCGGGGAAGGGTTAGGGTTAGGGTTCGGGCTAGGGTTAGGGTTAGGGGATGGGGAGGGTTTAGGGTCCAGGTGAGGGTACGACAACGCTTTAGGGGGAGTGTACGTGTGAGGGCGTGGTTTAGTGTTAGCGTACGGGTTAGGATTAGGGGACGGGTGAGGGTCAGGCTTCGGGGAAGGGTTAAGGTTAGGGTTCGGGCTAGGGTTAGGGTTAGGGTACGGGGAGGTTTTAGGGTCCAGGTGAGGGTACGACAACGCTTTAGGGGGGCATACATGTGAGGGCGTGGGTTAGTGTTAGCGTTCGGGTTAGGATTAGGGGACGGGTGAGGGTCAGGCTTCGGGGAAGCGTTAGGGTTAGGGTTCGGGCTAGGGTTAGGTTTAGGGGACGGGGACGGTTTAGGGTCCAGGTGAGGGTACGACAACGCTTTAGGGGGAGCGTACGTGTGAGGGCGCGGGTTAGTGTTAGCGTACTGGTTAGGATTAGGGGACGGGTGAGGGTCAGGCTTCGGGGAAGGGTTAGGGTTAGGGTTCGGACTAGGGTTAGGGGACGGGGACGGTTTAGGGTCCAGGTGAGGGTACGACAACGCTTTAGGGGGAGCGTACGTGTGAGGGCGCGGGTTAGTGTTAGCGTACTGGTTAGGATTAGGGGACGGGTGAGGGTCAGGCTTCAGGGAAGGGTTAGGGTTAGGGTTCGGGCTATGGTTAGGGTTAGGGGACGGGGAGGGTTTAGGGTCCAGGTGAGGGTACGACAACGCTTTAGGGGGAGCGTACGTGTGAGGGCGCGGGTTAGTGTTATCGTATGGGTTAGGATTAGGGGACGGGTGAGGGTCAGGCTTCGGGGAAGGGTTAGGGTTAGGGTTCAGGCTAGGGTTAGGGTTAGGGGACGGGGAGGGTTTAGGGTCCAGGTGAGGGTACGACAACGCTTTAGGGGGAGCGTACGTGTGAGGGCGCGGGTTAGTGTTAGCGTACGGGTTAGGATTAGGGGACGGGTGAGGGTCAGGCTTCGGGGAAGGGTTAGGGTTAGGGTTCGGGCTAGGGTTAGGGTTAGGGGACGGGGATGGTTTAGGGTCCATGTGAGGGTACGACAACACTTTAGGGGGAGCGTACGTGTGAGGGCGCGGGTTAGTGTTAGCGTACGGGTTACGATTAGGGGACGGGTGAGGGTCAGGCTTCGGGGAAGGGTTAGGGTTAGAGTTCGGGCTAGGGTTAGGGTTAGGGGACGGGGACGGTTTAGGGTCCAGGTGAGGGTACGACAACGCTTTAGGGGGAGCGTACGTGTGAGGGCGCGGGTTAGTGTTAGCGTACTGGTTAGGATTAGGGGAAGGGTGAGGGTCAGGCTTTAGGGAAGTGTTAGGGTTAGGGTTCGGGCTAGGGTTAGGGTTAGGGGACGGGGACGGTTTAGGGTCCAGGTGAGGGTACGACAACACTTTAGGGGGAGCGTACGTGTGAGGGCGCAGGTTAGTGTTAGCGTACGGGTTAGGATTAGGGGACGGGTGAGGGTCAGGCTTCGGGGAAGGGTTAGGGTTAGAGTTCGGGCTAGGTTTAGGGTTAGGGGACGGGGACGGTTTAGGGTCCAGGTGAGGGTACGACAACGCTTTAGGGGGAGCGTACGTGTGAGGGCGCGGGTTAGTGTTAGCGTACGGTTTAGGATTAGGGGACGGGTGAGGGTCAGGCTTCGGGAAAGGGTTAGGGTTTGGGTTCGGGCTAGGGTTAGGGGACGGGGAGGGTTTAGGGTCCAGGTGAGGGTACGACAACGCTTTAGGGGGAGCGTACGTGTGAGGGTGCTGGTTAGTGTTAGCGTACGGGTTAGGATTAGGTGACGGGTGAGGGTCAGGCTTCGGGGAAGTGTTAGGGTTAGGGGACGGGGACGGTTAGGGTCCAGGTGAGGGTACGACAATGCTTTAGGGGGGAGCGTACGTGTGAGGGCGCGGGTTAGTGTTAGCGTACGGGTTAGGATTAGGGGACGGGTGAGGGTCAGTCTTCGGGGAAGGGTTAGGGTTAGGTTTCGGGCTACGGTTAGGGTTAGGGGACGGGGAGGGTTTAGGGTCCAGTTGAGGGTACGACAACGTTTTAGGGGTAGCGTACGTGTGAGGGCGCGGGTTAGTGTTAGCGTACGGGTTAGGATTAGGGGACGGGTGAGGGTCAGGCTTCGGGGAAGGGTTAGGGTTAGGGTTCGGGCTAGGGTTAGGGTTAGGGGACGGGGAGGGTTTAGGGTCCAGGTGAGGGTACGACAACGCTTTAGGGGGAGCGTACCTGTGAGGGCGTGGCTTAGTGTTAGCGTACGGGTTAGGATTAGGGAACGGGTGACGGTCAGGTTTCGGGGAAGTGTTAGGGTTAGGGTTCGGGCTAGGGTTAGGGTTAGGGGACGGGGAGGGTTTAGGGTCCAGGTGAGGGTATGACAACGCTTTAGGGGGAGCGTACGTGTGAGGGCGCGGGTTTGTGTTAGCGTACGGGTTAGGATTAGGGGACGGGTGAGGGTCAGGCTTCGGGGAAGGGTTACGGTTAGGGCTCGGGCTAGGGTTAGGGTTAGGCGACGGGGAGGGTTTAGGGTCCAGGTGAGGGTACGACAACGGATTAGGGGGAGCGTACGTGTGAGGGCGCGGGTTAGTGTTAGCGTTCGGGTTAGGATTAGGGGACGGGTGAGGGTCAGGCTTCGGCGAAGCGTTAGGGTTAGGGTTCGGGCTAGGGTTAGAGTTAGGGGACGGGGACGGTTTAGGGTCCAAATGAGGGTACGACAACGCTTTAGGGGGAGCGTACGTGTGAGGGCGTGGGTTAGTGTTAGCGTACTGGTTAGAATTAGGGGACGGGTGAGGGTCAGGCTTCGGGGAAGGGTTAGGGTTAGGGTTCGGACTAGGGTTAGGGGACGGGGACGGTTTAGGGTCCAGGTGACGGTACGACAACGTTTTAGGGGGAGCGTACGTGTGAGGGCGTGGGTTAGTGTTAGCGTACTGGTTAGGATTAGGGGACGGGTGAGGGTCAGGCTTCGGGGAAGGGTTAGGTTTAGGGTTCGGGCTAGGGTTAGGGTTAGGGGATGGGGAGGGTTCACGGTCCAGGTGAGGGTACGACAACGCTTTAGGGGGAGCGTAGGTGTGAGGGCGCGGGTTAGTGTTAGCGTACGGGTTAGGATTAGGGGACAGGTGAGGGTCAGGCTTCGGGGAAGGGTTAGGGTTAGGGTTCGGGCTAGGGTTAGGGTTAGGGGACGGGGAGGGTTTAGGGTCCAGGTGAGGGTACGACAACGCTTTAGGGGGAGCGTACGAGTGAGGGCGCGGGTTAGTGTTAGCGTACGGGTTAGGATTAGGGGACGGGTGAGGGTCAGGCTTCGGGGAAGGGTTAGGGTTAGGGTTCGGGCTAGGGTTAGGGTTAGGGGACGGGGAGGGTTTAGGGTCCAGGTGAGGGTACGACAACGCTTTAGGGGGAGCGTACGTGTGAGGGCGCGGGTTAGTGTTAGCGTACGGGTTAGGATTAGGGGACAGGTGAGGGTCAGGCTTCGGGGAAGGGTTAGGGTTAGGGTTCGGGCTAGGGTTAGGGTTAGGGGACGGGGACAGTTTAGGTTCCAGGTGAGGGTACGACAACGCTTTAGGGGGAGCGTACGTGTGAGGGCGCGGGTTAGTGTTAGCGTACGGGTTAGGATTAGGGGACGGGTGAGGGTCAGTCTTCGGGGAAGGGTTAGGGTTAGGGTTCGGGCTAGGGTTAGGGTTAGGGGACGGGGAGGGTTTAGGGTCCAGTTGAGGGTACGACAACACTTTAGGGCGAGCGTACGTGTGATGGCACGGGTTAGTGTTCGCATACGGGTTAGGATTAGGGGACGGGTGAGGGTCAGGCTTCGGGGAAGGGTTAGGGTTAGGGTTCGGGCTAGGGTTAGGTTAGGGGACGGGGAGGGTTTAGGGTCCAGGTGAGGGTACGACAACTCTTTAGGGGGAGCGTACGTGTGAGGGCGCGGGTTAGTGTTAGCGTACGGTTTAGGATTAGGGGACGGGTGAGGGTCAGGCTTCGGGGAAGGGTTAGGGTTAGGGTTCGGGCTAGGGTTAGGGTTAGGGGACGGGGAGGGTTTAGGGTCCAGTTGAGGGTACGACAACGCTTTAGGGGGAGCGTACTTGTGAGGGTGTGGGTTAGTGTTAGCGTACGGTTTAGGATTAGGGGACGGGTGAGGGTCAGGCTTCGGGGAAGGGTTAGGGTTAGGGTTCGGGCTAGGGTTAGGGTTAGGGGACGGGGACGGTTTAGGGTCCAGGTGACGGTACGACAACGCTTTAGGGAAAGCGTACGTGTCAGGGCGTGGGTTAGTGTTAGCATACGTGTTAGGATTAGGGGACGGGTGAGGGTCAGGATTCGGGCAAGTGTTAGGATTAGGGTTCGGGCTAGGGTTAGGGTTAGGGTACGGGGAGGGTTTAGGGTCCAGGTGAGGGTACGACAACGCTTTAGGGGGAGCGTACGTGTGAGGGCGCGGGTTAGTGTTAGCGTACGGGTTAGGATTAGGGGACGGGTGAGGGTCAGGCTTCGGGAAAGGGTTAGGGTTAGGGTTCGGGCTAGGGTTAGGGTTAGGGGACGGGGAGGGTTTAGGGTCCAGGTGAGGGTACGACAACGCTTTAGGGGGAGCGTACGTGTGAGGGCGTGGGTTAGTGTTAGCGTACGGGTTAGGATTAGGGGACGGGTGAGGGTCAGGCTTCGGGGAAGGGTTAGGGTTAGGGTTCGGGCTAGGGTTAGGGTTAGGGGACGGGTACGGTTTAGGGTCCAGGTGATGGTACGACAACGCTTTAGGGAGAGCGTACGTGTGAGGGCGCTGGTTTGTGTTAGCGTCCGGGTTAGGATTATGGGACGGGAGAGGGTCAGGCTTCGGGGAAGGGTTAGGGTTAGGGTTCAGGCTAGGGTTAGAGTTAGGGGACGGGGAGGGTTTAGGGTCCAGGTGAGGGTATGACAACGCTTTAGGGGGAGCGTACGTGTGAGGGCGTGGGTTAGTGTTAGCGTACGGGTTAGCATTAGGGGACGGGTGAGGGTCAGTCTTCGGGGAAGGGTTAGGGTTAGGGTTTGGGCTAGGGTTAGGGTTAGGGGATGGGGAGGGTTTAGGGTCCAGGTGAGGGTACGACAACGCTTTAGGGGGAGCGTACGTGTGAGGGCGCGGGTTAGTGTTAGCGTACGGGTTAGGATTAGGGGACGGGTGAGGTTCAGGCTTCGGGGAAGCGTTCGGGTTAGGGTTCTGGCTAGGGTTAGGGTTAGGGGACGGGGAGGGTTTAGGGTTCAGGTGAGGGTACGACAATGCTTTAGGGGGAGCGTACGTGTGAGGATGCGGGTTAGTGTTAGCGTACGGGTTAGGATTAGGGGACGGGTGATGGTCAGGCTTCGGGGAAGGGTTAGGGTTAGGGTTCGGGCTAGGGTTAGGAGACGGGGAGGGTTTAGGGTCCAGGTGAGGGTACGACAACGCTTTATGGGGAGCGTACGTGTGAGGGCGCGGGTTAGTGTTAGCGTACGGGTTAGGATTAGGGGACGAGTGAGGGTCAGGCTTCGGGGAAGGGTTAGGGTTAGGGTTCGGGCTAGGGTTAGGGTTAGGGGACGGGGAGGCTTTAGGGTCCAGGTGAGGGTACGACAACGCTTCAGGGGGAGCATACGTGTGAGGGCGCGGATTAGTGTTAGCATACGGGTTAGAATTAGAGGACAGGTGAGGGTCAGGCTTCGGGGAAGCGTTAGGGTTAGGGTTTGGGTTAGGGTTAGGGTTAGGCCACGGGGAGGGTTGAGGGTCCAGATGAGGGTACGATAACGCTTTAGGGGGAGCATACGTGTGAGGGTGCGGGTTAGTGTTAGCGTACGGGTTAGGATTAGGGGACGGGTGAGGGTCAGGCTTCGGGGAAGGGTTAGGATTAGGGTTCGGGCTAGGGTTAGGGTTAGGGGACGGGGAGGGTTTAGGGTCTAGGTGAGGGTACGACAACGCTTCAGGGGGAGCATACGTATGAGGGCGCGGGTTAGTGTTAGCGTACGAGTTAGGATTAGGGGACGGGTGAGGGTCAGGCTTCAGGGAAGGGTTAGGGTTAGGGTTCGGGCTAGGGTTAGGGTTAGGGAACGGGGACGGTTTAGGGTCCAGGTGACGGTACGACAACGCTTTAGGGGGAGCGTACGTGTGAGGGCGCGGGTTAGTGTTAGCGTACGGGTTAGGATTAGGGGACGGGTGAGGGTCAGGCTTCGGGGAAGCGTTAGGGTTAGGGTTCGGGCTAGGGTCAGGGTTAGAGGACGGGGAATGTTCAGGGTCCAGGTGAGGGTACGACAACGCTTTAGGGGGAGCGTGCGTGTGAGGGCGCGGGTTAGTGTTATCGTACGAGTTAGGATTAGGGGACGGGTGAGGGTCAGGCTTCGGGGAAGGGTTAGGGTTCGGGTTAGGGGACGGGTAGGGTTTAGGGTCCAGGTGAGGGTACGAGAACGCTTTAGGGGGAGCGTACGTGTGAGAGCGCGGGTTAGGGTTAGCGTACGGGTTAGGATTAGGGGACGGGTGAGGGTCAGGCTTCGGGGAAGGGTTAGGGTTAGGGTTCGGGCTAGGGTTAGGGTTAGGGGACGGGGAGGGTTTAGGGTCCAGGTGAGGGTACGACAACGCTTTAGGGGGAGCGTACGTGTGAGGGCGCGGGTTAGTGTTAGCGTACGGGTTAGGATTAGGGGACGGGTGAGGGTCAGGCTTCGGGGAAGGGTTAGGGTTAGGGTTCGGGCTACGGTTAGGGTTAGGGGACGGGGAGGGTTTAGGGTCCAGGTGAGGGTACGACAACGCTTTAGGGGGAGCATACGTGTGAGGGCGTGGGTTAGTGTTAGCGTTCGGGTTAGGATTAGGGGACGGGTGAGGGTCAGGCTTCGGGGAAGCGTTAGGGTTAGGGTTCGGGCTAGGGTTAGGTTTAGGGGACGGGGACGGTTTAGGGTCCAGGTGAGGGTACGACAACGCTTTAGGGGGAGCGTACGTGTGAGGGCGCGGGTTAGTGTTAGCGTACTGGTTAGGATTAGGGGACGGGTGAGGGTCAGGCTTCGGGGAAGGGTTAGGGTTACTGTTCGGACTAGGGTTAGGGGACGGGAACGGTTTAGGGTCCAGGTGAGGGTACGACAACGCTTTAGGGGGAGCGTACGTGTGAGGGCGCGGGTTAGTGTTAGCGTACTGGTTAGGATTAGGGGACGGGTGAGGGTCAGGCTTCAGGGAAGTGTTAGGGTTAGGGTTCGGGCTATGGTTAGGGTTAGGGGACGGGGAGGGTTTAGGGTCCAGGTGAGGGTACGACAACGCTTTAAGGGGAGCGTACGTGTGAGGGCGTAGGTTAGTGTTAGCGTACGGGTTAGGATTAGGGGACGTGTAAGTGTCAGGCTTCAGGGAAGGGTTAGGGTTAGGGTTCGGGCTAGGGTTAGGGTTAGGGGATGGGGAGGGTTTAGTGTCCAGGTGAGGGTACGACAACGCTTTAGGGGGAGCGTACGTGTGAGGGCGCGGGTTAGTGTTAGCGTACGGGTTAGGATTAGGTGACGGGTGAGGGTCAGGCTTCGGGGAAGGGTTAGGGTTAGGGGACGGGGACGGTTAGGGTCCAGGTGAGGGTTCGACAACGCTTTAGGGGGAGCGTACGTGTGAGGGCGTGGGTTAGTGTTAGCGTATGGGTTAGGATTAGGGGACGGGTGAGGGTCAGGCTTCGGGGAAGGGTTAGGGTTAGGGTTCGGGCTAGGGTTAGGGTTAGGGGACGGAGAGGGTTTAGGGTCCAGGTGAGGGTACGACAACGCTTTAGGGGGAGCGTACGTGTGAGGGCGTGGCTTAGTGTTAGCGTACGGGTTAGGATTAGGGGACGGGTGAGGGTCAGGTTTCGGGGAAGTGTTAGGGTTAGGGTTCGGGCTAGGGTTAGGGTTAGGGGTTGGGGGGGGTTTAGGGTCCAGGTGAGGGTACGACAACGCTTTAGGGGGAGCGTACGTGTGAGGGCGCGGGTTTGTGTTAGCGTACGGGTTAGGATTAGGGGACGGGTGAGGGTCAGGCTTCAGGGAAGGGTTAGGGTTAGGGTTCGGGCTAGGGTTAGGGTTAGGGGACGGGGAGGGTTTAGGGTCCAGGTGAGGGTACGACAACGCTTTAGTGGGAGCGTACTGTGAGGGCGCGGGTTAGTGTTAGCGTACGGGTTAGGATAAGGGGACGGGTGAGGGTCAGGCTTCGGGGAAGGGTTAGGGTTAGGGTTCGGGCTAGGGTTAGGGTTAGGGGACGGGGAGGGTTTAGGGTCCAGGTGAGGGTACGACAACACTTTAGAGGGAGCGTACGTGTGAGGGCGCGGGTTAGTGTTAGCGTTCGGGTTAGGATTAGGGGACGGGTGAGGGTCAGGCTTCGGCGAAGCGTTAGGGTTAGGGTTCGGGCTAGGGTTAGGGTTAGGGGACGGGGACGGTTTAGGGTCCAGGTGAGGGTACGACAACGCTTTAGGGGGAGCGTACGTGTGAGGGCGCGAGTTAGTGTTAGCGTACTGGTTAGGATTAGGGGACGGGTGAGGGTCAGGCTTCGGGGAAGTGTTAGGGTTAGGGTTCGGACTAGGGTTAGGGGACGGGGACGGTTTAGGGTCCAGGTGACGGTACGACAACGCTTTAGGGGGAGCGTACGTGTGAGGGCGCGGGTTAGTGTTAGCGTACTGGTTAGGATTAGGGGACGGGTGAGGGTCAGGCTTCGGGGAAGGGTTAGGGTTAGGGTTCGGGCTACGGTTAGGGTTAGGGGACGGGGAGGGTTTAGGGTCCAGGTGAGGGTACAACAACGCTTTAGGGGGAGCGTACGTGTGAGGGCGCGGGTTAGTGTTAGCGTACGGGTTACGATTAGGGGACGGGTGAGGGTCAGGCTTCGGGGAAGAGTTAGGGTTAGGGTTCGGGCTAGGGTTAGGGTTAGGGGACGGGGAGGGTTTAGGGTCCAGGTGAGGGTACGACAACGCTTTAGGGGGAGCGTACGTGTGAGGGCGCGGGTTAGTGTTAGCGTACGGGTTAGGATTAGGGGACGGGTGAGGGTCAGGCTTCGGGGAAGGGTTAGGGTTAGGGTTCGGGCTAGGGTTAGGTTTAGGGGATGGGGAGGGTTTAGGGTCCAGGTGAGGATACGACAACGCTTTAGGGGTAGCGTACGTGTGAGGGCGCGGGTCAGTGTTAGCGTACGGGTTAGGATTAGGGAACGGGTGAGGGTCAGGCTTCGGGGAAGGGTTAGGGTTAGGGTTTGGGGTAGGGTTAGGGTTAGGGGATGGGGAGGGTTTCGGGTCCAGGTGAGCGTATGAGAACGCTTTAGGGGGAGCATACGTGTGAGGGCGCGGGTTAGTGTTACCGTACGGGTTAGGATTAGGGGACGGGTGAGGGTCAGGCTTCGGGGAAGGGTTAGGGTTAGGGTTCGGGCTATGGTTAGGGATAGGGGATGGGGAGGGTTTCGGGTCCAGGTGAGGGTACGACAAAGTTTTAGGGGGAGCGTACGTGTGAGGGCGCGGGTTAGTGTTAGCGTACGGGTTAGGATTAGGGGACGGGTGAGGGTCAGGCTTCGGGGAAGGGTTAGGGTTAGGGTTCGGGCTATGGTTAGGGTTAGGGGACGGGGAGGGTTTAGGGTCCAGGTGAGGGTACAACAACGCTTTAGGGGGAGCGTACGTGTGAGGGCGCGGGTTAGTGTTAGCGTACGGGTTAGGATTAGGAAACGGGTGAGGGTCAGGCTTCGGGGAAGGGTTAGGGTTAGGGTTCGGGCTAGGGTTAGGGTTAGGGGACGGGGAGGTTTTAGGGTCCAGGTGAGGGTACGACAACGCTTTAGGGGGAGCGTACGTGTGAGGGCGCGGGTTAGTGTTAGCGTAAGGGTTAGGATTAGGGGACGGGTGAGGGTCAGGCTTCGGGGAAGGGTTAGGGTTAGGGTTCGGGCTAGGGTTAGGTTTAGGGGATGGGGAGGGTTTAGGGTCCAGGTGAGGATACGACAACGCTTTAGGGGGAGCGTACGTGTGAGGGCGCGGGTCAGTGTTAGCGTACGGGTTAGGATTTGGGAACGGGTGAGGGTCAGACTTCGGGGAAGGGTTAGGGTTAGGGTTTGTGGTAGGGTTAGGGTTAGGGGATGGGGAGGGTTTCGGGTCCAGGTGAGGGTATGACAACGCTTTAGGGGGAGCGTACGTGTGAGAGCGCGGGTTAGTGTTAGCGTACGGGTTAGGATTAGGGGACGGGTGAGGGTCAGGCTTCGGGGAAGGGTTAGGGTTAGGGTTCGGGCTAGGGTTAGGGTTAGGGGACGGGGAGGGTTTAGGGTCCATTTGAGGGTACAACAACGCTTTAGGGGGAGCGTTCGTGTGAGGGCGCGGGTTAGTGTTAGCGTACGGGTTACGATTAGGGGACGGGTGAGGGTCAGGCTTCGGGGAAGTGTTAGGATTAGGGTTCGGGCTAGGGTTAGGGTTCGGGGACGGGGACGGTTTAGGGTCCAGGTGACGGTACGACAACGCTTTAGGGAGAGCGTACGTGTGAGGGCATGGGTTAGTGTTAGCGTACGGGTTAGGATTAGGCGACGGGTGAGGGTCAGGCTTCGGGGAAGGGTTAGGATTAGGGTTCGGGCTAGGGTTAGGGTTAGGGGACGGGGAGGGTTTAGGGTCCAGGTGAGGGTACGACAATGCTTTAGGGGGAGCGTACGTGTCAGGGCGCGGGTTAGTGTTAGCGTACGGGTTATGATTATGGGACGGGTGAGGGTCAGGCTTCGGGGAAGGGTTAGGGTTAGGGTTCGGGCTAGGGTTAGGGTTAGGGGACGGGGAGGGTTTAGGGTCCAGGTGAGGGTACGACAACGCTTTAGGGGGAGCGTACCTGTGAGGGCGCGGGTTAGTGTTAGCGTACGGGTTAGGATTAGGGGACGGGTGAGGGTCAGGCTTCGGGGAAGGGTTAGGGTTCGGGTTAGGGGACGGGTAGGGTTTAGGGTCCAGGTGAGGGTACGAGAACGCTTTAGGGGGAGCGTACGTGTGAGAGCGCGGGTTAGGGTTAGCGTCCGGGTTAGGATTAGGGGACGGGTGAGGGTCAGGCTTCGGGGAAGGGTTAGGGTTAGGGTTCGGGCTAGGGTTAGGGTTAGGGGACAGGGAGGGTTTAGGGTCCAGGTGAGGGTACGACAACGCTTTAGGGGGAGCGTACGTGTGAGGGCGCGGGTTAGTGTTAGCGTCCGGGTTAGGATTAGGGGACGGGTGAGGGTCAGGCTTCGGGGAAGGGTTAGGGTTAGGGTTCGGGCTAGGGTTAGGGTTAGGGGACGGGGAGGGTTTAGGGTCCAGGTGAGGGTACGACAACGCTTTAGGGGGAGCGTACGTGTGAGGGCGCGGGTTAGTGTTAGCGTCCGGGTTAGGATTAGGGGACGGGTGAGGGTCAGGCTTCGGGGAAGGGTTAGAGTTAGGGTTCGGGCTAGGGTTAGGGTTAGGGGACGGGGAGGGTTTAGGGTCCAGGTGAGGGTACGACAACGCTTTAGGGGGAGCATACGTGTGAGGGCGTGGGTTAGTGTTAGCGTTCGGGTTAGGATTAGGGGACGGGTGAGGGTCAGGCTTCGGGGAAGCGTTAGGGTTAGGGTTCGGGCTAGGGTTAGGGTTAGGGGACGGGGATGGTTTAGGGTCCAGGTGACGGTGCGACAACGCTTTAGGGGAGCGTACGTGTGAGGGCGTGGGTTAGTGTTAGCGTACGGGTTAGGATTAGGGGACGGGTGAGGGTCAGGCTTCGGGGAAGGGTTAGGGTTAGGGTTCGGGCTAGGGTTAGAGTTAGGGGACGGGGAGGGTTTAGGGTCCAGGTGAGGGTACGACAACGCTTTAGGGGGAGCGTACGTGTGAGGGCGCGGGTGAGTGTTAGCGTACGGGTTAGGATTAGGGGACGGGTGAGGGTCAGGCTTCGGGGAAGGTTTAGGGTTAGGGTTCGGGCTAGGGTTAGGGTTAGGGGACGGGGACGGTTTAGGGTCCAGGTGAGGGAACGACAACGCTTTAGGGGGAGCGTACCTGTGAGGGCGCGGGTTAGTGTTAGCGTACGGGTTAGGATTAGGGGACGGGTGAGGGTCAGGCTTCGGAGAAGGGTTAGGGTTCGGGTTAGGGGACGGGTAGGGTTTAGGGTCCAGGTGAGGGTACGAGAACGCTTTAGTGGGAGCGTACGTGTGAGGGCGCGGGTTAGGGTTAGCGTACGGGTTAGGATTAGGGGACGGGTGAGGGTCAGGCTTCGGGGAAGTGTTAGGGTTAGGGTTCGGGCTAGGGTTAGGGTTAGGGTTCGGGGAGGGTTTAGGGTCCAGGTGAGGGTACGACAACGCTTTAGGGGGAGCGTACGTGTGAGGGCGCGGGTTAGTGTTAGCGTACGGGTTAGGATTAGGGGACGGGTGAGGGTCAGGCTTCGGGGAAGGGTTAGGGTTAGTGTTCGGGTTAGGGTTAGGGTTAGGGGACGGGGAGGGTTTAGGGTCCAGGTGAGGGTACGACAACGCTTTAGGGGGAGCGTACGTGTGAGGGCGCGGGTTAGTGTTAGCGTACTGGTTAGGATTAGGGGACGGGTGAGGGTCAGGCTACAAGGAAGGTTTAGGGTTAGGGTTCGGGATAGGGTTAGGGTTAGGGGATGGGGAGGGTTTAGGGTCCAGGTGAGGGTACGACAACGCTTTAGGGGGAGCGTACGTGTGAGGGCGCGGTTTAGTGTTAGCGTACGGGTTAGGATTAGGGGATGGGTGAGGGTCAGGCTTCAGGGAAGGGTTAGGGTTAGGGTTCGGGCTAGGGTTAGGGTTAGGGGATGGGGAGGGTTTAGGGTCCAGGTGAGGGTACGACAACGCTTTAGGGGGAGCGTACGTGTGAGGGCGCGGTTTAGTGTTAGCATACGGGTTAGGATTAGGGGAAGGGTGAGGGTCAGGCTTTAGGGAAGTGTTAGGGTTAGGGTTCGGACTACGGTTAGGTTTAGGGGACGGGGACGGTTTAGGGTCCAGGTGAGGGTACGACAACACTTTAGGGGGAGCGTACGTGTGAGGGCGCAGGTTAGTGTTAGCGTACGGGTTAGGATTAGGGGACGGGTGAGGGTCAGGCTTCGGGGAAGTGTTAGGGTTAGGGTTTGGGCTAGGGTTAGGTTTAGGGGACGGGGAGGGTTTAGGGTCCAGATGAGGGTACGACAACGCTTTAGGGGTAGCGTACGTGTGAGGGCGTGGGTTAGTGTTAGCGTACGGGTTAGGATTAGGGGACGGGTGAGGGTCAGGCTTCTGGGAAGTGTTAGGTTTAGGGTTCGGGCTAGGGTTAGGGTTAGGGGACGGAGACGGTTTAGGGTCCAGGTGAGAGTACGACAATGCTTTAGGGGGAGCGTACGTGTGAGGGCGCGGGTTAGTGTTAGCATACGGTTTAGGATTAGGGGACGGGTGAGGGTCAGGCTTCGGGGAAGGGTTTGGGTTAGGGTTCGGGCTAGGGTTAGGGTTAGGGGATGGGGACGGTTTAGGGTCCAGGTGAGGGTACGACCACGCTTTAGGGGGAGCGTACGTGTGAGGGCGCAGTTTAGTGTTAGCGTACGGGTTAGGATTAAGGGACGGGTGAGGGTCAGGCTTCGGGGAAGGGTTAGTGTTAGGGTTCGGGCTAGGGTTAGGGTTAGGGGACGGGGACGGTTTAGGGTCCAGGTGAGGGTACGACAACGCTTTAAGAGGAGCGTACGTGTGAGGGCGTTGGTTAGTGTTAGCGTACGGGTTAGGATTAGGGGACGTGTAAGGGTCAGGCTTCAGGGAAGGGTTAGGGTTAGGGTTCGGGCTAGGGTTAGGGTTAGGGGATGGGGAGGGTTTAGTGTCCAGGTGAGGGTACGACAACGCTTTAGGGGGAGCGTACGTGTGAGGGCGCGGGTTAGTGTTAGCGTACGGGTTAGGATTAGGGGACGGGTGAGGGTCAGGCTTCGGGGAAGGGTTAGGGTTAGGGTTCGGGCTAGGGTTAGGTTTAGGGGATGGGGAGGGTTTAGGGTCCAGGTGAGGATACGACAACGCTTTAGGGGTAGCGTACGTGTGAGGGCGCGGGTCAGTGTTAGCGTACGGGTTAGGATTAGGGAACGGGTGAGGGTCAGGCTTCGGGGAAGGGTTAGGGTTAGGGTTTGGGGTAGGGTTAGGGTTAGGGGATGGGGAGGGTTTCGGGTCCAGGTGAGGGTATGAGAACGCTTTAGGGGGAGCATACGTGTGAGGGCGCGGGTTAGTGTTACCGTACGGGTTAGGATTAGGGGACGGGTGAGGGTCAGGCTTCGGGGAAGGGTTAGGGTTAGGGTTCGGGCTATGGTTAGGGTTAGGGGATGGGGAGGGTTTCGGGTCCAGGTGAGGGTACGACAAAGTTTTAGGGGGAGCGTACGTGTGAGGGCGCGGGTTAGTGTTAGCGTACGGGTTAGGATTAGGGGACGGGTGAGGGTCAGGCTTCGGGGAAGGGTTAGGGTTAGGGTTCGGGCTATGGTTAGGGTTAGGGGACGGGGAGGGTTTAGGGTCCAGGTGAGGGTACAACAACGCTTTAGGGGGAGCGTACGTGTGACGGCGCGGGTTAGTGTTAGCGTACGGGTTAGGATTAGGAAACGGGTGAGGGTCAGGCTTCGGGGAAGGGTTAGGGTTAGGGTTCGGGCTAGGGTTAGGGTTAGGGGACGGGGAGGTTTTAGGGTCCAGGTGAGGGTACGACAACGCTTTAGGGGGAGCGTACGTGTGAGGGCGCGGGTTAGTGTTAGCGTAAGGGTTAGGATTAGGGGACGGGTGAGGGTCAGGCTTCGGGGAAGGGTTAGGGTTAGGGTTCGGGCTAGGGTTAGGTTTAGGGGATGGGGAGGGTTTAGGGTCCAGGTGAGGATACGACAACGCTTTAGGGGGAGCGTACGTGTGAGGGCGCGGGTCAGTGTTAGCGTACGGGTTAGGATTTGGGAACGGGTGAGGGTCAGACTTCGGGGAAGGGTTAGGGTTAGGGTTTGTGGTAGGGTTAGGGTTAGGGGATGGGGAGGGTTTCGGGTCCAGGTGAGGGTATGACAACGCTTTAGGGGGAGCGTACGTGTGAGAGCGCGGGTTAGTGTTAGCGTACGGGTTAGGATTAGGGGACGGGTGAGGGTCAGGCTTCGGGGAAGGGTTAGGGTTAGGGTTCGGGCTAGGGTTAGGGTTAGGGGACGGGGAGGGTTTAGGGTCCATTTGAGGGTACAACAACGCTTTAGGGGGAGCGTTCGTGTGAGGGCGCGGGTTAGTGTTAGCGTACGGGTTACGATTAGGGGACGGGTGAGGGTCAGGCTTCGGGGAAGTGTTAGGATTAGGGTTCGGGCTAGGGTTAGGGTTCGGGGACGGGGACGGTTTAGGGTCCAGGTGACGGTACGACAACGCTTTAGGGAGAGCGTACGTGTGAGGGCATGGGTTAGTGTTAGCGTACGGGTTAGGATTAGGCGACGGGTGAGGGTCAGGCTTCGGGGAAGGGTTAGGATTAGGGTTCGGGCTAGGGTTAGGGTTAGGGGACGGGGAGGGTTTAGGGTCCAGGTGAGGGTACGACAATGCTTTAGGGGGAGCGTACGTGTCAGGGCGCGGGTTAGTGTTAGCGTACGGGTTATGATTATGGGACGGGTGAGGGTCAGGCTTCGGGGAAGGGTTAGGGTTAGGGTTCGGGCTAGGGTTAGGGTTAGGGGACGGGGAGGGTTTAGGGTCCAGGTGAGGGTACGACAACGCTTTAGGGGGAGCGTACCTGTGAGGGCGCGGGTTAGTGTTAGCGTACGGGTTAGGATTAGGGGACGGGTGAGGGTCAGGCTTCGGGGAAGGCTTAGGGTTCGGGTTAGGGGACGGGTAGGGTTTAGGGTCCAGGTGAGGGTACGAGAACGCTTTAGGGGGAGCGTACGTGTGAGAGCGCGGGTTAGGGTTAGCGTCCGGGTTAGGATTAGGGGACGGGTGAGGGTCAGGCTTCGGGGAAGGGTTAGGGTTAGGGTTCGGGCTAGGGTTAGGGTTAGGGGACGGGGAGGGTTTAGGGTCCAGGTGAGGGTACGACAACGCTTTAGGGGGAGCGTACGTGTGAGGGCGCGGGTTAGTGTTAGCGTCCGGGTTAGGATTAGGGGACGGGTGAGGGTCAGGCTTCGGGGAAGGGTTAGGGTTAGGGTTCGGGCTAGGGTTAGGGTTAGGGGACGGGGAGGGTTTAGGGTCCAGGTGAGGGTACGACAACGCTTTAGGGGGAGCGTACGTGTGAGGGCGCGGGTTAGTGTTAGCGTCCGGGTTAGGATTAGGGGACGGGTGAGGGTCAGGCTTCGGGGAAGGGTTAGAGTTAGGGTTCGGGCTAGGGTTAGGGTTAGGGGACGGGGAGGGTTTAGGGTCCAGGTGAGGGTACGACAACGCTTTAGGGGGAGCATACGTGTGAGGGCGTGGGTTAGTGTTAGCGTTCGGGTTAGGATTAGGGGACGGGTGAGGGTCAGGCTTCGGGGAAGCGTTAGGGTTAGGGTTCGGGCTAGGGTTAGGGTTAGGGGACGGGGACGGTTTAGGGTCCAGGTGACGGTGCGACAACGCTTTAGGGGAGCGTACGTGTGAGGGCGTGGGTTAGTGTTAGCGTACGGGTTAGGATTAGGGGACGGGTGAGGGTCAGGCTTCGGGGAAGGGTTAGGGTTAGGGTTCGGGCTAGGGTTAGAGTTAGGGGACGGGGAGGGTTTAGGGTCCAGGTGAGGGTACGACAACGCTTTAGGGGGAGCGTACGTGTGAGGGCGCGGGTGAGTGTTAGCGTACGGGTTAGGATTAGGGGACGGGTGAGGGTCAGGCTTCGGGGAAGGTTTAGGGTTAGGGTTCGAGCTAGGGTTAGGGTTAGGGGACGGGGACGGTTTAGGGTCCAGGTGAGGGAACGACAACGCTTTAGGGGGAGCGTACCTGTGAGGGCGCGGGTTAGTGTTAGCGTACGGGTTAGGATTAGGGGACGGGTGAGGGTCAGGCTTCGGAGAAGGGTTAGGGTTCGGGTTAGGGGACGGGTAGGGTTTAGGGTCCAGGTGAGGGTACGAGAACGCTTTAGTGGGAGCGTACGTGTGAGGGCGCGGGTTAGGGTTAGCGTACGGGTTAGGATTAGGGGACGGGTGAGGGTCAGGCTTCGGGGAAGTGTTAGGGTTAGGGTTCGGGCTAGGGTTAGGGTTAGGGTTCGGGGAGGGTTTAGGGTCCAGGTTAGGGTACGACAACGCTTTAGGGGGAGCGTACTTGTGAGGGCGCGGGTTAGTGTTAGCGTACGGGTTAGGATTAGGGGACGGGTGAGGGTCAGGCTTCGGGGAAGGGTTAGGGTTAGTGTTCGGGTTAGGGTTAGGGTTAGGGGACGGGGAGGGTTTAGGGTCCAGGTGAGGGTACGACAACGCTTTAGGGGGAGCGTACGTGTGAGGGCGCGGGTTAGTGTTAGCGTACTGGTTAGGATTAGGGGACGGGTGAGGGTCAGGCTACAAGGAAGGTTTAGGGTTAGGGTTCGGGATAGGGTTAGGGTTAGGGGATGGGGAGGGTTTAGGGTCCAGGTGAGGGTACGACAACGCTTTAGGGGGAGCGTACGTGTGAGGGCGCGGTTTAGTGTTAGCGTACGGGTTAGGATTAGGGGATGGGTGAGGGTCAGGCTTCAGGGAAGGGTTAGGGTTAGGGTTCGGGCTAGGGTTAGGGTTAGGGGATGGGGAGGGTTTAGGGTCCAGGTGAGGGTACGACAACGCTTTAGGGGGAGCGTACGTGTGAGGGCGCGGTTTAGTGTTAGCATACGGGTTAGGATTAGGGGAAGGGTGAGGGTCAGGCTTTAGGGAAGTGTTAGGGTTAGGGTTCGGACTACGGTTAGGTTTAGGGGACGGGGACGGTTTAGGGTCCAGGTGAGGGTACGACAACACTTTAGGGGGAGCGTACGTGTGAGGGCGCAGGTTAGTGTTAGCGTACGGGTTAGGATTAGGGGACGGGTGAGGGTCAGGCTTCGGGGAAGTGTTAGGGTTAGGGTTTGGGCTAGGGTTAGGTTTAGGGGACGGGGAGGGTTTAGGGTCCAGATGAGGGTACGACAACGCTTTAGGGGGAGCGTACGTGTGAGGGCGTGGGTTAGTGTTAGCGTACGGGTTAGGATTAGGGGACGGGTGAGGGTCAGGCTTCTGGGAAGTGTTAGGTTTAGGGTTCGGGCTAGGGTTAGGGTTAGGGGACGGAGACGGTTTAGGGTCCAGGTGAGAGTACGACAATGCTTTAGGGGGAGCGTACGTGTGAGGGCGCGGGTTAGTGTTAGCATACGGGTTAGGATTAGGGGACGGGTGAGGGTCAGGCTTCGGGGAAGGGTTTGGGTTAGGGTTCGGGCTAGGGTTAGGGTTAGGGGATGGGGACGGTTTAGGGTCCAGGTGAGGGTACGACCACGCTTTAGGGGGAGCGTACGTGTGAGGGCGCGGTTTAGTGTTAGCGTACGGGTTAGGATTAAGGGACGGGTGAGGGTCAGGCTTCGGGGAAGGGTTACTGTTAGGGTTCGGGCTAGGGTTAGGGTTAGGGGACGGGGACGGTTTAGGGTCCAGGTGAGGGTACGACAACGCTTTAAGAGGAGCGTACGTGTGAGGGCGTTGGTTAGTGTTAGCGTACGGGTTAGGATTAGGGGACGTGTAAGGGTCAGGCTTCAGGGAAGGGTTAGGGTTAGGGTTCGGGCTAGGGTTAGGGTTAGGGGATGGGGAGGGTTTAGTGTCCAGGTGAGGGTACGACAACGCTTTAGGGGGAGCGTACGTGTGAGGGCGCGGGTTAGTGTTAGCGTACGGTTTAGGATTAGGGGACGGGTGAGGGTCAGGCTTCGGGGAAGGGTTAGGGTTTGGGTTCGGGCTAGGGTTAGGGGACGGGGAGGGTTTAGGGTCCAGGTGAGGGTACGACAACGCTTTAGGGGGAGCGTACGTGTGAGGGCGCGGGTTAGTGTTAGCGTACGGGTTAGGATTAGGTGACGGGTGAGGGTCAGGCTTCGGGGAAGCGTTAGGGTTAGGGGACGGGGACGGTTAGGGTCCAGGTGAGTGTACGACAACGCTTTAGGGGGAGCGTACGTGTGAGGGCGTGGGTTAGTGTTAGCGTACGGGTTAGGATTAGGGGACGGGTGAGGGTCAGGCTTCGGGGAAGGGTTAGGGTTAGGGTTCGGACTAGGGTTAGGGTTAGGGGAGGGGGAGGGTTTAGGGTCCAGTTGAGGGTAAGACAACGTTTTAGGGGTAGCGTACGTGTGAGGGCGCGGGTTAGTGTTAGCGTACGGGTTAGGATTAGGGGACGGGTGAGGGTCAGACTTCGCGGAAGGGTTAGGGTTAGGGTTCGGGCTAGGGTTAGGGTTAGGGGACGGGGAGGGTTTAGGGTCCAGGTGAGGGTACGACAACGCTTTAGGGGGAGCGTACGTGTGAGGGCGTGGCTTAGTGTTAGCGTACGGGTTAGGATTAGGGGACGGGTGAGGGTCAGGTTTCGGGGAAGTGTTAGGGTTAGGGTTCGGGCTAGGGTTAGGGTTAGGGGATGGGGAGGGTTTAGGGTCCAGGTGAGGGTACGACAACGCTTTAGGGGGAGCGTACGTGTGAGGGCGCGGGTTAGTGTTAGCATACGGGTTAGGATTAGGGGACGGGTGAGGGTCAGGCTTCGGGGAAGGGTTAGGGTTAGGGTTCGGGCTAGGGTTAGAGTTAGGGGACGGGGAGGGTTTAGGGTCCAGGTGAGGGTACGACAACGCTTTAGGGGGAGCGTACGTGTGAGGGCGCGGGTTAGTGTTAGCGTACGGGTTAGGATTAGGGGACGGGTGAGGGTCAGGTTTCAGGGAAGGGTTAGGGTTAGGGTTCGGGCTAGGGTTAGGGTTAGGGGACGGGGAGGATTTAGGTTCCAGGTGAGGGTACGACAACGCTTTAGTGGGAGCGTACGTGTGAGGGCACGGGTTAGTGTTAGCTTACGGGTTAGGATTAGGGGACGGGTGAGGGTCAGACTTCGGGGAAGGGTTAGGGTTAGGGTTCGGGCTAGGGTTAGGGTTAGTGGACGGGAAGGGTTTAGGGTCCAGGTGAGGGTACGACAACACTTTAGAGGGAGCGTACGTGTGAGGGCGCGGGTTAGTGTTAGCGTTCCGGTTAGGATTAGGGGACGGGTGAGGGACAGGCTTCGGCGAAGCGTTAGGGTTAGAGTTCGGGCTAGGGTTAGGGTTAGGGGACGGGGACGGTTTAGGGTCCAGGTGAGGGTACGACAACGCTTTAGGGGGAGCGTACGTGTGAGGGTGCGGGTTAGTGTTAGCGTACTGGTTAGGATTAGGGGACGGGTGAGGGTCAGGCTTCAGGGAAGGGTTAGGGTTAGGGTTCGGACTAGGGTTATGGGACGGGAACGGTTTAGGGTCCAGGTGACGGTACGACAACGCTTTAGGGGGAGCGTACGTGTGAGGGCGCGGGTTAGTGTTAGCGTACTGGTTAGGATTAGGGGACGGGTGAGGGTCAGGCTTCGGGGAAGGGTTAGGGTTCGGGTTCGGGCTACGGTTAGGGTTAGGGGACGGGGAGGGTTTAGGGTCCAGGTGAGGGTACAACAACGCTTTAGGGGGAGCGTACGTGTGAGGGCGCGAGTTAGTGTTAGCGTACGGGTTAGGATTAGGGGACGGGTGAGGGTCAGGCTTCGGGGAAGGGTTAGGGTTAGGGTTCGGGCTAGGGTTAGGTTTAGGGGATGGGGAGGGTTTAGGGTCCAGGTGAGGGTACGACAACGCTTTAGGAGGAGCGTACGTGTGAGGGCGCGGGTTAGTGTTAGCGTACGGGTTAGGATTAGGGGACGGGTGAGGGTCAGGCTTCGGGGAAGTGTTAGGGTTAGGGTTCGGGCTAGGGTTAGGGTTAGGGGACGGGGACGGTTTAGGGTCCAGGTGAGGGTACGACAACGCTTTAGGGGGAGCGTACGTGTGAGGGCGCAGGTTAGTGTTAGCGTACTGGTTAGGATTAGGGGACGGGTGAGGGTCAGGCTTCGGGGAAGGGTTAGGGTTAGGGTTCGGACTAGGGTTAGGGGACGGGGACGGTTTAGGGTCCAGGTGACGGTACGACAACGCTTTAGGGGGAGCGTACGTGTGAGGGCGCGGGTTAGTGTTAGCGTACTGGTTAGGATTAGGGGACGGGTGAGGGTCAAGCTTCGGGGAAGGGTTAGGGTTAGGGTTCGGGCTAGGGTTAGGGTTAGGGGACGGGGAGGGTTTAGGGTCCAGGTGAGGGTACAACAACGCTTTAGGGGGAGCGTACGTGTGAGGGCGCGGGTTAGTGTTAGCGTACGGGTTAGGATTAGGGAACGGGTGAGGGTCAGGCTTCGGGGAAGGGTTAGGGTTAGGGTTCGGGCTAGGGTTAGGGTTAGGGGACGGGGAGGGTTTAGGGTCCAGGTGAGGGTACGACAACGCTTTAGGGGGAGCGTACGTGTGAGGGCGCGGGTTAGTGTTAGCGTACGGGTTAGGATTAGGGGACGGGTGAGGGTCAGGCTTCGGGGAAGGGTTACGGTTAGGGTTTGGGCTAGGGTTAGGTTTAGGGGATGGGGAGGGTTTAGGGTCCAGGTGAGGATACGACAACGCTTTAGGGGGAGCGTACGTGTGAAGGCGCGGGTCAGTGTTAGCGTACGGGTTAGGATTTGGGAACGGGTGAGGGTCAGGCTTCGGGGAAGGGTTAGGGTTAGGGTTTGGGGTAGGGTTAGGGTTAGGGGATGGGGAGGGTTTCGGGTCCAGGTGAGGGTATGACAACGCTTTAGGGGGAGCGTACGTGTGAGGGCGCGGGTTAGTGTTACCGTACGGGTTAGGATTAGGGGACGGGTGAGGGTCAGGCTTCGGGGAAGTGTTAGGGTTAGGGTTCGGGCTATGGTTAGAGTTAGGGGATGGGGAGGGTTTCGGGTCCAGGTGAGGCTACGACAAAGCTTTAGGGGGAGCGTACGTGTGAGGGCGCGGGTTAGTGTTAGCGTACGGGTTAGGATTAGGGGACGGGTGAGGGTCAGGCTTCGGGGAAGGGTTAGGGTTAGGGTTCGGGCTAGGGTTAGGGTTAGGGGACGGGGAGGGTTTAGGGTCCAGGTGAGGGTACGACAACGCTTTAGGGGGAGCGTACGTGTGAGGGCGTGGGTTAGTGTTAGCGTACGGGTTAGGATTAGCGGACGGGTGAGGGTCAGGCTTCGAGGAAGGGTTAGGGCTAGGGTTCTGGCTAGGGTTAGGGTTAGGGGACGGGGAGGGTTTAGGTTCCAGGTGAGGGTACGACAACGCTTTAGGGGGAGCGTATGTGTGAGGGCGCGGGTTAGTGTTAGCGTACGGGTTAGGATTAGGGGACGGGTGAGGGTCAGGCTTCGGGGAAGGGTTAGGGTTAGGGTTCAGGCTACGGTTAGGGTTAGGGGACGGGGAGGGTTTAGGGTCCAGGTGAGGGTACGACAACGCTTTAGGGGGAGCGTACGTGTGAGGGCGCGGGTTAGTGTTAGCGTACGGGTTAGGATTAGGGGACGGGTGAGGGTCAGGCTTCGGGGAATTGTTAGGGTTAGGGTTCGGGCTAGGGTTAGGGTTAGGGTTAGGGGACGGTTTAGGGTCCAGGTGACGGTACGACAACGCTTTAGGGGGAGCGTACGTGTGAGGGCGCGGGTTAGTGTTAGCGTACGGGTTAGGATTAGGGGACGGGTGAGTGTCAGGCTTCGGGGAAGGGTTAGGGTTAGGGTTCGGGCTAGGGTTAGGGTTAGGGGACGGGGACGGTTTAGGGTCCAGGTGAGGGTACGACAACGCTTTAGGGGGAGCGTACGTGTGAGGGCGCGGGTTAGTGTTAGCGTACGGGTTAGGATTAGGGGACAGGTGAGGGTCAGGCTTCGGGGAAGGGTTAGGGTTAGGGTTCGGGCTAGGGTTAGGGTTAGGGGACGGGGACGGTTTAGGGTCCAGGTGAGGGTACGACAACGCTTTAGGGGGAACGTACGTGTGAGGGCATGGGTTAGTGTTAGCGTACGGGTTAGGATTAGGGGACGGGTGAGTGTCAGGCTTCGGGGAAGGGTTAGGGTTACGGTTCGGGCTAGGGTTAGGGTTGAAGGACGGGGACGATTTAGAGTCCCGGTGAGGGTACGACAACGCTTTAGGGGGAGCGTACGTGTGAGGGCGCGGGTTAGTGTTAGCGTACGGGTTAGGATTAAGGGACGGGTGAGGGTCAGGCTTCGGGGAAGGGTTAGGGTTAGGTTTCGGGCTAGGGTTAGGGTTAGGGGACGGGGACGGTTTAGGGTGCAGGTGAGGGTACGACAACGCTTTAGGGGGAGCGTACATGTGAGGGCGCGGGTTAGAGTTTGCGTACGGTTTAGGATTAGGGGACGGGTGAGGGTCAGGCTTCGGGGAAGGGTTAGGGTTAGGGTTCGGTCAAGGTTAGGGTTAGGCGACGGGGAGGGTTTAGTGTCCAGTTGACGGTACGACAACGCTTTAGGGCGAGCGTACGTGTGAGGGCGCAGGTTAGTGTTAGCGTACGGGTTAGGATTAGGGGACGGGTGAGGGTCAGGCTTCGGGGAAGGGTTAGGGTTAGGGTTCGGGCTAGGGTTAGGGTTAGGGGACGGGGACGGTTTAGGTTCCAGTTCAGGGTACGACAACGCTTTAGGGGGAGTGTACGTGTGAGGGCGCGCGTTAGTGTTAGCGTACGGGTTAGGATTAGGGGACGGGTGAGGCTCAGGCTCCGGGGAAGGGTTAGGGTTAGAGTTCGGGCTAGGGTTAGGGTTAGGGGACGGGGACGGTTTAGGGTCCAGGTGAGGGTACGACAACACTTTAGGGGGAGCGTTCGTGTGAGGGCGCGGGTTAGAGTTAGCGTACGGTTTAGGATTAGTTGACGGGTGAGGGTCAGGCTTCGGGAAAGGGTTAGGGTTAGGGTTCGGTCAAGGTTAGGGTTAGGGGACGGGGAGGGTTTAGTGTCCAGTTGACGGTACGACAACGCTTTAGGGGGAGCGTACGTGTGAGGGCGCAGGTTAGTGTTAGCGTACGGGTTAGGATTAGGGGACGGGTGAGGGTCAGGCTTCTGGGAAGTGTTAGGGTTAGGGTTCGGGCTAGGGTTAGGGTTAGGGGACGGGGGCAGTTTAGGGTCCAGGTGAGGGTACGACAACGTTTTAGGGGGAGCGTACATGTGAGGACGCGGGTTAGTGTTAGCGTACGGGTTAGGATTAGGGGACGGGTGAGGGTCAGGCTTCGGGGAAGGGTTAGGGTTAGGGTTCGGGCTAGGGTTAGGGTTAGGGGACAGGGAGGGTTTAGGGTCCAGGTGAGGGTATGACAACGCTTTAGGGGGAGCGTACGTGTGAGTGCGCGGGTTAGTGTTAGCGTACGGGTTAGGATTAGGGGACGGGTGAGGGTCAGGCTTCGGGGAAGGGTTAGGGTTAGGGTTCGGGCTAGGGTTAGGGTTAGGGGACGGGAACGGTTTAGGGTCCAGGTGAGGGTACGACAACGCTTTAGGGGGAGCGTACGTGTGAGGGCGCGGGTTAGAGTTAGCGTACGGTTTAGGATTAGGGCACGGGTGAGGGTCAGGCTTCGGGGAAGGGTTAGGGTTAGGGTTCGGTCAAGCTTAGGGTTAGGGGACGGGGAGGGTTTAGTGTCCAGTTGACGGTACGACAACGCTTTAGGGGGAGCGTACGTGTGAGAGCGCAGGTTAGTGTTAGCGTACGGGTTAGGATAAGGGGACTGGTGAGGGTCAGGCTTCGGGGAAGGGTTAGGGTTAGGGTTCGGGCTAGGGTTAGGGTTAGGGGACGGGGACGGTTTAGGGTCCAGGTGAGGGTACGACAACGCTTTAGGGGGAGCGTACGTGTGAGGGCGCGGGTTAGTGTTAGCTTACGTGTTAGGATTAGGGGACGGGTGAGGGTCAGGCTTCGGGGAAGGGTTAGGGTTAGGGTTCGGGCTAGGGTTAGGGTTAGGGGACGGGGACGGTTTAGGGTCCAGGTGAGGGTACGACAACGCTTTAGGGGGAGCGTACGTGTGAGGGCGCGGGTTAGTGTTAGCGTACCGGTTAGGATTAGGGGACGGGTGAGGGTCAGGCTTCGGGGAAGGGTTAGGGTTAGTGTTCGGGTTAGGGTTAGGGTTAGGGGACGGGGAGGGTTTAGGGTCCAGGTGAGGGTACGACAACGCTTTAGGGGGAGCGTACGTGTGAGGGCGCGGGTTAGTGTTAGCGTACGGGTTAGGATTAGGGGACGGGTGAGGGTCAGGCTTCAAGGAAGGTTTAGGGTTAGGGTTCGGGATAGGGTTAGGGTTAGGGGATGGGGAGGGTTTAGGGTCCAGGTGAGGGTACGACAACGCTTTAGGGGGAGCGTACGTGTGAGGGCGCGGTTTAGTGTTAGCGTACGGGTTAGGATTAGGGGACGGGTGAGGGTCAGGCTTCGGGGAAGGGTTAGGGTTAGGGTTCGGGCTAGGGTTAGGGTTAGGGGATGGGGAGGGTTTAGGGTCCAGGTGAGGGTACGACAACGCTTTAGGGGGAGCATACGTGTGAGGGCGTGGGTTAGTGTTAGCGTTCGGGTTAGGATTAGGGGACGGGTGAGGGTCAGGCTTCGGGGAAGCGTTAGGGTTAGGGTTTGGGCTAGGGTTAGGTTTAGGGGACGGGGACGGTTTAGGGTCCAGGTGAGGGTACGACAACGCTTTAGGGGGAGCGTACGTGTGAGGGCGCGGGTTAGTGTTAGCGTACGAGTTAGGATTAGGGGACGGGTGAGGGTCAGGCTTCGGGGAAGGGTTAGGGTTAGGGTTCGGACTAGGGTTAGGGGACGGGGACGGTTTAGGGTCCAGGTGAGGGTACGACAACACTTTAGGGGGAGCGTACGTGTGAGGGGGCGGGTTAGTGTTAGCGTACGGGATAGGATTAGGGGACGGGTGAGGGTCAGGCTTCGGGGAAGGGTTAGGGTTAGGGTTCGGGCTAGGGTTAGGGTTAGGGGACGGGGACGGTTTAGGGTCCAGGTGAGGGTACGACAACACTTTAGGGGGAGCGTACGTGTGAGGGCGCGGGTTAGTGTTAGCGTACGGGTTAGGATTAGGGGACGGGTGAGGGTCAGGCTTCGGGGAAGGGTTAGGGTTAGAGTTCGGGCTAGTGTTAGGGTTAGGGGACGGGGACGGTTTAGGGTCCAGGTGAGGGTACGACAATGCTTTAGGGGGAGCGTACGTGTGAGGGCGCGGGTTAGTGTTAGCATACGGGTTAGGATTAGGGGAAGGGTGAGGGTCAGACTTTAGGGAAGTGTTAGGGTTAGGGTTCGGACTACGGTTAGGTTTAGGGGACGGGGACGGTTTAGGGTCCAGGTGAGGGTACGACAACACTTTAGGGGGAGCGTACGTGTGAGGGCGCAGGTTAGTGTTAGCGTACGGGTTAGGATTAGGGGACGGGTGAGGGTCAGGCTTCGGGGAAGTGTTAGGGTTAGGGTTTGGGCTAGGGTTAGGTTTAGGGGACGGGGAGGGTTTAGGGTCCAGATGAGGGTACGACAACGCTTTAGGGGGAGCGTACGTGTGAGGGCGTGGGTTAGTGTTAGCGTACGGGTTAGGATTAGGGGACGGGTGAGGGTCAGGCTTCTGGGAAGTGTTAGGTTTAGGGTTCGGGCTAGGGTTAGGGTTAGGGGACGGAGACGGTTTAGGGTCCAGGTGAGAGTACGACAACGCTTTAGGGGGAGCGTACGTGTGAGGGCGCGGGTTAGTGTTAGCATACGGGTTAGGATTAGGGGACGGGTGAGGGTCAGGCTTCGGGGAAGGGTTTGGGTTAGGGTTCGGGCTAGGGTTAGGGTTAGGGGATGGGGACGGTTTAGGGTCCAGGTGAGGGTACGACCACGCTTTAGGGGGAGCGTACGTGTGAGGGCGCGGTTTAGTGTTAGCGTACGGGTTAGGATTAAGGGACGGGTGAGGGTCAGGCTTCGGGGAAGGGTTAGTGTTAGGGTTCGGGCTAGGGTTAGGGTTAGGGGACGGGGACGGTTTAGGGTCCAGGTGAGGGTACGACAACGCTTTAAGAGGAGCGTACGTGTGAGGGCGTTGGTTAGTGTTAGCGTACGGGTTAGGATTAGGGGACGTGTAAGGGTCAGGCTTCAGGGAAGGGTTAGGGTTAGGGTTCGGGCTAGGGTTAGGGTTAGGGGATGGGGAGGGTTTAGTGTCCAGGTGAGGGTACGACAACGCTTTAGGGGGAGCGTACGTGTGAGGGCGCGGGTTAGTGTTAGCGTACGGTTTAGGATTAGGGGACGGGTGAGGGTCAGGCTTCGGGGAAGGGTTAGGGTTTGGGTTCGGGCTAGGGTTAGGGGACGGGGAGGGTTTAGGGTCCAGGTGAGGGTACGACAACGCTTTAGGTGGAGCGTACGTGTGAGGGCGCGGGTTAGTGTTAGCGTACGGGTTAGGATTAGGTGACGGGTGAGGGTCAGGCTTCGGGGAAGCGTTAGGGTTAGGGGACGGGGACGGTTAGGGTCCAGGTGAGTGTATGACAACGCTTTAGGGGGAGCGTACGTGTGAGGGCGTGGGTTAGTGTTAGCGTACGGGTTAGGATTAGGGGACGGGTGAGGGTCAGGCTTCGGGGAAGGGTTAGGGTTAGGGTTCGGGCTAGGGTTAGGGTTAGGGGACGGGGAGGGTTTAGGGTCCAGTTGAGGGTAAGACAACGTTTTAGGGGTAGCGTACGTGTGAGGGCGCGGGTTAGTGTTAGCGTACGGGTTAGGATTAGGGGACGGGTGAGGGTCAGACTTCGCGGAAGGGTTAGGGTTAGGGTTCGGGCTAGGGTTAGGGTTAGGGGACGGGGAGGGTTTAGGGTCCAGGTGAGGGTACGACAACGCTTTAGGGGGAGCGTACGTGTGAGGGCGCGGGTTAGTGTTAGCGTACGGGTTAGGATTAGGGGACGGGTGAGGGTCAGGCTTCAGGGAAGGGTTAGGGTTAGGGTTCGGGCTAGGGTTAGGGTTAGGGGACGGGGAGGATTTAGGGTCCAGGTGAGGGTACGACAACGCTTTAGTGGGAGCGTACGTGTGAGGGCACGGGTTAGTGTTAGCGTACGGGTTAGGATTAGGGGACGGGTGAGGGTCAGACTTCGGGGAAGGGTTAGGGTTAGGGTTCGGGCTAGGGTTAGGGTTAGTGGACGGGGAGGGTTTAGGGTCCAGGTGAGGGTACGACAACACTTTAGAGGGAGTGTACGTGTGAGTGCGCGGGTTAGTGTTAGCGTTCCGGTTAGGATTAGGGGACGGGTGAGGGTCAGGCTTCGGCGAAGCGTTAGGGTTAGAGTTCGGGCTAGGGTTAGGGTTAGGGGACGGGGACGGTTTAGGGTCCAGGTGAGGGTACGACAACGCTTTAGGGGGAGCGTACGTGTGAGGGTGCGGGTTAGTGTTAGCGTACTGGTTAGGATTAGGGGACGGGTGAGGGTCAGGCTTCAGGGAAGTGTTAGGGTTAGGGTTCGGACTAGGGTTATGGGACGGGGACGGTTTAGGGTCCAGGTGACGGTACGACAACGCTTTAGGGGGAGCGTACGTGTGAGGGCGCGTGTTAGTGTTAGCGTTCCGGTTAGGATTAGGGGACGGGTGAGGGTCAGGCTTCGGGGAAGGGTTAGGGTTAGGGTTCGGGCTAGGGTTAGGGTTAGGGGACGGGGAGGGTTTAGGGTCCAGGTGAGGGTACGACAACGCTTTAGGGGGAGCGTACGTGTGAGGGCGTGGGTTAGTGTTAGCGTACGGGTTAGGATTAGCGGACGGGTGAGGGTCAGGCTTCGAGGAAGGGTTAGGGCTAGGGTTCTGGCTAGGGTTAGGGTTAGGGGACGGGGAGGGTTTAGGGTCCAGGTGAGGGTACGACAACGCTTTAGGCGGAGCGTATGTGTGAGGGCGCGGGTTAGTGTTAGCGTACGGGTTAGGATTAGGGGACGGGTGAGGGTCAGGCTTCGGGGAAGGGTTACGGTTAGGGTTCAGGCTACGGTTAGGGTTAGGGGACGGGGAGGGTTTAGGGTCCAGGTGAGGGTACGACAACGCTTTAGGGGGAGCGTACGTGTGAGGGCGCGGGTTAGTGTTAGCGTACGGGTTAGGATTAGGGGACGGGTGAGGGTCAGGCTTCGGGGAATTGTTAGGGTTAGGGTTCGGGCTAGGGTTAGGGTTAGGGTTAGGGGACGGTTTAGGGTCCAGGTGACGGTACGACAACGCTTTAGGGGGAGCGTACGTGTGAGGGCGCGGGTTAGTGTTAGCGTACGGGTTAGGATTAGGGGACGGGTGAGTGTCAGGCTTCGGGGAAGGGTTAGGGTTAGGGTTCGGGCTAGGGTTAGGGTTAGGGGACGGGGACGGTTTAGGGTCCAGGTGAGGGTACGACAACGCTTTAGGGGGAGCGTACGTGTGAGGGCGCGGGTTAGTGTTAGCGTACGGGTTAGGATTAGGGGACAGGTGAGGGTCAGGCTTCGGGGAAGGGTTAGGGTTAGGGTTCGGGCTAGGGTTAGGGTTAGGGGACGGGGACGGTTTAGGGTCCAGGTGAGGGTACGACAACGCTTTAGGGGGAACGTACGTGTGAGGGCATGGGTTAGTGTTAGCGTACGGGTTAGGATTAGGGGACGGGTGAGTGTCAGGCTTCGGGGAAGGGTTACGGTTACGGTTCGGGCTAGGGTTAGGGTTGAAGGACGGGGACGATTTAGAGTCCCGGTGAGGGTACGACAACGCTTTAGGGGGAGCGTACGTGTGAGGGCGCGGGTTAGTGTTAGCGTACGGGTTAGGATTAAGGGACGGGTGAGGGTCAGGCTTCGGGGAAGGGTTAGGGTTAGGTTTCGGGCTAGGGTTAGGGTTAGGGGACGGGGACGGTTTAGGGTGCAGGTGAGGGTACGACAACGCTTTAGGGGGAGCGTACATGTGAGGGCGCGGGTTAGAGTTTGCGTACGGTTTAGGATTAGGGGACGGGTGAGGGTCAGGCTTCGGGGAAGGGTTAGGGTTAGGGTTCGGTCAAGGTTAGGGTTAGGCGACGGGGAGGGTTTAGTGTCCAGTTGACGGTACGACAACGCTTTAGGGCGAGCGTACGTGTGAGGGCGCAGGTTAGTGTTAGCGTACGGGTTAGGATTAGGGGACGGGTGAGGGTCAGGCTTCGGGGAAGGGTTAGGGTTAGGGTTCGGGCTAGGGTTAGGGTTAGGGGACGGGGACGGTTTAGGTTCCAGTTGAGGGTACGACAACGCTTTAGGGGGAGTGTACGTGTGAGGGCGCGCGTTAGTGTTAGCGTACGGGTTAGGATTAGGGGACGGGTGAGGCTCAGGCTCCGGGGAAGGGTTAGGGTTAGAGTTCGGGCTAGGGTTAGGGTTAGGGGACGGGGACGGTTTAGGGTCCAGGTGAGGGTACGACAACACTTTAGGGGGAGCGTTCGTGTGAGGGCGCGGGTTAGAGTTAGCGTACGGTTTAGGATTAGTTGACGGGTGAGGGTCAGGCTTCGGGGAAGGGTTAGGGTTAGGGTTCGGTCAAGGTTAGGGTTAGGGGACGGGGAGGGTTTAGTGTCCAGTTGACGGTACGACAACACTTTAGGGGGAGCTTACGTGTGAGGGCGCAGGTTAGTGTTAGCGTACGGGTTAGGATTAGGGGACGGGTGAGGGTCAGGCTTCGCGGAAGAGTTAGTGTTAGGGTTCGGGCTAGGGTTAGGGTTAGGGGACGGGGGCGGTTTAGGGTCCAGGTGAGGGTACGACAACGCTTTAGGGGGAGCGTACATGTGAGGGCGCGGGTTAGTGTTAGCGTACGGGTTAGGATTAGGGGACGGGTGAGGGTCAGGCTTCGGGGAAGGGTTAGGGTTAGGGTTCGGGCTAGGGTTAGGGTTAGGGGACGGGGAGGGTTTAGGGTCCAGGTGAGGGTATGACAACGCTTTAGGGGGAGCGTACGTGTGAGTGCGCGGGTTAGTGTTAGCGTACGGGTTAGGATTAGGGGACGGGTGAGGGTCAGGCTTCGGGGAAGGGTTAGGGTTAGGGTTCGGGCTAGGGTTAGGGTTAGGGGACGGGAACGGTTTAGGGTCCAGGTGAGGGTACGACAACGCTTTAGGGGGAGCGTACGTGTGAGGGCGCGGGTTAGAGTTAGCGTACGGTTTAGGATTAGGGCACGGGTGAGGGTCAGGCTTCGGGGAAGGGTTAGGGTTAGGGTTCGGTCAAGCTTAGGGTTAGGGGACGGGGAGGGTTTAGTGTCCAGTTGACGGTACGACAACGCTTTAGGGGGAGCGTACGTGTGAGAGCGCAGGTTAGTGTTAGCGTACGGGTTAGGATAAGGGGACTGGTGAGGGTCAGGCTTCGGGGAAGGGTTAGGGTTAAGGTTCGGGCTAGGCTTAGGGTTAGGGGACGGGGACGGTTTAGGGTCCAGGTGAGGGTACGACAACGCTTTAGGGGGAGCGTACGTGTGAGGGCGCGGGTTAGTGTTAGCTTACGTGTTAGGATTAGGGGACGGGTGAGGGTCAGGCTTCGGGGAAGGGTTAGGGTTAGGGTTCGGGCTAGGGTTAGGGTTAGGGGACGGGGACGGTTTAGGGTCCAGGTGAGGGTACGACAACGCTTTAGGGGGAGCGTACGTGTGAGGGCACGGGTTAGTGTTAGCTTACGGGTTAGGATAGGGGACGGGTGAGGGTGAGGCTTTTGGGAAGGCTTAGGCTTAGGGTTCGGGCTAGGATTAGGGTTAGGGGACGGGGACGGTTTAGGGTCCAGGTGAGGGTACGACAACGCTTTAGGGGGAGCGTATGAATGAGGGCGCGGGTTAGTGTTAGCGTAGGGGTTAGGATTAGCGGACGGGTGAGGGTCAGGCTTCGGGGAAGGGTTAGGGTTAGTGTTCGGGCTAGGGTTAGGGTTAGGGGATGGGGACGGTTTAGGGTCCAGTTGAGGGTACGACAACGCTTTAGGGGGAGCGTACGTGTGAGGGCGTGGGTTAGTGTTAGCGTACGGGTTAGGATTAGGGGACGGGTGACGGTCAGGCTTCGGGGAAGTGTTAGGGTTAGGGTTCGGGCTAGGGTTAGGGTTAGGGGACGGGGACGGTTTAGGGTCCAGGTGAGCGTACGACAACGCTTTAGGGTGAGCGTACGTGTGAGGGCGCTGGTTAGTGTTAGTGTACGGGTTAGGATTAGGGGACGGGTGAGGTTCAGGCTTCGGGGAAGGGTTAGGGTTAGGGTTCAGGCTAGGGTTAGGGTTGGGGATTGGGACGGTTTAGGGTCCAGGTGAGGGTACGAAAAGGCTTTAGAGGGAGCGTACCTGTGAGGGCACGGGTTAGTGTTAGCGTACGGGTTAGGATTAGGGGACGGGTGAGGGTCAGGCTTCGGGGAAGGGTTAGGGTTAGGGTTCGGGCTAGGGTTAGGGGACGGGGACTGGGAGGGTTTAGGGTCCAGGTGAGGGTACGACAACGCTTTAGGGGGAGCGTACGTGTGAGGGCGCGGGTTATTGTTAGCGTACGGTTTAGGATTAGGGGACGGGTAAGGGTCAGGCTTCGGGGAAGGGTTAGGGTCAGGTTTCGGGGTAGGGTTAGTGTTAGGGGACGGGGAGGGTTTAGGTTCCAGGTGAGGGTATGACAACGCTTTAGGGGGAGCATACGTGTGAGGGCACGGGTTAGTGTTAGCGTACGGGTTAGGATTAGGGGACGGGTGAGGGTCAGGCTTCGGGGAAGGGTTAGGGTTAGGGTTCGGGCTAGGGTTAGGGTTAGGGGACGGGGAGGGTTTAGGGTCCAGGTGAGGGTACGACAACGCTTTAGGGGGAGCGTACGTGTGAGGGCGCGGGTTAGTGTTAGCGTACGGGTTAGGATTAGGGGACGGGTGAGGGTCAGGCTTTGGGGAAGTTTTAGGGTTAGGTTTCGGGCTAGGGTTAGGGTTAGGGGACGGGGACGGTTTAGGGTTCAGGTGAGGGTACGACAACACTTTAGGGGGAGCGTACGTGTGAGGGCGCAGGTTAGTGTTAGCGTACGGGTTAGGATTTGGGGATGGGTGAGGTTCAGGCTTCGGGGAAGGGTTAGGGTTAGGGTTCGGGCTAGGGTTAGGGTTAGGGGACGGGGACGGTTTACGGTCCAGGTGACGGTACGACAACGTTTTAGGGGGAGCGTACGTGTGAGGGCGTGGGTTAGTGTTAGCGTACTGGTTAGGATTAGGTGACGGGTGAGGGTCAGGCTTCGGGGAAGGGTTAGGGTTAGGGTTCGGGCTAGGGTTAGGGTTAGGGGACGGGGAGGGTTTAGGGTCCAGGTGAGGGTACGACAACGCTTTAGGGGGAGCGTACGTGTGAGGGCGTGGGTTAGTGTTAGCGTACGGTTTAGGATTAGGGGACGGGTGAGGGTCAGGCTTCGGGGAAGTGTTAGGGTTAGGGTTCGGGCTATGGTTAGAGTTAGGGGACGGGGAGGGTTTAGGGTCAAGGTGAGGGTACGACAACGCTTTAGGTGGAGCGTACGTGTGAGAGCGCGGGTTAGTGTTAGCGTACGGTTTAGGATTAGGGGACGGGTGAGGGTCAGGCTTTGGGGAAGGGTTAGGGTTAGGGTTCGGGCTAGGGTTAGGGTTTGGGGACGGGGAGGGTTTCGGGTCCAGGTGAGGGTACGAGAAAGCTTTAGGGGGAGCGTACGTGTGAGAGCGCGGGTTAGTGTTAGCGTACGGGTTAGGATTAGGGGACGGGTGAGGGTCACGCTTCGGGGAAGGGTTATGGTTAGGGTTCGGGCTAGGGTTAGGGTTAGGGGATGGGGAGGGTTTCGGGTCCAGGTGAGGGTACGACAACGCTTTAGGGGGAGCGTACGTGTGAGGGCGTGGGTTAGTGTTAGCGTACGGGTTAGGATTAGGGGACGGGTGAGGGTCAGGCTTCGGGGAAGGGTTAGGGTTAGGTTTCGGGCTAGGGTTAGGGTTAGGGGATGGGGAGGGTTTAGGATCCAGTTAAGGGTACGACAACACTTTAGGGGGAGCGTACGTGTGAGGGCGCGTGTTAGTGTTAGCGTACGGGTTAGGATTAGGGAACGGGTGAGGGTCAGGCTTCGGGGAAGGGTTAGGGTTAGGGTTCGGGCTAGGGTTAGGGTTAGGGTACGGGGAGGGTTTAGGGTCCAGGTGAGGGTACGACAACACTTTAGGGGGAGCGTACGTGTGAGGGCGCGGGTTAGTGTTAGCGTACGGGTTAGGATTAGGGGACGGGTGAGGGTCAGGCTTTGGGGAAGGGTTAGGGTTAGGGTTCGGGCTAGGGTTAGGGTTAGGGGACGGGGAGGGTTTAGGGTCCAGGTGAGGGTACGACAACGCTTTAGGGGGAGCGTACATGTGAGAGCGCGGGTTAGTGTTAGCGTACGGGTTAGGATTAGGGGACGGGTGAGGGTCAGGCTTCGGGGAAGGGTTAGGGTTAGGGTTCGGGCTAGGGTAAGGGTTAGAGCACTGGGAGGGTTTAGGGTCCAGGAGAGGGCACGACAACGTTTTAGGCGTAGCGTACGTGTGAGGGCGCAGGTTAGTGTTAGAGTACGGGTTAGGATTAGAGGACGGGTGAGGGTCAGGCTTCGGGGAAGGGTTAGGGTTAGGGTTCGGGCTAGGGTTAGGGTTACGGGACGGGGAGGTTTTAGGGTCCAGGTGAGGGTACGACAACGCTTTAGGGGGAGCGTACGTGTGAGGGCGCGGGTGAGTGTTATCGTACGGGTTAGGATTAGGGGACGGGTGAGGGTCAGGCTTCGGGGAAGTGTTAGGGTTGGGGTTCGGGCTAGGGTTAGGGTTAGGGGACGGGGACGGTTTAGGGTCCAGGTGAGGGTACGACAACACTTTAGGGGGAGCGTACGTGTGAGGGCGCAGGTTAGTGTTAGCGTACGGGTTAGGATTAGGGGACGGGTGAGGGTCAGGCTTCGCGGAATGGTTAGAGTTAGGGTTCGGGCCAGGGTTAGGGTTAGGGTTAGGGTACGGGGAGGTTTTAGGGTCCAGGTGAGGGTACGACAACGCTTTAGGTGGAGCGAACGTGTGAGGGCGCGGGTTAGTGTTAGCGTACGGGTTAGGATTAGGGGACGGGTGAGGGTCAGGCTTCGGGGAAGTGTTAGGGTTAGGGTTCGGGCTAGGGTTAGGGTTAGGGGACGGGGAGGGTTTAGGGTCCAAGTGAGGGTACGACAACGCTTTAGGGGGAGCGTACGTGTGAGGGCGCGGGTTAGTGTTAGCGTACGGGTTAGGATTAGGGGACGGGTGAGGGTCAGGCTTCGGGGAAGGGTTAGGGTTAGGGTTCGGGCCAGGGTTAAAGTTAGGGGACGGGGACGGTTTAGGGTCCAGGTGACGGTACGACAACGCTTTAGGGAGAGCGTACGTGTGAGGGCGTGGGTTAGTGTTAGCGTACGGGTTAGGATTAGGGGACGGGTGAGGGTCAGGCTTCGGGGAAGGGTTAGGGTTAGGGTTAGGGTTCGGGCTAGGGTTAGGGTTAGGGGACGGGGAGGGTTTAGGGTCCAGGTGAGGGTACGACAACGCTTTAGGGGGAGCGTACGTGTGAGGGCGCGGGTTAGTGTTAGCGTACGGGTTAGGATTAGGGGACGGGTGAGGGTCAGGCTTTGGGGAAGTTTTAGGGTTAGGTTTCGGGCTAGGGTTAGGGTTAGGGGACGGGGACGGTTTAGGGTCCAGGTGAGGGTACGACAACGCTTTAGGGGGAGCGTACGTGTGAGGGCGTGGGTTAGTGTTAGCGTACGGGTTAGGATTAGGGGACGGGTGAGGGTCAGGCTTCGGGGAAGGGTTAGGGTTAGGTTTCGGGCTAGGGTTAGGGTTAGGGGATGGGGAGGGTTTAGGATCCAGTTAAGGGTACGACAACACTTTAGGGGGAGCGTACGTGTGAGGGCGCGTGTTAGTGTTAGCGTACGGGTTAGGATTAGGGAACGGGTGAGGGTCAGGCTTCGGGGAAGGGTTAGGGTTAGGGTTCGGGCTAGGGTTAGGGTTAGGGTACGGGGAGGGTTTAGGGTCCAGGTGAGGGTACGACAACACTTTAGGGGGAGCGTACGTGTGAGGGCGCGGGTTAGTGTTAGCGTACGGGTTAGGATTAGGGGACGGGTGAGGGTCAGGCTTTGGGGAAGGGTTAGGGTTAGGGTTCGGGCTAGGGTTAGGGTTAGGGGACGGGGAGGGTTTAGGGTCCAGGTGAGGGTACGACAACGCTTTAGGGGGAGCGTACATGTGAGAGCGCGGGTTAGTGTTAGCGTACGGGTTAGGATTAGGGGACGGGTGAGGGTCAGGCTTCGGGGAAGGGTTAGGGTTAGGGTTCGGGCTAGGGTAAGGGTTAGAGCACTGGGAGGGTTTAGGGTCCAGGAGAGGGCACGACAACGTTTTAGGCGTAGCGTACGTGTGAGGGCGCAGGTTAGTGTTAGAGTACGGGTTAGGATTAGAGGACGGGTGAGGGTCAGGCTTCGGGGAAGGGTTAGGGTTAGGGTTCGGGCTAGGGTTAGGGTTACGGGACGGGGAGGTTTTAGGGTCCAGGTGAGGGTACGACAACGCTTTAGGGGGAGCGTACGTGTGAGGGCGCGGGTGAGTGTTATCGTACGGGTTAGGATTAGGGGACGGGTGAGGGTCAGGCTTCGGGGAAGTGTTAGGGTTGGGGTTCGGGCTAGGGTTAGGGTTAGGGGACGGGGACGGTTTAGGGTCCAGGTGAGGGTACGACAACACTTTAGGGGGAGCGTACGTGTGAGGGCGCAGGTTAGTGTTAGCGTACGGGTTAGGATTAGGGGACGGGTGAGGGTCAGGCTTCGCGGAATGGTTAGAGTTAGGGTTCGGGCCAGGGTTAGGGTTAGGGTTAGGGTACGGGGAGGTTTTAGGGTCCAGGTGAGGGTACGACAACGCTTTAGGTGGAGCGAACGTGTGAGGGCGCGGGTTAGTGTTAGCGTACGGGTTAGGATTAGGGGACGGGTGAGGGTCAGGCTTCGGGGAAGTGTTAGGGTTAGGGTTCGGGCTAGGGTTAGGGTTAGGGGACGGGGAGGGTTTAGGGTCCAAGTGAGGGTACGACAACGCTTTAGGGGGAGCGTACGTGTGAGGGCGCGGGTTAGTGTTAGCGTACGGGTTAGGATTAGGGGACGGGTGAGGGTCAGGCTTCGGGGAAGGGTTAGGGTTAGGGTTCGGGCCAGGGTTAAAGTTAGGGGACGGGGACGGTTTAGGGTCCAGGTGACGGTACGACAACGCTTTAGGGAGAGCGTACGTGTGAGGGCGTGGGTTAGTGTTAGCGTACGGGTTAGGATTAGGGGACGGGTGAGGGTCAGGCTTCGGGGAAGGGTTAGGGTTAGGGTTAGGGTTCGGGCTAGGGTTAGGGTTAGGGGACGGGGAGGGTTTAGGGTCCAGGTGAGGGTACGACAACGCTTTAGGGGGAGCGTACGTGTGAGGGCGCGGGTTAGTGTTAGCGTACGGGTTAGGATTAGGGGACGGGTGAGGGTCAGGCTTTGGGGAAGTTTTAGGGTTAGGTTTCGGGCTAGGGTTAGGGTTAGGGGACGGGGACGGTTTAGGGTCCAGGTGAGGGTACGACAACACTTTAGGGGGAGCGTACGTGTGAGGGCGCAGGTTAGTGTTAGCGTACGGGTTAGGATTTGGGGATGGGTGAGGTTCAGGCTTCGGGGAAGGGTTAGGGTTAGGGTTCGGGCTAGGGTTAGGGTTAGGGGACGGGGACGGTTTACGGTCCAGGTGACGGTACGACAACGCTTTAGGGGGAGCGTACGTGTGAGGGCGTGGGTTAGTGTTAGCGTACTGGTTAGGATTAGGTGACGGGTGAGGGTCAGGCTTCGGGGAAGGGTTAGGGTTAGGGTTCGGGCTAGGGTTAGGGTTAGGGGACGGGGAGGGTTTAGGGTCCAGGTGAGGGTACGACAACGCTTTAGGGGGAGCGTACGTGTGAGGGCGTGGGTTAGTGTTAGCGTACGGTTTAGGATTAGGGGACGGGTGAGGGTAAGGCTTCGGGGAAGTGTTAGGGTTAGGGTTCGGGCTATGGTTAGAGTTAGGGGACGGGGAGGGTTTAGGGTCAAGGTGAGGGTACGACAACGCTTTAGGTGGAGCGTACGTGTGAGAGCGCGGGTTAGTGTTAGCGTACGGTTTAGGATTAGGGGACGGGTGAGGGTCAGGCTTCGGGGAAGGGTTAGGGTTAGGGTTCGGGCTAGGGTTAGGGTTTGGGGACGGGGAGGGTTTCGGGTCCAGGTGAGGGTACGAGAACGCTTTAGGGGGAGCATACGTGTGAGAGCGCGGGTTAGTGTTAGCGTACGGGTTAGGATTAGGGGACGGGTGAGGGTCACGCTTCGGGGAAGGGTTATGGTTAGGGTTCGGGCTAGGGTTAGGGTTAGGGGATGGGGAGGGTTTCGGGTCCAGGTGAGGGTACGACAACGCTTTAGGGGGAGCGTACGTGTGAGGGCGTGGGTTAGTGTTAGCGTACGGGTTAGGATTAGGGGACGGGTGAGGGTCAGGCTTCGGGGAAGGGTTAGGGTTAGGGTTCGGGCTAGGGTTAGGGTTAGGGGATGGGGAGGGTTTAGGATCCAGTTAAGGGTACGACAACACTTTAGGGGGAGCGTACGTGTGAGGGCGCGTGTTAGTGTTAGCGTACGGGTTAGGATTAGGGAACGGGTGAGGGTCAGGCTTCGGGCAAGGGTTAGGGTTAGGGTTCGGGCTAGGGTTAGGGTTAGGGTACGGGGAGGGTTTAGGGTCCAGGTGAGGGTACGACAACACTTTAGGGGGAGCGTACGTGTGAGGGCGCGGGTTAGTGTTAGCGTACGGGTTAGGATTAGGGGACGGGTGAGGGTCAGGCTTTGGGGAAGGGTTAGGGTTAGGGTTCGGGCTAGGGTTAGGGTTAGGGGACGGGGAGGGTTTAGGGTCCAGGTGAGGGTACGACAACGCTTTAGGGGGAGCGTACATGTGAGAGCGCGGGTTAGTGTTAGCGTACGGGTTAGGATTAGGGGACGGGTGAGGGTCAGGCTTCGGGGAAGGGTTAGGGTTAGGGTTCGGGCTAGGGTAAGGGTTAGAGCACTGGGAGGGTTTAGGGTCCAGGAGAGGGCACGACAACGTTTTAGGCGTAGCGTCCGTGTGAGGGCGCAGGTTAGTGTTAGAGTACGGGTTAGGATTAGAGGACGGGTGAGGGTCAGGCTTCGGGGAAGGGTTAGGGTTAGGGTTCGGGCTAGGGTTAGGGTTACGGGACGGGGAGGTTTTAGGGTCCAGGTGAGGGTACGACAACGCTTTAGGGGGAGCGTACGTGTGAGGGCGCGGGTGAGTGTTATCGTACGGGTTAGGATTAGGGGACGGGTGAGGGTCAGGCTTCGGGGAAGTGTTAGGGTTGGGGTTCGGGCTAGGGTTAGGGTTAGGGGACGGGGACGGTTTAGGGTCCAGGTGAGGGTACGACAACACTTTAGGGGGAGCGTACGTGTGAGGGCGCAGGTTAGTGTTAGCGTACGGGTTAGGATTAGGGGACGGGTGAGGGTCAGGCTTCGCGGAATGGTTAGGGTTAGGGTTCGGGCTAGGGTTAGGGTTAGGGGACGGGGAGGGTTTAGGGTCCAGGTGAGGGTACGACAACGCTTTAGGGGGAGCGTACGTGTGAGGACGTGGGATAGTGTTAGCGTACGGGTTAGGATTAGGGGACGGGTGAGGGTCAGGCTTCTGGGAAGTGTTAGGGTTAGGGTTCGGGCTACGGTTAGGTTTAGGGGACGGGGACGGTTGAGGGTCCAGGTGAGAGTACGACAACGCTTTACGGGGAGCGTACTTGTGAGGGCGCGGGTTAGTGTTAGTGTACGGGTTAGGATTAGGGGACGGGTGAGGGTCAGGCTTCGGGGAAGGGTTAGGGTTAGGGTTCGGGCTAGGGTTAGGGTTAGGGGACAGGGACGGTTTAGGGTCCAGGTGACGGTACGACAACGCTTTAGGGGGAGCGTACGTGTGAGCGCGTGGGTTAGTGTTAGCGTACGGGTTAGGATTAGGGGACGGGTGAGGGTCAGGCTTCGGGGAAGGGTTAGGGTTAGGGTTCGGGCTAGGGTTAGGGTTAGGGGACGGGGAGGGTTTAGGGTCCAGGTGAGGGTACGACAATGCTTTAGGGGGAGCGTACGTGTGAGGGCGCGGGTTAGTGTTAGCGTACGGGTTAGGATTAGGGGACGGGTGAGGGTCAGGCTTCGGGGAAGGGTTAGGGTTAGGGTTCGGGCTAGGGTTAGGGTTAGGGGACGGGGAGGGTTTAGGGTCCAGGTGAGTGTACGACAACGCTTTAGGGGGAGCGTACGTGTGACGGCGCGGGTTAGTGTTAGCGTACGGGTTAGGATTAGGGGACGGGTGAGGGTCAGGCTTCGGGGAAGGGTTAGGGTTAGGGTTCGGGCTAGGGTTAGGGTTAGGGCACGGGGAGGGTTTAGGGTCCAGGTGAGGGTACGACAACGCTTTAGGGGGAGCGTACGTGTGAGGGCGCGGGTTAGTGTTAGCGTACGGGTTAGGATTAGGGGACGGGTGAGAGTCAGCCTTCGGGGAAGGGTTAGGGTTAGGGTTCGGGCTAGGGTTAGGGTTAGGGGACGGGGAGGGTTTAGGGTCCAAGTGAGGGTACGACAACGCTTTAGGTGGAGCGTACGTGTGAGGGCGTGGGTTAGTGTTAGCGTACGGTTTAGGATTAGGGGACGGGTGAGGGTCAGGCTTTGGGGAAGGGTTAGGGTTAGGGTTCGGTCTAGGGTTAGGGTTTGGGGATGGGGACGGTTTAGGGTCCAGGTGAGGGTACGACAACCCTTTAGGGGGAGCGTACGTGTGAGGGCGCGGGTTAGTGTTAGCGTACGGGTTAGGATTAGGGGACGGGTGAGGGTCAGGCTTCGGGGAAGGGTTAGGGTTAGGGTTCGGGCTAGGGTTAGGGTTAGGGGACGGGGACGGTTTAGGGTCCACGTGAGGGTACGACAACACTTTTGGGGGAGCGTACGTGTGAGGGCGCGGTTTAGTGTTAGCGTACGGGTTAGGATTAGGGGACGGGTGAGGGTCAGGCTTCGGGGAAGGGTTAGGGTTAGGGTTCGGGCTAGGGTTAGGGTTAGGGGACGGGGACAGTTTAGGGTCCAGGTGAGGGTACGACAACGCTTTAGGGGGAGCGTACTTGTGAGGGCGCGGGTTAGTGTTAGCGTACGGGTTAGGATTAGGGGACGGGTGAGGGTTAGGCTTTGGGGAAGTGTTAGGGTTAGGGTTCGGGCTAGGGTTAGGGTTAGGGGACGGGGACGGTTTAGGGTCCAGGTGAGGGTATGACAACGCTTTAGGGGAAGCGTACGTGTGAAGGCGCAGGTTAGTGTTAGCGTACGGATTAGGATTAGGGGACGGGTGAGGGTCAGGCTTCGGGGAAGGGTTAGGTTTAGGGTTCGGGCTAGGGTAAGGGTTAGGGGACAGGGAGGGTTTAGGGTCCAGGTGAGGGTACGACAACGCTTTAGGGGGAGCGTACGTGTGAGGGCGCGGGTTAGTGTTAGCGTACGGGTTAGGATTAGGAGACGGGTGACGGTCAGGCTTCGGGGAAGGGTTAGGGTTAGGGTTTGGGCTAGGGTTAGGGTTAGGGCACGGGGAAGGTTTAGGGTCCAATTGAGTGTACGACAACGCTTTAAGGGAGCGTACGAGTGAGGGCGCGGGTTAGTGTTCGCGTACGAGTTAGGATTAGGGTACGGGTGAGGGTCAGGCTTCGGGGAAGGGTTAGGGTTAGGGTTCGGGCTAGGGTTAGGTTTAGGGGACGGGGACAGTTTAGGGTCCAGGTGAGGGTACGACAACGCTTTAGGGGGAGCGTACGTGTGAGGGCGCGGGTGAGTGTTAGCGTACGGGTTAGGATTAGGGGACGGGTGAGGGTCAGGCTTCGGGAAAGCGTTAGGGTTAGGGTTCGGGCTAGGTTTAGGCTTAGGGGACGGCGAGGGTTTAGGGTCCAGGTGAGGGTAAGACAACGCTTTAGGGGGAGCGTACGTGTGAGGGCGCGGGTTAGTGTTAGCGTTCGGGTTAGGATTAGGGGACAGGTGAGGGTCAGGCTTCGGGGAAGGGTTAGGGTTAGGGTTCGGGCTAGGGTTAGGGTTAGGGGATGGGGACGGTTTAGGGTCCAGGTGAGGGTACGACAACGTTTTAGGGGGAGCGTACGTGTGAGGGCGTGGGTTAGTGTTAGCATACGGGTTAGGATTAGGGGACGGGTGAGGGTCAGGCTTCGGGGAAGCTTTAGGGTTAGGGTTCGGGCTAGGGTTAGGGTTAGGGGAAGGGGACGGTTTAGGGTCCAGGTGAGGGTACGACAACGCTTTAGGGGGAGCGTACGTATGAGGGCGCAGGTTAGTGTTAGCGTACGGGTTAGGATTAGGGGACGGGTGAGGGTCAGGCTTCGGGGAAGGGTTAGGGTTAGGGTTCGGGCTAGGGTTAGGGTTAGGGGACGGGGAGGGTTTAGGGTCCAGGAGAGGGTACGACAACGTTTTAGGGGGAGCGTACGTGTGAGGGCGCGGGTTAGTGTTAGCGTACGGGTTAGGATTAGGGGACGGGTGAGGGTCAGGCTTCGGGGAAGGGTTAGGGTTAGGGTTCGGGCTAGGTTTAGGGTTAGGGGACGGGGAGGGTTTAGGGTCCAGGTGAGGGTACGACAACGCTTTAGGGGGAGCGAACGTGTGAGGGCGCGGGTTAGTGTTAGCGTACGGTTTAGGATTAGGGGACGGGTGAGGGTCAGGCTTCGGGGAAGGGTTAGGGTTAGGGTTCGGGCTAGGGTTAGGGTTAGGGAATGGGGAGGGTTTAGGGTCCAGGTGAGGGTACGACAACACTTTAGGGGGAGCGTACGTGTGAGGGCGCGGGTTAGTGTTAGCGTACGTGTTAGGAAGAGGGGACGGGTGAGGGTCAGGCTTCGGAGAAGGGTTAGGGTTAGGGTTCGGGCTAGGGTTAGGGTTAGGGGACGGGGAGGGTTTAGGGTCCAGGTGAGGGTACGACAACACTTTAGGGGGAGCGTACGTGTGAGGGCGTGGGTTAGTGTTAGCGTACGGGTTAGGATTAGGGGACGGGTGAGGGTCAGGCTTCGGCGAAGGGTTAGGTTTAGGGTTCGGGCTAGGGTTAGGGTTAGGGGATGGGGAGGGTTTCGGGTCCAGGTGAGGGTACGACAACGCTTTAGGGGGAGCGTATGTGTGAGGGCGCGGGTTAGTGTAAGCGTACGGGTTAGGATTAGGGGACGGGTGAGGGTCAGGCTTCGGGGAAGGGTTAGGGTTAGGGTTCGGGCTAGGGTTAGGGTTAGGGGACGGGGAGGGTTTAGGATCCAGCTAAGGGTACGACAACGCTTTAGGGGGAGCGTACGTGTGAGGGCGCGTGTTAGTGTTAGCGTACGGGTTAGGATTAGGGGACAGGTGAGGGCCAGGCTTCGGGGAAGGGTTAGGGTTAGGGTTCGGGCTAGGGTTAGGGTTAGGGGACGGGGACGGTTTAGGGTCCAGGTGAGGGTACGACAACACTTTAGGGGGAGCGTACGTGTGAGGGCGCGGGTTAGTGTTAGCGTACGGGTTAGGATTAGGGGACGGGTGAGGGTCAGGCTTCGGGGAATGGTTAGGGTTAGGGTTCGGGCTAGGGTTAGGGTTAGGGGACAGGGAGGGTTTAGGGTCCAGGTGAGGGTACGACAACGCTTTAGGGGGAGCGTACGTGTGAGGACGTGGGATAGTGTTAGCGTACGGGTTAGGATTAGGGGACGGGTGAGGGTCAGGCTTCTGGGAAGTGTTAGGGTTAGGGTTCGGGCTAGGGTTAGGGTTAGGGGACGGTGACGGTTGAGGGTCCAGGTGAGGGTACGACAACGCTTTAGGGGGAGCGTACGTGTGAGGGCGCGGGTTAGTGTTAGCGTACGGGTTAGGATTAGGGGACGGGAGAGGGTCAGGCTTCGGGGAAGGGTTAGGGTTAGGGTTCGGGCTAGGGTTAGGGTTAGGGAATGGGGACGGTTTAGGGTCCAGGTGAGGGTACGACAACGCTTTAGGGGGAGCGTACGTGTGAGGTTCGGGTTAGTGTTAGCGTACGTGTTAGGAAGAGGGGACGGGTGAGGGTCAGGCTTCGGGGAAGGGTTAGGGTTAGGGTTCGGGCTAGGGTTAGGGTTAGGGGACGGGGACGGTTTAGGGTCCAGGTGAGGGTACTACAACGCTTTAGGGGGAGCGTACGTGTGAGGGCGCGGGTTAGTGTAAGCGTACGGGTTAGGATTAGGGGACGGGTGAGGGTCAGGCTTCGGGGAAGGGTTAGGGTTAGGGTTCGGGCTAGGGTTAGGGTTAGGGGACGGGGAGGGTTTAGGGTCCAGGTGAGGGTACGACAACGCTTTAGCGGGAGCGTACGTGTGAGGGTGCGGGTTAGTGTTAGCGTACGGTTTAGGATTAGGGGACGGGTGAGGGTCAGGCTTCGGGGAAGGGTTAGGGTTAGGGTTAGGGTTCGGGCTAGGTTTAGGGTTAGGGGACGGGGAGGGTTTAGGGTCCAGGTGAGGGTACGACAACGCTTTAGGGGGAGCGTACGTGTGAGGGCGCGGGTTAGTGTTAGCGTACGGGTTAGGATTAGGGGACGGGTGAGGGTCAGGCTTTGGGGAAGTTTTAGGGTTAGGTTTCGGGCTAGGGTTAGGGTTAGGGGACGGGGACGGTTTAGGGTCCAGTTGAGGGTACGACAACACTTTAGGGGGAGCGTACGTGTGAGGGCGCAGGTTAGTGTTAGCGTACGGGTTAGGATTTGGGGATGGGTGAGGTTCAGGCTTCGGGGAAGGGTTAGGGTTAGGGTTCGGGCTAGGGTTAGGGTTAGGGGACGGGGACGGTTTACGGTCCAGGTGACGGTACGACAACGCTTTAGGGGGAGCGTACGTGTGAGGGCGTGGGTTAGTGTTAGCGTACTGGTTAGGATTAGGTGACGGGTGAGGGTCAGGCTTCGGGGAAGGGTTAGGGTTAGGGTTCGGGCTAGGGTTAGGGTTAGGGGACGGGGAGGGTTTAGGGTCCACGTGAGGGTACGACAACGCTTTAGGGGGAGCGTACGTGTGAGGGCGTGGGTTAGTGTTAGCGTACGGTTTAGGATTAGGGGACGGGTGAGGGTCAGGCTTCGGGGAAGTGTTAGGGTTAGGGTTCGGGCTATGGTTAGAGTTAGGGGACGGGGAGGGTTTAGGGTCAAGGTGAGGGTACGACAACGCTTTAGGTGGAGCGTACGTGTGAGAGCGCGGGTTAGTGTTAGCGTACGGTTTAGGATTAGGGGACGGGTGAGGGTCAGGCTTCGGGGAAGGGTTAGGGTTAGGGTTCGGGCTAGGGTTAGAGTTAGGGGACGGGGAGGGTTTAGGGTCAAGGTGAGGGTAAGACAACGCTTTAGGGGGAGCGTACGTGTGAGGGCGCGGGTTAGTGTTAGCGTTCGGGTTAGGATTAGGGGACAGGTGAGGGTCAGGCTTCGGGGAAGGGTTAGGGTTAGGGTTCGGGCTAGGGTTAGGGTTAGGGGATGGGGACGGTTTAGGGTCCAGGTGAGGGTACGACAACGTTTTAGGGGGAGCGTACGTGTGAGGGCGTGGGTTAGTGTTAGCATACGGGTTAGGATTAGGGGACGGGTGAGGGTCAGGCTTCGGGGAAGCTTTAGGGTTAGGGTTCGGGCTAGGGTTAGGGTTAGGGGAAGGGGACGGTTTAGGGTCCAGGTGAGGGTACGACAACGCTTTAGGGGGAGCGTACGTATGAGGGCGCAGGTTAGTGTTAGCGTACGGGTTAGGATTAGGGGACGGGTGAGGGTCAGGCTTCGGGGAAGGGTTAGGGTTAGGGTTCGGGCTAGGGTTAGGGTTAGGGGACGGGGAGGGTTTAGGGTCCAGGAGAGGGTACGACAACGTTTTAGGGGGAGCGTACGTGTGAGGGCGCGGGTTAGTGTTAGCGTACGGGTTAGGATTAGGGGACGGGTGAGGGTCAGGCTTCGGGGAAGGGTTAGGGTTAGGGTTCGGGCTAGGTTTAGGGTTAGGGGACGGGGAGGGTTTAGGGTCCAGGTGAGGGTACGACAACGCTTTAGGGGGAGCGAACGTGTGAGGGCGCGGGTTAGTGTTAGCGTACGGTTTAGGATTAGGGGACGGGTGAGGGTCAGGCTTCGGGGAAGGGTTAGGGTTAGGGTTCGGGCTAGGGTTAGGGTTAGGGAATGGGGAGGGTTTAGGGTCCAGGTGAGGGTACGACAACACTTTAGGGGGAGCGTACGTGTGAGGGCGCGGGTTAGTGTTAGCGTACGTGTTAGGAAGAGGGGACGGGTGAGGGTCAGGCTTCGGAGAAGGGTTAGGGTTAGGGTTCGGGCTAGGGTTAGGGTTAGGGGACGGGGAGGGTTTAGGGTCCAGGTGAGGGTACGACAACACTTTAGGGGGAGCGTACGTGTGAGGGCGTGGGTTAGTGTTAGCGTACGGGTTAGGATTAGGGGACGGGTGAGGGTCAGGCTTCGGCGAAGGGTTAGGGTTAGGGTTCGGGCTAGGGTTAGGGTTAGGGGATGGGGAGGGTTTCGGGTCCAGGTGAGGGTACGACAACGCTTTAGGGGGAGCGTATGTGTGAGGGCGCGGGTTAGTGTAAGCGTACGGGTTAGGATTAGGGGACGGGTGAGGGTCAGGCTTCGGGGAAGGGTTAGGGTTAGGGTTCGGGCTAGGGTTAGGGTTAGGGGACGGGGAGGGTTTAGGATCCAGCTAAGGGTACGACAACGCTTTAGGGGGAGCGTACGTGTGAGGGCGCGTGTTAGTGTTAGCGTACGGGTTAGGATTAGGGGACAGGTGAGGGCCAGGCTTCGGGGAAGGGTTAGGGTTAGGGTTCGGGCTAGGGTTAGGGTTAGGGGACGGGGACGGTTTAGGGTCCAGGTGAGGGTACGACAACACTTTAGGGGGAGCGTACGTGTGAGGGCGCGGGTTAGTGTTAGCGTACGGGTTAGGATTAGGGGACGGGTGAGGGTCAGGCTTCGGGGAATGGTTAGGGTTAGGGTTCGGGCTAGGGTTAGGGTTAGGGGACAGGGAGGGTTTAGGGTCCAGGTGAGGGTACGACAACGCTTTAGGGGGAGCGTACGTGTGAGGACGTGGGATAGTGTTAGCGTACGGGTTAGGATTAGGGGACGGGTGAGGGTCAGGCTTCTGGGAAGTGTTAGGGTTAGGGTTCGGGCTAGGGTTAGGGTTAGGGGACGGTGACGGTTGAGGGTCCAGGTGAGGGTACGACAACGCTTTAGGGGGAGCGTACGTGTGAGGGCGCGGGTTAGTGTTAGCGTACGGGTTAGGATTAGGGGACGGGAGAGGGTCAGGCTTCGGGGAAGGGTTAGGGTTAGGGTTCGGGCTAGGGTTAGGGTTAGGGAATGGGGAGGGTTTAGGGTCCAGGTGAGGGTACGACAACGCTTTAGGGGGAGCGTACGTGTGAGGTTCGGGTTAGTGTTAGCGTACGTGTTAGGAAGAGGGGACGGGTGAGGGTCAGGCTTCGGGGAAGGGTTAGGGTTAGGGTTCGGGCTAGGGTTAGGGTTAGGGGACGGGGACGGTTTAGGGTCCAGGTGAGGGTACTACAACGCTTTAGGGGGAGCGTACGTGTGAGGGCGCGGGTTAGTGTAAGCGTACGGGTTAGGATTAGGGGACGGGTGAGGGTCAGGCTTCGGGGAAGGGTTAGGGTTAGGGTTCGGGCTAGGGTTAGGGTTAGGGGACGGGGAGGGTTTAGGG